>NC_134945.1:4235973-9035973 GCF_051020765.1 Lasioglossum baleicum
TAATAAATATAGAGAATATATCAGTAGGGATTATAGTAAATTTCATTTAGATGAATTCTTTAAGGCAATAGTGTTAAATTATGGAAGCGTTTTACGTATTACTTTTATAATAGTTTATTTGATAAATCACTTGTATAAATCGGACTATTGTGACCTTGTCTATATGCGTGCTTAAAGGCTACTGACTAGTTGAACCATGAGGCAAGTGTTTACAGAGGTCTAGCTTTACAGATGTTATCGTTTACATTACACAGATGTCGTTAAATACAATTTTAGCAGTTACCTTCCTTAACACTTCCTCTTAACTGTTAAAATTATTTAACAAGTTACTTCTTAGTTGTTTGAATTTTTCAGCACATAGAGGTTTGGTTAGTATATCTGCTATTTGCTGATCTGACGGACAATATTCTATTTCTAGCAAACCTTCTGTATATTTTTCACTTATAAAATGAAACCTAACGTCTATATGCTTACTTCTACGATGTACTATTCCATTTTTAATTAAACTCATCGCGCTTTGGTTATCTATTAACAGTTTTGCCTTCGTTTTCTTATTTGTTAAACATTCTAGAATATTCTTCAAATACAATAATTCTTTGCAACATTCCGCTGCTGCTATATATTCGGCTTCAGTTGTAGAGAGTGAAACTATGGGTTGTTTACGTGAACACCAGCTGATCGGTCCTCCACCATACATTATTGTATAGCCGGTGGTGCTCTTTCGTGTAGTTATGTCTCCTGCAAAATCTGAGTCGCAGTATCCAATAATTTCATCATCTCGTACAGTATCGTTCCAGGTATAGTTTACTCCTAGATTTTTAGTACCCTGTAAGTATCTTAGAATTCGTTTTGCGTTAGTTATATCTTGATCTGTAGGTTTTTCCATAGATCTACTGACAAAGTTTACTGCAAATGATATATCAGGACGTGTTTTTGTTGTCAAATATTGCAAACTGCCTATTAATTCTCTATAAGGAAATTTCTTATCTAATTGTACGTCTAAGTTATTAGTATTTACTTCCTGACTTATAATTGGTGTAGCAACTGCTTTTGAATTTTCCATGTTATAATTTTCTAATAGTTGCTCAATATAGTTAGTTTGATTTAACTCTACTTTGTTTCGATTCTTCTTTATATTTATTCCTAGAAAACTCTCAAAACAATCATAAATTTTCACTTTAAATTCTTTACATAATTGTTGTAAAATATATTTCATTACTTTTGTGTTATTACTTACTAACATACCGTCGTCTACATATATTGCCAATATTGTGAAGTCTTTCTTTGATTTATAAATGCATTGTTCTGATGGAATTGGTTCAAAGCCATTCTGTGTTAGAAATGTCTTAAATCGCTGATTCCAGTTTGCTGGCGCTTGTTTAAGACCATAAAGTGCTTTTTGCAATTTACATACTTTACCCTTTCTTTCAAATCCTTCCGGTGGCTTTATAAACAATTCCTCATTCAGATGTCCGTAGAGAAATGCCGTTTTTATATCAAATTTTACTATTTGATAGTCCTTTTGTGCGGATAGAGCTACCATTAGTCTAAACGCGCTTGAATTCAATACCGGACTATAGGTTTCTTCGTAATCTACTCCTTTTTCTTGTTCGCATCCTCTGACGACTAGGCGAGCTTTGTATCTTCCGTCATCTTTTATCCTAAAGACCCATCTCGTACTTAGGATTTTTTTGTTTCTTGCTTCAATTTCGTCTTTTAAGATCCATGTTTCATTTTCTTCTAATGAATCCTTTTCTTCTTGTATTGCTTCATTCCATTTTTGTGAATCTTCTCCACTGAGAGCTTCTTTATATGTTAAATGAACATAGTAGTTTCCGTATTTATTTGGAATTTTTATGCTTCGTTTACTTCTTCTTGGAGTTTCTTCAGTACTTATTTGTATGTCTTTCTCTGTTTCATGTAATTCTTTTGCTTCTTTTGTATTTTTCAACTCTTTCGTTTCTTTTGTATTTTCCAACTCTTCCGGTTCTTTTGTATTTTCCAACTCTTCCGTTTGTTTTGTATTTTGTTCTTTATTTTCTTCAATTGATATGATTGGCAGTTTCACCACATTTATCTCTTCATTTCCGTTTTCCTTTGTATTGCCAAATATTACATCTCTGGCATTTATTATTTTCCTTCTTTGTTTGTCCCACAGCCGATAGCCACAGGTTGAATAGCCAACGAATGTGTACTTTTTGCTTCTTTCATCTAATTTCTTCGTTTGTTTTAGTTCCTTTGCATAAGCATCACATCCGAACACTTGCAGATTTGTAAGATCTGGTATTTTTTTCAACCAATTTTCTGCTGGGGTTTTGTTACTTGTTTCAGTAGGGCTTCTGTTTAATAAGTACACTGCAGCGCGTACTGCTTCACCCCACATATTTTTATTTAGACCGGAATCTATTAATAGTGCTCTTGATTTATCTAAAATTGTTCGATTTAGTCTTTCCGCCTTTCCATTTAATTGAGGAGTATAGGGAATTGTGAAATCCAGGACAATTCCTTTTTCCTGACACCAGTTCTGTAGCTCTTTGTTTGCGTACTCTCTTCCATTGTCGCATCTTAATTTAGATACTTTCAAGTTCCACATTGTTTCACACTGCTTTAAGTACATTTTTACTGTTTCTGGTACTTCGTGTTTGGCTTTTATTGGAAAGACTGCTGCAAAATGTGTGTAATCATCGAGAAAGGTTATGAAGTACTTCATTCCGTCCCATGTATTTGGTTCTATTGGACCACACACGTCCGTGTGTATTATTTGTAATGGACGTGTTGCTTTTGTTCGTTCTCCCATTAACGGTTTTCGCGTTTGTTTCGCTTTTACGCAAACTTCGCAGATTTCTGAAATATTAAGATTTTTAGCTGATAAGTTCATACCTTTACTCAGACTGATTAATTTCTTCATATTTGTGAATCCTAGATGTCCTAGCTTTCGATGCCATTCTTTTGCATCTTGATTGCAGGTTAGTAGCGCTTCCTTCTCGTTTGTTTTGTTTGTTTGTATTACGTACAGTCCTTGATCATTCTGCGTACCTTCCAGAATCTTCTTCTCGTTCTTCAATATTTCAACCTTGTTTTTAGTAAATTTTACTTCGCCATTGTTTTGTGTGATGGCGCTGACTGATAAAAGATTTCTCGTTAATTTTGGAACTAACATAACCTCTTTCAGTGTACAGTTTTCCATTTCAACCTCTCCAAGTGCTTCGCTTTCCATTGTCTCGTTTTTCTTTGCTGTTCCTATTTCAACATTTATTGGTTTTACTTCACTTAGGAAACTAATATCATTTACCATGTGATTTGAGGCGCCCGAATCAATAACCCATTCACCGTTGGAACCAGTAGTTTTTGTAAAGAAACATACCTTGTCTGTCCTATTTCTATCACTTACGGTATTGCGGGTTTTTCTGAAGAAACAATCTTCTTCTGCGTGATTCGTTTTCTTACAGATGCCACATTTTTGCATGTCTCTTTGTGAGAGATTTTTACAATTTCTTGAGATATGACCCTTACGTCCACAGTTGAAACAGCGTTGCTCCGTCGATCCAGTTCTACAGTTCCTTGTGATATGATTTGTTCCGTTGCATTTGTAGCATTTTTTTACTGCCGATTTGAAAGCGACTTGGTCTTCTTGAACATCCTGTACATTTAACCTAGATTCTTCTGTTAAGAGTCTTGCTGTTAAATTGGTTAATGTCTTTTGTTCATTTGACGTCGATTCCCACGCACTTACAAAATGTTTGTACTGTGCAGGTAACGAGGCTATAATTTTAGTGATTAGCATTGTATCATTTACTGGCTGATCTAGTACATTTAGTTTGTATGCAAGATTTTCTAATTTACTAATATGAGTAGCTACATCAGTTTCCTTTTTGAAAGTATAATTGAAAAATTGTTGTAATAAAGAGCATTTCTGTTGTTCAGTGTCTCTTTCATATATTGCGATTAATTTATCGAACATTTCTTTTGAGGACTTACATATTAGTAGATGTGAAAGCGGCTTCTTGTCCACAGATGTGATTATCAGTTTTTGCGCCTTTGCGTCCTTTAACGTCCATTCTGATTTCTCTTTGTCCGTTGTCTTTTCTGTAATTTTCATTTCTTCTTTCACCACTTCATAGGCCCCCATGGATT
Organism: Lasioglossum baleicum; assembly: GCF_051020765.1. Taxonomy (NCBI): domain Eukaryota; kingdom Metazoa; phylum Arthropoda; class Insecta; order Hymenoptera; family Halictidae; genus Lasioglossum; species Lasioglossum baleicum. The sequence continues at coordinate 4,240,108 of NC_134945.1, forward strand.
TTAGAATTATAGTTGCTTGAAACTTCCATATTTGAAAGTTTGTCTCGTCTATGAGTTTTTCAATTTGTATCAGTTCTTCAAGTTGTCTTACGGCCATGTTTGTTCTGTATCAGAAACCACGTTTTTACTTGGTACGGAATCCGTTCAATCTTCCCGTTTCACTTATCGTTTTTGTTTTTACTTTTACTTTATTTATTTTTAATGAACTGGGCCCATAACCTGTTAAATTATGGAAGCGTTTTACGTATTACTTTTATAATAGTTTATTTGATAAATCACTTGTATAAATCGGACTATTGTGACCTTGTCTATATGCGTGCTTAAAGGCTACTGACTAGTTGAACCATGAGGCAAGTGTTTACAGAGGTCTAGCTTTACAGATGTTATCGTTTACATTACACAGATGTCGTTAAATACAATTTTAGCAGTTACCTTCCTTAACACTTCCTCTTAACTGTTAAAATTATTTAACAAGTTACTTCTTAGTTGTTTGAATTTTTCAGCACATAGAGGTTTGGTTAGTATATCTGCTATTTGCTGATCTGACGGACAATATTCTATTTCTAGCAAACCTTCTGTATATTTTTCACTTATAAAATGAAACCTAACGTCTATATGCTTACTTCTACGATGTACTATTCCATTTTTAATTAAACTCATCGCGCTTTGGTTATCTATTAACAGTTTTGCCTTCGTTTTCTTATTTGTTAAACATTCTAGAATATTCTTCAAATACAATAATTCTTTGCAACATTCCGCTGCTGCTATATATTCGGCTTCAGTTGTAGAGAGTGAAACTATGGGTTGTTTACGTGAACACCAGCTGATCGGTCCTCCACCATACATTATTGTATAGCCGGTGGTGCTCTTTCGTGTAGTTATGTCTCCTGCAAAATCTGAGTCGCAGTATCCAATAATTTCATCATCTCGTACAGTATCGTTCCAGGTATAGTTTACTCCTAGATTTTTAGTACCCTGTAAGTATCTTAGAATTCGTTTTGCGTTAGTTATATCTTGATCTGTAGGTTTTTCCATAGATCTACTGACAAAGTTTACTGCAAATGATATATCAGGACGTGTTTTTGTTGTCAAATATTGCAAACTGCCTATTAATTCTCTATAAGGAAATTTCTTATCTAATTGTACGTCTAAGTTATTAGTATTTACTTCCTGACTTATAATTGGTGTAGCAACTGCTTTTGAATTTTCCATGTTATAATTTTCTAATAGTTGCTCAATATAGTTAGTTTGATTTAACTCTACTTTGTTTCGATTCTTCTTTATATTTATTCCTAGAAAACTCTCAAAACAATCATAAATTTTCACTTTAAATTCTTTACATAATTGTTGTAAAATATATTTCATTACTTTTGTGTTATTACTTACTAACATACCGTCGTCTACATATATTGCCAATATTGTGAAGTCTTTCTTTGATTTATAAATGCATTGTTCTGATGGAATTGGTTCAAAGCCATTCTGTGTTAGAAATGTCTTAAATCGCTGATTCCAGTTTGCTGGCGCTTGTTTAAGACCATAAAGTGCTTTTTGCAATTTACATACTTTACCCTTTCTTTCAAATCCTTCCGGTGGCTTTATAAACAATTCCTCATTCAGATGTCCGTAGAGAAATGCCGTTTTTATATCAAATTTTACTATTTGATAGTCCTTTTGTGCGGATAGAGCTACCATTAGTCTAAACGCGCTTGAATTCAATACCGGACTATAGGTTTCTTCGTAATCTACTCCTTTTTCTTGTTCGCATCCTCTGACGACTAGGCGAGCTTTGTATCTTCCGTCATCTTTTATCCTAAAGACCCATCTCGTACTTAGGATTTTTTTGTTTCTTGCTTCAATTTCGTCTTTTAAGATCCATGTTTCATTTTCTTCTAATGAATCCTTTTCTTCTTGTATTGCTTCATTCCATTTTTGTGAATCTTCTCCACTGAGAGCTTCTTTATATGTTAAATGAACATAGTAGTTTCCGTATTTATTTGGAATTTTTATGCTTCGTTTACTTCTTCTTGGAGTTTCTTCAGTACTTATTTGTATGTCTTTCTCTGTTTCATGTAATTCTTTTGCTTCTTTTGTATTTTTCAACTCTTTCGTTTCTTTTGTATTTTCCAACTCTTCCGGTTCTTTTGTATTTTCCAACTCTTCCGTTTGTTTTGTATTTTGTTCTTTATTTTCTTCAATTGATATGATTGGCAGTTTCACCACATTTATCTCTTCATTTCCGTTTTCCTTTGTATTGCCAAATATTACATCTCTGGCATTTATTATTTTCCTTCTTTGTTTGTCCCACAGCCGATAGCCACAGGTTGAATAGCCAACGAATGTGTACTTTTTGCTTCTTTCATCTAATTTCTTCGTTTGTTTTAGTTCCTTTGCATAAGCATCACATCCGAACACTTGCAGATTTGTAAGATCTGGTATTTTTTTCAACCAATTTTCTGCTGGGGTTTTGTTACTTGTTTCAGTAGGGCTTCTGTTTAATAAGTACACTGCAGCGCGTACTGCTTCACCCCACATATTTTTATTTAGACCGGAATCTATTAATAGTGCTCTTGATTTATCTAAAATTGTTCGATTTAGTCTTTCCGCCTTTCCATTTAATTGAGGAGTATAGGGAATTGTGAAATCCAGGACAATTCCTTTTTCCTGACACCAGTTCTGTAGCTCTTTGTTTGCGTACTCTCTTCCATTGTCGCATCTTAATTTAGATACTTTCAAGTTCCACATTGTTTCACACTGCTTTAAGTACATTTTTACTGTTTCTGGTACTTCGTGTTTGGCTTTTATTGGAAAGACTGCTGCAAAATGTGTGTAATCATCGAGAAAGGTTATGAAGTACTTCATTCCGTCCCATGTATTTGGTTCTATTGGACCACACACGTCCGTGTGTATTATTTGTAATGGACGTGTTGCTTTTGTTCGTTCTCCCATTAACGGTTTTCGCGTTTGTTTCGCTTTTACGCAAACTTCGCAGATTTCTGAAATATTAAGATTTTTAGCTGATAAGTTCATACCTTTACTCAGACTGATTAATTTCTTCATATTTGTGAATCCTAGATGTCCTAGCTTTCGATGCCATTCTTTTGCATCTTGATTGCAGGTTAGTAGCGCTTCCTTCTCGTTTGTTTTGTTTGTTTGTATTACGTACAGTCCTTGATCATTCTGCGTACCTTCCAGAATCTTCTTCTCGTTCTTCAATATTTCAACCTTGTTTTTAGTAAATTTTACTTCGCCATTGTTTTGTGTGATGGCGCTGACTGATAAAAGATTTCTCGTTAATTTTGGAACTAACATAACCTCTTTCAGTGTACAGTTTTCCATTTCAACCTCTCCAAGTGCTTCGCTTTCCATTGTCTCGTTTTTCTTTGCTGTTCCTATTTCAACATTTATTGGTTTTACTTCACTTAGGAAACTAATATCATTTACCATGTGATTTGAGGCGCCCGAATCAATAACCCATTCACCGTTGGAACCAGTAGTTTTTGTAAAGAAACATACCTTGTCTGTCCTATTTCTATCACTTACGGTATTGCGGGTTTTTCTGAAGAAACAATCTTCTTCTGCGTGATTCGTTTTCTTACAGATGCCACATTTTTGCATGTCTCTTTGTGAGAGATTTTTACAATTTCTTGAGATATGACCCTTACGTCCACAGTTGAAACAGCGTTGCTCCGTCGATCCAGTTCTACAGTTCCTTGTGATATGATTTGTTCCGTTGCATTTGTAGCATTTTTTTACTGCCGATTTGAAAGCGACTTGGTCTTCTTGAACATCCTGTACATTTAACCTAGATTCTTCTGTTAAGAGTCTTGCTGTTAAATTGGTTAATGTCTTTTGTTCATTTGACGTCGATTCCCACGCACTTACAAAATGTTTGTACTGTGCAGGTAACGAGGCTATAATTTTAGTGATTAGCATTGTATCATTTACTGGCTGATCTAGTACATTTAGTTTGTATGCAAGATTTTCTAATTTACTAATATGAGTAGCTACATCAGTTTCCTTTTTGAAAGTATAATTGAAAAATTGTTGTAATAAAGAGCATTTCTGTTGTTCAGTGTCTCTTTCATATATTGCGATTAATTTATCGAACATTTCTTTTGAGGACTTACATATTAGTAGATGTGAAAGCGGCTTCTTGTCCACAGATGTGATTATCAGTTTTTGCGCCTTTGCGTCCTTTAACGTCCATTCTGATTTCTCTTTGTCCGTTGTCTTTTCTGTAATTTTCATTTCTTCTTTCACCACTTCATAGGCCCCCATGGATTTTAGAATTATAGTTGCTTGAAACTTCCATATTTGAAAGTTTGTCTCGTCTATGAGTTTTTCAATTTGTATCAGTTCTTCAAGTTGTCTTACGGCCATGTTTGTTCTGTATCAGAAACCACGTTTTTACTTGGTACGGAATCCGTTCAATCTTCCCGTTTCACTTATCGTTTTTGTTTTTACTTTTACTTTATTTATTTTTAATGAACTGGGCCCATAACCTGTTAAATTATGGAAGCGTTTTACGTATTACTTTTATAATAGTTTATTTGATAAATCACTTGTATAAATCGGACTATTGTGACCTTGTCTATATGCGTGCTTAAAGGCTACTGACTAGTTGAACCATGAGGCAAGTGTTTACAGAGGTCTAGCTTTACAGATGTTATCGTTTACATTACACAGATGTCGTTAAATACAATTTTAGCAGTTACCTTCCTTAACAAATAGAAGTAAGATCTGCACATAGAAATGATTTGGACATAAATATAAGAGCTGAGAGATTTGTACAGAATATAGTGAATGCATTAGATACGCTTGCACCAAAGAAGCTATTCCAAATTCCAAAAATATGGGAAGGGAAAAAATGGTACTCGGAGGATATAAGAATTGCTGCTAAGGAAAGAGACGAAGCGTATGTAAATGCGATACACACGGGTAACGAGCAACATTGGCTACAATTCAAAATTAAAAGAAATAGGGTAGTTAAATTAATTAGAGAAAAAAAGAATGAATATTATCATTATATGATAGACAACAACAAAAATGATTCGGAAATGATGTGGAAAACCCTAAAGAAAGTAATAAGAGGAGAGATAATGGGACCAAAGGAAATACATAATGTAGATTTTGAAATATTAGATAATATGCAGAACTGGAATTTGGCAGATAAATTTAACTTATGCTATATAGAGAGTATTAATGAAATAAGTAAGTCTATCAAGCCTAGAGAAGCGGTCAGTTCCAGCCAAAAAACTACCTACGGTATAGAAAGGACGGGAATTATAGAAAACTTTGAAGTAACAAATGTACATAAAATAGAACAAATTATTATGAATTTGCCAAACAAGAAAGGAACGGACGAAGGAATAAGTAGTGATCTATTAAAAGTAAGCGTGCACATTATAAAGGATGAATTAGTGAGAGTAATTAATAGTTCATTAAGTAATGGCATATGTCCCGAAGGATGGAAAATATCCACAATAATACCAATTCCTAAAGTAGGTAAACCGAAGAAAGCCAGTGAATATAGACCAATAAATGTATTACCAATTTATGAAAAAGTTTTAGAGTTAGTAGTAAAAGATCAAATAGAAATGTACTTAGAAAACAATAATATAATAACAGAACATCAATCGGGCTTTAGGAAAAATCACTCTTGTGAGACGGCAATTCAAGCCGTCATTGATGAATGGAAAATGACAATAAATGAAGGTGAGGTGGTAGGAGTTATATTTCTGGACTTGAAACGGGCGTTCGAGACAGTAGATAGCGAACGGCTATTAGAGAAGTTGTATGAGTATGGAATGAGAGGAAAAGTGTTAGAATGGCTGAGATTTACGTACGTATATGTACATTAGGGTGGACCTTATTTTTCGACCATGAAATTTTTTGGCCTCGTAAACCAGAATTGTAACAAATGTTGGGAAAATGATCTGGAAAAATTTTGGGGCCGATTGGATCATGGGAAAATGAGGCGCAGCAAATTTGAAAATTTTGAATTTTTTAAATCTTTACATAAATAGACGTTATGATATATCGTTGAATTTGTCTTTTTTCTCTTTAAGAATCCGTATGTAGCATAAACAGTTGTTGATAGAAAAAACATCCGTGACTTTGAAAACTTGAAATAATGACTTTGAAAAAAAATTTTTTCTCTGATACTATATCCACCTCCTTATATACTACAACTTTTGTTTGAAGAGTTTTTTTTATATATACATAACTGACAGAGATATTAAGGGGCGTAATTTGCATTATTCGGAAGCATACAACTGCGCATACAGCTATTTTCATAGCTACATGCTGCCGAATAATGAAAATTACGCCTCGTAATCGAAAAAATAGGACTTTTGAGGCAGATAGCGCCCTAGATCGATGTTTTATCTAGCGTTTTTGACTAATGAAAAACCCCGTGTTTGTATTATCGAGAAATGAGTAAATGAATATCTTGCAATCCTGGAAGTCTCTCTACTACCTTAACTAAATTCATTAATACGCTCCAATCTACAAAAGAAAAACAGTTAAAATATCGGAAAAAGAAGTTATTATGAATAATAAGTAGACTGACTGAAACATAGACTGAAGGTGGTCAATGATACCGCTGAACGGGGCGTTAAACTAATGGAGGATCATATTAAAATTTTATATAGAAACAAAGTGGAGAAATAATGTATACTATACAAACTGTGATGGAATATCGACAGCAGTATCCTGACGCCACAAAACAGATTTGTCAAAGGATTTTTAAATATTTTTTAATATAGAGAGAGAAACACCTGATCAATCCCTACATGCGATTAATTGCATTTTTAAGAGGCATTGAAGACAGCTTATTAACTGAGAGTTATTAAAGTTTTCATTTTCCTCAGAGTCAGTAAGTTCTTTATTTTTCTCGGAGTCATTAAGTTTTCCATTTTTCTTGGAGTTATTCAATTTTTCATTTTCCTCAGTGTCGTCAAGTTTTTTCATATAGTCCAGTCGGCAGGTCGAAAAAAGGCGTCTACCTGGAAAGTATTCCGAACTTAATGAAATTTTGACACGTCATTTAGGGGTACTCTGGGGTGTCGAATCTCAGTTTTCGACCTCGAGGACCCTGTGCTAACTTGGGGAGGGGGAAAAAACCACTACTTTTATTACCTTGTTTTGGTTTTTCGCCTATCGGGCTCGAGTCGGGTACGCGATACATCAGACACATCGGGAAGCTTATGACTAGACTGCGGATTTTATGCATGTATGACAAAAATGTACACGTTCAATTTAAAGCAGTGGACATGTTAAAAATATTTAAGGACATCAACGTATTAGTTTCAGCTTAATAGGATAATTAAAAGAAGAATACAATTTATATTTGGCTCATGTGCCGTGCAATCAATGCAAACATTTTTTATTTTGCATAAAGATCCGCAGTGTACTCATGACTCACCTTTGTCGGGCGGCTTCTAAAACAATAGAACAAGATCGCGCGAACGAGTTATCGCGATACCCGAGAATCAACTGTGCGTTCTTATGAAATAGATAATAATAATAATGGTACGTATTTCTTTCATAACTTGTCCATAATGTGATTTTTATATAAGTACATTAGGTATATTCGGCAGACATGTGCATGATCGTTATTTGTATTAAAATTTGAAATAATGCACGTTTCACGTGAAAAAATTATAAGAAAATATTTACAACGTGGTATGTAATAAGTTATGATAACTTTTCAGTGGGTGATGTTTTTATTAACTGTTAAGTAACCTACTTAACTATCATTAATCTTACACAAATTCTTAAAAGATAATATATAGTATACAATATAAAATAAAATAGAAATTAACTTAAAATAAAATCATATAAAATAAAAAACTAGAGGGTTATTGTTGCTCGCTCGCTTCGCTCGCTCGCGAGTAGGGTTGTTTTTGCTCGCTCGCTTTGCTCGCTCGCGGATAGGACTGCTCTTGCGAAAGGGTTAGTGGTACGCATGGCTAGTAGTACCTATAGCTATTAATGTTTTTTTTTATTATTTGGTGTGTGACTCTCCACGAGCCACACAAAGAACTTCCCGATTCGTTAGTTGCAGTATATTATTATCATTATTAAGTGTACGTTTTAAGAAGATTATACGTTTTCAGGGAAATTCAATAGTTTTCTACTTATCAAAATGTTTGCTATATGGCGTCACATTAAACCAACATCGTATGCTCGTTGCTCGCTTGGTTCCTTGTTATAGCATACTAATGTTGCAAAATAAATTGTCTTAATTAGTTTTTCGCAAACGATACAACTCCTCATTATCCGGGTTTGCAGTAGTGATCTTGGTTTTCTTCGATACTGTTAATTTAAATTGTCCCAAAATATATAAACTGCGCTCAATTTTGAAACTCTGCTCAGTGCTACATACAATATTTGTAAAGTTCGCCTTTCTGATTTTTTAAAATCCAAACATACTTTCTCGTATGTTTGTCCCTGACTTTTATGAATCGTAATCGCTTCAGCAGGAACCACTGGAAATTGACTACGTGTGATTTGATATTTTTCCTCACTCGACATATTTACTTGATTCGATATTTTTATTATTGGTGTTAAATTTTGATGAATATTTGCATTTTTCATATAATCACGATAACGAGTTCTTACTTTCATTCCTACTCTGGCCAATTGAAAATCTAACCACAATATAGACGGAATTTTAGTATTTTCTTGAAAAGTAATAAATTTTAATATTCCGCATGTGTGCTCCATTAATCAATCCGTTTTCAACATCAATGTTATTAATAATTATCATATAGTTTATATTAATTTTCAATTTAATCTCAGTTAATAATTCGTTTTGAACTGATTGTTTTTTTAAAGATTGTAATATAAATTTTTTTTTGTACTTTCATCGATATTCTTTGAAAATGTATTCTCGCGAGTAGAGATGATTAACTCACTCTTGCATTGGGATAATTTTCGATTATTGTAAGCGGAAACATCATCGTAAGGTACAAAAAAAAATTTTAAAAAAATTTTTTTTTTTAAATTTTAAAGAAATCGAAAAAAATTTTTTTGTGTAATTACGTTTGTTTCTTCGGTGGAAACTTTCCGTTCTCTCGTATAAATTGCATTGTTGAATGAACTTCTTTCGAAAAAACTAAAAAAACTAAAAAACTACTTGACCAAAATGGACCAAAATCTAATCAGCTCTAAGTTACAGCGGGGCATATCGATTGCATCATTCATCATCCTGATCGCGTTGTTACTTTTTCTGAAAACGTTAACGAAAAATTTGATTACATAGAAACGGCCATACGCGCGCGCGCGCGCGCGCACACACACACACACACACACACACATACGAACATTTTGCTGAAAATAGTCTAAAATGACTGCAATGACCATGAAACGTTGTAACGCGACGAGGAACGAGACAACCCCAGGGGTGCCAATCCGCCTCGGCACTACCCTGAGATTAAGAAAAGAATTGCGCCGCGACCGAATGTTCTAGAAGGCCGCATGTTCGAGAAACTTCTAAAATCCCTAACAACGCCCAAACAAGGGTTAGCAACGACTAGTATAAATACCGGTAGACGATCGCGGAGAAATCACTTTTGCTGCGCCTGTGGGAGAGGACGAGGTAAGACCACGGCCGCCCATAGGTTAGGGAGAGTACGAAGCAATGCTATCGGACGCCCGGCAGCTCAGGAGAGGACAGGGGTTGCACCTGGACGCCTCTCTGGATAAATGGGAGAGGACGGCCATGAAGGCCGGCCGCCCGCCGAGAGGAAAGAACAGGGCAGCTTCCTGGCCGCCTGAAAGTAGGTTCACCAGGTTACTCTGTACGTCTTGGAGAGGACGGCCATGAAGGCCGGCCGCCGAGCTTATAGAGGACACCTGGTGAATCCGAGTCGTCGTCGTTTTCCCAATAGGAGAGTACGGTTGAAATAAACCGGACGCCTGTTTGGGAAAACCTTTTATTAGTAAATCATTTTAATCTTTCGTTGCTAACCTTCTTCAAAGGTTTATTGTAAATTTTACGAAAACTTTCGATGTATGAAACTAATTGGAAAATATATTCTTTGTTCAGAGAGAAATCCCAATTCCTATTCCTTGCGATACGAGAGAGAGAACCTGTTCCTACTAGTATGTCGGATCCTACAAAAATTTTGGCGCCCAACGTGGGGCCGAGGCTCACGACCTGAATTCCGACTCCATCTCCAATTCTGACCTGAGTCCCAGTCCAAGCATCCAGTTTTCACCGAGCCAATTTTCCCAGCTCCTGGGATCCCTGAACGATAAACCTCCTGTTTGTCTAAAAAGTTTCACGAGATGTAAGGAACGTTTCGATGGCTGTCATGACTACATGAAAGTCAGCGCGTTCATCGCCGCTATCTCGATATTTAAGGATATCGAAAATATTAGCGATGAAAACGCTTTGAAAGGATTACCACTGCTCTTCGAGAAACACGCAGCTATCTGGTGGCGAGGTGTGCGAGGATCCGTATCAACATGGAAGGAAGCCTTGGATACGATCAAAACAACTTTTGCACCTCGACGTCCCGCACATCAGATATACACGGAGTTGTTCCGGACCACGCAGGACGCAAACACTCTGACGGATCTGTTTATTAGCCAGAAACGGGCACGGCTGGCAGAATTGCCAAACCCGCACCCGGAATCAGTCCAAATAGACATGATCTACGGTCTCTTACGCCTTCCACTTCGGAAGAAAATTCTCCGGGAATCGGTAAAAACATTCACCGACCTGATCAAGCGTGCCCGAGAAGTAGAAGTGTTAAAATACTGTATGTAAATACATTTATATAGTTTCATGTGTCATGCGAGCGTCGTTGCTATCGCCATCTATTGGACACGGTCACAAGTTACACAAAGCGCATGCGCGATTGGATCGGCATTCCAGCGTACCCGTTTCGTTGGTTAGCGAGTCAGTATTCAGAGAGCACATGTTTCAGTCACACATAGTCATACGTTATACACAACACATCAATTATATATTATTATATATTATTAATTATTATTCTTTCTTATAATATATTATTCTTTCACACAAAAGTTATTCACGGGATCATTTATTTCAACATGGTAGCACTGCTCGTGGTTTGAAAAGTGTAAAGTGAAAGAACGCGTGGTGAAAAGTTTTTTCAAGATGGCCTACGTGAAGAGTGACGATATAACGATTCCAGTCTTTGATGGCGCAGATTACAACAATTGGAAGAGACGAATAATGAAACTTCTACATTACAAAAATTGCAAAATTGTAGTAGAAAGGCGGAAATTAGAGACAGATAAAGAAAAGGAATGGCTAGATATGGATATTAAAGCGATGAACTACATATACAGCGCAATCACAAATAAACAGCTAGAGTATATAGGTGACATTGAAACAGCGTATGACGTAATCAAGAAATTCGATGAAACGTATCTACAAGAGTCTACAGCGCTACAAATCGTGTGCAGAAATAACCTTGAAAAAATTAAACTAGAAAACTACGCAGATGTAACAATCTTTTTCGACGAATTCGAGAAAGCCGTAAACCAACTAAAGTCCGCTGGAGCAAGGATTACAGAAAACGAAAAATTAAATTATATGCTTAAAACATTACCAAGTTCATATAGTCATATTGGTGATCTCATTGACGTACTACCACAGAGACACAGAACAGTCGATTATTTAAAGAATAAAATAAAAATTAAAATAATCGGAGAAAAAAATGCAACTGATACAAATGAAGAAATTGGAGCAAAATCAAATGCATTTACAGCCGATTCATCAGGAAACGGCAAGAGACAACAAACGTGCTTCAATTGTGGGAATATCGGCCATATTAGTAAAGACTGTCGTCGATTAAATACGAATATCCAGCGAGGATACCATAAACGTAGTCACTACCAAAGTACACGAGGGAGATATCAAAATAACCAAAATAGAGGTTACTATCCAAACAGAAGAGGAAATTACCGTGGAGGACGCGGAAACTATCAGGGCACTGAATCGCGAGAAGGAAATTGCTTCAATATAGAAGTAAGAACATCGATGGTTAAAAATGAAGATACGATGAATAAAAATCAAATAAATTGGTTGTTAGACAGTGGGTGTACAGACCACATTATAAATAACGATACATACTATGAAGATTGTATCACTCTAAAGAAACCCACTGAAGTGAAACTAGGAGACGGTCGAATATTACAAGCTACAAAAGTTGGACGGGTAAATACTTTCTTCCAAGTGTATAATAACAAACAGAAAGTAACGCTACCAAATGTATTCTATGTAAGAGACATGAAGCAGAATCTAATTAGCTACGCCAAAGTGACAAACAGAAATAAAATAGTCTCTCAAGGTGAAATATCAAAAATATACAATAAAAGGAATGAACTAGTGGCAATAGCGAAAAAGGAAGGAAGTCTATACAAAATGACAAGCTTTATTAAAACTCAAGATTGTGAAATGTGTGCCAATGCGTCAACTATAAAAATGAAAGGAGTACAAACTCTAAAGGAAAAGTGGCATCGCACCCTTGGACATGTGAACTTCAATTATCTAAATATCTTATGCAGAAATGAGTTGTTGATTGGATTACCAAAGGAATTAGAACCTGATCAGATGAAATGTGCTATCTGCATTCAGAATAAATTGCATAATCTACCGTTCGAAAACAACAGATTAAGAGCGAAAGAAATTTTAGAAGTCGTTCACTCCGACTTAAATGGGCCACATGCAACAGTTGGAAATCGTGGTGAAAGATATTTTCTTTCATTTATTGATGAATATAGCAAACTAACAAAAGTTTATTGCATCAAAACTAAAGATCAAGTCTATGAGTGCTTCGAAGAATATATAAATGAAATACAAAATCTTACTGGGAAGATGATTAAGAAACTAAAGTGCGACAATGGAAGGGAGTATATAAACTCAAAAATCTATAATTTCGCAAAAACAAAAGGGATATACATAAGTGCATGTCCCCCATATGTACATGAATTGAACGGTACTGCCGAACGATACAACAGATCAATCATGGACACTGCAAGATGCTTGTTAGCCGAAGCGAGAATCGACAAGAGATTTTGGCCAGAGATTGTGAGGACAGCTGCATACCTCAAAAATAGAACACTGTCAAACACTTTAGAAAGGAAAACTCCATACGAGATATTTTTTGGCAGAAGACCATGCGTCAAAAATTTACGTTTGTATGGGAGCAGAGTGTTTGTCAGAATTCCAGAAGAAAGGAGAAAGAACAAATGGGACAAGAAGGCAGAATTAGGCATTCTAGTGGGTTACACAGACGTTGGCTACAAAATCCTGATAAATAACAAAGTAATAGTAGCCAGGCACGTCGATATAATAGAAGAAGATGTTAACTGTATTGGCTTCAAAGATGATAGAGGATCAACCCAATCAAGATGAACCAGAGGAAGAAGCTCCAAAGTCGACCGACATTGAAACAAAAATCAAAACTGAAGAAAGGACTGATGAAAAGACTGATGAAGAAGCGTCGCCAAGGAGGTCGACGAGAACAAAACAAACCGTCAATCGCTATGGTGAACCGTATGTATATCAATCTATCCATGTAAACTATTGTAATACAATTGTTCCAGGTACATTTAAGGAAGCAATAACGTGTAATGAGGCTGAAAACTGGAAAAGAGCAATGAATAGAGAAATAGATAGCTTGGAGAAAAATAAAACTTGGACGCTAGTAAACAGACCGCACAATCAAAACATTTTAGATGTAAAATGGGTATACAAAAGGAAGGCAGACGATACCTATAAGGCCAGACTAGTGGTAAGAGGATATCAACAAGGAGAGGAAATTGAAAACACATATTCTCCGGTAGGAAAAATGCAAACTCTAAAATTACTGTTATCGTATTGCTGCCAAAACAGTTTAATGATAGAACAAATGGATGTTGAAACAGCCTTTTTGAACGGAAAATTAAACTCAGAAGTATATGTAAAACAACCACTAGGTTATTCAGATAATAGTAATAAGGTCTATAAGTTATATAAGTCACTGTATGGTCTGAAAGAAAGTCCGAGATGCTGGTATGAATGCTTCAATAGTTATATAAACGAGTTAGGTTTTCAAAGGAGTAATATTGATTACTGTTTGTATGCAAATAATGACAGAAATGAACCTGTATACATATTGCTTTTCGTTGATGATCTGTTAATTTGTGGTAGAGATAAAGAAAAGATTCGTAAAGTAAAAACAAAACTGTCCAGTAAATTTAAAATGAAAGACATGGGTAGAGTCAAAAACTATATAGGGATAGATATAAAATATAACTATGGAAAAGAAAATCGTATGACTCTAAATCAAGGAAAATATATAGAATCCTTGGCTAAGATATACAATCTCGAGAATGCAAAGCTAAATGATACTCCTATGGAAACGAACTTAAAGCTAGAATTAGCAAAAGAACCAGATTTAAATGTTAAATATAGAAATTTGATAGGTGCTCTCTTGTATATTAGTTGTGGCACCAGGCCAGATATCGCGTTTAGCGTAAACTACCTCAGTAGATTTCAGAGTTCATACAACGAAACACATTTCAAATATGCGATTAGAGTACTTAAGTATCTGTACAAAACAAAAGACCAAAAATTATTATATAAAAGAAACATAAATGCCGAAATCATAGATTGTTTCGTAGATGCGGATTGGGCTGGAGATATTGTTGACCGAAAGTCCACCACAGGATTCGTTGTAAGATTATTTGGAAATGTAATAAGTTGGCGATCACGTAAACAAAATAGTGTAACAAAATCATCCACCTTCGCTGAATATATAGCATTGTCAGAAGCGGTAACTGAAATAAAATGCGCGCGTGAAACTTTAAAAATATTCAATGTAAACTTAGAGAAACCAACTAACAAGGGGAGCCCAGGGTAGTCGGAATCCGGATTTTCGTGAAACTTGCAGTATTTGAAGATGACATATCCAAGTTTAATTTAGCAAAGCAGTAGCGCGCGCTTCTCAAGATTTCCCGAGAAAATGGCATTTGAAAATTCGGTTTACGCGTTCATAAGGAGTTCGCGTTAAGCTATGAACATGAAGCGCAGTGGCCGAGGGCGCTGCGAGAAAGACTGGTAATCAGTAGGTCGCTGGTTCGAGTCTTGCTGCCGACATTTTTTTTAAAATCTTTTTTCAGTTTTAATCCTAATGAAATCTGCCATTAAACAATTATTTTTTAAATAGAAAATGCATGTTTTTTATTTGTGGGTATTGAAAAAAATCGAACATAAAAATAATACAGTGTTATATTTACTTTATTATTGCTCATTCTTTATTAATAAAAAAAATTACGTGTTAGTATGACACGACCCAGAATGATACTCATCGTAAAAGCATGGGAAACAATAATTTTTTCGGCATCTAGCACACACTATAAACGGAGCGTTTGTACAGGAGCACGCCGTTTTCAAGAGTTCTATTGGAAAGCACACTTCATTAACATTCATAAAAATTTCTCTGGTATCGCAGAGATTGAATAATTATTTTTATTTTTCAAATAGAATATTATTTTCTATTTATACCTCTCTCGGCAGTGTTGGGTTTTCCGGTTTTCCTTTACCTGGATAAACCGAGTCTGCCTGGATAAATCTTCTTTCGTGTTTGCACAAAGCAATTAAGCAAGGGGTACCAGCATGAGGATGGTAGTAACCGTTGAAGGGACGGGGTAGACTCTTACCTAGGTGAGGCGCGAGGTCAACCCAGGTAAATCCCAAAAACAGACGTCGCGCTTGGTTTTATTACAGCCAATTATTGTTTCCCATGCTTTTACGATGAGTATCATTCTGGGTCGTGTCATACTAACACGTAATTTTTTTTATTAATAAAGAATGAGCAATAATAAAGTAAATATAACACTGTATTATTTTTATGTTCGATTTTTTTCAATACCCACAAATAAAAAACATGCATTTTCTATTTAAAAAATAATTGTTTAATGGCAGATTTCATAAATTTTAGGATTAAAACTGAAAAAAGATTAAAAAAAAAAATGTCGGCAGCAAGACTCGAACCAGCGACCTACTGATTACCAGTCTTTCTCGCAGCGCCCTCGGCCACTGCGCTTCATGTTCATAGCTTAACGCGAACTCCTTATGAACGCGTAAACCGAATTTTCAAATGCCATTTTCTCGGGAAATCTTGAGAAGCGCGCGCTACTGCTTTGCTAAATTAAACTTGGATATGTCATCTTCAAATACTGCAAGTTTCACGAAAATCCGGATTCCGACTACCCTGGGCTCCCCTTGTAAGATATATGAAGACAATTCAAGCGCTCTAATCATTGCTAAAAACGGAAATTCCACAAAAAACTCGAAACACATAGAAGTCCATTATCACTTTGTAAATGAAAACTATGTAAATGGAACTGTAGATATCGTCAAAATTGAATCCGAAAATAATATTGCAGACATATTTACTAAGGCATTAGGTAAGACAAAATTTGTTAAATTCAGAGAAATGTTAAACCTAGAGAAATGTAAGGATGAATGAATGTTAACTGGCAGTGATAAACTATTATAAATGTAAGGAGGTGTGTTAAAATACTGTATGTAAATACATTTATATAGTTTCATGTGTCATGCGAGCGTCGTTGCTATCGCCATCTATTGGACACGGTCACAAGTTACACAAAGCGCATGCGCGATTGGATCGGCATTCCAGCGTACCCGTTTCGTTGGTTAGCGAGTCAGTATTCAGAGAGCACATGTTTCAGTCACACATAGTTATACGTTATACACAACACATCAATTATATATTATTATATATTATTAATTATTATTCTTTCTTATAATATATTATTCTTTCACACAAAAGTTATTCACGGGATCATTTATTTCAACAAGAAGATCTCGAGAAGGAGACCCAGGGTAAACAACGACAACCATCTACGCATTACCATCGGACGGAGGGGATATTTGCCAAACCGTATCCCAGGGACCACCGCCGCTGCAATATTTGCCGCCGCCCAGGACACGCCACCGCCGACTGCCGTTTCCGAAAAAACAACGTGCCAGTACCGAAGCCAACGACCACCTCAACCACGCTGCAGCCAGGATTCACGCAGCCCCCAGTGAGTCGCACTCCGCTGCAATGCTACGGATGCGGTAAACCGGGAGTCGTACGCAGC
Organism: Lasioglossum baleicum; assembly: GCF_051020765.1. Taxonomy (NCBI): domain Eukaryota; kingdom Metazoa; phylum Arthropoda; class Insecta; order Hymenoptera; family Halictidae; genus Lasioglossum; species Lasioglossum baleicum. The sequence continues at coordinate 4,257,244 of NC_134945.1, forward strand.
AAATGCCCGGACTGCACGAAGACGGCCAAAACCCCGACGTCTGCAGCATTTTGCACAGTAAGTGCAACCATACATCCACGACAGCGACCAGCGGTCGACATCACCATCGCCGGAGAAAAAGGGCAGGCCTTCTTCGATACAGGAGCGAAGTGCAGCGTTGCGAGTCAGAGCTTGTACTCTCTGTTGAAGACGAAAGGCTACCTATTCGAAGAACGGAAAATGGAAGTCGCGCTGGCAGACGGAAACCCACACATTCAGGGTGTTAAAGCGGCTCATCTTGAAGTAGAGCTTCGTGGTCGCTGCCTCCGGACCACCTTCATTGTCTTGCCGGAAGGAAAGGACAACCGAACTCTGCTGGGCGTCGACTTCATCGAAGACGCAGGAATTGTATTGAATGTTCCGCAGCGGACATGGCATTTCGTGGAGGCACCAGAAAATCTACACGATTTCCAGGATGAAGTTCTGTTTGGGAATGCATCTTTCGGCAAGGGGGAGACCGGAGTCCCTCTATTATCCTTAACGACAGATGCGATTCGCGAGATTCAGAATTTCGCGAAACCTCCGCCGAAATGTCTGAGCCCGATTCGGGAAGTTACAACAACACTCCAGGCTTACCTGCAGGAGGAAATCGAAATGGAGGAACCAGTGCCAAACGCAAATTATCCAGATATCGACAATTTTTTCGAGAGATGCATCCAAACATTTGAGACGAGGATGGACATCGCTACCGTCGACATCGGGGAAATAAGGGAGGACGAAGCGGTAAGTATCTCCCCCGAAGAAAAGCGAAAACTCTGCGACTTATTGAGAGAAAACGCTGATTTATTTCAAGCCAACACATCACCGAGCAAGGAAGCTGTCCATAGAATAAACACCGAGGACCACGCTCCAATCGCTGTGCCGCCATATCGCATACCACCCGCAAAGAGAGAACTGCTGCGCACCGAAATAGAAAAAATGATGGAAGCAAAAGTCATCGAGGAATGCGAATCACCATGGGCCGCACCCGTAGTTTTAGTGCCTAAAAAGGACGGCAGTATTCGGGTTTGCGTGGACTATCGCAAACTCAACGCCGTTACCATTACTGATTCGTATCCTCTGCCACGGATCGACGACCTGCTCCATTCGGCCAAGAGAACGGGATTCATGTCTGCGCTGGATCTACAATCAGGCTATTGGCAAATTGGCGTACGAGAAGAAGATCAAGACAAAACGGCCTTCACGACACCTTTCGGAATTTTTCGATTCAAGCGGATGCCGTTTGGGTTGAAGAATGCACCGGCTACATTTCAACGCCTCATGGACCGGATGAGAGCTGGTTTAGGAGATCGCAATATTCTCGTCTATCTGGACGATATATTGGTACTCTCCGCCAACTTCACCGAGCACCTCGAGGACTTGAGAGCAGTTTTTAACAGACTTCGCCAATTTGGTCTCCGAATGAATCGGCAGAAATGTCGTCTGGGATGCCCGAAAATCAAATATCTTGGACATGTATTGACAGCAGAAGGCATCCATCCCGATCCTGAGAAGGTCAAGGCGATCCAAGGCATGGCTACACCGGCGAATCTGAAACAGCTGATATCCTTCCTACAAACTTGTTCATGGTATAGACGTTTTGTACCAAATTTCGCTACAGTTGCCCAACCTCTGACCCAGCTAACAAAGAAAAAGGCAACCTGGGAATGGAAGACGAGTCAACAGCAAGCATTCGAGCACCTGAAAGGAGCCCTTATGAGTCCTCCGATTCTGCAATACGCCGACGAGAAACAGTCCTTCACCATACGTACCGACGCCAGTGCCTATGCCATAGGAGCAGTTCTGTTACATGGCGAGAAGGAATCGGAACATCCCATTGAATATGCCAGCAGATTACTGACGGCGGCGGAACGCAACTACTCAACCACCGAGAGAGAGGCATTAGCAGTTGTTTGGGCTGTTGACAAGTTCCGAGGAAACTGTTTCCACTGCAGCAGGCAACGGCGGAAGCCTGTGCAGAGATCCTCATCAACGAAGTTATGCTTCGTTTTGGTATGCCACGGCGAATCATCAGCGACAATGGTACTCAATTCATCAGCGGGGTCATGCAGCAGGTAGCCCACTGTTTTGGGCTGCAACAGGCGTTCACCCCTGTCTATCATCCCGAGGCCAATCCGGTGGAACGGAAGAATCGCGATCTGAAGGCGCAGCTTGGAATCTACGTCGGTAGAGACCACTCTACATGGGACGAAAGGCTGCCAACCATACGATTTGCGATGAATTCGGCCCGGTGCGTGACAACCGGGTACTCAGCAGCCTTCCTTACGTTCGGGAGAGAGCTGAGAACGCCCGATGACGCCAATCGGGACTTGAGAACCATCATCCAAGCAGAAAATTTCCTGCCGGAAATTACTCCAAAACTGTTGACACTGGCGGACACGATGCAGATAGCCCAGCAGAACCAGGAACGTCAGCAGGAGCAGAGGAAGGAGTATGCCGATCAACGACGCCGGCCCAATCCTGGTTACGAGAGAGGAGACCTGGTGTGGGTAACCACTCACACCCTCAGCCGACGAGAGAGGAACTACACAGCGAAGTTCGCACCAAAGAGGGACGGACCATACGTGGTGAAGCGCCGCATAGGGTCCAACAGCTACGAGATCGAGACCCGTGAGGACCAGCCTGTGTGCGTAGGGGTGTACCACACCTCGGCGCTAAGGCCCTACAACGGAGCACGGGCGAACCCACCACCAGATCCAGTAACAACCATCCGTAAACGAGGGCGACCTCGTAGGCAGCACGAGGGTCAACCAACACAGCGTCCAACGAAGCAAGCTCGGCGCAAATGAAGGAAGTCCTGGACTACTCGTCGAGGACGCCGTCGTGTCCAGAGGGGGAGACTGTAACGCGACGAGGAACGAGACAACCCCAGGGGTGCCAATCCGCCTCGGCACTACCCTGAGATTAAGAAAAGAATCGCGCCGCGACCGAATGTTCTAGAAGGCCGCATGTTCGAGAAACTTCTAAAATCCCTAACAACGCCCAAACAAGGGTTAGCAACGACTAGTATAAATACCGGTAGACGATCGCGGAGAAATCACTTTTGCTGCGCCTGTGGGAGAGGACGAGGTAAGACCACGGCCGCCCATAGGTTAGGGAGAGTACGAAGCAATGCTATCGGACGCCCGGCAGCTCAGGAGAGGACAGGGGTTGCACCTGGACGCCTCTCTGGATAAATGGGAGAGGACGGCCATGAAGGCCGGCCGCCCGCCGAGAGGAAAGAACAGGGCAGCTTCCTGGCCGCCTGAAAGTAGGTTCACCAGGTTACTCTGTACGTCTTGGAGAGGACGGCCATGAAGGCCGGCCGCCGAGCTTATAGAGGACACCTGGTGAATCCGAGTCGTCGTCGTTTTCCCAATAGGAGAGTACGGTTGAAATAAACCGGACGCCTGTTTGGGAAAACCTTTTATTAGTAAATCATTTTAATCTTTCGTTGCTAACCTTCTTCAAAGGTTTATTGTAAATTTTACGAAAACTTTCGATGTATGAAACTAATTGGAAAATATATTCTTTGTTCAGAGAGAAATCCCAATTCCTATTCCTTGCGATACGAGAGAGAGAACCTGTTCCTACTAGTATGTTGGATCCTACAACGTGAAGATCTATTAAAAAATCGATTTTCGATTTTCGGGGTCATTACAATAACTTCCCTATAAAATCGGGAAGTTAATTATATAGAGCCTATAGATAATACAGAATAAAATATAAACACGAAATATAATACGTATAATGTTTATATTTATATTTCGTTTTTAATTATTGCCATACTTTACCATATTGTAATCTTCTAGGTGTATTGTATAACTTCCGTAAAGACATTTTAATGATATTATCGATACATATCTAAGTTCATTCGGAGAAAATTCGTTAAAAAGCTAGAAATATTGTCTTTTAAGTTTTTCACATGAAACGTGCATTATTCAAGCTTTAATACAAATAAAGAGCAGGCACGCGTTTGGCGAATATACCTAATATAGTTATAAAAAAACCAAGTATATTAAAAATCACGTTATAAGTAAAGAAAGAAAACCATTATTACCATTATCTATGTCATAAGAACGCAGAGTATTTGAATCTCGGATAACGCAATAACTCGTCCGCCCGAACTTGTTCGATTCTTTTCGTACCCGCCCGACGAATTCGAAGTCGAATCGAAGGGCCGCCGCCGGACTTTCTGCGACCCGACCCGACTCGAACCCGAACATCGAGCGGCCCGCACATCCCTAAATTATTTATAATTATAAATATATTATATTAAATGACCTATATTATAATAACCTATATTAGGTAATTATTATCACACTTTAAATAAATAAATATGGCTCAAATTATGCCGTATTTAGGCTCATTTTAATTAGAAGGATCTCACAAATACGTTGGTAATTCCGTAAAAAAGATTGAAAAATAAAAAACTTTCCTATGTGCATTGATGTAATCGGTACGCAGCCTTTTGAACTGTGTCGGCTGCCTCGTACCTCAGTCCCTCTTTGTCGTTTACGAGCTGTGGTAACAAAAGTTCTGGTATGTTGTTAGTCTAAAAATATGATCAATGCTATTTTTCAATTTCTCTAAAAAACCTGCATTTGTCGACTTTTTGCGTGTTTTTCACTTTGTGTGTAATTAACATTTTGAACCAAAAAATCGGGAAAAAATCTCAAATATCAATTTCAATTAAATGCAATTATATGATTAAATTAATGCAAGTAAATGGGGAAAATTGATCGAAAATTGAATGGCACAACGGCTGTTTAAATAATTCGAAGCACTACCTCGTCCGGCTAGGCCCTTCATTCCAAATTCCAATATTCCAATATTCCAATATCATTTTAAATATTTCAAGTACTATTTAAAACTATTAATGAGTTTTAACAACAAAATATTTTTAATAGAAAACTAAATTTTGACATATAAGATAAGATTATAGCAAGCTTGCTATAAATGTCGAAAACTCGAGTCTGGCCAGATATGAGACATTCAATTTTCAGGAAACACTATTCTATGATGACGAACGGAGAAAAGGGAAGTGAAGCTCGGGGGCTTCGGTCGCCGTGGAGTGGAGTGAAACATTGTAACATGATACGGGTCGGGTCGGGTATATCGGTGTGAGACTACTAATCAAACAACAAAGCTTAATTATTTATCATTATTTTTTTATAGGATTTTCCTTAACATATTTGGTGAATTTTGTTTCTTTTTATGAAAATGATACCAAAATTATATAATTCCGATGATATTTGCTTATGCAATGAGCGACGCAAGTTTCGGACACAAAGAAGGACAGCGTCGGGAAAAAAAGAGACGCGGAGAGTCCTTATTCTTTTAAGATTTCGACTTCGACTTCGTCTGCTAGCTCTTCGTCTCGTCGCACAATGTACTCATAAATGAATCATGTTTCAGGAAGTGGTTCAGTTCAGAATGAAATAAAATAATGTTACACGTACTTTTTAAATAGCGTCATATATGGTGCAAGAAATATTCGTATAGAGTCAAATAGAATTATTTTTTTAGATATCTTCGTACGAAATACTGCCTCTAAATAACATTGTATGGATAGGAGCCGTCGAAAATTAGTTTAATTAGTTAATACTTTTATCTTGTTACTGCCTCTACTTTAATAATTGCAGTCAATAATGCTGTCGAGCATTACAAGTATGGGATAAATAAGAAAAAAAATTAATTTTCTGTTTCCTACTAAGGATCTTAATAAGAACGATTGAATTTTGTCATTACACAACATAACAAAATATTTTTTAAGAATCATTATTTTATATATAACGCAATAATGTTCAAATTACTTTTAAATTCCAATACATTTGTAGAATATTACGTAGTAATTACTTCCATTTTTCCTACATCTATAAACTATCGATTATATTGTAAACAATTATTACAATGGTGATAATAAGGAAAATAAGAATGCAATAAGAGAATTATACAGGGTGTCTCAAAATTAGGTCCGGAGCCGAAAATGGGAGGTTCCTGAGGTCATTTCAAGCGACATTTTCCTTTGAAAAAATGTCGTTTGTGGCTTCGTTAACGAGTTATTAACGAAAAACACGGACCAATCAGAGCGCGAGCTAGACGCGTGCAGCCCGGCGCGCCGGCAGCCGAGTGTCGGTGGCACGCCGCGATGTCGCAATGAAAAAAAGTTTCTCGATGATGTGAATCCTCGCCAATTTCGATATGCTTTGGATATCTTGTCAATACCATGATTCTGAACAACATTTCCCTTTACAGTTTCTGTCGATCGGCTTTAGTTTACGATATTATTGTAAAAATTTGTAATTGTAAATCGATCGATGTACTATTTTCTATCCGATTTCAATAAGCTTTGGATATGTTGTCAATACCATGATTCTGAACAACATTTCCCTTTACGGTTTTTGTCGGTCGGCTTTAGTTTACGATATTATTGTAAAAATTTGTAATTGTAAATCGATCGATGTATTGTACATACTATCTCCTCGCCGATTTCGATGAGCTTTATTTCAAAGGAAGAAGATATTTAAAACATCGAATTTATAACATATTTCAAAGTCATCGAAATCGGTGAGGACCCACATCATCGGCAACTTTACCCGAACGATAGAAGAAGCACAAACTTATTGAATTAAAAACTCACTTATTCAGCCGTAAATCCATTTGACTACCACATACAACCACCACACTTTCACATAATTGTTGAACTCGTAGCACACTTTTATAACTCGTATCGATATCGAACGAAATTACTTACTCCGACGCGGAAAGAGTTCGATGCTCTTCGCGATGCCGCGCGAAACTGTGCTCTACCAGCGTACAATGTATTCGATGAAGGCGTCGTTTAAAACAAATGAAATCGTTTCCAAGGAGATATTGATTTTTCGAGAACCATATGGCATTGATTTTTCTAGAATCATATGATTCTCGAAAACACCGATTCTTGACGAACGAACGATGCCATGGACGAGATATCTCGTGTATCCTTATGCACACACCGCTAGATCACGTATACGTACGCGAGGACTGCAAGGGTCCGGGATCAGACTTCTGATTTCTCAATAATGCAAAGACGGGGTTTTTTAGTAGTCAAAATCGCTAGACGAAAGATCAATCTAGGATGCGATCATTCTCAGAAGTCCTATTTTTACGATTACGAGCAATGGTTTTGCAATATTCGGCTGCATGTTGTCCGTCGAAGAGGCTAGAACGCCGCACAGTGGGACCTTTCGTCCAAATCGGAGACAAAATCAAAGAACTTTCGGTAGAAATGAGATATGTAGAGCGATGAAATATTTTTTAAATTAAAGCTGAAACTTTGCAGAATACGGGACAAATAGGGAGATTATGGTAAGAACGTTTTTTAACGTTGAGAAAATTCATTAAACATGTAGAATTTCAAGAAATCTATTTTGCAACATCCTGAGGTCGTAGAAAAATTTTGAGACCAGATTTGAAATCAGCGTGAAAAAATTGACGGGAAATGAAGTACAGCATCTCCAGAAAAAATTTTTTCCTCGCGTGGTATTGGAAAAACCACAATTTTCACGAAATTGTGCAAGTTTAACGAATTTTCTCAACGTTAAAAAACGTTCTTACCATAATCTCCCTATTTTTCCCGTGTTCTGCAAAGTTTCAGCTTTAATTTAAAAAATATTTCATCGCTCTACATATCTCATTTCTACCGAAAGTTCTTTGATTTTGTCTCCGATTTGGACGAAAGGTCCCACTGTGCGGCGTTCTAGCCTCTTCGACGGACAACATGCAGCCGAATATTGCAAAACCATTGCTCGTAATCGTAAAAATAGGACTTCTGAGAATGATCGCATCCTAGATTGATCTTTCGTCTAGCGATTTTGACTACTAAAAAACCCCGTCTTTGCATTATTGAGAAATCAGAAGTCTAATCCCGGACCCTTGCAGTCCTCGCGTACGTATACGTGATCTAGCGGTGTGTGCATAAGGATACACGAGATATCTCGTCCATGGCATCGTTCGTTCGTCAAGAATCGGTGTTTTCGAGAATCATATGATTCTAGAAAAATCAATGCCATATGGTTCTCGAAAAATCAATATCTCCTTGGAAACGATTTCATTTGTTTTAAACGACGCCTTCATCGAATACATTGTACGCTGGGAGAGCACAGTTTCGCGCGGCATCGCGAAGAGCATCGAACTCTTTCCGCGTCGGATTAAGTAATTTCGTTCGATATCGATACGAGTTATAAAAGTGTGCTACGAGTTCAACAATTATGTGAAAGTGTGGTGGTTGTATGTGGTAGTCAAATGGATTTACGGCTGAATAAGTGAGTTTTTAATTCAATAAGTTTGTGCTTCTTCTATCGTTCGGGTAAAGTTGCCGATGATGTGGGTCCTCACCGATTTCGATGACTTTGAAATATGTTATAAATTCGATGTTTTAAATATCTTTTTCCTTTGAAATAAAGCTCATCGAAATCGGCGAGGAGATAGTATGTACAATACATCGATCGATTTACAATTACAAATTTTTACAATAATATCGTAAACTAAAGCCGACCGACAAAAACCGTAAAGGGAAATGTTGTTCAGAATCATGGTATTGACAACATATCCAAAGCTTATTGAAATCGGATAGAAAATAGTACATCGTTCGATTTACAATTACAAATTTTTACAATAATATCGTAAACTAAAGCCGATCGACAGAAACTGTAAAGGGAAATGTTGTTCAGAATCATGGTATTGACAACATATCCAAAGCTTATCGAAATTGGCGAGGATTCACATCATCGAGAAACTTTTGTTCATTGCGACATCGCGGCGTGCCACCGACACTCGGCTGCCGGCGCGCCGGGCTGCACGCGTCTAGCTCGCGCTCTGATTGGTCCGTGTTTTTCGTTAATAACTCGTTAACGAAGCCGCGGACGACATTTTTTCAAAGGAATATGTCGCTTGAAATGACCTCAGGAACCTCCCATTTTCGGCTCCGGACCTAATTTTGAGACACCCTGTATATAGTATTATAAGGCAATTACAGAATAGGTAATGTCAGCATTCTACTATATCATTCTTCTTCAACTTGACGAATATCTCGTCGATTGTGGAACTTTTACCGCTGTGGTATATCAGATCACTGTAACTTTCCCGTTATCCCCGCGCCCACTCGCGCCCACTTACCGGTCCCGCGGAATAACACAGGGGCTGGCAGTCTTTAATAGTATCTCGTCGGTGCCCGCGCCCACTCGCGCCCACTTACTGGTCCCGCTGAATAACACACCCTGATAACCAAATTCTCGATTTCTGGCTGGGATTCTCCGCGCGTATTAGTAGCTATTTTTGCCGTCTAATAGCGGAGGGCAATAGCCGAAGGCAAATTGAAGGCAGCCGGCCGACGAAGCTGCATTTGTTTAAGAGGGCAGTACCGTCGCGTCAACTGATGTGATTGGCTAATGTCGTTTTACAGGGCCGTATCGTCGGTGAGGGTAGTTCGCACTAATGTGGCAGATGTCAGCACCGAAGAGAGGGTGTAGGTTTAAACGCCTCTCAAGGAATAAGGGCTCACCGCGCCTACTCGCGGAGGTTCAGAAGGATATGTCTTCGTAAGTTCGAAAGGCCAGGAACAAAGAACACTTCGATGCTTTTCCGACGTCTACGTCGTCGTGCCTCGGCGGTCCAGTAACGAGAGAGCTAACATGGCGGGTGGCTAGGCGCGCTCACCGCATCGTCTAAACCCCCACTCGACCGAAACAGGGGAGAGGGAATCCGCGATCCCCACATACTCCCCCCCGAGTGCAACGACACTTTATTCACAAGTTTCTATATACAATATTTACATCGTCGAAGTGCAAAATTTGCACGCGCTCTGCACCAGAGCTGGGCGAATATTCCGCCGTTCATCTGACTCCAATTTACTGTTTTAACTGCAACGCGTGTTACAAAATACCCACAAGGGCAGCGATTCATACAATACGCGAATGGCCATACTACCCACGCGTTGCTGGTGCAAAAGTGACCCTTTTTCTCGCGTAAGTCTGAATCGGAACGCGCTTCCGGCCAGAAGGGTCGGAAGGACCAGGGGCACCCGGTGGCACGTCCCCCAGATGATCGGGAACAAAAAATGCCGGTTTCACGAGATCCGTGGTGACAGTGCGCTGATCACCATTTACATCGATCTCATACAAATGATCCGTAATTCTTCTTACGATTTTGTGCGGACCGGTATACGGTCGCTCGAGCGATTTCTTCGCTGAATTGCGGAGAAAAACATGCGTACAATCTCGCAGTTCTTTGAACATGAACGCGCGCGCCCTACAATTATGTATCACAGGCACCGGGCGTCCTTTCCGCATAAACTTTTTGAACTCTTCTAAAAACACGTTCTTGTCGGGCATGATATTGTCGGGAAGGAAAAATTCTCCCGGTAGACGCAACGTCGTTCCTAACAACATTTCAGCAGGCGACGCCGCCATATCCGACCGCACGTGAGAACGCAATCCCTTCAACACGATGGGGAGGACACGAGTCCACTCCTCGCGGACGTGGCACATAATGGCCGCTTTGAGCACGCGGTGCCAACGCTCAATCATACCATTCGACTGCGGATGGTAGGCGGTTGTCCTCACCCGGTGACATCCAGTCAGCGACAGGAGTGCTGAGAACAGCCGGGACTCGAATTGAGCACCCTGATCGGTGGTCACGACTTTGGGGGCCCCGAAACGAGATATCCACGTTTCTAAGAACGCCCGAGCTACAGATATAGCTTCACAGTCTTTCATAGGTACAGCTTCCACCCAACGGGTAAAACGATCTACCATCGTTAAGAGGTAGGAAAAACCTTCCGAAGTTGGCAGGGGACCAACTATGTCCAAATGGACGTGATCGAATCTGCCGTCCGGAGGTACGAAATGTTCAGGACGGTGCTTATTGTGCCTAGACACCTTAGATTGTTGGCAGCTCAAACAGAGCTTGCACCAGCGAGCCACGTCCTTATGCATGTCCGGCCACACATAGCGTTGCCGGATAAGCCTATCAGAGGCTTTCGCTCCAGGATGAGCGAAATCATGAAACAGATTGAACACAGCCCTGCGTAGATTGCCAGGAATATATGGGCGGATCGCCTCCCCCGAAATCTCGCAATAAATCGGAATGTGTTCAGGACCCCAGAGCAGCTTCTTTAATTTGAGCGGGTGATCTGAAGAAGCGCAGATGAGTTTAAGTTGCTCATCAGCTGCTTGCCCCTCGGAGATGTCCTCGAGACTAGCCTCGAGTGGCATTTGAAGAGCATCTACCCTTGATAATGCATCGGCCACGACGTTATCCGAACCCGGAATATACAAAATGCTCGTCGTAAACTGGGCGATGTATGATAACTGTCTCGCTTGACGAGGTGAAGCCTTTTCAGGACGCTGTAGGAACGCGTACATGAGCGGTTTGTGGTCGGTAAGAACCGAAAACGGTCGACCTTCTACAGAGTCTCTGAAATGTTTGACTGCCTCAAAAACGGCGGTCAACTCTCTATCATAAGCGCTGTATCTCATTTGCGCTGGGGAAAACTTCCGCGAAAAATACGCCAGAGGCTCCCAATGTGACTTGGAACTCCTCTGCTCGAGAACAGCACCCATGGCGAAGTCGGAAGCATCAGTTACGACCCTAAGATCAGCACCCACACGCGGATGCACTAACAAAGTCGCTTTGGAGAGTGCTTCCTTGATTTTGGCAAATGCCTCGCGAGAACGACTTGTCCATATGATTTCCCTCGTGTCATTTTTTTTAGATTCATGAAGAAATTCGTTTAGGGGCGCTTGAAGATGCGCCGCACGAGGTATATTTCTACGGTAAAAATTTACCATGCCGAGGAATCGGCGAAGGTCAACGACCCGCTTAGGCTCTGGGAAATTGTTAATGGCTTCGACTTTGGAAGCTAGCGGTTTGATGCCGCTTGAATTGATGGTGTGCCCGAGGAATTCAATTTCGGACACCCCGAAAACGCACTTGCTCGGGTTCACACGCAAATAGTGCTCATTGAGCCGCTGAAAAACAACTCTGAGGTGTTCAGCGTGCTCTTCTTCCGAGCTTGAGGCCACCAGGATGTCGTCGATATATACGAAGACGAAATCTAAGTCACCTAATACCCTATTAAGGAATCTCTGGAACGACTGACTAGCGTTCTTCAGACCGAAGGTCATGAATAGAAACTCAAACAACCCAAAGGGCGTTGTCACAGCCGTTTTTCCCACATCCTCTGGGGCCATTGGGACCTGGTTATAGGCCTTGAAAAGATCGAGAGACGAAAATATCGTCTTCCCATGAAGATTGACAGAAAAATCGTATATGTGGGGGGTCGGATATTTATCCGGAACGGTCCTAGAATTTAAACCTCTATAGTCCCCACATATTCTCCATGTGCCATCCTTTTTTAAGACCATATGTATGGGGCTCGCCCATGGGCTAGAAGAAGGACGACAAATACCCGCCTCAACAAGCGCTTTGAATTCGTGCTTGGCGGTTTTTAATTTTTCAGGATTGAGGCGACGAGGCCTCTCGGACACTGGAGGACCAGTAGTTAGTATATGATGAAACACGTCTGCAGATTTCGTTGGCGCTATCGGAGACGCGCCAAACACATCGGGAAATTCCGCGATGATCTTCGCGAACCGCGAAGAGGGTAAAATCGAGCCTATACAACCGCTCGCTGCAAAATGCGGCGTGGTAGCCGCAAACACGTTGGTGTTTGAATCGATCAAACGATTCGACCTAAGGTCGACCAGCAGACCATAGTGTTTCAATAAATCCGCCCCAATGATTGGGCGAGGCACCGCGGCTATACAAAAGTTCCAATTTATGGTACGCCGCAAACCTAAATCTAATGTGCGAAACGATTCGCCAAACGTATCAATGGTGGTATCGTTGGCTGCGACAAGTTTGAACCCAGTCGGTTTACCCCGAATAGCTGGATTCGCCGGAACCAGCGATATGTCCGCACCAGTGTCAATTAGGAACGACGTTCCTGAAATACGATCACGAATGTGGAGACGGGAAGACCCGCGAGGACCTCCAGCGCCCGTCTCAGCCACGGAAGGATCAATTAGTTTCCCGACTTGAATGTTGCAAACTTGTCGCACCATTCCTTACACCACCTGGGATTATCAGGGAACTTTTTATGTGCAAAGCACAATCTAGGTCCACTCGCCATACCGCGAGACCTTGACCTATCTCTTGATGTAGAACGCGCTCGACTACTGGGGCCCGCCGAACGGTCGCGATTTCGCAGTACTCTATTAATGTCCGTTCGCATTTTGGCCATTTCGGCAGCCAACCCCTTGACCGCGCTCTCAAGAGAGTCTGTCGACGGCACACGACGTTCAACCGCGGCTATGCACTGGTCAGAAGGACCTGCCGACTCTGCAATTTTATCCGCGACGCTCGCTAACATGTCGAGGTCATCTAAACCTGTCGCCGCGAGGATGGCCCGATGGCCCGCCGGGAGGTGTTCTAAGAACACGCTACGTATGACCGCATCGTCGCATTTGCCGTCATTCAGATTTCGGAGACGGTTTAAAACAAGAGAGGGTTTACCGTCCGAAAGGACCTCTCCCTTTAATAGTTTTCGCAGGTTCGCCTCCGGAGACGGACCGAACGTAGATACGATCCGCTGCTTGATTCGATCGTAAATATCTGCCGGACGCGGGGTAATCAAAATTAAATCCCGCACCGCTGCGGCTACTTCATAATCGATGACCGCTAGAACCGCATCAGCATTAGTAAACTGAGAAGTTATATTTGCCGTGCGCAATGTCCCTTCGGCCTGTACAAACCACAGAACTGGATCGGCGCGATAAAATGGCGGAATTTTCGGAACCCGATAACTGTCCACGCGGGATGTTCCATCCGCGCTACTACCTGTACTGGTATTTGCGCTCGTCATCGCGTCGAATTAAATTTACCGAACAGAACAAATGCGCTAAAGGAATACTAAAATTGGCGATGCACACGCGTAATCGCTTGATCTAGAACGCATATAAATGGTGTGGTCGCGGACTTCGCAGCTGCGCGAGTACCAACCCAAAATGGCGGTATTACGTCATCGACATACTAGAGAAAAAAAAAAAAACTCGCAAACAGACTTGACCTTAACACGAACGTCGCTGCGCGGAACGAACACGAACGCACAGCTTACAAAATGGCGTCCTAAGACGGATTTTGACCGAGAAAACGCGCGCGCGCAAGCACGAGCCAACGGTCCGCCGACAAACGCACGTGTTTCACACCACAGGCACGCACGACACACGTGCTCGCACCACTTTTCACACCCGACACTTTGATGCGCCGTACGCAATGCAGGAAGGCACCGGTGACGATGTTTCTTCGTCGCCGCTCTCAGCACCGCTTCTCCGTCGCTGATCAGCGAAAGGCGCCGGTGTCGGTGGCTTCACGCATCCCACGATGCAAAATTTCCTCCAACGGAGACTTTGAGCCGGAACCACGAACCAGCTGCAGCAGGAACAATCCCACGGAGTGTTTTGCAAAGCAAGAACTGCTGAATGATGACGCACAGAAGTGCGACTGCTCTCATTACACACGAGGCTGGAATCCTCGTGGCCGATTAATGGCCGCCGTTCGACAATGTCGAAATTCGAACCACTATGCAACCCGATCACGTCGGGGTCACCAATGTAGGTTTAAACGCCTCTCAAGGAATAAGGGCTCACCGCGCCTACTCGCGGAGGTTCAGAAGGATATGTCTTCGTAAGTTCGAAAGGCCAGGAACAAAGAACACTTCGATGCTTTTCCGACGTCTACGTCGTCGTGCCTCGGCGGTCCAGTAACGAGAGAGCTAACATGGCGGGTGGCTAGGCGCGCTCACCGCGTCGTCTAAACCCCCACTCGACCGAAACAGGGGAGAGGGAATCCACGATCCCCACAAGTGGGGGAACAGAGCCCCTACAAATTTCTATTGTACCAAATACATATATATACACCACAGAACTCGTCCTTTTTACTGACAATTTGAAATTAATAATTTTAAATTCAGACTACTCAATATCAGAAGGGATAATAAATGAATGAAGTAGGAAATAATAAATATTATATTTTTTCATTTAATTTGATTATTTTTCTTTATTAGTCAACTATTAGTCAAATTTTTACAAACCTTGACTTGCGCGAACACAGAAGATGATTTGCAGGACAAATCTGATAAACAGGTTCTGGAAGATCAGCTTTTCTTCGTAACTCCTCCCGTGAATCGCTCGAGTACAGTGCTGCTCTCACCGCATTTCTTCTTGGTTGAAAATGGTTGAAAAGAGGATTGTCTTATTATACAGACCTGCACAGACCTGGGCGACGCTGGCTCGAAAAATACATGTTGCTGTTGCTGCTTCTCACCAAAGAGGACTGAAGAGGACTAATCCTGACTAATTCTCTTTGCTTCTCACCTTCTCTTGCTCAGTAACACTCAATTACACTCACAAGGAGAGCGCAAGGCCTTCGGGTCACCGATTTAGTTGAGACTTCGTATACTTATAGATTATGATCTCCCTTTCACGAATATATACCATTATAGGGGCAAACACTCAATAATTGTTGAGATATTTATAAACAAAGTTTTTTCATAACCAGTAGTAGAAATATGCTATTGTAGAGGAAGTTTATAACAAGTAATATTCTGGTGTAGTGGCAACGTACTAGACTTACTACCCGGTGGGCTAGGGTTCGATTCCCGCCCGGGAAAAATATTTTTTAACTTATTTATTTATATTACCTATTCGCTGTGTAACATTAACTTGTTCATAAGCGATCCTACATTTATTTCAAATCAAAGAACAAAAGTTTTAATAAATTATAAACAAATTAACCGAAATGAATAAAATAGTAAATTACCGTCTCGTGTCTGGAAAGAGAAGAAATAAAGTAAATATAGGAAGAGAAAATATGGTATACGATAAATTTAATAATATTGTACTTACAATTACATATTTTTAATTTCGCTATGATGCGAGAAGTTCGACAATTCAAAGAAGGCGCGCACGAAGATTCTGTAGACTGTAGAGGATTAATAGAAAGATCACGCAAGAAACCTATGTATCAAACATTTAAAAAATCATTGCCCAAACTTATGTGAACAAAATAATTGTTCATTAAATCTTTCTCTAACAATAATATACAAACAATTATGTGCACTAATTTTTCAATCTGTGCTGGAACATGCATGGTATGTAGCCGGATTTACAGCAGAAAGATAAATTTTTAAAAACGTCAATCAAATCTGTTTTCCCATAAATGTACAAAGAAGCAGGTGCCAATGCAATAATACTGCACTTATTCGATGTGCAAGCTGTTTCTGTGTATTATGTTTCGTATGCTTTTACGACATGCACCACTATTATAATTAAAAATATGTAATTGTAAGTACAATATTATTAAATTTATCGTATACTATATTTTCTCTTCCTATATTTACTTTATTTCTTCTCTTTCCAGACACGAGACGGTAATTTACTATTTCATTCATTTCTCGGTTAATTTGTTTATAATTTATTAAAACTTTTGTTCTTTGATTTGTAATAAATGTAGAATCGCTTATGAACAAGTCAATGTTACACAGCGAATAGATAATATAAATAAATAGGTAAAAAGATATTTTTACCAGGGCGGGAATTGAACCCTAGCCCACCGGGTAGTAAGTCTAGTACGTTGCGACTACACCAGAATATTACTTGTTATACACTTTCTCTACAATAGCATATTTCTACTACTGGTTATGAAAAAACTTTGTTTATAAATATCTCAACAATTATTGAGTGTTTGCCCCTATAATGGTATATATTCGTGAAAGGGAGATCATAATCTATAAGTATACGAAATCTCAACTAAATCGGTGACCTGAAGGCCTTGCGCTCTCCTTGTCAGTAAGACAGTTCCAGTCCCCACGTCATCCACTCCGACAAAGGAGTCGCAGGCTGCAACAGGCTGCAAATGGCTGCAACTTGCAGCAACATGTGTTTTTCGAGCCAGCGTCGCCCAGATCTGTTATTATATTCGCCAATCACATCATCACATCAGTACGACGCGACGGTACTGCCCTCTTAAACAAATTCAGCTTCGGCCGGCCGGCTGCCTTCAATTTGCCTTCGGCTATTGCCCTCCGCTATTAGACGGCAAAAATAGCTACTAATACGCGCGGAGAATCCCAGGCAAAAATCGAGTTAATCCCACCTTGAGCAACTCGAAGCGTAACGCAGCTCGGAACGGGCCAATTCTCAGCTCTAGGTAGGATCTACCCACGGCAGGCCTGGTTATCAGGGCAGGGGCTGGCAGTCTCGTCGGTGATACGGTTTCCGCGTTTCGTCATTCGATGGAAATCAAGATTATTTACCTCAGTTGTTTTAAATTTTTTATTGATTTAAATTTATTCTTGAGTCGTGTTATACCTTCTAGTGATAATTTGATCTTGTATTGTGACAATTAAATTTGAATTCGTGTTGTGCGATAGAAATCAAGTTCGTTTAATTTCCATTTAAATTAATTTTGATTTCATATTAAAATTGAATTGTATATTTATTATTAATTGTAATTTAGTTTCTGACTGTTTGTCAATTGTAATTAATGAATTTGCTCTTTCTGTTACAGATTCCGCGGGAAAGGAATCCATCGATCGAAAGACCAAATTCATAGCCCAGATCGATACTACTCGATGCTTTCGATAATCGAAAGCGCGACGTAGTGTCATGGCGCACTTACTTCAAGCAGGAGAGGACGTGAGCGTGAGTAGAAATTATATTTCCAATTATACTGCGACATTGAACATCTTTCTTAATACCATTAATGAATAATTAATAAATATTCAATTTGATTTATTTATTTCCTATTAATTCGGATTTATTTTTGTGTCGAGTAAAGGTTATTTATTTGCCGTTGAAATTAATTTTGATTGTCTATTCAAATTTAATTATTTATTTATTAATAATTCGGATGTACTCTTGTGTTACGACGATCATTTGTATCTGATTCGTGTCGTCCGCGTCTCATAGAAATCGAGTTAGTTTAATTCCCGTTTCGATTGTCTATTCAAATTGGATTGTCTATTTATTATTATTTTTGATTGTTTCTTTTGCTCTTTCTGTTACAGATTCCGTGGGAAAAAATTCCATCGATCGAAGGACCATATTCATTGCCCAGATCGATACTTCACGTTGCTTTCGATATAATCGAAAGTGTGACAGCTTCATGGCGTACTTGGTTGAAGTTGAAGTAGGAGAGGACGTGAGCGTAAGTACAAATTATATTTCCAATTATACTATGTTATCGAACATCTTTATGCATATCATTAATGAAAAATTAATAAATAATCAATTTGAATGATTAATTTTCTATTAATTCGCATTTACTCTTGTGTTGCGACGATCATTTGTATTTGAATTCGTGTCATGCGATAGATATCGATTTTATTTAATTTCCATTAAAATTAATTTTTATTTTATATTTAACTTGAATTATTTATTTATTACTAATTCTCATTTAGGTTCTGGCTGTTGGTCGACTGAAATTAATGAATGTGTTGTTTCTGTTACAGATTCCGAGGGAGAAGAATCCATGGATGGTAAATACTCGATGCTACTCGGTGCTTTCTTCAAGCAGGAGAGGACGTGAGCGTAAGTACAATTAATATTCAACTTTAATTATTTAATTCCTATTAGCCACCAACCGTAGTCCCGTTGAAAGTACCGGTTCTCATTAGATCACCGAAGTTAAACAACGTGGAACGTGAACGGCACTAGGATGGGTGACCGTCTGGTCAAAAACCGGAAAGTGACCCACCCGGGGTGTTTTTCACGTGTTGTTGGCAAAAGGTGGTTCGGTACCCACCATAAACAGTAGGTCCCGCTGAAAAGGCGATGGTGAGAGTGGAAAGAGGAAGAGGATTGCTAAATGAATTTTGAAATCCTGAGGGGACCAAATATCATATCCATACCGTATTTAATTCCTATTCAGATTAAATGGATTTATTCTTTCTGTTACAGAGCCCTAAGGGTAAAAAATATTTTGAACCTGTTGCCTAATGCTGCCTACCTTGACGACCAAAGACGACATCGATACTGAGATCGAGAGTAACGTGTCGTGTTGTCTTCAAGGGGGAGAGAATGTGAGTACCAAGCCATTTTTACAATTAATCTTTATTATAGAACATTTCCTTTCGAAATATTAATGAAAAATTGTACATCCTACACTTTCTATTTCAAAAATCATTTAAGTAGCATTTAAATTAAAATGTTTTTATATGCCAATGAAATTGTACGAATCAATTTGAATATGTTTTTGTTTTATTTTTTGATTTCAGGTCTCTAACGCAGCTTCTCACCCCTCCCAGCAAGTAGTAAGTGAATAAACAACTGTTGTAGCCATAACGTTAGGGAATAAACAGGATATGCTGGACAAACAAATTTATTTTGGTTAGGAATATGGGTACAGGATCCTGTACGAAGGTGAGGTATATAAAATTATTCAATTGCTCGAATTATAAATCGCAAACATGCAAACTCTCTCTCCCTCTCATCACACGTGTACTCTAGCTAGGTTCCGTGGTATTTTATGTCAACGACCAGGAGTTGACCCGTTCCCTCTCGTTCGACAGGCGTCCAGGTATTATCGCCGTACTCGCCATGTCGAACGAGCGACCAGGAACAGACTCCCGTCCTCTCCCGTTCTCCCGGCAGGCGTCCAGGTATTATTGCCGTACTCTCCTGCCGGGGTGCTACTGCTAACCAAGAGCGGCCGTGGTTCTTACCTCGTTCTCTCTCTCTCGGAATAGCAAATAGGCCGAGACCCTTCGTAAACCCTCTATTTGTATGAATTCATTACTATCCGCGAACGTGAAATCAACAACGGTCGTTAAGCGCGATTCGTCTTTTCGCGCGCTCCCCTTACGTCGCTACCTCAAGTCGGCCGTCTACAAACTATGCTTCTAGAAGCTTTTAGAAGCTTGTCGATCTGAATTTCTTCTAGAATTTTCTATAAATGCTACACTGTCTTTTTTATTATTCTACTTCTTTCGTAGATAATTTAGACGAGTACAGTGACTGTGAGAACGCCAGGCGTTCCCGCGGGTAAGTAATTTGTTTCCTAGCCAGGTAGGGTCTTTTTGTACGTCATGTTTTTGTTTTTATAAATCAACAATTTCATGGTTTGGAACACAATTATTGCAGTCACTTTTTATCATTGAGGTAGTCGTGTGTATTTTAAAATTATAGTGTCTCAAAATTAGGTCCGGAGCCGAAAATGGGAGGTTCCTGAGGTCATTCCAAGCGACATTTTCCTTTGAAAAAATGTCGTCCGCGGCTTCGTTAACGAGTTATTAACGAAAAACACGGACCAATCAGAGCGCGAGCTAGACGCGTGCAGCCCGGCGCGCCGGCAGCCGAGTGTCGGTGGCACGCCGCGATGTCGTAACGAACAAAAGTTTCTCGATGATGTGAATCCTCGCCAATTTCGATAAGCTTTGGATATGTTGTCAATACCATGATTCTGAACAACATTTCCCTTTACAGTTTCTGTCAATCGGCTTTAGTTTACGATATTATTGTAAAAATTTGTAATTGTAAATCGATCGATGTACATACTATCTCCTCGCCGATTTCGATGAGCTTTATTTCAAAGGAAAAAGATATTTAAAACATCGAATTTATAACATATTTCAAAGTCATCGAAATCGGTGAGAACCCACATCATCGGCAACTTTACCCGAACGATAGAAGAAGCACAAACTTATTGAATTAAAAACTCACTTATTCAGCCGTAAATCCATTTGACTACCACATACAACCACCACACTTTCACATAATTGTTGAACTCGTAGCACACTTTTATAACTCGTATCGATATCGAACGAAATTACTTAATCCGACGCGGAAAGAGTTCGATGCTCTTCGCGATGCCGCGCGAAACTGTGCTCTCCCAGCGTACAATGTATTCGATGAAGGCGTCGTTTAAAACAAATGAAATCGTTTCCAAGGAGATATTGATTTTTCGAGAACCATATGGCATTGATTTTTCTAGAATCATATGATTCTCGAAAACACCGATTCTTGACGAACGAACGATGCCATGGACGAGATATCTCGTGTATCCTTATGCACACACCGCTAGATCACGTATACGTACGCGAGGACTGCAAGGGGCCGGGATTAGACTTCTGATGTCTCAATAATGCAAAGACGGGGTTTTTTAGTAGTCAAAATCGCTAGACGAAAGATCAATCTAGGATGCGATCATTCTCAGAAGTCCTATTTTTACGATTACGAGCAATGGTTTTGCAATATTCGGCTGCATGTTGTCCGTCGAAGAGGCTAGAACGCCGCACAGTGGGACCTTTCGTCCAAATCGGAGACAAAATCAAAGAACTTTCGGTAGAAATGAGATATGTAGAGCGATGAAATATTTTTTAAATTAAAGCTGAAACTTTGCAGAATACGGGACAAATAGGGAGATTATGGTAAGAACGTTTTTTAACGTTGAGAAAATTCATTAAACATGTAGAATTTCAAGAAATCTATTTTGCAATATCCTGAGGTCGTAGAAAAATTTTGAGACCAGATTTGAAATCAGCGTGAAAAAATCTACGGGAAATGAAGTACAGCATGTTCAGAAAAAAATTTTTCCGCGCGTGGTATTGGAAAAACCACAATTTTCTCGAAATTGTGCAAGTTTAACGAATTTTCTCAACGTTAAAAAACGTTCCTACCATAATCTCCCTATTTTCACATATTCTGCAAAGTTTCAGCTTTAATTTAAAAAAAATTTCATCGCTCTACCTCATTTCTATCGAAAGTTCTTTGATTTTGTCTCCGATTTGGACGAAAGGTCCCACTGTATGGCGTTCTAGCCTCTTCGACGGACAACATGCAGCCGAATATTGCAAAACCATTGCTCGTAAACGTAAAAATAGGACTTTTGAGAATCATCACACCCTAGATTGATTTTTCATCTAGCGATTTGGCTACTAAAAAACCCGGTCTTTGCATTATTGAGACATCAGAAGTCTAATCCCGGACCCTTGCAGTCCTCGCGTACGTATACGTGATCTAGCGGTGTGTGCATAAGGATACACGAGATATCTCGTCCATGGCATCGTTCGTTCGTCAAGAATCGGTGTTTTCGAGAATCATATGATTCTAGAAAAATCAATGCCATATGGTTCTCGAAAAATCAATATCTCCTTGGAAACGATTTCATTTGTTTTAAACGACGCCTTCATCGAATACATTGTACGCTGGGAGAGCACAGTTTCGCGCGGCATCGCGAAGAGCATCGAACTCTTTCCGCGTCGGATTAAGTAATTTCGTTCGATATCGATACGAGTTATAAAAGTGTGCTACGAGTTCAACAATTATGTGAAAGTGTGGTGGTTGTATGTGGTAGTCAAATGGATTTACGGCTGAATAAGTGAGTTTTTAATTCAATAAGTTTGTGCTTCTTCTATCGTTCGGGTAAAGTTGCCGATGATGTGGGTCCTCACCAATTTCGATGACTTTGAAATATGTTATAAATTCGATGTTTTAAATATCTTTTTCCTTTGAAATAAAGCTCATCGAAATCGGCGAGGAGATAGTATGTACAATACATCGATCGATTTACAATTACAAATTTTTACAATAATATCGTAAACTAAAGCCGACCGACAGAAACTGTAAAGGGAAATGTTGTTCAGAATCATGGTATTGACAACATATCCAAAGCTTATCGAAATTGGCGAGGATTCACATCATCGAGAAACTTTTGTTCGTTACGACATCGCGGCGTGCCACCGACACTCGGCTGCCGGCGCGCCGGGCTGCACGCGTCTAGCTCGCGCTCTGATTGGTCCGTGTTTTTCGTTAATAACTCGTTAACGAAGCCGCGGACGACATTTTTTCAAAGGAAAATGTCGCTTGAAATGATCTCAGGAGCCTCCCATTTTCGGCTCCGGACCTAATTTTGAGACACCCTGTATTTTGAATTGCTCAGAAACATTAGATTAGATACCACGTACAAAAAGACGATTCGCGACGGATCGATTCTTTAGACAAAGCAAAATTACTCAATTAATTAACCTTTGACGATTACTTTACATTTAGTAGAGTAATTTTTCATTATTTCGAAAGTTTGCTGTGTCGAAAGGGTCGTCCGAGGGTTTACAAATATGTATATTCATAAAGTATCAGAATAAATCAATAAATAAATAAATAAGTGAAAATCTTTATTAGAATCATTTTAATTCCATTACCGTTTTCAGTTTTTCAGTAATACAATATGTAATTTGTAAATCAACATTAAATTTTAAATTCAAAGTAGAGCCATTTTGTTAAGAATTCAAGAACATTAGCCCGTATAAAATCTAACAGATTCTTTTAGTTAGGATTTTCATGATATTAAGATTCCCTGTTCGTTGCTCGAGTCCTCTCGCGTGCTCAGGTGCTACTCGGAAGGGTGAGAGCAACGGGCACATGGAATATTATTTTTTAATCATATGTGTGGCGACTGACAATGCATGTTAGTTAATGCATGCATGTTAGTGCATCGTGCACGACGTATTTTGCACTTGTGTTGTGTGTGTGTGTTGTTAGGCAGTGGAATTGCGTCGGTTGTTCAAGCTAGATTCGGTAGGGCACATTCCTGTTGATCTGTGACATGCTACATGGATCTTCGTAGAATATGCGCGCGTATAGCTTTCTCAATTCATTAAGAATAATGTGCAGTATTCAGAATGAGGCGTAATTTAATTCAGTGTCAATTTAGATGTTCGTTCGATTTATTGATTTATTTGGCAATGATCACTGCCATTGTCAGTCGCTTTCAGGAAATTTGGTACGTACATTGGAGTGTGCTTGTGATTCGAACGTTAGGGTGTCGGAGGCGTCCCAGGACGTTCTCTCTAGATGTTAGGATGTTGCACCCTGGCGTCTGTGTGAAGATCGTGTTGCGAATGTGTTGGCGAGCTTTTGTCTTTTGCAACTTTTTAAATATAGGGCTAGGTAGGTAGGTAGCTTACCTTCTTGGTGTGATTGTTTATTCTAATTGTAAGTAGGTAGGGGCCGGGGCTGGCTACCGCTCTTTCTCTTTCGGGTAGGCCGCGATTCGCGCGGTAGTAAGTCACTAGAAGAGCTCGAAGTTTTGTCTCGAAGCTAAATCGAAC
The DNA here is from genome assembly GCF_051020765.1 of Lasioglossum baleicum. Lineage (NCBI taxonomy): Eukaryota > Metazoa > Arthropoda > Insecta > Hymenoptera > Halictidae > Lasioglossum > Lasioglossum baleicum. Next base: position 4,281,410 of record NC_134945.1, read on the forward strand.
GAGGCATAACGCTCGAATTGATGCTTCGTGCTCGATTCTTCTTGCTCGTGTAGCTTTTCGCGGACGCGCGCGAATTAGTATTTTGAAATGTTGCGTACCTGCTTGATTGCACCAGCGGAACGATCGGCTTCTCTCGAAACTTGTGATTCGTTTCGGAAGTCGTCGATCGTTTTCGCTGCGAGCACGTTTAGGGTTTCAGATGTTTGGTGGACCGCCGAAGAAAAAGAAGAGGCCCCGACAAACTGTCGCTCAAGAGGGCAACTACAATGGCCTAGCATCTTCGGATGCGAAGTCATTTCATTCATTTCTACCTTGTCACTGTACTCGTCTGTAGAAGTAGTACTAGTATGTAGTAATAGTTGAAGTAGTTAGTTGTCTACATGGGCAGCCCTCGCCGCCCCAACGATCAGCGGAGATGAGCACGTCCGCGATTTGCAGTAGCGTTGCGGAACAACCACGCGTGTTGCATTAGTTTTTTTTAAACAGAGATCAAAGTTAGCGTTGTGGAGATATTCGCGATTTCCATTAACTTCAATATAGATTGTTTAGAGTGTAGCGTTGCGAATGAAATAGTCACGATTCCTATTATATTTCATTTTGATTTCTACTTGAAGCAATATTTAAGATATTTCAATTTTATAAGAGAGCTTAAACTTTGCATAATTATTTTGCACAAAATATAAAGTAGTCTTTTGGATCTCTGTCCGTTGAATTAGCGTTGCGCAGCAAAAGGATCGCGTTTGTGTTTGAGTCTTTCGACATTTCAGGCGCCCATGCTCCAGCTGCAACGAACCACTGAAAAAGTGGTCCATGCAGTCCATGTAGTGTTGCGAAACAATCACAACGGTTTGTCCATGAACGATCGCGTCTACACGCATATTGGAAAACGCACCCAACGCAACAGTTCAGATTTAGTGATAACAGTCGCGACTTCGTATTAGAGTAGATGACCTAACATTGCAGAATCACTAGCGCACGGAGCATAGGACCATTAAATTTTGGAGAGACTTCATGGATATCCAAATGTATTTGGATATTCCTTTTTGATACCGTCAAAATGTGGAGCATATGCCCACCGGCTCATTACGTAGACAAGAAACGTATTGGTACGTTCTCAGGTCGCAGTTAGGGCAAAATCACGGTGCACGTTACTACGGTCAACACCCCGCGGCAGTGTTGGGCAAAATTTATTTCGAATAACGAATAAAGAATAACAAATAAATCCCAGGATTTATTCGAGAATAACGAATAACGATTTTATTCGCTGGAAATTATTCGTAGCTAACGAATAACGCTTTATTCGTTATTCGTTAGTCACGAATGAATCCCGGGACTTTTATTCGTTATTCGTTATTCTAAATGACGGCAGCGAATAAGAATAAAGGCCGGAGAATATGCGCAGCCGGCGCGGCGCCGGCGACAATCGACAATCGACACCCGACACCTCGAGGCTGAGGGCAGGGATCCTAACCGTGACCGTAACCGTAACAAATAAAAAATAATAAACAAAATATGAGAATTTATTCGTGAATGTAATAATGATTTCATTCGGTGTAAACAATTATTCAGTAGTAAATTATTCCAAATAACGCTTGACGCCTAAATAGTAGTGGTTAGTGATTAGGTTAGTAATGGTGACAGACCCTAGGTCCGGGACTGGGACCTTCGTTATCTTTACACATACTTTGTTGCCACGATACACATACACGTCGCTAGTGCCGACTGCCGAACCGAGCGCCGCGTGCGATGTCGGTGACGCGATGTCATTCGACACCATTATTCGCTGAGCTATGCTATTCGAATAAATTTTTATTCGCTGGCTTATTCGAATGAATCTTTATTGGCTGGGTTGTTCGAATAAATTTTTATTCGCTGGGTTTTTACGAATAAATTTTTATTCGCTGGGTTATTCGAATAAAAATTCATTCGAATAAAAATTTAGTCGAATAAAAATTTATTCGAATAACCCAGCGAATAAAAATTTATTCGTAATTTTTATTCGCTGGTTATTCGAATGAAATTTCACACAAAAAGAAGACGTATTAAGTTACGTCAACTGTGGCGGTATGCACGACAATGTCATGGTGACCATAGTATTCGCATCTAATGCGGTGCAAGCCATGGTGTTGGGGCGTGACTTACGATGGCGGAAATCACTCTAGTTTACCTGAACGTAACGACGTGTACCTTTGGCCATTTAATGGTGTGTGAGCGCTAAATGCAGGCAACGTACCACTGCGTTTCATACAGCATGTATTATTTTTTGGGACTAACCCCCCACAACGTAGTGGCTCGATCGCGTTGGTAGACATACACGATGTGTATGTAAAACGTATCGAACGCCTCGTCGGCCCGTAAGGTAAAAGACGAGGTATCTTTACGTTTAGTACAGTAGTTTTGTCGATGAAATTTAGTGTTCATCGCACCCTGCAACACTGGTTTTTGTAATGTCAGATATTGTAATAATATTTCTCCTTCTCGCGTGTACGGTGAAAATTTGAACAATCGAATCGGTTTAATGTGGAAGTTTTCCAATATGTAAGTGGTAAAAAATCCCGCCTTTTAGAGTTGCAATAAATGAATTGCCGCACTGCACCCTGACAACACTGCTGCTGAATAGTCGCAGCTGGTGTGGCTGCCCCTAAGTAGTCGTAGCGATCGTTTCCCCCGTAGAATTGTGTAAAAAGAAATTAAAGTGCACGGTCCTTTTCCATATCGCATTTAATAAATTAGCGTCACGACAAACAATGCAATGCTCGCGTTTGTTTCCAGATATTTATTAATATTAATATTTATTAAAACCTCTCTGGTATTGACGTGTGTTCAATGTCAGGTGTGTTTAGACAGGTGTAGAACAGAAAAGACATATAGAAAATAATTGCGAAAGATTATAACCTCCGAAGTTAATAACCAATGAGCGATTGAACACAAAACAATTTATCCTAAGAAATTATCATTCCATTTTAATACCGCTTTATAAAATTTCCATTTTCTAGAATGATGTGTTTGCTGCAAATTTTTTTTAATTAATAAAAACAAATAAAGTTGACGCACGGTTATAACTGAAAACTGCAGAAGTTATTATTATGTGGACGTTGTTTATTATGCAGGTATCATTGATAATTAAATAACGTGTAATATAATAATAGAAACTAAATTGCAATCGTATTACGTGTGTAAGTCATAAATAATTCATTTTATATAACTATTCTTATATTTACTTTTCTTAGTATCAGAACAAAAAAATTCAAAGTTGTATAGACAAGATGAGATTGGGAAAATGAATATTTTATTTAGTATATTATATAACATGATACAATTTGATTGCTACACACGTGTTATTGCCCATACTTTTTGAATTTCCCACCAGAGGTCGAATAGAGATCGATTCTCGCAACTTTCCTAATGGTGCCTAATTTCGTCAATACGAATAGTTATAATATTGAAAGCTTCTTTTTTTGTTTCAGATATTATTATATTTGGAAACATCTTGCTTGAGCTTTTATTTGTTTTGTATTTATTTATTTTAAACTATCAAAATTAAAATATTACACTCGAAATGTAATATAATGTCATAACGACGTAGGAATTTTAATTTTGAAATTTGTAAATGTGTTTGTTTGTGTAAGGAATAAGCCGTATTTATTTGTAAAAATATGACACATGGATAACCATTCGTTGACAGACGTGTTGTTTCTCGCGAAAGCTCGTTTTGATCTGATCTTCTTTTTCAATTACAATTTTAGAATTCTTCTGTTCCAATTCTCTATTTTATAAATTTAACTATATATAGGGTTATTTGTTAATACACACATGTACATACATATAATACACACACATCATTCGTACATTAACCCTATATTTGGAAATAAATTTCTCTTATATAATGTGTTAGCAATCAATTATTTTATATTTCGCACATAAAGTAAAAAGAAGATAACAATTTTCTTTAAATGCATTTTAGCGACCTCTATGATATTTTGAGACCAAAGGATTTCTATATTATCGACGTTTTATTCTCACGAGAGAAAGACAAATTGTGTTTCGAAAATCTTGTAATTTACTTATATGTAGATATGTATTATCAGATGTGGTATTATTTAACTCACAGTTATGATTTTTGGAAATCTTAAAATATTTTAAAATATATATACAAACGCGCGTGTTAAGTTTTAAAAATTACGTATTACGTATAGAGTAATAACTGAACTGTATAAATAGGTAAGAATTGCTCGCTTGGTGTGTATCTGGTCTACAATGCTATTGAACAAGGGTTTTTTTTTGTCAGATCTGGAAGATTTGATCAACCTTCTAAAAAAATTGGCCTATCAAAGAAAATTTCAGAAGAAGTCATAGAAGCAGATTTAAAGCGTGGAAGTTCTCCATCAAGTAAGGAGTTTATAAAATTAAGTTATAAAAACAAAAGTTGAGCGAAAATTTATTTCTTTTATTAGAAATTTTATCGCTGCGAATATAATATAAAAACTATATTGGATTCTCGAGTAATCCAAAGCTTGAATAATAAAATAATAATTCAAGAATTACGAAATCAATTGTTTTATTCGTTTTGGGATAAGAGTTGAAAGAATCTTGGACGATTCGGAGTTTTAGTTATACAGACTGGTTGGAAAACAGAGGGTACAGAAAGAAAGCGCGGTAGACGTTACGTCGTTGACGAGCCTCGTAGATCCGGTCTGTTATCACTGGAATTTTAAAAGGTCTTCTCCTCGTCAACTTGGATTTATTCGAATTAAAACCCAGCAGGGCCGCACGCTGTCTGTTTACATGATAAGATTCATTCTTGTGAACAGGAACGAACATTTATACTCTTGCTTGTTGCTTCGGATCCGTGTCAAATGAATTTTTGTGTTAACTAGAGACGGACATTTAAAATTTTATTCAAACAATACAGGACAAGTAGAGAGTTTATTAAGTCTGCCAATTAGTAGATTGTTCTATAGAAACTTCTATGTTTATTTCGAAAGTAGTTGAATATTTTTGTGATCTTAACCGATTACGATTAAAAAAATTAATAATAAAAAAAAATTAATAGTTAAAAAAATTACAGAACACTAACAAATAAGGTTTTTTAGCATTAACTGTATTATTTATAATTACTATGTATCGTATACATATGTATATTTTGAATAATATGTATACATATATCACTGCTAGGCCGAGGATGTTTATGAAATTTTCAATTTTTGTAGACGAATTTTAAGAAAGTGGAATGGAATAGAATCTTAATTTTCGCTTAAAATCCTAGCATTTTTTGAAAATTTTCAAAAGTCATAATTGCATGGAGGTCCGCAGTCTATACATACATCACATTTCTAATTACAGCAGTAGTACGCTTGTATTTAATAAGTAATTTTAAAACTGTTCGATTATCCGAACCACACCTCGGTTCCAATTAGTTCGGATAATTGACGCCATACTGTATCTCCTTTCTCTCCTCTCTGTAAATATAAGTATAATATGTATAACTTTGGAACGCGTATGCTTTCACACAGTATGCTAATATAATGAGATATATTTATTTATCTATTATTGCTTTAAACCGATTGGTTTGTTTAACAAGTACAATATATAGTAAAATCCAAAGTTCGATAAAAATTAAATAAGGCTTTTAATACATATAGCTTTCTCGTCTTAATTTAAAAAATTTTAATTATCAGAATATATATTATATATATTATTTTGTTTTAAATTTATAGACACCAATGCAAAATTATTAATTAGTGACTGAAAAGAAGAAAACTGTTAAAGTATATATTACAGTTATTTAATTGTGTATATACTGTAGTTGTTTTTCAGTTATAACAATAGTTATTCATGATTTGATACAACAAAATGAATGTTACTCTTTGTTTTCACATTAATGTATGTTAGTGAATTTTTGCTGTTTATGTTAAACTCAACGATACTACAGACTTTTGCCCTTTGATTACAAAAACAAATATCGGAGTACGCACTTGTAATACAGTAAGTGCCTTATCAGTTAGCTACGTCTGTGTTGATATACGTGCGTAGTATTTGCATGTATAGTCGACTATTGACATAAAAGTTGCATTATAGAATCTTGGTCTGGTATTCAAAATTGTCCAAACCCGTAGTAACGATTGCAGAATTCTGGAGAACTCTACTGTTTGATCAAGTGTAACGTTAGAAGAGAATTTCAATTAACAAAATTTTATTTCACTTAACAGTATAAATTCTACATGCATAAATTTATGTCTCATAAAATTAAAACTGAAAATTTTTACTTGTATAACATTTTAATGATTTTTATATTAGTTTCTGAATCTTGATGTATCATATATGATATAGGTAGAAATATAAAATATCAAGATTCAGAAAGCAATATAAAAATCATTAAAATGTTGTACTAATAAAAATTTTCAATTTTAATTTTATGAGAAATAAATTTATGCATGTAGAATTTGCATAAATTCTGAAGCATATATGCTTTATACAATACATTACAAATTAGGGTGAGAGCTGCATTAAAATTTACAACAGTTTTTATTGTTATGTTCGTTTTATTTCATATACAATTTATCTATAAAAAATTGCAACTATGAAACAAAGTAATTTTAGTATTACATAAGCAGAGTTTTTCGAAGCATTGCTGTCGCTCTTGTAGAAACAAGTGAAATATTACAAATCTACCATTTTCATACTACATTATTTGTAGTATACATATATTGCATTTATCCCGTTTTCTTCAAAATATTCTCAATAGCATAGTCTCCTGTTCCCAGGGAAGTCATATGGTCGTTTATTGCGTACTTCGAACTGTGAAATAAAATGTTACTGCCAAATATACGTAGGTTTACACGCAATTAAAGACATTACGACCAAAGAATGCATCAAATGTTGAGAAATATTTTAGATTTAGTGTAAAACAACATTTAACAACAAACATTTAAAGCTATTACGAATTACGTCAAATACTATTGTGTAGAATAAATAAAACATAATTTATGCAGAAGATCTGTATACATACCACAAATTACGAATTTATGTTTACATAGAATCCTCAATTAACTTCACAATTTGACGTACAAAGAAAAATAAATACTTTGACAATAATAAATGAATTACTATCCTTTGCTATTTACTTTGAATACATCAGAGCGTTTTTAATGTTACCAACATTAAAATATTCGAAGTAAAAATTGTATGAATAATCTATGATTATTTATTGAATGAATGTTTGAACAATGATTGGAGACTGATGTTTTACTCTGTATGTGATTTTGTAGACCTTGAGCAATGTTGTATATTTCTATAAACAAATCTTGTTCTCCACACTTCAAAGGCATGTGGATGTTATGTGATATTTTTTGAAGAAAGTTTTTCCTTGTGCCACATACAGGGTGAAATTTCTATACACATTATAGCACTCTAGAGTGGTGACTCTGAGGCGCCACTAAAAATTGCTCTACCATTATTTAAAATATTGTTTACATTATTAGATATGTTGGTAACTAATCAATTACTAAACATTCAAGTATATTGTATGAGGTAGTATATCAATGTCATATCTCCACCAGAGTTAAAAGATCATAGAGAATGGAAACATTCTATGTCGAAAGAAACGTTTAATTTACGAGTTAAAATAGGTCCGAGTGTAAAGTTATAATGGATGTCGGCGAGATGATAAACGTTCGTTTCCGAAAATCCGTTAGAATTTCGAGAAATGTAAAGACGTGGGGCACCGTCGCTCTCATCTCCTTACCTGGTGCGACGTCTACGCTGGACTTTGCTTTATGCGGACACTTTATGCCCCCGATTGCGAACGACACCGGAACGCTCTCAAGTCCTCGGCACCGATCGGGATCCTTTTCCGATCGCAAAACAACGAGAGCGGTTTTAATTTAAGGTTCCAAGAAGGCCGAGAACTGTGTTTCCTTCGTTGGGGTCTACAAGCTGACGGCACGTTTTAATAATCGTGTTCTAGACGACGACGAGCATTCTCGTAAACCAGATTCGTTTTTATGCATGAATCTTATCGCGATCCAGAGTTCCCAACCCTCCCACCTTTTTGCACGAGGAATTTTCATCAAGGCAAATGGAAAGTTTAAATTGAACAGGGGAGATAATCGGCCGTTCGTTGACAAAAATCTAGATGTTCGCCGGTATTATTTTCGGAATTTTCACAAGCGAATTTATCGCTGGTTAAGGGACATCCATGAAGATAGACCGGGGAGTTTAATCGACTGGCCAGGTATTAACACGGAAATCTAGATAATTTATTAATCGTGTGGGGCTCGTTAAAAGGTGAAGCGAAACGTTTTATCTGAACGAACAGATCCGATGTTCGGACATTGCTTGGGCCACGATAACGCGACGCACGAAGTATTTCTTGTTATTAAAGATTCGTGAAGGCCGAGTTCGACAACTTTTAAGCGGTCCGGTACCCCTAAATACATATGTATGTATATTGTACAGTGTGGTCCCGGAATAAATGGGACACGAGCTCCGAAAACGTCCGAGGATTCACTAATTTTCTATTTAGTTGGCTCTTACATTAACTAACTATTATTTTATATCTAAAGTAGTTGTTAAATATCATGTATAGTGTGTTCTTGAAGTAGTGGGAAGGTAAATGGGAGATGAATGAATTTTTTCTGAACAGTTTAAAATTTTTAAAAATTTTTCATTAATATTATAAAAATATACCAGACAAATAGAAAACTCGATTAACGTCCGACATTGTATTTTTGAATAGCTGTATTTATTATTTATACATACATACATACATACATACATACATATAGCTTCAATACATTCGGTGTACTACATACATTTTTTAGTAGATATACCTAATATAAGAATATATCTCTATATAATAAATAGTATAAGAAAAGATTAACTTTTATTCTTTATTTGATTAGAAATATACGCTATTCTTGTATCCTTGCACAACTATATCTATTTATCATTTTTTCGTTAATATTGTTATAAATTAGATAGGTGTACATATGTTGTACATATTTTACGTTTTCACTTTCCGTCAAACACAATGAATAATTAATTTGTACAACTCTTAAAAATTGAAAATGACATTACCTTCTGCATATACATATACAGTATGTACAAAAAGTTACGCTTGTTAAGTACAAGTAATTACAAATGACTGTTTTATTTCGTTAAGACACTAAAACTAGAAGTTGTAAAAGCTGTTTCTAACCCTTTGCACTCGGAGCTATTTTAACTCGAAAATTGAACATTTCTTCCGACCTAGAATAATTAAATTCTATACGATGTTTTTCATTTTATTCATTTCGGATATGAAATTGATATGGTACCTCATACAATACTTAAATCCGTAGTAATTCATTAGGTACCAACAAATTTAATAATTAAAATAATATTGTGAATAATGAGCGGGTTTACGAGAGAGCACAAAGATACTTTTTAAGGTACAAGTTGTGTTGTGGAGACTTAACCTAACCTAACCTAGGTTGAATGGTAAAATTCTTCTATCATTTAATTAACTCTGGTTTGTTCGCCCTACTTCCAATATTGTGAATAATGATACAGCAATTTTTAGTGGTGACTCTGAGTCACCACTCGAGTGCTAAGGACTAATACATACATGTACATACAAGAAAAAAAGCCACGCGATAAAACTTTCCAGAAAATCGACAAATATATCCAACTTTTGATCGACAGTGTATACAGGGTGAGTTCGAAGAAACAGAACACTTAAATATCTCCGTTACTTTTCGTTGTAGAAAAAAACTTCTTAGGACACAGTTACATTGTTTGAAGGGCCACGTTTAACGATGTAAGGGAAAAAAATTTTCAAGGTCATTTTTTTACAAGATTTCAAGGCCACCGATATTTTTTTTAAATGGAATGAGGTATTTTTTAATATTATACATCAATCGACGCATCTGGACATTCGTTATAAAAGAGTACTAACCCATGTATGTCGAAAAATTAGTAGTTCAGGAGATATTTCAATGTAAATAACTCTAAAACACCATTACTGTCTTACTAAGACGTTACACAAATAAGTAAAAGTAAGTAAACGCTAACATCTATTTCAATTTCAATTTCAATTTTTCAATTCAACGTCAATTTTTCAATTTCAACTTCAATTTTTCAATTCCAATTCGTTAATTTCAAATCTTTAATTCCATTTTCAACGTCAATTTTCCAATTTCAATTTCAACTCTTCAATTTACACTAGCAAGTAAACGCTAACGTCTTATTGTTAGTACAACAGTAATGGTGTTTTAGAGTTATTTAAATTTAAATATCTCCTGAACTACTAATTTTTCGACATACATGGGTTAGTACTTTTTTATAACGAATGTCCAGCTGCATCGATTCATATATTAAAAAATACCTCATTCCATTAAAAAAAACATCGATGACCTTGAAATCTTGTAAAAAAATGACCTTCAAAATTTTTTCCCTTACACCGTTACATGCGGCCCTTCAAACAGTGTAACTTTGTCTTAAGAAGTTTTTTTGTACAACGAAAAGTAACGGAGATATTTAGGTGTTTTGTTTCTTCGGACTCACCCTGTAGGGTGTCCCAAGACCCCTTCGACTCCGGGAAATGGGAGGTTCCTTAGGTCATTTGAAGCAACATTTTCCTTTGCACCAATGTCAGCCGGGGCTTTGTTTAGGGGTTATTAACGAAAAACACGGACCAATCAGAGCGCGTCCTAGACGGGCGATGGCACGTTCAGCCCGGCGCGCCGGGAGACGAGCGTGGTGTAACGCCGCGATGCCGTAACGAACAAGAGTTTCTCGAGATTATGTGAATCCTCCCCGATTTGGATGAGCTTTGGATATGTTGTCAAGACCATCATTCTGAACAACATTTCCCTTTACAGTTTTTGTCGGCCGGCTTTAGTTTACGAGATACATAATTGTAAAAACTTGTAATTGTAAATCGATCGATAGTACTATCTTCTACCCGATTTGGATGAGCTTTGGATATGTTGTCAAGACCATGATTCTGAACAACATTTCCCTTTACAGTTTTTGTCGGCCGGCTTTAGTTTACGCGATAAATGTAAAAACTTGTAATTGTAAATCGATCGATGTACTATCTGAACTATCTCCTCTCCGATTTCGATGAGCTTTGGATATGTTGTCAAGACCATGATTCTGAACAACATTTCCTTTAGACTTTTTGTCGGTCGGAAGAACTTTACTTGTCAATTCATATGGGTGGATCTCTTCACCCGACTTACGGCAACTTTACCCGAACGAGGGAAAAAGCAGAAACTGATTGTATTACAACCTCACTTATTCAGCCGTAAATCCATTTGCTGCTTCGAAATGTGTGTCACTGGGTCACTCGGTGACGAACTGCACAGATGTCTTCAGGTATACGACAGTACCGAAAGCTAAGGGACGTACGGCCAGGTCGACGAACTGCACAGCCGGTGGTAAAAGGCCTAAGGGATGCGCGGTCAAGTCGACGATCCAGAATTTCAGTTTCACTTTCGAATCGATAAATAATTCGTATGTTTATTTCACACAGACGCCTTGAAATTTTTCCACACTCACAATCACTGTTCACATTTGTCAACACATAGTTATGCACTAATAATAATTGCTTAAACTAATTAAACGATTATTTAATCTAATCACTAGACTGCGGATCTTTATGTAAAATGAAAGTTGGCTGCCGCTATTACAAGGGACAGGAGCCAGACAGATATTTGATTCTTACTGTGATCATTTTAAGAAGTTGAAAATAATACATTGGTGTCCTGAAATTACTTTAATCTCTCTAGTGTCTTAAAATGCACCTACTCATGTTTGCTACAAATGCATGAAATCCGCAGTCTAGTGATTGCATTACCTGATTGTTGTGATTTGTGCAGCAGGACAAGGGATATGGCAATTATTATTAGTGCATAACTATGTGTTGACAAATGTGAACAGTGATTGTGAGTGTGGAAAAATTTCAAGGCGTCTGTGTGAAATAAACATACGAATTATTTATCGATTCGAAAGTGAAACTGAAATTCTGGATCGTCGACTTGACCGCGCATCCCGTAGGCCTTTTACCACCGGCTGTGCAGTTCGTCGACCTGGCCGTACGTCCCTTAGCTTTCGGTACTGTCGTATACCTGAAGACATCTGTGCAGTTCGTCACCGAGTGACCCAGTGACACACATTTCGAAGCAGCAAATGGATTTACGGCTGAATAAGTGAGGTTGTAATACAATCAGTTTCTGCTTTTTCCCTCGTTCGGGTAAAGTTGCCGTAAGTCGGGTGAAGAGATCCACCCATATGAATTGACAAGTAAAGTTCTTCCGACCGACAAAAAGTCTAAAGGAAATGTTGTTCAGAATCATGGTCTTGACAACATATCCAAAGCTCATCGAAATCGGAGAGGAGATAGTTCAGATAGTACATCGATCGATTTACAATTACAAGTTTTTACATTTATCGCGTAAACTAAAGCCGGCCGACAAAAACTGTAAAGGGAAATGTTGTTCAGAATCATGGTCTTGACAACATATCCAAAGCTCATCCAAATCGGGTAGAAGATAGTACTATCGATCGATTTACAATTACAAGTTTTTACAATTATGTATCTCGTAAACTAAAGCCGGCCGACAAAAACTGTAAAGGGAAATGTTGTTCAGAATGATGGTCTTGACAACATATCCAAAGCTCATCCAAATCGGGGAGGATTCACATAATCTCGAGAAACTCTTGTTCGTTACGGCATCGCGGCGTTACACCACGCTCGTCTCCCGGCGCGCCGGGCTGAACGTGCCATCGCCCGTCTAGGACGCGCTCTGATTGGTCCGTGTTTTTCGTTAATAACCCCTAAACAAAGCCCCGGCTGACATTGGTGCAAAGGAAAATGTTGCTTCAAATGACCTAAGGAACCTCCCATTTCCCGGAGTCGAAGGGGTCTTGGGACACCCCTGTATTCTTCAACTGACATTTGTTGTATTTTCTTCCTCTGTCATGTTGTTCCTCGATCACCGTAGCAGTATATTGAATTTTCTTCTCTACTCACACATTCAGAAGCGCATATAACAAATGCATAAAATCAGTGCAATTATTATTTCTGAATGATTAGCTGTTAGGTCACGTACAGCAATGAGAAGGAAATATTATCGTGCGCATCAAAGTCCTCTAAAGCAGTCGATTCCTCGAGGGATTGAGGCGTATTATTATTAGTCATTACCTATAATCTCCACTTGGTCGCTCCCATCGGTATCGATAGTCGTTTTGTACCGACTTTTGACCCGTGTAGGGGTATAATCAAACGTAAATCGTGTCCAGCTCTTTTTACAGAACGTTTAAAGACCAAATGGGACCGCACCGATTGCCGATATTTCTCGGCGTTGTATTTGTCTCTCCTTGTCGTTCCGCCCGACTCCGCTGCACTGCCAATTTTCCCAAGACTGCCATTTGCAGCCATTAAATTGTTTTCGACCCCATCTCGCTTTGTTTCTTGACTCCTGACTCTGACCATACGTATAACCATGCAACCATTTTGATCGCATCCTTGCATATACAGACTGTTTCAGGAATCGTCCAACACATTTTCTCAATACATTAGACACATAAGATTAGACACAGAAGATTATATGTATAATAATATATTAATTTCTATCTTTGTATGAATATACGAAATTGATACAACATCTCATACAATACTCAAATATTTTAGTAATTGATTAGATAGCAACCTATTTAATAATGTAAATAATATTTTAAATACTAGTACAGCAATTTTTAGTGGTGACTCTGAGTCACCACTCTAATGCTAAGGGTTGATAAAAATCGCGTGAACACGTTGAAGTTCTGTTTTGCATTCACAATGTTAAAATTACTCTCCGTTCTCCACGAGTTCATGTACATGGACACATAAGAGATTATACATATATTGTTATGAATAAATAATACAGTTAGGTATATATACATATATACAGTTAGGAGCACAACTGATCACACACACTTTAAATCAGAATAACTTTTTTATGAATGGACCAAACAACTTCAATTTTTCTGTAAGGCTAGAAGAATTGGTTTAGTAAATGACGTTTAAAAAATATGTTGGAAAAATGCATTTGGTCGGAATTATGAAAAACAATAGTAAAAATTGATTCTTACGACTTTCTTAACTGGGCCAATAACGAACATTTAAATGATGTGTTTGGTCAACTCGTATAAATTATACGCTCCGAAAATTTCATTGAAATTGGTCATTTGGTTCTCGAGTTAGAAACGATCAAAAGTGGTAAAAATTGCAATTTTTCAAGATTTTCGGTCTTTTTACCACTTTTGATCGTTTATAACTCTTAAACCAATTAACCAATTTCAATGAAATTTTCAGAGCGTATATAATTTATACGAGTTGACCAAACACATCTGTTAAATTTTCGTTATTAGACCAGCTAAAAAAGTTGTAAAAGTAAATTTTTACTATTGTTTTTCACAATTCCGACCAAATGCATTTTCTCAATATATTTAATAGACGTCATTCACTAAACCAATTCTTCTAGCCTTACAGAGAAATTGAAATCGTTTGATCCATTCATAAAAAAGTTATTCTGATTTACGGTATGTGTAATCAGTGATCAGTTATGCTCCTAACTGTATAAAAAAATATATTTTTATAAAAATACAGTCGGGAACAATATTAAGTGGACACTCTTAAAAATCGCGTAACTTTTTTAAAATTGGCCTAAAAGACTTGAACTTTTTTAAGATGTTAGACCGACTAGTTTGCTAGAGAATGAGTAAACAAAAATTTGTTTCTAGTTTTTAGTTTCACAGTAGTTCTATCGTGCAACGTGATGAACTGTAAAAGTAAAAGCTCCAAGCTTGAAAATGTGTCCAGATTTATTGACGCACTATGTTTTTTTAACCAAATTATTACGGTTTAAATGTCAACGATTCTTCGAGAATGGAAAACTAGCATTCGAATACTTTTTGGATTTGCTGTATACATACATATGTATATATGTATGTATATGTAATATATATATACGAGGTATTTCATTTTAACTTTTGCTTACTGGATACAAAATGGAATTTGGTCTTCCCACTCGTTCATTCAGATCCTGGTCTTCTTCACTTCAAGGCAGTGCGTCTGTGTAAGTAAAGACAAATCAAGTTGCGCAATTAAATTGTGTTTACCGCAGAAATAGTTAGACATCTGATACTTCTGCGAAGTGTTTGTACCAAACTGACCGTTCAGTTACTCTGAACTTATGTAAGAACCATAAAACGTTGTTGAGTCGGTCCATCGAATCGTGAGTCACGCTTGTGGAGATTAAATAGCGAATAATTCGAAAATGGTCTAGAAGTGACGTTCATCGCGATTTTTAAAGAGGATTCACTGTAACGGTAGACTCTCTCGCTGTCAGCACATTTCTAACGTTCGTAACAATCTACATTTCATTCGATTCAAAGAAATTGAAGGCGATTCAAAGTGTCGATATTACATAGATAAAATTTCAATTATATTTTCTATGTGTAAGAAGATAGTATATTTAGATGGAATACTATAATATATTTCTATACATACAGTTATTCGAATTAATATTCGGACGCTCTAAAAAAGACGATAACTTTTTTAATATTGTACTATACGAAATTTTGTACGATGCGAAATTTTTTTTCAAGAATAGCAATTGATTGGAATTGTAGAAAAAATACTAAAAGTTGCATTTTACAACTTTTTTATGTGGGCCTATATTGAAAAATTTAAAAAGTACGTTTTGTAGGTCAGTGATTCCTCATCACAATATGTAATTAGTAAATAGAACACATATTTGGATAATATAATTTTCATTAATGTGTTTATTAATCAATATTACAAAAATTTGGAGTTTATGAGGGAAATAAATATATGTATAGGTTCACTTAATTATTTTTTAGTTGAACTTAAAAAAATATTACAAATGTAATTACTAGACTGCGGATGTATATGTAATTTTCAATTTTTATTCATAGATTTTAAGAAAGAGTGTCGTGAAATGAAATTCTATTTTTAATGGGTCCAGCCTTTGTAGATCCAAAACAAATAAAAATATTATTAAATTCTGTCGAATTTTTTATATCCTATCATTTTTTTCTTCAAATTTTCATACGCCATAAATTCATAAAGATCCGCAGTCTAGTAATTACAAATTAATTAATTAACCAGAAAACTGAGTATGTATTTAGTTTTGGTCCGCCATGCGTCAGCCGCTCCGAAAGAAACGGAGAATTGAGTATCATCTGAAGGGTTAATAATTTTGTCGTGAACAACGAAATAAAACTTTTGCAAGAATATGCAGGGTGATGATTTTAACAACGTATTGAAGCAATCCCCAAGATCGGAGGGTGGTAGCCTTCTGTAAATAATTGGTTGATGCTTCCAGGAGAAATATTGTTCGCGTCTTATTCTTTTGGTACGATTGATGGTCATCGATCGAATTGATCCATCATCGGCTCATATGGGACAGCGAGAATACGAAAGGAGCATTCTCGTGTCCTGTATTCCTCTTCTCTTCTCAATCCCATGTTTCAAGATGGCCACTGACTTATGCGCGCGCGAGTGGAGGCTGCGCCGCAAAAAAGGACAAGCGTAATAACGTAGTATCGTTAATGGCTGAGCAATTTTACCGTGTACGAGTGCCCTCTCCGGTTCTCTCTCTCTCTCTCTCTTTCCTTCTTTCTTAGGGTATGTCGGTCTTTCTGTTTCCCCTTTTTTCTTCGTTTTCGCCGTGCTACCCTCGGCTGAAGGCGCGGCAACCACCACCACGCGCGTACCTGCACCCCTCCTTTGTGCTTAGGCTACGTTCCGCTCGAAACGATCACCAAAAACGGCCACGACTGGATCCGATTCCGAGAGTTTAACAGCCCGAGAGATTACTCGCCTTCGAGAGCTTTTCAACCAACCCGCCGATTTTGATTTCGTTTGGTTATCTTCGCAACTTGGTCACCACTCTTAACCGTCATTCGTCCCTCGTGTCAATTTCACATATTTTTCACGTAAAGGACGATGTTATTCTGCTATTTGTAGAAGAATTGGCGGCTGCAGCACCGTTGGATGTGAGATTTTAGGTTTTATTGTTCTCCCATTAAATCCTGCTCTTCTGTCAAATTTGTACTTTCTACTACCCAACGGTGTTCCAGCTAACAATTTAATTATTGGATTGTTATTCACTCTTATTCATTCTTGTCAGAAATGCATAAAACCTACAATATACTGATAACTTGAATGGGCTATTGGAAAATTAGAACTTGGATAGAGCCGGGTCAAAATGAGCCTAACTTCCTAAATATAAGTTTTCTCTATTCTTAAAAGTGTTCTCTCATTTATGATAAATCTCAACCCTTAACTAGGGATTGCAATACCGGTATACCGGTATACCGAATACCGGTCTTTCGTGCTATTTTGCAATTTCGTGAAACCGGTATTTGCTAAGGTAAAATACCGGTATTTTCGGTATTAGCTATAAATAATAAATATTTTTTTGGAGCATCTACTCTTATTTGAAATACGTTCGCCGTTGACAATGTGTGTGTGTGTGCTTGTGCTTGCCGATCAAAGCACATTGCCGCGGTGACTGCTGAAGCCACTGCGCTCTTTTCGGCGTGGTACATATCGATGCCGCTGTATTCTTTGCAACATTGTGGCGATGAACGACAACGTTTGAAGCACTTTTCTGCCTATAAAGGCGGATCTTGATGACCACAGTTTAATATCAACCACCGATGACCACCGATTTAATATCAAAAACTGTATCGGCTCTGCTTCCAATAAAGCTGGTTGTGGAAGCATTATGTCGGAAGGATTCCAACTTATTAACAGCGAATGCAGCAATAAATTTTATGTTGCAATCACTTAAAGATCAGGACACGCCACTGTCTGAGGAATTATACAGTGCATCGAAAATTCGTATACAGGAAAGGCATATAGTGAACCAGAAAATATTTTAAGGTATTTACATAATTATAACGACTTCAAAAAAGAAAACGGGAAGAAAGAAAAGCAGCTAACAAGGTCAAATTTAATTAAGTTCGTCGTCAATTTTCACAAAAACATTTATGAAAACCAAATACAAACCTATCCAGAAGAATTCGTTGAAGATGATGTTGATGTTAATATCGAAAAAGAATTGTCTCTCGAGAAGAAATTACAATTAGCTATAAATAAAAAAATTGCCACGAACAATAATACAAAAATAATAGAAAAAATAGATTTATCCAAAACCGTCAGACGAGAGACCGAGTTGTTAGAAGATGAAGATTTAAGTCGTCAATAGAATAATGCGATCGTAAACACGAAATATTTTAATACGTAATTTGAAATATAACGAATACAATTAATTAAATTATCCCGTCTGAATCTCCGTCTGAGATCAAACACGTCTTTTCGTTTTCGTACGTCGAACCAGAATGACAAAGAAATCGTATATTACAAATATGAATAACGAAATCGATAAACATAATAACAGATATCGAATTGTCGCGTCGTTACAGTTACTAACGTCGTGACATTCGACGGAATTCTCGCCGCTCAGAGATGGCATCTCCCTACATTATTAACACTACCACCAACCAGCGTGGATGCGGAAAGAGCATTTTCAACTGCAGCTAAGTTGTGCAGAAAAATACGTGTTCAAGGCTTAATGACAGTTGAATAGATGCATTATGTTTTTTACAATCACATTTCAAAAATATCAAGTCAATAAATTAGTTTCTTTTTCTATTAAACAACTGTGTTTTTGTACCTTCATGAAAATTCCTAATACCGGTATTGTATTTTTGGTCCGATATTGCAATCCCTACCCTTAACATTTGAATGGTGACTCTGAGGCGCCAATAAAAATTGCCATACCAGGGATGCCTTAAGTTGGGAGAACAGTTGTCAGGAACCGGAGGAAAGTTGATCGCGAATGAAGCACATTTATAATATTAACCTGTGTTCGATCACTTCACCTCGGGAACCAATAGTACCGTATAATTAAGGACGTAGACTCGTTTCCAGGATTGCAAGGGTGTCGGATGCGCCTTCTCATTTCTCGATAATGCATGCGATGGGGTTTTTCAGTAGTCAGAAGCGCTAGATAAAAGATCAATCTCGACCGCAGTCGCCCTCGAAAGTGCTATTTTTACGTTTACGAGGCGTAATTTGCATTATTCGGAAGCATAAAAGCTATGTAGTTATTTTCATAAAATTTTCAACAGCTACATGCTCCTCGATGTGTAGAGCGATGACGTTACATTATTTCTTGATCGCTAAATTGTTGATCTAACCGCTGAAAATCCCGTCGATCTGGCACTTCTGTTGGACGCAGCGGTCCTCCGTTATTCCTCACTACATACATATGTATATTGCGAAATACATATGTATTTCCCGAGCTTAAGCATGACTATTGACTTTGGAGACAACCATTGGATAAATTGGATAAACACATTGTAACAGTGAAATTATTCTAGAAATTAAATGGAACTTTAACATCGTTTTTTAAAAGAACGGTTGACCCATGGTTCCTTTTTGAGAGTTTTGTTCCTCGTGATGAATACTAAACGATGCAATGGGAAAAAATGTTGTCCTTGATTTTCAAGGTCAAGATCAATTTTGCGGTCCATTTTTTAAACAGATTTTCACTGATCCAAAGGTGTAGAATCCCGTTATGGTGGTCGTGACATACATATAATTTTTACAGATTCTGTGCAAGTTTTTGTAGTCTGCAACATTAGCGATATATGCATGTATTGGAAAAGAAAGTGATTCACTTTGTTAGTTCTGCTGTTATCTCAATGGTGAAGCGGTCTACGTGGGTTCTGTAGGGTTTGTCAATTAATCCGCGTGCAAAGAATAAAAGCAGTGAGACCGCGCTCGGTTGGAATTGTTTTTCGTAACGATTTCGACGAGAGAAGGCAACCATTATGCCCGGGGCGATCATACATATATCTCCCATGATTCAATCCGATCATGAAAGCGCAAGTACTGGCGGCTTAATCGACAAATATGTTTTCGATTAGTTCCCTGTGCGGCCGGCAAAGACCCCAAACACCGTGCAATTTCGGAGGGTTCTCGGGTACATTCTGCGCAACAGGATTACACGTCAATCGAACCTAATGACCTGTTGCGGGTTTATTGTATTATTGGTATCGTTCTACCAGCATTGCAGTTTGAGGCTCATTATTCTGAATTATCTCGTAGAACGTTTCCATAACAAAAATAACGATGGGATGTATGTAGGTAATTAAAATTTATTAATGTCTAATATTTGAACACTGGAGTGGGGTAAGTACGGACTGGTTTTTGTGAAGTTGGAGTTTAAACTTATGTATTTTCAGTCTGGTATGTAAATACTTAACGCTGTCGGTATCAAACGCTTTTGCACAGTTATTACTGATAAATTAATATTACGCAGGATTCTAATTTTTCTTGAAAATTTTCATTTTGACAGGATATTGTACAAAATGTCAACTACTCTGCACTTTCCCCCGAAAATGGGGCAAGAGCGTAACTTAGAGTTAAAAATGCTTTCAAACCTATTGTTTCATGTGCAACGGCGCAAGGGCAGAATTATTAACAAGCCTGCTATAAAATGCTTTGTATTGCATTAAATTATATTGTTTAGTTTTATAGTTATCCATTTTTAAACAAACACTGGTTTGTTTTAGCACTGGTTGATCTAAGCGAGGGAAACACCTTTATTCTTGGGCGACATCTATGTCGAATAGTTCATATTAACTTATAGTACATTAATAAATACAAGGTAGCCTACTTACTTATACTTCATACTATTTTATTTATACTACATTACTTATACTACTTATACAACTTACCCCACCTTACTATCTTTTTCTTGGTAGAATCAACATCAACTTCGAAACGTTGACAAGCAAAGAAGAGTTTATAGTAGCTAGCTCTTAATTGTAAAATTTAATAAATGGCGTGCAAAATGAAAGGGTCATTTTCGTTCGAAAATTGTCCATGTTCGCAGTGTTATAACTAGACAGCGGATCTTTATGCAAAATAAAAATGTTCTGCCTGATTTGTAACAAACTGGAGTGAAACAGAAAATTGTTTTCTTTCTTAATTAATCCATCGGGATTGCGTGCTTTAGAATAGCAAGCAGTAGAATCGGTAGGTCATGGTCAGACGCATCAAACAATTCCTATGTAATAGCTAGACTGCAGCGAATCTTTATGCAAAATAAAAATATTGTACCTGAATTGCAACAAACTATAGCGAAATAGAAATTAATTTTCTGCGTTAATACGTTGAAAGGTTCAAAATAGTATAACAGTATTTTAAAATTCTTCTAATGTGTTCACCACTTTAAATTATTTCTACTCACTTCCTTCTTTTTTACAGTGATTGGAACGTCTTCATGCACAAAATGTCGTAGAAGGGAAAAGAAAATGTATATTTTTGGTATGGCTATATTTATTTGAATGCTTAAATATTGATTACAAACGAATCAAACTTTACTTCATCTATAATGAAACGCGTAACATTCATATTTGTCAGACTTTGTTAAAAACCTTCATCACGAGTCTGGCTCGTCAAAGTACGGCAAGGAGTTATTAGTGGTAACATCGAAAACATCTGTAACAATCGGACATATTGAGTAGATACAAGTTTGCGCCTCTCACGAGCTAATGATCGATAGAAAAAGTTCTTCTTTTCCTTAATTTTTCCAACTCTCTCCATTCGTACGACAATAAAGCATCCTGTAAAAGTTTTCGGAAGGCACTCGGCTTCCGGTAAAAAAAAAACTTGTACGACATTTAAGGTGTAGTTAATAAAGTACTTAAGTAAACCATAAAAAGAAATTGGATTTTTTAACTTTTTTTAACGTTCTTTCACACGCAATAACTCTGTAATATAGCTGGTAACTTTACACCAGTCGAACTGCTAAAATGAAAATTTCTAAAACTTTCTGAAATACTGTAACGACAGTTAGCATGAATAACAAATAGATTCTGTACGAATTAATAATTTTATCTTCATATTCTTCTATCACATGTTTCAACACACACGCTATTTTCAAGAATATCTTACGAGAAAGTGAATAAGAAAAGGGAATGTTGAAAGAGGAAAGAGCAAAGGAAATCTAAGTTTAGTAAGAAATAGGGTGATTGAACTTCTTAAAAAATAAGTCGAAAATGTAGAATAAAATTTTTTACATTTTTTTACTTATTTCTTAAATATTTTCACTTCTTACAAATAAAGCCTCGTATGAAACAATTTTATTCTACATTTTCAAACTTATTTACTGATGTACAATCATCCCCTTTCTAGTTCTACCATGAGTTTATTTAATATATTTGTTATTATATTTCACATTTATCTTATTCCATATGATACATATTTTAAGAATTTATGTAAGGTCAAAGTAGTGAATAAACAAAATGTGGAAATGGCTAAATAATAAAAGCTAATTCCTTTAAAAAGTGGTGCGTCAAATAAATTCATTGATGCGATATTTAAAAACGTTACTTTTGCTTTCTTCTTGTTAGTCAACTGGAAAATGTCGATCTTGAAATTCCAAAATGATACACACACTATTATTTAATAAATATTGTATATTTATACTGTAGCAATGCTCTCAAAGCCAAAAGATTGTACTATTTGTGTGTGTATATGTGTGCACGGGAAAAAGAACTGCAACAACGAAACAATTCCTTTGTACAGCGGACCCTAAATTGAATTAAAAGCATTCGCGTGTAAAGTGTTCGTCATGTCAAAAACAATTCTTGTCGTGCAACTAGAGAACCATTCTTCGCTTTCAATGTTTTCCGAGCTAAAACAAACTGACATACAAAACATGAATTGATGACGGGGGGGGGGGGGGCAACGAGAAAGTTTTGCATTTATTTAAAAAATAATATTCACGGCTACACGGTACATGAAAATAAGGCACGACTTCATTGAAATAGTGTATTTAATTTGACTTGTAGTTTTACATTTCTAAAAGTATAAAACCTATTTTTGTGTTATACAATTATTCAATGTCAACAGTTTTAATTGCAATTCTTTGAAATCAATATATCTAAATTTGCATAAACATCGACAGTGGAGTTGCAACATCATTGGTGTATTTGTATATGTATTAAAAAAGAAATAGTTTCTAAAATAACTTGCACAATACAACTGCTAAAGAAAGGTTTCGGAATGCGATAGCCACGAGACTTTCATGCCATATTACGATTATGCGAACGTACCACTTTAACGGCCTTCGCGGCAAATGAATCATACAATACAATGGCAGAATAATAATCACATCAGCAATTACTCGCGTTATTAATTGCGAAGTTAATCATTGACAGAATATTCTTTCATTGCAAAGAACAGTGTTCATTCTAATTAAAAAGCTATGCAACTAAATGAAATATTTTTATTGAGTTAATTACACATTACAGCGAATTGTAGATTACTTATTACTATAGCATGATTGAAATTGCTCACTTTAAATAAATTTGTATGATATTACTACACTCATGTACATATAAGTATAAGAAACCACTGTGAAAGTGAAATTCATTTCTCTGTGAATTAGTTACAAAATAGGTAAAGGTGTTTAGCTACAAATATTCAACTAATGTTAAACATCAAATTTTGATAAGAACCAGTAGATTGTCCCGTGCTTATTTATTTATGATAAAAGAATACACACTGTTATACATAACAGCTTTGTTGACTAAAATCAAAGTTTGTAATCATCACATTCAAAGATGGAAAGCTTTGATTTAATTATCTGTTATTATTACAAGATCAATGAAATTAAATTGAATAGAGTTCGACTGTGGATGTTTATGCAATTTTCAATTTATATAGGTAAATTTTAAGAAAGTGAAACCACGTCAAATCTTATTTTCAGTGGTAGTAGTCGTTGTAGTTCTGCAATAATTAAAAATCGTACTAAATTCTGTGGAATTTCATATTCTACCATTTTTTGAAAATTTTCAGAAGCCATAAATGCATAGACATCCGCAGTCTAGTAGTATCAACATATATTTTCAATTCTGGTCTATTACTTTTCGTCATTTTGGAGATAACTTCTCGTGTTATTGCATAAACCTACATGAATATCTTAATTTAACTTTCGTTCCAACCAAATACTATTCAAACTAAAACTATTGGAACGGAAACTTCTTTCTCTGTCCTCATTGAAACCTATAATGTTGGAAAACCAATTAAAGAAACCAATTATGTTGGAAAAGTTAAACACCGAGGTGAATTCAGAACAATTTACTTCATAATCTAAGGACAAAAAAGGCAAGATTTAATACATATATCAACTGCTTCTGTAACCTACTTACGCTTTGCGAATCCGTATAAAATTTGGCTTAATTAATAGATCGTGATTTCAAGTTCGATAAAATAACTGTGTACCTGATTGCGTAATCGAGGGGAGCCTCTAGGATGATGTGCCACTGCAAAAATAGTCGCTGCTATGGAGGCGCTATAAAAAATTCCTCCCGATAGTACTGTACCTTTGTTAATGAATTTTACAGCGGACTGCAATGGCAAGATACTGGACACCCATATCACAATAGAAATAACCATGTGTTATTTCAAGCGGTGCACAGTGCATACTTTCTCACACTCGACTTCGGTGCATTAGAATGTAAAGAAAACGAAAAATGGCGAAGCAACTCAAGCCGTCTAGGAATCGATAAAACTGCTAACGCTACCACAATTTTAAAAATGAAACCAACACTGTCGATGATATTTATCGTAAAATGTCGGACCGTAAACCGTACCATTTTCCAGGGAATGCTATTGCGCAAAGTAAACTGCGGAGATCAATAAATACGTATTATGTAACATCTTTCGCTTCGCGTTATCATCCATTCTTGTATAATAGACCTCCAACGATAAGTTCGCGTACAATTGTAAACAATTCTAAAACTACCGAGCGACTATTTTTGCACAAGGTGCAAGTCTTGCAGTTGGCGGCGATGCCGAAAAAGAAACAATTGTACAAGCAATGATTAAACAAAAATGTAGAAAAATCGTTTTGCGACTGTAATTTAAAAATTCTTAACCTCTGGATGGCGGGAGTAGGGTACGTTTGGATAAATCTTCGGAGCTGCTTGATCCGTAGAAAATGATTTTAACGTTGCTTTTTTGCTAGGATAGAAAACTACCCTTATAAGATGCGTTTCATTAGAATTAGAACGTGATTTTAAGCAAACAATGACTTACAAGCATACTCATACCTAGAATTTAGAAGATCTTAACCTTTTGCAGTCGGCGCTATTTTCACCCCTTACCCTACAATTCATTTTACGGTTTCAGTGATTAGAACTTTTTTGTAGTTCGCAATTTCCTAAAAAAGGAGAAAATTTATTATTTATTGTATACCTATACTACATACTCTCCCAATAGCTGTACATTAACAAAACCAAAGTAGAATGTTATTTCGGTTTAAACTAGTTTAAGGGAGATGAATACAGGGTGTCCCAAATAATCTATCCATAATAATCTAAACAATATTTTGAATAATGGTACAGCAATTTTTAGTGGTGCCTATCTCTCTCTGAGTCACCCCTCGACTGCTAAGGGTTAATTATTGTATTCGACCTTAGCTACGTTGTGGACCTTACACATTTCGCGGGTTGCGAATCACAGTGGTCATTATGAGATTCAGTAACACATAAATTTATTTATTTATTTATTTATTATTCCTTTAAACCGATTGGTTTATTTAGCAAGTACAGTATTGTTACATGTAGCTTGCATTACATATTACGCAAGGGTATAGTAGATAAAAATGAATGATGGTTAGCAAAAGTAGAGGCTTCAAGCTTTCAAATGAGTCCAGGTATTGTATTCTTGTGCTATCTTTCTCAACAAACTGATCTCGGTTTGAATTTTGAATATCAACGATTCTTCCAAGAATGGAAAACATAGGGCTCAAATTAGGAAAAAGTGATTTCGATTGAATCTTTGAGATACTCGGGTACCCATCAGGTACCGGAGCACTTAGCACCACTAAAACTTGCTGTACCATTATTCAAAATATTGTAAACATTATTAAATATGTTGAAATCTAACAAATTGCTAACAATTTAAATATTGTACGAGATATTTCGTATCCATCAAATGAGAAAAATCGGATAGAATGGAATTATTCTAGCTAGGAAGAAATGTTTCATTTTCGAGATAAAATAGGCACGATTACCCTAAGCGCTTTTTGACGAATAAGTTTTATTTCGAGAAGTGTTACGTTCGTTCGTTTACCGTTAGAAACCGTTATAACAGATCAATGCATGTATTTCCAGTGAGTCACGATTAAATCATTACAATGATGACATATTTATACTTGCCATATTTGTACGACAACCTAATAGAAAAGAAAATGAACATGTTTGGATAGCCAAAATGAATGACCTTCCACATTCACCGAGTACATAAATACTTGGTTCTATCACCATTAACATGAGTGGATCTAAAGTCGGCACAGTATCGTGTCGTCTTACAAATTGCCTTGAAACGCAGGGATAACTTCGGACAATGCGAAACTCGACACGTGAAGCGATTCCATCTGATCATAACTTGGAATAATTAACATCATATTATTCGAAATAATTCGTGAGGGCTGAGCAACCGTGCAACACACCGATGAGAAATGGTAATTGTGGTGCCGGCGATGAAATATTCAGGATGCAATAAGCGCCGTCGACATAAAGCTAACAAAATGAATTTTAGCCGAAAAACCGATCGGCAACCGATTGCTTTCCGCCCGTTTTTCCGTATCTCCATTATTCAAGACCTATTTCCAATTAACCAGCGACGGAATGGAAACACCGGTGCGCGAAGAAATATAACGTTATTCCGTATTATTCGGAACTGTCGCGTGATTTTTTATCGACAACGTAGTTAGAAACTAATTTCGCTTATAAACGAAATAGCTGGATGCACATTAAATGATGATTTCTCGACGGGACAACTCTTAACACCGTTCGTTTCGTTCATTTCAAGTCGATTTTTAAGTGACGGATACCTTTTTTCGTTACACAATTCTGGTGTTCGTCGATTGATGAAATAAACACTGATGATATATAAATATTAGTATTAAATTAATATTAGGAAGTTCTCAGATTCTATAAAAATATCATATAAAATATTTAGAAGGATTTTACACCATCCAACTCTATTCCATTGTACTCCTTTCTATTCAATCTAATGTAAAATGACTCATTGTTACTTGATTCGAAAGAATTCTACTCGGTTCAATTTTTAAGTAACGAATACCTTGTTTCGCTACACAATTCTGGTGTTCGTCGATTGATGAAATAAACACTGATCGTCGTGCATGTTTTTTATACGCGTAGGAAAACAACATATGTACTAACGATAGCGTTATGTGAACGCAGATGACCAGGAAATTCAATTTCCACCATAATACGATTGAGAAAATCAGGATTCATTAACAGAATACATTGATTGCAACGATGCTTATGTTTTTCAATAAATCTATTCAGATAAAAGCTGCGTTTGTTTAACGTTACTGTTCAAAGTTGGACAATATAATCGAGAAACTTACTTTTATCAATAAATCTATTCAGATAGAAGTTGCGTTTCTTTAACGTTACTGTTCAAAGTTGAACAATAAGATCGAGAACTTAAAATTCATTATCAGAGCACACTGATTGCAACGATGCTTACTTTTATCAATAAATCTATTCCGATAAAAGTTGTATTTCTCTAACGTCACTGTTCAAAGTTGGACATTTCATACGCAACAACCTAATATGAATAATACCCAAACTAAATGTACCTAACAATATTGTATTTCCTAAATAAATAATTTGGTTTGAAGCATTAACAAATAAATAATGTGTGAGCAATGTTTCGGAACTATCTATAAGACCTAATCAAGTTACGGTTCAAGTGCGCAATCACTGTAGAAGCGGCGGAAGACGAAATCCCACTGAAGAGTTCAGGTATTCGGTTTTCTTTCGTCAGTGCCCATATTCCAAAGAACCTAACGATCTTTGGTGATTTGCCGGGTCAGTCATACTCTTGTAAGTATGTAGTAGAGCTGCGTTGCACTGCATGTGGACGGGCGTTGCATAGGGGTTCTCGGGCGCTTGCACACGCATGCACGCAGATATTCGCGAACCTCCCTAATAACACTTCCAACCGTCAGACTATAGCAGCAGGAGTGCGGGTATGCTTGGGCGCGATGTCGAGATTAAACCGTGCAGGCGCGATTACGATACGCCAGTATCCCATTGGTCGGTGGTTCGTCGAACAACAGGGGCGGAGCGACCATAATGAGTTTCTAGCTTAGCGTTCACCAGCTTCAATCCTCTTGCACTTCCCTCTTCGCTTCCCTTGTCGGTTCCCTGGTTCTCCCCCCCCTCTCTCTCTCTCTCTCTCTCTTTCTTCTTCTGTCGCGCTCCTTCTTCGTCATCTTTATGCACGCGCGCACGCATGCACATATTTTCGTCGAACGGTAAATGCACGCGATTACGCGAGTTCTTTCTATGTCCCGGACGCGAGAGAGTTCGTTTTCTTTGTCTCCGCCCCGAACGACGACGCGACGGTCCTTTTGCGCCTCGTTCGCGACCGAATTTGCTGTTCACTTGTGTGCGAGTTGGTTGTTGCATACCAAACGTCCGATTTTTAACGGTAACGTTGAACGAACGTAACACTTCTCGAAATAAAACTTATTCATCAAAGTAAGCGCTTAGGGTAATCGTGCCAGTAGTCCACCATTTAAAAGCCATTTAACCCTTTGCACTCGGAGCTATTTTATCTCGAAAATGAAACATTTCCTCCTAGCTAGAATAAAATTCCATTCTATCTCATTTTTCTCTTTTGATGAATATGGAATTAATACATAATACCTCATACAATATTTAAATGTTTAGCAATTGGTTAGATCTCAACCTATTATAGGGTTAAAGTATGAATGATATATGTGTGTATTGTATGTATGTACGTGTGTGTATTAACAGACAACCCTATGTATAGGTAAATTTATAAAATAGAGAATCGCAAAGAACAGAAGAATTGTAAAATTACAATCGCCAAAGAATTGTAAAAAGAAGGTAGAGCGAAACGAGCGCCCGCGACAAACACGTCCATCAGCGATTGGTTGTCCGTGCGTCTTACGGTTTTACAAATAAATACGGCGTGTATCCTTTAATAAATTAATACGGCTGTTCCTTACACTATTTAATAATGTTAAAAATATTTTGAATAATGGTACGACAATTTTCAGTGGTGCCTCAGAACCACCGCTCGAGTGCCAAGAGTTAGAACAGCTTTCAAGAAAAGTTTTCGATTCACGTTAGAACCTATTCGAAAGTGACTAACCCTTTCGATCCCGGGTTGAAGCGTTGCCAGAGAAGCACGGCGCGGCGTCGGTAAATTTGCAATAACCCTAAACGAATAGAGAAGACTATGTGTGCAGAAACGTGGCTGAACGAAAACGATTCGTAGGTACTAAATCGGCTGGTATCCGCGAGTACATACTATGTACTTGGTCCCGTCGCTGCGCATTAGTTCCTTGATACACGTAGCCTCGCATAATTGGATACAACTAGTCGTCCATTGCTATTAAACCTGTCTGTTTCGTTGCTTTTTCATCTGACTGGCTATTTTAGTGGAGGCTCTTCGTGATAGCCGACCTCGGGGCGGTGCCGGCATCAAGACGGCCGGCGAAATTGAATGGCGAAGAAGGATCTCGTCGGGATTTCTACTGAAATGTGGATTAACGTTGTGCCCTTTCTCCCTTCGTTCCCTTCATTTCCCCATCTCCGTGCTTCTCTCGTTCCTTCTCTTCGCTGTCTCTCCCTCTCCCTCTCTCTCTGTTTTTCTCTCGCCATCTTAGTTCCCTTATTTTACACGCGTTCGCGCGTTTTATGCTCGTTGCTCTCTTTTTACGAGTTCTGGAAATCGATGTCGACAACGAAGAATTCGTGAATTATTTAGGAATTCTCGTTGGTGCGCGGCTCCGTTGTTGGTCTAATACGAATGAGTCGGTATCCTTGTCGACTCTGCATTCTTCATGAGAATCGCATTGTGCGCTCCGCCTAAAACGGACGTGAGAAACTCCCAACGTATTCTTTTCCCTCTATTCTTGCCGTTTCGTCCTCCTCTTACTTCTCTTTCTACTGCTTTTCTACCTACTACTCCCCTACTCTTCTCTTCGCCGTCTTCTTTCTTCTCTTACGCTGGCCAAGTCTCTCCCTTTCTCTCTCTCTCTCTCTCTCTCTCTCTCTCTCTCTCTCTCTCTCTCTCTCTCTCTCTCTCTCTCTCTCTCTCTCTCTCTCAGCGGTAACTATGGCGTAGCTTTTGCGGCCGTCGAGTAAACGAGAGGAACGTTTGTCGGTTTTTCTTGCGGCCAGATCTCGTGCTAATGGAAAAATGATTTCGTTGGTCGGTGGAAAATCGGTTGGGCCGTGACGATCGTTCTATAGGCTGTCGGAAGAAGGAGCATATTCAACTAACGGGATTCAGATCATCCATTTAGTTCAGACATGCTCAAATGCAAAATCACTGGAGAGCTGCTAAACAGAGATCGAATGAGAACCATTGAAGTATGATCGATAGACTGCGGATTTTATGCCGAATTATGACGTAATGAATAGCTCTAAATGTATGATTTGTACATGTGCATCTATTATAGATTTTATTTACAAAAACTAAAGTTGAAGTAAGTAATACACCTTCCATTTCAAACTGAATAAAACGAACGAAAAAGGCATGTTTTAGGGATTGTAGTAAAAGAGAAGCTTCAATTTTAAAATCTATGATAGATTTAGTCGCGGAAACAATTTTGCAACGTCTCCAGCGACGTTTCAATTCGTAGCATTTTTGTAAGTAATCATACAACAGTAAACATATGCTCGTTTTAGTTATTTGTAATATTTATAGGTAATTCACAGTTCAAAGCTCATGTTTCTCTTATCGAACGTCTTTTAATCCTCCAGTAACATCGTGTGACTCTCAGTTTTCTTTTCTGCGACCAACGTTGTATGATATCAAAAATGTTACCATAATTTGCATGTAATTTAGACTTTTTGATATCTTTATCAATCTAAGCTATTAATTCGAAAAGCTTTCTAAATTTTGTATCGCATCTATAATAATCTACTAGTTCGCGATATTCATAATTTGAGAAATGACTGATAAGTGCTAGTACGCGGTAACATAACAGAATACAGAAATTATATGTACATATGTATGTAGAAAATACTGGCTTGTTTACAACATGCACCGAACGAGAACTTTCTCTGAAAATTCAGCATGCTGATGAATGTGTTAATTGTAAGATGTTCCTAAACGTTGTTCTATGTTCTTTTAGAAGTCTTTCAAACTATAATATATAAATATATACTTTTCTGAAAACATCCGTTGTTAAAGCGCTTACAATGGAGACTTCGTTTTGTGTCGAAATGACGAAATAAAAAATATTTAATGAATTGAATTGTGACATTGTCAGTTTGTTCTGTTAGAGTTTGTGATTCAGGATATTCAGCCGGGATCAGAATCAGTCTTATTCAAACAAACATGGACTTGTTAAATAATATTGCAGAGCTTTATTACGATATACAGTGTCGTGTTTCGAGACAGAGAAAAAGTGAAGAGTATAGAAGAGAATAGAAAGAGAGGGCGCGTAGACTGTTGAGTGGACACGGTGAACTCAAAATATAGAATTTATTTCTAATATGTTGAGAAGAAGAGATTTTCAGCGTCTTTATTAATCACGGTAATTGTCCACCCTAATTCAATTACTCTAGTAACGGAAGTACGGTAGACAACTATGGTGGCTAAGGCAGTATCTGGAGTCTTTTTTTGAGGAAGAGGCTATAGCGATTTCGCCCTACTTGTTTCTTCCACTGAAGGTGTAGAGTGTAGGCTAATCATCTGGACATTCATTGGGTGGATTCACCTCTCTAAAGTACACTGAATACCGTTCGGTTAACGGAATAACCGATTCCTAGTAGTCAGGAATGGATCTTTTTACGTACTGGTCTACCTAGCAGCTCCGATATTAACACTGGGTTTACGGAACCCGCTAAGATGACGGGTTCCATTATTTTTCATTTACGATTATTGAGATTGTAAAGGTGTCCATGAGGAATTATTCAACACATTTATTTCTTCAGATATGTACTATTACAAAATCGGCTAAACGTTTTGGAAAGATACATTCTTGTTATTTTTATAAAGTAATGTAAAATAGTCACTTTTACTGCTCTGTAAACCTAATGTTAAAGTAGTTCTATCTTCAGAAAAGGGATTGTGCATACAGTTAGGAGCAAAACTGATCACACACACTTTAAATCAGAATAACTTTTTTATGAATGGACTAAACGACTTCAATTTCTCTGCAAGACTAGAAGAATTAGTTAATGACTTCTAAAAAATACAAACAATGATAAAAATTGAGTTTTACGACTTTTTTAGCTGGGCCAATAACGAAAATTTTAAATATGTGTTTGGTCAATTCGTATAAATTGTACACGCTCCGAAAATTTCATTGAAATTGGTTATTTGGTTCACGAGTTATAAACGATAAAAAGTGGTAAAAAGGCCGAAAATTTTGAAAACTTGTAATTTTTATCACTTTTGATTGTTTATGATTCATAAACCAATTAATCAATTTCAATGAAATTTTCGGAGGGTATATAATTGTCTCACATTTTTTCCTTACATAGAAATTGAAGTCGTTTGGTCCATTCATAAAAAGGTTATTCTGATTTAAAGTGTGTGTGATCAGTTTTGTTTCTAACTGCATATCCTAGAGCGTCTACATATGTAGAATTGAAAATAACATGCTACTCTACGTATGTATTAAGCAAATTCAGTATTCCGTATTATAAATACTACAAGTACGATACAGCAAATAAGGACGTTCAATCAAAATGATAAATAGTGTCCTAACTAAAACTGCTAACTTTTATGAACGAAAGTTGTTCATCAAACTTTTACCTTTCAAAACGTTTCTTATCTGTTCTAAATTAACATTGTATATTGATACTCTAAATTTGTTGTAGGAATTCAGTTTTAATTATTATTTTATATTCAATTTAATAGTTTTGTTCTGGAGGATCATACATATAGCTTTCAACAGATATTTAAGGGTTAGCCGACATGTACGCAACCAGATAAGCTAAAAATATACATTAAAAATGCTACCAGAAACTGGTTTATTGTTAAGAAATCAATAAAGATGGACGAAACGCCAGAATAAAAGGGTATTATATATATAAAAATAAATTGTAACATGCAATGATAATAAATCAACGATAGATAATAATATAATCAGAGAGGCCAACGACATTTTATTTCAAGACGTCGCCAAGTTATGAATGTTTAGATTGTCTTGCTGATCAATGAAAGGAGCAATGTAATACATTAAATGATGAAATAAAAAATTGAATAGTGTTTCTTATAAGCGCTGTCCGGCGTTAGACTCTTTCTAAAAGTTCCGTATAAAAAGAGTATTGCATGTTAGGGTAACTCACCCTATTGTGTCAGTAATGTCGGTGCTTGAACGGCTGAAACAGAACGCAATCTACTTCATTGTATCACAAATGAATCAGGAAAGGAACGCATCCGACACTGATTTCCTCCACCACGAAATCTCCTAAAAACTCCTCCCGTCCCCGATAGTATCGTATCCAATCTTGGAGAACTGTAACCTCCTAAAGCTTGCCCCCCGCCGCGCCGGATGGAAGGTGGGCTAGGGGTCTAATCGCGTTAGATACTCTGTTCGCCATCTTGCTTTCTGGTCACGTATCGCCGTAAAACAAAGGAACATTGAGCGAGCGCACGGCCAGAATACGCACCTTAATATTTAATCCCTCATTATCGGGACCGGTTCCGAGCTTTTGAGACAATTGGCAGTTTTACTACCCAATGAGAAGTCTCGACCACCACCGCTCGAAGTAGTATTATGATCACGCGCCCCGATCGCACACTGATCTTTTATTCGGCCCCGGACGCGCAGAGAGGATAACATGGTGCGCATTTTAACGCCGCCGATGCTCATGTCAACCGATTCGGCAATCTGGCGAAAAGTAGGGGAGACCGGGGCTAAAAGTTCCGATTTTGAAGAAACATGTAAAACGCGTAGAAATAGTATGGATATTCTCTTGTTAAATTTATTATATTTTAAGAATTGTAACCTTAAAATTAAAATATTGTAATCGATTTTTTCATTTATTTGTCGTTGGGCGACCGGAACTTTTTGCCCCGTTGTGGAGCAAGTTGTTACTAAAGAATAACGTTTGCTAATGCTTATAACTCCAATGAAGTACTAAATACATATAACGTAAATAATTACGTAAATAATATTGATTTATATTTATAAGAATATATATATGTATATATATATATATATATACAGGGTGTCTCAAAATTAGGTCCGGAGCCGAAAATGGGAGGTTCCTGAGATCATTTCAAGCGACATTTTCCTTTGAAAAAATGTCGTCCGCGGCTTCGTTAACGAGTTATTAACGAAAAACACGGACCAATCAGAGCGCGAGCTAGACGCGTGCAGCCCGGCGCGCCGGCAGCCGAGTGTCGGTGGCACGCCGCGATGTCGTAACGAACAAAAGTTTCTCGATGATGTGAATCCTCGCCAATTTCGATAAGCTTTGGATATGTTGTCAATACCATGATTCTGAACAACATTTCCCTTTACAGTTTCTGTCGATCGGCTTTAGTTTACGACATTATTGTAAAAATTTGTAATTGTAAATCGACCGATGTACTATTTCCTATCCGATTTCGATAATCTTTGGATATGTTGTCAATACCATAATTCTGAACAACATTTCCCTTTACAGTTTCTGTCGATCGGCTTTAGTTTACGATATTATTGTAAAAATTTGAAATTGTAAATCGATCGATGTACTATTTCCTATCCGATTTCGATAATTTTTGGATATGTTGTCAATACCATGATTCTGAACAACATTTCCCTTTACAGTTTCTGCCGATAGGCTTTAGTTTACGATATTATTGTAAAAATTTGTAATTGTAAATCGACCGATGTACTATTTCCTATCCGATTTCGATAATCTTTGGATATGTTGTCAATACCATAATTCTGAACAACATTTCCCTTTACAGTTTCTGTCGATCGGCTTTAGTTTACGATATTATTGTAAAAATTTGTAATTGTAAATCGATCGATGTACTATTTCCTATCCGATTTCGATAATTTTTGGATATGTTGTCAATACCATGATTCTGAACAACATTTCCCTTTACAGTTTCTGCCGATCGGCTTTAGTTTACGATATTATTGTAAAAATTTGTAATTGTAAATCGACCGATGTACTATTTCCTATTCGATTTCGATAATCTTTGGATATGTTGTCAATACCATAATTCTGAACAACATTTCCCTTTACAGTTTCTGTCGATCGGCTTTAGTTTACGATATTATTGTAAAAATTTGTAATTGTAAATCGATCGATGTACATACTATCTCCTTGCCGATGTCGATGAGCTTCATTTCAAAGGGAAAAGATATTTAAAACATCGAATTTATAACATATTTCAAAGTCATCGAAATCGGTGAGGACCCACATCATCGGCAACTTTACCCGAACGATAGCAGAAGCACAAAGTTATTGAATCAAAAACTCACTTATTCAGCCGTAAATCCATTTGACTACCACATACAACCACCACACTTTTACATAATTGTTGAACTCGTAGCACACTTTTATAACTCGTATCGATATCGAACGAAATTACTTACTCCGACGCGGAAAGAGTTCGATGCTCTTCGCGATGCCGCGCGAAACTGTGCTCTCCCAGCGTACAATGTATTCGATGAAGGCGTCGTTTAAAACAAATGAAATCGTTCCCAAGGAGATATTGATTTTTCGAGAATCATATGATTCTCGAAAACACCGATTCGAAGATTATGTAAAAGTGTGGTGGTTGTATGTGGTAGTCAAATGGATTTACGGCTGAATAAGTGAGTTTTTAATTCAATAAGTTTGTGCTTCTTCTATCGTTCGGGTAAAGTTGCCGATGATGTGGGTCCTCACCGATTTCGATGACTTTGAAATATGTTATAAATTCGATGTTTTAAATATCTTTTTCCTTTGAAATGAAGCTCATCGACATCGGCGAGGAAATAGTATGTACATCGATCGATTTACAATTACAAATTTTTACAATAATATCGTAAACTAAAGCCAATCGACAGAAACTGTAAAGGGAAATGTTGTTCAGAATCATGGTATTGACAACATATCCAAAGCTTATCGAAATCGGATAGGAAATAGTACATCGATCGATTTACAATTACAAATTTTTACAATAATATCGTAAACTAAAGCCGATCGACAGAAACTGTAAAGGGAAATGTTGTTCAGAATTATGGTATTGACAACATATCCAAAGATTATCGAAATCGGATAGGAAATAGTACATCGGTCGATTTACAATTACAAATTTTTACAATAATGTCGTAAACTAAAGCCGATCGATAGAAACTGTAAAGGGAAATGTTGTTCAGAATCATGGTATTGACAACATATCCAAAGCTTATCGAAATTGGCGAGGATTCACATCATCGAGAAACTTTTGTTCGTTACGACATCGCGGCGTGCCACCGACACTCGGCTGCCGGCGCGCCGGGCTGCACGCATCTAGTTCGCGCTCTGATTGGTCCGTGTTTTTCGTTAATAACTCGTTAACGAAGCCGCGGACGACATTTTTTCAAAGGAAAATGTCGCTTGAAATGATCTCAGGAACCTCCCATTTTCGGCTCCGGACCTAATTTTGAGACACCCTGTATATATATGCTGAAGAACATGCTATGTTTAACAAAGCATCAAAACCTTTATAATAACTCAAACATTTCTTCGAAATTCTTCGAAACTGTCTGCTAATATTTTTCAAATTCTGTTCCTTTTATAGATGACGATTTAATAAAATATGTTGTTCTCGAAAAAGGAATGAAAAATATCGTTTATTAGCGTTGTTGCTTCATCAAAACTGAACTTTCAGATAGAGCAACGGAGAACGAGCTAGATTCGACAAGGAAGATAGGAATTATAAAAACATTGTTTACTAACATTATTGTTTCTTCGCATTGATTGAACACAGAAATAGAACAATGGGAAACGATTTAGATTAGACATGGAGGATAAAATAGAGAACAACAGCATTGGCACGTACTAAAATACGAGCGTCAATCTCCACTGTATCGCTCGTTCGCGTAACTGACACACATGTTCGTAACATTTCCGCCGTCGCGTCGCCGGCATCGGGAAACCTTATTGAACACCGAAGCTGTCAATTGTTTTGAGAGATATTGGGGTTTCTTACTCAATTTCAACGTTATCTTTCTTCTTTGCTACCATTTCTCTTCAGAATCCCGCAAAATGTTGCTACAGTCCATACAATCATGTATCCTGAACATTTTATTATGCCTCACTCCTTTGTTTCGAACTAGAGAATTTATTCCTAAAGATTAAGAAGTAAAGTTCCAGATTTTATTTCTGATATTTTCACTCCTAACTTGATTTGTTAGAAAGCGCTCTCTCTCTCTCTCTCTCTCTCTCTCTCTCTCTCTCTCTTAAAAAATTTAAAAAATTATTAATCTAACCCTAGATCATTAACCTAAACCTAAATAAATAAAGCTTATTAACATAAGCGTGCTGTATTCCATTAACAAGTAACAATTGTAACAATTTGTAAGCATCCCAATGTAAGAACAACTTGCCCCACAATGAATGAAGAAAATATAAAAAACCTATTACAATATTTTAATTTTCAGGTTAGAATTTTAAAATATAATAAATTTAAGAATAAATTACTCGTCAAAAATGAGAATATTTATACTAATTCTACGTCATTTTACATGTTTCTTCAAAATCGGAACTTTTAGGCCCGGTCTCCGCTATCTAAACTCGTCTGGGGACATGCAATTTTTTCAAACCTTCTAGAACAATGAAATCACTTCGGTAGCCGAGATGCTCAACCCGATATGAATATTTAAGATGGATGCAGCTCGGCTCGTTTATTCGGACAATCTGAACATCTCTGTCCATAAGACGGTGAGAGATTACTCGTGAATTCGCAAGCGTCGTAAATCTCCGTCGTGTTCTGAAAAATTCGAATAAACGAAAGAGACAACGATTCCGAAGAATTCCTCGTGTCTTGTTCGCCGACTGTTTTGCAAAGAAGAAAGTGAGCATTGACGTTGTTATTGTCCACACGCCCATAATGCTACGGCACTGTCCCTGACCCGAGAGACCCGCAATAATGAAATTAGAGTTCTCGCTGACTGGGGCGAGGTTGAACGTGGAGCACATAACCGCTGTTGAAATATCACTGCTTTTGCAAAAGGTGGAACAACCACTCCACTGGCATGGGGAATGGGGGAATAAAACGAATAGAGAGAGAGAAACGGAAGGCAGCGTGATCGAGTACCGGACATTGCACGGTATAATGAAAACATGGCCGCCACCTAGAAATCCCCGATGGCACTGCTTTGAAGAGAGGTCGAGTGAAATACTCGTAAAATATTATTTCCGGAAGATAGATGATTTTCCGATCGGTCAAACGATTTCAACGTATCTAGACGAGCAATAATTCAATGCATTTAAATGACGCGGAATCTCTCCTTTACGCCATTCAAAGGTACAGAGCTTTAACCCCTTGCCATATTTTAACGAGTCAGGCTCGTCATGAAGATTTTACCCCTTTGCGCACTCTGAATCATTTTTCAATTTCGTTGCCAACAACTCCCGACTATTTTAAGCGTTTTATTTTAGTTATTTGTTTGTTATTGCTTCATACCAAGTGGTTTATATAACAAGCACAATATTGTTACATTTGCCTTACATTAAATAGGTTTTACTTTGTTTCTAAATTCATTTTAAGCGTTTTATTTAAAATTTACTACAAAGGACAGTTCTTGGACTGTTATTTATTTCAAACAATTTTCTTCAATAATTATATTAAATATAGCTCTAAAACTTTGTCGTAATTTATATTTGTGGAACTTACATTCGTTTTTAACAAACTAATAAGACAATTAAATAAATAAAGGAAGAACAAAATACACACGAAGACCCGTTTTATTTACGTTTTTCTTTCTCTAATGTCGAGTCGCACTCGACAAAGGAGGGCAAAGGGTTAACAAAGTGTGACAAATATGAATGTTACGCGTTTCTTTTTAGACGAAACAAAATTTGATTCTTTTACCTTCTACGACATTTTTGGGGATAAAGTGGTTTTAATCACTGTAACTGTAAAGAAAATGGTACGGCAAGGGGTTAAACGCTTGCGCGTAGAACGAAAGGATAGAGGATATTGTTGTAGAACTGAAACGATTAATTAAAATTTAACCCTCGCACTGCGGATTTTCTACTCATCAACTTCTTTTACGTACTTTTTAATCTACTTTTTCGAGATCAACATCTATTTTTCTTATTGGATATAATACAAGTACCTAATGATTTGAATTGGATACTAGAAATTTAGAATTTAGACACGAAATGCTTGTAATTCTGGGTCAAAATGGACCCAAGTTTTATCAGAGCATAATTGAGAATTTAACACAATTACCTTTATTTTGTATCTTAAATATCATGTTTCTACACATTTGTATTATAATAAAAATTAATTAATTAAAAATTAAAATTGTGGGGTTAATTAAGTTTAAAGTAAATGTATATCTCATCAAAAAATAGGAACCAGTAAAAATTATTAGATTGTGGATTTCATTCATTTGTG
Organism: Lasioglossum baleicum; assembly: GCF_051020765.1. Classification (NCBI taxonomy): domain Eukaryota; kingdom Metazoa; phylum Arthropoda; class Insecta; order Hymenoptera; family Halictidae; genus Lasioglossum; species Lasioglossum baleicum. The sequence goes on from NC_134945.1 coordinate 4,321,122, forward strand.
ATATGAATGATTAGCTGAAATACTGAACTGACAATGAGACGTGAGAAAAAATTAAGAATATTCTTACATTCTTTGCAATGTATTCAAATTCTCAAAATAAGAAATACACTTTAACGTAATCTTGTAAAGATCCACAATCTAACAATTACTCTGTTTCTATAAATATTTAATATATATTTACTAGTATATATATGTAGCTTCACCAGATAATACAACTAAAAATTGGAACAATAAAATAGGATTGAATAGAAACAGATAGAAAGAATGTACATCTTTAAAACAGTTGGAATAATTGTAGATTTTATTGACGTACAGTAATAAATGCAGTCCTTAAAAATAAAACTAATAAAGTGTTTATTGCGTACTTCATCGCAGCGGTTGCGATACAATATAAAGAATTTATAAGATGATTTTCACCGTCTGTTTTAAAAATGCATACCTACTGCCCTCAACAATAAAAAGAACGGTTTTATAACGACGAAATCACATCGTCACACTTCTCTTCATCGATTATTTAATCAACCTTAGCCATTTTTACGTCCACTAAAAAGTACTGGTCCCTTCCACGGTGGCGAATCCCTGGACAGTTTCTGTCCCACGAGTATGGATAGAAATAAGAAGATAATAATTTTATTTTTCAATCTGTGCTGTACGAGGAAAGAATAGAAAGAGCAGAAATCGATTCGACAAATATGTTCTCGAGAAAAGTTTACCAACTTCCTTCTTCTTCGAGTTTCTTTGCAATAAAAATAGCTGGTTTTTAAAACGGTGATCATCACAATAGACTGTGGATTTGATGCATTGATAGTGAAAGTGATTAAATGACACGCAAAATAGTTGAAACATTAACGGACTTTAAAAATACGATTATATTCTTTTCAACTTATTATAATTATTGAAGATAGTAATTATTTTTCACGGCGCACAGTTTCGATCAATTTCTACATTAAATAAATATAGCTGAGTGAGGCATGAAACGTTATGATTCGGGTTTGAACCAGATAACGTTTCATGCCTCACTCAGCTATATTTATTTAATGTAGAAATTGATCGAAACTGTGTGTGCGCCGTGAAAAATAATTACTATCTTCAAAAGAGTACGATCGTGAAAAATACCTCCTTTATTATTATTACAATTATTATTAATAAAATACAGAAATGCATTCAGTTGTGTAATTACTGACTGCAAGTGGCTTCTTTTCAATCATAGTCATATAAGTACATAATGTCTATAATGAATCATATTGTAAAAAATGTCTAAACTGTTAAAAATTCTAATCGAACGAATTTCTGTTACAGCCCAATATATGTAATTTCTATTTAAAACCTGTTCGTTGCAATTGAGGTAGAACAATTTTATTTTCCATAAAGATTCGCAGTCTGATTATAATTATCGAACGATCTGTATGTTTGTTACCGCCACTACATTCTATACCAATCATATTTTTTGTACATTGTTATATTTCTGTAGATCTCCATTTATACTATTTATTACTGATTGAAATTCGTTTTTTACTATGTTTACTCGGAGAGTAAATATAATTCTTATACAATTATTCAAAATAATTGTTGCATTATTAAAGTATTCAATAAATTACTAAACGTATTTAATATTTTAATAAACTACTGAAAGTATTGTACGAGGTATGATATCAGTGTTATATAGAAAATTATATAAAATGGAAATATTCCAGGCCGGAAGAAAAATTCGTTTTTCGAATCAGAATAGCTCGGTCTGCAACGGGTTAAGGCTTCTGAAGTAAGCGGTTAAATTTACATTAAAACAATTAGTGTTTAAATAAAAATCTAGCTAGTATAAATTCATAGTATTTTTCCACGAAGTGGGTATTGATATTTTCTCATTGTAAATATGCATTTCACAATACTGTAGGTAACTTTATTCGCTACGTGGACAATCAATTCAGTGATCGTACCTTTCTGACCTTAATAATAATAGTAATAATAATAATTAATAGTTTGATCATCCACTGGATCACACATCTATTTCATTTTTATAAATATGTGTTCATATTTTCACATATTGCTCATTTTATTTGCCTATTTTGACACGTTTACAATTTAATGCTAACACTAATTTCTTTCGACTGGATCAGGCGAAACTGTGGTTAATCCGATTTTCTGTAAAGAGGACAATGGCAGCACGTCCTCGAGCGAATTTCATGGAGCTCGAAATTAAATAGAATTTAATCTCGGGACCGGGCTGTATCCTAGCTCGAGGAGAAGTCTGGTTTACATCACCCGTAACCACTTAGCGTATTGGAGTTTGATTTATTTTCCGTGGCAAACTGCCGCCTGGGGAAGGTAGCCACCCTCTGAATGGGCTCTATTGTATTTCTATTAAGTCTTGGGCTCGTTCTTTCACCCCGCACGTTTGTTCCGTATCGCCGCCACATTTTCTGATATTCCATTCTCTGCCGTAGCAATTGCTGATTCCACTTGCATGAACTTCTCTCATTGATTTCCCTTTTAAATGTTTCATCCCTACGGTCGACCTTTTCAAAACGTTCCAACGAAATAATCCATGACCATCAGTTTCCCTTCGAACAACTGTACACAACAATATAAACGGTATTAGCAGTTAAACAAAGTTACTTACAAATTTTTAACGATATTACGAATTCTCATTTTCTTATTTATTTATTACAGATTTATTTCTACAGCGGACCACGTGTAGTAGTAGACTACGAGAGTAATTGCACAGAACAATCAAGCTTATTCCATTTTATACAGTTTTCAATGACTGCATGCAACAAAAGTAAAATATTTAATCGCCAAATTTTATTAATCAGAAATTTTACCCCTAGTAGCTGTAACAATGTTTCATGAAAATGTTATTACGAACTCTATCATTGATTTATGTTGCACACAACAATGAAGCTTATTCCATTTTATACAGTTTTTAATGACTGCATGTGTGTGTGCAACAAAAGTAAAATTATAATATGCATATTATATGTATGTATGTGTTTCATTACAAAATACAGGCTTTTAAGATTGGTTTATTTTTATTAGACAAATTGCACGAATAATTTATAATTTGGATTAATTAGCCATACACTTTGAAGACGGGTGGAGCCAATGAGACTTTCTGTCGGTGATTTAGGTGACCGAATTGGAGTACAGAAGGGGGCGTAGGGTTATAAATCCACCATAACGGATTAATTTCATAGTGTCTAGAGAACGCCAAAGCATTTATATGTGCTGTGTCGCAACGTTATCTTCATTTAACACTTAGTTATGCTTCTCTAAAACTTGAAGATTGTCAAAAGCATACTATCTCAATATAAATCTTCAATATGAATTAACATTAATATTTTATACTTTCACCGCTCTTCGTCCCAAATTGCAAATGAGTAATGAATAAAAAATGATTTCAGTTCATCGCAATTCTGTTCGCTTGAAAATAAATGATTAACCCTTAGCACTCGAATGGTGACTCTGAGGCGCTACTACAAATTGCTGTATCATTATGAAAATATTGTTTACATTGCTAAATATGTTGGGATTTAACCAATTACTAAACATTTAAGTATTGTATGTAGTCCAGTTAACGAAAAGTTGTAGAGGGAAATGGAGAAACACAATTTTTAACTTTGGGACTTTGTTTGGACTAGTTAGGAGGTAAACATACTAAAATTCACCACTCCTAGGAGGTGAGCGGAGTGCAGGGGGGCACGTAGAAGATCCCCTTTTTCGGTTTTCCGCTTATATCTCGGAAACTATGTGTCCTAGCGATAAGACTATATTCTATACAAAATTAAAGCTGACAAAATGTGCCACAAGATTGATTCGATTCAGTTTTTCGCTATCTCGCATAGTTTCCGAGATATCCGCGCTCAAAGTTCACTTTGGTACTATTTGTTCGAGTTACTGTTTTTGCTTCAATTTCAATTTCAACTTCAATTTCAACACTCCAATTTCACTTTCAACTTCACTTTTTCAGTTTCCACTTCCATTTTCCATTTTCAACATCAATTCCTCAATATCACCTTTAATTCCAACATCAATTTTTCCATTTCAACTTCAATTTTTCAGTTTCAACATCAATTTCTCGATTTTCAACTTCAATTCCAACATCAATTTTTCAATTTCAACTTCAATTTCTCGATGTTCAACTTCAATTCCAACTTCAATTTTTCAAGTTCAACTTCAATTTTCCAACTTCAACCTCAATTTTTCAGTTTCAACATCAATTTCTCAAATTGAACTTCAATTTTTCAATTTCAACTTCAAATGCACGTAGAAGGTCCCTCTTTTCGATTTTCCGCTTATATCTCGGAAATTATGCGTCCTAGCGATAAGACCATTGTATACAAAATTAAAGGTGACAAAATGTGCCATAAGATTGACTGCATTCAGTTTTTCGCTATCTCGCATAGTTTCCGAGATATCTGCGCTCAAAGTTCACTAATTGTGCTGAAGAGTTAGCTAGTCAAGTAAGGCAAAAAACGTGAGGCAAAAATTTCTTTTTCACAATTAGTGAACTTTGAGCGCGGATATCTCGGAAACTATGCGAGATAGCGAAATCTGAATCCAATCAATCTTGTGGCACATTTCGTCAGCTTTAATGTTGTATCGAATGGTCTTATCGCTAGGACGCATAGTTTCCGAGATATAAGCGGAAAACCGAAAAAGGGGATCTTCTACGTGCTCCCCTGCACTCCGCTCACCTCCTAGGAGTGGTGACTTTTAGTATGTTTACTTCCTAACTAGTCCAAACAAAGTCCCAAAGTTAAAAATTGTGTTCCTTTCATTTCTCTCTACACCCCCTTTATGAGCATTCATTGACTGAACTAATGAGGTATTATATCAATTGCATATCCGCAAAATGAAAAAAATAATATAGAATGGAATTATTTTGGTTAGGAAGAAATGTTCAATTTTCGTGTTAAAATAGCTCCGAGTGCAAAGGGTTAATATTATCAAACTACATTGTCTTTCATCTTACACGTTCGCGTACGATATGACTAAATAAAATCCGTAGATCGCATCAAACACGCATCAAATATGGTTAAGAAAAAGCAATCTTGGAGAAGAAATACGATGCTTGAAGTTAAAAAGGAACTCCCAGTTAAAAATGATTGAGGTTGAAATTAAATTTGATCAGAAGCGGCGCAATTATCTTGCTCGGATAAACGACCGTCGTATAATGGTTAAGAAGAAGGGGAATAAGTCGTTCTTGTACGGACAGCTTGCCGGCGGGAATTAAGGACTTTTTTTATCTTCTTACACCGTTTCACGTGTCTCAGCTTGAGCTTGGTTTTAATTAATCAAAAATCGTGAAAAAATATATTACCAAGCCAGACACGAACTACAAACACGCTTTGTTACTTCAACTTTTGTTCCCTGATAAATTAAATACGCGCTTTTCTAACCAAAAATTTAATTAGCGCTGTAAATTCGAAAACACGATCTTCTGTGAAAGCTTCATGAAACGTTGCATAATATTTTGTTCTACTTTTGCAAAAATGCTCAATAACGTTTTAAAAGTTACGTAATTTTATGTCGATATTATAATGAAATATTTGATTTAGAATGTTTGACATACCTCTACTTTAAAAAACTTCTGGGTGATGAGAATCTGTTATTGTACATATTTCATCATTATTTTTTAAGGTGCTAATACATACATATCACATTGTTTTAACCGAATATAAAATTCGCGGAGACAAGTTTTATATCTGTGTAATAAATTACAATGTAATGGCTCGTTTTGGACCATAGATAGATACATCAAATTTACAACACAACTGCTGACAATTTTTCTAATTGATGTTTCCGACTTAACGATCTGTTTCGAATTACAAGTGATTATTTTTCGAAACGTATTTTACGAGCCGTTTGCCGACAAGCAATAATCCCCGGCCATAATCTCGATAGAAACCCTTCGAGAAACTGTTCTCTTAGGCAACAAGCAATTTAGCAAAGTACGAAGTAATTCGGCGCAGACAGTTTTCGCAATCCGCGATCTTTTAATGCTAGAATCTGGCACACCTTGTGGAAAGTTATTGCACGGAAAGAATACGCGAATTGGAAATATTTCTGGCCTCCAATTACTTCGGCGGAGGCCTTTCAAACGGTTATTTTTAAGTTACGTGTACATTTACACATCATCTTATTCTGTAATTATCCTTTCCGAGATGGAATTGATGGTTCTGCTATAGGTCATTACAAGAATTTCAATTTTCATGTCATTTTATCGTAATCAGGATGGGAGAAAAATGTCTGTTATCGATTATAAGGTTCCTTATAATTATAATTAAAACAAAATAAGAGTACTATCAGTTTTTATTAATATACTAGCAATAATAAGAGACTATCGTAAAGGTCGCGACACGTTTCTTTTTAGCTACAAAATTTCATAAGATGAAAATAATTCCATAACAGTTCGTGCCCGATTTGAAAATAAAATTCAATGGCTAAATTTTAAAGAACACAGCTTCATTAATCAATTATACTAATTATAGAAAAGAATGGTAACGATATGTATAATTTCTTTTTTAAGCAATTAGGGTTGGAGAATTTACAGTTGCAAACGAATCAGTAAGAAACACAACAAAACTTTTCAGGATATATTTGTGGCGTTTGCTTGAAACAGCTAAACTAGACACGATGTTAATTAATGAACACAGTGTACATTGATAAATAAATCAGCCAATGGTCTTAAACAGATCAGTTGTACAGTTATACACGAGTAGACAACGGATTTTATGCATTTATGAGAAGAATGAGTAAGAGAAACATTAGAAGAAATCAATATGGAATTTTCAATGTTTTTTCAATTCAGAATTTTCAATTGCACGACCGAAGTGAAAACTTCTATGGCGATTGCACGCCTGTCGGTTTCTCGTTCAGCTCCCCGAGTTTACCCGAATAGCGTTTCACCTCGGATCGTGACGGATCAGACTCATTCACTGCCCAGCAATTGTGTACGCGGTGCGCCTAAAGAAGTTTTCACTTAAACAAATTCTCAAGCGACTCCTGTGCCTTGCATTCGATGTAGAAAATGTATATTTCGCATAAAGTTCCGCAGTCTACTAATAAGAATGGCCGACCATCTGATATGGCTAAGAGTGCAACAGAAGAATGAATATCTTAGAAGTAAAGTGAAATAAAATTAACGTTTCTATTTGCGATCAGAATAATAAATCAATCAGCGTCCCTTCGATCTTGTCACCTGTTCACCCGCAGCAAGGAAAGTTAATTTTACTTCAGGAAACAGCAAACGATGGAGGACCTCTTTTGGCACGGTTTTATATCCTCTGAAAGATTCATCGGTAACAGGACTGCACTTGCCACGTAGGAATGGAAAATCGACGTATCTCTGAATTATCTTGCGCAGACTATACGACAAATGGAAGGAAGTTTTCTTTTTCCCCGCGGGTTTCCGATCCAGATTTCCGGGGCCGGCCTCGGTGGAAGTTTAAAGTTCGTGAGGTCGGTCCGAGGAGGATCGTCCTGAAGGAGCACCTATAAGATCCTACGAGTTTGTGACGGTCGGCGAATATGTTCGTGAAACATTCAAAGAAAAAGTTTTATGTCGAGGAGACGGCAGAGTCATAGAAAGAGGGAGCTATTGCTATTGCGGTTGCCCACTATACGTACATATACATAGATAGAGGGGGCCAACTGCAACCATATTATCGAGGCTTCCCAGATCCTTGCATAATATTGAATTGGTAAACTTTTGCATTGAATATACGAGTCGTTCACAGGCCGAATCGATGAACCATCTTTCCAATTTTTTGATCTTACAATACCAAACCATTTCATTAATGCTTGCCATAGCGCAATTAAAATAAATCTCCTTAATAATTACGCGTAATACTACCGAATGGCAAAAGTAGAAAGAACATTAATGAGATAATGAGACACAGTTTAATATTTAGAAACTATAAATTAGAAAATTAAACAGGAATTTGAGTATCATAAAAAGTTAATGAGACACAGTTTAATATTTAGATTTAGATTAGACATGGAGGATAAAATAGAGAACAACACCGACGACAGAGTGTCTTTACCCACTTTTATAACAAAAACAAACTGAAAACGAATTTCGCATTTTTCTCCGTTTTTATAAATAATGATCGGAACAACATACCCTGAGAACTTTTAGCTCGGGACTCCCCTAACCTGGTCAATTTTGTCATAAATGCCTAAATTCTAGTGATGAGTGCAAACGGAAACCATCTCGATTTCCCGAAGGTATAAAGATTCGTCAATGAGAAAGCTCTCCTGCGAGAAAACAATAATCTTGCACTCGATACAAAGAATACACGCTTCGGCATTGTTCGAGCAAGTATGTATGGAGCCGCAGAGGCTCTACGGGGTGAGTTTCCCGTGAAAAGTATATAGGCCGGGTGCACCATCGGAACCACAACACAACACCGCATACAAATATACCAAGGCCAAGCCGGCCAGGGTGAAACATTTATTTAGTGCCAAGGGATTTTCCAAATGGAGGGAAAGTGGGGGCAAGAACACGGCGAGGGCTGCGATAATTTGGTTAGCCGGCAGACTTTCGATCTGTATTCTGTCTACCGAGGAGTTTATCACCGACCGCATTCTCTTCCGCCTCCAAACGGCCGTTCTTATCGTCCACAATACTGTTTCCGGGCGTTCGGAGCCACTCACGTGTGCTCCATCTCGATTCCGAGCTGCGATTTATCCATCAATTGGAGAACTACCATCCGTGACTCATCCTTGATCTCTTCAGTGGATCATCATAGTACGATAGTTTTTCCAATATTAACCATCAGGCTACGACTGCCCCAGTAGTTACGCGATCGATGTGCGCCGGGTCAGTTTGACCCGCAGGAAAAATTTACTACTCGATTACGGATTTCAATGCAAAATAAAAATTGGATAATTATTTACAATAAGGAATACCTCACCAATTTCAATGATCTTGAAATATGTTATTAAGGTCATCATTCTGAAAAACTGTTTCCTAGACACACTACCGCCGAACGATTTTAGCTTGCGAGATATGTATTTGCGGAAAACTGTTCGGATGATTATAGCAAACTCTAACTCTACCTTTTTCCAAAGACTAAAATTCTCCTTTAGCAGGGGAGAAGCCCTGCCCTCTTCCTGGAACCCCACCTTCTCCTCAAATCTAAGCCAGACCTAACCAAAATTTGTTCAAAATGACTATATAAAGTTTAGTTACGTTAAGGGGGTAGACTCGCGTTTCCAGGATTGCAAGGGTGCGGGATGTGTCTTCTCATTTCTCGATAATACAAACACGGGGTTTTTCAGTGGTCAAAAACGCTACATAAAAGATCAATTTAGGCCGCAGTCTCTCTCAAAAGTCCAATTTTTAAGTTTACGGGGCGTAATTTGCATTATTCGGAAGCATACAGCTGCGCAAGTAGCTATTTTCATAAAGCTGCGACAGCTGCATGCTGCCGAATAATCGAAGTTTGATCTAAGAACGTTTACTGTAAAAGTTCATCACAATGGATGCAGACGATAACAGTAAACTGAACCAGAGTCGATAACTGATAAGTGACTACGGTCATCGTTATCAAGGAAAGGGTCAAAGTAAATTTCTATCCATAAGCAATTTTTGGGTGATCCTTCATCTCTTACATTTGAATTTCCGTATGTACAAAAAATTCGTTCCCTTATTCTTGTATTGTTTTGCTAATAAATTAGGTGTTTAGTAAAATTCAATTTGATAACGTCTGGCACATTTAAATGGTCGGATCGCGCACTGATTCTATTTCGAGTACCCGGATAAGGAATAATAGAATAGAAAGTTTTTCTTAGGTTATTTCTTGCCTTTTCTTAGATTATCGGTTTCACGATATTTTTAACTTTGCATCACTCTACATCTCTATGTATAAAGGGAAATGGGTTCATTTATGTTTTCATATCGAAAAGTTTGACGGTAACAACTTCGTCAGATCGTAAAAATCGCATGAGAAATAATTTTTGTTCGGACGAAACTCATTATAATATTTATATTATAAATGGAAAGGCTTTCTCGTTTTGGTTGAATAAATTTTGTTCTTAATTTCACAAATTCGCCGACCAATTAAATAAACGACTTTTTAGTCCTCATTTACATAAAGTTATCAACGTAAATGGAAGCTAGCTTCAAAATTTTAATTGTAGAAGAAATTACTCATAAATTAGACAAATCTGATTACTATGGAAACGAGACGATTCCTTCATTGTCTTTTTTTCAATATTAAGTTTGATGATTGGCTCATTAGCAATTGAACATTCTGCACATAAATCGCGTGGTGAAAGACAGCAGTGTGTTACGTTACGATGTACTATGAAATTACATTCACCGCTCTCTGGAAGAGTTGTTGTATTAACATTCCACGGAAAACATGCTACCGTATGTATAATTCACGGTAATTAACGTCAAGTTAATTAAAAGAAGAAATATCTCAGCCATCTCGGAACACGATTAACAACATGCTCGTGTGATAAATGTAAGTGGCTTCATTCTCAAGCATTGTTAGCGTTTTCCGGTGTTTGAATATTACAGGTAAAAGAAAATAAATTGTTATTTTATAAGCAAAACTTGATTTATCCGTTCCTAATTGTGGAATGTAGTGATAAATCTTTATTATTGTTATATATTTTTTACTAACATACAAACAATTTTCCTGCTGAAACAGTATGCGTACGTAAATTCTTTTTAATATTTGATTTATGTTACTTTGCTATGCACATGGATGCATATCTATGCATATACAGGGTGTCCCAAAATTCGTGAAAATCCCGAAAGGGGGTGGTTCCTGAGACCATTTCAAGCGACATTTTCCTTTGCAAAAATGTTATCCGCGGCTTTGTTTAGGAGTTATTAACGAAAAACACGGACCAATCAGAGCGCGCCCTGGCCCGGCGCGCCAAGCCGCGCCGGCAAGCGAGTGTCGCGGTACGCCGTGACATCGCATCGTGACGGCGCGGCGGCCCAGGGCGCGCTCTGATTGGTCCGTGTTTTTCGTTAATAACTCCTAAACAAAGCCGCAGTTGACTTTGGTGCAAAGGAAAATGTCTCTTAGAATGGTCTCAGGAACCACCCCCTTTCGGGATTTTCACGAATTTTGGGACACCCTGTATATATGCTATTTTTCATTTGTGGTAATCGTTATTTATCAGTTAACAGTAGTGGTACATTTTATGGACTCTTACACATAAAAATACAAATTCACACAAATATCTGTATGTTTCATTGCAATGAGCACGAAAGAATCATATTAATAATACAAATGGGACAGCAAAATTGGAATTTGGTATGGATTTGAAAAGTTTTTTTGTATAAATCTTTGTAAATATGAGAGATTGATTTTGGGCTTTGATCAATGTCTTTTAACCAGCAGGAAATGCACCAGTTTTTGCCCAGTTAAAATAATTAATTTACTACATAATTTACTACGTGATTCGTAATTTTTAAAATGTTTGTGTCATGTATAAAACTAATTGATTTAACTTCTCAAAAAATTCAAGTTGTGTTGTTCACTTTTAAAGAAGGAATTCTCTATTGCATTAAATTTGGAATAACAAAAAAAATGAATCAATAAGAAGCACAATAAAACTTTTTAGGCCATGTTTTGAGCCTTTGCTTGGCACAACTACACTGAATACGACTTGCTGCTTCTAATCCTCATGAAAAGTTGCTTTATAAACAGAAATAAAGTTGACAACCATGACATTGGTGTTTCCAGCACGTTAATGTGGAAAACAGCACTGTTCCAACTTATACGCTGTTCCAACCTTCACGACACACTTACTTCTTTGCAAAATAATTTTAATATGCGTTATACATATTTCTACTGTTCGTCCATGAAACCGAATCAGAGCAATCCAACCAGAAACAACCATTGATTTCAGCTGTCGAATTCAGTCGTAGCCCGTTATCCGAATCTTTTTCCCACCATTCGAATTTTCTTTTTATCATAGTCGATCCCCCGAGTACAAAATTAATCACCGCGTCGACATTCTCGTCCCAATAGTCTCAGCTGTTGGGACACTTGCCCGAGCCGTTCGCAGATTCTGTCACCGGGCTCTGGAGTTCGTTACAACCTGTAACCGAGACCCGTGGCAACCGGATTTACATCGAGATCGTCCCGGTAACGAGCGTGTAACACTTGCAACCCCCTCGAACCAATAGATTCATTGTGATCCCTCGACAATATACAATTTCACAACAAGCCAATCGTTCAGGGCGGGCACGCGCCCCTCGTCAAGTGGTTGCTCGGCTGATGAACCTTGCGAAAAACTTCTGGAACCCCTATTCTCCCACCCCCCGGCCCCTTTCCGATCCCTGGGGATTGACGCCAGAGAATCATAACATTTTCGCGGGGGGCCGCTGTAGGTGTTGTGCAGTCACAGTTCTCACATGGCCAAGCTGGAACGGAATTGATGTCTCTGTTTCGTATCACGTTCCGGGTGTGGGCGCCCCCCTTCTCCACCAGAGGGTTGCTCATTCTGTGATTATACCCCCGACGCTCGTGGCAAACATCGAGTGGCGAGTTTCGGAGAATAAAAGAGCAACGATGGCTTTTGATTAGCAAAGACGCGTCTGCGCAGGCCGTTCGTCGATGTTCTCGAGCGAATTATTTCAAACTTGTCTAATGTTTAAACCAGGGATCTAAACATACAGCTATCTTCCGTTTTGAACATGTTCGATACAGTGGCGTCTCAAGTCAAGTGGAGGCCCTAAGCGGTAAAAATTTTGGGGCCCTCAAACTCAAATTAGAAATTATTAACAAAAACGAAAAGTAATGAAAAATTTCATGCCGTTATACATTAAATAAATTTATATAAAAATTCATAGATTTATTTAAAATTCGAGGCCCATATATAATATCCCGGGGCCCCACGCGGCCGCTTAGTCCGCTTACCGTTAGGTCCGCCACTGGTTCGATATGGGAAAAATTATACTTCCTCTGTCCCATAATAATAGTAACAAGGAATATTTAAATGGGAATTATTGACGAATGCAGCTGTAGGTTATGTTGCAGCGCAAAATTGCGAAGCCTTCGATCAAAATCAATGTTTCATGACATCTGTCATTTGTTTTGACACATCTTTCAATTTTTAGGTTAATCTAATGATTACGAATTATAACTATTTTTCTATAATAATTTCATCTGCTGATCGAAATCGGTTGTTTTATTTCAGTTGAATATCAACCCATTGTAAAAGTAAGATGAAAAAACAGGTTATGCTGGAAGCAATGAAGAACGATGGGTCTAATAATTTTAAGTTCATGCATACAGGCAAAGCAAACCTACTACCTACAAGTTTAAAATGCAGTAACGAAATTATTGAAAAATCCAGAAACTATCTGAAAACTCAAAATATAAATTAGGAGTAATATTTTTAATTTATCGTTTAATGTAATCTAGTTTTTTGATAATAAATGTTGCGTTCTATATTTATTTTTTTTTGCTACTATTATTATGGGACAGAGGGAGTATTATAAACGATATTAAGAGGCACGCTGAGAGACACGTATTTACATTTCGAAAGAAACATCGCGAATGAGAGACGCTCAGGTCAAAAACAGAAGAGCAACATGAAGATGCTGGGGACAATATGTATACAATGTTTATTCTTTGATTCTTCCTTCTAAAGAAATAATAGATTTGTTCTTTATTTATTAAATTCCAACAGAACACGTTGACTGCTGAAAAATCATCCCCTAAACGTCCCACAAAATCAAAGTAATATAGTCCATTGTAAGAAAAACTACAGAGTATTCCATTTCCAACGTTTCTATCTCGATTCACTTAATAAATTCGATTTCATAAAGTTTGTGTAGTATAATTCGATAATTAATGTGTTAAACGGATTATATTGTTTAATTCAACAAGTATAGCTTATGTAAAGAAATAATACAGAGGACGGTCTATCATATTTCACTGACACACAAGAGTCGCAGAGTCTTTTCGACCCTTCTGCTGCTAAGCTGTTTCTCATTGATGCTTAGTGGATACGTAGATACATACACCACTATTGGCCTAATCAATTATCGGTGTTCTGTTACGAGATGAATATTTTTCTCGCGTGATGTGAGATTAGAATGGTTAAGGGTGGAGAAGACTGCAGTCGTTGCGAACAATTACAGAAATAACTGTAACGAACGAATACAGAATTCTTTCTGTGTTGTTTGTGTTCTGTATTAGCGAAAGAATAATTAACAAGTTCCAAGGTAATTTTTATCTGATTTTGAACATGACAAACCATCATGCTAGGCTATTTTCTATTTCGTACAAATGGTAAATTGACACATACATATGTATATGTACATATACAATATGGGTTAAAATATAAAATTATGGTAAACTCGAATTGATTGAATCAGATTGCAAAAGTAAGACAAAAACGAAAAGTAATGTTTTATGCAACTGTTATATTGTATAATATATTTTTTAAGCATACGAGAGTTAATAGAATAAACAAACAAACTTATATTACCATTGAGCCACCTCAAAGTACAAATTGCTAATTAATTACGATTAGACGATAGATCCTGTTAGACAATAATAACTAGACAGTGGATCTTTATGAAAAATGAAAATTGTCTACGTGAATTACAACAAACTGGAGTGAAATAGAAGTTTATTTCCTTTCTTAATACATATATGTTTAACATGGTATGCTGTTCGAACAACTGCTAAATAAATTAAAGTAGCGGCAAATAGGTTCTAAAAATATTACATCTCTCTATCAAAACACTTGTGGATTTGCAATACAATTACTGCACAAATTTCAGAAATGTTATACAGATTTTTTCGTTTAATACGAATTATGTTCATTCACTGGACAGGTCACTTAATATTTTCGAGGAGCGTGTATTCGTAGAATAAACTAATTTACATTTGATCAGAATGTTTCAAATGTCGACGACAACAATGAATATTTGCATAAACATCTGCTCGCGACAGATTTATCCGGAACATTCATCTCGGCGCGGCGTTTGTTGCATAACAGAGATTCCGATGATTTTACGAATCACTCTCGCGTTTCGGGGATAAAAGTCCGGGTGTTCTGAATAAAAAATAACCCTTTTCGGGTGGGTGCACATACAAGCCGGTTTTCCACGTCGTCGCGTCTTTCATCCCAGCAGAACCCAGCGCAGCGGTCAAACCCCTATCGTCTCTCTTTCTCCCGCGTTCGCAACTCGCTCCAGTCTTCGTCAAACCTTTTCGTCCCCTGTTTTCTCGTTCGCGATTCTATCGCAGGGTTTGTAAGCGTTTCCAAAGGGTGGAATAAATTATTCGAGCGCTGGTGAAAACGTCTAAGTGACACGTGGACGCCTGACATCCAAATTGATCCTCGATCGAAACGAATCGAATAGGACGAGAGCCGGTGTGACTACCGAAGAGAGTCGGTGTGAAAGTTCAACTTCCTAGATGAGCTTGTACGACGAGGGAACGTCGCGTCGCGTCGATTATACGAAAATTTCGTTCTCTCCGCTATACAGATATATGGAGAATCGAAATACCTAGGGCAAATCTTCCTATTACTGCCTGTTTTTCGTTGTACTGCGGTATTTTTTTTTCAATGAGATTAAAAATAAATATTTCGCCTCGAATTTTATACAATTCAATGAGAATGTATGTATTCTCATTGGTGAAGCAGTCAGAATTGTCAATCATTCTCATATTTTTATAATGTCAAGATTTGAAGAAACATTCTTCATAAAACGTAAAAATAAGACCATTTTTCTTCTATCTCGATCACCAAAGGATTGTTGCACACATGATTGTACATTCTTTATATTGCTTTCAATTGCATAGGGGAAAGCTTTATTATTATTTAGATACCTGCTTCAATATAATAAAAATACAAAAAGAAACATCTCATGCCTTTTTAATAAAAAAATCAAGCTCTCAGCATTAGGTACATTGAAGAACAGGAGAAGCTCATAACTGCGGCACAAAAATCACTACGAATGAACTTAACCCCATGCCGTATTTGAACGAGTCAGACTCGTGATGAAGATTTTAACAAAGTCTAACAAATATGAAGTTAGGCGTTTCTTTTTAGATGAAATCAGATATGATTCGATTTTCAATTAACAATTCAGCGTTAAAATAAATGTAGCCATGCAGAAAATATAAATTTTCTTTTCCCTTCTACGACATCTTTCAGGATAATGACGTTTTAATCACTGTAACTGTAAAGATAATGGTACGGCAAGGGGTTAATACTGCAATATGAATTGCAACTACGATGAGAAACGAGGTCACTCCAGCCTAACGTTTTAGGTTAGGTACTTATTCAATACACATAAGTAGGTAAGGTACGATTCTAGATAAAGAGTATTATACATAGATGAAATAAGAGGTGGCAAAAATTAAATCAAAAACAGATAGACAATTCTCATTCCGTTACTTTCTGGTTATTTGTAGTAGAAAGAACCCTTAAATATTACTCTCTCTGTCCCATAATAATAGTCGCACTTGATGAATTTAATTTGTCCCATAATAATAGTAGCAAAAGAAAATAAATATAGAACGCAACATTTATTATAAAAAAACTAGATTACATTAAACGATATATTAAAAATATTACTCCTAATTTTTATTTTGAGTTTTCAGATAGTTTCTGGATTTTTCAATAATTTCGTTACTGCATTTTAAACTTGTAGGTAGGATCCCTTGGCTGCGAAGCTTTGCTTTGCCTGTATGCATGAACTTAAAATTATTAGTGCCATCGTTCTTCATTGCTTCCAGCATAACTTGTTTTTCTTCATCTTACTTTTACAGTAAGTTGATACTCAACTGAAATAAAACAATTGATTTCGATCAGCGGATGAAATTAGAAAAATAGTTATAATTCGTAATCATTAGATTAACCTAAAAATTGAAAGATGTGTCAAAACAAATGACAGATGTCATGAAACATTGATTTTGATCGAAGGCTTCGCAATTTTGCGCTACAACATATAACTTACAGCTGCATTCGCCAATAATTCCCGTTTAAATATTCATTTGCTACTATTATTATGGAACAGAGGGAGTAATATACAATTTTGATTTCCTATCGCTATAATTGGTAAGCAATAAAGAATGCAAGCGTTTAGAGCTGAAGGAATTTCGACATAGCACTGGAATATTGTCTTAAATTATTTATTGACTTTTTATCTACTTTAACGTAGTGAAAGTTTTTGTGCATACAGTAACCTACATTCTTATAGATCTTAATTCATATTTGTGTCACTAGTAAGTAATGTAAGTAATGTTTTAAATTATAAATAGAAAGTTGCATGTTCCTAAAAGAAATAGATTATTCAAAACAAAGAAGAATGCTAAAAATGAATTGTTAACTTGCATATTTTAATGAATTTGACCGAATATCAAATATCACTGTTATGAATATTTAACAAATTTAATGCCTGTAAAAATGTTGCAATAACATCGGACAGCGTAAATTCCGGACGTATTAAAAAAGTTAAAATTGTCTACTTTTTCTAACACACATTGATGCAATTATGCTAGACGTTATGGCAATTGCAGTTACTACGACTATGTTTCCGTTTTTCTGCGAAGGTATTACTTTGAATCATTTACGTTGCGGTCGGACTTCTACTTCTGGACGACATTTTGAACGTTTACGCAGCAATATCCATTCCGACAGGTATAAAGTAGTTCGCCAGTTCCCGGTATCGATGTTGAAACGTGTTTATTTTTTTTATCGGTTCGTTTATCTCGGCCAGTTTCTCGCCAGAGTCGAACAAAACGATACACTAAATAAAAATATTTTCAATAAAGCAAAGATACTGCTTAGGAAATAACTACACAGCGGGTTTTATGGTTTCAAGGCCTATGTTAATGCGGCAACAATAATGCAATAAACATAGTAGCGCAGTCTAGGACAATATTTAATCTTTTTTATCTTTGTGTATGATTTTATCCATGTACACGTATGCACATATTTCATTTCGCGGATTTTCCTAGTAGTATTTTCTTATTTTATACAATATCAGATTATCTCTCATGTTATCTGCTTCAAAATAATGGAAAATTATGACGTAACTTTGTCGAATTTGTTGCCAATTGTACTCTAAACAGTTAGAGTTATAATAAAAACTTTGACATAAATAGAGAAAGTAATAATAAAGAAATTAGTAATAATAAAGAAATTGAAAATTGTGGGTGAAAAGCGTTTTTTGTTTGACCTTGCAAAAATTATGGAAATACGTGTATGTATGTAAAATGAATGTATTGTGAAACATGGAATTAGCAAAAAAGATTGTTATTGTGTACAAAAAGTAACAACAAATCATTAGATTACTAGTACTTCTTATAGGTTAATCAAATCGGTAAAGCTTTTAGTTCTTATGGATTTGCCTAAATTCAACTGTCTAAAACTGGTGAAACAGCTGGCCAACAGGATAAGATACTATTATATTGGTGAAAAATTCACAAAACACTCAATTATTACCGACTTCCGTGTCTAAAGATAAAGATCTCTCTTCAGCTTTTCAGCTATATTTTACAATTTCTGTTCATACATTTTTTAATCACAAAAGCCAATGTGTATACATATTTCAGTAGCTTAACTGAAACGATTTCTGAAATTATGAAAATTATGTTAACAAAACGAGAATGATTTATTAAATATGGAATACTTCAATCTTAACGCGTTCTCTGAACAGTTCGTGTACAGTGTACATCTTAAAATGAATGAGGAAGTATTTTTATACATTGATTGCAACCATTCCTTATAGAAATTTCTGTTGTTTTTAACCCCTTGCCATATTTCACACTCGTTATGATGATTTTAGACGAAGTCTAACAAAAACGAATTTCGCCTTTCTTTTTAAATGAAATAAAATTTTTATTCGTTTGTAATCAGAATCAGATAATATAAATTGTCTTACTTCTTCTACGTCATTTTAGGGGAGAAAGACGTTTTAATCACTGTAACTGTAAAGAAAATGATACGGCAAGGGGTTAATAGGTGCACCCAATTCTAATGTTGTCATCACCAATAAAAAACTAAATGCTAATTTCTAGCTTACAATTGTTTTCTGAAATAATTGACCCTTTGCACTCAAATGACGATTATGAAGCGCCATTAAGAGATTATCATACCATACGTCAAATCAACTTTTACATTATTCCCGCATCAACCGGTTTCGATGAAACTTTCACAGCGCATATAATTGACAGAGATCTACAAAACGTATTCTTTAAATTTTCAATATAGGCCTGCATAAAAAAGTTGTAAAATGCAATTTTTAGTATTTACTCTACAATATTCCAACCAGTGCAATTTTTGAAAAAATATCTCTTCACCCTTGTTTTTTGGAGCGTCCGAATGTTCCCGAGTGGGAGTCACTGTACAGACTATTTTCCACCTTTGTGTTTGAATTCACTTTTTGGGGCAACGAATTTGTACAAATTACACTTCCATAATTTACAAAATTCTCTTCACATCATGTAGTAAACTAATTTCTCTAACTTCGCAATAAAGTTCAAGTCGTATAGTCCAATATTGAAAAAGTTCTCGTTTTTTTTGGAGCGTCCGAATATTAACGAGAGTCACTCTTTTCCATCCTTTGTGTTTCATTTCACTTCATGAATGATTAATTTGTACAAATTACACCTTCATAATTTCCAAATTTGAAATAATAATTTACATAATTTAAACATCGATGGTGTTTTTGGTTCAGAATTGATAATGTTGACAATTTATTTATATAAAAAGCACTGAATGCAGAGTTTTGATGGTATACACAAGCTAGAGCTGTGTAGTGTGTAATACACGGCCTCGGCCATTGGAAAAGTGGCTGGTGAAAGAGGCGGTAATACAAAACGCAAGAAGGTGGCCTTAAGTCGACGAAGTTTCACCACCACGTCTACGGTAAATTATTTCGTTGCCATTAACACGTGTACCGTAATGTTTATTACACAACGGAACACGAACTGAACTGAAATGAATTGTCAATCGAAGTATGTGCATATCTTTATATCACGAAATACATGGCGCAGCGCGGCGCGGGCTCAACGCCAGTTTAATCAGCAATCGTATCAAACATTCAATGGCGTCGTAAGCGTATGATTGGATTTTTTGCAACATATCCTTCAATTATGTCTGATGAACGGGAGTTTTTACTGTCATTCATTGAACAAGATGTATATGTTTTATCAGATTTATATGTTCTACGGAAATCAATTGGAGATTGTATCAATTGAGTAATAACATAATGTTAGAAACGTATTTACATTATACATTCATTTAAAGATATTTTCCAAGGATCAAATCGCACATATGATAAATATTACTGACGATAATGTTTGAAAAAATTATTCTATCAATACCAATGATATTGAAATTCTGCATATAAAATTTGTTGTTTCATAAATAATTCAATTGACCGAGGAATTCAAGTTTTATCATTTCTGTGCAGTTACACCGTGACATTGAACAATAGAATCGTTCGACAACTAGTTCAACATTCTAAACATTGATAGAGCCATTCGACGAGACAAAGAAAATGGCGCGCCTAGTTCGTGATTTGTCGTTGCTCACCATTTTAAATGAACTCCGTTGGGAGGAGGTGGTAGTCGATAAGAAACAAAATGTCTTACAGAAACCTAGCAAGCAAATAAGAGAGAGGAAATGTTTAGTTTTCGTGTTGAAATACATAGTTCCGAGTGCGAAGGGTTAATTATGTTTTACACTTCAGAAAATGTTTCAAGTACGTAAAATTCGCAAAACTCATGATTAGGATGCGGATGTTTATGCAGTTTTCAATTTTTGTAGACGAATTTTAAGAAAGTGGAATACAATAGAATCTTATTTTCCGTGGTAGTAGCCTTTTTTTTAGATCTGAAATAAATTAAAATCCTACTAAATTCTGTTATATTTTATATTGTAGCATTTTAAAAAAATTTTTAAAAGCCATAATTGCATAAAGATCCGCAGTCTACTCATGATACATTAACACTAAACCTACCGACCATCAAAAGCAACTGAGGTGTATTGTATGTAATATTATAAAAATAACATGATTAGATTTATTTATATTTTGTGCGATTTTTACTATGATATACATATACATATACTGGAGTCAAAAAATATATTCAATAAATTCAATTACAATTTCAATAATTGTGAAATAAAAAATCTAAAATGGGTGATTTGACCCCTCGTGGTAGGTTTAGTGTTAATGCACGATACTGTCAATAACGATTCTGTTAAAATGTTACCTTTCGGTTCCCGTTTTCAATAGTACCTGCCCAAACATGACGAAGAAGATGTGCAAAAGAGGGTTCACCGCAAGATTCGTTCCAGCCGCATCAACTTCGAGCTCATCCAATCGACGTGTCTGGTGTTTTGCCTCTTATTCTACGAACACTGCATATCTACAACGACTGCATAAAATACAGCAACGTTGCAACACCACGATCGAAGCCAAACTGTTGGGTTCACTTAAACCAACGTACGAGTTCTTCGATCAATCGCTAAAACAACCACTTCGACACTGGATATACATATGTATGTATTTTGTATGCCCTACACAATATGATTTCATTTTTCGGAACCTTTTATCAAAGAACTTCCGATTTATTCATGCTCTAAGTACTGTAGAATCTCAATTATCCGAACTATGCAGGGAAACATGACTGCGGATATTTATGCAAAATAAAATTCTCTGTCTCAGTTGCAAGAGCCACTTTGAAATTGCTCTTTTCCTTTAATTATTTCAGAAGCTCGACAATAACATATTGTGGTGACTCTGAGGAACCACTAAAAATTGCTGTACTACTATTCACAATGTTGTTTACATTATTAAATATGTTGGTATCCAATCAATTACTACCAGAGTTGGGCAAAAATTTCTATCTAAATAAAATTTTTGCCCAACTCTGATTACAACACATTTGAGTAGGTATTGTACGAGGTATTACATCAATTTCATATCCAGAAAATTAAAAAAATCAAATACAATGGAATTAAGGGAATTGCAAAGGGTTAATCTTTGCAAGTTCGTTTCCTCTGGAATCAAACAACGCCTGGGGATACTGGACGCTCGTAACACTTTCTCCGGTCTGCATTTATTGTTAGCATCCCAAACATAAGCTGTCGCAAATCAAAAAACCGTGGTTAAACAATCAGTCGGATAGCTAGGTAAGATTTTTGCAGAGAAATGTTTGTCGTACATGTAATAGGTTTTAAGTAAGCGTAGTCCAAAGTAAAATGGTTACTTTCGAACCCGGTCTCCCCTGCCGACGAAGTGTTTGAAACAATCCAGTCGATTTTCGAACCCGCCTACGACCCGGCTCGACCCTATCGGCATGAGTGACCATACCGCAAGAGATTTCATATGTACGCCTCGACCCCTGATAATACATATAATAGGCTTGGGACGGGCAGTGCAAAGGAGATTGAGATGAGAAGGGACAGTTCGCTCTTCTTACCGTCTGGCGAGCTGAACGAGAAAAAAGGGAGCGAAGAGGCGGGGAGATGGGAGGATGGCAGAGGCATGGTGGGGGCCAAAAGGATATTCGTCGTAATTAAGTCCCTCCGCTTCTTCAACTCAATGCGGCGCGTCTCAGCGCAGCGAGAAGAGAGGAGACGAGCCGAGCCGAGCCGACGCTGAGAAGGAGGGCAACGGCCATAGGCAAGGGAAAGAAAAGGGAGCTGAAGGGAAGAAGCGAGAAGGAAGCGAAGGACACACAGAGAGTGTACTGCATAGAACGCGGGCTGCAGGCGGCTCGGCTCGGCTCGGCTTAGCTCAGTTCGGGAGGAAGAAACGAGGAGGAACGCGGGATGGCAGAGAGAAAAAAGGAGGCACGACGATCGGGCAATAAATAATATAGGAGAAAAAGGCGATCGCCTGCAACATTCTGCTCAAATGTTAAATAGGTATCAATTTAACGCGGCCCAATCGCTGGGAAGGTGGGCGGAACCTCTCGGCTGGGGATTGGCTGACGGTACCGTGGTAGGCGATGCCGCGCACCTAAACGCCGCTCGAGTCGTCGCAGATCCATGGTAGGGATGGAACATCTGGTCTCTCTGGTCTCCTCACTACGTCCCGTCTCTCTCGTCGCGACCGACCTGGATCCACGTCCCAACTCACCACGGACCGAGTTACGGACCAGCACAGCCCTTTCGAAGACCACGTGAGGACCGCACTCGTCACCTTTCTGAACCGCAAATTCGGTACACCTTTCGCGCCCCTTCGTTGTTTCCCCAGCGAAACGGGTAATCTGAACTCTGTCGAAAGGGGAACACACGCAGCTTCTAACCGGGGGAGTCTGAATCTGAAAAGTTCCAGGGCCGGCGATGGAACCAGTTTTGTGATCGATCCTTGCGAGGAGGATGTTCTTATTTTGGTACCGGTCCCCGATACCGAAGTGATCGAACAGTGTCGAAGAAATATATTGGTGGTGACTTTGTGCGTCGCGTTACGATGAGTTGCTATCTCGTGGATGATCGTCGGGTACAAGTGTCCTGCGAGTGAGTTTTTCATTCTTCGGCAAGGGAGATTGACGTAGCGAGATCTGCGAACAACATGGCCGTCAATCGAGCAGGAATACGTGATGGTTCGAATGTTGGATGAGAACGTACGGAAGTCATTTCCGACCTTTGAGACGTCAGATTAAGTAGTGTGGGTCTGTCGGTGCGTTGCGAGGATAGGCTGATAGAATTTAGACGTTGCAACGATCGATGTTTTGGTGTTTCGGTGGTCGGAGGGCATCGTCGGGGGTCGATAGAGCAGAATGAGATTCGGTGGCGACCCACGGTGAACGCTATCATTGTGTGACTTTGGTAATTGTTTGAAAACGGTCGGGATCGGTCAGAGACTGTAGCCGAGAGGATCATGTCGGTTCAAGGGGACAGTGACGTGGATGCGACGGAGGAGATCAACGTGGACGACTCGGACACCGGAAGCTGCGGGCCGCACGATTATGTGAACGACGGTCGTCGGCTGCCGCAGGAGCATTCCGAGTGCTCGAATTCTCCGCCGCCGAGCCAGACCAGTTCGCGGACGCTTCAAAATGAGTCTCCGAGAAGCCATCCGTTCAGCATAAGTCGTCTATTGGGCGAGAATCGATCGCAGAACCCGAAGAGTCCTTCGTCCGAGGATCTGGATAGCGACAAAGAGAGAAAGTGGTCCTGGGAGGAGGGTAACAACAACGGGGGCTCGTCGATGACCTTGGATGACGGCAGAAGATCATGGGGACACGAGATCGAGGAGAAACTGTCGGAGAAAGATGACGATGACACCGGCAGCACGCCGGAAACGCAGACGAACTCGTCGTCGTCGGTACATTGCTCTACGGCCGCGGACCTCTTGGCGCCGTTTAGGCTTTTCCCAACCGGAACTGGCCTGATTTATACCGGCGGAGGTGTAATCAGAGTACCTGCGCATCGACCACCAGGTGCTAATGGCACGAGCACGGGAGCACTGCCCGCACAGGCCCTGATACCACCGTGGAGTTTACAAGCTCTTCAGCATAGTCAACAGCAAGCGGCGGCTGCCGGGCTTCACAGGGCGAGTCTACTCGCGAACCTTGCTGCTCATCCGTTTCAAGGACACCCACACCTTAAGGACAGGCTGGCAGGTAAGGGCATCATCGATCATTGAATAGTATTTTACCGAGTAGGATAGACTGAGAAAGATCGATTCGTTTTCAAAGTATCGTACTAGGATGTCTGTAAAATTCTGTAGAAATTTTCTGAGATACTTTTAGGTACACGTTTTACAAAAGTTAACGAAATTTGATAGTTACATGCGTACCCCTGGGGGTACAGGAAGAGTTTGTAGGGGGTACGCATTGATTCTAGTGGAACAATCCTGGTGCAGCGGGAGTCTACTGTTGTGCACGAAGGATGTACACGCCTGCTACTTAATACCGATCGTTCTTAACGGGGGATACTCATCGGCAGTTGTACAAGGGGTACACAGATGTCGAAACTATGGGAAACACTGACTTAAATGATATTAGATTGACTAGAAAGTAATGACGGAATTTTTTGTTAAAAATGCACACAAGTGGCTTCAAACCCTTCAGCGCGACGTCGGTGCACTGTACTGATTCTGAACTAAATAATCCAAATGTTCTAAAGAAGTTAACGAAACTTGACTGCAACTATGCAGTCGTCGTAGCATGCACACTAGCGAAATTTATTGTACTGAAATTCCATTGAGATCGTAAGAGGTCCCACTATACCAGTTAAGAGTTAAATGATATTAGATTGGCCAGAAAGTAATGACGGAATTTTCTGTTAGAAACGCACGCAAGTGGCTTTTAACCCTTTAGGGCGACGTCTGTGCACTGTAATGATTGTGATGATTACTAAGTACGACACATACATGTATAATTTCATCCATTAGCGCTTAGTTTCTGGAATTTGAAAATAGTTGTGCAAAATATGAAAATGTCTAATAGTTTATTTGCAATGGTACTCTAAAACTCTGTATAAATGTTTACTTAATTTCAGACCGTAGGAAGATTAAAAGAATTGAAGATTACACTGTCCAACAGCCAAAAAGTATTTCGATTCCCACTATGCGATTCTTGTAGAGTTTTCCGCGCTGATTCCGAATCTGGTTTTAATTTTTTTCCTCTACGTCCAGTTTTTGAGAAAATGGAGTTAAAAAAAAAGACATATTTTTCAACTTTAAACAAATATTGCCATGTTATTATAAAAGATATTGAATTGTTCTTTACAGCAAAAGATTCTGTAGACTTTCCCGAATACAGTGATATCCAATATTAATACATTATGTGATTGTTTAAACATGTTTAAACAATGATTAAAGACAGAGATGCACCACTTTTGCACCAATTTTTGCGGATATTTTCGAATTTACCCAAAAAAATAAGGGTCCAGCGAAAAATTGAACTATACCACGCGAAAGAGCAGACTTTTATCTTGAGAAACCCCCTGTGAAGTTTGCGTGGTCGACGTTTTCTTCGAACCAGAAAGCAAAATATCTTCGCGCGACATGAGTTTCCGCCAGTGGCGCTCGGGACGGGACACGGCGCATATTTTGCTTTCTGGTTCGAAGAAAACGTCGACCATGCAAACTTCACAGGGGGGTTTCTCAAGATAAAAGTCTGCTCTTTCGCGTGGTATAGTTCAATTTTTCGCTGGACCCTTATTTTTTGAGATAAATTCGCAAATATCCGCAAAAATTGGTGCAAAAGTGGTGCATCTCCGTCTTTAATCATTGTTTAAACATGTTTAAACAATCATAATGTATTAATATTTGATATCACTGTATTCGGGAAAGTCTACAGAATCTTTTGCTGTAAAGAACAATTCAATATCTTTTATAATAACATCGCAATATTTGTTTAAAGTTGAAAAATATGTCTTTTTTTTAAACTCCATTTTCTCAAAAACTGGACGTATAGGAAAAAAATTAAAACCAGATTCGGAATCAGCGCGGAAAACTCTATGAGAATCGCATAGTGGGAATCGAAATACTTTTAAAAAGTTGAAATTTGTTGGACAGTGTTATTATACAAAAAGTGATAAATTCTTGTTTGGTTCAACGCATAGGATGAATAATTTTTATTTTTCGTAAGCATCCACAGTGTACAGAAAATAAATATTGGTCGTACAGAAAGAAACCGAGAATCGAGCGATGTGTCTCTGAGGGGTTAACACATGATTCTATCATTTCTTTTGCGATGTAACGCGAATTATTATTCATTAGACTGGAGATTTAGGTAATAGCAATCTCAATTGATCGATTAGACCGTTTATCATCGACAAGATCAAAATTTCCAGTACTTTTGAACCACATTTAAAACAATTTCTCATTCACGGCATCATCGCCGTGCACGTCGGAAATTTTCTGTGCCATTTTTGCTGCCTTTGTGCTTTACCTCTGCAAAAATGAAGCACGATCGCGCAAAAAATGCTTTTAACTCTTTTTGAATTACAAGCTTAAATTCCAACATTTATGTTGTACACGCCTTACATAAATTACGAATAATCGTCTGCTTTAAAAACCTCATAAACAACCGTGTACGAAAAAAGACGACGTTTTGATCAACGCTGAAATTACCAAGAGTCGAAATGATTCGCTCGACATTTTGTTACAACAATTATTCGTTTTTAACACATCTTTTCGTAAAAACTTGTTCGGATTTCTGTAGCACCGACTAAACTATAAGTTTCACAAGTTTATTCTGGCTTTTCCCGATTTGTTATCCAACACATACTCACAGAAGTATGGTAAATTTTTTTAATTCATTGATGAAGTTCCAATAATTTTTAGTAAATTAAACATATTTCAGAACATGTACATATGTACAAAAAATGGTAAAACAAAGTTTGTGTGTGGCAATCGAGTTATGGTATTTTTATTTCTTTAAATGTATATCATTAGTGACAAACGTAATGGCTAAAGAATCTACTTTCGCTGGTATCTATTACATTTAATAAGGGACAATTATGTAAACCTTAGAAATTGAAACAAACCAAGCGGAAACATATTATTATTGTATTTACATATATAAATCGATTAAAATGGAGAAAGATGTTAAACGTTTACGTAGAATTATGATAGGATAAATAAATGATCGATGCATCGATACAGAAGCTGAGAAAGAGAGAAAAAGAGAGAAAAGTCTTTTCAGTTTTCAGTCAATAGTCTTTCTAACCTTTTCAGTTAGTAAAATAACTTGTATTAACTTGTTAGTAAAACACTTTAACATGCATATAGTTAAACAATTCAGTTAATAAATATCGTGACATGAGAGGTCAAATTTTAACGTGAGCACAGAAATTAGTGGTTTGTTTGTATGTGTGTAATAAATTAATTAATAAGAACATAAACGACGTTAAATAGGATCTTCAACTTTTTTCATCAACTAAAACGAAAAGTGTATGCATAAATCATGTGTGTAGTTCTCCTACATAAGTTATCGGCTGATCAAGTGTCGAGTGCTTAAAGGCAACCTTTGTAATACGGTCAGAGAATTGCGGATAATCTCGTATGACACCGAACATGATAAGGCGGAGACAAACAAGCGGCTACGTTTTGTCAAAATGATACATACAATGGAAAGCTTCTTTTGTAATTTGCTAAAATGATGAATTCTAGTGGAAAGTGTTATGGGTAACTTGTAAGGTTTTTGTAACGTGTTTTTACTTTTATTTCATTTTTAAATTACGTTTGCACTCGTGAATAAGTGTATCAAGTTACATTTTTGCTTGTTGAAATTACGTAATTCGATTGAAAATTTTATAAAAATGTTTTATTTGATGTAAAACTGTTTAAAGAACAACTGAGGCTTGGAATAACAGTTTACACTTACTTACTCGAACAATAATTATTTTATCATTTCATTGTATTTTAAATTTTATACTTGAAATTAAAACACGTTTCATTATATTTAATTATACTTAATTATATTTCATACAATACAATACTCTCTGTACATACAATAATATAACATTCTATGTATATTCCATATTCTGTACTCTAACATATATACATATTTAATAATATTTAACATGAATGTGTAAACAACACGGTAATTTTTAGTAATAAATGACTATTTGAAAGTGGCTATTTAAAGTCATTCTAAAATTTATATGAACGTAAATTTGGTTTTCCGGTGTATTCAAATTTCGTACTGCCAGTTTCCAAAAGTAGACATATTCTGCAATTTACATGTTAATGGTTGATGTGATGACAATGTCGATTTTCAATCGATTTGACGGAAACGGTTCAAATAATTTGGAATTGCAGATATAGAATATGGAACAGAAAATAGTTTAAAACGTTTTATAAAATTTTGATTCTGATTAGAACTCAAGAAATTAAATATTAAGGAAATTCTGGTTTTATTATCATTTCAATGATATGCAAAATTTCTAAACAAAGTCGAATTTATTGTCTCTACAATGCCGTATAGTATCGTTTTCGTTGAAATTAAATATATTTTTTACGTGTATACATATGTATACGTATTTGATAAAATTGTTCGAAAGTTTACATGTGTATTATTGTTTTGAAATATTGGATGGTGCTTGAACTTTTACATGGTCGATTAACTTTAGACATACGCATAATACAATTAAATTTTTGTCTTGAAAACTCGAAGATGAGGGCTAAACAGAACAATTACATTTTCAATCAAAAGATATTAAACGTGCACTGGGAACCATAGTAGGCCAAGTTAAAATATTACACCTCGGTTACATCTGAAAGATGAACGAATCGCGTAAGAACTTGAAATACTGGAGACGGTAGAAAAATCCACGTAATTAATGATTTTTGCGAAAAGGAAATATTTACTGTTATCAGCTGCTTAGCATTTGTCTTATTCGTCAGTTGGTAATTAGCGAGAAGCCGTCGTCAACACGAGCTAATTTTCTCCCCGCGAATCTTAGTACGTTACGTGTATTATCAGTTTGCGTCAATTAATCTCCCGCAGGGAAAGCTGAAGTTTGTTAAACGAAGGGAACAGGCTTGATGTCCCTTTAAATGTGCTAATCACAAACATGGGAAACCGTATCTGATGGTCTGTAAAGCAAACAGTTAATGAATGCAAGTTGTTCAGCTTACTGAAGTTATTATTCGATAAATGTAATCTAAATTAATCTATGATGGTCACTATTTCAACCCCTTGCCGTACCATTTTCTTTACAGTTAAAGTGATTAAAACGACTTTATCCCCAAAAATTTCGTAGAAGAGAACAGAAAATTTAAATTTTTTGTATGATTGCATTTATTTTAATGCTTATATATTAATTAAAAAGCGGATCAAATTTTATTTCATCTAAAAAGAAACGCGTAACATTCATATTTGTTACACTTTGTTAACCCTTTGCCCTCCTTTGTCGAGTGCGACTCGACATTAGAGAAAGAAAAATGTAAATAAAACGGGTCATCATGTGTATTTGGTTCTTCCTTTATTTATTTAATTGTCTTATTTTTTAGTTATAAAAACGCTTAAAATAGTAGGGATGAGTTGTTGGCAATGAAATTGAAAAATAATTCGGAGTGCAAAGGGTTAAAATCTTTATGATGAGTCTGACCCGTTAAAATGCAGCAAAGGGTTAATAATTTTCTGCCAGTAGTGGAAACGAGAAGTTGTATTGGATGGAATTTAATTTCTTTTTGACCTTATACCTCTAAAAATTTTATAATAACAGTGACATTCGGTTGAATAATGAATACATATGTTTTTTTAATCAATTATACTATTAATTTAAAGTGTAAATTGTAGACGAGAAAATAGTTATACAGTTTTTTTTTATTATGAATAGCTTCAGCGAACATACAAATTGATAATACATTAAACACGATGACAAGTAACAATGATCGTTACTAACTTCATGAATGCGTAATCACATCAAACGTTCAGAAATGCGTCATACTTAGACTGCGGATGTTTATGTTTATGCAATTTTCAATTTGTGTATGTAAATTTTAAGAAAGTGGACATAAATAAAGTCTTGTTTTCAGTTGTAGTAGCCTTTGTAGATCTGGAATAATTAAAAATCGTACGAAATTTTATCGAATTTTACATTCCAGCAATTTTTGAAAATTTTCAGATGCCATAAATGCATAAAGAACCGCAGTCTAGTCATACCACATTATTTTCTGGATAGTCATACCATGACTATGTAGATTTTATAACGTATGTATAGTTTATACATGTTATGCGAAGACATTCGAAGACTTTCATGATACTGTTATATTATTTTCGACGTATTAAAATTATTGAAAGAGGAAATGCATTCCCGTTTAACTTCTGTTTCTTATAATTAGGTTAGACAATTTCTATTTTCTACAGGTATTTATACACAATTATAAATCTGACAATCTCAGTTGTGTTTTTTACTCGAATGCTGTCACTCCACATTTTATATTACTTTGCTACTATAAAATCAGATCTTATATTATTTATTAGATGGTTGCATAAGTTCGTGCCCGATTTTCATAGATTTTACAAACTGCATTGCACGGCGGAGTGTAAAAAAATATATAATATTTTTAATATAAAAATATAATATAATAAAGTTGTACTCTTTATAATTTAACCATTGAATTATATTTTCAAATCGGGCACGCGCGCGAACCTATGCAATCATCTGATGCATATCTTACACTGCTAGTTAAATAAAAATACAGAATCGATTTTTTAAGAATTGAGGAAATGCTTTTACCTTTTAGTCAATTATACCTAATTTAATAAAGACATTAAAACAACGAAACAATGGATAATAGAAATAATTGCGAACATATTGAAGAACAGATAGTATTACACTGTGTAATCACTGGACTTTAATGACAAACTAAAATTAAATGTACCTGTATATGATTATGTATACTTGGAAAGATTAGTATACATCCGTCAGTATAATGTCTTTAACAGTAAAACTACGAGAGTCGCTAGAACGATGAGCTCTGAATTATTTAATTTGTGATTATTGAGATTGGAATGATGCATTTATGGAAAATTGGTTTGATACATTTTTCCTATGGACATCTAAAAATCTGAATAAATAAATTCTTGTTATTTTCATACAGTCCGTAAGGATATAAAAAGAATGTAACACCTATGTAATGTAAGCTACATGTAACAATACTGTACTTGTTAAGTAAACAAATCGGTGTAAAGATTAAAGATTTAAAATAGTCACGTTTAATGTTCCGTAGATCTAGCGTTAATGAAATAAATACATATTTAGTAAAACAATGTAGAAAATGTCACTTCTGATAAAAATTTATAAGCATCCTAAGTGCCTATATGAATATTAAATATGGCGCGTATCGTTAAATATGTATAGCATCATTCGTGTCAGTTTCGCATAGAAATGTTTCCTGAACAAACAGTTCGCAAAAGGTCAATCTTTGAACGAACAGTTTAACTTAATCTATGATGTCCATCGGCAATTCGTGCGGTGTCCTTGTCATAGTGATCGTTTGTATTAAATTTCAACATCACGGCAGCTACGAGAAATTAGTAGGCATTATCGCAAATCTGGTAAACGTCGAAAATGTCGTTTTCTGTCCCGCAGAATCCGATTTCCACCCTCGGACCTTGATTCATGTTCATCAACCGCATTTTCTGATAATAACAATCGCATCATTATTTTCTAGTTACGTGAGTCATACCTCGGCGCAAAAGAGAAATGGCTTTGTTTGAAACAGATTGCGGTTTCGTCGACAAGAAATTATGGCATTCTTAATAATTCGCTAGTCATTGTACAAAATCGGTTTATAGTATAAATATAATTTGTCTTAAAGACAACGAGTAAGTAAAGTAAACTCATGATTGCCAAACACCAATTTATGAATTTTATTAAGGATCTTACTGGAAAAAGAATTACTTGAACTAAGAAAGTGATATTGTAAAGTAACGAGTGATTTTATTATAATAATAGTGACGATATACATTAGCGCGTTTTTATTCTTTAACAATATTTTCTCTACTTTTTAAATTGATTCTATATCTGTCGATGAGATAACGATGAAGACTCTGAACAGCGTCTAATAAATATGTATGTTATTAATTTTCTGTAAACCGACATTAAATTCTATTTTGTTGTAGTCTATGTATAGCCCTTGGAGAAAGTATAGGCATAGAACAAATATAAACTATCTTTTTATTTCTATGAAATTCTGAACGACGAAGAATTTCTAATCACTGTAGCCACGAAATACAGGGTCTATCCGGAAAGTAATGCGACCATATTTTTTTTTATAAATCTATTGAACATATGAGTACAAACCTTTAAAATTCTTCAAAGTAGGATTCTTGGGCGTTGACACATTTTTTCCAGCACGATTTCCATGTTTCGTATGCTCCCTGGAAGGCGTTATCTGGAGCCTCTCGTAGTACCCTCGTCGCAGCCTCGTCGAGCACTTCCAACCAAAACTTTTCGGTAGATTACGGGGAAAACAGTAAACGGTACTTCTTAGTTGGATCACAACACTTCCTCAACCCCCGTACAGTCCTGACTTGTCTCCTGTCGACTTCTTCTTGTTTCCAAAAATTAAAAATGTGCTAAAAGATGCCATTTTGAAAGCGTGGAACGCGTCAAAGAGGCTGTGACGAGTGTACTACGAGAGGTTCCAAAAAATGCCTTCCAGGGAGCATTCGAAGCATGGAAATCGCGCTGGAAAAAATGTGTCGACGCCCAAGGATCCTACTTTGAAGAAATTTAAAAGTTTGTACCCATATGTTTAATAGATTTTTTTTTTTTAAATGTGGTCGCATTACTTTCCGGGCAGACCCTGTAAATAGTACTGCAAGGGGTTAACAATAGTTCAATTGTCATAGGATTAAAATTCTCCATTTAAACTGACGGAGACTAAAATCATGATCAATTATCGTATTTTTTAACTGTGAATTTTCCCATCTCTGAAGTGAATTTGTTTTATACAAGACATCGCTGCAAAACTTAATTTTTAATTTGAATTCAAGAAGTGCGTTAGTCTCAATTAGAAGAGTGTGACAGTTGAAATGATGCCATCGATTTTTAATAACGGAATTTGAAAAGTGATTGAATTATAATATTGAATTTGTTTAATTCAGCTCTTGTTGCTATAGTAGTATACATATAGAGCAAACGTATAAAGAATTCAAACATACCCCAGTACGCCAGGCGAGGGTTGAGTACCTGCAATTTACAGTACGATTGTAAAAGGATCTGTCCAATTATCCGAGTCTTCTTGACAACAGTAAATCTCAGAGTCACTGGATTCGCCCACGGAAACCGCAATGGAGCAATATCTGTCCATTCTATTAGTTCCATCAATCTCTAGAACGCTACTCGTCCCAAGCCAGCATTATTACGTCTATTCCATTGTCAATGGACGCAACTTACAAGGATAATGTCAGCGCTTTTCGCTCCAATCTCGTAAAATAATAGATACGTTCCAAAGTTCCAATACTTTGTTTACAACTATTTTATTTAAAGCAGTGTCTTTCAGATCCTATACACTTCTAGAATATTTTTTTCCAGATAATAATGTCTTCTACGATACGTAATTATACAGATATAATACATACGTATATCACTTGCGTTTAGTACTCGGTAGTTCTAGCATTAACGCTTTATTTATCGGAAACCTATCAGGATTTTCAATGATTGTTCTGGTCCACATGGAAGCTTAGATATTAATATCATCTGAAATTGAACATCAAGGTTTCTGTTCTTCTTTGTCAAGATTTAGCCGAATTATCCGAGGGCTCGCGAAGCCGAAATGGAAATACAAGAAACGTTTTTGATCACTAGACTGCGAAGTTGATGCACTGATGGCTAAAATGGGTGGATTAAATACAAAACAGTGAAAACTTTAGAACAATTAATGAACACTGCTCTGTTGTTCGAACTTATTAAAACGATTTATTTATTTATTATTGCTTCAAACCGATTGGTTCATTTAGCAAGTAAATTACATAGGTGTTTGCATTGTTTTTATATCCTTACGGAACATTGTTTGAGAAAATTATAAATTATTTTCAGTCCTTCTATACCAGGTTTACATAAGAAGGAGGAAAACGCAGAGAAAAGGCAAAGAGGAAAACAGTACTTGACTTTTAGAAGCTTTGTTTCTAATGTGTTACGTTCATTCTCATAGTCTGGTCATTGCCATATAACATGGTTTACGTGTTGACATTCTGCTCCGCATCTTATTAACCCCTTGGCGTATCATTTTCTTTTACAGTTACAGCGGTTAATAGTCTTTATTCCCAAAAATGTCGTAGAAGAGACAAGAAAATTTATATATTTTTCGTGGCTACATTTATTTTAATGCTTAAACATTGATTACAAACGAGTCAAATTTTATTTCATTATGAAAGAAAGGCGTAACATTTATCAGGCTTTCATTAAAACACGGCAAGGGGCTAAAATTATTAAAAGATGAAGCAGATTTTTATTGAATCCGTGTCTCTCAGAATTGATCAAAAGAATTCTTCTTTTACATAAAGATTTAGTGTCTGTTGATCACTCTGTAGACATTCGGATATTTATCAAGTTCGATAGAACGAGGTTCACAGCGCCGCGAAATATGTGCTAAAGAACGAGCACGCTCAATATCCAGTTGATTTGTGCAATCAGGAAAATTGCCCGGCATTATTAATTCCGGCGATTCGGAGACCGAAGAAAGGTTTCCGGGTGGATAGGGATCGAGTGTCGAAACGCGAACTTGCGCCGCCGCGCTGCTGCCGCGGTGGATAGAGACGAGTTTCCAAGATCCACGTCCGCGATCGGGTGGTATGAGTTTCCTCTAATTGAGTTCGTGTATCTTTAGACCGGCGTGTGCTCGGTTTAAGCGTAGGTGGCTGAACCCGCGTGTAGACGATATCAATTATGAATCGCCGTGGAAATTATTCAACCAGGCCCGTCGTCACGATCAAGCTAGAACCGAATCCGTCAAAACCATAGGTGTGCAAGTGTGTGTGTGTGTGTGTGTGCATGTACGTTGCATGGATCTGTATGCACATGCATGCATGCATGTATGCATGTACGTATGTCTGTACGTCTGTGTGTATGCACGTGCGGTACCCGGTCGCCGCGCCGCGCCGTTCCGGTGTGACATTTTAATGGCGTGCAGACACGTTGAAGTCTTCGCCGTTTCTCCGTTCGCTCGATAAAATCCCTCGTTTTTCTCCCTTTCGCGCTGCGGAGGATAGCCGACCGGACGCGGACGGGACCGCGGTCTTTTCTGAAAAGTATCGCGTCTTACGTCCACACGGGAACCAGTCCCGAGCAATGAACTGTTGTCCTTTATCTAACGAGCGTCTTTGCTGATGAGACATGTTAGGTAACCGCATGATACACGGCGAACTTTTCCTCCAAGGTGCGCAGTGGCGAAATCTTTCGAAGGATCGGACAGAATCCGTCTTACTTTGAAAAGCGACGCACAGAGTCGCAAAATTTTATATCTTTTATCACACTGGTACACTATAGTGATCATGAATTTGTCACACATCGTGACAGAGCATCATGAACGATTGTTTATACCTTCCAATCTCACTTCTTATCTTTCAGTAATACATACAGTGAACCACAAAAGTACGTATTTTAAATTTTCATTAAGGGCCCAAATAAAAAAGTTTTAAAAAATGCTCTTTTTATTTTTGCATGCAACCTTGTGAGTTGTAATTTTTGGAAAATCTTTTTCGCAGATCATTCAGTAAACCAATGCTTCTAATTGTTTACAAAACATCAGGTCACATTTGGTATAATTATAAAAAAGTTATTCTGTTTTAAAGGGCGTACGGAGACTTATTTTACTGAGTGTATAATTCCACAATTCAAATTCTGCAAAAACTCCAACAGCTTATATCTCAATAACTGGACTGCGAATCTTTATGCAAAATAAGAATGTTTTTTTTGGAATCAACCTGAACACGGCTCTCACATCCGAAAAGCACAGAACAAACACTATTGAATTCCTTAAAGAAATCAACCACTTCAACAAAATCTAAAAACACCATAGAAGTTCGTCGCTAATGACCTAGATGTTGATGCGACGTTGAGCCTTAATATACATAAAAAAAAAGAATGTTTTGCATTGATAGTGGGAAGCAGGAATATCATAAGAAATAATTCCATCCTTTAACGACTTTGTTACATTGAAAGCAACATTACAACATTCTTGAATTTCTAAAATCTTTCATTGTTTTATATTTCATCCAATCAATTTCTTTATGGATGCATAAAGATCCGAAGTCTATCAATAACTATTTATTTGCGACACGTGGCTCCTTTCAAACTTTTCCTCTTCTCGATGAGTAGAAGGCGTTGAAGTAAAAAAACAGTTTAACAACAATATTCTTAGTTATAAACAATTTTGCGGCAAATTTCTCTTACAAATGTCCACCGATCCAGAGGTGTAGATTCACTCCTAGGACGGATAACCATTACCTTTTATTAACGCTGTACATACATACGCAACGAGAAGAAATTCCGTTTGGTAACATAGATTTGTATGGTGTCATGTAGTATTGTCGCGAAGTGTAGTTATTACAAAACAATGACATTCTTATGTAAACGATAAAGGTGTCGTTTATCTTGTAGCTGTCCCATTTGACAGTGGTCGTTTCGGTTGATCACGAAAGTAGGCGGAATAATAAAGAACGACTGCATGAAAACGGAGCGTGCTCGGTACAATTATTATTTACCCGTTGATGATCGCACGCGAAAAACTACCGGTGTGAACGTCGAAGCATAGGTACGTGTAAAGTACATAATTAGCGTCGGATCCGCTCGGATTCAGAATACGCTGACGCTTTTTTCGTGCACGTAATGGAAACCTGCCATTACTTTTTGGTGGCTCGGCCGGGGTGTGTTTGCGAGGCTCGATTACACCTAAATACCTTCTCTCGTGTATGGTGCGTGTGCGTTTCGAAACACGAAGTTTCACCACTGGCTGTTCACCGTTTTTCGAGGTTTGCTCCCGAAGCACAACGGAACAATGTAATGAACCCTGTAATCGTGAGTATCGAGTGTGTCTCGCCTAATTTTTCCTCGAAACGTGGGAACAAAATGTATCCTGTCTAGCCTCGCTTGCCTCGCTCGATCGCTGAATAGCGCGCCGCGACGCGACGTGGCATTAGGATTCTAACGGGACAGCATAATTTTGCGATTAACGTTTAATTGCCTAACACGGGGAGTTATTTAGCGTCCGCTGTGTTTAATTTATCGTGATTCGGTAGGAGCGTCGAATCGAAACGGGTTTCCGAATAGACATTATACTTTCATACTTTTACACGCTGCTGAATACGGCAATTATACTGTATGTTCTCTAATTGTAAGTACCGGACACATAAGATTTTTTTTTTCGAATACACTACGGTAGCCTGTAGCGAGCTAAGTCGTTCTAAAACCTTGCGCTTCGTTATAGCATTCGTTTGTTATAGGACGTTACCGAGATTCGGTAAAATGAATCTCCGTACACCCTCTAGAACAGAATAACTTTTTTATAATTATACCAAATGTGTGTGAATGATATTATCAATTTAATATTTAAAAGTTAAAATTACATGGTTCACATGGACAAAAATGAATAAGTGTAATCTAAAACAGCAAAAACGTTAGACGAAAAATGCTACTGTTATATCATGTTCGACCTATTAAACATTTCAAAAAAGAAATTATATTTTTATCTCAGCCCACTTTGTTGTTATTCAGGTAGAAAGTGTTTAATTTGCATAAAATTCCGCAATCTACTTGTAATTAATGAAAATATGAAAATGTTTTCAGTTTGGAGTAAAGATTGCTTGGAATCTGAATAAATCCAATACCAATGTCGTTATTATATGCAGAGTGATGTATATAAGTCGCATTTAGTGCTTGGTAGTTCCAGTATCAAATTTAATGTGTAAATAATAACATTGTAATAAAAAGGAAGGAGAGAAGTGGATTCTATTCTACTTGGTGAATTGTTCTGCGCCAGGTTCATCGGCTAAAGGCTTTGAATTTTTTTGAATTTTATTTATCACTAGAGGGGAGTTGTTTCTCGCTCGCTTCGCGAGCTTCGTGAGTAAGGTTAGTGGTACGCATTTTCTTTTTGCGTACGTAACGAAATAAATTGTAATCGAAATTAACTAACTGGCGAATGTTTATAATGTCGATAATGCAAACAGACGTCGATAATGTAAATTTCTATTGAAATATTGATTAAAAGCTACGACGTTCGTTTTTTTGTTGTATTGAAATATGATTCTAAAAGCACTTTTAGTTTTTCCCGAATTTTCATGTTTCCGGGAAACTTTTCCAATTTTTTTTTAAATCTTAAAACCTGATTCGGACTACAACGAACATT
Source organism: Lasioglossum baleicum (assembly GCF_051020765.1). NCBI lineage: Eukaryota > Metazoa > Arthropoda > Insecta > Hymenoptera > Halictidae > Lasioglossum > Lasioglossum baleicum. The sequence goes on from NC_134945.1 coordinate 4,359,898, forward strand.
TAAAAAAAAAATTAGCCAAATCGGTCCAGCCGTTCTCCCGTGATGTCGTGACCAACGAACAGCATTTGATTTTTATTATACATATAGATGGTCGTTGGAAGCCTTTCGATTTAATGAGAGAAACTGTACATTATGTATAGCGTTCACATTATATTCGTTCATTGGAAGATATAGGATTCCCTATTGTACTGAGAACATGTAAGAAGACTGTCTATCGTTTCTAAGAACCAGCGACCACACCATCTATTACAAATCCATCAAAAATTTTATGCTCATTTAATACACGCGCTCGCGGCATTGCCTTGCGTGTAATAAATATTGCGGAGTTTAGGTCAAATTTTCTTCTTACGATTTTTCAAAAAGACATCATTACATAAAATATTTGATTACAATTTTTAATGTTTTAATCTTGAATTACTCGGACGAGAGGTACCTCATCTTTATAAATATCTATTTTGTATTAACCCCTTGCCGTATTTTAACGAGTCACACTCATCGTGAAGATTTTAAACAAAGTCTAACAAATATGAATATTACGCCTTTCTTTTTAAATGAAATAGAATTTGATTCATTTCTAATCAATATTTAAGAATTTATATAAATCTAGTCATATATAAAAAATATAAATTTTCGTTTTCTCTTCTACGACATTTTTGGGGACAAAGACGTGTTCTAATCACTGTAACTGCAAAGAAAATGATATAGCAAGGGGTTAATCTTGTACCAGTACAATGGATTGATTTTCACACACACAGGCAAATTCTACGTCAAAAAAATTTCAAATGATTGCTAAAGTATCACTTGCACGTTAAATTAGAAACCTGAAAACTATTTTAAACTTTCTAAATTGAATTAAAATGTTGCTGTATTTCATGAAAATTTTATTCGTGTCTGTATCGTGTGAAATCTCATACGACTAATTATACATATACAACAAAATTAAGAGGGAGCAAGTAACTGAAGATTAAATTGGGTTTGTTAAGATTGGTTAATTTGAAATAATGAATTATGACTCCTCACGTCACATTTAACCTTCATGTTAATAGATCTCTTACCTTTGCTGTATGTATAAAGCTTGTTTGGTTCATATATTTATACGTAAATAAATAAATAGATTTCTACCTTCTCGATGCATGAAAATATGCGTTGAAATTACACAACACTGATGGGTTCAAAATAAAAAATTTATGGGTTCAGCAAATAGAAACGTAAATTTACAATAATGATTATGATTTTACGTTATAACTATTAACAAGTATTTATTAATTCGAGCTCGAGGATCGATTTCTATTCACGTATGCTTTACAAAGAATTGATCGAATCGAAACTGTGCTGCCTCGAACGTAACACTTCAGCTTGCTTGTCCCGGTTGTTTCAACCCTTAATTTTACATTTGGTTCACGGTTCAGGAAAATTTCAGGCGTCCGAAATGTCCGAAGCCAATTATCATAAAAGTTGTTCTATAAAATTTCGTCGGGATTATACGGAGCCGGCAAACTATTGGTTGGTTAACGGCTGCGAGGCAATTTACGTTCAGAGAAACAATCTTGCCGATTTGACAGGATGGTTTCTGTAATTGTAAGTCGAAACCATTCGGCCCTCCGGGCAACCCCGTGCGAACTTGCCTCTAAGAAGAGCGCGTAGAAATACGGCCGTGTTACACATACATATGTATACATATACATATACAATGTATGTATACCTTATGCCTTATACATATGCAGGCATGTACTTAGTTTAGTACGTACTTAGAGTTTTATAGATATTTGAAGCGCTTTCTATATTAAAATTCTCCAATATTTTTTGTTGAAATAATTGTTTTCCTCTGAAATAGCAACATTTGTTTTGGGAATAATTACGATAGACATTGTGTTATCGGACACGGAAAGTAATGAGCACTAAGTAAATCAATCTAACATAGAACAATAACATAAAATATTTATTCGTCACTGTTAGTAACACAAAAAAAGCGAAGTTCGATAACAGGGACGAATATTGGTTACAATTTTTCAATGGCGAGACTTATTTTCGGCCCTATAGAATGCTTAAATGTATTCCTCGGAAAACCTTAGTTATACACTCCAGGACGAAAAGATAGCACACTTTGAAATTAATGTAATTTCTGTTTATTAAGAATTAGAAATTCAATTTTGTTTTATACACATATTTTTAGTGTGTCTTCCTCAACATATATGAATGAAATGAAACAAAGCTTCATTAACTTATGTATTTTTATTGAATAAAGTAGAATTATATTAACGAAATATATGTAGAGGTACAAAATGATAGCACACGTAACGAAAAACTTGAAATATTACAGAATTAATCGATAAAAATCAATGCTCAATATTTTGTAGGACCTCCTTTACAGCTAACGATCTAATCATTCGGTTTGGTAAATATTTATACAATTTTTTAATACTGTTTTGGCTAATAGCCTTCCATTCGTCCAAAATGCACTATTTTAAATCGTTAATATTTTGGACTTGTCTGCTATTTTCGTACAAAGCTGTGGCAAAACACAAATAATTTTTGAAAAAAAGTATTTCCCGACCGCTTTCGCCGCGTGGACTGCGACATTACCTTTATTGTAAAATGTGTTCATTTGCAGCAATTCTTACAGCATAAGTGTTTAGTTGTTCATTTATCATTTCAATATACCGTTCACTATTCATTCGTCCTTTTATAAATTTGATTTCTGTTTTACCCCAATATCCAATATCGGTCCTAATTATCACACAGCCGCCTCCCATTTGGCGACGGCTTAAAAATTGCTGTTCTTTATTCAAATCATGATAGTAATAGCCTACGCCGTGCTGTCTGGACCATCCAAATTAAATCTCTTTTCGTCAGTAAATATGACTCTTTGCCGCTTTATCCTCATATTTATATGCTTTTCGGCAAATTGTAAGCGGAACACTTTCTGCTCCATCTTTAACCAAGGTTTCTTTTGCAATTCTCTTCGTGCTAAGTGCTTGCATTTTTGTAAAACACAACGTACGTTCTTTCCGTTAGTGTTTACGCCAACACTTTCGGCGATTTGTCTCACGTCTCACAGTCATCCTAGAATTTGATGCTGTTCTCAATGTTGCACATTTTTCACGGGCAGTTAAACTTTGTGGGCGCCCAGAACTCTTAATTTTCCCGTAATTTTCAGGATTATTTAACAAGCTCATAATAACTTTTCGGCATCTATTTACAGTTTTTGATATTTGTGTAATTCAATCTTGTTCTTCCTTTAAGTTTTTTCCTTTCCTTAAGTTAGTTCTTTTCCACGACCCAATCTTAACGATTTAGTGTGGTGTTTTATTAAATAAGCACGAAAGAAGCTAGTACCCACTTTATCAATTAGGTTTTGCAATGAATGTTTGCTCTTCAGTAACTTCTGCACAACTGACAAATGTAAAACTGCTATTTGTGCTATCATTTTGTCCCGCTTGTGAGCCCCAATATTTACGTTTTCATTTCGAAAATTCTATTGAAGTAAATATTGTGGATGATATTCAATACATTGTATGTACAGCCATGTCAAAATATGTTGAAATATTAAAATATTAATTTTCTTCAGTTTAATGTACTAAATGAGGAAAAATAGACGATGTGCTATCTTTTTGTCCCGGAGTGTAACTAGACTGCGATCCATCGTGGAAAATAAAAATTTTGGGCGTCAATTGCAAGAAACGAGAGTTACATATTAACGGTACATATTCTCAATTTCGTGTGTTATTTTTACTGTTTCGTGTTTCGCCTAATGATTACACTGCGGATCTTTATGCAAAATAAAGAATGTTTGCGTTATTTGCAAGGCACGGGTGCCAAATAAAACATTTTTTCATCATTTAATTATCTTGTTAAAGTGAAAGCAATACACTGATGGCCTTAAATCTTTTTAACCCCTTGCCGTACCTTTTTTTTACAAAAGAAAAAGGAAATGTATATTTTTTGTATGGCTACATTTATTTGAATGCTTAAATATTGATTGCAAACGAATCAAATTTTATTTCATTTTATTTCTTTTTAGAAAGGCGCAATATTCATATTTGTTAAAAATCTTCATCACGAGTCTGGCTCGTCAAAGTACGGCAAGGGGTTAATATGACCACTGCTTTAAATTGTGCGTAGCCATTTTTATCATAAATGCATAAAATCCGTAATCTAGTTATGATGTTTCCATGACTACGAATTAAATTACATGATCCACCGTCGCCACGAAAACGAATCGATACCTAGTGTTTAATCAAAGAATGTTCGCGAATTGCACAGAACAAGATAAATCGCACGTTGCTCGCGGGTTTACAAGAAAGAATACTTTGAGCGGCGCGGCGTCAGGTGTGAGCTCACCTTCGGCATGGCCAATACGCGGCCATAAAAGGTATAACAATTTCGTTCTCGCGAGCAAAAAACCATGCCGAATTCAGCACTTGGTGGCAGGCAGGGTAAAATCGTTGCCACCTGCCACGAACATAAAAAAATGTCTTAAACAGTTATGTTTCTCTGCCCAATTGCTTGAAAATTTACCACCAGTCTTCTTATATTTTAGCCTTAACCCTTTATTTACGTTTCATTGTGGTGAGTGTGAGTGCGACTTGATCTGAAATAATAACGAAGGGACTATAAGAATGCAAATATTCTTTTTACAAGTTCAGAGCTGCAATTACACTGTTTGGGAAATATTTCACCATCAAACTTGTATCATACTTCTTCCTTTTTCTTGGTTGGTTTTTACTTGTGTCGTTGTTTCATTAAAACTATTGGATTGGCAAGAAAGTAATTTCGGTATTTCAAGGTGAAATAGGGCCCAATTTTTTTATTCAAGCAATGAACTTTAATTAATAAGATATTTACACTTTTGTTCGATGATCTTTTGCCAAAAAGAATAAACAAGAAAATATTTTATTGATTAAATTGCTTGAATAAAGAAATTCGGGTTTTTATTTCACCTTAAAATACCGAAATTACTGTATTGCCAACCCAATATTATGAAATCTTGTTTTAACCTCTTAAGCGGCTTATTATAAATTAAATAAAAGGCTATCATAATAATAATAATTATTATTACACGCATGCGAATGCATATGCAGCGCGTCCCAAAAATGTTATGCTGCTTTGAAAGGGGCGATTCCTAATGTCATTTGAAGTCACATACAAATAGTTTGGTATATTTTTATTTCGTATAATTACTTGAATCTCCAGTAACCATTACAGAAGTAGGCATTATTGATACAAAATTACAGATTTCGTAAGTTGGGAGATCTTGACAGTAAAACTGGCCAATTTGTTTATAATCTAAAGTGAACATTACCGTTTACATTTCGATTATACATACATATAATGGCAGTGACAAACCAAGTGATTGCTTGCTGAAATCAGATATACCGGAGGTTGCGTTAACTTAGAAACAAATGTAATTTCAGCAATTTTGATGTCAGAGTAATTTATACGCGAACATGATAAGAAACTGGGAAAGGGTAGTTAACTACATTGCACTGCTCAGCAGATATTGGTTAACCAGTAACCAGTTTGCTCGGTATGATTTCTTTTGGCTTCGTTTGGCGTACCTTCTTCAACTTGCATGCGAAATCGTGAAGTATTTTACATTCTTTTCGCTACACGCGAGCATAATTTTAGCCCACGTCCAAGATAACACTAATGTTTAAATAACTGAAACACAATAGCAATGGCTGGCACGTGTGGTTAATTGCATTCGATTTATGCAGATCTTAATGCTACTTATACAGAAAACGTCTACGCGTGTCTTCAACGTTGTGAAATTTTCAATTGTAATCTTCAGGATGAGACTCCTAGAATGAGTTATTTAAATAAAACTTTCATTTTTACATACAGAGCTGAATACGTACGGAAATCGTTCAGACATCGATTATGCTTGCACAACTAAATTTTTAAATGTCTTCTACATATTAGGTTGGCAAGTAAATTCGCGAGCCTTTGTTTCGTAATTTCTTTATTGTATCATTATAACCTCATACAGTGATCATTCCTTTTGAACTGCATATCATTGGAAAGGTCTGAATTTTGCGATTTATTTGACATAAAATACTCGGGCTTAAAAAATATACATGTATAAATGACTTTGTTTGAGAAAAAGTGGAGGTTGCGAACTTAGTTGCCAACCTAATAAATACAATTAGGTAGGAATTTTATACGACTGTCAGTTGCAAAGTACTAAACGTCTTTACATATGTATGCCGTCGACTTCTGTTTTTGTTATAGGTTACACTGCGAACATTTTTGTATTGGGTTGGAATGAAAGTTCATAGCGTTTTCAAATTAAAATTCAAACATAAAATTAAGATATTTATGCATAGATTTATTCAATAACATATTGTCCATTCCGTTCTATTACTTTTTGCGTCATTTTCGAGGTGACTTACTATGGTCTGGAATAAACCTATAAATAATTAATTTCATCTTTCAACTTAATACTTGAGACATTTGCTAATTCATAAAATACAGAGAAACGTGAGCAGTTGTCGTTAATATTTTAGTACAGCAACTTAAGTTTTCCCCCATTTCCTGGTTTCTATAAAACAATCCATAGGAATTTTGTTATGGGAATTTGTTATTATAGTTGTAGCTCGGTCGTAACGCTTTCAAAAGATTAAATAGACTGTGATTTCATTTGCATGAAATAAAATTTCACGAAAACGTGACCTGGATCTGTAATGTTGAACCAAAAATGATTTTGTCTCTTCTTTATTAATGTAATTAGAATCTGAAGGAAGAGATTATTTTGCAGAACTGTACAGACCTTTTAATACTTTTAATACAAAATTATAAACAATCATATGCTTACTACACAAGCAGTTTAAAGATGTACTCTTTTCTTAAATCTTTAACTCGCAGTCATTCTGAAATGAGTACATAGGCTAGTTTACATATCTCCACCGTAGGTCTGGAGAGTAGAAGCGGAAGAAAAACATGAGAGATGTGACATGAGAGCGGAAGAAAAAGATGTAGGTTTTGTAATTGCTAGATAAGTTTTTATCTCTATTCTTGAAATGTGGAGCATTGCCATTGTACGTGGTCAACACCTTGAATTTCATAGTCGCATTGACATTGTGGATCGTAACCAAAAATGTTGTTTTTACATCGTCATTTCGTCCAATAGTTTAGTTCGATTACTTTATCAACGTTACTACGGAAAGCAACTATACATATACGTATTATAAATATTTGGATTTACATTCTTGTTGCCCATTAGTCATCGCGATACTTGACGTACAAGTTTCCGATGATTACCATAACAGCCGTGATCATAATTCCAACAATACGACCACTACATAAGACCGGTTCGCAACATTCTAATTTCCCACCTTCTTCAGGGAATCGGTAATAGTTATGAAGTTATAGTAGCTTTCCATCCGGCTATAACTTCGTCTATATTTCCTGGTTCATAGAACCCATTGTTCTCGACCTAAAACTGTCGCAGTGATTCTAACGATTCATTAACGACTTGACCGCCATGTTGCGCAGTCATGGACGCCATACTTTTTCGATGTGAAGCTGAAAATTAATGTTTACAGTAACATCTTAAATAAATCCTGATCGAGAAGTCTCTCTGTCCTGACAGTCGAAAAATAAATGCGACATCTAAGAATCGTTGCAGACAAAGCTAACAAAGACTGTGATTTTTTGCATCTGTCGGAAGAAACAGGAGCCATCGAAGGATTTATTTGATAGCACATCGAAAGTAACACATGGATATCTTCCATTTCTTTGAATCCTTCTGCTGTTTCAAATTATAGCTACATATTTCTGTTATACATGCATAAAATCAACAGTCTACTAATAAATCAAATTTAAACTGTGTAAATGAAAGTAACCCTTAAAAATTATGAGGATAGTTACTGTATGTAAAACGAGTAATTGTATCAAAAGTTATTATGGTTCGATCAGAGGGATTTATAAAAAAATTGGTTTTTAGGTTGTTACAGGTTTTGTGCTCCAAGTTCGACCTTTTGCAAGTCGAATACACTCTTTTGCCAATCAATTTCCACCCTTTTGCACATCAATTTCAACGTTTTACGAATAAAGAATTTTTAAGTAAGTTTTTGTACAAAAAATCGAATAAAATGGAAATTAATTGTTAAGAAATTCAAAATTGGGTATCGAGTCTTGTGTTACCGTCGTCGCAGTAATAACACTGTTCACGTGTGCTCAAATATTTTTAACGGGTAAAATTGATTTGCAAAAAGGTGAAATCAATTTGCATATGGGTGAATGTGACTCGCAAAAGTTTAATGTATTCAAGTATCTTTTTAATAATTATAGTTAGCTGGAAATAATGGAGCAGCATTTTTAAGTTCATTGAATCACTATGCTGTTTTGCATTTGATCTATTAATTTTTGTTGTAATTGCATTAAATCCGCAGCATCATTATCATTATGAAATTGGATTATTAAGAGATGTTGAAGAGCTTATTCTCCGGACCTTTAAAATTGTGCGACTTTAAATGTATTTATACAGTGACTTTCTTCTTGACATCAAAGGTGCATTAGAAAAGTCGCGTATTTGAATGAGATTATGTCAATATTATCATTAGACTGTGGATTTTTATACAGAATAAGAATTGTTTATATTAAATTCGAGCTGCAGTAGCTACATAGACAGCCATTTCGAATCTTAATAATTATAATTAGCTGGAAATAATTGAGTAGCATTTTTAAGTTCTTTGAATGACTTTGCCGTTCATTTATTTTGTTGAACTGTTTCGATGAACTTGTTCGTTGATTTTTGTTGTAAATGCATCAAATCCGCAGCATCATTATCATTATGAAATTGGATTATTAAGAGATGTTGAAGCTTATTCTCCAGAGCTTTAACTACGTCGGACAGCAAAAATTGTACGACTTACGGAAAATTTTGAAATCGACTTTTTCCGACTTTTCGTAGCGTCGAGAATTTGTCGAATGTCGTAAATTTAGTGTGCCGTTTCGTTTTTGGAGCCACTGTAAGTCGACACAATTAGCCCGAGCTGAAGTAAGATGGCGTTTGCACGTGATTGGTGGCCGTGGTGGTTCGCGCGAGAGTCCCGGCCGATCGGAAGCGGAGGGAACGCGCGGATATCGATGGAAGAACAGAACACCGAAAGGGACACACAGGGCTAAAGTCAAGTAAATTGACTGGAGAGCTCCGAGGTGGACCGCCTCGGGCCGAAGATAACCGGGTACCAGGAACAGAGAAAAAAGGCATCGCGTGACCGAAACCTGAAAACCAGAATCCCGCTGCCGTTGCAGCCGCCTCGGTCCCCATACATTCTTCGATGAAATTATCAGGGCCGTGTGCGTACAGATTCGAACGTTGTGTGCGACGATATTTCGGCTTGGGACACGCGTGTATGCGTGTACCCCGTGGAAGACGTCGTCGTTTTTAATTTCGCGGCCGAACTATACCGGTAGCCACGCGAACAGATACTTGGCTACCGAATTGGAACTCCCACAGTGTGGGTGACGGGTGCGAGCCTCCATTACGTCGACCGAGACCATTTTCACATCGATTTTAGCAGATCTAGGAACACCACACTATTATTTGCTTCCTTTTTTAACCCGCCTAAGACGGACGGTTTTCACAATTTCATATAGTGACCATGGCTGGATTCATCCGAATCTTTATGTGTACATTCTATTTTATACATACATGTATGTACGTATACTAGTATGGAGCACTTAGATTCTACATATATTGTTTTTCTATTAAAATTCTCCGATATTCTCTGCTGAAATAATTGTTTCCTCTGAAATAGCAACATTTGTTTTGGGAATAATGACGATAGAAATTGTGTTATCGGACACAGAAAGTTCCAAGTATTGGGTCTATCACTTACCATCGCTAACCATCTTCACTGCATGGGCTTTACTCAAAAACTTGGAGCTTGGGTGCCACACAACTTGAGTGAGGTGTCGAGCAGATGTCGAAAATGAATTTTTCTGCCTCCTGGAACTTCTATTCAAAAAGCCTGAAAATTGATTAGAATTAATTAATTCGAAAAATATCTCTCTTGAGGAAGATCATATTTACATATAAAGATGTATGTGAACTCGATGCTGAATTAAAATAAATTATAAATGTAGAAGTTTAAAATTCCGTTTTTTATAGTCCACCTAAAAACAAAAATGTTGACACAATCAACGTAAACGCGATGTAGTTCACATTAATACGAATATTATGCCCCAAAGAAGCCTAAGAATTATTTGTTGGATTAAGAAGAAAGTGAAAAATTGTTGACAGGTGGTAGCATTCATATTTTTTCTATCTTTTTCATTCTCAGTTTGAAAGTGGAAAAACATGGGATAGTAACACCGAATTGTTCCTTTTCACAGATTCCTTTTTATAATTGCTACAGATAGACACACCATGTTACATCAGAATTAAATGGAATTAGTTAGTTATCAGTGCACCTAACAGTTGCTGTTATCCATTCTCTATCAACCATATGGCAGAAGAATCACTGTCGTCAGTTCGGACATAGTCACGCAGTGAATTAGTGAAATTAGACTTTTAAATGTCACCTGTTGTTAGACGCACTTTCACAATAGGTCACCGGGGAGCGTGGTTATGAAAGAGTTCGAACGGGTATTACCTAAGAGAGATGAAGCAATTTTTTGTGCTCGGTTGTATGTATACATATAACCATATGTATGTACAACATGCTACGTTATTGCGAACTTGATATAATAGTAGGGGAGACCGGGACTAGCTGACTAATTTTTTACATGTCTAATTTTTAGAAATTAACTTTGAACATTGTTCAAAATATTGTTTACATTATTAAATGTTTTGGCATCTAAACAATTACTATACATTTAAGAACTGTATGAGGTACTATATTTTAAATGAAAAGAATAGTATATGTATATAGAATGTAATTATTCTAGGTTATTCTCTAGATGAAGAAATGTTTAATTTTAGAGTTAACACTAAACCTACCGAGATCTGAAAATGACTGGCATGTGTTGTCTTATAAAAATGACCGTGGAATTTATATAGATTTTCTGTAAATTCGATTATAATATGTGCTTGGATATAAAAATGTGTATTATCACTTTCAGTGAAAGTATCATAATTTCAATAATTGTGAAATATAAAACCAGAATCCCATCATCTGAGGTGGTAGGTTGAGTGTTAAAATAGCTCCGAGTGCAAAGGGTTGAACTACCTTGTAGGTTCGTTACATTGCATGTAATACTACGCAAATTCTATGCGTACGAAAATAATTGCGTCAACATGTAGCGATGTGGGTGTTAAACTATTAACCCAAATTTTTCGAAAATGCAATTTCTATTTGCCGTACAAGCAGCGACGTAATACCGGAGCCCCGTCCGCTGCCTTTCAAACAGCAATTTGCTTTACTCCCGAGAACTCGGTAACTATTTCAAATGATGTAAACATGCTTGTCTCTCACGTACATATTTCGTTCTCCCGCGTGCGAAGCTCAATAATGCCGCAATTGCGAACGGAATCCGTTCTCACTGCAACTCCCACACGGGCGGGATCATTTACCGAAATCTAAATGCCTTCCTCTCTATCTAAATAGCAGCGATTTAACGACAGCTAATCATTTCTCGAGTGCGAAACCATGAATGAAGGGAAATTTACGCAAATCTCCTGGACACATTTCAGAAAACTGAGATCGTTTAAAATTATATACATATTTCTTTTAAGGATCGTTTCGGTAAACTGTAAACTATGCGTATAAAACTATACTTTTACACGAAGTTAAAGGAGTTCAAAGACCAATCATTTTTCGGAAATACACTAGTAGACAGCGGATTTTTACGAACGAAAGTTCGTAGCTAAAATTCAGATATTTATTCATAGATTTATTCAATAACATATTTTCCAATTTGTTCTATTACTTTTTGCCATTTTCGAGATAAACTTCTCGTGTTATTGAATAAACATATGAATAAATGCCTTTTTATTTTTTATCTTCTTAAATTTTATCCTCTTAAATTTTATCTTCGATTCTTAATTTGAAAAATACGATTCAATTATTTCTAACGTGTTAACACTAAACCTACCAAACACTAAAGCGATTAAAATGTCTTAGCTTTACAAAAATTACAAGCCTCTATTTATTTAGATTCCGTGCAATTTTTATTACACTATGTGCCCGAGTAAAAAATCTATCGAATCAATTTTCATGTAACCAATTTCATAGTTTCAATAATTGTGAAATGAAAAATACGAAACCGGTCAATTGACCGGCAGTGGTAGGTTTGTTGTTAAACGTATTAAAAAGCAAAATAAATTTTTATTGCCTTCAAGTTTGTTGCAATTTAGATGGAAAGTTTTTATTTTGCATAAAGATCCGCTGTCTATACATTAGCGATGCTTTAATTTCGCGGAGTACTGTATCCCTTCGATTTTGCGTGGTTTTGGTACGTGATGGATCAGCAATTAACTCGTTAACGAGAGCATTTCACGGTGGCGATTACGGGAGACAAAGAAACGATAAATCGAAGTGCATTATAAGCGAATATGAATACGAAAATAGAAGGCCAGCATCGTTGTGACATTAATTTTCTTATTTGTCAAACGATATATTTCATTGCGCGATTATAACCTCATTAGGTAGTCTGCTTTATCGATACACAATTAGATCGGTGAATCTGAAATGTATTTATCAATGTATTTTTAACGCGCAGAGTCCAGTTTATCGACATACTCGTCAACTTTTACTGGAATATAATGCCGGGTTATTATCGGCGGAAAGGTGAGTCACGCGCTGGGGGGGGGGCACAATTATTTTTATATTCCCATTTTATTTATTTGTTACGATACATACACGTGCGCATTTATGCACAATTAATATATACATACATATTGGCTGCATTTTCCTATTAGATTGAAGTAATTCGAGAGAATTTACAGTTCTAAAAAGATTGAGTTTACTCTTATACATACGTATGTGAATAGAGAATTGACAATAGCAATGCATCACTTCTTTGAGACACAATGGAACGAAATACATACTTTAGTTACAGTGTGGGTACATCGAAAATGAAATTAGTTCAAGATTCAAAGTTACACGGAGCTATAAAGGGTTAATATGGAAATTAATTTACATATTATATTCAGATTTAACTTATACACGAACATATTTGTTACGTTTTTCTGATTAAAATAAGACCAAACATGATATGATTCAAAGCTTATTCACTTTTTCACTTTTTTTAATTGGAGATAGAATCGCGCGCCCGATGATATTTGAATCAATAGAAGATGAGTGTTTCGATAATGAAATAGTTACCAAGCTACAGTATTAGCTTAAATCTTGCCCGACTTGTACAATGAATTATGGAAGAATTCAGATATCATCGATTCGGATAAACGAGGTTCTACTAAGTAAGTAGTCTACTAAATCGTCAACTAAACAAGCAAATCGAATTATGCCACGTTTGGTCTCAATTTAATCAGAAAAATATAAGAAACATGTTGGTAAAGTTTTTATAAGAAAATGATTAAAAACAAGAACGTTTTGTCGTTGGATTAGTATTGTCTCGACGCTATGTTTCACGCTTCTCGACGTTCAAGCTTCTGTACCCTCAAGGGTACGCTCCGTGGTATGTAATGGGTATAAATATTTCAGAAATATCGTGCACATCTCTTTTACATGTATCCAGACTATACTATAGTTGCTTCGTTAGGCGGTAGCAAGCGCCTTTCCCGATTCGTGGGATAACAATGGAAATCCGTAAAACCACTAAACTGGCAATAGAATAAGGACGTCAGGTGTGCTCATAGAACCAGGCCGGGTTAGGTTGCTCTAGAAACGATAATTATTCAAACCGGTATTACGTAGTAATTAATCTGGAGGCAGATTAGTGCCGAGCAACGCCACGGTAGGCGTTGACTGATCGAGTTAGCGTTGAGTTAGGGATTTTGCTGCTCGAGCTTGGCAGCCCCCGTAAGGTCGGCTATGCTCGTCCATCATCACCCCTTTTCTCCCGGAACAAGTCGTACAGTGCCCGGCTCACAGACCGGAGTGTTATATAATTAACGTGACTTCAGTTTAATTTTGCTGCAGACAATTAGCGCGGCGAACCATTCACCTTGGGCTAAAGCCTTTGGACGATTCGGGATTCGGGACGGAACACTGTTTATAGTCGGTCGGGTTTCTTACTTATTACTCCCCTTCGAATGACACTCTCCAGTTTCCTGAACCATAAAGCTAGTTCACTGTTCGTCCGTTATTCAAGCAAAGGTTCAATTAGCTACTACTTATTAGTAGACTGCGGATCTTTATGCATTTATAGCAACATTCAGAAGATGAAATTCAAAGTTGCTGAGAAATTTAAAAAATTCAAGATGTCAATATATGATTTCTCCTCTAAAAATTATTAAGGGAAGAAATAACATTCACAGTTCCTATTTCTTGCAATCGATGCAAGCAATTTTTATTTTACATAAAGAGCCGCAGTCTACTTATATTATTAGTTATATGAACTATAGAGTATTCTGAAGGCTATTTCATATTTTTAATTTTAATTTGCTTAAAGGAAATAATAGATGGGAGACCGGGGGTATATAAATTCCGATTTTGAAGACACATATAAAACGTATAAATTTTGTTGGCGTAATTCTCATCCTACGCAATTTTCTAGCTGAAAAACAGAACGTGTCCGAACCATTACGACAGTTCCTTACAGTTGGCCTCCAGGGATCGTCACAGCGTTCATCGCGTTAACGAATAAAAATCTGACTCGCTGCGATTCGAATACATGAATCCTCAGCATCAACTGTTAATCGAGCGTGTTCAACGAATAAAAAAATGACGTGTACGTATAGCGAATCAAATGCATCAGTCGGTCTCAAATCCACGTGTAAAATGGACTGACATTTTTCGCTCGTGAAATATGCGCGAAATCAGGCATGTTTCGCCCCTTCGTTCCACATTTCCGACCAAACATCCCCTGGGCGACCAGAAAAATGTGGAGTCGCGTATCTTTTGACCATAGTGACTGTGAAACCCGTCGAAAAAACGGCAGCTTCGACTATAACGATATATCGGCGTCCAAGGGTACGTAACGCCGAGCACGGTTTCCGGCGTATCATTCGCGATTTTTTCAATTCCCCGGAGAAATCGCGGGATTTGCGGGCAGGTCTTCACAAACGTCAGAATAAATTTCAGCGTACCGTGATCACGGCGCCCGGCAACCCGTCATAACGTATAGATAATTCGCGCACACGCGGGATCGGGCAATGACGTACGTAGATCCGATCGAGCTCTCCTTCCCTGGACTCTTAACAATCCCCATAAGGGCGGTTTACCATTCCGACTCTTATTTTTCCCCCCACGCCCGCATGTCTGAATCAATTTCGAGTGAACATTTCGCGACGTGTATGCGGTAGGCTTCTTTGATATGGGGCAAAGTTGACAAAATCGCAATGCTTATGGGGTTTTCTTGTTACGCACACTATCCGAAATTCCCGTAAAGAGCCACTGTGTTTGTTTATGAAATCTTGTGATATTTCTGAAATAAGGATTATTTTATAACTGATATCGTTTTATAATTCATTACAGAAGACATATTAACCCCTCGCCGTATTTTAACGAGGCACACTCTTCATGAAGATTTTAAACAAAGTCTAACAAATATGCAATAAAATATGATTCGCTTGTAATTGACATTTAACCATTAAAATAAAGGTAGCAATACAGAAAATACAAATTTTCTTTTCTCTTCTACGACATTTTTGGATAAAGACGTTTTAATCGCTGTAACTGTAAAGAAAATGATACAGCAAGGGGTTAATTGACAGTAACAATAGAAGCGATATCTATTTAAAGTAAAGAAAATAAAACATTTCTATATTTATCCCAAACAACACACACACAGGAAGAAGATTCGCTGAAGAATCTTCGACAGTTTTCAATTCGTTTAATCTTTCTCAATCATTAAACTGTGGATCTTTATGGATTTATGGCATCTGAAAATTTTCAAAAAATGTTGGAATGTACGATTTTTATTTACTATTATTACTATACTACTATACTATTACTACTGGCACTGAAAATAAGATTTTATTTAATTCCACTTTCTTAAAATTGACCTACAAAAATTGAAAATTGCATGAACATCTGCAGTTTATTAACACTAAACCTACCACTGCCGGTCAAATGACCGGTCTTACATTTTTAATTTTATAATTATTGAAATCATGACGTTGCTTACATGGAAAATGATTCGATAAATTTCTTTAACCAAGCACATATTGCAATAAAAATTGCATGGAATCTAAATAAATAGAGCCTTGTCATTTTCGTCAGCTAAAATATAAAGCATAAACGTAATTATTATTACAATATTGATATACATCGGTTCGATTACCTTCACCATTCACTCGTGTCTTATCGCTGAATTATTCCTTGCAACGAGGAAGAAGTTGACTTCCGTGTGTAAAAAACAAATCGGTAGGATGAAATATAATTTGTTCGTATGCGTGTTCTGAAAATTTGATAGCGTAGTTAGTAAATCAACGTCGGAAGACATGGCTCAGGTGGTCGGGCAATATTTAAACCTAAAAATATACCGAAAACTCGTTCCCGCGTATAGATAAACACGAAGTAACATACAAGCGGCACGGTTACGATACATTTAGGATATATACGACGGAGCGGCTTGAGGTAACTTTGAATAATACAACGGATTCGCTCATATTTAAACTGAAATGAACACGAGCGAAGCACGAACACTAAAGGCGCACCCAACAAAATTCAATTCACTTCGCTTAGCGCGAAATTATTTTTCTTGGCGAACTAATTTCCCCTAAAATGCACAATGAACGAATTTTTGAATTTGTTACATTCGTATACTTATTAGTAGACACCGGATTTTATGCATTTCTGTATGTGTTGTCTTCTTCAACATATGTTGACGATTTTCTTGAGACTTTTAAAATTATTTTTCCTGGGAATTCTCTAAAATAATGATAAAAGAAACTTTGAATTGGCTTTTACATTATCCCGCGTTCAACATTCTCTATACTTATAATATATGGTAAATAAATTGGTAAGCACAATTCAATTCCTCAATTCCTCAATTTTGATTACATGTATATTATGTATATTGTACACATACAAACAACTTAATTTGTGCAAAATTATCTATCCGGACGCTTACATGCGCACATACCTACCCATTAACTCAAAGATTGATGTTCCTACCGGTGAAGGAAAATACTGATGATCATAATAGCTGACCACCATCATTTGAAATTAATAATACATAAAGTATAGGATTGAAGAATTTGATTATCAATTAACCGTTTTTCAAGTAAAATTTCATTTACTTTTTTTTATGTGGACCGTAAAATCCGTTTTGTACATCTGAACTAATTATCGTGTACATTCTGAAAATGTCATCGAGACCCGTCAAAATTGTGATGAGCTATACACAGTTAACACTAAACCTACCGATCCTTAAAAGTAACTGGTACTTACACACGTTCCCTTATAAAAATGACAAAATTGATTTTATTTAGACTTTGTGCGGCTCCTATTGTAATACGCGCACTGCTAAAGATATCTATACAATTCTAATTGGAAAATAAAAATCCTAGAACCGGTCATTTTGACCGGTGCTGGTAGAGTTAGTGTTAAATATGGCGAAAATCATAACTTTTCACGTTTTCCGGCACTGATTGCCAAATCTTTTAATGTGTAACATAATCTTTTAAGATGTAAGATGAAGTAAATGCACAGAAAGAGAGTTACGAAGATCATTTTTATTAACAGAATGTATGTTAGTTGTTTATGAACAATCAACAAATTCACAAAGGCGAGGTCTAATTTGTAGGTAGACCTAACGTATACCTTTCAGATCAGTCTGCAGGATTAAACTAAAACCATAATTAAAAGAATCACCCGAGATCTATTGTACCTGCATACTTATATTTTTGTACCAAGATTGCGTGTACCTTTGTGTAATCACCGCGTTCAAGTTAAACCAGTTGACCGAGTGCTCCTGCACGCTGGAAACTAGAGGTTGAAAATATTCTCTGTTCGCTAGCATCGAAGTTCAAACTAGATTCAGCGAAGTCTTCGTTAACTCCCGAAGGAAATTAGTCGGAGTTAAAAACTTCCGAGTCGCGTGAAATACACGGGACCCGCTTTCCGTTAGGTTCGACGGAAGAACGAAGAGAAAAAAAAGAGGAGGCTCGCAGACTCCGATGCCGGCAATCATTTCTCAAACTCCATAACTTGATATAAGCCACCCCCTCGACCTGCGTACGAACCGTAGCGAGACGGAAGCGATAGAGGTGAAGCAGCAGTGCCTTACATTATCGATATTACGAGGCGTCGATAAAAAATCGCATAAAATTAAGCAAGCCCCCACGTGCTCGCGATAAAACTCACTGGGCGTTTAGGTGGTGTGAGTTCCTGTATCGCGAGGGTGCCCGCAAAACCATTTTCATCTAGCGAACGAGCTTTCAATCCGCTCGAGAATGCTCCTTTAACCCCTTGCCGTATTTTAACGAGTCGGACTCGTCGTGAAGATTTTAACGAAGTCTAACAACTATGAATGTTACGCGTTTCCTTGTAGATGAAATCAAATTTGATTCGATCGTAATTAATATTTCAGCATTAAAATAAATGTGGCCATACAAAAAATATAAATTTTCTTTTCCCTTCTACGACATTTTTCGAGATAAAGACGTTTTAATCACTGCAACTGTAAAGAAAATGGTACGGCAAGGGGTTCATTACACAGTTCGTTAAATACTGGTTACGAACAAAGCGTACATATTGGCATAGTAAGATCAGACATGGGTAAAAAATATTTCAACTAAGAAATACGAATATTTGCAAATACTATTTCTCTCAACTGCATCACGTATGTTTCATTTGAAACGGTAATTTATTTCTGTATTAAATACTAGGTGAAATACTTAATCGATTTTACAAATATCCTACCAAAAGTACCTCTCTGATTTTTCGCATCCTACTTCTGGACACATTAAACTTTCAATAGCAATCGATTTTATTTGTCCATCGTTGCCCAAATCGAAGAAAATAGCAGCGACGAAACGCGTTCACACCCGAGGCATACATACGCATTGGTAGCCGTCACCTACCTCCCTTAAATCTTGCCAATATAAAATGGTACCTCTCCGATTTCTTGCACACTACTTTTAGATACATTGTATTTTAAATATCAATCGATTTTATTTGCTCATCTTCTCCCGAATCGGAGAAATCCATTTTCGTATTATATATTTTCATTCTGATTTTTCACTCATTTCCGATAATCTTAAGTTTTTAATTAAGAGCGTTGTGAAGTTTACAACATTTCACAATTGCATTTACGATGTAAACTCCTTCATCTTTCTCAATTCTTCTTCCGTTTTATTTCTTAAAACCTCAATTCTTCCTTTGTTTCTAAAGTTTTCAGTTCCATAAGTAGATTTTTTTGTGCACTTCACGTTACTTTGTTTTTTATTTTGCAATGTTGTCTTATTTTAGCTATAATACTTTTTATCTAGAATCGTATGTTATCTACTTACGTTTTTCGAATAGGTACCTAATCTAAAACGTTAGTCTGAAGTGAAGCTCGTTCCTCATCGTAGTTGTAATTCGCACCGCAGTATTAGGGACATTCCTAGTGATTTTTGTGCCGCAGCAATGAGCTCCTCCTTCGCTTTAATGTACGCAATGCTGAGGGCTTAATTTTTTTATTAAAAAGGCAAGAGAAGTTTCTTTTTATATTATTATTGTATCGGCGTAGGTATCTAAATAATAATAAAACTTCCCCTATGCAATTCAAAATAATACATAAAGAATGTACAATCATGTGAACAACAGTCCTTCGGTGATCGAGATAGAAGAAAAATTTCAAATCCTGAGATTATAAAAACATGAAAATGATCGACAATTTTGTTTGCCTCGCCAACGAGATTACATTTTTACGTATTTTAACCCTTTGCACTCGGAGCTATTTTAACTCGAAAACTAAACATTTCTTTCGACCTAGAATATTTCCATTATCTTTTTCATTTTATAGATATGAAATTGGTATAATACCTCATACGATACCTAAATGTTTAGTAATTGATTAGACACCGACATACAGTCCTCGAAAAAATAATAAGACACCTAGCATATTTTTAAATTTCTTATATTTAAAGGTGGAAAGTGTACACTCCGTTATATCCTGAATACTACATACTATCTCCAAAGTAAACACGCAAGACCTTAGGATTGTATCGCATACCATAGCAAAATTAGAGAAAGATATGTGAACTCGGACTGACATTGCTTCGACAAAAGTATAAGACATTTGGCTTATTTTCCAATCATGTGACTTCTACCATTAAGTGTTCTACTGCGAACGTATTCAAACGTTGAATCTTGTGATTTTCTTACATTATAAGTACATTTATTACAATGAAAAATAAATAATAGGTCGAGGAAAGCAGTTAGATAAAAGTGAGGTCGATCGATTCGTTCTGTTGCGCACGGTAAAGTACAGTATTAATAAAATTGCGGAATTATTAAACAGAAGTAGGTGCGCGATATATAATCTGTTAAAAAATCCAAGTGCTTATGGAGAAACGGAAGGAAGTGGAAGACATAGCGTTACTTCCGAACGTGATAAACGTGCAATTTTGCGTGTTGCGTCGAATTTTAAGGACACAACAAGACAAATAGCCGAAGAAGCAGGTGTGAAAACAAATTTAAGAAATGTACATCGCATTTTACAAGGAAGCAAACACATTAAACGGAAGAAATTAAAACAATGGCCACCGTTAATGGAGAAACACAAAGCAGCACAACTAAAGTTCGCTTGTGAACAAGTCCACTGAATGAAAAACTGGAAAAAAGTCATTAGTAGTGTCGAGAAAAAATTCAATCTAGATGGCCCTGATGGCTGGGCCTACTACTTTCATGATTGCAGAAAGGAAGAACTCCGTTTATGTTGCCGTCAAATGGGTGGTGGCAGTGTTATGATATGGGCCGCTATTGGTTACTATGGAAAAACAGAAATAAACTTTTTATCAGGTCGGATGAATACTAATAAATATATTGAACTAATAGCAGATCAGTTAAACAAGCCTGCAGCTCGTATCACGCGCTGTCACTATATTTTTCAACAGGATAATGCAGCAATCCATACTGCAAAATCTGTGAAACAATTCTTTTCTTCAAAAAATATTAATATTTTGGAATGGCCCGCTCGTTCTCCCGATTTAAATATTATACAAAATGTGTGGGGAGATTTGTCAAGACGATTCTACGCGAATGGGAGACAATATAATAACGTAAATGAACTAAAAGAAAGTATAAATCACAATTGGACACATTTAGAACAAAAACGAATCAAAAGGTTATATAAAACTATCCGAAAATGCGCGCGATTACTAGACGTAATTTAATTCAAGAGAGTTATCACAAAGTAGTAATTTTGTAGTTTTATTTGCTTAATGAAACATTTTTCTGTTAGTGTTTTATACTTTCGTCGAAGCAATGTCAGTCCGTGTTCACATATCTTTCTCTAATTTTGCTGTGGTACGCGATACAATCCTAAGATTTTACGTGTTTACTTTGGAAATAGTATGTAATATACAGGACACACACACAACGGAGTGTACATTTTCTACCTTTAAATATAAGAAATTAAAAAATATGCTAGGTGTCTTATTATTTTGTCGAGGACTATATTTAATAATGTAAATAATATTTTGATTAATAGTACAGCAATTTTTAGTGGCGCCTGAGAGCCACCATTCGAGTGCTAAGGGTTAATCTCGCTGGGAAAAAATACCGCTGTAAAACGTACGTCCGCAGTAATGGGTACATTGACCCTGTAACTTCTGTTTACTTTTCTTAAAAGACGTTTAGAAGTTTCCTAGTACGGGAGTCATTCTCGAAGACCTGTTTTGCATTTTCTGCTAGTTTCCGTGGAACTGCCGTGTTTCCCCAGTTTTGAAACAGTGTTGCAGGAATGCCGGGGGTTGCCTTTCGGTTCTTAGTGGTATCGAACACCGTCACTATAATTAGAAGTGTTTCGCAGAACTGTGGTTGAACATTGCTAGCGTGCATCTTTGTGTACGGAGCTGCAAAGTGCAGAGATAACTGCCACGCTGTTATCGTAATGGGAGTGGTAGTGCTTTGTTAGTGCTTAACTAGGGAAATGAAAACTAAACGTTTCCAGGAATGTAAAACCGATGCAGTTCGAATCGAGGGAATTGCTTAAGGGCTGTTGCAGGAACGAGTGTGTTGGCTATTGGCAATCTTCAGGATTTACCGTTGTTCTTCGGAGAATATTAAAAGCAGTCCGTTTCGTCGAAAGAAATCTTCCAAAGATGTTTCCGCTTCCTCGAACGTGTACTACTTTCGACATTATGCAAACACGAAATAATATACCGTCTGAACACTAATATTGCCTAGAAATCTTAGAATTAGTATCTAATATTCCGTGGTAAGCTGCGAATTAGTATTATTTCAAACATAAATATTTAAATTTAAAGAAACGCGTTTCGTGAGTAAAAATATTCCTAGGATGGTTTTGGCTCTTCGAATATCTGCCAATCTCGATACGATGTTAACATAGAAGATTATAGTGATGCTTCGGCTGTGTAGAACTTCGATCATTTATAGCTTGCAACGAAGTTCAAAAAATTATTGTTCACGTGGGAATATTTAGAAACAATAAGAAAGAACCTTAATATTCACTAAGTGTTGCGGATCGCGCGAGCTCCGCGACGGCACGCGACTTATTATAGGCCAGGGGAGAGAGAGGTGACGGGGTTGCCAAAAATCATAACATTGATTCTCTACCATAGAGGCCCCTCTTCACCTCTCCTCCCATCGTTCTGACTCCTCGGGCACAGCTGATTACCCGAAGAGTCAGTTGCTTTTCGAACTCCCGCTACGCTTGAGCGGTTAACACTTTCGCTACTGGAAAACAATCGCTTTGCTTGAGCTATTAAAATACTAAGGCCTTTGCACTTCTCGGGTCTTCTAGTTTGCAGCCTACACTGGATTCTAGCTTCTCTTGTTTAAAGTTCGTTACGTTCTAGTTTAAGTTAGTTCTAAGTGGTGACGGTTCCTTTGACATCAATTTAAATAAACTGGACAATGACTTGTGCTTTATACACTTAACCAACAGTGCTAGTGACATTGATTTTCATATCCTTCCACGACCCTCCTATTCCTTTACACTAAGAAAATAGAATATTGTTCAATTATAGTTGATACATAATATTTAATATTTACAAAATTGAACATCAAAGCTAAAAATATTTTACTTTGTATACCAATGATCCCAATATGTTCTAAATAGTGCAACTAATACAAATAACTGTATAAATTCATGTTTTTATAGAATATTCAACTTGTTTCTACATTTAAAGGTTTTCTTCTTATAAAAAAGCATACAACTAAAAACGTTCCTACTTTAATACATACATATAATACCTAAATATTACTTAAGGAAGATCGATAAAATGAAATTCTGAAATTTCAACTATTAAAACTATTATAAGGTGACTTTGTCAGAATGGTAAATTTATAATGCATGTAGGTACTAATTAAAAGGAAATCAACCATAACCATTACGAAATTAAATCAATTCTCGCAACCAAATTACACATATTCATGAAAACATCTTCCGCTTTATACATTTATAGAAACGTTAGGTGAAAATAGAAAATTACGTTTTATTAACCCTTTGCACTCCGAATTATTTTCCATTTTTGTTGCCAACAACTCCCAACTATTTTAAGTGTTTTATTTGAAATTTACTTCAAACGTCAGTTTCTTGACTAGTACTTATTTCAAACACAATTTTGTTTACTAATCATATTAAATATGTATACTCATCTCTCAAACTTCGTTGTAATTTATATTTGTGGAACTTGAATTTGTTTTTAAATAAAAAATAAGAAATTAAATAAATAAATGAAGAACCAAATGCATATAAAAACGCGTTTCATTTACATTTTTCTTTCTATGATGTCGAGTCATACTCGACAAAGGAGTGCAAAGGATTAAGTTACTTAATCATTGTGTTTTTTACGCGGTCGTACTTGAACGGATATATCAAGCGAACAGGATATAAAATACCAATGCAATGTAAAAGATTAAAACAGTGAAAGAAACGGGGAGAAAGAATGTGCAGAAGCACGAAGCAGACTAAGAAATCTCTTGGAAAGATAAGAAAAATGAGACGGAACAGGGAGAAAGATAGGTGAAACCAGCGTATATGTATACACCGCGTCTAAGAACTGAGTGTTGGTTAAAGAGTAATTTTATAGTGCAAAACACGTTTTCTACGAATTACTTTAAAGCGGCTTGACCGTCCCTTGTGTCCGTTCAATTTTACTGCTCACGGATACACACACACGTTCCAGCGGTGACAGCCATTTTCTAAGCATGTCCAATTCAACGGAGGATATAATAACTTTTATAATACACGTTTCCTCGTAAAGATTTGAACTATGAATAATATTACACTCGGAATTACATCTGCAAAGTGGATTCTCTTGGTAATGCTTGATATACGCGAGACCATTATTTCGACGAGATCTCTCGTGTATTTTTATTCTGGCAACCAATGTAATCGAACCTAGACGGGGGTCTGTTTCAATTCTCTCCGCCATTAATTCGGTTGCACGACGGAATTCAATAAAACAGGAACGTGCTCGATGGAATTCTGCATTTTATTCCAGTCACAGTTTGTTTGACGGCTTTCTACGACACTTTTAATAAAAACTAGAAAAGTGAACGATTCAGTGAAGTTTGAGATCGAAAAGTCGGGAAGAAATACGCGGAATTAAATGTACGAAGTAATTTTTCCTGTTTATCCTACTTTAATCATAATTATGTTTAACTTCAAATATTAATTAATAGACTGTAGATTTTTATGGGAAATAACAATTTTCCAAGTTAATTAAATAAAAACATATTCTTTGTTCCAATAATTTGAAGAGGTCGAAAATAATACAATAATAATATTCGTAAATGTTTTATATGTATTTCACCTATTCTTTTTTGTTATAAATGCATAATATTCGCAGACTGCGAATTATAGTTAGAACCGCGTAAAAAATCAAATAGGAACACAGTAAGTGTTTAGAAAGGATTCCGCTGTTTAATTGAATAGTTCTGAGATTATCTAAAACTTTAAATGCAATGAATCTCAATCATTGTACAATACAATTTCTACATAAAGATATTGTTTGTCATTATATCTTATAATTATGCTGCGTGCTTCTTTCTTTTGCACAGTAGTGTATGTATATTGGCATTTTCAGTTTCTTAAATTTTTTAACAAGTCTGAATGTCATCTACTTAATTTTACTATAAATGCATAACGTTCCGCAGTCTACTAATAAGTCTATCGATCACTAACTCAGACAGAAATATTATTTTTTACACAGCAACTCGTGCAATTCTCTTGAAAATTTGTTAGCAGTAGGTATAAAGAGTAACTATTGCGTTTAAAGAATTGTTTAGAACGTTATGTTTTAATTCTTTTTTGTAATGTGAAAATGTGTTTACAGAACCTAGAAGCGACATGAACTTCATTGTTTACCTGGCAGTCACAAACAATCTAAATAAGTTTTGAAAGTCCATCAATTTAATGGATAAAGATAACAGATTAAAATTAGTTACACGATATCATTGTTACTCATTGTATACTGTGGATGCGGTAAATCAATTTTAGAGATCGAAGCGATAAATCAAGATTGATCGCTTCATAATTGTTGATGTTGTTTCGTATCAACTTTCGTGCTCAAATATAGGAGATAGTTATTAGATAATTGCAAAAGTAGATTAGAAAATAAATCACAAGTGGTTACATTTTAAAAGAACAATTTATTAATCAATTATACATATGTATGCACGTATGTACATCGATTATACAGTATAAACATACGTCTCCTAATGTTTTGTAACGTTTCTCGTAGGAACTGCGTGGTTTTTCTTGAAAAAAGGTCTTGAGGTCTCTGAAAATCGAGCAGAAACTTTCGCAATCATCCAATCATTTTACAAATTGAAAATTTGAAAAGATTCGGTTTCCAGTTTAACAATGGTGAATAGCTATATGGAGGAATCCTCGGTGTGCAGAAAACAATTTACTTTGAAGGCCGCAAACTCTATTACCGGGCGAAACGTGCTCGGTAAAATAATGACTTTCTCTAGCTCGGTGTCACAGCTCGGTATTGCATCATCGGATGATTCTAATTTGTGTCATCTAGGTCGCTGGTGCACCGGCAAAGGTTATGTCTCAAGCTCAGTGGGTCGTCGCGTCGGAGACAAAACAGATCGCTCTGTTCGTACCCTTTACATTGCCGTTTTGCGAAATCCTCGAGATGCCATTCCGTTTAACGTTCTCATATTCTAACAATACACATATTGTAAGTGCATTGAATGATAATATATGTACATATTAGTTTTTCCAATGAACTTCCTCATGAACAGCTCATTTTTTTTAACACAGTCACCACCGAACCTCTTATCTGAGAAATCTCATTTGTTGCAATCGATGTAGAAAGTTTCTATGTTACATAAAAATCCGCAGTATAGGAATTATTAGACTGCGGGTTTCTTGTATTTATGACAAAAACGTGTTGGTGTAATTTAAGAATGTCAATTTTATTTCCAACTTACAAAGGTTATTAACACCTTGCGTATTACTATAACGAGTCAGACTCTTCATAAAGATTTTAAGAAGGTCTAACAAATATGAGCGTTGCGCATACATTTATAAGAAAACCTAGGTCAGGAGACTCATTTTGATGATATGTTTACGCTCTGAAACACAAATAAAAATTTTTTAACGAAGACTTTAAGAAAATTAAGTACCGAGGATAATTAATAAGTTCGCAGCCTTAATTCGCATAATTAAATTAAATTAAATCGTTAGGTTGCCACATACGACAAACTGCCCCCAGTTGTTAAACTATTGACTGCATTTTCGGAGCTATAATTCAGCAATTTCATAAATCGCCACATCAAATTTTGGGGGAGTATTCCAGAAGGACTGTATTGCTGCAATACCATCTTTAATAAATAAATTTTGAAAATAACATATGGACCTTCTTAAGTCGTCGTGATGTTTCCACTGTTTTAAATTACATCCGTCCATTGTTATCATAAATGCATAACATCCGCAGTCTATCAATGTGGTATACTCATTTAGTTACCATTACAAAATACGACTGCATTTTCGGAGCTACAATCCAGCACTTTTAGAAATTGCCAAATCAAACTTGGGGGGTGTATTCCAGAAGGACTGTATTGATAGAATACCATCTCTGATAAATAGATTTTGAAAATATAATATAGACCTTCTTAAATCGTCTTGATGTTTCTACTGTTTTAAATTACATTCGTCCATTCTTGTCATAAATGCATCAAATCCGCAGTCTATCAATGTGTGGTATACATACGTATTAATTTAGTTACCACTACACAATAAGACTGCATGATTTTTCTTATTTTACCAACGATAGCCCCTTAACCGAGAACCTTTTGTCCAACGACGTAGGTCTGAGCAGCGTGTGAGGGTGAAACACGCAAACGTGGAAGGTGCAACCGTCCACAAATAAGGACGCGTTTCCGAATAGGGACATTTACCGAACCCGAAAGGCAAACGCGAAGCAATCGTGCGTGCACACGGACAAAACTTTGTCGCCGGGCGTATCAAAGCATTCGCCGTTCCTTCGAGGGGATGGCGTGCGCGCACGATGCTGCTTTTTATTTATGCCGGCCATTTTGCGGCTGGATGGGACGCCATCTTGTTTTTATAGCCACCCCTCAGACGGCTTCGACCAACCCTCATTCTATCTACATGCAGATACGAATCCCCAGGCATTTTATCTTCGGAACTTGTTGGGTCTTCGTCGTTCATTGGAACGCCACGAAAGAGCTGCGAATTCACGCTCCCCTTCTTCTTCTTCTTCTTCTTCTTCTTCTTCTTCTTCTTCGTTCGCTCGTTCGTTCGTTCGTTCGTTCGTTCGTTCCTCCCCGCCGATCCCTTCCGCCATTACGTTTCCGGGAAGAATCCTCGACGAGGATGGGCTCCCTTTGTTTTATTCATAGCGGATCCGTCGATCTGTACTGATTACATTTTAAAGACATTCTTGCTTCCCCGAGAGAGAGAGAGAGAGAGAGAGAGAGAGCACCGGCAGAGAGACTCCGCTCACGCCTCTCTTAAGGCGGTAGTCTCGTGTAAACGCTGCAAAATTTAACAATTCTCATGAATTTTTTTCAAAGTGATGGTAGCGTCTGACGTTGAAATTTTTCTTTGTAATTCGTTTAACTACTATTTAGTCGTACTGAACAATTTTTTATAGTTTTAATCACTTCTCTCTTGGCTCTACATGTCTTGTCCGCAATAAATACAACTTAAAATAGAAAAACTTAGTCGTTCTATTTTCAACTTATTAATATTTGCATAACACTTGAAATCTTGCTACGTTCGAAGTTTTTCTAATTATAGTACCACGGAAGAGAAACTGAATAGTTTCAGTAACGTGAGAACTGTAAACAGTTTATATGCAAAGTGCATTCAAGGAAAACGAGTGTAGAATGTATAAATTTGTGGTGAGGATTCATAAAAAGCTCTATACTATTTAATTAATGTTTATAATGTAAACTTTTTAAAATTATTGTACTCTAGTATACATATGTACCTATTATGTATATATATTATAAAATAAATGAATTAAATAACAATTTTTACATAAAATGTCTGGGTCTAATGAATGGGTTTGTGGATCATTATGCAAAATAAACATTTTTTTCACTAATTGCAACACGTATAGGATCCAAATAGGAATTTACTTCTTAAATACTTTTAATTCTTCCACTGCTTGATATTATACTCGTTCAGTTTAGCTATAAACCAATCAAATCCATAGTCTAGTCATAACATTGTCATTTCACTGAGAATTCAAGCATACAATTTTGATTCAATGCTGATCAAATTGAATCAATTTTGAGAGTAAATTTTGAAAGTCTACTTAAGGGTTATAACGAATGCATTTAAAAGAGATTGATTTGTTCATCCGTCTACACGAGACTGCCCCCTTAACACCGGGAACTCCTCCTCCGGTTTGCTTCGTGTTTCTCGTCCTCGGTGAATACGGTCTATCACGCTCCGAGGACTCTGGTGAATGTACCTCTTAAGGGTACTTACAAGGTCTACTTGTTAGAACAGAACGCCACGGTAACGTCGGAGTAATTGCCGATGTCAGCCGCGGTTTCTTCCATCAGCCGGTCGCGAAAGGGTTCGCCTCAAAATTGCGGTTGTCACTTATGCCGGGAAGCGGACATATTGGCGCACTTGCCTCTCACTTGGGTGCTATTGGAAATGGATGCTCTGGAAACTTGGATGGAGACGTGTGCCGCCATTGTGCACCGAGATCTTGTAACTTGCGAGCTTTGTGTAACAGGAATTTGGGACACGGTCGAGTAACCAGAGAAAGCAGATGTTTCGAATAAAATATTCTCGCAAATAGATGCGCATATTTGAACAGAATGCTACTCGAGAAATTATATTTTTGTGTTTCTGTTAGTTTTTGGGTCGATGAACTCGTTCAATGATTTAAGGCGCTTGTTAGTCCAGTCAACAAAAAGTTGTAGAAGGAAATGGAGGGAACACAATTTTTAACTTTGGGTCCTTGTTTGGACTAGTTACGAGGTAAACATATTAAAAGTCCCCACTCCTGGGAGGTGAGCGGGGTGCAGGCGGGCACGTAGAATGTCCCCTTTTTCGGTTTTCCGCTTATATCTCAGAAACTGCGATAAGACCATTCTATACAAAATTAAAGCTGACAAAATGTGCCGCAAGATTGATTCGATTCAGTTTTTCGCTATCTCGCATAGTTTCCGAGATATCCGCGCTCAAAGTTCCCTTGGCATTCTTTGTTCGAGTTAGTGTTTTTGCTTCAATTTCAATTTCAACTCCAATTTTTCAGTTTCAACATCAATTTCACAATTCCAACTTCAATTTTTCAATTTCAACTCCAATTTTTCAGTTTCAACATCAATTTCACAATTCCAACTTCAATTTTTCAATTTCAACATCAATTTCACAATTCCAACTTCAATTTTTCAAGTTCAACTTCAATTTTCCAATTTCAATCTCTATCTTTCGATTTTATCCTCAATTTTAAAACTTCAGTTTCAATTTCAACTTTAATTTTTCAATTTCAACTTCACTTTCAACTTCTATTTTTCGTTGTCAATATCAATTTTTCAATTTCAACTTCAAGTTTTCAATTTCCACTTCAATTTTTGAGTTTCAACATCAGTTTCTCAATTTCAACATCAATTTTTCAATTTCAACTTCAATTGTTCAGTTTCAACATCAATTTCTCAAATTCAACTTCAATTTTTCAAGTTCAACTTCAATTTTCCAATTTCAATCTCAATCTTTCGATTTTATCTTCAATTTTAAAACTTCAGTTTCAATTTCAACTTTAATTTTTCAATTTCAACTTCAAATGCACGTAGAAGTTCCCTCTTTTCGATTTTCCGCTTATATCTCGGAAATTATGCGTCCTAGCGATAAGACCATTGTATACAAAATTAAAGGTGACAAAATGTGCCATAAGATTGACTGCATTCAGTTTTTCGCTATCTCGCATAGTTTGCGAGATATCCGCGCTCAAAGTTCACTAATTGGGCTGAAGAGTTAGCTAGACAAATAAGGCAAAAAACGCGCGCGCGTGAAGCAAAAATTCTTTTTCGCAATTAATGAACTTTGAAGCGCGGATATCTCGGAAACTATGCGAGATAGCGAAAAACTGAACGGGGTCAATCTTGTGGCACATATTGTCAGCTTTAATTTGGGATAGAATGGTCTTATCGCCAGAACGCATAGTTTCCGAGATATAAGCGGAGAACCGAAAAAGGGGATCTTCTACGTGCCCCCCTGCACTCCGCTCACCTCCTAGGAGTGGTGAATTTTAGTATGTTTACCTCCTAACTAGTCCAAACAAAGTCCCAAAGTTAAAAATTGTGTTCCTTCCATTTCCCTCTACACCCCCCCCCCCCCCATGAGCATTCATTGACTGAACTATGTTTCAAATACTGAAAATGTAAGATTGGCGTATTTAATTTATATGTACATATCGTTCATGCACTAGAAAAACGTCACAACTAAGAATTTTTCAGTTTTCGTTTTATTACATTAAAATACTCGCCAGAGTATTAATAAATAAATTTTTATGTTAATACATACTTATAAAACTAACCCCGTAGATGTACCTATGTATTTGATAATAGTCAACAAATTCATGAATAAAGGACTATGAATTAATTTGTACACGGAATACTATCTTTGTCGATTACAAAGTGAACTAAATACTAGCTAAAAAGGAAAAAGTTATAAACACTGTGGTTCTGCTAATAATTTCTGTTTTATTCTTTTTGGAAGATTTCAAGACTAATTTAGTGACGACCATAATAATCAACTTCTTGACTTTTGCAAAATAAACTTCTGGAGAATAGTAGACGAGATGTCTTATAAGTAGATTGCAGAACTTTCTGCAAATTTAGATATAGATTGTAATATACAGATGTACGAAAATCATTCGAGAAAAGGTCTGTTTTCTTTTGTAATAGATTCAGTAAATAAAATGTCTATAATTTGATACATAGTAACAATTTAGTGGAATTGTAATAGAATATATTCTTCTCTTCAGAATGTTAGAAAAATAAAAACGTAGTAAAACTAGAGAACAGTTTTCTAAGTTACAGCGTATGAATGTGTAAGAAAAGCAGTAAATAATAACGAACAGAATGATATGTAGATTATTTATGGAATGACCTCCTAACATAAATAGACGCGAGAAAAAATTCAACAACATTTCCCATTCTTTCTTCATTATTTACTTGTACAAGGAAAAATTTCGTACCGTCACAACTTTCACGAAGTAATATTTCCGATCGTAAAAGACTCGTATGCAAAATTCATTCTTCTCTGAGCTATC
This sequence comes from Lasioglossum baleicum, assembly GCF_051020765.1. Taxonomy (NCBI): domain Eukaryota; kingdom Metazoa; phylum Arthropoda; class Insecta; order Hymenoptera; family Halictidae; genus Lasioglossum; species Lasioglossum baleicum. The sequence goes on from NC_134945.1 coordinate 4,391,873, forward strand.
TCCTGTGCATAAGTTCCAGGAGCTGGGTTATCCTTCACGTTGTGTTGTAAAAACTGTTGATATAAATCGTAAATAACGTCGTTTTTCCTTTCTCTAAATTTCTTTCTCTGAGAAACAAGTTTTAAATATCGTTAAACCAGTACACTTAACTGCTGCACACAGACGTTACACACAAAGGTTGTGTCAAATTAATACTTTCGTTGTTGTTATTATTATCTAATCATTATAGAATTTTCATCACTTCAGAAAAAATTATTCTTAACATAACTTAAATCTTTGCACTTGGAGCTATTTTAACTCGAAACTGAAACATTTCTTCCGACCTAGAATAATTCCATTCTACATATGTATATCTTTTGGAATGGTAAATATCAGTAAAAATGTTTAAAAAGAAATTCTCGTAACGTATTCAATTGTAGATGTAGATATACAGATCAAGCGTTTGGTGACTTCAATGCCTGGTGAAATAGTATTATTTCTAATGTCGATGCAATACATACAAATTGAATATGTATAAAATACGTTTATTCTGAATCCATTATTAGAAGAAATAGACTTCTATTTAATTTCAGATACATACAGTTAGGAGTAAAACTAATCACACAAACTTTAAATCAGAATAACTTTTTTATGAATAGACCAAACCACTTCAATTTCTCTGTAAGGCTAGATGAATTAGTTTAGTAAATGACGTCTAAAAAATATGTTGAAAAAATGCATTTGGTCGGAATTGTGAAAAACAATAGTAAAAATTTATTTTTACGACTTTTTAGCTGGGCCAATAACGAAAATTTAAAATATGTGTTCTGTCAACTTGTATAAATTATATACGCTCCGAAAATTTCATTGAAATTGGTTAATTGGTTTACGAGTTAAAAACGATCAAAACTGGTAAAAAGGCTGAAAATCTTGAAAAATTGCAATTTTTACCACTTTTGATCGTTTCTAACTAGTATAAACCGATTTAACCAATTTCAATGAAATTTTCGGAGCTTACATAATTTATACAAGTTGACCGAACACATTTTTAATTTTCGTTATTAGCCCAGCTAAAAAAGTCGCAAAAATCAATTTTTACTATTGTTTTTCACAATTCCGACCAAATGCATGTTTTCAACATATTTTTTAGACGTCATTTACTAAACTAATTCATCTAGCCTTACAGAGAAATTGAAGTGGTTTGGTCCATTCATAAAAAAGTTATTCTGATTTAAAGTTTGTGTGACTAGTTTTGCTCCTAACTGTATACATATACATATAACAAAAGGATTTAATCACGTGATGATACTTTCGAGTATAATGTATAAGTCTAATATACATATAGTATACATATAAGTCGAAGTAGGTTAAGTAAACTGATAGAAATGGAGCATCTTGATTCGAACATTTACAATGTGTCGCTGATGAAAGTGCTAATTGAAACGTGTCGGCCGTTCACGACCGTACTTTAGATTGCATTTAATACCTGCATATCGCATGATACGATCGCAAACTTTAACGGTTCCGCGAATATAAATTGCTATAATTCCTATTACACACACGACGTATTCACGCATATTATGTAAAGATGCATATCGTTCATGAGCGTCGTTTGATGCGATTTCGTTCGAAGGTATGCACGAACGTGTTGTAATTAATCTGAGAATGTTTATGTAAATTCTTTCTTTCGTGCACCGATCAAACAGAACAGAATTTTCAATTCATTACCTGCGTACATAACGAATTGATTTAATTGTTTTACTAATCGTCCCGAAAGATTTTTATTTTATTCAATGTATACATTTGTCGTTAACAAATTATGTAAGCACAAGAACCTTGCAAAAATGGTAAAATCTAAAGTTTATACTATTTTATTTTGAATTTAACAAAAGTTAAAGTGAAGAGAATCAAATTTTATCCGATTTTCGTTTTATTTAATTTATTTAGAAAAATGTGAAACATAAAGCCAGACGATCTAATTATTCTTAATTTTGAAACGTTTCAAATTCAGAAAATATAAGCGTCACGTTATTTTATAGTAATATGCTGTGTTTGCACACTTAGCACTCGAGGGGTGACTCTGAGGCACCACTAAAAATTGCTGTACCATTATTCGAAATATTGTTTACATTACGTTATAGACATAACATCTGAATCACATTGTTTATTTAACAAAAGTTTTCATCATATGGTCACCAGTTATAAAGGTTGGGTTCTTGACGTTTTCATGGTTTGAAATAACCGCCAAATATCGATCGTCTTATGTTTTGATCGATTGACCCGTTGGGCTCTGTTTCTATTGGCTTTGTTTGTCTCTGATCCAGTAGCTTGTTCGACAACATGAGAACAGCATGTGCTAAGACATTTTCAATTCCGTGTTTAAAATTTTCATAAAGCAAGTGAGTAATTTAATACAGTATCTTGATACATAATTACAATCCGATTTCACAGATATTCCAAAATTTCTGGTTATTACATTAGAAAATATTTTTCAGACGCAGTTTTTCTACTTTCTTGAAAAGGATCCAAATTAGGATCGAAACGTTGAAAGTTTAAACTAACGTGCAAAATTTGCTTTTTCTTAAATAATTGATCGAACCGTTGCGCCGAGGACATCAACATATTATTCATTTAATAAACATACGATCGATAATTCAAACAATATTGTTAAATACATATTTAATATAAATACATTATTAAATATGTTTGCATCTAATCAATTACTAAATATTTAAGTATTAGAGTAAAAAGTCATATTATATGAGAATGAGAAGAGTACTTCTTTGAATACAAAAATGTTTTTATAATACATACATTATTTTTATTTACACTTAAGTACAATTAATTCACTTTTATTTTTTCTTAATACAATCTTTCAAAACTTTGTTACCTTTTTCCGATATCTTAATAAAACAGGGTTGAAAATAATATGCACCTACTCATTTTCGTCATAAAAGCATAGAATCCGTTGTCTAGTTATAAACGTTCCACCTATATTCTAATTTTTTAGCAGCCAGTTAAAATGATTAACTATGTATTTACATTAAATCCAAGAAGAGTATCAATGATATAAAAGTTTGATATGAGATATAAAAGTGGATATAAAAGAACTATGTTCAAAAACATGTAATAAACAATTAGTGCATAAGAATTTGAATAAATCTAGGCTACATGAACTCGGCAAAACTATCGGGCTACAAAGATTAATAACCCAGACCAAAAACTACCCGAAACCGTCGAAACTTCGTTGACTAAAAATCCAAGACCCCGCAGCGAACGCAAGCGTAAACGATTCAGCTAGTAGTGAGAAGCAACGATTAATTATAATTTGCCGCTCCTTAAAAACCGCGTTTTACAGACATTTTATGCACGGCCATAAACCGTCAACTTTACGATTAAAGTTACTATCAACCCCTCCTCGCCTGCAGCCCCTTACCGCCGATCTTACACTTCTCTAACCCCGTACGGGCGCGCGAGCCCTCATATTTTTATTCTGGACGTGCGCGAATTCTTTTTTCATCGTTCTTCATATTATTCAAGTAATGGCCCCTCTCGTCTCCGCTTAAGACCGTTCCTTTTTAGAGCTCCTGAAATGTTACCGCGTTACGCCGCGCCGCGGTCGATGTCGTAAGGTTATATCGTCAGGGTAAATACTTCGACCGCAGAGACTCGTCGCCACCGCCGTGGCGTTTTAACAAAAATTGCGCGGTAACAGCCTTCCCAAGCCAATGTCGCTGCAGCCATTGGACAAGTTTTAGCGGGCAGACTGCTGTTAGACACGCTAACGACCGGGTCCCGCTTCACCGAGACGTGATACTTCGAACCACGAAAAGAACACCGCACGAGTATCGCCGGGACGCACGAACAATCTTTCCCCCATCTCCTTTCATCCCTTTCTCGTTGAGACTTTCAGTCGCTCTGTGTTATCTTCGTTACTGTCGCAAAGCTCTCTACCGTAACTGTCCAAATTTTATCCCCCCCCCCCCCTGGGGAGAATCCCTCTTGGAACCAGTTAACTCTTCCGACCCGACAAAGGTACGCCGCGCCGCACAGTGGAACAAACCGATATGAATTCTGTGTCAAAGTCAAAGAACTTTTGATCGAAATATGAGATAAAGTGATGATTCTTTTTTTAAATTAAAGTCGAAATATTGCAGAATATGGAAAATAGACAGATTATATTGACATTGTATTAAATTTTTATTAAAAGCTTAAGTTTTTATATTTATACATATAAGCACATGTATAAACGTTTTTTTATCTATGAATATTTGTTTAAACATCAAAGTGAAACATCAATGTTTAAAACAAATATTCATACATAAAAGAAAGTTTATATTCTTATGATAGTAAGGTGTGCAAAACAATGAGGTGTACAAATATAAGAATATTAACAGAAATGATAAACACTTTTCTTAATCTGTGTTTATTTGTATTATACTTCATCCTGAGAATCAGGATCAATACATTGATTTTCTATTGATACATCCATTAGTAGTGGTAAAACTTCAGAGAGTATTTGTTTCTTACATATTTTATAGAAAATATAATAATGTTTCGCATTAAATCCAATAGATAAAAATCAAATAAACAGTTCATGCTTTCTTTAACAATTATATTTAATCGGAAATAATATATTAACATTCTTAAATTCTTTTAATCTGTCTATTATTTTAAGTTTCACCTACTCAATTTTGTTATAAATGCATAAAATCAGCAGTCTCATTATACATATAGTACAATCTCATTATTATCTCATTATTATTACCAGTCAACGGATTTTATGCATTTATGACAAAAATGAGTAGGTGTAATTTCAAACATTAAAGACAATAGACGAATCTAAAAATACGTTTATATTATTTTCAACCTCTTGAGCATATTAAGAGAGAAAATAAATTTCTGTGTCACTCTGTTTTCTTGCAATTCAGGTGGAAAATTTTTATTTTGCATGAAGAACAGCTGTCTTATTATTACAGTACTCATTAGCCGGGAAGGAGTGGCAATTGATTGAGCATAATTCAGTATTCTATTAATAACTAGAAAAAGATATCGAACATAGTCGAACATGTTTTTATTACAACTCACTAATTCGTAACAAAAATGATTTAAGATTAGTACCAATTAAGGAATTCTGTTTCGAAGTACGTTCTAAATAAAACACTTAAAATCATAACCAGTTGCTGGAAACAAAATCGAAAAGAATTACAGTAAAAACCCGTGCGAACATCGAAGAAGAGTTTCGTCCACCGGCCGAACACGTTGTTTCTCGCCGAAAAAACCCGATCGAAGCCGTTCCATTAATCGAATGCAACAAAAACGATCAACCGTCGACCCGATAATTTCCAGCGTCTCATTAGACCCGTGGGGATTTATCGTAACAAGTCCTTCCGTCGATCTGATGCGACGCGTCTCGTTCCAATTCGTAAATTCGAAACCCCGTATCACGGTGCCGTGCGTGCGTCCGGCTATTCTACGAAAGTAATTACGGGAATGAATTACAAGAGAGACGGCAAACCGTGCCGGTAAGGCATGATAATGTGACCGAGAGTATAATGACAGGTGCGCGATTATCATCCTAATAAGCGAGTGACGCAAGAAAAGCCTCTCGGTGGATAAGAATGCGAGGAGGCCAATGAGCAGTTTAAGAGTTTTAGCATGGTCGAGGAAAGTCTCGAAACGAAACGAGACAAGAGAGAGACGGAGAGAGAGAGAGAGAGAGAGAGAGAGAGAGAGAGAGAGAGAGAGAGAAAGGAGAGAGAAGAGGCGAAAGAGAACATGGGATAAGGCGCGAGACGGTCTCGTCCTTCCACGCCTGCCGGTGTTTCTCGGTTTCCCACAGATGCTTCGAATTAGGCTTCGTGAAATGAACTTGAGAAGTTTGTCATTATCCCTTGTCTATTACGCCTAACGCTAAAACTGTCCGCGCGCGGACGTGGAATTTATATTCTTCTTGGGGTCTAGTCTTGTAAATACATATACCGAAAAGGACCTTGCGCCATTTTGCGACCGTATCGTTTGATCTTGTAAATCTGAGGTGGCCAACCTATTACATATCATGCGTCAATCTTATTCGCATACAAGTCCAGCACTTTTTCTACCTTCTTACGTTCATTTCTTTGGTTAGAAGATAATGATAGGGGTGGGATCTGCTTCGCTTAGGGGAGGAAGAGGCCTAACTCAATCACGCAACTAAATTAATTAATTTACGCCAGTTCAAAAGGCACTCTTCATCGATAGGACGATCGCTGTCGTGAACCCCGTAATTCACATCCTACAATTGTAAACTGTCAAAAACATACTTACGTATTTCGAATAGGTACCTAACTTGAAACGTTAGGCTGAAGTGAAGCTCGTTTCTCATCGTAGTTGCAATTCACACCGAAAATACTTTCATTTTCGTCTTCAGAACTTGAAGGCACACCACACAAGCACATCTTCTACGTAAATTCAAAATATTATCCAATTCACTTTCCAAGGACTCCTGAACATTTTCTTTGTCTATGTATAATCTCATTACCACTATTATCACTGTAAAGTTCAATTTCATTTTCTTCTGATTCACTTTCTTCATGCTCATGCACACAAATTGTCGATCACTCTCATATTTTTATAATCTCAGAATTTGGAAAAACATTCTTCATAAAAGGTAAAAAGGAGACCATTGTTCTTGTATACACAAGATCATCAAAATGAAATTGCCGCAGACGGAACCAGTTGGGAAAGAAATAAAAGAAGGATCTACTGCTGGAAGATTACATAATACATATTTTCAAAGACATATTCCGTCCCATATTCCTTTCGTAAGAGATGGTAATCAAAAGAATAAATATAAAAATATTCTATATCTAACCAAATACATGTAAAAACACGTTTCATTTACATTTTTCTTTCTCCGATGTCGAGTCAAACTCAACAAAGGAGTGCAAATGGTTAATGCAACTAAGATTCTTCCTTTTCCCCCCAAAAATAGAGTTTACTATACATACATCCACCTGTATGCATAAAAGCAATCTAAATATGTGTAAAGGCAATCCGTGTCTCAATTAGCACTCTTCGGTTATATTTACGTTGTAATTGACCGGATAATATTGACGAGATTATTTCATGTTTCGTTCGCAATTTCTGCATGCTGCCGGGTATTTTTGGACAAGGGCGGAGCATCGGTAAAGGACAGGCTCGCGGATAGCGGGAAGAGGGATGGATAATGGAATAATATCCACCTGATGGTCGTTTACCCTTTAACGATGATTCCTCGGTTTCGGGCAAACTGCGAGAGAGAGCAGTTACGTGTCAAATTTAATTTCACGGGAAATTTTCCACGTCCCACCATTTTCTGCCCACCCCGTAGCTGCGCCGCGCCGCCCGCCCGCCGCGCCGGTGAGATCATTATCGTACTAATCATTAATTTCAGGGCTTAGCTTCCGGTGCTGATGTATCAGTTATCGTTGAAAGGGTTATCGTAAAATTTCAAACCCTTCAGCGCCGATCCCGGTAAAATTTACACCTGTACCCGCTTGTTACACACGTACAATGATGGAAAGAACAACAATGGTAAAGTAATTGTGCTGATATCGAATTTAAAGATTTTCCATCGTGCAAAGAATAATGATTAGACTGCGGATCTTTATGCAAAATAAAAATGTTCTGCATTGATCGTGGGCAGCAGGAGTAAAATAAAAATTGATTTCATCCCTTAATCATTTTGTTGCATTAAAAATAACGTTAGAACACTCTTAAATTTTTCTAAGCTGTTATTGTCTTATATTTCACCCAGCCAATTTTTTCTTAAATGCATAAAGATCCGCAGTCTAATAATGATTAATTTTTAGCACTCGAGTGACGACTTTGAGGCTCCACAAATACTACTATATCAGTAATGTAAAATAATTGTTACGTTTTATATTAGATAAATTACCAAACATTTGAGTATTGCGCGAGTAAATTGCATCAGTTTAATATGTATAAAATGAAAAAATCATAAAATGGAAATATTTTACAATGAGGAAGCGAATAATTCAAATCGTACAGTCGTAAAATTCGTACTTACATAGATTGAGAAAATTGGAATTTTTACATTTTTTGTATAAAACAATAGTTCTGAAAGACACTCTAAGACGGTAACTATTGATGTGTTGATGAATATATCGAAAGATTGTTACGATAAAAGACAGTTTAATTTACTTGAGGAATTCATTCCTTCGTTTCTTATGGTTTATTTAGCTGTTGGTTACAGGACAACTATAGCCACAAGATTCACTAAGAGTAAATCAGTTAATCGTTTGAAAAGGCATTTAATAGACCTAGTTATGCTATTATTTAACTACTTATATTAAATTAATTAAATTCCTTTTCAGTCGTTTAACTGATTAATTCTTACAATTAGTGAATATTGTGGTTATAGTTCTGTAACCAACAGATAAATAAACCATGACAAACGAAGAGGAATGAATTCTTCAATTAAATTAAATTGTCTTTTATTGTAACAATCTTTCAAAATATTCATCAACAAATCAATAGTTACCGTCTTCGTGTGTCTTTCAGAACTAACTTAACAATTGTACTATTGAATAACGAACAATTATTATTAGTAACATCTATTTTTGTTATGGATTAAATAAATGCAATTTTTACGAAACGTTAAAAATCTGCAAAGTACTTAACACGTGTTTAAAGATAGTGTTAAAAATCGCATGATTCATATGTAAAAACCTACTACAATTAGCTAAATGAAAGCATAAGATAAAAAATGCGCTACTGAAAAATGAACAGTCACCATTAGTAAGATCTATTTTTGTTATCAATTAAAGAAATTATGTTTTCAGGAAATGTTCGTAATTTACATAGCACTTAACATGCTCAATTGCGCAATACTATAAACACCAAAACATATGTATAATAAGTTTCTGATAAAAAGTCGTCACCACTCGAATCGTAACGCGAGTTCCTGATACGCCCTATATGGTCTTCCACGCACAGTTTTATTCCACACAATTTTATTATACGACGTTCCATATTCGTATCGTCCCTCTGTACCCTTAACTTTATCGGTTCTTTCAATAATCGTTCGTGTACGGTATTTCGTGTTACACCTTTTACGACATACGGTGGACGGGGATGTCATTTTAATGCTGTCGAAAACGCGGCATTAAAATGCGACCTACTGATCCTGTGAAGATACAAAATGCATTTACTTCAAATGCCATTTAGGTGCACGCGATCCTTAACTGCATATTCTAATGTGAACGTGCATTTCCAGTGTAATATATGCTGCTACTAGGGTTGCCATCTAATAAAATCGCGAACCCAGGATGACCGGCATAGGAACCCCGGACATTTTCCTCTGAAACCCGGACACTTTTAACTACTCTTTAACACTAAACCTACCGAGCCTTAAAAGTAACATGTTCCCTTATAAAAATGACAAAATTGATTTTATTTAGACTTTGTGCAGCTCCTATTGTAATATGTGCTTCACTAGAGCAATCTATACCTACAATCATTTTTTATAAAATTATTTTTATTATATCAATTATCGTAAAATAAAAAATCTGGAACCGGTCATTTTGACTGGTGATAGTAGGTTAGTGTGAAGGGGGTAAACTCGTTTCCAGGATTGCGAGGGTGCGGGATGCGCCTTCTCGTTTCTCGATGATGCAAAGATGGGGTTTTCCAGTAGTCAAAAGCCCTGGATCAATGTTCCCCAACCTTTTTGTGCGATGTTTCATGTAAGCCTTTCTAAAACTCTTATACCCCCTACGTAACATATGTACATTGTATACATACATACATACACGAAAGTATTCGAACGCCCTTTAAAACAGAATAACTTTTTTATAATTGTAACAAACGCGACCTGATTTTTTATAATCAATTAGAAGCACTGGTTTATGAAATGATATGCAAAAAAGATTTTCCAAAAAATTATAATTTCCAAAGTTACATGCAAAAATAAAAAAGGCATTTTTAAAACTTTTTTATTAGGGCCCTTAATGAAAATTTAAAATATATGTTTTGTAGATTTATGTTAGTTATACACATGCTGAAAATTTCATCGAAATATATGTTACGTAGGGGGTATAAGTTTCCGCCCTTTTTGGTTGAAAAGAAGCTCTTTATTCAGAAATTCAAATGGAAAGTAAATTCATTCAAAGTATGCTCTATCGGCATCTACAACCTTCTTCCACCGTTCAGGTAATAAACGAATTCCTCAAAGAAAAAAATCTGGTTGTTTCGATGCAAGCAATTCATAGAGCCAATTTCGGATACTTTCATGGGAAGTGAACTGTTCTCCAGATATGGCCGACTGCATGGACCGGAACAAGTGGAAATCTGAAGGAGCAATGTCCGGCGAATATGGCGCGTGGGGCAAAATTTTCCAGTTCACTCCTTCCAAGTATTTCTTGACTGGTTTTGCGACATGTGGCCTAGCGTTGTCATGTAACAGAATCGGCTTATCGTGTATGTCAGGCGTGGGCAATTTTGCCTCAATTGAGGCAAAACTGTCCCCACCGTAGCGCCCACTGTCCCCCACCAGCATCCGTCGTTACTATGTAGGAAGGACGCGTTTCGCTTGTCGCAAGCAGTGCGCAGGCCTCGCGCATCGGAGCCACGAGGAGCGCCACCGAAAGGAAGCTTGGTGGGGGAAGCAGGCGTTTGAGGGGCTCCACCTGTGCCCACGCCTGGTGTATGTTGTCCCATTCCGGTCGTTTTTCTTGTAATGCTCGCTTCAAACGTAATAATTGTAGTTCTTCAAGTGTTTGACGTTGATTTTCATCAAGTAATGCTCGCAAATCTGTATCTTTGAATTTTTTGGCGCACCATCGCGATCTTTGTCCCTTACGTCGAAATCATGGTTTTTAAACCGCCGAAACCATTTTTTACAAGTTGTATTTGATGGAGCATCGACCCGTAAATATCCACGAGCAAACGATGCGTTTTCGCGGCAGCTTTCTGTAAAACAAAATAATGCAACACAACTTCCCGCAAATACTGCTTACTTGGAACAAAAGTCGACATTTTTGACGCGAAAAATTGACTGCTGTTCACGCTCGAAACAATTGCCACTAAGTGCGTTTTGAAGCTTATTGTTAGACATAGACCTTTCAAAAACATGTACATACTACGTTCCATCAAATACGCGATCGGTACTTAAGTACAACGACATCTCCAAAAGGGCGGAAACTTATTCCCATACCCAATACATCATTTTTAATATTCAAAGATTGAATTGTTCACTGAAGAAACTTACCCCTTTGCACTCGGAGCTATTTGAGCTCGAAAATGAAACATTTCTTCCTCGCTAGAATATTTCCATTCCCTATGTTTTTGAAATTTTATGGATATGAAATGTTTAGTCATTGATTAGATACCGATATATTTAATCATTTAAACAATATTTTGAGTAAGGTACAGCAATTTTTAGTGGCGCCTCAGAGTCACGATTCGAGTGCTAAGGATTAAATGATAGGTTTTAGGAAGAAATCACTAGGAAATTGTTGAATTGCCCCCCTTAAGAGGGAAGACTCGTTTCATTCATTTCTCGATAATGCAAACATGGGGGTTTTCAGCAGTCAGATGCGCTAGGCCGTAAGTTTCCCTCAAAAGTCCTATTTTTACGTTTACGATGCGTAATTTATATTATTCGGAAGCATACATGTAGCTATTTTCATAAATCTACTATGAAAAGTGTACTGCCATCTTTGCAATAATTTGCAAACTGTACACGCAGTAAAAGCCTTATTAAAGATGACTATAAAATATTGAACCCGTGTCTTTATATCAGAAACTTTTAACCCTATTTGAGATTTTAGATATTTTGTCAAGTTACTGCGTTAAAGGATATAAGATTATAATTATTATTAACCACACACAGAAGAGAACTAGCGTCAAACGAGCAGTACTCGCACGCCTAATCGCGTAATGCATTTATCACAGCCGCATACCATCTATTGGCATAATATCATGTTTCGAAGCATTAGATCCATGGGTTTGCATATCGCATTAAATGCACTTTCTGTTATTCATGTGCTATTACTAGGACTGATAACCGCTTAATGATGTCGATAGTCACGCTTGAAAGAGACTAAAACATACATAGAGAACGATAGAACGTTTCATGCGAGGGTTAAAATTTCACTAATGAGAACAAATTATTATGGTTCTTGTCGTGCTATAAAATTGAATGACTCATGTGGAATCATGAGTAGATTAATCTCATCATCAGACTGAAGATGTTTCTATATCTGTGGCATATTTGTGGCTATGAATTACAGTATAATGCGTCTAATGAAATTATTTAAAAAGGAAGTAGTACTATATTTGATACGAATCCTTGGAAACTTGTTTTTAAAACCGGATATCGCATAAACATATGCAGCTTATCCATTTCCGTTTTCACACTTTCCTTGTGTTACACGATTTCCTTGTTAACACTTTCGCCAGTGTCCACTACATATTTATGAAGATTGCGAATTCATGTTTCACGCAAAGAGGAACAATTAATTGCACCTTTGCATTTATGTATATCTTAATATGTCTTAACGAAATGAAGATAATCTTAATAGTGTGAGAGTAAATACAAGTGATAGTGTAATAGTCAATAAAAATATTTGTTCGATACTCTATTTATTACGAATTAATTATTCATACTTCATTCAAAAATTAAGTGATTCACACGAATATTTAAAACTTAAAGGTGATAATTAAATATTACATCAATACAATTACAGTGTACATTGATACAAATAATGTTATTTTTATTCTATTGCTATTATAAAAAATCAATTATATGTATAGTTGGCAAAGAACATTTTCTATTTTCTCATAGATATTTTGCGATTCACAATTCACTTTGCCATACAATTTATTTGCCTCTTAAAAAACTATCATCTATTTGTGAAATGACACCAATATATCCGAATGCATTATTAGTATTATTACGCCTTTTGAATACATTTCCACGAAACTGTCTCCGGGGTAACGCGTAGCCTAATTCTATGAAAAATAGTTTCACAGAATCGACAGATTCCACGAATAATCTTTCAAGCTATTTTAGATATCGTTCTCCAGAAGAAATCATGTCCGACCAACCTGCCCATCACTGGTGCTAGATATTTAATAGCCTAATTTAAACTGCAGTGCAGAAAATCGTTCGCAAATGGAGTAAGAACTGTGATATTGATTTCGTACACATGAAACTTTCGTTTCGGAGACAGTAAATCGACTTTACAAAATACAAACGGAACAGTTTTGTGCATAAAGCTTGCGTTTCTCACTAGATCATATTTCTAGTACGAATATATGAAAATAAAATACAATGAGTGATCAAATTATTAGACCCATTTGGACGAATTGGCGCGTTTACATTGAAACAACCAATTTTTAAATATAACTCTGCACTGAATATTTTTTTAAAGAAATATTCACTTTCACAAGTTGTAAGTATATATTTGACAACACTAATAATTTGATCACCCACATTATTTAAAAACGCAACAATTTAATTTGAAATCTTGCATATCTACAGAATATTGCAAACTTCTAAAACATTTTATTATTCATTTTTATCGAAATACCACTCTCTGTTTTTATCTCGAAGCTACGACATCAAAAACATTGTCAACAAACAGCGCAATAATAATTACACTCGATGTACGAAGTAAAATTATTTAAAAAATGGTAAATTTAGGACAAATTACCATTTTATTGAAATCGAGCATAACAAGTAAGTAATTCCATTTAAAAACACGAAAGTGACCTTCATATCTTCTTTATTATTATGAATTGCTTTAAATCTAATAACTTTAATTTGAAACTTTTTTGGCGTATCGTTTAAAATAACGAAGATGCTTCAGATGGACAGAGTTCGTGAGATACTGTGTATAAATTAAAAATTTTCTTCCGTAATTCTGTCAGTAAAGAAAAACCCATTTGCGTTTTATTTATTGGACACATACTTAGTAAAATTGCAAGATGTGTGCAATGAATATTGTTGTACAACAACCATGGATGTGCCGTTCCAATATTGGCTCGGTGGTAAACGACGGTCGCCATGTTCGCAAATCGTATTGCAGGCCGTTCCCAATCTAACAGCGTGTACAATAATTGCCCAGGATGAACGGCGTCCCGATAAGAAAATCTCGAACGAGTTTTAACCGCGATTTACGCGTCTAGTTTCGCATAAGTGGCCGATAAAGCTTCGTTTTGATCACGCAGGCTTCCCACTGTCCGGTAATGGCGGTGGCGCGATCCTATCTGGCTAACGGTAATTTTATTAATACTCTTTCCACTGAAATCGCAATGCACCTGCCCCGCTGCCGACTACAAAGACGGCGTTACAATTTGCACCGGCCCGAGTAAATCGTTCTGTGTAACTCGTAAGCCCGCTTTTACGGTTTTATAATCATTTCCCAAAGCGCGAGTTTTGCCCAAGGCGCACAATATCCTAAGTAATCCATGTACAACGGTGCCCAATCATTTCCACCTTGCTATTTTATTCTGGAATTTCACCGATTCTTTTTCCTCTTAGTTTGTTCGAACCTGTTCCCCTTACCTGACAGCTAAGGTAGAAAACACATTTATTCTCACGTCACGAGAAATCACACGCTATCACGTCGTACGCGAGCACGTGACATACAGCGGATCCAGAAAATGTTTGAACACCAAATTTCCGATTCTCGAGAAATCGTCGGTATCGACAATTTCGTTTGAAAAATATTAGCCTGGCAAGAAAGTAATTTCGGTACTTTAAGGTGAAATATAGCCCGATTTTTTTTACTCGAGCAATGAACTTTAATGAATATTTAATGATATTTTAATGATATTTATTTATGAACTTTAATGATATTTTCCCATTTGTTCGGTGATCTTTTGCCGATAATAATAAATAAGAAAATATTTTATTGATTAGTTCATCGTTTGAATAAAGAAATTCGGTTTTATTTCACCTTAAAATACCGAAATTACTTTCTTGGCAACCCAATAGTATCATCTCATTTTGGAGGTCGATAGCACTACTTGCGCAGACGTTTAGTCATTTTTTTGAAAGCATCAAAAAATGTTATTCTGATGTTTTGTTAACTAACTTATTGATCAAAGAACACCATTGCAATCAACATACAGTGGATCCAAAAAACAATTGATAAATAAACTTCTGATTCCCGAGACATTGTCAATATTGGAACTAAGTTCATTACAAAAAATAGTACAGCAATACATTTTAGCTCATTTTAAAGCTCGAAAGTGCATTTAATGCGATATGCAAACCCATGGATCTAATGCTTCGAAACATGATACTTATATAATTAGTGACACATGATTGTTTGGATAATACAACAATAACATAGTTTCAGTGCTGAACTTAATCCTTATTGAAGTGTGTAGTAAATCGTGTAGCCTATCGGCTGATTTAACGCAAACTAATTCTTTCGCAAGAATTCGAACATCAGGGGCCCGGATAATCGAAGTTCTACAGTATATGCCAATAGATGGTATGCGGCAGTGATAAATGCATTACGCGATTGGGCGTGCGAGTACTACTTGTTTGACGCTAGACGCCAGTTCTCTTCTTATTAATAATAATTAATAATAACAGTTCTTTATGTCCTTAACGCAGTTAGCTTGACAAAAAAACTAAAATCTTAAGTCGGATTAAAAGTTTGTGATATAAAGATACGGGTTCAATATTTTATAGTAATCGCTAGACTCTGGGTCTTTATATGTACATATCCTTCTAAAATATTTAATAAAACGATTTAAAA
This sequence comes from Lasioglossum baleicum, assembly GCF_051020765.1. Lineage (NCBI taxonomy): Eukaryota > Metazoa > Arthropoda > Insecta > Hymenoptera > Halictidae > Lasioglossum > Lasioglossum baleicum. The sequence continues at coordinate 4,407,613 of NC_134945.1, forward strand.
AATCATACATTAACTTTTTTTGTGTCACTGTAAAGGGGGGCTTTGATCTACAAATCTACGGAAGATTTGTTCATGAGAAAAATGTTTCAATATTTTTAGAGACGTTTCAGTTGGTAGAATTTTCAGGAGAAAATCTGTCTTCAGTTTTCCACCTGTTACATCGTGCGAAATTGGCTTCGGCAAAACTGAACGATGGTTAGTAAACGTAAAAGTCTGTAGCTTTAAAATGAGACCAGAATGATTATGTTGCAATTTGTTTTAACGAAATCATCGGCTGTTTAAACATTAACAATTTCTCGAGACTGCGAAACTCCGTGCTCCAATTAAAAATGTGATGCTGTAAATGAAATATAATTTGTCTTTTGAAATCTTGTAAAATTGGGTAAATTATGTATTATATTAGGAGTTTTTATGCGACTATTTACCGAGGGGAGTATGAGGGTTAATTTTATTGAATATTTCTCCGAAATTGTGTTAATTTCAAGTTTATTGTTAGTTGCCCAGAAACGTGTCAGGAAAGACGCGGCCAGCGGTGGAAATCATTAGCGTGAGAAACTAATAAAAGTTCTGTTTTATTCATGACCCATTTATATCGGGATCTTTGTACGAATTTCCAGTATTGTATCCTTCAAAACCGAGCATTAATAATTCTGCAGCTTGGAACACCAACAATAAATGTCACCATTCTAGCAAGTGTTGTCACTGTTAATATTAATCGGAGAATTATCTAGAGACCAGAAGCCCACATTGTGAAGAACTTGTACTACTGAAAGTTAGATAATGCTTTCACCTTTCAGTCAACCGTCAAAGTCTAATTTTATTGTAACTGGGATAGTTACATTGTTCTATTCTGTACATATACATACATAGTATAACCGAATATCGATTCTTTGGAGTTCAATTATTCTGCTCCATGATTATACATACATATAAAACATTGTTTCGCATTTATATATTGATCATTGGATGCTTAATTTGTATCCTACAATTGTTTAAATCTTGTCTACTAAATTCTTCAAATTTTGTCTGCTTTCTTTTCCTCCATTTCTGCGTCCGTTAGTTCATTATTAAGTGCCGTCTAATTATCGAATGTAGGTGAAGTCTATTTGTCTCTCATACGTGCTTTGTTCTACTAGTTTAATTAGCACTAATATTAGTTTAATGACGAACAATGTTGTTGCATCTCTCCAACATATGGTCGTCTATGCACACAGTAATATGTGATCCTTGATCTTTTAATAGTATGCAATTTATTAAGTTTAAAAATCGAATTAATATAACACTACATTGCTTTCTTTTTATATATAAGTAATAACTCTTAAGAATACATCAAATTAATAATAATATAATATTATATTAATAATAATATAAAAATTAATAATAATAATAAGACAGAGTCATAAATAACTACATATATTAGGGTAGGTCATAAGTAGACTGCGGATTTTATGCATCCTTGTCAAAAGTGAATATACGAAACACGAAAAAGTGAAAATAGAAGATTTGAAGAATACGATTTAGTCCAGTCAATGAATGAAAGGAACACAAAATGGAAGGAACACACAATTTTTAACTTTGGGACTTTGTTTGGACTAGTTAGGAGGTAAACATACTAAAAGTCCCCACTCCTAGGAGGTGAGCGGAATGCAGGGGGCACGTAGAAGTCACCTTTTTCGGTTTTCTGCTTATATCTTGGAAACTATGTGTCTTAACGATAATACCATTCCACACAAAATTAAAGCTGACGGAATGTGCTATAAGATTGATTGCATTCACTTTTTCGCTATCTCGCATAGTTTCCGAGGTATCCGAGCTCAAAGTTCACTAATTGTGAAAAAGAAATTTTTGCCTCACGTGTTTTTCCTTATTTGACTAGCTAACTCGTCAACACAATTAGTGAACTGTGAGCGTGGATATCTCGGAAACTATGCGAGATAGCGAAAAACTGAATCCAATCAATCTTGTGGCACATTTTATCAGCTTTAATTTTGTATAGAATGGTCTTATCGCTACGACGCATAGTTTCCGAGATATCCGCGCTCAAAGTTCACTAATTGTGAAAAAGAAATTTTTGCCTCACGTGTTTTGCCTTACTTGGCTAGCTAACTCTTCAGCACAATTAGTGAACTTTGAGCGCGGATATCTCGGAAACTATGCGAGATAGCGAAAACCTGAATCAAATCAATCCTGTGACACATTTTGTCAGCTTTAATAGTTTCCTAGATATACGCGGAAAACCGAAAAAGGGGACCTTCTACGTGCCCCCCTGCACCCCGCTCACCTTCTGGGAGTGGGATTTTTAGTATATTTGCCTCCTCACTAGTCCAAACAAAGACCCGAAGTTAAAAATTGTGTTCCTTCCATTTCCCTCTACAATTACTAAAATTTTTAAGAGGAGAAATAAATGTCTTTGCAGTTCCTATTTCTTGAAATCGATGTACAAAATGTTTATTTTGTATGAATATATCCACGGTCTAGTAATATGTTAATGCCTTTTTCCATATATTATATCTGTATTCGAAATTTGACTTTACGACACAACTTTAACACTCTCAGTGCCACGTCTTCGCGAAATGGGATACCGAAATAGTTGTCCAGACTTGTAAATGAATTTTGGCACTGAAAGTATAAGTATAAGTATAAGTATAAGTGAAAACAGACATGGTGAACACACGTGTTTTACGAGTCTCACGACTCTCATAATATTATATTTAATCATCTAAGCAAGTGAGTGAAATATTGTGGAAAAATTTATTTTCCTTACATTTAAACATTTAATAGTTATTACCTTTTGAAAATTGTATGTGATTATATAGAAATTATTTTATTTTCTTACAGACGCAATTCAATTCAATCTTGAAAATGGTCCAAATTAGTGACCGAAACGTCGATCGAACCGTAGCGCCGATATCATTCAACAATTGTTATTAACTGAAATTATTATTGAAATCTTCATATTTTTAGTCATATACATATATATACATAACTTTGAATTTATTTAGTTTACGGAAACCTTAAAAATATCGAAGTATAATCGAAAAATATTTTTGTGCATTGTCTCCGTAAGACTCTAATTCAGTGTTTCCCAACCATTTTTTTGCGATGTCCCACCTAAGCCTTTCTAAAATTCGTATGCCCCCTACGTAACATATACATAACTTTTAATATTTAGAAATTGAATTCTTTACCGAAGAAACTTGAATGATAGGTTTTAGGAAAAAATCACTAGGAAATTGTTTAATTGCCCCGTTAACAATTAAATTGCCCTCCCCCCCCCCTCCATTGTGGGGCGTGGGCCTCACGTTGGGAAACACTGTTCTAAATATCAGATGATTGCATAAAATCGTGCCTAATTTTCATACATGTCGCAAACTAATTGTAGAAAAGAATTGTGACTACATAATTTCTTTTTAAAGCTGTATTCTTTAAAATTTAATCATTGAATTTTATTTTCAAATCGGGCACGAACTTATGCAATCGTCTCATAGAATGAGAGATTGCAAATCTTTAACCACCTCTATCGTTGTTTGTAACAGTAGCCGGAGCGTTTCCAAGGAGGATCGGCCATCCCTACCAAAACAGGACACCGCCGAAGAGAAAGAAGCCGAGGACAAGCTTCACCAGATTGCAAATCGCTGAGTTAGAGAAACGTTTTCACAAACAGAAATACTTAGCGTCGGCCGAGAGAGCAGCTCTCGCAAAATCCTTGAAGATGACCGATGCTCAAGTGAAGACCTGGTTTCAGAATAGACGGACAAAGTGGAGGTAAGTTATTGGCATCTCATCAATTCTTACGATCAAAACCGACAACTAAAATTAGTAACAATAATTACGCTATCCAACACTTCCTCTATCTTGTGCAATGTAACATCAATTATTTTCGCTTAGACTATAGATTTGATCGTTGTAAATCTCCATACTAGGTCCATGAGGCATCCTCGCACCAGTCCATAATTCACAACATCATTTCCGTGCACATCAGAAAATCTTTTGTGTCGTTTGCACCGTTTTTCGAACTTTTCAAAAATGGGAAAGCACAGCTACACGAAATTACATGTCGTTATTGATTATCGCCAAACCAAAATAGATGTTAAAGGATATAATCAATTATAGGGAACTGTTTTAAATTACTTGATTAAATTCTGTCTTCTAAATTACACGTGTGTTTTATAAATTAAAAATTACGAAATAAATATTGGGGGCCCACAAGCGGGACAAAATGATAGCACAAATAGCAGTTTTACATTTGTCAGTTGTGCAGAAGTTACTGAAGAGCAAACATTCATTGCAAAAACCTAATTGATAAAGTGGGTACTAGCTTCTTTCGTGCTTATTTAATAAAACACCATACTAAATCGTTAAGATTGGGTCGTGGAAAAGAACTAACTTAAGGAAAGGAAAAAACTTAAAGGAAGAACAAGATTGAATTACACAAATATCAAAAACTGTAAATAGATGCCGAAAAGTTATTATGAGCTTGTTAAATAATCCTGAAAATTACGGGAAAATTAAGAGTTCTGGGCGCCCACAAAGTTTAACTGCCCGTGAAAAATGTGCAACATTGAGAACAGCATCAAATTCGAGGATGACTGCGAGACAAATCGCCGAAAGTGTTGGCGTAAACACTAACGGAAAGAACGTACGTTGTGTTTTACAAAAATGCAAGCACTTAGCGCGAAGAGAATTGCAAAAGAAACCTTGGTTAAAGATGGAGCAGAAAGCGTTCCGCTTACAATTTGCCGAAAAGCATATAAATATGAGGACAAAGCGGCAAAGTGTCATATTTACCGACGAAAAGAGATTTAAATTGGATGGTTCAGACGGCGTAGGCTATTACTATCGCCGCGCCGCGCCGCGCCGCACAGTGGTCTGAGTGAGAGCGGCAAAAACCCCATATTTTCAAGTTTCTTAAAAAACCAAATTTTTTATATTTTTGACTAGTAAGAGAGTAAATTCAAACATTTCTAGGATGAATCAGTTCAAAATCCAAATTCACTTTGTTGTAGAACGTCATAAAGTTGACCATGCTAAGCATACCTAGTTTTCAGCATAAATTCAAGCGCATGTTTGAAGAAACCGTATGCGCCTGTAAAAATAGTAATGTAAATAATGTTTTCTTTTCTGACTTCCTTCAAGTACGAAGACCCGGAGTAAATCGCGAAAAAGGTTTATTTTTAATTTTTTCGAGTAGTTTTGCAGATAATGCTATTAAACGGGGAAAAGAGCAACGTTAATGAAGTTTGAAAGACGATATCTCTCTTGCGCCAAACTGCGCCAAGGTGCCAATGGAAAAATAACGTTTGTAGATGTCTAAGTAAACAATAAATGCAAAGTTCATCTGCGGTAACCTGCGGCTTTGGGTTTTATCTCATGAAATGTCGGTGAGAACGCGTCAAAGAACGCTCTGCTTTCTGGAACACTTGACGTTTCGAAACGTTGACAAAACTATTGTAGCGTTATTTGAAGGTTTAATGTTATATTATTATAGGTCGTTGGATTCGTCTTGATACCAGTTAAAATATTATGAAGTAAAAAATATATGTTAATATTTAAAAAATTGAGATGACCTTCATTTTTTATACAAAAAGAGATTCTTCTTTAATTTTTTGTATTGAAGTTTGTAGAAAAGTGAACACTGATAAACTTTCGTTTGAACAATTTTTTGTCAGATCATCGGAAATATTTTAAAAATTGTGTTAACAATTCTCACAATGCATACTATTAAAAGAACCTGTGCGAACCCGTTACCCACTGTATGTAAAAACAAGTGTAAAATGTATTATTTATTATTATTTTATTAATTATTTTTTAATTTATTTACTATTTTTCGTGACCAAAATGTAAATAAACCTTACCTGTATACTGTACATAATAAATTTCCATAAAATTATTTCATTTTACTTTAATTGACATGAAATTATTGTTTTTTAAATTAAGTAGTTATTTTATATGGAGAGGAATCATTTTTTATTATCTTTAATTTAAATTGAATTATATTTCATTTTAAATTTATTTTATATTCAATTTAAGTGTAAAATTTATTATTTATTATTAATTTATTACTTATTTTTTAATGTATTTATTATTTTTCGTGATCAAGAACGGTTACAATCATTTTTTGTCGAGTTTTTCCCCGAAATAAAGCTTTCCTAGGGTTTTTGCCGTTTTCTGCCGCTCTCAGACCACTGTGCGCCGTCGCCAAATGGGATGCGGCTGTATGATAATTGGAACCGATATTGGAAATTGGGGTAAAACAGAAATCAAATTTATAAAAGGACAAATGAATAGTGAACGGTATATTGAAATGATAAATGAACAAGTAAACACTTATGCTGTAAGAATTGCTGCAAATAAACACATTTTACAACAAGGTAATGTCGCAGTCCACGCGGCGAAAGCTGTCAGGAAATACTTTTCTTCAAAAATTATTCGTGTTTTGGAGTGGCCAGCAAGATCTCCAACCTCAATATTATTAAAAATTGTTGGGGACATCTTGCCAGATCTGTGTACGAAAATAGCAGACAAGTCCAAAATATTAACGATTTAAAATAGTGCATTTTGGACGAATGGAAGGCTATTAGCCAAAACAGTATTAAAAAATTGTATAAATATTTACCAAACCGAATTATTAAAGTCGTTAGCTGTAAAGGAGGTCCTACAAAATATTGAGCATTGATTTTTATTGATTAATTATGCTATTTCAAATTTTTTCATTAAGTATGCTATCATTCTGTACCTCTATATTTCGTTAATAATTCTACTTTATTCAATAAAAATTAGTTAATGAAGCTTTGTTTCATTTCATTCATATATGTTGAGAAAGATATACTAAAAATATGTGTATAAAAAAATTGAATTTCTAATGCTTAAGAAACAGAAATTTTCGTCCCGGAGTGTATATCGTGCTTTACGAAGTATTCCAAAACCGCATGGTAAGGATAATCCACACAAATCAAGGAAAAAGTGTACCACATATTTCGTTCGAAAGAGTGTCCATATCTGGAACCATTTTTCTCGAGCGTGTTCTTTTTTAGCCAGTTTTTTTCAGCCCGGAGCCAATCTATCGTGTAAATAGAAACTAAGGTGTGTAATTCGCCTAGAAAGGAGTGAATTGCGAGTCGAACGAAAGGAGCCCATCCTTCCGGGTTCGATGTTGCGGCCATTTCGCATCTCGAGCCGAGCGTCAAAGAAATTGTGTGGAAAAACGCGAGATGGGAAACCGCGCCCGGAATGTTAATAGCGGGTCAGCAGCGTCCTGTCGCGTGTATCTGTGGACGCACAGAGAGCCGAATATATTGGAGTCTCTTCAAGATAAGGAAGGACGAAAACACGTCATTTAGATAAAGCAGGGCCCGTTCGTGGCGCGGGTACCTGATACGAGGGGCGTCTTCGCGGCGCGGCGGCGGGACCAACTCGGGAGACATTCTTCAGGAATACAGCCCAAAACCCTGCTCCACCATTTCCTGCCTAATAGTTTTAGACCAGTTTTAAAAGCGTTCCCCTGCTGCGCGGCCTTGAATTATTCCGGGAAGTGTTAGGATTTAAAAGTGACTGCGAAGTTAAGAGCCCTGGTCACTAAGCAGGACACTGTGCTTCGAAAATTTGGAATACTGATCAAATATTACTAAATTGTAAAAAGTAAACTGGACCTTATGGATAACCTGCTGAAGCTAGAGGCTAAGCAATAAAACGCGAATCGATACGAAGGGCGTCTTCGTGGCAACGAGATTTTTCAGGAATATAGCCGGAAACCCTGCTCCACCATTTCCTGCCTAATAGTTTTAGACCGGTTTTAAAAGCGTCCCCCTGCTGCGCGTTCTTGAATTATTCCGGAAAGTGTTAAGATTTAGAAGTGACTGCAAGGTTAGGGCCCTTTAACAGAGCACTGTGCTCGCGATCGTAGCCACAGAAGTCTGAAGGCTCACTCCTTATCGGAGAATTTTTCAACGACCTCGTAACTTCATGAACTGTCCTTGCTTTTTAGTAGAGTGATTCACTGGTTCGTGGTAGGGAGACGTTGAGATAGGTCTGTTATATGGTGGTTGGCTGCTGTAGTGCTTGAAGTGTGTCGACTGACTTCGAAAGGATGAGATTAGTCATTTGGGGATGTGTTACTTTCGAGCAATTTTCCCGTTTTCTGGATAGCTTTTAATCGCTTCATCCGACTTCACGGGAAAAGTATGAGATTAGTGATTTGGAGATGTGTTGGAGCAATTTTCCCTTTTTTAGATAGTTCGTGAATGCTGCTGATTCACAGGCATCCTCGCCTAAGTGCAGAGTGTTGAGGCACTCAGATTACCCTGTTACGATATAGGTTTGTTGAATGAATCCATTATTTTGTATAATAGCAAGTGGTCGGCATTGTTTTGACGCTACACGTATCGAGCATTAAACCTTAACCCAGGCATGTCAAACACGCGGAAATTGTTGAGTGTACACTGCCGCTCAAAAGTATTCATGAAATTTGTGATATATAATGTATATCTTTTATTATCAAACAATATTTGTTGCTAATTTTGTTGCAATTTTCTAAACTTGTAATCTAATTTTCTGATTATTTATTGTATGCGACATCTGACGATAAATACAATAACAGTATGTGCACGCAAATTGAATTAAGAATATCTGGTAGAATTGATTGTAACTTTTATAAATTATACATAGTATAATAAGCTATATGTATAAAAGTATCATTTTTAAAAAGGGCTCTAATATTTCCCCTTGCATTTTAATTTTTATATTTTATACTCCCTCTCTCCCATAATAATAGTAGCAAGTGAATATTTAAACGGGAATTATTGGCGAATGCAGCTGTAAGTTATGTTGTAGCGCAAAATTGCGAAGACTTCAATCAAAATCAATGTTTCGATCACGACATCTGTCATTTGTTTTGACACATCTTTCAATTTCTGGAAAAATCCAGAAACTATCTGAATACTCGAAATAAAAATTAGGAGTACTATTTTTAATTTATTGTTTAATGTGTGTAATCGCTATAGTTTTTTTATAATAAATGTTGCGTTCTATATTTATTTTTGTTTTGCTACTATTATTATGGGACAAAGAGGCAGTATTATTTATACACTGTTTACATTGTAGGGTAGGACAAAGAGTGATGGTTCACTTTCTTTAAAAACATCAGTACATTGTAATCTTAAAAATTGTGAAATATCTAAATGAATTCAATTGTTGAATAAATCTCTTTATCCTCATATTACTAATGACAATTGTAAAACATGTAAATGAATTCAGTCGCCTAAATTTGATAAGTTAAAAGTAGCAACGTAGTTTAAACTTGTTATGAGTAAAAATAATACCTACCCTGTTGAAAAGCAATCAAACTATTGATTTCTGTCGGCATCAGTATAGCGTAGTTTTCGTTAAAAATAGATTATAGCAGAATAATACAAGTACTAAACTTATAAATAAAAATGTTCACATATTAATTTGGAATACTGTTCAAATAATTGATCTCGTGGTGTACATACCTAATTTAGTAAAAAGTAAACTAGACCTTCTGGATAACCTGAGTTTGTGGAAGAGCAATGCCGTTACGTTTCACATTGTTCCTAGAGCTAGAGGCTAAGCAATAAAACGCGAATCGACAAAAAGGAGGAATGTAAAACGCGTTGGACAAAAACGAAGAGAATGTCGAAGGTTCGCAACGATCTAATAGGAGATTGATAACAGGACTCGATGTAAAAATCTTCTGGTGCCGTTCATTTTCTTGCTGGATTTTACCAGAATGTTTTATCGGATTTGTAAGAGTACTATTGAAAGAGAAGAATAAGGCTTCTTTCAAACAAAGTAAAAACTGATGAATTCTTTATTGATAGAACTTATTTCCTTGAGAAATAACGATATCGTCTTTCCTGGCTTCTGCACTCGCGATTAGTGATCGAATAGAAAATGGCGGTTCGTTCGAACTGCTTCCAGTTACTTATAAATATTACTGAAGTTACTGGAAAAGGAAAAATAATTCCCATTGAGTCCTGCTTCTGGGAACAGATACAGAACATTTTTATTTTGCATGAAGATTTGCAGTCTACTCATTATGAGGTAGCGGTGAATTGTAAAAGATAACTTAATTAATGTTTTGCTTCGTTATACGTGCTTCACGGACCATTTTGGCTGTAGAGGTGGAGGGTCGCACTGAAATTTTCTGTCTTTTTGTTACACAGTCGCTGTCGTCGCTCGAGAAGCGAGCACGAAAATTCGATTTAGGTGGCGACGACACGTGTTATCTGTCTCTCAGTGTGTTCAGGAACGGTAACGCAGCGACAGATACATTTGTCTGGACGTCCCATCGAATTAAATTTACATCTGACAACGAAATGACAAGCGTATTATTATTAATCTTGAATACAGAATCGTATGGAGAGAGCGTGCTGAATCAATCAAGAAATTTTAAGGAATCGGACACGCCGAGAATTCGTCGATACCGCGAGTCAAATATTGCATCCGATGGAAATGCGAGTGTACAACACGTTTATCTAAAAACATGTATATAATTTTTCGCTGTAACAGCTATTCAAGTATTTCTTAAACGACACACGTTACCTGGAACAGTTATGTGGGGACCTTCCCTGCATTATGAATAATTTTATCTTGACGTTACATTATACTCCTGTTGATCTTTTATTTTTTTTGTAATAATTTACTATTAGATGGCGCACGGTGCTCAGGAATCATAACTTTATATACCAATTTCATACCAATTATCAAACCATTTGCGTTAGTACTTTTTTAACTGTGGGTAGACTAACTATGATTTAACATTACTTTTTTAATTGTCTAGCCAAAATTAAAATTGTCACACAATTTTGTTAATTGTTAGTTAAGAGTAAGACAACTAATGTAGAATGCTTACTATAATGTTGTCGGTTTCTACATTTTGGAAAACATTCGATCTGTTATTACTAGACGGCGGACCTTTATGCATTTATCGGAAAATTGAGTAGACGAAATTCAAAAATGTGGGAAAATTTTGAAAATTAAAAATGTAAATGTATGATCTCTCATCTATTAACAATATTAAGGCGGGAAATAACATTCTATTTGGTTTCTGTATCTTGCAATCTCGACGCAGATAATTTTTAATTTGCATAAAGATCCGCAGTCTAGTTATTACTTTCAATTTTCATTTAAGATTCCGACAATTCATTAGCAAAAATATCATTACATTCGACGCTACTTTTCTGGCTTCTTCTGGAAAAAATCAAAATATGCCATCACAACGAGATTAAATACAAAATGTCAAGGTATTCGTCAATCGAATATAATATTTAATACATTTCGCATTTGAGGAAAAAAGATTACAACTTACGTTAGGACGAATATTCTTTGAAATGCTTTTTGTCCATCTTCTGTTCGAAGTGTACGCAAAGCGTCGTCGCAGTAGGTAATTCCTTCTTTTTCCGAAGCTCATAGCAAACAATAGAGCGCAGCGTAGCACCTCGAAAGAGAAATATAAAGGGAAGAGCGATATGTCCTCTGCAGCCCTTGGATCGTCTTTTCCGCGGCGCGGCGCGGCGCGGCGTGGTCCAGCGAGCAGCTGCGTTTAAAGTAACGAGATGACTGTAGGCAGAGATGAGATAACTTGACCTCAATAATTCAGATACCTAACAGCTTAGCCTTGTCCCGTACATAATGCAGTCTATCCACCCCATCCGTGCTCTTCATCCACCCCTGCTTTGACTGCCAACTCTCTCCACTTACTCTCGTTCCCCTCCGAACACCAGCCCGCGTTGCATCCCTTCCGAGTCACGCCAGCCAGCGACTCCACCTCCGCCGGAGCGCTTCTTGCTTCAGCTTTTAAAGTGTCAAACCTTAGAATCCGCGATTACGGATCGTTTCGATCCGCTGCTGCTCGACCCCACCGATTCGCCTCGTTAAAGATTCACCCGGCCCTGTGTTGGATCAGCCGGGTAATCGGTCGAACACGAACGAAACGCGTTCCTAAAAGACTTGTTTTCGACGTCGACTCGATGTTGATCATCGCGAAGACCACGACTCTTTTCCGTATCCTAACGATGCTCGACGATTTTTACCAAACCTGCTTTACACACCTAACACGACGCTGCAGGAACCTCTTGACATGCATGCGAAAACTCGGGGACCGAAATTTCATGTACGCTTACACATGGAGGGTTCATAAGCCAATCAGTATAGGTTCAACTTTGCCCGAAAATCAGTGACGATGTGTTCAGAAAATAACGGGAATTTCCATTTTCTGGAAAAAATTTTATTCATTCGTCTACATGAATGTTATCCCCTTCAAAATAATCTGCATTAGGTATTACTAGACTACTTAATAATTTTAATAGATGAGAGATCATATATTGACATCTTCAATTTTTCAACAATTTTGAATTTCATCTGCTCAATTTTGCTATAAATGCATGAAGATCTGCAGTCTAGATATTACACACTTAAGCCAGCGTTTCTACCAATCCTTGAAACACTTCTGGAACTCCATCTTTGGGATAGCTTTTAGTTCTTTCAGCCTTGAAAAACAACGAAACTTTGAGGTTCTCTTTATTTCTGGGAACAAAAGAATAAGTCTGGTGAATATGGAGGCTGGGGCTTCATTATAATGTTGGTTTTGGCCAAGAAATCACGAACAAGCAAAGAAGTTTCGAAACGCGGTTCTTAAGTCAAGTCAATTAATTTACCCCCGCATTTCTCAGTGCGTCAAAACCGAGAGCTCGGGAATTAGCTTCCGCAAATAATACAACACACTACAAGTGTATTCCATTTCTCTATAGAATATATTGTACTCTTTATATTAGATAATTGAGAGTCTTCAATATCTTTTCTACATCCTTTAAACTCCAGACGCTAGCATTTCACTTATATCGATAAACCTTTACCGCTCGAGGTTTATCAACAATTCTATCATATATAAAGTTACTCGGCTCGTAACAATGGCATGTTTCTGTTAACCTAAACTGTTGTATTTCATTTTTATTCATTAGTAACAACTTGCCCTAGAATTTTAAAATATAATAAAAACAATAAATTACTCGTTAAAGATGAGAATATCTATTCTATTTCTACGTCATTTTATGTTTCTTCAAAATCAGAACTTATAGACCTGGTCTCCCCTACAGACTTATGGCTGCACTATTTACAATTTAAATATCCACAATTTTTCGAGAATTGGAAATGTTCAAATACTTTTTGGGTCTACTATTATATTGAGTCTGTATAAAGAATTGTTGAGTTCATTATGCAGTAAGGACCGAAACTGAAACCAATAACCACAAGTTTTGGATAAATCATTATTTATTGCTAGGAATATAGAAGAATAACAAAAAATCAACATTATAATTATTTTTATCATAGTAACTTAAAAAATTTTGTTCAATAATTAATCTCTCCTCGTTTAGCAATGACAACAAAAATAGATTGACTCGGTTTTGCACCACGTCCAATACTTGGCAATATTTAATATATTATTTATTTTTCATATTTCGTCCACAAGCCTTGTGCTTGAAAAACTGCACTAATTCGCTTTGGCATACTTTCTACTAATTCTTTGCAATAATCCGGAGATATGTTCTTGAATTCTATCATACGAATCTGTGATTGAACTTGGTTGGGAGTCATATGAATCCCGAAGTCGTCTTTTTAATAAACCGCATAGATTCTCTATGGGGTTGAGGTCGGGGCTCTGTGCAGGCCAATCCAGAACAGAAAATTTTTTAGTACTGAGCCAATTTTTTACACTTTTAGCAGTGTGCTTAGGTTCTCGGTCATGCAGGAAAATTACATTTTTTTCTTCAAAAGGCATATTTTCAACAGCATCTATGAGATGCTCATTATACATGTACCGATTCATGATGCCATTAATTCGGCGCAGTGATCCAACACCAAATGCTGTTAGGCACCTCCAGAACATTAGGGATCCGCCTCCATGCTTTAACGTTTGTTTCACATGTCGTGGTTTAAGCCTTTCATTTTTACGAATTCAGCACCAAGACATGCCATCTGAACAAATTCTGTTAATTTTGGTCTCGTCTGACCAAATAACCTGTTCCCAGTCAGTAGTTGTCCAGTTTTGATATTTTGTAACAAATTCCAAACGGCGTTTAATATTTTTTTTCGATAACATTGGCTTCTTTATTTTCTTAATGCTTCTAAACTCAGCTCCTTTGAGGGTTCTTCGTGCTGTCCACTGACTTATTTGTATATTCGTATCTTCTTTTAATAATTTTGCAGCCATAATGGAAGTTGAAGCTTCACCAGATGTGACAAACCGTATAATCCTTCGTTCATCCTGCGGTGATAATATTTTTGGTCTTCCTCCAACATTTAATAATATATTTTTACAGTATTTTTTTCTTATTCTCTGCACTGTCGATTGACCAACACTGCAAGTTTTCGCTGTCTTACGCGTTGACAAGCCGTCATTCAAAAGAGAAATGACTTTTTTTATACAATTTGGAGCAATTCACTTCATATTTATTCTTACTTCACTTGCGTGCTTTTCCGTTCGACTGATTGCGAAGAACTGACTCAGTGTTAAGACGTAGACTAATAGTTTGTAAACATGCCAAAGTGCTAGATGTAAACATACTACTAGAACATGCCACGTAAACATTTCTTGTAGGGACCGGTGCAAAACCGAGTCAATGTATTTTTGTTATCATTGCTAAACGAGGAGACATTAATTATTGAAAAAAAAATTCTTAAGTTACTTCTAACTATGATAAAAATAATTATAATGTTGATTTTTTTGTTATTCTTCTATATTCCTAGCAATAAATAATGATTTATACAAAACTTATGGTGATTGGTTCAGTTTCGCTCCTTACTGTAATTAAAATACGACTACGATGCAACATTAATGGCGTCTCCTACTTTTTAAACTTCACTTTGCTTAATTGTTGAAATGACGTGTTGTTATTCGCAACACGAAGAATTCTAATTTTTAGGGTTGCCTTTAGATTACACAGCGATCCACCCTAACAAGCGGGATAAATTATTGTTATTGATGTTGAGGTGGAAGCTTCGTATTCTGGTAAGGGTGGTACTTGGAAACGTCCGCAAGTCGTTTAGAGATCATTTTGAGCGGCTGTTATAGTTCCGGGAGAAATAAGGCAGGTGCGTGTCTGTTTGAGGGGTGTTCCAAATGGAACGTGAAAGTAGAAAGTGTTCTTTCTTTTTCCCAGTTTCGAAACTGTCCACATTATAATGTCGTTGTTTAACACGTCAGAATTGCTTCCGCGGTTTATCAGGAGTAAAAACTATGCATAGATAATAATAATATTTCGATATTATACATACAGTTACAGTGAAATATTCGAAATTTTACATTACATTGTAACAATGATAAGAAAGTATTTAGTCAGATTTTTAACGACCTTTATAACATATATATGTACAAAGAAATAAATTCATCGAATAATTTCTTTTTAATAAATTCCTTATGCTGTAAATTCTTTATACTTTCAATGTTAAAATTCATGTAGCGAGCAATGACGAAAATTAATTTCGTTACCGTTCACTATTTGACTTTTTTTAGAAAGAAAATATCGTTCTAAATGCTTTGAATGGACATTAGGGTGGTTCTTATTTACTCTTGAAGAAAATTTATTTCAAAATTTTTTACAGCACTCTCCGGGATTGTTCCAATTAATTTAAAAAATCTGTGCAGTTTCAGATCAATCTGATAACGAGAAAACGTGTCCTCGGGCTCTTAAACATTAAAATAATTAATTAAATGCTCATGAAATCGTTTCCTCGAATATCTTCTAAACTATTTTCCGCTTCGAAAAATACGTTAGACGAAACCTGCAGTTCTGGACAGGCTGCGTATTTTACATTCTATTGCTTGTTTTCGGAAAAATTGAAGAAAATGTCAGAAAAAATGAAATAATTTTTTCTGATATTTAAAAATTGAATTGCGTTTTTAGTAGCTTTTATCAACAAACATTAACGAAAAATGTGTATTTTCTGGAACTTACTTTTCTTTAATTGCATATTATTCTGCAGGAAATTGTGTATATTTCCTTTATTAAAAATCAAACAAATTTTCATGTTCCATTTTATCAACGATAAAGGTCTTTAATAAATTTGAGAAATACGTTTCGAATAACATAAAATGAACCGTTGAATTCAAAATGTCGAATATAAGGCCACCCTGATGGACATTTTAGGCTGACGAGGAGATAGTAGGACGCAGTTTCTATAAACATATCACCTAAACAATTTATACCTACATGAAGTGCTACAAAAAAGATTATGGAATTACCTAACATTAGCCGTCGATCAATGACTGCTGGATACAAACCTCAGAATACTACTGTCACACTTTTTATCTTTACGGAGGCTTTCGTGATCGACTGTACGTATTTCGACAAATGGATACGAGCGTAAAGCATAGTCATGTATCTCGGCCATGAGTTAATTCAATTTAAGCACCTCGACCCTCGGTTGGTCCGATTCGAGTCTCGCAACCCTAAATTGTTCTGATTCCAGTCTGCACTCGCGTAAAGCAGAAATCGGCTTCTCTAAATTCAAATTAATGCGATGTTTTCATGGAAAAACTCCATTCCCAAACCATTTTTATTCTATTATACACACATATTGATTCGACGAGTATTTAAAAAACATTCTGTTTGTTATTATTCTTAATTTGTTTGTAATACTCGAAATCTGATAAACAACCATTGTTTTTAGTTACCAATATGTTAGGTTTTAAAGTATAATATAAATAGACGACTGCAGTGAAAATTTTATGCGTCAACTTCAAGCAGTTTCATAAAAGTTTCTTCCGTCTATTAATCATTTCAATAAAGTACAGTGAAAATGATTTCTTGTAAAACAGAGAGTACAATTTATAAATAATTATTGAGCCCACTGTTTCGACTGGCTTGAGTATATTTGATGTACAACAGTACAAAATTAGAGCGAGTTTTGACCCAAGAAAAATATCTTAACAATTTCTGCAATCTACGTAATTTTTCAGTAATTTAATGGTAGCCAGCACGATTTAAGCTTCCGTATAAACACGTAAAAAGAAATCGAAAATTATGCGAAATAAAAATTGTGAGCATTAATTGAAAGATATAGGAGCAACATAGACATTTATTTCTTTTCTTAATATTCGTATTTAGTTTAAATAAAAAAGCAGACCAATACTGTGCGTATAAGACCGCACGACCGAAGTGAAAACTCTTATGGCGATTGCACATCTGTCTGTTTGCCGCTTGCTCGGCTAAACTCGGCGTCCCCGAGTTTACGCGAATAGCGTTTCACCTCGGAGCGTGATGGATCAGCCTAATTCACTTTCCAGCAATTGTGTACGAGGCGCCTAAAGAAGTTTTCACTTGAAAAACACTACATATAAACATTTTCACTTGACAAACTCTATGTTTCGCATTCAATCTACACGTTCTCGACGCGAACGAATAAAATCTGTAGTCTAATATGTATACATATGTATGTGGTGTTGAACAAAGCTGATTTAGTAAATTTACGTATAGGTGTAGCATAAACGGATAAAGATCCACGGTTCGCTTACAAGAGCAACGGTAAGTGATATTAGAGATTGCGCGGGATTCGGAGGAAACGATACAGTCAAATTCATAATACACGTTTGCGAATGTATGAAGTGCTGGCCAAAAGTTATAGCTGGCAATAAGGGGATAACGATAAGAGTAATGTGTCCCAGGTTGCGAGAGAATATGGTTATGCTGGCCACACCGAATGGGGGCTAGGCTCTGTCAGGGCTGCAAAATGTAATCGGCACAGCGCCCTCAATTATTAATCGCTAACCGCGTTAATTACTTGCAAGGGTGTAGGCACGGCTGTCACTGGAACAACGGCGTAGCCCACAGTAGAATTCCTCGTTACAGCTAAATGCAGTCGAATCACCGCCACCGACGTGCATTAAATCTTATCGATTCTCGAACCGAACGTGTCAATGCGATTCCCTGCACCGAATTCCGGAATTGAAGTCACCGAACTCTCTCGCTCTTTTTCACACAGAGCATTGTTTTGCATAATTTCTTTCTGACAGAATTAAAAGGCAACGTTACTCGAGTTTTATGATTCTTTTAGAGATCGAAATAAACAGGTACACACATTTTATTGTTTTTTAAATTCTGTGCAAGCTTAAATGTCTCGCCTAAGAAGATACTTTTACCTAGGAAATTTTTATGGGAAGAGATTTAAAATGTATTCTCGTGGAGCAGATATTTTAGAATCTGTATAGCAAAGGTTCTACGAAATCAAGTTATTTTAGAACGTTTATGAAAAATGGTTTTGTGACAGAAGCTCAAAGAACTTTTGAGCTACGAATTGAAATATTACAAATAAATAATAGTAATAATGACAATGGTTGATGAACAAAATGGCTGCTGTTGTTGTAGTACAATTTTTAAAATGTTTACTTTCAAGAACTTTTCAAGAGTCCAATAATGAGTGTTCAAAAATTGGCAAGATTTCTTGCAAATTGCTTAATGGACAAGAAAATACAATTACCTAGAAAGTAAAACTATTTATCATAGTAAAATTTTGAGAAGTTATATTTATATTTAACGTATACATGTTGATGTTTTACAAATCAGCTGCTTTATTGTAGTGATATTCATTGATTCTTCTTCAATAACGCCCGTCAGCCATCGTCTGTACAGAAAAGTAACGAAAAATATTTTCAATTAGAAACCATAAGTTTTTAAGCACTAGTGGATTGTCGCTAGGTGTGCTGTTTTATGTTTTAGGAAGACAACGGATAAAGAGATATTTTAGTGGCTAGTTACCGCTATATAGCAATCTCGTCAGACAATTATGTCAATGATTGTGCCCGCTCAATCATCCTCGGAGAAGAAATAAAGCCTTGGGACCGGGAAAATTTCCGGAAATCGTTGGTTTTGTCCTTGTTTCTGTCGTTACGTCCGCGCGTGTTTCCCAGAAACAAAAGTATCTGTGAGACGGGAATTTAATATCGGTCGGAGAAAATTACAGGAAGTTCGGGTAGGCTTGCCCAACTCCGGAATGGAAGCAAAAAGATCAAATTAACGAGGCACTTTCCGATCTTCGATGGGTCGGGTCGCGGCATAATTCGTAAGGAGACACGCTGGTCGAGTGCCACCGGTCTTTAGAACCTTTAGAACTTGCGTGTTGCGCAAACAAAACCAGTTCTCAAGAAATCCGAATTATCAGCTTGGGGAAACGTTGTAATCGACTCTAAATATTACACTTGCTCCCTTGTTCTCTCCTGGCCGAGGAACAGTGCCACAGATCTTTAGATGGAATCAGAGTTGGGCAAAAGTTTAAAACCCACTTTATACGAAATATTTATTTAAATAAAATTTTTGTCCTACTCTGGAAAGAATAACCTATTAGAAAGCTGATTAGTACGGACAATCAAGGTTCCATTATGTCATGAACTAACACTACGAACCTACCGAGCCTTAAAAGTAACTGGTATTTACATGTTCGTTTATAAAAAATGACAAGATTGATTTTATTTAGAATTTGTGCGGTTGCTATTGTAATACGTGCACGACTAAAGATATCTATACAATCGTTTCTTATAAAATCAGTTTTATTATTTTTCTAATTGTAAAATAAATTATGCGAAAACCTGGAACCGGTCAATTTGACCGGTATTGGTAGGTTTAGTGTTGAACAAGATCGAAATGTTCGGTATCATTTCAATCAGAAATGTTCTATTACAAACACTCATTAGTACCAACACTGATTAGTACGGATAATCGAGGTTCCACCATGTCATGAATTAAACAAGATCGGAAACAGATCGAATCTGCGTCAGGTTTGGTATCATTTCAATCAGAAATATTCTATTACAAACATTCATTAATACCAACACTGATTAGTACGGATAATCGTGGTTCCACTATCTCACGAATAGACAGCAGATCTTTATGCATTTATGACACAAATGGGTAGCTGTAATTTAAAACATTAAAAACATTAGACGAATTTAGATATGCCTTTATATTATTTTCAAGCTTTCGAACACATTAAGAGAGAAAGTAAATTTCTATGTCATTCCAGTTTGTTGCAATTCATGTGGAAAATTTTTATTTTGCATAAAGATCCGCTGTCTATTCATGAATTAAACAAGATCGAATTTGCGTCATGTTTGGTGTCATTTCAATCAGCAAAATGTGACAAACATGTGAGTACAAGTTCCATGAAAATAATAATTAACTGGTATCCATGGTTTATTCACTCGTTGTCCATTCCGCATTCTAGGCGGCAAGAGATCAAGGAATAGTGTCCGTACTCGGACTATACAAGAGACACTTCGGTCCCGAAGATTTTCCCATACAATCGAGACACTACCGTATCTATCTTGTACCCCCTATCCCATTAGTACTTCGGTGGATGCGTGCCGATGCGCGGCGCGGCGCAAGTTCATCGAAGAACGCGCGTTCTCAGTGATTTCAATCGCAAGTTCGCTGGAAACTAAAGGAAAAGATAAGCCGTGCAACGTGGCTTTCCTACAATTACCGCGGAGACGTAGAGCCGTTCCCTGCGATTTCCGACTGCGGAATAAAAGAAGAGAAACGAAACTGGCGATCGTGTGTTGATTGCGAGCAAGAACTGCCGTTATCTGAAATCTTTGCTCGACATAGGCGGCCGTTCTAGTCGTTAATCGTGCAACAACCGATCGAGTTGTGTCCCGATGTGAACCGACTCGTTCGTGATACACGAGCTACCGAAGCACGGGTAGAGCTCTCTCTCTCTCTTTCTCTCTCTCTCTCTCTTTCTCCGAGGAAGAAGAAGCTGGGAACGAGGCTCTCGCGGAGATAAACAAAGGTACAACGAAACCGTTTAATTACCGAGGACCGGAGATTAACTCTAATGGAACGACGGTGTTTCGTGGCTCGTATGGCGCACCGGTCCGCTGATTGGCCGCGTTATCCTGTCTGGCGCCTGTCAGACTGAAGGAACTTTTCGGCTCGATCCCGTTGCCGCATGCCGCGCCGGAGCGGGAGGACCGTTTCTCTACTCCGCCGTGCCTGTAGCGAAATCGATCGTCGATAAGCTCGTTAAAAATTAGTAATAAACACCTTCCAGCAACCGACTCGGTATTATTGGATCATTAGCGGAATTGCCAATTGGAGCGTACGCTACGTTGATACTATGCTGGGGATCGATTGAAACACCTCAACGATCTCATAACACATTGGTTAAATGTGCCTATTACTGCGAGTGGACGTTTCACTGTGATATTTTTTCCCAATCAGATTAACCCAATTCTAACTCGAAAATTAAACATTTCTTCCGACCTAGAATAACTCCATTGCATATGATTTTTTCCATTTTCTATGGTGGGGATCGATTGGAACACCTCAACAATCTCGTAACACACAGGATAAATGTGCCTATTACATACTGCGAGTGTACGTTTTACTGTGGAATTCTTCCCAATCAGATTAACCCTATTCTAACTCAAAAATTAAACATTTCTTCCGACCTAGAATAACTCCATTGTATATGATTTTTTAAATTTTCTGGATATGAAATTGTTATGATACCTCATAACTAGACTGCTGTGGATCTTTATGCATTTATGAAAAAAGTTATTGGGTGAAATATGAAACAGTAAAAGATTTTTTAAATTCAAGAATGTTGTGATGTTGCCTTTAATGTAACAATGTCGTTAAGGGATGAAATCAATTTTTACGATATTCCTACTTCACACAATCAATGCAGAACATTTTTATTTTGCATAAGGATCCGCAGTCTACTTATAACAATACTTATTGTTAAACGTGTAGTAATTGATTAGTAGACAGCGGATCTTTATGCAAAATAAAAATGTTCTACCTGATTTGCAAGAAACGGGAGTGAAATAGAAAATTGTTTTCTCACTTAATACGATGAGTAGATTGACAAGAGTATAACAGTGTTTTTAAATTCTTCTAATGTTTTCATTGTTTCAAACTACAGCTACTCATTTTTGTATAAAATTCGAAAAAATGAATTTTTCTTGCTGCGACTAATAATTTGAACAGCCATTGTATTTACTTTTTTAAACAGGCTTAGCAAACGAGGACCTAAAATTCTTGATGTGGTAGGATATTGGCAACTTTCCTCTATACGGAATTATTTATCTGTCGGTTAAAAAGATTCATGGAATGCCAGAAAAAGCCCACTTGACTAGATAGTTAAAAGTTAAAACTGGCAGGTAAAAATAAGCACACACCCTAAATTTGGAACTAGGAAGCAGATTAAAAAACTATTCGGTAGTAAATAGTTTTCGGTCCAAGTCTTTTTAAAGGCTAGAGAACAGGTTGCTCCATGCCGTAGAAATCGTTGACGGAAATGTCTACTCAGAACTAGAAGAAATTTCGATAAGAATTTCCAGTTGAACGGACTATTAACGCCGTCGATGACTCAGTCACTTCATGGATCCGTAATAAATTTACTACGGAATGAGGCTTCAATTTGTCAACTTCAATCATAATGGGATTCCTGGCTGGTAGCACGGCTCCTTGATGGAATACAGTGAATACGTATAAATTACTGACTTTTGATTTAACTATTACGTCAATACTCAAAATTTTCCGTGACATTCAATGACATTATGACATTATAAACGTCGTAGCTTTAGTTCATAGTTTCATACGTCAACTGTAAATTCACTATTACAATTTTGCTATTTTACCACGTTTTTTTCAATAAGAATACACAAACAATTTTCAAGAAAAATTGGAAATTATTGGCTTTTGATTTAACTCTTACGTCAATACTCAACATTTTCCGTGACTTTCAATGATATTGTAAACTTCGTAGCTGTAGCTCATTGTTTCATACGTCAACCGTGAATTCACTATTACAATTCTGCTATTTTTCAACAAGAATACACAAACAATTTTAAAGAAAAATCGAAAGTACGTAGTACTGATATCCAAGTATTGATAGAAAGGTTAAAATAGTTCTCTCTCTCTCTCTCTCTCTCTCTTCTCTTCTCTCTCTCTCTCTCATATCCTAAAATTCGACACGGAAAATTTGTGAACAAATTTAAATGAATATTAATACAATGTAAAAACAATTGAATCCCACTTTTTAAATTAATTAGTTGAAGATATCTACGTAAATACTCCAAACATAATGTAGGATTATTGAAGTAGTGCTGACAGAGATTAAAGGTACCTAATTTCAATTACTAGACTGCGGATATTTCTACAAATGCTTAATTTCATACTTAATTTTATGAAAACTAAAGAGAAGAAAATTGTCTTCCATTGATGTGTTTTACCTCTGGTAAAAATAAATTAAAATGTTAATAGTTTTTATCAGTCTTCTTGTACTTCGAAAATTTCCATTTATTAATTACTTAATATTTCTCAAATGATCGAGTGCGCACGTCTAATATTTAACATAGACGGCCGATCTTTATGCAAAATAAAAATTGTCTGTATCAATTGCAAGAGACAGGATCTTAAGATAAACTAAACATTCAATTCCTTCGTAATCAATATTTGAGCGTTGACGTAAATGTAGACGTCGCGTAGGTATTGAAGAAACTGTTATACAATAAGTATAAATTTACTTTTCTCTCCTATAAAATGATTAAAGACGAAAACGTTCGAATTATTATAGCCACGAAGAAAAACGTACGACAACAGATTAATAATTTTGATAGGCTGAAGATGTACTCCTAAATTCTCTGACTTTCCTTCCTGTTTAAAATTCTATTGACTCGTTTTTGTCATAAATGCACAAAATCTAATTATTACATGATTGCATAAGTTCGTGCCTGATTTTCATAGATGTCGCAAATCTATTATTTTCTAATTGTGTGTTTCGCAAATCTATTCTTTTCTCATTTAATTGATTAATAAAACTGTATTCTTTAAAAACTAGCCATTGAATTTCATTTTCCAATCGGGCACGAACTTATGCGATCATCTGATATTAGGTATGTGGTACATGTATACATATGTATATGCAACCATCCTGCAGATGCACATTGTAATCGAAGTCGACCAATGGGAGAGCTTCCTTTGTTAGGGCTAGAAAACAGACACCCTCGAGCTCCCCTTAAAGACGGTCCCTCGTGCCACCAACGAATCGAATTAACTTTATTACGTTTGTCTTCTGTTTTCCGCCACTCCGACAACCGCGCCACGCTCTTTTCACCCTCAGCTTCTCCCGTTCAATTTCTCCGCTCGCCGCTCCGCCATTTTCTCGTTATTCGCTCTTCAACCAAACCGAGTGCCCACAAGAGTTCTTTCTTGTATAACTTCACTATTAGTATTAGTATCCTACAATATTGAGTTGGAACGAAAATTCGTAGCGTTTTTAAATTAAAATTCAAAGATGACATTTTAAGAGATTTACTCATAGATTTATTCAATAACATATATTTTCCATTCTGTTTTATTACTTTTTTTAGGTGACTTGTAAATGTCTTAATCTTAGCTCCTAATTTTAATTTAAAAACGCTACGAATTTTCGTTCCAACCCAATAAATCTACATTTCTATTAAAGAATTATTTGAAAACATTTGTAGAAAGGGGTCCCATAAGGGAAACTTCATTAACATTTATCGACACAAAGTAATAACTATTCAGTATTGTTATACATATATACAGGTTTTGTTAAACACATTTTTCGATGCCATAAGTAGCTTAGAAGATATTCGAGCATGAGTTTAAAATTAACGTTTTCTCAATTTTCTCGAAAACCGTTGGTTTTACGACAAAAATATGACATAAAAGATGCGGAGTGTGAAAATCTACAGGTTTTGTCGAACACAAATTCGATACGATAAGTAGTTTAGAAGATATTCGAGCAAAATTAGTTTAAAAGGATCGATTTCTCAATTTTCTCGAATACTGTTGGTTTTACGAGGAAAAGTAATATGACATAAGAGATGCGGAATGTGAAAATCTACAGGTTTTGTTGAACACATTTTTCGATGCGATAAGTACCACTGGTGGCACGGAACGTGTTAATGAGGACAAAAGTCTCAGTCTTAATTTATCGATTTGTAATTAATTGGAATAGGGATGCTTCCCTCCTGGCAAAAACGTTTACCTAGTACAATTACAAAAATGTCCTTAAATTGAGGGAGAGACGCACAGTATCGTCCAGTATTGCCACAATAAAAGCTGGTGCATCTCACTCAATGGTGCATCCATCAATTCACAAATTGTTACAAGCAGTTAGTAACAGTTAAGTAACCAAATCATAAAGAAGAAGGTTAAGACATATCTAAACGAATCATTCTTTCACAATGTTCATTTCCAACAGTAGAGGTTCGAAAAAATCTGAGATAACCTAACTACATAGATAGTTTACAGGGATTCAGTAGTATCCCGTATCTAAAACTCAATAATTGCCATTCCTCCCTGTTTTGTGGCACTGCTCCCTTCTTTTTGCAAATTACCCGACCAATAGCACACCTGTGTATCTATACGTATATTTCGAATGAGATCACTCGATCATCTTCAGTTCCCACGTCTGTTTCAGGAGACAAACCGCGGAAGAAAGAGAAGCCGAGAGGCAGGCGGCGAATCGCTTGATGTTGTCCCTGCAAGCAGAGGCACTTGGAAAAGTAGCGTATCCAACAACAGTATCCAGCCATCCAGCAGGGACCACTGTCCCCAGCTTGGACAGGCAGCAAACACCAGCGGCTCTGACCCACCCCGTGGGCCAATGGGCCTCACCGTATGGCCCACCGCAACCCTTGGCCGAACCAATTTGCTGAATCCCGATGATTCACGTGAATTGAACGGAACAAGTCGCTGGATGAACTCGGGGCACCAATCACGTCAGTTTTGTATTCGATCGACAGGAATATTGTTGCAATTTTGACAGACAACGCTGAGACAACCAGACAGAAACCTTCCTATAACCTGATCGCGTGTGTAAATTCTTAATTTTTCACGTATGACATTTTTTTTACTCAACTTTGTGATGAATTTTTTTTAACTCAACTATGTTGAATCTTGGACGTTTGCAAATATGTACTTTGTTGAGTACACTGTATGCTTAATTTAACTTTATGCTGTATGCTTTATAATTCCATCTTTGGTTAACATTCATGGATTGTTTAGATACATTTCGATTTAATCGAGAAATTATTTGAATTATTCTCATTCATTCCTGTAGGATGTGTGTTAATTTCTTAATGTTTTTTATTTCGTTCGTGTTTAACACTAGGTTTACGGGACCCGTCAAAATGACGGGTTGTAGGTAATATTCTTAATTTGCGATTATTAAGATTGTAAAGATGCCTCCCTCAGGAATTATATACCAAATTTATTTCTTTGGGTATATATTATGTATTTGAAAAATGGCCAAAAATTTGGATGGACACATTCTTGTTATGTTTATAAAATAATGTGAAACAGTTATTTCTAGAGCTCAGTAAGCCTAGTGTTAAAAATATTCCGACACTTAAAAATATTCTTCTAAATAATAAATGGTAATCACTGAACTGCGGATCTTCGCGTGCAAAATACATATTTTCTTCGTTAACGCGTTAAACGCTATATCAGCCCCTGGGGGCCGACGGTATCGAATTTACAAAATAAAATATTCTATATAATTCATACATTATTCAAAAATATGTTCACTATCTTAGCAGATTAAATTGGAACAGGTTAAACAGACATTATGTAAGCAAGTCTTTAGTTTACTTCTTGCATTTAAGTTTACATAAAAAGTTAAATGGAAAGCGAGACGAAATTAGCTTCACGTTTAACGTGTTAATTGAGAAAGCAGCTATTACATAGAAATGAATGTCTACCTTTCATAATTTTTATTATTAAAAAAATAACAAGGCCACATTTTTGTTTTCTTCTGATGTTTTCACTATAAGCATTGTGATTTGCGTAATCATTTTTCTCACGAGTGCGTAAAATCCGCAGTTTTATAATATTGTATTATCTTCTAATATTCGTTCATCACAGCCAAGGGGGTTAATTTTGATTAGAACTGAAGGATACAGAATGGTTAAAGGAATGATAGCACTATGAGAAATCTCACCTTTTCAGTTTTGTTTTCAGTTACTAAATTACTTTGATTTTATTGGATTTCCTGGGGCAATCGACATGTTGAAATTTGAGGTGACGAATGAAATATAATTCGATGAATTAATTTAAAAAATTACAAAAGAACATGCTACGAATTAATTTGTACACCTAATGTTTTAGACTATACTAAGCTATTTTGTATATGAAGAAATGGTTGAAACGAAAGATGTATACAGTCCAAAGAGTATCACTTTATTAATTGTAATGGAGAACATATTTCGCGCGGAGCATTATTCATATTAAAAATCATATTTTAGTAACTATCCGTTTCTCATCGCTTTATAATTTTCTTATTCGGGATTCAATTCTCTCTTCAACCACAAAATTAAAATCTACCCTAAAGAAATTGAAGCAGAGAGACCTTAATGTGTCAATAAAAACGGAAAATAGAAGAAAAATTTATTACTAGACTGCGGATTTTATGCGTTTATTGTAAAAAACGTGGTAATGAGTAGGTGCCATTTAAAACAGTGAAAAAGTTAGAGTGATCTAATAATGCCAATTTAGTGTTTTCAGCTTGTTAAGATTATTAAAGTGAGAATTAAATGGCTATCTGACTCCAGTCTCTTTCAAATGATGCAGACAATTTTTATTTAGCATAAAAATCCGCAGACTACTTATTACATTAGAACCTCGATAACTCAAATCTCAAGGAAAGAACTAAAATCTTCGATTTACAGAGATTTCGACTTATTGATGTCTTCGAGTAAGAGAGGTTTACCCTATGAAAATTCGACTTACAGGGGGTTTGTACGAGAGTTAATAATTTGCTGATTGTAATAGTTTTTAAGGAAGAAAAGTTCAATTTTAGGAGATGACTTATTTATATTTACATATCTATATTTACATATAATCTACTAGGCTCTTACATATTATTATTATGTATTAAAGAAATCTGTGATTTTACTCTGCGTGAATGGATTAACAGATTGTTGATCAATGGTATTTTCAGCGGTAACCGAAGCAGAGAATACATTTTCCTCAATATCATCGCATCTTTCTACGAAACTTATAGTCCAGTCAACGAAAAGTTGTAGAAGGAAATGGAAGGAACACAATTTTTAACTTTGAGTCTTTGTTTGGACTAGTTAGGAGATAAACATACTAAAAGTCCACACTCCTAGGAGGTGAGCGAGGTGCAGGCGGGCACGTAGAATGTCCCCTTTTTCGGTTTTCCGCGTATATCTCGGAAACTACATGTCCTAGCAATAAGACCATTCTATACAAAATTAAAGCTAACAAAATTTTCCGCAAGATTGATTCGATTCAGTTTTTCGCTATCTCACATAGTTTCCGAAATATCCGCGCTCAAAGTTGAATTTGGCATTATTTGTTCGAGTTAGTATGTTTGCTTCATTTTCAATTTCAACACTTCAATTTCAACTTTACTTTCAATTTCAACTCTTCAATTTCAACTTCTATTTCAACACTCCAATTTCAACTTCAACTTCAATTTCAATTTCAACACTCCAATTTCAACTTCAACTTCAATTTCAATTTCAATTTCAATTTCAACTTCACTTTTTCAGTTGCAACATCAATTTCTCAATCTCAACATCAACTTTTCAAATTCCACTTCACTTTCAATTTTAACTTCACTTTTTCAGTTTCCATACTTGCATTTTTCAGTACCAACATCAATTTCTCAATTTCAACATCAATTTTCCAGTTTCAACATCAGTTTCTCAATTTCAACTTCAATTTTTCAGTTTCAACATCTATTTCTCAATTTCAACTTCAATTTTTCAATTTCAACTTCAGTTTTTCAATTTCAACTTCAATTTTTCAATTTCAACTTCAAATACACGTAGAAGGTCCTCCTTTTCGGTTTTTCGCTTATATCTCACAAAGAAATTATGCGTCCTAGCGATAAATCCACTCTATACAAAATTAAAATTGACAAAATGTGCCATAAGATTGACTGCATTCAGTTTTTCGCTATTTCGCATAGTTTCCGAGATATCCGCGCTCAAAGTTCACTCATTGTGCTGAAGAGTTAGCTAGTCAAATAAGGCAAAAAACGTGAAGTAAAAATTTCTTTTTCACAATTAGTGAACTTTGAGCGTGGATATCTCGGAAACCATGCGAGATAGCGAAAAACTGAATGCAATCAATCTTATGGCACATGTTGTCAGCTTTAATTTTGTATAGAATGGTCTTATCGCTAGGACGCATAGTTTCCGAGATATAAGCGGAAAACCGAAAAAGGGGACCTTCTACGTGCCCCCCTGCACTCCGCTCACCTCCTAGGAGTGGGGACTTTTAGTATGTTTACCTCCTAGCTAGTCCAAACAAATTCCCAAAGTTAAAAATTGTGTTCCTTCCATTTCCCTCTACACTCCTCCCCCCCCCCCCCCCCTCCAATGAGCATTCATTGACTGGACTATTCGTAAAACATTTACTGCTGTTTTGGCTTGTTTAGCTTCCACACTTGTGGAAAATAATTCGATTTAAACGAAGTTTTATTTCGATTTGTAGAGGTTTTTATAGTGCAGCCGGAAGGGAATGAAAATATTCCATCTTACAGAGGTTTTCGAATTATCGGGGTTTGAATGTATTACATTGTACACTACCCTTGAAACCATGCAACGTTTGTTTCAACCATTTGTTGCAAATACCAAATAGTTTACATGTAATTTAGCCGGAACACTTCCAATTAGCTGAATCACCCTTACATAAAAATATGATGAATGGTTCGAAAGCTGTATACACTCGAATGCACAACGAAATTCGAGCACGTTGCGCAATCGGTTGGCCAAGCTATAAAATGCGTTGCGCATTGTTGATTTTATTGCCTCCGTCGGATTGTCAATTAAGCCGGGTTTCCATCATTTTTACACCGGTTTCTCGGTAATCTCATTAAAGGTCTCGATGGATCTCGTAGCGATCGACAGCGATACATGGGAACGGGAACGCGAACGAATAGGTTCACAATTTGCAATTCTGTTCAACGTATAAACAATTATTCTGCGAACAGGCAATCACCATTTGCAGTTCGAAATAAGTGATGCACGATAATTGGCAAAAAAAATCTTGTTCGCTAAACACGTAATGTCGTTAAATCTCCCGAAGGGTTGCAAGTTTATCGTGATATTCGGAGTCACGCAAAACGATCCTAATTGGTCGCATTCAATATTTATGCGGTTGTTGCCGGTGTCCCTAAAGATTACGGTAACAATAGAATTTTTCGTCACGCTATAGAAAACGTACCCTCAAGACTTCCCGAGAAAACAGAAATTCCTCTTTTTGTGCAAAGAACAATGAAGTTTATTGATGATTGCTGTCGGGTACGTAAACTCGTACAGAATTGTGTTTATATTTACATAATGTTAAGACTAATTATTCGTCCGATTCGAAATAAATTTAACTAAACACTTCGATCGCTTCCTATTTTAAAATAAATTCGTTGTCGAACGGACACCAATATTTCTTGACAAGTGTAACGCGATTATTAAACCGATCGATCGATGCGTAATTAAAAATTTGATAGACGTTCAATTTCAAGTATTCCTCAAATTGACGTTAACAATGTTGTTTAGAGAATATTCTGTATTTCGTGAACGATCGTAAACGTCGAACAACTTCCACTCACATTTAACGAAAAGTTCCGATATTCCTCGATTCTGGTTTCGAATTTTATACGTTCCGATTAACCAGAAAGCAATACGCAGTTTTTTAAACTGATAAACGATCTGAACGCAATCGAAGGAACAACTAGTGTATTTTTGTGTAAAGTAATTTCTAAGTTTCGACAGCGAAACGCTGAGATATCGTCAAGATGATTCCGATCATTTTGGTGACAAACGTGCAATGATCCTCGACATGAATTTATTATTCTAATCACGCGAGTACACGCGTCGTCGTTCTGGGCAATGATGGGCACCGTAAAAAACTGAATACTTGCATTGAATACATAAATCAGTTGATGAATACCTTAGCATTTTGTATTTAATCAAGAGACTGCGGATCTCTATGCAAAATAAAACATGTTTGCATTGATTGCAAGACACAGAGGCGAAATAAAAATTTCTTTCCTCTTTTAATTATCTTATCAAGCTGAAACCAATACACTGATGTCCTTAAATCTTTTTAAAATGTCCACTACTTTAAATTGTACATATTTTTGTCAAAAATGCATAAAATCTGTAGTTTGTAATGATTACACTGCGGACGATTATGCATTTTCGAATTTTTCGAGACTTTTAAGAAAGTGGAATGAAATAAAATCTTATTTTTAATGGGAACAGCCTTTGTAGATCCAAAGCAAATAAAAATTGTGCAAAATTCTAGCGATTTTCAAGTGGTTTAAGGAAATTGTGTAAATTCTTATATTGCAGAAGCTTTTCAAGTAGGTATACAGAGCACTTTCGCACAGATTTCATTTCGTTGTCACCTAAATTAGTATAGTTATTAAGATTTGAACATAATTAATAATTCTGTAAGTTTGTTTACGATTATAAAACTTCATTGACGATTTTGTTATACTATTGAGTAATATACGGTTCTCTTTCTGGTAACATTACATTCGATAAAAGTGTGATCATTAGACTGCGGATCTTTATGCAAAACAAAAAATTTCTACATCAATTGCAAAAAACAGAGGTCACCTAGAAAATTTGTTCTTCTAATTATCTTATACTGTTGGAACTAGGACGCTGATGTCCTTAAATCTTTTTAATATGTTCACTGCTTTAAATTGTACGTACCTATTTTTGTCATAAATGCATAAAATCGGCAGTCCAGTGATCATCGTGCAAAAGGAATTTGCCCTACATTTGCACAGACTGAAGATTTATAAGTGTGTTTCCTGATGAAAATCAGTAGTACGAATTTAAAAATTTCTTGAACTATACATGTACTTATCAGAAAGTTTCATGAACTACATATTTAGCATTAAAATAATAAATTACATAATTTCAACATAATTTACATGCAAACATAATTTTTTCCAGTTTTTCCAGGATATTTCATAATATGATTAAATATAAAATAACAAGGTATTTGTCAACTGACTTATGTATTCAACAGAAGCACTTTGTAACGATGTAACAATCGGTTATAATATGATAATGTATTTGTCATTCGAATACTTTTTAACACTGAACCTACCGAGCACTAAAAGCGATTAAAATGTTTTAGCTTACAAAAATGACATGGCTCTACTTATTTAGATTTTATGCAATTTTGATCACAATATGTGCTTGGATAAAGAGATTTATCGAATCAATTTACGTATAAGCAACTTGATAATTTCAATAATAGTAAGGTGAAAAATATAAAACCAATCACTTGACCGGCAGTGGTAGGTTTAGTGTTAAAATGCTTTTTGCCCATCATTGATTCTGACGCGCTTTCCTCGGCGTAATTATTGACAGCGGAAAGGAGTCCCACGGATCGAACGAAAAAGAGCGTTAGACGCCACCGAGTCGTCTTAATTGCGCTATTTCTAGGTAACATCAACGTCTTACGTCACAAGACAGCTAATTTTATCGACATACTTAATTAAAGAAGCGAAGGGTCTGATAGAGGGCTAAAAAGAAACTTCGATAATTACAGAGTGCTTTAGTTTCTCGGTTGCCTGTAAGGTTACTTTCGATGAATTGACACACGAAGAACAGATCTGGGGACATTAACAGGAATATTAAAGAAAGAGAAACGACGAAAGTGTATCAAACGAAAACTCCCAGTCCCGCGATCATATCAGATGATTACATAAGTTCGTTCCCCATTGACATAGTAAAAAACAAAATTATATAGTCAATGTTCTTTTCTAAATACAATTAGAGAAAATGGTGACTATATAATCAATTAAATTAAAATTTAACCATTGAATTTTATTTTCAAATCGGGCACGAACTTTTGCAATCATCTGATACTTTCTTCAATTAAAATCTAAATCCAATTTTGAAATTACATTGAAACGTGTTGCTAAAATTAGAAATGCGGTACGCCTTTGTTGAATGATTTCAGAAATAATTTTTCTGTCTTTTTCGATTTTATAATAAATTGTTTTCTAAATAGTTTCAATTGCGATAAACTGTAAAATGATTCTAGAAAGTTTCTTAAATTATATTATAGAATACATATTGTTGATTGATTGCGGATGTTGAAAATTTCAAATTTCACAGGGTCAAACATAAAATAATAAGTAAACTGCAGACCTTCAAATGACAACATTTTTAGTAGATACATACTCTTATGTTTCCACTATAAGCTCCCAAAAACTCATTCTTATGAGTTCGTTAGTTCTAATATTCTGATTTAATGAAAAAAGGGTGACACTTTTTTTTACACGTCTGTAAAATCATCAATTGTTAAGATACCGAAAAATTCTTTGAGATTCGTTTATAGGTCACTAAAGATCACATCGTATTCGAATTTGAACAAAACCTGGAAGAGTACTCCAAAAAGAGTCCGGTTTTGCGTGGAATGACTCTGGTGATAGTGAGTAACATCGAAAAATCCAGACTTTAACCCTTAGCACTCGAATGGTGACTCTGAGGCACCACTAAAAATTGCTGTACCATTATTCAAAATTACAGTAGAACTTCGATTATCCGTGCTAATTAGTGGAACATGATTGTTCGGATAATACAACAATTATATTAGATAGTTTCAGTGCTGAACTTAATCCTGATTGAAGTGTGCAGTAAATCGTGTAGCATATGGGTTGGTTTAACGCAAACTGATTCTTTGTGGAAAGTATTCAGACGAAAAAGAATTCGATCATGAGAGGCCCGGATAATCGAGGTTCTAATCAATAGACTGCGTATCTTTACGCATTTATGGCATCAGAAAATTTTCAAAAAATGCTGGAATATGAAATTCAATACAGTTTAGTACGACTTCGATTTATTTCAGATCTACTATAACTGAAAATAATATTGGGTTGGCAAGAAAGTAATTTCGGTATTTTAAGGTGAAATAGAGAGCCCAATTTTTTAATTCAAGCAATAAACTTTAATGAATAAGATATTTTCCATTTTGTTCGATGATCTTTTGCCAAAAAGAAAATAAATAAGAAAATTTGATTAATTAAAGTTCATTGCTTGATTTAAAAAAATTGGGTTTTACTTCACCTTAAAATACCGAAATTGCTTTCTTGTCAACCCAATATTTCATTTGACTTCACTTTCTTAAAATTGCATAAACATTCGCAGTCTGCTAATCAATTACTAAATATTTAGGTATTGTACGAGGTGTTATACCAGTTTCATATCCATAAAATTTCAAAAATCACAGGGAATGGAAATATTCTGGGTCGGAAGAAATGTTTAATTTCCGAGTTAAAATAGCTCCGAGTGCAAAGGGTTAACGAAAATCTCCACACACGTCTCCGGATGCACTAGAAAGTAGGACAAATCCGTGGAAAACCGGACGAAAACTGGCAACCCTACTTGAGTTACCTACCATCTTCTAGAACATTGTATTTCGAGTTCTGGAATTGATCATGACCACAGAAAATCCGCAATCCATTAAACGATCGCAGAAATCTGTCCTTCGTCGAATTCCTCGGAGACCGCAACGTAATTGAAAGTATCGTTAAGACATATCTGTGTAAATATTAGTGTAGCAGTTGCAGTTAGTGGTATTAAATCGTATGTATGATATTCATCCGATCCCGCGATCGATTTCCCGTTTGATTTCGACCTCGTAGAATTAGATATACGCGCCCACTTAAACACGCAAAAACATACAAAGAGAAACGCGCGCACACACAGGTACACACATTCATAGATACCTTGTACATAATGCTCGATACGAAATCGTGAAGCGTACGTTAAGAAAATATTATCGCGAAAAAAAAGTACTATATCTGTATCACTACGTACTATTAAAGATTCGTTGTCGTCGAATAGGTGCGTGCGAGTCGTATTAATTATAATTATAGGGCACGCGTTTAAGTTAAGGTGCAACACTTATCAATCATAGCTAACGATGTGATGTTATGTAAGTACAGTGTGATGTTGTGTATATATGGAAGAAATGGAAATGCATATATATATATATATTATATATACATATATTATACATAATGATTTACCAGGTATAATGCGCATACACGTTGAGTATGGATTACACGAAATCACGATCTTTCTCCCCATTATTTATTTGTTAAAGTTAACGAACGCCTCGAGGCGCATGTACGATTGTTAAATACCATTACTCTCGCAACTTCCTTTCGTTAAAATGATTTCTTCGATACACCTGCCCGTTGACGTGAAACGGATGAAAGCGACACGATTGTCATATAAGAGCTTATTGTTAGCTAATAGATATTCATCGCTATGGTCGAAACTGGATTGTCTTGTGCTCATTTGTAAAATGAATTCTATTGTGAACTACTGTTACCGTACTTTATCGTTTATGCTACTTTCGTCGATTATTATACATTTGATATGTATAGTACACTGTATATATTTTTTCAACTGTATCGCACAGAATAAATTTATATGATCACGTGCAATCGAACAATTTGTGTGGATTGTGACTATCTTAGGCGAGAACACTGTCCAAGAATATGTTATGATAATCTTAGCAGGGCCAGCCTTCTCTATAAAGGGGCCTGGGTGCAAGAAACCATTTGGGGCCCTAAATTTTTTGTAAAGTAAAAAAAAATTTACAAACACGAACATACAGAGTGAGTCCGAAGAAACAGAACACCTAAATATCCCCGTTACTTTTCATTGTACAAAAAAACTTCTTAGAACAAAGTTACACTGTTTGAAGGGACACATGTAACGGTGAAAAGGAAAAAGTTTTCAAGGTCATTTTTTTCCAGATTTCAAGGTCATTGATATTTTTTTAAATGGTATGAGGTATTTTTTAATACATCAATCGATGCAACTGGACATTCGTTATAAGTTATATGTATATCGAAAAGTTAGTAGTTCACGAGATATTTCAATTTAAATAACTCTAAAACACCATTACTGTCGTACTAACAATAAGACGTTAGCGTTTACTTGCTAGTGTAAATTGAAGAGTTGAAATTGAAATTGAAAAATTGACGTTGAAAATGAAATTAAATATTTGAAATTAACGAATTGAAATTCAAACATAGACGTTGAAATTGAAGAGTTGAAATTAACGAAATGAAAATGAAAAATTAAAGTTGAAATGGAAAAATTGAAATTGAAAATGACGTTGAAGAGTTGAAATTGAAATTGAAGTTGAAATGGAAAAATTGATGTTGAAATTAACAAATTGAAATTGGAAAATTAAAGTTGAAATTGAAAAATTATGGACGTTGTAATTGAAAAATTGAAATTGAAGAGTTGAAATTGACGAGTTGAAATTGAAATTGAAGTTGAAATTGAAAAATTGACAGTGAAATTGAAATTGATGTTAGCGTTTACTTACTTGTGTTGTTACTTGTTTTAGTACGACAGTAATGGTGTTTTAGAGTTATTTAAATTGAAATATCTCGTGAACTACTAACTTGTCGACATACATAGGTTAGTACTTTTTTATAACGAATGTCCAGTTGCATCGATTGATGTATTAAAAAATATCTCATTCCATTTAAAAAAATATCGATGACCTTGAAATCTCGTAAAAAAAATGACCTCAATAATTTTTTCCTTACACCGTTACATGTGGCCCTGCAAACAGTGTAACTTTGTTCTAAGAAGTTTTTTTGTACAACGAAAAGTAACGGAGATATTTAGGTGTTCTGTTTCTTTGGA
The DNA here is from genome assembly GCF_051020765.1 of Lasioglossum baleicum. Lineage (NCBI taxonomy): Eukaryota > Metazoa > Arthropoda > Insecta > Hymenoptera > Halictidae > Lasioglossum > Lasioglossum baleicum. Next base: position 4,444,337 of record NC_134945.1, read on the forward strand.
CTCACCTTGTATATTACTAATGCATGTTTATTTAATGCGTGATTTTGTTTTTGCTAATACATTAATTACTTTAGAATAATTACATTATTTTAGTTGTTGATCGTGTTGGGGCCCTCTCAATCGCGGGGCCCCGGGGCATAGCATCCGCCGCACCCCCAGATGGTCGGCCCTGAATCTTAGAATTTGGTAGAATTAATTCGAGATACACAAAATCGAAAATAATATTCGAAATAATTGCATTCATTTGGGTAAATTTATTTCAAACAAGTGGCGGGAAATAATTTACGATAGAAGATGAATAGTATTATTTAAAACAATTAATAATTGCAATCATTTTATTGTTTCTAGGTATCTTAAACAAGTATTTTACGAAGCAGCTTTATTCAACATATAGATCAGTTTTGATTTAGTCAAACAATCTATTGAACATTGATAAAAATTTAATTATTAATGTGAAGTTTGATACGGATTGATTTATACTTGCTTTATACGTGCTTATTCTACTCTTTCTCTCGCTAGCTTTAGAAAAGTTATTTTTATTTCTTCTCACATTTATACGAACAGTCACCTATATTTCAACTTTTATTTAATTTGTAACATAATTATATGATTTTTAACACTTTTTAAATAGTTTTAAAATAAATAATACAGGTTAACTAAAGAAATTACCTTCATAGAAGTACGTTAGATGTCGTCATATAAGTAAGTCATGCTGAAGTGAAGATGTACACAACTCCTACATCAAGCACACAGATAAGTATGAACCTGTCATAAATAAAATTGAGAAAAAGACATTAAAGAACTGTATTATTATTATTTTGCATATTTTATTGTACATTATGTGAAGTGGTTTCTCAGTGGAGAGAATATTGTGAAATTACATTATATGTATACTAGTCTATTAATCAATTATGTATGTGTCGCCACTATTCTTTTCTACAATTAGAAATGTTTGCAACATCTATGAATATCGGACAAGAACTTATGCAATCATCTGATACATTGAGTTTTGGGCAGTATGTCCCGGAATTGTCTGAGAAAAAGTTGGCAACCCTAATAGGTATACGTTTCTATTTTTCCTTATTTCAGCGAGTCGAGTCCACCGGCAAAATTATGCCCCCCAGTCCTGAAACAACCTGTACAGCTGCGATTATCCTGTTGCCATACAACTTTGTAGTTCAAGGATTGCCATGTGCCGAACCGTCATTCGTGAAGCTATTATAGCCGCTCCGTATCGTTCACCAAAGCGCGTCAATCGTTCTGAGAAGTACATATGTAAATACATACCAGAAGAGTTTCTCTCCCAGTTCTTCTCTCCCAGTTCATTAACGATTTTGTTATACTATTGAGTAACATCTGATGATCATTAGACTCCGGATTATATGCATTTATGACAAAAATGAGTAGGTGTAATTTAAAACATGAAGTACACAAGACAAATTTAAAAATACTTTTATATTATTTTCAACTTATTGAATATATTAAGAGAGAAAATGAATTTCTATGTCACTCCGGTTTCTTGCAATTCAGGTGGAAAATGTTTATTTTGTATAAAGATCCGCAGTCTAGTGATCATAGTGCGAAAGGAATTAGTCCCAGATTTGCACAGATAGAAAATTTATAACTAATTTAAGTAGAAATGAGCATCGACAATCGCAGTGTGTGTGTTTTTGATAAAAATCAATAGTAAAATTTTTTTAATTTCTTGAACATGTACTTTCTAAACATGTACTTCTAAAAAATTCCATGATCTACATATTTAGTATTAAAATATTATAATAAACTAAAAAGGTACAGCTGCGATTATCCTGTTGTCGTACAACTTTGTAGTCCAAGGACTGGCATGTAGCTAACCATTCGCGAAGCTATTACAGCCGTTCCGTATCGTTCACGCAGCGTCAATCGTTCTGAGAAGTAACCAGATGAGTTTCTCTCCCAGTTCTACTGTCGGCGTCGCTCCGTCGCGTCGTCGTCGTCGTCGTCGTCGTCGTCGGATGCAATCGTGACCGTTCACGCAAGATAGACGCGTCCTTTTGGTCAATCTTTCCATTTTTGTTTCCCCTCCCTTCCCCCCACTCCTTTTCTTATTTCGTTCGCCCCTTAACTACGTCCGGCAAAAGACACAGTTGTTTCAACCTCCGCCCCCACACCGCCGCATCACCCTCACTCGCCCCCTGATTCTCCTAATCGTTGTCTTTCCACAGCGTATTATCCCACTTCACCTAGGAGCTCCTTGTGCCGGATGTGGCCACGTTTACTGCCTATAATTGCAGAGAAGATACGGCGCGCCGTTCCGCCCAATTATTTGGGGACAAACACTCGCCGAAAAAGCAGCCCTTTTAGGTCGTTCTTCGCCGGATTAAAGACACAACTTCTCCCGATTGTCGGAACACTTTTCTGTTCGTTCTATCGAACGTCTTATCAAAGATAAATACCGTGCGCATAAGACCGCACGACCGAAGTGAAAACTTCTATGGCAATTGTAATCTAATCTTTCTCTAAATAATATAATACATATACAGGGTGTTTCAGGAAGTTAGGAAGACAAAGATTTGTTTAGAAAACTTGTTCGGTATAGAGGGAACAATCATATGGTGTAATTTTTTTCAGGACTCGAATGGTGGAGGGAGACATTTCAGTGAAATGAATTTTTTTAACACGATATCACATTATGTTATTCACTGTTACGAAACGTTAGAAATTATATTATAAATTTGTAACTTCTTAAGTAGGCAATGGCAGTACCCGAATAGCTTTTCATGTCGCAGCGTGACGGATCAGACTCGTTCACTGCCCAGCAATTCCGGCCCAGCAACAATAAACGGCTTGTTGACACTTTGCCCACGCGCCGGCGCACAGTGGGCGAGAAACCGATCTTTTTGGACAAAAATCTGCCGACAACACAGTTTTTCATCGATTCAATTGGAATTTTTTTTTTAATGTTCGTGAAGGACTATACTTTAATGACGTGCTGCGCGAAAATCGTTAACTGTCACAAGAAATCAAGAATCCTTATCTACAAAACCCAATAACTCCGATACTTCATCCGCCCATACCATTTTGCATGTCCCAGCTGAGTTGCCTAAACCGCAAAATTTTAAACTGTAAATCTGGCCCTGAGAATTACCAATTGAATAGAATTACATTCGGCACTTACGAGACTCACTATTAATTTATTGATCCAACAGCAGCGTTTTCGCTTCTCTTGAGAAAGAACTTCCTTGCGCTTGCCATCCTTTATTCTTATTGTTAGAGAGCTTATAAGTGGATCGGATGATAATAACATTTGCGAGTTTTCAGCTCGTGATTTCCTCAAGACTTTATTATTTGCCTCTTGTGGCTCTTCTGAATACAAACCAATTGGCAGTTCAAATGTAGCAAGTACTTCACTTCCATGTTGCAGTACCTTATGAACTGATGGAGGTAGTTTATACCATGGATAAATTTTAATAAAATTGTTTTTAAAAATTTTTTTTTACAGTTTAAAATTATGCGGTTTAGGGTTTAGGGTTAAGAAGTGTCGGCAACTCAGCTGGGACATATGGTATGGGCGGATGAAGTATCGGAGTTATTGGGTTTTGTAGATAAGGATTCTTGATTTCTTGTGACAGTTAACGATTTTCGCGCAGCACGTCATCAAAGTATAGTCCTTCACGAACATTTTTTAAAAAATTCCAATAAAAAATTCTGCGAATTTCATGCAGATAAAAATAAACAGATCACATACAAAAATAGAAAGAAATCAAAAGAATTTAAAGATCTTGTTATATTATTTTTTACTTTTTAGGATAATAAAAAGAGCATATTCAAAAAGTGCATATTCATTTAACTTCGATTTCTTACAATTGACTTGTACAATTTTTATTTCGTGTGATGATCCGCCGCCCCCACTTATGTCTTTGCAATAACTCTCGTACTTCTTAACTTTTATTTTTAACGTCTTGCCTCGTGACATAATGTTTTATACATAATGGTTTATTTATTTATGATTGCTTGAAACCGAGTGGTTTATTTAGCAATTACAATATTGCTACATGTAGCTTACATTACATAGATGTTACATTGTTTCTAGTTTTTCGATTCTGCTTCTTCTCGTGATTCTAAACTGTTCCTTGAAACATCGCGATCGTACTCGCTTACGAGATCCGGGCACTGCTGAAATAACATTGAAATATTATTTCAAATATCGTGTTATTTAATTTAATAATAACCTACTTTCATGCCTGTGAACACTTTTCAAATAACATAAACTTGAAATATCATTTCAAATAACATGTTATTTTATTTTATAATTATTTCAGATAATTGTGAAATTGTTCTTTAAAATTGTTTCAACTAGCCACACTATCAGGGGTTTGAGTTCAGTTTATACCGACACCCTTTGTTACATATTATTTTGAGGATTATATTCTTTTGATAAATCTGAAATAAAGAAGAAATTTCCAAATAATGTACCTAAATCAATAGCAGGCTAGTTATGACAATATGTCAATGATGTATATGATGAGTTAATTTAACATTCACTTTTAAATGTTTAAACAAATTACCGTCTTTGATTTTTATTATTTTCATAATTGTTCTATCTAATCTTATATGAACGCTTTTCCTTCAATGCTTTCTTTCTCTTATTGCAATGATTTTTTTATGGGTTAATTTCTCTTATAATAGGACTTTGTCTCTTGTATATGTATGTATCACGTTTCTCTAATATCTTCAATATATTTACATTTTTATTGATTTCTAGCGAGTTCATTTACACTTTTATATGGTTACATACATATGCATGATATGTTAATTCACGATAGTTAAAGTGTTACGGATAGAAATACATTTATAATTTTCTCAACGGTGGACTCATGTATACGAAAGTATCACGAAACATGAAGTGTGAAAAATTGTAAGGGATTAGTGGAGAAAGGCTACTGCTGGTCGATTGGTACGAAATCATGTATAATGCGTAGGAAATGCACCTGAATCTCGTTGACACTGGCGACTGCGCGATAGCGTTTGTTGCATTTCAAGCCGATAGCGTGTAAAGGTAAACACAATGTGTCTACCTTAGGCCGCAAAAAACCTCGATTTGGTGAATATCTCACATGAAGGTTACTAGCGAGCACGGGGAAACCGAAAGGTGGATCCGGGGCCGCCAGGCTACAAAGAGTCGCGAGGTTCAGGAAGACAAAAAGAAAAGAAATACAATTGTGAACATAAAGCAATAACCGTCTAGCGAAAATCATTACGCATGTGGTGGCATGCAAGGACGAGCCTAGAAATTTGTATACCTGGGACGGCGGTTAAAGTAAACAATAACAAGCGAATGCTCGAGCCCTTCTCCACGAATCTCAGGTAGTTGATAAGAGTGGGGTACAGTATAAATGTCGAGGGAGCGAACAATTATGTCAGTCTGTTCGTATTCATTGAATAAAATAAAATTTCTTCAAACAACATTCTAGTTTTTTATTTAAAAACACCAGTGCGAAAATTGACGGGTGATAAACGTAGTTTGTGTCAAAACATAAAGTGAAGATGCTTTTTTAAAGCATACATATATTTTGATAAACATCGCTCATAATTTGGATAAATACATTTTTATTATTCCTTTAAAGTAATACAAAACAGTCAGTTTTAATGTTCCGCAGATCTAGTGTTAAGCAGCATACACCACAGCGTTTCGAACTTTAGTTTCGGAAATTGAAAGTGAATCGTTTCCGGCCGGTCGACGTTGACTTTGTCGTCCGAAACTTATAATTCTCCACCAAGCGCCCTGTAATCACATCCACGAAGGTATTTTTGTGGTTTTTCTAGTTTCCAACGTAGACGCTGGCGACCAATTACACGGTCCCACAATGTTCCGGCTAAGAAGCCGGGAGTTGTTAAAATTAAAATTATCAGACTCGTCCATATACACGCGAAAAACGTACAGGGTGCGGCGTGCACATAATTTATTAATAATTTCGTTATCGATTTCACATTTTCAAATCTCACAAAGAGTATTAAATTCGCCGATTGTATTGAAAAGACAGGTTTATTTCCAGACTATGGCAATTTGTACAGGTTTCTATTATTAAACAGAACACTCGTTATCATACGTTAACATCTCCATTATTATTTATTGATAATTTGCATTAAATACGTCGAAAGATATACAAACCTGTCTTCAATAATTGATTTACTCGCTTTAATTTTTATGGAATTGAACTTATTGCGTGATTAACAGTACGCATCTAAAACAATTAACAATTAATAAGAAGCAACATACGAATGAATTCATAAATATATAAAAAATACATACATGTCATTCCATTGAAAAAATTGAAGTCATTTCATTTCTAATGAATCGATTTAATTTCTAAAAATGTAAGAAAAAAGTTCCACGTCTCCCAACGACAAATAAATGAAAAAATATAAAAGATCTATTACAATATTTTAATTTTGAGTTTAAAAATTTTAAATATATTAAATCTAACAATAAACTACTCGTTAAAGATGAGAATATCTATACTGTTTCTACGTCATTTTATATGTTTCTTCAAAATCGGAACTGTTAGCCCTGGTCTCCCCTAACTCATCGTAAGTCAAAGATAAAAATCGTATTTTTACTGGTGAATCGTGTCATAATTCGATTGTTAGTGGAAATCATTCTCCACGAAACGAATTACTCATCAAATTTCCTTCTCCTCCCTGATAGTCACCCTCAATGTTAATCTATGATCATGCTTTCTTGCCACGCGAACTACCCTTTCTATTTCCGTTGCCTCGTAAAGAGATCCTGCGCGCATACATTACACAACCCCTGACGGAGTTACATACATATTACACCCTGTGGTTAACATATGCATGTCTCACGTGGAAAAGATAACAAAAACTTCTACATATATTAACAATAGAACTACTTAGCAATCAACGTGATTGATATAGGAATCGCTCATTCGCCACGTCAATCAACTCCATAAGGTAAAAAGGAGGAAAAACTGATAAAAAAAACTCTTCAATCATGTTTTTTATTTAGTGGCATTAAGCCTGATTAATAAAAAAATTCATTTTAACTTTAAAATGAAACGAGAAATGAAATGTAAAAGAAAACTATTATTTTTCAAGAACTTTTCATTATCCAATCTCTTCGAAACATGGAATATAAGGACATTCTTTAAAAAAAGTTTGATGGTATATTTTTGAAAATAGAACGCATTAAACAGTTCTATAACAATATACAGGATGAGTCCGAAGAAACAGAACACTTAAATATCTCCGTTACTTTTCGGTGTACAAAAAAACTTCTTAGGACAAAGTTACACTGTTTGAAGGGCCACATGTAACGGTGTAAGGGAAAAAATTTTCGAGGTCATTTTTTTATGAGATATCAAGGTCATCAATATTTTTTTAAATGGAATGAGGTATTTTCTAATACATCAATCGATGCAACTGGACATTCGTTATAAAAAAGTACTAACCTATGTATGTCAGAAAAGTTAGTAGTTCACGAGATATTTCAATTTAAATAATTCTAAAACACCATTACTGTCGTACTAAGACGGTACACAAGTAAGTAAACGCTAACTCAATTTCAATTTCAATGTCAATTTTTCAATTTCAACTTCAATTTCAATATCAACTCTTCAACTTCATTTTCAACTTCAATATCAACTCTTCCATTTCAACTCTTCCATTTCAACTTAAATTTTTCAATTTCATTTTCATTTCAATTTCAATTTCGTTAATATCAACTTCAATTTCAATATCAACCCTTCAACTTCAATTTCAATATCAACCCTTCAATTTCAATTTCAACTCGTCAATATCAATTTTTCAATTACAACGTCAATTTTTCAATTTCAACTTCAATTTCAATATCAACTCGTCAACTTCATTTTCAATTTCATTTTTCCATTTCAACTTTAATTTCAGCTTCAATTCTAACTCTCCCATTTCAACTTCAATTTCAACTCTTCCATTTCAACTTCAATTTCAACTCTTCCATTTCAATTTTTCAATTTCAATTCGTTAATTTCAACTCTTCAATTTACACTAACAGGTAAACGCTAACGTCTTAGTACGACAGTAATGGTGTTTTAGAATTATTTAAATTGTAATATCTCTTGAACTACTAACTTTCGACATATATGGGTTAGTACTTTTTTATAATGAATGTCCAGCTGCGTCGATTGATGTATTAAAAAATACCTCATTCCATTTAAAAAAATATCAATGACCTTGAATTCTTGTAAAGAAATGACTTGAAAATTTTTTCCCTTACACCGTTACATGTAGCCCTTCAAACAGTGTAACTTTGTCCTAAGAAGTTTTTTTGTACAACGAAAAGTAACGTAGATATTTATGTGCTCTGTTTCTTCGGACTCACCCTGTATTTCGATCCCTGATTTATTCAGATTTTTACGAATGTAGTGCTTGCTTGAATAAAATGTTGAATACTGATAAACTATGATCTGTATACATAATAAATAAAAAAGTTTATCAAAATATGCGTCATGAATGCATTTGTATTGTAAAATTGTAATTTTTGTAATTGTAAAAGACAAGATCAGAAACAAACATTTCGACAAGTTTCTTAAAAAGGTTCTCATGTGTGTGAAAACATTTCTACAAATTCAATAATTGTAAAAAACAAAATAAGAAGCAAATCACTTGGACAGGTTTGTTAAAAAAATTATAATTATAATTTTGTAGAGTGTTGTTATGGAATTACGAGTGTCAATGTTCGTATAACAATAGATTAAAGAATATTAAATAACGCAAATCGACGGAGCCGCGTAATTTGCTACTAGATACTAATTTCCCAGCAATGCTAATCCCTCTAGCCGGATATTGGAATGTCTGATGGTCTGGATAAATTCGTACTCGTATCTAAATATCTCCGCTAATTATGGTCATATGAACAAGAATATTCAGAACAAAGTCAAGTCGTTTGTTACAGCAAAGAAACGATCAAAAGATGTTTCAGTGTTATCGATTTTTCTAATATAACAAATTACATGAATAGCTACTTAAATTACCTCAGTTATTTAATCTGGAAATAACTAATATTTTGTTAACTTACCGATATACATATGTATGTATGTTATAATATGTGCACAAGAATAATTGTTTTGGAATAAACATTCCTTCTAGATTATCTGATCGTAAATTATTTACTACAATTTTAATATTAACTATCTCGTAAAATATTAAAAAATCAGCCATGAGTGAGTAAAAACTTTCGTCCTACTTTTACTGAATAAACTTTTAACATTTCCGGGTTATTGTAAAATAGACCTATGTCAAAAAGAGAACTCAAGCTTTCAATTCATTCTTTATGATTAAATCTTAATACTTATTGTATAAACTTGAAAATTATATGTGTTTCAAAATAGATATTAATTTCGGTAAATTAAACAATAATTCTTTATTTTGCTGTTTCAGTAATTTTCTATTTTATCTATCGTTTCCACTATTTATTTTAAAAGGATTGACATCCTGCGGGAAAATTAAAAATGCCTTCAGGAACATAACTACATACTACATACATATTAAATCATTAAATCATTAAAAAAACGAATTGCTTTTTCAAAATTAGACCCAGCAGCTTGAGTTTCTTTTCAGACGTTAGAAGGATTAGTTTACTAGCTAATGTGTAAATAATTTTCTTTTTAAATTGTTATTGGTCGCAATTGCGAAGGAAATAGTAAAGGTTACGATTTTTAAATTTTTTATCTGTACCTGTAATGAAACTTTAGTAGGCGCCGTTGGTAGGTATAAGTAAGTTATACATATACTCGTACAAAGTTTCATCGAAATCGATCAACGATGTTACGAAATATAATTGATTGAAAATAGCAAAAATCGTAAGAATCTGCGATTTAAATGAATCGCAAACCGTAAATTCAAAGATTTTTACATCTTACAATGCCCATAGCTTTTTTATCCGTCAACCAAATTTACATGAAACTTTGTTCTTATACAATAACTTACTTAGATTTACAAAATACACATTTTTAAATTTTCTTTAAATTTTCATTAGCTAGTAAACTAACCCTTCTAACGTCTCAAAAATACTCAAGCTGTACGAATACTTTGTACACCGACAAAATACTCATTCACAAATACCGAGAGTATTATGTACATATGTATGTGTAACGAAGTTTCCCCTTTCTGTAAATGAATATAAATACGTAGTATCTCCGAGTGTTACTATTATTGCATGATATCCCAAAAGCCTAAAAAAGGTAATGATTTTAAATCCTAATTAGGTTTTAGGTATTTATAGTTTACGGTGACGTTTTAAAATAAGTACTCCTAATACATAAAAGATTAGCCCTTTGCACTCGAAGCTATAATGACTCCAGAACCTTGAAATCTCATCGATCAAAAACATTTTATAAACAAGGACAAGTAAAACTGAGCGTATCTGCTTAAAATGTAAAACGTAAAACGAGTCGAAGCCTAATAAATATGAGTGTTACGCCTTTCTCTTTAAATTAAATAAAATTTGATTCGTTTGTAATCAATATTTAAGCATTAAAATAAATGCAGCCATACAAAAAACATAAATTTTCTTTCCTCTACTACTAACTTTTTTCGGGACAAAGAGGTTTTAATGGCTGTAACTGTAAAGAAAATGATACGGCAAGGGGTTAGAAACTTAATCGTTAAAAGTTAGCTAGTTCACCATTTTGTACGCGCAGTATACACAGGTGTTATTGGTCGGGTAGTTTTCAAAAGGAAGGGAGGAGTGGCACGAATTAAAAAGTAATCCAATATTAGTTTCGATTTGACCGAGGGGTATGCTGCTTAACAAGTATTTCCCCCACTGCGCACCCATTACCCGCAGAAAACACCCCACAGCTCCGCCTATGTGCACGCAATCTGCCGCCGCGCCGCGCCGCGCCGCAAAGGGAGAAATCGCAGAACCTGTTTACGCATAAAGTACAATCAATTGCATTTGTAATGATCAACTTTAAATCAAGGATGGAAATGAAAAGTTATCTTACATTTTTTTTTTAAATTCTGTTCGAATTTATGTTTCATTTAACCCTTTGAGTAACACGTCGATCATATAGACAATTTTCAGTACGATCAGCATAGACAATTTCAATTTGGTAATTAGACTGCGAATCTTTATACATTTGTAGCAAAATTGAGCAGATGAAATTCAAAACTGTTGAACAATTTTTTTAAAAAGAGGATTTCTCCTCTAGTAAAATCGTTAAGGAAAGAAGTAACGTTCAATTTATTGTAGTTTCTATTTCTTGCAATCGATGCAGACAATTTCCATTTTGCATAAAATCCGCAGTCTAGTAATAGATGTCTTTTTTTGGAACCATTTTGAATAACTGTTTTGTAACAGATCGCACCAATGGCGCCCAGCATTGATTCGAGCGGTTGTAAAACTGTCTGAATCGGGCCGAATTTATTTTTCATTGAAAATATCAATTCCCATAAACACGCCGCGTGTCGCTTTCATCCCTGGATCAAGGAACTCTCCCCATAGCACCGTGAAAAAAGCGACTGTAGACTCGGTTTTCGCGGCGCGGGCAAAGCGCAATCACAATAAATTTGCTACTATTGCGTAAATATCCCCGGCACGGCAGCGCGCTGCTCATGCTTTTATAAACGCGTTCCGCACCCATTGCGTGCGTACGCGTGTGGCTTGCTCGGCAGCCATGATGTACGTGTGGTATACACCTTCGTATACATATGTATACACCTCCAAAAGGAAAATAAAAGCTCGTTTCACGTTATGACAGCCTTAGTTCTAACAAAGAAATTTCAAAACATCTAAACGTGTATAGAAATGCAATATTTATATTTAACCCTCGCTAGGTAAGATAAAATAAGTGAGACAAATGAATCCCAACAAAAACATCCTGTAAACATGAGCAAAGTTCTTATGACCGTAAAAAGTTGTGAGATCAGAAAATACGGCCAAGTTCGTTAGCTTAGAAATACCTCTTGCAATACTGAAAAAAGCGTTTGTAAAAATTAGTTTAAAAGAACGATATTTAATTTTTAAAGAGTTGCATTGAGGGCTAAATTATTCAAACCTAACCTAACCTAACACCTTTTATGGCCATTCGTTTAAAAAGTAACGGCCAAGTTTGAATAATTGAGCCCTCCATGTAACTCTTTAAAAATTAAATAGCGTTCTTTTAAACTAATTTTTATTGGGTTGGCAAATAAGTTCGTTCGGTTTTTGTGATTTATTTCAATGTAAAAAACCGAACGAACTTATTTGCCAACCCAATACAAACGCTTTTTTCAGTATTACAAGAGGTATTTCTAAGCTAACGAACTCAGCCGTATTTTGTTTGATCTCACAACATTTTACGGCCATAAGAACTTGGCTCCTGTTTACAGGATGTTTTTGTTTAAGGTGTAAAATTTCAAACTTTGACAATTATTCCTTTGAGGGTTTGTTATAGTAGACCTGTGTGCCAAATTTCAAGCTTGTAGGTCAATGGGAAGTACCCAAAAGGTTTTGATGATCTGTCAGTCAGTCAGTCAGTCAGTGACAAAAACGATTTTTGAGGTCCTATATCTCGGAACCTGCTGATGTTTGAAGATTAATGTTCTGTCAATATTGAGACATGATAGCATTTAACAAGTGTACGAAATTACATCTCTCCATCTGCTTCCAGTGCCGAGTTATAAGCGTCTAAAAAACGGCTAAGTTGCTTCGTGTAAAAGGAGGTACTGCGAGAACTTGGCTGGTGCACTACCGTGCACCTAGATTTCATAAATAGCCTCGTTTTTAATAAACATGCCGGCCTAAGTCCATTTTCGATAAAAATCAAGCTAGCAATTTTAATATTTACATTTCTACGTTATCTTTTCATTCTGAAGCAAATTGTAACTAATATATTTAAAATCACAAAGATTTTGTAAAAAGAAAATTAGCTGGTTAATAGAATGATACAAATTTGTAATTTGATAGTGGCCTAGGTCCATTTGTCAGTTGACAGATGTACCATAAATTCTTAGTATCAGGACATTCGTTTTTACCGAATGACAGAGATTTAGGCGTCGTACAAATGTCATTAAAGAAAAATATTTTACTGTTTGTCCCCCAAGATTATTATAATGTTATCAAGAAGTGCCGGAAAGGTAATGACTTTATTTTAAATGAAATGAAACAAGAGGATTTCATATGAACAAAATTTTTGGAGGATGCAATTTTTAAAAGGGTAAAGATTTCTAACGGAGAAACAATAAATTGATTAAAAATATGCTGGATGCGTTTTTTGAGAAACGAACCATATAAAATTTTCTATAAGATATCAATGGATGAGAATGCAGAGTTTAAATTGTTTAAAATACAGAATTTATTATCACGTTGGAGTAGACCAAGCAAATTCGAAAATATTGTATTGACTTTATAAAAATATAAGGAGAGAGATATGATGGTATTACTACGATATTGTATACCATCGGAGCACCATGACTTCTTTAAATCCCTCCCGCATATACACAAAATATAAACGGGGACTAAATTCGTTATGTAATTTATATATGTAGTTAGAATATTTCCTGAATTGCATAAATGGTGTTTTTTAAGTTTTGTGATGAAATATAAAATTAATTGAGTATTGTTTTTCCAAAGCATTTTAAATTACAATATATCGAATGGACTTGGGCTGTTTCAAGTTTTATGACTAATCTAGTTGTTAATTTTGAAAGTGGCTTAAGTCCATTCATATTTCTTAAACACTTACTTATTTCAAAATACTTCAGTATTTCAGAAATAAAATATTCATGTAAATATTACAGTATAAAAGTGCAGACAATTTCTTTTATGTTTGTGTGTATACTATGTACGAAGTTTTACAAAATACCGATGCATTACTTAACAATTATAGAAAACGCAAATGATAGTTTGAGAAACGTCTTAGAAATCTAATAAATTTGATAAAAATGTGATGTAACCCGCAATTTTCTTTTGACTTCGTTAACATAAAACATACAATTTATGTATCTGCAACTTGCACGAAGAACAGTTATGCTCTCCGCCAATCAAAAGCTATCACGAAAATCACGAATCACTATAAAATATCAACGTGATTGTGGCAGTTCATGTCACCCCTAATTGCCAGCTACATTTTCGCCATACGAGGATATTAGTTAACATCGTTACTCAGATTTATTTTACGTGTTCTAGGAAGAACAGGGGGAGTCTTATGATTTAAATATTTTACAAACACGATCTTATCGTAATTTATTATACACCTTGCAAAATTCTTTCCCCCCATAAAGAACCTATTAGAACTAAATACATAGAGACGAGTTGTCGGGCCAACGGCGATGGACGATCGACTTTTGTAGCCATTAAATTGTTTGATACGTTTCCTGAAGCACTCCGTCCAAACACCATTCGTTTCCTGCCCGTAAAATTGGTCTATTCGTAACTATTTCTCCTGCTGTTTCTTTATTTCCGATCGTTTGCGGTTACTCTACGCAGAACGAATCGAGGGCGTGTTAAAAATCGAAAACGTTCGTTTTTTCACCTTGGCTGGCGGAGAATGACCCTACTTAAATTTTTATTTTTCCGTCGTCCGTTAATAAGCCGTTGAAAAGTTTTATCGATTTCGGCACACTGCAAAACAAGCAAAACGCAGAAGTGAAAATCTTCGGCAATAAAACCGTGTTGTGAAGAAACAACGCCGCCGCATAGATAAACGATATAATTGAAGCTGTGGAAGTAGAAACTTATAAAATATTCATGGACCACAGAGTAACAAACGAATTAAATGGAAAATATTCTTATCGAAAGAGAGAGAGTGTTGTGCATCACCGTTTTATTCGTTTAGTCAATCTACTAGAAATGGATTTTCAAATTTTAATTCATTGAATTTCGTATCGGTGTATATTTGTTATTATTATTTATTCATTGCTTTAAATCGTATAAGGTTTATATAGCATATACATTACAAATATGTACAATGTATAATTGTGTTACAATATGGCTTTTGGATTTTTATGTAATTAATATTTATGATATTTATGCATTTATAGCAAAATTGAGTGGATGAAATTGAAAATGGTTGGAAATTTAAAAAAATTGAAGATGTCAATTTATGATTTCTCTTCGATTTGGTTTCTATTTCTTGCAATCGATGCAGACAATTTTTATTTTGCCGAAAGATCCGCAGTCTAATAAGTAAATTGAATATAATCAATGTTAACTATATATAGGATAAAAATGTAAAGAAGGGTGTAGTCACATTTTTCTGATCTATTGTAGTATCCAGTCATCATACTTCTTTCAGCTATATTGTATATATTATATTAACTATTACCAGACTGCGGATTTGTATACAAAATTAATTATTGCATTAATTGCCATCTGTGGGAGCTACGAATTTCTTTCTTCATTTTCTTCTTTCTACGAGCTTCATTCCTTTCCTGAATAATTGTAATGAGGATTTGCTTATATTTATTTAACGGTTCATTTTAGAAGGCTCTTCAAAACATAGTTCTCTCTGTATAAGATCTTTACTCTTGATAAAGTGGAGCCAGAAAATTTTCATAACCTCTAATAAAAGAAATATACCATATTTCGTGCAAAATAATATGCAATTTAAAAAAAAAAGTAAGTTCCGCAGGTTCAGAAAAAATACACATTTTTCGTTAATGTTTATTGATAAAAGATAATAAGACTGCTTTCCTGCTACTATCATACTTTCGGAGTTATTGTAGGTGGCAATAGTTAGTGCCTCACCCTGTATATTGAACTTGATCCAGAGTTGGGCATTACTCAATTCAAATTTTAGCCAAGATTGATTGATTAATGTGTACGATTGAAAAAGGCAATCATTGAAAAATGGACGATTGATTCAATCGATTGATGAAGTTAATCGTCGATCGTTGATTAAAAAAAGAAATCATCGAAAAATCGGAGATTGATTTAATCAATCGTTGAAGTGGGACGCGGAACGATGGTCGTAGCTTTCCAGGAACAATAACTTGAAACAAACTAGAGGGTTATTGTTGCTCGCTCGCTTCGCTCGCTCGCGGATAGGACTGCACTTGCGAAAGGGTTAGTGGTACGCATGGCTAGTAGTACCTATAGCTATTAATGTTTTTTTTTTTATTTGGTGTGTGACTCTCCACGAGCCACACAAAGAACTTCCCGATTTGTTAGTTGCAGTATATTATTATCATTATTAAGTGTACGTTTTAAGAAGATTATACGTTTTCAGCGAAATTCAATAGTTTTCTACTTATCAAAATGTTTGCTATATGGCGTCGCATTAAACGAACATCGCAGGCTCGTTGCTCGCTTGGTTCCTTGTTAGAGCATACTAATGCTGCAAAATAAATTGTCTTAATTAGTTTTTCGCAAACGATACAACTCCTCATTATCCGGGTTTGCAGTATTGATCTTGGTTTTCTTCGATACTGTTAATTTAAATTGTCCCAAAATATATAAACCGCGCTCAATTTTGAAACTCTGCTCAGTGCTACATACAACATCTGTAAAGTTCGCCTTTCTGATTTTTTAAAATCCGAACATACTTTCTCGTATGTTTGTCCCTGACTTTTATGAATCGTAATCGCTTCAGCAGGAACCACTGGAAATTGACTACGTGTGATTTGATATTTTTCCTCACTCGACATATTTACTTGATTCGATATTTTTATTATTGGTGTAAAATTTTGATCAATATTGGCATTTTTCATATAATCACGATAACGAGTTCTTACTGTCAGTCCTACTCTGGCCAATTGAAAATCCAACCACAATATAGACGGAATTTTAGTATTTTCTTGAAAAGTAATAAATTTTAATATTCCGCATGTGTGTGTGCTCCATTAACCAATCCGTTTTCAACATCAATGTTATTAATAATATTATCATATAGTTTATATTAATTTTCAATTTAATCTCAGTTAATAATTCGTTTTGAACTGATTGTTTTTTTAAAGATTGTAATATAAATTTTTTTTTGTACTTTCATCGATATTCTTTGAAAATGTATTCTCGGGAGTAGACATGATTAACTCACTCTTGCATTGGAATAATTTTCGATTATTGTAAGCGGAAACATCATCGTAAGGTTAGGTTAGGTAAGGTTAGGTTATTTTTAAAAAAATTTTTTTTTAAATTTTAAAAAAATCGAAAAACAAATTTTTTGTGTAATTACGTTTGTTTCTTCGGTGGAAACTTTCCGTTCTCTCGTATAAATTGCATTGTTGAATGAACTTCTTTCGAAAAAACTAAAAAAACTAAAAAACTACTTGACCAAAATGGACCAAAATCTAATCAGCTCTAAGTTACAGCGGGGCACATCGATTGCATCATTCATCATCCTGATCGCGTTGTTACTTTTTCTGAAAACGTTAACGAAAAATTTGATTACATAGAAACGGCCATACGCACACACACACACACACACACACATACGAACATTTTGCTGAAAATAGTCTAAAATGACTGCAATGACCATGAAACGTGAAGATCTGCTAAAAAATCGATTTTCGATTTTCGGGGTCATTACAATAACTTCCCTATAAAATCGGGAAGTTAATAAGCACATAGAGATCGTATTATACATCAAATGATAATACACCTAAATACAGTTTACATTTCTTTCAGTATACATACAGGTTTGATTACGTTGATTTCATTTCGAAATTTCAGCAGTTAATCATTAATCAATTATCCGATTGACAATTACAATTGAAAAGAGTGTAGTCGTTAACCGCAATTAACGATTGAAGTAGGAGTTAAATTGTTAATTGCGACTAACGATTGAAGTAGAAATTTATTCGTCAATCGTTGATTAAATTTTTGCCCAAATCTGACTTGATCCCATCCCTACTGCCCGGCAATTGTGTACACGGTGCACCTAAGGAAGATTTCACTTGAAAAATCTGAATTTGCGCAAACATCGATGGCCGGCCGATGAGGGTGCGAGGATCAAAAGCAGGCCTGGAGAAAGTAATAAAGCCAACACACAACGGGGAAAGGTGACATCGGAATTGTGCTCGTCAAACGGTTTACCCATCGTTTCGCGCTTTTCAGTTTTCACCGTGGAAGCCTCCCACGTCGCTTGACAAACAAAACAGCCAACAGACGACAGGTCGAAAAAGACGGCGCGCGGCCGTTTTCCCCGTTCCTCGTTTCTCCGGCAAAACGCCATTTAGGATGATTGCCTGATTTTACGTATTTATACAGAGAGTACGAAGGCACGACTGTGTCACGTTATACCAGCGTTTTCCTTCTATCACTAATATCCGTTCCGCAGCCGCGCGGTGCGTCGCGTCGCGGCCCGCTAAGCGTCCGAAGGACACCGTTAAACTTCGTAACGCGATGCAATTTCAAAGTGAAATATTATCCCGGATTTCCGGGATTCTTTGCGAACCCCGACACCCTCGCCAGCCGCGGAATAAACCGATTTGATATGTATACACGGGTCGAAATTTTGACACTCGCGACAACCGAAAGCTTCTCCACGTCACGTTTTACGCGATTGGATGGTTCTGATAGGTTCTACGGATGCGAGGACTTTGATGCTAGAATTTCCTTCTGTGTCCTGGGTATCTTCACGGTGAATTCTTATCTTTATAGATTGTTTTAACGGAATCGTGGAACGTTATTTTATCGATTGAATGGTACGCTCATACGCATATGAAAAATAGTTGCACGAAAGATTCGTGGTGAATATTCACCCAGTACAAATATTACGTTGGCAACTAAGTTCGCGACCTCAACATTTTCTCGGACAAAGTCATTTATACATATGTATACAGGGTGAGGGCGAAGAAACAGAACACTTAAATATCTCCGTTACTTTTCGTTGTACAAAAAAACTTCTTAGAACACAGTTACACTGTTTGAAGGGTCACATGTGATGGTGTAAAGGAAAAAATTTTCGAAATCATTTTTTTACGAGATTTTAAGGTCATCGATATTTTTTTTAATGGAATGAGGTATTTTTTAATACCTCAATCGATGCAACTGGACATTCGTTAAAAAAAGTACTAACCTATGTATGTCGAAAAGTTAGTAGATCACGAGATATTTCGATTTAAATAACTCTAAAACACCATTACTGTCGTACTAATTGTAAGACGTTACACAAGCAAGTAACCGCTAACATCACTTTCAATTTCAATGCCAATTTTTCAATTTCAACTGCAATTTCAATATCAACTTTTCAACTTCATTTTCAACTTCAATTTTTCAATTTCAACTGCAATTTCAATATCAACTTTTCAACTTCATTTTCAACTTCAATTTTTCAATTTCAAGTTTAATTTCAATTTCAATATCAACTCTTCAACTTCAGTTTCAACTTCAATTTTTCAATTTGTTAATTTTAACTCTTCAATTTCAATTTCAACTTCAATTTCAATATCAATACTTCAAATTCATTTTCAACTTCAATTTTTCCATTTCATCTTTAATTTCAACTTCAATTTCAACTCTTCCATTTCAACTTCAATTTTTCAATTTCAACTCTTCAATTTCAACGTTAATTTTTCCATTTCAACTTCAATTTCAATACCAACTCTTCAACTTCATTTTCAACTTCAATTTTTTCATTTCAACTTCAATTTTAAGTCTCCCATTTCAACTTCAATTTTAAGTCTCCCATTTCAACTTCAATTTTAAGTCTCCCATTTCAACTTCAATTTCTATTCTTCCATTTCAACTTCAATTTCAACTCTTCCATTTCAACTTCAATTTATCAATTTCATTTCGTTAATTTCAACTCTTCAATTTCAACGTAGAGAAAATTATACGGAAATCAAACGATGTTTATTTTCTCGTAATCGATTAACATCTGATGTACGTTCTTCAATACCCGCTTTTATTTCTGAAACAGCGAAACGGCTCGAGCAGTTGTCGCGGCAACGTGCACCGATCAACAACGTGCCCCGATCGGCAACTACTCACACATACCACCAGCGGCAACCTCTTACAACTCTAAATTTTTCAATTTCAACGTAAATTTTTCAATTTGTTAATTTCAACTTTTCAATTTCAATTTCGACATCTAATTTTCCATTTCAACTTCAATTTCAATATCAATACTTCAAATTCATTTTCAACTTCAATTTTTCCATTTCATCTTTAATTTCAACTTCAATTTCAACTTCAAGTTTTCAATTTCACTTCGTCAATTTCAACTTCAATTTCAATATTCACCCTTCAACTTCAATTTCAACTCTTCAATTTCAATTTTTCAATTTCTATATCAACCCTTTAACTTCAACTTCAACGTCAATTTTTCAATTTCAATTCGTTAATTTCAAATCTTCAATTTCATTTTCAACGTCAATTTTTCAATTTCAATTTCAACTCTTCAATTTACACTAGCAAGTAAACGCTAACGTCTTAGTACGTCAGTAATGGTGTTTTAGAGTTATTTAAATTTAAATATCTCCTGAACTACTAACTTTTCGACATCCATGGGTTAGTACTTTTTTTATAATGAATGTCCAGCTGCATCGATTGATGTATTAAAAAATACCTCATTCCATTAAAAAAAATATCGATGACCTTGAAATCTCGTAAAAAAATGACCTCGAAAATTTTTTCCCTTACACCGTTACATGTGGCCCTTCAAACAGTGTAACTTTGTCCTAAGACGTTTTTTTGTACAACGAAAAGTAACGGAGATATTTAGGTGTCCTGTTTCTTCAGACTCACCCTGTATATTTCTTAAGCACGAGTATTCTATATCAAATTAATCAAAAAATTCAGAGCTTTTCAATGACATACAGTTCAAAAGGAATCGTCACTGAATGAGATTATAATGATACAATAAAAGAATTACGGTGCAAAAGATCGCGAACTTACATGGAAGGACCCCAAGTGTTCGACTTCGATCTTGATAATCTTCATACCTTTTCGAAGTTCCATTAGCCGTGTAAGCGGGTTGCGTGATTCACAGGTATGAAAGTGTAATTGTTTATATCTCTTTAAAACTATTGAGTAACTACACCTAATATTTTGCAGACATCGTTAGGGATCTATATACCATCGTCTCACAAAAGATTATCAAAATCGAAGTCGGACACTTGGGGTCCTTCCTTGTTAATTGCCAACCTAATAGCTCCGAGTGCAAGGGGTTAACAATGGCCGATCTCTCCCGGTGGTCGCTTGCATAATAGAACTTAACATTACGGAATCTGTAGAAAATACTAAACTATATAATAGTATTAATTCTCGCGTTCCCACGGTGCGAAAGTGTCTCTCTGTCCAGGCAAAAGAAGGTAACAGTAAACTCGGTTAAATCTCGCGGAGCTTTCGTTAATCTCGTCAAAGTCAGGAATCCCAGTCGAATTCGCCTTACATTATCCCGTTAATAAGATACGTTGCTAATTGGAGATGCAAGAACAATGGCGTCTTGCGCGCGCGCGCGCGCGACTATCCTTGTTACAGAGCGGAGCACTCACGGTTATTAGTTGATAGCGTCAGGGCGCGTATAACTATCATGCACGGGCAATGCACTTAAAACTTGGCTGTTAATCAGAAACCAATTACGGGAGGCGGGTTGAAATGAGTTTAATCGCATTAAATATTAAAGCGTCGTCACCGTACCATGGGGACTGGGTGTACACCGCCAGCCCATAGGTGACCCTCTTCCACCATCCAGTTCCATGGTGGAACCGTGCGCATCGGCACGTGACCCTGTGTGTAACGCTCCTCTCCTCTGTCTTAATACCCTCGAGGATAACCGACGATCCCTACGCCAATGTCCTTTATGGGGTGGCGCTTGCCGTGTCTGCAATACGCATGCACGACCGCTGCATTTGCCGATAATGTTTCTTTCCATTTGTGCGTCTGCATGCGCCGCGGTGCCGCCGTTTCATAAGTCATCGAACACTTATGGGCGAGCAGCGAAAACGAACCAATAATCAACGATGTAGTATACGGTGCTCGACAAAATAAAACATTTTACATACAATCGATTCGAAAAGTATTTCAACACTATAATCTTCCATTCGCGAAGAATCGTTTACATTTAACACTAAACCTACCGAGTACTAAAAGCGAGTAAAACGTTTCAACTTACAGAAATGACAAGGCTCTATTTATTTAGATTTTGTGCTACTTTAATCACAATATTGTATGCTTGGATAAAGAAACTTATCGAATCAATTTCCATGTAAGCAACCTCGTAATTTCGATATTTGTAAGACGAAAAATAGAAATCCGGTTATTTATAGTAGGCAGTGGTGGGTTTAGTGTTAAGGGGTTAGGACACAGTACATAATATCTTGAAGAACCGAAAATTTTTTTTTATAAAATTTTCTACATTAAAAATCATGAATAAAAGTTGATTATTATTGAAATTGAAGATAATGTACACAAAATATAAAGAAACGAATTCGAAGAACAAAATGATTAAAAAATATCGATTTTTATACTTTTTGGTTATCGATATAACAGTTATTAGTGCCCAAAAAATTGGATCCTCCTCAATAACTGTTATCGATGAAGAAAAACTGTTTCGATTGCTCGAAGCAGGTATCGGTGAGAGAAGTTCATTTCGATCGCTCATAACAGTTATTGATGAAGGAAATTTGTAATAGTTATTATTAAATAGTACAACTTTCAAATGGTAGACACAATGAATTGATTCATAAATTTTTTATTCATAAAATTAATTGCTGTAATCAAAATCTAATGTGACAAACAAATAGATTTTGTGTTGTTCTTATTGTCTGTTGATTCGTCTTGTTGTACGGAACCTTCTCAATGAATTTCACAGGCTTGCTCCATCCGAAAAAGAGTAGACAACTCGATAATTAAGTAAGCAACCAAAATGAATTTTCTCATCAATAATTATTATGAACAAGTGAAAATAAATTCCTCTCATCGATAACTATTATAAGCGACAGAAATAAATTTCTCTCATCGATACCTGCTTTGAGCGATCGAAACAGTTTTTCTTCATCGATAATAGTTATCGAGGAGGATCCAATTTTATGGGCACTAATAATTGTTATTTGTAACCAGAAAGTATAAAAATCGATATTTTTTAATAATTTTGTTCTTCGAATTCTTTTCTTTATATTTCGTGTACATTATCTTCAATTTCAATAATAATCAACTTTTTATTCATGATTTTTATCGTAGAAAATTTTAGAATAACTGTTATTTTTGGTCCCTGCTGATATAATATCTTTTCTAAAAAAAGATAAATCTCGCGAATCCGCCGGAAGGGCGGTCCGTGTACGTCTTTTTATTTGTTTGATCGGTGGAAACGACGTTACGGGCGAATCTCCCGTGCCATTTTCGACAACGATTTTATCGGCCACGCAGAAATATAAAGTCTCCGCGGAATCGAGGTGTGCCGAATTGCAGTTTGAGATAAGTTGCCCGTGGGGATAATCCACGGACTCAGCAGGTGTCTCGATTCGCCAGGGTTTCACTCCATCTTCCGTTGACAGACAAAATCCCCTACGCCGCGCCGCGCCGTGCAGCAACGGCCGTCGCGATCTATCCTATTGACCGTCTGTCCAATTAGGACAGCGAAAACTTAATTAACCGTTCCGATGGACCCGATGAAAACTGGATGGCCCTGCAGATGCCCCTGTGAAAACTCGATAATTAATACAAATCCAAGTGCGCGCACAGTTCCAGTAAAAACAATTACCCGCTAACCATGATTGATAAACAATTGATCTTTATAGCGGGTGGTGTCTCGTGCACGGCTACCTTATATACGACTGAATAATTCATTTATTACTTATTAGCGATTGATTGTCCGCAGCCGTACAGCAAACGCGTACACTATCGAAGAAAACATTATGTCAGATTTCTATTGTATTGGTAGGAGAAGCGAGAAATCATTTTTGAAGATAATCAGGCGTCGCACAGAGGCAAGATTCGCCGAAATCCTGGCCAATAGTTATAATTTTATATCCATAATAAATTACTTGGAACAAATCGCATGATTATGATATTTCATACATTTATGACAAAAGTGAATAGGTTTAATAATAATAATATACATATACTTTATTTCAGCCTCACGGCTAAGAAACTGGACTTGGTTTACATAAACCTCTCTAACCAATACAATTCCTTTCATTCATTCATTCATTCATTCATTCATTCACTCTCACTACACTGCGGATCTTAATGCAAAATAAAAATTGTCTGCACCGACTGCAAGGAATACAAACTAAATTGAATGTTATTTCTTCTTGACATCTTCGATTTGTAAATTTTTCAACAATTTTGAATTTCATCTCTCTACATATAAATGCATAATGATCCGCAGTCTACTCATCATTGCCTTTTTCTACCATCTACATATACTATTTATCTTCATAACTCTAATTGCCAGGTGATGTTTGATACAGGGTGAGTCCGAAGAAACAGAACACCTAAATACCTCCGTTACTTTTCGTTGTACAAAAAAACTTCTTAGGACAAAGTTACACTGTTTGAAGGGCCACATGTAACGGTGTAAGGGAAAAAATTTTCGAGGTCATTTTTTTTACGAGATTTCAAGGTCATCGAAATTTTTTTAAATGGAATGAGGTATACTTTAATACATCAATCGATGCAGCTGGACATTCGTTATAAAAAAAGTACTAACCCATGTATGTCGAAAAGTTAGTAGTTCAGGAAATATATCAATTTAAATAACTTTAAAACACCATTACTGTCGTACTAAGACGTTAGCGTTTAGGGAGAGTTCCCCTAGTACCGGACTCTTAAGGTTTTTCTTAAATAAATAAAAGGGATATTGATTTATTTTTATTTCTTTTGCATTAATTACAAGATAACAGTAATAGAAATCAAAGTAAACTATCAAATAAACCAACATTATTATAATATTTAAATTACATTAACATTATGTATAGGTCATTGATTTAGAGTGAGTCTAGAATGGCCCCTAATATCGGACATAGTAAACATGTGTAAATTAACGCATAATACTTTTAAAATAATTTACAATGATCACAAATATAGTCGTCGAAACATTCAGGGATGTCGGCACAAGCTTCGTGAGCCCATTCTTGGCATTTTGAGCACTGTATCCAGTCCTCATTATTGGTTTCCAAACAAACCACACAAACTGTCTCCTCGTTTGTATTTTCCGGTTTCACTGCACGAGTTTTCTTTATTTTATTTTTTCTATTCGTTGTTTTAAAGTTACTTTTTAAATTCTTCTTTTCTTCTCTTATCCGTTTTTTATTTTCTTTTTCTTCGACCAATAATTTATGAGATTGTGAAGTAAGAACTTCACTCTTTTCTGATTTTCTTTTTCTTGATTCTGATCGCTTTTTTGTTGCATCAGGCAACGGAGACAATTTTAAAATAGATTTATAAATATCAGCAGCAGAGGTACTAGGTGGATGCACGTCTAATGTTTTTGGACTTTTCTCACTACGAACTTCGAGTGTTGAAGTTCCTTTTCATTCCATAAACCTCGTTTTTTGATGTCCATGTCGTTGCTTAGGTGTATTTTTAACGACTGAAAGTAAGATAATAAACATTATTATAAATACGAACATACAATAATGAGTTTGTTACTGTCCGATACTAGGGGACAGTGAACGCACTGAAAAATGATATTTTTCTGAAAAGCAGTTCACTTGATAGAAAAAACAAAAAGTAAATGAAAAAGTACTTACCAGAATTTACAATAACACTGATCAGATGTCTTTTATTCACGACAATTTGATAGATATAACACTTTATAATTTATACGATACACTGCTTTCACGTCGAACGCTAAGGCCGTCCACACACGGGTCGATTGTAATCGCGTCGTGAAGTTCGTAAGTCTTGCTCGTCATGTACGATTCATGCGGCGGACGCGATTTCGTCCACACACGGGTCGATCGTCGATTTGGTCGACGCGATTCCAGTCGCATGCGATTCCCCTCCACGTGACTTCCAATGCAAATGAATGGAGAGCCACACACGGGTCGATTCGTGGTCGACTGAAATCGGCTCGACTGAAATCGCGTCCGTCGCATGAACAGTCGCATGCGATTCCCCCTCCACGTGATTTCCAATGAAAATAAATGAAGAGCCGCACATTGAAATCGCCGCGATTCTAATCGCATGCGATCGGCAGCGAAGTTGGAAAATCGCGTGGATCGTACGATTCGCGCGACTCATGGAGGTAAGTTTGTGCAGTTCATGTTATTTAAATGATTTGGCCATTATTTTTTGTAGTTTGAGTGCATTGCACTCTTCGATGTGGTCTATGTATTTAGGTTACATAGGTTATTATTTATTTATTATCTTTTTTCATGTTATTACGCATACTAATAACATTAAGGTAAGCTTTTTATTTACACAGTTGAATATAATCATGTAGGTTTATGAAAAACAAAAACAAAAGGCAATGTAAAAAAAAATTGAAGTCACAGGGATTGATAAACTGTTGTACAATTTTCTGTGGAGTGGGAGTGTTCTTAGGGAGTTGTCTTCTCAGGTCGATTTAATCCGGAAGTATTACCAGTTGGTATATTGAGCGAAGATTGAGCAATGCTCAACTGAGGAGTTACAAAAGGAGAGCTTTGCTCCTCATAGATGAGGTTGGTGGCAGTTCAACAGATATCCCTCAATCTTCGCTCAATATACCAAGTGGTAATACTTCCGGATTAAATCGACCTGAGAAGACAACTCCCTAAGAACACTCCCACTCCACAGAAAATTGTACAACAGTTTATCAATCCCTGTGACTTCAATTTTTTTTACTTTGCCTTTTGTTTTTGTTTTTCATAAACCTACATGATTATATTCAACTATGTAAATAATAAGCTTATCTTAATGTTATTAGTATGCGTAATAACATGAAAAAAGATAATAAATAAATAATAACCTATGTAACCTAAATACATAGACCACATCGAAGAGTGCAATGCACTCAAACTACAAAAAATAATGGCCAAATCATTTAAATTACATGAACTGCACAAACTTACCTCCATGAGTCGCGCGAATCGTACGATCCACGCGATTTTCCAACTTCGCTGCCGATCGCACGCGATTAGAATCGCGGCGATATCAATGTGCGGCTCTTCATTTATTTTCATTGGAAATCACGTGGAGGGGGAATCGCATGCGACTGGAATCACGTCGACCGTATCGACGATCGACCCGTGTGTGGACGACAGTTCATGCGACGGACGCGATTTCAGTCGAGCCGATTTCAGTCGACTACGAATCGACCCGTGTGTGGCTCTCCATTCATTTGCATTGGAAGTCACGTGGAGGGGGGAATCGCATGCGACTGGAATCGCGTCGACCGAATCGACAATCGACCCGTGTGTGGACGGCCTAACAGTCGAATGATTTTAATGGCTTTGTTCACGCGACAGAAACGTGCAATTTCCGCACGTCGTTTGTTTTAGCCTTTCCTTTGTTTTGACGGTTAAAACGGCTTTGTTGCATTTCAGATTATTGAGATACAGCTAATGTCCGATACTAGGTGCCGCATGAAGTCCGGGCTAGGGGAACTCCCCTACTTGCTAGTGTAAATTGGAGAGTTAAAATTGAAATTGAAAAATTGTCGTTGGAAATGAAATTGAAGATTTGAAATTGAAAAATTGAAGTTGAAATGGGAGAGTTAAAATTGAAGCTGAAATTAAAGTTGAAATGGAAAAATTGAAATTGAAAATGAAGTTGAAGAGTTGATATTAAAATTGAAGTTGAAATGGAACAATTGATGTTGAAATTGAAATTGAAGAGTTGAAATTAACGAATTAAAATTGAAAAATTGACATTGAAATTGAAAAATTGAAATTGAAGAGTTGAAATTGAAATTGAAGTGTTGATATTGAAATTGAAGTTGAAGGGTTGATATGGAAATTGAAGTTGATATTGACGAAATGAAATTGAAAAATTGAAGTTGAAATGGAAGAGTAGAAATTAAAGTTGAAATGGAAGAGTTGAAATTGAAGTTGAAATTGAAAAATTGAAGTTGAAAATGAAGTTGAAGAGTTTATATTGAAATTGAAGTTGAAATTGAAAAATTGACATTGATATTGAAATTGATGTTAGCGTTTACTTACTTGTGTAACGTCTTAGTACGACAGTAATGGTGTTTTAGAGTTATTTAAATTGAAATATCTCGTGATCTACTAACTTTTCGACATACATAGGTTAGTACTTTTTTATAACGAATGTCCAGTTGCATCGATTGATGTATTAAAAAATACCTCATTCCATTTAAAAAAATATCGATGACCTTAAAATCTCGTAAAAAAATGATTTCGAAAATTTTTTCCTTTACACCATCACATGTGACCCTTCAAACAGTGTAACTTTGTCCTAAGAAGTTTTTTTGTACAACGTAAAGTAACGGAGATATATTTAAGTGTTCTCTTTCTTCGGACTCACCCAGTAGAACGATTGAAAAAATGTAAGCATTTCAATATATGTATTACTTTCAATCTATTAAATGAACAAAATGAATAAAAAATTACTCATCATTGCCTCTTCCTACCATCTAATTGTAAGTATACTATTTATCTACATAACTCTAATTGCCAGGTGATGTTTAATATAGTAGAACGATTGGAAAAATGTAAGCATCTCAATATATGTATTACTTTCAATCTATGAAATGAATAAAATTAATAAAAAATAAATAAAATTCATAATGAATAAAAAAACGATTAAAGCAAGAAAGGATTTTATTAGATTCATACATCTATATTCTATTTGATAACACAGCGCGTGTACGATCTCGCTGAACACAGAAACAGAAGTGGGGCAAAACAAACTAATAATTAGTTAAGATTATTTAAAATTATAGATTAGTTAAAATTAATTTAAGATTGTGGAATCACAAAATCTTATTTTCAGTGGTGTAGTAGTCTTTATAGATCTGAAATAAATAAAAATCGAACTAAATTTTGTAGAATTTTATTTTCTAGCAATTATCGCGAACATTTTTAGACGCCATAAATGCATAAAGATCCGCAGTCTACTGATAATTATTATTGTTCGAGAAGAACGACGGAGCGCTATGCGCAATTGTTACAAACATCGTTCCCGCGAAAAGGAAATTCGCATGAAAATCAACAAGCTAATAATTATTTTATAGCATCTGCAAAGATTGGGAAGGGCGTAATAATTGCAGAAGCACAAAACAGTTTCGTGGATATAGTTTTTTATTTGTTCCGAGTAAAATGTCAATCTAATTAATTAATCCAATCTAATGATTAGACTGCGGATTTTATGCATTTATGACAAAAATGGGTACGTACAATTTAAAACAGTGGAGGTATTAAAAAGATTTAAGGCCACCAGTGTATTAGTTTCACTTTAATAAGATAATTAAAAGAAGAATTTTGTTATTTGTCTCCTGTGTCTTGCAATCAATGCAAACATTTTTTCTTTTGCATAAAGATCCGCAGTCTACTAATGATTAATGAATAATGAGTTAATAATTGTTATTGATGGAAGTAGGCTGTTGCCGGACGTGCTCGGCGTGGTCCATGGATTCCGCGTAATTTCTTTTTGCAGAGAAGAATAGTTCGCAAGGGAGCTGTATCAGCTGCAAAGAAAGATTTGAAAAAGTTGTACAATAAATATGATTAAAATAGCAGAATATAGTACTACGCAATGAATCGGAAGAATAATAAAAAGTGTAAAGTATAAACAGAGCGATGCGACGCCACAGTTTCGCGAGCCAAAACGACGGATTAGAAGACAAATTTCTAATGAAGCAACTTCGGCTGACACGACGATTAAGCGCAGTATTACTTGGCTGTTAGGGTTTCCTTGAAGCAGTAATCTCAACTTCTGTAGCTCGCAGTCGACAAGGGTATTGTCTAATTGATGCGGATTCTTGCTAGCGGCATTCACGAGATCGTCCAGCATGGATGACGATCTCTTACCATTCGTCCAACCGTGACTATATTGGAACGTCTGGCAAATAACTGCTGTTGTCATCAATGACAACACGAAGAAAGTGAGTACGTGTCTGGTAGCCATCTGAAGAGAAAACCAGAAAATCACTGTTGTCACTAATAACTAGACTGCGGATCTTTATGCAAAATAAAAAATGTTTCCATTGATTGCAAGACACAGGAGCGAAATAAAAATTTCTTTCTTCTCCAATTATCTGATTAAATTAAAGCCAATACACTGATGTCTTTAAATCTTTTTAATATGTCCACTACTTTAAATTGTGCTTAACGATTTTTGTCATAAAAGCATAAAAAAAAAATCCGTAGTCTACTAATAACTTATTATTAGATTGCGGATCTTTATGCAAAATAAAAATTGTCTGTATCGATTGCAAGAAATAAAAACTGGGGAAGAGAAATCATATACATATAGTGACATCTTCAATATTTTAAATTCTCCAATAATTTTGAATTTGATGTACTCAATTTTGCTATAAATGTATAAAGTTCCGTAGTCTAGTTATTATTATAGTAACGTCAAGTACAATAAATAGTTTATTAAATACCAAAAACGTGGAAAAATCCCGTTTACTTTTCAGTTAAACGATGAACTTTTTTAAATAGTTAGGTGCAATGAACTAAAAATATTCTGAATTTTTAATAAGAAGGTAAAAGGTACATTCCCGAGTCTTATTGAATATTCATGTGTTAGGTAAACATGATGTATCAATATACCAATATATAAATTATGCAAATAAAATGTATATTGCCAAAGGAGAACACGTAAATATCCTACTTGCAATAATACTGGGTAATATAGCAAATTTCTGTGGTATTTCCAATTAACAACACATTAAGAACACGAACTTTTATTAGCATTGACCTTAGATCCTAGATCTTAACTTGAACTATTTATGAAGGTATTTGTTAAATGTTGCTGCTTTTTTATTTTACACAACTGCACTAGACAGTATACAATATTGTTTATATATTTGTCGCCTGCACGAATACAAAAGCAACAGTTAAATTAAAAAACCTAAGTATAGATTATCTAAGCTTAACCAACTAACATTTTTAAGTCAATTGCTTGCTAATTTGTATTTTATTAAAGTAAACATTTGCAGCTTATTGTTAGTCATCAGTTACTTTCGATAATTAACTGCCCCAAAAAAGTAACGAAATTATTAAATATATATCGATGCATAATCTATTACATTTTAGCAAATTCAGTATTTATTTTTGAACAAATTAAGAACCTACGTTAACTGAAAAATATTTACGACATTCGTACGTAAAATATTTACGACAAAGTAACATTTATAATTCAACGCGAACTTTTACCGTAAGTATTAGTGACGCCCTATTGCTTATTCTAATTTATAAACATAATGAGAGAAAGATAAAACAGAAACTTCTATAAAAACTTTTCCTGTACTACTTTTAAAACATTTATGCCATTTGATGCAGGAAATAAAATTCCACGTTATCCGAGATTCTCGACAGTGAATTATTACTAGCATAATGTAATAGCCACGTTAAAACATGTAAAATTCGTAACACTTATCGTGAACATCCTTCCGTGGCCCACTTTAAAACAAATCTCGAAATTTTTGCGTTCAACTTCGAAGTGCTATATTTTACCGGAAATTCTATTAAACTTAATTCAAGTCGCAGAAACAAGAATTCCGCGTTCCAACCATTATTACGTCATAAATCGATATAAACACGTATTCCGGACAGAAACGGTTCTCGGCACCTGATTTGCATTTGTATCTTTTTCGTGCACTCTTTCACTGAAGCTGAGCCACGAGAAAAAGTGGTTTGCATAGACTGTGTGCAACGAGTGCGAACACAAAACAATGGATTGTTCGAGTGTCACGGTTGGCTTGTCGGTTCAACGATCCGTTCGAAGCCGGGCAATTTAAGAACGAGCATAACCCGAACTATTTAACGCTTCCGTCACCTGTTTTAATCAGAAACGGACAGAAATTGTTTTCGAAGTAACGCAAAAGTGCGTGAAAAAAATAACCGCCAAAAGAGAAAACAATATTTCATCCCTTGCCATATCGTTCATATAAATATACATATAAATTGTGGTGTACTTTATAACTAATGTATGTACATGACAATGAAATCAGTATCTAAATAACGTCAAATTATTTTACATTTCTAAGTTGGTGATATACAATTTAAAAAATAGATAATTTTCAAATGGCTCTCCTGTAAAATTTCCTTTTTATGACCTATGTCACTTTCCTTATGAATGAACGATATATCAAGTCAGACTCGTAAGGATATAAATGCCATTTCTTCCTTTTGACTTAACAATAGACACCTCGAAGCAAAGTAAACATTTTCCAAGTTGATCGGTAGAAATGGAAGTCGGATAAAAATATATTTCTTCTTTCAATAATTTGATAAGTCGAAAGAAGCCAACAATATTATTTTTTAATTACTGAGATTATTCGATACATTTTTTCATCCAAGCACGTACTATTATAAAAATTGTGACGAATCTGGATAAGTTCAGTCTTTTAATTTTCATAGAACAATGTATATCCGGTTATCTTGTATCCGGTACGGTTAGTGTTAAATTCTTCTAATCTCTTTACAATACGCAACCTAGCATCGAAATAAATGTAGACATACATTTTCCTTTACGAAATGATTAAAGTGAAGGAAATTCTAGTCACTGTAACCGCAAAGAAAATCACACGGTACGGAGCTAAACAGAATATAAAAATGAAATTTTTGATTGAAAATAAAACTAGAAATTATTATTGATTATTTGTCAAACGCAATTATTTAAATTCGATATAGCTGCAAGTTGCATAGTAACATTACATATAGAAATGATAGTTATTTAAGCTGCACATATTTCTACGTATTTATATGTATTTCTTCCCTATCTAAACGATTATATTAGCCCGAGACGCTTTATTGTTCGATTCACGTTAAAACGTATACTCATGCTCATCCATTATTCAACTTCACAGTTCTTGTTCGATTAAAATAATTCTACTAAAGTTTCTGAAAAAGTTTCTTCTCTTTGAAAGTCGCTCAAAATAATGCAACAAAGAAATTTCTATTTAATTGCAGTATCTATAAAAAACGATGAATAAGACCATGCATTTCAACAGCGACAATTTTCATGTATGTAGATACATGCGACTGAAAAATTCAATTCTTTATGCAAAATAAAAATGCTCTCCATCGATTACGATCAAGAGGAACAGCAGCGAAACAAAAATGTGTTCTTTCTTCAATAATTTAATGAATTTGAAATAACATTTGAGATTCCCGCAACATTCCAGAAGATTATTTTACCCGTCCTTTCCTCTCTTCGTTTGCCCTTTATTTACCGGTGTCCTGGTTGAACTGCCGATTTATTAAAAATCCTGATGTCCCCTTGTTGACCGATCTCTCTTTTACCTTGTCATTCCAATCTATTCATCTTCCCTCTACCATTAACTTCTGGTAACCTACCCTCGCACTTCTCCCTTTTTTCCTTTCCTCTCTTGCAGCTACTAGAATTTTCTCTTGAATTTCTCTCTCTCTCTCCTTTGGTCAGATCGTGGTTTATCAAAATATTGCTGCTTCT
Organism: Lasioglossum baleicum; assembly: GCF_051020765.1. Classification (NCBI taxonomy): domain Eukaryota; kingdom Metazoa; phylum Arthropoda; class Insecta; order Hymenoptera; family Halictidae; genus Lasioglossum; species Lasioglossum baleicum. The sequence goes on from NC_134945.1 coordinate 4,477,776, forward strand.
CAGCTTACTTTTCTTCTTCATTACCTAATTTGAAACTAGAGTGCGGATTTTATGCATTTATGACAAAAATGAGTAGGTGTAATTTAAAATAGCAAAAATATTAGGAAAATTTAAACATACTACTATATTATTTTCAACCTACTAAACATAATAGGGAAGAAAATAAATTTCTACTTTACTCCAGTTTGTTGCAAATCAAAAAAGATCCGCAGTTTAGAAATAACATATAGCAAACATACATACAGTGGATAACAAAAGTAAGTTAACACTCATATTTTCAATAATGAAATCACGATAACAGTAATATTTATTCACTTATAAAAATAAACAAGTTAATTACATATTTAATGGTAATGTTGAAAACAAAATTTATCACGATAATCACAGTGATCTGAAGATTTATCAAGATATTGATTTTTCTATACTAAATATACAAAATTTTGTGTGCCAAAACTAATTGTAAGTTAAAGTATCGTTTAATAACACTGTCCAACACCAAATTTGTTTCAGAATTACATTGCGATGGTGGTACTTATTGTAGAGTTTTATGCGCTGATTCGGAATCTGCCCTTAATTTTTCTCCTGGACGAACAGTTCTTGAGAAACAAGACTTCGAAAAAAAAAATTTTCAACTTTAAACAAATATTGTGTTGGTATTATAAAAGATATTGAATTGTTCTTTACAGCAAAAGATTCTGTAGACTTTCCCGAATACAGTGATATCTAATACTAATACATTAATCATTGAAGACGGAGAGACACCACTTTTGCAGCAACTTTTCAGGATATTTTTGAATTTATCTAAAAAAAATAAGGGTTCAGCGGAAAATCGAACTATACCACGCGATAGAGCAGACTTTTATCTTGAGAAATCACCGTTTGAAGTTTGCTACGTCGACGTTTTTTCCCGAACCAGAAACATTAACAATAAGTTGCCGCCAGTGGTGCTCACCACTAGCGCGATCTCAACATAAATTGGCCAACTCATGCCGGGTGAAGATATTTTGCTTTCTGATTCGGGAAAAAACGTCGACGTAGCAAACTTCAACGGGTGATTTCTCAAGATAAAAGTCTGCTCTATCGAGTGGTATAGTTCGATTTTCCACTGAACCCTTATTTATAAAACCAAAAATATCCTGAAAAGTTGCTGCAAAAGTGGTGTCTCTCCGTCTTCAATGATTGTTTAAACATGTTTAAACATTGTTTAAAGTTGACAAATTTTTTTTTTCGAAGTCTTGTTTGTCAAGAACTGTTCGTCAAGGAGAAAAATTGAGGGCAGATTCGGAATCAGCGTATAAAACTCTATAAGTACCACCATCGCAATGCAATTGTGAAACGGTGTTGGACAGTGTTATTAAACGATACTTTAATATACTTTTGGCACACCAAATTTTGTATGTTTAGTATAGAAAGATCAATATCTTGATAAATCTTCAGACCACTGCGATTGTCGTGATAAATTTTGTTTTCAACATTACCATTAAATATGTAATCAACTTGTTTATTTTTATAAGTGAATAAATATTACTGTTATCGTGATTTCATTATTGAAAATATGAGTATTAACTTACTTTTGTTATCCACTGTATGTATTACAGGCCCACAGTCTAGCAATAACCGTTGTAACATTTCACACGCATTTTATGTTACGAGTCTGTACATCGCAACGGATCGTGCGGATCTTGAGAAATCTCGTATAACAATTTCGAGGGGAAACATGATATCCGACGTGATGCAATGAAAGATTCAATGAAACTATACACCCTTGCGCAATTTACCGCAGCAATTTTCACGTCGTTCAAATGAAATCGCCAATGGACCGTCGCATCGCGTCGCGGCGCAACGTAAAATGCCCGATCGTATGAAACGGCGAACCGAATTGGATGATAATTTAATTGCAAACTGTACTCGAATTTCCACTTTAAGCTTCATCTATTGGCATACTCATTTGTTCGGTTAACGAAGAATGTATATTCTTCACGGTCGTATACTAACCATATCATCGGTCGATCAAAACTTGGAGCCGGGAAAGATATTGCTGATAGAATTACGAGAAAAAGATTCCAGTAGCGGATATACATAATCTAAAGAGCATGATATTGAATCGTAACATAAATCAGTTCTGTTGTCTTCGATATATTTCTTTATTATAAAGTGCTTTCTTTATTAACTGAAAGTGACTCTTTTTATTCAGATAGTTACAAAGTGGTTTCTTGTTAACTAAATTTTTTTAGTAAGAACATGTTTTTAATTGGAACCAAATTTATTTACCGTCCAACCTCATATTTATCTAATAAATAATATGAAATAGTAGCAGTTGATGAATTTAAGTTGCCCCATAATAATATAATAGTAGCAAAAGAAAATAAATATAGAACGCAACATTTATTATCAAAAAACTAGATTACACTCTTAACAATAAATTAAAAATATATTACTCCTAATTTTTATTTAAAGTGTTCAGATAGTTTCTGGATTTTTCAATAATTTCGTTAAGCTTAAAGAGCTTAATGATGAGCTTATAATTATTGGAGCCATCGTTCTCCATTGTTTCCAGCATTACTTGTTTTTTTTCATCTTACTTTTACAATGGGTTGATATTCAACTGAGATAAAGCGATTAATTTCGATCAGCGGATGAAATTAGAAAAATAGTGATAATTCGTAATAATTAGGTTAACCTAAAAATTGAAAGATGTGTCAAAACAAATGACAGATGTCATGAAATATTGATTTTGATTGAAGGCTTCGCAATTTTGCGCAACAACATAACTTACAGCTGCATTCGCCAATAATTCGTGTTTAAATATTCACTTGCTACTATTATTATGGGACAAAAAGTAGTATTTAAGAATAATTATAATTAGGGATGGGATCAAGTACCTCGCAAACAGGTTCAAACTTTGATTGATTGAATTCGAACTCTCTATGACTATTTCGGAAAACAGAAATAGTACTCCTAAGTATACTCGAACCTATGCCAGACAGTTTCGAACGTTTTACAAGTACTTTGGTAAACAATACATGCAAGTATATTCGAATCTTGGTCGAACAGACTCGAAACTTTTATGAATATCGTACCGGAAATTCTCTGATTTTTCTAATCATTCTTTTTTTTACCTTTAAAATTAATTATGTTGTCCTCTAATGCATAATTTAATTCAACATGTGTAACTATAATTTCATAACCTATCGGAAATATTATTCTTAAATAATTACGAATTTACTAAAGAAAGTTCTTAAAACCTATTATGCAGTTCTGATTTTCAAGATTCGAATACTACTTATGAAAGATTCGATTCCTTTCAACATCGATGTACTCATTCCGAGGTACGATAACAGTTTGTATAAAATGAATACTTTTCAAATATAATCATTGAAATATTATTGCTTTTAAGTAGCTTTTATTGAAATTGACTCTGATTCGTGAGTGCATACTGAACTTGATCCCATCCCTATTTATAGTATGTATAATAGGTTGTAACATAGCTGAATATGTGTGCAATAGATTGAAAATAATATAAGTATTTTTTTTAAATTCATCTAATGTCTTTAATGTTTTAAATTAGACCAACTCATTTTTATCAGAACTGCGTAAAATCCGCTGTCTAGTCATCAATCAATAATTTTGTGGATTCACGCGAAACAAATAAATTGTCCGTCATGTTTATACATTTGTAATGCAAACGTGCGTTGTGCAAACGTTAGAAACCAGACCGCTCTGTACCATCAAGTAGTTTAACTACTGTATAAATAAAATCGGACAAACGATCCACTCCCTCTCGACATTATCGCAGAAAGGGGGATTTGATCCTATTCTTAGAAATAAATAATTGTCAGCCCTTAACGAGCCGAAACGTTCGCGCGCGGCGATAAAAAGGAAACAAGCAACGAGAATTCTTGCGCGGCTATCGAATTCCTCGAAGTCACACTCGATTCCATCCATTTCACAAATTAACTCGCAGATTCTCCGATTAGCGGGCTCGTTAAGTGAAAGAAAAAGTGAGTCCGGTGTTCCCCGATGTTAAAACGCATTTACTTAACATTCGCCGCGCCGCGTTAGAGTTCGGGTACGTTCTTCGACAGTTGCTCGTCCCCGGGGAATCACCGTTCGAAAGAGAGAAAAAAAAAGAACCAGCAGAAAAACAAGTAACATTTATCTGCGTCGTCGCATTGACAACCGAGTACGCGGACCGTCACGTGAGGGTTTTTTCGAAAAATTTTAGAGTACCCTCGTACGTTTCCACGTGCTAATTTTAAAGGAACCATTAACGCTACGCGCGTCCCCGGTCATTAAGATAAGAGTAAGTGCTACTAAGTGTCCCGTGGATAAGAGACGTGACCAGCATCTCTCTGTCGCATAGAGACGATCCATTTCTCGGTGTCGTCGAAAACGCGCGAAACGTGTCCACCGTATTTGCATTGTTCGACCTTAGTCAATAATGGCGATACCACGGGGATTCGCAAAGACGATCCGCCGACGATTTTTCCGCCCGCCGCCCCCTCTTCGTGTTTACGATGGAATTTACGCAACCGATTCGCCGCGGATTCCTCCGTAGACTCGTTTCCAGAATTGCAAGGGTGCGAGATGCGCGTTCTCATTTCTCGATAATGCAAAGACAGGGGTTTTCAGTGGTCAAAAGCGCTAAATAAAAGATCAATCTAGGCCGCGATCGCTCTCGAAAGTCCTATTTTTACCACGTTTTTATTAACTCGCTTCTTGTCTGTCTGTTTGTCTGTTCGGTACTTTTGCAATTGATTTTAAACTAACTTCCCGATGAGCTAGAGACTCGAAACTTTCGGAACTGGATGACAACGCAATATTAACTACTAAAAAGCAAAAAATAATTATTTAAATAATTAAAAAAATGTTTAATATATACCACGTTTTTAAGACGGACTAACAAGTATAAAGCAATTTTTCCTAACCCCATGCGGATAGTCCTGAGAATTTGTGATTGTGAATTTTGAATAGCTATGAAAATACTTGTTAGATTTGAAACGAAAAACATGAAAATAGTACAATTCGTAATAATGCGGTACTATTTGGAACTCAAATGATATTCCTTATCGAGGATAAAGAATTTTCACAATTTCCGTGCTTTCGCTGTGTATTATTTTTTAACACATTATTTAAATTAATTTTTAATTGACAGTGTAAATTCTTACCGTAAAGGAATTCTCTTCACTTTAAAGGAAGAGCAGAGAAAAAATATTAAACAGGTTAGCCAAGGGCATCTAGAAGAAGATGGGCATCTTTCTTCTGCGAAACATATATACTATGTATTTTTAAAATGTCCTACTTTGTGTTCGTTATCCGGTGTAAAAGCACCCCAGGCTGATAAAAACGCAAATAAAAACCTGACGAATGGAAAATTTCCAAAAATATTCTAGGAATGTTTTCTGTGATATGTTTCACATTTTTGCAGTATTGTATACTTGTATTTTAAAAATCAATTCACAAATACTTATGCAGACATATTTTTAACTTCCCGATTTTATAGGGAAGTTATTGTAATGACCCCGAAAATCGAAAATCGATTTTTTAGCAGATCTTCACGTTTCATGATCATTGGAGTCATTTTAGACTATTTTTATCAAAATGTTCGTATGTGTGTGTGTGTGTGTGTGTGTGTGCGCGCGCGCGCGCGTTTTCGTTAACGTTTTCTGAAGAAGTGACAACGCGATCAGAATGATGAATGATGCAATCGATGTGCCCCATCGTAACTTAGAGCTGATTAGATTTTGGTCCATTTTGATCCAGTAGTTTTTTTATTTTTTTTCGAAAGAAGTTCATTCAACAATGCAATTTATACGAGAGGATGGAAAGTTTCCACCGAAAAAACAAACGTACTTACACAAAAAATTTTTTTTTCATTTTTTTTGTACCTTATGCTAATGTTTCCGCTTACAATAATCGAAAATTATCCCAATGCAAGAGTGAGTTCATCATCTCTACTCCCAAGAATACATTTTCAACGAATATCGATGAAAGTACAAAAAAAATTTATATTACAATCTTTAAAAAAACAATCAATTCAAAACGAATTATTAACTGAGATTAAATTGAATAACATTAATGTTGAAAACGGATTGGTTAATGGAGCACACATGCGGAATATTAAAATTTATTACTTTTCAAGAAAATACTAAAATTCCGTCTATATTGTGGTTAGATTTTCAATTGGCCAGAGTAGGAGTGAAAGTAAGAACTCGTTATCGTGATTATATGAAAAATGCAAATATTCATCAAAATTTAACACCAATAATAAAAATATCGAATCAAGTAAATATGTCGAGTGAGGAAAAATATCAAATCACACGTAGTCAATTTCCAGTGGTTCCTACTGAAGCGATTACGATTCATAAAAGTCAGGGACAAACATACGAGAAAGTATGTTTGAATTTTAAAACATCAGAAAAACGAACTTTACAAATGTTGTATGTAGAACTGAGCAGAGTTTCAAAATTGAGCAGTTTATATATTTTGGGACAATTTAAATTAACAGTATCGAAGAAAACCAAGATCAATACTGCAAACCCGGATAATGAGGAGTTGTATCGTTTGCGAAAAACTAATTAAGACAATTTATTTTGCAACATTAGTATGCTATAACAAGGACCCAAGCGAGCAACGAGCATACGATGTTGGTTTAATGCGACGCCATATAGAAAACATTTTGATAAGTAGAAAACTATTGAATTTCCCTCAAAACGTATAATCTTATTAAAACGTACTAAAAATAATGATAATAATGTACTGCAACTAACGAATCGGGAAGTTCTTTGTGTGGCTCTTGGAGAGTCACACACCAAATAAAAAACATTAATAGCTGCAGGCCCTACTAGCCATGCGTACCACTAACACTCTCGCAAGAGCAATCCTACCCGCGAGCAACAATAACCCTCTAGTTTTGTTACATTTTGCTTCAAGAATGCCTGGGGTCCAATTACCTCCCTGTACACGGTTAATATTAGAATAACAGTACACGGAGAGGAGGTTAAAGCAATAATTTATAAATAAATATATAAATAGACCGCGGATTTTAGGCATTTATAGAAAAATGAGAGGGTGCAATTTAAAACAGTGAAGACATTGCAAGAATTCAAGGATGACACATTATTTTCAACTGTGTACAATGTTTAAAGGAGGGAAGATATTTCCATTTGGTTCCCGTTTCTTACAATCAATGAAGACAATTTTTATTTTGCACTAAAGTCCGCAGTCTAATGATAAATAACGAAATTAAAACGTGCAGAGAATATGTACTAATTTGTACTAATGTAGATATTTATAAACATTTATGTATAACCTCATCACTGGCGATGCAATTTTAAATAACATAAAATTAACATTTTGCAACATAATTGCGTGTATTAATTCTATAAATAAATGCAACATAAATATTTTTGTGCTACTTATTCCAAATAGAATCTACTGGCATATTCTCGTAACAACGGAAGGACACACAAATGAAACGAAACTTCTTTAAGCTTTTGCAATGAAATTTTCTCCGCGATCCGTTTCAAATACAAACGCTCCTGCATGTTTGTTTATCAGGGATTCGCACGCAAATTGTCCCAGTACGCTTCGGAAATAAATTTTATTCGGCGGATTAAAAAATCAATATGACCGATTGAATCTCACGCGAATAACTCACTATGCAATCAAAGAAATCAATCATCCGAAACTGCAATCCGCACGGGGGAAGAAAAATAATCGCGCACTCGATAAACTGTGATCTCGTGCCATTCTATCGGTGTTGTGCATACAGATCAAAAGTTGTTTTTTTTATTTTGGTCGATTCCGAAGACCAACTCTTTTTTTTTGTGTGTCTTTTGCAGATTGAATCTACTAGTACTTCCGCGCTCGTTCGTATTGTCACGTCCGGTGGTTCAGCCATCGTTAATAATTGATATAATCAATGATGTATAACATATATCTTTTTGAATTTATTTCTATGCTTAATCTAATAATGTTGTACGAGAAACTAAATATTAAATATTATTGTTGATGATCAATATCGAACTATCGTATATTATACCACATTGCGTGCGATAGAATTAGGAAACCTCATTTTTAATTTAAATCTTATTGAACGAAATAAATGCGTAGCGAAATTTATTTCATTAAATGATTGAGTCATTTTCAAATATAAATCGTGAGCGAATATCCGCTGAAGACTGTCTATCACTGAAAACTGAGAAGAAAGCAACTAAGAAGAAATCGATCTAGGAGATGCGCAGAGAGTAATATGATCTAGCCAAGAGGAGGATGAAAAATACAATAGAAGAGAGTGACAGAGAAGAAAGCGATTAAGAGGAATTGGTGATGAAGTATGACAAATAAGAACTGATCATAAAGGATTGATCAATCTATAAAAGGGTTGTCTCCTCATTAGAAGCTCAGAAAACAGTCAACAGTCAACAGTAAAGAGTCAACAGTCAGACAACAGTCAGTCAACAGTACACAAGTCCTTAGTACAGTCTACAAATATTAACTTGTCAGTTTATTGTATTTGTGTGTGGTGTGTGAGATGAGGCTGAGGTTCTTCATATTAGAAGGAAAAGGCAACGCACCAGCCCCCATCAGCAAGAAGATTGTTTTAATTGATAAGGAAAAAGTCTACTTAGCGGTAATTACTAACAAATTATAATAATTATATCGAGAAATATTATGTATCCGAAATTTGGAGTTTAAAATATACTTTTGTTTATTTCTATTCAAACAAATAACACATCAAATCATTTATTAAAGGAATTACCCAACTTCGATTTCTACATTCCAATTCCATGATCAAAATCACATAGAATATTAAGAAATCCTCAATTACCCGAACCGAAGCCGGTGAATGCAGGTAGGTTCAAAACTGCGTTATATCTCAATTCTAATCTTTCCAATCAATTCAAATCATTTAAATTAAATTTCAATTAAACTATACAATCTATATGTATAATACGTCCACCATTAGGACGTAACAGTATCTTTAACTGTTCTGTAAAATTTACCTTGTGCTGTGCTCGCAAAAATTATACAGAAGAATTGAATTTGAAATTTATCTTTATGATCCTTCGTTTCCATGGCATTTGATAATTCGTATTTATTAATTGCAGACCTAGAATATTTCCCCATCCCCATGATTTTTTATATTTTATGGATACGAAATTGGTACGATACCTCATACAATACCTAAATGTTTAGTAATTGATTAGATACGGGTATATTTATAATAAATGTAAACAATATTTAGTGGCACCTCAGAGTCACCAAACGAGTGCAAAGGGTTAAAAGAATTTTTAAGGGTTTTCATCAAATTTCTTTGTAACGAAGCATTTCAATTATAATACGTTTACATTGTAGACATAATTTAGAAAGAAAAAGCTGCTAATATATTCTATAATTTATAAAGTTTAAGTTCTGTATTTTTACAACTAAATGAAGCTATTAGAACAAGGAGTAAATTCATTCCATGATTGTTTGTAAATTACGATTCAAACCTCGAAAATAGACTCTCAACCCGTTAATTATTTTTTCGTCGGATATTGCTTCCCTATCAATTATTCGGAATATTAGTTATACATATTTTCACACACTTGTTATTAGGTTGAAAATTGTTTTCAATCTTCCTCGTCGTATTATCGCACAATGTATTTCGTGTTACGGCAATTATAAACGCTGCTATCCCATTTACTTTATCCATTTTTCGGCAATAAATATTGGTCTATTATGGTTTATTTTAGGTATTACTGGCTTCATTATCTGCACGCGGTTTGTTAAATTATTTTCTTTACGAGCAACATGTTTTCTAATTACCTGAATCTTGCATTTCGGTATTCCTTGGTTATAGTTACAGAGGAAATTGTTTTCAAATAACACTCGTTAAAGCTGTATAATTTAGAAGAGTTACTAGATCACGCGAGATCACTATTAAAATTCTATTGTCTTCTTTAGCATTATATGTATAGTTGTAAAAAGTAGTGTTTGTGTTGAAAAAAAACGTGTTTTGAATTATATAACTTCCATTATAAATCAATATAATTCAAAGAGAATAATTAAATCGTGCAAAAGTACTTTACAACTTATACTGCTGTATATTTGCAGAAAATCAAGATTTTAAATTACACAATCTCTATGTTAATTAAAAAAAGTGCACACTCAGAAATGCTGTAGCCATATCTAGCGGCCAAAAATGTAAAATATTCGATTATTATAAATAAATAATATAATCCGTAAAAAATTATACAACAGATTGAGTAACATTTGCATTATATCTATTACGAACGCAAAACGTCAGTAGTTATTTATATATTTATATTTATGCATGGGCAATACGATAATAATTAATCAAATGTAAGGATACAATCGCTATTTGTTTAATAACATATTCAAACCCTATACATACCGGTAATTTAAGATTATATTATTTTAAAACTTCTATTTTGGCAAAAACATTTGATACGGTATCGTTATAAAAATAAATTATAGAATATTATAATTAGACTGATGCGGATCTTATGCAAAATAAAAATGTTTTGCATTGATTCTGGGAAGCAGGAATAACATAAAAATTGATTTCATCCCTTAACGATTTTGTTACATTAAAAGCAACATTGCAACATTCTTGAATTTTTTAAATCTTTTACTGTTTTATATTTCACCCAACCGCAATTTCTTCATAAATGCATAAAGATTCGCAGTTTGATTATAATATTTGTACTTTAATCAATTTTATATAGAATCATTACCTTCCGCGATACTGGTGATACACCTGTCAATGTCCGAAGAGTCAGTTGCTGCAAAATTTACGATACTGATACCAAGATTCGTTGGCTGCAGCTTTATATACGAAACTGTGTCTCACCCTGCATTCATATGTCACTTATTAAAACCCCTTCTCTAGAGACGTTGTATAGAACGCACCATACTATCAAAAGTTTCGATTTAATAACGTGTATAATAAAGCCGGCGATACCAACACATTAATTATTATCAGAGAACATTGTATTGAGTATTGAACCTACACGGGACCTATTAGTTCCACAAAAGTTCTTAAAGGGTTGTTAAACCTAACGAACAAGAATCTACCGTAGTTCATACATTTACGTCATTACTGCTATTTTCAAAGATCATCTACGTCTATACGATGATAACACTGTCCAACACCAAATCTGTTCCCTAATTACTGTTGGGTCCTTATACAGTTTCTTGCGCTGATTCCGACTCTGTCCTTGATTTTTCTCCTATACGCACAGTTTTTGAGGAACATGGCTTTGAAAAGAACATATTTTTCAACTTTAAACAAATATTGTGATGTTATTATAAAACGTATTGAATTGTTCTTTGCAGCAAAAGATTCTGTAGACTTTCCCAAATAAAGTGATATCCAATATTAATACATTATGATTGTTTAAACATGTTTAAACAATGATTAAAGACGGAGTGACCCCACTTTTGCACCAATTTTTTAGGATATTTTTCAATTTATCTCAAAAAATAAGGGCCCAGCGGAAAATCGAACTATACCACGCGATAGAGCAGACTTTTATCTTGAGAAACCACCCTCTCAAGTTTGGAACGTCGACGTTTTTTTCGAACCCGAAAGCAAAATATCTTCGCCCGACATGAGTTGCCGCCAGTGGTGCTCACCACCAGAACGGTCGTTCGCCGCTCCATATCCCGTCACTGCGCCGCGCCGCACCCAACGACCAAACCGATGTAATCTGTGTCAAAATCAAAGAACTTTCGATAGAAATGAGATAGAGCGATGAAATTTTTTTAAATGGAAGCTACACACACACACACACGCACACGCACGCACACACACACACAATGAAACTTTGTACATACATATAATTTACTTAGATTTACAAAATATGTTTTAAATTTTTACTACGGGCACAGATAAAAAATTTAAGAATCGTGGTTTTTAATGTTTCCTTCATAATTGCGACCACTAACGATTACAAAAAAAATTATTTACACATTAGCTAGTAAACTAATCCTTCTAACGTCTCCAAAAAACTCAAGCTGCTGAGTCCAATTTTGAAAAATTTATTCGTTTCTAAAAGGTGTACGAATACTTTGTACACCGACTGTAGCTCGGTTCTTCGAACGAATAATATTACGATAATTTTCCATGAAACTTCAATATTCTAATACAGTTCTATACATTTACTTATTAACTTATTCTATACGGTTCCGTATAAAAAAACAACGGTCACCTAAAAAATAGGACAACCTGCAAATAAGTAAATACACAGTTTGTTGTTCAACAATAACGTTTATTTTCTTTTAATTATTGATAAAAGCTTCATGTATAAAACAGATCTTCTGTACATTTGTAATATCATTAATGATACACTCAGTCTCCAAAATCTATTATGACATCCCTTTCAACAGAAGATTGCGTTCCCTAAATACGTCCGTGTCAAAAAATCGTTGAAATCAAACATTGAATGTTAATAAAATAAAAGGAATAAAAACTGAAAGTATGTTCACCATTGATTAATCACAAATTATTGTGACGATCTTGTACTACATTCGTCCCTAGATTCTTTATAAGAGCAACCGTTAGTCAGGTAAACGTAAAATATGTACATCACACAGTGATATTTTGAGAGCATAATCTCATAGGACATAGAGTCCATTTCGTCGTCTCATTGTGTGCATATTCTATTAAATTTTCATTCGCTCGTTACTGTGAAAACATGTGTTTTATATAATGTTATGCCATAAATACAACTGTACGACTATCCATTGCGTGGAAAGCCTGTGCTCTTACCTATAGAGAATATGTATACCGTTCTCTACAGCAGGATCTAATGCGTAAACGTAATTGCATGACTTTGATATCACAACATTCTTGCCTAAGAATTCGTAGAGCTTAAACGTACATAATTTAAACTGAACTATTATGGCTTTAGAACACAGTGTCTGCGACACCGCATTTCATCGAAATTAACCTTTAGAGGGCCGGCATTTTTCCATTGACAACTTGAATTTTCTTTACGAAAAAAATGTATATGTTCTATATATATACAGGGTGCCCCGCATACAATGGACAACCGATTAGGAAATAATTCTACACATAAAAGTGAGACGAATCTGAAAAATAACAATTTTTTATTTGACGCATTCTTTTCGAGAAAAAGTAGTTTAAAAATCCATCGGGATTGCGTGCTTTAGTATAGCAAGCAGTATAATCGGCAGGTCATGGTCAGACGCATCAAACAATTCCTATCTAATAGCTAGACAGCAGCGGATCTTTATGCAAAATAAAAATGTTGTACCTGAATTGCAACAGAAATAGAGATTAATTTTCTGCGTTAATACGTTTAGTAGGTTGAAAATAATATAACAGTATTTTTAAATTCTTCTAATGTCTTCGCTGTTTTAAATTACACCTCCTCATTTGTGTCGTAAATGCATAAAATCCGGTCTACTAATAGCACATGTATTCGCTGAATTTTCAAACTCGATTTACTGGAAAACGGAATGTCAAATGAAAAAATTGTATTCTTCAGTTTCGTCTCACTTTTGCATGTAGAATTATTTCCTAATCGGTTGTCCATTGTATGCGGGACACTCTGCATAATATATATAAATTTTTCGTATTTAGAAGATTACTAGGAAACAATCAATGTGTTACACAAAACTCCCAATTTGCAGCCTTCTAAAGGTTAAAATAAATACTAGTTTTCTTCGCTAAAGCAAAGCGCGTAATGTAGTTCTCCGACAAAAATTAAAAGAAACAAAATACTTAACAACATTGAGCAACAAATTTGAAAAAATGTCAGATGAAACGAAACAAAACAAATTCAAAAGCGTCACGTAAACTAAACGATTTTTTTTAATCAATGCGATAGCGTTTCATACGATAAGAACTTCGTAATTAAAAACAGTGGATTGTTTGCATTAAAAAGAGAACTACATCGTTATTTACTACAATTCAAGACACTTTGTCAATTATGATCCTTTCAAATTAATGAAAAAAATGTAACTTTTTAGTATACATGTCACGATTATTTACATTCCAGCAAGTTATGTTTTTCACTAATTCGAACGAAATGATCCATATTCCTTTACCTTGAAGAACGTGTGTGTAACTATTGGGTTGGCAAATAAGTTCGTTCGGTTTTTCAGAGTGGAATAAATCACAAAAACCGAACGAACTTATTTGCCAACCCAATATTTACTTTAATTTGAAAGTACCTTACACAATGGTCTATTAATCAACAACTTAATGTTTTAGTCTGTGCTTGCGATGTAATTAATTACATCTTTGGATAATGTGATGAAGATCACACTGTAAAAATCAGTTTGTGAAATAAAACTGTTAATCACAATTTAAATGGTTTTGGCCATATCAGTTTTACATCATTCGCAACCATCGCACTGCATCGTCGATGCACACCTGTCTCGAAACTAGCCGTTAAATTCATTAGCCGGTTACTAACACCATCCGAAACAATATATGGCACATGTATCTCACACGATGCTCATTTGGAAAACTTTCAATAGAACGTCTTCATGCATCACTTGGAAGAGAATCATCCAGTGCCAAGTCAACTGTGGAATTCCTAGTGTTGCCAGAATTCATCGGAACGTATCGTCTTCTCAATATTTCGAGCAAGTCGTTACAAGGACTGTTCTCATGTTTTATATGAAAAGTTCGTCCTCTCGGAGATCTGAAATATTATATTACACCGTATTATAATTCTCAATAAATAATCGGATACGTACGCAACAGACATTATAATCAATATTACTTCACAACCGAAGTTACTTGAGTTCCCTCAATGTTTTTGAAAACATCAATCATAGATGCTTGCGAGTTTAATGGTCTTCTATGTTCTTCGACTTTATGCTCTTGTAAACTTGCTCTTCTTGCAATGTGAGGAGTTGTAGGTGGTGGTAATGGTGGTGGCGGTGGTGGCGGTGGCTGTGTTTCTGTAGCATTATCGCTATCCCCATTCGCTAGAGACACAGTGGACGTGTCTGAAATATATTTGAATTAATGCACAATCTTATTTATCAATATTTATCATTATTTATCAATATTCTATTCATGCGAACATCTAGATTGCTTGTTGCTTTTAACTATCGCCGATACTTGTTCCCTAAGTTCTTGAAGTTCCTGCTCTAATGCTAGCAATCGAACTTCGGACCCGAAACTAAGTGGTTCCAATAAATCTGGCCTGATATTAGAAAACCTAATATAAAGCATACATTATTGTATTAATAAATTGTCCAATTAATGAAACAACGTGAGAATCGTTAAGAATATATGATTACCCTGCTTGTCCGAATCCATTTGGATTTTTGGAGTCACTGCTTGTTTCTTCATTGATCATAGAGCTTGTCATCGAGTGTAAAGGAGTGACGCTTACATATATTTTCGGTGGAGGTTTTAAAGGTAAAAACGAACCAATTCTACGAACAATGCTTCTTCGTTTTCCATAGTATTTTGGTTCGCACATCTAAAATGTAAAAGTAGAATTATTCTCCATACATTCTATGATACCTAATATTAAATAAATTAAAATCGAGAGAACAGAAAGGATAATGAAATTTTCCAAAGTTAATAAAAAATATTCAATTACGTAAAACTAACAAATCTATATTAGATTACTATACTATTGTGTTACAGTGTAACTAGGATATTGTGTGGTTAGAAACACATGGTATTTATACATGTTACTTTTCACAGCAATGACAATTCAGATTCTTACCTTTCAAATTATTTATTGTTTCGTTGAAAATCCGATTTCACAGGTCAATTGTTGAAATGAAATACTAACTGTATACCTTATAGAGTACATCAGGGTCGTCCGAAATTCGAAATTAAAATAGCACCCTTACATACATTGACGCAAAGCCAACATCTGACGACAGGTTGCCGTAATTCGAAGACCTCAATGGAAAGCGGCTTAATGTATGAATGCTCAAATGTATTTTGTTCAAGATTCATTATACTATTGTTCAAGATACATTATTTTAATTTTACTTTCAATATTTCTTATGTGAAATTTAATGTTTTATTTATATTTATGTATAAGTCTGTAATATATATAATCAGAGATATACTCTCTGATAATATTATAAATAAACTGCGGGTGTTTTTATGCAATTTCCAATTTTTGTAGACAAATTTTAACAAAGTGGTACGAAATAAGATCTTATTTTCATTGGTAATAACATTTGTAGGTCTTAAATAAATAAAAATCGTACTAAATTCTGTCGAATTTTTGACACTTCAGCTGTTTTTGAAAATTTTTATAAATCATAAATGCATAAAGATCCGCAACCTAATCATAAACAATTGTTCTCTTAATATTTACGTTCTAAAGTGATTCAACATGATTTGTATCCGCTAAAGCAAAAGTTGGAAAGCAATAAACGCTTTATATTAGTTACATAATGTAAATATATAAATACAGTGACTCCCACTATAAATACTCACCAAGTACCCACAAAGTACTCACAAAATATATAATTGAAATTAAAATTGTAGGATAGTATTTAATAAAAGGAAAGCATATTAGCGTTATATACTACCGAAAAATAAATGGTTCTAATATTTTATAGTTACTTCGAAAAAGAAAAGTGTAGTTTATAACAGAAATTTTATTTGCATTTTTCATTATCATATTCTATGTCTGTACCAAAAATTGTTAACATATTACTTGCATCGCATATGTTCATTTTTCTTATGTAACTTTATACCTTCTTTTTTTTTTGTATGATAAACAACAAATTAAATGACATACATATATGTACATATTTACATATACATATATCTACATATAATATTTATATATGTAAGTATGTGCATATGTATGTGTGTGTATATTCGTACAATCTATGCAAAATAGCAGCTAGTTTAATGTACAATAAACTTTGTAATGTCCATTTTGGCATTCATTATACAAACTTTTACATAATAGTTGTTGAACACAAACTTATTACATACTTATTTATATAATATTTACATTTAGAGTCAAACCTTGCATATTGCACTGTTTTAACCCAAATACACATAGTATCATCCTAAATTGGTTTAATTTAAAACATAACAATTTCTTGTGCATGTTCTATGGCACATAATACAATTACAAATTCGCATTGTTAATTGTACAACACGCTTACAGAAGACGTAATAATATATCCGCGTACAATTTTTTTTTTCAACTGAAAGATAGTAAAAGTCTAAATATAATCGTAACGAAACAAAGTTTCTTCGATTCGTTGAACATTATTTGATCTATTAAAATTTGTATCGCTATTAACTTTGTTACATACCATATGACTCTATATACATTACTGTTTATACAATTTTATGTACATATAAGGCATATATTAATACACAAATTAATAAGTAAAAAGATACAAGTTATGTAGAACTGTAACAACAAATCAAAATAAAAAGTATATTAATATGTTTTCAAAATTGATAAGCGTAACTCAAAATGAAAGCAAATATTTTTACAAAAAGGACAAGAAAAATATTTCAGAAAAGGTGTACCAAGCTTTACACTTATCAAATAAAATGTTATATATCGAGAGTACTGTTCACCTTATTAACAAAATATGACATGTGGTAAGTAAAAAGTATTAATAGTCCTGATATTGAAATGACAGAAGAATTATGTAAAGCTGAGAACCATTTTGTAGCAATTATGCATATCTCTGTTTAGAAGAAAGAACAAAGTTGTACTGGAATCGATAAAATATTCGTTAATCGCGAACGTGTCATGTAGAAAGAAAAAAAAACAGTAGTAGAACCAAACACTTCTATCAAGTGGAAAACAGTATACTGTCATTGTACTGTAGTGTGCACAAGAAATATACTATGTTTAAATGGTATATATAAAATGTACAACTGTTACAATCTGAACAGAATATTCTTTCACAACCTCGATAGGATAAATGTCTCACATAGGCAGTCTATAAGTATCATACATTTTCTCACAACTTCACTAGTTTTTCGAAACGAATAGACGAAGTTGAATTCTTTTATAAGCACCAGTTTAACAGACCTAGTGTGACTCTGATATCGTCTGGTCGTTTGTATCCTTTCTCTTTTTTTTTATTAAATAGCTACTTTTTTTGTTCTAAAAGGGTTTATGTATATAAAAACGTTAAAGCTCACTGCACACAGATTTGAGTTTTAGTGCAAAAATATCAAATGCTGTGTGATTAGGATTGCCAGGCTTGTAACATTTAGATATCTATTAATTTGTGTGTTCTTAATATTTATAATTCATCTTGAAACTTGAAGCTATCATTATAGTTCGTCGTCGATATGTTTACTTCCATGTCCCTGTACATGAGAAGGAGTTTGTGCCTCTTGTTTAATGTGAATAGACTGTTCATTGTTTTCTTCTTCGGATGTTCGTAGTTTATCTTTAAATTCTTTAGGTAGATTGGAGGACATCATTTCCTGATTATCTTGAAGACAAATCCCTTTGTCTTCATCCTTCTGTAACACCGTTTCTTCTCGATCTTTCATGATCGTTTTTACATTTGACGAACTTATTTGCGAATCTATTAATTGAAAATCATTGTCGTTTAACGAAGATTCTTCGTACGCTTGTTTCTCGGCGCTATTGTTATTTGTAACAGGTTCTGAAAACTCTAGGATATTCGATTGTATATCCTCCAAAGAATTTTTCACTTTTGTTATAAGTTCATCTAACACATCAACATCATTTTGACTTTGAGAAGATATATTTAAGATAACATTATTAATTATTTCTGTGCTTATATCGTCCGCAAAGTCCTTCGAAATGTCAATATGTCCTTTATATTTTCTCATCTGATCTTCAAGTTTCTTCATGTATTCCTTATAATTTTTAATGTGGTCTTTATATTTACGAATACTATTACGTTCATTCTGTATAGCTTCTTCTATTTTCGTTAATATAAAATATTCAAAATCTTCAAATTTTCTAACCTCGATATCTTCATTTTTCTTAGGCATCTTAACAACGTCTTTAGACTTCATTTCCGGTTTTCTACTTTCAATGCTGTCTCTTATAAATTCTGCAATGGTAGAATCGTTCTCTATAGTTTTCTTTAGTATATCCAGTTTCTCGAAACTTTTCAAATCCCTCTTCCAATTATTAATTAGTACATCGTAGTAAGAATTTTCATTGAATTTCACAATTGTTTTCTCCAAATATTTTTGCGCTCTGTTCGATAATATCTCATGATACTCATTGAGCACTGCTTGACTGAAGTGATCCAATTGAGTAAGATGTGGGATACTCTCGTCTTCAACGTCGAAAAGACCCACAACCAGTTTTCTCAGAAATCCATAATTACTGTTTTGTGCAATGCTGAGTTGTGTCAACCTAATCAGTTGTTCGGTATTCGGACCCTCGTACTTCATTGTCTTTAGCATTGTTGTTACAGTATTCATATTTAATACCATAAGATCCATCTTTGTGAGTAAATATTGTTTTAATAACTTTTGATTATTGAAATCCATCAAATGGCCCATTGTTGTAATGGACGGATTTGGAGCGACTTTAGTTAGTTCTTCTAGAAACCATAAAACTTTATTTTGTAGGGACATGTTTAATGAATTATCTATTTCACCACGTGACTTCATTATCCAATTACAATAGCCTTCTAGTACGAAACTTCGAATTTGCAGGCCTATGTTTTGCTTCGGATCCGCATATATCTGATTAGCAAAAACTTCTTTCAACTGACGCCATTGTTGTTCTATTAACGTGCCATCATCTGAACTCTTTATGAAACGAAGCGGTTTACACGTCGACGTGATTTTCACTTCTCCACCGAGCGGATCCTTGAAAATCTCTGCGCGCAAATCGGAATGAGTAACCACGTCCTTTTCATCTTCGTCATGCTTCATCTCAGAGGCCATTTCTATACTCGCCCCACTGCTTCTAGATGTCTGTCATCAAAAAATATCTATCGTTTTTCAGTTTCATTTTACAATGATATGAGATGGGATAATATATGATTTCATTTTTAGAAACATTAGACATTTTTTTAACACTGTTTTTGTGGAAATCAAGGTGAGATTCATTTGTATATGACAGTGGTCGGCAAACTTATTAATAGACAGCAGATCTTCATGCAAAATAAAAATTTTCTACCTGAATTGCAACATACTGGAATGAAATAGAAATTTATTTTCTGCCTAGATATGTTTAATAGGTTAAAAACAATGTAACAGTATTTATAAATTCATCTAATGTTTTTACCAGTTTAAATTACACCTACTCATTTTTGTCATAAACGCATCAAATCTGCTGTCTATTCGTTAGTCAAAAGAGCCAAACAACAATTTAATTTGTTTAAAATTTGAGAAACTTAAATAACAGTTGGCATTGCATAATATTATGAGCAATTGGATAATGTATGTAATCGTTTTGCCATGACTAATAAATATTAAATAAAAAGCAACTTGTCTTGTGATAATAATGTAGATTTTTGACAAACCTGTGGTGTCATTTGTCGAGTAAGGAAGGATTTCACTGACCCTTTCAATCGTTCGAACATTGACAAATCGGTAGGTGCTTTTAGTTGAACATCTTCATTGGAGAAGAAATTTCCTAAGAATATATAGAGAAAAATTACAATCAAACTGCATTCATATTTTAACATACATGTAAGAGTTTTTTCTTTACTAAAACTTTACAAACTTAGTGAAAACGTTTAACAAAAGATTCTATATATTCCTCCTGTAGAAAATAGTAACTTCTTACCAATAGTAACTGTGAGATCATTGGCGGCTGTAAAAGCTTTTAGCAATTCTGAAGCTTCGACACTAAACAAAAATACAACCGGAATAGTTACATCATCCACTTCTTTTCCATCCCCTGACATTGCAAACATAGGTGAAGTTGCAGCACTAGAACCATCAACATTATCTAATACTATTCCAGCAATAGCACCAGCTTGTTGAATTCTCCTTGCCTGCAACCAAAATATATAACTCTACGAAATTTATCTAAAGCAATAGTTAACATTTACTTTTCAGGAACAGCTTTAACTCAGTAACGCTACAGTGTAGCAAGCATATATAAATAGGAAAATGTGAAATCGTCGATTTACTTTCGTTTTATAATACAAATTGTAATTTGAATCGATTTTTCAGAGATATTGCGTTAAATTATATTTATTAAGCTTTCTAATTCGTATTCTAATGTCAGAGATACATTACATTGTTTCTTATCATTTTTGTGCATTTGGATACACGCATGAAACTGTCTATCAAAATGAATAGAAACTATACGATTTGGAAAGCTTAACAAACGTAGCTGAACATAATATCCCTGAAAGATCGATTCAAATTAAGATTTGTATTATAACACGAAAGTAAGTCAACAATTTTACATTTTGCTATTTATAATTTTATAATTTTGCTAGAATATTTAAATGTTTTTTAATTTTATAGTTACTTATTGAGTAGTTATTATACAACTAGAGGATATTTACCTTCTCTATAAACATACAATTTCCACGAAACATTATTACTATCTTGCCTGCAAGATTATCTGCATTAAGAAGATCGGTGCAAGCAGCAGGTGGATGTGTAAAAATAACTTTTCCAGTAACTTTATTTAATCCTTGCAACTCCAACCCAAAATGTGCTGGCCCGGCAAACAATGTCACTTTTTGCGGTGGATTCGTATTTGGTTTTATAAATGTAACTGCCTGTGGTTTATTCTCGGCTTGCTGAGACTGCATTTTACTTATTTCTACCATTTCTTGCATGAACAACAAACCTTCCTCTGAATCTTGCGGTGTTTTTGCCTGTAAAAGATTAACGAGTATATATTTTTATTCAAATATAAATAATTACTTGTAACAATTCGTGTGAAAAAACTTTTGTATTACATTAGAAAAGGTGTGTAAAAGTTGAAATCGTCCATCTGCTAAGGTTAAAGTTGTTATTCCCATATCGCTTAGTAGTTTCAAATGCTCCAAGTTATTCGCCTATAATGAAGTTATTCGCCTATAGTTTTTATCTCTTATTTAAACAATACTTACATATTATATTAGGTTGGGGAAAAAGAAATCCATCACTTCTCCGTTTGAGATAACGTAATAATAATGGATTTCTTTTTCCCCAATCTAATATTATTACTAGGGGTGTGCGAGAAGGGGTTGGGACGAGACGGGTCGGGTCGGGTTCCCGAAAATTTCGAAATTCCCGAAAGAATCGGATTGTCTGAAAGAATCGGGTTTCCCCAAAATTTCAAGAAAAATTTCGTGAAAAGAATTCGTGATGTGGAGAACATTCTTTCAATGAAAAGAATCTCGTATAATAATTAAACATTTATATGATATTAACTATATAATATATTTATAAATATGTATATCTTCTATATAATAAAAATCAAATGCTGTTCGTTGGTCACGACATCACGGGAGAACGGCTGAACCGATTTGGCTAATTTTTTTTTTTTAAATGTTCGTTGTAGTCCGAACCAGGTTTTTAGATTTAAAAAAATTGGAAAAGTTGCCCAGAAACTTGAAAATTCGGGAAAAACTAAAAGTGCTTTTAGAATCATATTTCAATACAACAAAAAAACGAACGTCGTAGCTTTTAATCAATATTTCAATAGAACGTGGCAGCTTTTAATCAATATTTCAATAGAAATTTACATTATCGACGTCTGTTTGCATTATCGACATTATAAACATTCGCCAGTTAGTTAATTTCGATTACAATTTATTTCGTTACCTTCGCAAAAATAAAATGCATACCACTAATCCTACTCGCGAAGCTCGCAAAGCGAGCGAGCAACAACTCCCCCCCCCCCCTCTCTAGTAAAGAATAAATTATTCCCGATAAATTCGAGAATCTCGAGATCTTCGGGAACCCGTCCTGATCCCGCAAAAATGTCGCGTTCCCGACCCAATATTTCGGATTCTCGCAAACCCTTGATTATTACAAATTGCAATACAGTAAAGTCACGATCTAGCTCCTATCGCCTGTTCCGAGCAGAGACAGAGATCGTGTAGGTAAAACTATTGTATATAACAATAATATTTGCTCGAGCTTTCCGGGCCCTCGCAGGGATGCCCCTCAGTGGAAGGGGTAGGCGATGGGACAGTGATCGTGGAGATCCTCAAGAAGCTAGATCGCGACTTTGATGTACTAATCAATATTCATCACCTGGAATTGTGCAGCACTTAATCGCCGTTTTATTGTCCGCCTTGGACATACGTCTTCGACCATATTTCTCAAAGGTAAACGTACCGATGCAGGAAATAGGTGTAGACTGTTAGGACAAGTGCGATCCATTTCATCCACGTGCACCATATCACGTTCAAAATCTTGCTTTATTTCGTGAAACGTAAAAATGCTAATCTTGAATGACTGCTTGATTATTTAAACGGACATATTCATTATATTAATTATTGGCATACTTACAGAAGAAACATTACTTCTTTTGGAAGCAAGTGTTAACGGTAATAAATGTCCTTCAGTTGTAAAAATGAATTCATCTAAATCTAAAACCAATTCACTTGGTTCCGCGAATAATAGAAACAAGTATTTAAACGTTTCTGACAATACAAAGCTATCCATTGTATCGTCATGTTTATTTGTTCTAACGTCCGACACGGCTGCATAACCACACGGTACTCTAGCATAAGTTTGTAGACTTCTCAATACCTTACGCCCAACACCTAAATAATAATGATCACCCGTAGCACGGTAAAGGAAGTAAGTTGATTCTAGAAACTCTGGTCTTAAAGGATGGTGTCCCCAATGTATCTACAATCGTATCAGATTAGTAATCTTTTCAACATTAAATGAAAATTTGTATTTTTTCAAAAATTAAATAACCTGGAAATCCGTAGTAAATGCTTCTGGTATAAAATTATGTCTTTGCATCACTTGATACAGCATTTCATGTGTTTCAACAGCAGGCTTAATATCACCTTTTAATACCTAAAATATTAAATAATGATTTCTATACAATAATATTCATGAAATAATCAATTTAAGGGGGTAGACTCGTTGTTTCCAGCGGAAATAGCTAGGCTTCGAGAGAGACAAAGAAAATAAGAAGACACATCCCGCACTTTTGTAATCCTGGAAACGAAACTACCCCCTTAAACACATATTGTCTGAAACCTACCTGCAAACCAGGCCAAAAAGCTAATAACGCATCCATGAAATTTTTGGAATTTGTATTTGGTCTATGCATATGTACATCTAACAACATCGGTCCTTGGCTTACGTACTTCATTACAGCTTGATAATGCTTATTAAATCTTCCTAGATATTTTTCATCTCCTGCATAACATTAGTGCTTAAATGAATCATTGCAAGCTTCGTAATAAAATGATAAATTTCGAAACAATTACGTAATAGTTACCTAATAAAATGTATGCCTTAAGACAATACTCATAGTAGGAGTCTATACCTGCTCCCACACCGGAATCTCTTCGTACCCAGTCACCAGAATGTACATTTAATACACTACCCATTAAATCAGTGCCACGATGACGCATTCTCCATAAAACATCCATCGCCTTTTGTGCTTTCTCCTACAACACGTAATATTGTATAATAAAATTCAATTGATTACATTTCTAAAAATGATTTTTACCTCAAAAATTGATTCTCCTGTTAACCTCGACAAAGCTGCCATTTCTAAGATCATACTACCCGCACAGGCTGTGCATGTTTCTCTTGACACTTCTAAGGGTACACCTTTCATACCATATTTCAAATTTATCTAAAGAAAGCATACAACCAGAACTTTGTAATGATTCCAGATTCTTTGTGTATACTATTTTATGATATAATACATTAAAATATTATTACTCTGCCATATGGTATTCCTGTTGTTGTGTTAAATGCTGGTAGAAATCTGTATCCTAAATCTTTCGCTAGGTTTAGAAGTTCACCTCGATACCATGGCATTATGTCAGCTCTTTGCTGCAAATACTCTGCTAGTATATGACCACTTAGAAGACCTCTGTTGAACAATTTATTTAAAAAGAAACATCGATATATATGTAAAAGAAAGTAAAATAAAACATCAAAATGTATATAGTATAATATATTTTACCCAAGCATTCTAATATTAGTTTCAAATAGAGAAACAATAACATCCGTATCGAAGCTAACATCTCTGGCAACAAGTTTAACCGCATTTTCAAATTCTTCTAAATCTCCCAACACCTAATAAACAATTACAATCAAATTGACAAGTACTTTATAAACTTTATGTGATTTTTGTATAGAGTATAAGAAAATGGACTTACCACAAGTGTGTCCAATGTGTCAACCAATGTAAGTGAAAAACTGAAAACAAATATTATATATTTATAAGAAATCATATTTTTATTATGAATAATTTAATTTGATAAATATGTAGACGTTTTAACAAAATTTTACTCGTGACAACGAGTGGAAGCCCAAGGGAATACCTTTGCTTAAAATAAAATTTTGAAAAATAATATGAAACATAAATCAATTCTGGTTCTTACTTTCCCAGCGTGGAATCTATATCACCCCTGTTTGGTTCTGATCCTCGATATCGTCCTTTGCAACTCAATGGCATTAATTCATCGGCAGGATACGCATTATCCTTTAATACATAAATGAACGTGAGTTAGCATGTGAGCATAGATTTTCATAATAAAAATTTATGCAGTCATTTCATAAGTACAGTAGAATTCCATTAAAAATCTAGATAATCCAGAAAATTCGTTAACATAAATAACACATACAGCTTGTCAAATCTAGCTGTGCGGTTGACCAAAACTTAGGAATGCGCAGAAAAAAACACAGACCGCACTCGACGAGAGAAGGATGCAACATTTGAACGGTAAGCTACACACCTCGTCAAAGGGCGTACTGTCCATTATTTCTTACAGCAGTAAACATACAAAACAACTGTTTATATGTTTGTGTGAATACACTTGTGTCACTTTACTTTTTAACTGAACTGTCTATCTCTATCGTTGTGAAGTTCCGCCTATTTACCACTGCGCAGCAGGGTCATTTCCCCTTGCAGGGGACATTCAGCCGCACAGCTAGATTTGACAAGCTGTACATTGTATATATTTTATTTACTGCACATTGTATATGTACACTTTTACAACGATATTGTTAGTATGAAGTAAAAGACATGTACATACACTATAAGTTTAATTTAACTAGGCTATTGTAAAAAGTAGTGTGCAAGTTTATTTTGTGTCAGATTTAAGTGATGTTTATGTGCTGTGCGGTCTCATAGATGCTTTACCATCATGAGTTCATTCAGTTTTGAGTTGTAGACTCAGAATATTAATCAATTAGCGGATAAGAAAAGATAGGGATTATTTTTAACAATCCAGGTAAACCGGAAATCCGGATTAACAGGATTCTACTGTAACAGAAATACAGTACTCTCTCCCAATAGTTCGAAATATGGGCTGTAGAGGAATATTTTTCCATGCAATGAGATACCCCTACCAATTACTCTTGATACGTGGAAAACTAAACGAACAACGCGATTGTTGACAAAGTTTCCTCGTGCATAGACGTGGTTGTTTTCATCAATCGTTTGTTATTTGTTTATATGTAATGAATGAACTATTATAAAAGTGGCTCTTGAAATAAGGAAGCAAACTATTGGGCAAGAATTCAGTATATGAAACTGCCCTTGTTATACTACAATTATGGAATATCTTTGTACAACTGATGTATGAATAATAAGGGAGTAGACCCGTTTCCAGGATTGCAAGGGTGCGGGACTCGCCTCCTCATTTCTCGATAATACAAACACGGGGTTTTTCACTAGTCAAAAACGCTAGATAAAAGATCGATCTAGAGCGCTATCTGCCTCATAAGTCCTATTTTTTCGTTTACAAAGCGTAATTTGCATTATTTGGTAGCATGTAGCTATGAAGATAGCTACAGTTGTATGCTACCGACTAATGCAAATTACGCCTCGTAAACGGAAAAATAGGACTTTCGAGGGAGATAGCACTTTTATCTAGCGTTTTTGACTACTGAAAAACCCCGTGTTTGTATTATCGAGAAATGAGAACGCGAATCCCACACCTTTGCAATTCTGGAAAAAGGAGTCTACCCCCATAAATCTTTAGATATATTGTATTTATAATTTCTGGTGAAATGTTGATTTTGCATAAAGATCTGCAGTCTACTTATTAAAGATCTACAAAAAGAATTATATAAACTTTACCATATAAGCATTATATGCATGATAGAACATATCTCGGGATTCCTCTCTGTAATCAAATGAATAAAATTAATAAAAATACATATGCACAAAGAATCATAAGTTTATATATAAAAATAGACAATGATACCAACTTTAATGCGTCGCGTTCTTCCTTGCTCATATATTCCAACGGATCATCTTTAGATGCAACTAACAATGCTTGTATGCTGCATCCAAACATAATTAACACCCAAATTAAAAAATCACAAGCCATTTTGTTATACTAGAAAATGTATTCCTCTTGATGTCAAGATCTTGTACTTGTAATAGCACACATTGTCTTTCATAAATTTTCTTGATGTATTTTATCAGAAGATCATTATAGCACAATAATCAAGTGACACAATTCATTATAGAGTATAAATGCACCTATTTACGACACGTTTCCTTTTTTGATGGTAATCCTTATCTTGGTTTCTTCTGCGACATTGTTTCACAGATCCAAGCACCGTAAATTTATTAAAATCGAATCTTGCGTATAGTATTATGAATGAAACAGAAATTCACAACGCTTAGTCCTTGTCATTGATTAAAAATAACTTTGAGCGCGCGTAAAAATATGAGAAATAGCAATTTCAATTGAGCACAGTGTTTAGGTTAGAAAAGTCTTTAATTATTTTTCACGAAATTTGCTGATGTGTCAAAATATGACTGACAGATGGTAGAAGAGGTATTATACGATTGAATACAATACAACAAGAAATAAACCGGCAATAATAACAGGTGATTGCGTATTTTCATCAAGGCCAGATGATGTGGCTACTGTCAGTTTGCTGTTGTTCAAACGATTTTCCACTTCGAACTGATTTTATACGTGTAGGCGACACCATATGTTTCGTAACACTTATGATACTTTTATTTTATATGAACTACTCTTTATCCGAATCTGTATCGTAGTCATATTAAAAACTGCATATTGAAATATATCTAATGAAATGCAATGCTCTATTCACGACTACGACAGCGAACGTTTTCCCTGAAAAGCTAACCTCTTTATAAAAGCACAACTGAGTAGGAGAATCACGTGACTGCTACACAATTTATGGAAGTTTATCAGAAATTTAAATTGTAAATATATATATATAGTATACAACATTTCCCGTCGATGTAATTCGTTGATTGAATAATTTTTCGTTTTATCTCGTAAAAATTACGAACACTAAATATCTACGATGTAAAACAGAATATAAAAATATATTTATATCAACTATGAAAATTTAAAGTGTTTCGATCGAGTTGTGTTTGAAGTTTGAAGCTTGAAGCGCGCATAAACCATCAAAGCCGGCGACAAAAGTGCCGTGCAATGAACTCATACTTTTCACGCTAAACATTGACCAAATTTTTCCGTAACTTTTTATTCAAGCGAACAATTTACTAAACGGAAAATGAAACTTCTAACGCATAATATGCTAACTTCAAAATGCCTGAAAGGCGTGACTGTTGGATATCCCTTAGGAATTGTTGTAAGTTTCTAATGTGTTTCATATTTTAAGGTTAATTCCGCTAGAAATTATGTTTAATATAGATAAGATCTTTATGAAAATATATCAACATTTATTTACGGAAATACTTGTTAAGTGTAAGTGTTTTATTTAAATAGAATTACTTTTAATAACGAGAGCGTATGTATACAAATTTGTATTTGCAGGCGAAAGATATTAAAGTATCGGAAGTGGACTTTAATTCAGAATTTATTGCAAGAATAATTCCAAAACTTGATTGGGCTACACTATGGAAAGCAGCAGAGAGTGTAAGTTTATAATTAAATAGAAAGAATACTAAATCGTATAGCATTATCAATTAGAAGCTTTACATTTTATAGTTATTAACTAAAATGTAGTTAATAGCTTGTACAAAGATATTTATACAAGTTTAAAATATTTTCAGAAAAGAGTATTTTTAAGACATTACCATGATTAATTAATTTGCATTATTCGGAAGCATACAACTGCACATGTAGCTATTTTTATAAAGCATTGACAGCTACATGCTGCCGAATAATGCAAATTACGCCTCATAAACGTAAAAATAGGACTTTTGAGGGCGATCACGGCCTAGATTGATCTTTTATTTAGCGCTTTTGACTACTGTAAAATCTTTGTATTATCGAGAGATGAGAACATGCATCCCGTACCCTTGTAATTCTGGAAACGAGTCTACCGCCTTAACAATTTCATATCTTCAATTCTGACACTTAAATGTTCTATTTCTTACAATTCACCCTGTATAATGTAAATTTATAAAAGAGAAAATAAGAGAAAAGTAAAAAGCTTACTTTAACATGAAAAGTATTTTACAAATATATAATACAGTTTATCTGAAAAATATGTGTATTTAAAACTGATTCTTCTTCTTCTTTTAAATTATATTATAGTCTGCTTATAAGAATGATAAACATTATATTTGAAATCTATGTAATATATTACTGTTAAAAGAGAGAGAGTAACATATCAAATGTTAAACAGATAGGTCATGTTGGAGAGTTGCCACAAACTTTAATTCAAGATTTTGAAACGAACGAGGAATTCTTGAAGAAAGTCCACCATGTATTACTCGAAGTCGAAGTTATTAATGGAGATCTATTGTGTCCAGAATCTGGTAGAAAATTTCCTATTAATGATGGTATACCTAATATGCTGTTAAATGAAGATGAAGTTTAAACGTTCCAAATAAATGTAAATGTTAATATACATTGTTTTTTTTTTATAAGTAGTAGATGTTCAAATGTGTACAAAAATTTATTTATATTCCATATTTCTGTTGTCGTCTAACGAATATAGAATTTTTTATAATTTAAAAATATACAATACAATAAATATAGTAAAAGCTATGAAGTTTATTAAACTGTTAAAATCTTTGAACAATGTAGATCATTTATCAATACTACATTTTATTGTATACATATATCAATGTCTAATACTTTATAGTTCATAATATCTGTAAAATATTATAGTACATACTATATCTATTGAATTTCATTAATAAATTATTGCACAAGAAGAATGGTTATGGATGTCTTTATTGTACAGATATGTGTAAATACAATGAAATACAATTTTTGTATCACTGCGACATTCTGTATACACTGTTTGCATTTACATCATGTTTATAGTGCTAGTTGTGGATGGTTCTGTGTTCTGATTCATTTTATTTTAGTATATTCATTACATAATTTAAAAAATTTTGAATGTTATAAGTACTTTGTTCGAATAGTTTCTTTTCGACAATACATTTTACTATGACCATATAAAACAAGGAGTAATTTGTAAAATATCTAAATATATAGATTTCCTTTTATATATTTATATTGCGTAAAATCTGTTAAAAATAGTTTTATTTCTGTAAATAAAATAATGTGTTATGTAAAGAGAAATTGCTTGGAACTTGAAATCTTAATTATGAAATAGGGTAACACTATTAATATTTAACATTATTATTCGAATATACAGTGACTATTCTTATGTTAATAACGTAACAGAAAATCCGTTTTGGATTAACGAATTTTGCTTGGTAAAATACATTTATTACATTAATGGCAAGAAATGTAACTAACATCTATTAGATATACAACCTCCTACATTATCTAAGTAATTTATATGTGATATGAAACAAAAAAATGATGACAAAAATCTTTTCTTTGTTATTATACCGTTGTAAAATAGTATTTTGGAATAAGACTTTGGATGGAAGAGTTTTGATAGAAACAAATTTGGCAATTTACATATTGACTCTGTTAGTCACTCCATAGCAATACATCCCATAGACAAACCTTAAACCATTGTATGTATATTTAAACAATCAAGAGAGTGTT
The DNA here is from genome assembly GCF_051020765.1 of Lasioglossum baleicum. Classification (NCBI taxonomy): domain Eukaryota; kingdom Metazoa; phylum Arthropoda; class Insecta; order Hymenoptera; family Halictidae; genus Lasioglossum; species Lasioglossum baleicum. The sequence goes on from NC_134945.1 coordinate 4,508,820, forward strand.
TCACATTGAAATATTTAATTACAATGATAATCTAATCGAAGTATTCATTCATTCATTCCATTTCATGTTAACCTTCTGCATGTAATATCAGGCAATACTCAAAATATAGTCAAAATAGATTATTTTACCCCTTCTAGTTTTTAAGAGTCAAAAAGCTATAAAAATAGCTCTCAACTAATATTTCAGCCACAGCCCATCTGTTATTAATTTTTTTATTCACATATTAGGTTTCTTAAAGGCAGGATTATTCTGGATTAAGCTATGAAAATACTTTTGTACATTGATTTAACTATAGCACATATAAATATCAAGTTTCTTCCTTGTTTCGTTTTATCATATATTAGAAACCCTATTTTGGTTACGGCCTAAATTTTATGCAATAATCGACTGGGAGTTTGCATCATGGATATGCAAATTTGTATTCACATCGGTTCTACTTACTACAATTAAAAATTCGTACAGTTTTGTAAAATGTAAGAGCTTCCGAAATGTTTCCCGCAAAATGAAACCTTTTTTTTCACACGTACATCGTGTCAAATGCTTAATAATACTGCATATATAGGACCTAGGTGTATACTATTAATTATAAATTCGTTAATTCACGAACGAAATTGTAATCTTAAGGACTGTGTTAGTGCTGAAATATCAATTTCAAAAAGTGTTTACAAATTAAATTTTCAACAAATGTCATGTTGTATCGAGTACGATATATGTAATCCAAAGTATTGTTGATAGGAAAACATATTTAAAATTAAGCAAAGATATCCTCTCTTATGAAACATGTCAACATTCTAGCCAGCTTTAATATATTTCAACACTTCATTTCCTTAAGACAATCCATGTAAGTTTGAATATAATGTAACAAACAAATACATTATACCACAGATACTAAAATTAGCATTAATACTGATACAGAATTAATTACTACCACTATAAGAACTACCATTATGTTACATCGAATTAAAACAGTTAGTGAGATTTGATTTATATTTGCAAAGAAGTTTGTCTATATTCTTTTGTTTAAATACGCGATATATAGACAATTCAATGACCAGTCCTTTTTTAAATTATTTGTGAACATGTAGAAATTTGGACACATATAAGTACAATCAACGCTCACAAGATATGTCACAAATGGAAGCATTAAGATACTTTCAAATTTATAACACATAGTAGTCTATGATAATATGATATACTTTTTTAAATTATCTAAAGTGTATACGAGAATGCAAGTAAATTTGAACACTTCTTTGCACATTTTTGAAATTCATCTATAACCTTGTCCACATTATTCAATAAAGATCTTTTTTCTTGCAGAAAATATGTTAAAATAAACGTTTTAAAACATAAAAATAGAATACAAGGTGTATATTAATTTATAACAAAGTAAATATAACAAGTACTACGTAATTAATTTCAATAGGGACACAAGCAACAAATAAAACATACAATCTACTAATATTTATACGAAGTAATAATATTCTTATAAATGCACAGTCATGTAACATATTAAAAGTTAACAAACTAATATCCCAATTGATTAAAAATATAATCAATCATGATCTCTTGAATTCGATGTACACAAATTAAATAATTAACATATATAAAAACACAATTAACATAAAAGTAAATGATAACAATCTTTTCAATTTTAACAAACATATAAATTAAAAAAAAAACAGTTACATAAATTTCATTTACCACGACATTCTGTATTTATTGCATTCTTTTGAGAATAAATGGAACCTTGAGTTAACCCACGTAATGGACCTTTTCTCAATTGTGGATCTGGACCTTTAGCAGTATAATATTTCCCAGAAACCAAGCCTGTATCATGCCCTTGTGTTATTATTTTGGTAAAGGTGTCATTTGTTAACAAATTTGGATCTGGTCCTGACCATGGTGCATAATCGGGCCTATAAAAACAGTTATACAGTTAGAACTGTACAATTAAAAAGTACAAATTGAAAGATTTTCATTAATAGAGAAAGACAAGTTTTGAACTTACAGAAGCAAATCATTATTAGCTCCTTTTGGTAAATCAGAATTTGGTCCAACGGGTTTTGTTAGATATGGAGATTTATATTCATTATCTTCTCTAGTACTGGTTCCTCGAGAGACTCTAGAAATTTAGTTGAGCATCACGTGTTTAAATTTATTCAACGTGAAAATGTTATGTTAGTATTCAAATTCAATTAGCATGCGAAAATGGGCCTTACTTTGGTATTTCTATCTTATTTTTACATCGCTTAGATTTTTCCACTTCTGGATCCTTCAGTACTTTCTTAATTGGTGAAGCTGTTAATTTTATTGCTTCGGTTACTGGAGGACTGTCTTCTTTTTCGTCACTTCTACTGCTGCAAATTTTTATATATACTTACTTAGCATACAACTCATACTTACATATATAATACAATCAAAACTATTTAGAAAATGACGTTTTGAAAACAATGTCACTTAATATAATAAATTTTTTATAATATATATTCGTATATATATTATATAATCTCTTCTTTATAAAATATATGTATATCCTCATATATATTATAATTTTCTTTATAATATATATTCTTTTTGAGTATATCTATAGTCTTTTCAAAAAGTATTCAGCTTTACCCATTTCCAGTTGTAAAAACAAACAAAAACACAGACAATGGTCAGAGAGAAAACAGATTGGAGAAATTTTTAAGCATCCGATAATTAGGTGATGTACAATGTGTTAACGTATCAATGTATGTATATCTTTAAATTTGAACTTACTTCTCACTGCTGGATGTACACGGGGGTTTCGTGGCTTCTTCCATAACCATAATGTCCAATATATGTATGGCTCTTTCTTCGTCATAATCGACACTATCCATAGCAAGCGCTATTACTCTTTCCGGTACAGTCTTATACTTCTCCATTAAACGTGCTTTCACTAAAAATTTTAATACGACAGTTAATGAAATGTTAATACTAATGTAAGTAATTTCATGCCACATTGATTACTTTAATTTGGCGTTAGCTATTTAGAAAAATATTTTAAAAAGTTTACTTTTATTTTTTTCTTCTAAACTTTTCATTCGTGGTGGTGGAGTAGGGGCAGCTTGTTGTTTATTCCTTGCCGCCTATAAAATACAATATAAATTGAATGAAAGTTGTAACAGAAGTTAAGTAAAGTACAACAAAATTTAATATATTACTTGTTCCTCTTCTCTCTTTCTTGCTAATGATCTAGGAGCTGTAGGATTTCGTTTCTCATAGCCCAAATCAATCAATTTTTCTGAAGCTTTCTGGACGTTATTATCGCTTTGTTCCAAAATATCAAGCAACATAGTCTCTTCCACCTTGGGAAATATATTTTTCAGGTACCTGTTGAAGCATTGCCAATGTATCAATTACTATAAATATTCGATCTCCCAGCAAGTACAAGTACAGACAAAGTCTACAATACAAGATGAAATATTACATAATTGATCATTTATTAATAAATCAAAATGTATGTACGATCAATTATTTTAAAAAACATTAGACAATACACTAGGAACAACAATTGAAATGGTATAAACGTACATGTGGTTAACACTTTGGCAATTTCACATCAAGAAAGTTACTGTATACTTACTACAGATAACTTAAATGTACTGAAATTTTCAAAATATTTAGAGATACAATCATATTTTCTGACTGCATAAGAAATACATATAAATATTTTCGATCATAATACACGTGCACATACTACCATGCTTGGATCATATGTTTCCTTTGAATAAATGAGTTTTTTTCTTGTATATATATGTTACGATTGTATGCTAGGATTTTTTACTTAAAATTTCAGTATGTATGTATATAATAATACTCAAATATTTGATATTTATCCAAAATTATTGAAAATAATTTATATACGGATCCGAATGTGTACATTTCGTAAAACTCATTTATTGTTGCAAAGTTCCTTAAAACAATATAGAGACAACGTGTTAATAAAAGATATAAGCTTCAATGCGCCACTAAAAATTGAACAAAAAATACATTGATGATATAAAACTGAAACCAACCTATCTACGATCTGTGTAAATCTTACACTATCCAACATGTGTTGTATTGTAAACCAGGAAGGAACTGAAATGAAAAATGAGTTCTAAATCACGCATACAGTATATAAAATAAAAATCTAACTAAAAATAATGTCTAGAGAATCAAACAAAATCAGCAAAACAAATCAGAACAAACAGAAAATACAATAATAGAAAAGTGTAATTGGCCTGTTTAAGAATATTTTTTTTCAGAGACTACTTCATATGGATTTACTCTCAATATGCATGATTCATATCTTCACGAAAGTTTACTAAGTCAAGTATGCACTATGAAGTTCTGCATTCCTTTGTTACACGGACGGTTAAAATACTGCTGTTTTAAAACTTTACTTAACAAACTTTTAACACATTGCAGATATAATGGTACAAACTGTTTACTTTTTCATATAAATTATGTAAAAATATTGAATTAAACAATTGATCTGCAATGTGCATTAGAACATGCTGTATACTACACAGTACCGAACATCTTATGTGTGTAGAAAATATATCAGATATTCAAAAGAAAGTAGTACATTAGTAGTACCACCAACGATGTATAGTGATAGACCTATCATCCAATGTATTTTTGCAGGCCACTTTTCGGAGGCCATGTAATCCCATTACCACTTTCATTTCACGCGATTTAGACGAGTTTATGGCAGAATCTGCGTGCCACAAATAAATAAATAAGTCTATTTCACAAATAAACAAAATAAAATTGGTAATGGAGTTACGCGACCCCACAAAAGTGGGCAGCAAAAATACATACCTCGACGGTGGTAGTACTTTTTTTATCTGATATATTTCTCTGTGCCTATCACAAGATACAATATCAACATCTAGCATCCATATTGGGTGAAACTGAAATTGTAAGAATGGGAAAAACCTAAGTTTCATTTTTGGGGAGTTGGGAGCTGGCCGAGCTCCCCGAGGCGGACTCAATGTTAGAGCTGCATGTATAGTGTGAGGTGGTAATCTCCATCTTGGTATTGCATAGTTTGAATGCACTCCCACAGGTGTGCATGGTCCTGGAGTACAAAGGGGATTCTTTTCCACTTGGAGAGCGCTGACAACCAAAGCTGCTCTGTTATGGTATCTGAAAGACATCAGCTACCACCTTAGCGCTATGTCTGATATAGCACTATTCAAACTTATCGATAAAACAAATAATATATAACCAGTAGAAAAATATAACAGAATATGCCATAAAGCTGTTTTGTGCAACTTCTTAACCCCTTGCCTTACAATATCGTGTCAGTATGTTATTAATCTCCTTTAAACTGAGATGAAATTTTATTTTGGTTTTGTTAATGTTTAGTTATCGGAGAACATGCAGGCATACAATACATATAAATTTTCTCGTTTTATAGGAAATTACGAACTATAAGAAAAGTTCTAATCACTGAAACCATAAAATACATCGTAGGGCAAGGAGTTAATATAATCTGCGATTAAGAGTACAAGAATTGTGATGAACAAGAGTCAGAGAGAAAATATTTTCTAATAATAATGATGATATAGGAAATACAATAGAGATTTAATTACATGTGATTCTTTACTTGTTAAACTTACTTTTTTAGAAGAAGTCGAATGTGAGTGTCGGAAACTGTAGGAAACATGGCATTGATTTTGGAAACTTGTAGCTCGATATCTGAATTTTGTGTTAAACTTGTCTCCATGTTCTTTATCGGTGTTGGCGGTCCTAACGTCATATCCCCGAGTCTGTTTGTCATTGCGCTAACTGATTTCAATGATAACGGAGTTTTTAGCTCCTGCATAAATATTTTTAATTAGTATTCATCTTTTTTTCGATTCTTTGTTATGTATTAAAAGATATATTCGCATTTCTAATCGATAATATAATATTAATTGGCAAAGATTTTATTCTACCATCACGTAATTGTCTACCAAAGCAGAGCTTGAAGGAAACTGTCAAAATTTTCAATTAGTTCTGATACAACAGTTATTTTTTGACTTTTAACTTTTATGTTCTAAGAAAACAATTAAAAATCCACTGAAACTTTTATTTCATATATGTATGCATAAATAGAACATTTTTACTTTTTCAGAAATGGGAAAATGTTCCGGTTGGACAGTAAGAGTTATTCTACTTTGAAAAAGTTAAAGTACTTTCAAACAAATTTACCGTTTAGTATTATGTACATAGGTTGACGTTGAAACATTGAATCATTCTCTAAATGAACTCTATAGTTCTAGTTGTATGTAGGTTTTTTGCACTTGTGATTCATCCTTGTGCAAGTCAAATTCAATCTTATGCAAATCAATTTCACCTTTTTGCAAATCAATTTCACCCTTCTGTAAATTAATTTCAAATACAAAAAGGTGAAACTGATTTGCAAATGGGTGAAATTAGTTTGCAAAAGGGTGAAATTGACGTGTAGAAGGGTGAATTTGGAGTGCAAAACCTGTACAAACATTTGCAAGGAACAACAATGAATCAGTAGTAGTGCTTCAGTCAACTCTGTGATCAGCTCAGAGTTACATTTACAAGTTGTGAACATAATGGGATGAAAAGCAAATATCTTTGTAATTCTACATTCTAAAACTAAATGCTGAATGCTGAACGTATACTGTCTACATAAGAGTACGTAAGAGTAGAATAAAATAATTACATGAAAATCGCGACTTGCTTACTCATCTATAGTGAACCCGTTTTCAATTCCTTAAATAATGCTAAGTAAGCGAAAAGTAGTTTAAACTTTTATACTATACTTTAAAATATCTGTTAAGAAATGTTCCTTCAAAACTTTTATCAACCAAGTATAAAATAACTATTAAAATTGAACATTTATGACAGAACTAAAGCATTAACATACAAAGTTCACTTAAAACAGAAAAGAAATAATTTAAAAGTTTAAAGCTTACAAAATAACTTTTATATATAAAAGTTTACAGTTTCATTCAAGCCCCGTACCAAAGCGAATAATACTGAATACATTTCCGATTTTTAGTTACCTACCTGTAGACTAGGAGGTAAAAATGCAAGTTGTGGATTAAGATAGGGAGACGGTGTTGGATAGATTTGCGGAGCTCTGTGAGCTCCTGCATAACCTATGTGTCCACCACCTCCATTTCCTCCAGTCTATTATTTTGTATGATATTTTATATTTTATCCGAATGCAGCATGTGCATATGATAAAAACACATATATTGGGAGTGCAATTACAGAGATCTTAAATCTGTGCATGTGCGCATGATATATGTAAATATCCAAATGGTTATTTAGAAGTAAAAGTGAGTGTGTTATACATTTAATGATATAATTTGGCACAACAATTTAATGCACAGCAAGAACTTTTTACTGACCTGCATAGGTATATCTTGGGAAGTTATAGTTGTAGCAGAACTCAGTGCCATTGAATTTTGTGATTGTATATACTGAGAATACTGCCAATACCTTACTCTCGGATCTTCCCATGTCGTTGTTCGATTAAAATGATTTATAAAATATCTGAAAAATGTTTCATCGGATTCACGTATAAAGTTATTAACAAACGTTAACATCTTTTTCATATATCGCGTTACGTACTATTTTCTTGGTACAAAGATTTTTATAATGGTCATTTTCGAATGCATGAATAGATTTTTAATAAAATTAACAATTTTATTCATCGATATATGTAATTAATTTGTCGGTATCGTTAAAGTAAACGACAGCGTAAAGTAAGTCGTCGTTGCATAACATAAATCATTGCAATAAAGATATTTATTACTACAATTCTTTTACTATCGGTTCAATGAACAAAACAAAAGTAGTTTTACAAAAATTTACATACGGACGTCCACTTCTGATATCGTATCTACATTCCCAACCGGGTGGCAATTGACTCCTGTCAGTTTCTTCAGCCATCTTTGCGTATTTTGATAACTCGCAATATAATCCACCGATGCCACCATAACGTAGTAAATACTAACCGTGACCAAATTTAATTACGTCTATTTCATATTTTTGTAATATTGAAACTCTTTTGTTGAATATTTAATCACACAAAAAGATATGACTGACGTTTATATATATATTTTTATCTATTTAGAATATATATATATATGTATATAGAGATTGATCGGTAAAAAAATTTGTGTTTTCACACGCAGATGTATGGAATATATTTAAAGCATAACAGTTGAATAACAATTGTTTATTTTTTAAATCTAAATCTACATTCTTCTTATTTTAATATTTTTATGAAAGTACAACGTATACTAAAATATTTTCATAATAAAAATAACGTTAAAAAAAGTAATAATTATTATAAGGTAATTAATAATATCTTAATAATAATTGCAAACTTACCATAGTACACATTATGGGGATAATAAATAAATTGCAAGCAAGATGTTTTAATTAAATATACATTTGAGAAAGCATATTTATACATATGCAATGCATAATACCATTTTTACATACATTTAACTAATAATTTATCGAGTTTCTTTGTCGTAAGTCAATCGAAACTTCACAGTTTTTAAACGATAACTGTATTTAATACTCCTAATATCTGTTCTATCAAAATAAATAACCATTTTTAAATTATTTTTTATTTTCATTTGTTATATTAAAATTTCCTACATGTTTTCCTCTTTGTACGTTGCATTTCTTAAGGGTTTCTATTTTTCTCATTCATCTTTGTATACGTATTATACATTTGTTGTATCATTCCTAGAGTTAAACACCCTATAACTGTGCCTTGAGCCGCAACTCTAAGCTGTACAATAAACATTGATGCTGGTAGTGATTTTGTTCTCCATTTATAAATACCTATTCCGGTTACGATTGTAAACCCTATTAGCCCTATGAAAGAAAACAAAAATATCAAACATGTATATATATTCTTAATATCAAACATGTATATATACTTTTTATATCAAACATGTATATATATTTTTAATATCAAACATGTATATATACTTTTTATATCAAACATGTATATATATTTTTTAATTAAACTTCATGTAACTACTCTACAACAATGAATATAACTCATTGTAATGTATTTAAAAAAATTGACATTGTTTGCATTAAAGAATAGAATTGTATTACTGTCTGAAGACTTTGTAATTACTTGTCTGAAAAGTATGAAACAGAAACTTCATGTGACTGCTCTACAACAATTAATATAATTGTATGGTTTGAAAAGTATGAAAAAGAAACTGTTTATTGATTTAAATATGTACCTGCTGCAAGAAAGGGTTGCCTATGTACAACATTATACAATTTATCTGTTATAGATGAACGATCTTCATTTTCTAATGTTTGTCTAAGAGCCTCTTCAGGAATCTCTATTTCTTTTGCAGTCCGCCAGTTAGGTACACTCATTGTTTGTCTAGAAAACATAATTAAAATTTTATTGGAAGCTTTATTGCCGTCTTCAAGTAGAATAACATATTGTTGTTTGTATAATATTTTTTCACTAATATATATGATTATGTAATTGTCCGAAATGAAAAGATTTTACAAATATTTTATTACTTTTCAATTGTTTAGGACTAATTATAAAAGTTTAATTTGTTAGTTTCTACTATTTATTGAAATATCAAAATTTGTATAAATATAAAATAATAAAAATTTGTATTTTAATTCGTCTATGTAATACACGAAATATATAAAAGACACGATTGAAAATGTCTACATATATATTAATGATTAACCTCACACGTGCTCATTGCGTCACAGGTATTTCATCATGTGCAATAAAATACATTCATTTTATTCATTAATACTTTTTGACAAATGATGTCTAAATATATATTGCTGTACATGTTGTTAAAAATTTCTGTACTTATGTTTCGATCCAATTCGTTCAGCTGCATATTCTAATACTACATGTATTGATTTTAAATATGGCATTTTCAAGAGTCAAGGTCAATGTCAAAGTATTGAAGTTTAAATACGGCCGTCTAGAATCCATGAACAAAATCTAATCGCAAAAATGTTAATTGTAATTATTCTTGAATGTACCAAAACAACACTTAATTGTTTAAAACTCGCTGTATACTTCATATATTTAGTTCTGATTGTCATTTTCAGATTGCAAATTTCGATGGTTGTTCAAACGAAACTTCGTTTGTAGCACATAATGTGAAACATTAATTTTTATGAATTATAAAACAAAATGATAAACTTCAATGATCACCTATCCGGTGGTGGTTGTGTCTCACTATTCTTTTTTTACCATTCATATAAATGAATAGCAAACATTTCAATTGATTTTGCGATAAATATGAATGTTTTATTATGCACGAATAAGTTATAATAGACTTTTACCTTTGTTTTATAAACAATATACAAACTTCACTGTTTTTTCAATAATACTGTTCAAGTGACGACATGTGCTCTTAAAACTTTTTCCACGACTGACGTGAGCGTGAGAATGTCATGACGCAACTGTCATGATCATACTACAATTATCTTTGCCATTCAGTTTTTATCTATCTATAGTAATAGAGACAGTACACGGTATTCTTGCAGAAACGAAACGCCCACAATCTTCAAGAACCGCCATACTTCACGTGTCCAAATTTGGCGACCTTGAAAACCTATTTAGCAACAGCACTAAATACCACTTCTTCATATAAATACGCACATATATATTTATACATGTATGTATGATATATATAGAAATATTGTCATTTACAGCCGCAAATTGGAGTTGTATCGTGAAATATCACATAAATGTAATATCACAGTCTACTCTAGTACTAGCCGTGCTGAACAACGTGGCAACACCGCTTTGTTTACAGATCGGGAGTCCGATTTTCAATACTGGGAGTCTTGTGCTTGGGATTATAATTATCGCTTTTTTCATAGAAAATTATGTTAAAATACATAGTTCGTTGTTGATTATGTTTAAACAATGTGTAAATATTATAACTATGGTAAGTAGAAGTGATATTAAAGCATATTAGTATTTATAAATGCGGTATACATTTTGTGGACTCTCGGAATAGTTTGGTGTTGTGATACATAATATGTGAAATATTTCCAGTGGTTTTAAGAAAATAGAAGCATGAAGTAATGGGAAATCATCTTTGATCTAAAATGCAACATTTAAAAATGAATGAAGGGATATGGAAGTCAATAGAAGCCTGAAATAGACGAAATTATTGTGACGAAGTCGAAGAGGTTAAGTGACTGCGTGTATACATCAAAGAGGTTGGGTAATAAGTTACGGAAGAGAAAAGTTGTGCAGGTAATATATTATAATATTGTCTTATAAAGGATAATTTTATAATTGTTGTCAATTTTTGGAAATGATATGTGCATTAATTTCTAATTGACTATTGTTTATAGTTATAACATAATCATTTAGTAAAATATTAGAAAACATTCATAATAATTTACACAAAATACTGTGATAATCTTTACCACAAATGCATCTATCTAAAAATGCTAAATGATGAATATCTGATTGTATGCTAATATGTTAATTTACATAAAATGTGTTTATGATTTTCAGATTTCAGAAAATCTGATTCCAAATTAGGAACATTTATTATGGCTTCAATTATTGCATACATGTGAGTAAATACAATTGTTATATCTTCTGTAGTAGTGGAAAGACTACCCCTTTGTAAATGATCAAAATATACATTATTTACAATTGTACCTTTATCCTCCACAATTAATAATTTACATATATTAAAATCTAATTTTTTTGTAACAGAATGGAACCCATAACTGGATATATAAATCTTAATGGAATCATCAACAATACAATTGGTGGATAAATAATCACTGAAAAACTGCTGACATCAACAGAAAGATTATGAAGATCATTACTATCATCATCGGAATTAATGAAATAATACGTCATTACCTTGTTGAAAAACTTGTAATTTCGTGTCATCACTAATCACAATCTGTATTTTAAGTACCAAGAAATCAAAAGTATCACTACATATAAGCATGCAAAAATAAATTTTTGAATTTGTTGTTTTAATACTCCAATGGTTCGAAATTACAAGCTTTTCTTTATAATTGTTTATTAAATTTCAAAAACCATTAATTATTTAGATCAGAATCAATAAACTCTATAACTAAATTTTCATGCTTTTCAATTATTCTTTCCCTGCGCTCTACAGGATCTTTTCTTTATGGTACCACACATTTTGATGGTGAATTGGAAAAAAATGGAAGGTATTGCATTTTCCATAATAAATCTTGGACATCTGAACAAAACATTCTCCAGTACACCGTTAGGAGATGGAATATTCTGATACCTTTGGATATCAGTTTCTGCAAAATGCAGACTACAAACTGCAGAATATTATGTTGGTGTCCAATTTTTACGGGGAATAGCAGCCATCCATTTTTCCGCAATTGCTCATTTTTGGGGAATTTAAATATAGAAATATAATTATTTTCTTTCAGCGTACTATTATACTTTCCCTTACAATTGGGGACATAACAACGCCGTGGCATTATTAACTAATAAATATAGTGTAAAACTTGTGAAAAGTACTATGTAAAACATATTTTCTAAAAACTCTGTATGTATATAATACATATGATTTTGTAAAAATTTAGATGTGATATTATTAAAATGTTATTAATACTAAATTGAAATGTATTGAAAAAACAATAGATTCTATTAAGTAAATGTGCTACATACAAAGATAAAGACCTAAAAAGTTAATAAATAATACTTATCTCCATTATTGCACTTTTTTATTTTCGAAAATTAGCTATACTACATAATAATAAGTACACAATGTGTACTACACATTGATGAGAACATTTGAAAACTACGCGGGAAACAAAGAGACTGGTAGGGGAGATTGAGAGTCTGATTCAGTGGGTTGGGTTCTTAGACCATATATAATACCTATAGACCCGGCGCAGATAATTTGGCCCTCGGAAAAGATGAAGACGGTGTGACGTCACGTTCTCGAAAGATGTATAAGCTATATGCTCATCGACAATGCCTACGCTTGGCTTATGTGGGGGGTGAGGGGGATCACCGGGTGCGCCATGTACATGTACATACCCAGTACGCAGGAAGAATGGACAGGATAATTTCAAAGAATTTGACATTGTATCATGAAATTATCTATTATAAACTGTATTTGAGATACAGACGTTTATTCTGTATGTTTTATTAAGATATAAAGTAATAATAGTATTATATATATTAACTATTTTAGGAATCGCGCGATATTTGATTCTGAAGACATATTATGCAGGTTACAAAATGGTTTTTTACATATAAATTGATCACATTTACAACATTTTAAGGTAGTACTGCTAGTTTTACACAATTTACATTTACCTCGCTTGTGATTAGTTATTGCATTGCTAGATTACGGATCTTTATGCATTTACAAAAAAAATTGAGTAGATGAAAATGATGAAATTCAAATTCGTTGAAAAATTGAAAATGTCAATACATGATTTCTGCTCTATTACAATCATTCAGGGAAGAAATAACATTCAATTTAATTTCTATTTCTTGCCATCGATGTATTGCTACCAGCAGAGAGTATATGAGAGTGCTCAGGCCCGGGTTTTGGCCGTGCCCATATAGTGCTGCCCCCTAGTCTAGTACTTAGCCTGGATCAGCTCCTACATCATCTTTAGCATGGACAAGATCCTACATCATCTTTAGCATGGACAAGATCCTACATCATCTTTAGCCTAGAACAGATCCTACATCATCTTTAGCCTGGATCAGATCCTACATCATCTTTAGCCTGGATCAGATCCTACATCATCTTTAGCCTAGAACAGATCCTACATCATCTTTAGCCTGGATCAGATCCTACATCATCTTTAGACTGGATCAGATCGTACATCATCATTGGCCAGGATTAGGACATACAGTTTATATTGTTTTATATCAAATATGTAACTAATATACAAATCTCTAATAATATAAATTATATTCATAGAAGTATTTTAATTTTTCCCGAGCCTTTGTTGCAAACTCTAGTTTTAAAAAATAGAAAAGCCGGAAGATTTCGAAGAAACACAGATTTTATATCGAAGTTTAAAAGCCACCATCTTGGAAATTAATTTAATGATGAAATACTTACTGTCATCAATACTGTCTCCAATTTTTTTCATATTTTTAGGCACAGTTATTATTAATTAAACCAAATTGAAAACCAATTTTTTCTACGAAAATTTAGAAGAATAACTTTAGGGTTACCCTGAAATTTTCAGAATATGTTTAATTGACACAAATCTATAAAACGTATTTTTTAAATTTTAAGTATACAGGGTGATTCACGCAATTGTTACAAGTCATAACTCGGTTATTATTGCATTTACAAAAAAATGCAAAAGGAGAAAGATAAATGGTTCGAAGAAAACTACATCTGTAGGTCTTTAACTTTTTTTAGATGCAGCAGTGCATGTGCAATTAACAATTGCATCATTTCTTTATATAGAAATGCATATTGTTTTTTACACAGATCGATTCTTCTGTTCATTCTACGTAAAAAATGATTGGGGTACACATGGCAAAAAATTATTAGATCTCGAGATATTTTCAAAAAATGTCTTTATTGAAGAAGATGCTCAAACGCTTCTCCATTACATTCTAATATTCTATATTAGTTATTTTGTTTTCTGGTTCGAAAAAAACGTCGACGTTACAAACTTGAAAGGGTGGTTTCTCAAGATAAAAGTCTGCTCTATCGCGTGGTATAGTTCGATTTTCCGCTGGACCCTAATTTTTTGAGATAAATTGAAAAATATCCTCAAAAATTGGTGCAAAAGTAGTGTCTCTCCGTCTTTAATCATTGTTTAAACATGTTTAAACAATCATAATGTATTAATATGGATATCACTGTATTCGGGAAAGTCTACAGAATCTTTTGCTGTAAAGAACAATTCAATATCTTTTATAATAACCACAATATTTGTTTAAAGTTGAAAAATATGTTTTTTTTCAAAGCCATGTTTTTCAAAAACTGTGCGTATAGGAGAAAAATTAAGGACAGATTCGGAATCAGCGCAAAAAACTCTATAAGAAGGACCCAACAGTATATTGAAAACTTTGGTGTTGGACAGTGTAATCGGTTCTCCAGAACCGTTAGGCCTGTTGCACAGTCGAGCGCAATTTTCCGGTCTCAAATACGTTCTAAAATTCTAAAAAAAATGTTACATATTTTGGATCCTAAGACGCATTTTATAGAATTTTTTCAGATTTTTTGGTTGCAAACTGTAGTCGTAAACAATGAAAAACCCCCAAAAATCGGAAAAATGCAGATTTCTAGAAAATATGAAAACATGTGTTACGTCCCGGAGTCTGACTTTCGCGAAAACTATCGTTCCGCGACCCATTCCCCTTACTGGACGCTCTCAAATGCGATACAACCTTTTGTCCACGCGGCACGTTACGTCCGACGTCTGACTGGGAACCACGACTTTCGCGAACATGCGTATTCTACTTAACGCTTACAGTAGATTCGCCCCAAAGCGGCGGACGAGAACAGAGATAACTGAGACGGCACGAATCTTCGCAGGGAAATATCTAGCAACTTATCGGACAGTTGGGTATAGCGATCGGTGAAGACAGGCAGGCTTCCTTTATGCGAACTGCTTCCGTTGCTCGCTGACGGCTGCAGTCGAATCAGGCTGGATCGTCGTAGGAAGGACGATGATCCTCACTCGTCCTGGGAAGATCACGTCGTCGGTGATCCTCGGTTGGCGGGAGATACCCCGCTGTTGTCCTCCGTCTCGCGTTCGTTGACGCGCACGAGCTTTCGTAATTGATAGCGACGAACGTGAATTGAATAGGAGAGTATTGCAAGCGCGAGGATGTAGGGAGAAGAACTAAGCGAGACTCACTTATTAAATTAATAACTGGGAATATATTTGTAACGTATGAAATGAAATTATAATGAACTAGAAGCGCGTGTTATATCAGGACCGCTCAAAGGCGGATGAGAGCGAGGACTCGTCGGAGTCTGGACCGGGACATCCAGGAGGCGGCGAGCCTCGCTGGAGTCTTGAACGAACGTGTCAGACTGGCTGTTCGAATTGAACTCTTTTTAGGATCGTGAGGTCGAATACATAGGTGTCTTATTTTCTACCGGATGTCTCGTTAGACATAACGCTATGGATGTTATGAGAAGCGCGCGATTAATGATTACGGTGAATGCTACGTGATACTGCTACGGGGAATACATTAAGATATGATTATTATACAAGGGTTAAGATAAGAATGGGTATATGGTATGAGGTGAGAATCGGATCTGATGAACGGAGCGAAGTATGACTACTTATAACTAATCAATATTCTTAATAATTACGGTTACAATATCCTACTCTTATTGGCTATGCTTATAACCTATGGCAACACGTCGGCAGACGTGACACATGCTATTCTACTGTTTGGTTCCTTGATAAAGTACTACAGCAGGCAGTGTCGACAAGTTTTTTCAGATTTTTTTTATTGTGGGACATCATTGTCAAAATTTTTTCGACGTTTCTGCTGTGAGGACGAAAGTTATACTTACTGATTTTACCGCGGGTGTATATTAAGTAATTTTTAACGTTATTACATTTTACATTATTATTACATGTTATTATACATTACAAAACGCAATTGTTTGACCTAAGAAATGCGATTTAATAGAAAGAAGAATTGTGTTCTGTGCGATATATGTACATACTGTGTGTTACGTCCCGGAGTCTGACTTTCGCGAAAACTATCGTTCCGCGACCCATTCCCCTTACTGGACGCTCTCAAATGCGATACAACCTTTTGTCCACGCGGCACGTTACGTCCGACGTCTGACTGGGAACCACGACTTTCGCGAACATGCGTATTCTACTTAACGCTTACAGTAGATTCGCCCCAAAGCGGCGGACGAGAACAGAGATAACTGAGACGGCACGAATCTTCGCAGGGAAATATCTAGCAACTTATCGGACAGTTGAGTATAGCGATCGGTGAAGACAGGCAGGCTTCCTTTATGCGAACTGCTTCCGTTGCTCGCTGACGGCTGCAGTCGAATCAGGCTGGATCGTCGTAGGAAGGACGATGATCCTCACTCGTCCTGGGAAGATCACGTCGTCGGTGATCCTCGGTTGGCGGGAGATACCCCGCTGTTGTCCTCCGTCTCGCGTTCGTTGACGCGCACGAGCTTTCGTAATTGATAGCGACGAACGCGAATTGAATAGGAGAGTATTGCAAGCGCGAGGATGTAGGGAGAAGAACTAAGCGAGACTCACTTATTAAATTAATAACTGGGAATATATTTGTAACGTATGAAATGAAATTATAATGAACTAGAAGCGCGTGTTATATCAGGACCGCTCAAAGGCGGATGAGAGCGAGGACTCGTCGGAGTCTGGACCGGGACATCCAGGAGGCGGCGAGCCTCGCTGGAGTCTTGAACGAACGTGTCAGACTGGCTGTCCGAATTGAACTGAACTAACTGAACTCTTTTTAGGATCGTGAGGTCGAATACATAGGTGTCTTATTTTCTACCGGATGTCTCGTTAGACATAACGCTATGGATGTTATGAGAAGCGCGCGATTAATGATTACGGTGAATGCTACGTGATACTGCTACGGGGAATACATTAAGATATGATTATTATACAAGGGTTAAGATAAGAATGGGTATATGGTATGAGGTGAGAATCGGATCTGATGAACGGAGCGAAGTATGACTACTTATAACTAATCAATATTCTTAATAATTACGGTTACAATATCCTACTCTTATTGGCTATGCTTATAACCTATGGCAACACGTCGGCAGACGTGACACTGTGACTCGCAAAAATTTTCGGACGCTCTAAAAATGATAACTTCTTTAATATTGTACTATACGATTTGAACTTTTTGGGAAGCTAGAACAATTAGTTTAGTACAGGATGTGAAAATAATTTTTTCAAAAATAGCAACTGATCGGAATTGTAGAAAAAATGAGAGACACTTGGGGAAACTAAAACACCTGGCAGAAGACTGTGAAGGGGTAGAAAAAATTAACATAAGTATAGAAAAGATAGTACAGGAGAAAAGAGTGGGAGAAATTGTAGAATGGGTTAGGAGTATAGAGAAAAAAGGAAAGAATTAATCACAAGAGATAATCAAGAGAGAGGCGGGATTAGCGGGGAGACATTGGGATTGGGATAGATCAACATAGACAATAAGGTATTTGATGTGGCATGCGATATGGATGGATGGATGGAGGAACGGATGAATGGATAAATAGAGGGATGAATGGCTTCGAGAATTATAATCCAAGTCCAATTTCTGGGCCACGAGGCTGAAATAAATAAATAAATACGTATTTACTTACTTACTAAAAGTTGCATTTTACAACATCTTTATATGGGCCTACATTGAAAATTTAAAAAATACGTTTTATAGATATGTGTCAATTAAACATATTCTGAAAATTTCGTCAAAATCGGTCAACGTTGCAATAAGCTACAAACGTTTTAATATAAAATAATAATTCTTAAAAAATATTGTGTTATTTTACATCGATATACCCGACCCGACCCGTATCATGTTACAATGTTTCACTCCACTCCGCGGCAACCGAAGCCCTCGAGCTTCACTTCCCTTTTTTCCGTTCGTCATCATAGAATAGTGTTTCCTGAAAATAATGTCTCTGGCCAGACTCGAGTTTTCGACATTTATAGCAAGCTTGCTATAATCGTATTTTATTTGTCAAAATTTAGTTTTTCATTTAAAATATTTTGTTGTTAAAACTCATTAATAGTTTTAAATAGTACTTGAAATATTTAAAATGATACTGAAATATTGGAATATTACAATTTGGAATGAAGGTTCTAGCCGGACGAGGTAGTCCTTCGAATTATTAAAACAGCCGTTGCGCCATTCAATTTTCGGTCAATTTTTCCTATTTACTTGCATTAATTTAATCATATAACTGCATTTAATTGAAATTGATATTTGAGATTTTTTCCCGATTTTTTGGTTCAAAATGTTAATTACACAAACTGAAAAACACGCAAAAATTAGACAAATGCAGATTTTTTAGAGAAACTGAAAAATAGCATTGATCATATTTTTAGACTAGCAACATACCAGAACTTTTTTAACGACAGCGCGTAAACGACAAAGAGGGACTTTTCAATGACTCCAAGAAAAATGAAAAACTTAATGACTCCGAGAAAAATAAAGAACTTAATGACTCTGAAGAAAATGAAAAATTGAATGACTCCAAGAAAAATGGAAACTTCAATGACTCTATGAAAAAACTTGACGACACTGAAGAAAATGAAAAATTTAATAACTCCAAGAAAAATGGAAAACTTAATGACTTCGAAAAAAATAAAGAACTTACTGACTCTGAGGAAAATGAAAAATTTAATAACTCCCAGTTAACAAGCAGTCTTCAATGCCTCTTAAAAATGCAATTAATCATGTAGGGATTGATCAGGTGTTTCTCGCTATATTAAAAAATATTTACAAATCCTTTGACAAATTCTGCTTTGTGGCGTCAGGATACTGCTTTCCATCACAGTTTGTATAGTATACATATATTATTTCTCCTCTTTGTTTCTAGATAAAATTTTATTATGATCCTCCATTAGTTTAACGCCCCGTTCAGCGGTATCATTGACCACCTTCAGTCCATGTTTCAGTCAGACTACTTATTATTCATAATAACTTCTTTTTCCGATATTAGAACTATTCTTACCACGTTTTTATTAGCTCGCTTTCTTGTTCTTTTGTAGATTGGAGCGTATTAATGAATTTATTTATATGTAATATCTCTGCCAGTTATGTATATATGAAAAAACTCTTCAAACAAAAGTTGTAGTATATAAGGAGGTGGATATAGTATCAAAGGAAAAAAATTTTTTCAAAGTCATTATTTAAAGTTTTCAAGGTCACGGATGTTTTTTCTATCAACAACTGTTTATGCTATATATGGATTCTTAAAGAGAAAAAAGACAAATTCAACGATATATCATAACGTCTATTTATGTCAAGATTTAAAAAATTCCCATTTTCCATTAAAAACTCATTTTCCCATTATTCAAACGGCCCCAAAATTTTTCCAGACCATTTTCTCAACATTTGTCACAATTCTGGTTTACGGGACCAAAAAAATTTCATGGTCGAAAAATAAGGTCCACCCTAATGTTGCATATACGTAAATTACGAGAAGCAGTAAAGAGTGCTTAACGTCGAAGAAGAAAATCCGGGTAACTAAAACTTAATATGTACTACATTCCACGTTATTAGAATAATTGTAGTTTAATTATGATACATTTTATATCAACATTTTTTATTTACACCTGCTAGAAACGCCACTGTCTCGGAAGGAAATGGACATTCGAGAGAAGCAATGAAATTAGAGCATCATTGCGAAAAAAGATGAGTTTGCAATAACCTCAATATACATTTTATGAAATTCTATTATAATTATAGTTATGACTGTATTTTTTAATAAATCAACTTGTGTATGCTAGTATAAAATCAATTTATATATATTATACAATTTATTTTATTATTTGTTTGACAACTAATAAATCTACAAATTGTTTCATAAACTAAAAAATACTTCCTGCATTTTCGTATTCTCCAATCAGTCCAAATAAATACCATCAACCTGTTCTCGATCATATACCAATTTTTATTAATGCAATTATGACAGTAACAAAACGTTTCTATTTAAAATGAATACATATTTTGAACATAGTTTTAACATTTTTAATTTTTTGGAAGGTTAAAAAATGTAATTAAAAAAGTAATGAAAAATAAAAATAAAAAAAAAATCCTCGCTGCACGGGGACCCGAAGGCTAGCTCCAGATTGCGATTCATACGCTCGACGGCTCGACAGTCGAATTTCAGTTTCGTTTCCGTAAGCTGTAAAGCAATACAACATGGCAACATGGCAAGTGCTAAAAATAGATTGTGGCTGGCATAAGCGCACAAGCAGCGCACACGGATATAGTAAAGGTACGCTGGTGAGTGTAGCGCGTATACAGTGTTTTCTGCACCGACGAAATGCCGTCGGTGGCCTCTGGTGGCCTCCTGTTTCTCACTCCAGTCAGAATATATCCTAGAGGGCGTAAGAGAAATATTCGAGCGACACAGATTGTCACAGATGTCGTCAGATGTGCTAACAGTAAAGTGGGTTCTGTTTCTTGCTAAAGATGATGTAGGTTCTGTTCCATGCTAAAGATGATGTAGGAGCTGTTCCAGGCTAAACATGATGTGGAGACAAAAGCGGCACGGCCAAAACCCGGGCGTGAGCACTCTCATATACTCTCTGCTACCAGCTTGCTAGACAAAATTTACACGGAGCAAGTGTATGATGGCGCAGTGATGCCAGAGCTCAGTGATGCCAGAATCAGTGATGGGATTGTTGGCGCTTTTCGCACGCATGCGCGAGTTTCGTCAGGGCCGTGTCTACGTCTACGTCCGAAAGTGGGGAACTACTGGGGGGAAAGTAGTGGGAGACTATATGGCGGGAAATTAGCAGGGCGACCAAGGTACCCGATCTTCGTACTTGACTGAGGCTAGAGTCGTCGCGCGTGCGCGTGAAAAGCGCCAACAATCCCATCACTGGCCAGAATCGGGGACGCGAGGATGCTTCCCCTCCAGCACAGGTTCCCCCTCTCTGACGGACCGTCCTCGCCGTAGCTTCTGCTGCGCACGCGCTACACACGAACGTACTTCTACTCTGCCCGTGTGAGTGCATGCTCGATTGCACGCGCGCTACACAAACAAGCGTACCTCTACCATGTCCGTGTGACTACCTGCTCGACCGAACGCGTCGGCGACGCGTTCCTTCGATTTTCACCAATTTTCATGTTGCCGAAGTTTCGGAAGCACGAGTCGGAAAGTCGGGATCTGGAGACGGCGCGCATTTGAATCCCGGGACGGCGCGGCGCGGCGCGGTGCACATTTTGCTATAACTTTTGATCTAAAAAAGATATCGAAGCGAAATTTGGACTAAATTTTTTTTTAAAAAACCGGGTTTAATGGTTCATCATAAAATATGTTTTGTATTTCTTAAAAAATTTTTCTCGTTGATTTTTAAAGTTAAGGTAGTCCAGAAGGCCCCCAACACAAATTGATTTTTAGTCGAACCATGCTCAATAAACAATTACGAAAAAATTTATAAATATTCCACTTAATAGCACACATGATTGAGATTTTTTCAGATTTTTCAGATTATGCAGACATGTTTAAAAAAATTGAAAATCTCGAAACATTCGAAGAAAATGCATATTTCGTATTGAACTTTTCGAGATACCAGTTTTATAAAAATTCATTAGTCCGATATTATTGAAACAATTGTCCTTAATTTTTCTCAGAATTTTTTATAAATTGTATCGTTGTTAAAAAATCAAAATCAATTTTTTCGATACTTCTTTGTTGATGTATTATGTAATACTGAATATTTTTATAATCAGAAAAATAATGTACAGACTTGATAATGCAATATAAAATATTTTATTTACGTTATATTTCAATATACACATGTGCATCACTCCTAACAATTTTGGTAATCACATAATTATTGTAACGACATTTTACATATATCAGGTCGTTAAGTATGAAACTAGACAAATAAAACACAAATTTCAAACACATTTGTCAAGTTTCATACATCTCCGGTTACGAAAATCGATTTTAAATGGTCCCTGCCTTACTGTAACGTAACAAAAAAAAAATTAGTTAAAGTCATGATTGCAAAGTATAGAATAAAATATTAATGTATAACTTTATAGTATAGTTTATACTTATCTTTTCTTTGAAGTCATTCTCTTGAATCTGCTAATATTGATTTTAAAACCAGCGCTTTTGGATTGGCTTAGTGAGGTGAGGGCGATAGATTTCTCGTTGGAATCAAATCAAGTTCCACTAGATCAAGTGGAGCTTGGTTCCAGATGCCACGATTATTTGGAAGAGGCAGTTAGGGATGGAATGGCGGAAGTTGAGGTGTTCACCTTAAAGAAAAATTGCTTAAGGTTTTATGTGACCTTATGCAATGAATTGAGAAATCGTCTTCCTCATGACGATATTTTCCTCAGACAATTGACGGTCTTCAAATCGCCCGATTCCCTATTTAACAGCGACAGAGATTTAACTTTTCAAAATCTCGTAGCTGTCGCTTATAAATTAGGGAATTGGAGTGCCGTAGATCTACAAAAAGAGTGGGACTTCTTGTACTACGGCACTTCCCGGTCGCAGAGGGACCAATGGTCGAATCTGTCTTTTGACGATATGTGGGTAGACATCTGTAACCAAACAGACCCGAATCATGTTCTTCGTTTCCCCCTTTTAACTTCTCTAATAAACACGGTCAGATGTCTTCCGCACTCGAATGCCGAGGCCGAGCGAATTTTCTCTTTGCTTCCCGACATAAAATCTCAAAAAAGGAATAAAATAGGCGCTGGCCTATTAAATTCCATGTGTGTGGTGCGCACATCCTTGAAAGCTAGACAGGAGTCTAGTGGCACCATGTCTGTCGATGACAGACATTTATCCCTTATGTCGGGAAAGCATTTATATGAAAATTCATCGCCCTCGCAAAGTTATAATCAATTAACTTTGCACTCGTTTTCGAACTAATGAGGTCGTGTTTTCTTCGTTAATCGTTCGATAGTTTAGTTCATATAGTAAACAGCCAACAGTATGGATGAAGAGAGTGGAAGAGATGAGAGAAAGGATGAGCAGCGGAACCGGGGGTCCAGAGTGTGTGAATGAGTGAACGGTGTGCTCTCTCTCTCTCTCTCTCTCTCTCTCTCTCTCTCTCTCTCTCTCTCGTGTTTAAGTGTAAATTTAAGTTAAGAATGAAGAGATAAGGAAGGTGAAGTTTGTAAGCGGAGCGGAGGTCCGCGTTTGTACCCCGAAATGGGAAATAAAATACTATTATTATTATTATTATTATTATAGTAAACAGCCTACAGTTTCTTTGTCGCGTTTTTAATACTTTTTAATGGGTTTTTAACATTTTTTTATCTTATTAGGAATTTATTTTAGTGAGTGACCATATTCATCGATAAAAAAGGATAAGTATACGTTACTATTTATATTGAGTCCTACAAGATTGCAATTAGAATTACGATTTTTATTATGTCTACTTTTTCTTTGAATATAGCAACGCGTGGGTGTCAGCGGTAATGAAATAGCAGATTCAAGAATGACTTCAAAGAAAAGCGAAGTGTATCGTTACATTAATATTTCATTCTGTAAGTACTTTGTAATTATAACTTTAACTATGTGTTTTTTTTATGTTGTAGAAAGACAGAGGACCATTTAAAATCGCGGTAACGTAAAATCAATATTAGCAGATTCAAGAATGACTTCAAAGAAAAGAGAAGTGTATTGTTACATTAATATTTCATTCTGTAAGTACTTTGTAATTATACCTTTGACTATGTGTTTTTTTATGTTGTAGAAAGGCAGGGACCATTTAAAATCGATTTTCGTAACCGGAGATGTATGAAACTTGACAAATGTGTTTGAAATTTGTGTTTTATTTGTCTAGTTTCATACTTAACGACCTGATATATGTAAAATGTCGTTACAATAATTATGTGATTACCAAAATTGTTAGGAGTGATGCACATATGTATATTGAAATATAACGTAAATAAAATATTTTATATTGCATTATCAAGTCTGTACATTATTTTTCTGATTATAAAAATATTCAGTATTACATAATACATCAACAAAGAAGTATCGAAAAAATTGATTTTGATTTTTTAACAACGATACAATTTATAAAAAATTCTGAGAAAAATTAAGGACAATTGTTTCAATAATATCGGACTAATGAATTTTTATAAAACTGGTATCTCGAAAAGTTCAATACGAAATATGCATTTTCTTCGAATGTTTCGAGATTTTTAATTTTTTTAAACATGTCTGCATAATCTGAAAAATCTGAAAAAAATCTCAATCATGTGTGCTATTAAGTGGAATATTTATAAATTTTTTCGTAATTGTTTATTGAGCATGGTTCGACTAAAAATCAATTTGTGTTGGGGGCCTTCTGGACTACCTTAACTTTAAAAATCAACGAGAAAAATTTTTTAAGAAATACAAAACATATTTTAGGATGAACCATTAAACCCGGTTTTTAAAAAAAAAATTTAGTCCAAATTTCGCTTCGATATCTTTTTTAGATCAAAAGTTATAGCAAAATGTGCACCGCGCCGCGCCGCGCCGTCCCGGGATTCAAATGCGCGCCGTCTCCAGATCCCGACTTTCCGACTCGTGCTTCCGAAATTTCGGCAACATGAAAATTGGTGAAAATCGAAGGAACGCGTCGCCGACGCGTTCGGTCGAGCAGGTAGTCACACGGACATGGTAGAGGTACGCTTGTTTGTGTAGCGCGCGTGCAATCGAGCATGCACTCACACGGGCAGAGTAGAAGTACGTTCGTGTGTAGCGCGTGCGCAGCAGAAGCTACGGCGAGGACGGTCCGTCAGAGAGGGGGAACCTGTGCTGGAGGGGAAGCGTCCTCGCGTCCCCGATTCTGGCATCACTGCTGCCAGCCCCTGTGCTATTCAGCGAGCCCGGTAACCGGGCGCAACGGGCGCGGGGATAACGTGAAAGTTACAGTGATCTGATATACCACAGCGCTAAAAGTTCCACAATCGACGAGATATTCTTCAAGTTGAAGAAGAATGATATAGTAGAATGCTGACATTACCTATTCTGTAATTGCCTTATAATACTATATATGTATAATTCTCTTATTGCATTCTTATTTTCCTTATTATCACCATTGTAATAATTGTTTACAATATAATCGATAGTTTATAGATGTAGGAAAAATGGAAGTAATTACTACGTAATATTCTACAAATGTATTGGAATTTAAAAGTAATTTGAACATTATTGCGTTATATATAAAATAATGATTCTTAAAAAATATTTTGTTATGTTGTGTAACGACAAAATTCAATCGTTCTTATTAAGATCCTTAGTAGGAAACAGAAAATTAATTTTTTTTCTTATTTATCCCATACTTGTTGTAATGCTCGACAGCATTATTGACTGCAATTATTAAAGTAGAGGTAGTAACAAGATAAAAGTATTAACTAATTAAACTAATTTTCGACGGCTCCTATCCATACAATGTTATTTAGAGGCAGTATTTCGTACGAAGATATCTAAAAAAATAATTCTATTTGACTCTATACGAATGTTTCTTGCACCATATATGACGCTATTTAAAAAGTGCGTGTAACATTATTTTATTTCATTCTGAACTGAACCACTTCCTGAAACATGATTCATTTATGAGTACATTGTGCGACGAGGCGAAGAGCTAGCAGACGAAGTCGAAGTCGAAATCTTAAAAGAATAAGGACTTTCCGCGTCTCTTTTTTTCCCCACGCTGTCCTTCATTGTGTCCGAAACTTGCGTCGCTCATTGCATAAGCAAATATCATCGGAATTATATAATTTTGGTATCATTTTCATAAAAAGAACCAAAATTCACCAAATATGTTAAGGAAAATCCTATAAAAAAAGTAATGATAAATAATTAAGCTTTGTTGTTTGATTTAGTAGTCTCACACCGATATACCCGACCCGACCCGTATCATGTTACAATGTTTCACTCCATCCCACGGCGACCGAAGCCCTCGAGCTTCACTTCCCTTTTCTCCGTTCGTCATCATAGAATAGTGTTTCCTGAAAATTGAATGTCTCTGGCCAGACTCGAGTTTTCGACATTTATAGCAAGCTTGCTATAATCTTATCTTATTTGTCAAAATTTAGTTTTCTATTTAAAATATTTTGTTGTTAAAACTCATTAATAGTTTTAAATAGTACTTGAAATATTGAAAATGATATTGGAATATTGCAATATTACAATTTGGAATGAAGGGCCTAGCCGGACGTGGTACCAGACAACCAGGGCTGCACCGGGCAGCAATGTCGCGTTTTGGATCCCTGCTGCCGCGAGGCTGCACGGAAAACGGTGGGGGATTTTGCCTCACCGTAAGAGGGCAACACAGTCGCGCCAATGTTTCGAATGCCGTACGCAGCGCCATACAGGCACGTACAGGCCTTGTACTAGGGAGCAGGGGGTCTCTCGCCCCGGTAAGGTGATACAGAGCTGGTCGCGCTGATGTGGATCTTCCACATTAAGATGTCGGTAAAGTAAATGTCTATTGTACAAATGTGTAGCAGCAGCAGCAGCAGTCTTTCTTTTTACTGACAAAAATTAATATTTTTATTTAAATTACATACTACATACTATCAGGTCGTTCGGAAAGTAATTTTGTTTATCGTGTAGGGATGGCAATGCTTCCGTTTGTCATTACTAGACTGCGGATCTTTCTGCAAAATAAAAAATGTCAGCGTCGATTACAGGAAATAGAAACTAAATTGAATTGAATTATTTCTTCAGCAAAGGAGAAAACGAAATGACTTTCCGAACGAGCTAATACATTAACATATTACAATAGGAGAGCTGCATAAAGTCTAAATAAAATCAATCTCATCATTTTCATACAAAGAAACATTTACCAGTTACTTTTAAGGTTCGGTAGGTGTAGAGGGTTGAAACGTCTTCGTGCAAAAAAAATGTGTCGTAGAAGGGAAAAGAAACTTAATTTATAATTTTCGGCTCGAGCGCGTTTCCAGCTACCCGAGTGCATCGGGCTGCCCGGGAGTGTCTCGATCTCGTCGGGCGGGTTCGGAAAGAATCGGACAAGTTCGGGCGAGCGAGTTTTCGCGCTACTCGAGATTCAATTCTGCGTTCGCACCAGTTCGCACGAACTTGTCCGCTTCTGTCTGACGTCTGAACGCGCTCGACGAAGTCGAGCCACTCTCGGGCCACCGGGCCACCCGATGGTGTGTCACGGATAGTCTGCGGATCTTTCTGCAAAATAAAAAATGTCAGCGTCGATTACAGGAAATAGAAACTAAATTGAATGTCATCTCTTCCCTTAATGATTTTAATAGAGGAGAAATCATATATTGACATCTTCAATTTAAAAAATTTTCCAACAACTATCAATTTCATCTACTCAAGTTTGCTATAAATGCATAAAGATCCGCAGTCTATTCGTGACATATCAAGCGGCCCGAGAGTGGCTCGACTTCGTCGAGTGATTTGAAAATTACAGTCAAAACGTGTTGGTCGAGGAAGTGTCGACTTCCAGCTCAATAGTAATGACCTGTCATAAATCTCTCTGTAGAGAACAGCCCCGGGAACGGCACTGAAAGAAATCGAGTCTACCGGGT
The DNA here is from genome assembly GCF_051020765.1 of Lasioglossum baleicum. Classification (NCBI taxonomy): domain Eukaryota; kingdom Metazoa; phylum Arthropoda; class Insecta; order Hymenoptera; family Halictidae; genus Lasioglossum; species Lasioglossum baleicum. The sequence continues at coordinate 4,537,072 of NC_134945.1, forward strand.
TGGGTCTGCCTGGGTCTGCCTAGCCCGACCCCAGCCGCGCGCCCGTGGTCTGCCTAGCCCGACCCCAGCCGCGCGCCCGTAGTCTCAATGTGTTGACTTCGATGGCGCACGCTGCGTAGTATGTGTGACCGCTGTAATAAGTATTTCAATACAGCCGAAAATGCGTGTGAAACGAGTCCTGCCTCCTCCACTCTGATCCAATCGTCCGCGCATTCGCACCTAGACACGTCACCGTAATCCTGCCTGGGAACCTTCTTCTCAGGCTTACACCAAGTACAATGTCACCAGTTCGAATCCATGCGTGTTGGCGTCTTGCCGCCATCCCCTACAATTGCGTAGTATGTAGTGGGCGGTAACGGTATCGTATCCTAACCCACTGCTGTTCCGCTATCGCTCGTACTTACGAGGCAGTGTATTGGATCACTTGTTGGACATAGACAAATCTAAAATGTTTTTTCACTACGTGAATGAAATATGTAATTTCAGGACCGACGCTGTCGATCCTTACGTCAGAAAATGTCTGTTCCAGGGTTGTTACCTTTCACTTAAAAAGGCATCGTTGGTCAAAAAAAGTGTAGCTCAATCGGATTTCAACGAAAATATGATTTCATGATGTTTCGTTGACAAAAAATTCGATTTTTTGGAAAATCCTGAGGTGGTAGACAAATTCTGAGACCAGATTTGAAATAAGCGTGGAAGAATGTACGGGAAATGATGTACAGCATGTTGCAAAAAAGTTTTATTGAAATTGTGCAGGTTTAACGAATTTTGTCAAGGTTAAAAAACGTTCGTACCATCATTTCCCTACTTTCCGCATATTCTGCAAAGTTAGAGCTTTAATTTAAAAAAAAATTCATCGTTCTATCTCTTTTCTATCGAAAGTTATTCGACTTTAACACAGAAACTTGCGGCGACCCGTGCAGCGACCCTTGCAGCGACCCTTGCAGCGACCCAATAGCTGCACGGGTCGCTGCAAGGGTCGCCGCCTGGATCGCGACGGAATGGCCAAAAAAGGTGTGTCACAGCTCTGACCGACCAGTCCTGAACCGCTAGAGGACTCATCAGTAAGGCGGGCCCTGCCCGAGACGCTGCGATATCGGAAGGTGGTTTAAGACTGTATATATAGAGATCGGTGACGGATCAGGTAGCAGCGAGAAAGGTCTTTCTTTGACTATCTGTCCATCTTGTGGCAAATGTAGGAAATTAGCTGCCACAAAAGAGAGCGAGTTATTATTGTCCGCTTCTGTCCGAACGCGCCCGACGAGGTCGACCACGTTCGGGCCACCCGCCCGATGTGTTACGGATAGACAGCGGGTCTTTATGCAAAATAAAAAACGTCAGCGTTGATTACAAGAAATAGAAACTCAAAAGAATGTCATCCCTTTCCTTAATGATTTTAATAAACGAGAAATCATATATTGACATTTTCAATTTTAAAAATTTTCCAACAACTATCAATTTCATCTACTCAATTTTGCTATAAATGCATACAGATCCCAAGTCTATCCGTTACACATCGGGCGGCTCGAGAGCGGCTCGACATCGGCGAGTGATTTGAGGAGTTGGTGACAGATGAGTTGGGCATTTAATCGGTCATCCGATTGACGATTGATAATCGTTAGTCGCGATTAACGACTAAAGTAGAAATTTAATCGTTATCCGCAATTAACGATTAATAAGTATTTAATCTTATCCGCAAATATAACGATCAATCGGTATTTATTCGTTAACCACAATTAACGACTAAACGAGGATATTAATTGTTAATCGCGATTAACGATTGAAGTAGAAATTTAGTCGTCAATCGTCGATTGAATTTTTGCCCAACACTGGTTAGTGATTTTATTTTTATTCTATTTTCTCGAAAATGAATAAATCCATGAATACTTTCGGCCAACTCGAGGCTACAATGAACACGACCGACGCCCGAGGGTTGAGCCCTGAGGCCTGAGCCCAGAACACAATAGTAGTGCAATAAACACGGCCCGACAATCCCCCGGCCAGACAGGTAGCTCGGCATGAAACCGCTAAGGAGCGAATGCTGAACTTAATTATTTTCCGTGCTGCCCTCACGAAAGTCACACGAGCCAATTCGTGGCGTTCTGCCGATTAAGAAAAGCCTAAACTCGACGGAATTAGGACCGTTTCTAGTGGTTTTATTCATAACGGAGTGTACACTTTCCACCTTTAAATATAAGAAATTTAAAAATATGTGCTAGGTGTCTCTTTTTATTATGTCGAGCACCCTGTATATGAGCACCAAAAACTAATTTTCATCGTTTTGTTAGTATTTGACAGGCGATTGTAAATACGTTCAAAGCATTGTGCTACCGTCTCGTCCCGTGTTATTGTCTTTACCGTTCGCGTTCAATTTGAACGATTTCTAACGAGCTCCCCAGTATGAGAGTATGGTGGGGATGCCCGCGTATTACGCGAGGACCCCGATCCGCAACAGTCGAGATTGATGACTGAGAGAGATCTCTGTTCCTCCGAAACGAGAACCGTGAGTCGTTCCTCCGAAACGACATCTCAATTGTCAGTTATTTGTACCGCGTGTTTAAAATTATTATTAAAAGTGATCTTGAAGTCGCAGAAACCCGGCTTCCCTGTTTAAACCAGTGGTTTTAATTCACCCACTTACACTTTCTCCACTACCGGACTGATCCAACCCTTCATACCTGATTTTAAACGAAGTGCTCGTGTCGGGGTAAACAGTTAGTTTGGCCGTTATAATTTAAGGAAAAACTTGTGACACCTCATATTACACGTCCGTAAAACCAACAATTTTCAAGACTTCAAGGAATTGTTTGAGATACGTTTTCTCATATTTCACTAAAGACTGCAACATATCCAAATTTGAACAAAATCCGAAACAGTAGTTCTATTTCGCATGGAAATATGGATACTCGAAAACAATTAAAAATTAAAACAATTATAAGAAACTGCGATTTAGATCAATCGTGAGCAGAAAAATTCAAAGATTCTTTTCTTTACATCTTTCAATGCCTACTATGTATATCTGGTTTATGTGTTGACCGTTTTCGATGACATTTCGGGTAATCGGATAGTGTTTTTTCATTTTCTTAGTTTTAAAAATCTTAAGCTTAATAAATATGGATTCGAAAAAATCGTTTGTCCCGCTGTTTCCAAAACCGTTGTTTAAACATGTTTAAACAATCATACTGTATTAATATTGGATATCACTGTATTTGAAAAAGTCTACAGAATCTTTTATATGGCGGGGGTAGCGAGCGCACGGTAACCCCAAGGAATCTGGTTAGACCGATTTGGTCTTTAATGTCTTTATGGTTATTACGGCTATTAACTCCTAAGGGTACGGCTGGTGGCACATTGCAGTTCGGCCATGGCACAACAAAAGCCCAAACTTCGTTTTTCAGGAGCTTTTGCACGAAAAAGTATATTAACGGTTTCGGTGTTATTTCAGCCACTTGGCATAGTACCGTTACCGGTATTGTTCGGTATGTATATATATTTTACCGAGATTAAGGCCGTTATTAGACTAGGCCACTGGTGGCGCAACTTGGTTGCGCCACCAGTGGCTCAGCACGTCGTGGGGCATTGAAACAAATGTAACCTATTAGACTACGGTAACTGGTGGAGCCACCAAAAATAGTTGCCGATCTGGTGGACGGCATCGGCAACCGGCCGGGCAACATTTGGTGGCGCCTCCACCAGCCGGGGTATTGATTTGAATGTAGCCTATTAGACAAAGCCACCAAGTTGCGCCACCAGCATCGCGAAAACATGAACAATTGACAAAAAGTCTAAAGAGAAATGTTGTTCAGAATCATGGTCTTGACAACGTATCCAAAGCGCATCGAAATCGGAGAGGAGATAGTTCAGATAGTACATCGATCGATTTACAATTACAAGTTACTTATCTCGTAAACTAAAGCCGATCGCCAAAAAGTCTAAAGAGAAATGTTGTTCAGAATCATGGTCTTGACAACATATCCAAAGCTCATCAAAATCGGAGAGGGTTCACATTATCGAGAAACTCTTGTTCGTTGCGATGTCGCGGCGTACCACCGACACTCGCTTGCCGGCGCGGCGTGGCGCGCCGGGCCAGGGCGCGCTCTGATTGGTCCGTGTTTTTCGTTAATAACTCCTAAACAAAGCCGCAGTTGACATTGGTGCAAAGGAAAATGTCTCTTAGAATGGTCTCAGGAACCACCCCCTTTCGGGATTTTCACGAATTTTGGGACACCCTGTATACAGTCTTAAACCACCTTCCGATATCGCAGCGTCTCGGCAGAGAGTATATGAGAGTGCTCACGCCCGGGTTTTGGCCGTGCCCATATAGTGCTGCCCCCTACTCTAGTACTTAGCCTGGATCAGCTCCTACATCATCTTTAGCATGGACAAGATCCTACATCATCTTTAGCATGGACAAGATCCTACATCATCTTTAGCATGGACAAGATCCTACATCATCTTTAGCATGGACAAGATCCTACATCATCTTTAGCATGGACAAGATCCTACATCATCTTTAGCCTGGATCAGATCCTACATCATCTTTAGCCTAGAACAGATCCTACATCATCTTTAGCCTGGATCAGATCCTACATCATCTTTAGACTGGATCAGATCGTACATCATCATTGGCCAGGATTAGGACATACAGTTTATATTGTTTTATATCAAATATGTAACTAATATACAAATCTCTAATAATATAAATTATATTCATAGAAGTATTTTAATTTTTCCCGAGCCTTTGTTGCAAACTCTAGTTTTAAAAAATAGAAAAGCCGGAAGATTTCGAAGAAACACAGATTTTATATCGATGTTTAAAAGCCACCATCTTGGAAATTAATTTAATGATGAAATACTTACTGTCATCAATATTGTCTCCAATTTTTTTCATATTTTTAGGCACAGTTATTATTAATTAAACCAAATTGAAAACCAATTCTTTCTACGAAAATTTAGAAGAATAACTTTAGGGTTACCCTGAAATTTTCAGAATATGTTTAATTGACACAAATCTATAAAACGTATTTTTTAAATTTTAATTATACAGGGTGATTCACGCAATTGTTACAAGTCATAACTCCGTTATTATTGCATTTACAAAAAAATGCCAAAGGAGAAAGATAAATGGTTCGAAGAGAACTACATCTGTAGGACTTAAATTTTTTTAGATGCAGCAGTGCATGTGCAATTAACAATTGCATCATTTCTTTAAATAGGAATGCATATTGTTTTTTACACAGATCGATTCTTCTGTTCATTCTACGTAAAAAATGATTAGGGTACACATGGCAAAAAATTATTAGATATCGAGATATTTTCAAAAAATGTCTTTATTGAAGAAGATGCTCAAACGCTTCTCCATTACATTCTAAACATTTCTTATAACGTATTTTTATTGTTTGCATAACTGCGTTTAAATTATCTGCAGTTATTGCTGAACATTCCACTATGATTCTTTCTCTCAGATTCTCTACAGAATCTATGGGGTTTGAATAAATTCTATCTTTCAAATAACCCCACAGAAAAAGTCAAGGGGACTTAAATCAGGTGCACGGGCTGGCCAACGTATTGATGTATAAACGCAGTTATGCAAACAATAAAAAAACGTTATAAGAAATGTTTAGAATGTAATGGAGAAGCGTTTGAGCATCTTCTTCAATAAAGACATTTTTTGAAAATATCTCGAGATCTAATAATTTTTTGCCGTGTGTACCCTAATCATTTTTTACGTAGGATGAACAGAAGAATCGATCTGTGTAAAAAACAATATGCATTTCTATTTAATGAAATGATGCAATTGTTAATTGCACATGCACTGCTGCATCTAAAAAAAATCGAAAGGCCTACAGATGTAGTTCTCTTCGAACCATTTATCTTTCTCCTTTGGCATTTTTTTGTAAATGCAATAAAAACGGAGTTATGACTTGTAACAATTGCGTGAATCACCCTGTAGATAGACCCACATTAAAAAGTTGTAAAACGCAACTCTTAGTATTTTTTCTACAATTCTGATCAATTGCAATTTTTTAAAAAACTTCTTTTCACATCCTGCAGTAAACTAATTGCTCTAGTTTCCAAAAAAAGTTCAAATCGTATAGTATATTAAAATAGTGGTAAATCTACGCTACAGACAGGGATTGGAACGGTTATGAAAATAACTGTTTAAACTGTTATTTTTCGGTTCTGATTGAAATAGTTATTAAGAACCGAAATGATGTTATGTTATAACACTTATAACTGTTACGAGAATATCGGTACTGGCTGGCAGTTCTGGCTTATATCGGTTACGGTTACGATTTTGGAGAACCGATATTATGTATTTCGGTTCAGGATTTCGGTTCCGGATTTCGGTTCTCTGTCATTCTGTATTCTATATTGTGTTCGACCTAATATTTATTATTTAAACAATTTATAAATAAATAAATATTTATAATTTGTTTCTATATTTATTGTTTGAAATACCATTTCAATAATTTAAAACAATTGTTTAAATAAATAAATTTTTATAATTTGTTTCTATAGTAATTATTTGAATTGTTATTTCAATAATAATTTATTGTTAAAATAATTGTTTAAATAAATAAATTTTTATAATTTGTTTCTATATTAATTATTTGAATTGTTATTTCTCAATAATAATTTATTGTTAAAATAATTTAAATAAATAAATTTTTATAATTTGTTTCCATATTCATTATTTGAATTGTTATTTCAATAATTTATTGTTAAAATAAATAGATTTTTATAATCTATACAAATTTGTTATTTGTTTTTATTTATTTAAACAATTATTTTCACAATAAATTATTAGAATAATATAATTCACAAATAGAAAAATATATAAATTTATTTATTTAAACCAGTGAGATGAGCAACCCCCGCGGACTGCAGTGGGCCAAAAGTGAAAACATAAGAATACGCGCGGGCCGCAACCGGCAACGGACGCAATTGTTGAAAGTAACAATTGAAAATCGACGACGAAGGCCGCCTCGCCGCGCCACTGGTGGCTCATGTCGGGCGAAGTTATTTTGTTTTCTGGTTCGAAAAAAACGTCGACGTTACAAACTTGAAAGGTTGGTTTCTCAAGATAAAAGTCTGCTCTATCGCGTGGTATAGTTCGATTTTCCGCTGGACCCTAATTTTTTGAGATAAATTGAAAAATATCCTCAAAAATTGGTGCAAAAGTAGTGTCTCTTCGTCTTCAATCATTGTTTAAACATGTTTAAACAATCATAATGTATTAATATTGGATATCACTGTATTCGGGAAAGTCTACAGAATCTTTTGCTGTAAAGAACAATTCAATATCTTTTATAATAACCACAATATTTGTTTAAAGTTGAAAAATATGTTCTTTTTTCAAAGCCATGTTTTTCAAAAACTGTGCGTATAGGAGAAAAATTAAGGACAGATTCGGAATCAGCGCAAAAAACTCTATAAGAAGGACCCAACAGTATATTGAAAACAAATTTGGTGTTGGACAGTGTAATCGGTTCTCCAGAACCGTTAGGCCTGTTGCACAGTCGAGCGCAATTTTCCGGTCTCAAATACGTTCTAAAATTCTAAAAAAAATGTTACATATTTTGGATCCTAAGACGCATTTTATAGAATTTTTTCAGATTTTTTGGTTGCAAACTGTGGTCGTAAATAATGAAAAACCCCCCAAAAATCGGAAAAATATAGATTTCTAGAAAATATGAAAACATGCTTTTTACTGTTTGGTTCCTCGATAAAGTACTACAGCAGGCAGTGTCGTCAATTTTTTTCAGATTTTTTTATTGTGGGACATCATTGTAAAAATTTTTTCGACGTTTCTGCTGTGAGGAGGAAAGTTATACTTATTGATTTTACCGCGGGTGTATATTAAGTAATTTTTAACGTTATTACATGTTATTATACATTACAAAACGCAATTGTTTGACCTAAGAAATGCGATTTAATAGAAAGAAGAATTGTGTTCTGTGCGCGATATATGTACATACTGTGACTCGCAAAAATTTTCGGACGCTCTAAAAATGATAACTTTTTTAATATTATACTATACGATTTGAACTTTTTGGGAAGCTAGAACAATTAGTTTAGTACAGGATGTGAAAATAATTTTTTCAAAAATAGTAACTGATCGGAATTGTAGAAAAAATGAGAGACACTTGGGGAAACTAAAACACCTGGCAGAAGACTGTGAAGGGGTAGAAAGAATTAAAATAGGTATAGAAAAGATAGTACAGGAGAAAAGAGTGGGAGAAATTGTAGAATGGGTTAGGAGTATAGAGAAAAAAAGGAAAGAATTAATCACAAGGGATAATCAAGAGAGAGGCAGGATTAGCGGGGAGACATTGGGATAGATCACATAGACAATAAGGTATTTGATGTCGCATGGGATATGGATGGATGGGTGGAGGAACGGATGAATGGATAAATAGAGGGATGAATGGCTTCGAGAATTATAATCCATGTCCAATTTCTGGGCCACGAGGCTGAAATAAATAAATAAATACGTATTTACTTACTTACAAAAAATTGCATTTTACAACATCTTTATATGGGCCGACATTGAAAATTTAAAAAATACGTTTTGTAAATCTGTGTCAATTAAACATATTCTGAAAATTTCGTCAAAATCGGTCGACGTTGCAATGAGCTACAAACGTTTTAATATAAAATAATAATTCTTAAAAAATATTCTGTTATTTTACACCGATATACCCGACCCGACCCGTATCATGTTACAATGTTTCACTCCACTCCACGGCGACCGAAACCCTCGAGCTTCACTTCCCTTTTCTCCGTTCGTCATCATAGAATAGTGTTTCCTGAAAATTGAATGTCTCTAGCCAGACTCGAGTTTTCGACATTTATAGCAAGCTTGCTATAATCGTATCTTATTTGTCAAAATTTAGTTTTCCATTTAAAATATTTTGTTGTTAAAACTCATCAATAGTTTTAAATAGTACTTGAACAATATTAAAAATGATACTGAAATATTGGAATATTACAATTTGGAATGAAGGGTCTAGCCGGACGAGGTAGTCCTCCGAGTTATTTAAACAGCCGTTGCGCCATTCAATTTTCGGTCAATTTTTCCCATTTACTTGCATTAATTTAATCATATAATTGCATTTAATTGAAATTGATAATTGAGATTTTTTCCCGATTTTTTGGTTCAAAATGTTAATTACACAAACTGAAAAACACGCAAAAATTCGACAAATGCAGATTTATTTGAGAAACTGAAAAGTAGCATTGATCATATTTTTAGACTAGCAACATATCAGAACTTTTTTTACGACAGCGCGTAAACGACAAAGAGGGACTTTTCAATGACTCCAAGAAAAATGATAAACTTAATGACTCCGAGAAAAATAAAGAACTTAATGACGCTGAGGAAAATGAAAAATTTAATAACTCCAAGAAAAATGGAAACTTCAATGACTCTATGAAAAAACTTGACGGCACTGAGGAAAATGAAAAATTTAATAACTCCAAGAAAAATGGAAAACTTAATGACTTTGAAAAAAATAAAGAACTTACTGACTCTGAAGAAAATGAAAAATTTAATAACTCCCAGTTAACAAGCAGTCTTCAATGCCTCTTAAAAATGCAATTAATCATGTAGGGATTGATCAGGTGTTTCTCGCTATATTAAAAAATATTTACAAATCCTTTGACAAATTCTGCTTTGTGGCGTCAGGATACTGCTTTCGACATACCATCACAGTTTGTATAGTATACATATATTATTTCTCCTCTTTGTTTCTAGATAAAATTTTATTATGATCCTCCATTAGTTTAACGCCCCGTTCAGCGGTATCATTGACCACCTTCAGTCCATGTTTCAGTCAGACTACTTATTACTCATAACAACTTCTTTTTCCGATATTAGAACTATTTTTACCACGTTTTTATTAGCTCGCTTTCTTGTTCTTCTGTAGATTGGAGCGTATTAATGAATTTATTTATATATAATATCTCTGTCAGTTATGTATACATATATGAAAAAACTCTTCAAACAAAAGTTGTAGTATATAAGGAGGTGGATATAGTATCAAAGAAAAAAAATATTTTCAAAGTCATTATTTAAAGTTTTCAAGGTCACGGATGTTTTTTCTATCAACAACTGTTTATGCTATATATGGATTCTTAAAGAGAAAAAAGACAAATTCAACGATATATCATAACGTCTATTTATGTCATGATTTAAAAAATTCTCATTTTCCATTAAAAACTCATTTTCCCATGATCCAAACGGCCCCAAAATTTTTCCAGACCATTTTCTCAACATTTGTCACAATTCTGGTATACGGGACCAAAAAAATTTCATGGTCGAAAAATAAGGTCCACCTTAATGTTGCATATACGTAAATTACGAGAAGCAGTAAAGAGTGCTTAACGTCGAAGAAGAAAATCCGGGTAACTAAAACTTAATATGTACTACATTCCACGTTATTAGAATAATTGTAGTTTAATTATGATATATTTTAAAATTGATATAATTATATCAACATTTTTTATTTACACCTAAAAACGCCACTGTCTCGGAAGGAAATGGACATTCGAGAGAAGCAATGAAATTAGAGCATCATTGCGAAAAAAGATGAGTTTGCAATAACCTCAATATACATTTTATGAAATTCTATTATAATTATAGTTATGATTGTATTTTTTAATAAATAAACTTGTGTATGCTAGTATAAAATCAATTTATATATATTATACAATTTATTTTATTATTTGTTTGACAACTAATAAATCTACAAATTGATTCATAAACTAAAAAATACTTCCTGCATTTTCGTATTCTCCAATCAGTCCAAATAAATACCATCAACCTGTTCTCGATCATATACCAATTTTTATTAATGCAATTATGACAGTAACAAAACGTTTCTATTTAAAATGAATACATATTTTGAACATAGTTTTTACATTTTTAATTTTTTGGAAGGTTAAAAAATGTAATTAAAAAAGTAATGAAAAATAAAAATTAAAAAAAAATCCCCGCTGCACGGGGACTCGAATGCTAGCTCCAGATTGCGATTCATACGCTCGACGGCTCGACAGCCGAATTTCAGTTTCGCTTCCGCCGTAAAGCAATAGAACATGGCAACATGGCAAGTGCTAAAAATAGATTGTGGCTGGCATAAGCGCACAAGCAGCGCACACGGATATAGTAAAGGTACGTTGGTGAGTGTAGCGCGCGGGCGCGTTGCTAACACGATACAGTGTCTTCTGTGGTGGCCTCTGGTGGCCTCCTGTTCCTCACTCCAGTCAGAATATATCCTAGAGGGCGTAAGAGAAATATTCGAGCGACACAGATGTCGTCAGATGTGCTAACAGTAAAGTGGGTTCTGTTTCTTGCTAAAGATGATGTAGGTTCTGTTCCATGCTAAAGATGATGTAGGAGCTGTTCCAGGCTAAACATGATGTGGAGACAAAAGCGGCACGGCCAAAACCCGGGCGTGAGCACTCTCATATACTCTCTGGTCTCGGGCAGGGCCCGCCTTACTGATGAGTCCTCTAGCGGTTCAGGACTGGTCGGTCAGAGCTGTGACACACCTTTTTTGGCCATTCCGTCGCGATCCAGGCGGCGACCCTTGCAGCGACCCGTGCAGCTATTGGGTCGCTGCAAGGGTCGCTGCAAGGGTCGCTGCACGGGTCGCCGCAAGTTTCTGTGTTAAAGTCGAATAACTTTCGATAGAAAAGAGATAGAACGATGAATTTTTTTTTAAATTAAAGCTCTAACTTTGCAGAATATGCGGAAAGTAGGGAAATGATGGTACGAACGTTTTTTAACCTTGACAAAATTCGTTAAACCTGCACAATTTCAATAAAACTTTTTTGCAACATGCTGTACATCATTTCCCGTACATTCTTCCACGCTTATTTCAAATCTGGTCTCAGAATTTGTCTACCACCTCAGGATTTTCCAAAAAATCGAATTTTTTGTCAACGAAACATCATGAAATCATATTTTCGTTGAAATCCGATCGAGCTACACTTTTTTTTTGGTGGTTTTATTAGGAAAGGATTGGGCTATTGCAAAATTATTTTTTTAACCTCGACCATCAACTGTATGGAGTCGAAAAATTTAAACTAATTCGTTTTTTACGTCTTTTTCGATGAGCCGTCACACAGTGGTCTGGATTGGAAAATCGTGTGCCTTTCTGCCCAAAAACGAACTTTCTCGTATCGATATCTATAAACATTGCTTCCCAAATGTTCACAGACCTCGGAAATGAAGAAAATAGTACAATTTAATAAATATAATAGTTGCAATAAACATTGAAAATAGGACATTTTAAGAGGAGGATTTTTCACGAGAAAAATTGCTTCTCTGTGATGCGGTGCCCTGACGTTCCTATTTAATATTATCTCTCGCTTTTTTTTTTATATTGAAGAGCAGACTTTTGTGATAAAAATCATATCTTTCTATTATTTATTAACGTAAATACTCTATTTATATAATAATGCTCAATGCCGTAAGAAAAATTTGTGAAGTCCTTTCCATTTAAGATGGTATATCTTTAAAGTTTAGCCGAGTTTAGCTTTCTAATTAATTGGAATATTTTTAGTACACCTTCCTTCTAAATAATCATGAAAAAATTAATTCCGCCCCTCTCCGCCCGCTCAAATTATTATTGTTTAAAGCCATTAAAGTTGGTAATAGAATGTTTGCGAGGTATATTGTTGGTACAAATTATTATCAGATGACTTCACATAGCGAAAAATGTAAGATTTTAGTGTTAAATATTGCATCCGAGGTAATTCTTTAGTATTAAAATATAATAGAAGTTTTTCAATTCTGTTTCGTTCTGATATTTCGCTCACCTCTAGTAAAATAAAGATATAAGGTAGTAGGCTCGTTTCGTTTTTTAATCATTATAAATTATTATAAAAAATATCTTTGACACGCTTGTAATGCGTTTTTACCTTTACGGTAATTTTTTTTGTGTATGTTGATTGCAACAAGACTTTTCAAATTTATATTTTACGTATTCCATAAAACGTTACACATGTGTGAAACATAAATATAAAAAATACATATTTAGAAAGTAAAAAATAGTATGTACGATTATATTCCAAAAATTTTTTTTTAAATCAAAAATATCAATGAAAATTTATAAAAAATTATTGTTTAACAAATGCAAAAAATATTTAATTACCTATAGTTAAAAATGACTATTTTTTAAATATTTTTAGTGAAAATTTCATTGCAGTATCTCTACTGGTTCAAAAGTTATAACAAAATGGCACACGATTTTCCAATCCAGACCACTGTGCGTCAGTGATTTAAATTTTGAACAAAATATGTTTATATTCCTTGGAGTTTCCACTGTAAAATGAGCCCTTCAAAAGAAATGGAGATATAAAAATTGGCGTCACAAGGAGCTGGCAACGGACGCTGTATACGACTAAATAACCCCATTTACACCTCGAGAATAATATTAGCAACCAGTCTTGACCAACGATGCCTTTTTAAGTGAAAGGTAACAACCCTGGAACAGACATTTTCTGACGTAAGGATCGACAGCGTCGGTCCTGCAATTACATATTTCATTCACGTAGTGAAAAAACATTTTAGATTTGTCTATGTCCAACAAGTGATCCAATACACTGCCTCGTAAGTACGAGCGATAGCGGAACAGCAGTGGGTTAGGATACGATACCGTTACCGCCCACTACATACTACGCAATTGTAGGGGATGGCGGCAAGACGCCAACACGCATGGATTCGAACTGGTGACATTGTACTTGGTGTAAGCCTGAGAAGAAGGTTCCCAGGCAGGATTACGGTGACGTGTCTAGGTGCGAATGCGCGGACGATTGGATCAGAGTGGAGGAGGCAGGACTCGTTTCACATGCATTTTCGGCTGTATTGAAATACTTATTACAGCGGTCACACATACTACGCAGCGTGCGCCATCGAAGTCAACACATTGAGACTACGGGCGCGAAGCTGGGGTCGGGCTAGGCAGACCACGGGCGCGCGGCTGGGGTCGGGCTAGGCAGACCCAGGCAGACCCAACCCGGTAGACTCGATTTCTTTCAGTGCCGTTCCCGGGGCTGTTCTCTACAGGGAGATTTATGACAGGTCATTACTATTGAGCTGGAAGTCGACACTTCCTCGACCAACACGTTTTGACTGTAATTTTCAAATCACTCGACGAAGTCGAGCCACTCTCGGGCCGCTTGATATGTCACGAATAGACTGCGGATCTTTATGCATTTATAGCAAACTTGAGTAGATGAAATTGATAGTTGTTGGAAAATTTTTTAAATTGAAGATGTCAATATATGATTTCTCCTCTATTAAAATCATTAAGGGAAGAGATGACATTCAATTTAGTTTCTATTTCCTGTAATCGACGCTGACATTTTTTATTTTGCATAAAGATACGCAGTCTATCCGTGACACACCATCGGGTGGCCCGGTGGCCCGAGAGTGGCTCGACTTCGTCGAGCGCGTTCAGACGTCAGACAGAAGCGGACAAGTTCGTGCGAACGCAGAATTGAATCTCGAGTAGCGCGAAAACTCGCTCGCCCGAACTTGTCCGATTCTTTCCGAACCCGCCCGACGAGATCGAGACACTCCCGGGCAGTGCTGCCAGATGAGGGGAATCACGCCGATATGAGGTACCCCCTCTCTGATGACCAGAGTAATATGTGACACGTTGCGCGTGTGCGACGGGGATTGAGTGAGGCAAATGGGAGACACGTTGCGCGTGCGCGATGGGGACGCAACAATGGCATGACATTTCGCAGGTTTTAGGTTATTGCCGCGTAAAATTCACCCATTTACTTATTTCACATACTATGTAATTATTGATCCCTTTATGTCTATGTTGTGAGTTGTATTTCTTTAAAATATAACGTTACAAATAAAACGTAATTTGTCAATTTATCGTGTAGAAGAAAAATGAGTGAATTTATTATCCCAGTCTCTTTTATGCAACTATTTTTGAGAAGCGTATGAGGGTTAACAGTGTTAAAATATATTATGATTTATTGATTTTACTGGAATGTAACTCAGTACTACATACATACAGATTTCAAAATTTTTTCAATTGTACATATAAAAGAAAGCATTCATACTTCGCTTCACGACTGAAACTCCCACATGTTACAA
This sequence comes from Lasioglossum baleicum, assembly GCF_051020765.1. Classification (NCBI taxonomy): domain Eukaryota; kingdom Metazoa; phylum Arthropoda; class Insecta; order Hymenoptera; family Halictidae; genus Lasioglossum; species Lasioglossum baleicum. The sequence continues at coordinate 4,552,199 of NC_134945.1, forward strand.
TTCATTTTATTTATTATATAATAAAGAATGTTTACAATGTCTATTTAGAACGAACCATATGATTTATTTCATTAAGTACGTATATGTACACGAGTACGATACGATACGCGGCAATAACCTAAAACCTGCGAAATGTCATGTCATCTCATCTGTCATCGTTGCGTCCCCATCGCGCACGCGCAATGTGTCTCCCATTTGCCCCACTCAATCCTAAAGCGATGGAATAGGATAGTGGAAGGGGAAAAGTAGGAGAGTACCTGGTTGCGATCTCACAACCATCTGGCAGCACTGCTCCCGGGCAGCCCGATGCACTCGGGTAGCTGGAAACGCGCTCGAGCCGAAAATTATAAATTAAGTTTCTTTTCCCTTCTACGACACATTTTTTTTGCACGAAGACGTTTCAACCCTCTACACCTACCGAACCTTAAAAGTAACTGGTAAATGTTTCTTTGTATGAAAATGATGAGATTGATTTTATTTAGACTTTATGCAGCTCTCCTATTGTAATATGTTAATGTATTAGCTCGTTCGGAAAGTCATTTCGTTTTCTCCTTTGCTGAAGAAATAACATTCAATTTGATTTCTATTTCTTGCAATCGATGTAGTCAATTTCTACTTTGCAGAAAGATTCGCAGTCTAGTAATGACAAACGGAAGCATTGCCATCCCTACACGATAAACGAAATTACTTTCCGAACGACCTGATAGTATGTAGTATGTAATTTAAATAAAAATATTAATTTTGTCAGTAAAAAGAAAGACTGCTGCTGCTATACATTTGTATAATAGACATTTACTTTAGCGACATCTACCACATAGCACGTCCTACATTAATGCGACCTGGCGCGACCGTGTTGCCCTCTTACGGCAAATCGAGGTAAATCGAGCCCCGTTCTCCGTGCAGTGGCGCGGCAGCAGGGATCCAAAACGCGACATAGCTGCGGCGCAGTACAGCTGCAGAACGGAGCAGTTGGTTGTCTGGGTACATTAGGTATATTCGCCAAACACGTGCCGCTCTTTATATGTATTAAAGCTTGAATAATGCACGTTTAATGTGAAAAACTTAAAAGACAATATTTCTAGCTTTTTAACGAATTTTCTCCGAATGAACTTAGATATGTATCGATAATATCATTAAAATATCCTTAGGGAAGTTATACAATACACCTAGAAGATTACAATATGGTAAAGTATGGCAATAATTCAATGACTCCAAGAAAAATGGAAAACTTAATGACTCCGAGAAAAATGAAGAACTTAATGACACTGAGGAAAATGAAAAATTGAATAACTCCAAGAAAAATGGAAAACTTAATGACTCCGAGAAAAATAAAGAACTTACTGACTCTGAGGAAAATGAAAAATTTAATAACTCTCAGTTAATAAGCTGTCTTCAATACCTCTTAAAAATGCAATTAATCGCATGTAGGGATTGATCAGGTGTTTCTCTCTATATTAAAAAATATTTAAAAATCCTTTGACAAATCTGTTTTGTGGCGTCAGGATACTGCTGTCGATATTCCATCACAGTTTGTATAGTATATATTATTTCTCCTCTTTGTTTCTATATAAAATTTTATTATGATCCTCCATTAGTTTAACGCCCCGTTCAGCGGTATCATTGACCACCTTCAGTCTATGTTTCAGTCAGACTACTTATTATTCATAATAACTTCTTTTTCCGATATTATAACTGTTTTTCTTTTGTAGATTGGAGCATATTAATGAATTTATTTATAAGGGAGTAGAGAGACTTCCAGGATTGTAAAATATTCATTTACTCATTTCTCGATAATACAAACACGGGGTTTTTCACTAGTCAAAAACGCTAGATAAAACATCGATCTAGGGCGCTATCTGCCTCAAAAGTCCTATTCTTTCGTTTACGAGGCGTAATTTGCATTATTCGGCAGCATGTAGCTATGAAAATAGCTATACATATGCGCAGTTGTATGCTTACGAATAATGCAAATTACGCCCCTTAATATCTCTGTCAGTTATGTATGTATGAAAAATCTCTTCAAACAAAAGTTGTAGTATATATAAGGAGGTGGATATAGTATCAGAGAAAAAAAATTTTTTCAAAGTCATTATTTCAAGTTTTCAAGGTCACGGATGTTTTTTCTATCAACAACTGTTTATGCTATATATGGATTCTTAAAGAGAAAAAAGACAAATTCAACGATATATCATAACGTCTATTTATGTCAAGATTTAAAAAATTCAAAATTTTCAAATTTGCTGCGCCTCATTTTCCCATGATCCAATCGGCCCCAACATTTTTCCAGATCATTTTCTCAACATTTGTTACAATTCTGGTTTACGGGACCAAAAAATTTCATGGTCGAAAAATAAAGTCCAGCCTAATGTACATATACGTAAATTACGAGAAGCAGTAAAGGGTGCTTAACGTCGAAGAAGAAAATCCTGGTAATTAAAACTTAATATGTACTACATTCTACGTTATTAGGATAATTGTAGTTTACCCAGACAACCAAGCGGGTCGAAGCCACAAATGCGCGTGTGGGCTCGTAGTGTTCCCCTGGACACAATCTTGGCACATGATGTCGTTGCCACAATCCGGGATATCGTGCCCAGATTAACGATCGGGCCGTTGTAAGATGGCAGCACATAGCCGCACTAACTCTTCCTTTTTACTTATTTTGTACGCATTCGAGGCGGGAAAATTAAATGATAGATTTTGTTTATTGTAGTATTTGTAGTAGTTTTCCTAGACTGCGGATCTTTATGCAAAATAAAAATTGTCTGCATCGATTGCAAGAGATAGAAACTAAATTGAATGTTACTTTTTTATGCAAAAAAAAAATTCTCGTCATATAAAAGCTACATTTATTTTATAATGCTCACATAAATATTCATTAGAAACGAATCAAATTTTATTTCATTTAAAAAGGAAGGCGTGACAATCTTATTTGTTAGCACAGCACAGTCGCACTAATGTGCCGAATGCCGTGAGTTATACAGGGCACTCTCTTCCTTTTTGTTATCTCTTCCTTATGTTACTTCTTCCCCCCTCGCCGTTCCATTATCTTTACAGTTACATTAAGAGTAAACCTACACATAAATCAATAAACTAGTAATACATTAATTATCCCCTAATACGTACAGTTACACGAATTAATATTCGGACGATCTAAAAAAGATGATAACATTTTTAATATTGTACTATACGATTCGAACTTTTTTGGGGAGCTAGAGCAATTAGTTTACTACATCATGTGGAAAGAAATTTTTTCAAAAATTGCATTTGGTCGGAATTGCAGAGAAAATACTAAATCTTACATTTTACAACTTTTTCGTGCGGGCCTATATTGAAAATTTAAAAAGTACGTTTTCTAGGCCTGCGTAAATAATATGCACTGTGAAAGTTTCATCGAAATCGGTTGATGCGGGAAAAACACGACAGGCCTTGAAAGATGTAAGAATTCTTCGATATAGGCTGAAAATCTGCGATTTTTACCATTTTTAAACGTTTTAAACGTAGCTCATTGCAACGTTAACCGATTTTGACGAAATTTTCAAAATATGTTTAGTCGACACAGATCTACGAAGCGTATTTTTCAATTTTTCAATATGGGCCCACATAAAAAAGTTGTAAAATGCAACTCTTAGTATTTTTCCATACAATTCCGATCAATAGCAATTTTTGAAAAAATTTCTTTTCACATCCTGTAGTAAACTAATTGCTCTAGCTCCCCAAAAAGTTCAAATCGTTTAGTACAATATTAAAAAAGTTCTCGTCTGTTTTAGAACGTCCGAATATTAATTCGAGTAACTGCAGTTCCAGTATCTCCTTTTTCCAGGATTGCAAGGGTAAGATAACGTAAAATTAAATATACTTTATTTAAGATCTAACGATACTAAGCTAACCTAAACTAACTATATCGAAAAGAAAAGTCCACTCGGTACTAAGCTGTTCTACGCAGTGATGCCAGAATCATGGGTCGTGGGTTTTTTCCCCTCCGCTCGTTCAGCCGACTCGACCCCCCACTATGACGCACTGTCGTCGCCACGTTGCTTCTACTGCGCACGCGCTACACACGAACGTAAAGCGGACCCTACACGGTCAATCGGAATGACAGTTTTGTCGAAGATTGACATTCGGATTGATCGTGAAAGATTAATACTGATGTACTGATGAAATGGACTGACGGATTTCCAGATATTTGGAAATCCGAGCTTCAATCACGGGAAGTGGAGGGGAGACTGACAGGCTTTCTCTTTAAAAGACATTGCGACTTAGTTATTGGTTAAAAAATTTCAACATTCAATACTGTCAATCTGATAATCAGTCTGTCAATCGTGATTGAAGTAAGGATCAGTCAGGATTGGTCAGGATTGACAGTCCGACTTGGTCTGACTGTTCAATCAGACTGTCATTCCTGATTACCGTGTAGGGTCCGCTTATCTGTATCAGAGTATCTCGGCAGAGTAGATGACGGTGCGTGGCGACGACGGTGCGTCAGAGTGGGGGGTCGAGTCGGCTGAGCGAGCGGAGGGGAAAGAACTGGAAAGAACCCACGACGCGTGATTCTGGCATCACTGGTTCTACGCTGTGCAGTTCGATCTGCTCGCATTGACTTCCAGACAGTGCTGCCAGATGGTTGTGAGATCGCAACCAGGTACTCTCCTACTTTTCCCCTTCCACTATCCTATTCCATCGCTTTAGGATTGAGTGGGGCAAATGGGAGACACGTTGCGCGTGCGCGACGGGGATTGAGTAGGGGCAAATGGGGGACACGTTGCGCGTGCGCGATGGGGACGGGGACGCACACACACGCAACGATGACAGATGAGATGATATGACATTTCGCAGGTTTTAGGTTATTGCCGCGTATCGTATCGAACTCATGTACATATACGTACTTAATGAAATTAATAATATGAATCGATCTAAATAGACATTGTAAACATTCTTTATTATAAATAAAATGAATTGTGGGAGTTTCAGTCGTGAAGCGAAGTATGAAGTATGAATTTTCACACTGTGGATTTTGAAACTACCTTTTTCAATGCATATATTCGAAAGTTTGGTATTGGGATTATTGGGAAGGCGAAACGAATTGTAGAATTGAATACTGAATATAATAAATATATTATACATAATAATATACACCAGCTCGGTTGGTTGAGCGCGTTAGGTATTCAAGTGTAGACGTACTTGTACATAATAGTATACAATAAAATACAATATGATATAAATATACACATACACACACACACACACACACACGTAATAATCAAACTAATATTCAACATGTATCACTCTCACTGCTGCTATTTTCAGTTTCGTCAGGGAGCAAGATCCCATCTAATTCGGAAGGTACTTCTTTGCTGTGGTACATGTCAGAATTAAAATATTCCAACACATTGTCCGGTACATTGTAGCTGCATGCATCAACGTTCTTTGACTTTAAATATAATTTAATTCTAGTTATAGCGGAAAGCATCTGCGTACCTAAGCAATTTCTTTTTAAATTTTTCATGTCCGTGATTATTGAAAAATACCTTTCCACATCTGCATTGGAATGCGGTAGTGATAGGCATATAAATGCTAGTTTTGCAAGTTCGCCATACATTAATTCACCTGAACAATCTTTTAAATTTCTTACGGTGCTCCAAAATGCTATAACATCTAATTTTTTAAACTGTTCTTTTTGTTCATATGTTGAACCCGCAGACAATGTAAACCATTGGTCAATTGCTATTTCAGCTGTCACTTTGGATGGAAAATGTTCTGCAATGATATCGATTTGACCTACGTGTTTACTGTGATCTAATGCTACGTTTGGATCTAAAAAATTCAATGCATTTACAAACTTGTCGTTAACCGGAAGTCTTTTGATGGACTCTTTGTATGCAGTTTTATAAAATTGTTGAATATTTGTATAGAATTGTGTGACTTCCTGGGGCTGACTTTCTCTTAAAACATCTATCAATTTGGTTGCTGCTGCCCCAATATAAATTTCATTTAACGGCAATAATATCGTTGTATCTTCTACATTTAATTTGTCTACATTATTATCCACCGAAAACTCCGGTTTAACGAACCCGTACGCTAGTATTCCTATAAATGATTTGCATTCCTCGCTAATTCTGTGTATTAAAACTTCATTAGACTGAAAGTAAATATTAAATCTGTGAAATTTATGTAATATATAATTTAAAAATTCCAAATATGGCTTTGTGAAATCATCTGTAAGTTGAGAATAAATCTGGTTTCCATCCAAAGAACCCTCACTGCCACTTACAACTTCCTCTGCGAATGCACTGAACAATGGATTCCATTGGCTTAGTACTCTCGCGACGCATGCAGCTTGAGCTAGCCACCTAGTTTTTGATGGGCGTAGAATCTTCTGTTTTTCTACCCGCATCAATGCCTGTATATCGCCTAATATGGCTGCCCTTTTGGAACTATTCGAGAAGTGTTTATATATGTCTTGCAACAGTCTTTCTACCGATTCGGGTATCCATTTCGTTGCATGTCTTGCAACTAAATGGATACTGTGGCACAAACATGGAAATTTTATAATTTCCCTATTCCTATTCTGAAATTTAGTCGTTACAGAATTGAAACGCCCTACCATTACATTGGCATTGTCTACTCCTATCCCAATTATGTTATTAACAGACAAATGTAACTTCTCCAAACTATTCATGACGCATTTAAATATATTTTCGGCAGTAGCGTCTTTAATTGCAATTAAATCTAACAATTGAGTTTCTGTACGTTCGTTACTTACAAATCTTAGTAAAATACTTAAATTTTTTATATTTCCAATGTCTGTAGATTCATCTATAATTATAGAGAAATATTTGTCTTCTAGTGTTGCTTCAATGTCTAAAAGTACAAACTTATTTATCACATTTTTGATAATAACACCAATCTTAGTCCTACCTAATCTCATGTTTCGCATTAATGGTAATTCTGAACCTACAATCCGATTCATTTTATTCACCCATTGCATTGTTAAGAAGCTAATGTTGCGGTCACATGCAAGTAAACAATATTGTACTTCTGCTCTTTTCCCGTCGTTAGTGGAAACTTCTTGTACAGCTGAACTAGTATTTGGTGTTCCTTCCATGTATTTTTTCAAATTCGCCTCGTGATGAAGACTAGTTGTGGAAAGGTATTTTTCAATAATCACGGACATGAAAAATTTAAAAAGAAATTGCTTAGGTACGCAGATGCTTTCCGCTATAACTAGAATTAAATTATATTTAAAGTCAAAGAACGTTGATGCATGCAGCTACAATGTACCGGACAATGTGTTGGAATATTTTAATTCTGACATGTACCACAGCAAAGAAGTACCTTCCGAATTAGATGGGATCTTGCTCCCTGACGAAACTGAAAATAGCAGCAGTGAGAGTGATACATGTTGAATATTAGTTTGATTATTACGTGTGTGTGTGTGTGTGTGTGTATGTGTATATTTATATCATATTGTATTTTATTGTATACTATTACGTACAAGTACGTCTACACTTGAATACCTAACGCGCTCAACCAACCGAGCTGGTGTATATTATTATGTATAATATATTTATTATATTCAGTATTCAATTCTACAATTCGTTTCGCCTTCCCAATAATCCCAATACCAAACTTTCGAATATATGCATTGAAAAAGGTAGTTTCAAAATCCACAGTGTGAAAATTCATACTTCATACTTCGCTTCACGACTGAAACTCCCACAATTCATTTTATTTATAATAAAGAATGTTTACAATGTCTATTTAGATCGATTCATATTATTAATTTCATTAAGTACGTATATGTACATGAGTTCGATACGATACGCGGCAATAACCTAAACCCTGCGAAATGTCATATCATCTCATCTGTCATCGTTGCGTGTGTGTGCGTCCCCGTCCCCATCGCGCACGCGCAACGTGTCCCCCATTTGCCCCTACTCAATCCCCGTCGCGCACGCGCAACGTGTCACTTACTCTGGTGGTCGTCGGAGAGGGGGTACCTAAAATCGGCGTGATTCCCCTCATCTGGCAGCACTGCTTCCAGAGCCACTATGCCTATTTAGCCCAGTGATGCCAGAATCGGGGACGCGAGGACGCTTCCCCTCCAGCACAGGTTCCCCCTCTCTGACGGACCGTCCTCGCCGTAGCTTCTGCTGCGCACGCGCTACACACGAACGTACTTCTACTCTGCCCGTGTGAGTGCATGCTCGATTGCACGCGCGCTACACAAACAAGCGTACCTCTACCATGTCCGTGTGACTACCTGCTCGACCGAACGCGTCGGCGACGCGTTCCTTCGATTTTCACCAATTTTCATGTTGCCGAAGTTTCGGAAGCACGAGTCGGAAAGTCGGGATCTGGAGACGGCGCGCATTTGATTCCCGGGACGGCGCGGCGCGGCGCGGTACACATTTTGCTATAACTTTTGATCTAAAAAAGATATCGAAGCGAAATTTGGACTAAATTTTTTTTTTAAAAACCGGGTTTAATGGTTCATCCTAAAATATGTTTTGTATTTCTTAAAAAATTTTTCTCGTTGATCTTTAAAGTTAAGGTAGTCCAGAAGGCCCCCAACACAAATTGATTTTTAGTCGAACCATGCTCAATAAACAATTACGAAAAAATTTATAAATATTCCACTTAATAGCACACATGATTGAGATTTTTTCAGATTTTTCAGATTATGCAGACATGTTTAAAAAAATTGAAAATCTCGAAACATTCGAAGAAAATGCATATTTCGTATTGAACTTTTCGAGATACCAGTTTTATAAAAATTCATTAGTCCGATATTATTGAAACAATTGTCCTTAATTTTTCTCAGAATTTTTTATAAATTGTATCGTTGTTAAAAAATCAAAATCAATTTTTTCGATACTTCTTTGTTGATGTATTATGTAATACTGAATATTTTTATAATCAGAAAAATAATGTACAGACTTGATAATGCAATATAAAATATTTTATTTACGTTATATTTCAATATACATATGTGCATCACTCCTAACAATTTTGGTAATCACATAATTATTGTAACGACATTTTACATATATCAGGTCGTTAAGTATGAAACTAGACAAATAAAACACAAATTTCAAACACATTTGTCGATGACAGACATTTATCCCTTATGTCGGGAAAGCATTTATATGAAAATTCATCGCCCTCGCAAAGTTATAATCAATTAACTTTGCACTCGTTTTCGAACTAGTGAGGTCGTGTTTTCTTCGTTAATCGTTCGATAGCTTAGTTCATATAGTAAACAGCCAACAGTATGGATGAAGAGAGTGGAAGAGATGAGAGAAAGGATGAGCAGCGGAACCGGGGGTCCAGAGTGTGTGAATGAGTGAAGAAGAATGTGAGGAATGAGTGAACGGTGTGCTCTCTCTCTCTCTCGTGTTTAAGTGTAAATTTAAGTTAAGAATGAAGCGATAAGGAAGGTGAAGTTTGTAAGCCGTGGTCGAGCGGAGGTCCGTGTTTGTACCCCGAAATGGGAAATAAAATACTATTATTATTATTATTATTATTATAGTAAACAGCCTACAGTTTCTTTGTCGCGTTTTTAATACTTTTTAATGGGTTTTTAACATTTTTTTATCTTATTAGGAATTTATTTTAGTGAGTGACCATATTCATCGATAAAAAAGGATAAGTATACGTTACTATTTATATTGAGTCCTACAAGATTGCAATTAGAATTACGATTTTAATTATGTCTACTTTTTCTTTGAATATAGCAACGCGTGGGTGTCAGCGGTAATGAAATAGCAGATTCAAGAATGACTTCAAAGAAAAGCGAAGTGTATCGTTACATTAATATTTCATTCTGTAAGTACTTTGTACTTATAACTTTAACTATGTGTTTTTTTTATGTTGTAGAAAGACAGAGGACCATTTAAAATCGCGATAACGTAAAATCAATATTAGCAGGTTCAAGAATGACTTCAAAGAAAAGAGAAGTGTATCGTTACATTAATATTTCATTCTGTAAGTACTTTGTAATTATACCTTTGACTATGTGTTTTTTTATGTTGTAGAAAGGCAGAGGACCATTTAAAATCGCGATAACGTAAAATCAATATTAGCAGATTCAAGAATGACTTCAAAGAAAAGAGAAGTGTATCGTTACATTAATATTTCATTCTGTAAGTACTTTGTAATTATACCTTTGACTATGTGTTTTTTTATGTTGTAGAAAGGCAGAGGACCATTTAAAATCGCGGTAACGTAAAATCAATATTAGCAGATTCAAGAATGACTTGAAAGAAAAAAGATAAGTGTATGATTACATTAATATTTCATTCTGTACTTTGTATAATTATAACTTTAACTATGTGTTTTTTATGCTATAGAAAGGCAGAGGCCCATTCAAAATCGCGTGTGTGTCAGCTGGAGTGGACTTTCTGGACAACGTAAAATCAATATTAGCAGATTCAAGAGAATGACTTCAAAGAAAAGATAAGTATAAACTATACTATAAAGTTATACATTAATATTTTATTCTATACTTTGCAATCATGACTTTAACTAATTTTTTTTTTTGTTATGTTACAGTAAGGCAGGGACCATTTAAAATCGATTTTCGTAACCGGAGATGTATGAAACTTGACAAATGTGTTTGAAATTTGTGTTTTATTTGTCTAGTTTCATACTTAACGACCTGATATATGTAAAATGTCGTTACAATAATTATGTGATTACCAAAATTGTTAGGAGTGATGCACATATGTATATTGAAATATAACGTAAATAAAATATTTTATATTGCATTATCAAGTCTGTACATTATTTTTCTGATTATAAAAATATTCAGTATTACATAATACATCAACAAAGAAGTATCGAAAAAATTGATTTTGATTTTTTAACAACGATACAATTTATAAAAAATTCTGAGAAAAATTAAGGACAATTGTTTCAATAATATCGGACTAATGAATTTTTATAAAACTGGTATCTCGAAAAGTTCAATACGAAATATGCATTTTCTTCGAATGTTTCGAGATTTTCAATTTTTTTAAACATGTCTGCATAATCTGAAAAATCTGAAAAAATCTCAATCATGTGTGCTATTAAGTGGAATATTTATAAATTTTTTCGTAATTGTTTATTGAGCATGGTTCGACTAAAAATCAATTTGTGTTGGGGGCCTTCTGGACTACCTTAACTTTAAAGATCAACGAGAAAAATTTTTTAAGAAATACAAAACATATTTTAGGATGAACCATTAAACCCGGTTTTTAAAAAAAAAATTTAGTCCAAATTTCGCTTCGATATCTTTTTTAGATCAAAAGTTATAGCAAAATGTGTACCGCGCCGCGCCGCGCCGTCCCGGGAATCAAATGCGCGCCGTCTCCAGATCCCGACTTTCCGACTCGTGCTTCCGAAACTTCGGCAACATGAAAATTGGTGAAAATCGAAGGAACGCGTCGCCGACGCGTTCGGTCGAGCAGGTAGTCACACGGACATGGTAGAGGTACGCTTGTTTGTGTAGCGCGCGTGCAATCGAGCATGCACTCACACGGGCAGAGTAGAAGTACGTTCGTGTGTAGCGCGTGCGCAGCAGAAGCTACGGCGAGGACGGTCCGTCAGAGAGGGGGAACCTGTGCTGGAGGGGAAGCGTCCTCGCGTCCCCGATTCTGGCACAGTGATGGGATTGTTAGCGCTTTTCGCACGCATGCGCGAGTTTCGTCAGGGCCGTGTCTACGTCTACGTCCGAAAGTGGGGAACTACTGGGGGAAAGTAGTGGGAGACTATATGGCGGGAAATTAGCAGGGCGACCAAGGTACCCGATCTTCGTACTTGACTGAGGCTAGAGTCGTCGCGCGTGCGCGTGAAAAGCGCCAACAATCCCATCACTGTTCTGGCATCACTGATTTAGCCTTCGTCAAGGGCTCTCGTCGCCAGTCGTTCTTTTACTTCTCCCCCACGATCTATACCTGAGTAATAAACGTAACGGTTTTTTCCGCGAAGGTTTGGGACTGTTTGGGACTTGGGACCAGTGATGGTATATTCGTGGGCCGTGGGTCGTTCCCCTGAGTCACATTCAATTTAGTTTCTATCTCTTGCAATCGATGCAGACAATTTTTATTTTGCATAAAGATCCGCAGTCTAGGAAAACTACTACAAATACTACAATAAACAAAATCTATCATTTAATTTTCCCGCCTCGAATGCGTACAAAATAAGTAAAAAGGAAGAGTTAGTGCGGCTATGTGCTGCCATCTTACAACGGCCCGATCGTTAATCTGGGCACGATATCCCGGATTGTGGCAACGACATCATGTGCCAAGATTGTGTCCAGGGGAACACTACGAGCCCACACGCGCATTTGTGGCCTGGACACAATCAAGGATTTTGGCTGTCCGGGTTAGTTATGATACATTTTAAAATTGATATAATTATATCAACATTTTTTATTTACACCTAGAAACGCCACTGTCTCGGAAGGAAATGGACATTCGAGAGAAGCAATGAAATTAGAGCATCATTGCGAAAAAAGATGAGTTTACAATAACCTCAATATTTTATGAAATTCTATTATAATTATAGTTATGACTGTATTTTTTTATTATAGGAAGACAGAAGATCAAATAAACTTGTGTATGCTAGTATAAAATCAATTTATATATATTATACAATTTATTTTATTATTTGTTTGACAACTAATAAATCTACAAATTGTTTCATAAACTAAAAAATACTTCCTGCATTTTCGTATTCTCCAATCAGTCCAAATAAATACCATCAACCTGTTCTCAATCATATACCTATAGGTATAATAAGGTATTAATATATTTTTATTAATGCAATTATGACAGTAACAAAACGTTTCTATTTTAAATGAATACATATTTTGAACATAGTTTTTATATTTTTAATTTTTTGGAAGGTTAAAAAATGTAATTAAAAAAGTAATGAAAAATAAAAATAAAACAAAATCCCCGCTGCACGGGGACTCGAATGCTAGCTCCAGATTGCCATTCATACGCTCGACGGCTCGACAGCCGAATTTCAGTTTCGTTTCCGCCGTAAAGCAATACAACATGGCAACATGGCAAGTGCTAAAAATAGGTTGTGGCTGGCATAAGGGGGCCGTCTCCTAGCAGATGATGGTCGCGCGTGAACACTCACACACCGCTAGAGTACACTCACACACCGCTAGACCACGTATACGTACGCGAGAATTGCTAGGATCAGGGAAATGCGTTCTGATTTCTCGATAATGCAAAGACGGGGGTTTTTATTAGTCAAAATCGCTAGATAAAAGATCAATCTAGCGCGCTGTTTGCTTCAAAAGTCGTTCTTTTACGTTTCCGAGCAATGATTTTGCAATATTCGGCTACATGTTGCCCGTCGGAGAGGCTAGTACGCCGGCGTGACTGCAGCGCCATCTAACGGTCAACATGCGACGGGCAACATGCAGCCGAATATTGCAAAATCATTGCTCGGAAACGTAAAAGAATGACTTTTGAAGCAAACAGCGCGCTAGATTGATCTTTTATCTAGCGATTTTGACTAATAAAAACCCCCGTCTTTGCATTATCGAGAAATCAGAACGCATTTCCCTGATCCTAGCAATTCTCGCGTACGTATACGTGGTCTAGCGGTGTGAGAGTGTACTCTAGCGGTGTGTGAGTGTACTCTAGCGGTGTGTGAGTGTTCACGCGCGACCGTCATCTGCTAGGAGACGGCCCCCATAAGCGCACAAGCAGCGCACACGGATATAGTAAAGGTACGCTGGCGAGTGTAGCGCGCGGGCGCGTTGCTAACACGATACATACAGTGTCTTCTGCACCGACGAAATGCCGTCGGTGGCCTCCTGTTTCTCACTCCAGTCAGAATATATCCTAGAGGGCGTAAGAGAACACCGAAAAATTTTAGGCTCGCCAACTCCCGTAAGGCTGGCAGTCTTTAATAGTATCTCGTCGGTGACTAGAGTTTGCAACAAAGGCTCGGGAAAAATTAAAATACTTCTATGAATATAATTGATATTATTAGAGATTTGTATATTAGTTACATATTTGATATAAAACTATATAAACTGTATGTCCTAATCCTGGCCAATGACGATGTACGATCTGATCCAGTCTAAAGATGATGTAGGATCTGATCCAGGCTAAAGATGATGTAGGATCTGTTCTAGGCTAAAGATGATGTAGGATCTGATCCAGGCTAAAGATGATGTAGGATCTTGTCCATGCCACCGACGAGATACTATTAAAGACTGCCAGCCCCTGTGCTATTCAGCGAGCCCGGTAACCGGGCGCAACGGGCGCGGGGATAACGCGAAAGTTACAGTGATCTGATATACCACGTCGCTAAAAATTCGAAATAGTGCCACAATAATGCCAAAACATCGTCTGAAATATGGCGGAGAATGTAACATTTAATAATAATCGATATAGTTTCGTGATAATTCGCATTCTCGCCGATGCATCGCGACGAGAATCTCCTCAGTGGTCTTCTTCACCGACAAAATGCCGTCGTTGGCCTTCTGTTTCTCTGGATGGAGCCAGAATATATCCTAGAGGGCGTAAGAAACACCGAAAAATTCGGGCTCGCCAACTCCCATAAGGCTGGCAGTCTTTAATAGTATCTCGTCGGTGTCCATGCTAAAGATGATGTAGGATCTTGTCCATGCTAAAGATGATGTAGGAGCTGATCCAGGCTAAGTACTAGAGTAGGGGGCAGCACTATATGGGCACGGCCAAAACCCGGGCGTGAGCACTCTCATATACCAGAGAGTATATGAGAGTGCTCACGCCCGGGTTTTGGCCGTGCCCATATAGTGCTGCCCCCTAGTCTAGTACTTAGCCTGGATCAGCTCCTACATCATCTTTAGCATGGACAAGATCCTACATCATCTTTAGCATGGACAAGATCCTACATCATCTTTAGCCTAGAACAGATCCTACATCATCTTTAGCCTGGATCAGATCCTACATCATCTTTAGCCTGGATCAGATCCTACATCATCTTTAGCCTAGAACAGATCCTACATCATCTTTAGCCTGGATCAGATCCTACATCATCTTTAGACTGGATCAGATCGTACATCATCATTGGCCAGGATTAGGACATACAGTTTATATTGTTTTATATCAAATATGTAACTAATATACAAATCTCTAATAATATAAATTATATTCATAGAAGTATTTTAATTTTTCCCGAGCCTTTGTTGCAAACTCTAGTTTTAAAAAATAGAAAAGCCGGAAGATTTCGAAGAAACACAGATTTTATATCGAAGTTTAAAAGCCACCATCTTGGAAATTAATTTAATGATGAAATACTTACTGTCATCAATACTGTCTCCAATTTTTTTCATATTTTTAGGCACAGTTATTATTAATTAAACCAAATTGAAAACCAATTTTTTCTACGAAAATTTAGAAGAATAACTTTATTTAGGGTTACCCTGAAATTTTCAGAATATGTTTAATTGACACAAATCTATAAAACGTATTTTTTAAATTTTAAGTATACAGGCCCGGGTGATTCACGCAATTGCTACAAGTCATAACTCGGTTATTATTGCACTTACAAAAAAATGCAAAAGGAGAAAGATAAATGGTTCGAAGAAAACTACATCTGTAGGTCTCTAACTTTTTTTGGATGCAGCAGTGCATGTGCAATTAACAATTGCATCATTTCTTTATATAGAAATGCATATTGTTTTTTACACAGATCGATTCTTCTGTTCATTCTACGTAAAAAATGATTGGGGTACACATGGCAAAAAATTATTAGATCTCGAGATATTTTCAAAAAATGTCTTTATTGAAGAAGATGCTCAAACGCTTCTCCATTACATTCTAATATTCTGTATTAGTTATTTTGTTTTCTGGTTCGAAAAAAGCGTCGACGTTACAAACTTGAAAGGGTGGTTTCTCAAGATAAAAGTCTGCTCTATCGCGTGGTATAGTTCGATTTTCCGCTGGACCCTAATTTTTTGAGATAAATTGAAAAATATCCTCAAAAATTGGTGCAAAAGTAGTGTCTCTCCGTCTTTAATCATTGTTTAAACATGTTTAAACAATCATAATGTATTAATATGGATATCACTGTATTCGGGAAAGTCTACAGAATCTTTTGCTGTAAAGAACAATTCAATATCTTTTATAATAACCACAATATTTGTTTAAAGTTGAAAAATATGTTTTTTTTCAAAGCCATGTTTTTCAAAAACTGTGCGTATAGGAGAAAAATTAAGGACAGATTCGGAATCAGCGCAAAAAACTCTATAAGAAGGACCCAACAGTATATTGAAAACAAATTTGGTGTTGGACAGTGTAATCGGTTCTCCAGAACCGTTAGGCCTGTTGCACAGTCGAGCGCAATTTTCCGGTCTCAAATACGTTCTAAAATTCTAAAAAAAATGTTACATATTTTGGATCCTAAGACGCATTTTATAGAATTTTTTCAGATTTTTTGGTTGCAAACTGTAGTCGTAAACAATGAAAAACCCCCAAAAATCGGAAAAATGCAGATTTCTAGAAAATATGAAAACATGCTATTCTACTGTTTGGTTCCTTGATAAAGTACTACAGCAGGCAGTGTCGTCAAGTTTTTTCAGATTTTTTTTATTGTGGGACATCATTGTCAAAATTTTTTCGACGTTTCTGCTGTGAGGAGGAAAGTTATACTTACTGATTTTACCGCGGGTGTATATTAAGTAATTTTTAACGTTATTACATTTTACATTATTATTACATGTTATTATACATTACAAAATGCAATTGTTTGACCTAAGAAATGCGATTTAATAGAAAGAAGAATTGTGTTCTGTGCGATATATGTACATACTGTGACTCGCAAAAATTTTCGGACGCTCTAAAAATGATAACTTCTTTAATATTGTACTATACGATTTGAACTTTTTGGGAAGCTAGAACAATTAGTTTAGTACAGGATGTGAAAATAATTTTTTCAAAAATAGCAACTGATCGGAATTGTAGAAAAAATGAGAGACACTTGGGGAAACTAAAACACCTGGCAGAAGACTGTGAAGAGGTAGAAAAAATTAACATAAGTATAGAAAAGATAGTACAGGAGAAAAGAGTGGGAGAAATTGTAGAATGGGTTAGGAGTATAGAGAAAAAAGGAAAGAATTAATCACAAGAGATAATCAAGAGAGAGGCGGGATTAGCGGGGAGACATTGGGATTGGGATAGATCAACATAGACAATAAGGTATTTGATGTGGCATGCGATATGGATGGATGGGTGGAGGAACGGATGAATGGATAAATAGAGGGATGAATGGCTTCGAGAATTATAATCCAAGTCCAATTTCTGGGCCACGAGGCTGAAATAAATAAATAAATACGTATTTACTTACTTACTAAAAGTTGCATTTTACAACATCTTTATATGGGCCTACATTGAAAATTTAAAAAATACGTTTTATAGATATGTGTCAATTAAACATATTCTGAAAATTTCGTCAAAATCGGTCAACGTTGCAATAAGCTACAAACGTTTTAATATAAAATAATAATTCTTAAAAAATATTGTGTTATTTTACATCGATATACCCGACCCGACCCGTATCATGTTACAATGTTTCACTCCACTCCGCGGCAACCGAAGCCCTCGAGCTTCACTTCCCTTTTTTCCGTTCGTCATCATAGAATAGTGTTTCCTGAAAATAATGTCTCTGGCCAGACTCGAGTTTTCGACATTTATACCAAGCTTGCTATAATCGTATTTTATTTGTCAAAATTTAGTTTTCCATTTAAAATATTTTGTTGTTAAAACTCATTAATAGTTTTAAATAGTACTTGAAATATTTAAAATGATACCGAAATATTGGAATATTACAATTTGGAATGAAGGGTCTAGCCGGACGAGGTAGTCCTTCGAATTATTAAAACAGCCGTTGCGCCATTCAATTTTCGGTCAATTTTTCCCATTTACTTGCATTAATTTAATCATATAACTGCATTTAAGTGAAATTGATATTTGAGATTTTTTCCCGATTTTTTGGTTCAAAATGTTAATTACACAAACTGAAAAACACGCAAAAATTAGACAAATGCAGATTTTTTAGAGAAACTGAAAAATAGCATTGATCATATTTTTAGACTAGCAACATACCAGAACTTTTTTAACGACAGCGCGTAAACGACAAAGAGGGACTTTTCAATGACTCCAAGAAAAATGAAAAACTTAATGACTCCGAGAAAAATAAAGAACTTAATGACGCTGAAGAAAATGAAAAATTGAATGACTCCAAGAAAAATGGAAACTTCAATGACTCTATGAAAAAACTTGACGACACTGAAGAAAATGAAAAATTTAAAACTTAATGTGACTTCGAAAAAAATAAAGAACTTACTGACTCTGAGGAAAATGAAAAATTTAATAACTCCCAGTTAACAAGCAGTCTTCAATGCCTCTTAAAAATGCAATTAATCATGTAGGGATTGATCAGGTGTTTCTCGCGATATTAAAAAATATTTACAAATCCTTTGACAAATTCTGCTTTGTGGCGTCAGGATACTGCTTTCCATCACAGTTTGTATAGTATACATATATTATTTCTTCTATTTGTTTCTAGATAAAATTTTATTATGATCCTCCATTAGTTTAACGCCCCGTTCAGCGGTATCATTGACCACCTTCAGTCCATGTTTCAGTCAGACTACTTATTATTCATAATAACTTCTTTTTCCGATATTAGAACTATTTTTACCACGTTTTTATTAGCTCGCTTTCTTGTTCTTTTGTAGATTGGAGCGTATTAATGAATTTATTTATATGTAATATCTCTGCCAGTTATGTATATATGAAAAAACTCTTCAAACAAAAGTTGTAGTATATAAGGAGGTGGATATGGTATCAAAGGAAAAAAATTTTTTCAAAGTCATTATTTAAAGTTTTCAAGGTCACGGATGTTTTTTCTATCAACAACTGTTTATGCTATATATGGATTCTTAAAGAGAAAAAAGACAAATTCAACGATATATCATAACGTCTATTTATGTCAAGATTTAAAAAATTCCCATTTTCCATTAAAAACTCATTTTCCCATTATTCAAACGGCCCCAAAATTTTTCCAGACCATTTTCTCAACATTTGTCACAATTCTGGTTTACGGGACCAAAAAAATTGCATGGTCGAAAAATAAGGTCCACCCTAATGTTGCATATACGTAAATTACGAGAAGCAGTAAAGAGTGCTTAACGTCGAAGAAGAAAATCCGGGTAACTAAAACTTAATATGTACTACATTCCACGTTATTAGAATAATTGTAGTTTAATTATGATACATTTTATATCAACATTTTTTATTTACACCTGCTAGAAACGCCACTGTCTCGGAAGGAAATGGACATTCGAGAGAAGCAATGAAATTAGAGCATCATTGCGAAAAAAGATGAGTTTGCAATAACCTCAATATACATTTTATGAAATTCTATTATAATTATAGTTATGACTATATTTTTTAATAAATAAACTTGTGTATGCTAGTATAAAATCAATTTATATATATTATACAATTTATTTTATTATTTGTTTGACAACTAATAAATCTACAAATTGTTTCATAAACTAAAAAATACTTCCTGCATTTTCGTATTCTCCAATCAGTCCAAATAAATACCATCAACCTGTTCTCGATCATATACCAATTTTTATTAATGCAATTATGACAGTAACAAAACGTTTCTATTTAAAATGAATACATATTTTGAACATAGTTTTAACATTTTTAATTTTTTGGAAGGTTAAAAAATGTAATTAAAAAAGTAATGAAAAAAAAATAAAAAAAAAAATCCTCGCTGCACGGGGACCCGATGGCTAGCTCCAGATTGCGATTCATACGCTCGACGGCTCGACAGTCGAATTTCAGTTTCGTTTCCGTAAGCCGTAAAGCATGGCAACATGGCAAGTTCTAAAAATAGATTGTGGCTCGACAAGCAGCGCACACGGATATAGTAAAGGTACGCTGGGGAGTGTAGCGCGCGGGCGCGTTGCTAACACGATACAGTGTCTTCTGTGGTGGCCTCTGGTGGCCTCCTGTTCCTCACTCCAGTCAGAATATATCCTAGAGGGCGTAAGAGAAATATTCGAGCGACACAGATGTCGTCAGATGTGCTAACAGTAAAGTGGGTTCTGTTTCTTGCTAAAGATGATGTAGGTTCTGTTCCATGCTAAAGATGATGTAGGAGCTGTTCCAGGCTAAACATGATGTGGAGACAAAAGCGGCACGGCCAAAACCCGGGCGTGAGCACTCTCATATACTCTCTGCATATACTCTCTGCTCTCTGGTATATATATCAGTGGCTCGAGCCCAGGGCCTGCCGGCCGGGCTGGGATTCAGCCTGTTTTTGAGAGGGCAGCACGGTATCACACTAATGTGGCCAATCCCCAGTTCGGGAATGCGAATATCAACATTTCTAACAAGAGTTTCACCTCTAGTCACCTCTAGTCATAGTATACTTTACAGTTCTCTGCGAAGCTGGAAAGTTAAAATGAGTATAGGTGTGATTCTATTTCTTTATATTTGTCGATAATATTTGTCAATGAAATAGATGACATAACAAACGGATTTAGATGAGAGAAGTGAGGGAAAAAATTCTCTTGACTTTACATCGTGTTGCACGCCAACTTTCACCTTGCAAAATATACATATATGTCATCAGCGGGTAAACATATATACATAAGTAGTCGACACACATGAAATTTAAATGCCCACTCGTGATAATAGCAAACATTTCTAATTGGTCTACTCGTGTGAACGGCTGCGTTACCTATTTTGTTACTGGTTAATAAAAGATGTAGTGATCACGTGCTCGGCTACTTTATACTGCTTTATACATATACGTGTATATATTCAGTGACATGTATTATGTCAATGTGACAGAACTGTCAAAAAGAAGTATTTTATTCAAACATAATTTAATATCAGCACAATTAAAACGTACCTATGTCAATTTATTATTGAGAGTACAACGCGAGAACATGCATCAAAAGTTCAGATACACTGATCTTAGAAAAATTGTAAAGATTCAGACTATATCAAGGTACTTTGGTTACACAATTTTATAAAAGTTTATGGAAAGACATTGCATTGTCTTTTTATAGATATACATTGAAATTAACAAGTGGTTCATGAGAAGATTCAAACTGATAAGTGTCAATTAAGTTGTATATAGAAAGTATTTGGAAATATAATCGAAATTATGGCAGCGATACGGCATACATTGCAAAGGGAAGTGTTTACTCCTGGCGATGAGAAATTATTAAGCGTATCTTATGTAAGTAAAGCATATAAAAAGAAGAAAATGAGCTTTCTCTGTTTAACTACGACCACAGATACGCCTCCGTCGTTACTTTTGTATCAAGTAAAGAAGAACGATAAGAATGTATTTAAAAAAAAGCAGTCATGGTCGTTGAGCGACATTCAAATTGTTGACGGAGTTAAGAATGATTCTATGGATATAGAATTACATATTGATAAAGTATACAAATGGTCTGTAACAACAGCTCAGGAACGAAGAACATTTCTGAGCAATTTGTATACCTATTCTTGTAGTCTAGCTCAACGACCGCAATTTAAAAATATTCCTAAAGAATGGCTTATAGATCCAAGTTCCTTGAAGGAAAGCGATAGTATCACTTTTACACCAGGTAAACGTATTTATGAAAATATTGTATCAGAAATTTAAGAATTTGACTCGTTTCCAAGATTGCAGTAGGTGCTCAAAAGTCCTATTTGTACGTATACGAGGCGTAATTTGCATTATTCAGAAGCATAAAGCTGCGACAGCTACATGCTGCCAAATAATGAAAATTATGCCTCATAAACGTAAAAATAGGACTTTTGAGGGTGATCGCAGCCTAGATTGATCTTTTATCTAGCGCTGTAATTACTGAAAATCTCCATCTTCGCATTATTGAGAAATAAGAAGGCAAATACTGTGCCCTTACAATCCTAGAAACGAGTCTATCCCCTTAAATCAATACTCCCATTATCAGTATATTCTCCAAAAAGTGTTTAATAGATTTTTCATATTTTGGCTTTAGAACTGCTCTCATCACCCATCTCATCAGATTATCAACCTATTACTGAAAAAGAAGCTATTGATTTAAAACAGATGATGGAAAATTGCGAACATGCAGTTGCTAATGCGGAACTCTTTATGGAAACTCTTTCCAAAGATCTCTCTATTCTTGATGGGGTAAAATAACACATTTCTGGGAAATAATCACATTTTATTTCTTTAAACAAGATAAAATTAAATTTTTAACAAGTTTTAACCCTTTGCACTCAGAAAATGTAAATGAAACGTGTTTTTATATGAATTTGGTTCTTCCTTTATTTATTGAAGTCGTATGTTTTAGTTAAAAACAAATATAAGTTCCACAAATATAAATTACAACAAAGTTTGAGAGCTATATTTAATATAATTGGTAAGCAAATTTGTTTAAAATAAGTACTTCAAATAGTAGGGAATTGTTGGCAACAAAATCAAAAAATAATTCGAAGTGCAAAGGGTTAACAATCTTGATTTAATCATTTTTCTTATTAAACTTGACCTTAATTCAGCTTGCACTGTTTATGGATACAGGAGAATGTACAATCAGTTTTGGCATCGGAAGCCCGTGTAACTCAATTGATGAACAGCATTGAAGCTGCAATAACTGAAGCTTCAATTGTGGAAGCTCGTCTTGCAGCTTACGACGAAGCGCTTGGCAGAATTAGAGAAGTTATGGCTCGTGTAGGCCAAAAGAACCAAGCTATTCATACTGCTAACAGTAATGCAAGACTTCTGCTAGATCAGTTGAATACCGTCATTGTAAGGAATATATGTATAAGATGGTTACAGTAGAAAAATTCAATTTTAAAAATCATAGAAACATGTACTTGACAATTCATTATATTCATATACAATTTTTAATTTTTCTTGACAAGTCACAATTGGACATTTCACCGACCCATCAACACATTTTGAACGAAGCTGAGCTACCAGGAGAAAAAGAAGAACTCAGTCAAGCAGGTGCTGCTCTTTTAAAAGCCACCACAGCTCCCTTGCCATCGGGACTTGATAAATTAAGTGCAGTAACCGAGCAAAAGAGACGTCTTGATAAGCATAGAGCAAAATTTTCTATAATTGTGGCTAGGCACTTGAATAATCTTTTTATACATTTGGTAGATATATGCTTTAGTTGTTCATATAATTTAATTCTAATCGATTGAAAACAGCTATGTCATTCTATATTTTTTGTTTTACAGGGCAATGACGTCGGAGAAATACCAACATCATCAACAGATTTGATTCTTCCAACGCATCAAGCAGTTCACCACGAACTTGAGCCATATACTGAGTTGATGCAATTATTAAGAGCATTGGACAATAAAGCTTTTATACAATTAACCAAAGTTTATACAGATACAATGAGTAAATTATATAAAAGAGATCTAAAACGATTTTTTGAAGAAGCAAGGAATAAACTGATTTCTAAGCGTCTTCAAGGTACAATAGCATGCATTGCTTACTGTAATTGGAGATGTACGAGAACGATCCGATGGTTGGGACGAGTCAATACGAGTCAGGTTCTTGAAAATTTTCGGATTCACGAATATATGGGGATGCTCGAAATTTTGGGAAATCCGTCCCGAGCTTAAGGGAGTAGACTCACGTTTCCAGGATTGCAAGGCTACGGGATGCGCCTTCTCATTTCTCGATATAGCAAGGATAGAGGTTTTCAGTAGTCAAAAGCGCCAGATAAAAGATCAATCTAGGCCGCGATCGCCCTCAAAACTCCTATTTTTACATTTACTTGGCATAATTTGCATTATTCAGCAGCATGTAGCTGTCACAGCTTTATGAAAATAGCAGCTTTATAAGTAAAAATAGGACTTTTGAGGGTGATCGTAACCTAGATTGATTTTTTATCTAGCGCTTTTGACTACTGAAAAACTCTATCTTTGCATTATCGTGAAATGAGATGGCGCATCCCGTACCCTCGCAATCCTGGAAATACGAGTCTACCCCTTAAAAAGGAATAGCTATGAACGAATCCATACCTATCTAGGAATAGAGTAATAGATATCCCGGAAGACTACTAACTACTATCAACAGCTCTGGAAAGTGTACAACAGTGTGGCTAGCTATTCCTCTTGAAATAAAATTCTTGACCCGTTCCGACCATCGGGAACCCAACATTTTCCGGTTCTCGCACACCTCTAATTATAATAATGATACATATTATTTTTTAATAAGATTTCTTTTTAAAGCAAATACATCAAGGTCTAGCGGACAAAAGGCAGAAGATTTACTAAATCCAGCACCTATCTGTTTGTTAAGCAGTGAAGTATGGGCACCTGTAGGAGATGGAAATCTTTTAGACTCAGTTCTTGATTGTATGCTTTCACAAATGCAACCAGTTTGTCTTGCAGAGCAAGCCTTTTGTATTTCGTTTCTACAGTTAGATTCTGTTCTTTCTCCATCGAAAGTATGTAAATTTTACTATTAGATATCCATTATAACGTATACAATGACTTACAGTAATATTCGGACACTTTTAAAAGGACGATCACTTTTTTAACATTGAACTGTACGATTTGGATTTTTGGGGAAGTTAGAACAATTAGTTTACTGCATGGCATGAAAAAAGAATTTTTAAAAAATTGCAATTGATCGGAATTCGAAAGTCACCGTTTAAAACTTCTTTATGTGGTCCTATATTGAAAATTTAAAAAATACGTTCTGTAGATCTATGTCAAGTATACATGTTCTCAACGTTCCATCAAAATCGGTCAACATTATAATGAGCTACAAATGTTTAAAGATGGTAAAAATTGCAGTTTTTCAATGCCTGTCATTTTTTCCGCATCATCCAATTTTAATGAAATTTTCAGCATATATACAATTAATAGGATGTATAAAGTTTATTTAAAAAATTTTCAATATAGGCTCACATAAAAAAGTTGAAAACACTTTTAGTTTTCTGTAATTCCGATTAATTGCAATTTTTTTCGCGTCATGCAGTAAACTAATTGTTCAACTTCCCAAAAAATTCAGGTCGCGCATATGGTTCAATATTGAAGATGTTATCGTCCTTTTAAAAGTGACAGAATATTACTGTGAGTGATTGTATGGTATTGTATGATATTCTTTTAAATGTGTCAGAGCAGCGAATTAGAAGAAACAGATAACGTTAGCAATGGAGCAGCAAGTCCTGGATCAGTTACCTCCACAGCAAGTAAAAAGTTGGAAAGACAAGTAAATGAAGAAGTACGTGCAACGATGGCAGCAATATTTCCATCATTGGAAATTGAATTAAATAATTTTATTGCCTTTTTAGATAAAATTGATAGTTTGTAAGTATATTTGGAATAGTTACATTTTCTACGCAATTATCTAATATTAAATTTGCTTGTTTACTTGTATATTAATTTTTAACGCAATTTTTATAGTTGGTGTATGTATGTTTTGGTACGTTTGTCCCAGCATGTTATGTCAGCACAAGATACTGGTTCGTTTCTATCAATGACATTTGCTTCAGCTTTGATTCAAGTTAAAAGATCTTTCGACAAATTTATGCAAACTCAGTCACAGGCGATTTTATCTGATACTAAAGTTAATCGCAGAAACAAGTGTGGTATATTGTCGTATGTAGAACATTTTGAACATTTTGCAAAAACAGCAGAGAAAATCTTCAAAAATTCCGATCGAAAAGTTGATCTTGAAAAATGGTACACTAAATTAGTAAGTGCAATGTTTGAAGCAATTGTTATCCATAGTAGAGAACATCATAAAACTCCACCAGAAGTTATTAAGATGGGTAAGTCTGTGAAATCTTACATTTGTTTCTTCTCTTATTCATATGAGTTAAATATAACGCGTACATTACATTACAGAAAATTTTCATCATTTGTACGATCTACTGTCGCAATTAAAAATATCTGTACTTGACCACGAACGTAAGGAAGCTAAACAGAAATACCATGACGCTTTGAAAGCCTATGTTACACAATATTTTGGAAGACCTCTTGAGAAACTTAATGTTTGTTTATTACAATTTTAAATTATTTTGAATCTTCGATTTTGTAATTTCTACTCAATAGAAATATTTATTCTGTCAACAGCTATTTTTTGAAGGTGTACAAGCGAAAGTTGGTGCTGGAGTTAAAGAATCTGAAGTTAGTTATCAAATGGCTTTCAGCAAACAAGAACTTAGGCGTGTTGTAAAGGAATATCCAGCTCGAGAAGTGAAAAAGGGCTTGGAAAATCTGTATAGAAAAGTTGAAAAGCATCTGTGCGAGGAAGAAAATTTATTACAAGTAAATGGAAATATTTAATATAGCAATATCGCATACTTGTCTGTCTACTATACGTAGCTTCATTATAGGTTGTCTGGCGTGAAATGCAAGGTGAATTCATTGCACAATATATATACATAGAGGAATTGATACAACGATGTTATCCAGACAGTATGGTAACCCTTGAATTTACCATACAGGACATATTAGAATTTTTCTCTGAGATAGCTCGATCTCATTGAGGAACTTAATAAACTAAAATCGTAATGTGAATAAAATTTTGTAATTCATATTAGTATTTAGATTGAAGTAATAAAATAATAAAGTAATATAATTTCCTATAAAAAGAAACTGAAAAAGATTCATTATCCCATGAAATAAATTAAAATGAAGATTAATAACAGCTATTTTTTATTATTGCTATTATTATTTTCATATTAATACTTAGGCAGTCAATCTTAAAGGAATGTTCTTGAGGGTTCTCTATCAGGAAATTACATAAAGAGTAACTTCAGCAGGTGAGCCATGTGCCAGAAATTTAAGATTCTGCTCATTGCGAAACTCTGCAGATGCGATAAACTGAATGCTCACGACTCCTTTTCATCAGGCGATCTGATCAAAGATAATATTACAAATGATATTTATTGTGAACAAAGTATTATATTATTCATAAAATTGAATAGTAATAAGTTACAGTATCTTCTACAAAGTTTTGTACATATATCTACTGTAATTAAAGAATTACTCTTTTGGAGTTGGTACAGTGTAATTCAGCCAGAGCAGTCCAGTGGCTCTACCCTGAAAGTTGAAATATTATAATTGTAAATTAATACTGTCATGAAATGTATGTGTAAACAATTATAGTATACGATTACATACAAATGCAATGGTACCGATAAGTCCAACAACACCGGCAATTAATTGCATGTTATATCTTCTATTATTTCTTTCATGCGCTTCCTTCCAACAACCTTGTGGTATTGGCAGTTCATCCATGTGCGGTGGCCGTAAAATATGAGGAGGTTCATGGTGACTTGACCGAGCACCTTCACATTTTAACACTTGTTTATTTTTGAAAATAATAAGAGACGAAAACATTTTCTTACGTAAAGTATTAATATAAAAATTCATTATGTCTAAATTTGTTCTTACGCATTCCATTTAACAATTGATCATGTCAACATTTTCTCGAGAAAAGAATGCCAATTTAAAATTGAAAATGATGAAAAGTCGGTTTCGGATTTGACAAAAATTAGATTAGAATTTCTGATTGTAAGAAATATACTTGAAGTATAACATACATGAAGGATTATTAAATATTTTCGAAATATAACAAAAGTAACATTCGTTGATATTATGTAAGGGCTTTCAAATGAAAAAGTACGTCCGATACCGTGATAACAAAGTATATAATATCTACTATCGTACCTCGACTTGCAATCCGAGCCACGGGTCTCACAAGGTGACGAAACATGTTGATATACTTCCTCTGTGCGAGAGAATCACACTTTTCGAAAATCTAAGCAGACGATAAAATACCACGAACGTTCAATAGCTCGGCATACGTACCATGCAGTACCAGAGAGTATATGAGAGTGGAGAGTGCTCACGCCCGGGTTTTGGCCGTGCCCATTATAGTGCTGCCCCCTACACTAGTGCTTAGCCTGGATCAGCTCCCGTCTCGACACTTAGTCCGGACAGGAATCCGTCTCGACACTTAGTCCGGACAATAACTTACATCACCGACGAGATACTATCAGAGAGTATATGAGAGTGCTCACGCCTGAGAGTATATGAGAGTGCTCACGCCAGAGAGTATATGAGAGTGCTCACGCCCGGGTTATGGCCGTGCCACTTTTGGCTGCCATCATCTCTTTTAGTCCGGACAAGAACCCGTCTCGACACTTAGTCCGGATAAGACTCCGTCTCGACACTTAGTCCGGACAAGAATCCGTCTCGACACTTAGTCCGGACAAGAATCCGTCTCGACACTTAGCCCGGACAATAACCTACATCATCTTTGGCCTTGATCAGAACGAACAGTTTATATCGTTTTATATAAAATATGTAACTAAGATTCTTTCACGAAGTGAAGGAAATATCGTGTATTAAAATAACTGCAAAAAAAATTATTTAATAAGGTCTAATAAAAGACAGGATTGCAGAAGTAGACACGTTGTACGGAATAACTAATTTAATTTTTTATTTAAACAAAAAAGATCGAACAACATTTAAGCTCTTCTTGCAACAAACTAGAAAATGTATGTACAAGGTACTATTTACTTAGGACTTTTAGAAATTATATTTAGTTTGAAAGTCGGAATTTAACTATATGGACTGGAAAATAAAAGAAAGGCGAAACAAAACAATTAATCGAAAATCAAAAAATCATTTATTATCACAAATTAATATCATTTATTACACACACACTCAAAAAACAAATATGATAATACATAGACAAATATAATCCAAATAATATAAAACAAATAAATAATTATTATAATACATAACAACTATATATTGATAGGGATGCAATAACAATTAACTAGGTGAAAGCCGATGGTGGAAGTATTGACCTTTTGGCAGGCAGCGATGACAGCGATGATTCTGCATATAGGAAAATGCAATTATTCAAATCTGAAGGTTTTTTTTTACTCTATTTAAATATGTATTATAATCTACTTAAACCAATTTAAAAAATAATACAGATTATTTACGTGTTCAAAAAATTATATTTCTTGAAACAATTTAATTTACCTAGAAAATTCTGTTTATAAAAGGATGTTTATACGAAAACTTTTATCTGAGCAAAAATATACTTTGTTTAGACAATTTTTCTTGCAAGATTCTGTTACAAAAAGATGTTAACTAATAAAAAAATATTTGTTTCAAACTTGATTTGTTTCAAAACGATTGTTGCAAAATTTAACATATTTAAAAACTGTTATAGTTAGAAAAATTGAATTTATGAAATATTTGATTATCTAATACATTTAAATAAAAAACATATTTGATTGAATTGTAAATGATTAATTAAACTCACATTAGCGGATCTTGATCATTTCCATCGTTGACTCAGCTTCTCCCGACTCGCGTTTCAGCTACTCGGTCCACCGAAACGCGAGCTCGGAGAAGCGTGGAAAAATTGGCGACGAGAGATGGTCTGTATCTAATTCAAAGATCCTTTCGGATCCTTCAAGATCCTTTTGACAAGCTCGAGGCTTGAATGAACACGTTCCGAGGCCCGAGGGTCGGGCCCCCTAGACCTGAGCCCAGAACACAATAGCAGTACAATAAACACGGCCGTGGGATTGCCCGGCCGTGTTTATAGCACCACTCGGCCAAGGCGCCCGAGGCACCAATGATGGGCAAAAATATTGAATTAGATACTTTTTCCAAGATATCTTCACGAGAAAAAGCAGTAAGCACTGCCCGAATTCTATCAAGTTTGGACTTTTCTTAATCGGAAGAACCCCACGAACTGGCTCGTGGCACTTCCGTGAGGGCATCACGGAAAAATAAACATGTTCAGGATTCACTTGTCAGGGGTTTCATGCCGAGCTACCTGGCTTCACGAGTCGTGAAGATATCTTGGAAAAAGTATCTAATTCAATATTTTTGCCTATCATCGGTGCCTCGGTCGCCTAGGCCGAGTGGTGCAATAAAGACGGCCGGGCGATCCACCGGCCAGCCAAGTAATTCAAAACAGTAATAGAGAAATTCAATATCAATGATTGTAAACCTGTTAGTACACCTCTTCCGAGTAAATTGAACCATTTAGCATTAAATTCAGATGAAAAATTTGAGGCCCCATGTAGAAATTTAATTGGTAGTTTAATGTACATAATGGTATGTACGCGACCTGACTTAAGTGTTGCAATAAATATTTTGAGTAGGTATACCAATAAAGAGAATAGAGAGCTTTGGCAAAATTTGAAACAGGTACTGAGATATTACTCCTCCCTTCCTGACCTATTTTGATTGATAATTTTCCTGGGGTAAATTTTCTATCATTAAAAACTACGACTTCTGATTTTTCTGGCGCCATATTAAGTCCAATTTGTCTAATTGTAAGTCTATTATATATCATTTCAATAGCTTCTTCTAACAATTACTTTGATGGATAGATATTTTGCAGACTACAGTAATTTCTCGTTAGTTGCGAAACTGCCGGGGGTTTGAGTTCGCAACGAGCAAATAGGGAAGCCTTTTGTGATTTATGACTGCGTCCAGATACACGCCGACCGCGCCGAGCGAGACTTCAATAGGGAGCCGAACATAGAGAAGGACAGAATGAAATACGGATCGGGTGACCGAAGCGTGTCGCCGTCGCCGGCACAATTTAAAGGCCCATGAGTTCTTACAATGTATGTAATGGCAGTGATGGAATTGTTAATTTTCCATTAGGCTTTTATGGGACTTTCACTAACTCATTTCTGACATTTTTCTGATTAAAATGATACCAAACACGATATAATTTGGCCAATATTTAGTGGTTTAATCGACGATGAAAGTTTCGAACGCAACGAAGAAGAGCGTATGGGAAAGAAAGAGACAGCGGACAGTCGTTGCCGCCGTGCGGAGCGACTCGGCCGACTCGGCGTTGACAGGCAGTGGAGTGGGTAGGCACGTCGCAACGAGCGCGTAGTACATTATTCGCAACGAATGAGAAATTACTGTATATTGAGATATATACGGATGGGTCCAAAAAGAAAGAGAATAAATCTACAGGAGTGGGTATATACTGCCCAAGTATGAAATATGAATATAAGGTAGGGCTTAATAAGATTATATCAGTGTTTACGGCAGAGTGTGTAGCCCTACTGAAGGCAGTAGAAGTAGCTCAGTTAAATTGTGAGAGATCTTATGTAATATGTTCCGATTCTCTAAGTGCGTTACAAAGCTTAAAATGTCTAAGTATAGGCGTTAAATATAATAGTTATTTATTAGAAATTAAGACTAGATTAAGACAATTCAGATATGAAACAACTAATAATAGCAAGATTGTATTCTTATGGGTACCAGCACATAAGGGTATTATAGGCAATGAGAAGGTGGATATTTTAGCCAAAGAAGCTACCCTAATGGAGAGTGATAATAATTTTAAGGTACCTTATACGGATTTTAAGGAAAGTTTTAAAGAGGATATGTGGAAAGGAACGAATAAGATCCTAGAGAATATTTTTGTATCTAAGGGTAGAGCCTATTTTGACAACTTTTATGAACCAAGAAAGAAACCATGGTTTTGTAAGTTAAATTTACCAAGGGAAATGATAGTAAGATTTACAAGACTCAGGAGTTATCATTATAATGCTAAAGAAAATTTGACCAGAATTGGGTATATCAGTGACCCAAGTTGTGAATGTTTACACCCGAGTCAGGATGCTAACCATTTATTATGGAATTGCCCATTATATTACAAACAAAGAGAGGAGATGTTGTTGAATCTTAAAGTGTTAAAGTGGGCTCCTCCCTATAGTATTGAAAACTTCCTTAAAAGTCTCAACATTAATGCTTTAAAAATAATTAATAATTTCTGTAAGAAATGTGATATCAATTTATAAGGAAGACTTAGTTAACTTAAGACATAAGATGTACATATGTATTTTACATTTTTGTAAGCTATCATGTATCTATGGGTCAATAATGGCCTAGGATATTATTAATAAAGAAAAAAAAACCCGGGCGTGAGCACTCTCATATACTCTCTGCTATCACCGACGAGATACATACTGTTAAGGGGGTAGTATACCCTCGATTTGTAACTAGAAAATACCTAGAATCTTACTAGAAAAATGGCTCGAAACATGGGTTTCCTGGTTTTCAGTTAGTGTCCTTATTTGAGCAAATTTTGGGCTGGGTGAGGGCTCATTCGAAAGAGGAAGGTTCACCGCAGGGGGCTCTGGTCATGAGGTTAACGAGAATATGTTTATATCTAATAATATTAGTGTCCAAAGTAGAGTAAAAATCTAGGAAAAAAAACCAGCAGATTTCAATGCATTTTTCTGTCTCCAAAAGACTTTTTGACTGATGGGATGACCAGAGCCCCATGCAGTGAACCTTCCTCTTTCGAATGAGCCCTCACCCAGCCCAAAATTTGCTCAAATAAGGACACTAAGTGAAAACCAGGAAACCCATGTTTCGAGCCATTTTTCTAGTAAGATTCTAGTTATTTGCTAGATATTTGCTATTTACTAGGATCTTACTAGATTTTGGGTCGAAAATATGGGTTTGCGTCCAGACGTTGATTGACCTTATTTAAGCAAATTGTGGGCTGGGTGAGGGCTCATTCGAAAGAGGAAGGTTAGACGCAGCGCGCTTTTCTCACGAGGTTAACGAGATTATGTTAATAACTAATAATATGATGGCCCAAAGTCGAGAAAAAATCTAGGAAAAAATCCCGCAGATTTCAATGCATTTTCTGTCTCTAATAGACTTTTTTGACTTATGAGATGAGAAAGGCGCGCTGCATCTAACCTTCCTCTTTCGAATGAGCCCTCACACAGCCCACAATTTGTTCTAATAAGGTCAATCAACGTCTGGGCGCAAACCCATATTTTCGACCCAAAATCTAGTAAGATTCTAGTTCCTTTCTAGTTACAAATCGAGGGTATACTACCTCCTTAAGGGGGTAGTATACCCTCGATTTGTAACTAGAAAGGAACTAGAATCTTACTAGAAAAATGGCTCGAAACATGGGTTTGCGCGCTGTCGGTTTTCGTCCTTATTTCAGAAAATTTTGGGCTGAGTGAGGGCTTATGCTAAAGAGGAAGGTTAAGCACACTGCGCCCTGGTTACGAGGTTAACGAGATTATGTTTATAACTAATAATATGAGGGCCCAAAGTAGAGAAAAAATCTAGGAAAAAAAACCAGCACATTTCAATGCATTTTTCTGTCTCCAAAAGACTTTATGACTTATGAGATGACCAGGGCGCAGCGCGTTGAACCTTCCTCTTTAGAATGAGCCCTCACACAGCCCAAACTTTGCTCAAATAAGGACAAAAACCGACAGCGCGCAGACCCACTTTTTCGGACCCAAAATCTAGTAAGATCCTAGTAAATAGCAA
The DNA here is from genome assembly GCF_051020765.1 of Lasioglossum baleicum. NCBI lineage: Eukaryota > Metazoa > Arthropoda > Insecta > Hymenoptera > Halictidae > Lasioglossum > Lasioglossum baleicum. Next base: position 4,585,546 of record NC_134945.1, read on the forward strand.
ATATCTAGCAAATAACTAGAATCTTACCAGATTTTCGATCGAAAAAGTGGGTCTGCGCGCTGTCGGTTTTTGTCCTTATTTGAGCAAAGTTTGGGCTGTGTGAGGGCTCATTCTAAAGAGGAAGGTTCAACGCGCTGCGCCCTGGTCATCTCATAAGTCATAAAGTCTTTTGGAGACAGAAAAATGCATTGAAATGTGCTGGTTTTTTTTCCTAGATTTTTTCTCTACTTTGGGCCCTCATATTATTAGTTATAAACATAATCTCGTTAACCTCGTAACCAGGGCGCAGTGTGTTTAACCTTCCTCTTTAGAATAAGCCCTCACTCAGCCCAAAATTTTCTGAAATAAGGACGAAAACCGACAGCGCGCAAACCCATGTTTCGAGCCATTTTTCTAGTAAGATTCTAGTCCCTTTCTAGTTACAAATCGAGGGTATACTACCCCCTTAAATGATCCTATTTATACCTCGAGAACAATATTCCCTAGTAGCATTTACGGTTGGCCAACGGTGGCCAACGGTTGGGAGTTTGTTGGGGAATGGTGGGGCATGGTTAGTGGTTTTGCCGATAAATCCCCAACCTAGGGCCAACGAAGAAAAATTACGTCAGTTTGCCGACGAATGCCCAACGTTGGGCCAACGACGAATAACCAACATAGGGCCAACGACGAATACCCAACATAAGGCCAACGACGAATACCCAACGTATAACGACGAAAAATTACGTCAGTTTGCCGACGAATACCCAACGTTGGGCCAACGACGAATAACCAACATAGGGCCAACGACGAATACCCAACATAAGGCCAACGAAGAAAAATTACCGTCAGTTTGCCGACGAATACCCAACGTTGGGCCAACGACGAATACCCAACATAGGGCCAACGACGAATACCCAACGTATAACGACGAAAAATTACCGTCAGTTTGCCGACGAATACCCAACGTTGGGCCAACGACGAATACCCAACATAGGGCCAACGACGAATACCAAACATAGGACCAAAGAAGAAAAATTACGTCAGTTTGCCGACGAATACCCAACGTTGGCCCAACGACGAATACCCAACATAGGGCCAACGACGAATACCCAACATAGGACCAACGAAGAAAAATTACGTCAGTTTGCCGACGAATACCCAACGTTGGGCCAACGACGAATAACCAACATAGGGCCAACGACGAATACCCAACATAGGACCAACGAAGAAAAATTACGTCAGTTTGCCGACGAATACCCAACGTTGGGCCAACGACGAATACCCAACATAGGGCCAACGACGAATACCCAACATAAGGCCAACGAAGAAAAATTACGTCAGTTTGCCGACGAATACCCAACGTTGGTCCAACGACGAATACCCAACATAGGGCCAACGACGAATACCCAACATAAGGCCAACGAAGAAAAATTACGTCAGTTTGCCGACGAATATCCAACATAGGACCAACGACGAATACCCGTCGTTCAAGATATATGTAGCGTCGATCGTCATTTGGTATTTGTCGATTTTCACTATTTCATTCTTCTGTGCTGTGTCGAACTGTCGAAGTGGTCGTTCTTTGTGTCGCGTGTTTTACTTCATTTCATTAACAAATAATTTTGATAATGTACAAAGTGGTGGAATTTAATTCAACACCATTAATTTAATTCAATTCAGCATCATCGTTCGGTAGAACAGCAGCCATATGGATGCAGCTACGCCAAATATTTGTAAGTATATTGTTAAATTAGTAATGAGTGGTTTAGTTTAACAATTATTTATACCTATACTTAATTATATGTGTTACCACGTATTGTAGATACTTTCTAAAGACTGTGTGTAATTTATGCATGCATTCAATTGCAATTAACAATTTTGTTTCCTTTTGCTTTTCTTGTGGTAAGATTAATTTCTATGTCATTTTTCAGATTTTACTGAGGCACAAGTGTTCGATGGATCATCAGCCATGCAGCTACGCCAAATATTTGTAAGTATATTGTTAAATTAGTAATGAGTGGTTTAGTTTAACAATTATTTATACCTATACTTAATTATACGTGTTACCACGTATTGTAGATACTTTCTAAAGAATGTGTGTAATTTATGCATGCATTCAATTGCAATTAACAATTTTGTTTCCTTTTGCTTTTCTTGTTGTAAGATTAATTTCTATGTCATTTTTCAGATTTTACTGAGGCACAAGTGTTCGATGGATCATCAGCCATGCAGCTACGCCAAATATTTGTAAGTATATTGTTAAATTAGTAATGAGTGGTTTAGTTTAACAATTATTTATACCTACACTTAATTATACGTGTTACCACGTATTGTAGATACTTTCTAAAGAATGTGTGTAATTTATGCATGCATTCAATTGCAATTAACAATTTTGTTTCCTTTTGCTTTTTTGTTGTAAGATTAATTTCTATGTCATTTTTCAGATTTTACTGAGGCACAAGTGTTCGATTGATCATCAGCCATGCAGCTACGCCAATATCTATAACTGCGAAAAACAGTTGTATTTTAAGTACGTCTTTATCCGATTCTTGTTTCACCATCTTAAGCGGAACTGTTGTAATTATCAGAACTATTGAAGAGGTGTAATATGAATGTAATATCATATTACTAATGTGCAACGTGTTATGTATGTAATATGAATGTAATGTCATATTACTAATGTGCAATGTGTGTTATGTACGTAATATAATATGTAATGTAAGGAATCTTACTTTTATAATATGTAATATATGTATACATTTCGTACATATACATGTAAGAAATCCGTTATATGCTAGCGTGCATAATAAGTTAGTACTTATATATTAATATAATATGTGAGGCAAAAATTGTTACCTCACAAAATGACTGATTGTGAGATATAAAAATAAAATATTTTTATAATACACATATATATATGTATATAATTAATTGACCCTACAGAAAGAATCCTTTTGTTGGCTTTTCGTATTATAGTAATGTAGGCCCTACGTTGGGTATTACCGTTGGCCCTACGTTGGGTATTACCGTTGGCCCGACATTGGACGTGATCGCTGGCCCTACGTTGGGTATTACCGTTGGCCCGACATTGGACGTGATCGTTGGCCCTACGTTGGGTATTACCGTTGGCCCGACATTAGACGTGATCGTTGGCCCTACGTTGGGTATTACCGTTGGCCCGACGCTGGCGCAACGTTGGCTGAACGTTGGCTCAACGTTGGCCCTGACTGTTGGCCCAACTGCAAAAAAGAGCGACATTTCTAACGGTTGCCCAACGCAAACCCCCAACGTAGGCCCAACGAAACGCCAACCGTAAATGCTACTAGGGTACAAAGTGGTGGAATTTAATTCAACACCATTAATTTAATTCAATTCAGCATCATCGTTCGGTAGAACAGCAGCCATATGGATGCAGCTACGCCAAATATTTGTAAGTATATTGTTAAATTAGTAATGAGTGGTTTAGTTTAACAATTATTTATACCTATACTTAATTATATGTGTTACCACGTATTGTAGATACTTTCTAAAGAATGTGTGTAATTTATGCATGCATTCAATTGCAATTAACAATTTTGTTTCCTTTTGCTTTTCTTGTTGTAAGATTAATTTCTATGTCATTTTTCAGATTTTACTGAGGCACAAGTGTCCGATTGATCATCAGCCATGCAGCTACGCCAATATCTATAACTGCGAAAAACAGTTGTATTTTAAGTACGTCGTTATCCGATTCTTGTTTCACCATCTTAAGCGGAACTGTTGTAATTATCAGAACTATTGAAGAGGTGTAATATGAATGTAATATCATATTAATAATGTGCAACGTGTTATGTATGTAATATGAATGTAATGTCATATTACTAATGTGCAATGTGTGTTATGTACGTAATATAATATGTAATGTAAGGAATCTTACTTTTATAATATGTAATATATGTATACATTTCGTAAATATATATGTAAGAAATCCGTTATATGCTAGCGTGCATATAACGGAATATATGTGGAACTTTTACCGCTGTGGCATATCAGATCACTGTAACTTTCACGTTATCACCGCGCCCACTCGCGCCCACTTACCGGTCCCGCTGAATAACACAGGGGCAGGCAGCACCGACGAGATACTGTTAAAGACTGCCAGCACCGACGAGATTCTATTAACACAGACTTAAGATTTGTTCAGACGTCTCATGCTATTGTTCTGTCACGCCGGATTTGCTGGGGCCAAAGCGGCCCCAATACCACTTCGGTGTCGCGCCCAATGTTACCGATAGCAACGTATTAGCAAGTACCGGATATTCTGTATACCCAATTTCTTCTACGGATACTTAATATGATTTGAAGATTACAAATGTATATGGCGCGTGTATTTGAATGGTAAAAATTATGTAGTAGGATAATTATGAAGTACTACATACAAGTAATGTAAAGTAATAGATTCATGAGCATTAATATCTTTGCGTACATTTATATGATTGTTAAGAATGTGATCCCGTTTCTGTTAATTACAAAATTACAATAAAATTTGATATATGCAATAATATCTGATAATTCTACGCAGTTATTCTATATAGTTATGCAAGTTTGTTTCTTGCATTGTTAATTTTTTTAACAAACTTCCACAAGTTTATGGTGTTTACTTTGATTATTTCTGCATACGTTCACATGTATAAATTTTATTTGATTTACAACATTTTTAAACATTATATATTTAGCCGGTTTCGATCTTTTTAGAAATTACATACATCCGAATTTTTATATCCGTCCCGATTGAACTACATTTTTTTTGTTGTATTCGGAAAGGATTGAGCTATTATAAAATAATTTTTTCAGCCTCGATAATCGACTTTACAATGTCGAAAAATTTAAATACTTTCTTTTTTTACGTTTTTTAGATGAGGGGCCAGAGTGATTTAAATTTTGAAAAAAATATGGTAAAAATATATTCCTTGAAGTTTCCCCTTCAAAAAGAGCACTTGGAAACGATGGCGATTCGAAAATTGGTGTTACAATGAGCTGGGAAAGTACGCGGTGTACCCCCGTTTCAGGTAGAGGCGAGTCGAACGCACCGCTATTATGGTCCGTTGTCTATACCGCAGGCCTCGAGAAAATACCAGCAGACTGTTTACGACTAAATGATCCTATTTATACCTCGAGAACAATATTCCCTAGTAGCATTTACGGTTGGCCAACGGTGGCCAACGGTTGGTAGTTTGTTGGGGAATGGTGAGGCATGGTTAGTGGTTTCGTCGACAAATCCCCAACCTAGGGCCAACGAAGAAAAATTACGTCAGTTTGCCGACGAATACCCAACGTTGGGCCAACGACGAATACCCAACATAGGACCAACCATGAAAAATTACGTCAGTTTGCCGACGAATACTCAACGTTGGGCCAACGACGAATACTCAACATAGGGCCAACGACGAATACCCAACATAGGACCAACGAAGAAAAATTACGTCAGTTTAGTAGGGTATATACACGGGTTCTGGGATACTTCCCAATTCAAGTGGTTCTGAGGAACTTTCCAATTCACGGGAGAGCGGTACTGCAGAGCGCTATTGCACAAGCATATATGAAACATGATACTCCTTTGGTATTGCACAAGCATTACGTCATCTAGGCCAAGGACAAAGCTGTTAGGCACCGCCCCCTTCTTTCTTACGTCATCTAGGCCAAGGACAAAGCTGCTGAGTCATACCCCCTTCTTTCTTACGTCATCTAGGCCAAGGACAGAGCTGTTAATTCATTAGGCACCGCCCCCTTCTTTCTTACGTCATCTAGGCCAAGGGCAGAGCTCCTGAGTCATCACCTAAATTTTTTCGCGGGGAGGGGGGGGGACAATCCCTCTGAAACATGATACCCCTTTGGTATTGCACAAGCATTACGTCATCTAGGCCAAGGACAAATCTGTTGATTCATTAGGCACCGCCCACTTCTTTCTTACGTCATCTAGGCCAAGGACAAAGCTGCTGAGTCATACCCCCTTCTTTCTTACGTCATCTAGGCCAAGGACAGAGCTGTTGAGTCATCACTTAATGGTATTGCACAAGCATTACCTCATCTAGGCCAAGGGCAAAGCTGCTGAGTCATACCCCCTTCTTTCTTACGTCATCTAGGCCAAGGACAAAGCTGTTAGGCACCGCCCCCTTCTTTCTTACGTCATCTAGGCATCACCCTTATCTCTAAGGGTAGCAATGAATAAATAGCACACGATGGAATGTGAATTGTAGCTTTGCAAACGTTCCATCGTTGCAAGCGTTTGCCGTGACAAAAAAGTTATTTTGATATTTATAATTAAAAAACGGGGCGAACGTTACATTGCAAAGTGCAATTATATTTTGTGAACTGGAAATTTAGCAAATCAAAGTTGAAAGGAATATTTTGGTCAACAACCGTGCGGTAGCAAGATGATTGAAACGTGGAAAGAAATGTTGAGGTGTTTGACAAGCATGTCAATGCTAGTGAAAACTATGGACGAGTATCACGAATGGCATCGCTCGTACATCGAGTCTCTGCAGTGCTGCATCAATTATCTATCCAGTGCAAAGGATGAATTGTCGGGAAGCATGAAATCTAGTTTAACATCAACTATGTGTCGTATGAAAACTTTAAACGTTTCATTGCACAAACGTATTTCCTCGCCGCACACCGGTAGAGGTTTATATGATCGCGGCGGTGCGAGAGCCTCGACGCTCCGTTGGGAAAATGTCGAGTCGGCATTTAAAAGTCGCATATTGACTGGCATCGTTATCAACGTGGAACATATCGATCCTAAACAATTTTTACAACATGCGAAACGAATGGTTACAGGGCGCGTTACAGAATTTTTAAACGTACATTCATCGCTGAAAGCTAGCGTGACGTTGGAGGCAGAATTCATGCAACACACCAACGAGGTTTCCGTGAAAAGTTTCGGCACGCGAAACGTTGCATTGTTTCGGACAAGCAATCTACGACAGTGGTATCAGAGAGACGTTGTGCCAATGATTTTGACATCGTTGGAAGAGTTTCAAGAGCGAGACAGCGGGTGGGCACTGTCGAAGATACTGCATTTGATTGTGAACTTTAGCAAATACCAGCCATTGCAAGCCGGCTGCACCACTGAAACCTACTTGCCTCGAACGATTCCGCTGAAAAAAGCGGTCGTGAATGTGAATAACAAGGATGAGGCATGCTTTTTTTGGGCGGTCGTGGTGGGTCTCTATCCGGCCAAGACAACAACAAATCCATCGCGTTCATCATCATATCCACACTACAAAACAGTGCTTCAAACCGAAGGTTTTCAATCACCCATGCTATTCAAAGACATTCGAAAATTTGAACGAAAAAACGATGTTTCCATAAATGTGTTCGAATGGGTGCGCAAGAAATGTGTAACACTTCATTTGACTGAGAAGAAACGGAGAAGACATGTCAATTTGCTGTTTATCCAGAATGCTGCAAAGACGCAAGGCCATTTCACATGTATACGAAATTTGTCAAGATTGGTTTCATCACAGCTTAGCAAGCAGAAAAATCATAAACATATTTGTGATCGGTAAGTTGCACGTTTTTTGTTTTTTAAAAATTCTTTGAAGCAAGAAAAGTTTTCTTCCCACAGGTGCCTGCAATATTTCCCTACGCCGGAGAGATTAAACATTCATACAATCGACTGTGAACGAATGAATGATTGTGCTCTGACGCTTCCAACGAGCGAAGATAAGTGGTTGCACTTTAAAAATTTTGTAAACAAAGAACAGGCACCATTCATTATCTATGATGACTTGGAGTGTCTGCTGCTGCCTGAGGAACAGGAGGGAGAAGACCGTGCGGCACGCGTACAATATCAACAACACCACGCGTTTAGTATAGGATACTATATACATTGTCGCTACGATGAATCGCTGTGCGAGTATCAGGTTTATCGTGATAAAGCGGGATGCGCTGCATGGTTTGCAAACAGGTTGTACGAGCTGAGTCAGAAATTACAACCGATATTTGATAAAACGGTGCCAATGAATCCACTAACTGAAGCGGAAAAATTAAATTTTCGTACAGCCACACATTGTCATGTCTGCGAGAAAACGTTTGAGGAAAACGATATACGAGTGCGTGACCATTGTCATTTCACGGGCGCATATCGTGGTCCAGCTCATAACGGATGCAATTTAAGCTATCAATCTTCGTACGTGATACCAGTGGTTTTCCATAATTTATCAGGCTACGATGCACATTTCATTATAAAAGAATTAGCAAATTCGTTTGAGGGACGAATAGACGTGTTACCATTGACGAAAGAGAAGTATATCTCATTCACAAGAAACGTTTCCATCGAGAGACAGCCGGGTGAAGAACGAAAGTATGTAAAGTTCTTCAAATTTCGCTTCATCGACTCATTCAAATTCTTGAACTCGAGTCTGGACAAGCTGTCATCGTATTTGGACAAAAATAAATTACGCATCGTACGAGGCGAATTTACACATCTTTCTAACGATGATTTCAACCTGTTGACCAGAAAAGGCGTGTTTCCATACGACTATCTGGCATCGTACAATAAATTAAATGATACATGTTTACCGCCGCGCGAAGCATTTTACAATCGGTTAAATGGTAGCGAGATATCCAACATTGATTACATTCATGCAAATACTGTTTGGTCGCGTTTCACTATACAAACGCTAGGAGAGTACAGTGATTTATATCTAAAATTGGATGTATTGTTGTTGGCAGATGTTTTCGAAAATTTTCGCGATGACTGTCTCGAGAATTATAAGCTTGATCCAGCACATTATTACACGCTCCCCGGTTTCGCGTGGGATGTGATGTTGAAAATGACGAAGATTGAATTGGAGTTGTTCACCGACGTCGATATGCTTTTGTTCGTGGAGCGAGGAATACGTGGTGGACTGAGCCAGTGTTCTCACAGATATGCACGATTCGAGTAAACCATCCACCTATTTAATGTATTTTGACGTGAATAATTTGTATGGTTGGGCTATGTCGCAACCTCTACCGCACAGAGACTTTCGATGGGTGGAGGATATCGATAATTTCAACGTTGAATCCATTCCAATCGATAGCCCTGTAGGATACATTTTGGAGGTTGATTTAGACTATCCACGCGAAATTCACGATGCTCACACAGATCTTCCATTTTGTCCAAGTCACAATGCAGCAACCAGCTCGAGTCAAAGAAAGTTGCTGGCAACACTTCGCAATAAGGAGCGATACGTTATACATTATCGATACCTCCAGCAAAGTTTAAAACATAATCTGAAATTGAAGAAAATTCATCGAATTCTAGAGTTTCAACAGTCGCGATGGTTGCATGAATATATCGACTTGAATACAAAATTACGCACCAACGCAACCAACGATTTTTTAAAGAATTTATTCAAATTAATGAACAATGCTGTGTTTGGAAAAACGATGGAGAACGTTCGAAATCATGCGATCGTGAAATTACTTTCTCGATGGAATGGTAGACACGGAGTTGAACGATTGATAGCTAGACCAAATTTTCACAGTTATACAGTGTTTTCTAAAGACTTCGTCGCAATTCAGATGAAAAAGCTGCTCATTAAATTTTACAAGCCCATCTACGTAGGCATGTCCATATTGGATATATCAAAATTTCATTTATACACTTTTCATTACGAGTACATGTATCCGAAATTCCAGCAAAATTGTAAGATTTTATACACGGACACGGATAGTCTGATATATGAAATCACTTGCGATGACGCGTATGAGACATTGCTGAAACGTGATATCCATCGATATGACACCAGTAATTATACAGAGAACAACGTTTGCGGTGTTCCGATTGCAAACAAGAAACAACTAGGATTGATGAAGGATGAGAATGGCGGTAAAATCATGACAGAGTTCGTAGGACTTCGTTCGAAAATGTATGCGATTCGCGTGCATGATGATTGTGAAACTAAAAAGATTAAAGGTATTAGGACAAACGTTACCGCTCGAGATATAAGTTTCGAAGACTATGTCGAATGTCTTAATAATCATACCGAAAAGAGTGTTAGCAGTAATTGTATAGCGTCTGTACGACATCAGGTGTATTCGATGTCGGAAATAAAATTAGCATTGAGCCCGTACGACGATAAGCGATATATATGTAATAATTTGATCAATACTCTTCCTTGGGGACATTACAGTATCAATTGAGAAGTTTTTATCTATAAAAAAGAAAAAAAGTATGGAGACGCGTCCTATGAAAACATAGGAGGAGGATTGATTTTTAAATAAAAAATATATCATAATTCAAAAAATGTTTTTTATTATAAAAAAAAAATTTTATTACATTAAGTAGGATTGAGTAGTAGATTGAGAAGTATGAGGGATTGTTTTTAAATAAATCTTAATTAAAAAAAATGATTTTTTATTATAAAAAATTTTTTACATTTTTAAAAATTTTAAAACATTATTTAATCTCATTATTGTATATGCCATAATAAGGGTGTGGTGAAAGAGGCACCTGCCATAGGCGCAACTGAGTTTTGATGCAAAAACAAAATATCAGCCGGGGTTGAGGATTCCTTCTTTTACGGCACCGATTATTGCTCATTGATGTCCTGAAAAGAAAAAAAAAGTTTTTTAAATATTAATCATTTTTTTTAAAAATTAATAAATATAAAAATTATTTTTTAAGTGTTAATTATTAATAAATATAAAAAAACTTTACTCACCATATCTAATGGTACGTCGATTGTTGCGAATTCATTCCATTCATCGACGTTACGTCTAATTGCGTACTGCCAACCGCGTATAAACGCCGTTCGCTCCTCTTCGGTATTAAAGATCTGTAATAATATATTTATTAATAAAAAATCTTTTAATAAAATATTATTTGTTTCTTTATACTTACAACCAACTCCAAATATCCGCTTACTGATACCTCTGATTCAATGATTAAATAAAACATTTTGATGAACTGTGCTTGGACATCGTCAACACCCCTTGTTTTATACATGTACCCCCTCCGGAAAAGATGCAATGAAATCTCGTGAGATTAGAAAAAACGTTTCGTTGCAGTAGATAATGAAATCTGAACTAGCGAAATTCAATCGGTGCTAATCGAGAGAACTGATGTGTCCAGATGTTTCGGCTTGGCAACTCCAAACCGTTAAAGAATGTCACTACTGCGCTTGCTGGATTAGAAAAGTCTCATAAGGGAAAGATAAAATTCCTCTAACTTTACAACTCGACATCAACCATGAAAGGATGTTGTTACAGATTATGAAACGCTCCTCTTACAATGATATGGATAAGAACCGTGAAACATCTGTATACAATCCCCACATGTATCAAAAGATAATGGAGAAACTCTATACCACTCCGAAAAAAACGTGAAGTAGAAATTCTCTCAATGCATGTAGGATTGTGTTCAGATGTTTTCCAGCTTGACAACTCAGCATCAGTAACAAAATAATGCTGCTACAGATTATGAAACGCACCTCTTGCAATGATATGGATAAGAACCATGAATCACGTTCGAGGGTACAATCCTACATGCGGCAAAAAGCTAAGGGGAAACTCTATACCACTCTGAAAAAGTGAAGTAGAAATTCTCTCGATGCATGTAGGATTGTGTTCAGCTGTTTCCCAGCTTGACAACTCGGTATCAACAGCGAAATGATGCTGTTTCTAGGAGGAGGAGGATTGTTTTTTTAAATAAAAAAAGAAGATCTTTCACATCATTTTTTATTTGATAAAGTATATATTTTTTGTACAAGCGTTTTTTAAGTAATTTTTCGAACAACGTTCGTTAGTGGATTGTATTCCATGATACGGTCATGTATTATTAAGCAGTAGGCTGTTGTCGATGGGGGGACGTCGGTTCGACATTCAAATTCGATTCGCACGTCAACCGTAGCATTTTTTAACACTTCGTTTTGTCGAGAACAATCGAGAACGACGAGTGGACCGTATTGCAAGAAATCCGTGACATCGAGTAGCGCTTCACCGTTTCCATAGTATGATTCTTGGAATTTTGCATACATGTCATAGAGCAACGCGTATTTACCTTTCTCGAAATCGATATTTAGATCATCGTACGGATAGGTTTCCGAGTTCAAGTAAAGTCGAATATTTGTCAATGCGCAATGATCGAATCGTGTAGCCGTTTTCGTTAAGTTGTTCTTTCGATTGGTTTGCAAAGCGAATATCACGTATCGCGGTTTTTCCATTTGTAGAGCCGTTTTTATCGCCCATGTATGCTTCGTAGTTGTTTGTAGTAGAGGATATTCGTACAGATCCCACGACCGAAAGGTCATGTCGATCGGTCTGTCGCTGTCTAAAATCTGTAGCATGGACAGCTTATGTACTTCATCCAATGTGACGTGAGGCATTCGCCATTGAATTTTGTATAGATTTAGAATAGGTTTCGCGTTGTTGGAAGGACTGTACAACGCATTCGCGTCGGTACGCGAGCGAATCAAAATTAATTCGTGCCGAGCATTTATCACGATGCGTTTGTAGTCTTCGCAGAAGCCTAATAAAACACCATAGGTACGCAAAAGTTGAAATATATTGCAGCCGTGGCCGTTGCAGTCTGCTTCTGTCCATCATCACCATACAGCCAACCAGCGTTGGACAATGCGCTGCTTCTCGTTCTAGACAGACTCACATAATTCTTCAAAGTTGTCGTCGCGCCAGGATTTCTGGACCGATCAATTTCCACTCCATTCAATTCATAGCGTATTTCCTCAAACATAAACGCAACAGTATTGTTCTCGAGAGTTACCGTATCGATGTGGGATTCTCCTTCAACCGGTAATTCGAGCTTTCCTGGTAAACTAAGTTTTCCCTCAACGTATAGGAAGCTTTTACATGGGAGCGTGTATAGGTCTTGTTGTTGAATGGGTATCCTTATCTCATCGCTGTTTTCAAACGTTGTGTTAGCATACGGATTGTATGCGTGCAGCTCAATCTTCGTTATACGATTGTCGAAGATCGGCGCTTCGGAGATGTTCAAAATGTCATCAAACATGATCTCTCACTTTTTAACAATAAAGCCCAAAGATTGTAGATACTTTGCGTTTTCCACAGTTAATTTCTTACGAATCGTCAACCTCTCTTCTGCGGTTAGTTTCTTGCTGTTGTTGCCGATGCTGTTGTTCAATGTATGGAATACCGTATTATGAATTAGCATTGCTTCGTCGCGCGTGTAGTCGCACCGTGATTTCTTCACCTCGAAAATCAATCAAACGTCCGGATTGATCAACTATGCGAATGGTTAAATCGTCAATTACTCGTGCAACGATCGGAAGGTAAATGACTCGCGCAAGCGTTTCCGACAATTTATACCCTGGTGGTACCTGAGGCGCGAACTCATGTATCGTGTGAACGAGTTTACCATTGTCGTACGATCCGGTGGTTATGTTACATTTCACTCGTACGATATTCACGCTGATGATATTCACTGGTGTGTTCGATGTATGCCACACGTTTGGTGGTAAAACACGATCTATGGAAAATCCTGGGATGGATCCCACGTTGCCAGGCTTTGCAAAGTTTATTTGATACTTGCTTTTAATTTCGCTTTTCATGGTGTTGTTGTTCGCCCGTAAGACCAGGGGATATTCGATATCTGAGGTGGCAGTCTCGTCAACATTTTTTGGGGGATATCGTGCGCATATTTCTCGCCTCAAGTACGCATTGATTGCCTCCAATTCGTATGAATCGTCGGGGATGATGATCTCCTCATCTTTTTCACCGAAGTAGAATCTATTGTTTCCAATGTTGGCGCTGATGGTCGGTATCGTATAATAAGTTTGCAAATCGAGCAATCCCAGCTCATATTCGCCATTGCTCAGATCTATGGGGGGAAAGTACTTTGATGATAGTATGCTGCTTCTTCCCGACAACGTAAACGTAAATGACTTTTTCGCATACATCGTGTAGAGAGACTCTTTCCAGCGTTTTTATTCTCGGAGAAATTTCACACACAATTGACCACACACGCTGTCGTCGTAGTTTTGAAAACGTTCGTGGTTATATAAGATCGCCACGTTCGCGCCGAAATAGCGAATCAACTCGATCGGTGGTCGAAGATTTCCAAAACTATCAAAGTATTTGACACGCGAGCCGTGTTTTATATAGGCGACCCAGTGCGTTCCCGGTCCACGACTATTATCTAGATTGACTATACCTCGCTCGTTTACCCACGCACGCAGCGGTAAATCGTCACGCATAAAAACTCCACGAAAATACGGTAATCCTTTACACATGACCATCAATTCGGTATCTGTCGTCGTGTTGTCCTTCTTCGTTGTTTTTTTTTTCCTTCAAACCTTTTCCATGCTTATACGGTGCGAGATGTATCCCACAACCCTCCATGGCTCGATTGTGTCGCTCCGCTTCTTGTAATTGTTTCTTAGCAGCTTTTGCAGCGTTTATAGCTTTGACTACTCCCGCGGCACCACCCGTCAATGCGCCTATAGCCGACAAAGCGGGTAACAGCAACGGTAGAAAACCACCACGTTTGGCGATCGGGAGAATTCGTTTCGTTGTTTTTTTTTTCTTTTCACCTTTTTTCTTTATCAAACCCATGCCCAATTTCGTTTTAGCTTTCATGGCTGCAAACACTGCAGTCGCGGACACCTCTCCCAACGTCACGTCTCCGGACGTTATCCGATGCAGCGCTCGATCAGCCAAAACGTGATCGGCCTTGTGACGATTTTCAAGATCTTTGTATCGCGAATACGCTATATCGTGCTCTCGACAGGCTGTATCCAACGGATTGATTCCTCGATCCCCACGAGCTAATCGCGCAGTTAGTTTTGTACCAGGACCACAGAATTGATATCCAGGTATATGCAATTCAAATGGTAGCGCGTTTATAGCTCTGTTTAAAAACCCCTTGCCCGTATGCGAACTGAGGCACCGTTGTGAACGATGATTCATAAGCTATTTTGTCTACTATCTCTTTTAAAAAGAACACGTTCGGGGGGTGGGGAGTGACTGATACCGATGGTATTCGAGCTCTCGTATAAATACTACCTCCCCCTCCCTCATCGAATCAATCAAATCATGCATTTTGTAAGGCAATCTTTGGATATTCGTGTTCCAACGTGTCGCGCGTTCGACGATTGTGGCGAGACGATGCGAAAACATGGATCATTGTTACCAGGCAATGTACGATGTGTCATAAGCAGTCCGTCAGGATGTGGTAAAACAAACGTTATGATCAGCCTGCTAGAGAGTGCGAACGGACTACGATTTGCAAACGTTTATGTGTATTCAAAATCGTTGAATCAACCAAAATATCAATACTTGAGCAAACTGTTCTCATCCGTGGGGAAGGATGTAGGCTACTTCGCGTTCGCAGACAACGCTGACGTAATACCCCCTGCAGAGGTACGCCCCGATTCAATATTTATCTTCGACGATGTGGCGTGTGACGAGCAGGATATCATGAGAGAGTATTTTGCGATGGGTAGACATTCACACGTTGATTGCTTCTACTTGGGTCAGTCGTATGCGAGAATACCTAAACATTTAATTCGTGACAACGCCAATCTACTGGTTTTGTTCAAACAGGATACCATGAACTTGCGTCACATTCATCAGGATCATGTAAATACCGATATGTCATTCGAAACGTTTAGCGCGTTATGTGCGAATTGTTGGCGAAAGAAGTATGGATTTCTCGTAATCGATAAAGATAGTCCTACGAATCGTGGTCGTTACAGACGTGGATTTAACGAGTTTGTTGTATTGTAACGAGCACAGTTGCTCGGTAAGGGTGGTCGGTGCTGTATCGTGGCTGTAAATCTCTCTCTTGCGCTTCCAATATGTCAACTCAAAAGGAAAAGAATGAAAAGCTGCGAGCTTCAGTCGTGAATGAAATAGCGAAGACCAGTGATACCATACGTAAAAAGTATTTAGCGTTGAAAGTTGGGAAAATGATGGCCGAGACGAATTTGCGAACAACTTTACAGCCGATCGTCGAACCGTTGAAACAGCTAGTTCAAAATACATCTACTGTTGAACCGGATAGTGACACCACGTTCTCGGATATTAAGGAAACACCACCACCGTCTCCCATACAAAAAAAAAGAAGATTCTCAGATATTAGGGGAACGACGCCATCGTCATCTATGAAAAAAAGAAGAAGAAGAATAAAGAAGAAAAAGAATGATGAAGTAACGCTCGCTGACGATGAGATCGAGTCAACGATATCGCAACAGGATACCTTCGAATCACCGAGCACAGTATCTTTGGAATCTTCAATGCGTAATATTTTTGAAAATCCAGAAACTTATCGGGAGGAAAATCAACATCTAACCGAGAATTTCGGACCTTTGGCGCGTGAATATTTAGAAAAATTTTTTACCGGATCAATGAAAAATTCCGACAACGTGTTCGGGGTATATTTCCAAGACAATAAACTGATGCTGGGAAATTCAATGTTTGAAGTGAACAGCAATGATGATATCATCATTAACGGAGTAAGGTACGAGGGGACTCATGGTCTTTATGAATTAATATTCAATAGAATACCCGACAAGCAGTTGTACACCGAGGATGATAAGAATGTGTACAAAAGAATTCTCATTCTCACGCAAGCGCATCGACGTGGGAATCAGCTAAAGGGAAACAAAGGTTACAAGTATAAGAAAATTATAGGACCGATGTTTTCGTCACGTGGTGGGAAGGGGATACAACTTCCAACTTCTATGCGTGTGACTAACAATCCGATTGATTACGTGCATTGGGATGATCCAAACGAACTCGTCGATCGTGTGAAATTGTTAACCGCTTCGAAGAATGCCGGACATTCCAGCCATAACAATGAAATAATGTCAATAATCGAAGAACTTCGTGAAGCCGGTATAATTATAAATTAAAGCGCGTGCGTTCATTGAGTTAGTGATGAATGAAATGTCAATTGGTGACATTGTTACAGCTCGATAGAGAATGCGCATTCGTCTTAATTGTTGTAAAACGAATCAAACAATATCCTCGGGGGAGGACAGCGGTGAAAGCTGGAACTTGAGATTTCAAAGTTTATGGATAAAACTGGATGAGATATTTCAACGAATACTGTGGATTGAAGAGCAGGTCAAACGGTTGTATGAGTTGATGATAAGCGAAGAAGAGGACTAGCTTGAAACAATGTCTATCGACAAATTTGGTATGATGTTTCGCGAAGCGAACAAACCCGAGTCAAATGTTTCTTCGATTTTCTATCCCGGCGTTTTTAAAAGTTATGTGCATGATAATGCTATATGTTTAAATGATGATGCTAAATTGTATGATGCGAAAGGTATGAGGATCGGACGCGTGGCGAATCCTGAAGCAAACGATCATGTTGCAACCAAAGTATACGTGGACATGCTTAACGTGAAGCTTGAGTCCGAGATTGTGAAGAAACTGGTCAAAGAACTGAAAACCGCTAAAGAGACGATAAAGTCTGAAATATTAGCTGAACAGAATGAAAAACTGATCAAAGACCTGAAAACCATTAAAGAAACGATAAAGTCTGAAATACTGGCTACGATACAAGGCATTCGATATGATGTAAATGAAAATATGAAATCAACTGATATCAACGAGACCTTGAAGGAGAAAGTAAAAAGAAGACGAGTTTGAAATATTGACAAGAAACGTGTCGACGGTCCTTGAAGGGAATCCATGGATAGCAATCATCATACGTGAACATACTGTACAAGATGTATCTGTACCTGTTCCTGTTCCTATACCTGTCTGTACCTGTCTGTAGCTGTTCCTGTACCTGTCTGTAGCTGTTCCTATACCTGTCTGTAGCTGTTCCTGTACCCCGCCTATACCTGTCTGTAGCTGTTCCTGTACCTGTCTGTACCTGTCTGTAGCTGTTCCTGTACCTGTATGTAGCTGTTCATGTACCTGTCCATACCTGTCTGTAGTTGTTCATGTACCTGTCTATACCTGTCTGTAGCTGTTCCTGTACCCGCCTATACCTGTCTGTAGCTGTTCCTGTACCTGTCTATACCTGTCTATAGCTGTCTGTACCTGTCCATACCTGTCTGTAGCTGTTCATATTCCTGCCTGTAGCTGTTCCTGTACCTGTCTGTACCTGTCTGTAGCTGTATCTGTACCTGTCTGTACCTGTATCTGTATTATCAATATTAAGTAGCATTATTGAGTCATCAAGTTATCATAAAAATCATCAACCTTGAGAGAAAAAAATGAGGGGATGGAAATATAACTGAAGATTTTAAGAAAAGTATATATGAGGTAAAGACTCTATTGAAAAGCGAGTTGAGTAGCGACAGCAAGAGACGATACGCGTCGCTTTCAACGAGTTGGATAGCTGAATCAGTCATCGCTTCAATAGTTGGATTGAAAAGTGAATAATCGGTTAATGAGAGAGCGCTACAAGAACGACGATGAGTAAAGAAAACGTGGTGGAAGAACTGCATGCTCCGGCGAGACGTTTTTACCCGCGTAGACGTGTGATCGTGCGGGGATTCAATGATCTTTGGCAAGCCGATATCGTTGAAGTTCAAAAATATGCGCGAGACAATGGAGGGCAAGAATATATTCTCACGATAATCGATGTATTTAGCAAATATGCATGGTCAGTTCCTTTGAATAGTAAAAATGCGAGCGACGTGTGCAAAGCTTTCGCGTCAGCGTTGAAGAAAGATGGTAGAGCCCCGAACAACTTGCAGACCGACATGGGGAAAGAATTCTACAATGCAACGTTTCAAGACTATCTGAGGAGTCGTAACATACACCATTATTCTACATTTAGCACTATGAAAGCTTCCGTCGTGGAACGTTTCAATCGCACGCTGAAGAATAGCATGTGGAAATTTTTCTCGTTGAGTGGAAAATATCGCTGGATCGATGCGCTTCCCACGTTGACTGAGGACTACAATAATCGAAAACATCGTACAATCCGCATGCGACCTGTCGACGTGAGCCGTAAAAATGCTGGACACCTTCTGTCCACCGTGTACAGTAACGTGAAGATTGCTGGTTCTGCCAAATTCAAGGTCGATGATCGTGTGCGTGTCAGCAAGTTTAAAACCCTATTCGACAAAGGATACACGCCAAACTGGTCAACTGAAATATTCAAGATTATCGCGGTAAAACGAACGAATCCTGTCACATATCTCTTGGTCGACTCTACGAACAAACCTATCGCCGGAGGATTTTATGAACATGAGATACGCGCGGCAAAATATCCTGACATATACTTAGTTGAAAAAATATTACGCAGAAAAGGAAATAAAGTATATGTGAAATGGCTGGGAATGGATGCGTCACATAATTCGTGGATATCTAAAACGAATATACTTTAATTATATTTTTCTACTTGTATTTTTAGTTATGATAATTAATTTTTGTAAAACGACTATACTTATTATATTGTGATAATTCTGCTTCATTTCTCTGTAGGAATTGTATGTAATGTTGTTATAAAAAAGTATAAAAGAGATATTCTTGAATAATTTTATTTTTAAAATAATGTATTGTTACAAAAGACAATTTTCACACAACATTAATATTTTAACCTATCCGTTTTTTGCGCCTCGACTGCAATGATATTAGTGCATGAAGCCACCAGTTCACAATCAATCAATGAACTTTGATAAAAAAATTCGCTCTCGACAATCGCTTTCACGATATTCTTCGCGTTGGTATCCCTCACCACAATGACAAAATTCATAAATTTATCGGTAATCGTGGGAACATTGCCGATCAGCCATGAATACATGTTGTGTATGCAGAATTCGAGATTGTACAAGTTATGCATAGTTTTTTCCGTGATGTATAGAGCTGTGAACTGATTCGACAAATTCACTAGATTCATACCATTGAGATTAACTGTTTGCAATGTTAAATCATCACTCATTTTTCTACACTGTTTCTGCATAGAAAGTAAATTGGAAATACACTCCTTCGTGCGCAACAACTCTGTCCATGCATCCCGGGAAAATGTGATCTCGTTACCACGGTTATCCCCCATAGTTAGTTCCACACAAATATCATCGCCAACGTGTACACCAATTTCGAGATATTTAAAATAATTGCCAGCTATGGAATATCTTCGACTCAAGATTCTGTGCAAACTACTCGATGATTGTGAAATGGAGTCGCTGTTGTCAAAACTCCTGCAACAGATTTTTTTTTAAAAGAATTAGATGTTTTTCAAAATTTCTTTTTCACAAGTTTTTCATCTTTCTACTTACATATTATTTAGTCTCCTCTTTTTGTGTGACTCCTCGATGCTTGAATGATCACATTCAGTGAGCGGATGATTGTTGTAATACATCATGCTTTTTTCGTGTTGATTGTCTCGATCTGAAGCGCAACGCTTGGAATACAATGTTCTTATAGGATGCATTGGCCCCCACCTTTTTACATTTTCTTAGAAAGGGGGCGGTGCCTAACAGCTCTGTCCTTGGCCTAGATGACGTAACGCTTGTGCAATACCAAAGGAGTATAATCTTTCAGAGGGATTGCCCCCCCCCCTCCCCCCGCGAAAAAATTTAAGTGATGACTCAGCAGCTCTGTCCTTGGCCTAGATGACGTAAGAAAGAAGGGGGCGGTGCCTAACAGCTTTGTCCTTGGGCTAGATGACGTAAGAAAGAATGGGGGAGTACCGCGAACCTTAAGTGATGGCTCAGCAGCTTTGCCCTTGGCCTAGATGATGTAATGCTTGTGCAATACCAAAGGAGTATCATGTTTCATATATGCTTGTGCAATAGCGTTCTGCCCTTAAGTGATGACTCAGCAGCTCTGTCCTTGGCCTAGATGACGTAAGAAAGAAGGGGGCGGTGCCTAACGGCTCTGTCCTTGGCCTAGATGCCGTAATGCGTGTGCAATACCAAAGGAGTATCATGTTTCATATATGCTTGTGCAATAGCGCTCTGCGGTACCGCTCTCCTGTGAATTGGAAAGTTCCTCAGAACCGCCTGAATTGGGAAGTGTCCCAGAACCCGTGTATATACCCTACTCAGTTGGCCGACGAATACCCAACGTTGGGTCAACGACGAATACCCAGGACCAACGACGAATACCCGTCGTTCAAGATATATGTAGCGTCGATCGTGATTTGGCATTTGTCGATTTTCACTATTTCATTCTTCTGTGCTGTGTCGAACTGTCGAAGTGGTCGTTCTTTGTGTCGCGTGTTTTACTTCATTTCATTAACAAAAAATTTTGATAATGTACAAAGTGGTGGAATTTAATTCAACACCATTAATTTAATTCAATTCAGCACCATCGTTCGGTAGAACAGCAGCCATATGGATGCAGCTACGCCAAATATTTGTAAGTATATTGTTAAATTAGTAATGAGTGGTTTAGTTTAACAATTATTTATACCAATACTTAATTATACGTGTTACCACGTATTGTAGATACTTTCTAAAGAATGTGTGTAATTTATGCATGCATTCAATTGCAATTAACAATTTTGTTTCCTTTTGCTTTTCTTGTTGTAAGATTAATTTCTATGTCATGTTTCAGATTTTACTGATGCACAAGTGTTCGATGGATCATCAGCCATGGATGCAGCTACGCCAAATATTGGTAAGTATACTGTTAAATTAGTAATGAGTGGTTTAGTTTAACAATTATTTATACCTATACTTAATTATACGTGTTACCACGTATTGTAGATACTTTCTAAAGAATATGTGTAATTTATGCATGCATTCAATTGCAATTAACAATTTTGTTTCATTTTGCTTTTCTTGTTGTTAGATTAATTTCTATGTCATTTTTCAGATTTTACTGAGGCACAAGTGTTCGATGGATCATTAGGGATGCAGCTACGCCAATATCTATAACTGCGAAAAACAGTTGTATTTTAAGTACGTCGTTATCCGATTCTTGTTTCACCATCTTAAGCGGAGCTGTTGTAATTATCAGAACTATTGAAGAGGTGTAATATGAATGTAATATCATATTACTAATGTGCAACGTGTTGTTTATGTAATATAATATGTAATGTGAGAGAGAGAGAGAGAGAGAGAGAGAAATCGTGCTATTGTAATATGTAATATGAATGTAATATCATATTACTAATTTGCAATGTGTGTTATGTATGTAATATGAATGTAATATCATATTACTAATGTGCAATGTGTGTTATGTACGTAATATAATATGTAATGTAAGGAATCTTACTTTTATAATATGTAATATATGTATACATTTCGTACATATATATGTAAGAAATCCGTTATATGCTAGCGTGTATAATAAGTTAGTACTTATATATTAATATAATATGTGAGGTAAAAATTGTTACCTCACAAAATGACTGATTGTGAGATATAAAAATAAAATATTTTTATAATACACATATATATATATGTATATAATTAATTGACCCTACAGAAAGAATCCTTTTGTTGGCTTTTCGTATTATAGTAATGTAGGCCCTACGTTGGGTATTACCGTTGGCCCTACGTTGGGTATTACCGTTGGCCCGACATTGGACGTGATCGTTGGCCCTACGTTGGCTATTACCGTTGGCCCGACATTGGACGTGATCGTTGGCCCTACGTTGGGTATTACCGTTGGCCCGACGCTGGCGCAACGTTGGCTGAACGTTGGCCCTGACTGTTGGGCCAACTGCAAAAAAGAGCGACATCTCTAACGGTTGCCCAACGCAAACCCCCAACGTAGGCCCAACGAAACGCCAACCGTAAATGCTACTAGGGTTAGTGACCACTCTTGGCCAACGACACCTTTTTAAGTAAAAATTAAAAACCCTGAAACTCGCATCGGTTTGAATATAAGTCGAAAAATATACAAATATCAGCCTACACATGCCGTGCATGATTGATTACACTTTTCTTAATACTTCCGTATCGGAAAATAATACCTTTCGTATTCAAATTTAAATTAATTAGTTTGGTACGTTAACATTTGTTACCAATATGAACAAAACATAATTTTTAAAACTATACTTTTGTTCTGTAGATTACTTAAGTGAACGTCGTACATATATAATTAGGTTTACGTGAATGCATCCCTAGTAGCATTTACGGTTGGCGTTTCGTTGGGCCTACGTTGGGGGTTTGCGTTGGGCAACCGTTAGAAATGTCGCTCTTTTTTGCAGTTGGGCCAACAGTCAGGGCCAACGTTGGGCCAACGTTCAGCCAACGTTGCGCCAGCGTCGGGCCAACGGTAATACCCAACATAGGGCCAACGATCACGTCCAATGTCGGGCCAACGGTAATACCCAACGTAGGGCCAACGATCACGTCCAATGTCGGGCCAACGGTAATACCCAACGTAGGGCCAACGGTAATACCCAACGTAGGGCCTACATTACTATAATACGAAAAGCCAACAAAAGGATTCTTTCTGTAGGGTCAATTAATTATATACATATATATATATATATATATATATATATATGTGTATTATAAAAATATTTTATTTTGATATCTCACAATCAGTCATTTTGTGAGGTAACAATTTTTGCCTCACATATTATATTAATATATAAGTACTAACTTATTATGCACGCTAGCATATAACGGATTTCTTACATATATATGTACGAAATGTATACATATATTACATATTATAAAAGTAAGATACCTTACATTACATATTATATTATGTACATAACACGCATTGCCCATTAGTAATATGACATTACATTCATATTACATACATAACACGTTGCACATTATTAATATGATATTACATTCATATTACACCTCTTCAATAGTTCTGATAATTACAACAGTTCCGCTTAAGATGGTGAAACAAGAATCGGATAAAGACGTACTTAAAATACAACTGTTTTTCGCAGTTATAGATATTGGCGTAGCTGCATGGCTGATGATCAATCGAACACTTGTGCCTCAGTAAAATCTGAAAAATGACATAGAAATTAATCTTACAACAAGAAAAGCAAAAGGAAACAAAATTGTTAATTGCAATTGAATGCATGCATAAATTACACACAGTCTTTAGAAAGTATCTACAATACGTGGTAACACATATAATTAAGTATAGGTATAAATAATTGTTAAACTAAACCACTCATTACTAATTTAACAATATACTTACAAATATTTGGCGTAGCTGCATCCATATGGCTGCTGTTCTACCGAACGATGATGCTGAATTGAATTAAATTAATGGTGTTGAATTAAATTCCACCACTTTGTACATTATCAAAATTTTTTGTTAATGAAATGAAGTAAAACACGCGACACAAAGAACGACCACTTCGACAGTTCGACACAGCACAGAAGAATGAAATAGTGAAAATCGACAAATACCAAATGACGATCGACGCTACATATATCTTGAACGACGGGTATTCGTCGTTGGTCCTATGTTGGGTATTCGTCGTTGACCCAACGTTGGGTATTCGTCGGCAAACTGACGGTAATTTTTCTTCGTTGGCCTTATGTTGGGTATTCGTCGTTGGCCCTATGTTGGTTATTCGTCGTTGGCCCAATGTTGGGTATTCGTCGGCAAACTGACGTAATTTTTCTTCGTTGGCCCTAGATTGGGGATTTGTCGGCAAAACCACTAACCATGCCCCACCATTCCCCAACAAACTCCCAACCGTTGGCCACCGTTGGCCAACCGTAAATGCTACTAGGGTTAAGTCTGTGCTTTCAGTTTCGTTTCCGTGTAAAGCAATACAACGTGGCAACATGGCAAGTGCTAAAAATAGATTGTGGCAGAGAGTATATGAGAGTGCTCACGCCCGGGTTATGGCCGTGCCACTTTTGGCTGCCATCATCTCTTTTAGTCCGGACAAGAACCCGTCTGGACACTTAGTCCGGACAAGACTCCGTCTCGACACTTACAAGGAGACCCCGCGTATCGAGACACCCAGATCTGAACGAAATTTTGTGTGAACATAGCTTAGACATTCTCATGAACTATCCCATTGGCTTTCTCTTGAATGGGCAGCCGTTTTCGAGATAATCGATATTGAAATGCGACATGTAAGTTATATTCCATGAGTGAAAGCCTCTTGTCACAGAGGTCCGTGGCCGAGTGGGTTGAGCGAATGTCTACCACGAGGTTGGTCGGGGTTCGCGTCCCGTGTCGGCATTTTTTTTTAAATATTTTTTTTCACTTTTTTTTTATTTTTCTACGTTCTACACATTATTTCTAATATAATAAATGACAAGTAATCTAGTTTTACGATAGACAAGATATATGTTTCCGCGCGGGGAAATTTTTTTGTTTCTTTTTCGAAGTTTTTGCAATAATGTAAAATAAGTTTACAACAAATAAGCAAGAAATTAAATATATTAACACCACGATTCCCGCCAGCACGTAGTGGGGTGATGAGCGTCGAAAAAGCACCCGAAACATAAGTATATTCTGCACCACGAACACCGCACAAATACTGTTGCACTTTCGTTGCAGTTGCACTTTTCTTTTTTTAAATCTTCCGGAAACGCTACCTCGTTCACGTTGGCGTAAATGAATATAATATTATATAATTATAATATAATTATAATATAATATTATATAATTATAATATTTTTTTTATCTTTTATATTTTTTTTATCATTTCTTTTCCTTTCTTTTATCCCTTCACCTGGCCGTCGGTGGCCTGAAAAACACATGTTGCTGTTTCTCTCCTTCTCTTGCTCGGTAAGACAGTCCCAAAGTAGTAGAGCAACATGTGTTTTTCGGGCCATCGTCGCCCAGGTCTGGTCTACAACATCTAACAATAAATTGTACGCATTAAAAACGGCTCAAAAATAGCTTTATTGCTGCTTGCCTCGCAAACCGTCCAGACCATTTGCTCGCCAAATGTTTCATTGTGCGTGCCGATGGCCGCTACAGGGCGATTACTTAAAAATACTGAAGTTGAAAAGATACTGTTTTATGATAATTTATTAGAGTCTTCGTATTTTGGCTAAAGGCCTCAACACAGCAAAAATAATTTGCGTTATAATACTTACCACAACGAATATGTTAGATTTTTATCAAACATATATCTTGTCTATCGTAAAACTAGATTACTTGTTATTTATTATATTAGAAATAATGTGTAGAACGTAGAAAAATAAAAAAAAAGTGAAAAAAATGCCGACACGGGACGCGAACCCCGACCAACCTCGTGGTAGACATTCGCTCAACCCACTCGGCCGCGGACCGCTGTGACAAGAGGCTTTCACTCATTGAATATAACTTACATGTCGCATTTCAATATCGATTATCTCGAAAACGGCTGCCCATTCAAGAGAAAGCCAATGGGATAGTTCATGAGGATGTCTAAGCTATGTTCACACAAAATTTCGTTCAGATCTGGGTGTCTCGATACGCGGGGTCTCCTTGTTAGTCCGGACAAGAATCCGTCTCGACACTTAATCCGGACAAGAATCCGTCTCGACACTTAATCCGGACAAGAATCCGTCTCGACACTTAGTCCGGACAATAATCTACATCATCTTTGGCCTTGATCAGAACGAACAGTTTATATCGTTTTATATAAAATATGTAACTAAGATTCTTTCACGAAGTGAAGGAAATATCGTGTATTAAAATAACTGCAAAAAACAATTATTTAATAAGGTCTAATAAAAGACAGGATTGCAGAAGTAGACACGTTGTACGGAATAACTAATTTAATTTTTTATTTAAACAAAAAAGATCGAACAACATTTAAGCTCTTCTTGCAACAAACTAGAAAATGTATGTACAAGGTACTATTTACTTAG
Source organism: Lasioglossum baleicum (assembly GCF_051020765.1). Lineage (NCBI taxonomy): Eukaryota > Metazoa > Arthropoda > Insecta > Hymenoptera > Halictidae > Lasioglossum > Lasioglossum baleicum. The sequence goes on from NC_134945.1 coordinate 4,612,194, forward strand.
GACTTTTAGAAATTATATTTAGTTTGAAAGTCGGAATATAACTATGGACTGGAAAATAAAAGAAAGGCGAAACAAAACAATTAATCGAAAATCAAAAAATCATTTATTATCACAAATTAATATCATTTATTACACACACACTCAAAAAACACAAATATTATAATACATAGACAAATATAATCCAAATAATATAAAACAAATAAATAACTATTATAATACATAACAACTATATATTGATAGGGATGCAATAACAATTAACTAGGTGAAAGCCGATGGAGGAAGTATTGACCTTTTGGCAGGCAGCGATGACAGCGATGATTCTGCATATAGGAAAATGCATTTTATTATTCAAATCTGAAGGTTTTTTTTACTCTATTTAAATATGTATTATTATCTACTTAAACCTATTTAAAAAATAATACAGATTATTTACATGTTCAAAAAATTATATTTGTTGAAACAATTTAATTTACCTAGAAAATTCTGTTTATATATAAAAGGATACGAAAACTTTTATCTGAGCAAAAATATACTTTGTTTAGACAATTTTTCTTGCAAGATTCTGTTAAAAAAGGATGTTAACTAATAAAAAAATATTTGTTTTAAACTTAATTTGTTTCAAAACGATTGTTGCAAAATTTAACATATTTAAAAACTGTACTTGCTTAAATAGATTGTATAGTTAGAAAAATTAAATTTATGAAATATTTGATTATCTAATACATTTAAATAAAAAACATATTTGATTGAATTGTAAATGATTAATTAAACTTACATTAGCGGATCTTGATCATTTCCATCGTTGACTCAGCTTCTCCCGACTCGCGTTTCAGCTACTCGGTCCACCGAAACGCGAGCTCGGAGAAGCGTGGAAAAATTGGCGACGATGGTATCTAATGTACGACGATGTATCTAATTCAAAGATCCTTTCGGATCCTTCAAGATCCTTTTGACCAGCTCGAGGCTTGAATGAACACGTTCCGAGGCCCGAGGGTTGGGCCCCCTAGACCTGAGCCCAGAACACAATAGCAGTACAATAAACACGGCCGGGGGATTGCCCGGCCGTGTTTATGGCACCACTCGGCCAAGGCGCCTGAGGCACCGATGATAGGCAAAAATATTGAATTAGATACTTTTTTCAAGATATCTTCACGAGTAAACACAGTAAGCAGTGACCGAATTCTATCGAGTTTAGACTTTTCTTAATCGGAAGAAGGCCACGAACTGGCTCGTGGCACTTTCGTGAGGGCATCACGGAAAGATCAACAAGTTCAGGATTCACTTGTCAGGGGTTTCATGCCGAGCTACCTGGCTGACCGGGGGATCGCCCGGCCGTGTTTATTGCACCACTCGGCCTAGGCGACCGAGGCACCGATGATGGGCAAAAATATTGAATTAGATACTTTTTCCAAGATATCTTCACGACTCGTGAAGCCAGGTAGCTCGGCATGAAACCCCTGACAAGTGAATCCTGAACTTGTTTATTTTTCCGCGATGCCCGCACGAAAGTGCCACGAGACAGTTCGTGGCGTTCTTCCGATTAAGAAAAGTCTAAACTCGATAGAATTCGGTCACTGCTTACTGCTTTTACTCGTGAAGATATCTTGGAAAAAGTATCTAATTCAATATTTTTGCCCATCATCGGTGCCTCGGGCGCCTAGGCCAAGTGGTGCAATAAACACGGCCGAGCAATCCCCCGGCCCTCGGGCCTCGGAACGTGTTCATTCAAGCCTCGACCTGGTCAAAAGGATTTTGAAGGATCCGAAAGGATCTTTGAATTAGATACAGAAACTAGTTACAAATGTATCCGTAGCTTCGGATCCTTCTGCTTCGGATACAACAGTATCTAATTAAACGTCGGATACAAGTTACTTTTGTATTTATATCTTCGAGAGTAACTAATTACAAATTTTGTATCTATTAGTCGTGATCCGAAATTTGTATCTAAGTACATATTTTTCCCAATTCTGTTTAGAAGGCATATCTTAGATTTTCATTATAGGCATAGATAAAAAAGTTAAAAATCGTAACCTGTACATTTATCTTCAAAATTCCAAGCAATAGTAATTTAAGAAAAAAATTCTTATACATTATCTATTAAAGTGACTTTTCTAACATCTTAAAAAAATCCATATTTCGTATATCCATTCCAATATGTCCACCATGGAGATAGAAGAAAGGTCAAAGAGTCACTGCACACGGTGTGCGAGTTGATGGGAAAAGCCCAAGATGAATTGCTGCAGCTCTCAACTGACCCTGGAGGTCTGCAAAGTATATGTATAACACATCATTGCTATTGAGGCATAGAAAGATGTCCGAGTCATTCTTGGTGGCACCGACAATAAAGTAATAAAGAACCATTCTTGACACTAGTGCGATGGTAAAGAACGACTTCATTCCATTCAAACCGATGCACAGTGGGCCCAAACGCCAATCTAGCTGATATAAAGTCGTATTTTCAATCACATACTATTACTTACTTTTTTATTTGTTTCCATTCTTAAACCCCTGTAGATGTTTAAATTATATTCTGTTTTGCTCTGAATACTTTTTATATAGGGTAATATTTACGCAAAAGTCTATAGTCGCTGCGGCCTTTATAAAGAGTCCCCCAGAACGGTCAGTGCTTTTGCTACTGGTAAACGTTAATATTAAATGCGAATATTTTGCCTTTCATGGGTTTTGTAGAAGAAAGTACGTACTTTCATTCTGTAATTACAGAATTTGCAAAAGTTAATGAATTTTCCAAATACCCGTGTTCAAAGGTAGACAATTTTTTACTTCATGCATTTCAGTTTTTCGAATGTAAGTAACCAAATTTACGCGTATTCGTCGAATTTCCTGTTTGATTTCGTAATGTAGACTCTGTTTTTTAATTCTTGTAAAAATCAGCTGCCAGAATTTGCCAGAAATTGTTTAATGTAACTTTAAAGTTTGGAACAGTTTGCGATCACTCATAAAGAGGGTTTAAGATTTTTGTGGTTCATAGTACTGACTGAGAGGAGTAAAAAAATGTTTAATCAATGTAGGTCATAAAATTAATACTTCTAGTGTAAAACGGAATTTTATGTTTTATTGTGACAGCACATAAACGAATAGGATGGCTGTATAAGATTTAAAAGACTGATACCTTATAGTACTTACTTAATTGTATTTGATATAAAGAATGTTTTGTGAAAGATTTTTTTTAATATTCTGAAAATTGACAGGATTAGAGTAAAAATTGCACGAGTAAATATGACAAGCATTGATAACTGTGTGTCCACGCGGCGATAGATGAACACTCAGTAATCGATGAAAACTCTGAACAGGATTCTGGTTATTATAAATGTTTTTAGAATCCAAGACTTTCGGTTTTCTGTGCAAGTCAAGTAACTGGTAATTACCTGTCTATCATAAAATAAGGACCGCGACCGGGCGCGACCGCGGGGCCTCGGCTGCGGCCGGGAAGTCTCAATCATGGTTGGGAGGAATAGTCCTCGGTCGTAAGGTTTTTCCCGTAACAAACACGAATTTTTGGAAAAAACGGCTATATTTCCCTGTCCAGAGATCGTCAGTATCTCTCCTATAGTGTAGGTGTGTATTCAGTGCATGGATGTGTGTATAAAACTAATCAAGTGTGTATGTTTGTAAATATATATGAGGTTTTTATTTTAGTGTCCGTTTCAGTTCATTTTGTGACTAAAAACGCTAGTAACTTTAATTTCCGCAGAAATGCTCCTTCTCTCTAAAATTACATTAATGTAAATGACTATAAAAAGTTAAAAAAATTTTTTTGTGGTCCAAATTACCATAAATTTAAAGATTGAAGTCTCCCGGTTACAACGACTCCATACAAGTTGCAATAAGAAGCTGCGTTTGATCACTATGATTTGTTATCAGCTAGATTGGCATTTGGGCCCACTGTGCGATGAGGGTTTCGGGGTTTTTACCTCTTCATTAAAAAGGTATCGATGGCCAAGAGTGGTTACTAATATTGTTCTCGAGGTATAAATAGGGTCATTAAAGGTGAGCGCATACTAGATGGTCGCGGGAAGGCCGCGGATCGTTTCGAGAAGGCAGGGGCCTTGGAGGAAGGGAGCAAGGAGTCCATGCGGCAACAAATCTCTAGCAGGTAGACGGAGAGCAAAGCTCCGCGGCCTTCTCGAGACCCTCTAGTATGCGCTCACCCTTAGTCGTATACAGTCTGCTGGTAAAAATACCAACTCGAGACCAGCGGTATAGACAACGGCTCATAATAGCGGTCCGCTTGACTCGTCTCTACCTGAAACGGGGGGTACGTATTTTATTTATCGATATAAGTCCCCAACACGGGTCTGCCGAGGGTCATTTATACGCCAGGGATACTATTCTTTGAGTTTTTCTGAACGCCGAGAAGTGTAAACATATTTTTATGGAACTTTCACCAACATATCGTGGCATTTTTCTTGAGATTTACATAATGGTAGCACTTTGAATATTGAATATCGATTTTCTTGGCTTGTTTCATGTTTAGCGAGCTAAAAAAAATAAGACATTTTTTCCTATAACTCTGATTCAGCGACGATATCGGCACATCCACTGAAGGTGTACGTCTTTGAAGTCAATCGGTCGACTAGACTCTAGTCACTAGAGTTTGAGATATCATGTCAGCCATGTAAAAAAACTTTGTTTCGAGAAAAACGCGTGTTTAAAGTTTCTCATACCCGTTATATGAGAATGGCATACTTACGACTAGTCTGCTAACCCAGGTCCATACAATGGTCCTTCCTCGTGTTCAAAAAGTCCTGTTTACTTTCAGAAAATGCAAAAAATAAAAAATCAATTTTTTTAGTGGTGTAGACTAGAATACCCACTTAATAATAACTGTAGCTAAAAATATGAAAAAATCGGAGATAGTGTTGATGACAATACCTCATTATTCAATTAATAATATTCAAGATGGTTGCATTTACGCCTCGATATGAAATCTGTATTTCTTCGAATTCTTCCGGGTTTTTTTTTTACAACTAGAGTTTGCAACTACAAGATTCGGAAAAATTAAAATACACCTCTATCATTATAATTAATGTTATATTTAATTTATATTAATTAGAGACTTGTATATTAGATCTATATCTTAGTTACATATTTTATATAAAACGATATAAACTGTTCGTTCTGATCAAGGCCAAAGATGATGTAGGTTATTGTCCGGACTAAGTATCGAGACGGATTCTTGTCCGGACTAAGTGTCGAGACGGATTCTTGTCCGGACTAAGTGTCGAGACGGAGTCTTATCCGGACTAAGTGTCGAGACGGGTTCTTGTCCGGACTAAAAGAGATGATGGCAGACAAAAGTGGCACGGCCATAACCCGGGCGTGAGCACTCTCCACTCTCATATACTCTCTGGTACTGCATGGTACGTATGCCGAGCTATTGAACGTTCGTGGTATTTTATCGTCTGCTTAGATTTTCGAAAAGTGTGATTCTCTCGCACAGAGGAAGTATATCAACATGTTTCGTCACCTTGTGAGACCCGTGGCTCGGATTGCAAGTCGAGGTACGATAGTAGATATTATATACTTTGTTATCACGGTATCGGACGTACTTTTTCATTTGAAAGCCCTTACATAATATCAACGAATGTTACTTTTGTTATATCTTTTTAGAAATTACATGCCTTCAAAATTTGCGATTTTTTATATCCGGCCCGATTGAACTACATTTTTTTTGTTGTATTCGGAAAGGATTGAGCTATTATAAAATAATTTTTTCAGCCTCGATAATCGACTTTACAATGTCGAAAAATTTAAATACTTTCTTTTTTTACGTTTTTTAGATGAGGGGCCAGAGTGATTTAAATTTTGAAACTAGAGGGTTATTGTTGCTCGCTCGCTTCGCTCGCTCGCGAGTAGGGTTGTTTTTGCTCGCTCGCTTTGCTCGCTCGCGGATAGGACTGCTCTTGGGAAAGGGTTAGTGGTACGCATGGCTAGTAGTACCTATAGCTATTAATGTTTTTTTTTTATTTGGTGTGTGACTCTTCACGAGCCACACAAAGAACTTCCCGATTCGTTAGTTGCAGTATATTATTATCATTATTAAGTGTACGTTTTAAGAAGATTATACGTTTTCTACTTATCAAAATGTTTGCTATATGGCGTCACATTAAACCAACATCGTATGCTCGTTGCTCGCTTGGTTCCTTGTTATAGCATACTAATGTTGCAAAATAAATTGTCTTAATTAGTTTTTCGCAAACGATACAACTCCTCATTATCCGGGTTTGCAGTAGTGATCTTGGTTTTCTTCGATACTGTTAATTTAAATTGTCCCAAAATTTATAAACTGCGCTCAATTTTGAAACTCTGCTCAGTGCTACATACAATATTTGTAAAGTTCGCCTTTCTGATTTTTTAAAATCCAAACATACTTTCTCGTATGTTTGTCCCTGACTTTTATGAATCGTAATCGCTTCAGCAGGAACCACTGGAAATTGACTACGTGTGATTTGATATTTTTCCTCACTCGACATATTTACATGATTCGAGATTTTTAGTATTAGTGTTAAATTTTGATGAATATTTGCATTTTTCATATAATCACGATAACGAGTTCTTACTTTCACTCCTACTCTGGCCAATTGAAAATCTAACCACAATATAGACGGAATTTTAGTATTTTCTTGAAAAGTAATAAATTTTAATATTCCGCATGTGTGTGCTCCATTAATCAATCCGTTTTCAACATCAATGTTATTAATAATTATCATATAGTTTATATTAATTTTCAATTTAATCTCAGTTAATAATTCGTCTTGAACTGATTGTTTTTTTAAAGATTGTAATATAAATTTTTTTTTGTACTTTCATCGATATTCTTTGAAAATGTATTCTCGCGAGTAGAGATGATTAACTCACTCTTGCATTGGGATAATTTTCGATTATCGTAAGCGGGAACATCATCGTAAGGTACAAAAAAAATTAAAAAAAATTTTTTTTTTTTAATTTTAAAAAAATCGAAAAAAATTTTTTTGTGTAATTACGTTTGTTTCTTCGGTGGAAACTTTCCGTTCTCTCGTATAAATTGCATTGTTGAATGAACTTCTTTCGAAAAAACTAAAAAAACTAAAAAACTACTTGACCAAGATGGACCAAAATCTAATCAGCTCTAAGTTACAGCGGGGCACATCGATTGCATCATTCATCATCCTGATCGCGTTGTTACTTTTTCTGAAAACGTTAACGAAAAATTTGATTACATAGAAACGGCCATACGCACACACACACACACACACACACACACACACACACACACACACACACACACACACACACACATACGAACATTTTGCTGAAAATAGTCTAAAATGACTGCAGTGACCATGAAACGTGAAGATCTGCTAAAAAATCGATTTTCGATTTTCGGGGTCATTACAATAACTTCCCTATAAAATCGGGAAGTTAAAAAATATGGTAAAAATATATTCCTTGAAGTTTCCCCTTCAAAAAGAGCACTTGGAAACGATGGCGATTCGAAAATTGGTGTTACAATGAGCTGGGAAAGTACGCGGTCTACCCCCGTTTCAGGTAGAGGCGAGTCGAGCGCACCGCTATTATGGCCCGTTGTCTATACCGCAGGCCTCGAGAAAATACCAGCAGACTGTTTACGACTAAATGATCCTATTTATACCTCGAGAACAATATTCCCTAGTAGCATTTACGGTTGGCCAACGGTGGCCAACGGTTGGGAGTTTGTTGGGGAATGGTGGGGCATGGTTAGTGGTTTTGCCGACAAATCCCCAACCTAGGGCCAACGAAGAAAAATTACGTCAGTTTGCCGACGAATACCCAACGTTGGGCCAACGACGAATACCCAACATAGGGCTAACGACGAATACCCAACATAGGACCAACGATGAAAAATTACGTCAGTTTGCCGACGAATACCCAACGTTGGGCCAACGACGAATACCCAACATAGGGCCAACGACGAATACCCAACATAGGACCAACGATGAAAAATTACGTCAGTTTGCCGACGAATACCCAACGTTGGGTCAACGACGAATACCCAGGACCAACGACGAATACCCGTCGTTCAAGATATATGTAGCGTCGATCGTCATTTGGCATTTGTCAATTTTCACTATTTCATTCTTCTGTGCTGTGTCGAACTGTCGAAGTGGTCGTTCTTTGTGTCGCGTGTTTTACTTCATTTCATTAACAAAAAATTTTGATAATGTACAAAGTGGTGGAATTTAATTCAACACCATTAATTTAATTCAATTCAGCACCATCGTTCGGTAGAACAGCAGCCATATGGATGCAGCTACGCCAAATATTTGTAAGTATATTGTTAAATTAGTAATGAGTGGTTTAGTTTAACAATTATTTATACCAATACTTAATTATACGTGTTACCACGTATTGTAGATACTTTCTAAAGAATGTGTGTAATTTATGCATGCATTCAATTGCAATTAACAATTTTGTTTCCTTTTGCTTTTCTTGTTGTAAGATTAATTTCTATGTCATGTTTCAGATTTTACTGATGCACAAGTGTTCGATGGATCATCAGCCATGGATGCAGCTACGCCAAATATTGGTAAGTATACTGTTAAATTAGTAATGAGTGGTTTAGTTTAACAATTATTTATACCTATACTTAATTATACGTGTTACCACGTATTGTAGATACTTTCTAAAGAATATGTGTAATTTATGCATGCATTCAATTGCAATTAACAATTTTGTTTCATTTTGCTTTTCTTGTTGTAAGATTAATTTCTATGTCATTTTTCAGATTTTACTGAGGCACAAGTGTTCGATGGATCATTAGGGATGCAGCTACGCCAATATCTATAACTGCGAAAAACAGTTGTATTTTAAGTACGTCGTTATCCGATTCTTGTTTCACCATCTTAAGCGGAGCTGTTGTAATTATCAGAACTATTGAAGAGGTGTAATATGAATGTAATATCATATTACTAATGTGCAACGTGTTATGTATGTAATATAATATGTAATGTGAGAGAGATAGAGAAAGAAATCGTGCTATTGTAATATGTAATATGAATGTAATATCATATTACTAATGTGCAATGTGTGTTATGTATGTAATATGAATGTAATATCATATTACTAATGTGCAATGTGTGTTATGTACGTAATATAATATGTAATGTAAGGAATCTTACTTTTATAATATGTAATATATGTATACATTTCGTACATATATATGTAAGAAATCCGTTATATGCTAGCGTGCATAATAAGTTAGTACTTATATATTAATATAATATGTGAGGTAAAAATTGTTACCTCACAAAATGACTGATTGTGAGATATAAAAATAAAATATTTTTATAATACACATATATATATGTATATAATTAATTGACCCTACAGAAAGAATCCTTTTGTTGGCTTTTCGTATTGTAGTAATGTAGGCCCTACGTTGGGTATTACCGTTGGCCCTACCTTGGGTATTACCGTTGGCCCGACATTGGACGTGATCGTTGGCCCTACGTTGGCTATTACCGTTGGCCCGACATTGGACGTGATCGTTGGCCCTACGTTGGGTATTACCGTTGGCCCGACGCTGGCGCAACGTTGGCTGAACGTTGGCCCAACGTTGGCCCTGACTGTTGGGCCAACTGCAAAAAAGAGCGACATCTCTAACGGTTGCCCAACGCAAACCCCCAACGTAGGCCCAACGAAACGCCAACCGTAAATGCTACTAGGATTAGTGACCACTCTTGGCCAACGACACCTTTTTAAGTAAAAATTAAAAACCCTGAAACTCGCATCGGTTTGAATATAAGTCGAAAAAAAGGAATAACTAAACCTAAAATTGCATCCGTTCAGAAAGGAAAGCGCGTCATTTTTAATATACAAATATCAGCCTACACATGCCGTGCATGATTGATTACACTTTTCTTAATACTTCCGTATCGGAAAATAATACCTTTCGTATTCAAATTTAAATTAATTAGTTTGATACGTTAACATTTGTTACCAATATGAACAAAACATAATTTTTAAAACTATGCTTTTGTTCTGTAGATTATGTCTCGATCACAAGAGACCGTTTACTGGAGTAATATCGATTACTTCATTCTTTGACTCTCTCCTTTCACCTGAAGGCTGCTCAAGTCGGCCGTGGAGGATGACGAGTCATCAAGGTTGTGTTTGAATGGATTTTGCAAACATTCGGCAATGCCCAATCAACACATCGCCTTGCATTTTCATGAAACATCATTAAAATCAGCCATAAACTGATTAGAAACCTTCTTCACGATGAAGAAGGTTTCAGCACAAATCAAAAACAAATAACAAATGTTTCCCCCCATAAAAAACAGTTACGATCGATTTAACAAAACGAATTGTGTCGCTTTCGTAATCAAGCATTCATAACGAACAGAACGAATAATCTTTTCCACGACACAAAAAAAGGTAAACGTCACGTATTACCAAGCGTACAAGGCAGAGTCTGTCAGAATTAGCCTTGCTGACGAGTCCTTCTGACAGACTCGGGACGAAACGCGTTTTCTATTAGAATTAATCATCTAAAATTAATTTAACGGATGATAATCTGAACGAAACATTTATGGTCCTTCGAGCCGGATTGCGGTCTATTGAGTGCAGTTAACAAGAAGAAACCGTTTCCTCCAGCCTTTTCAACGTGAGTTACCGAACTCTCAGACAAAAATCCAGGATTCTAGTAGCCACGCACATCAGTCAAGGTAGGCACGTTCATTGAGTCCCAATTGGCCCGGTTCTTAGCAAATCTCTCGTTTCACATTGTTCAAAAATATGCCTTCCCAAACCGAAATTAATCGTCGAATTCAAACTTTGAAAAACAAGTGTAAAGCATTTAAAAATCAAATCGAGATCCTCGCAAAATACCTTGAAGAATATCAAGATTCCGCGAAAGATCGCATCAAGGTTCGTGAACGAGTTGAACGTTTACGCAAACATTTTGAAAAATTCAATGAAATTCAAGATGAACTCGGTCAATACGAAAATTTCGACGAAATAGAATCAGAACGTATGTCAATATCAAATTTGTACGATGACGTAATCGCTACCGCCATTGCTTTGTTAGAATCATTTGATGCCAATAATACATCTTCTTCAATCGCAACAATCGCGACCGTTTCATCTACGCCTTCCAAATCTTCAAACATCGTTGGAGTCCATCTCCCAAAAATAAATCTTCCGCAGTTTGACGGCCGTCTTGAAAAATGGATTTCATTCAAGGACGCCTTTCTCAGCATAATTCATTCGCATACCGGACTTTCTGATGTACAACGACTGAATTATCTAAAATTATCATTAACGGGAAGCGCTGAATCAGTCATTGAATCATTCACTATTAGTGAAGAAAATTATAAGGCAGCGTGGAATCAATTGGAAGAAACTTATAATAATAGTCGCGCACTTATTTTACGTCATTCCTCGCTTTTATTAAACTCACCCGCAATGTCGAACGATTCACCAGAGTCAATTCGTGATCTTATCAATCATATGCAATCGCAAATTAGATCTTTACAAGCCCTCGGTCGATCTTGGGAAGAAATTGCGAATGATCTTCTTACGAGCATCGCAATTGATAGAATGGGGCCTGACACACGCAAAAGTTGGGAACAAACTTTAACTGATACTCGCATGCCCAACGTAACAGATATTTTTAAATATCTTCGCAACGCTTCCCATCAATCCAAGTCATGTTCCACCACAACAACCACGAAGGCAAGGGTACACGTTTCACCAGAACCCTTAAGACATTCGTCAGTCAATCGATCTCGAGCACTGAAACGAAGTAGGGAGGCTTCGTACACCTTGTCACGTTAACCTTTTTCCGACGAGCTGTTAGACCCGCGGAAGCCGGTTACCTTCGGGCCTTGCAGGCGCTGAGACCAGGCCGCGTGCAAGCCGAGTGCACGCGGTCCGCCCGAGACAATACGAGACTCGAAGATTCGACGATTTCCTCACGAAAGCTAACGGTTCGGGCGCCAGGCACCGCAAGGATGCCACACGAAACGCCAAACTCTGCTCGAGCTCGGAGACGCCGAGGTCGAGAGCCGAATCTTCGAGATACGCGGATCGAAAATGACGTCACGACTAGGCCAGATGGTTCGAACACGGGGTGACTAGGACAACCCTCTCGGCAGGACGGATCTCACAGGGAATCGAATAATTCGACTACGATATGGTCTCGAGCTATTTATTGTAGCAGTCGTGGATTTACAAAATCAGCGGCCACGTGGCCGCGACCCGAGAGCCCGCGCTCTTCATACAAGATAGCGAAAAGATGGCCGTTCGCCGCGCGGTTGTCCTACCGATTTCGCTCGCAACGATACCGCTGACAATGATCGTCGTTCCGTCCGCAACGAACTTCGGAAACGCGAGGCGCAGATGACCGGCGAACTGCGAGACTGCCGCGATGACTTCCGCACGTGAATCGCCCCGACGCGTACGTTATCGATTTCGCGATCGAACGCCGACGGACAGAATACGCGTTTCGACAGGAGACACAGGATTCGAGAAACGCGAAGATACCGAATTGAATTACTCTCACGAACGCGACTCCTCGGAAGACACTCTTCCGCACGCAATTTACAGAGGAAAACTCTCCCGAAATATTCCCGAACAATCTCAAAGCATTCTGAGAGGAATGCGAGCGAATTATCGAGGACCGAACGGGAAGCGTTCGTCCTCTCACGACGAAGGTCGAGCCGGCGCGCAACGAAAATACCGAATGGATCACAAGTGCGACTTACCGCTTCTCGTGGCGTTATTGTTCCGTTTTCCGGAGGATAAACGGCTCCCGATAGAGCTGGGCTCGATGGAACTTCGCAGACGCCACGTAATCCTCTCAACGGGACACTCGGTTCGCAACTTCCGATTTCGCGGCGCGATTACAATGTCTGAAACACGTCTCAACGTTGTGATAGCCAGCGCGACAGTGATCCATCGATTTTCGGCCGCCTAGCGGATCGAACTCGGCTCCCCCCACTCGACCGTTTTCCCGAATTGCTTATGGCGTGTTTCCACGGCGTGACTCGGCGGCACAGGAGCGTACCCTCTTCGCGCCCTAGGGCCCCGGGCAATCACGAAATTGGTCAAGGAGCCTATCGCTCGACTTGACCAGCGGAGGGGCTTCCTCTTCTTGGCTACGAGGGCACCGACCCCGGGGCAGCTCTCCCTTGATGGGGCGAGACGACGTCAGGGTGTTCCGTCAGTCCGTATCGGACGAGATGTTCGCAAGCTGCTGTCCTGGCGGCGCCTCCGGTTTGCTTGCCGAGTGTCCTCGCACCAAGCTCTAATTTCTCGAAACGGCCATTCGCTTTTCCGTCGGGCGCTTCCTGACCTTGGGGCGATTGTTCATTTCCCGTGACAATTCGGACGGTCGGTGGTTCCTTCTGCGCGTTCCATATACGGCCCTGAAACTTGCCGTTCTCGGCACGCGCGACAGATGTCATTAGGAGGTCCTCGATAATATCGGGATCTCTTAAAGGAGCGCTCTCGAATCCTGTCTCGGTACGTGTCCCGTTAGAGGGCGGTCCGGTCCTTTATCGCTCTCGAAAATATGCCCGGAACAAACGGAGAAGGGACGTCGCAAACGTTGCAACGTCACAACCTCTAAAGGAAAATCATCGTCACCGTATTTAAAGACGCGAACATTCGCAACAACTATTTCACTTCAAAATTGCCGAATCTGCAAATCAACTGATCATAATCATTTGCTTGTCCGAAATTCACAAATATGCCGATCAATGAACGATGGACAACTATACGAAATGCCAAATTATGCCCGAATTGTCTTCAATCCGATCATACAATCGAGGCATGCCAGGCTGGTCGATGTCGCGTATGTAAAGGAAAACATAATACTAAACTGCATCAAGACACGAAACTACCAATTAACAAATCTGAAAAATGACTAGTACAGACTATCACCAACCGACAGACGCTACAACACCATACCCTTTTTTCAAACGGTCTAATAAACGGTCTATTGACGACAGCAACACTTTACGTGTTAGATCGTAATCAACAACCACAATTATGTCGTGCATTAATTGACACTTGTTCCAACGCCAATCTTATAACAGAAGAATTAGCAAGTCCTTTACAATTACCTACGACTCAACAAATTGCTAAAATCGAAGCGTTGAATCAATTAAATACGATGACGAACAAACTTGTTACGGCAACTATTAAATCACGATTATCGAATTTCACACGCACATTAACTTTTTGTACGATACAACAAATAACAGGTCTGGTACCTGATTGCCAGATAGATCGAACAACGTTTCACATTCCGGCAAATTTACGCTTAGCAGATCCAGAATTTCATCGCCCCAACAATATCGATATGCTTCTCGGATCCGGTATAGCATTGTCTTGTCTAAGTATTGGTCAAATTAATCTTTCAAAACAACGTGATATCGATTTAATTTTACAAAAAAGTCAATTTGGATGGATTTTGGGAGGCGGTATTCAAACAACGCCACGACTAACTCACAAGAGCTTTACTACGACCGTGCACTTTGATATACAGAAATTTTGGGAGGTTGAGGAAGGTCCAGAAAAACAATTTCGTTCTTCCGAAGATCAGACATGTGAAAATTATTTTGCCACAACCGTGCAACGTGACAAATCTGGACGATATATTGTAGCATTGCCATTTAATGAAAAGAAAGATCAACTCGGTGAATCGCGATCACGTGCTCTGAATCGGTTATTTTCTCTCGAACGAAAAATGGAACGCGATCCAGAATTAAAACAACGATATACAGAGGTATTGAATGAATATATCACGCTCGGACATATGAATCAAGTAGAGAACACCGAAACGCCAGGTTTCTATTTACCGCATCATGCAGTCATAAAACTATCAAGTTCGACTACGAAGGTCCGTGTTGTCCTTGACGGTTCCGCGAAATCAAGCTCAAACATATCATTGAATGACACTTTAATGACCGGCCCAACAATACAGGATGATTTATTCGCGCTTCTATTACGTTTTAGAATGCACACTTATGTTATCACCGGAGATATTGAGAAAATGTATCGTCAATTTCTTGTTCGACCCGAAGATCGTGCTTATCAAAGAATTTTGTGGCGAGTTTCCAACGGTCAGATAGCTACTTTCGAATTAAATACGATTACTTTCGGACTTTCGTCAGCACCGTATCTAGCCATACGATGCCTGCATCAACTCGCAAACGATGAACAATTTGATATGCCTGAGGTTTCCGCGCTTCTTAAAAGAGATTTATACGTAGACGATCTACTTACTGGCGCTGAGTCAATCACAGAGCTAAAAATTATACAACGTCAAATGTCTGCATTATTGAAAAGAGGTGGTCTTAACATCCGACAATGGGCATCGAATGAACCAACTCTTCTCGCTGAAATACACAAAGATCTAATACATCCAAAAATCTTTGGGGATTTGGGATCGATGAAAACTCTGGGAATATCATGGGACATACGAAACGATACCATTCGATATTCAGTTCAGCCCGTGACATCTAATAAAATCACCAAACGGAATATTCTTTCGACTATTGCCAAGATATTTGATCCATTAGGTTTACTCGGACCTATTACCATCGTCGCAAAAATCTTGATGCAACAGCTCTGGGCACTAAAGATTGATTGGGATGAATCACTCCCAGCCAATCTTCATACTGAATGGATCACCTTCAAAAATGATTTACAGTTATTAAATGATATCGAATTTAATCGCCACACAAAACTCAAAGACGCACAACGTATCGAACTCCACGGTTTCTGCGATGCAAGCGAACGAGCATATGGCGCTTGTCTATACATACGATCAGTGACATCTTCGAATTCCATCGACACCAATTTACTTTGTGCAAAATCGCGCGTTGCACCATTAAGTCAAATCACCCTTGCACGTTTGGAATTATGCGGTGCCGCGTTATTGGCTACCTTATATCAAACAGTTCAAGCTGCCTTTATACATCACATAGATGAAACATTTTTCTGGACCGATTCTACCATCGTATTGAATTGGATTTCCAAACAACCTTCTACGCTAAAAACTTTCGTTGCGAATCGCGTGGCCGAAATACAACGAAAAACTGATATAAACTCATGGCGTCATATTAAATCTTCTGAAAACCCAGCCGATCTCATTTCACGAGGAATGATATCTGCAGAATTCACACACAGCTATATTTGGCGTCATGGACCAAGGTGGTTCGCCAGAGAACAATCGACGTGGCCGATCTCTCGATTCGTCATTTGTAACGATATACCGGAATTGCGAAATATGACTTGTTTAATCAGTAAAAACGCACAAAACGATGAAATTCTTTTGCGCTATTCATGCATTCAAAAACTCAGGCGAATTATCGCATATTGTTTGCGTTTCCAACCGAAACATCGTTGCACGGGACATTTATCTATCCAAGAGATCCACGAAGCAAATCGTCGCATAATAAAACTTTTACAATCCACTTCTTTCGCAATTGACATTCAAGAAATAAAATCAGGAACACTATCGAATAAAAATAAACTCCAACCACTGCGTCCATTCCTCGATCAACAAGGAATCCTCCGTGTTGGAGGACGATTACAAAATTCTATGTTACCATATGACCAGAAACATCCAATTTTAGTACCTCGAGGACACCACATTACAAAACTTATTATTCGCGACTCCCATTTAAAAAACCATCACACTGGAATCACAGCCACTTTATATGATGTGCGACAAATATATTGGCCTATAGATGGGAAGAACACAACACGTCAAGTTGTTCGCCAATGTGTACGATGTTTTCGAACCAATCCACCAGAAGTTAAATATGTCATGGGAAATTTACCTGCGGCGCGCGTTACCGAAAGTCGACCATTTATCAATTGTGGCGTAGATTACTGCGGTCCCTTTTTTATCAAAGAACGTCGTTACAGAAATAGAACACGAATCAAGGTTTATGTTGCGGTTTTTACCTGTTTCGCGACTAAGGCCGTACATTTAGAACTGGCCACTGATCTATCAACTGAAGCTTTTCTTGCTACTTTCAAACGATTTATCGCTCGACGAGGACTTTGTCGAAATATCTATTCCGACAATGGCTCAAATTTCATTGGAGCAGATAACGAATTAATAGAATTATACAAAACATTACCAACGGATGCGAAAATACAACAATTTCTCTTACCTAAGGGTATTACTTGGCATTTCACTCCAGCGTTATCACCTCATTTCGGCGGTTTGTGGGAAGCGGCCGTCAAATCTTTTAAACATCATATCAAACGAGTAGTTGGTGAAGAATTATTTACTTACGACCAATTTAATACATTTGTAATTGAAATAGAAGCGATTTTAAATTCTCGTCCTCTCACTCCCCTGTCGTCTGATCCAAATGATATTTCTGTTTTAACACCGGGCCATTTCTTAATTGGTGATTCTTTGACGTGTTTGGCCGAGACTGATTTCAGCAATACACCATTGAATCATTTGTCGACATGGCAACACATCCAAAAAGTCAAGCGAGATTTCTGGACAAGGTGGCATAAAGAATATATTCACCATCTTACTATCCGTCATAAGTGGACCAAAGGATCTCACAATATTTCCACGGGAACAATTGTATTGTTGAGAGATGACAAACTTCCACCATTATGTTGGTTGTTGGGTCGTGTCGAACAAGTACATCCAGGAACCGATGACATCATTCGAGCAGTAACCGTTCGAACTGCTACCGGAGTTTATAAACGCAACGTAAAAAAACTCGCACCTTTACCAAACTTTGAATGATCACCGCATGATGATACGCACCCAGTTTAAAACAATAAGTAAGTCTTTTCTAATTTTTCATTTTTTAAAATTGATCGATCGAATCGATCAACGGGGGGAGCATGTCTCGATCACAAGAGACCGTTTACTGGAGTAATATCGATTACTTCATTCTTTGACTCTCTCCTTTCACCTGAAGGCTGCTCAAGTCGGCCGTGGAGGATGACGAGTCATCAAGGGTGTGTTTGAATGGATTTTGCAAACATTCGGCAATGCCCAATCAACACATCGCCTTGCATTTTCATGAAACATCATTAAAATCAGCCATAAACTGATTAGAAACCTTCTTCACGATGAAGAAGGTTTCAGCACAAATCAAAAACAAATAACAAATGTTTCCCCCCATAAAAAACAGTTACGATCGATTTAACAAAACGAATCGTGTCGCTTTCGTAATCAAGCATTCATAACGAACAGAACGAATAATCTTTTCCACGACACAAAAAAAGGTAAACGTCACGTATTACCAAGCGTACAAATTTTCTATTAGAATTAATCATCTAAAATTAATTTAGCAGATGATAATCTGAACGAAACAGATTACTTAAGTGAACGTCGTACATATATAATTAGGTTTACGTGAATGCATTAAACAATCTACGAATTAAAAATATCGAAACATTAAAAAATTTTATATTTACATAAACAATTAAAAACATTAAAAAGATTTTTTAACAAGTCAACGAATAATTAGATAATCGTTTAATAAAATTATTAACGAATGAAAATTCTATACTTTAAATTAAGGAGCAATATGACTCTGAATTTCGACAGCTCCGGAAAGCAGACAAGAAACCGCTGAAACGCTTTCGATGCGGGCAGGCGAGCATCGACGGTTACTGTACGAATATAATCCGGCAACATTGCACTTTTAAAGCTGACAACGCTGTAAAATCTAGCGTCCTGAGCCAAACACCTTTCGCGTTGTAACGTCATGTAGTTCACTAGCTGACCGTTCCATTTCGATAGAGTCCGCTGTCGTGCTAGGGCATTTTCTACAGGGTCGGTAATTCAGGATCCCGGCACGACTGAACAATAGCATGCACAGT
This sequence comes from Lasioglossum baleicum, assembly GCF_051020765.1. NCBI lineage: Eukaryota > Metazoa > Arthropoda > Insecta > Hymenoptera > Halictidae > Lasioglossum > Lasioglossum baleicum. The sequence goes on from NC_134945.1 coordinate 4,631,055, forward strand.
CTGTACAAATCTTAAGTCTGTGCTATTAAAGACTGCCAGCCCCTGTGTTATTCCGCGGGACCAGTAAGTGGGCGCGAGTGGGCGCGGGGATAACGTGAAAGTTACAGTGATCTGATATACCACATCGCTAAAAGTTCTAAATAGTGCTAAAGTAGTGCCAAAACATCGTCTGAAATATGGCGGAGAAAGTAACATTTAATAATAATCGATATGGTTTCATGATAATTCGCATTCACACCGATGCATCGCGACGAGAATCTCCTCAGTGGTCTTCTTTACCGACAAAATGCCGTCGTTGGCCTTCTGTTTCTCTGGATGGAGCTAAAATATATCCTAGAGGGCGTAAGAAATACCGAAAAATTCGAGTCCCGCCAACTCCCATAAGGCTGGCAGTCTTTAATAGTATCTCGTCGGTGCTGCCAGCCTTACGGGAGTTGGCGGGACTCGAATTTTTCGGTGTTCTCTTGCGCCCTCTAGGATATATTCTGACTGGAGTGAGAAACAGGAGGCCACCGACGGCCCTTCGTCGGTGCAGAAGACACTGTATTGGTATCGTGTTAGCAACGCGCCCGCGCGCTACACTCACCAGCGTACCTTTACTATATCCGTGTGCGCTGCTTGTGCGCTTGTGCCGGCCGCAATCTATTTTTAGCACTTGCCATGTTGCCATGTTGTATTGCTTTACGGCTTACGGAAACGAAACTGAAATTCGACTGTCGAGCCGTCGAGCGTATGAATCTCAATCTGGAGCTAGCCTTCGAGTCCCCGTGCAGCGAGGATTTATTTTTATTTTTATTTTTCATTACTTTTTTAATTACATTTTTTAACCTTCCAAAAAATTAAAAATGTTAAAACTATGTTCAAAATATGTATTCATTATAAATAGAAACATTTTGTTACTGTCATAATTGCATTAATAAAAATTGGTATATGAGAACACGTTGATGGTATTTATTTGGACTGATTGGAGAATACGAAAATGCAGGAAGTATTTTTTAGTTTATGAAACAATTTGTAGATTTATTAGTTGTCAAACAAATAATAAAATAAATTGTATAATATATATAATTGATTTTATACACACAATTTGATCTTCTGTCTTCCTATAATAAAAAAATACAGTCATAACTATAATTATAATAGAATTTCATAAAATATTGAGGTTATTGCAAACTCATCTTTTTTCGCGATGATGCTCTAATTTTATTGCTTCTCTCGAATGTCCATTTCCTTCCGAGACAGTGGCGTTTCTAGGTGTAAATAAAAAATGTTGATATAAAATGTATCATAATTAGACTACAATTATTCTAATAACGTGGAATGTAGTACGTATTAAGTTTTAATTACCAGGATTTTCTTCTTCGACGTTAAGCACCCTTTACTGTTTCTCGTAATTTACGTACGTATATGTACATTAGGGTGGACCTTATTTTTCGACCATGAAATTTTTTGGCCCCGTAAACCAGAATTGTAACAAATGTTGGGAAAATGATCTGGAAAAATTTTGGGGCCGATTGGATCATGGGAAAATGAGGCGCAGCAAATTTGAAAATTTTGAATATTTTAAATCTTGACATAAATAGACGTTATGATATATCGTTGAATTTGTCTTTTTTCTCTCTAAGAATCCATATATAGCATAAACAGTTGTTGATAGAAAAAACATCCGTGACCTTGAAAGCTTGAAATAATGACTTTGAAAAAATTTTTTTCTCTGATACTATATCCACCTCCTTATATGTATACTACAACTTTTGTTTGAAGAGTTTTTTCATATATACATGACTGACAGACATACGGAAGCATACAACTGCGCATATAGCTATTTTCATAGCTACACATGCTGCCGAATAATGCAAATTACGCTTCGTAAACGAAAAAATAGGACTTTTGAGGCAGATAGCGCCTTAGATCCATGTTTTATCTGGTGTTTTTTTTTGACTAGTGAAAAACCCCGTGTTTGTATTATCGAGAAATGAGTAAATGAATATCTTGCAATCCTGGAAGTCTCTCTACTCCCTTATACAGGGTGAGTCACCAAACGTTACCACCTCAAATATCTTTGTTGTTTCTAAAGATACGTAAAATATGGTAAGGACAATGTTGAATGGTACAATGGTGCTGACACGATGCAAAAAAAAAATTTTGTTTTTATGTCATTTTTTCAGAGATATGAAGGTGACCTTCATTTTTTTAAATGGAATGAGGTATTTTTTAATACATCAATCGATGCAGCTGGACATTCGTTATAATAAAGTACTAACCTATGTATGTCGAAAAGTTATTAGTTCAGGAGATATTTCAATTTAAATAACTCTAAAACACCATTACTGTCGTGATAAGACGTTACATAAGTAAGTAAACACTGACGTCGTAGTACGACAGTAATGGTATTTTAGAGATATTTAAATTGAAATATCTCCTGAACTAATAACTTTTCGACATACATAGGTTAGTACTTTATTATAACGAATGTCCAGCTGCATCGATTGATGTATTAAAAAATACCTCATTCCATTAAAAAAAATGAAGGTCACCTTCATATCTCTGGAAAAATGACATAAAAACAAAATTTTTTTTTTTGCATCGTGTCAGCCCCATTGTACCATTCAACTTTGTCCTTACCATATTTTACGTATCTTTAGAAACAACAAAGATATTTGAGGTGGTAACGTTTGGTGACTCACCCTGTATATGTATATATAAATAAATTCATTAATACGCTCCAATCTACAAAAGAAAAACAGTTATAATATCGGAAAAAGAAGTTATTATGAATAATAAGTAGTCTGACTGAAACATAGACTGAAGGTGGTCAATGATACCGCTGAACGGGGCGTTAAAGTAATGGAGGATCATAATAAAATTTTATATAGAAACAAAGAGGAGAAAAAATATATACTATACAAACTGTGATGGAATATCGACAGCAGTATCCTGACGCCACAAAACAGATTTGTCAAAGGATTTTTAAATATTTTTTAATATAGAGAGAAACACCTGATCAATCCCTGCATGATTAATTGCTTTTTTAAGAGGCATTGAAGACTGCTTATTAACTGAGAGTTATTAAATTTTTCATTTTCCTCAGAGTCAGTAAGTTCTTTATTTTTCTCGGAGTCATTAAGTTTTCCATTTTTCTCGGAGTTATTCAATTTTTCATTTTCCTCAGTGTCGTCAAGTTTTTTCATATAGTCCAGTCGGCAGGTCGAAAAAAAGGCGTCTACCTGGAAAGTATTCCGAACTTAATGAAATTTTGACACGTCATTTAGAGGTACTCTGGGGTGTCGAATCTCAGTTTTCGACCTCGAGGACCCTGTGCTAACTTGGGGAGGGGGAAAAACCACGATTTTTATTACCTTGTTTTGGTTTTTCGCCTATTACTCAAAAACTGTGGGTCCTCAGAACTTTCGTTTTTCATTTTTGGAAAGAGCATTAAATTTCCTTCAAATTTCACTGTTCAATCTTTTTTTTGACCCAACAGGCACCGATAGACAGGCGTTAAAAATTAGGAAATGTTTGTCAAAATGACATTTTGAGCCACGCATTGTGACATTTAGCAGGCAATTTCAAGTTTTTGGCTCATAACCTTAGTTTTTCAACATATCTATATATAATCTTCATACTACGGATACCCCTTACATTTTCACTATTAACTGGGGAGGATAGCACAATTTATTTACTTCAACCGAGTGGATTCAAGCCTTTTTATATTTTTGTTGGTGTTATGTTTAATAGCAATATAGATATTAATAATAAAAAAAAACATCCCCGATCGGACCCCGCCGTCGTTTTTTTCAGTTTTTGAGTAATAGGCGAAAAACCAAAACAAGGTAATAAGAATCGTGGTTTTTCTCCCAAGTAAGCACAGGGTCCTCGAGGTTGAAAACTCAGATTCGACACCCCAGAGTACCCCTAAATGACGTGTCAAAATTTCATTAAGTTGGAAATACTTTCCAGATAAAAGTACCTGGCGACTGGACTATACGCGCTGCCGTAAAAAAAGTTCTGGTATGTTGATAGTCTAAAAATATGATCACAATGCTATTTTTCAATTTCTCTAAAAAACCTGCATTTGTCGAATTTTTGCGTGTTTTTCACTTTGTGTAATTAACATTTTGAACCAAAAAATCGGGAAAAAATCTCAAATATCAAATTCAATTAAATGCAATTATATGATTAAATTAATGCAAGTAAATGGGGAAAATTGACCGAAAATTGAATGGCATAACGGCTGTTTAAATAATTCGAAGGACTACCTCGTCCGGCTGGGCCCTTCATTCCAAATTGTAATATTCCAATATCATTTTAAATATATTCAAGTACTATTTAAAACTATTAATGAGTTTTAACAACAAAATATTTTAAATAAAAAACTAAATTTTGACATATAAGATAAGATTATAGCAAGCTTGCTATAAATGTCGAAAACTCGAGTCTGGCCAGAGACATTCAATTTTCAGGAAACACTATTCTATGATGACGAACGGAGAAAAGGGAAGTGAAGCTCGGGGGCTTCGGTCGCCGTGGAGTGGAGTGAAACATTGTAACATGATACGGGTCGGGTCGGGTATATCGGTGTGAGACTACTAATCAAACAACAAAGCTTAATTATTTATCATTACTTTTTTATAGGATTTTCCTTAACATATTTGGTGAATTTTGTTTCTTCTTATGAAAATGGTACCAAAATTATATAATTCCGATGATATTTGCTTATGCAATGAGCGACGGTACGCAAGTTTCCGACACAAAGAAGGACAGCGTCGGGAAAAAAGAGACGCGGAGAGTCCTTATTCTTTTAAGATTTCGACTTCGACTTCGTCTGCTAGCTCTTCGCCTCGTCGCACAATGTACTCATAAATGAATCATGTTTCAGGAAGTGCTTCAGTTCAGAATGAAATAGAATAATGTTACACGCACTTTTTAAATAGCGTCATATATGGTGCAAGAAATATTCGTATATATGAGTCAAATAGAATTATTTTTTTAGATATCTTCGTACGAAATATTGCCTCTAAATAACATTGTATGGATAGGAGCCGTCGGAAATTAGTTAATACTTTTATCTTGTTACTACCTGTACTTTAACAATTGCAGTCAATAATGCTGTCGAGCATTACAAATATGGGTTAAATAAGTGTGGGTTTGAATTTGGAAAAGAAACAATCGTATGATCGATGTGTACGATCCGCGGAAGGTGATCGGCGTCCGTTACGTGTTTCGGCCGCGGAACCGTCGATCGCGAGTTGTCACCTAACGGTCGAAACAAAGAGCGGTGACAACAACCTAAGCTAAAGTGTGTTGTTAAACGTATGTGTATGTATGTTTGGATGTGTAAGTGAGAGAGTATCGAGAGCGTGAGCGAGTTTATTCAAAAGTAGAGCGATTGCGACCATTGCGAGCGAAAGTGCGACGAGAGCGGTTTAATTTGTCTAGAGCGATTGTAATTTTGTCAGTGTTACGTTTTTGTTCTTCTTCCGTGTCGTGTTCTTATTTGTAATTATACAATAAATTTCACCATTTATCCCACAAAATTGGGGGCTCGTCCGGGATATTAATACAATCAGAACACTGTTCGCGGGTGAAGGCTCTAACATTCGAGCACGTGAAGTTTGTGAAGTGAGAAAAGCGAACTCAGGTGTAGAAAAGGTCATCATGTCGGCAATTAAAACTTTGAACGATTTTTCGATTGTCGAATTGAAGGAAATGCTGCGTGAACGAGGCTTATCCACATCGGGAGTAAAAGTGGACTTATACAATAGGTTGCTGGACGCAGATCCATCCAGCGTCGAGGAGAGAACGACGGATCCCCTCGACGTCTTGGAGACGGGAATGCCCTTGGGGAAAACGGATGATCCCAATGCACTGCGCGAGGAAATTAACCAAAATGCGCTACTACAAGCTCAGTTACAACTCATGGAACATGAGAAGAGGATTGCAGAACGAGAGAGAATATTACTGGAACGTGAGCTCGCGATCGCACAACGTGAAATTGAAGTTCTAAGACTTTCCCAGCGGCAGGGCGGCAATCCCCAAACCTCAGGAACGGCTACCAACGGACAATCGAATCACCACGTGACCTCTACTAGAGGTTTAACGGTCAAACAAATAATCGAACTGTTAGACTATTTCGATGGGAGTGATGATGTATGCGAAGATTGGATAGCAAAAATTAGATACCTGCGAGGCGCCCACCAGTTAACCGACGAGATGGTGCGAGTAATGATGGTCCAGCGGATGAAGGGAAAAGCAGCAGATTGGTTCCACTCGAAAAAGGAAAACCTGTTCACTCCCATAGACCAGCTGCTTATTCATATAGAGAAAATGTTCCAATATCATACGAGCAAACTGGAACGGCGAAAACAGTTCGAGGAACGGCAGTGGAAACGAGACGAAAAATTCGCAGACTACCTGCATCACAAGGTGATCCTTGCGAATCGAATAAAAATCGACGAGGACGAGCTTATCGATTATATCATTGCGGGGATTCCGGATCCATCTTTGAGGGACCAGGCTAGGATACATGGGCATGCAACGAAGGAGTCATTACTGACAGCATTCGAGAAAGTAACCCTGCGAGGAAAACCATCGACGATCGGGAGCGGCCTTACCGAGAGACCTGGGATGAGCAGAAAAATTGCAGGCGATACAACGGAGGTAACGAAACAGCGTAGTAGTTGTTACTTCTGCGGCGGACGCGGGCACGCAAGCTCTGAATGCCGTAACAAAAGCAGAGGTAGGAAATGTTTCGAATGCCAAAATTTCGGTCATATTTCTGCGGAATGTCCCACTAAGAGCGACGGTGGTACCAAAAGGGCCAATTGTATTTCTAGAAACGGTGCGAATAAATATTATAAAGCAGTCCGAGTCGGCGATCGTACTATTTCGGCCTTGATCGACACAGGTAGCGACATTACGTTGATGCCAATTAGGCAGTATCGGGCGATCGGATCGCCAAAATTAGAACATACTGAAACCAGATTTCGCGGAATTGGTTCTCCGGAGAATGAAACGTTCGGCAGACTCGCGACCGAGATAGAATTGGACGGAAATCTTTATCCGATTACAGTTTACATGGTCAAGGATGAGTTAATTCAGTGGAACCTTTTGATCGGTATCGATTTCTTAAATACGGTTTGCGTGCGAATTGATCAGGGTCGCGTTTCAATTAGTCCTCCTGTAAAAGTTGCATACGCGGGGAAAGACGACAAGTCTGAGGCACCCGAAGTTTTTAATATCGACTGTATCTCCAGTCCCGACGAAATCGATCTCTCGACCATTACTTCTCCGCAATATCGATCATCGGTTGAGCAGTTAATTAGCGATTACAAACCGAACAGAATACATGATTCACCAATAACTATGAAGACCGTTCTTAAAGATTGTGAACCGGTTTATCAGCGAGCGCGGCGTTTGTCTCCCTTCGATCGAGAAAGGGTTAACCAGCACATTAGCAATTGGTTGAGCGACGGTGTTATACGGTCGTCCCTATCAGACTACGCCAGTCCAGTTGTTCTTGTGAAGAAAAAAGATGGAGATACTAGGCTGTGCGTAGACTATCGAAAATTAAACGAAAAAATTGTGAAAGACCGGTATCCATTACCGCTGATCGAGGATCAAATCGACGCGTTACAAACCGCCACGATCTTTACCACGCTCGATTTAAAAAATGGGTTCTTCCACGTACCGTTGGACCCCGAGAGTCGAAAATACACGGCATTTATCGTTCCCGATGGTCAATACGAATTCTTGGACACCCCCTTCGGTTTATGCAATTCGCCCGCGGTGTTCCAAAAGTTTATCAATGGTATTTTTAGACCGTTAATTGATGAAAAAATAGTCTTGACATATATGGATGATTTAGTAGTGCCTGCAACAACTTATGAAGCAGCTATCGAACGACTAGAACGGGTCTTGCGAACTAGTGAAAAGCACGGTTTGAACATTAATTGGCGAAAATGTAGTTTTTTGCAAACGCGGATTGAGTTTCTAGGGCATATTGTAGAGGGGGGAACAGTGCGTCCGAGGGAGAGAAAAACCGATGCAGTTATAAAATTCCCGCGGCCTCGAAATACTAGAGACGTGCAGAGTTTTCTTGGGCTGACGGGGTATTTTCGAAAATTCGTTTGCGGCTATTCTCAGATTGCGCGACAGAGAGCGGTTTAATTTGTCTAGAGCGATTGTAATTTTGTCAGTGTTACGTTTTTGTTCTTCTTCCGTGCCGTGTTCTTATTTGTAATTATACAATAAATTTCACCTCCTTTAAAAATACCTCCTTTAATTTAATAAATTTCACCATTTATCCCACATAAGTAAAAAAATTAATTTTCTGTTTCCTACTAAGGATCTTAATAAGAACGATTGAATTTTGTCATTACATAACATAACAGAATATTTTTTAAGAATCATTATTTTATATATAACGCAATAATGTTCAAATTACTATTTAAATTCCAATATACATTTGTAGAATATTACGTAGTAATTACTTTCATTTTTCCTTCATCTATAAACTATCGATTATATTGTAAACAATTATTACAATGGTGATAATAACGGAAATAAGAATACAATAAGAGAATTATACATATACATATAGTATTATAAGGCAATTACAGAATGGGTAATGTCAGCAATCTACTATATCATTCTTCTTCCACTTGACGAATATCTCGTCGATTGTGGAACTTTTACCGCTGTGGTATATCAGATCACAGTAACTTTCACGTTATCCCCGCGCCCACTCGCGCCCACTTACCGGTCCCGCTGAATAACACAGGGGCTGGCAGTCTTTAATAGTATCTCGTCGGTGCCTCTACTATATCCGTGTGCGCTGCTTGTGCGCTTGCGCCAGCCACAATCTATTTTTAGCACTTTCCGTATTGTATTGCTTTACCGAAACGAAACTGAAATTCGGCTGTCGAGCCGTCGCACAGTGGTCCCAAATCCCCAAAAGCTGGCCAAAACCCCTAAACGTACTTCAATTTCTCAAAAATTGGTATCCCATGGTTTTCGGGTCCGCTGATTACAAATCTGAACTTAAAATTCGAAACAACAAAATGGCGGATCCAATATGGTGAACGCATACATTAAAAAATTGTTAGATCTGTTCAAAAATTAGTATACTATGGTTTTCGAACTATACGAACTATACGACGGGTATAGTTTACAGTAATTCTCTTTACTAAGTTTTCTTAATTCTAAATAATCATTTTTTGTCAGCTTTTGTTGGACAATAAGCCCTACTGCCGCATCACCAGATATCGTTCTTTCATGTTGGTATGTTTTAGACTTTATATATTCGTCAGCTTTCAATGAAGTTGCTGATATATCTTTTAAAACTTTTGATGCAGCCAAATTTCCGGATGCTCGGAAACTCATTTGAGTTGCATACGATAATGCATCACCTGAAAAAATTTGTCCGAATATCTGCTGTCTTTCTTCGCTTTGACCTTTCGCTGGAGGTTTCAAATTCGAAAGAAGGACGGCCAATGTTGTTCGCATGATTGTCGCTGTCTGCAGGTATACGGAATGCAACAGATACATTAAGCCACGTAGCAAACTTTCTAAAAAACAAAACTTCCGTTCTCTTTACACTTTGCCATTTTGTCTTAATTTTAGAAATTAAAATCCCTAATGCTTTCTTTGTTTCATGATTTACATCAATTAATTTCCCGTGCTGTTCGCATATCTGGTCCTGAAAGTATTCAGATATTATAGTAATATTACTATTCAAATAACACCTAATTATTTGAAAAATCTGTTTCCTCGTCAATCGGATTTCGCTATCACGAGACCCTGAAAGTAAATAATAGAAATCAATATTTGAAACATTTTGTATAAGAATTAATTAAAAAGCTAATTAATTACTTCTATAAATTAATTTACTTAGACCTGTCTGTCTCTTGAAGGTCGCTTCCTCTCTAGCTCTCTTATTAAAACGTTTATATCTCGGTAACAAATTAACGCAAAATAATGTTGAAACAGGTGTGTTTCGTCGTCGTTCGGCTTCCTCGCGCCCGGGCTCCTTGATGTTGAACAGCTCGCCGATCCAGGGTCCTAAACGACAAATGGAGTAACGACGCGAGGAACGGAGTCGGTACGGGTGAAATAACTGAGACGAGTCGGTTGCGGGCAAATAAATTATGCTCGTTGCCTTTCAGACGCGTAAGCTACGGTGCCTCAGGATACAGTGCGCGATGGTAATGCTACGGTGCCCGTGAGTTTAGAACGTGTGACCGTGAGAGTGCTACCTGTAAGTGGCGTAGGACGCAGGCAGGATGGACAGGAGTAGAGTTAGATCACGACTGCCGTCGTGATCTCCCTACCTAGGCCGGGTTGTCGTGGTCCTTCGATGTCCGTGACGCACGGGTCATCGAAGTTCCTCCGGACAGTCGTTCAGGGAGTTCGGTCAAGGTGACGCACCTTGTCTGGCTCGACTGGCCTTGTGGGCGACTCGCCTCACGAGGGTGGCTTTCTAGGCGGTTCTTAGGCGACGTCGAAGGGTGACGCACCACTTCTTGTTCGTCGGCTCTCGGAGGCGACGCGCCTATCGAAAGTGTCCGGTGACTCACCGGGTATGTTCGAGGTGGAGTACAACTCGCACCAGCGGAGTGACAGGATAACTGGACAGGTGGTTCTCCGACGAAGTCAAAGGGCGACGCACCACTTCTTGTTCGTCGGCTCTCGGAGGCGACGCGCCTATCGAAAGTGTCCGGTGACGCACCGGGTGTTTCGAGATGGAGCACAGCTCGCACCAGCGGAAGTACAGGATAACTGGACAGGAGGTTCTCCGACGAAGTCAAAGGGTGACGCACCGCTGCTTGTTCGTCGGCTCTCGGAGGCGACGCGCCTAGCGAAAGTGACCGGTGACGCACCGGTTGTTTCGAGGTAGAGCACGGCTCGTTCCAGCGGAACCAGGATGCCGATAACGGCGGAGACGTGGACAACGGTTACAGGTAGTATACTCGGAGCACTGGAATATCGCACGAGGTGATTCCCGGATGGCTACTGGTAGACTCAGGTGATTCTAGTCTGTTCGCGACGACTTTTATAGGGATGGTTTGGTGGTAAGGGATGGTGGTGCGGTGCGGTATTTTGATGGTGACGTATACCTTCTTCTGAACAGTATTTTGGAAGTTTGATTTGGATTCCCGTTGGAATACGGGCCTGGGTGCGGGGTACGTGCGGTACAGGCGGTGTTGTTGTTGTGACAGGAGGCCGGTGGTACGTTACTAGACTCGCGTCGTCGTGTATAACCGGTGGAGGTGTGACAGGGGTTTGTTCGTAACAGGCCTACGTTATGCAGGTCTGTTACAATGTTATTATATGGTTTTGAAATTGTCTGAATGTCAGCTTTAAGAATATATGAAAAAAAACCTTTTTTTTCAAAAATTTACCCGTGACCTTCGCAGGACGTTTCAAGGTCACTAATAAGTCAAACGCATACCATCGTCAAATGTGTTCCTTCAAACCGTAAAATTTTTATTTGAAACATTTTTTAGTATCATTCATACTTTCCGAGATATTTTGGTGAAAGCTAATAAAATGCTCACACTGAGTTAAATAAAATGGTGGTACGTGAGAAATGGCAGTTCTCGGCAGTTAAGATTTTAGATTTTGCAAGATAATAGTATAATCTAAGACCCTAAGTAAGTTATTTGCTGGAGGTGTGTGGAGGTTTTAACTTATCACTACATCTTTAAAATGTATGCGTCAAATTTTACGTTCCCCTTCCGTATAACTTTTAACCGGTTAACATTAACAATTCAGCACTAAAAACGATTGAACTTACCTCCACAAACTGTATCCATTATGTAGTATAAAAATCAGTAGCTTCCAATATAACTTATACACTTTGCACTTATATTTCGTACGTACGCTCACGCGCGTGAAAAATGCCTGTCTAACGAAAGCGAAGTTTCGACTACGACTGCAACTCAGGTAAAAAAATGCAAGCATTTTCCCGTTTACCCCACTACGGAGTCACTATTAGAGTACCCATCCCAATGGGTAAAAACGTCCTAGCTCATAATTCATTTTTGGGGTTTTGGCTACGTTTCCGGGCTTTGGGACCACTGTGCGTCGAGCGTATGAATCGCAATCTGGAGCTAGCCTTCGAGTTTTTTATTTTTTTATTTTTATTTTTCATTACTTTTTTAATTACATTTTTTAACCTTCCAAAAAATTAAAAATGTAAAAACTATGTTCAAAATATGTATTCATATTAAATAGAAACGTTTTGTTACTGACATAATTGCATTAATAAAAATTAGTATATGAGAACAGATTGATGGTATTTATTTTGACTGATTGGAGAATACGAAAATGCAGGAAGTATTTTTTAGTTTATGAAACAATTTGTCGATTTATTAGTTGTCAAACAAATAATAAAATAAATTGTATAATATATATAAATTGATTTTACTAGCATACACAAGTTTATTTATTAAAAAATACAGTCATAACTATAATTATAATAGAATTTCATAAAATATTGAGGTTATTGCAAACTCATCTTCTTTCGCAATGATGCTCTAATTTCATTGCTTCTCTCGAATGTCCATTTCCTTCCAAGACAGTGGCGTTTCTAGGTGTAAATAAAAAATGTTGATATAAAATGTATCATAATTAAACTACAATTATTCTAATAACGTGGAATGTAGTACATAGTACATACGTGATATATCTGTAGAAACAGTTGACGAGCGGTCGCATCATGCTAACGCATGCGCACAGTACGAGCGTGCACGTATAGGCAAAATTTAATGTAGTAGTATCTGCAGTTTTTCGCAAATATCTCAAAAACTAAGGCTGAGCGGTGGTTACATGTATATGAAAAAGTTGTTGAATGTTGAAGAATGTTGAGTTTTACAGCATATTAAAAAATCATCGAAATCGGTGAGGTGGGACCTTTTATGCATCTTTTTGTTACCTGTAAACCGAAAATATGTTTTCGCAACATCGTTGAATCGATGATCAAAATGTATTAGCGCACGACAGTCGTTGTTCACGCTCACGCCTTAAGTAACACAGGCGTTACTCAAATACGTTCTCTGTTTACATATATTTTGTATCGCTCTCTATTTCGCAATAAACGCATCGCTCTTCTAGTATCTTTTTTATTTCGCGCGCTATATTCGCTAATTTATTCAGTATCTCTTTCCTTTTGCGCTACCCGCTTCCAGAATCAAATCTAATAGACGTCCCTATTTTAAGTGCAATGAACGAATCCGAATTTTTTTCCATGTAATACTATTAAATACACGGGTATCCCGCGACTTTATTATTGTCTCACTTCTAACATCAACAGTCGAAAAGAATTCGATCGAAAAATAATAACGTCTTACAATCAGTTGTCGGACTCGAACGTGCCGAACGGATCCGTACCCAGGGAACCTTAAATTTTTAATATACGGTTCACGTACCGCGTATATTTATATACACGTGAAATAGGAATCTCTAAATGTATAACAGAATCATACCAGTGACTACAATTAATTGAAATCCAATATACGGGGTGTTTCTTTTATCTCGAAAAATTTAAATATCCCTCATGAAGATGAAAAACGTCACAACTCAAAATTTAATTTTCGTTTTATTGCATTAAAATACTCGCCAGATGAATAAATACATTTTTCGGAGGAAATTTAACTATGGAATGGAAAATAAAAGAAAGCCAAAACAAAACAATTAAGCGAAAATCAAAAAATCATTTATTACACACAGTCACACACATAAAAACAAATATTATAATACATAAACAATATAATACAATGCCAATAAATACATAACAATTAACTAGGACTAGATGAAAGCCGGTGGAGGAAGTTTTGAACTTTTTGGCACACAGTGATGACAGTGATGACGGCGATGACAATGATAACGGCGACGACGGCGATGACAGCGATGACGACGATTACAGAGATGACGGCGATGTCGGCGATGACAGCGATGACTCTGCAAATAATAAAACGCATTTGATTATATTATTTGACGACTTTTTTTACTCTATTTAAATATAATCTATTTAAATTTATTTAAAGAATAATACAGATTATTTATATGTTTAAACAATTTTATTTACTCAGAAAATTCTGTTTATAAAGAGATGTTTTTTACAAAAATAGTTTGGGAAATGTATACTTTGGCTAAAAAATTATTTTTATTTAATTAATTTGTTTAAATAATTTTACTGTTTTGCAAGATTCTGTTTAAAAACGGTGTTCCCTAACAAAAAATTATTTGTTTAAAACTTAATTTGTTTAAAAACGATTGTTACAAAATTTAACACATTCAAAGACTGTACTTGTTTAAATAGTAGATGCATAGTCGGTAAAAATTGAATGTATAAAATATTTGATTATGTAATACATTCATTCGAAAAATACATTGTAGTATTTGATTGAGTTGTAAATGAGTAATTAAACTTACATTAGCGAATCTCGATCATTTCCATCGTTGACTCAGCTTCTCCTGACTCGCGTTTCAGCTACTCGGTCCACCGAAACGCGAGCTCGGAGAGGCGTGGAAATTTGGCGACGACGGTGGAGGACCAGGTGATTTTCTTGGTGGAGGCAGCAGATTTTGATGATTTCCATTGCTGACTTCGCTTCTCCTGATTCGCGTTTCAGCTACTCGGTCCACCGAAACGCGAGCTCGGAGAGCTTGGGTGTAGCTTACTTATGTAGAATGTTCTTCAGCTTTTGAGATTTCGTCGGTTTATGTAGAGACTTTTCTTCTTCATTCCTTTTCCTGGCTTGGTCATGCAGTTTGACTTTGTACAAATGCTTCAAAGCTGCTACTCTATGGGCGTAGCAGCTGTTGTCTTCATTAAACCAACCCGGATGTTCAATTTTGCTCCTCTGAATGGCCGTCCTGCATAATTTTTCAAGTACATTTTCCTGGTGTCAAAACTCCCCCCAGTAGTTTTGGAATATTTTTAACTGCGTTGTAATTATCTTTACAAACGCCTCCGTGGGTCGTGAGAGTTTTCTCACGTCAGGGGCATATTCGTCGTCGTCGTCGTCGTCGTCATCTGAATATTCCCTGGTTGCAATATACTTCTCTGCAGGTTCCATCACGTCCAATGGCGTTTTTAACATACTATTGCGACATTCGGTACAATCATATTTTCGCATTATATGGTGTACAATATAACCTGTGAAATAGGTGATGGACGTTTCTTCGTAGAATGACGGTCCATCGTTCCTCTCAGTAGAAGTCGCCGCCTCTATACAGTTTTCGTTCAAATGTCTTGCGCATTGTAACGCTCCGTCGCACAGTGGTCCCAAAGCCCGGAAACGTAGCCAAAACCCCAAAAATGAATTATGAGCTAGGACGTTTTTACCCATTGGGATGGGTACTCTAATAGTGACTCCGTAGTGGGGTAAACGGGAAAATGCTTGCATTTTTTTACCTGAGTTGCAGTCGTAGTCGAAATTTCGCTTTCGTTAGACAGGCATTTTTCACGCGCGTGAGCGTACGTACGAAATATAAGTGCAAAGTGTATAAGTTATATTGGAAGCTACTGATTTTTATACTACATAATGGATACAATTTGTGGAGGTAAGTTCAATCGTTTTTAGTGCTGAATTGTTAATGTTAACCGGTTAAAAGTTACACGGAAGGGGAACGTAAAATTTGACGCATACATTTTAAAGATGTAGTGATAAGTTAAAACCTCCACACACCTCCAGCAAATAACTTACATAGGGTCTTAGATTATACTATTATCTTGCAAAATCTAAAATCTTAACTGCCGAGAACTGCCATTTCTCACGTACCACCATTTTATTTAACTCAGTGTGAGCATTTTATTAGCTTTCACCAAAATATCTCGAAAAGTATGAATGATACTAAAAAATGTTTCAAATAAAAATTTTACGGTTTGAAGGAACACATTTGACGATGGTATGCGTTTGACTTATTAGTGACCTTGAAACGTCCTGCGAAGGTCACGGGTCAATTTTTGAAAAAAAAGGTTATTTTTTCATATATTCTTATAGCTGACATTCAGACAATTTCAAAACAAAATATAATAACATTATTTTGCGTTAATTTGTTACCGAGATATAAACGTTTTAATAAGAGAGCTAGAGAGGAAGCGACCTTCAAGAGACAGACAGGTCTAAGTAAATTAATTTATAGAAGTAATTAATTAGCTTTTTAATTAATTCTTATACAAAATGTTTCAAATATTGATTTCTATTATTTACTTTCAGGGTCTCGTGATAGCGAAATCCGATTGACGAGGAAACAGATTTTTCAAATAATTAGGTGTTATTTGAATAGTAATATTACTATAATATCTGAATACTTTCAGGACCAGATATGCGAACAGCACGGGAAATTAATTGATGTAAATCATGAAACAAAGAAAGCATTAGGGATTTTAATTTCTAAAATTAAGACAAAATGGCAAAGTGTAAAGAGAACGGAAGTTTTGTTTTTTAGAAAGTTTGCTACGTGGCTTAATGTATCTGTTGCATTCCGTATACCTGCAGACAGCGACAATCATGCGAACAACATTGGCCGTCCTTCTTTCGAATTTGAAACCTCCAGCGAAAGGTCAAAGCGAAGAAAGACAGCAGATATTCGGACAAATTTTTTCAGGTGATGCATTATCGTATGCAACTCAAATGAGTTTCCGAGCATCCGGAAATTTGGCTGCATCAAAAGTTTTAAAAGATATATCAGCAACTTCATTGAAAGCTGACGAATATATAAAGTCTAAAACATACCAACATGAAAGAACGATATCTGGTGATGCGGCAGTAGGGCTTATTGTCCAACAAAAGCTGACAAAAAATGATTATTTAGAATTAAGAAAACTTAGTAAAGAGAATTACTGTAAACTATACCCGTCGTATAGTTCGTATAGTTCGAAAACCATAGTATACTAATTTTTGAACAGAACTAACAATTTTTTAACGTATGCGTTCACCATATTGGATCCGCCATTTTGTTGTTTCGAATTTTAAGTTCAGATTTGTAATCAGCGGATCCGAAAACCATGGGATACCAATTTTTGAGAAATTGAAGTACGTTTAGGGGTTTTGGCCAGCTTTTGGGGATTTGGGACCACTGTGCGTCGCTTCTTCGTCTGCCGGTAAATTCTCACTTGGTGTGAAATTACATTGGGCAGGTATGTAGGTTTCACCTCCAATTAGTGCTGAAGATTCTTCGTCCTCTTCTCGTGTATTGGTTCGCTCTCCAATTTTGATTAATTACGAGCACATAATGTGCCGCAAATTCAACCGGACCATACGCGGCAATGGGTTGAAATTGAATCCTCCTCGTTGTCGGACCTTTGAGAACAAATGTTCCACTGAATCTTGGTTTACCAAACCTATGGCAAACTTGAAATTACGTGTGTTTTCGTCATCGGTGATCGATTCATACACTTGAAAAAAAGCCCCGAGAGATTGCGTGAAACCCTTAAAGCAGGGCGGTCTCTTCATTAAACTTGCATTTTGTCCATATGGGCTAATACTCCACTTTTTCGTCCACCCCATCGCATCTTGTACCGTCTGGTGGACGACGTCATTCCGGCTGCAAATGGGCTTCTTCTTTCTGCAATTGCTGTTGACATCATAGCAATTGCAGTAATCTATTAACTTATCCATTTTTCTGATAAACTCTGCCGTATTTTTCCAGGTTGTGCTGCGGTCTTTCAGCCCTTTCGGATCGTTCCCGCAACTTCGATTGCTGCAGCGAATCTTCTTCCAAACATTTGGAATGCACGCTTAACGTTCATACTTTGGAACGCATTTGGGTGCAAATGGGTCTCGGTTATGTGAGGCAGCAATCGTGACGAGTTCATAGCCCTGTCGTAATTCCACGTTTCATCCATGTCGGAAAACGAAATGATACTTTCGTTTCCAACGTATATATTTCCGTGTTTTCGTAGTTGTGCCACTAACCGTTTAATTAGATGAGGGAAATCGAATGCCGCATAATATTTTGTTCCCTCATAATGTAAGAACGGTGGTCCTCTGTTACTTTCAATACTCTGTACACTTTTTGGTTCGTGGTGCACTGATCACATGTCAAAATCTTTACATGTGCTCCACTCTCTTTCAGTCGTCGCAAGCATGTGTATAAAAGGTGTATGAGGTTCTTCTGTCCATTGATACTGTCGACACAAAAGACGAACACGTAGAGTGCTACCCTAACATTCCCAGATCGACAAGTCCTTCCACTTTATCTAGGGAAGCTGAATATTCTTCCCATGTCCTAATGGACGTCTCATCCCACTTCAGTGCGCACAATCTCTGATCCAATGGCAACTCAGATAAACGTCTTTTTATGTTATCAAAGACGTGGTCTTCAAATCCAGTGTCCAGATTGTTAATTGCAATCCATCTTCGCACTGTGCTTTCTGCAGGTAGATGACATCCATTTTTCCTAAGTTTGTTGTAAGCGGACGGAGAATAATAAAATATAATTTTCGACAAATCTTGTTCCTCCGTCATGTACGGCACGTTGTCTTTCTTTAGCTGCAATTTAACCATTGTTCGTGAAACTTTGTTCAGACATTTTTGTCTATCTAAAAATTCATCCACCGTTTCTGCTGCTTTAGGAACACGAACTTTGGCTGCCACAGCTCTTTGAAGTTTTTGCTCATGGCATTTTAATGTCAGCTTCAAATCTGCTATCTCCCTTCGCAATGTGCGATTTATCTTCTCCAATCGAGTTGCGTGGGAGATTTTTTTAGTTTTTGTCCTTCGTGCTGGGTAGCTTGTGTAACTGGGTAGCGGTTCAGTTGCTACCCATTCCATCCTATCGTCCTCAGTTTCTGAGAAATATAATTGCGTCTTTGCATAAACCCGCGACGGCATGTTAATAGAATAATCCTCTTGAGGTATCGCGATATCTTCCGTCCCGCTCGCGTTTCCATTCTCTTGCTCCGCGGCGTATCCCTCGATGGTTTCATTCTCCTCTTCTTCGACGGTATATCCCTCGATGATTTGATTCTCCTCTTCTTCGACGGTATATCTCTCGGTGATTTGATTCTCCCCTTCTTCGACGGTATATCCCTCGATGGTTTCATTCTCCTCTTCTTCGACGGTATATCCCTCGATGATTTGATTCTCCTCTTCTTCGACAGTATATTCCTCGATGATTTGATGAAGTTCCGCGATGTCTTGATGGAATTCCTCTTTTTCTCGACATTGTCCCTCATTTTCCCATGGTTTGGGTAGAGAACTCGCTTTTAGTCTGCGTCGTGCATTTGGGCACAATCTATTGTCGGGCTTGAACATTTCGGGCGAGAAATGTTCAGCACATATACCTGTAATGTAAAATTGTTTAACCTTTGCCAACCGGATACATGGTCCAAACGAATAAAAAATCTATGAGTTCAAAGAATTGCATTGATGACGAAGAAATATTTTTTGTACCCTACACATGCTTTAATTTATTCTTAATCAATAAAAAAATGTATTCTTAATAAAAAAATTTATTCGGAAAACTCACTTTTAATGACAAGAATACTAACTTCTACTAATCCGCCGTGCGACGATTTATAATGGACATGAATGTGGCAAAGTGCAAATCTATTAATTTTTAAATAAGAATGTGTAAATCTGTAATTTGTACTTACCCAAACGTCTTATCGTTGATGCGGCATACGATTTTAAATTTGGATTACCTATAAAAAGAGTAATCACAGTTGAAGCATATTTATTTTTATTATATGTAAAGGATCTCGATCCTTGGTGTTCGGCTTCCTCGCAGCGGTGCTCCTCGGTGCTGAATTGCTCGCCGATCCAGGGTTCTAGACGGCGAGGAGAGTAAACGGTGCGAGGAACGGAATCGGTACAGGGTTAAATAATTAACGAGTCAAATGTTCGGAATACAGTTGTACTCGCTGCCTTTACGCCGCGTCGTGTACGGTGCCTCAGGATGCAGTGCCTCAGGGTACGGTGCGCGGTTTTAGTGATACGGCGCCCGTGATATCAAACGTTCGACCGCGGCAGTGCTACCTGTAAACGCTGTAGGACGAACTCGGAAAGGACAGGAGTAGAGTTAGAGGAGTAGAGTTAGAGTCCCTACCTAGGCCGGGTTTTCGCGGATCTTTGATGTCGGTGACGCACCGATCATCACAGTCCTTCCGGTCAGCCGTTTGGAGAGTCCGATCAAGGTGACTCACCTTGTCTCGCTCAACCGGCCTCGTGGACGACACGTCTCACCGTGCTTTGCGACTTTCTAGGCGGTTCTTAGGCGACGTCGAGGGGTGACGCACCACGTCTAGTTCGGCCGATTTCGTGGACGACGCGTCTCACGGAATTTACCGGTGACGCACCGGGTGTGTTCGAGGTGGAGCACGGTTCGCACCAGCGGAGATACAGGATGACTGGACAGGTGGTTCTCCGACGAAGTCACAGGGTGACGCACCACTTCTTGTTCGTCGGCTCTCGGAGGCGACGCGCCTAGCGAAAGTGACCGGTGACGCACCGGGTGTTTCGAGGTAGAGCACGGCTCTCACCAGCGGAACCAGGATGCCGGTAACCAGGAGGTTCGTTCGGCGAACGACTCGAAGTCGACTGCGGAGACGTGGACAACGGTTACAGGTAGTAGACTCACAGCACTGGAATATCGCACGTTGTGGTTCCTGGATGACTACTGGTAGACTCAGGTGGTTGTGATCTGTTCGCGGCGGCTTTTATAGGGATGGTTTGGTGGTAAGGGGTGGTGGTGCGGTGCGGTATTTTGGTGATGACGTATAACTTCTTATACTCGTTATTTTGGAAATTTGATTTCGGATTCCCGTTGGAATACGGATCTAGGTGCGGGGTACGTGCGGTACAGGCGGTGTTGTTGTGTTGACAGGAAGCCGGTCGTACGTTACTCGATTCGCGTCGTCGTGTATAACCGGTGGAGGTTTGACAGGGGTTTGTTCGTAACAGTTCTACTTTACGTAGGTCTGTTATATACAGGGTGTTTACCTACAGGTGGGAGAAAATTTAAGGGGTGGTTCTCGACGATAATATAAGACGAAAATGAAGAATAAAAAAATTGCGATTTCGGCTTCGTTATTTAATTATTAACAATTAAAGATCCGCCTAAAATGCTGCAACACTTCTAACAAAAGTATACGTTGCGTACGTCAGACAGGCGCGCGACAGTCTCGTATCAAGTGACAAACGCATGCATACCTTGGTTCTCATTTGGGGCCCCAGCGAGGTGAAAATGTTTAAAAAATCGGTGGACGACATTGAACCTACCTACTCGTTAAAATCCACAAGGGCATTTCTAATATCCGCCCTATGGAATTATCGAGTAGAAGGGGTCAATGCCCTTTCACTTTTAAATTCTTCTCACACATATTCATAAATCCTTATCCTGCACTATAATTGTTCATAACACCGTACCTAATATACTGGAATAAACGCTCTAGCACTATTTACAATATCATACACACGCACTACAAGTTTACAGAGTCATGCGATTTCTGCGAACGGAAATCTTCGACGCGTGCGAGAAGAATCGTCCGTACAAGCTAGTATCCGTATGCACACTGATTCAAGACAGCTAATGTGGTCAATGTACACACATGAGATATTTCGCGGTCACAGACAGAATGAGAAAGAATCACGAAATTCGTGAAAACAGGATAGACAATGTATTGGTATAGCAACGCGCGATGTTTGGACGGTAGTTTGCTGTAGACCTTCATTTGTTTTATCGATCTGGCATCGACCTCATCAGCTGTCTTGAATCAGTGTGCATACAGATGCTAGCTTGTACGGACGATTCTTCTCGCACGCGTCGAAGATTTCCGTTCGCAGAAATCGCATGACTCTGTAAACTTGTAGTGCGTGTGTATGATATTGTAAATAGTGCTAGAGCGTTTATTCCAGTATATTAGGTACGGTGTTATGAACAATTATAGTGCAGGATAAGGATTTATGAATATGTGTGAGAAGAATTTAAAAGTGAAAGGGCATTGACCCCTTCTACTCGATAATTCCATAGGGCGGATATTAGAAATGCCCTTGTGGATTTTAACGAGTAGGTAGGTTCAATGTCGTCCACCGATTTTTTAAACATTTTCACCTCGCTGGGGCCCCAAATGAGAACCAAGGTATGCATGCGTTTGTCACTTGATACGAGACTGTCGCGCGCCTGTCTGAAGTACGCAACGTATACTTTTGTTAGAAGTGTTGCAGCATTTTAGGCGGATTTTTAATTGTTAATAACTAAACAACGAAGCCGAAATCGCAATTTTTTTATTCTTCATTTTCGTCTTATATTATCGTCGAGAACCACCCCTTAAATTTTCTCCCACCTGTAGGTAAACACCCTGTATATGTATATACGATCACTTAACAAAATATGAATATTTTAAACATACAACGATCAAACAATATTTCCAGTAAATATTAAAACCAGGGACTTAATACTAAAATGAATGCCATACTATTCTAATTGTAAGCATAACACCGTATTTTTTTAAGCGATACAATCTCAAAGGAAAGAAAACTCTCGTAACAAAATTTTAAACATCTTGTTTTACATAATACAAAAAATGTGACAAATGTATTGATAAAGGTTGTATATGAAGAAAGTTGTCAATAAAAATGTTAGCATTCAAAATCTGACCGAGGAATCCATCTCTGAGTAACAGCCCTCTAGCTTGCCCGTGAGGATAGTTACAGGGCAAATTAGATTTTACGCTTTTCTACGCATTTTCCGCTCTCAAATGCGTTCTACAATTCTGAAAAAAATGTGACATATTTTGGATCCAAATGCCCATTTTAGAGAATTTTTCCAGATTTTTTTGTTGCAAACTATGGTCGTAAAAAATGAAAAACCTCAAAAGAATTGGAAATATGCAAATTTTCTCGAAAATATGAATTCATGCTATTCTACTGTTTGGTTCCTTGGTAAAGTACTATAACAGGCAGTGCCGCGGGTGTATATTACGTAATTTTTATCGTTATTACATTGAAAAAAGCAATTGTTTGTCCTAAGAAATGCGATTTAAGAGGAAGAAAAATTGTATTGCAATTGCACCATTTGTAATAAAAATGAATTTATATCTATCATTAATGAGTACAGTGATGAAAATTAAGCTGCTACTTTTTTCTATTCTACCTGTATTTACAAATTATGAAAGGCTTAGAATCTAGATTAATGAATTTTAATATGGTAGGGATGCAAAACTGTTAAGCGCGATCAACGGTTAGTATGTCCCGAGAGGCAAAAACGCCATTCGTTTTTACCGAGTAGGACACCCGCGGATCGCCAAAACAATAAACAGCTAACCTGTGAATGCCCTAGCGCAGGCATGGTCAATTCGTAGCTCGATCGTAGGCATTCTCAACGCATACTCCCACTTCTCCCGCCCCACCGTGGTGCGGATCGAGAAATTCAGTGACTTTTTGTCCAAAAACGAACTTTCTTGTATCGATATCTAATCAATAAACATTGCTTCCCAAATGTAAATAGACCTCGGAAATGAAGAATGAAATGAAGAAATAAAATTGTAATAAACAGTTTTGGGCAAATTTTATTTTGAATAACGAATAAATCGCAGGATTTATTCGAGAATAACGAATAACGATTTTCTTCATTATAGTTACTATAATACTTTAGAAAGCTTTATTCATCTCTACTCATAATTTCATCTATTTTTATAATTATGTAAGTATTGATTTCATGAAATTTCTTTTTTAAGTAGAATAATATGAAGCGTTACTGCCACATATTGTAATTAAATTTATATAAACAACTGCCTTTGGCAACGGTCCCTAGATTTCGATCACATTTTATTTGCAATAAAAAATAAGAAAAATTACATAAAATATGAGGATTTATTCGTGAATGTAATAATGATGTTATTCGGTAAACTGTAAACTGCTCGATGGTTGGTAGGTGGATTTCAATGAAAACAACGTAATAGGATCAACCGAAATTTTATTTGTCCATCCGTGACGAGTACTGATTCAAGACTGACTCCCCAAGACCTCCTCCAAAGTCCTGTCCCTTCTCGGGGTTTTGTTTTTGTTTTCAATCGCGATACCAACTCTCTCGATTTCGCCGGCAGCCCGTCGGCTCTGGAAGACCTTGTGTCTTCCTGTGAATGATGCCACCATCGTTATCTCAGGTACCTAGCCCTGCGTGGTTGGGCGGCCGCGGCCTAGGAAAGACCCTGTGTCTTCCCTTCCACTTTATGACCCTCATATACTCAGGTACCTGGCCCTGCTTGGTCTAGCGGCCGCGGCCTAGGGATGACCTTGTGTCTTCCCCCGCACAATGGGCTACACCGTTAAGAGTTGGTGCGCATTATTATTCCAATAGCTCAATAACCTTCTTCTTCCACCTCGAACCAGCCTTCGCCGCTCTTCTTACACACATATCTCTCACATAAATTTACTTTTACGGAGAATTACAAACAATTTTACAACATATGGTACCTCGCCACAATAATCTCGCATACATCCATTTATCGCCGCCTTAGCGCTACAAAATAGTAATACGCTCCCAATCCTATCCGCAACAGTAAACAATTATTCAGTAGTAGGATCGAAAAAATCTGTAACGTTATTCATTATTCGATATAATTTCGGGACACACACATATTTACTGCCACGATTCTTGGCTACACTCTTGTCAAATTGCGCGTCTTCGAAGTTTGAAACGTACGAGAAAAAACTGTAAGCAGGCCATGGGCCGAGTTCGGCGAAGACGCTTTGTTTGCGTTTTTTTCCGCGAGAACGAATCCGGCGTTTGAGCCTGAGTGTGTGTGTTGTGTTTGCGGCCCAGTGCTGCCAGCTGAGGGGAATCACGCCAATATGAGGTACCCCCTCTCTGATGACCAGAGTAATATGTGACACGTTGCGCATGTGCGACGGGGATTGAAGTAGGATATATAGGCGGGTTCTAAGCCACTTCCCAATTCAGGCGGTTCTGAGGAACTTTCCAATTCACGGGAGAGCGGTACCGCATTGCACAAGCATTACGTCATCTAGGCCAAGGACAAAGCTGTTAGACACCGCCCCCTTCTTTCTGACGTCATCTAGGCCAAGGACAAAGCTGTTAGGCACCGCCCCCTTCTTTCTGACGTCATCTAGGCCAAGGACAGAGCTGCTGAGTCATCACTTAATGGCATTGCACAAGCATTACGTCATCTAGGCCAAGGACAAAGCTGTTAGGCACCGCCCCCTTCTTTCTGACGTCATCTAGGCCAAGGACAGAGCTGCTGAGTCATCACGTAATGGCATTGCACAAGCATTACGTCATCTAGGCCAAGGACAAAGCTGTTAGGCACCGCCCCCTTCTTTCTGACGTCATCTAGGCCAAGGACAGAGCTGCTGAGTCATCACTTAATGGTATTGCACAAGCATTACGTCATCTAGGCCAAGGACAAAGCTGTTAGGCACCGCCCCATTCTTTCTGACGTCATCTAGGCCAAGGACAGAGCTGCTGAGTCATCACTTAATGGTATTGCACAAGCATTACGTCATCTAGGCCAAGGACAAAGCTGTTAGGCACCGCCCCCTTTCTAAGAAAATGTAAAAAGGTGGGGGCCAATGCATCCTATAAGAACATTGTATTCCAAGCGTTGCGCGTCAGATCGAGACAATCAACACGAAAAAAGCATGATGTATTACAACAATCATCCGCTCACTGAATGTGATCATTCAAGCATCGAGGAGTCACACAAAAAGAGGAGACTAAATAATATGTAAGTAGAAAGATGAAAAACTTGTGAAAAAAAAAATTTTGAAAAACATCTAATTCTTTAAAAAAAAAAAATCTGTTGCAGGAGTTTTGACAACAGCGACTCCATTTCACAATCATCGAGTAGTTTGCACAGAATCTTGAGTCGAAGATATTCCATAGCTGGCAATTATTTTAAATATCTCGAAATTGGTGTACACGTTGGCGATGATATTTGTGTGGAACTAACTATGGGGGATAACCGTGGTAACGAGATCACATTTTCCCTGGATGCATGGACAGAGTTGTTGCGCACGAAGGAGTGTATTTCCAATTTACTTTCTATGCAGAAACAGTGTAAAAAAATGAGTGATGATTTAACATTGCAAATAGTTTATCTCAATGGTATGAATCTAGTGAAATTGTCGAATCAGTTCACAGCTCTATACATCACGGAAAAAACTATGCGTAACTTATACAATCTCGAATTCTGCATACACAACATGTATTCATGGCTGATCGGCAATGTTCCCACGATTACCGATAAATTTATGAATTTTGTCATTGTGGTGAGGGATACCAACGCGAAGAATATCGTGAAAGCGATTGTTGAGAGCGAATTTTTTGATCAAAGTTCATTGATTGATTGTGAACTGGTGGCTTCATGCACTAATATCATTGCAGTCGAGGCACAAAAAACGGATAGGTTAAAATATTAATGTTGTGTGAAAATTGTCTTTTGTAACAATACATTATTTTAAAAATAAAATTATTCAAGAATACCTCTTTTATATTTTTTTTATTACAACATTACATACAATTCCTACAGAGAAATGAAGCAGAATTATCGCAATATAATAAGTATAGTCGTTTTACAAAAATTAATTATCATAACTAAAAAATACAAGTAGAAAAAATATAATTAAAGTATATTCGTTTTAGATATCCACGAATTATGTGACGCATCCATTCCCAGCCATTTCACATATACTTTATTTCCTTTTCTGCGTAATATTTTTTCAACTAAGTATATGTCAGGATATTTTGCCGCACGTATCTCATGTTCATAAAATCCTCCGGCGATAGGTTTGTTCGTAGAGTCGACTAAGAGATAGGTGACAGGATTCGTTCGTTTTACCGCGATAATCTTGAATATTTCAGTTGACCAGTTTGGCGTGTATCCTTTGTTGAATAAGGTTTTAAACTTGCTGACACGCACACGATCATCGACCTTGAATTTGGCAGGACCAGCAATCTTCACGTTGCTGTACACGGTGGACAGAAGGTGTCCAGCATTTTTACGGCTCACGTCGACAGGTCGCATGCGGATTGTACGATGTTTTCGATTATAGTAGCCCTCAGTCAATGTGGGAAGCGCATCGATCCAGCGATATTTTCCACTCAACGAGAAAAATTTCCACATGCTATTCTTCAGCGTGCGATTGAAACGTTCCACGACGGAAGCTTTCATAGTGCTAAATGTAGAATAATGATGTATGTTACGACTCTTTAGATAATCTTGAAACGTTGTATTGTAGAATTCTTTCCCCATGTCGGTCTGCAAGTTATTCGGGACTCTACCATCTTTCTTCAACGCTGACGCGAAAGCTTTGCACACGTCGCTCGCATTTTTACTCTTCAAAGGAACCGTCCATGCATATTTGCTAAATACATCGATTATCGTGAGAATATATCGATGCCCTCCATTGTCTCGTGCATATTTTTGAACTTCAACGATATCGGCTTGCCAAAGATCATCGAATCCTCGCACGATTACACGTCTACGCGGGTAAAAACGTCTCGCCGGAGCATGCAGTTCTTCCACCACGTTTTCTTTACTCATCATCGTTCTTGTAGCGCTCTCTCATTAACCGATTATTCACTTTTCAATCCAACTATTGAAGCGATGACTGATTCAGCTATCCAACTCGTTGAAAGCTACGCGTATCGTCTCTTGCTGTCGCTACTCAACTCGCTTTTCAATAGAGTCTTTACCTCATATATACTTTTCTTAAAAATCTTCAGTTATATTTCCATCCCCTCATTTTTTCTCTCAAGGTTGATGATTTTTATGATAACTTGATGACTCGATAAATGCTACTTAATATTGATAATACAGGTACAGGTACAGACAGGTACAGATACAGCTACAGACAGGTACAGACAGGTACAGACAGGTACAGGAACAGCTACAGACAGGTATAGGAACAGCTACAGACAGGTATAGACAGGTACATGAACAGCTACAGACAGGTACAGGAACAGCTACAGACAGGTACATGAACAGCTACAGACAGGTATAGGCGGGTACAGGAACAGCTACAGACAGGTATAGACAGGTACATGAACAGCTACAGACAGGTACAGGAACAGCTACAGACAGGTATGGACAGGTACAGACAGGTACAGGAACAACTACAGACAGGTATAGGAACAGCTACAGACAGGTACAGGAACAGCTACAGACAGGTACAGGAACAGGTACAGATACATCTTGTACAGTATGTTCATGTATGATGATTGCTATCCATGGATTCCCCTCAAGGACCGTCGACACGTTTCTTGTCAATATTTCAAACTCGTCTTCTTTTTACTTTCTCCTTCAAGGTGTCATTGATATCAGTTGATTTCATATTTTCATTTACATCATATCGAATGCCTTGTATCATAGCCAGTATTTCAGACTTTATCGTTTCTTTAATGGTTTTCAGGTCTTTGATCAATTTTTCATTCTGTTCAGCTAATATTTCAGACTTTATCGTCTCTTTAGCGGTTTTCAGTTCTTTGACCAGTTTCTTCACAATCTCGGACTCAAGCTTCACGTTAAGCGTGTCCACGTATACTTTGGTTGCAACATGATCGTTTGCTTCAGGATTCGCCACGCGTCCGATCCTCATACCTTTCGCATTATATAATTTAGCGTCATCATTTAAACATATAGCATTATCATGCACATAACTTTTAAAAACGCCGGGATAGAAAATCGAAGAAACATTTGACTCGGGTTTGTTCGCTTCGCGAAACACCATACCAAATTTGTCGATAGACATTGTTTCAAGCTAGTCTTTTTCTTCACTTATCGTCAACTCATACAACTGTTTGACCTGCTCTTCAATCCACAATATTCGTTGAAATATCTCATCCAGTTTTATCCATAGACTTTGAAATCTCAAGTTCCAGCTTTCACCGTTGTCCTCCCCCGAGGATATTGTTTGATTCGTTTTAAAACAATTAAGACGAATGCGCATTCTATCGAGCTGTACCAATTGACATTTCATTCATCACTAACTCAATGAATGCACGCGCTTTAATTTATAATTATACCGGCTTCACGAAGTTCTTCGATTATTGACATTATTTCATTGTTATGGTTGGAATGTCCGGCATTCTTCGAAGCGGTTAACAATTTCACACGATCGACGAGTTCGTTTGGATCATCCCAATGCACGTAATCAATCGGATTGTTAGTCACACGCATAGAAGTTGGAAGTTGTATCCCCTTCCCACCACGTGACGAAAACATCGGTCCTATAATTTTCTTATACTTATAACCTTTGTTTCCCTTTAGCTGATTCCCACGTCGATGCGCTTGCGTGAGAATGAGAATTCTTTTGTACACATTCTTATCATTCTCGGTGTACAACTGCTTGTCGGGTACTCTGTTGAATATTAATTCATAAAGACCATGAGTCCCCTCATACCTTACTCCGTTAATGATGATATCGTCATTGCTGTTCACTTCAAACGCTGAATTTCCCAACATCAGTTTATTGTCCTGGAAATATACCCCGAACACGTTGTCGGAATTTTTCATTGATCCGGTAAAAAATTTTTCTAAATATTCACGCGCCAAAGGTCCGAAATTCTCGGTTAGATGTTGATTTTCCTCTCGATGAGTTTCTGGATTTTCAAAAATATTACGCATTGAAGATTCCAAAGATACCGTGCTCGGTGATTCGAAAGTATCCTGTTGCGACATCGTTGACTCGATCTCATCGTCAGCGAGCGTTACTTCAACATTCTTTTTCTTCTTTATTCTTCTTCTTTTTTTCATAGATGATGATGGCGTCGTTCCCCTAATATCTGAGAATCTTCTTTTTTTTTGTATGGGAGACGGTGGCGGTGTTTCCTTAATATCCGAGAACGTGGTGTCACTATCCGGTTCAACAGTACATGTATTTTGAACTAGCTGTTTCAACGGTTCGACGATCGGCTGTAAAGTTGTTCGCAAATTCGTCTCGGCCATCATTTTCCCAACTTTCAACGCTAAATACTTTTTACGTATGGTATCACTGGTCTTCGCTATTTCATTCACGACTGAAGCTCGCAGCTTTTCGTTCTTTTCCTTTTGAGCTGACATATTGGAAGCGCAAGAGAGATTTACAGCCCACGATACAGCACCAACCACCCTTACCGAGCAACTGTACTCGTTACAGTATGACAAACTCGTTAAATCCACGTCTGTAACGACCGCGATTTGTAGGACTGTCTTTATCGATTACGAGAAATCCATACTTCTTTCGCCAACAATTTACACATAACGCGCTAAACGTTTCAAACGACATATCGGTATTTACATGATCCTGATGAATGTGACGCAAGTTCATGGTATCCTGTTTGAACAAAACCAGTAGATTGGCATTGTCACGAATTAAATGTTTAGGTATTCTCGCATACGACTGACCCAAGTAGAAGCAATCGACGTGTGAATGTCTACCCATCGCAAAATACTCTCTCATGATATCCTGCTCGTCACACGCCACATCGTCGAAGATAAATATCGAATCGGGCCGTACCTCTGCGGGGGGTATTACGTCAGCGTTGTCTGCGAACGCGAAGTAGCCTACATCCTTCCCCACGGATGAGAACAGTTTGCTCAAGTATTGATATTTTGGCTGATTCAGCGATTTTGAGTATACATAAACGTTTGCAAATCGTAGTCCGTTCGCACTCTCCAGCAGGCTGATCATAACGTTTGTTTTACCGCATCCTGACGGACCGCTTATGACACATCGTACATTGCCTGGTAACAATGATCCATGTTTTCGCATCGTCTCGTCACAATCGTCGAACGCGCGACACGTTCCAAACACGAATATCCAAAGATTGCCTTACAAAATGCATGATTTGATTGATTCGATGAGGGAGGGGAGGTAGTATTTATATGAGAGCTCGAACACCGTAGGTATCAGTTACTCCCCTCCCCCGAACGTGTTCTTTTTAAAAGAGATAGTAGGCAAAATAGCTTATGAATCATCATTCACTTGGTTCGCATACGGGCAAGGGGTTTTTAAACAGAGCTATAAACGCGCTACCGTTTGAATTGCATATACCTGGATATCAATTCTGCGGTCCTGGTACGAAACTGACTGCGCGATTAGCTCGTGGGGATCGAGGAATCAATCCGTTGGATACAGCCTGTCGAGAGCACGATATAGCGTATTCGCGATACAAAGATCTTGAAAATCGTCACAAGGCCGATCACGTTTTGGCTGATCGAGCACTGCATCGGATAACGTCCGGAGACGCAACTTTGGGAGAGAAGGTGTCCGCGACTGCAGTGTTGGCAGCCATGAAAGCTAAAACGAAATTGGGCATGGGTTTGATAAAGAAAAAAGGTGAAAAGAAAAAAAAAACAACTAAACGAATTCTCCCGATCGCCAAACGTGGTGGTTTTCTACCGTTGCTGTTACCCGCTTTGTCGGCTATAGGCGCATTGACGGGTGGTGCCGCGGGGGTAGTCAAAGCTATAAACGCTGCAAAAGCTGCTAAGAAACAATTACAAGAAGCGGAACGACACAATCGAGCCATGGAGGGTCGTGGGATACATCTCGCACGGTATAAGCATGGAAAAGGTTTGAAGGAAAAAAAACAACGAAGAAGGACAACACGACGACAGATATCGAATTGATGGTCATGTGTAAAGGATTACCGTATTTTCGTGGAGTTTTTATGCGTGACGATTTACCGCTGCGTGCGTGGGTAAACGAGCGAGGTATAGTCAATCTAGATAATAGTCGTGGACCGGGAACGCACTGGGTCGCCTATATAAAACACGGCTCGCGTGTCAAATACTTTGATAGTTTTGGAAATCTTCAACCGCCGATTGAGTTGATTCACTATTTCGGCGCGAACGTGGCGATCTTATATAACCACGAACGTTTTCAAAACTACGACGAAAGCGTGTGTGGTCAATTGTGTGCGAAATTTCTCCGAGAATAAAAGACCCTGGAAAGAGTCTCTCTACACGATGTATGCGAAAAAGTCATTTACGTTTACATTGTCGGGAAGAAGCAGCATACTATCATCAAAGTACTTTCCCCCCATAGATCTGAGCAATGGCGAATATGAGCTGGGATTGCTCGATTTGCAAACTTTGTAACGGATATAGGTCGGGAGATAATGCCGGCTCAGTCGGTCGTCGAGAGTTCTTCGGCCACGAATGAGATACACCAGGTGTGGTCAAATAAACAATGTTTATTATCGTCCTCCTTACTTCTAACAACCAAGGGGCCCACGCTGGGCTATCGTACAGTTAACGCGGCGAGATTCGGATGACCCGAAGGTCCGACGCTCGGAACTTACTTCTAGTGAACACGCTGGCCCACGCTGGGCTATCGTACAGTTAACGCGGCGAGATTCGGATGACCCGAAGGTCCGACGCTCGGAACTTACTTCTAGTGAACACGCTGGCCCACGCTGGGCTATCGTACAGTTAACGCGGCGAGATTCGGATGACCCGAAGGTCCGACGCTCGGAACTTTCTTCTAGTGAAAACGCTGGCCCACGCTGGGCTATCGTACAGTTAACGCGGCGGCAACGCGGACGGTGGTCGCGGTGACCCTAAGCTAATCGCGGCGGCTGGTCCGGTGACCCTATTCCAGATACGGCTCCGCGGAGCAGAGAGAGAGCGACGATGCTGGTGACGGTAATCGGAAGATCGAGAGGGATGGATCTACCTCTAGTCAAAGGCGTCAGCCACAAGCCTCGAGGTAGCGGGAGGTGCGCTCCAAGGGCGTCGGCCACGAGGAGAGTACACCCTGCGAGGGCGTCAGCCACAAGAGGGGTACTAGCGGTGAGGGAGGTCCCTGGGCGTCAGCCACGGGGACTGGCGGTGTGAGCGTGAAAAGGCGTCGGCCACAGACACGGTTCACTCGGTCGGAGGATATCCAAGGGCGTCAGCCACGAGGATCGGAGTGCAAGAGTATAGGGGCGTCGGCCACGAATACGTCTCGCCAGGTCGGAAGGATTCCCAAGGGCGTCGGCCACAAGGGATCTCGGAACGGAGTCGGCGGTAAGCGGACAGGAAGCCTGATTCTCGGTCGCTGTGTCAGAAAGCGTTCGTGGAGTAGCCACTAGTAGCGATCGTTCCACTAGATCGGAGAACCCGACTGATCCTCTCTGGGTCCGCGGCGCGTATTTATATCCCCGCGCGTACAGTTTCTCCCGCGAGAAAGCGCGAGTCCGCGGTGGCCATCTCGCGGCCGTCGCCGCGGTTCTCGCTAGAGCCCGCGGGTGCTCGCGGTGGCCCTCTCGCGGTCGCGGCTGCGGGTTCCCTGGTCGGCGTTGCGGTACTTGCGAGAAGCCGCGTGCGCTCGCGGCGGCCATCTCGCGGGATTCGCGGGCCGGAGAGAGAAGAGTCTCGCGCCTCTGTTATATTCGTTACAACTTATTATACGATACCGAACATCAGCGCCAACATTGGAAACAATAGATTCTACTTCGGTGAAAAAGATGAGGAGATCATCATCCCCGACGGTTCATACGAATTGGATGCAATCAACGCGTACTTGAGGCGTGAAATATGCGCGCGATATCCTCCAAAAAATGTCGATGAGACTGCCGCCTCAGAATATCCGCTGGTCTTACGGGCGAACAACAACACCATGAAAAGTGAAATTAAAAGCAACTATCAAATAAACTTTGCAAAGCCTGGCAACGTGGGATCCATCCTAGGATTTTCCATAGATCGTGTTTTACCACCAAACGTGTGGCATACATCGAACACACCAGTGAATATCATCAGCGTGAATATCGTACGAGTGGAATGTAACATAACCACCGGATCGTACGACAATGGTAAACTCGTTCACACGATACATGAGTTCGCGCCTCAGGTACCACCAGGATATAAATTGTCGGAAACGCCTGCGCGAGTCATTTACCTTCCAATCGTTGCACGAGTAATTGACGATTTAACCATTCGCATAGTTGATCAATCCGGACGTTTGATTGATTTTCGAGGTGAAGAAATCACGGTGCGACTACACGCGCGACGAAGCAATGCTAATTCATAATACGGTATTCCATACATTGAACAACAGCATCGGTAACAACAGCAAGAAACTAACCGCAGAAAAAAGGTTGACGATTCGTAAGAAATTAACTGTGAAAAACGCAAAGTATCTACAATCTTTGGGCTTTATTGTTAAAAAGTGAAAGATCATGTTTGATGACATTTTGAACATCTCCGAAGCGCCAATCTTCGACAATCGCATAACGAAGATTGAGCTGCACACATACAATCCGTATGCTAACACAACGTTTGAAAACAGCGATGAGATAAGGATACCCATTCAACAACAAGACCTATACACGCTCCCATGTAAAAGCTTCCTGTACGTTGAGGGAAAACTTAGTTTACCAGGAAAACTCGAATTACCGGTTGAAGGAGAATCCCACATCGATACGGTAACTCTCGAGAACAATACTGTTGCGTTTATGTTTGAGGAAATACGCTATGAATTGAATGGAGTGGAAATTGATCGGTCCAGAAATCCTGGCGCGACTACAACTTTGAAGAATTATGTGAGTCTGTCTAGAACGAGAAGCAGCGCATTGTCCAACGCTGGTTGGCTGTATGGTGATGATGGACAGAAGCAGACTGCAACGGCCACGGCTGCAATATATTTCAACTTTTGCGTACCTATGAGTGTTTTATTAGGCTTCTGCGAAGACTACAAACGCATCGTGATAAATGCTCGGCACGAATTAATTTTGATTCGCTCGCGTACCGACGCGAATGCGTTGTACAGTCCTTCCAACAACGCGAAACCTATTCTGAATCTATACAAAATTCAATGGCGAATGCCTCACGTCACATTGGATGAAGTACATAAGCTGTCCATGCTACAGATTTTAGACAGCGACAGACCAATCGACATGACCTTTCGATCGTGGGATCTGTACGAATATCCTCTACTACACACAACTACGAAGCATACATGGGCGATAAAAACGGCTCTACAAATGGAAAAACCGCGATACGTGATATTCGCTTTGCAAACCAATCGAAAGAACAACTTAATGAAAACGGCTACACGATTCGATCATTGCGCATTGACAAATATTCGACTTTACTTGAACTCGGAAACCTATCCATACGATGATCTAAATATCGATTTCGAGAAAGGTAAATACGCGTTGCTCTATGACATGTATGCAAAATTCCAAGAATCATACTATGGAAACGGTGAAGCGCTACTCGATGTCACGGATTTCTTGCAATACGGTCCACTCGTCGTTCTCGATTGTTCTCGACAAAACGAAGTGTTAAAAAATGCTACGGTTGACGTGCGAATTGAATTTGAATGTCGAACCGACGTCCCCCCATCGACAACAGCCTACTGCTTAATAATACATGACCGTATCATGGAATACAATCCACTAACGAACATTGTTCAAAAAATTACTTAAAAAACGCTTGTACAAAAAATATATACTTTATCAAATAAAAAATTATGTGAATGATTTTTTATTTTTTAAACAATCCTCATCCTTGCAATAGCGCTGTACCACCCCTCGAGAGAGTTTCTACTCCACTTTTTCAGAGTGGTATAGAGTTTCCCCCTTATCTTTTTACCGCATGTAGGATTGTACCCTCGAACGTGCTTCATGATTCTTATTCATATCATTGCAAGAGGTGCGTTTCATAATCTGTAACAGCATTATTTCGCTGCTGATGCCGAGTTGTCAAGCTGGGGAAACATCTGAACACAATCCTACATCACCGAGAGAATTTCTACTTCACTTTTTTTTTCAGAGTGGTATAGAGTTTCCCCCTTATCTTTTTGCCGCATGTGGAATTGTGCCCCAGATGTTTTACGGTTCTTATCCATATCATTGTAAGAGGAGCGTTTTATAATCTGTAACAGCATCCTTTCGCGGTTGATGTTGACTTGTAAAGTCTGAGGAATTTTGTCTTTCCTCTATGAGACTTTTCTAATCTAGCAAGCTGTAGTAGTGGCGTTCTTTAACGGTTTGGAGTTACCAGGCCAAAACATTTGGTCACATCAGTTCTCTCGATTAGCACTGATTGAATTTCGCGAGTTCAGATTTCATTATCTACTGCAACGAAACGTCTTTTCTAATCTCACGAGATTTCATTGCATCTTTTCCGGAGGGGGTACTTGTATAAAACAATGGGTGTTGGCAATGTCCAAGCACATTTCAAGATGTTATACCTAATTATTGAGGCTGAAGTTTCACTCAGTGGGTATTTGGAGTTGATGGTAAGTACAAAGAAATAAATAATATTTTATTAAAGATATTTTAATTAATAAATATTATTACAGATTTTCAACACGGAGGAGGAGCGAACAGCGTTCATCAGGGGATGGCAGTATGCCGTGAGGCATAGTGCTGATGAATGGGACGCGTTTGCCACAATTGATATTCCATTAGATATGGTGCGTAAGTTACCAATTTTTATATTTATTAATAATTAACACTTAAAAATAATTTTTATATTTATTAATAAAAAAAAAATGATTAATATTAAAAAACTTTTTTTCTTTTCAGGACATCAATGAGCAATAATTTGTATCATAAAAAAAGGAATCCCTCAACCCAGTCAATATTTTGAAGTAATGTTTTAAAACTTTCAAAAATGTAAAAAATTTTTTATAATAAAAATCATTTTTTTTTTTTAATTATGATTTATTTAAAAACAATCCCTCATACTTCTCAATCTACTACTCAATCCTACTTAATGTAATAAAATTTTTTTTATAATAAAAAGCATTTTGAATTAAGATGTATTTTTTTATTTACAAAACAATCCTCCTACTTCCCAATCTGAAGCGCATAGAATATAATGTTTTCATAGGATGCGTCTCCATACTTTTTTTCTTTTTATAGATAAAATTTCTCAATCGATACTGTAATGCCCCCAAGGAAGAGTATTGATCAAATTATTACAAATATATCGCTTATCGTCGTACGGGCTCAATGCTAATTTTATTTCCGACATCGAATACACCTGATGTCGTACAGACGCTATACAATTACTGCTAACACTCTTTTCGGTATGATTATTAAGACATTCGACATAGTCTTCGAAACTTATATCTCGAGCGGTAACGTTTGTCCTAATGCCTTTGATCTTTTTGGTTTCGCAATCATCATGCACGCGAATCGCATACATTTTCGAACGAAGTCCTACGAACTCTGTCATGATTTTACCGCCATTCTCATCCTTCATCAATCCGAGCTGTTTCTTGTTTGCAATCGGAACACCGTAAACGTTGTTCACTGTATAATTACTGGTGTCATATCGATGGATATCACGTTTCAGCAGCGTCTCGTACGCGTCATCGCAAGTGATTTCATATATCAGACTATCCGTGTCCGTGTATAAAATCTTACAATTTTGCTGGAATTTTGGATACATGTACTCGTAATGAAAAGTGTATAAATGAAATTTTGATATATCCAATATGGACATGCCTACGTAGATGGGCTTGTAAAATTTAACGAGCAGCTTTTTCATCTGAATTGCGACGAAGTCTTTAGAAAACACTGTATAACTGTGAAAATTTGGTCTAGCTATCAATCGTTCAACTCCGTGTCTACCATTCCATCGAGAAAGTAATTTCACGATCGCATGATTTCGAACGTTCTCCATCGTTTTTCCAAACACAGCATTCTTCATTAATTTGAACAAATTCTTTGAAAAATCGTTGGTTGCGTTAGTGCGTAATTTTGTATTCAAGTCGATATATTCGTGCAACCATCGCGACTGTTGAAACTCTAGAATTCGATGAATTTTCTTCAATTTCAGATTATGTTTTAAACTTTGCTGGAGGTATCGATAATGTATAACGTATCGCTCCTTATTGCGAAGTGTTGCCAGCAACTTTCTTTGACTCGAGCTGGTTGCTGCATCGTGACTTGGACAAAATGGAAGATCTGCGTGAGCATCGTGAATTTCGCGTGGATACTCTAAATCAACCTCCAAAATGTATCCTACAGGGCTATCGATTGGAATGGATTCAACGTTGAAATTATCAATATCCTCCACCCATCGAAAGTCTCTGTGCGGTAGAGGTTGCGACATGGCCCAACCATACAAATTATTCACGTCAAAATACATTAAGTAGGTGGATGGTTTACTCGAATCGTGCGTAGACAAATATTTGTTGTTTGCATATGCATATCTGTGAGAACATTGGCTCAATCCACCACGTATTCCTCGCTCCACGAACAAAAGCATATCGACGTCGGTGAAAAACTCCAATTCAATCTTCGTCATTTTCAACATCACATCCCACGCGAAACCGGGGAGCGTGAAATAATGTGCTGGATCAAGCTTATAATTCTCGAGACAGTCATCGCGAAAATTTTCGAAAACATCTGCCAACAACAATACATCCAATTTTAGATATAAATCACTGTACTCTCCTAGCGTTTGTATAGTGAAACGCGACCAAACAGTATTTGCATGAAGGTAATCGACGTCGGATATCTCGCTACCATTTAACCGATTGTAAAATGCTTCGCGCGGCGGTAAACATGTATCATTTAATTTATCGTACGATGCCAGATAGTCGTATGGAAACACGCCTTTTCTGGTCAACAGGTTGAAATCATCGTTAGAAAGATGTGTAAATTCACCTCGTACGATGCATAATTTATTTTTGTCTAAATACGATGACAGCTTGTCCAGACTTGAGTTCAAGAACTTGAATGAGTCGATGAAGCGAAATTTTAAGAACTTTACATACTTTCGTTCTTCACCCGGCTGTCTCCCGATGGAAACGTTTTTCGTGAATGAGATATACTTCTCTTTCGTCAATGGTAATACGTCTATCCGTCCCTCAAACGAATTTGCTAATTCTTTTATGATGAAATGTGCATCGTAGCCTGATAAATTATGGAAAACCACTGGTATCACGTACGAAGATTGATAGCTTAAATTGCATTCGGTATCAGCTGGACCACGATATGCGCCCGTGAAATGACAATGATCACGCACTCGTATATCGTTTTCCTCAAACGTTTTCTCACAGACATGACAATGTGTGGCTGTACGAAAATTTAATTTTTCTGCTTCAGTTAGTGGATTCATTGGCACCGTTTTATCAAATAGCGGCTGTAATTTCTGACTCAGCTCGTACAACCTGTTTGCAAACCATGCAGCGCATCCCGCTTTATCACGATAAACCTGATACTCGCACAGCGATTCATCGTAGCGACAATGTATATAGTATCCTATACTAAACGCGTGGTGTTGTTGATATTGTACGCGTGCTGCACGGTCTTCTCCCTCCTGTTCCTCAGGCAGCAGCAGACACTCCAAGTCAGCATAGATAATGAATGGTGTCTGTTCTTTGTTTACAAAATTTTTAAAGTGCAACCACTTATCTTCGCTCGTTGGAAGCGTCAGAGCACAATCATTCATTCGTTCACAGTCGATTGTATGAATGTTTAATCTCTCCAGCGTAGGGAAATATTGTAGGCACCTGTGGGAAGAAAACTTTTCTTGCTTCAAAGAATTTAAAAAAACAAAAAACCGTGCAACTTACCGATCACAAATATGTTTATGATTTTTCTTCTTGCTAAGCTGTGATGAAACCAATCTTGACAAATTTCGTATACATGTGAAATGGCCGTGCGTCTTTGCAGCATTCTGGATAAACAGCAAATTGACATGTCTTCTCCGTTTCTTCTCAGTCAAATGAAGTGTTACACATTTCTTGCGCACCCATTCGAACACGTTTATGGAAACATCGTTTTTTCGTTCAAATTTTCGAATGTCTTTGAACAGCATA
This sequence comes from Lasioglossum baleicum, assembly GCF_051020765.1. Classification (NCBI taxonomy): domain Eukaryota; kingdom Metazoa; phylum Arthropoda; class Insecta; order Hymenoptera; family Halictidae; genus Lasioglossum; species Lasioglossum baleicum. Next base: position 4,670,780 of record NC_134945.1, read on the forward strand.
GGCGATTGAAAACCTTCGGTTTGAAGCACTGTTTTGTAGTGTGGATATGATGATGAACGCGATGGATGTGCCTTGGCCGGATAGAGACCCACCACGACCGCCCAAAAAAAGCATGCCTCATCCTTGTTATTCACGTCCACGACCGCTCTTTTCAGTTGTATCGTTCGAGGCAAGTAGGTTTCAGTGGTGCAGCCGGCTTGCAATGGCTGATATTTGCTAAAGTTCACAATCAAATGGAGTATCTTCGACAGTGCCCACCCGCTGTCTCGCTCTTGAAACTCTTCCAACGATGTCAAAATCGTTGGCACAACGTCTCTCTGATACCACTGTCGTAGATTGCTTGTCCGAAACAATGCAACGTTTCGCGTGCCGAAACTTTTCACGGAAACCTCGTTGGTGTGCTGCATGAATTCCGCCTCCAACGTCACGCTAGCTTTCAGCGATGAATGTACGTTTAAAAATTCTGTAACGCGCCCTGTAACCATTCGTTTCGCATGTTGTAAAAATTGTTTAGGATCGATATGTTCCACGTTGATAACGATGCCAGTCGATATGCGACTTTTAAACGCCGACTCGACATTTTCCCAACGGAGCGTCGAGGCTCTCGCACCGCCGCGATCATATAAACCTCTACCGGTGTGTGGTGAGGAAATACGTTTGTGCAATGAAACGTTCAAAGTTTTCATACGACACATAGTTGATGTTAAACTAGATTTCATGCTCCCCGACAATTCATCCTTTGCACTGGATAGATAATTGATGCAGCATTGCAGAGACTCGATGTACGAGCGATGCCATTCGTGATACTCGTCCATAGTTTTCAGCAGCATTGACATGCTTGTCAAACACCTCAACATTTTTTTCCACGTTTCAATCATCTTGCTACCGCACAGTTGTCGACAAAAATAATCTTTTCAACTTTAATTTGCTAATTTCCAGTTCTCAAAATATAATTGCACTTTGCAATGTAACGGTGGCACCGTTTTTAACTATGAATATTAAATAACTTTTTTTGTCACGGCAAACGTTTGCAACGATGGAACGTTTGCAAAGACTACAATTCACATTCCATCGTGTCCTATTTATTCATTGCTACCCTTAGAGATAAGGGTGATGTCTAGATGACGTAAGAAAGAAGGGGGCGGTGCCTAACAGCTTTGTCCTTGGCCTAGATGACGTTAGAAAGAAGGGGGGTATGACTCAGCAGCTCTGTCCTTGGCCTAGATGACGTAAGAAAGAAGGGGGCGGTGCCTAACAGCTCTGTCCTTGGCCTAGATGATGTAACGCTTGTGCAATACCAAAGGAGTATCACCTTTCAGAGGGATTGTCCCCCCTCCACGCGAAAAAATATGATGCAATAAAATATGATGTAATATATGCTTGCGCAATACCGCTCTGCGGTACCACCCCTTAAGTGATGACTCAGCAGCTCTGTCCTTGGTCTAGATGACGTAAGAAAGAAGGGGGCGGTGCCTAACAGCTTTGTCCTTGGCCTAGATGACGTAATGCTTGTGCAATACCATTAAGTGATGACTCAGCAGCTCTGTCCTTGGCCTAGATGACGTCAGAAAGAATGGGGCGGTGCCTAACAGCTTTGTCCTTGGCCTAGATGACGTAATGCTTGTGCAATACCATTAAGTGATGACTCAGCAGCTCTGTCCTTGGCCTAGATGACGTCAGAAAGAAGGGGGCGGTGCCTAACAGCTTTGTCCTTGGCCTAGATGACGTAATGCTTGTGCAATGCCATTAAGTGATGACTCAGCAGCTCTGTCCTTGGCCTAGATGACGTCAGAAAGAAGGGGGCGGTGCCTAACAGCTTTGTCCTTGGCCTAGATGACGTAATGCTTGTGCAATGCGGTACCGCTCTCCCGTGAATTGGAAAGTTCCTCAGAACCGCCTGAATTGGGAAGTGGCTTAGAACCCGCCAATATATCCTACTGATTGAGTGAGGCAAATGGGAGACACGTTGCGCGTGCGCGATGAGGATGCAACAATGACATGACATTTCGCAGGTTTTAGGTTATTGCCGTGTAAAATTCACCCATTTACTTATTTCACATACTATGTAATTATTGATCCCTTTATGTCTATGTTGTGAGTTGTATTTCTTTAAAATGTAACGTTACAAATAAAACATAATTTGTCAATTTATCGTGTAGAAGAAAAATGAGTGAATTTATTATCCCAGTCTCTTTTATGCAACTATTTTTGAGGAGCGTATGAGGGTTAACAGTGTTCAAATACATACAGGGTGTTTACCTACAGGTGGGAGAAAATTTAAGGGATGGTTCTCGACGATAATATAAGACGAAAATGAAGAATAAAACTAGAGGGTTATTGTTGCTCGCTCGCTTCGCGAGCTCGCGGATAGGACTGCTCTTGCGAAAGGGTTAGTGGTCCGCATGGCTAGTAGTACCTATAGCTATTAATATTTTTTTTTATTTGGTGTGTGACTCTTCACGAGCCACACAAAGAACTTCCCGATTCGGTAGTTGCAGTATATTATTATCATTATTAAGTGTACGTTTTAAGAAGATTATACGTTTTCAGGGAAATTCAATAGTTTTCTACTTATCAAAATATTTGCTATATGGCGTCGCATTAAACCAACATGGTATGCTCGTTGCTCGCTTGGTTCCTTATTAATACTAATGTTGCAAAATAAATTGTCTTAATTAGTTTTTCGCAAACGATACAACTCCTCATTATCCGGGTTTGCAGTATTGATCTTGGTTTTCTTCGATACTGTTAATTTAAATTGTCCCAAAATATACAGGGTGAGTCACCAAACGTTACCACCTCAAATATCTTTGTTGTTTCTAAAGATACGTAAAATATGGTAAGGACAAAGTTGAATGGTACAATGGTGCTGACACGATGCAAAAAAAAAATTTTGTTTTTATGTAATTTTTTCTAGAGATATGAAGGTGACCTTCATTTTCTTAAATGGAATGAGGTATTTTTTAATACATCAATCGATGCAGCTGGACATTCGTTATAATAAAGTACTAACCTATGTATGTCGAAAAGTTATTAGTTCAGGAGATATTTCAATTTAAATAACTCTAAAATACCATTACTGTCGTACTACGACGTCAGTGTTTACTTACTTATGTAACGTCTTATCACGACAGTAATGGTGTTTTAGAGTTATTTAAATTGAAATATCTCCTGAACTAATAACTTTTCGACATACATAGGTTAGTACTTTATTATAACGAATGTCCAGCTGCATCGATTGATGTATTAAAAAATACCTCATTCCATTTAAAAAAATGAAGGTCACCTTCATATCTCTAGAAAAAATTACATAAAAACAAAATTTTTTTTTTTGCATCGTGTCAGCACCATTGTACCATTCAACTTTGTCCTTACCATATTTTACGTATCTTTAGAAACAACAAAGATATTTGAGGTGGTAACGTTTGGTGACTCACCCTGTATAAACCGCGCTCAATTTTGAAACTCTGCTCAGTGCTACATACAACATTTGTAAAGTTCGCCTTTCTGATTTTTTAAAATTCAAACATACTTTCTCGTATGTTTGTCCCTGACTTTTATGAATCGTAATCGCTTCAGCAGGAACCACTGGAAATTGACTACGTGTGATTTGATATTTTTCCTCACTCGACATATTTACATGATTCGAGATTTTTAGTATTAGTGTTAAATTTTGATGAATATTTGCATTTTTTATATAATCACGATAACGAGTTCTTACTTTCACTCCTACTCTGGCCAATTGAAAATCTAACCACAATATAGACGGAATTTTAGTATTTTCTTGAAAAGTAATAAATTTTAATATTCCGCATGTGTGTGCTCCATTAACCAATCCGTTTTCAACATCAATGTTATTAATAATTATCATATAGTTTATATTAATTTTCAATTTAATCTCAGTTAATAATTCGTTTTGAACTGATTGTTTTTTTAAAGATTGTAATATAAATTTTTTTTTGTACTTTCATCGATATTCTTTGAAAATGTATTCTCGGGAGTAGAGATGATTAACTCACTCTTGCATTGGGATAATTTTCGATTATTGTAAGCGGAAACATTAGCGTAAGGTACAAAAAAAAAATTTTTTTTAAATTAAAAAAATTTTTTTAAATTTTGTGACGTTGCAACCTTTGCGACGTCCCTTCTCCGTTAATTCCGCGCATATTTGAGAGCGATAAGGGACCGGACCGCCCTCTAACGGGACACGTTACCGATACAGGATTCGAGAGCGCTCCTCTAAGAGATTCCGATATTATCGAGGACCTCCTAATGACATCTGTCGCGCGTGCCGAGAACGGCAAGTTTCAGGGCCGTATATGGAACGCGCAGAAGGAACCACCGATCGTCCGAATTGTCACGGGAAATGAACAATCGCCCCAAGGCCAGGAAGCTCCCGACGGAAAAGCGAATGGCCGTTTCGAGAAATTAGAGCTTGGTGCGAGGACACTCGGCCAACAAACCGGAGGCGCCGCCAGGACAGAAGCTCTCTTAAACATCTCGTCCAAGGTGACGCACTGGAAGACCTGACGCCGTCTCGCCCCGGCAAGGGAGAGCTACCCCGGGGTCGGTGCCCTCGTAGCCAAGAAGAGGAAGCCCCTCCGCTGGTCAAGTCGAGCGATAGGCTCCTTGACCAATTTCGTGATTGCCCGGGGCCCTAGGGCGCGAAGAGGGAACGCTCCTGTGCCGCAGAGTTACGCCGTGGAAACACGCCATAGGCAATTCGGAAAAGCGGTCGAGTGGGGGGAACCGAGTTCGATCCGCTAGATTGCCGAAAATCGATGGATCACTGTCGCGCTGGCTCTCGTTATCGCATGTCGTGCGTTCTGCACTCGCGTTGCGAACTAATTGTAACTTAGCGTCGGGAAACCGAGAAGTGCCCGTTGGAGGTTTTCGCGGTGTCTAGGATGAAGTCCACCTACGCTCCGGCCGTGCCTCACGCTCTATCGAGAGCAGTTCCGAAAAAGGGCATCGAAAACGAGAAACGGTAAGCCGCACTTGTGATCCATTCGGTATTTCGTTGCGCGACGGCTCGACCTTCGTCGCGAGAGGACGAATGCTTCCCATTCCGTCCTCGATAATTCGCTCGCGTTCGTTTCGGGAATGCTTTGAGATTTCGAGATTATTTTGAGAGTTTTCGTCTCTAAATTACGTGCGAAAGAGTGTCCTAAGAGGAGTCGCGTTTCGTGAGAGTAAATCTTTTCGGTCTCTTCGTGTTTCTCGAATCCTGTGTCTCTCGCCGAACATCGTAGGGTTTTCGTCGGCGTTCGATCCCGTAATTGTTAGCGTACGCGTCGGGGCGAATCACGGGCGGAAGTCACCGCGACAGTCTCGCAGTTCGCCGGTCATCTGCGCCTCGCGTTTCCGAAGTTCGTTGCGAACGAAATCACGGTAATTGTCAGCGGTATCGTGCGAGCAAAATCGGTAAGACAACCGCGCGGCGAACGACCATCTTCTCGCTATCTTGTATGAAGAGCGCGGGCTCTCGGGTCGCGGTCACGTGGCCGCAGATTTTGTAATTTAACGACTGCTACAATAAATAGCTCGAGACCATATCGTAGTCGAATTACTCGATTCCCTGTGAGATCCGTCCTGCCGAGAGGGCTGTCCTAGTCATCCCGTGCTCGAGCCATCTGGCCCAGTCGCGACGTCGTTTTCGATCCGCGTATCTCGAAGATTCGACTCTCGACCTCGGCTTCTCCGAGCTCGAGCCTTGTTCCGCGTTTCGTGTGGCATCCTTGCGGTGCCTGGCGCCCGAACCTTTCGTTTGTCGTGAGGAAATCGTCGAATCCTCGAGTCTCGTTTGTCTCGGGCGGACCGCGTGTACTCGGCTTGCACGCGGCCTGGTCTCAGCGCCTGCAAGGCCCGAAGTTGACCGGCTTCCGCGAGTCAAACCGCTCGTCGGAAAAAGGTTAACGTGACAAATTGGCGCCCGAACAGGGACCTCTCTCTCGAAAGGGTTTTCCCTGAACACGGAGAGAGGCACGGGTTGACGAAAGACTCTCACAGGGCCGATCGCGGTTCGATCTTCCGGCACGCCGTGATCGCTCGAGCGGGATTATAAAAATCGACGGGAATTGCGAGACACAGGATAAGCGATTAAGGGAAAATTAAAACGAAGCGCGAGATTGCTCTCACGAACGTAGCGAACGGAGGCCACGGACAACCACGTTCCGTTGCTTTGTGTGCTTTCCGTGCGTTCTTCGTAAAAGAGGAAGATTCCGGCGAGCCAGCATGATAGTAGCGGTTGTGGTGTTGTATTGTTTGAGATTATCTAAGATGGTAGAATTGGTTATATTCAATTCAGGAAGTACGTCTTCCGGTTTCGGAAACATTTTCTCGGGAATTTCAAACGTTGGTGACCGTTGGTAATTTCAACCGAGTAATCGTTACCCTGTTCCTCATCGGAAGGTCAGATTGATTTTGGAAATATTTTTTTTCGGAGGTAATTCCGTTTGTGTTCGAACGGGAGCGCGATCGCTCTCCGAAATGGTAGCCGTATTGTTGGCATTCCTCGACTTCTGTATTGTATGGTACGAATCAAAGTCGCGAACGATAAATACCGCGTAGGTAAAATATTTACGGTTGACAACGACGGTTTGGCCTTTCCAGTAACAGTTTTCGTACAGTAGCGAAACATTGGGGGGAAGGTAGCGCTCGGACGCCCGGCGTAAACACCGCGCGGTCGAGAGACCTTGGGGTCGAGAAGTCTCGTAGTAACGTCTCGTTAGCGAAGACAAATTCGAAATTCAGGCCGACATAACGGGTGTCGCAGAAATTGATAAGTCGACGCAGTCGGAGGAGGACGGGTCGAATAACAGCGCCTACGAAACGGACCCGGGGGTGGAGGACGATGGATCCGGCCTAACAACCGACCCTGACCCCTCCTACCGATCCAAACGTAGAGACCTTGCAAGTATCGACGGGACTAACACCCCCGAAATTAAGAAGACCAGATACGGTAACGACGGAAAACGATCCTCCTCCGGACTATTATTTCGGACCAACATCGGCGTACCAGGGCATGCGGAAATGGCGTGCGTTTTCGGCCACTTGGTCAATCAGGTGTTACGGCGCATTTCGTTGCGCATACAATACCGCGTACCATACAATACTGCAAGCTTCGCTCGCGTTTTGAACTTCGGACGAGAACCGAGCCCGGCACGGGGCCGCTATGCGAATCGAGACCCGCCAGTTGACCTTACGGTAACACCTCTCGGGGGGTGAAAAACGAAACGGTACGACCTCCGTCAAAAGGAGACACGCTTATTAGAGGGGGATTTCGTTCTTAGGCGGCAAAGCGTAGTAAATCCGCCGCACGAAAAACCGCGGCGGGAAAAGTGTCGTCGATCGGATACCAGTCGAGTGCCCCGGAGGGGAAGGACGTCGAAGGTAACTGTCACCGATACCGCCGCAGAAGGTGACGACCGATTGCTAAACCCCGCTACCACCAAGGGGGGAGACAGGGTAGGAACCAGCGGAGCTGCCCGTCGACCGCCTAACCCCGCTTCCGCCGCAGGAGAGGACGGCTGACCAGCCGACTCGCTATCGCCGCGAGAAGAACCGGCAAGCGACCCCCGACGAGGGCAGTGACGCTCAGGGTCTATCGTAGACCCTTGACGAGTACACCCTCGTGACCGGAATACACGAGCATTCGAGTCCCGTTTGCGAGAACTGAAAAGGTCAACTGACGCTCGCGCCTCTCGTCCGAAACCCAGACCGGGTCTGAACAATTTGATTTTTCGATTGCAGGAGTTGGGTATTTGTAGGGCGTGTTTGTCACTTCGTGGTGAAGGCTCCGTTTTGTAAAGGACATCTCTTAGGGAGGAACGCTCTCTCACCTGTCGAGCCGCGGATCACGGGGGCGACGAAACCGTGTCGGTCCGGTCCATTTTAAGGGGGGGGGGAGTTGTGACGTTGCAACCTTTGCGACGTCCCTTCTCCGTTAATTCCGCGCATATTTGAGAGCGATAAGGGACCGGACCGCCCTCTAACGGTACACGTTACCGATACAGGATTCGAGAGCGCTCCTCTAAGAGATTCCGATATTATCGAGGACCTCCTAATGACATCTGTCGCGCGTGCCGAGAACGGCAAGTTTCAGGGCCGTATATGGAACGCGCAGAAGGAACCACCGATCGTCCGAATTGTCACGGGAAATGAACAATCGCCCCAAGGCCAGGAAGCTCCCGACGGAAAAGCGAATGGCCGTTTCGAGAAATTAGAGCTTGGTGCGAGGACACTCGGCCAACAAACCGGAGGCGCCGCCAGGACAGAAGCTCTCTTAAACATCTCGTCCAAGGTGACGCACTGGAAGACCTGACGCCGTCTCGCCCCGGCAAGGGAGAGCTACCCCGGGGTCGGTGCCCTCGTAGCCAAGAAGAGGAAGCCCCTCCGCTGGTCAAGTCGAGCGATAGGCTCCTTGACCAATTTCGTGATTGCCCGGGGCCCTAGGGCGCGAAGAGGGAACGCTCCTGTGCCGCAGAGTTACGCCGTGGAAACACGCCATAGGCAATTCGGAAAAGCGGTCGAGTGGGGGGAACCGAGTTCGATCCGCTAGATTGCCGAAAATCGATGGATCACTGTCGCGCTGGCTCTCGTTATCGCATGTCGTGCGTTCTGCACTCGCGTTGCGAACTAATTGTAACTTAGCGTCGGGAAACCGAGAAGTGCCCGTTGGAGGTTTTCGCGGTGTCTAGGATGAAGTCCACCTACGCTCCGGCCGTGCCTCACGCTCTATCGAGAGCAGTTCCGAAAAAGGGCATCGAAAACGAGAAACGGTAAGCCGCACTTGTGATCCATTCGGTATTTCGTTGCGCGACGGCTCGACCTTCGTCGCGAGAGGACGAATGCTTCCCATTCCGTCCTCGATAATTCGCTCGCGTTCGTTTCGGGAATGCTTTGAGATTTCGAGATTATTTTGAGAGTTTTCGTCTCTAAATTACGTGCGAAAGAGTGTCCTAAGAGGAGTCGCGTTTCGTGAGAGTAAATCTTTTCGGTCTCTTCGTGTTTCTCGAATCCTGTGTCTCTCGCCGAACATCGTAGGGTTTTCGTCGGCGTTCGATCCCGTAATTGTTAGCGTACGCGTCGGGGCGAATCACGGGCGGAAGTCACCGCGACAGTCTCGCAGTTCGCCGGTCATCTGCGCCTCGCGTTTCCGAAGTTCGTTGCGAACGAAATCACGGTAATTGTCAGCGGTATCGTGCGAGCAAAATCGGTAAGACAACCGCGCGGCGAACGACCATCTTCTCGCTATCTTGTATGAAGAGCGCGGGCTCTCGGGTCGCGGTCACGTGGCCGCAGATTTTGTAATTTAACGACTGCTACAATAAATAGCTCGAGACCATATCGTAGTCGAATTACTCGATTCCCTGTGAGATCCGTCCTGCCGAGAGGGCTGTCCTAGTCATCCCGTGCTCGAGCCATCTGGCCCAGTCGCGACGTCGTTTTCGATCCGCGTATCTCGAAGATTCGACTCTCGACCTCGGCTTCTCCGAGCTCGAGCCTTGTTCCGCGTTTCGTGTGGCATCCTTGCGGTGCCTGGCGCCCGAACCTTTCGTTTGTCGTGAGGAAATCGTCGAATCCTCGAGTCTCGTTTGTCTCGGGCGGACCGCGTGTACTCGGCTTGCACGCGGCCTGGTCTCAGCGCCTGCAAGGCCCGAAGTTGACCGGCTTCCGCGAGTCAAACCGCTCGTCGGAAAAAGGTTAACGTGACAAATTGCGGTTGAAAAGAAAGATGAAAAAAAAAATTTTTTGTGTAATTACGTTTGTTTCTTCGGTGGAAACTTTCCGTTCTCTCCTATAAATTGCATTGTAGAATCAACTCCTTTCGAAAAAAACTATGTTTGAGATCAGACGGGACAATAAACTTCACCGAATTTGGACGAGCACACTTTATTCCGTCTGGCGGTAGTCTCAACAAAACTTTATACAAATTATGTACAACGTTCAGCACAATTGTATGATTGACTGAAGCAATAAAGAATCGAATAAAGTAGTTCCGAAAGAACGTGATTGTTCACAGCGGCGGTGCTGAGAACGTAGTTAGAAACGAATGCCGTTAACCGAAAAAGACTGGTCTGACGACGCGCGACTTTCGTACCGAAGCTAATCAGCGATTGATTCGACGATCGATCAGAAGAGCGGATTCTTCTCTCCGTCGGAACGATGACTTGCGTATCGAACTGCTCGACCAATGGAGTTCACTCAACCAAGTCGATAATCGATCCGACGGTGACAGCCTATAGCGTGGCGCGCTGCTGATCGATCCTCGATCTCGCGACGACGAGCGGAGCAGCCAATCACTGGGCTGCGCGGTGGATCGTGCGTCACGATCTTGCGACACTCGCAGCCAATCCCAAACATTCCGCCCGCCTCGTCATTCATTGACGAAATTGAGAAGAATGAATGGGTTGGCAACGTGCGACGTAGTAAATGGACGATGAGACGCGAGTGAAAAAATGGAAATTTACAGTGCTCATGATTGCCGAGATGGAGACAATTAAAATGAAGTGAATAATGAGGTGAGTGAAACTACCCTAAGTAAATGATATCGCTAGTTAATTGGTGACGCGAATTGTACAATGCTTAACCTAAAAATGGAAACGCGCTCGAAATTTCACAGAAGCGAAGTGGAAGAATCACGTGATACACCTGCCTCGGGTTGCCTTCCAGCATCTGTCTCAGCATCGTCCGGCGCTAGTAAGGGAATTAGCTTGTGCACAGGCCTAAGAAATTGCGACTTGGCAGTACGAACAGTTGCGATTCGAATAGAAGCGTCTGGTCCCGGGTGTACGTCTACTACGCGAGCGAGAGGCGTTTGAGTAGGAGGAAGAAGTTCACTTTTTATAAGGCAGAGGATTCCGGCCTTGATTAGTGCCTTGTCACTTTGCCATTTGCCTCGAGTTTGCAGTGAATTTAAGTACTCCCGTGACCAGCGCTTCCAGAAATGTTGTTGCATTTGTTGCAATAATTGCCAACGAGACAAGCGTGCTGCTGGAATGTCCTCGAGGCTGGGCTCCGGGATTGCGGTGAGAGGTTCTCCGATCAAGAAGTGACCAGGCGTTAGAGCAACTGGATCCTCAGGGTCGTCTGAAAGAGGCAACAAAGGTCTGGAATTGAGACAAGCTTCGATACCCGTCAGAAGCGTGGTCAGCTCCTCGAAGGTCAATCTCTGCTCGCCAATGATTCTGCGGAGGTGATACTTAACGGACTTAACAGCTGCCTCCCAGAGTCCGCCGAAGTGAGGAGCGGAAGGAGGATTGAATCTCCAGATAATTCCTTCTCTGGAAGCTGCGGCGAATGGGCCTCCTCCCTGTTTCTCCGATTCGCGTAGAAGGGCACGCAGTTCGTGGTTAGCGCCTACAAAGTTCCGTCCACAATCGCTGTAAAGTTCGGAGCAGCGACCACGCCGTGCCATGAAGCGTCGTAGAGCGGCCAAGAAGGTATCGGTGGACCCATCCGATGCAGCCTCCAGATGTACGGCTTTAGTGACGAGGTAAATGAATACGGCGATGTATCCCTTCGAGGTGAGCTGACCACGGCCCCTATTGGATCTGAGCAGTATTGGTCCAGCGTAGTCAATTCCAGATCTGTAAAAAGGACGACAAGGAGTTAGATTTCCCATTTTTGGTTGTGCAGTTTGACCCTTCCAACGTCTACAAGTGGTGCAATGTCTGATACAGGACTTGACCATATGACGACCCTTGAGGACCCAGCACTCTTGACGCAGAGTAGAGAGAGTCAGTTGAGTTCCCCCGTGGAGGCACCGCTTGTGCGCAGCGTCTACCCACAGCCTTGCCAAGGCAGAGTCGTCTGGAAGTATAGCGGGATGCTTCCTGTCGTAGGTGAGGTTGGTGACCTGGAGGCGGCCGCCAACGCGCAGTACTCCTTCAGGATCTAGGAAAGGACTGAGCTTTGCTAGCCGGCTCTTGGATGGCACCGGTTGGTTTTTCCGGAGAGCCCTGATGTCCTCCATGAAGTGTGCAGCTTGCTCCAGCTGCAATAGAGTGAGTTTACAAGCTTGTATCTCGGAGGCAGTGAGAATTGATTCCGTTTTTCGTTGTCCAGGTCTCCAACGACGACACCAAGCCAGAACTCGTAGTAGGCGAGTCAGGTTAGAAAACCGCTCGATCAAGGAGCATACAGATCCCTCTGGTCGGCGAGCCACGTGATGAATGAGTGGTTCAGTGACTTCGTGGTGAACTTCACTGCCCACAGCCTCCGGAAGGTGTCCGGATGAAGAAAGCCACTCGGGTCCTCGCCACCAAAGCTCGAAGTTTACCATCTCGGTTGGATACAGGCCCCTGGATGCACAGTCTGCAGGGTTCTCGGCACTTCGTACATGATGCCACTTGGCTAGAGGCACCATCCTCTGGATTTCGGCGACTCGGTTGGCCACGTACGTCGGCCAACGAGATGGATGCCCCTGAATCCAGCTGAGTGTCACCGAGGAGTCGGACCAAAGATGTAGGCCGATATCCCGCAAGTCGAGCACCTTGGTGATGTGGTAGACGAGTTTGGCCAACAAGAACGCTGCACAGAGCTCAAGTCTCGGTAGTGAGACCCTCTTCAACGGAGCCACCTTGGATTTGGCGGCGATGAGTGAGACGGTAGCAACTCCTATTTCACCGAGGACTCGAGAGTACACCACAGCCGCATATGCTCGCTCGGAAGCATCAGCAAATCCGTGGATCTCGATAGTTTGCTTGGAGCCACTGACACCCAGCCAGCGTGGGACTCGAATAGGTTGGAGCGTGGGCAGCTGCTGTTGGAACTTCTGCCAGATGAGTTCCTCCCTTTCTGGTAGAGGTGCGTCCCAGTCAATCTTGAGGAGCCACAGAGACTGCATGAGAACCTTTGCGACTATAGTGACGGGAGCCAACCAGCCAAGGGGATCGAAGAGTTGTGCCGTCCCGCTGAGCACCGCTCGCTTAGTGTAGCCAGTGTTCCGGATCGAAGTGGCAGCGGAGACCTGAAAACAGTCAGAGGACGGGAGCCATTGTATACCTAGGACGCTGTGCAATGTGGGAGAGTCCCATTCGACGATTCCCTTCCGCTCGTCGATGGAGAGTCGTTCCAGAAGTTCCCGAGAGTTGGAGGCCCACTTCCTGAGTGGGAATCCACCCGCCATGAGAAGCTCTCGGACCTCAAGTAGTTTCAGACGAGCCTCTAGAAGGGAGTCAGCTCCGGTGAGGACATCGTCCATGTATATGTCCCTCAGTACGGTGTGGGAGCCTCGTGGATACCGTAGCTCTTCCAGTTGGGCGAGTTGATGAAGACATCGGATTGCCAGGTAAGGTGCACAAGCAAGTCCGTAGGTAACAGTGTTGAGCTCGTAATCTAGTATGTTTTCCCTCTTTTCAGATCTCCACACGATCTGCTGCCACCTTCGGTCTTCAGGATGGACGAGAATCTGCCGATACATTTTCTCGATATCGGCTGAGAACACGAATCGGTGTCGCCGCCATCTCAGAAGTACGTCAGCAAGATTAGGCAGTAGATTAGGACCCCGAAGAAGGAAGTCATTGAGTGACTTCCCATTAGCAGAAGGCATTGAGCCGTTGAAGACTACTCGAAGTTTGGTAGTCTTGCTGCTCTCCCGCAGCACTCCGTGATGAGGAAGGTAATAGGAGTTACTGCCGGAAGAAGGTAGAGTCGACGAAATGTGCCCTAGTGCCTCGTAGGTGGTCAAGAAGTCTTGGTAAGCGAGCCTGAACTCCTCAGAGCGTCGGAACCTGGAGCTTAGACCATCAAGAGTTTTCACGGCGGTGTGTCGTGAGTCTCCCAACTCTGGAGTGTCCTTGAACGGCAGCCGCACCATGAAGCGACCATCAGGTAGACGGGCGTAAGTGGTGGAGAAGTGTTCCTCCGCTCGGATGTCGTCTTCCATGCCAGGAATCGTTGCCTCGATTTCCTCCTGCTCCCAGAACCTCGATAAGGAAGCCATGAGTTCCTGGTCTACCCTGCTGTGAAGTACTGGAGCCTCAGCGCGATCAGGCGAACAGTTGGAATTCGACGGTCCAGATCCTCCGGTCAGAATCCAGCCGAAGTGGGTCTCCTGAGCGACTGGAGTGTGTGTCGGCCCTTTCTTGACACCTTCCAAGAGAATGAGGTCGTAGGACTCGGCTCCTAGGAGAATGTCTACAGGATCGGAATGGTGATAAACAGGATCGGCGAGTTTCAACCCCTGAACGTGGGGCCAGGAGCTGGGAGAGGGTAGATTTCGAGGTTGGTACTTGGAGAGTTCTGGAAGAATGTAGGCAGGATCCTCGAAGATTCTCTTTTGCTCGTGATGAGGAGCAATGGCTAGCACAGTCTTCCCCCGAGTGAACTGCGCTCTGGATTTTCCAACGCCACGAAGCGGAATCCTAGCCTGACTTCTTTGGAGGCCGAGTCGTTGAGCAAGAGCTTCTGAGACTAGTGAAACCTCACTGCCGGGATCGATGAGTACGCGGGCGAGGCTGCTTTGTCCGAGTGGGCCTAGAACTAAAACACGAGCGGTACCGAGGATCACCGAAGAGTTACTCACGTGAGTAGATACCTGCTGCACGCAAGCTCCAGATGCATTATTCTCCAGTTTAGATGGAGCTGCTTCGTGTATCAGCGTGTGATGCTTGCCTTCACATCGCTGACATCGCTTCGGGGACTTTCAATCATTAACTTGGTGGTTGCCAAGGCAGTTGAAGCAGATGTTTAATGCACGAACAGCGTCCTTTCGCTCAGAAGGTTCGCTCAGACTTATCCCGGAATTGCTGGCAGTGCTGAATGTAGTGTTGATCCTGGCAAAGGCTGCAGGATCTTCCCGAGGAGCTGGCCTTGGAAACTTGATGGACCTTGAAGCTTTTGGTTGCAGTCTTCTTGATCGTTGCTGACTCTCTTTCACGCGGAGCTTCCAGTTCTTCGCAGGTTTGTATGCGCCCGAGCATAAACTCCCTCAGCTGCTCCATAGTGGGAATGTCCGTTGATAGCTTGACTAAATCCTCCCACTCACGTCGTGACTGTTGATCCAACCTTTGGGTGGTTAATTCCACGATCCAGTCTTCGGCGTTGTTCACAGGTCTGTCAAGGTTTATGAGGGCATCGACGGCATCAAACGTTTCGTCGAAAAGTCGCTGCAATTCGACGGCGGATTCCTTGCGAACTGGAGATAGCTTCGAAAGGAGTCTGATCTGTGCTTGGACCAGCTTTCGACGATTCTCATAGCGGTTTTCAAGTTTCTCCCACGCGACCTGGAAGTTTCCGGTAGTCGTCTTGACATTTTTAAGTAAGGCTGCGGCGCTACCCTTCATGCAAGTTTTGAGATAATGCAGGCGTTCTACAGGCGAAAGAGTAGGGTCCTTAATTATCAGCGATGTAAACAAATCGCGAAAGGACGGCCAGTCCTTGTATTGTCCGTCGAAAGATGGGAGAGGCATTTTTGGCAACACGGCGCGCGACCTCTGAGTGCCCGTTTCGACGACCGTTGCGTTGGAATTCGGAGATTCTCTAACGGTCGCTGATGTCCTGAGGTCCGAAATCATGTCTCTCAGCAATCCAGTCTGTTCCATGTGGACCAGTTGCACTTTTTCGTACTCGTCGTCCTGGATGTATGCATTTTCCTTTAATTTAGGATCCTTTTCAGCGGCGGCTCTGATGGCGGAATCTCCCCTTCGATAATCGGACCATAGCTCTTGGAGGGTAGTCAGGCCAGATTGCAGTAATCCCAGCGAAATGTTGGCCTTTCCCCGTTTTTTGATGTTTGAAACGAGTCGGGAAATCCGTTGGCTGATGAGTTGCTGATTACTGACAAGGTCAGCCATTGTTTGTATTCACGATTTCAAACGCACAGCGGTTAAAAATCACTTGTAAATTTTCAGTGAACTGCAGCACTGAATCCGGCTCGAAGGACCAAATGTTTGAGATCAGACGGGACAATAAACTTCACCGAATTTGGACGAGCACACTTTATTCCGTCTGGCGGTAGTCTCAACAAAACTTTATACAAATTATGTACAACGTTCAGCACAATTGTATGATTGACTGAAGCAATAAAGAATCGAATAAAGTAGTTCCGAAAGAACGTGAGTGTTCACAGCAGCGGTGCTGAGAACGTAGTTAGAAACGAATGATGTTAACCGAAAAAGACTGGTCTGACGACGCGCGACTTTCGTACCGAAGCTAATCAGCGATTGATTCGACGATCGATCAGAAGAGCGGATTCTTCTCTCCGTCGGAACGATGACTTGCGTATCGAACTGCTCGACCAATGGAGTTCACTCAACCAAGTCGATAATCGATCCGACGGTGACAGCCTATAGCGTGGCGCGCTGCTGATCGATCCTCGATCTCGCGACGACGAGCGGAGCAGCCAATCACTGGGCTGCGCGGTGGATCGTGCGTCACGATCTTGCGACACTCGCAGCCAATCCCAAACAAACTAAAAATCTAAAAAACTACACACACACACACACACACACACACACACACACATACGAACATTTTGCTGAAAATAGTCTAAAATGACTGCAATGACCATGAAACGTGAAGATCTGCTAAAAAATCGATTTTCGATTTTCGGGGTCATTACAATAACTTCCCTATAAAATCGGGAAGTTAAAAATTGCGATTTCGACTTTGTTATTTAGTTATTAACAATTAAAAATCCGCCTAAAATGCTGCAACACTTCTAACAAAAGTATACGTTGCGTACGTCAGACATGGCGCGCGACAGTCTCGTATCAAGTGACAAACACATGCATACCTTGGTTCTCATTTGGGGCCCCAGCGAGGTGAAAATGTTTAAAAAATCGGTGGACGACATTGAACCTACCTACTCGTTAAAATCCACAAGGGCATTTTTAATATTCGCCCTATGGAATTATCGAGTAGAAGGGGTCAATGCCCTTTCACTTTTAAATTCTTCTCACACATATCCACAAATCCTTATCCTGCACTATAATTGTTCATAACACCGTACCTAATATACTGGAATAAACGCTCTAGCACTATTTACAATATCATACACACGCACTACGAGTTTACAGAGAGTATAAGTTTACTGAGGGGAATGAGGAAAATGTAAAGAACTGGTAATCCTTTAATGTTGAAACACTGCACTTTATTGAACTTGATCTACGTCGCGAGATACTCGCTCACAGACGAAACGGACATCTTGAGGTCGTGTGTGATTTCTGCGAACGGATATCTCCGACGCGTGCGAGAAGAATCGTCCGTACAAGCTAGCATCCGTATGCACACCACTGATGCCAAGGCTGTGGTACTGTGGTACTAAACCATACCCCCACCATAGCCTAGTATTGCCCCTACGTATCCTTCCCAACACGCGGGCGCGTTGGAAAACAACGTAGGGGCAATAGTAGGCTATGGTGGGGGTATGGTTTAGTACCACAGTACCACAGCCTTGGCATCAGTGGTGTGCATACGGATGCTAGCTTGTACGGACGATTCTTCTCGCACGCGTCGGAGATATCCGTTCGCAGAAATCACACACGACCTCAAGATGTCCGTTTCGTCTGTGAGCGAGTATCTCGCGACGTAGATCAAGTTCAATAAAGTGCAGTGTTTCAACATTAAAGGATTACCAGTTCTTTACATTTTCCTCATTCCCCTCAGTAAACTTATACTCTCTGTAAACTCGTAGTGCGTGTGTATGATATTGTAAATAGTGCTAGAGCGTTTATTCCAGTATATTAGGTACGGTGTTATGAACAATTATAGTGCAGGATAAGGATTTGTGGATATGTGTGAGAAGAATTTAAAAGTGAAAGGGCATTGACCCCTTCTACTCGATAATTCCATAGGGCGAATATTAAAAATGCCCTTGTGGATTTTAACGAGTAGGTAGGTTC
Organism: Lasioglossum baleicum; assembly: GCF_051020765.1. Lineage (NCBI taxonomy): Eukaryota > Metazoa > Arthropoda > Insecta > Hymenoptera > Halictidae > Lasioglossum > Lasioglossum baleicum. The sequence continues at coordinate 4,688,629 of NC_134945.1, forward strand.
AATGTCGTCCACCGATTTTTTAAACATTTTCACCTCGCTGGGGCCCCAAATGAGAACCAAGGTATGCATGTGTTTGTCACTTGATACGAGACTGTCGCGCGCCATGTCTGACGTACGCAACGTATACTTTTGTTAGAAGTGTTGCAGCATTTTAGGCGGATTTTTAATTGTTAATAACTAAATAACAAAGTCGAAATCGCAATTTTTAACTTCCCGATTTTATAGGGAAGTTATTGTAATGACCCCGAAAATCGAAAATCGATTTTTTAGCAGATCTTCACGTTTCATGGTCATTGCAGTCATTTTAGACTATTTTCAGCAAAATGTTCGTATGTGTGTGTGTGTGTGTGTGTGTGTGTGTGTGTAGTTTTTTAGATTTTTAGTTTGTTTGGGATTGGCTGCGAGTGTCGCAAGATCGTGACGCACGATCCACCGCGCAGCCCAGTGATTGGCTGCTCCGCTCGTCGTCGCGAGATCGAGGATCGATCAGCAGCGCGCCACGCTATAGGCTGTCACCGTCGGATCGATTATCGACTTGGTTGAGTGAACTCCATTGGTCGAGCAGTTCGATACGCAAGTCATCGTTCCGACGGAGAGAAGAATCCGCTCTTCTGATCGATCGTCGAATCAATCGCTGATTAGCTTCGGTACGAAAGTCGCGCGTCGTCAGACCAGTCTTTTTCGGTTAACATCATTCGTTTCTAACTACGTTCTTAGCACCGCTGCTGTGAACACTCACGTTCTTTCGGAACTACTTTATTCGATTCTTTATTGCTTCAGTCAATCATACAATTGTGCTGAACGTTGTACATAATTTGTATAAAGTTTTGTTGAGACTACCGCCAGACGGAATAAAGTGTGCTCGTCCAAATTCGGTGAAGTTTATTGTCCCGTCTGATCTCAAACATTTGGTCCTTCGAGCCGGATTCAGTGCTGCAGTTCACTGAAAATTTACAAGTGATTTTTAACCGCTGTGCGTTTGAAATCGTGAATACAAACAATGGCTGACCTTGTCAGTAATCAGCAACTCATCAGCCAACGGATTTCCCGACTCGTTTCAAACATCAAAAAACGGGGAAAGGCCAACATTTCGCTGGGATTACTGCAATCTGGCCTGACTACCCTCCAAGAGCTATGGTCCGATTATCGAAGGGGAGATTCCGCCATCAGAGCCGCCGCTGAAAAGGATCCTAAATTAAAGGAAAATGCATACATCCAGGACGACGAGTACGAAAAAGTGCAACTGGTCCACATGGAACAGACTGGATTGCTGAGAGACATGATTTCGGACCTCAGGACATCAGCGACCGTTAGAGAATCTCCGAATTCCAACGCAACGGTCGTCGAAACGGGCACTCAGAGGTCGCGCGCCGTGTTGCCAAAAATGCCTCTCCCATCTTTCGACGGACAATACAAGGACTGGCCGTCCTTTCGCGATTTGTTTACATCGCTGATAATTAAGGACCCTACTCTTTCGCCTGTAGAACGCCTGCATTATCTCAAAACTTGCATGAAGGGTAGCGCCGCAGCCTTACTTAAAAATGTCAAGACGACTACCGGAAACTTCCAGGTCGCGTGGGAGAAACTTGAAAACCGCTATGAGAATCGTCGAAAGCTGGTCCAAGCACAGATCAGACTCCTTTCGAAGCTATCTCCAGTTCGCAAGGAATCCGCCGTCGAATTGCAGCGACTTTTCGACGAAACGTTTGATGCCGTCGATGCCCTCATAAACCTTGACAGACCTGTGAACAACGCCGAAGACTGGATCGTGGAATTAACCACCCAAAGGTTGGATCAACAGTCACGACGTGAGTGGGAGGATTTAGTCAAGCTATCAACGGACATTCCCACTATGGAGCAGCTGAGGGAGTTTATGCTCGGGCGCATACAAACCTGCGAAGAACTGGAAGCTCCGCGTGAAAGAGAGTCAGCAACGATCAAGAAGACTGCAACCAAAAGCTTCAAGGTCCATCAAGTTTCCAAGGCCAGCTCCTCGGGAAGATCCTGCAGCCTTTGCCAGGATCAACACTACATTCAGCACTGCCAGCAATTCCGGGATAAGTCTGAGCGAACCTTCTGAGCGAAAGGACGCTGTTCGTGCATTAAACATCTGCTTCAACTGCCTTGGCAACCACCAAGTTAATGATTGAAAGTCCCCGAAGCGATGTCAGCGATGTGAAGGCAAGCATCACACGCTGATACACGAAGCAGCTCCATCTAAACTGGAGAATAATGCATCTGGAGCTTGCGTGCAGCAGGTATCTACTCACGTGAGTAACTCTTCGGTGATCCTCGGTACCGCTCGTGTTTTAGTTCTAGGCCCACTCGGACAAAGCAGCCTCGCCCGCGTACTCATCGATCCCGGCAGTGAGGTTTCACTAGTCTCAGAAGCTCTTGCTCAACGACTCGGCCTCCAAAGAAGTCAGGCTAGGATTCCGCTTCGTGGCGTTGGAAAATCCAGAGCGCAGTTCACTCGGGGGAAGACTGTGCTAGCCATTGCTCCTCATCACGAGCAAAAGAGAATCTTCGAGGATCCTGCCTACATTCTTCCAGAACTCTCCAAGTACCAACCTCGAAATCTACCCTCTCCCAGCTCCTGGCCCCACGTTCAGGGGTTGAAACTCGCCGATCCTGTTTATCACCATTCCGATCCTGTAGACATTCTCCTAGGAGCCGAGTCCTACGACCTCATTCTCTTGGAAGGTGTCAAGAAAGGGCCGACACACACTCCAGTCGCTCAGGAGACCCACTTCGGCTGGATTCTGACCGGAGGATCTGGACCGTCGAATTCCAACTGTTCGCCTGATCGCGCTGAGGCTCCAGTACTTCACAGCAGGGTAGACCAGGAACTCATGGCTTCCTTATCGAGGTTCTGGGAGCAGGAGGAAATCGAGGCAACGATTCCTGGCATGGAAGACGACATCCGAGCGGAGGAACACTTCTCCACCACTTACGCCCGTCTACCTGATGGTCGCTTCATGGTGCGGCTGCCGTTCAAGGACACTCCAGAGTTGGGAGACTCACGACACACCGCCGTGAAAACTCTTGATGGTCTAAGCTCCAGGTTCCGACGCTCTGAGGAGTTCAGGCTCGCTTACCAAGACTTCTTGACCACCTACGAGGCACTAGGGCACATTTCGTCGACTCTACCTTCTTCCGGCAGTAACTCCTATTACCTTCCTCATCACGGAGTGCTGCGGGAGAGCAGCAAGACTACCAAACTTCGAGTAGTCTTCAACGGCTCAATGCCTTCTGCTAATGGGAAGTCACTCAATGACTTCCTTCTTCGGGGTCCTAATCTACTGCCTAATCTTGCTGACGTACTTCTGAGATGGCGGCGACACCGATTCGTGTTCTCAGCCGATATCGAGAAAATGTATCGGCAGATTCTCGTCCATCCTGAAGACCGAAGGTGGCAGCAGATCGTGTGGAGATCTGAAAAGAGGGAAAACATACTAGATTACGAGCTCAACACTGTTACCTACGGACTTGCTTGTGCACCTTACCTGGCAATCCGATGTCTTCATCAACTCGCCCAACTGGAAGAGCTACGGTATCCACGAGGCTCCCACACCGTACTGAGGGACATATACATGGACGATGTCCTCACCGGAGCTGACTCCCTTCTAGAGGCTCGTCTGAAACTACTTGAGGTCCGAGAGCTTCTCATGGCGGGTGGATTCCCACTCAGGAAGTGGGCCTCCAACTCTCGGGAACTTCTGGAACGACTCTCCATCGACGAGCGGAAGGGAATCGTCGAATGGGACTCTCCCACATTGCACAGCGTCCTAGGTATACAATGGCTCCCGTCCTCTGACTGTTTTCAGGTCTCCGCTGCCACTTCGATCCGGAACACTGGCTACACTAAGCGAGCGGTGCTCAGCGGGACGGCACAACTCTTCGATCCCCTTGGCTGGTTGGCTCCCGTCACTATAGTCGCAAAGGTTCTCATGCAGTCTCTGTGGCTCCTCAAGATTGACTGGGACGCACCTCTACCAGAAAGGGAGGAACTCATCTGGCAGAAGTTCCAACAGCAGCTGCCCACGCTCCAACCTATTCGAGTCCCACGCTGGCTGGGTGTCAGTGGCTCCAAGCAAACTATCGAGATCCACGGATTTGCTGATGCTTCCGAGCGAGCATATGCGGCTGTGGTGTACTCTCGAGTCCTCGGTGAAATAGGAGTTGCTACCGTCTCACTCATCGCCGCCAAATCCAAGGTGGCTCCGTTGAAGAGGGTCTCACTACCGAGACTTGAGCTCTGTGCAGCGTTCTTGTTGGCCAAACTCGTCTACCACATCACCAAGGTGCTCGACTTGCGGGATATCGGCCTACATCTTTGGTCCGACTCCTCGGTGACACTCAGCTGGATTCAGGGGCATCCATCTCGTTGGCCGACGTACGTGGCCAACCGAGTCGCCGAAATCCAGAGGATGGTGCCTCTAGCCAAGTGGCATCATGTACGAAGTGCCGAGAACCCTGCAGACTGTGCATCCAGGGGCCTGTATCCAACCGAGATGGTAAACTTCGAGCTTTGGTGGCGAGGACCCGAGTGGCTTTCTTCATCCGGACACCTTCCGGAGGCTGTGGGCAGTGAAGTTCACCACGAAGTCACTGAACCACTCATTCATCACGTGGCTCGCCGACCAGAGGGATCTGTATGCTCCTTGATCGAGCGGTTTTCTAACCTGACTCGCCTACTACGAGTTCTGGCTTGGTGTCGTCGTTGGAGACCTGGACAACGAAAAACGGAATCAATTCTCACTGCCTCCGAGATACAAGCTTGTAAACTCACTCTATTGCAGCTGGAGCAAGCTGCACACTTCATGGAGGACATCAGGGCTCTCCGGAAAAACCAACCGGTGCCATCCAAGAGCCGGCTAGCAAAGCTCAGTCCTTTCCTAGATCCTGAAGGAGTACTGCGCGTTGGCGGCCGCCTCCAGGTCACCAACCTCACCTACGACAGGAAGCATCCCGCTATACTTCCAGACGACTCTGCCTTGGCAAGGCTGTGGGTAGACGCTGCGCACAAGCGGTGCCTCCACGGGGGAACTCAACTGACTCTCTCTACTCTGCGTCAAGAGTGCTGGGTCCTCAAGGGTCGTCATATGGTCAAGTCCTGTATCAGACATTGCACCACTTGTAGACGTTGGAAGGGTCAAACTGCACAACCAAAAATGGGAAATCTAACTCCTTGTCGTCCTTTTTACAGATCTGGAATTGACTACGCTGGACCAATACTGCTCAGATCCAATAGGGGCCGTGGTCAGCTCACCTCGAAGGGATACATCGCCGTATTCATTTACCTCGTCACTAAAGCCGTACATCTGGAGGCTGCATCGGATGGGTCCACCGATACCTTCTTGGCCGCTCTACGACGCTTCATGGCACGGCGTGGTCGCTGCTCCGAACTTTACAGCGATTGTGGACGGAACTTTGTAGGCGCTAACCACGAACTGCGTGCCCTTCTACGCGAATCGGAGAAACAGGGAGGAGGCCCATTCGCCGCAGCTTCCAGAGAAGGAATTATCTGGAGATTCAATCCTCCTTCCGCTCCTCACTTCGGCGGACTCTGGGAGGCAGCTGTTAAGTCCGTTAAGTATCACCTCCGCAGACTTTGTTATTTAGTTATTAACAATTAAAAATCCGCCTAAAATGCTGCAACACTTCTAACAAAAGTATACGTTGCGTACGTCAGACATGGCGCGCGACAGTCTCGTATCAAGTGACAAACACATGCATACCTTGGTTCTCATTTGGGGCCCCAGCGAGGTGAAAATGTTTAAAAAATCGGTGGACGACATTGAACCTACCTACTCGTTAAAATCCACAAGGGCATTTTTAATATTCGCCCTATGGAATTATCGAGTAGAAGGGGTCAATGCCCTTTCACTTTTAAATTCTTCTCACACATATCCACAAATCCTTATCCTGCACTATAATTGTTCATAACACCGTACCTAATATACTGGAATAAACGCTCTAGCACTATTTACAATATCATACACACGCACTACGAGTTTACAGAGAGTATAAGTTTACTGAGGGGAATGAGGAAAATGTAAAGAACTGGTAATCCTTTAATGTTGAAACACTGCACTTTATTGAACTTGATCTACGTCGCGAGATACTCGCTCACAGACGAAACGGACATCTTGAGGTCGTGTGTGATTTCTGCGAACGGATATCTCCGACGCGTGCGAGAAGAATCGTCCGTACAAGCTAGCATCCGTATGCACACCACTGATGCCAAGGCTGTGGTACTGTGGTACTAAACCATACCCCCACCATAGCCTACTATTGCCCCTACGTTGTTTTCCAACGCGCCCGCGTGTTGGGAAGGATACGTAGGGGCAATACTAGGCTATGGTGGGGGTATGGTTTAGTACCACAGTACCACAGCCTTGGCATCACTGATGCACACTGATTCGAGACAGCTGATGAGGTCGATGCCAGATCGATAAAACAAATGAAGATCTACAGCAAACTACCGCCCAAACATCGCGCGTTGCTATACCAATACATTGTCTATCCTGTTTTCACGAATTTCGTGATTCTTTCTCATTCTGTCTGTGACCGCGAAATATCTCATGTGTGTGCATTGACCACATTAGCTGTCTTGAATCAGTGTGCATACGGATACTAGCTCGTACGGACGATTCTTCTCGCACGCGTCGAAGATTTCCGTTCGCAGAAATCGCACGACTCTGTAAACTTGTAGTGCGTGTGTATGATATTGTAAATAGTGCTAGAGCGTTTATTCCAGTATATTAGGTACGGTGTTATGAACAATTATAGTGCAGGATAAGGATTTGTGGATATGTGTGAGAAGAATTTAAAAGTGAAAGGGCATTGACCCCTTCTACTCGATAATTCCATAGGGCGGATATTAAAAATTCCCTTGTGGATTTTAACGAGTAGGTAGGTTCAATGTCGTCCACCGATTTTTTAAACATTTTCACCTCGCTGGGGCCCCAAATGAGAACCAAGGTATGCATGCGTTTGTCACTTGATACGAGACAGTCGCGCGCCTGTCTGACGTACGCAACGTATACTTTTGTTAGAAGTGTTGCAGCATTTTAGGCGGATTTTTAATTGTTAATAACTAAATAACAAAGTCGAAATCGCAATTTTTCTATTCTTCATTTTCGTCTTATATTATCGTCGAGAACCACCCCTTAAATTTTCTCCCACCTGTAGGTAAACACCCTGTATATTATGATTTATTGATTTTACTAGAATGTAACTCAGGACCACCGACGAGATATAGGAATAGACCTGACACCTTATGGGACTTGGTGTCCATAGGAATCTGAAGTACCGACACCTTAAAATGCCAGTGATAGCAATAATTTTCTTTAAATTATATCCATAATTTGCTATTAACCCGGCTATAAATATTGTGCCCCTAGAAATAAGAATAATACATCTCTCTAATTCTATGTATAGAGGTGTTGACAGGTGTTGACACTGAATGGTAACGGGGTGTTAGCACAGACGAGATATAGGAAATGGGGTGCTAGGAACCCAATACCGACGGACACCAAAATGCATTGGGTGTCAGATCTATTCCTATATCTCGTCGGTGTCAGTACTACATAAATACATACAGATTTCAAGATTTTTCAATTGAACATATAGTAAGCATTCATACTTCGCTTCACGACTGAAACTCCCACATGTTACAATTAATTTTATTTATAATAAAGAATGTTTACAGTCTCTATTTAGAACGATCCACATGATTCATTTCATTAAGTAGGTACATGTACATAATAGGTACGATACGATACGCGGCAATAACCTAAAACCTGCGAAATTTTAGTCGTTGTTGCGTCTCCATCGCGCACGCGCAACGTGTCTCCCATTCGCCCCATTCAATCCTCGGTTAGATAGCGATGGAATAGGATAGTGGAAGGGGAAAAGGAGGAGAGTACCTCGTCTCCGTCTGGAGACGATCTGGCAGCACTGTTGCGGCCGCAGGTGTTCGGTCGAGGCGTCCGAAACGCGTATTGGTCGGTCGAAGTCGGTCGTCGTCGGTCGTAGCCGGTGGGAGTCAGTAGTCTGTCGTTGGCCGAACTAGGCAACAGTATCGTCAAATAAAGATTGTTCTTTCACAATTCCTCTACGAATTCCTTCCAGTGTTTTATTTACGTAATCCAGTTATTTATAGGTTCATATTGAACATTTGGCGACCGTGACAGGACTGGATTACATCAGTGCAATGCATAAAGTGAAAAGGAAGAGGGCTATACAGCGCACCGGCTTCACGAAGGCGCTGAACGCTGTCAAAGATACTCTCGGGGCAACCTCCGACCACAAGGCCACGAGAGTTGCGTTTCAGATGCTCGAACTAAAGATGAAGGATTTAGAAGAAACAGACATTCAAGTGAGGGATTTGATGTTCGAGTTGCCGGATGCAACTGATGAGATGATCGAACATGAATGTAAAGAAGCGGACGATTATAAAAATAAATTCCTCGGCGCGAGGATAGAAATGGATGAGTTTTCGTCGACGTTATATGACGCACCGGTAATATTCAGTGCGCCAAGTGAACATAACGAAAAGAAGAAATTTCTCAAATTGCCGAGGATAGAATTGCGCAAATTTGATGGCAATGTACGCGAATGGTTGCCATTCTGGAGTGTATTTAAAAAGATTCACGACGACATGTGACAAGGCAATTGTGAAGGAAGACAAGTTCCAATATTTGCTGCAAGCTGTGGTTCCGAATTCGCGCGCTGACGAACTCGTGAGTAGTTTCCCTCCGACGGACAGCAACTATGATAAAGCGATAGCTGGTCTACGAAATCGTTTCGGACGGGAGAACTTGCAAATTAAAGCGCTGTCTCGCGGGAAAAATGTGGAGATATCTAGTTTATACGACAAAATAGAGTCACATTTAAGAGCGTTAGAGTCTCTCGGCGTGACGACGGATAAATGCGCAGTAATGCTGATTCCTCTCGTTGAGTAGTCGCTTCCGGAAGATTTATTGCGGGTTTGGCAACGCAGTCCGTTGAACACCTTGTCACAGCAAGAGACAGCAGAGTCTGATGATTCGAAGACGGAGTTAGTTCAACTAATAAAATTTTTGGAAGGTGAAGTCCGGAATGAAATGAGAATTTCCATGGCAGTTGAAGGCTTCAGTTTTGCGACGGGGGATAAGACGGAGTGCGTGAAACAGAAAAAGGAAAAAATTCATACAGCTACGGACGTTCCAACAGCAACTGGTTTGTTAACCACGAAGACCAAGAATAAAACGTGTTGTAGCCATAGCGATAGGGATTAACAGGATATGCTGGACAAATAAATTTATTTTGGATTAGGAATATAGGTACAAGAAGGTGAATAATTCAATTGCTCGAATTACAGAATAAGTAAACTCTCTCTCTCTCTCATCCTCCCTCTCACAAACGTCTAGAAGGTCCTCTGTCCCCTCTCTCGCTCGACAAGGCGTCCAGGTATTATCGCCGTACTCTCCTTGTCGAGACGAGCGGCCAGGAATACTCTCTCGTTCCCTCTCGGCAGGCGTCCAGGTATTGTCGCCGTACTCTCCTGCCGAGGCCTGGGCGGCCAGGAGTTGACCCGTTCTCTCTCGTTCGACAGGCGTCCAGGTATTATCGCCGTACTCTCCATGTCGAACGAGCGACCAGGAACAGACTCCCGTCCAGTGATGCCAGAATCGGGGACGCGAGGACGCTTCCCCTCCAGCACAGGTTCCCCCTCTCTGACGGACCGTCCTCGCCGTAGCTTCTGCTGCGCACGCGCTACACACGAACGTACTTCTACTCTGCCCGTGTGAGTGCATGCTCGATTGCACGCGCGCTACACACCAAGCGTACCTCTACCATGTCCGTGTGACTACCTGCTCGACCGAACGCGTCGGCGACGCGTTCCTTCGATTTTCGCCAATTTTCATGTTGCCGAAGTTTCGGAAGCACGAGTCGGAAAGTCGGGATCTGGAGACGGCGCGCATTTGAATCCCGGGACGGCGCACAGTGGGCCAGATCGCCGCGCTAGCTGTTCACGCCTATTTCACTATTATTTCAAAATATAAATACCACATTAAATAGGTCGTTGGATTCGTCTTGACGTCAGCTATAACATTATTGAATAAAAAATATATAGTTATAAATAAATATTGAAGGTGACCACAATTTTTTATTTAAAAAAAGAAATTATTCAAATTTTTTGTATTGAGATTTGTAGAAGACTGAGTACTGATTACTTTTTTTACGAAACATTTTTTTGTCATACCTCCGGAAATGTCTGAAAACTCGTGTGAATAATGAATAATATTTGAAAACTGGCTGTTCACCATTATTTCAAAACATAAAGACCACATTAAATATATCGTTGGATTCCTCTTGGCGTCAGCTATAACATTATTTAATAAAAAATATGTAGTTATAAATAAATAATCAAGGTGCACACCATTTTTTATTAAAAAACAAAAATTATTGAAATTTTTTGTATTGAAATTTGTAGAAGACTGACTACTAATTACTTTTTGTACGAAACATTTTTTTTTTCTTTACTCTCTTAAGAGCCGCTGAGTGGTCGTCAATGCGTCTCGTGCAACGCGACTCGCCGCGGAATTGCGTGCACGCGACGCTTTAAACCAACATAATTTCCAAACTTGGATCGATTTGGGTGGGAAATTTGCAGGATTTTTTAGAGGAGACGTTGCTGCAAATGTTCCACTTTGTTAGAGCACGACACTATGTAACACTTTTAACTTATCCCTTGTCAAAGATGAAAAACTTTGACAGTAATCCTTAGTTGACTAAGTATTTTTTTTTATAACAAATTATGAACATTAATGTTTAGTTCCTGGTGCGTTCTCAAGATAGATATACATTCTTCATACAAAAAAAAAATTGAGCACTTAATCTTCAGTAGGTTTTCCAGGACAGCGTTATGAACAAAAGGAATTTTTTCGGTGATAAATTGTATCTGAAAAAGTTTGATCTTTGAACGCTTATTGTAACGAGAGTTTTTAATAACTTTGATTAATATTATCGGTTTCGAATGTAATGGACATTTAAGAAACGTTGTACATTCGTTAAAAATCGATATGAGGACTTTGATTTTTTAGCTCATGAACAGCTAGCGCGTCGATCTGGCCCACTGTGCGGCGCGGCGCGGCGCGGTGCACATTTTGCTATAACTTTTGATCTAAAAAAGATATCGAAGCGAAATTTGGACTAAATTTTTTTTTAAAAAACCGGGTTTAATGGTTTATCCTAAAATATGTTTTGCATTTCTTAAAAAATTTTTCTCGTTGATTTTTAAAGTTGAGGTAGTCCAGAAGGCCCCCAACACAAATTGATTTTTAGTCGAACCATGCTCAATAAACAATTACGAAAAAATTTATAAATATTCCACTTAATAGCACACATGATTGAGATTTTTTTCAGATTTTTCAGATTATGCAGACATGTTTAAAAAAATTGAAAATCTCGAAACATTCGAAGAAAATGCATATTTCGTATTGAACTTTTCGAGATACCAGTTTTATAAAAATTCATTAGTCCGATATCATTGAAACAATTGTCCTTAATTTTTCTCAGAATTTTTTATAAATTGTATCGTTGTTAAAAAATCAAAATCAATTTTTTCGATACTTCTTTGTTGATGTATTATGTAATACTGAATATTTTTATAATCAGAAAAATAACACTGTCCAACAGCCAAAAAGTATTTCCATTCCCACTATGCGATTCTTGTAGAGTTTTCCGCGCTGATTCCGAATCTGGTTTTAATTTTTTTCCTATACGTCCAGTTTTTGAGAAAACAGAGTTTAAAAAAAAGACATATTTTTCAACTTTAAAAGATATTGAATTGTTCTTTACAGCAGAAGATTCTGTAGACTTTCCCGAATACAGTGATATCCAATATTAATACATTATGATTGTTTAAACATGTTTAAACAATGATTAAAGACGGAGAGACACCACTTTTGCACCAATTTTTGCGGATATTTTCGAATTTATCTCAAAAAATAAGAGTCCAGCGAAAAATTGAACTATACCACGCGAAAGAGCAGACTTTTATCTTGAGAAATCCCCTGTGAAGTTTGCATGGTCGACGTTTTTTTCGAACCAGAAAGGAAAATATCTTCGCGCGACATGAGTTTCCGCCAGTGGCGCTCGGGACGGGATACGGCGCAGCGACGGGATACGGAGCGGCAAACGACCGTTCTGGTGGTGATCATGTTCTTCGTTTCCCCCTTTTAACTTCTCTAATAAACAGGGTCAGATGTCTTCCGCACTCGAATGCCGAGGCCGAGCGAATTTTCTCTTTGCTTCCCGACATAAAATCTCGAAAAAGGAATAAAATAGGCGCTGGCCTATTAAATTCCATGTGTGTGGTGCGCACATCCTTGAAAGCTAGACAGGAGTCTAGTCGCACCATGTCTGTCGATGACAGACATTTATCCCTTATGTCGGGAAAGCATTTATATGAAAATTCATCGCCCTCGCAAAGTTATAATCAATTAACTTTGCACTCGTTTTCGAACTAGTGAGGTCGTGTTTTCTTCGTTAATCGTTCGATAGTTTAGTTCATATAGTAAACAGCCAACAGTATGGATGAAGAGAGTGGAAGAGATGAGAGAAAGGATGAGCAGCGGAACCGGGGGTCCAGAGTGTGTGAATGAGTGAAGAAGAATGTGTGAGGAATGAGTGAACGGTGTGCTCTCTCTCTCGTGTTTAAGTGTAAATTTAAGTTAAGAATGAAGAGATAAGGAAGGTGAAGTTTGTAAGCGGAGCGGAAGTCCGCGTTTGTACCCCGAAATGGGAAATAAAATACTATTATTATTATTATTATTATTATAGTAAACAGCCTACAGTTTCTTTGTCGCGTTTTTAATACTTTTTAATGGGTTTTTAACATTTTTTTATCTTATTAGGAATTTATTTTAGTGAGTGACCATATTCATCGATAAAAAAGGATAAGTATACGTTACTATTTATATTGAGTCCTACAAGATTGCAATTAGAATTACGATTTTAATTATGTCTACTTTTTCTTTGAATATAGCAACGCGTGAGTGTCAGCGGTAATGAAATAGCAGATTCAAGAATGACTTCAAAGAAAAGCGAAGTGTATCGTTACATTAATATTTCATTCTGTAAGTACTTTGTAATTATACCTTTGACTATGTGTTTTTTTATGTTGTAGAAAGGCAGAGGACCATTTAAAATCGCGGTAACGTAAAATCAATATTAGCAGATTCAAGAATGACTTGAAAGAAAAAAGATAAGTGTATGATTACATTAATATTTCATTCTGTACTTTATATAATTATAACTTTAACTATGTGTTTTTTATGCTATAGAAAGGCAGAGGCCCATTCAAAATCGCGTGTGTGTCAGCTGGAGTGGACTTTCTGGACAACGTAAAATCAATATTAGCAGATTCAAGAGAATGACTTCAAAGAAAAGATAAGTATAAACTATACTATAAAGTTATACATTAATATTTTATTCTATACTTTGCAATCATGACTAACTAATTCTTCTTTTTTTTTTGTTATGTTACAGAAAGGCAGGGACCATTTAAAATCGATTTTCGTAACCGGAGATGTATGAAACTTGACAAATGTGTTTGAAATTTGTGCTTTATTTGTCTATTTTCATACTTAACGACCTGATATATGTAAAATGTCGTTACAATAATTATGTGATTACCAAAATTGTTAGGAGTGATGCACATATGTATATTGAAATATAACGTAAATAAAATATTTTATATTGCATTATCAAGTCTGTACATTATTTTTCTGATTATAAAAATATTCAGTATTACATAATACATCAACAAAGAAGTATCGAAAAAATTGATTTTGATTTTTTAACAACGAAACAATTTATAAAAAATTCTGAGAAAAATTAAGGACAATTGTTTCAATAATATCGGATTAATGAATTTTTATAAAACTGGTATCTCGAAAAGTTCAATACGAAATATGCATTTTCTTTGAATGTTTCGAGATTTTCAATTTTTTTAAACATGTCTGCATAATCTGAAAAATCTGAAAAAAATCTCAATCATGTGTGCTATTAAGTGGAATATTTACAAATTTTTTCGTAATTGTTTATTGAGCATGGTTCGACTAAAAATCAATTTGTGTTGGGGGCCATCTGGACTACCTTAACTTTAAAAATCAACGAGAAAAATTTTTTAAGAAATACAAAACATATTTTAGGATGAACCATTAAACCCGGTTTTTAAAAAAAATTTAGTCCAAATTTCGCTTCGATATCTTTTTAGATCAAAAGTTATAGCAAAATGTGCACCGCGCCGCGCCGCGCCGTCCCGGGATTCAAATGCGCGCAGTCTCCAGATCCCGACTTTCCGATTCGTGCTTCCGAAACTTCGGCAACATGAAAATTGGCGAAAATCGAAGGAACGCGTCGCCGACGCGTTCGGTCGAGCAGGTAGTCACACGGACATGGTAGAGGTACGCTTGTTTGTGTAGCGCGCGTGCAATCGAGCATGCACTCACATGGGCAGAGTAGAAGTACGTTCGTGTGTAGCGCGTGCGCAGCAGAAGCTACGGCGAGGACGGTCCGTCAGAGAGGGGGAACCTGTGCTGGAGGGGAAGCGTCCTCGCGTCCCCGATTCTGGCATCACTGCTCCCGTCCTCTCCCGTTCTCCCGGCAGGCGTCCAGGTATTATCGCCGTACTCTCCTGCCGGGGCGCTACTGCTAACCAAGAGCGGCCGTGGTCCTTACCTCGTCCTCTCGCTCGGAATAGCGAAATAGGCCGAGTCCCTCCGTGAACCCTCTATTTATATAAATCCGTTACTATCCGCGTACGTGAAATCAACAGCGGTCGTTAAGCGCGATTCGTCTTTCCGCGCGCTCCCCTTACGTCGCTACCTCACCTCGGTCGTCTACAAACTATGCTTCTAGAAGCTTTTAGAAGCTTGTCGATTCTAAATTTCTTCTAGAATATTCTATACATGCTACAGTGTCTATTTTGTGCTGCAAGTGATCATGAAAGTGCTGTTTGTGAACAGGCCAAAAGAATGAACCGAAAGGCAAAATTCCGTGAAACAAAAGAACGCCTGTTTTAACTGTCTTAATGTTGGACATCGTTATAAAAAGTGCCGGTTAAATTTGAAGTGCGCGTGGTGTTCCTGACGGCACGTACTTTTAATGTGCCCGTTCGTGCAGAAAACACAGACTGTGAATAACAATGTCGCGAAGGTGGCAGAAGAAAAAAATCTCGCGAATGTGGCCAGTGATCCCGAAGTTTACCTAAAGACATTGCGAGTGATATTGTACAACGGAGATCAGAAGAAAACAGTGACGATGCTTATTGACGATGGGTCACAAAGATCATACGTTACAAAGGCAGCCGCGACTCGGTTGGGTTATCAGCCGATTGCCGAACAACTAATGAATCATTCACTTTTCGGCGGTGAAAAATCGGGGACAGTGAAACACAACAGGTATCTGATTCGTGTGAGCAATTTAGAAGAAGATTTTAAATGCAATTTCAACGCCTTCGATCAGAACGTGATTTGTGAGGCGATCCCCGCTGTCAAAGGTGGGCCATGGAAAAAAGAACTTGAGGCGTTGAATATCAAAATCTTCGACATAGACAAGAGTGATGAAGCAATCTCAGTGCTTGTTGGAGCAGATATCGCAGGGAAATTGATGACAGGAAGACGGCATATTTTGAAGTGTGGATTAGTGGCCGTCGAAACCTACCTGGGTTGGACTGTGATGGGTGCAATTGAACAGACAGAGAAACGAGACGTCCCGGTCATCACTGCCCATACGATGTTCGTAAATAGCCAGAAAGCAGCCGATTTATGATCTCTAGACGTTCTCGGTATAAAGGATCCAGTAGAAAACAAATCGCAGAGGGAGTCAGTAGTCTGTCGTTGGCCGAACTAGGCAACAGTATCGTCCAATAAAGATTGTTCTTTCACAATTCCTCTACGAATTCTTTCCAGTGTTTTATTTACGTAATCCAGTTATTTATTGGTTCTTATTGAACAACTCTCTACTCTTTAGACTGCACTCACACATTTATCATATACATACACACACGTCGCTGATGCTTTACGAATAAATTTTCATTCGCTGGGTTATTCGAAAAAATTTTTATTCGCTAGGTTATTCGAATAAAAATTTATTCGAACTTTTCTTCGAATAAAATTTTATTCGTAATTTTTATTCGCGTCCGGGGACTCACGTTTTTGAACAACTTTTTCCTTTTCTAATATAGGGGGGTCTCTTTTCTTATAAAAAAAATTTATTCTTATAAATTATATATTTAGTTTTTTAATATTGTTTAAATATTTACAATCTTTCAATTGAGTATTAAAAACAGTACCAAAAGGTTCTTTTGAGATTTTGTATTATATTAATTTAGAGCACATTAGATTTGATATGACGGTCGCGCGACCTTAAGTGCATAAATATGTATACACAAATCTTATACATACATACTCGACAAACTGTGCGTTGGAGCTTGGCGTTAGCCGTCACTGAGGTCGGACGTGTTTACATTTTCGTGCTCGCGTGTACGGCGACGACTAGTGAATTGTTCGCGTGGTGTGAAAAGTCTAAATTGCATATTGATAGATTTATAATCAGAGCTGCTATCACCTAAGTGGGTTTTTTTTTGTGACTATACTTGTGTCTCTGCCGTCAGAGGCACTTGTATAAGTGTGTTTCAAAATCTCAACGTCTTGTAAATCAAGTGTAAAGATTCTAAAGATGGCCAATACATCGATCAAAGCGTCTTATGCGCAAATAACCACTCAAGTACAATTTCCTACTAAGGAGCAAGCAATTGTTTTCGATGCGGTAGAAGGTATCTCTATTCAAGAATATGTATTAGCATTGAGTAAATTAACAGACTCAAAGAACATAAGATTTGTTTCGAGAATTTCGCATGGTCGTGTCTGCTTTTATCTCAACTCTAAAGATTTTGCAGACAAACTCACTGATTCTCATGCCAAAATACATATTGGACACCATACATTAGAGCAGGCGTGGGCACGGGTGGAGCCCCTCAAACGCCTGCTTCCCCCACCAAGCTTCCTTTCGGTGGCGCTCCTCGTGGCTCTGCTGCACGAGGCCTGCGCACTGCTTGCGACAAGCGAAACGCGTCCTTCCTACATAGCAACGACGGATGCTGGTGGGGGACAGTGGGCGCTGCGGTGGGGACAGTTTTGCCTCAATTGAGGTAAAATTGCCCACGCCTGCATTAGAGGTTCGTCCTTTAATATCTAAAGCCAAAAGAATTATAATATCGAATGTCTGTCCTATCATTCCGCATAATGTTATAAGTGACGAACTTATAAAGAAGAATATTCGACCTGTTTCGCAAATAACGTTCATTAGATCCGGAATGGGTGATCCTGGATTTGCGCACATCCTCAGTTTTCGTAGACAGATCTATATACACCCAGACGACATCAGCAAGTTGCCGCCTATCTTGGAAATTAATTATGACGGCACCAATTATTGGATATATCCATCTGGTGAAAAACTTTCATGTTTCATTTGTAAAGAGGAAGGACACCTTGCTAGATTCTGTAAAGGTGTTGACAAAACGGCTCTAAACTCTGACTCTACTATGGATTTACCGTCTGTGTCTCTGCCTATCCCGAGTACATCAACTGTTTCTTTGTCCATCCCGAGTACACAAATCGTTTCGGGAAATGATAATGTAAACATTAACAAGGCCACTTCTGCTCTAGTCGCAAATCCACAGGCGACGTTCACACCTGGCGTCTCACATATAACACCTGTACCTGTTTTACCAACGGAGGCCTTTAAAAGACCGTTATCAAGCTCTACCTCTACCAACGACCTCACTACAGATAATTTAAAAACTGATAAACAATATTATAATACATTAGCCAATAATAAAAAAAAATCGGCTAAGAAAATAAAAGTATCATCTGCAACAGATTCCAACATAGAAGTAATTTCGACGCAGCTCATACCGGCTAAAGAGTTGATCTCTATCAACTCGCACAAGTTTCCTCTTAATTTGAATAGCATTACTGAATTTCTATTTCTCTCCTTCGATAATTCGAAGATTCTAGAAACGGCTCTAAAGTTCACTAACGACATCCCAGCTCTCATAAATATGCTCACTGAAGTTAAAGGTCTGATCACAGAGCGTAACCTAAAAAGCCACATTGGAAGGATTATTAAGAAATTACATTCTTCTTCTGATGCAGATGACAGTGCTAGTTCGGATTCTTACTCTTTCGGAAAAGACAAAACCCAAGAGGGTTCTAACTCGGACCCATTCCCCATCAAATATCAAGAATCTTAAGAAATACAACGCCTTCGCTTCATCTGAATGGATAATAGATTACTTAACATCCTTTTTTGGAACGCAAGAAGCATTCGAAGAAGAGATTATGAAATGCGGAGTCTACTCAACGATATAGATATATTTATCTGTGTGGAATCGTGGTTATCTCCTACGGACAGTGTTTATTTTCCCGGATTCTCAATAATTAGAAAAGACAGAACTTACTCCAGAGGAGATGGTATATTAATTGCGATTCGTAAGAATATAATTTTTTCGGAAATTAACAATGTAAAAACTCCTAATCGATCCGTTGAAATTTGCGGAATACGATTTTCTAATTTTCAGATTCCGTTTGATTTATTTGTTTGTTACAGAACCCCCGGTATTACCTTATCTCAAATTCAATTGTCAGCAATGTGATGAATAGTAATAATTGTATTTTAGTTGGTGACTTCAATTCGCACAATACAAATTGGAACTGCATGCTAACTGATAGTAATGGGGTAAGACTTGAGAATGCAGCTGAATTCCACAATCTGATATTACATAATGACAATACTAGTACTCATATTGATTTCTACAGATCTCTTAAATATAATCTCGTTTTAGTTTTTACTTCTGTTCAGTTAACTGACAAGATTGATGTCAGGGTTTGTGATGAGACCTGGGGCTCTGACCACTTTCCCATTTATATTTGTGCCAATGTAGGTCAAAAATTTCAATATAAAAAGTTTTGTCAATATAAAAATTTAAAATTAAGTCGGTTCGTACAAATTGGGGAGAATTTAACGAGTCCCTTGAAAATTCTTTTTCTTTCTTCAATTCTCTTGATTTTGTTCAAATGTCAGCTTGTTCAAAATATGATCTTTTCGTCAGCACTATAACTGATGCAGTTGTGAGTAATACTCCTGTTAGGGGGCGTGGTTCCTGTCATAAGAGGAGTAACCCCGTACCCTGGTGGGATGCTGAGTGTGACAGAGTCAAGAGACTTAGAAGAGCATCTTACAAAAAATGGGAGCACACGCTCGATATGGTTGATCTGATAGAACATAAAAAAATGTATGCTCCTGCCATTAAAACCTTCAAAACAAAAAAGAAAGAGTGCTTTAAACGATTCGCTGAAAGTATAAATCTACACACAGATCCTTCATATGTCTGGAACAAATGCAGGATACTTAAAAATAAATGGGTCAAGATAACACCTCGCCTTTCGTTAGACAATCCTGAAAATGTTATAAAAATTGAAGTTGCTCTCGATAAAATAAGTCCTGCTTGGGCTCAAACAGACCCTCATTGACTTCCTCCGTGTCAGACTAATTTGTTCTTTGATTCTGAATTCAGCTTAACGGAATTTAATACTGCTCTGACCCAAAAAGAACTACCTCAGCGCCCGGGATGGATGGTATTGATTTTGAGATTCTAAAAAAACTTCCAGAAAAATATAAAATACTATTGTTAAATATTTTTAATGAAATGTTTCTGTCTAATGATTACCCCGTCAATTGGAAGTGGTCTTTTGTTCATTTCATTGGCAAAACTGATGGTGTTAGTCTTCGTCCGATCTCCCTCACCTCTTGTTTATGTAAACTCTTCGAGACATTGATAAAAAATAGGATTCAATGGTGGGTTGAAAGCAACAATCTGCTTCCTTGTAGTCAACACGGTTTTAGAAGTGGCAAGTCGTGTTTAGATAATTTGGTTAACTTGAAATGTAAGATTGAACAGGCTTTTGTTGAAAAAAGGGAGGTCTTAGCGGCGTTTCTTGATGTTCAGGGAGCTTTTGATAATGTCTGCGTCGACATTCTTCTTTCCAAGCTTGCGAATATTGGTTGCTCTCTTAATATTGTTAAATTCATTAAGTTCCTAACTCACGAAAGGTTTGTGTTCTCTACTCTTTCTGAGGATACGTGTAGAGTTGTCCATAAAGGTGTTACTCAGGGTGGTGTTCTTAGCCCTCTGTTGTATATTATTTATGTTGCCAATATCTTTGATAATGTGACGAATTCTGTCACTATTTCTCAATTTGCAGATGACATTGCTATTTTTCATGATTTTGTGTCTTCAAATAGTGGTATTAAAATAATTGAAAATGCTGTTAAAGCAATTAAACAACATCTTTTCGACTTGGGACTTGAATTATCTCCCAGTAAGACTGTCCTTTTGCATTTTAATAATAAGAAAATTGCTCCTGGCTCCATTCCAATTACAATTGATAATGTCATTATTAAATCTAGTGCGTCTGTGCGCTTTCTGGGTATTATTTGAGACTTCAACATGTCTTTCTCTTCTCATGTACAAAAAGTAACTAAGAGATGCTTGGTTGCACTTAATCTAATTATCTTCGTGGTACATGGTAGGGCTCCGATCCTGCCACCCTTATCATCTTATATAAAAGTTATATTCGTTCCATCCTCGATTACGGTATTTTTATTTACTTTCCAAAGAGATTGAGCTTATGTGATAAGCTTGAAAAACTTCAATTTTGTGCAATAAGACTAGCTTTAGGATATCGAAGAAGTACCCCCACTAATATCTTATTGGCCGAATCTAAGCTTATTTTTTTTAAGGAACGAGCTAAATATCTATGTCTCAGCTTTCTTGCAAAAATCTCATCTAATAAAAGTTCTTTTTGTCTTCAAGACATTCAAAGTTACTGTGATACAATTAAAAATAAAAATAAAAATGTCAGTCCCAACTACATATTATTATCAAGTGCTCTGTCCTTTGCAGATTCATTTGACATAATAGATTCTAATGTTCACTTTAATATTTTCTGCCATGACTTTACAACCATATACACCTCTATTCCTTTCAACCGTACGTTTGGTTTCGAGCTCAAGGGCGCTGTTGATTCCTCTCAGGAAATTGAAAGACTGCTTAAAGATTCTTCTGCTTTTTCTATATTCACGGATGGCAGCAAGACTTCAAATGATAATTTTGTAGGCTTTGCTTGCTTTTGTCCCGAACTTAATGTTCACATAAACACAAGCATTGAGAAAAACGCATCAGTTTTTTACGGCTGAATGTGCTGCTTTAAGTAATGCTTTGGACGTTATACTTGAAAATTATCCGCACAATTATTGTATTTTTTCGGATTCTCTTAGCTCTCTTCAAAGTCTTGAATCGGTTAAGGTTAACGTTAAAATTAATACTTATATATTAGATATCAAAAAGAAATATAATCAATTTATTCGGAATAATTCTAATAAATATTTCATAAAATATTTTACTGGATCCCGTCCCATTCCGGAATATGGGGTAATGAAGTTGCTGATGACTTAGCTAAAAGTGCTACCACTTTGTGTTCTTAAGGTATCTCTAAAATTCCTTATACTGATTTGTACGAACTATTTAAGAAAAAAGCCTTTTCCAACACTTTCAGAATAATTAAAAATCAAGGGTTATATAAAGGCAGATTTTATTTTCTTCATTATTATAGGGATAACCGTCTTCCTTGGTTTAATGGTACAAATCTATCGCGTCATTTTATTGTCTCAATAAATAGAAGCAGAGCTGATCATTACCATCTTGCTGGATCTCTTGCACGGATTGGCATTATTGACAACGCTATGTGTAGATGCAACTCCGAGTGTGAAACTCTTAATCATGTCCTTTGGCAGTGCAATTTATATGATGCGCAAAGATTACTACTGCTGAAAAAACTTTTTAAGTTAAAATTTCAAGTGCCTTTGGACGTTTCTATATTTTTGGCTGGGCCCAATATTAAAGTTTGCCCCTATATTCACTCGTTCCTAAAAAGTTGTAACTTATATATTTAAGAGAAACCCAACGGTTATACATCCCCATGCTTAATTTTGTATGTTTTTTGTACTGTTTACTCCATTTATATTCATATCTAACGTTGTAATAAATCTTTTTTGAGATTTTCTAATATAAAAAAAAAAAAAAAAACTGTGCGCTGCTACGGATTGGCCATGCCTGCCCTAGCGAGCGTGTGCGAAAGAGTGAGAGTGTGAGTGCGTGAGAGAGAAAGCGACGAAGGTGCGACGATGTGTGAGGTATGTTTTACATATGTTGTGTTGTGACGACCGACCTATAGATTATACCACGGTGCATTATACAGGCGTGCCGACTTAGCATCTCTGTAATGCTGAAATTTGGAGGCAGATGAGTCGTAATTCTCTGGCCGCCGCCAGACGGCGCATGGTTCCAGGTACCGTACGTGTGCGAATGAGTGTGATTGTGTGTATTATGTGTGGTATAAGTGCTCGGAGCAACTAAGGCCGCCAAGGGGATTGAGACGCGCTGCCGGGAGAAGTGGGGGTACTCCTTGAAAATCACTAGCTCGCGTGCTATTTCTGCCCATGCCTGGCCTAGTAGTAGTAGTAGTAGTAAGTGCGTTTGCCGGGGAAGGGCGGGTCGGCCGCTCCTCGCTTCCTTAAGGCACACCGGATCTTTCATCACCAGTATCACAATTGGCGCTGCCGGCACTCGGCCCTTTTGCGGGTTGCAGGTAGCCACGTTTTTCAGCCGTCCCCTCTGTTTTATTCGGCCCGGGTCATTTTCAAAGTCGTCGACTTACTAGACGCGTCGGTCATCATTGAGGAGCGGGCCATGCTACCTAATTTTTTGTCAGTTTTTGAGCTGTTTTAAGGCTCGGTGTGAACGTCGGGCCCCCTCACCTTCAGACCTGCAGGGTGTCTCGCCTGCCCTTTCAGACTCCCCCCACTTCACCATAATTTTCATGTCGAATGTGTCAAGTTTTGAAGCCCGTCCCTACTCTGTTTCCGGATAGTCCAGACACCTGCCCACACCCTCCCCTAGGGCTAATCCCTCCGCCTGTACTATGAGTCTATTGGGAGTACAAGTGCAGAGGACCGCGTATTATTTGACCATTGGGAAGAAGTTACTGCTACTTCGGATCCAATCCTTCTTCATCGAAATCACGGCTGGGCCGAGATATCAATTCCATTCGGTCTTCACCTGCCGAACCTATTTCGCGATGGGGTTGAGAAGAAAGGGTTCACCAACTTCACCGAAATCTGTCTCCTGAGAGATTTTGATATCAGGTTAATCGAGATCTTCCTTCTTGGGTGGGCTTGACACATCCTAGAAAATATGGCTGATTGTTTGGATGTGACCATCATCCTCGGTTTTGGTCGGTGTTCAGCTATTAGCTCCGTCCACCCACCTTTCCCTTAAAGGTTCTTAATTCCGTTTGCGTTTCTTGATTCCATTTTTTAGTAGGGTCCATGCCCAGTTTCCACAGTGGTACCATTTGTTCGCTGACCACCCCCTTTTCCTTACTCTATCCCCCAAACAGGGGAGATAGAGCAGCGGCGGGTACCCTTATGAGGCGGGATGGCCAACTTGGGCTTCCAACAGTTCACATGCCTGGCCTACTTCGTCATTGCTCCCTACATGTACAGAAAAAAAAACTTTGCCACCAACAGGATTCGAACCCCAGTCTATCTGTCCGTAGTCCAACGCATTAGGGTGAGCGCATACTAGAGGGTCTCGAGAAGGCCGCGGAGCCTTGCTCTCCGTCTACCTGCTTGAGATTTGTTGCCGCATGGACTCCTTGCTCCCTTTCTCCAAGGCCCCTGCCTTCTCGAAACGATCCGCGGCTTTCTCGAGACCCTCTAGTATGCGCTCACCCTTAACCGCTTTGCCAACTGGCAATATTAAAAGGGCAACGAACATTCTGGCATATGTACAGTGACTCGGAAAAATATTCGGACGCTCTAAACAAGACGATAACTATTTTGATATTGTACTATACGATTTGAACTCTTTTGGGAAGCTGGAGCAATTAGCTTACTACAGGATGCGAAAGATTTTATTTTCAAAAATAGCAATTGATCGAAATTGTAGAAAAATTACTAAAAGTGAATTTTACAATTTTTTTATGTGGGTCTATATCGAAAATAGAAAAAGTACGTTTTGTAGATCTGTGTAAATTATATGCACTGTGAAAGTTTCATCGAAATTGGTTGCTCCAGGAAAAAACGACAGGCATTGGAGAAAGAAAGATATAAAAATTCTTAGATATATGTAGGCCGAAAAATCGTGAAAATCTGCAATTAAACGAAAACGCGCGGTTTCCGCCGTGTCTGAACGGGCTCTAATTCTTCGATCGAAGTGCTTGGTCGCCTGTGCTATCGAACGCTGCGCCGTGTCATAGAGCGGCGATGATTGATCTCGGCTCGGGTATATCGGTGTGAACACCACAATATTGACTCGAGTGAATCGAATGCTCAAACTTCTTAATTTTAATGATCGGTTTATGGGACTTTTACTACCTCATTCCTGGCGTTTCTCTGATTAAAATGATACCAAACACGATATAATTTCAACTTTATTTAGTGGTATAATCGACAATGAACGTTTCGAACGCAACGAAGAACAGCGTATGGGACTTTCTGTAACAGACCTGTCATACGCAGGCCTGTTACTAGTCCGCGCACCGAAGCTAGCCGGGCGAGTCCGACCGAAGCCGAACCGCGCTGGCAACACACCGAGTAGCGAACCGCCGGCTCCCCGCTACCGAATATAGTCACCCCTCACCGCGGTACCCCGCGTCTACAATCCCCCGAGTCCATACCGACACCTCCGCGCGTTTCCCCCACCTAGAAACTACATTTGGCGGGAACCGGATGCCGAATTACGGTAAATCTGGCGGGAAACGGAAACCGTACGTCACCCCGAACACCTTACCGCACCTCACCTCCTCACCACCCACTTAGGACTATAAAAGGCGCAACGTCCACGAGTCGGTCTCTCATTCCGTCCGCGACGATCACTAGAGAACCACCTGCTAAAATTGATGACGACGTAAGTATATCCTAGGCGAACACCATCCTAATCCTTCGCCTACGGCGACGAGTTGTATCGCTGCGCGAACTCCTCCTTGACGAGAGGCACTCCGTTTTCCGCCGGTGACGACTGCGTCCGCACCGAAGCAGAGGAGGCACGCTGCCCCGCTGAAATCTCGACCGCGTCGACATTCCTGATCCTTGCCGGTGACAACTGCATTCGCACCGAAGCAACGGAGGCACGCTGCCCCGTGAAAACCCGACCGCGTCGGAGTCGGCTCGACGGAAGAGATGAGCCATCCTTCCTCGACACCGATAACCCTACCCGGGATACCGTAACTGTCCGGTACGCTGCCGACATTCCGAATCCCGATACTCCAGACCCGGGTAGAATGCTACTTCCCTGTCAAAGTCCTTGTTATAGCCCGTACGAATCCGTATGCACCAGGTCCACGCGAAACTAAGCCGCGAATAACGTCACCACAATAGATGATATCCCGGACGCCGCGATCACCGTAACACCCGACTTCGCGATTTCCGTTATCGCGAACTCCGCTATCTCCGACATCGCGATCTCCGTTTCTTTCGATACCGCGAACTCCGCTATCTCCGACATCGCGATCTCCGTTTCTTTCGATACCGCGATCTCCGCTATCTCCGACATCGCGATCTCCGTTTCTTTCGATACCGCGACCTCCGCTATCTCCGACATCGCGATCTCCGTTTCTTTCGATACCGCGATCGCCGCTATCTCCGACGCCGCGATCACTGTTATCTCCGACACCATGACCCACTAGCTCCGCGGAACAAGCACAGCGAGGTTTTTTTACCACAAATACACCGAGAGTCGTTATTTCACCCCGTGCACCACGTCTTCCGATCCCGATCCCGTCCTCGTTCATAATTCGACCCTGGCACGACGAGCTACAACGGCCGAGGACGATATATCACGACGTACTCGCGATCCCGAACGAGAACTGTTACAAACGTGTACCCGAGATTTCTTTGTATTTTTCTCTATTTTCTCGGTTCATACATATTTAAATGGAAGGTTGAGTACCCCCTCCTGCGTGACCCGCAGGTGGAGCCAGCCCCCCCGATGTGGGATGCGATGTCGGCGGCCTGGGCGCAGCTGGTCCATCCTGATGTTGAAGTTCCCTGGCCTGTCTTCCACCGCCATTGCTACCGTTAGTAGCTGTCGGTGGCCGGTTGTGGGCGGAGTGACGGTGGGGGTGACGGTGGTGGTGCTCGGTCGGTACCGTTGGTTGCCAATTCCCGGCCTTACGTTAAGTACGCCGGTGTTTGGCCCGTGGCTTCGTGTCGGGCGGTGTTGTAAGCGAACACGGCGGCCGCCATGCTTTGGTCCCAGGTCCGGTGGTTGCCGGCGGTCAGCTGGGCGATCATGGTCTTAAGGACCCGGTTGGTCCTTTCGACTGGATTGCATTGCGGGGTGTAGGGTGGTGTTGTCCGTTGTTCTACCCCGTATCGCTGTAGCAGTGCTTTGAATTCTCGGCTCACGAATTGCCGGCCGTTGTCGGTGATGGCCATGCGGGGGCAGCCGTGCCGGAGAATTACTAACTCCTCCATCGCCCTTGTGACCGCCGGGGCGGTCGCCTGTCGGAGGGGTCGTACCTCCGCCCACTTTGTGAACTTATCTTGTAACACTGCAAGTGTGGTGTATCCCTGGCTGCTCCGTGGGAGTGGCCCTATTAAGTCGGCGGTGACAATATCCCATGGGCCCATCGCCGGGGCGGTGAACATTTCCCCGGCCGGAGCTTACTGAATGGCCTTGTATTGCAGGCAGCTGAGGCATCCTTGGACGTGCCGGGCTGCGTCTTGGTGCATCCGGGGCCAGAAGTACCGCTGTCCGAGCCTAGCTATGGTCTTAGCTCGCCCCAGGTGTCCGGCGGTGGGGTCGTCGTGCATTTGGAGTCCGACATTGTCGGGGATGTGGTGGTACAGCTTGCCTTCGTGGAGCCGGTACTCTGGATGTTTCCCCGGGTTTTCCTGCACGGCTGTTCGGAGGTGCTCGTACCAGGTGTCGGTCGGTGGTTCTACGGGCCCGGCTTCTTCCGGTCGGCGTGATAGCGCATCTGCCACCAGGTTCTGTTCGTGCCGGCGGTACTGTACGACGAAATCGTACTGCTGGAGCTCTAGGCCCCAGCGGGCGAGTCTCCCCGAGGGGTTGTCTATTTTCTGTAACCAGTTGAGGGCTTGGTGGTCAGTGATAACTGTAAACTTGTAGCCCTCCAGGTATGGCCTCATTTTCCTAATGCCCCAGACTACTGCCAGGCATTCCTGCTCGGTAACTGAATAGTTTCGTCCGGCTCCGTTGAGCGTTCGGCTGGCGTACGCAATAACGCGTTCTTCCCAGTCCACTTCCTGGGTTAGAACGGCGTCTAGTCCGCTTTGGCTTGCGTCGGTCTGCAGCGTGAATGCCTGGCTGAAGTCGGGACAGGCTAGGACGGGTGCGGTGGCCAACTGGGTCCGCAGAACTTCGAGGGCCTCTCCCCAGTGCCATCCCCGGCGCTTTTGCAGTAGCTGGTGCAGTGGTTCGGCGGTATCTGCAAGATGCGGGATGAACCGGCGGTACCACGATACCATCCCTAGAAATCGGCGGAGCTCTTTAGTGGTATTCGGTGGTGGAATGCTACGTATAGCTTCCACCTTGTCGGGGTCTGTCTGGACGCCTTGGCTGGTGACCAGATGGCCGAGGTATCGTAGCTCTGTACGACCAAAGCGGCACTTCTCAGGGTTTATCCTGAGGTTGGCTTGACGTAGCAATTGTAAAACTTCTCGTAGGTTAGCTAGATGTTCCTCGAATGCGGCCCCAAGTATTACGATGTCATCCAGGTAGGTGAAGGCTCGTGGCTCCATGCGTGGGCCTATGACGGAGTCCAGCAGGCGCTGGAATGTGGCCGGCGCGGAGTGTAACCCGAAAGGCATTACCTTGAACTGGTAGAGGCCGCGCCCCGGTACGGTGAAGGCGGTTATCGGACGGCTGTCCTTTGCCAGTACCCGTTTGCCAAATCTATCGTTGATAGGTATCGGGCTCCCCTCAGCTTCTCCAGTGTGGCCTGGACCTGGGGTAGCGGGTAGGCGTCCTTCTCGGTGACGCTGTTTACCTTTCGGAAATCAATATAAAACCACGGCTTTCCACTGGCTTTCCGGACGATGACCACCGGGGAGCTCCATGGGCTGGTGGACGGTTCAATCACTCCCTCCTTGAGCATCTTATCGACTTCCTCGTCGATAATTGCTTGCGTTGCCGGGTTCCGTGGTGTGTACCTCTGTTTGATGGGTTCGGCGGTGCCCACCCGGATGTGATGCTCGGTGAGGTGCGTGGGACCTCGGATGGCTGCGAACCGGGGTAACTCCTGGTCGAGGAGTTCCTGGAATTGTTTCTCCTGTTCCTCGGTGCATTCTAGGAGGCCTTCTGGCCTGTCTACAGTGTCCGATTCCTCTTGGAATGCCCACCGCTGTTTCCCAAGAGGAGAGTTGCTCCTAATGCTTGTAGTGTATCGACTCCTAGGAGCACCGGTTGGGAGAGCGTGGGAAGGACCGGGCATGAGAGTTTGATGGTCTTCTCGTCGACCTTGAGCGCGATTTCGAGCTCGCACTTCAGGGCCACGGAGGATCCATCGGCGATTCGGACGGACAGGTTTCTTTCCCGGACGTAGGTGCCCTGGCTTCGGCACCACTCTGCTACGTCCTGTCGTATGTATGACCGTGTGGCCCCGCTGTCTACCAATGCCGTAAACTGTTGGCCATGGGCCTCTACCGTGACGAAGATTCGGTCGTCGGTGCTGGTTCCTTGCGAGGTATAAACCTGGGGTATGACCGAACAGTGCCTCTCCCTCCGGTCTGGTTGGCGTTTCCCGGCAGGCCGTTGCAAGGACAGCGGGCGGTTGTTCGGCCTTCCTTCCCGCAGTAGGAACAGAACAGCCGTGGTGTCCTCCGGTAATCCCTCCGGTTGTGGCCTCGCTGTCCACACCTCCAACAGCATGTAGCGCGGTCGTAACTGCTGCTGACCTCGTCGATGCTGTCTGGCGGCTTCTGTGCTTGGCAGGCTGCTTGCTGCTGGCGTTCCTCCCTTAGTGTTTTCTCGAGTTCTTGTGCTCGATCCATGAGCTCGTTCACTGACCGGACGTCTGTCTTACGGATGAACTTTCTGAACTCCGCCCGTAGGTTCCTGTATGTCCGTTCCAGACGTTGTTCCGGGCTTAAACCGCCATGTCTGCGCATCATCGTCTCCATCTCGTCGATGTACTCTTCTACCGCCTCTCCTGGTTTCTGGAGTCTCTCGCGGATCCTGTCCTCCAAATCCAGTAGCCGTTCCCGTGGTAGATATCTCTGGTGAAAGTCCTGGCAGAAATCCTTCCATGTTTTCCACTGTTCGTTCTTGTTCCAGTACCACCGGAGTGCATTTCCCCGGAATACTATTGCTAGGCCCGGTAGGAACTCCTCCGGGTCTGCCCCGTACCCCTTCCGGAAGCTCTCTAGTTGGTCGAGGAAGTCCTCGGCTCCTTTCCCGCAATCGTAGTGGATTCCCCATTTGCGCATTTTCTCCATCATGGAGTGTGTGGGGTCGGCGGTCTCCTGTTTCTTCTCCTCCTGCTTGGACATCTCGGTGCGGAGGTGTGCGGTAATCCGTGCTCGGAGTTCCTCGACGGTTCCGGTGGAGTCAATTCCTCGTTTCTCTGCCTCCTCGATTAGCTCGGTTTTGCGTAGTTGGTAGACCCAGCCTACCTTGTCGCTCATTCGTGGCCCATCCGTGTTGTCAAGCCTGTTCGGGCGCCATTTGTGACGGTTACTCGGTGCGTTGGAAGGTGTTGTCGCGTCAGTCGGCAGTCCAAGGTCGCGGAACCTCGAAGAGCCAAGGTGGACCTACGTTGCGGTTTACGGCCGGTAATAGCGCTTGCTCGGTGTAGCGGTCGCTCGGTATAGCGGAGGCGCTGTAGCTCAGCGTCAGCGGAGTAGCGGTGGAGGGTCGGATTCCCACTCGGCTTTCGCCACTGGGGCTGGATTGGTACCTGCTCGGCGTTTCGCCACTGAGGTGGAGGGACTCCCGTCGGTATTTCACCACTCGGGCTGGGTGATTCCTGCTCGGCGTTTCGCCACTGAGGTGGAGGGACTCCCGTCGGTGTTTCACCACTCGGGCCGGATGATTCCTACTCGGCGTTTCGCCACTGAGGTGGAGGGACTCCCGTCGGTATTTCGCCACTTGGGCCAGGAAGGATGGCAGGTCGGGTGGAGGTATTCGCTCACTCATGCACTCTCTCACGCTCGCTTCTAAAGCCTGGCACACGTTGTCGGTCGGTGTTCGTCGCGGAGGACTACTGGTCGGTAGACGGCGGTGTGCTCGACTTGCCTTACCGTTGATTGCTCGGGGTAATTATCCCCGGGCGCGCTCAGTTTCCCTCGCGAGAAACCGGTTCGGCGCGGCGGCCCTCTCGCGGCCGCGAGTCGCGTTCGCGGTTTCGCGGCGTGTTTGTCGGCGCGGCGGGCGCGGGGTTCCGATGGTGGTCGCTGGTGTGGATAGTTCCGCGCCGGTAAGGATGTAACCGTTACACGACAATGCGCCCCGCATCGTAGGATCAGCCGACGACGAACTATTGGCCATAATCAAAAACATTCCGGATCCGGAGAAGTGGCAAGGGGCACCGCTGCACACGAGCTAATAAACTCGGAGGCGACGATCTGGGACGAAGGAGCCGCCACTGCAGGTCAGCAGCTTTTTGGTGGTCCCGCCGTCGTCTCACCCGGCTACAGACGGCTCCGGCAGGGTGGTGCGGAGGAGCGCCTCGGAGAATTAATCCTCCCCGGTCGTCATAAGACGATCGGTATTTGGTGTTGGAAAGGTCGGGGGCCCGACGATCTGTCCTGATAGTTCGATCCTGCGGCTAGTCGTAGTCGCGTTGCGGGTGCGCCTCTAGGGAATTTCGGTATGGCGAAAGGAGTGGGGAGACCAAGAATCGATGCGTACCATCGATGCGAATCCGCGGATCACTGTCGCGCTGGTTGTCGAGTAGACGAGTCGTTTTCCATAGATCCATCGTACTTCCGAGGTCCGAATTCCGTAGTACAACGGACACGCGACGCGGGTGGTTATTTCCGAGCGAGCGTAGGAACCGAAGGCAGAATTACCGGCCTGAAGTAGGAGGTCCGGCGAGCCTACGTCTACCACGGTAAGTCAACAAGTGATCCTCGGTCGTATTTTCGTGTTGGCTCGATATTTAGTGCGAGGACGAGGCGAGTGCGTATCATCCTCGAACCATTGGTGATAGCCGAGGCATTTGGCCTCGTGCTTGGTGCTCGCGTTCTCTCGGAGAACGCTGTGAGCCTTTTCGTGCAGTCTCCCCTTCGATTCGTCGGAAGTCTTCCTTAAGGAGCCGCGTCGGAAAAGGATAATCTCGATATTAGCGAATTCGGTAAAGTACCGTTCAGTGCGCTCGTCAATCTCGCGACAGTCCGTCGAAACTGCGCCGTACATCTGCGTTCCGCGAATTCTCGTCTCTCGCGAGACTTGCATTGTACCGTCGTACCGTATTAATCTTATTCGCGAAATCTCGACCAACGCGCTCCGCGATCGAACATCCATCGCAAAAGTGTATTAGGAGCGCGGGCTCCCGGTTTGCGGCCACATGGCCGCCCACCTGTACTTTATTATTTGACACCGAATAAATTCATTCGAGCCCTAAACTTTCGAGTTCATTTCCGACCTGCGAGACCCGTCCTGCCGCGAGGGCTGTCTCCGTTATTCCCTGTGTCCGAACCCCTGGCTGTTCGTGTCGTAGAATTCCGTCGGCGATTGCGAGAAGTGTCGAAGCTCGTGTTCGACTTCCGCGAACACGAGACTTTGGTGTTCTTTAGTGTGGTACTTCCGAGTACCTGGAGCCCGAATAATCGTGCAGTTAGTGTTCCCTTCGAGTATTCTCGTCAATCACATTTGTCCCGAGAGGACCGTGTCCGCGCGGCAGCGCACGGCCCGTCCTCAGCGACTGTAAATTCTCGGGGTTGACCGCTTTCGCCGGTCAGAAAGCCGTGCGAAAAGAGGCAACGTCACAATATATATACAGGGTGTCCCAATATTCGTGAAAATCCCGAAAGGGGGTGGTTCCTGAGACCATTCTAAGAGACATTTTCCTTTGCACCAATGTCAACTGCGGCTTTGTTTAGGAGTTATTAACGAAAAACACGGACCAATCAGAGCGCGTCCTGGCCCGCCGCGCCGCGCCGGCAAGCGAGTGTCGGTGGTACGCCGTGACATCGCAACGAACAAGAGTTTCTCGATAATGTGAATCCTCTCCGATTTCGATGAGCTTTGGATACGTTGTCAAGACCATGATTCTGAACAACATTTATCTTTAGACTTTTTGGCAATCG
The DNA here is from genome assembly GCF_051020765.1 of Lasioglossum baleicum. Taxonomy (NCBI): domain Eukaryota; kingdom Metazoa; phylum Arthropoda; class Insecta; order Hymenoptera; family Halictidae; genus Lasioglossum; species Lasioglossum baleicum. The sequence continues at coordinate 4,721,089 of NC_134945.1, forward strand.
GCTTTAGTTTACGAGATAATCGTAAAAAAAGAGAAGAAGCAGAAACTGATTGAATTAAAAACTCACGTATTCAGCCGTAAATCCATTTGCTGCTTCGAAATGTGTGTCACTGGGTCACTCGGTGACGAACTGCACAGATGTCTTCAGGTATACGGCAGTACCGAAAGTCAAGGGACGTACGGCCAGGTCGACGAACTGCACAGCCGGTGGTAGAAGGCCTAAGGGATGCGCGGTCAAGTCGACGATCCAGAATTTCACTTTCACTTTCGAATCGATAAATAATTCGTATGTTTATTTCAAACAGATGCCTTGAAATTTTTCCACACTCACAATCACTGTTCACTAGGGTGGTCCTTATTTTTTGACCAACGAATTTTTTTCACGACGCCCCCCAGAATGGTTCTCTTTGGTGAGAAAAAAATTTGTGCAAAATTTAAGATCGATCGGATAAAAGGATCACGTGGCGCATTTAAATTGAAAATTTTGAAAATTTTGAAATTCATCGTAACTATAAAGTATTATATATCGTTGGATTTGTAATTTTTTTCTAAATAAGAATATGGAAAAATTATATGACCTTAATTTTTAAAAAAATAACGATGACCTTGAAATTTCGAAAATTTGATTTTTAAAAAAAAATTTTTTTATGCCATTATATTTACCATATTTAACAATGCAACTTTTTCCTCTGACATTTTTTCATAGAACCACAAATAACAGATATTTAAACATATCCATTTATTACCTATGACCCAATATAATTTATTACGTTACCTCCAGATGTACCCCGTGGACCTTAAGTCCACTTTTTTACAATTTTACCTATCTTGAAATCCATAAGCGCACACCCGGGAAACAGATGTAAACCCTCGTTAAAAATTTTATAACAACCCGTACTTAAACTCCCACTCCTATTCCTACTCCTATCCTTACAAGTTTTTCCACCAATTACTTTCAACTCCATCAACCAATCATCACGCTTTTTCAAACAAACGACATCCACACCGAAGTAAGATTTAGATGTATCAGAGAACCACCGATTAGATCTGTCTAAGCTAACGAACTGTAATCATCAGTATCGAGTAAGCGAACATACAACCTCAAGTGTTGTCTTTGATCAACTATCACCTCAACTTACAAAATCGGACTCGTGATCATCGTCGTTCAATCCAGATTTGGCAGACGCGAGACGTTACAGTAGTCATACAGGAAGACTACTCAATTTCTATATAAATTGAGAAGCCCAATGGAAAGTAGAAGTCGCGAAAAACTGTTCTTATTAGAACATGATGAAAATCAGATAATTGACGCTAAGTTGCCATCGAAACGACAAGTTTTAGGAGTGCTATTTTATAATTTGCGGAAAGTGAAATTGAACCTTCGGTCTAGTGCACACCTTGTTGTTAAAGAAGTGGAGGTGTTGTGGGAAAAGGCCAAAATTCCAGTTCAGTTAAACAGTCGCTGCGTCGAGAAATTGGAGTCATTATACCACAAGTGGAAGGTCTTACAAAAGAGTTGTAAACGACGATCCCAGATACAAGATCAACAGGAACAAGAGTTTCTTGATCAATTAGTGATCTTTTAGTAGTGGCGATTATTATAAAAAATTTGTCATTTTACCAACTAATGTGGCCGATCACATGCAAGAGGACATTTCAGGTTTTATATCAGACGAAAGCCGAAAATTTGTTAGTAGATTTAATATATTGACAGAATTTTTAAAAAAAGATCCAGTAGTTTGGCAAGATGAAGATTCTTACAAACTAGGTTTAGATATAGTTAAGGCTTTACCTGTGGTCAATGATTCGGCAGAAAGAGCCGTTAAGCTAATACAGGATTACATACAATCAAATTTTAGCTCGCAATGAGGAAGAAAAGCAGTTGGTACTGCAAATGGTAAAAGATTACCGCCAGCAATATCCTGACGCAACGAAAACAACAATAGCGAAAAACATGTAAATCGAACTCGAGGGTCCGCAGCACAGGCGAACCACACAGCTACCTCCCTCTCAGGGAAACCCAGAGGGGTAGCGTCATAAAATACGCTGGCAGCGCGGGTCCTTACAGCCACTTCGGGTCTGAGGATCCGTTCTTCCAGTGACTTGTCAAGTTTGGATTCTCTCTCTAGATTTTGTATTGTTTGTCTGTTCATTTAATAAAATGCATTCTTGGCGAGCGGCTTCACCATTGATCGGCGTATTATTTGGTGACCCGCTCTGTCCTTGCCATCTTAAAAGCGGACAGTCTTACATTAGAATATAAGAAATAGTTCCTTATCACTATTCTGTAGAATATATTCAAAATATTCATTCACATGTATAGTACAATAGTACAATACAAAATGACATATCTCTGTTATTTGTGGTTATACGAAAAAATGTCAGAGGAAAAAGTTGCACTGTTCAATATGGTAAATATAATGGCACAAAAAAAATTTTTTTTAAAAATGAAATTTTCGAAATTTCAAGGTCATCGTTATTTTTTTTTTAATTAAGGTCATATAATTTTTCCATATTCTTATTTTTAAAAAAATTACAAATCCAACGATATATAATACTTTATAGTTACGATGAATTTCAAAATTTTCAAAATTTTCAATTTAAATGCGCCACGTGATCCTTTTTTTCGATCGATTTCAAACTTTGCCCAAATTTTTTTCTCACCAAAGAGAACCATTCTGGGGGGCGTCGTGCTTTGTATCTCGATAAAAATTTTTCGCCAAGTATAGCTTAGGTCCACCCTACTGTTCACATTTGTCAACACATAGTTATGCACTAATAATAACACTGTCCAACAAATTTCAACTTTTTTTGTGATTTCAATATACTGTTGGGTCCTTCGTATAGAGTTTTTTGCGCTGATTCCGAATCTGGTTTTAATTTTTTTCCTATACGTCCAGTTTTTGAAAATCATGGCTTTGAAAAAAAACATATTTTTCAACTTTAAACAAATATTTTGATGTTATTATAAAAGATATTGAATTGTTGTTTACAGCAAACGATTCTGTAGACTTTCCTGAATACAGTGACATCCAATATTAATACATTATGATTGTTTAAACATGTTTAAACAATGATTAAAGACGGAGATGCACCACTTTTGCACCAATTTTTGCGGATATTTTCGAATTTATCTCAAAAAATAAGGGTCCAGCGAAAAATTGAACTATACCACGCGAAAGAGCAGACTTTTATCTTGAGAAACCCCCCTGTGAAGTTTGCATGGTCGACGTTTTTACCGAACCAGAAAGCAAAATATCTTCGCCCGACATGCGTTGACGCCAGTGGTGCTCTTCCACTAGCGCGGTCGTTCGTCGGGATACGGCGCGGCGCGCTGCGGTGAAACGGCGCGTGGCTATAAGCGCGCAATTATGTCAGCTTACTTAAATGTAATATTTTATTAAATGTTATACTATTGTTATTTATTATTTATTAGTATATTTATTCAGTATAAATTATTTTATGTATTTTTTAATGTTAGTCTCTCGTTTATAGTATATTTCATACAAAAAATACCTTTTGTAACAAAAAAATAATTTATTCACACACTACACTATTACACTATTTACAATGCTAATATATATGTGTACACTATTCAGATATAATACACTACTAAAATACATATATTATATACAGAACAACTAAAATACTATAAATAACTATAAATGTTTTTTATGAAGTTTTATACGTAGCAATGCAGATTTGAAATGCTTGACACGACTGATTTCAACAAACACAAAGCCGAAACTGAACTCTGGCATCAGTTTTCTTAAGAACCAACACGATACATATTTTGAAATAAATGACGGTCTACGGACAACGGAATACATACAATGTAAGGAAAGTCTGCAATGCGGTGACTGAAAAATTTTATTTTCAGTAATTGTCGTCTTATCTATGTATTGTAATTATAGTGCCAATGAACACTCGAGATTCTTCCGAGTAAAATAAGTCCAAACACAATATAAACGGGACTATTTTTATTGACTTAAATACATAATTAAAATAGTTTGCTCCATATTAAATCGATATAGTGTATTATATCTGAATAGTGTACACATATATATTAGCATTGTAAATAGTGTAATAGTGTAGTGTGTGAATAAATTATTTTTTTGTTACAAAAGGTATTTTTTGTATTAAATATACTATAAACGAGAGACTAACATTAAAAAATACAAAAATAATTTATACAGAATAAATATACTAATAAATAATAAATAACAATAATATAACATTTAATAAAATATTACATTTAAGTAAGCTGACATAATTGCGCGCTTATAGCCACGCGCCGTTTCACCGCAGCGCGCCGCGCCGTATCCCGACGAACGACCGCGCTAGTGGAAGAGCACCACTGGCGTCAACGCATGTCGGGCGAAGATATTTTGCTATCTGGTTCGGTAAAAACGTCGACCATGCAAACTTCACAGGGGGGTTTCTCAAGATAAAAGTCTGCTCTTTCGCGTGGTATAGTTCAATTTTTCGCTGGACCCTTATTTTTTGAGATAAATTCGAAAATATCCGCAAAAATTGGTGCAAAAGTGGTGCATCTCCGTCTTTAATCATTGTTTAAACATGTTTAAACAATCATAATGTATTAATATTGGATGTCACTGTATTCGGGAAAGTCTACAGAATCTTTTGCTGTAAACAACAATTCAATATCTTTTATAATAACATCACAATATTTGTTTAAAGTTGAAAAATATGTCTTTTTTTAAAACTCCATTTTCTCAAAAACTGGACGTATAGGAAAAAAATTAAAACCAGATTCGGAATCAGCGCAAAAAACTCTATAAGAAGGACCCAACAGTATATTGAAATCAAATTTGGTGTTGGACAGTGTAATTGCCATATCCCTTGTACTGCTGCACAAATCACAACAATCAGGTAATGCAATCACTAGACTGCGGATTTCATGCGTTTGTAGAAAACATGAGTAGGTGCATTTTAAGACAGTAGAGAGATTCAAATAATTTCAAAGCACCAATGTATTATTTTCAAATTCTTAAAATGATCACAGTAAGAATCAAATATCTGTCTGGCTCCTGTCCCTTGTAATAGCGGCAGCAAACATTCATTTTGCATAAAGATTCGCAGTCTAGTGGTTAGTTTAAATATCACTATCAAAAACACAGCTAATAGCAACCGTTAGCTTTGAATTGACAAGTCTTTGGAGATGTTCTCTCTACCGCGGCTCGAACGACACTGATTTTCCGCAAGATTTTTCTAAAGAATTTAGGAAGGGCATTTAGAGTGTCGAAATTCGAAATGCACGCTGTAGCACGAGAACGACGGGACAGTTGGACGAAAAACAGGATACGAGAAGGACCGCTTTAAGATTTATGGCAATCACATGTTTAGTTTTTCCTGTAGATTGGTACGCAGAGTCGATGGGTAACCGTCGAAAACGTCGTCTGTCCTTCTTTTAGAAAGTTTCTTAAGGAAGGTATAGGACAATAGGGATGCTCTACGCTGACCTGACATTTTTACCCCTTGCTGGGTAAAAGGACGGATGACGTTTTCGAACAGTTACCCATCGACTCTGCGTACCAACCTGCAGGAAAAACTAAACATGTGTTTGCCACAAAGCTTACAGCGGTCCTTCTCGCATCCTGTTTTTCGTCTAACCGTCCCGTCGTTCTCGTGCTACAGCGTGCATTTCGAATTTCGACACTCTAAATGCCCTTCCTAAATTCTTTAGAAAAATCTTGCGGAAAATCAGTGTCGTTCGAGCCGCGGTAGAGAGAACATCTCCAAAGACTTGTCAATTCAAAGCTAACGGTTGCTATTAGCTGTGTTTTTGATAGTGATATTTAAACTAATCACTAGACTGCGAATCTTTATGCAAAATGAATGTTGGCTGCCGCTATTACAAGGGACAGGAGCCAGACAGATATCTGATTCTTACTGTGATCATTTTAAGAATTTGAAAATAATACATTGGTGTTTTGAAATTATTTGAATCTCTCTACTGTCTTAAAATGCACCTACTCATGTTTGCTACAAACGCATGAAATCCGCAGTCTAGTGATTGCATTACCTGATTGTTGTGATTTGTGCAGCAGTACAAGGGATATGGCAATTATTATTAATGCATAGCTATGTGTTGACAAATATGAACAGTGATTGTGAGTGTGGAGAAATTTCAAGGCATCTGTTTGAAATAAACATACGAATTATTTATCGATTCGAAAGTGAAAGTGAAATTCTGGATCGTCGACTTGACCGCGCATACCGTAGGCCTTCTACCACCGGCTGTGCAGTTCGTCGACCTGGCCGTACGTCCCTTGGCTTTCGGTACTGCCGTGTACCTGAAGACATCTGTGCAGTTCGTCACCGAGTGACCCAGTGACACACATTTTGAAGCAGCAAATGGATTTACGGCTGAATACGTGAGTTTTTAATTCAATCAGTTTCTGCTTCTTCTCTTTTTTTACGATTATCTCGTAAACTAAAGCCGATTGCCAAAAAGTCTAAAGATAAATGTTGTTCAGAATCATGGTCTTGACAACGTATCCAAAGCTCATCGAAATCGGAGAGGATTCACATTATCGAGAAACTCTTGTTCGTTGCGATGTCACGGCGTACCACCGACACTCGCTTGCCGGCGCGGCGCGGCGCGGCGGGCCAGGACGCTCTCTGATTGGTCCGTGTTTTTCGTTAATAACTCCTAAACAAAGCCGCAGTTGACATTGGTGCAAAGGAAAATGTCTCTTAGAATGGTCTCAGGAACCACCCCCTTTCGGGATTTTCACGAGTTTTGGGACACCCTGTATATATATATATATATATATATATATATATATATATATATGTATATACCGGGTGTCCCATAATTCGTGAAAATCCCGGAAGGGGGTGGTTCCTGTGACTATTTCAAGCGACATTTTCCTTTGCAAAAATGTTATCCTTTGCAAATGTTGAGTTCGAACGAAAAGGTTTTCGTTGTCGCTCTAGCTCGTTTTCGAATTAACGAAAACCGAACTTGGTTGAGACGATAGGAGACGGACGTGGGTTGATAGGTTCCGGGAAGAACGATCGTACAATGTTGTATTCACCCGTTTATTTTGAATATAGCAATTGCTCTGGTATACACACTGTTAGCGTTTCAAGGTTCTGTGCTTAAGCGTTCGCTCCGCGATTTGAGTCGATTCGTGGTTCTGTGTTGACTGACTGTCCGAGTCTCGTTTCCCGTAGGATTTCGGCGATTTGGGCGGAGTTTTTGAAAAGGAGAGAAAGTGGTGCGATTGGTGGGTACAAGGGTGACGCCCTTGTCAATGTTCACCTTCAGGTAAGTAGAAGTCGAAGGTTGTGGGGGTGACATCGAGTATGTCCGTTTCAAACGGTTCTCTGGACGATGGCCATAGCGGGCAATAAACTGGGGAAGCGCTTGGGACCTGGTAAAACATACCTGGCAAAAGATACGGAACATAACGATTAAGAGGGTGAAGGCTGGCAAACACCTAGGCTAATCCCGAAGTGAGCAAAATATGGAAAAGTGAATGACTGTGTCCCATGGCTTCGAGAATCTATTGTCGCTATGTCATAAATAATGGTAAATGCGTTGATGAGATTCGAGGTTCCTAACGGACTTTAGGACAAAAATAGCAGGTAAAGAACCTGGCCTGCGGATCACGTGGTGGCCAGAAGACGGTTGCTTCGAGTGTTCGGTATACTCAAGAAAATACGGTACGGGCCCCGAGGAAAGATGTTATGGGGGTGCAGCGTCGCAACAGCTTTGTTTAGGAGTTGTTAACGAAAAACACGGACCAATCAGAGCGCGACCTAGACGCGAGTTGCCACAGTCGGCCAATAGACAGTTGGCGCACCGGTCCGACTGTGGCAACTCGCGTCTAGGTCGCGCTCTGATTGGTCCGTGTTTTTCGTTAATAACTCCTAAACAAAGCCGCGGATAACATTTTTGCAAAGGAAAATGTCGCTTGAAATAGTCTCAGGAACCACCCCCATTCGGGATTTTCACGAATTTTGGGACACCCTGTATATGTATATATGTTGTCACGTCGCTTTCTTAACTTTTCGTACAGATGGTCGAACGATGAATAGCGACACCGAGAATTTACAAGCGAGAAGCCGGGCCACGCTCGGCCGCGCGATGCGTGGTCCTCTCGGGACAAAATACGCTCACAGTCTCGTAATTCGAACATCAAACTTGATGAAATTTCGGGCGCCAGACACCCGAAGGTGTCACACGAAAGAATCGTAATCTGAACACGAAAGCGGAACGCGGTTGGACTCGCGAGACTGTGACGTAGCAAACGAAATCTGAATAGCTATCGCGAAGGCGCAGGATTCTACGTCGGGAGAACACGAGACGTTCCCCGCGACGGGAAGGTTTTCACACAAGGAATAAACAACGTTTCGGCTAACAAGGTGTTTATTAAACGAATCGACTGAGCTGCCGACGACTCGGCAGCGAATACAAAAGTAGCCGACGCGTATTATCGCGACTGATGGAAATCGCACGCGCTATTTCTCTCGTACTTTACTAACTCGCGAAGAATTCGGCAGCGATAAGGACTTCGCGACGCGGAAAGCCTCGAAGGCCGTTTTCCGACCGAACGCAGATGGAATTCGCGGTTTCTCTCGGACTTGCGTCGATCGAACAGAATTTACGACCGCGAATCGAACACGCGACGGCTTCACACCGTGGAACGAGTGCAGGTTAATCAGAATTAACGGCGGCAGCGATTCTATCACGAATCCGCGACTTCGTGTTCAAACTGGCGTCGTACAACCGTCACAATGCGGCCACGCGGCCCCCGCTATCCGACCGGATTCGTATCACCAAAACGATATCCCTCACAATACGAGGGATTCGCATCACCAAAACGATATCCTTCACAATGCGAAGGATTCGTACTTTGACACAGATCGTGTCCACTAATATCGTCCGCCTTTTCTGCCGTTAATTCTCGCGACGCGAATACCTAACCTCGCCGCGCTACCCGAGCCAACACGAAGTTCACGAATAATTAATATCGAAAGCCTGATCGGCGCTTACCACTGGTAATTCGGTAGCAGATGACCGGCAGCAAACCTCTAATTTTCCCTCGGTCTCAGCAGGCGCAAAATACAGTAATCTTTAGCAATCGTTCAAAAGAGATGACTTGTCGCTAATCATTCCCAAGACGCAGTGATCGTTCACGCGGTAGCTCGGGTACGCGGAAGCAGAGCGTCCCCCACTTTCTTATTCTACCTTCTTCGCGCAACGTCTCGGCCTATCGCTAATACGGAATTTCGCGTTGACGAATCCTAGGCGACGGCGTTCGGCTTCCGGCGTATTCGGCAGCGCTGTCTTCCGATTGGCCGCTTCCCGAGGAGACGATCGGCGTCAGCCAATCCGGTTGCGGTGCAGCTTCTTCCCGGACGAGGCGACGACAGGGTAGAGTGGTTGATCGTCTCTGCACCGGATGCCCTCGTCGGCGCCTCCAGGTTGACAGTCCTGGGCCTTGACGATCTCTCGTTATTTTCTTTCGGGGTCCTGCCTTTCGCCTGCCTCGAGGTGCTTACCCTCGAGGGTTCGTTGCCTTTGCGTTGAAAGTAGAATTTCCGGATCCCGCCTGGGACCCGGATACGGTCCTGTAAAACCTTCGTCGCGCAATTTGGCGCGACATTCAAAACATTAGAATACGCCATTCTGGGTCTCACTCGTGCCCAGGGAGAGCGCTCGCAGCGGCCCTTATCGCAATGCTTGACCAGAGGGTGGCCCGGTCTTCCGTTATGGAGGTTCGAGTGACGTAGGCAATCTTGCCACGTCACAATGTATACATACATACATCATTATTAAGTAACGTATTCGGTATTTAAATAAGAAATTGTCTATACCTTTCTACTAACTACATAAATAACACAATATTTTAACTCAAAGATGAAGAATTACTATGACTTGAGATAAAAAAGTTAGGATCACAGTCGCGATCGTGCAATAATTACGATCTACGAATTATCATTATTCATACCACGAATTATCATTATATTAAGTAACATATTGTCTGGTATTGGTATTTAAACAAGAAATTGTCTATACCTTTCTACTAATTACATAAATAATACCATTTTTTAACACAAAGATGAAGAAGTACTATGACTCGAGATAAAAAAGTTAGAATCACAGTCGTGATCGTGAAACAATCACGAGCGTGTTCGTGATTCTGCGATCACTGTGATAAATCACCGTGAGTGATTTTGAACGCCATCTCTAGTCCCCATACCATATTATCAATGTTACCAACCGCTGTGCAGAAAAAGAAAGGTTTTTTGTGGTAACACTGATAAACACGCAACTGCCTGGCTCAGCTGGCTCTGCCCCCCACTCTGACGTACGCATCGGCTCCTCACGTTGCTTCTGTATATGTACTTACTGTGCACGCGCTACACACAAGCGTACCCCTAGTCCGTCCGTGTGAGCTGCCTAAGGGTCTTTGCCCACTAGACGCCTCCTCTGCCTACCTGCGCCATCGCTCCGTCCCCGTTTTGGGTTTCTTCTGTGTATTTCATTGGGACTGCTCCTACTATACCTGCCATGGCGCAACAATTGCTCAGCCCCAGCGTGCCTACTCGTCGCCACGGAAAAAGTGCACCCACTAGACTGTAGCGCGGATTGACCGCTCTGTCGCACCTCGCCGTTTTGGGTTTGTTCTGTGTATTTCAATGGGACTGCGCCTACTGTACCTGCAATGGCGCAGCAATAGCGCACTTTGACAGAAGGAACATTCTCGGCGAGAATGTTTTGCTCGCCAACACCGTTATTTTAAGGTTTATAATGTTATATTGTTATAGGTTGTTGAATTCGTCTCGATACCAGTTAGAATATTATGAAATAAAAAATATATGTTAATATTTAAAAAATTGAGGTAACCTTCAATTTTTTATAAAAAAAAATTTACTATTAATTTTTGAAATCGAGATTTGTACAAAAGTGAATACTGATCAACTTCTGTTAAAATCGCGTTAGCAATGCTCATTTGTGGTGAAAATTCAAAGTGTCAAAGCGGCAATGGAAAACTTAAACTAGTTAAAAATAGTTTTTTAATATTTTCTCATTTGTTTGTCGTTGGACGAAGCAGAGCTTTTGGCCCCGTTGTGGGACAAGTTGTTCCCAAAACCTAACATTTGCCAAATGTAAAACATTAATGAAGTGCAACACTGTCACGCAAAAAATGTTGATTTATTTAGGAGGAGGTCAATGAAAATATGCTATGTGTAGCAGAAAATCGAAACAACGTAACAACTGTTTTTGGAATGAAATTACTTACGGCATATACTGCGTTGAATTATTTGGGCTACTATTCGTGCGACAGTCTGATTGGGTCCAGGTCAAAATCATGTTTGTGGATATATTGTATATACATATTTCCATTTATTACAAGAAATGATATACAGGATGTTTCGTTTATCTAATAAACGAAACATCTTGTGACGCACTGAAGTAACGAAAAAATTTTGTTTACATGAATTGTTCGGTATGAAGGGAAAAATTATGTGGTGTAATCTTCTGCAGGATACGAATGCGGGGGGGGGGGGGGGGAATTTCAAATACCAATCAATTTTTTCAAATTGAACCATATATTTTTTTTGTCACAACACTATAGCATTTTCCAAGACGAATTCAACGACGTGTATCGCATTATCTTATTTACTGTTACAAATCATTCGAAGTTATAATTACAAATTTGTAACTTTTTGAGTAGGCAATGTTAGTATCTGATTACCAGCTATTAGTTAGACGCTGTAAAGAAAGATCATGTCATTTGGTTTGCAGAGTCAGAAGAAATGTTAAGAAGTGCCGAAAAGGGATTTTCAAAACGGGTTGAAAAATGCATTATGGAGAATGGTGGACACGTAGAAGGATAATTCTTTTTCGTAAATTAAGCATTGATGAGCGCAAAAAATAATGAAATTATTTAATTAACTAATAAATAGAGCAATTTAATGTAGGCATACTGAATAAAATTGCTAGGGATATTATTTCGGTAACTTAAAAAGCTTACGAAGACATAAGAGAAGGTCGATGTTTGTTTACAGCGTCTAACTAATAGCTGGTAGCCAGATACTAACACTGCCTACTCAAAGAGTTACAAATTTGTAATTATAACTTCGAATGATTTGTAACAGTAAATAACATAATGCGATACACGTCGTTGAATTCGTCTTGGAAAATGCTATAGTGTTGTGACAAAAAAAATGTATGATTCAATTTGAAAAAATTAATTGGATTGGTATTTGAAATTTTTCCCCCCAGCATTCGAATCCTGCAGAAGATTACACCACATAATTGTTCCCTTCATACCGAACAATTCATGTAAACAAATTTTTTTCGTTACTTCAGTGCGTCACAAGACATTTCCGTTATTATTATAGATAAACGAAACACCCTGTAAGAAACCTACTATTGTAAGAAATTTCGTCCCCCTAACAAAGACATAGTCTCCACAATGAAATAATTGTAGACAAGGCCAATGCTCGCCGCGATAATACCGTTATAATATTTACGCCCTAATCCGCAATCAACCCGTGAAAGCAAGCCATCATAGCAGGTCTTCGCTATTCATCGCCAGTAACTTTCGAAAACGACAGGTAACCCCGTCATAAAGCAATATAAGAGGGGACCGGGGCTATATGCGAGTTCCGATTTTGGAGAGAGAGAATAAGAGGGAGAGAGAATGAGAGAGAGAGGCATCGTAGGGGTAGGTGAGCGAAGCGAACAGGGGACGGAGAGCCCTCTAGTATTAAATATAATATCTTTATTTTCAAAGGATGAAATAATCAAGTATAAATAACTATAAGAATTGAAATATATTTAACTTGAAAAAAACAATGTCCTACGCTTAAAATATATCGCACTACAATTACACGCTACTTACATTAAAAGAAACAATATACGTAAACGATACAATATAATACACGCAAATAATACATTACACTGTAATACTAAATACAACACTAAAATTAGGAAAGCACTAAACGTTGTTCTGCCAAGCGACGGCTCTTGGAGCCGATAAAAAATATTCCGTGTATGTCTCACGCACGGCGAACGCGGCGTTCGACGCGCTTCCTCCCTGTCGCTGCAGGGGGATCAAACCCGGGCCACACTCACTTGGATCACTCTGGTACTGCGTGTCAGAACCCGCCGCCGCCGTGTTTCGTATGAAATTGTACAGCATGCATGCCGCTAGTACAATTAGATTCGCGAAATCTGGTTCCACGTTCAGCGGCCTGTAAAGAAACCTAAACATCTGAGATAGGATGCCGAACGCGTTCTCGACAATCCTTCTGGCCCTGGACAGACGATAATTGAACACCGTCTTTCTTGCGTCGGCCATTACCGAGCCCGGATACGGCCGCATGGTGTAATCTTTCAGTGGAAACGCCTCGTCTGCTACCATGACGAACGGCGCTTTTATATCTGTCCCGGGTAGCGCTCTCGCCTCCGGCAATTTCACCTGCGAGGCAGCCAAGGATTTGCCTAGATCAGAATCCGCATAAATGCCGCCATTGCTGCTCTTGCCATAGTAGCCCGCGTTCGCATAGATAAAATTATAATTTGCCTCCACCAGGGCCAAGAGCACAACCGAGAAAGTGTGCTTGTAATTATGGTACAATGATCCGCTGTTGGCGGATGCTTTTAATTGCACATGTTTGCCATCGAGGGCGCCCAAACAATTTGGAAAGTTCCACCTGTCCCAAAATTCATCTGCAGTTCTCTTCCAGTCGTCCGTCGTCGGTGTCGGCATGTATTCCGACTCCAACGTGTCAACTATGGCTTGGCAAACTTCTTGCACAAAACGTCGGACCGACGTCTCGCCCAAGCGGTAGCTGAACGCTATCGTTCTAAAACTGTCGCCTGTCGCTAGGAACCTGCACAAAAAAGAATTCAATTAATCAATGACGTTCCTCACTATTCATTCTGATTTAGAATTGAAGAAAATTATTCAAGGCGTCGCGCGTCGCACAGCGTTCCAAAACGCCGAAAAGCTAGCCAAGCATGGAAAACACTAGAGGATCACTAAAACCGTTTCTAACAATACTGTGTACTAAGATTTTTGGCCGCTGATCACGAATTTAATGTTAGATTTGCATTGTAATTAACCGTTTGTTAAAAAAAAATTAAATTTTTATTGAAAAATTGGAATTTTATATGTATATAAGAATATAAACGTTCTATGGCCAATATAAATGTTCCTATGGCCAGCTTTTGGGCGTTTTGGAACACCTTGCGTCGATTCGTCTAGTTGTAATTATCCATTGTGGCAAGATTGCCTGCGTCACTCGAACCTCTCTAACGAAAGACCGGGCCACCCTCTGGTCAAGCATCGCGATAAGAGCCGCTGCGAGCGCTCTCTCTGGGCACGGTGAGACCCAAAAAGGCGTATTCTAATGTTTTGAATGTCGCGCCAAATTGCGCGACGAAAGTTTACAGGACCGTATCCGGGTCCCAGGCGGGATCCGGAAATTCTACTTTCAACGCAAAGGCAACGAACCCCGAGGATAAGCACCTCGAGGCAGGCGAAAGGCAGGATCCCGAAAGAAAACAACGAGAGATCGCCGAGGCCCAGGACTGTCAACTGGGAGGCGCCGACGAGGGCATCCGGTGCTGAGACGATCAACTGCTCTACCCTGTCTTCGCCTCGTCCGGGAAGAAACAGCACCGCAACCGGATTGGCTGACGCCGATCGTCTCCTCGGGAAGCGGCCAATCGGAAGACAGCGCTGCCGGCTACGCCGTGAGATGCCGGAAGCCGAACGCCGTCGCCTAGGATTCGTCAACGCGAAATTCCGTAGTAGCGATAGGCCGAGACGTTGCGCGAAGAAAGTAGAATAAGAAAATGGGGTACGCTCTGCTTCCGCGTACCCGAGCTACCGCGTGAACGATGACTGCGTCTTTGGAATTGTTAACGAGAAGTCGTAATTTTGAACTACTGCTAATAACGATTGTATTTTGCGCCTGTTGAGACTGAGGGAATAATCGGAGATTTGCTGCCGATCATACGCTGCCGAATTTACCAGTGGTAAGCGCCGATAAGGCTTTCAATCATTACGTTTGGAAAATATCGTGTTGGCTCGGGTAGCGCGGCGAGGTTAGGTATTCGTGTCGCGAGAGTTAACGGCAAACGAGGCGGACGATATTTGGGTGACACTATTGGTGTCAAATCACGAATCCTTCGTATTGTGAAGGATATCGTTGTCGCGGTACGAATCCGGTCGGATAGCGGGGGGCCGCGTGGCCGCCTTATGGCGGTTGTACGACGCCGATCTAAACGCGAAGTCGCGGATTCGGGATACTATCGCTGCCGCCGTTAATTCTAGTTAACCTGCACTCGTTCCGACGGTGTGAAGCCGTCGCGTGTTCGATTCGCGGTCGTAAATTCTGTTCGATCGACGCAAGTCCGGGAGAAATCGCGAATTCCATCTGAGCTCGGTCGGAAAACGGCCTTCGAGGCCTTCCGCGTCGCGAAGTTCTTATCGCTGCCGAATTCTCCGCGAACTAGTAAATTACGAGAGACATAGCGCGTGCGATTTCCATCAGTCGCGATAATACGCGCCGGCTACTTTTGTAATCGCTGCCAAGTCGTCGGCAGCTCATCCATTTCGTTCAATAAACACCTTGTTAGCCGAAACGTTGTCTATTCCTTGTGTGAAACCTTCCCGCCGTGGGGAATGCCTCGTGCTCTCCCGACGTAGAACCCTGTGCCTTTCGTTAGCTATTCGGGATTAGTTTTCTGCGTCGCAGACTCGCGGTTCGAACGTAATCGTTTAGTTCAAGAGCAATATTATTTCGCGTGACACTTCCGAGTGTCTGGCGCCCGAATATTCGTGTCGGATACGTAAAATCTCGTGAGTCTGCGGACGTGTTTTGTCCCGGGAGGACCACGTATTGTATGGCCGATCGTGACCCGGCCATCGGCTTATAAATTCCCGGTGTCGCAAACATTCGTCATAACATCTTTCGAAAAATTAGAAAAGCGACGTGACACCATAAAGAAAATTGTATCTACATACCGTAGGCAGACTGCCAATTTCTCGGCTGGTGACACGGCTGCCCGAAACTTTGTATTTTGTTTCGTTATTGTCGGGCTTAGTTTTCCCAATAATGTCCTATGCTGTACAAAGGACATTCTGAAATATTGCTTAAATTTCTGCTCATCCTTCAATAGCTCCTTGAAGAGGGTATGGAACTCGCCCCCAGTACTCCTAAGGAGCAAAGATCTGTGTATCCAGAATCGTCGTCAGCCTCTTTTCTCTTTGCTTTCTTCCTCGTCCAGCAGCATGGCCATGCTCAACAATTCCTCGTTGCTGAAGTTCATGTTTCACTACGGTGACGATGGACGCAACTGTGATTAACGAAAAAGAACCAGAAAGTCTGATGGACTACTGATTGCTGATGCGTGACATTGGGAAAAGGTAACCTCGGGCTAAAATATGGGGTGGAAGGAGAAAAAGCCCGCCCCAAATGCAACTCTCGTGTTAAGGCGGTAGTCTCTCTCTCGAATCAAAGATATACGCTCTCTCCCTCTCCCTCTCCCTCTCCCTCTCTCTCCCTCTCCCTCTCCCTCTCCCTCTCCCTCTCCTCTCTCTCTCTCTCTCTCTCTCTCTCTCTCTCTCTCTCTCTCTCTCTCTCTCTCTCTGAAAGATATACACTGTCACGTCGCTCAATTTTCGGTTCCCGTCAGAAGGCTTCGCCGCTCGGAGTTTTTGCGTGACATAACTGGAGAAAAAAAATATCTTATATAATAGAAAGAAAAGAAAAGATTCGAACACTAAGCTTGGGGAAAGGGGTAACGCCAACAGAAAAGTTAACAGTCTGTTAAAGGAATGCACATATAAATTTATTCTCGACTCACCCATCCACCCATATCACATGACATAATGCACTTTAACTATAAAAAAACCTTAAACTTAAATAAAAAAACTATCTTATATAATGAAAAAAGAAACATTTATATGGGCGAGTTTTCGCGATGGTCGTCAGATGAGGAGCGGTCGCCGCCTATCCCCGTCAACTGTCGGCACTGCACGTCGACGATCATCGAAAAAATCTCCCTCTTGGTCATTGCCAAATTAATCGGATTTAATTTTCGCAACTCTGTTGCAATGCTTCGAGCGAATTGCTCGATATCGTCGACTTCCCTCTCTTTATTCGATGTCAAGATGTAGTTCATGACCGCCACGGCAGCGCTTTTCGGCTCCTCCACCGTCTTCCTCTTTGACCTCGATACAGGCGGACGTTCCGGGGAAGCGGGTACTACGTTGCGCGACGAATTTGGTGTTCCCGGCGCCGGTGTTCCCGACACCAGCGTTCCTACAGCCTCTAGTCCGCTGCTGTCCCGTATGGGGATTGTATCCTCAGTATTTATCGGGGTAAAATGGAAATTGGAGATAGTCGGTCGCTCTTTGTAATTCTGGCTGAGGAAGTCCATCTCCTGCTCGTATTTCCATTTACGAATTGTAACCGCTGCCTGGCCACTCGTTGTTCTCCTCCTCTTCAATGATCGCCTGTACGACTCCCGCAGGTTGTTCCACGTTCTTTTGCAAACGTCCACTAAGAAACGAAAAGCGTGATTAATTTAATATTCTGTGTCATCTCATGGATCAGTTGACTGGCAAAATGATATGCAATTTACATATAATATTGTCTCTTTTAATTGGAAAATATTATTGTTGTTCATACTTACTTGGCTTCTCCATCTTTTCCGCAACCTGCAGCCAAATTCTTTCCTTGGCCTTTGCATCGCTGTACTATGGATGCGCCAAGTTGTACAACACAGGAAATGCGCGGACCGTTTCGATTAATTTTTCCGAATCCATTTCCCCACTGGTGACACTTTGAAGGACTCTGAAGGAGACTCTAGACGAGGACTATGACTAAAGAGCAGACTAACTTTCTGCTCCTTTTATATATTCTAGAAAAGTGAGGGTGACTGGAGGGAGAAAACAAAGATTTCCAAAGACGACGAAAAAGAGCTGCGTTTGTTTGCAACGTCGCAGCCGTTAAAACATTCTTAATGAGCCCTCAATCAGCCCAAAATTTGCTCGTATGAGGACCATAAACGAAACAGAGCAAACCCATGTTTCGACCCCTTTTTCTAGTAATTCTAGATATTTTCTAGTTACAAATCGAGGGTATACTACCCGCTTAATGCGTTCCTTCGAAATACACGTTTTACCGAAACGTGAAATCTGGAGGTAGCGCATTCGATCCCCGGCGCGGCGAATGCTACCTCATCATTCTGGTTTGTGTGTGATCTGTAAAAATAAATAAATTTATATATGTCGTACATTTAAGCGCGTTTTTAGAATAAGCATAGGTTAAGGATTGGCCGTTGGAAGTTGCAGGAGTCGGCTGCTGAGTGCTCGCGCGTGCATTTACATTGTAGCGCGGCCGAGACGTTTGATCGGCCGCAAGAGTCGGGATCGGTTTCTCTTACGCGCAGCCGAAACGTTTGAGCGGCTGCGACAAACAAAATCGGCTCCCTTTTAGAATGCGTGCACGTGGACGGAGTGACTCTGCGGAGTGGGGAGAATGCGAGGCAAGGCCCTCGATGGCCCGAGACCAGCCGGCAGATTTTGTTTAGCGCTCGAACGATCGAGATCAGTGTCTCCGCAGAGTCAAACGGTCAGAATACTCGACAGCCGACACGCGACGATGAAACGTATTAACGCCGGGGCGCACGGGTCGCGCCAAAATGTTTCTGCCGCGACATCAGAAGTGGGATCTGATCAAACCTCACAATTATTAAATCCGGATATTTTGCGGTCACTATTGGAGCTGCAAAACCAGAACATGGTACGACTTATCGAGTCCATCAAACTTCCTTGTGCGCCTGTGGTATCGCTACCACAATTCAATCCGGAATTACCTGACGCCGATCCACGTGCCTGGTGTTCGACGATTGACGTTTGCATGACGGAAAAACCCTTGGATGGAGGAGCACTCGTTATCGCATTGAGCAAGGCGTTGAAGGGATCGGCATCCACGTGGCTGTCGCAGGTGTCATTTGCTGGAATGACATGGGCGCAATTTAAGGAAATCTTTCTCGCCCGCTACGGTTGCATCGAAACATGTGCCGCGACAGTGATCAACCTTTTGAACGGTCGGCCAAAGGACGACGAGTGTCTTGCTGCCTACGCCAGCCGCCTTATGACCACCCTCACGTCAAGATGGTCGAAGAAAACCATCGAGGAGGTCGCCGTATCAGTTGTGCTTGCGCATACCGCACAGTTTAATCGGCGTCTACACCACCTGGCATTTACGAATGACATCACCACCAGAAGCAGACTGCAGCAGGAACTGAAGGCATTTTCCAGCGCAAAACGCAAATACAACTCTACTGAGCCAGAACTGTCTGCAGAGAATAAGCGTTATAAACCAGCGCCTTCAAACCCTGTTCAGTGTCATTCCTGTGGTAAGCTGGGACACAAAGCCGCCGAATGTCGCAAGAGGATGGTGCGAGGACAAGTGCCTGTTAATACCAGTTCGGGGAGGCCAGAAGTGAAGAACAGTGTGACTTGTTATCGCTGCGGCGAAAAGGGACACGTCTCGACTCGTTGTACCAGGTCAGAAGCGACCAACAACGGCAGCGGTGTGACGTCATCCCGGGCAACGAGCGGCAGCAGCAACGCCGTGCACGCCGAACGTCGAGTCGATGTATGCGAAATCCGACCCGTGATCAGTCAGCTGACACAATCTGGTGAGTCGTATTCATTTTGCTATGATTCCGGTGCCGAATGCTCTCTCATCAAGGAAGGAACCGCGAGTAGATTTTCTGGTACGCGTCATAACACAGTGATTTCGATCGTAGGAATAGGTAACTCAAACGTATTTAGTACCTGCCAGATTCAAAGCGAGGTCTCGGTTAACGGGTATACTTTTGAGGTCCTATTTCATGCAGTACCTGACAACTGCTTGAAGTATGACGTCATGCTCGGGCGCGATATTTTAAAACAGGGGTTTTCAATTACAATGACCGCGAATAGTTTCTCGTTAACCAAAATTAAAGCGGTAGATTGTTGTAAGGTTTCTAAACCCTTTGACGTTGATAAGATTGATACTGATGTACCTCCTGAACACAAGGCCCAATTATCGAATTTGTTAAACGAATTCTCTGATACTTTTATCGATGGTTTGCCACGTACACGTGTGACTACCGGTGAGCTTAAAATACGGCTTGTTGATCCTACTAAGACTGTCCAACGTAGACCATACCGGCTCTCCCATGACGAGAGACAATTAGTGCGCGATAAAATAAAAGAAATGTTAGAGGCTCGTATCATACGACCCTGCTGTTCGCCTTTTGCAAGTCCCATACTGCTTGTAAAGAAACGTGATGGGTCGGATCGTATGTGCGTCGATTACCGCGAACTAAATCATAACACAGTTCCTGACCGATTTCCTTTACCCTTGATTCAGGATCAAATCGCTCGCCTGGCTGATACTAATTATTTCACGTGTCTCGATTGTGCTAGTGGATTTAATTTAATTCCCGTACACCCTGATAGTATCGAACTTACTGCTTTTGTGACACCCGACGGTCAGTATGAATACCTGAAAATGCCTTTCGGCTTACGGAATGCTCCGAGTGTTTTCCAACGTGCTGTCACTAGGGCCTTAGGCGACCTTGTCTATTCTTATGTCATCGTGTACATGGATGACATTTTAATTCCCTCGCGGGATGTAAATGAAGGGTTAGAGCGATTGCGCACGGTATTAGACCTTTTGACAAAAGCCGGATTTTCGTTGAAATTCTCCAAATGTTCATTCCTAAAAAGTTGTGTTGAATTTCTCGGATATAAAGTTTCCTCCGGGAAGGTCATGCCCAACCCGCGGAAAGTCGGGGCCTTGACCAAATTGCCGCCCCCGGAAACCATCTACCAGTTGAGACAGTTTATCGGACTCGCGTCTTATTTTCGAAAATTTATCCCGAATTTCTCACAGATCATGCGATCGCTTTTTCTTTTAATCAACAATGGTAAAAGTAAACTTAGCTGGACTCCTGAGCATGAAGTAATCCGTAAGAAAATTATCTTTATTCTCACGAACGAACCAGTTCTAATCATTTTCAACCCCAATTATCCAATTGAAATTCACACTGACGCAAGTGCCGACGGATATGGCGCAATTTTCTTTCTGAAGGTGAACGATAAACTTCATGTCGTTGAATATTTCAGCAAGCGTACCACAGGACCTGAATCCCGGTATCACTCTTATGAGTTAGAAACCCTAGCCGTGGTAAATGCTATCAAGCATTTTCGCCATTACTTAGAAGAGCGTCAATTTACCGTGATTACCGATTGTAACTCCCTCAAAGCCTCAAGAAATAAAGTCGACCTCACTCCACGTGTTCATAGATGGTGGGCTTATTTACAAGCCTTTGATTTTGACATTATGTACAGAGAGGGCACACGAATGAGTCACGTTGACTTTTTATCTCGAAACCACCTTCCCGAGCCTACAGGTTCAACTTCAACCCCACCTGTTTCGGAGAGGATTGAACAGGTTCGCGTTGATATAGCCACCCTTTCTGAAAACTGGCTCCTCGCTGAACAACAGCGAGACGATGAGATCCAGTCGATTATGACAAAGCTAAGAACCAACGAACTTTCACTCGAAACCGCTCAAACTTATGAGATTCGATCCGGTGTCTTGTACCGCAAAGTCCAGAGGCACAATCGTACAAGATGTTTGCCGATCGTACCGCGATCCTTTCGATGATCAGTAATCAACCACATGCACGAATCAATAATGCATTTGGGATGGGAAAAGACACTCGATAAACTATACGAACACTACTGGTTTGAGCACATGTCAAAGTATGTGCGCAAATTTGTTGACAATTGTATTACGTGTAAGGTATCGAAGCCCCAATCAGGTAAAGTCCAAGCTGAACTTCATCCCATTCCCAAAGTTAGCGTCCCGTGGCACACCATCCATATCGATATAACCGGAAAACTGAGCGGCAAAAATGACCTTAAAGAATACGTCATAGTCCTCATCGATGCCTTCACTAAATTCGTTTTACTCTATCATACTTTACGCATTGACACCGCTAGTGTTACTAAGGCTTTGCAATCGAGTGTTTCCTTATTTGGATCCCCAAAGCGAGTAATTGGCGATCAGGGGAGATGCTTCGCAAGTAAAGACTTCAAAGATTTTTGCGATTCTAGTAACATTCAGTTACACTTGATAGCCACGGGTTCTAGCCGTGCCAATGGGCAGGTTGAAAGGGTCATGAGCACGTTAAAATCCATGTTGACGTCTGTTGAGACAGGCGAACGATCATGGCAGGACGCGTTGAGTGATATTCAGTTAGCCTTGAATAGCACTATTCACCGGGTAACTAAAGCGAGCCCCTTAGAGCTTCTGATAGGACGCGTAGCTAGACCCTTGAACTTATTGACTCCAGATGATGCAGAAGCTGCAGTATATCTTTCTGAGGTGAGAGAGTGTGCGGCGCGCAATATTACAAAAAATGCCGAATGCGACAAAACCAGATTTGACAGCACAAAGTCCAAATTAGTTAAATTTAAAACAGGAGACTTCGTGTTAATTCGAAATGAGGAACGAAATCAGACCAAACTTGACCCTAAATTTAGAGGCCCATTTAAAATCATTGAAGTTCTTGATGGAGACAGATACCTCTTAAAATCCTTAACGGGTAATCGCACATATAAGTATGCGCATGATAGAGTTCGTAAAATGCCCGAGTGCCAAGTTCCGAATGAGTTTAATGAATCAGATTAGCAATGGTGTGTTTTGTGCGATTGTTACGTCTATGCTGTGTGCATAGACGGCGTTCTGTGTGAACTGTTACGACTATCAATATAGTCGGCGGTCTGTGTGACCTGTTACGTCTATGCTGTGCGCATAGACGGCGTTCTGTGTGAACTGTTACGACTATCAATATAGTCGGCGGTCTGTGTGACCTGTTACGTCTATGCTGTGTGCGTAGACGGCGTTCTGTGTGAACTGTTACGACTATCAATATAGTCGGCGGTCTGTGTGACCTGTTACGTCTATGCTGTGTGCATAGACGGCGTTCTGTGTGAACTGTTACGACTATCAATATAGTCGGCGGTCTGTGTGACCTGTTACGTCTATGCTGTGTGCATAGACGGCGTTCTGTGTGAACTGTTACCATGTTTGATTTCCTGCAATGAAAAGTTAATACTTTCGTTACCTCTTGTACGTCAGGAAGGCCGAACTATGAATGTAATATGAAGGAATTGTTCTGTTGCAGATACACGCGAGGACGCGTGACATGTCAGTCCGGCCGTGTCGTAGATTTAAGCGCGTTTTTAGAATAAGCATTGGTTAAGGATTGGCCGTTGGAAGTTGCAGGAGTCGGCTGCTGAGTGCTCGCGCGTGCATTTACATTGTAGCGCGGCCGAGACGTTTGATCGGCCGCAAGAGTCGGGATCGGTTTCTCTTACGCGCAGCCGAAACGTTTGAGCGGCTGCGACAAACAAAATCGGCTCCCTTTTAGAATGCGTGCACGTGGACGGAGTGACTCTGCGGAGTGGGGAGAATGCGAGGCAAGGCCCTCGATGGCCCGAGACCGGCCGGCAGATTTTGTTTAGCGCTCGAACGATCGAGATCAGTGTCTCCGCAGAGTCAAACGGTCAGAATACTCGACAGCCGACACGCGACGATGAAACGTATTAACGCCGGGGCGCACGGGTCGCGCCAAAATGTTTCTGCCGCGACATATAATATATACATACATATGTATAAGAAATGCTTGAAAGTTTATATACAAATCTATTTCTGAAAGGGCCCACCTCCCACCCCCGTCAAAGACGGTCCCTTTCATTTATTGAACAGCTCTTCATGTGCGCTGTGTTGCACTCGCCGGTGCAATCGTGGTTGGCCATAAATCAGCTCTTCATGTGCGCTGTGTTGCACTCGCCGGTGCAATTGCGACCTTGGATTGCAGTGTTTCTTCAAAGCTCTTCTTATGCGCTGTTTTACACTCGCCGGCGCAGTCCTCTATTTTTGTCAAGTTCTTTAAACACTTTACGCGTTATTAGTTCTCGTACCATGTGATCCTTGTAGAACCTTTCCAATTTGTCTGCCATTTTTGTTGCCCAGAAAGTATCGTCTCTTTCAACTCGGACAGTTTTTCTGCCATGCGGTGTCCAGATACAGAAGTAAGCATACTGCCTGTTTGCTGCATGCAACTGTCCTTGCACTTGGTAATAATAGATATGATTTGTATTCATTTGATCGTTAATAATAATGCCTCGTAGAGGAATCTTCTCTAATGCGTCATCGGCAGACATATCCTTCGTCGAATGTGGACATTTGATTTCGACAATGGTATCGTCATTTATTAGTCCATCTGGTGTCGCACCCAAGTAAGGAATGTCGTAATCAATAAAGAGCCCACACGGCTCAATAGGGACTTGGAGTTCGGCTGCTAATTCCTCCAGGGCGATCTTCTCGTGCTCATTTCCGTATTCCACTGCTGCTACAGTCAGTAATTGTGGATACATAAGCGTTGTTATAGTACCTTTTCTATTTGTATTGTCTCGTAATTTGCACACTTTGCCGAAATTGGATGCAGTTAATAAATCTTTTCTGTAAAAAAACCTGTTCGCTTGACCACGAGTTCTAGCTTCGATTCTTTGTCGATTCGCTTGCCACCGGTGGAGCTTTGTCATGAGCTTCTCATGCTTTAAATTGTAGACTTCTTCCGTCATATCATCATCTGGTTTCTCCGCATTGGGGCCATAGTCCTTGTCGCATCGTTGTGGTGCTTCAGTTCGGTAGAAGGATGATGCTTTTGCTTTTTCTTTCCGCTTCTTCGACTCTTCCAGTTCACGTTTCCGTTTAGTTTACAACTTTATTATGGAGGCTGTCGGTTCTTTACCCATTGCAGCGCATAATCGACTAAGCGGTTCCTTTGTATTATAATGGAGGACAGCAGCATGGACTCTTCCTTCATACGAACCTGTTCGTCCAAAGTTTATTCGTTTTCCTCCGTCGTATTTTGCCATGTTGCCGTTCAAACATTCTACTGAGTTATTATCTTTACCGCACAGTAAACTTTTGGAATGATCTATAATCCGCTGCATTGCCTCTTCCATTCGTGCTAATAAGCCACTTGCTTTCAATTTCGGGACATAGTTAGTCTGGTTCTTGTCAGAATGGTTTTTGCAAAAGTATGCCAAGTCCTTACAGTTTTTGTGTTCCCTGAACACGTGACTTATCACGTTCCTCAAGTCATCTTTGAGAAGTTTGTCTCGCTCCGAAAAGTTCAGGTTTTTTTGTTGTGATCTGTGTTTTGCGGCACTCTTGATTCCGGTGCGCAGCTTGTAGACACGCTTAGCTATAATTTCTCTCAGCTCCTTGTGGGGGGCCTCTTGCCCTTATCTTCCTGATTTTGTTGCACAGATTTCGCAACAGGTGGTTGTCGCATTCAATTTTCTTCACTACCACCCCATACTCACTATACGGATCAACATCCCGTATCCTTTTGTATACGCTGCTATCGCCATCGGCAACTAATGACCCGTATATCAGGCCGTGCGTTTGTACACTTGATTGAAATCCTTCCACGATAGCAGCGCTTTCCATTCCTGTGGAACTTTGTTGGCGACTCCAATTCTTGTAACAACAGTGTTCGCGCGGCGGTACGCTCTTCCGCGCCGCTGTTTCGTAAATGACGCAAAACTTGTTCTTCACTTCGACGGACAGGACCTTCTTGGTGTGGCCTCCAACAATGGCTGCTTGTCCAGATAGGGAATTGTAGTTTCCGCCATGGTATGATCTCTTCATCCAGCTGCCATCCGCGACTGCTGTAAACTTGATCCAACGAGAGAGCAGTACCGTTTCGCGCAGCTCGACTGATCGCAGCGCCTTGCTGCGAGCTTCCCAACTCCCACTCCACTACGCACTCCCCACTGTCTCGACTGAAAGTTTCATATACGCGGTGTCCAGAAATGAAATGAATTAGGATGAAATTATAGGCCATTATAGGGAATAGAAAATCGCGACTATTTGCAAATATAATGAATTAATATATTTTATTTAAATTAAAACATAATTTGTACATTATTTTCATATATGTTATTATTTACATTCATATATTAATATTTACAAAACATGTACAAATTACAATTTACAGACCATTTACAAATTATAACTTACAACTATTTACAAATTATAATTTACAACTATTTACAAACTATTTACTAATTATAACTTACAACTATGTAGGAAAATAAATGGAAAAGGATGACTGGTGTGGGCATTCAAATAATAACAACTATTGACGGTGAAGCCGTCCGCCAAGAATGCGATTTATAAATATTATAAATTAAATTACATTACATTAACTTAAATTAAATTACATTAAATTACATTAACTTAAATTAAATTACATTAACTTAAATTAAATTACATTAAATTACATTAACTTAAACTAAATTACATTAAATTACATTAAATTAAAAATTAAATATACATATTTACAAATTATTTATAAAAAATTTACACGTCGATGTCCGAGTCATCAGACGTCTCCAACAACTCGCCATTTTCTTCCAACACGGAATCAGTAATATGGTCGAGTTCGTGGAGCCTGTCTTCCTCCTTTATTGCGTGGCGAATGAAATTTTGCCAATTGTCGGTGGACACATTTTCGATGGCTTCGTGTACAAGTTCGCGGACATCTGCTAACTTGTATGTCGTATTCCGCGCTCGGATAAACTCCTTAACTTTTGCCCATGCGAGCTCAATGGGGTTTAGCTCGCAGTGGTAAGGGGGAAGGCGTACCACGGTACATCCATGTTCTGTGGCATATTCATCGATGACAAAGATGTTAGGCTGCCGATATTTATCAACTAAAGCTAATGAGCAAACTGAAAGCAAACTGAACTTTGACGTTCCGTGGATTCACCTGTTCCCCCTTACCCTCGAGCCACGTGATTATTCGATCCCGTGTCCAACTCTTCGTTGGATACTTATCCTTCCTCACGCTGTGGTATGGCGCATTGTCCATAACAATAACTGCCCCATCTCGCAGCATGGGCAAAAGTTTGCAGAACCACTCAAAAAATGTGTCCCCGTTCATCTCATGATGATAATCAGCAGAGTCTTTCTTCGACTCGAAACAAAGGAGAGCCCCAGGTACAAATCCGTCTGCTGACCCGACGTGTAAAATAATTAGACGCTTACCTCTTCCGGTGGGAGCAGGTATGCCTATCGATAAGCCCCTTTCTTCGGCGTTCCTTGGGCAGCTGACACTTGCATCCACCCACAATCTCCTCTTGCAGTCCCCGGCGTTGATCCACGTTTCATCGAGGTAGTAGATGGGGCGTCCTTCTTCACGTAGGGTCCTTATTCTTCCGATGTACCTACAATGTAAATTGTATAGTGTACAATAGTGTAAAAAACATTTTTGAATGTATGTTGATTGTTACTTACTGTTGCCGCCAATATACAATACGGGGTTCATCAATTAGGGCGCTGTTGCGCTTCCTCACAATGTATTTAAACTCCATACATTTTAGAAGCGTGTGGAGTGTTGTCTTCTGGAAAGAAGGAAGTTCTTCATCGTTGTTAATAGCATCTAGAATCTTGTCCAACGTTGGAATCTCCCGATTCAACCAAAAGCTGTGCACCTTCCTCCTTATGGCTATGAGGTCTTCTTCCGATGTCTTCTCCAATATGCTCAATCTTCGCTTCTTCTTATTTGGCGATGTCACGTTTCCTGTTGTTTTGTACTCCGCCAGAGTTTTGCATACAGTATCCCGTCCAATTCCTGTCTGTTTAGAAAGGGATTGGACGATAGACTTGTATGTCATGCCTGGGTTCACTGTATTGACATGCTTATACAGATTTACCAGCATCTGCTTTTGAGCAGATAGCACAAACTAAATAGAAAAAGAAACACAAAGCCAAACACCAATCATGCATAATAAATAAAACAACCAAAAACCATGCATGAGCATGCATAATAAATATTTATAATACGAACTTACCTTACCTGGCGGATTTTTCTTTGGTGGTGACATATGGGATGGACCAGGAACTTCCTCTTCCATTTTAAATGCCCTGAAAATCCTGAAATCACTTGTAACTCTTTAAAATTTAACCGCCAAAAACACACTTTGAAAAGCAAACCACACCCGGTATAGCTGCGAACAAAACGGTTTGCGGCGCTGCAGCACGTGGCGTCACTTCGGTGCCGCTGCGCGCATGCGCTGTGCATTGGGAAGGGAACGCATGGAGTGGGAGTATTACCAATTAGGACGAAGATGCGCAGCGACGGACGAAAACTGGTCTTCACGCGGTACTGCTCTCTCGTTGGATCAAGTTTAGTAATCGCTATTTCTTTATATCTCGGATGAACGTCGCCTGCTGCAATGGCAAGGTCTCTTTCTTTTTTCCCAGCATCTATCATCGATTGTCGCGCACCCTTCTTGTAGCCATCGATGATATTCGTTTGACATTTTAGGAACAACTCCTTACTCATGCATTTCACGTTCAGGCCTAGCATGATGTCCTCCAGTTGATTGAAGCCGCCTCCTGTCTGCATTGTTACGGCAACTGCGCTGTGGTTGATATCCAGGGTGCCGTCATCTTGTGCGAGACATCGTACACGTTTGATGCAATTGCACATCTGGCATTGTATCCCATAAGTATTCTCCAAACCTTTCCGTTTACATCCTATTCTCTTAAGAAAGTCGATACCACAATCATGTCCCGCATTTTCGCCAAAGCTTTCGATCAGCTGCAGCAACATGAGGTCAACATCGGAGAAGACTATTTCCTTGTCAATTGGTTTCTTCTCCGGTTGTGGTTGTTCGGCAGTTTCTACTACTATGCTGTCATCTTCATTGTTGATCTCCTCGATGATTTCGGTCATCTGGACATCTTCTTCGGCGAAATCTGCTAAATTTGCGACATCGGCGAAATCTACGGAGTCTGCGGAATTGACTTCCTTCAGCAGCTCCGACATTAATTGTGCAACTGGGCTGCGCTTTATATCCACGGTGGCGTCATTTCGTAGGAGACATCGTACACGTTTGGTGCAATTGCACATCTGGCATTGTAACCGATACGTAGTCTCCGAACCATTCCGTGTAGATCCTATTGTCTTGAGATAGTCAATACCACAATCATGTCCCGAATTTTTCCAAAAGCTTTTGATCATCTGCTTCAAGATGAGGGAAATAATCGGCGCAAACTATTTCCTTGTTAATTGGTTTCTTCTCCGGTTGTGGTTGTTCGGCAGTTTCTACTACTATGATGTCATCTTCATCGTTGATCTCCTCGATGATTTCGGTCATCTGGACATCTTCTTCGGCGAAATCTGCTAAATCTGCGAGATCGGCGAAATCTACGGAGTCTGCGGAATTGTTTTCCTTCAGCAGCTCCCACATTGATTGTCCTGTGTACTTCGCGTTTTCTATAGCGGCTCTTTGACAATCATTTTCAATGAATGACATTAATTGGCCTGAGGTACTTGCCTCGGCCACGGTACCACGACTCACGGGGTACGGTGCACTTCTTAGCCGTTGCCTGCACGTAAAAAATTACTAATTATACACAGTAACAAAAAACAAATTTAAAATGTAGTGTATATAAAAATAGAGTTTATTTATGTTGACACACGTGAACGGTGTCGTTACTGCGAGTGAGGACTCAATACGCTTCAGTAAATATGTATGAATACACTGTCACGTCGTCTATCGTTTCGTAGAGAAACGGCAGCGACTCCGGGTATTTACTAGAGATCCCCGTTTCACGTGTATGTAAATACACGTGGTACGTGAACCGTGTAGTGCGAATTTAAGGATCCGTGTACACGGGTCCGTTCGGCACGTTCGAGTCCGACAACTGAAGCGTTATTGTTTTTAGATCGAATTCTTTTCTACTGTTCACGTTAGAAGTGAGACAATAATAAAGTTGCGGTAAATTG
Organism: Lasioglossum baleicum; assembly: GCF_051020765.1. Lineage (NCBI taxonomy): Eukaryota > Metazoa > Arthropoda > Insecta > Hymenoptera > Halictidae > Lasioglossum > Lasioglossum baleicum. Next base: position 4,751,038 of record NC_134945.1, read on the forward strand.
TTCGACGTTAAATGACCGTATATTAAAATGCATATGTAAAATAAAAATACGAACATTTGTGAAATTAAAATACACGGGTACCCGTGTACTTAGTATTATATTACGTGCATTAAAATTCGGATTCGTTTATTGCACGTGAAATAGGGACCCCTATTAGATGTGATTCCGGAAGCGGGTAGCGCAGATGGAAAGAGATACTGAATAAATTAGCGGAAATAGCGCACGAAATAAAACAGGTGTTAGAAGAGCGGTACGTATATTACGAAATGGAGAGCGATACTGGCGTGAAAGAGAACAATACAAAGAAAAAGAAAGTATTACATAGACAGACATAAGTATGGATTTAAAGACGACAGCATTGGTAACGCGTAAATATAAACAGAGAACGTATTTATGTAACGCCTGCGTTACTTGATGCGTGAGCGTGAACAACGACTGTCCAGAGCTAACATACATTCTGAAAAACAAATTTTTGAGCTACAGATAACAAAAAATAATTAACACAATTTTACGAAATACAATTTATTCAATTAATTTTCTATTTTGGTACAAAAAAACCAAAATGTTTACATTCTCAGGTAGTAAACGCGTCCTTTTTCAAAATTAAAAGCTCACCTTATATACATACATATGTATCACCGTATATATGTAGAATATCGTTCAACGATCGTAGTGATATACATTGTATATCTGTAGAAACAGTTGACGAGCGGTCGCATCATGCTGACGCATACACACAGCACGGGCGTGCATGTACGTATAGACAAAATTAAATGTATAGTAGAAGCTGCAGTTTTTCGCAAATATCTCAAAAATTAAGACTGAGCGGAGGTTATATGTATAGGAAAAAGTTGTTCACACACATAGAATCTTCACCCTGACAACATATTAAAAAATCATCGAAGTCGGTGGGGTGGGACCTTTTATGCATAATTACCTTACAATTTTTATATAATGACGACATTGTTGACATGTCCGACATACACGGAGAATACGAAAAATATATTGCGGAACCACAGTTACGGTTTGATTTATGTCCGTATGAGTGGTGGAAGTCACGGATAAGCAAATATGCGACAATTGCAAGACTTGCAATTAAGGGGGCCGTCTCCTAGCAGATGACGGTCGCGCGTGAACACACACACACCGCTAGAGTACACTCACACACCGCTAGACCACGTATACGTACGCGAGAATTGCTAGGATCAGGGAAATGCGTTCTGATTTCTCGATAATGCAAAGACGGGGGTTTTTATTAGTCAAAATCGCTAGATAAAAGATCAATCTAGTGCGCTGTTTGCTTCAAAAGTCGTTCTTTTACGTTTCCGAGCAATGATTTTGCAATATTCGGCTGCATGTTGCCCGTCGGAGAGGCTAGTACGCCGGCGTGACTGCAGCGCCATCTAACGGGCAACATGCGACGGGCAACATGCAGCCGAATATTGCAAAATCATTGCTCGGAAACGTAAAAGAACGACTTTTGAAGCAAACAGCGCACTAGATTGATCTTTTATCTAGCGATTTTGACTAATAAAAACCCCCGTCTTTGCATTATCGAGAAATAAGAACGCATTTCCCTGATCCTAGCAATTCTCGCGTACGTATACGTGGTCTAGCGGTGTGTGAGTGTACTCTAGCGGTGTGTGAGTGTTCACGCGCGACCGTCATCTGCTAGGAGACGGCCCCCTTAAGTATTTGGCGATACCGGCAACGTCGGATATAGTTCCGAACGTTGTTTTCAACTGTGGGAAATATTATAACGCGAAAAAAAACGCGTTTTACCTGAAAATGTATACATTTTGGTTTTTTTTATATCAAAATAAAAAATTAATTCATTAAATTTTATTGCGTAAACTTTTGTTAATTATTTTTTGTTAGCTGTAATCCAAAAATTTGTTTTTCAAAATGTGTGTTAGCTCTGGACAGTCGTTGTTCACGCTCACGCCTCAAGTAACGCGGGCGTTACACAAATACGTTTTCTGTGTATATTTACGCGTCACCAATGCTGCCGTCTTTAAATCCATACTTATGTCTGTCTATGTAATCCTTTCTTTTTCTTTGTATTGTTCTCTTTCACGTCAGTATAGCTCTCTATTTCGTAATAAACGCATCGCTCTTCTAACACCTGTTTTATTTCGTGCGCTATTTCCGCTAATTTATTCAGTATCTCTTTCCATCTGCGCTACCCGCTTCCGGAATCACATCTAATAGGGGTCCCTATTTCACGTGCAATAAACGAATCCGAATTTTAATGCACGTAATATAATACTAAGTACACGGGTACCCGTGTATTTTAATTTCACAAATGTTCGTATTTTTATTTTACATATGCATTTTAATATACGGTCATTTAACGTCGAACAATTTACCGCAACTTTATTACTGTCTCACTTCTAACGTCAACAGTAGGAAAGAATTCGATCTAAAAACAATAACGCCTCAGTTGTCGGACTCGAACGTGCCGAACGGACCCGTGTACACGGATCCGTGTTCGCAGCCCCGCGTAACACGGATCCGTATTCACGTGTTCATGGATCCGTGTACACGGATCCGCATGCACGGATCCTTAAATTCGTACTACACGGTTCACGTACCACGTGTACACGTGTATTTTAGTACACGTCCAAAACCGCGATCTCTAGTATTTACAAGCGATACCGCCGGGCCGCGTTTGGCCGCGCGAAACGCGGTCCACCCGGGACAAAAATTGTACGTAGGCTCGTCGTCTCTCTAGATCTCCTAAGCAAAGTTCGGGCGCCAAGCACAGAAGATGCCATGCAAAATTCGCGAATACGATTGCTTCGAGAGACTGGCGTACGAACCTACGACAATCGAAGTTAAACGAAGATGTCATGTTAACGGTCGCAGGATCCTACGCGGGTCGAGCACGAAGCGTTCCCCGCGGCGGGAAGGTTTCTAACCCAATAAACACTCTCACGATCTGGGTGAACATAATTTATTCTTCCGATCTTACAAGAACGGTGCCGGCAGCGAGCGGCAGCGTTTTGAGGTTAACCGGCGCGTGACAGGTGGTCGGCAACGACGGATCGTAGCACGCGCGATTTGACCTTTTCCGGTCCTTTCCCTTACGCTATGAATCCGGCAGCAACGTGACTTTAACGTTGGCGTACGCGAGCTTCGCGTTCTACGCCCGAATTCGGATGGAAGATGCGTTACAATGGCCTTCTCGTCGGCAGAACGAATCGCGGAAATACGACGAGAGCACGTGGCGGCGTCGCACCATGGGACGACTCGAGGTTCGATTCACAACGACAACGGCGCGCGAATCCTCGAAAAATTAATGGGTCTAGTGCTCGAAAAACTCCCTTCACCGCACGTGTCGAGGTCAAGACAACGCGCGGATCCTCGCCATCCGACCTCTTGCACTAGCACCCGCAAAATATATTCCCCGCGCGCCCGCTGACCGACGGATTCTCGCCGTTCGCGGAGTACTTCGAATTCTTCCCGAATACCGGCAGCTACGAAGTCACGTCGGTGCTTCGACGACGCGTTCGCGTTCACGACACGCTTACCGAGCCAACGCGAGAAAGATCACTCTATCGAAAGGAGAACTGACAGAAGCTTACCCAGGATAACGATGGAAGATGGTACGGTCTCGTCCCTCTGTTCCGGCAGCTTCGTTCACAATTCGCAATAACGGTTATTCTAATTACGCAATCGGTCAGTTCTGGAATTCCGCGACTATCTTTAGTCAGAGCCAACGAAGAAGTGATCCTTCGCTGTGTGACCCGGGAACGCGGAAGCGGAGCGTCGTCCCCCCCTTGCCGCTCTTGTCCCCCCGCACGCAATTCGACCTATCGCGAATAGATTTTCGGACAGGGCCTAGCCCCGTGCGACGGTCCCTGGCGCTCGGCGATTCGGTGGTTCTCCGGCAGCGGCGCGTGTGGATTGGCTGCTTCCCGCTGAGGTGATCGACGCGAGCCAATCCGGCAGTGATTCGGTTTCTCTCCGGATGAGGCGACGGCGAGACAGCTGAGATTCCTGGCTAGGCATCGCCTGTCCTCGTCGGCGCCTCCAGGGTGTTTTTCCTGTGCCACGTTGATTCCTCGCTTCTCTCGGTGTTGGAGTTATCGCCGACGCCGATCCTTTTCCATTTCTCGGCGGGAGAGGTGCTTCGGGTCCCCCTTCGGGGCCCGACTACGGTCTTGCAGATACCCGTCGCGCAATTGGCGCGACGCTCAAAAATATTAGAACTCGCCCATGGGTCTCGTTCGCACCCAGAGCGAGCGCTCGCCACGGCGCACAGTGGTCTGGATTGGAAAATCGTGTGCCTTTCTGCCCAAAAACGAACTTTTTCGTATCGATATCTAATATATAAACATTGCTTCCCAAATGTTCACAGACCTCGGAAATGAAGAAAATAGTACAATTTAATAAATATAATAGTTGTAATAAACATTCAAAATAGGACACTTTAAGAGGAGTATTTTTCACGAGAAAAATTGCTTCTCTTTGATGAGGTGCCTTGACGTTCCTATTTAATATTATCTCTCTTTTTTTTTTATATTGAAGAGCAGACTTTTGTGATAAAAATCATATCTTTCTATTCTTTGTTAATGTAAATACTCTATTTAAATAATAATGCTCAATGCAGTAAGAAAAATTTGTGAAGTCTTTTCTATTTAAGATGGTATATCTTTAAAGTTTAGCCGAGCTTAGCTTTCTAACTAATTGGAATATTTTTATTACACCTTCCTCTAAATAATCATGAAAAAATTAATTCCGCCACTTTCCGCCCGCTCAAATTATTATTGTTTAAAGCTATTAAAGTTGGACGCGGTATCGCATCAATTGATGAAACTTGTTTCGGCTACGACCGACGGTCGGAAAGCCTGAGTGCCGGGATCGCCCAGGCACCGACGAGATACTGTTAAAGACTGCCAGCCTTATGGGAGTTGGTGTCCCTCGAATTTTTCGGTGTTCTCTTACGCCCTCTAGGATACATTCTGACTGGAGTGAGAAACAGGAGGCCACCGACGGCATTTCGTCGTGCAGAAGACACTGTATTGGTATAGTGTTAGCAACGCGCCCGCGCGCTACACTCACCAGCGTACCTTTACTATATCCGTGTGCGCTGCTTGTGCGCTTATGCCAGCCACAATCTATTTTTAGCACTTGCCATGTTGCCATGTTGTATTGCTTTACGGCGGAAACGAAACTGAAATTCGGCTGTCGAGCCGTCGAGCGTATGAATCGCAATCTGGAGCTGGCATTCCAGTCCCTGTGCAGCGGGTTTTTTTTTAATTTTTATTTTTCATTACTTTTTTAATTACATTTTTTAACCTTCCAAAAAATTAAAAATGTAAAAACTATGTTCAAAATATGTATTCATTTTAAATAGAAACGTTTTGTTACTGTCATAATTGCATTAATAAAAATTGGTATATGAGAACAGATTGATGGTATTTATTTGCACTAATTGGAGAATACGAAAATGCAGGAAGTATTTTTTAGTTTATGAAACAATTTGTAGATTTATTAGTTGTCAATCAAATAATAAAACTAGAGGGTTATTGTTGCTCGCTCGCTTCGCTCGCTCGCGAATAGGGTTGTTTTTGCTCGCTCGCTTCGCCAGCTCGCGGATAGGACTGCTCTTGCGAAAGGGTTAGTGGTACGCATGGCTAGTAGTACCTATAGCTATTAATGTTTTTTTTTTATTTGGTGTGTGACTCTCCACGAGCCACACAAAGAACTTCCCGATTCGTTAGTTGCTGTATATTATTATCATTATTAAGTGTACGTTTTAAGAAGATTATACGTTTTCAGGGAAATTCAATAGTTTTCTACTTATCAAAATGTTTGCTATATGGCGTCGCATTAAACGAACATCGCAGGCTCGTTGCTCGCTTGGTTCCTTGTTATAGCATACTAATGTTGCAAAATAAATTGTCCTAATTAGTTTTTCGCAAACGATACAACTCATCATTATCTGGGTTTGCAGTATTGATCTTGGTTTTCTTCGATACTGTTGTTACGTCCCGGGTCGGATATGATCCGACGAAACGAGCCCAGACGGGGCGGGGACGTAACCGACCAATTTATTTAAGACGATCTTAGATCCACGTGGCGCGTAACGTCCACGTCTGATCAGGGACCCGATACCGGTGTTCGTCGTTGTTGAAAAGGGGCGGAAAGGGAAATGAATGTAAACGGGACGGACGTCGTCCGGCGGGGATGCCGCGACGGAGCGACGAACTGCGCGATGACGGTGACAGCTCCCTGCGATCAGAGTGTCACTATGTGGGCGTGTGTGTGTTACTCGTCCGAACGCGTGGGTTGTTCGATTCGTGACAGGATTCTCGACCGAAGGGAAATTAGTGTACTCTCGGTACCGAGCACCCTCTGGGCTCAGACGCACACGATTGAAACACCGATTCGGGGTTATGGGAACGAATGTGAGGAATGTGAGGGATGTGAGGAATCGATCGGCGGACCGATCGGGATTGAACAACCCGGAGACGCACACGCACACACGCACACACTCGCGATCACTCCACTCGGTCACTGATCGACGAAACTTTAGTAATACCACCTTAGGGTGAGTATTCTGCGGACGACGTAACGTTCGTAACGCGGGTCCTCGATACTGATTTCCTCTAGTGGAGGGAGACTCGGGAGGAATCGGATCGGTATCAACCTCCACGGGGGAGGAGGCACGGAATCTGGCCGTCCGACGGTCGTTTCTTCGCGGCGCGGAGGCGTTTCAGCGCGGTCAGCGGTTCCTTCTTCGCGTCGCGGAGGTATCGCGATCTCTCGACGGTCCACTATTTTCACCCGACGGAGAAAAGGGGCGTCGCGAATGATCCTGGGCCGTTTGGCGATTCCCAGGTACGGGTTATAAGCGGTGCCTCTTCCTTCGGCGCGTAGCTGTCGCACCAATTTACCGATTTGGTAGCTTCTACCGGCGCGACGGGGCATGGGAGATAGCGAGGAGCAAGGTGTTGCTGAATTAAAGCTGCGAAGTAATAGGTTTAAACAAACAAAGTATAATGAACCAAAATGGGTACAAAGTGATGATTTGCGAGCAGAACTCGTGAAACAAAATATAATGACGGCTTGCGAGCAAGCTCGTACAACAGAATAGCACAAAATAATAAATGCAGCTTTGAATTATGATGCGAGCAAGCTCGTGCAACAAAATAGCGCAAAAATAACAATTATAGTTGGAATAATGATGCGAGGGAACTCATATGAACAAAATAACACAGAAATAACAATTGTAATAAGAATTATAAAGCGAGCGAGCTCGTATGAACAAAATAGCACAGAAATGGCAATTGTAATATGAATTATAAAGCGAGCGAGCTCGTGTGAACAAAATAACGCAGAAATAATATCTGTAAGTATGGTATAAGAATCCACGAGCAAACTCGACAGATAATTTAGAAACAATTGAGATATAACAGTAATGAAAATGGTAGAAATGGTAAGATGCAATACGACCTGAGTATCGTGAGCGATTTGGGACAGAGTCCGAAAACGCGAGAAAATGGACTAAACTAGATTAAAGTCCGAAAACGCGATTTAAACTCGACTGACGACGCTAGAGAACTGAATTGTATAAATTCCGAAACTGGAAGAGAGCGATTCGCGCGATTTCGTCTTATTTATAATAAGAGCGCGGACCATAGGGATTCGGTGAACCGTGAAGTCCTTTTGTCTAAATCGTACGAGGCACGGACGAATATGTTGTCGTCGATGTATACTTTTCGCCGTTCGAACGAAACGACGGTTTAGATGTACGTACACCTGTACTCGCGGTTGCCATGCTGGCGTCCGCTTGTACCGGTGACTATCGCTTCTTTCCCGATTCCCTATGTTCACTCTCACGGGGATATGTATATATATATAAATACGCGTAAGATATATATACATATCGCTGTGTACGGATTTAAACGCGATTTCGGTTTGGATTTTACGAAGGAAGTATACGTATACCATATATATATATATGTATATACAGCGAGAATTTGCTCATATGAAGAAAACCGACGCAACACGTCGGTACGACGTTACACTGTTAATTTAAATTATCCCAAAATATATAAACCGCGCTCAATTTTGAAACTCTGCTCAGTGCTACATACAACATTTGTAAAGTTCGCCTTTCTCATTTTTGAAAATCCAAACATACTTTCTCGTATGTTTGTCCCTGACTTTTATGAATCGTAATCGCTTCAGCAGGAACCACTGGAAATTGACTACGTGTGATTTGATATTTTTCCTCACTCGACATATTTACTTGATTCGATATTTTTATTATTGGTGTAAAATTTTGATCAATATTTGCATTTTTCATATAATCACGATAACGAGTTCTTACTTTCACTCCTACTCTGGCCAATTGAAAATCTAACCACAATATAGACGGAATTTTAGTATTTTCTTGAAAAGTAATAAATTTTAATATTCCGCATGTGTGTGTGTGCTCCAATATTAACCAATCCGTTTTCAACATCAATGTTATTAATAATTATCATATAATTTATATTAATTTTCAATTTAATCTCAGTGAATAATTCGTTTTGAACTGATTATTTTTTTAAAGACGTAATATAAATTTGTTTTTGTACTTTCATCGATATTCTTTGAAAATGTATTCTCGGGAGTAGAGATGATTAACTCACTCTTGCATTGGGATAATTTTCGATTATTGTAAGCGGAAACATCATCGTAAGGTACAAAAAAAAATGTTTAAAAAAATTTTTTTTTTTAATTAAAAAAAAATCGAAAAAGAATTTTTGTGTAATTACGTTTGTTTCTTCGGTGGAAAATTTCCGTTCTCTCGTATAAATTGCATTGTTGAATGAACTTCTTTCGAAAAAAACCTTAAAAAACTAAAAAACTACTTGACCAAAATGGACCAAAATCTAATCAGCTCTAAGTTACAGCGGGGCACATCGATTGCATAATTCATCATCCTGATCGCGTTGTTACTTTTTCTGAAAACGTTAACGAAAAATTTGATTCCATAGAAACGGCCATACGCACACACACGCACACACACACACACACACATACGAACATTTTGCTGAAAATAGTCTAAAATGACTGCAATGACCATGAAACGTGAAGATCTGCTAAAAAATCGATTTTCGATTTTCGGGGTCATTACAATAACTTCCCTATAAAATCGGGAAGTTAATAAATTGTATAATATATATAAATTGATTTTATACTAGCATACACAAGTTTATTTGAACTTCTGTCTTCCTATTGTAATGATTATATAAGACACGAGACATCTCCCTCATACACCAGCCGCGAGCGCGCCACGCGAAACCGCGAAGCGCGACTTCCCGCGGCGGCCGCGAGGTGGCTACCGCGACGCCGCGGATTCTCGCGAGTAAATAGATCGCGACAGGCGTATAAGCAGGGCGGCGGAGGCCGTATCAAATCGGTTCGGGCTACGATCTGGCTAATAGAGAGGATTCTCGAATGCTACGACTGTATCACGAACTATCCCAACCTTTTCCTGCGGACCACACCAAGGCCCCAAGTGTCATACAACACGGGGAGACCCTTCCTGCGAGAGACATAAATCTCCGCCGTCCGAAGTGGCACGCACCACCGGGCATCCTCGACCCAAGTGTCACACGGCACGGGACTCTTCGCCTCAAGTGTCACGCGGCACGAGGAATCCCTAAACGCTCAGGCGGCACAAACTGCGAGCATCTCGTTCCCGAATACCTGTACCATGCGAAGCATTGTAAGGCCATAAAATGGTCACTGCGGTAACCCCGCTGCGTCGAGGTCGTTCTCGAAATCGTTAGGGAGCCGTCGAGTCACGATCGTCCGCGGTTGGACCCAGGCATTATCGAGTACACTGTCTCATGTACTATCCGCTCTACTGTTCGCCGTCATACGATTAGCGCCGTTAGCTTTAAGTTGCGACCGTCCGCTCCGCGTTCATCTTGCGTCGCGTTCCGATTATTTTGCGCTCCGATCATCCGCTCCGCGTTTCACTGTCATCGCGTTCATCTTGCGTCGCGTTCCGATTATTTCGCGCTCCGATCATCCGCTCCGCGTTTCAATGTCATCGCGCTCATCTTGCGTCGCGTGCCGATTATTTTGCGCTCCGATTATCCGCTCCGCGTTTCACTGTCATCGCGTTCATCTTGCGTCGCGTTCTGATTATTTCGCACTCCGATCATCCGCTCCGCGTTTCACTATCTCCGCGTTTATCTCGCGTCCGCGACTTTAGGTTTAACTTGCGTTTTGTATTAATTCACGTCGCCGATCGACGTACGTACTGTGATGAAGGACCTCGGTCCCTAATAAAGAGATCTGTTTAACCCGTATCTGCGTTGTTCATTCGTGGCTCAGAACAACCCTGGACAGCCGAGTGAGCTGGCACATTCTCCCTACGATCGAATGTTACAAAAATGGCGCCCGAACAGGTTCTATAACAGGGAGAACCACGAATGAGCACCAGCTGGATATACCGCCTACGTAAAAACGAATTAATAGAGGAAGCCCACCGACGGGGCTTAGAACAGGACGGTACTGTAGACGAATTGCGAGCAAGGATCTCCAACCACGTCCGTACAGAGATGGACAACGCCAAGAAGGAGGACCCAACCCCACCCAATTCCCCCCCCTCCCTTTGCCAAGCACAGCCGATAATGGAGAGGGTCCGCCGTTGGGGAACACACTACGATGGTGGGAAAGGCGCAGAGGACTTCCTGGACCGCTTAAAAGACCTCCACAGAGGATTCAAAGTCAAATCAGAAGACATCTTGCCATGCCTGGCAGAAGTCTTCCGTGGCGAGGCGTTACAATGGTATTGGAATAGATCTCTAGAGTGGAAGACCTGGGACGATTTTCTCAGGGCCTTCCACAAGAACTTCCTGCCACGTAACCGACTCATCGACCTAGAGGACAATATCCGAGACAGGATACAAAAGCCAGGAGAAAAAACCCGGGCGTACGTTACAGACCTAGAAACGATGATGCGTCGCCATGGTGGTTTCAACGAAGAACAGAAACTAGAAAGGGCATTCCGAAACCTACGAGCGGAGCTGAAAAAGTTCATTCGGAGAACAGAAGTCGACACACTAGACGACCTTTTAGAACGAGCGGAAGAACTAGAGGAAACTATAGCGGAGGAACGGAAACAGCAGCGGGCGGCGATTACAAGAGAGCCACCACTGAATACAAACAGTGCTGCCGAAATTTCCAGCTCGTACAATCGAGCGACATGCTGCTGGAGATGTGGCCAGAGAGGCCACCAGCGAACGGAGTGCCGCAGGACGCCGAAAACATTTTGCTCGTACTGCGGCACCGTTGGCATAACCACGTTCCGATGCACTTGCAACCCGGTGACGGGAAACGAGAACAGGGTCGGCGGCCGGGGCACCGTCCGACCAAACAACATGACGCCGCCGCAGAACTAGAACAAGACACGCGAATATTTATTCCCGTGACAATGTACGGCCAGCAGTTCCGGGCCCTACTCGACACAGGAGCAACACGCTCATACCTCCGCCAGGACATTGCCGAGTGGTGCCAGCAACAGGGAGCCAAAACGATTCCGAAGGAAACAACAGTCCGCGTGGCGAATGGCACCGTCGTCGAAATTCATAATGAGGTAGAAATCATGATCAACCTCTGTGGAGACACACTGGTACTCGCTTGCCCAGTACTATCAACACTATCCCAGGGAATACTAATAGGGGTAGATGCATTAACCGTTCTAGGTACCTCCATAGCCGTCGGGGAGAATACATGGAAACTCCAGGAGGAAATCAGCACCGTCGAGAGAACAGAGGGGCTCGCAGAATGTACACCGGAGCAAAAGCTACAGTTACGGGAACTGTTGGACACCGAGATACCGAAATTCCAGAAACTACAGGGAACAACGCATTTGGCCACGCACCAGATTCGGCTAAAAACCAATGAGCCGATTAAACAGCGGTACACGCCGCGAAATCCAGCGACACAGCAGATAATCGACGAAGAGGTCGATCGAATGCTACAGGACGGAGTCATAGAGCCGTCTACCAGTCCATGGAGCTCGCCGGTAGTAATCGTGCGGAAGGCGAATGGCAAGCCTCGGTTCTGTATCGACTTTAGGAAAGTCAACGGTGTGACCGAAAAAGACGCATATCCGCTCCCACAGGTACAGGCCACACTGGAAAAATTACGGGGAGCGAAATACATCTCCACCATAGATCTGGCAAATGGATATTGGCAGGTACCCCTACACCCGGACAGCCGACCAATCACGGCATTTACAGTACCGGGGAGAGGCCTTTTCCAATTTAAAGTCATGCCATTCGGCCTCCATTCCGCACCAGCGACCTTCCAGCGCCTCCTCGACACGGTCATCGGGCCACAGCTAGAACCAAGGGCTTTCGCCTACCTCGACGATATAATCGTGCTGGGGAAAACGTTCGAGGAACATCTGGATAATCTGCGAGAGGTACTACAGCGGCTACAACAGGCGCGCCTCCGTATTAACCCAGACAAGTGCCACTTCGGCCAAACCGAACTCCGATACCTGGGCCATCGGGTTACGAACGAGGGCGTACACACCGATCCCGAGAAGGTACAAGCAATAAGGAGCATACCAGCTCCTACATGCTTAAAAGAGCTACGTCGGTTCCTGGGAATGGTGTCCTGGTACCGCCGGTACATCCCCTACTTCGCAGACACAGCCGAGCCGCTACATCGACTCCTACAAAAACGGCGAGGATGGAGTTGGGGAGAAGCCGAAAACGGTGCGTTCGAAACGTTACGCGCACAACTGGCGCAAGCTCCGGTACTGGCCTGCCCTGACTTCGACAAACCATTCGTATTACAAACCGACGCCAGCGGCCACGGCCTGGGAGTAGTCCTTACACAGGATATCAAGGGCGAAGAAAGAGTAATCGCCTACGCAAGCCGCACGTTAAACAGCGCAGAAAGAAACTACTCGGTAACGGAACAGGAATGTCTGGCGGTCGTGTGGGGCATTCGAAAAATGCGCCCATACCTAGAGGGATACCGTTTTACCGTTGTAACCGATCACCAGGCGCTACAGTGGTTGCAGAGAATAGAAAACCCGTCGGGAAGACTCGCTCGCTGGGGACTGGAACTGCAACAATACGATTTCACAGTCCAGTACCGGCGCGGCGAGCAAAACTTCGTAGCCGACGCCCTCTCACGACAACCAGATGACCTGGGGCTCCTAGAACAGCCACAAGACGCCTGGGTCCAGAAAATACAAGAAGGCATGAAACGAAATCCCGAGAAGTACCCGGAATACAAACAACACCAGGGACAACTATACCGCCGCATACCGGACACCACGGGACTACACCCAGACTGGGAATGGAAGAGATGCGTTCCATCCGCCGAGAGAGCCGAAACCCTGCGACGCATGCATGACGACCCGACCGCTGGCCACCTAGGCACCGCGAAAACAATAGCACGGCTCTCGCAACGCTTCTATTGGCCGAGAATGCGGCAAGAAGCAGCAAAACATGTGCGACGCTGTTACAGCTGCCTGCAGTACAAGGCAATGCAACAAGCACCAGCGGGAAACATGTTTACCACCCCCGCCATGGGACCATGGGACGTTGCCACCGCCGATCTGGTAGGACCTCTGCCCCGCACTAACCAGGGCTACACAACACTACTGGTGCTGCAAGATAAATTCAGCAAATGGGCAGAAATACGACCACTACGACAGGCAACCGCACCAGCCGTCGCCCGGGCATTTGAGGAATTAATAATCCTCCGCCACGGATGTCCACGACTGGTAATTACGGACAACGGTCGACAATTTGAAAGCCGCGAGTTCCGAAACCTTCTGCAGCAATACAAGATCGGGCACCGGAAAACACCGCCATACACACCCCAGTGTAATCCGGTGGAACGTACAAATCGAGTACTAAAAACGATGATCGCACAGTTCGCCACCGACAACCATCGGGCCTGGGACAAAACCATAGCTGCGGCAGTATTCGCATACAACACCGCGAAACACGGGGCAACAGGAATGACACCTGCCTATCTGATATACGGTCGAGAACTCGCGACCGAGGGCACGGACCGACCCCCTGGAGACAACACAGGAGAAGAAGCAACAACGGAGGACATGCAGCATCGCAGGGCCGAAATTGCTCGCAACACGGATGCACAACAGCTCGCCCGAAACGCCCAGGGGCAGGCAACGGAAACACAACGAAGGTACTACAACCTCCGCCGACGCCAATGGAAACCAAGAATCGGGGAGGAGGTTATGCGCAGGGAACACCCGTTGTCAAAAGCCACCGAGGGGTTCTGTGCCAAGCTAGCACCGAAATTCTCAGGGCCGTTCAAAATCAGTAAGATTCTCGGCCCCACCGTAGTAGAGATACAGGCCGACAGAGGGCAACGCCACCATGTCCACATACAGGACCTAAAGCCCTGTGAAGAAGGAGTGGGAGAAAAAGAAGATGGCGAACCGGACGCCTATTTAAGCGACGACGAACGGAGGGCAAGCGACAGTTGTGCAAACGATGCGGAAACGACAACAGCACTCAAGCACGAGGAAAGAAGCGGTTCCACTGAGAGCAGAACACGCCAAACGACCGATGGAGGCCAGGACGAAGCCCAGCCCAACAGGCAGCCAAACAGGAGGGCCAACACCGGTACGCGGTCCACCAGCCAAGGTGCGACCCCCGCGACCGAGGCCACTGGACGAAGTGGCACCAGCAGGCCCATCCGTCACCGTGGAAGGCCACGTCGCGCGAAAAGCGACGACGTTGGAGAAGATGGAGGAGACTGTGCAGAGGAGACAAGAGCCCGGCAGCTCTCAGAAGCCGTCACAATCTTCGGCACCACCAACTACGACGTCCGTACCACAGTTCAGTGTAGAGGACGAAATGCGGGCCCTAGACGAACTGCTGGCCAACCTCGACCAGTCGAGGGCAATACAGCAGCCACTACCGCCATCACCACCGACCCAGATGGAGGTCGAGACAATCCGGGCACCGACGGAAAAGGGTCCGCAACCGATGGTGACCAGTCCAGAGCCGCCCAAACCCCCACCAGGGGCATCCGCAACAGGACCTACGCCGAAGCCCTCAAAAGCGAGGGACACAGCCACGGTGACAAAACGGCCGTACAAACGACCGTCGGCCAAACAACGGCCGGCGCCTCAAACAACGACACGACCGACACCAGGACCAGCACCGCCAAGACCATCCGAGGCGCAACCTACAGCGAGACCCTCCCTGCCAGGAGCATCACGGCCCCCCACGGCGACCGGGCCCGGATCAGGACCACCGTCGCAGCCATGGCCTGCCCCACCCTCCCACCCCAATCTCGCCAACCCTGTAATGCCGGCAGACGAGCCGGATGCCTTCCTGCTGAGATACGACAGGATGCGAGAAAGGCACCTCTACCGCCTCCCAGTAACCGGAGGTTACGTTACGATGCGGAGAAACAAGGGCGGGACGATCCACGTGCGATACCGGCCAAAGCCGCAAGAATAATTATAAGGTAACTTTAAGGCTAGGTATAAGTTGTACAGTAGCAAGTAAGGACAGTACATTGTAAGAAGTATGGTTAAGTTAGGTATAAAATTAGGTTAAGTCGATAAATCGTCAATACAGCAGGTAGAAGTCTCGCGCCTCGAAGTGGGAGGGGGATGTAATGATTATATAAGACACGAGACATCTCCCTCATACACCAGCCGCGAGCGCGCCACGCGAAACCGCGAAGCGCGACTTCCCGCGGCGGCCGCGAGGTGGCTACCGCGACGCCGCGGATTCTCGCGAGTAAATAGATCGCGACAGGCGTATAAGTAGGGCGGCGGAGGCCGTATCAAATCGGTTCGGGCTACGATCTGGCTAATAGAGAGGATTATCGAATGCTACGACTGTATCACGAACTATCCCAACCTTTTCCTGCGGACCACACCAAGGCCCCAAGTGTCATACAACACGGGGAGACCCTTCCTGCGAGAGACATAAATCTCCGCCGTCCGAAGTGGCACGCACCACCGGGCATCCTCGACCCAAGTGTCACACGGCACGGGACTCTTCGCCTCAAGTGTCACGCGGCACGAGGAATCCCTAAACGCTCAGGCGGCACAAACTGCGAGCATCTCGTTCCCGAATACCTGTACCATGCGAAGCATTGTAAGGCCATAAAATGGTCACTGCGGTAACCCCGCTGCGTCGAGGTCGTTCTCGAAATCGTTAGGGAGCCGTCGAGTCACGATCGTCCGCGGTTGGACCCAGGCATTATCGAGTACACTGTCTCATGTACTATCCGCTCTACTGTTCGCCGTCATACGATTAGCGCCGTTAGCTTTAAGTTGCGACCGTCCGCTCCGCGTTCATCTTGCGTCGCGTTCCGATTATTTTGCGCTCCGATCATCCGCTCCGCGTTTCACTGTCATCGCGTTCATCTTGCGTCGCGTTCCGATTATTTCGCGCTCCGATCATCCGCTCCGCGTTTCAATGTCATCGCGCTCATCTTGCGTCGCGTGCCGATTATTTTGCGCTCCGATCATCCGCTCCGCGTTTCACTGTCATCGCGTTCATCTTGCGTCGCGTTCTGATTATTTCGCACTCCGATCATCCGCTCCGCGTTTCACTATCTCCGCGTTTATCTCGCGTCCGCGACTTTAGGTTTAACTTGCGTTTTGTATTAATTCACGTCGCCGATCGACGTACGTACTGTGATGAAGGACCTCGGTCCCTAATAAAGAGATCTGTTTAACCCGTATCTGCGTTGTTCATTCGTGGCTCAGAACAACCCTGGACAGCCGAGTGAGCTGGCACATTCTCCCTACGATCGAATGTTACACTATAATAAAAAAATACAGTCATAACTATAATTATAATAGAATTTTATAAAATATTGAGGTTATTGCAAACTCATTTTTTTTCGCGATGTTGCTCTAATTTTATTGCTTCTCTCGAATGTCCATTTCCTTCCGAGACAGTGGCGTTTCTATATGTAAATAAAAAATGTTGATATAAAAAATGTATCATAATTAAACTACAATTATTCTAATAGCGTAGAATGTAGTACATTGTAACAGACCTACATATCGTAGGCCTGTTACGAACAAACCCCTAGCAAACCTCCACCGGTTATACACAACGTCGCGATCTAGTAACGTACCACCGGCCTCCTGTCACAACAACAACACCGCCTGTACCGCACGTACCCCGCATCCAGGCCCGTATTCCAACGGGAATCCAAATCAAATTTCCAAAATACTGTTCGAAAGACGGTATACGTCATTATCAAAATACCGCACCGCACCACCATCCCTTACCACCAAACCATCCCTATAAAAGCCGTCGCGAACAGACTAGAATCACCTGAGTCTGCCAGCAGTTATCCAGGGACAACATCGTGCGATATTCCAGTGCTGTGAGTATTCTACCTGTAACCGTTGTCCACGTCTCCGCCGTTATCGGCATCCTGGTTCCGCTGGTACGAGCCGTGCTCTACCTCGAACACCCGGTGCGTCACCGGTCTCTTTCGCTAGGCGCGTCGCCTCCGAGAGTCGACGATCAAGAAGCGGTGTGTCACCCCTTCGGCCTCGTCGGAACCCTGCCGTCCTGCCTGTCCGCTGGTGCGAGCTGTGCTCCACCTCGAACACCCGGTGCGTCACCGGTCACTTTCGCCAGGCGCGTCGCCTCCGAGAGCCGACGAACAAGAAGCGGTGCGTCACCCTTTGACTTCGTCGGAGAACCTCCTGTCCAGTTATCCTGTCGCTCCGCTGGTGCGAGTTGTACTCCACCTCGAACATACCCGGTGCGTCACCGGTATATTTCGTGAGACGCGTCGTCCACGAAATCGGCCGAACTAGAAGTGGTGCGTCACCCTTCGACGTCGCCTAAGAACCGCCTAGAAAGTCACCCTCGTGAGGCGAGTCGCCCACGAGGCCAGTCGAGCCAGACAAGGTGCGTCACCTTGACCGAACTCCCTGAACGACTGTCCGGAGGAACTTCGATGACCCGTGCGTCGCGGACATCGAAGGACCACTACAACCCGGCCTAGGTAGGGAGATCACGACGACAGTCGCGATCTAATCCTACTCCTGTCCATCCTGCCTGCACCCTACGCCTCTTACAGGTAGTACTTTCACGGTCACACGTCTTAAACTCACGGGCACCGTAGCACTATCACCGTGCACTATATCCTGAGGAACCGTATCCTGAGGCACCGTAGTTTACGCGTCCGAAAGGCAGCGAGTATAATTTATTTACCCGCAACCGACTCGTCTCAGTTATTTCACCCGTACCGACTCCGTTCCTCGCGTCGTCACTCCACTTGTCGTTTAGAACCCTGGGTCGGCGAGCTGTTCAACACCAAGGAGCCCGAACGCGAGGAAGCCGAACGACGACGAAACACACCTGTTTCAACATATTAAGTTTTAATTGCCAGGATTTTCTTCTTCGACGTCAAGCACCCTTTACTGCTTCTCGTAATTTACGTATATGTACATTAGGGTGGACCTTATTTTTCAACCATGAAATTTTTTTGGTCCCGTAAACCAGAATTGTAACGAATGTTGAGAAAATGATCTGGAAAAATTTTGGGGCCGATTGGATCATGGGAAAATGAGGCGCAGCAAATTTGAAAATTTTAAATTTTTTAAATCTTGACATAAATAGACGTTATGATATATCGTTGAATTTGTCTTTTTTCTCTTTAAGAATCCATATATAGCATAAACAGTTGTTGATAGAAAAAACATCCGTGACCTTGAAAACTTGAAATAATGACTTTGAAAAAATTTTTTTCTCTGATACTATATCCACCTCCTTATACAGGGTGTCCCAAAACCCCTTCGACTCCGGGAAATGGGAGGTTCCTTAGGTCATTTGAAGCAACATTTTCCTTTGCACCAATGTCAGCCGGGGCTTTGTTTAGGAGTTATTAACGAAAAACACGGACCAATCAGAGCGCGACCTAGACGCGCGATGGCACGTTCAGCCAGGCGCTCCGGGAGACGAGCGTGGTGTAACGCCGCGATGCCGCAACGAACAAGAGTTTCTCGAGATTATGTGAATCTTCCCCGATTTGGATGAGCTTTGGATATGTTGTCAAGACCATGATTCTGAACAACATTTCCTTTAGACTTTTTGACGGTCGCGGAAGAACTTTACTTGTCAATTCATATGGGTGGATCTTTTTACCCGACTTACGGCAACGTTACCCGAACGAGAGAAGAAGCAGAAACTGATTGTATTGAAAACTCACTTATTCAGCCGTAAATCCATTTGCTGCTTCGAAATGTGTGTCACTGGGTCACTCGGTGACGAACTGTACAGATGTCTTCAGGTATACGACAGTACCGAAAGCTAAGGGACGTACGGCCAGGTCGACGAACTGCACAGCCGGTGGTAGAAGGCCTAAGGGATGCGCGGTCAAGTCGACGATCCAGAATTTCACTTTCACTTTCGATTTGATAAATAATTCGTATGTTTATTTCACACAGATGCCTTGAAATTTTTCCACACTCACAATCACTGTTCACATTTGTCAACACATAGTTATGCACTAATAATAATTGCCATATCCCTTGTCCTGCTGCACAAATTACAACAATCAGGTAATGCAATCACTAGACTGCGGATTTCATGCATTTGTAGCAAACATGAGTAGGTGCATTTTCAGACACTAGAGAGATTAAAATAATTTCAAAACACCAATGTATTATTTTCAACTTCTTAAAATGATCACAATCAAATATCTGTCTGGCTCCTGTCCCTTGTAATAGCGGCAGCCAACTTTCATTTTACATAAAGATCCGCAGTCTAGTGATTAGATTAAATAATCGTTTAATTAGTTTAAGCAATTATTATTAGTGCATAACTATGTGTTGACAAATGTGAACAGTGATTGGGAGTGTGGAAAAATTTCAAGGCATCTGTGTGAAATAAACATACGAATTATTTATCGATTCGAAAATGAAAGTGAAATTCTGGATCGTCGACTTGACCGCGCATCCTTTAGGCCTTCTACCACCGGCTGTGCACTTCGTCGACCTGGCCGTACGTCCCTCAGCTTTCGGTACTGTCGTATACCTGAAGACATCTGTGCAGTTCGTCACCGAGTGACCCAGCGACACACATTTCGAAGCAGCAAATGGATTTACGGCTGAATAAGTGAGTTTTTAATACAATCAGTTTCTGCTTCTTCCCTCGTTCGGGTAACGTTGCCGTAAGTCGGGTAAAGAGATCCACCCATATGAATTGACAGGTAAAGTTCTTCCGACCGACAAAAACTATAAAGGGTAATGTTGTTCAGAATCATGGTCTTGACAACATATCCAAAGCTCATCCACATCGGGTAAAAGATAGTACATCGATCGATTTACAATTACAAGTTTTTACAATTATGTATGTCGTAAACTAAAGCCGGCCGACAAAAACTGTAAAGGGAAATGTTGTTCAGAATCATGGTCTTGACAACATATCCAAAGCTCATCCAAATCGGGGAGGATTCACATAATCTCGAGAAACTCTTGTTCGTTACGCCATCGCGGCGTTACACCACGCTCGTCTCCGGGCGCGCCGGGCTGAACGTGCCATCGCGCGTCTAGGTCGTGCACTGATTGGTCAGTGTTTTTCGTTAATAACTCCTAAACAAAGCCCCGGCTGACATTGGTGCAAAGGAAAATGTTGCTTCAAATGACCTAAGGAACCTCCCATTTCCCGGAGTCGAAGGGGTTTTGGGACACCCTGTATACTACAACTTTTGTTTGAAGAGATTTTTCATATATACATAACTGACAGAGATATTAAGGGGCGTAATTTGCATTATTCGGAAGCATACAACTGCACATATAGCTATTTTTAACCGACCTCGAAAAAGGAGGAGTTTACTCAATTCGATCTGTATGTGCCTTTTTTCCGTTTTTTTTTCTATGTATGTTCACCGATTACGCCGAGATGGATGGACCAATCGGAACGAAACCTTTTGCATCTTGTAGAGTATGTTCCCGAGATGGTCCCCCGTGCAAAAAAATTTTACATTACTTTATTAATTACGATTTTATTTGCGAAAATGTAGGGTGGTGATACCGTCGTGAACTCCGCTGAATGTTAGACATTAGGAACAGTAACGACGCGACGTCGTTACCGCTATCGATTGCGGCTTTCAGATATTTATAAATTACGATTTGGAATGTGACAGCTGACAGAGATAAAAAAGTGTGAAATAAAAAAAATTTTTTTTTAAAATTAAACCGACTTAAAAAAACGCACTAAAAAGTATAAAATAATTTCCATTTAATATATGTGAATACACACGAACTTAAATACAATACAATCTTTTCGAAGGCGGCGCAAAATTGAAAATTTTCGACACTGGAAATTACGAAAATCCTTAAATTGTTCTAAATACTAATATATTTATATTTAAATAATATATTTGCGCCGCCTCCGAAAAGATTGTATTGTATTTAAGTTCGTGTGTATTCACATATATTAAATGGAAATTATTTTATACTTTTTAGTGCGTTTTTTCGAAGTCGGTTTAATTTAAAAAAAAAAAATTTTTTTTTTCATCATAGCTACATGCTGCCGAATAATGCAAATTACGCCTCGTAAACGAAAAAATAGGACTTTTGAGGCAGATAGCGCCCTAGATCGATGTTTTATCTAGCGTTTTTGACTAATGAAAAACCCCGTGTTTGTATTATCGAGAAATGAGTAAATGAATATCTTGCAATCCTGGAAGTCTCTCTACTCGCTTATATAATACATGTCGGGACATGACGGAAGCAACGCAATCCGTTGACAGAGACGCGTAACGCTTGCTTATTGTAAAAGACAATTATGTTATCTCTTGGAATTATACGTCCGTGTAGGACTAAGTTTAGTTTTAAAAATAACGGTTTGGAGATTTCGGTTATGCGTTTACGGTCGAACGGCTGCGAGTCAGATGCTTGACCGTACCTTAGTAATTGCCCAGCGAAAAGGCAATAAAACGTTTCCCGTTTACCTGCATCCCTCATCGTGCGCGGCGCAAGGAGATATAGATAGGGTCCCTGGAAGGGATGGGCTGGGGCCTTGTTGAACGTGACCACGAGGGGCAGAATGTTTTTGGCTGCGCTACAGTGAAGAGCGTTTGATTTTGGTAGAGAGCTAGTCGTCGCGAGTGGAAGCGAAAAGAGTCAGACGTAAGATTGTGTAAGGAGATTCTGCCAGCCTCGTGGGCTCGTTGACGTGTCTCCCCGTTGCGCTACGGGTCGAGGGTTGTAGTGTTTAACGGTGATCGTTGTTTCCCGGTTTATTTAATTCCGCGCGTGCGAAGACTATGAGTGATCCGGTGGAGAACGTCTCCGGTCAAACCCTAGCGGGCCCGATGGACAACCTTTCCAATCAGCCTCCGACATACATATAAATAAATTCATTAATACGCTCCAATCTACAAAAGAAAAACAGTTATAATATCGGAAAAAGAAGTTATTATGAATAATAAGTAGTCTGACTGAAACATAGACTGAAGGTGGTCAATGATACCGCTGAACGGGGCGTTAAACTACTGGAGGATCATAATAAAATTTTATATAAAAACAAAGAGGAGAAATAATATACATATACTATACAAACTGTGATGGAATATCGACAGCAGTATCCTGACGCCACAAAACAGATTTGTCAAAGGATTTTTAAATATTTTTTAATATAGAGAGAAACACCTGATCAATCCCTGCATGATTAATTGCATTTTTAAGAGGCATTGAAGACTGCTTATTAACTGAGAGTTATTAAATTTTTCATTTTCCTCAGAGTCAGTAAGTTCTTTATTTTTCTCGGAGTCATTAAGTTTTACATTTTTCTCGTAGTTATTCAATTTTTCATTTTCCTCAGTGTCATCAAGTTTTTTCATATAGTCTAGTCGGCAGGTCGAAAAAAAGGCGTCTACCTGGAAAGTATTCCGAACTTAATGAAGTTTTGACACGTCATTTAGGTGTACTCTGGGGTGTCGAATCTCAGTGGGGAGGGGGAAAACCACGATTTTTATTACCTTGTCTCGGTTTTTCGCCTATTACTCAAAAACTGTGGGTCCTCAGAACTTTTGTTTTTCATTTTTGGAAAGAGCATTAAATTTTCTTCAAATTTCACTGGTCAATCTTTTTTTTTGACCCAACAGGCACCGATAGACAGGCGTTCAAAATTAGGAAATGTTTCTCAAAATGACATTTTGAGCCACGCATTGTAACATTTAGCAGGAAATTGCAAGTTTTTGGCTCATAACTTTAGTTTTTCAACATATGTATGTATAATCTTCATACTACGGATACCCCTTACATTTTCACTATTAACTGGGGAGGACAGCACAATTTATTTACTTCAATCGAGGGGATTCGAGCCTTTTTATATTTTTGTTGGTGTTATGTTTAATAGCAATATAGATATTAATAATAAAAAAAACATCCCCGATCGGGCCCCGCCGTCGTTTTTTTTCAGTTTTTGAGTAATAGGCGAAAAACCAAAACAAGGTAATAAGAATCGTGGTTTTTTCTCCCTCCCCAAGTTAGCACAGGGTCCTCGAGGTTGAAAACTCAGATTCGACACCCCAGAGTACCCCTAAATGACGTGTCAAAATTTCATTAAGTTCGGAATACTTTCCAGGTAAAAGTACCTGGCGACTGGACTATACGCGCTGTCGTAACAAAAGTTCGGGTATGTTGATAGTCTAAAAAGATGATCAATGCTATTTTTCAATTTCTCTAAAAAACCTGCATTTGTCGAATTTTTGCGTTGTTACGTCCGGAAGGTTACTTGCGTAAATTTATCGGCTCGCGACCTACGCTAGACGCACAAATATGACGCAACCTTTGTCCACGCGGCACGTACGTCCTACGTCTGACGGGACCACGACCTTCGCGAACACAATCTACTGGCTAGCACTTACTACTGAGATGGCGACGAAGGTCCGTGGGTACGGCAGACCTCCTTCAGCTGCCTTGCTCTCGCTGCCGGTTGGCGGCTGTACCGGAATCTGGCTGGGTCGTCACGGGAACGACGATCTTCACCCGTCCCCGGAAGATGACGTCGCTGATGATCCTGGGTTCACGTGTGATACCCAGGAGCTGTTGCCCACCGTTTTCACTCGCGTAGATGCGTGCGAGTTTCCGCAACTGATATCGGCGACCGGCGCGGCGCGGCATGCGATTCTCGTATAATTAGTAAACGAGAGTCGATAGAGGCTTCTGCGTTTCCCGATGAATCCGGAGGAACGCACCGAGCAATATTACGCTCAGACGTGCAAAGCGGAAACGCAGAAGCAGACGAAATATATGCAAAAGAGTATATCGCAAGCGCGCGGTGTAGGGGCAGGAATTGATCGAGACTCTCACTGATTGATGTGATAACTAGGCGTATATTATAACGTTCAACGTTACAACGATACAACGTTCGAAACTAAATTATAATTAAGACAAAAACCGGAACTAGAAACGCGCGCGAGAACGATGAGACCGCACGAGGGCGGATGGACACAAGAGGCGGGAGTACTGTTCGTTGCGAAGTCGGAACTGGAACTGTCGCTGCTTGGCCCTCCTCGGACCACTACGACATGTCGATTTCATCGTTGTTATTAAAAAAAGAGAAACATTAGCGGCTACGCGGAATTGATTATAATATCGGGACTACGAGCTACGGTGAATACGGTGTATGGTTACGGGATGCTTATGGTTGATTATGAGAACGAGATTGCAAAAATATAGCGTGGCGTGATTACCGAGAATTATGGCGGGAGTGAAATATAATATGAAAGGATACGGAGAACTATCGCGGACGTGAGGTTCGAAGTGTGAGAACTTATATCTAGGTGAATATTATATGTTTAATTCTTACTAACTATACTTATGATTATGGCCACACGTCGGCAGACGTGACAGCGTGTTTTTCACTTTGTGTAATTAACATTTTGAACCAAAAAATCGGTAGAAAATCTCAAATATCAATTTCAATTAAATGCAATTATATGATTAAATTAATGCAAGTAAATGGGGAAAATTGACCGAAAATTGAATGGCACAACGGCTGTTTAAATAATTCGAAGGACTACCTCGTCCGGCTAGGCCCTTCATTCCAAATTGTAATATTCCAATATTCCTATATCATTTTAAATATATTCAAGTACTATTTAAAACTATTAATGAGTTTTAACAACAAAATATTTTAAATAGAAAACTAAATTTTGACATATAAGATAAGATTATAGCAAGCTTGCTATAAATGTCGAAAACTCGAGTCTGGCCAGAGACATTCAATTTTCAGGAAACACTATTCTATGATGACGAACGGAGAAAAGGGAAGGGAAGTGAAGCTCGGGGGCTTCGGTCGCCGTGGAGTGGAGTGAAACATTGTAACATGATACGGGTCGGGTCGGGTATATCGGTGTGAGACTACTAATCAAACAACAAAGCTTAATTATTTATCATTACTTTTTTATAGGATTTTCCTTAACATATTTCGTGAATTTTGTTTCTTTTTATGAAAATGATACCAAAATTATATAATTCCGATGATATTTGTTTATGCAATGAGCGACGCAAGTTTCGGACACAAAGAAGGACAGCGTCGGGAAAAGAAGAGACGCGGAGAGTCCTTATTCTTTTAAGATTTCGACTTCGACTTCGTCTGCTAGATCTTCGCCTCGTCGCACAATGTACTCATAAATGAATCATGTTTCAGGAAGTGGTTCAGTTCAGAATGAAATAAAATAATGTTACACGTACTTTTTAAATAGCGTCATATATGGTGCAAGCAATATTCGTATAGAGTCAAATAGAATTATTTTTTTAGATATCTTCGTACGAAATACTGCCTCTAAATAACATTGTATGGATAGGAGCCGTCGAAAATTAGTTTAATTAGTTAATACTTTTATCTTGTTACTACCTCTGCTTTAATAATTGCAGTCAATAATGCCGTCGAGCATTACAAGTATGGGATAAATAAGTAAAAAAATTAATTTTCTGTTTCCTACTAAGGATCTTAATAAGAACGATCGAATTTTGTCATTACATAACATAACAAAATATTTTTTAAGAATCATTATTTTATATATAACGCAATAATGTTCAAATTACTAATTAAATTCCTATATACATTTGTAGAATATTACGTAGTAATTACTTTCATTTTTCCTTCATCTATAAACTATCGATTATATTGTAAACAATTATTACAATGGTGATAATAACGGAAATAAGAATACAATAAGAGAATTATACATATACATATAGTATTATAAGGCAATTACAGAATGGGTAATGTCAGCATTCTACTATATCATTCTTCTTCCACTTGACGAATATCTCGTCGATTGTGGAACTTTTACCGCTGTGGTATATCAGATCACTGTAACTTTCACGTTATCCCCGCGCCCACTCGCGCCCACTTACCGGTCCCGCTGAATAACACAGGGGCTGGCAGTCTTTAATAGTATCTCGTCGGTGGCCCAGGTTTGGACGCGCGAGGAAAGGTAACGGTCACGGCACAAGGATTAGAAGAAAACTCTCGGTGGACGACATGATTTAGATCAATTACGCACGTTGATTTATTGAGGTGAAGTGAGAATTGGAGCGCGCACGGGTCTGAAGCGCGTAAATTCCAGAAAGCAAGTTTTACAAAAGAGTTTGGAAACGATGATGTTGTTTCTGAGCGCGATGAAACGAGAGTCTGTCCGCTTCGCCGAGGGGGTCCTCGAATAGACCCCAATTCGGCGAACGCGGTGGTCCGCGATTGGCGGATCGATCGCAGAGTCGATTGTTTCGGGATTCAAATCGAGGTAGTTTACGGGTCACGACGGCGAGCCGTTGAGAACGCGGCGTCGAAAATCATAATACACGGCGTGTGTTCTTCGCGCGTCTTGAAATGGGTAGAAAAACCCAGTGGGTTTCAATCGACCGGTAAACTTCTCGATTTGAATCCCGAACAAAACTCAAGGGTCGTCGAATATGAATCTGATGTCAAAATTGAAAAAACAAAATGGCGTTTGCGTATGTGAAAAAATTATTTATTTCCGAAAATATTTTCTAATAGAATGTTTGCGAGGTATATTATTGGTACAAATTATTATCATATGACTTCAGATAGCGAAAAATGTAAGATTTTAGTGTTAAATATTGCATCCGTGGTAATTCTTTAGTATTTAAATATAATAGAAGTTTTTCAGTTCTGTTTCGTTCCGATATTTCGCTCACCTTTAGTAAAATAAAGATTAGTAGACTTGTTTGGGATGCTGGTAAGCGGATGTTGGATAGGTTGAGGAGGATTGAATGGTCTTGTGTGCAGGTCGGATGGAGATCGCTTTCTAGACGGATAAATGAAGGGTTCAAGCCAAATGTGATTCACTAACACTATTTATTGGTGAGTTTCGAACCCTGCCTCTGTCGGATGGAGTAGCGCGTGAGCTATTGTATACTGGTCGCGAACTCGTTACTTTTGGCGCGAGTGAAGGATTCGAAAGTAAAGTGTGCTTGTTGGTAGCAGCGATCTCGGAGGTTCAAATTGAACTGGTTCGATCGGCACCGTTCGTCACCTTCGTGCTCGCATACACGAGGTTCAAAAGAACGGAGAAGGGGGACGCTCGCTGGTTTGATCGTTATTTATGATTTGACTTGAAGCGGTCGCGCGGTGGCGGATTCCCGAACAAGACTCGTTTCCAAGATTTCAAGGGTGCGGGATTCGCCTTTATTCACGATTATGCACAAATGCACATATTAGGTTGGAGAAAAAGAAATCCATCATTTCTCCGCATGAGATAACGTAAAAATAATGGATCTCTTTTTTCCCACAATCTAATATATTAAATCGATTACTTTTGACATCCGATCCATACATATCCAGTGTTAGAATAAAATCATACCGTAAAAAAGTTAGGCAATTAGAAGTAGAAGCTTTAGAATTAATAAATAATTAACATAAAAAGTGTAATAATAGTAATAGTAATTAACCTATCCAGTTCAAGTTTCATGCCAATACCTTTTACGATTTAAAAGTTACAAGAATATGGTTCACGATTTTCCAATAAAAAAATTATAATCATTATAAATTATTATAAAAAATATCTTCGACACGCTTGTGATGCGTTTTTACCTCTTCGGTAATTTTTGTATGTGTTGATTGCAACAAGATTTCTCGAATTTATATTTTACGTATTTCATAAAACGTTACATGTGTGAAACATAAATATAAAAAATACATATTTAGAAAGTAAAAAATAGCTGGTACGATTATATTAAAAAAAAATTTTTTCTAATCAAAAATATCAATGAAAAGTAATAAAAAATTATTGTTTAACAAACGCAAAAAATATTTAATTACCTATAGTTAAAAATGACTATTTTTTAAATATTTTTAGTGAAAATTTCATTGCAATTTCTCTACTGGTTCAAAAGTGATAACAAAATGGCACACGATTTTTCAATCCAGACCACTGTGCGGCGCCTCTCGCGTATTAGGCTGCCAGAGGGTGACCCGGTCTTCCGATAACCGGCATCGGATGACGCTGGCAAAACTGCCACGTCACAACACATATCTACACTATTCTACACACAGTTTTATTACACATTACAAAGTTAATGAATTGGTAATTAATTTTCGTTCAAGGGACGCACGGTCTGGTCAATGAGCTGCATAGCTGGTGGGTAGGTAGTAGGTATTACATGTACGAGAGCCTAAGGGATGTGCGGTCAAGACAGCGGCCAAGGCAATGATCCGCACTTTCATTTTCATTTTCACTTTCAAATCGATAGATAAATCACATGTTTATTTCACTCAGATGCCTTGAAATTTTCCCACACTCACGCAATTATTGTTCACATTTAACATATTTCAACTAATCGCTACACTACGGATCTTTATGCAAAACGAAAGTTGGCTGCCTCTATTACAAGGGACAGGAACCAGACAGATATTTGATTCTTCCTGTAATCATTTTGATAAGTTCAAAATAATACAATGGTGTTTTTAAATTATTTTAATCTCTCTACTGTTTTGAAATGCACCTACTCATTTTTTCTGCAAATGTATGAAATCCGCAGTCTTGTGATCGCATTATCTGATTGTTGTAATTTGTGCTGCAATACAAGGGATCAGGGTTGCCAGATGCGGCCCCTTACGTTTCCGTCCCTCGCCATCAAGCTCCGTTAAGCCTGCCTTCGCTTCCCCCACTCTTACCACTACCGCTGCCGCGTACCGCGTGGAGCATGCTACCGAGTGGCGCAGAAAACACCGTACGCTTATACAAACTGATTTGCTTCGGAAAGGTAGGCTATACTGCTATAATGAAATAAATTTATTCGTGTATTGTTAAATAAACACAAATTAAGGTTTGAAAAATGTATATTTGCGACCTGCTAATTACAATCACTGCTATTGCTTTCGCTAGTATTCTATTCTACCTAAAGGTAGGCTATACTGCAATAACGAAATAAATTTATTCTTGTATATTGTTAAATAAACACAAATTAAGTTTTAAAAAATTTATATTTGCGACCTGCTAATTACAATCATCGCTTTCGCTTCCTATAATTAAATTTGCAAATTCTTGCGGTATACTTTCTTTTTTGTACATATCGCTATTAAAATGTTGTACAAAATCGTCGCTTATATTATAATATAATCGCTACATTTCATACGAGTATTCCTAAATTCTAATTTAATTCTACCGAGTGCAGCAACCATTTGAGGCTGCAGTCGATTGCGATCTGCCGTTTTCATTTCACTTATTAAGGAGAAAAATCGTTCAATTTCAGCGTTTGATTGTGATAACGATAAACATGCCAGTGCCAAACTTGAAATATTATTAAATAGCTTTGTACCGTTATGATGAAACATGTCATTAATTTCGTACCAAAATTGAACGATTTCTAATCGCAGTAAACGCTCTCTCATATCATCCTTGTAACAGACCTGTACGATGCAGGCCTGTCACTATGAGACACGCGTCGAACATTACCGAGCGACGCCGAAGATCACCGAACGCGCCGTCCGTATACGACGCGCTACGATGCACGATCCCGCGCTCCAAGCCATATTCGGCGGGAAACGGACGCCGAGGTTCCGCCATCTTGAGGAAGGCGGAAACTCGACGTCACACATCCGTTTCCTTCACACCATTCCCCCACCACCAACCTTCCCCTATAAAAGGCGATGCAAACGAGGCACGGGCCTCTTTTCCATCCTGGGCAGCATCCTGGGCACATCCCAAGTATTGGTACGTATTACTGGTACTTTCCTATTTTCCCACGCTCTCGACGTCGAGTTGTCCGAAGCATCGGCCTCCTCAACATCGGCGTTTCCTAACGGCGTGACAGCAAACACGCCAAACAGAGAGGGCAGCCTCCTTCTCTGCCGTTTGGGCAGCATCCCGAACACACTTCTCGGGCAGCATCCCGAGAACTCCGACAGCTACCGGAGACGATTAAATGAAGGGGCAGCATCCTCTTCATTTACCGTAGAACCGCCACGGGAATTTCCCAACTCGTGGCCGGGTTTCCTGACCGTTCCTTCTGAACCCAGTCGCCGGTATCAATCACCAGGTCCACGTGTACGCGTCGCGCCGCGATAAACGTTTACACCAGAATCACCAGTAGAAGCACGGATCGGTAACACGGTCCACTAGTCCCATGAGTCCGCGAACGTACGTGCAGTGAGCTCGAAGATACGTAAACCCGTTGTCGTTATTTCACGCCCCGCGCACTTCGTCCATTTTCAGCTTCCGTCGATTCTCTCGCCGACTCACGACCCTGGCGCGACGAGCTATTACAGCACGAGAGGGTACGACGCCGCGGCGATATCTCCGTCGGAAGCAGAACCGTTACATGGCGCCCGAACAAGGACCTGGTGCGAAAATCACGCGTCGGAATAACGGCCACGTGGCAAAATTTCGAGGTTAACGTGCGGACACCTCGCCGGTCGGAAGTGATGCATCGCGCGCGACATCTCGCGTTCGATCAGGATGGCCAGTGAAATCGGACAAGTGTGACAGTTCCGCGACACCTAGCGTCGACCGACAGTGACAGTGTCGACGAACACGAGTGAGAGTGCGCGCCATCTCGGGGCGCCCGGCGTTACTGCAACCGCGCGGGCAGATTCGGAACGCGTCGCGTAAACCAAGGACCAAGTGCAGCCGACAGGGCATGCCACAGGGCCCTGTACAAGTCACCAGGATACAAGTGAACCGAATCATCGCCGAACTGCGACGCCTACGTCTATCGACCACCGGGACCCCGGAGGAACTCCGACAGCACTGGGAAAGCTGTATCCGTGCACAGACGGAGGACCTGTTTTGTCTGCCCGAACGACTGTTCAGAATGGACGACCCGAAACCATCGGCCAGCGGGCCGCCCGCGCAAACGTTCATCACCGTCGAGTCGCCGGATGACCCCGGAAGAAATATGGACCGCATGCGAAAATGGGCATGCACTACGAACGGGAAAGACCCACATGCGTTCGTCGAACGTCTCGCCGAATTACAAGAGACGTACTGCCTCTCCGACGCGTAATTACTCCGGGGAGTCACCGAGCTTGTACGCGGAGATGCGCAGGTTTGGTACCGTAATAGCAAACACGGGATTGCCACGTGGGCGGACTTCAAGAAGAAGTTCATCGCTAACTTCGCCGCGGAGCAGACGCAGCTACAGCGGGAACGGGAGGCCCGCGAACGTGTCCAAAAGCCAGGAGAGCCGTTCCAGAAGTACATGAACGCTCTCATCACCTTGATGCGGCGGGCCGATATACCCACCACGGACTACCTGGAGACGGTATACGAAAACATGCTGCCGGAACATACCGTCGTAATTAATCCGGCGCATGTCAAGGACTTGGACGATCTACTGGGCCAAGTACAACGCATCGAGAGGGCCCTCGAGCGAAAAAACAAAATGCAGGGGCCTCTCGCCCGGGGCACCGCCTACGAGGCTGGTCCGGAACACCGCCCGCCCGACGTAGCGGCCACGTACAATGCGGGTCAGCAACGAGTGAACCCAGCGGACGGCGCATACAGCCCTATTACCCATTGCTGGCGGTGCAAGCAGCGGGGTCATAACCGCTTTGAGTGCCGGAACGTATACCGCCGATTTTGTGCGCGGTGCGGACGCGACGGAGTGCTTACCCGGGAGTGTCATCCGCCAAGTAACCAATACACTGGAAACCCGTCGGGAAACGGGCCAAGGGGCGCGTCGCAGTCGAACGACCACAGGCCCCTGCAATAAACTATACACCGCGGCCACGGCTATCAATACTGATCCTTGGCCGGCAGGTAGAGGCCCTCCTCGACACAGGAGCACAATTGTCATGCGTCAATGAGGACGTACAAGAATGGGCCCGAGAACAGGGTATCATCCCACGAGCAACCACCGGCCTTGTCGGAATGGCAGACGGATCAAATACACGCCCCAACGGCACGTTACGACTCCCATTCGTCACCATGGGACACGAATGGGAACACGAATTCACCGTGCTGCCCAAGATGGGACCGCAGGTATTGCTGGGCATACAGACGATTGCCGCTCTGGAAATCAATATACAACCTCCGGCCAACATTGCCTCATGGCCCGTGGCGTACCTCGCCGAAGAACAGCCGGTCTCAGAAACGTCAGCTACAGAAACGGGTCTATGCACCCCCGGCACCGTTGATCGCGAGCGGCTGGACGGTTTCATCGCCGCCGAAATGGAATTATTTCGAACAGTGCCCGGCCGCACCAACCTAGTACAACATCGAATTAAACTAAGAGACAAGACGCCGGTCAAACAACGGTACCGCCCCCGGAACCCTGCGATGCAGGCCGTCATCGACGCCGAGGTCGAAACAATGCTACGAGACGGGGTAATCGAGCCCTCCAGCAGCCCCTGGAGCTCGCCCGTTGTCGTCGTAAAAAAGAAGGACGGAAAGCCACGGTTCTGCGTCGACTTCAGGAAATTAAACGAACGATCGGAGAAGGATGCGTACCCGCTGCCGCATATACAAGCGACGCTCGACAAACTACGCGGCGCCAAGTTCCTAACGACGCTCGACCTGAAGAACGGGTACTGGCAGGTGCCCCTGGAGGACAGTAGCCGACCACTGACGGCGTTCACGGTACCCGGGAAAGGGCTGTTCCAGTTTAAGGTGATGCCCTTCGGACTGCACTCAGCGCCAGCAACGTTCCAGCGACTGCTAGACCGAATCATCGGCCCAGAACTAGAGCCCTACGCGTTCGCATATCTGGACGACATTATTACCGTCAGCCCGACGTTCGAAGCCCACCAGCAGCATATGCGTGAGGTCTTCAAACGCCTGCGAGCCGCCGGACTCAGGCTGAACCCAGATAAGTGTCGTTTCTGCGTGGGCAGCCTCCGATACCTGGGACATGTGGTCGACCAACGAGGGATACGCACCGACCCGGAAAAAACGGACACGATCGCCAAAATTGCGACGCCGAAAAACATCCGGGACGTACGACGATTTCAAGGGGATGGCGTCCTGGTATCGTCGGTTCGTGCCCAACTTCGCCGAACTTATGGAGCCACTGACCAAACTCACGCGCAAAAACGCGAAGTGGAAGTGGGCCGAAGAAACCGCGTTCCAGGAAATGAAGCAACGACTCGTTGCCGCCCCGATATTGGCGTGCCCAGATTTCTCGGAGCGCTTTACGCCCCAAACGGACGCCAGCGACTACGGACTGGGCGTAGTCCTGACCCAAGGCACAGGGGACGAAGAAAGGGTTATCGCCTACGCGAGCCACACCCTCAGTATGACCGAGCGGAACTACAGTGCGACGGAAAAGGAGTGCCTCGCTGTAGTATGGGGTATACGGAAAATGAAACCGTACATAGAAGGGTACCAGTTCACCGTCGTGACAGACCACCAGGCACTCCGTTGGCTGCAGCAGATCGACAACCCAACGGGACGGCTCGCAAGATGGGCCCTCGAACTGCAGCAGTACGATTTCGATATTAAATATCGACCCGGAAAACTCAACTACGTCGCCGATGCGCTCTCCAGAAACATTCCAGTACCAGATGTAAATCTGCTCCAGTCCAAACAGCGCACCGACACGTGGTACCAGAAGAAGATCGAAGCAGTCCGCCAGAACCCCGCGTCCGTTCCCGATTACCAGATACGCGAGGGGAAACTGTTTCGACACCTGTTACACCAGCTCGACTACAACGAACCGACGGCCAGCAACGCCTGGAAGATCTGTGTACCAGCAGGGGAAAGGGAAGCCCTCCTCCGCCAGCACCATGATGATCCCGCCGCCGGGCATCTCGGCATAGCAAAAACGATCGTTCGGCTTGCACAGAGGTACTACTGGCCCGGAATGTTCAGGGAAGTAGCCCGTCACGTCCGCTGTTGCACGAGCTGCCAGCAATACAAGTCGACACCGCAGCAGCCAACGGGACACCTACACGCGAACCCAGGGACGCAACCATGGCACACGGTCTCGATTGAGCTTGTCGGTCCCTTGCCGCGTTCACGCCGGGGCCACATATGGCTGCTCGTCGCACTTGATCGCTTCTCGAAGTGGGTCGAACTCACGCCACTTCGAAAAGCCACCAGCGCCGCCGTCGCCGCGGCCATTCAGAAGGATGTCATCCTCCGGCACGGAGCTCCCGAAATAGTCATTACGGATAACGGACGCCAGTTCATCGGAGAACCTTTCACCGCAATGCTCCGGGCCTCGGGAACACAACATCGACGCACGCCGCCGTACTCGCCCCACTGCAACCCGGTCGAGAGAGCCAACAAGGTCGTTAAGACCATGCTCGCGCAATATACCGAAAACCATCATGAGCGGTGGGACGAGAAACTGGACGAGGCACGGTTCGCCATTAACACAGCATGGCACGAGTCAACAGGGTACATGCCAGCCTACCTCAACCAGGGGAGAGAGCTGCGACCACCCGGACAGCCCGTGACTGGAGACAACACCGAACCAGCATCGCAAAGGTGGAAGAACCTCCGTGAGGCCCAGGAACTGGCCAAGCTGCACTTGTCCAAATCGTTCGGTCGCCAGGAGAAATACTATAACCTGCGACACCGCGAATGGAAACCCGCGGTCGGCGAGAGCGTCTGGGAAAAAGAGCATACGCTGTCGGACAAGGGAACGGGCATCGCCGCGAAACTCGCGCCGAAGTACAGCGGTCCGTACACAGTCGGACGCATCGTGTCTCCGGTCATAGTCGACCTCCGGGACACCAAAGGGAAGTGGGCACGGCACATCCACGTGCAAGACCTAAAGCCCCATACGAAAGACGACGAAGGGTCCGGGGAGACCGAGGAGAATACGGCGGAGGCCGCCGCAGAGGAGGCAGCTCCAAGCACCGGCCCCGATGCAGCGC
Source organism: Lasioglossum baleicum (assembly GCF_051020765.1). Lineage (NCBI taxonomy): Eukaryota > Metazoa > Arthropoda > Insecta > Hymenoptera > Halictidae > Lasioglossum > Lasioglossum baleicum. Next base: position 4,786,353 of record NC_134945.1, read on the forward strand.
CACCACCACGTCGGCGCGGCCGGCCACGAAGAATAACGAACGCTGTTAACCTCAGTCACAGGCAAACAGCTCCAGACACGCAGTGCCGATTGCAGCAGCCACTGCAACGCACCAGCGCCATGGAAACTATACGACCACGGATAAGGTCGAACACCAGCATTGCATGGGTGATGACGATACCGCCGCTCACGATCGACGAGCACCGCGGGCAAATAAGCCGCTCGCCATTACCAGCGGCCCTGACGGAGACGACCACCCGGAGACAACAGCAGAGGACAATCCGGCCAATACTGGCGACGGCAACGAACCCCGAGCCACCAGAGGAGGAGCAGCCGGGAAACGGAGGACAACCGGTGGCACCAGGGCGGAGAGCACCGGGAGCACCGACCCCAATTTCCTACACCGGGGTACACGCGCCCTGTCCAACCACGTAGTACCTGCTGCCGACCGGCCGCCACGTGGAGGTGCAAACGCGCTTCGTGGCCAAAAGAGAATACCGAGCGTCACTCCACGATGAGCGCTGGATGCTCTTCTTTGAGCGGGACGGGCGCCTCCGTCGGTGTAAACGTCGAGACACGACGGGCCGATAGGTACGCCATACCGGATGGGACACGCGCCATAGTAGCCCCTCCCCGCGCCGGGGGAGGGTATTAAGTAGGATAGTTAGCATAGATTCTTTTTTTACATTAGGTACCGCGACAGCCACCGCGGACCAACAAATCGCGACGCGAGGTATTTTGTTTTTCTTTTACGGCAATGCGAAGTATTTTGTTTTCTCCGTGCAGCAACACGACAGCTGCCGCTTGCTGCCGAAACGCGCGCCTCTTTAAATGCGAGTTTTTTTTTGTTTTTCTTAATTAACAGAGCGAGAACAGTATTAGTCGCTACACGGGTAGACCCAGTATGACGGCACCGCGTCAGCTAACGCGGGCCGCCGAACCACGTCGCGAATCGTTTTTGTATAGCGGCACGACAACCGACAGGTACGACCGAACCGCGCCGCCGAGTCAGAACCGAAGAGGAGGCGGATAAACTATTTCGGTCATAGCCGTGACTATGAACCCGGGGAGACGGCAACCCGCGGACAAGTATTTTTTTTTGCTTTTCTTCCCTCTCCGCGTTTATTAGCTCTTATAATGTGTAAGATAGGGACCAAAGTACCAGCGCCGACTACCGGCGTTACTACGGGACATGTTTTGTTAATACCAATATATTCATACCTATTGTTTCCAACCAATCCTCGTGTCGTCGTATTTGTGACCTACCCCTAGATATAAGACGGTTCTTTTCTCTGCGTTTCAGGTGTGTACGCACTGTCACGGCATGGCCGTCCTTCTATGTTTTTTTCAATAAAGGGGTGCTCGCTCACGCACGTTCGCTGTCCCGAAGGGGGAGGGGGGTGTAACAGACCTGTACGATGCAGGCCTGTCACTATGAGACACGCGCCGAACATAACCGAGCGACGCTGAAGATCACCGAACGCGCCGTCCGTATACGACGCGCTACGATGCACGATCCCGCGCTCCAAGCCATATTCGGCGGGAAACGGACGCCGAGGTTCCGCCATCTTGAGGAAGGCGGAAACTCGACGTCACACATCCGTTTCCTTCACACCATTCCCCCACCACCAACCTTCGCCTATAAAAGGCGATGCAAACGAGGCACGGGCCTCTTTTCCATCCTGGGCAGCATCCTGGGCACATCCCAAGTATTGGTACGTATTACTGGTACTTTCCTATTTTCCCACGCTCTCGACGTCGAGTTGTCCGCAGCATCGGCCTCCTCGACATCGACGTTTCCTAACGGCGTGACAGCAAACACGCCAAACAGAGAGGGCAGCCTCCTTCTTTGCCGTTTGGGCAGCATCCCGAACACACTTCTCGGGCAGCATCCCGAGAACTCCGACAGCTACCGGAGACGATTAAATGAAGGGGCAGCATCCTCTTCATTTACCGTAGAACCGCCACGGGAATTTCCCAACTCGTGGCCGGGTTTCCTGACCGTTCCTTCTGAACCCAGTCGCCGGTATCAATCACCAGGTCCACGTGTACGCGTCGCGCCGCGATAAACGTTTACACCAGAATCACCAGTAGAAGCACGGATCGGTAACACGGTCCACTAGTCCCATGAGTCCGCGAACGTACGTGCAGTGAGCCCGAAGATACGTAAACCCGTTGTCGTTATTTCACGCCCCGCGCACTTCGTCCATTTTCAGCTTCCGTCGATTCTCTCGCCGACTCACGACCCTGGCGCGACGAGCTATTACAGCACGAGAGGGTACGACGCCGCGGCGACATCTCCGTCGGAAGCAGAACCGTTACATCCTTATGAAGAGTTAAAAAACCTAGGTTTTTTCGTTCTAACCTAGTTCTATCGAATTTCGATTCAAATGAATTTAAAATATCATCTACTTGGCCCCTGTATGTTTCCTAATGTCTAATGCAACAGAAGGATCTAAAAATTCCAGAGCCTTTATAAAATTATTATTAAATGGCAATCTCTTTATAGCCCCCTTATATTAATTAATTAATTATTTATTTATTGATGCCGTAAACCTAGTTCGGTTTATATAGCATACATTATTATGACATTATACAAAAAGATAGAGAAGTATATAACACATAGTATGTATAAAGTGGAATTATATAGTATAAACGTTAGGCGCTAAATCCTAATCTTACATTTTTTAATAAAGTTAAAAATAAACATTAGCGCTGTAATATCTAGTACGGTTAGAAAAAAATTAATAGTGTAGGGAGGATAGTGTTTACGATTGAGTAGCAGTTCAAACAGGTGTTCTCTTTCTGAATCATATTCTGGACATTGCCAGATGATATGATTGAGATCCTGAGCCTCCGCTCCGCATTTGCAAGAACCATCCGAACTGAAGCGTACTCTCGCCAGGGAGGCATTTAAATTATAGTGATTTGAACGGCTCCTGTTAACAAACGCAACAAAATCTCTCGGTAAGTTGAGACTAGAATACCTTGTATTCTGGAGTCGCTAAAAAAATGTTGAAAAAAATATACACCTTTGTGTAAGCCTTCAGTCTTAATTTTATCATTCGATGACATTCTCATTTGATATTTAAAATCGCTAACGAAATCGGTAAACGGTATTTTGACGTTCGATACGGTTCCCGATTCTGTAGCTTCTTTGGCTAACGAGTCAGCCTTTTCATTACCTACTAAGCCAATGTGCGCAGGGATCCAGATAAATTTTACAAATTTAGTATTACTAGTGCAGGATATAAAATTGCAATATTTGTTCTTAATTTCTAAGAGCAGTTTGTTACAACGCGAATTCAACAAAGGTTTTTGTAAGGCTTTGATTACACTTTGTGAATCTGAAAAAATTAGAAAGTTTGAATCAGTGTGGGAGCTAACCACATCTAAAGCTCGATTAATTGCGAAACATTCTGCTGTAAATATCGACGCTTGTCTATGTAGGCTAATTTTTTGGCTCATATTTAATTGTGGGCAGTAATAAGCTGCCCCCACTGATTGTGCATTTTCTGTTTTACTGCCATCTGTGTAAATCTCAATCGTTTGCGGAGGGGCCGACTCAATAAAGTCCTTTAAGACAGCATTAGGGTAGACTGAGTTCTTTATAGATTTACCCAATTCAAGGTCACAGAGTGGGATGTCAACTAAAGATCTGTAATTGCTAGAGTATATAGGATGCCTTTCATTTGTCGAGATACCTTCGAGAAGTTCAGAGATATTAATGAGACTTTCGAATAAAAGCGAGTGTTTTACTCTACTATTAGAAAATAACGTTGAGATTAGTATTGCTACCAAAAAGAATTTTATTTGATACTAGATCTTTAAGTGAAAAGCACTTAAGAAGGTATTTTTTTGCAAGAAAACTGCTTCTGTCCAGAAAATTGGTGGTCTTAGCTTCACCTAATAAAATATTGGTGGGCGTACTTATTCTATAACCTAATGCGATTCTAATCGCAGCAAATTGAATACGATCTAATTTGAGTTGCAAATTTTTGTTTCTCGGAACATATACAAAACAGTTATACTCCATGACCGGCTTGATAAGACTACCAAAGATCGTCATTAGGGTTTCCGGTGATGCCCCCCAAGAAACGCCAGAAAGAAATTTCATAATGTTTAATAGTTTAAAACATTTTTTTCTTATAGCATCAACATGAGTCTTAAAACTCATGTCGAAATCGAAGTTAATCCCTAAAAATGTGACAGAGCTGCTGGACTTGATAGTTAGGCTATCAATCACAATTTCAGTTTTTCCTGGTAGAATGTGTCTGTTGTTAAAATGAACAAATACTGTTTTATGGGGGGCTAATTCGAGACCAATACTTTTAAGATTATTCTGAATAATTATAATCGACTCTTCTAGCAATCTTTTACTCTCAGCAACAGAGTGAGAACCACAATACATGGCAGTATCATCGGCAAATTGCGAGACTTGCACATTTTCCGGAATATTTTCTATAATACTAGCTACATACAAATCATACAGTAATGGACTAAGTACCCCACCCTGCGGTAAACCCTTCCATGTTGACCCCACAACACCTTCCAAGGAACCCGTGATTGCAGTGATAACTCTTTGGTAAGACAGGTGTTTAATAAACTTTATAACGTTAAGGGAACATCCTGCATCTGCTAATTTCTGAAGTAGCAGCTTGCAATCAACATTATCAAACGCGGCCTGTACATCCAAAAATGCGCTCAGAGTGTCCATACCTAGATTCGCTGCCACTTCTATATTACCCAGTAATGTGACAAGGTTATCCGAGCATGATCTCCCTTTACGAAAACCCGATTGAGATATTGGTAAGACATTGTGTTCTTCCAGCCACCATTCTAGTCTATTTTTAATCAAGGTTTCAAAAAGTTTACAGATGCAGGATGACAAGGAAATAGGTCTAACTCCTGATTTGTTAGGTTTGTTTTGTCGCGACCGTCGTATTCGCGAGTCTGTCGTTTGGTTGTCCGCCGAATTAACCTTAGACAACTATTTCAATTTTATCGGATCGGATTGGATGGAATGAAGGAAATGAAAGAATTGCGTTTCGTCCTAGACTTGTCGGAGGACTCGTCAGTAAGGCTGTACCGACAAGTCTTGCCTTAGACGCGCGCAGATCAAACCGTGTTGATCTGTATTTACTTCGCTTGCACGGTATCGGTTGCAAGAAGTGTAACGCTCGGTTGAGGATGGCTAGTGTCACTCGTTCGAAGGATCGTAATGAACTGAGAGTGAACTCGACTTCCATACACAACACGAGTTTTGAGAAGCGCCTCGTGGATGAGAGGTTGGCTTTACGGTAGGGAAAAGAATGAATCGTCTTTTGTTATAAAGGTAAGCAACCGGGTTGGTGCTGTCGATCTTTCGCTTCCAATCAGGACATCGATCACTCTTTACACTTTCTTTCGATTGGTCGATTGGAAAGAAGAGTAGGAGTATGCCTGAGTTGGAAAACGAGAGGTTTTCGATTGTTTATGAACATGCAGCATTTCCATGTGACGGGCCTGCGAGGGCAATGCCATCTCATGGCTTACGAGAGTAGCAGTGCAGATGAACCGTATACATGCGAATTGTTTATTGTCCGAAATATACGTACACAAATCTTCGGTATTAAGAATTGTGTATGGGTCGGCCGATGCACCCTTGGAAGCATGTTGTAAGAATTTAATGGTGTCCCTTTATCGTAGATTTACGAGCTAGCGCGTATCCTTGAAACAAGATGGTCGAGGGTGAACGTGGATACTTGACCAGGATTAACGAACGCGAGGATTCTTTAGATTTTAGACTGTAGATATTTTATGCCCGTGCATACAATCGACCCATACCGCGATTAGGTTGTTCCGAAGGTTGCAATACCTGAAGCGAATGTCGACTGTTTTTGGTTAGTTACGGTATAGCAAATTATTTAATCCCTAACGGTCTCCTGGTCATGACAATGTTGCAGAACATTCGAGAATCGACTCTCCGTGTCTCCGATGTTTGGGGGGACGAGCGATTGCTAAAAACAAATACCGATCTTGCATCGTCGTGTCGCTGTTATAAGAAAAAACATTGTAAAGGGGTGCTCGATTGTAATATACTTGCGAGGGAAGACCCGTTAATAAATCTTTCCTTAGGAAACGAATATTTGCGAGGGACAACGATTCTTGAGACGGAACAAGATTTATCTATAAAAAACATTTGCACATTGTACCATTCTTCAGGGTACTGACCTTTAGAATACATTTCATTGAAAATATCTAATAGAATAAGTTTAATATTAACTGGAAGGAGTTTGAGTGCAAGGTAGTCTATTCCATCTTTCCCTGGTGCAGATTTGTCCTTTTTCTTATCTAGAGCAAAGTTAAACTCTACAAAATCAAATGGATCATCGAAAAATCGGTTAGGTGCACAACTTGGAAGCCACATAGGATCGGTAGCAACCCAGGGAGGCGCGATTTTACCCAGACACTCTTGTATTTTTTGTTGTCTTTCTTCATTACTAAAAGATTTGCTATGTGTGTTGGTCCATGTATTTTTTAGTTTCTTACAAACATTCCAGAAATGGGTGCTGTCTCTTTTAGGATCGAGTTCCGTAACAAACCTGAGAAAATGTTCCTTTTTTTTTTAATTTGAAAGTTTTCTTAGCGATAGCTACACACTTTTTGAAGTTTATCATGTCAACTAAATCGTAAGTGTGTCTCCACTTTTTAACTTCCCGATTTTATAGGGAAGTTATTGTAATGACCCCGAAAATCGATTTTTTAGCAGATATTCACGTTTCATGGTCATTGCAGTCATTTTAGACTATTGTCAGCAAAATGTTCGTGTGTGTGTGTGTGTGTGTGTGCGTGCGTGTGTGTGCGTATGGCCGTTTCTATGTAATCAAATTTTTCGTTAACGTTTTCAGAAAAAGTAACAACGCGATCAGGATGGTGAATGATGCAATCGATGTGCCCCGCTGTAACTTAGAGCTGATTAGATTTTGGTCCATTTTGGTCAAGTAGTTTTTTAGTTTTTTTAGTTTTTTCGAAAGAAGTTCATTCAACAATGCAATTTATACGAGAGAACGGAAAGTTTCCACCGACGAAACAAACGTAATTACACAAAAAATTTTTTTTCAATTTTTTTAAAATTTAAAAAAAAAATTAAAAAAAAATTTTTTTTTTGTACCTTACGATGATGTTTCCGCTTACAATAATCGAAAATTATCCCAATGCAAGAGTGAGTTAATCATCTCTACTCCCGAGAATACATTTTCAAAGAATATCGATGACAGTACAAAAAGAAATTTATATTACAATCTTCAAAAAAAACAATCAGTTCAAAACGAATTATTAACTGCGATTAAATTGAAAATTAATATAAACTATATGATAATTATTAATAACATTGATGTTGAAAACGGATTGGTTAATAGAGCACACACACATGCGGAATATTAACATTTATTACTTTTCAAGAAAATACTAAAATTCCGTCTATATTGTGGTTAGATTTTCAATTGGCCAGAGTAGGAGTGAAAGTAAGGACTCGTTATCGTGATTATATGAAAAATGCAAATATTGATCAAAATTTTACACCAATAATAAAAATATCGAATTAAGTAAATATGTCGAGTGAGGAAAAATATCAAATCACACGTAGTCAATTTCCAGTGGTTCCTGCTGAAGCGATTACGATTCATAAAAGTCAGGGACAAACATACGAGAAAGTATGTTTGGATTTTAAAAAATCAGAAAGACGAACTTTACAAATGTTGTATGTAGCACTGAGCAGAGTTTCAAAATTGAGCGCGGTTTATATATTTTGGGACAATTTAAATGAACAGTATCGAAGAAAACCAAGATCAATACTGCAAACCCGGATAATGATGAGTTGTATCGTTTGCGGAAAACTAATTAGGACAATTTATTTTGCAACATTAGTATGCTATAACAAGGAACCAAGCGAGCAACGAGCCTGCGATGTTCGTTTAATGCGACGCCATATAGCAAACATTTTGATAAGTAGAAAACTATTGAATTTCCCTGAAAACGTATAATCTTCTTAAAACGTACACTTAATAATGATAATAATATACTGCAACTAACGAATCGGGAAGTTCTTTGTGTGGCTCGTGGAGAGTCACACACCAAATAAAAAAAAAACATTAATAGCTATAGGTACTACTAGCCATGCGTACCACTAACCTTTTCGCAAGAGCAGTCCTATCCGCGAGCTCGCAAAGCGAGCGAGCAAAAACAACCCTACTCGCGAGCGAGCGAAGCGAGCGAGCAACAATAACCCTCTAGTTATAAGCGGCTTTTCTCAGCCTCTTAACCTTGTTACATTCTTCATCCCACCATGGCACTGGATTGCGCCATTTGTTAGTACTGACAGTTCTTTTTTGGGGTGTGCAATTAACAATACATTCCTTAATTTGGCGAACAAAAAATTCATACTGCTCTACACAATTCAAGCTATTAAAATCGAATGATAAAAAAAGAGGAAACCTTTGAGACAACATTTCTTGGTACTTATCCCAGTCAGTCCCAAGTGTAGATAACTTATTCGTAATTTTATTAAAAACATATTTAGATTTTTGAATGGCAATGTCGATATTAATTAGACAGTGATCAGATCCCCTAGTATCATCTAGGACATGAACCGATGTCTGGTCGACTAAATTCGGGGTCGTGAGAACTAAATCGATATTAGATTTACCGTTTCTGTAAAAATCAAAGTGTGTGATGGTGTCGGAGTTATGTAAAAAGATATCATGATTTAGTATACTATTGAAAAGTTTTTCACCGTTGGTATCGTTATTTAAGCAATTCCATGCCCTGTTATGGGCGTTAAAATCACCCACCAAGAGACATGGGGAAAGATTCGAGATTTTATTCAAAATTGCATCCCAATTATTCTGACTCAAGGAGGGACCATGCGGTCTATAGATTGCTACTATATTTATTACAGGTGTAGTGTTAGTTAATTTAATCACACACCACTCAATCCGGCCATTATAAGGCCGAATGTCTGGTAAGACGTAGTAATTGATATCCCTTTTAATGAAAATAGCGACACCACCACCCTTCTTATTAATTCTGTCTCTACGGATAATATTAAAGCCTTTGAAAGCTAATCGTATGTCCGGTTTAAACCAAGATTCTACGCAAATAAAAATGTCCACACTTTGTAGAATTTGTTGGAGTTCTTCTGTATGCTGGATAATACTTCTTGAGTTCCAGTAAATGATCTTGAGCGAGGATATATTCTTGCAGTGATTTGTATTGTTCATTATTTAATGCCGTGACAAAGCGTTTTCATCTTCTTCGGATGATGTCGGGTATGGGGATGAGAGAACAGTTGATTCCGATTTCTTTAACCTCTTCATAATTATCGTGAATCTACTTTTCATACGTCTGTCAGTTAGGAGAGGATACAGTTTTTCCATTTGAGCTATTAATTCGGGGATATTCGTTGTGAATTCCTGCGCCATTTCTCTTGCATCAGCCGATCCATATATCTTTGTCAAGAAACTTGTAAATTGTAAAAAATTTAGATGGGAATTTGGTTCGTTGAGTGCATTGCAAAGAGGATTTCACTTGTGGTTTTCTCTTCGGCTACAATGCTACCGTTTTTCTTTTGTTTTTTGACTTGTTTTATTACCTCTTTAACATTAGCTCTTTTGTTTAAAATTTCAAGGTTATCATCAGTGTGTCTGTGACTTCACTGTGCTGGTTTCGGATCTAGGTCGTTTAATGCCTATGTTGGTGATATCTTTCTGATGAGAGGTTATGGGTAAACTCATTTGGTGTATTTCTTGATTCACTGCCGACGACGTACAGATTTTTTCCTCACTTTCCACTTTATTGTCTTCTTGCTCTACAGCCGAATAATCAACAGTACCAGAACTTGAAGTTTTCTTGTCGACGTCCATTGTGCAATTTTTGGCCACATGTCCAACTTTTTTACAGATAAAACATTTTAAGCTGTCAGACGAGGAATAAATCCAGTAATTGGTATCATCGTGATTTATTTGAATGGTTTCAGGGATTTTGTGTACGTCGTCAGGATGAATATGTATACACCTGTCTCCTAAAACTGAGTACATGTGCATATCCTTGATCCGGAAAACCGGCCCTTAAGAACGAAACTGATGATTCCCTTCGAATTTCCAATTTATCAATTATTTCTTCCAGTCGTGTATGCGGAATCGTTGGGTAAACATTTGAAAAGATAATACGTTTATGTTTCACCAGCAAGGGGCGAATTTGTACCATGGAGTTTGCAACAGTAACAGCAGTGTACTTGTCAGTTAAGTCATTGGCAATTTCTTTGGTGGCCAAAAATATGCAAATTCTGCCATTTGATATCCTAGCGGCAAATCGTACGTTTGCTGGATTGGTTAGGTTTCCGATAGCATGAACGTATTCTTTTAGTACTATGCCCTCCCGGGCTTCCATAATAATGGCTTGTTCCTTTGTGGGGAACAAATTGTTTTGGGTAGCTGCGGCATAACTAGCTCTGTGGGTACTTGAATTATTTGTTTCTTGAGTTACGATACGTTGTGAATGACTCCTGTAGTCAGAGGTCATTCTGTTTGCTCGTTGCACCAAGTGCAACTAGTATTTTTCAATACTTCACTAAACCACACTGCACCACGTATCACGAAATAGATTTCTTGTACGGCTCGGCACTCGAAAACAGAACTGTTTACATAGGCACGGAGCAAAACAAACACGTCCGACACCGTCAACGGTCACGGACCGAATCTAGCCCCTTTATACAGGGTGTTTACCTACAGGTGGGAGAAAATTTAAGGGGTGGTTCTCGACGATAATATAAGACGAAAATGAAGAATAAAAAAATTGCGATTTCGGCTTCGTTATTTAGTTATTAACAATTAAAAATCCGCCTAAAATGCTGCAACACTTCTAACAAAAGTATACGTTGCGTACGTCAGACAGGCGCGCGACAGTCTCGTATCAAGTGACAAACGCATGCATACCTTGGTTCTCATTTGGGGCCCCAGCGAGGTGAAAATGTTTAAAAAATCGGTGGACGACATTGAACCTACCTACTCGTTAAAATCCACAAGGGCATTTTTAATATCCGCCCTATGGAATTATCGAGTAGAAGGGGTCAATGCCCTTTCACTTTTAAATTCTTCTCACACATATCCACAAATCCTTATCCTGCACTATAATTGTTCATAACACCGTACCTAATATACTGGAATAAACGCTCTAGCACTATTTACAATATCATACACACGCACTACGAGTTTACAGAGTCGTGCGATTTCTGCGAACGGAAATCTTCGACGCGTGCGAGAAGAATCGTCCGTACAAGCTAGCATCTGTATGCACACTGATTCAAGACAGCTGATGAGGTCGATGCCAGATCGATAAAACAAATGAAGGTCTACAGCAAACTACCGTCCAAACATCGCGCGTTGCTATACCAATACATTGTCTATCCTGTTTTCACGAATTTCGTGATTCTTTCTCATTCTGTCTGTGACCGCGAAATATCTCATGTGTGTGCATTGACCACATTAGCTGTCTTGAATCAGTGTGCATACGGATACTAGCTCGTACGGACGATTCTTCTCGCACGCGTCGAAGATTTCCGTTCGCAGAAATCGCACGACTCTGTAAACTTGTAGTGCGTGTGTATGATATTGTAAATAGTGCTAGAGCGTTTTTTCCAGTATACTAAGTACGGTGTTATGAACAATTATAGTGCAGGATAAGGATTTGTGGATATTTGTGAAAAGAATTTAAAAGTGAAAGGGCATTGACCCCTTCTACTCGATAATGCCATAGGGCGGATATTAGAAATGCCCTTGTGGATTTTAAAGAGTAGGTAGGTTCAATGTCGTCCACCGATTTTTTAAACATTTTCACCTCGCTGAGGCCCCAAATGAGAACCAAGGTATGCATGCGTTTGTCACTTGATACGAGACTGTCGCGCGCCTGTCTGACGTACGCAACGTATACTTTTATACTAAATAACAAAGTCGAAATCGCAATTTTTTTATTCTTCATTTTCGTCTTATATTATCGTCGAGAACCACCCCTTAAATTTTCTCCCACCTGTAGGTAAACACCCTGTATGTCGTCTCGTAAAATTTTTGGCAATTTTGAAGAAATGTCGTCATTTTTTCCTGTTCGTAAGTATCTGTTGCTTGTTTAATCTTGTCAAGAGTACTTTTCGCATTTCCTCCAATGTACATTGCTTCGAGAGGCAATAAATTTTCGCTTTTACAGGGATCGATTTCGTGTATGTTCGATCCTCCTGCAAGGACCTCGTACTTTATAAAATTGCAACCTATTTCTTTTAAAAACGTGTGACAATGTTCTAAAAGATTGTGAACTAAAACATCAGACGTTTGGAAAATTTTATTAAATTTGGTTATTATACTTAAAGTGAAATCGATGAATTCTAGGTACGCTTTTATGTATAAACAACGTAATGCACTGTATATTTTTAACGAAGACTTTTTTAATTGTACCACATCCGAAGAATCTGATAATCCTGATTCAGATTGCGATTGTGACATACTTGATTCCGTTTCACTGTCTGATTTACCAGTTACTTCTATTTCAAAAAATTTAATTAACGCAGCCCATTGCTCTAATATCCTATGTACACATTCGTATAATGCCAACCACCTGGTTCTGGATGGTTGAATCATTCTATGTCTAGCCAGATGGATCTGTATCTGTATCTTTTCTAATTGTTCCTGCCTCTTTGGACTTCTTGAAAGATACGTATAGAGTTTGTATAGTAATTTTTCCAAATCTTGTGGAAGACACTTGCATGCGTCGGAGGCAAGGAGATGCATGTTATGGCAAATGCATGGAAAAACTGCTACATTTGAATTTTGACCTTCGATGGTCACTTTATTAGTCTTTTAGAAGAAGTGTCCGTCTCGCACATTTGACGAACAAATGTTCCGAGAACGGGATTTTGTTGACAAAGTGCCGTCGCACAGTGGTCTGGAGACCTTGTTTTCGTGACCAAAATTCAATTTTTCAACTTTAATACATTGAAAAAAATGTTTTCCTATAAAGTAACAACCCTTTAAAGCTCCCAAATCAAAAATATTATTCATTTTAGATAATTCTGTGATGAGATACAGCGTTCTAAAAACAAAGTCAGAAAATTCAAAGTAAAATAAAACTTTTTAGATTTTAATCACCCAATATCAGAAAATAGATTTTAATGATGGTTTTATATATGTTAGTAAGCGCTCATTTCAAATATTTAATCGATTTTTAATCATTGTTTAGTCCATACACGAATAGCGTAAATTAATAGCATTTCAAACTTTAAAAAGAATTATACAAAAACGCTTAAGACCGTAAGCATCGGACTTGTTTTATATAAAAGCTTGAACATTTACTAAGAAGATCATATAAAGTTTAACTGCAATCTTCCGCTATAAACGGATTTTAACAAATACGGGCCCGCGGTTATTCGACGCCTGGATACGCAGTTGCACTTGAATCTTGCGTAGCAGCTTGGAATTACAATGTATGTACATATATGTTTTCTTTGCGCCAGTCAGAGACCCCGAAAACCTCTCATTACTAGATTTCGTATACATAATTCCAGTGGCGCACACGAGGGGGAGCCAGGGGGCCAAGTCCCCCACCAAGAAAAAAATAGCTCTGGGTACCGTTGATAGATATTTTGGCTAAAAAAAAGGTCATCACGCAAAACCTAGGGCTGGGTTCAACTCGCCCCCCCCCCCCCAAGATTACATCCTGGGTGCGCCACTGCATAATTCCTATGAAGAATTCAATCCCAGCTACTTTTCCGCGATTTCTAGACAATAGTATGCAGTGTGAGAATTGTTAACAAGACTTTTCAAATATTTTCGATGATCTGACAAAAAAATGTTTCCAACGAGAGTTAATCAGTATTCACTTTTCTACAAACTTCAATACAAAAAGTTAAAGAAAAATCTCTTTTTTTTATAAAAAATGAAGGTCACCTCAATGTTTTAAATATTAACATATATTTTTTACTTCATAATATTCTAACTGATATCAAGACGAATCCAACGACCTATAATAATATAACATTACACTTTGAAATAACGCTACAATAGTTTTGGCCACAAAAAGCGAGCTACCGGACCAATGTGGGTCGCGTCGCCGACACAGTTCAAAGAATTGTAACAGTTCTCGCTCGGGATCGCGAGTAAGTCGTGATATATCGTCCTCGGCCGTTGTAGCTCGTCGTGCCAGGGTCGAATTATGAACGAGGACGGGATCGGGATCGGAAGACGTGGTGCACGGGGTGAAATAACGACTCTCGGTGTATTTGTGGTAAAAAAACCTCGCTGTGCTTGTTCCGCGGAGCTAGTGGGTCATGGTGTCGGAGATAACAGTGATCGCGGCGTCGGAGATAGCGGCGATCGCGGTATCGAAAGAAACGGAGATCGCGATGTCGGAGATAGCGGAGATCGCGGTATCGAAAGAAACGGAGATCGCGATGTCGGAGATAGCGGAGATCGCGGTATCGAAAGAAACGGAGATCGCGATGTCGGAGATAGCGGAGTTCGCGATAACGGAAATCGCGAAGTCGGGTGTTACGGTGATCGCGGCGTCCGGGATATCATCTATTGTGGTGACGTTATTCGCGGCTTAGTTTCGCGTGGACCTGGTGCATACGGATTCGTACGGGCTATAACAAGGACTTTGACAGGGAAGTAGCATTCTACCCGGGTCTGGAGTATCGGGATTCGGAATGTCGGCAGCGTACCGGACAGTTACGGTATCCCGGGTAGGGTTACCGGTGTCGAGGAAGGATGGCTCATCTCTTCCGTCGAGCCGACTCCGACGCGGTCGGGTTTTCACGGGGCAGCGTGCCTCCGTTGCTTCGGTGCGAACGCAGTTGTCACCGGCAAGGATCAGGAATGTCGACGCGGTCGAGATTTCAGCGGGGCAGCGTGCCTCCTCTGCTTCGGTGCGGACGCAGTCGTCACCGGCGGAAAACGGAGTGCCTCTCGTCAAGGAGGAGTTCGCGCAGCGATACAACTCGTCGCAGTAGGCCAAGGATTAGGATGGTGTTCGCCTAGGATATACTTACGTCGTCATCAATTTTAGCAGGTGGTTCTCTAGTGATCGTCGCGGACGGAATGAGAGACCGACTCGTGGACGTTGCGCCTTTTATAGGCCTAAGTGGGTGGTGAGGAGGTGAGGTGCGGTAAGGTGTTCGGGGTGACGTACGGTTTCCGTTTCCCGCCAGATTTACCGTAATTCGGCATCCGCCAAATGTAGTTTCTAGGTGGGGGAAACGCGCGGAGGTGTCGGTATGGACTCGGCGGATTGTAGACGCGGGGTACCGCGGTGAGGGGTGACTCTATTCGGTAGCGGGAAGCCGGCGGTTCGCTACTCGGTGTGTTGCCAGCGCGGTTCGGCTTCGGTCGGACTCGCCCGGCTAGCTTCGGTGCGCGGACTAGTAACAGGCCTGCGTATGACGGGTCTGTTACACGTTATTTTCACCCGTACACAGCGATAAGGGAAGTTTCGCGCCCCGAAGTAAGAGGGGGATGTAACGGTTACATCCTTACCGGTGCGGAACTATCCCCACCAGCGACCACCACGGGAACCCCGCGCCCGCCGCGCCGACAAACACGCCGCGAAACCGCGAGCGCGACTCGCGGCCGCGAGTGGGCCGCCGCGCCGAACCGGTTTCTCGCGAGGGAAACTGAGCGCGCTCGGGGATAATTACCCCGAGCAATCAACGGTAAGGCAAGTCGAGCACACCGCCGTCTACCGACCAGTAGTCCTCCGCGACGAACACCGACCGACAACGTGTGCCAGGCTTTAGAAGCGAGCGTGAGAGAGTGCATGAGTGAGCGAATACCTCCACCCGACCTGCCATCCTTCCTGGCCCAAGTGGTGAAATACCGACGGGAGTCCCTCCACCTCAGTGGCGAAACGCCGAATAGGAATCATCCGGCCCGAGTGGTGAAACACCGACGGGAGTCCCTCCACCTCAGTGGCGAAACGCCGAATAGGAATCATCCGGCCCGAGTGGTGAAACACCGACGGGAGTCCCTCCACCTCAGTGGCGAAACGCCGAGCAGGAATCACCCAGCCCGAGTGGTGAAATACCGACGGGAGTCCCTCCACCTCAGTGGCGAAACGCCGAGTAGGAACAAACCCGGCCCAAGTGGTGAAACACCGACGGGAGTCCCTCCACCTCAGTGGCGAAACGCCGAGCAGGTACCAATCCAGCCCCAGTAGCGAAAGCCGAGTGGGAATCCGACCCTCCACCGCTGACGCTGAGCTACACCGAACAAGCGCTATTACCGGCCGTAAACCGCAACGTAGGTCCACCTAGGCTCTTCGAGGTTCCGCGACCTTGGACTGCCGACTGACGCGGCAACACCCTCCAACGCACTGAGTAACCGTCACAGTCGGTATTTGTCGCTCCCTAGGCACGTTCCTGAAAGCAGCCACTCTCGGCGCGTGCAACCGATGGCATTAGGAGCGATCTTCGATTTGAATCTCTTCCTTAAGGAGCGCTCAATATAGCGGGTGGTTTTCGTAATCACTAACGGTCGGACCGGTCCACTCCCAATACGGTTATTTGACCGTTTCTCAAACGGAGAAGTGACGTCGCAGGCTTGCAACGTCACAATATATATATATATATATATATATATATATATATATATATATATATATATATATATTGTGACGTGGCAGCTTTCGCTGACGTCTATCCGAACCCTTTAACCGAGACCGGGTCACTTGCGAGCCGATGCGGATCGAGGCGAGCGTAGCGATCGATCTTCCTGGAGACAACCGGTTTCCAGCGGCGGAAAATTTATCGCGTTTGAATGTCGCGCCGCTGGGCGCGACACGAAGTTTCAGGACCTGCTCCCTTGCAAGGGGAGCCAACACCTATCTGCAGCTGCTGATTGGCGAGAGCCATTACGAGAAGACGCCCGGCAGACCTATCGCGTAACGGCGCTGACGAAGAAGACAACGGGGATTGGACCGAGCTCGGATCCGCCAACCCGGAGATGCCGACGAGGGAATTACTTCGGAGGGACGATCATCAGCCCAACCTTGCCGACTCTCACCCGGGAACAGTCATGAGAGCTCTCCCGGAATGGCTCGGGTCCATCCCCATCGCCCCCGCAGCGTTATCGGACGCGGCCCCGAGGAGTTGAACAATTGTCGGAGTCCCGGGCCCGAATTCACTGAATTCGGCGAGGAGCCACGCGATAGGTCCAGCCGTCGCAGCAGCGAAGATAGAGGAGGAAGTAGTGGGGGACGCCCCGTTTCCGCGTCCCGAGTCCAACACGAAGTGGGTCACTAGGACGCAGGACTGCGAGTTAGAGACACGTCATTTTGTAACCGCTCTAACGATAAAGTACTGTGCATCGACAGCCATTATAGCGCTTGAACCTTGCCGTTTGGTAAGTACCGGTCATATTACCGTGTTAAAGATTTGTGAACGCTCGTGTTGGCTCGGGACGTCATTTGACAGGTTCTCTAACCTAGTTGCGCGGGCCAAGTGCTTCGGCGTGTCCGACAACCGGGAAACACTCTCTCGAACAGGGCGCCGAAGGGTTCGGCGTGTCCGACGACCGAGACGAGCCTTCTCGAACAGGGCGCCGAAGCAGTGTATCGTAGCGATCCCGAGTGGTTTTTGCGGGACGTACGATTTTCGATTGCGGCCCTTAGATTCTCGATCCTCGGAAGTTCCACGGTGGGACGACGCGACGCACCCGTTTCGATCTCGCCACGTGTTTGCCGTCCTCGCCTAGTCTCTTTGTATTGCGACGCGTATTCTATCGGGACTCGGCGGAAACCGTGCCTTTCGAGGCTTGTATTAATCACGCGCCGGTGGCCTGTAACGCTTTGTTTCCGACGTAATAAACGATCCTTGTCTGCCGTAAACGTCTCGATTATTCTTCCCTGTAAGAAACGTTCCCGTCGCGGGGAATGCCCCGTCCTTCCTCCCGCGTGGAATCCTGGACTATTCTGTCGCTATCGCAGGTCGCGCAATCCTCGTGTGTTCGGAAAAGTGATCCTTCGAGTTTGAATTCCGATTGTTTTCGCATGGCACGTCTACGCGCCTAGCGCCCGTAGGTTTCGTTTTGAACACTCGAAGGTGAACAATTTCGAATACACGAGTGATTGTTTGTCCCGGGAGGACCACGTTTCGCGCGACCGAGCGTGGCCCGGCCTCCAGGCCATAATTTCCCGAGTCCGGTCACCGATTCTGTCGAGAAACGGTGAACGGCGTGACAAATTGGCGCCCGAACAGTGCAAATCTCTCGCAGAAGAAGCGATTTGAGGAAAGGGCTTTTTCGTAGAGACACGCGGAGAAGCGCGGGGCTCTCACAGGAGAAATTATATTATCGGTGAGGAAAGGCGAGTTCACAGAGACGAAACGGGCCGCCGCGTAATAGAGACACGCGACCCATACAAGCATTTTTTTTCTCTCCTTCGTTCGGTCGGAAGAATCGAGCCAGCACGGAATTTCTATTATAATTTGGTATTTATTGTCTGCAAGGTTCGCCTTGCAATTGTTTCGTGTGCCATTCCAGCGGTTAAGCGTAGATACCGGGTGACCAGAATTGCGTTGACTGAATATTTGATTATTTACTAAATTATTATTTATTGAATCGTAGAGTTATTTATTTGTTTGTTTGTTGCAGCATTTATTTATTTATTTATTTAATTATTGTAAATTTCTAGTCACTTAATTTATTCAAATTATTTATTATTACTAAATTATTTATTTATTGCTTACGGATTTTTTTTAATTTTTTTTTATAACGTCTCCAAAGGGGTTTGGGGAAGCAACCTTCGTAGTTTGTGGGGTCTCACGGTCGGTTGTGTGGTACGGGCGACTATCGCACTTGCTGGTACGGGACGCGCCAACCAGTGCGACCCACCAGCAAGTCGAGGGTGCCCCTCGCAAACCGGCACGCGGGATATAGCACGCGGAGGTTGTGTCACTAAAATTCGATCGAGGATACGCAAATTAATCAAACCCCTATTTTGTTTCGTCGGGGTCACCCACTAGAAACAAAATTAGTTATCGAGGCCCGGAATGACACACGACTAATATAATTTGTGTAAAATTGATTGAAATTTTCTGTGTATTCCCCCCAAAAAAATTTTGTCGCCCACCCACATATTTTTTTTCTGATGTATTTTTTTTATGTGTGGTGTTGGGGAAAGTATGGTGGTTGAGACTTCAATGTGGTAGCCTAGACGAGTGCCGTCCTAATTTCGAATAAATTCGTTCAGGTTGTGTTTGAGATTGTTGATTTGAATTAGCGGAATACCGTACACCCTCAATTACAATTTGCGACGGCTAGCGCTAGCCGAGAAAAGGAGAGGGGGTACGACGGTTAATTTCGCTAAACGTGTGATAACACTGTCGACGGGCAGTAGAACGCGATTAGTTTACGCGGAAGTATCCTTACTCTTTTCTGCCGCGAAAATAAGAAGGATGAATTGCCGGGGGAAGGCCGCGTAAAGAAAATCGGATTTTTCGTTTCGCTCGCAGGTACGGAATAGATACACGCTCTCTCTCGAATAATTTTCGTAAATAACGGGGCCGTCATTCGTGTACCGCGGTTGTCGAATCCGACTCCTATCCATCGTATCGTTACGGTACACAGGCAACCAGAGTAGTCGGGTACCGAAGTCCCAGACAAATGAAAAGCCTGCTAAATACGGAGACGCGATGGAGGAAAAATGGGCGTCCGACGAGGGCCCCTCGGGGACCGAAGGGGGAAACGGGGAGAGATCACCCCCTCACGTAGTAACCCTCCCAGTCCCCAGATCCGAAGTACCGGGCGGAGCGAGACCCCGAGATCTATATTACCAGGGAACACCCATCGTCGACATAATGCGACGATGGAAATTAATATTCACCGGAGAACCGGAAGAGGACCCTGAGGAGTTTCTAGAAGATCTAGAACTACAACGGGAATATTGTAATATCGCAAGAAGCGATTTGTTACGTTGTCTAGCGGTGTGTCTTGGGGGAACCGCAAAGCATTGGTACAAGGAGGAGGGGGCGGAGTGTAGGACCTGGGAGGAATTCGCGGAGGCTTTTAGGGAATTATTCGGGGAAACGGACTACCAAGACACTCTGTTACGCAAGATAAAAGATAATTATCAGGAGGAGGATGAACCGGTACGCGAATATATTATGAAAATGTCGGTCCTGTTTAAGAGGTTACAACCACCGTGGTCGGAACAGAAAAAGGCTAAACGGTTATATTGGGGCGCGAAACCATCCTTGCAGCGTTCGATGGCTGTCGGTTCGGTAGCTACGGTAAAAGAACTGCGTAAACAGCTAATCGAAGCTGAACGGGAGGCAGAGCAAAGGAACAAAAATGGGCCGAAATCATCGGGGAAGGGTCACTCCGGTTCCGCGTCGGATTCCACCCGACAATCGCGCTCTAGATCGGAAGCGCGAAATAGATCAGTCCGTTTCGAGTACGCGAACGCAGTAGCAACCACCAGCGGGGACGAAAAGGGAGATTCGGACGCGAGTTCATTTAAATCTGCCGGGGGGAACTCGAGATCCGGATCGGGAACTCGCGAACCCAAGGCAACGCTAAGGAAAAGTGTTCCGCAAACCGCGCCGAAGGGAAACGAAAAATCCCGATCCGGAAAAACATCACGGGACCCCTCGCGTGAGCCCCGCCCTCGCGCGGCGGAGATGACCGCAGCCGTAACAACAGGCCAATGGGACTCGCACGATAAACAGCGTGCGAGCGGAGGGATTCGGCTGCAATGTTGGAATTGCCGTAAGACCGGTCACCTCTCACGCCATTGCCGAGAAGAACGTCGGTTACATTGTTACGGTTGCGGGGCGGGAGGTGTCACGATGAAACGTTGCCAAAGGTGTCGACCGCGATCGGGAAACGACAGGGGGAGTCAATCGGAGCGGCCGGAGAGACTCCACCCGAATTGATATCGGCCCGCGTAGTAACTGTCGCGGACAAATACCGCACTCCTTTACTAACCATAGACGCGTTTATCGGCAAAATGGCCACGCGCGCCCTAATCGATTCGGGGTCGTCCCTGACATTTGTTAGTCGGGACGTCCTCGGTAAAGTTAAGGGCACTAGTATCGAGCTCATTAAAGCGGAAAAACCGTGCTATTTCCTTCTTGCCACGGGGGCTTTAGATCGTGCCGAAGACGAGGCACATTTTCAGTTAAGAATAGGCGAAGAGAGACGCGTCATAGCCGCGAAGGTCCTAGACAATCTCGTGACCCCCCTACTGCTAGGTACGGATTCGATAGCGAGGTTCGGCATAGTAGCGGAATACCATAACGCTGTCTGGTATTTCGCGTCGCGGCCCGGTGATAGGTTCCGTTTCGAAGACACCCCCCCTAGCGCGGTATGTTGTGGTCTGCAGATTTTAACGGACAGTGAAAACAGTCGCTTAGACGCCTTCCTCGAGTCCACGTTGCCGGAATTCGGCAAAATGACGGGCATAACGGACTTGATCAGCCACAGAATCGATGTGGGTGACCATCAACCTATTAAACAGCGATATTATGCCGTCTCTCCGAAAGTACAGGAGGCCATATACCTGGAAGTAGATAAACTACTGGCCGACGGCATAATAGATCCGTCGCAGAGTGCCTGGTCAAGTCCGATAGTGATGGTCAAGAAGGCCAATGGTACGTACCGCTTCTGTCTCGATTTTCGGAAAGTTAACGAGGTCTCGAGGAAAGACGCGTATCCGCTGCCGCTCATGACACAGATTCTCGACAAATTATGTTCGGCGAAATACATTTCGACAATCGACCTCAGTCAGGCGTATTTTCAAATTCCCCTGGAAGAGAAAAGCCGGGAAATAACAGCTTTCACGGTCCCGGGGAAGGGCCTATTCCATTTCCGCCGCATGCCGTACGGACTGTCAGGCGCTCCCGCAACTTTTCAGAGATTATTAGACCGATTGATAGGGCCGGAAATGGAGCCGCACGCGTTTTCGTATTTAGACGATATTATTATCGTCACCAAGACGTTCACGGAACATCTCGTGTGGCTCGATAGAGTGTTGAATAAGATCAAAAAGGCTGGTCTAATAATCAATGCGAAAAAGTGCGAGTTTTGCCGACAGGAAGTCCGGTACTTGGGCTTCGTGGTGAGCCGAGAGGGGCTAAAGGTGGATGCGGAGAAAGTGCAACCCGTATTATCGTTCCCTCCGCCGAAAACGGTGAAGCAGGTGCGACGTTTCCTTGGAATGGCTTCTTGGTATAGAAGATTCATCCCGGGATTCGCCACACTTGCCGAACCATTAAATGGCCTTTTACGGAAAGATCGCGCATGGGAATGGAAGGACGATCAACAAACCGCCTTCGAATCCCTTCGAGACGCGATAGCCTCAGCACCTACCCTCTCGTGCCCAAATTTCGAAGTCCCCTTCACAGTACAGACGGACGCAAGTACGGTGGGACTAGGCGCCGTATTAACGCAGGAGGTCGATGAAGTCGAAAGAGTTATCGCATTCGCGAGTAGATCTCTATCGGTACCGGAGAGAAAATATTCCGCCACGGAATTGGAATGCCTCGCGATCGTCTGGGCGGTAGAGAAGTTTCGACCCTACTTGGAGGGGTACGCGTTCATGGTGGTGACGGACCACAACAGCCTGCGCTGGCTTAGAACGTTGAAGAACCCAACGGGTAGATTAGCACGGTGGGCCCTGCAGCTAATGGAATACGATTTTAAAGTGGTATATCGGCAGGGAGCCCTGAATAAAGTGCCGGATGCACTATCGCGAGCATTCGAGGGGGAGGGGTTCGAAGAAAACGGGACACACGTTGTGGCAACAATTCGAGCGAATTGGTACGAGGGGAAGTTCGCGGAAGTAGAGCGGAACCCGAATAAAAATAAGGACTGGTCCATTCGGGACGGGGAACTATTTTGCCGCCGTACCGATCCCCTCATCGCGGAAACACTAGGGTCAGATGGGTGTGAATGGAAACTGGTGATACCGGAGGAGCGCAGAACCGAGATCCTGCAGGAGGCGCATGACAATCCGCAGGCAGGGCATCTGGGCGTCGAAAAAACGTACCAGCGTATCGCGTCCCGCTATTACTGGCCTGGCATGTACAGGACAGTGGTCGAATACGTGAGACGCTGTAATACCTGTCAACTCACGAAGGTGGAGCAAGCACTTCCACCGGGGTTGATGGGTCGGCGCCGTGTTGACACGCCATGGTCAGTGGTAGCAGCCGACATAATGGGCCCGTTTCCACCCACTAGGACCGGCAATGTTTACCTCCTGGTGATCCAGGATCTATTCACGAAATGGATCGAGTGTACCCCGCTCCGAAAAGCGACCGGCCAAAAGATTGCCGAGGCACTCGAGGCGTTAATCTTCTCGCGTTGGGAGACTCCGGACGTCCTATTAACGGATAACGGTACGGAGTTCGCCAACAAAAGTATTCGGGAGCTCGCGGAAGAGTACGGGATCCGACTCACTACGACCCCCCCCCCCCCCCTGTACCATCCGCAGGCCAATCCGATAGAGCGCGTTAATCGAATTCTGAAGACAATGATTGTAGCTTACATCGGTAGGGATCACCGACATTGGGACCTCAATTTACCGCAATTTAGATTCGCGTATAATACCGCGTACCATTCCGTACTACAGGCCTCTCCCGCGTTTCTGAATTTCGGGCGAGAGCCACGACCGGCGAAGTGCGTTAGGGCAAGCGTAGACCCTCCTGTCGACCTCGAGGTGACCTCCAACGATACGTGGAAGAAGAGAGTGTCACAGTTGCCGTCGTTAAGGCACTGGATGTTGGAGAACCTCGAGGACGCGTATAAGAGACAGGCGCACTATTATAATATGCGGCGGAGAGATAAGGAATTTAACGTCGGGGATAGGGTAATGAAGCGACAGCGAGTACTCTCCTCGGCGGCAAACTATGTAGCGGCAAAGTTAGTGCCGAAATTTATTGGCCCCGTCACGGTCACGAAAAAGTTATCGCCTGGGGTGTACGTCCTAACCACGGAGGACGGACGCAGCCTCGGCAAAGCTCACATTGAGGATCTCAAACCATACTTCCCCCCACAGAGACCACCTAACACCAAGTAATACGATAAGATGTTACCACTATACAGAATACCGCTCGTTCCCAAGAAGAAGAATCAGGGGTCATGGACACCTACGAATGGGTGGAAGCCTGGATTCAGGCGATGGCGGGACTCCCGAATGTGGAGGACGGGCCTACCCTTGCGGAGAATGTGCTCAGGGAAACCCCCGAGGAGGAGGAAGACCCGGCCCAGCGAAGTCAAGAGGAAACATCGGGATCGTCAAGCGAGGAAGAGGAGGACCGGAGGGAAACGGAGGAAGTAAAAGACATAATCCGGCTAGGACTCCTTACCGCCCTAAGGGCCCTATATCCGTCACAAACGGGCCTAGACGCAGAACCGTCACTCCAGGACGAAGTGAAACTACCGGGGGGAGCCTCAGTAAGACCCCTCCCGGTAAACCAGCCAACTTCCCAGCCAAGAAGCAAACCGGAGGAGGAAGACATGATTACAGCTTGGGCACGAGCGTTCGGCAGAGGTGGACCTCAAGGCCGGGAAAGGTGGGCCAAACTGCTAGACCCGACCTTCAGGGGAATACCGGCCAACGAGCCAGAAGTCAGGCCGGGACCAGCCCCGAAAACACTGCCGACGGCCGTCGTGCCACCCGCGCAAGAGAGGGGACGGCAGCTCGAAAGCGTGGCGGCACCTATGCAGCGCATACAGCAGCAAATCCGCCAAGCAGTTGACCTACCGGCCCCGGGAAGACGGGAAGACGTAGCCCGGGGGCCGAATGAGGGAAGGCGAGAGGGAGATCAGGTGCCGAGGGGCGGACCCAAATGGCGGGGAGCCGCGAAGAAAAAGCGCGGGTCAGAGGTGGAGTTCGGCTGCTGGCGATGCCTCAGCATGTTACATACACACACGGAATGCCGGGCTCCCCAAAAGTGGGATTATTGTTTCCGGTGTGGGCGACCGTTTTACACGGTAAAGACCTGCCCGGAGTGCGCGGCCTCGTGGAAAACGGGGGGACCGCGACACGACCGGCGGGCAAGACGGTGAACGGCCGCCCAACACTAGAAAGGGGGGGGGCGCCGATATCACGAAGAGAAAACAAGACTGAATCGCAATAAGAGGACATTTTTTTTTAAATTTATTTTCTTCTCTTCGTATTACTCCCGCAAGACTATTTCTTTTTGTTTGTTTGCCGCACCAAGGGGAGTGTAGAGGGAATACCCCGTTTTCTTTTGTACTGACGTAGTGCAGGCATTGCCGCACCGAGTAAAATAATATTGGTTCTTTGTATGTGTTCGAAAGGGGAATACCCGACACTACCGCGCCTAGACGCGTATTAAATACTCATAATAAGACAAACAGGAGTCGCTTCATTAACACCTACCCCGCCGTCGTTAGGCGTCCGGGCCAAGCGGGGCCCGGCAAGAGCGTAAGTTTCGTTTCAGATGCGTGCCGGCGGTGTGAGCAGGCCTCGTCAACAGGAAAGAAGTAAGGAGGTTAAGATTGCAGGTACTTGTCTGGGACTGGTGTTGTCGGGTTCGTACATGTCTCTATGTTGGTTTTGGGGTACACCACGGAACTCTGAGGATGATCGATCGTCACCGAGCCCACGAATGAAATGACCGGTAACTGCCAAGCGGTGTGCCCCGGTCTCCTTTAGGGGGGGAGGAGTTGTGACGTGGCAGCTTTGCCGACGTCTGTCCGAACCCTTTTAACCGAGACCGGGTCACTCGCGAGCCGATACGAATCGAAGCGAGCGTAGCGATCGATCTCCCTGGAGACAACCGGCCTCCAGCGGCGGAAAATTTATCGCATTTGAATGTCGCGCCGCTGGGCGCGACACGGAGTTTCAGGACCTGCTCCCTTGCAAGGGGAGCCGACACCTATCCGCAGCTGCTAATTGGCGAAAGCCATTACGGGAAGACGCCCGGCCGACCTATCACGCAACGGCGCGAACGAGGAAGACAACGGGGATTGGACCGAGCTCGGATTCACCAACCCGGAGATGCCGACGAGGGAATGACTTCGTAGGGACGTTCATCTGCCCAACCTTGCCGACTCTCACCCGGGAACAGCCACGAGAGCTCACCTGGAATAGCTCGGGTCCATCCCCTCGCCCTCGCAGCGTTATCGGACGCGGCCCCGAGAAAATGAACAATTGTCGGAGGCACGGGTCCGAATTCCCTGAATTCGGCCCTGTAGCGAGGAGCCACGCGATAGGTCCGGCCGTCGTAGCAGCGAGGATAGATGAGGAAGTAGTGGGGGACGCCCCGTTTCCGCGTTCCGAGCCGACGCGAAGTGTGTCACTAGGACGAAGGACCCAGTAGTAGCTTCACGCATTCTCTAACCGCGTTGTCGTCGAAAAAGTACTGTTCTACGACCGCCATTGTCGGGCTTGAGCCGTGCCGTTTGGTAAGTACCGGTCATAATACTGCGAATAAAGTTCTGTGATTGCTCGTGTTGGCTCGGGACGTCTTTTGGAAGGTTCTGTAACCTATTTGCGCGGGCTAAGTGCTTCGGCGCGTCCGGGGTCCGAGACGAGTGTTCTCGCGCCGGCGCCGAAGCAGTGTGTCGTAGCGATCCCGAGTGGTTTTGCGGGACGTACGAATTTCGATTGCGGCCCTTTAGATTCACGATCCTCGGAAGTTCCACGGTGGGACGACGCGACGCGCCCGCTTCGATCTCGCTACGTGTTTGCCGTCCTCGCCTAGTCTCTTCGTACTGCGACGCGTATTCTATCGGGGCTCGGCGGAAATCGTGCCTTTCCAGGCTTGTATCATTCACGCGGAATCCTGTGACCGCCGAGTCCGACGCGAACCGGGAATAGTACGCGCGAACGACCGAACACCCGTCGAAATCGATCGAGATCGCGCCGGCGGCCATCTTGCTTGCCACCGGCTCTCGCCGGTGGCCTGTCAACGTTAATTCCCGAGATAATAAACGATCTTTGTCTGCCGTAAATGTCTCGGTTCATTCTTTCCCTGTGAGAAACGTTCCCGTCGCGGGGAATGCCCCGTCCTTCATCCCGCGTGTAACCTTGGACCCTTCTACCGCTATCCCAGGTCGCGCAATCCTCGTGTGTTCGGAAAAGTGATCCCTCGGGTTTGAACCCCGATTGTTTTCGTGCGGCACGAGTGCGTGCCTGCCGTCCGTAGGTTCCTTTTCGAGCGCTC
This sequence comes from Lasioglossum baleicum, assembly GCF_051020765.1. Classification (NCBI taxonomy): domain Eukaryota; kingdom Metazoa; phylum Arthropoda; class Insecta; order Hymenoptera; family Halictidae; genus Lasioglossum; species Lasioglossum baleicum. The sequence continues at coordinate 4,813,560 of NC_134945.1, forward strand.
GAGGGAGAACAATTTCGAATACGCGAGTGATTGTTTGTCCCGGGAGGACCACGTTTCGCGCGACCGAGCGTGGCCCGGCCGTCAGGCCATAATTTCCCGAGTCCGGCCACCGATTCTGTCGAGAACCGGTGAACGGCGTGACAAATTGGCGCCCGAACAGTTCAAACCTCTCGCAGAAGAAGCGATTTGAGAAAAGGCTTGTTCGTAACGACACGCGGAGAGGCGCGGGGCTCTCATAGGAGAAAATATATTATCGGCGAGGAAAGACGAGTCACAGAGACGAAGCGAGCCGGAGAACCGGAAGAGGACCCTGAGGAGTTTCTAGAAGATCTAGAGCTACAACGGGAGTATTGTAATATCGCAAGAAGCGACTTGTTACGTTGTTTAGCGGTATGTCTCGGGGGAACCGCAAAGCATTGGTACAAGGAGGAGGGGGCGGAGTGTACAACATGGGAGGAATTCGCGGAGGCTTTTAGGGAATTTTTCGGGGAAACGGACTACCAAGACACTCTGGTACGCAGAATAAAAGATAATTATCAGGAGAAGGATGAACCGGTACGCAAATACATTATGAAAATATCGGTCTTATTTAAGAGATTACAGCCACCGTGGTCGGAACAGAAAAAGGCGAAGCGGTTATATTGGGGCGCGAGGCCATCCCTGCAGCGTTCCGTAGCGATTGGTTCGATAGCTACGGTGAGAGAACTGCGTAAACAGCTAATCGAAGCTGAACGGGAGGCAGAGCAAAGGAACAAAAATGGGCCGAAATCATCGGGGAAGGGTCACTCCGGTTCCGCGTCGGATTCCACCCGACAATCGCGCTCTAGATCGGAAGCGCGAAATAGATCAGTCCGTTTCGAGTATGCGAACGCGGTAGCAACCACCAGCGGGGACGAGACGGGAGATTCGGACGCGAGTTCATTTAAATCTGCCGGGGGGAGCTCGAGATCTGGGTCGGGAACTCGCGAACCCAAGGCGGCGCTAAGGAAGAGTGTTCCACAAGCCACGCCGAAGGGAAACGAAAAATCCCGATCCGGAAAAACATCACGGGACCCCTCGCGTGAGCCCCGCCCTCGCGCGGCGGAGATGACCGCAGCCATAACAACAGGCCAATGGGACTCGCACGATAAACAGCGTGCGAGCGGAGGGATTCGGCTGCAATGTTGGAATTGCCGTAAGACCGGTCACCTCTCACGCCATTGCCGAGAAGAACGTCGGTTACATTGTTACGGTTGCGGGGCGGGAGGTGTCACGATGAAACGTTGCCAAAGGTGTCGACCGCGATCGGGAAACGACAGGGGGAGTCAATCGGAGCGGCCGGAGAGACTCCACCCGAATTGATATCGGCCCGCGTAGTAACTGTCGCGGACAAATACCGCACTCCTTTACTAACCATAGACGCGTTTATCGGCAAAATGGCCACGCGCGCCCTAATCGATTCGGGGTCGTCCCTGACATTTGTTAGTCGGGACGTCCTCGGTAAAGTTAAGGGCACTAGTATCGAGCTCATTAAAGCGGAAAAACCGTGCTATTTCCTTCTTGCCACGGGGGCTTTAGATCGTGCCGAAGACGAGGCACATTTTCAGTTAAGAATAGGCGAAGAGAGACGCGTCATAGCCGCGAAGGTCCTAGACAATCTCGTGACCCCCCTACTGCTAGGTACGGATTCGATAGCGAGGTTCGGCATAGTAGCGGAATACCATAACGCTGTCTGGTATTTCGCGTCGCGGCCCGGTGATAGGTTCCGTTTCGAAGACACCCCCCCTAGCGCGGTATGTTGTGGTCTGCAGATTTTAACGGACAGTGAAAACAGTCGCTTAGACGCCTTCCTCGAGTCCACGTTGCCGGAATTCGGCAAAATGACGGGCATAACGGACTTGATCAGCCACAGAATCGATGTGGGTGACCATCAACCTATTAAACAGCGATATTATGCCGTCTCTCCGAAAGTACAGGAGGCCATATACCTGGAAGTAGATAAACTACTGGCCGACGGCATAATAGAGCCGTCGCAGAGTGCCTGGTCAAGTCCGATAGTGATGGTCAAGAAGGCCAATGGTACGTACCGCTTCTGTCTCGATTTTCGGAAAGTTAACGAGGTCTCGAGGAAAGACGCGTATCCGCTGCCGCTCATGACACAGATTCTCGACAAATTATGTTCGGCGAAATACATTTCGACAATCGACCTCAGTCAGGCGTATTTTCAAATTCCCCTGGAAGAGAAAAGCCGGGAAATAACAGCTTTCACGGTCCCGGGGAAGGGCCTATTCCATTTCCGCCGCATGCCGTACGGACTGTCAGGCGCTCCCGCAACTTTTCAGAGATTATTAGACCGATTGATAGGGCCGGAAATGGAGCCGCACGCGTTTTCGTATTTAGACGATATTATTATAGTCACCAAGACGTTCACGGAACATCTCGTGTGGCTCGATAGAGTGTTGAATAAGATCAAAAAGGCTGGTCTAATAATCAATGCGAAAAAGTGCGAGTTTTGCCGACAGGAAGTCCGGTACTTGGGCTTCGTGGTGAGCCGAGAGGGGCTAAAGGTGGATGCGGAGAAAGTGCAACCCGTATTATCGTTCCCTCCGCCGAAAACGGTGAAGCAGGTGCGACGTTTCCTTGGAATGGCTTCTTGGTATAGAAGATTCATCCCGGGATTCGCCACACTTGCCGAACCATTAAATGGCCTTTTACGGAAAGATCGCGCATGGGAATGGAAGGACGACCAACAAACCGCCTTCGAATCCCTTCGAGACGCGATAGCCTCAGCACCTATCCTCTCGTGCCCAAATTTCGAAATCCCATTTACACTACAGACGGACGCGAGTACGGTGGGATTAGGCGCCGTATTAACGCAAGAGGTCGATGAAGTCGAAAGAGTTATCGCATTCGCGAGTAGATCTCTATCGTTACCGGAGAGAAAATATTCCGCCACGGAGCTGGAATGCCTCGCGATTGTCTGGGCGGTAGAGAAGTTTCGACCGTACTTGGAAGGGTACGCGTTTACGGTGGTGACGGCCTGCATTGGCTTAGAACGCTGAAAAACCCGACGGGTACATTAGCACGGTGGGCCCTGCAGCTACTGGAGTACGATTTCAAAGTAGTATATCGGCAGGGAGCCCTTAATAAAGTGCCGGATGCACTATCGCGAGCATTCGAGGGGGAGGGGGTCGAAGAAAACGAAACACACATCGTGGCAACAATTCGAGCGAATTGGTACGAGGGGAAGTTTGCGGAAGTAGAGCGGAACCCGAATAAATTTAAAGACTGGTCCATTCGGGACGGGGTACTGTTTTGCTGACGTACCGATCCCCTCATCGCGGAAACATTAGGTTCGGATGGGAGTGAATGGAAACTGGTGATACCGGAGGAACGCAGATCCGAGATCCTGCAGGAGGCGCACTATAACCTGCAAGCAGGGCATCTGGGCATCGAAAAGACGTACCAGCGTATAGCGTCCTGCTACTACTGGCCGGGCATGTATAGGACAACGGTGGAATACGTGAGACGCTGTAATACCTGTCAACTTACGAAGGTGGAGCAAGCACTCCCGCCGGGGTTGATGTGGGTCGGCGCCGTGTTGACATGCCGTGGTCAGTGGTAGCCGCTGACATAATGGGCCCAAACCGCCTAGCAGGACCGGCAATGTGTACCTCCTGGTGATCCAGGATCTATTCACGACATGGATAGAGTGTACCCCGCTCCGAAAAGCGACCGGTCCAAAAATTGCCGAGGCACTCGAGGCGTTAATCTTCTCGCGTTGGGGAACTCCGGATGTCCTACTAACGGATAACGGTACGGAGTTCGCCAACAAAAGTATTCGGGAGCTCGCGAAAGAGTACGGAATCCGACTCACTACTACCCCCCGTATCATCCGCAGGCCAACCCAGTGGAACGCGTTGATCGAATCCTTAAGACGATGATTGTAGCGTATATCGGTAGGGACCACCGAGATTGGGACCTCAATCTACCGCAATTTAGATTCGCGTACAATACCGCGCACCATTCCGTACTTCAGGCCTCCCCCGCGTTTCTGAATTTCGGACGAGAGCCACGACCGGCGAAGTGCGTTAGGGGAAGCGTAGAGCCTCCTGTCGACCTCGAGGTCACCTCCAACGATACGTGGAAGAAGAGGGTTTAGCAGTTGCCGTCGTTAAGGCACTGGATGTTGGAGAACCTCGAGGACGCGTATAAAAGAAAGGCGCACCACTATAATTTACGGCGTAGAGACAAAGAGTTTAACGTCGGGGATAGGGTAATGAAGCGACAGTGAGTTCTCTCCTCGGCGGCGAATTATGTAGCGGCAATGTTAGTGCCGAAATTAATCGGCCCCGTCACGGTCACTAAAAAGTTATCGCCGGGGATGTACGTCCTAACCGCGGAAGACGGACGCAGCCTCGGCAAAGCTCACATTGAGGATCTCAAGCCATACTTCACCCCACAGCCACCAACGGACACAAATTGATACCATAGGATCTTTCCATTTCACAGAATACCGTTCTTTCCAAGAAACAAGAAATGAATACCCAAACATGGGTGGACGCCTGGGTTAAGGCATTGGTGGGTCCCCCGAGCGTGGAGGCCGATCCCACCTCCGAGGAAAACCTGCCGGAGGAAACTCCACACCTCAAAGAAGATCCTGCCGAAGAACGGGAAGAAGAAACAGAGGAGATACCGGAAGAAACTCCGCCGCTGGTCGAGAACCCTGCCGAGCAACGGGAGGAAGGAACTGCGGAGTCACCAGGCGACCAAGAGGAGGGTCTAAACGAAACGGAGGAAACGAAAACAGTAATCCGTTTAGGACGCCTAGCCGTTCTGAGGGCCCTATACCCGACGCATACGGGCTCAGAAGAGGAACCGTCCTTCCAGGACGAGGAAGAAATACCGGGGGGAACGCCAATAGTACCCCTCCCCGCAAAGGTACCAACGCCTCAGCCAAAACTTCGGCGGGAGGAAGAGGACATCATCTCAGCCTGGGCACAAGCCTTCGGCAGAGGAGGACCCCGCGGACAAGAAAGGTGGGCCAAGGTGTCAGATCCGGCCTCGAGCAGACTATCGATCCCCACGTCAGAGGTCAGGCCAGGCCCAATCCCGAAATCATTGCCGACGGCCGTCGTGCCACCAGCGCCGGGGAAAAACAACGGATGGCAGCACGAAAGCGTGGCGGCACGAATGCAGCGCGTGCAGGATCAGCATCGCCAAGCGGTGGAGTTACCGGCCCCGGGAAGACGGGAAGAGGCAGCCCAGGGGCCGAATGTGGAGAGGGAGGAGGGCAGAGAGATCCCGAGGGGCGGGCCCAAGTGGAGGGGAGCCGCGAAGAAAAAGCGCGGATGCGAAGTAGAGTTCGGCTGCTGGCGGTGCCACAGTATGCAGCACACTCACAACGAATGCCGAGAACCACAGAAGTGGTAGTACTGCTTCCGGTGTGGGCGACCGTTCAACACGGTAAAGACCTGCCCGGAGTGCGGGGACTCATGGAAAACAGGAGGACCGCGTCACGACCGACGGACAAGGCGGTGAACGGCCGCCTAACACCAAGAAAGGAGCTGCGACACCGCCGATAGCCAAAGAAGAAAGGGAATCTAAAAAAAAGACTGAATCAAAGACTGAATCAATAGGATAAGATATTTATGTTTTTCATTACGCCTGCACAGTTATTTTGCAGCACCAATAGGGGCGTAGCAGATATATCTTGTTTTTTTTTTGTAAGCGTTGCCGCACCTAAGCGCGCAGTATTTCTTTTTATAAGTAACGTTTTTCATTGCCGCGTCCAGGCGCATATAAAGTACCTTGGATAAGAGAAACGGTAGTTGCTTCATTTGTCCCTCACCCCGTCGCACAGTGGGTAAAATCGACGTTCTAGCTGTTCACGCCTATTTCACCATTATTTCAATACATAAAGACCACATTAAATAGGTCGTTGGATTCGTCTTGCCGTCAGCTATAACATTATTTAATAAAAAATATATAGTTATAAATAAATAATGAAGGTGGAAATTTTGGAAATTTTTTGTATTGATATTTGTAAAAGACTGTGTACTGATTACTTTTCGTAGGAAACATTTTTTTGTCACACCACCCGAAATGTCTGAAAACTCGTGTGAATAATGAATAATATTTGAAAACTGGGTGTTCACGCCTATTTCACCATTATTTCAATACATAAATAGGTCGTTGGATTCGTCTTGCCGTCAGCTATAACATTATTTAATAAAAAATATATAGTTATAAATAAATAATGAAGGTGACCACAATTTTTTATTGAAAAAAAATTTTTTTTGCAAATTTTTTGTATTGATATTTGTAAAAGACTGTGTACTGATTACTTTTTGTAGGAAACATTTTTTTGTCACACCACCGGAAATGTCTGAAAACTCGTGTGAATAATGAATAATTTGGCCACGATTTCGATCGAACTCACCACTGTGCGCGTGTCACGCGACGCTTTAAACTATCATAACTTCGGATAATGGATCATACTGGAACTAAATTTTGCACGATCTTTTAGAGGAGATCTTGCCGAAAATGTTCCACTTTGTCAGAACATGGACATCCCCGGACATTTTAACTTATCCCTTGTCAAAGGTGAAAAACTTCGACAATTTTCCTTAGTTGATTAAATATTTTTTTTTATAATAAATTATGAACAATGATGTTTAGTTCCTGGTGCGTTCTCAACATAGATATACATTCTTCATATAAAAAAAAATTGGTCACTTAATCTTCAGTAGGTTTTCCAGGACATCATTATGAAGACAAGGAATTTTTTCGGTGATAAATCGTATCTGAAAAAGTTTGATCTTTGAATGTTTATTGTAACGAGAGTTTTTAATAGCTTTAATTAATATTATAGTTTTCGAATGTAATAGACATTTAAGAAACATTGTGCATTCGTTGAAAATCGATATTAGGACTTTGAGTTTTTAGCCCGTGAACAGCTAGAACGTCGATTTTACCCACTGTGCGTCGTAGCGTATCCGGGCCAGGCGGGGCCCGGCAAGAGCGTTAATTTCGTTTCAGATGCGTGCCCGTCGTACCAGCGAGCCTCTCCACCAGGAAAGAAGTAAGGAAATTAGGACCGTAGGTACTTGTCTGGGACTGGTGTTGTTGGGTTCGTACATGTCTTTATGTTGGTTTTGGGTACACCACGGAGCTCTGAGGAAGATCGATCGTCACCGAGCCCGCGAATGAAATGACCGGTAACTGCCAGCGGTGTGCCCCGGTCTCCTTTAGGGGGGGAGGAGTTGTGACGTGGCAACTTTTGCTGACGTCTATCCGAACCCTTTAACCGAGACCGGGTCACCTGCGAGCCGATGCGAATCGAGGCGAGCGTAGCGATCGATCTCCCTGGAGACAACCGGTATCCAGCGGCGGAAAATTTATCGCGTTTGAATGTCGCGCCGCTGGGCGCGACACGAAGTTTCAGGACCTGCTCCCTTGCAAGGGGAGCCGACACCTATCTGCAGCTGCTAATTGGCGAGAGCCATTACGAGAAGACGCCCGGCAGACCTATCGCGTAACGGCGCTGACGAAGAAGACAACGGGGATTGGACCGAGCTCGGATCTGCCAGCCCGGAGATGCCGACGAGGGAATTACTTCGTAGGGACGATCACCAGCCCAACCTTGCCGACTCTCACCCGGGAACAGTCATGAGAGCTCTCCCGGAATGGCTCGGGTCCATCCCCATCGCCCCCGCAGCGTTATCGGACGCGGCCCCGAGGAATTGAACAATTGTCGGAGTCCCGGGCCCGAATTCACTGAATTCGGCCCTGCAGCGAGGAGCCACGCGATAGGTCCAGCCGTCGCAGCAGCGAGGATAGATGAGGAAGTAGTGGGGGACGCCCCGTTTCCGCGTCCCGAGTCCAACATGAAGTGGGTCACTAGGACGTAGGACTGCGTGTTAAAAGCACGACATTTTGTAACCGCGCTAACGACAAAGTACTGTGATCGACAGCGATAATTGTGTTCGAACCGTGCTGTTTGGTAAGTACTGGTCATACTACCGAAGAGGCCTTCGATGGCGCACAAGACGATGGCGCACAGCTCTTTGGCGCACGCTCAATTGGACACAGCTCTTTGGCGCACACGGCTGTTTGGCGCACAGCGGGATTGCACAGTATTGCACACCACAGAATACGAATTGCGCACATGTAGAATTGGACACAAAATGGATTGCGCACAGAACGAAAATTCAGCTGTTGTTTACCATCGTGAGTTGTGCTGGGTGATTAGTTTATGGTTATATTTCCTAGTTATATTTTCTATACATATATGCATAATATGTGTATAGTATCAGAATTTTTCAGTGATGTTAGTTTTACAGGTTATTGTGTAAGATGTTATAAATTATAATATTATAAATTAAAATAGGGATATATACGGATAACTCCCTAAAAAAGTATGAGCGAAACAAATATTAAATTTTCAAATTTGGATATATTTTATGTGTTGCAGAAATGATTTTTGACGCTACCTGTCATTATTGAAAAACTTGTAAGTACACAAGGTGTATTATCTAATTTATTTTAGAAATTCTGAAGTGATTTAATGTTATTTATACAACATTAAAAGTAAATAATGCTTTCTTGTTTCACGTATTACTTACCATTTTACTAATTTTTTGGTTTTGGAACGAGTCCTGTGTATTTGTAATATATTTTAAAATAATTATATTGTTATATCCAACTATATTTATATACATAATATAATAATTACGTACATTAATTCTCTTGGAAAATTGTTTTAGGTCATCGTGTCGTCACTAAGATATGCTGTGACTTTTCTTCCGCCAAAAATGCTGGTCCGGTCTAGTCCAGGACATATTAGTACATATATATTCTTCAAGACAGTATGAGACGAAAATCAAGAAAAAAAATGGTGATGTCCGTTTTCGATGGATGAAAATCATCAATTGGATGCTAAAATCTGATTGAAGTATTTTAGATAAGTAAATTCTGTTTATAAAAAGTTAGTTCAAAAGTAATGGACACGATACTTTGTGATTTCTTTAATTATATTTTACAGATGATGCAATCTGTGCCAATTATACAATTCTCTGATATTGGGATACTGGAAAAAATTAAAATTTGGAAAAATGGTGCAAACTTGTTACATAAAGAATTGTAAGGAATCACAAAACCGTGTTGACGATCCTCGTACGTTAAGAAATATCTCGTAAGTACAGGCAAAGTAAACACAATCTATCTTCCGTATTATTCACCTTTAAATCTGCTGTTCCGCACCTATTCAGGCTACATGTAATATTTGCCTATAATATTGTAATAAAGCGTTTATAAATAACCTTCATATATATATATATATATTATATAACATTTTTTTCGTATTTTCGCTTGTAGATCATGCTCCTACAATCGTGCCGGAAAAGTACCTTGTATATTAGGGTGCTTCTTTAATTTGACCAACGAACTAAATGCACCGCACCCCCCCCTCCGAATTGTTCCTTTAGGTGAGAAAAAAATTTGTGCAAAGTTTGAGATCGATCGAATAAAAGGATCACGTGCCCCAAAGCGATTGAAAATTTTGAAATTCACCTCAACTATGGAACATGGCACATCGTTGGATTTGTCTTTTTTTCTGAATAGGAATATGGAAAAATTATATGACCTCCTTTAAATAAAAATAACAATGACCTTGAAATTTCGAAAATGATATCCAAAAAATTTTTTTATTTTGCCATTATATTTACTTTATTGAACAGTACAAATTTCTTCTCTGACATTTTTTCGTACAATCACAAATAACAGAGATATTTAAACATTTCCATGTATTACATTTTATTTATAAATACCTGTACTGAAACAAGACTTTAAGAAGCCTAAAGTGACAGAGGAGAAATTTGTACTGTTCAATAAAGTAAATATAATGGCAAAATAAAAAAATTTTTTGGAAATCATTTTCGAAATTTCAAGGTCATTGTTATTTTTATTTAAAGGAGGTCATATAATTTTTCCATATTCCTATTCAGAAAAAAAGACAAATCCAACGATGTGCCTGTTACATCCGATGACGTAGTGCGTAGTTATAAGACTATATAATCGGGTATTATCATATATATATATATATATATATATATATATATTGCTAGCAATAAGTACACACCCATTGTAACACGAACATAATAGTTATAAGTGCATGTCACCGTCGTGCGTAAGCGATCCACGCACCGCCTATTCTCCGCTCTATCTTTCATTTTTCTTTCCCATTCCACTCATAAATCTTATTCCAAACCCAATCCCGTCAACTGTCCCTGTTGCCACGCGACGCTCGGTAGTACGTCATCGCGTCCTGCGATCCCTACTCCTCGCGTTAGCGCTCCCTGACCTGCCAACCATTCCCACTCCTAATTACCCAATCCATTGACACCTCCCAAATCTAAGGAGCTCAATGGAGCATCCCATTCTTTTCAGTTCCATTCCGGACTCCACCTGGAGTCATCCCCTCACTTTCAATCTCGCGTTCTAATTCTTGCGTTATTAACATTAAGTATTCTGTGTAGCCGTCAACGGCATATTCCTCCAGTTCCTTTCATTAAAGTTCATATTTTGCATTTAAATCGATCTCTGATCATTCCGACTCCCTAACACTCGTCGTATGTGGTATCGAATCCTTCGTTGCATTCTTCACACAGATTCTTTATATATTGTGCGACAGAGCCCATCAGGAAGCTCGGTACAATCTACGGATTCTGTGCGAAGCCAGCTATTGCTTCCATTAACGTAAATTCACGCTTGTTGCCCGTACGATACCACATGCCTCGTCGCGCCGGGCGTAAGTACCAATTGAAGAAGCTCCTCCGCGACTACTTCCGCGAAGAGGCCGTCAAAGACGAATTCACTAGAGTCATCGGGGTGCGCGGAGTTCCGATAATCATTCGCGATACGATATTCACAGGGAAAGTTCGCATCGTTTCGATCCAGAAGGAGCAGATTCCTTGGAGGACACCTGCTCGACTTTCACTGCAGCCTATCGATCTCGCCAGAGATCGATCCTCCTATCAGTCAGCTGAGCACGCTGCCTACCCGGCTCCCCAAGACTAGCGAAGGCTGGGGGATTCATATTACGAGAACGGCGACTAGTATCGTCGTTGACTAGGTCAGGGTCCGGCCCTCGACCTCACTCGAGACCGATCTTCTTATCTGCCGGCCGAGCACGTGGCGCGCCCGACTCACCCAAGGCGAACGGAGCCCGGAAGGATCATCTTACGAGAGCGGCGGCTGGTATCGTTATTGTCTAGGTCAAGATCCGGCGAGTGCTATCTGTAAACCGTAGGGAACCCGTAGCGTCGTGACCCGAGTTAGACACGGTTAGACTCGCCGTGTGGACTCAAAAGCTGAGTTAATTATTAGCGTCTTGATCCGCGAGCTCCCAAGTTGCTTTAAGCAACAAATTTAGATCGCGGGACGTAACAATTTGGTGGCAGCGGTGGGATAGACAGCTATCACGATGGCAAGCGGCCCCGCAGGTAACACGCGCGGTAAGGATAAGCCTACGGAGACTGATGAATCCAAAATGACCACTGACGAACTAGCAGCACTCCGAAATCAATTGTTAATGAAAGAACGCAGAATGCGCGAAGGAAGCGCAGCGGTAGCGAAGGATCGCGCGACATTCGAAGAACAGGTAGCTAGAGCCCAGGCCGATATCGACGACGAACGCGCCGAATTAGATCAATGCCGATTGGAATTGAACCGCGAGCGCGAAGAGTTAGCAGAGCAAAGGAGGGAATTAGAAATAGCACGCGACGAAACAAAAATTTTGCCAGACGCTCAGGACGTCTTAGCCGACTTTAGCGTATTGGACCCGCCGAGGCGCTCTCAACGATCAGAAAACTCGGTTAACCCTCCGTTGCACCCGTTGGCAACGCCTCGCCAAAACAAACCTAGGCCGCCCCATAGAAATCACTCGCCTGAGCGAGAAGACTCGCGACTAGTTATAAAAGCCGCAATAGAATCAATTCCTTCGTTTGATGGCGCAAACATTTGCGTACTGCAATTCACGCGAGCGTGCCAACGCGCCCGCGATCTCGTTCCCCGACACGCGGAGAAAACGCTGTCGAAATTGATCGTTAGCAAACTTCGCGGAAGCGCATACACCGCGATCGAAGATGAGAGAATAGACAAAGTCGCGGATATTTCGAACCGGTTGAAGGATATTTTCGGGCCACACCATACGATTGATCATTACCGCGGAGAAATGGCCAACATATACATGCGCGCGAATGAGCACATTTTGCAGTACATTAGTCGCGTGAAAGATTTGCGTACCGCGATCATAGACTGTCACCGCGACGACCCGGATATGGTAGAAATCGACGTGTTGACGAAAAATAGCTTCATTCGCGGATTAATTCCAAAATTACGCCCAGAGGTACGTCAAGTCAAGCATCGCTCATTACGCGCCGTGTTCGACGAAGCCGTAATTCATTATAAAGATATCGAGCTTGATAAACAAAGATATGAGCGACACGGACGTGAAGAAAAACAGGTTCGATTTACGGGACACGGTTCCCCTAACAATTCACGAAGTGACTCACGATTCTCGAGATCACCATCCCCTTATCGTAATAACTCGTATCAAAATACGTCGCGCGCCGACACAACATATCGGGTAGATCCGGCCCCTAATCGCCAACGTGATAACTCGCCCTATCAAGCGCGCACCGACACCTACACAAACAAATCTCGTGAGAATCGCCACTCCGAGTCGCCGCGTGATGTCACACGATCATCGAACGGAGATAACGACTCGCGTTACGCACGCCGCGACACTTACACTCCCCCTCAACGCCGCGAAAATAATTACGTGGTTCCTCGTGCACCTGCAAAAATTTGCAACTACTGTAAGATACCCGGACACGACATTCATGAGTGTCGCAAGCGCGAATATGCTAATCGCATGAGGGAGCAATCGGGAAACGGATCAACCCTCCCGTCCGCCGCGAACCAACGACGGGAGGCGTCGCCCAAGCAAACCGTCCAAACGATCGCGACCGAGCCGATTACAGAAGAAGAGGTCAGAGAGTAACAAAAATAACTCTCAGCGACAATACCGCAGTTCCGCACATAATTGTTACGATCCCCGAGCTAACGAAAGATATTAAAATCATGGTAGATACAGGCTCGGAACCGAATTTGATTAAAGCATCGTTACTAAAACCCGATGTGGCAATCAACACGAGCAACCAAATTTTTATCTCCGGCATAACGGAAGAGGTAATTTCTACTTTGGGGTCCACCGACTTGACTATATCCAATGCGCCTATAGAGTTCCAAGTCGTGCCAGACTCGCTTGCGATTCCTTGCGACGGAATCTTAGGTTCGGCCTTCCTTGTTAAAGGCGCCGACATTTCTTATAGCAATCGAAGCATGACTTGGCAGGGGAATGAGTTCCCATTTACTTCTCGAGAGAATTGCCGCATCGAGTCACGAGCTTCGGTTTGCATCGCGGTAAACGCCACCGGACCCGAGATAGGTTACTTACGAAGGTGCGAAATCGCACCCGGTGTATTACTTCCGAATTGTCTAACACGCATCTCCGGCGGTAGAGCGTACGTACGGTGCGTCAACACCACGAGCGAGCCTATTGTACTTCCCATGGCGAACGTGGAATTGGAGGAGGTGGAAAGCATCGTGGATGTCGCCGATCCGGAGTTCAAATTTCTATATTCCATTTCGAATTCAAATTCAACCTCCAAATCCAAGATCTTAAATCTTAATACGAAATCTTCAAGCTCAAGCTTTAATTCACGCCCGCTCGCGTCTCGCTGTAATGAGATATGGGACATAATAAGTACCGATCATTTAAGCGAGGAAGAGGCGAATCATGTTCAAAATCTGGTGCACGAACACCACGATCTATTTCACCTCCCCGGAGACCGTCTCGGGATGACTAATAAAGTCACGCACAAAATTATCACAACGGACGAAGTACCGATACACGTGAAACAGTATCGTTATCCGGCGATACACAGGGAGGAAATTAATAAGCAGATGAAAGAACTGCTGGAGCAAAACATTGTCGCTCCTTCAACCTCTCCATATAATAGTCCCTGTGGATCGTGCCTAAAAAAGCCGACGAACACGGTAATAAGAAATGGCGTATGGTAATTGACTTCCGCGCTCTTAATGAAAAGTCCATCCCAGACGCGTATCCGCTCCCGAGTATTTTAGAAATACTGGATCAACTCGGTAGCGCCAAATATTTTAGCGTCTTCGATTTGGCAAACGGGTTCCATCAAATCGGGATGGAACCAAACGACGCACCGAAAACCGCGTTCTCTACACCCTACGGGCATTATGAATACAAACGTATGCCGTTCGGATTACGCAACGCGCCAGCAACCTTTCAACGACTCATGGATAATATCCTAACAGGCCAGCAAGGCATAGAATTGTTTGTTTACTTAGACGATATAGTAATTTACTCACGAAGCCTTGCAGAGCACGGGTCAAAATTCAATAAACTGGCACGAAGGTTGCGCGAAGCGAATCTGAAACTGCAGCCGTCGAAATGCGGATTCCTACATCGCGAAGTAGCGTATCTAGGGCACATTATAGGCGAAGATGGCGTAAAACCATGTCCCAAAAAGGTGTCCGCGGTACGAGATTTTCCAAGGCCAAAATCGGTAAAATCGGTGCGAGAGTTCCTAGGTCTAGCTGGTTATTATAGGAGATTCATCCCGAAATTCTCACAAATTTCGAAACCTCTCACGTTGCTACTAAAGAAGGATAAGAAATTCGAGTGGGAGCTCGAACAGGAAAATGCCTTCTGCACGTTACGAGAAATCTTAACCACCGAACCACTCTTACAGTATCCCGATTTTACGAAAGAGTTCAACGTAACTACTGACGCCTCGGGCTACGCGATTGGCGGCGTCCTGAGCCAGGACGAACCAGGAAAAGATCGCCCTATCGCCTATGCTTCTCGTTTGCTCAGCGGCGCTGAATTAAATTATTCCACGATAGAGAAAGAATGCCTCGCGATTATCTACTGCACGCAGTATTTTCGACCATACATATACGGTCACAAATTCAATTTGATCACGGATCACCAGCTTCTCGTCTGGATGAACTCGGTAAAGGACCCGACTTCGCGATTGCTGAGATGGCGATTAAAACTGGCCGAATTCGATTATAGAATCACGTATAAGACAGGTAAAACGAATTTGAACGCCGACGCCCTGTCCCGCAATCCTGTATCGACACTTCCCATTTCTTCTACAGTGGATTCGGATTCATCCGACATGACTGACGATGGTACGGAGACCAAAACGCCATTGACGCCAGATGACGTGTTCCTCCAAAAGGAACCTCGTAGAGGGAAATTTGATAACGAATATATAGGCCCGTTCAAAATATCCGAATGTTTAAGCGATAACAACGTGCGTATAAATTTTAGGAGAGGATCTCGGGTGGTTCATACTGATAAGATTAAACACGCAAGGGAATCAAGTTCGGTTATAACAACCGCGACGGCTGAGAAACCGGAATCGTTTAGACTAGGTGCGATAATCGCGAAGCCCGATATGCTTCCCACGAATTTGGCACCGACAGGATCGGATGAACCTATGACCCAAGTAATAAACAACGCCCGAAAAGCGTTTTCGATAAGGACTGTGACACGTCATTCCCCCTCTACTTCTATTTCTAAACCTACAAAAAGGACCAAGCGTGGTCCACTCAAGAATCAGTTTGATCAAGAGACCGCTAACACAGCATCGCCGATCCACCATTTCTACTATCAAGATGTGCCGCAAACTTCGGACCACACCTCGCCAGAGGACCGTCACCCAGAAACGCATGGACACCATCGAATATCTAGACGATGTGATCTGTTACAAGGGGGTAGCCTACGCGGCAGGGGACAAGAAGCTACTCTGCGACGCGTGCAGCTCCAGGTATCCGACTCGGGAGACCCAGGTAATCCACGGCTGTATGTACGAGAGAGTCGTGGACAATTTCTGCGAGGATTGCTGGGTGCAGTTATGCAGAACACAACCCGCGATGGAGTGCTGGCGGTGCTTCCTCGAAGCCGGAAACGAGCTGGCAGCATGGAGGGCTCAACGGGAGCCCCCCTTCGGGAGGACGCGACATTCTTAGAGGAATAAAGTGTCACCCCTCCCCCACCCCCTCGCAAAAGATAGCTGATAAAACCAGGCACGGTAGCGATAAGGATGAATATAAGACACTGCTCAAATCACGGCAGCCACAGTCACCACGCGACACCGACAACATGAAGACCTCAGCTCTCTTCATCTTCGCGCTCGTCCAATCAACACTCACCCTCGTCGGGTACGATTGCGGGGGCAGCACCCTCAACATTACTACGTTCTCTACGATTGACCAGCCGAAATGCGACTACACAAGCGAGTCTCCGGTAAATCAAGATCTGCAGATTCAGCTATTACAAATGGTGGACTACAATGACGCGAACGTCCTACAGTGTAAAATCGAAGTCGACCGCACCATCTACTACTGTGGGATGCACTCGCATACGTTAGTGGTCAGCAACGGACGGCAACAGTACATCCTGGCCACGACCAGGGAAGTGTGCAAGACAATGCATGAATACGGTGTTTTATTTTTGTCACCGTCGGCACAAATCTCAGGCCTCCTCAGCAATACAACGACTTCAAGAAGCGTAACACTGGCCGGTTCCATCCAGCTGGATGGTACGTGCGGGGGTACGACCTACAGTGACCCATTCGGAACCTGGGACAATGTGGTAGTTCAAGCTGTCATCCGGATTACGCTAAAGGAGCGTCAGGCATCAGTGAAGCTGGCAAACAACAAGATCATCCTGCCTTCAGGACAACATTGTGCATTGGGCAGAGAACACTGCCTGGACACCGAGGATGGATACTCCTACTGGACTTCTATCCCCAGCAGCCAGTGCAAATTCAACGAATTCGACGTCTTGTACGAAGGCAAGGGCGTCAAGACGACGACCAAGAACGGCTCAACGCCCATTTATACAGTCACCTCCGGTGACACGGCCTTTGCTCTTACGCGCACAGGACACACCGTGGTCTGCGGCTATACGTTAAGCAAAACGGAGCATCCGAAATTGCTAATAGTCGAAACAGACAAGGAGGGAAAATTCAAAACGGAAAAGAAGACTCGCATCGCCAACATTGATATATTCTCCTATATCAACACCAAGTTCGTTTACACCGAAAAGCACATTAAGGGCCAGCTAGTAAGCATGTACCGGGACATCATGCGACAGAAATGTGAGCTGGAGAGACAAGTCCTCAAGAACGCGCTCGCATTAATCAACACCTCATCCGCTGAAGTCGCCACAACGCTAGTAAAAGAACCTGGATACATGGCCGTTCAATCAGGAGACGTAATTCACATAATTAAATGTATTCCTATTCAGGTGACCGTGAGGAAGACAGCAGACTGCTACGACGAACTCCCAGGCCTCCACAGGAACGAGTCGTATTTCATTACGCCTCGACACCGAATCCTGGCACGAATCGAAACGAGGAGGGAATGCAATGAGCTCCTCGCACCGATGTACCGGATCCATGGGACATGGTACCGGATGATACCACGCCCGGTGGAAACAGTGCCGCCATTACCTCTTCAACCACTGACTGAGTCCGCGTGGCAGTATACTAATCCTGCCAATCTCGCAAATGGCGGAATTTATTCGCAGGACGAGATCCGCCGCCTTGCAGAACACATAATGTTTCCAGTGGAAAAGACAGCCGTTATCGACTCAATGGCCCAGGGGGCATCAGGACGAACGTACGCCGGCGAATCAGTGCAGATGTACAATCTGTTGGACGAAGACACCCTGACTAAGATAGCCGAAACCACGGGAGTAAAGCTGTGGGAAGGTTTTGTCGAGTTCGGCACGGCCATGGCCGGCATCATCGGTATCTACATGGCGGTCAAGGTCACCAAGATGTGCATCAACACCATCCTCAACGGCTTCGCGCTGCACAGCGCCTACGGATGCGGTATCCAGCTACTGGCAGCATCGTGGAATGCGTTGACTCATTTCTTTTTGTTCTTAAAAAACAGAAGTGTCGCGAGTGAAACCCCAGTGTCCCCTCGTGAGTGCGTTCCCATTTCCGCTATGGACACCGAAGTGACTAGCGAGGCCGCGGAAGACCTGAGTGAAATAGTAGTTGATAGGAAAAAACAATTTGTTAGTTATAAAAGAATGCCTAGAGTGAATGACGAGGAAAAATAATTTCTCTTACGACAAATTATTTTTCTTCCGTGGGAGGGAGGTGTTACGTCCGATGACGTAGTGCGTAGTTATAAGACTATATAATCGGGTATTATCATATATATATATATATATATATATATATATATATATATATATATATTGCTAGCAATAAGTACACACCCATTGTAACACGAACATAATAGTTATAAGTGCATGTCACCGTCGTGCGTAAGCGATCCACGCACCGCCTATTCTCCGCTCTATCTTTCATTTTTCTTTCCCATTCCACTCATAAATCTTATTCCAAACCCAATCCCGTCAACTGTCCCTGTTGCCACGCGACGCTCGGTAGTACGTCATCGCGTCCTGCGATCCCTACTCCTCGCGTTAGCGCTCCCTGACCTGCCAACCATTCCCACTCCTAATTACCCAATCCATTGACACCTCCCAAATCTAAGGAGCTCAATGGAGCATCCCATTCTTTTCAGTTCCATTCCGGACTCCACCTGGAGTCATCCCCTCACTTTCAATCTCGCGTTCTAATTCTTGCGTTATTAACATTAAGTATTCTGTGTAGCCGTCAACGGCATATTCCTCCAGTTCCTTTCATTAAAGTTCATATTTTGCATTTAAATCGATCTCTGATCATTCCGACTCCCTAACACTCGTCGTATGTGGTATCGAATCCTTCGTTGCATTCTTCACACAGATTCTTTATATATTGTGCGACAGAGCCCATCAGGAAGCTCGGTACAATCTACGGATTCTGTGCGAAGCCAGCTATTGCTTCCATTAACGTAAATTCACGCTTGTTGCCCGTACGATACCACATGCCTCGTCGCGCCGGGCGTAAGTACCAATTGAAGAAGCTCCTCCGCGACTATTTCCGCGAAGAGGCCGTCAAAGACGAATTCACTAGAGTCATCGGGGTGCGCGGAGTTCCGATAATCATTCGCGATACGATATTCACAGGGAAAGTTCGCATCGTTTCGATCCAGAAGGAGCAGATTCCTTGGAGGACACCTGCTCGACTTTCACTGCAGCCTATCGATCTCGCCAGAGATCGATCCTCCTATCAGTCAGCTGAGCACGCTGCCTACCCGGCTCCCCAAGACTAGCGAAGGCTGGGGGATTCATATTACGAGAACGGCGACTAGTATCGTCGTTGACTAGGTCAGGGTCCGGCCCTCGACCTCACTCGAGACCGATCTTCTTATCTGCCGGCCGAGCACGTGGCGCGCCCGACTCACACAAGGCGAACGGAGCCCGGAAGGATCATCTTACGAGAGCGGCGGCTGGTATCGTTATTGTCTAGGTCAAGATCCGGCGAGTGCTATCTGTAAACCGTAGGGAACCCGTAGCGTCGTGACCCGAGTTAGACACGGTTAGACTCGCCGTGTGGACTCAAAAGCTGAGTTAATTATTAGCGTCTTGATCCGCGAGCTCCCAAGTTGCTTTAAGGGTATAGACTCGGCTCGAGCGAGAGTGTGGTGGCACACTCACAGACCGCTAGACACTGTATACGTACACGAGATTGCAAGGGTCCGGCTCTAGATGGTATCCGTCTCGCTAATGCACATTTGGGGCCCCTACGTAGTCACAATCGCTAGATAAAAGATCAATCTAGCGCGCGAGCTCGTAAAAGTGGCCTACTTTTGCGTTTTCGAGGCGTAATTTGCATTATTCGACAGCATGTAGCGGAGCCGCGAAAAGCATTGGGCGGCGCGATAGTGCTGCCACTGTCAAGAGAGACACACATTTTCTTAAATATCGAGAGAAGTGGGATCCTTATAGAAACGGTGGGAACCTCGCGCGCTAGCGGGGACACATACAATGTCAATGCAATGTTTATTATGTTAAAACAAACGTATTTAAATCAACCGTTCATCTAGAGCCGAAGCACCGACGTCGGTGGCCGAAGCATACACTCATAAGGGACGGTTCTCTGAAACTACACCTCCGGAATTTTTCCGCTACGAGCGCTGAAGTCTGGTTCTTGTCATTCGGTCACCAGGCAATTCAATCACTGTATCGATAAACCGGGGGTTGAGAAGTGTTGCCGGTAAGTTAGGCTTCATACGCAAACGTGACGTCACTATACCACCGACGAGATACTGTTAAAGACTGCCAGCCTTATGGGAGTTGGCGAGCCCGCATATTTCGGTGTTTCCTACGCCCTCTAGGATATATTCTGGCTCCATCCAGAGAAACAGAAGGCCAACGACGGCATTTGTGTCGGTGAAGAAGACCACTGAGGAGATTCTCGTCGCGATGTATCGGTGAGAATGCGAATTATCACGAAACTATATCGATTATTATTAAATGTTACATTCTCCGCCATATTTCAGACGATGTTTTGGCATTATTGTGGCACTATTTCGAATTTTTAGCGATGTGGTATATCAGATCACTGTAACTGTCATGTTATCCCCGCGCCCGTTGCGCCCGGTTACCGGGCTCGCTGAATAGCACAGGGGCTGGCAGTCTGTAATAGTATCTCGTCGGTGACTATACGGCTGACGATGATGCTGCGTTGGTGTGCTCGAGTGAGAGTGTGTAGCACAGCTCACCGCTCGGGAAGCGTATGCGTGTGCCTAGACGGATAGTAAGGGTTCAGCTCCCGACGTTATTCGTCTCGCTAATGCACATTTGAGACCCCTACATAGTCACAATCGCTAGATAAAAGATCAATCTAGTGCGTGACCTCGCCCAAGTGGCCTACTTTTGCGTTTTCGAGGCGTAATTTACATTATTCGGCAGCGCAATGTCTGCCCGCGAGGCCTGCTTACAGAGCCTCCCGGGCTGACATAATAGGCAGAATAATGTAAATTACGCCTCGAAAACGCAAAACTAGGCCACTTGGGCGAGCTCACGAACTAGATTGATCTTTTATCTAGCGATTGTGACTACGTAGGGGTCTCAAATGTGCATTAGCGAGACGAATAACGTCGGGAGCTGAACCCTTGCTATCCGTCTAGGCACACGCATACGCTTCCCGAGCGATGAGTGTGTGAGTGCGCCGCGCGGCGCGCGGTCCGGCTTTCACGCCTGCCTACAGAGCCTCCCGAGCAGACATCATGCTGCCGAATAATGTAAATTACGCCTCGGAAACGCAAAATTAGGCCACTTGGGCGAGCTCGCGCGCTAGATTGATCTTTTATCTGGCGATTGTGACTACGTAGGGTCTCAAATGTGCATTAGCGAGACAAATAACGTCCGGAACCGGACCCTTGCAAAGTTGCAATCCGCCTAGGCACACATACACGCTGCCCAAGCGTCACGCTTGCTGATGAAGCCTGACTTACCAGCAACATTTATTGATGCAGTGACTGCTGTCACCGCCGAGATGGTATCTCGTTAGCACTGCTGTGCCTCTCGACCACGGAGCACCGTGCTCTCGACAGTCTCGACGATTCAACGGGAGAACATGTACCCAGCTCCCCTACAGGACGGAGCTCAAACTAATCTCGAGGTCACAAACGGATCTACACCCTTAAAATACTTTTTAAATATTTCAATATTGCTTTTAAAAGAATTCTACAAAAATATCCTTGACTAGTGCGAAGTTAGAAATAAAAAACGAAGAGAATTGATGAAATAAAAAAAATGGACCTACGACGGGCGCGAACCTAGTATAGGCCGGTCCACAGTCGAATGCCTAATTTTTTTTTTTAAAAAAGCTTCATTCAGGAAACAATGATAAACAAGATTGCACATTGTTACATGTAGAGAATATACTACAACACATATCGGAGACAAAAAAAAATATATAAACGAGTTGAATGGTCAATATAATTTAACGCTCACAACCACTTATTCTATGTCTTAAAGGCTGGTCTTATACATAACTATAACTATTTTTTAGCATTATCCATAATTCTGGATTCTTTTTTTTGCTCGTTCTAATTCTTCCGTAAAAAAAAATAACAGGAAAAAGACGGAATTTTAATTTCTTAACCTCTATGTATCGGGTTGCGGGATATACAGGGTGTCCCAAAATTCGTGAAAATCCCGAAAGGGGGTGGTTCCTGAGACCATTCTAAGAGACATTTTCCTTTGCACCAATGTCAACTGCGGCTTTGTTTAGGAGTTATTAACGAAAAACACGGACCAATCAGAGCGCGCCCTAGCCCGCCGCGCCACGCCGCGCCGGCAAGCGAGTGTCGGTGGTACGCCGTAACATCGCAACGAACAAGAGTTTCTCGATAATGTGAATCCTCTCCGATTTCGATGAGCTTTGGATACGTTGTCAAGACCATGATTCTGAACAACATTTCTCTTTAGACTTTTTGGCGATCGGCTTTAGTTTACGAGATAATCGTAAAAAAAGAGAAGAAGCAGAAACTGATTGAATTAAAAACTCACGTATTAAGCCGTAAATCCATTTGCTGCTTCGAAATGTGTGTCACTGGGTCACTCGGTGACGAACTGCACAGATGTCTTCAGGTACACGGCAGCACCGAAAGCCAAGGGACGTACGGCCAGGTCGACGAACTGCACAGCCGGTGGTAGAAGGCCTAAGGGATGCGCGGTCAAGTCGACGATCCAGAATTTAACTTTCACTTTCGAATCGATAAATAATTCGTATGTTTATTTCACACAGGTGGCTTGAAATTTTTCCACACTCACAATCACTGTTCACATTTGTCAACACATAGTTATGCACTAATAATAATTGCCATATCCCTTGTACTGCTGCACAAATCACAACAATCAGGTAATGCAATCACTAGACTGCGGATTTCATGCGTTTGTAGCAAACATGAGTAGGTGCATTTTAAGACAGTAGAGAGATTAAAATAAATTCAAAAAACCAATGTATTATTTTCAAATTCTTAAAATGATCACAGTAAGACTCAAATATCTGTCTGGCTCCTGTCCCTTGTAATAGCGGCAGCCAACATTCATTTTGCATAAAGATTCGCAGTCTAGTGATTAGTTTAAATATCACTATAAAAAAAAACAGCTAATACATAGCAAACCGTTAGCTTTGAATTGACAAGTCTTTGGAGATGTTCTCTCTACCGCGGCTCGAACGACACTGATTTTCCGCAAGATTTTTCTAAAGAATTTAGGAAGGGCATTTAGAGTGTCGAAATTCGAAATGCACGCTGTAGCACGAGAACGACGGGACGGTTAGACGAAAAACAGAATGCGAGAAGGACCGCTGTAAGCTTTGTGGCAAACACATGTTTAGTTTTTCCTGTAGATTGGTACGCAGAGTCGATGGGTAACCGCTCGAAAGCGTCGTCTGTCCTTCTTTTAGAAAGTTTCTTAAGGAAGGTATAGGACAATAGGGATGCTACGCTGACCTGACATTTTTACCCCTTGCTGGGTAAAAGGACGGATGACGTTTTCGAACAGTTACCCATCGACTCTGCGTACCAACCTGCAGGAAAAACTAAACATGTGTTTGCCACAAAGCTTACAGCGGTCCTTCTCGCATTCTGTTTTTCGTCTAACCGTCCCGTCGTTCTCGTGCTACAGCGTGCATTTCGAATTTCGAGACTCTAAATGCCCTTCCTAAATTCTTTAGAAAAATCTTGCGGAAAATCAGTGTCGTTCGAGCCGCGGTAGAGAGAACATCTCCAAAGACTTGTCAATTCAAAGCTAACGGTTTGCTATGTATTAGCTGTTTTTTTTTATAGTGATATTTAAACTAATCACTAGACTGCGAATCTTTATGCAAAATGCCAGACAGATATTTGAGTCTTACTGTGATCATTTTAAGAATTTGAAAATAATACATTGGTTTTTTGAATTTATTTTAATCTCTCTACTGTCTTAAAATGCACCTACTCATGTTTGCTACAAACGCATGAAATCCGCAGTCTAGTGATTGCATTACCTGATTGTTGTGATTTGTGCAGCAGTACAAGGGATATGGCAATTATTATTAGTGCATAACTATGTGTTGACAAATGTGAACAGTGATTGTGAGTGTGGAAAAATTTCAAGCCACCTGTGTGAAATAAACATACGAATTATTTATCGATTCGAAAGTGAAAGTTAAATTCTGGATCGTCGACTTGACCGCGCATCCCTTAGGCCTTCTACCACCGGCTGTGCAGTTCGTCGACCTGGCCGTACGTCCCTTGGCTTTCGGTGCTGCCGTGTACCTGAAGACATCTGTGCAGTTCGTCACCGAGTGACCCAGTGACACACATTTCGAAGCAGCAAATGGATTTACGGCTTAATACGTGAGTTTTTAATTCAATCAGTTTCTGCTTCTTCTCTTTTTTTACGATTATCTCGTAAACTAAAGCAGATCGCCAAAAAGTCTAAAGAGAAATGTTGTTCAGAATCATGGTCTTGACAACGTATCCAAAGCTCATCGAAATCGGAGAGGATTCACATTATCGAGAAACTCTTGTTCGTTGCGATGTCACGGCGTACCACCGACACTCGCTTGCCGGCGCGGCGCGGCGCGGCGGGCCAGGACGCGCTCTGATTGGTCCGTGTTTTTCGTTAATAACTCCTAAACAAAGCCGCAGTTGACATTGGTGCAAAGGAAAATGTCTCTTAGAATGGTCTCAGGAACCACCCCCTTTCGGGATTTTTACGAATTTTGGGATACCCTGTATACATATACAGGGTGTCCCAAAACCCCTTCGACTCCGAGAAATGGGAGGTTCCTTAGGTCATTTGAAGCAACATTTTCCTTTGCAACAAAGTCAGCCGGGGCTTTGTTTAGGAGTTATTAACGAAAAACACGGACCAATCACAGCGCGACCTCGACGCGCGATGGCACGTTCAGCCCGGAGCGCCGGGAGACGAGCGTGGTGTAACGCCGCGATGCCGTAACGAACAAGAGTTTCTCGAGATTATGTGAATCCTCCCCGATTTGGATGAGCTTTGGATATGTTGTCAAGACCATGATTCTGAACAACATTTCCCTTTACAGTTTTTGTCAGCCGGCTTTAGTTTACGCGATAAATGTAAAAACTTGTAATTGTAAATCGATCGATTGTACTATCTTCTATCCGATTTGGATGAGCTTTGGATATGTTGTCAAGACCATGATTCTGAACAACATTACCCTTTACAGTTTTTGTCGGTCGGAAGAACTTTACTTGTCAATTCATATGGGTGGATCTCTTTACCCGACTTACGGCAACTTTACCCGAACGAGGGAAGAAGCAGAAACTAATTGTATTAAAAACTCACTTATTCAGCCGTAAATCCATTTGATGCTTCGAAAGGTGTGTCACTGGGTCACTCGGTGACGAACTGCACAGATGTCTTCAGGTATACGACAGTACCGAAAGCTAAGGGACGTACGACCAGGTCGACGAACTGCACAGCCGCTGGTAGAAGGCCTAAGGGATGCGCGGTCAAGTCGACGATCCAGAATTTCACATTCACTTTCGAATCGATAAATAATTCGTATGTTTATTTCACACAGATGCCTTGAAATTTTTCCACACTCACAATCACTGTTCACATTTGTCAACACATAGTTATGCACTAATAATAATTGCCATATCCGTGTCCTGCTGCACAAATCACAACAATCAGGGAATGCAATTACTAGACTGCGGATTTCATGCATTTGTAGCAAACATGAGTAGGTGCATTTTAATACAGTAGAGAGATTAAAATAATTTCAAAACACCAATGTATTATTTTCAACTTCTTAAAATGATCACAGTAAGAATCAAATATCTGTCTGGCTCCTGTCCCTTGTAATAGCGGCAGCCAACTTTCATTTTACATAGAGATCCGCAGTCTAGTGATTGGATTAAATAATCGTTTAATTAGTTTAAGCAATTATTATTAGTGCATAACTATGTGTTGACAAATGTGAACAGTGATTGTGAGTGTGGAAAAATTTCAAGGCATCTGTGTGAAATAAACATACGAATTATTTATCGATTCGAAAGTGAAAGTGAAATTCTGGATCGTCGACTTGACCGCGCATCCCTTAGGCCTTCTACCAGCGGCTGTGCGGTTCGTCGACCTGGTCGTACGTCCCTTAGCTTTCGGTACTGTCGTATACCTGAAGACATCTGTGCAGTTCGTCACCGAGTGACCCAGTGACACACCTTTCGAAGCATCAAATGGATTTACGGCTGAATAAGTGAGTTTTTAATACAATTAGTTTCTGCTTCTTCCCTCGTTCGGGTAAAGTTGCCGTAAGTCGGGTAAAGAGATCCACCCATATGAATTGACAAGTAAAGTTCTTCCGACCGACAAAAACTGTAAAGGGTAATGTTGTTCAGAATCATGGTCTTGACAACATATCCAAAGCTCATCCAAATCGGGTAGAAGATAGTACATCGATCGATTTACAATGACAAGTTTTTACAATTATGTATCTCGTAAACTAAAGCCGGCCGACAAAAACTGTAAAGGGAAATGTTGTTCAGAATCATGGTCTTGACAACATATCCAAAGCTCATCCAAATCGGGGAGGATTCACATAATCTCGAGAAATTCTTGTTCGTTACGGCGTCGCGGCGTTACACCACGCTCGTCTCCCGGCGGTCCGGGCTGAACGTGCCATCGCGCGTCTAGGTCGCGCTGTGATTGGTCCGTGTTTTTCGTTAATAACTCCTAAACAAAGCCCCGGCTGACATTGGTGCAAAGGAAAATGTTGCTTCAAATGACCTAAGGAACCTCCCATTTCCCGGAGTCGAAGGGGTTTTGGGACACCCTGTATACAGAACAATGCGGATAACTTATCTGACTACCACTTGCACACTATTATTTACATACTCATTCATTCATTCATTCAATCTTGTACTTTTTGATATCTATACAGGTTGTCCCAAATGTGGTGTACTTAATTGAAATGGGAGGTTCCTGAGACCATTCTAAGAGACATTTTCCTTTGCACCAATGTCAACTGCGGCTTTGTTTAGGAGTTATTAACGAAAAACACGGACCAATCAGAGCGCGCCCTGGGCCGCCGCGCCGCGCCGTGTCGCGCCTTGCCGGTAAGCGAGTGTCGGTGGTACGCCGTGACATCGCAACGAACAAGAGTTTCTCGATTATGTGAATGCTCTCCGATTTCAATGAGCTTTGGATATGTGGTCAAGATCATTATTCTGAACAACATTTCTCTTTAGACTTTTTGGCGATCGGCTTTAGTTTACGAGATTATCGCGAGAAACTTTACTTGTAAATCATGGGATCGATGTACTACTAGCTTCTATCCGATTTCAATGAGCTTTGGATATGTGGTCAAGACCATTATTCTGAATAACATTTCTCTTTAGACTATTTGGCGGTTGGCTTTAGTTTACGAGATTATCGTAAAAAAAGATAAGTAGCACAGAAACTGATTGTATTAAAAACTCACGTATTCAGCCGTAAATCCATTTGCTGCTTCGAAATGTGTGTCTTGAAATTTCTCCACACTCACAATCATTGTTCACATTTGTCAACACATAGTTATGCACTAATAATAATTGCCATATCCCTTGTACTGCTGCACAAATCACAACAATCAGGTAATGCAATCACTAGACCGCGGATTTCATGTTGTTAAACGCGAACGATACAGTTTCGTATGATTCAGCGCCGCGACCACCCCCCTCGTCGTCCCTACAGCACCGCGGCGAGTCTTCACCTCGAAGCGAGCTCCCGTATGTGTGTACGGTGGGGGAATCCACCGATTACCGGTAAATAGGACCCCCAGCCAGTTTTGAAGTTGGTTCCGTTGTAACCTCCTCTGCGAGTACACACGCGAATTATATAATAGCTACGAGCAAGTTTCAAAAACGACCGATAATCTCCTCTGCGAGAAACACGTAGAATAATCTCCCCTGCGAGCTCTGTTCTTTCGGGTTAAAGTGTGTCCGTAGCCTCAGCAACAATAAAGTGCTTGTTTTGTGAACCGTAACACGCGGGTGGAACAATTGACTGAAACCTCTCACGAAGATCCAACCTCCGACCGAATTTTCTCCTGTCCTTCTTCACGCGAGTCCAACGCATTTATCGTTCACGGATCCTCAGTTCCCTAAAGGGTTCGTGTAACAGTTTTTGGTCCTTCGAGCCGGATTAGTGAAGAAACCTGGATCGGTCGGAAAACGTTAGAGGCGAAACCAACCGTCCATTTCAAACGAGTGTGTCGGGTCTCGTGACTTTCAAAGTAAAAACACGCTGTGAACATGAATACAAGTGTCACGGAGACCTTCGAAGCGGTGCTGGAGCGGCAAACACAGGCGTTTGCTCAATTCACGAAAATATTGGCGAATACGAAGAAAAAAGGGGTCGACAACTACACCGTGGAGTATCTGGACACCAGGCTGACCATGTATCAGGAGACCTGGACCCAGATTACTTCTTTCAACGGGTACCTCCAAGCGTACCGGAAAGCGGACCGGACGAAAGAAGACCTACCTTACTTCAAGGCCGGAACAATGGATCGGATGGAGGACGCGTACCTTGATGGCTGGTCCTACCTACGGGAGCAGCTGGCCCATCTACGCCCCCCCCCCCATCACACCCCCTGCGGCGAATTCATCTATGGCGTTTCCAGCTAGCATGGTAACTCGTCCCGCGCATGTTAAATTACCCCGGATCGAACTCCCGAAATTTGACGGCGATTACACGCGTTGGAAATCGTTCGAATCGCGATTCAATTCCGCGGTAATTGTAAACGAAACCTTGACGGGCTCAGAACGATTGCAGTACTTGCTTAGCGCATTGTCGGGCGAAGCACTAGAATCGATACAGCACCTCGATGTAACGGACGCGAACTTCCAGATCGGCTGGACACGTCTCAAGGAAATTTACGATAACGAACGAGTTATTGTACATACGCTGATGCAAAAACTTTATTCCTTGAAATCGATCAAATTGTCGCAGCTCGACTCGCTGAATCAGTTCACGATTCATTATCGTAACACCCTCGAGGCGTTGTACAAGTTAGGTAGAGGCACGAAAGAGGATCATCTCGTTTATTTCGTTTCGAGCAAGTTCGACCGCGAATTAGAAACGGAGTGGAACAAAACCCTCGGAGATGCACGAACCTACCCAACATACGCGGCGATGGAAAAGTTTGTTTTAGAACAAACCGCGGCGGTTAAGATGTCCAATCAACCGACGCAACAACTACAATCCTCCGCGGGTCCTGCGAAACCGTTACGACAAAAAACGAACGCGCACGTGATTGAAGAAAGTAGGCCGTCTCCTACTTGTTTTCTTTGCAAAGAAGCGCACGTACCCCGCGACTGGAGCATGTTCCGTAGCCTCTCGCCACTAGCGCGCTTCGAGACGCTGAAAAGTCAACACGCGTGCATAAATTGCCTCGGCGCGAATCACACCGTGTCGAATTGCCCGAGCACAAACGTGTGTAGACAGTGTGGTGAAAAGCACCACACATTGCTGCACCGCGGAGAATCCAGGGCCCTCAGCAGACCCAAAACGAGTGGTTACCGAAACCATGCATCTTCGGTCCAGCCCTCGAGATTAGACGCGTCTACCACTCTTCAGACACCGTTATCGGCTCAAGCCCCTGCGCGGCCCGCGAATTCAGAAGAAATCGGTAGTAACGTTGCGACACATTTCGCCGAAGCCAGTCCGAATGGCATTCAGACTGTCCTACTGGCTACCGCAATGGTCAAAGTTTTCGCGCCCAACGGTCAGTCGCGATTAGCCCGCGCGCTATTAGACCAGGGGTCTCAATCCTCGTTCGTGTCCACCAATCTTGTACAGCAGCTACGTTTACAAAAAGTCCGATCACCGATTTCCGTGACCGGTCTCGGCGGCGAACAAACAAGCAACATTGATTATAGTGTGCAACTGCGGATAGGTTCGTCCAAACAGGAGTCAACAGCACTGTCAACCCGTGCGTTCATAGTGCGCGGTATAACGCAGTACGCGCCGCCGGCGATCCAGATGGAAAATTACAGCGCCCTGTTCGATCTCGCGCTCGCGGACCCCGAGCCCGCATCAAAGCAACGTATCGAATTGCTCCTAGGCGCGGATATCTTCGCGCAAATTCTACGACCTGGCGTTCGACTCCCCAGTAACCAAGGACCGATTGCGCAAAATACGGTATTCGGTTGGATCTTGTCCGGATGCATCAACACCCCGGAAAACCATCGCGTCGCGGTTACCACGCATCACGGGACAATCACGGATCCACTCGAACGTGCGTTAACTCGTTTTTGGGAAACGGAAGCGGTCCCTGAAACGCGTATCCTCACTCCCTTGGAAATAGAATGCGAGCGGCACTTCGAAAAAACCTACTCGCGCGACGCTACCGGCAGATTCGTGGTGCGGTTACCGTTTCTCAAGTCGGTCCCTGAGGACTTCCTCGGAGATTCACTCCGAGGAGCCACCGCGTCACTGGCACGTCTGACCCGGAAACTACGCGAAAACGAGGCGGTAAAATGCGAATATAATGCGTTCATCCGCGAGTATGAGTCGCTCGGCCACATGAACCGTCTCGATGGCGTCGACCGTTCGAGGAATTACATTCCACATCGCGCCGTTCTCCGAGAGGAAAGCTTGACTACAAAGCTCCGAGTCGTTTTTAATGCGTCGAGCCAAACGTCTAGCGGATACTCCTTAAACGACATCCTACTTACTGGTCCGAAGTTACAGTTAGATATCACTCACATCTTATTAGCGTGGCGAATCCACAAATATGTTCTAGTGGCGGACATTGAGAAAATGTTCCGTCAAATTCTCATCCACCCACAAGATCGCAAATATCAATGCATCTTGTGGAGAAGCGAATCTACCGGTAATCTCGAGACGTTCGAATTGAATACGGTAACCTACGGAACCGCCTGCGCCCCGTACCTCTCGATGCGCGTTATACAAGAAGTAAACAAGTTGGAAGGTTCGGAATACCCCCTCGCGTCCCCGATTCTTCGCAACAGTGTTTATGTCGACGACGTATTCATGGGCGCGCCGGACAAACAGCTGCTCGAACAGACTAGAATACAAGTCTGTCAGCTGTTGTCTCGAGGCGGATTCAATCTGCGAAAATGGGCGGGCAACGATGCCGAATCCCTGCGAAATATTCCCGAAACCACACATTCACACGCGGTGGATCTGCGAATATTCAATGATTCGGAACTCAAAGTCCTCGGAATCAGGTGGATCCCCTCGGACGACGCGTTCTATTTTGACTTACAAAAACTGGCGGTCAGAAAGGAGAAGATGAGCAAGCGCGAATTGCTCTCGGAGATTGCGACGTTGTTCGACCCTCTAGGATGGTTGTCTCCAATTGTTGTTCGAGCCAAAATCTTGATGCAGCAACAATGGCTCGAACGAATCAGCTGGGATGACTGCGTATCGGACGACACCCGCGAAACCTGGAACCTCTTCTGTATGGACTGGCGTGCTTTAACCGCAATGAGGGTCCCGCGGTGGATCCAGTACGCCCCTGACTCACTCGAAATCCAACTACATGGATTCAGCGACGCATCTCGTGCCGCCTTTTCATGCGCGATTTACGCCCGCGTAACGTCGCTCACCGGCGAAACGCATACAACGCTGCTCACAGCTAAATCGCGAGTAGCTCCAATAAAAACTGTCTCTATCCTTATCCTCGAGTTAAACGGAGCCGTCATGCTAACTGAATTGGCCGCTCACGTGACCCACTCGATCGGGATACCGGTAACGAAGACGGTTTGCTGGACGGACTCCACGATTGTCCTCGCATGGTTGCGGAAACACCCAGCAGCTTGGAAGACCATGGTGGCCAACAGGACGTCCAAGATCCACTCCACACTGCCGAATGCCGTCTGGAGACACGTGCCGACGCACTACAATCCTGCAGACCTGAATTCGCGTGGTGTAAGTGCAGAAGCACTGCTGTCATCGACGCTGTGGATCGAAGGTCCATCGTGGTTGAAGAGGGACGAAGAAGACTGGCCCGTTCAGCAGACCTACGAAATGGAGGAGGAAAAATGTAAAACCGCCGTACATAATACGGTCACAATCAAAGATTGGGATGCTCTGTCTCGCTTCTCTAGCTGGCAACGCCTAATCCGCGTATTCTGTCACGTGCGGCGATTTATAAACACGGTGCGAAAGCAAACAAGCACCGCGCCCCCCTCGTTCCTCACCGTCTCGGAGCTACGCGATTCGGAAATAACAATACTGCGAATAATCCAACGCAGCTCGTTCGCAACCGAAATCGCCGCGTTCGCGCGGAACAAACCGTTGACCAATAGCTCGTCACTTTTACCGCTCAACCCTTTCATCGACCAATACGGAGTCGTACGCGTAGGCGGGAGGCTCAGAAACTCCTTTCTGCCTTGGGAAACGAAGCACC
The DNA here is from genome assembly GCF_051020765.1 of Lasioglossum baleicum. Taxonomy (NCBI): domain Eukaryota; kingdom Metazoa; phylum Arthropoda; class Insecta; order Hymenoptera; family Halictidae; genus Lasioglossum; species Lasioglossum baleicum. Next base: position 4,846,010 of record NC_134945.1, read on the forward strand.
CCGCGATATTGCCGAAACATCACGTTTCCGACCTCATTATTCGGGAATCGCATCTTCTCTCCTTGCATGGCGGAAATCAAATCACGACGTACACAACAAGACAAAAATATTGGATCCTAGGGTTGCGTAATTCGGTCCGTCGCGTGATTCATAAGTGCGTCAAATGCGCGCGTTGGCGGGCGGAAACTGCAACGTAGGTAATGCAAGACCTCGCGACGTCACGTTGCCGTCCGTCCCCTCCATTCTCTCACATTGGAGTCGATTACGCCGGTCCCTACCAAGTACGAGACGCACCCGGGCGCGGAAAGCGAACTTATAAAAAATACATTGCAGTATTTATCTGTTTTGCTACTCACGCGGTCCATTTAGAGTTGGTTGATGATTGCTCCACGGCTGCCTTCCTCGCAGCCTTCGACCGCTTCACGTCCAGACGTGGTGTTCCTCAGACGATCACTAGCGACAATGGCACGAATTTCGTAGGCGCGTCCAACGAACTCGCTCGACACTTCGTCGAAGTCACAAATTCGCCGGAATTGAAAAATCGATGCTCCACTCTTCGAATTCAGTGGAAGTTCTATCCCCCGGGCGCTCCTCATCACGGAGGAATGCAGGAAGCCGCAGTCCGGTCAACCAAGCATCATCTTCGTCGTATCATGGGGTCGTTCGCGTCAACCTCCAAAGAGATGTCCACCACACTGCTTTGCGAGGTGGAAGCCACGTTAAACTCGCGTCCGATTACTCGGGTGCGCGACGACCCAGAGTGTCTTGAAATCCTTACGCCAGGGCACTTTTTAACCGGTAGTCCGCTGATTTCACGTCCGGTTCCTCCCGTGATTGACGAGCCGACAACGCACTTATCACGATGGCAACAAGTGCAAAAATTCCACGAACTGCTGTGGCGCGTATGGTCCCGCGAGTACTTGCAGGAACTGCAGTCGCGGTACAAATGGCAAACTGGACAAAAGGATCTGACTGTAGGAGCGGTAGTCCTCTTGGACAACCCCCTACTACCTCCTAACAAATGGGAATTAGGGAGGGTCGTAAAAACGTTCCCAGGTAAAGACGGCCACGTACGAGTGGTGGAGGTTAAGACCGCGTCCTCAACATATAAACGACCCATCACTCGCGTCTACCAGTTACCAGTAAACAACTGAAGGCACCCCCCGAATAATGTTGTCGAGCGTGCGACGTCACGACCTAAGTGACATAATAGTCGCGGCCGGCCGTCGGCCCAGGTGTCATCATCCGAAACATTGTAAATATTGTAAATAGTTAGTATGTGTGTGTATGTGTATGTATGTATGGGGAGCTCTTCGAGATATATAGATTATCCGTTTCTGTTGCGCGACCGCGCAAGGCGGGCGGTTTGTTAAACGCGAACGATACAGTTTCGTATGATTCAGCGCCGCGACCACCCCCCTCGTCGTCCCTACAGCACCGCGGCGAGTCTTCACCTCGAAGCGGGCTCCCGTATGTGTGTACGGTGGGGGAATCCACCGATTACCGGTAAATAGGACCCCCAGCCAGTTTTGAAGTTGGTTCCGTTGTAACCTCCTCTGCGAGTACACACGCGAATTATATAATAGCTACGAGCAAGTTTCAAAAACGACCGATAATCTCCTCTGCGAGAAACACGTAGAATAATCTCCCCTGCGAGCTCTGTTCTTTCGGGTTAAAGTGCGTCCGTAGCCTCAGCAACAATAAAGTGCTTGTTTTGTGAACCGTAACACGCGGGTGGAACAATTGACTGAAACCTCTCACGAAGATCCAACCTCCGACCGAATTTTCTCCTGTCCTTCTTCACGCGAGTCCAACGCATTTATCGTTCACGGATCCTCAGTTCCCTAAAGGGTTCGTGTAACAATGTATTTGTAGCAAACATGAGTAGGTGCATTTTAATACAGTAGAGAGATTAAAATAATTTCAAAACACCATAGTATTATTTTCAACTTCTTAAAATGATCACAGTGAGAATCAAATATCTGTCTGGCTCCTGTCCCTTGTAATAGCGGCAGCCAACATTAATGTTGCATAAAGATCCGCAGTCTAGTGATTAGTTTAAATATCACTATCAAAAACACAGCTAATAGCAACCGTTAGCTTTGAATTGACAAGTCTTTGGAGATGTTCTCTCTACCGCGGCTCGAACGACACTGATTTTCCGCAAGATTTTTCTAAAGAATTTAGGAAGGGCATTTAGAGTGTCGAAATTCGAAATGCACGCTGTAGCACGTTTACGAAAACGACGAGACGGTTAGATGAAAAACAGGACGCGAGAAGGACCGCTGTAAGAGTTACGGCAAACACATGTTTCGTTTTTCCTGCAGATTGGTACGCAGAGTCGATGGGTAACCGCGGGTTCGAAAACGTCATCCGTCCTTTTACCCAGCAAGGGGTAAAAATGTCAGGTCAGCGTACCATCCCTATTGTCCTATACCTTCCTTAAGAAACTTTCTAAAAGTAGGACAGACGACGTTTTCGAACGGTTACCCATCGACTCTGCGTACCAATCTGCAGGAAAAACTGAACATGTGATTGCCATAAATCTTTAAGCGGTCCTTCTCGTATCCTATTTTTCGTCTAACCGTCCCTTCGTTTTCGTAAACGTGCTACAGCGTGCATTTCGAATTTCGACACTCTAAATGCCCTTCCTAAATTCTTTAGAAAAATCTTGCGGAAAATCACTGTCGTTCGAGCCGCGGTAGAGAGAACATCTCCAAAGACTTGTCAATTCAATGCTAACGGTTGCTATTAGCTGTGTTTTTGATATTGGTATTTAAACTAATCACTAGATTGCGGATCTTTATGCAAAATTAATGTTGGCTGCCGCTATTACAAGGGACAGGAGCCAGACAGATATTTGAGTCTTACTGTGATCATTTTAAGAATTTGAAAATAATACATTGGTTTTTTGAATTTATTTTAATCTCTCTACTGTCTTAAAATGCACCTACTCATGTTTGCTACAAATGCATGAAATCCGCAGTCTAGTGATTGCATTACCTGATTGTTGTGATTTGTGCAGCAGTACAAGGGATATGGCAATTATTATTAGTGCATAACTATGTGTTGACAAATGTGAACAGTGATTGTGAGTGTGGAGAAATTTCAAGGCTTCTGTGTGAAATAAACATACGAATTTTTTATCGATTCGAAAGTGAAAGTTAAATTTTGGATCGTCGACTTGATCGCGCATCCCTTAGGCCTTCTACCACCGGCAGTGCAGTTCGTCGACCTGGCCGTACGTCCTTTGGCTTTCGGTACTGCCGTATACCTGAAGACATCTGTGCAGTTCGTCACCGAGTGACCCAGTGACACACATTTCGAAGCAGCAAATGGTTTTACGGCTGAATACGTGAGTTTTTAATACAATCAGTTTCTGCTTCTTCTCTTTTTTTACGATTATCTCGTAAACCAAAGCCAACCGCCAAATAGTCTAAAGAGAAATGTTGTTCAGAATAATGGTCTTGACCACATATCCAAAGCTCATTGAAATCGGATAGAAGCTAGTAGTACATCGATCCCATGGATTTACAAGTAAAGTTTCTCGCGATTCCCACTATGCGATTCTTGTAGAGTTTTCCGCGCTGATTCCGAATCTGGTTTTAATTTTTTTCCTATACGTCCAGTTTTTGAGAAAATGGAGTTTAAAAAAAAGACATATTTTTCAACTTTAAACAAATATTGCGATGTTATTATAAAAGATATTGAATTGTTCTTTACAGCAAAAGATTCTGTAGACTTTCCCGAATACAGTGATATCCAATATTAATACATTAGATTGTTTAAACATGTTTAAACAATGATTAAAGACGGAGATGCACCACTTTTGCACCAATTTTTGCGGATATTTTCGAATTTATCTCAAAAAATAAGGGTCCAGCGAAAAATTGAACTATACCACGCGAAAGAGCAGACTTTTATCTTGAGAAACCCCCCTGTGAAGTTTGCATGGTCGACGTTTTTTTCGAACCAGAAAGCAAAATATCTTCGCCCGACAAGAGTTGTCACCAGTGGCGCTCACCACCAGAACGGTCGTTCGCCGCTCCGTATTCCGTCGCTGCGCCGTATCCCGTCCCGAGCGCCACTGGCGGAAACTCATGTTGCGCGAAGATATTTTGCTTTCTGGTTCGAAAAAAACGTCGACCATGCAAACTTCACAGGAGGGTTTCTCAAGATAAAAGTCTGCTCTTTCGCGTGGTATAGTTCAATTTTTCGCTGGACCCTTATTTTTTGAGATAAATTCGAAAATATCCGCAAAAATTGGTGCAAAAGTGGTGCATCTCCGTCTTTAATCATTGTTTAAACATGTTTAAACAATCGTAATGTATTAATATTGGATATCACTGTATTCGGGAAAGTCTACAGAATCTTTTGCTGTAAAGAACAATTCAATATCTTTTATAATAACATCGCAATATTTGTTTAAAGTTGAAAAATATGTCTTTTTTTTAAACTCCATTTTCTCAAAAACTGGACGTATAGGAAAAAAATTAAAACCAGATTCGGAATCAGCGCGGAAAACTCTACAAGAATCGCATAGTGGGAATCGAAATACTTTTTGGCTGTTGGACAGTGTAATAGGAAAGCTTCTGGAGGGATATTTCCAGTATTGCACGTTCTTGTGTAATATTCGTCATTTGGGTATAGCGAACTAGAAATTAAATTGTTGTTTCTTATATGTCTAATTTTTGCGAAATAATCTCTATTTAATTTTATCATAAAGCTATCTATCCTTGGTATATTTGCCGTGTCATATAGTTTTTTACATGTTTCGAATTTTTTGAAATTCGATTCTCTACTCCTATATACACGCGTACACGCTCTTAGACATTTACGTTCGAATTTTCTAATAGATTCTATTATATGTGGGCTCGTGTTAAACCAAATAGGGCAACCATATGAGATTATAGGTCTGATCAAGAGCATGTAACGTAATTTTTTAATTTGCGGATTTAGGTAATCGGAATGGAATATTTTGCTGTTAGCCATGAATGCTTTTCTAGCTTTTTCCATTTGTATTTTTATGTGTTCGTTTAGTATTATTCGGTTATCTAAGTAAATTCCGAGGTATCGTACTAGATTTTTGTGCGGAACTGTTGTATCGTCAATTTTTATCTGGAATGATTTGTAGGAGTTTCTAAAAGTTTTGCTCTGTTTGTATATTTTTGGCCTGAATAAAATAGTTTCGCATTTTGTTGGGTTTATTTTTAACTTCCAGGTTTTATAGTATTCATTTATTTTGTTAACTATTGATTGCATTTTGGCTTGGAGATTTTTGACGTTTTTTCCTGTGATGTATATTATTAAGTCATCTGCGAAAAATATGACTTTTATGTCTGTTGAATCCGGTATATCAAATAGGTTCGGAATTTCTGCATTGAAAAAGTTAAAAAGAATCGGAGCTGTAACTGTTCCTTGTTGCAGGCCATCTTCCATTTCGACTAGAATATCTTCGTGTGTGTTTGTGTAAAATTTTTTGTTCAGTAACATGCTCGATAGTATTTTTAACAGGTGTGATTCGCAGCCTTTTTTTTCATTTTGTATAAGAGACCTTTGACCCACACTGTGTCAAAGGCCTTTTCTAGATCTATAAGGCAGGCTGCCACATTCTCTTTATTAAAAATAGCTGCGTGGATATCGGATGTTAGTTTATGTATTGCATGTATTGTACTTAGTTGATGTTTGAACCCGAATTGTGTGTCCGGAATTAAGTTGTTATCACCGTAAAATTTTTCTAGAGCTCTTTTTATTAGGATTTCGAATACTTTAGAGATATTGGGGAGAAGGCTGATTGGTCTGTAGCTAACAAGGGGAAGCCACGGTCGATGGGTCACGGATTTTTCTGAAACTTGCAGTACTTGAAGATATCTTCTCCAAATGTAATTTGATAAAGCAGTAGCGAGCGCTTCTCAAGATTTTTCGAGAAAATTGCATTTGAAAATCAGTTTACACGTTCATAAGGAGTTCCCGTTAAGAGGTCAATATGAAGTGAATAGCCGAGGGCGTAGCGAGGATTAGGGGAGAGTCGTGCAGTACCGACCGGCGTACTGTACCGACCAAAATTAATTTATGACTTTTCCAGGTCAAATGGCTACACTTCCTTTAAGAAAACAAATGAATATAACTATTGTGGGTAATATGTTTCGTTGCTACATTGTTCATTCGATTTTTTTCGCAGTTCTGACACATTTAGCGTGAGCGTTGATATTTCGAGTGTTAAGAGTTATTTTCTAGATCTGATAATTTATTTCTCAGGTAAGTAAATGACTTTGTTGAATTATGTATATTATACCTAGTCTATTAAGCATAATTAACGGGCCCTGTTTTGGAATTTTCTTTGTATATTATGTATACCATAACCTAAAATGTTTCCCCATGTTTGTCGTCCAGTACCGACCATCCAACTGTCGTGCAGTACCGACCAATCAACCATCGACCAGTATAAGCCAAACTTTTCTTATCTGTAAGTTCAATCTGTTAGCATTTGAAATGAAGTTAGAGAAGATGTTTATTCAATCTTTCTTCTACCTTTTCCCACAGAAAAATGTCCGAAATTCCAAAGCGGAAAAAACCATCATCAGTGCTCACTTTAAATATTAACGATAATTTTTCATTAACTTCTTTACGTGGTGTAACTTCAAAGTTCATGGAAATAGTAAAATCAATCTCTCCTAGCAACGACACATTAGAGTTGCAAACAAAAATGAGAAGACAACGGACGCAACAATCCGAAATCCTAACTTCGACCGTTTTTATAAACGAAGTTCAGAAAAAAAGGAACCTGGCTGACGAAAAAAAGATAAATGCGGAGAAAAGAAAAGCTGCAAGAAACGAAAAAGCCAAAGAAGCAGAAAAAAGGAAAGCTGAAACTCAATTAAGGAAAGGAAATAAGGAAAGATGTAAAAACTAAAAAAAAAAATGACATAATATATAAAAATATATAATTATTTTATTATTTGTATAAATAAAATTTGAATAAAAATGCGTATTCTAACATCTAAATGTCTTTGTAACGAGTCCGAATCCTCGTCACAACCGGATCTCTCCCTCGTTGCTGAATGGCTCGCCGAGCCAGGGTTCGCGGCGAGGGAAGCGGACGGGAGACGGTAGTTCGGGCGAGGTATGAAATAAACAGAACACGCGACGTAACTTTTACGTCTCACAGGGCCGCGGGTCGCGAAGATTTCCGATAACGTTCGCGGGTGCACGCACGCGGATTCGCGGTTCGCGGATCTGTCGGTCGATGACGGAAAACGGCCCGTCGCGGCAGGTACGGATTTTCCGCGACGGCTCGTCGACTTACTCGGATACGGGAACCGGCGGCTCGCGGCAACAGGTATTCGGGATCGGTCAGGACGGTTCGTGGGAACGGTGACGGGAACTTCGGCGCGAAGTTAAACGGATTCGTTCGACGGCACGTTGAACGAGCGAGGATACAACGGCGCGTTGCAAAAGGTGTCTCGACGGCACGTGGAGACGGCGACGGGAACTTCGGCGCGAAGTTAACGGATTCGTTCGACGGCACGTGGAACGGGCAAGGATACAACGGCGCGTTGCAAAAGGTGCCTCGACGGCGCGTGGAGACGGCGACGGGAACTTCGGCGCGAAGTTGAACGGAAGATTCGTTCGACGGCACGTTGAACGGGCGAGGATACAACGGCGCGTTGCAAAAGGTGCCTCGACGGCGCGTGGAGACGGCGACGGGAACTTCGGCGCGAAGTTAACGGATTCGTTCGACGGCACGTGGAACGGGCGAGGATACAACGGCGCGTTGCAAAAGGTGTCTCGACGGCACGTGGAGACGGCGACGGGAACTTCGGCGCGAAGTTGAACGGAAGATTCGTTCGACGGCACGTTGAACGGACGGGGATACAACGGCGCGTTGCACGGGGAACAGGAACGGTCGGGATCAGGGTCTTGACGGCTCGTCAGGGTAAGGCGCTTACCAGGGTTCCAGTCGACCAAGCGGCTCGCCTGCTGGACTCGGAAAGAGAGCGTGTCGCCTTCCGCGTTGCCTTTTATAGGCAAATTCGGTGATTACCGCGGGGTGCGCGGGTTGCGGTATGTATGCGGCGTCTGTCTCGAGGCGCGAAAACGCGGGAAGGTGCGTAGCGATGTGTCGCGCCTGGTTACGAGGCGTGAAATCGCGCGTTACGGGTTCGGTTTCGGTCGCGATCGTTCGGCGTGCTTCGGCAATACGCGAGTCTTCGCGTTAGTAGCAGAGCTGTACTGAGCCCGCTGTACAGGTCTGCTACATCTTTTTTTAACATTATTAATGATTTAGACTGAAAAATCTACTAAATACGTAATGGTCGGTACTGGACGACAATTCTTTGTTTCCTTCAAATTCTAATATCTTTATTCTTACAAATATTGAATACTAATTATTAAATTTCACAAAATCAATTTCTGGCCTTTTATTAAGTTCCCTTTGTGTTACAAATTCCTTTTTTTAATTTTAATTTTTACCGATTCTAGTCTACCTAATAACAAGAAAACTTAGAGCGGTCGGTACTGCACGACTCTCCCCTACTGGTAATCTGTAGGTTGCTGGTTCGTGTCTCGCTGTGGATTTTTTTTTTCTAGAACTTCGATACTCCTCCCTCAATTTTAAGCCTAAAATCTATTAATTATCACTTATTTTTATTTTTTAAGATGAAAATGCATGTTTTTTATTTGTTCGATCAAAATCAAAGTTTTTATTTGTGGCCGTTGGGAAATAAATCGAACAAAAAATAATTTCAAAATGTTATAGTTGCTTTATTATTGAAAATTCTCTCTGTATTGATTACATGCTAGTATGACACGAGCCAGGGTGATACTCGTCGTAAAAACATCAAAAACAATAATTCTTGCGGCATCTCGCACACACAATAAACGAAGCATTCGTACAAGAACACACGTTTTTCAGGACATCTATCGGAAAACACGCTTCATTCAAATTTACAAATATGTACCTCTCTGCTATCACAGAGTTTGGACGCAAACCACGCATAGTGTATCATATTCGCAAATATCGGAGAAGACAACTGATGGTGCACGATGGATTGTATTTTTATACAATCTTCTCTAGAATTTATTTCGCGTTTATGTTGAATTAAGTACGAGCAATTTTGCAGACGTTTTATTAAATTTTTTACTTGTCTGAAGAAATAAACATCGCACGGCTGGACCAGAGGTGTGCATTTTGGCGGTATTACCTTGACGCTGCACGTTGGCATACCCTCGTCATCCTGGAATAGCTCGTCGTACATTACCGGATCAGTCTGTCCTGTCCAAGAATCGATTAGTAATGCGAACTTCTTTTCTTGTACGTATGGCTTTAAACAATTCGTCAAATATTCTTTGAACAAAGCAGTTGTCAGTTTACCCGATTTGGAACTTGTTACAACTACGTTCTGGTATTTGGCCGAATACTAGTCCACCAACTTTCGCACCCTCGGTCCAAATTTTCCAGACTTTTCTTGCAGGCACACGAAAACGGTAGGTAACAATTTACCCGATAAAGTCACAGCGTACTGGGCAGTATACGAATGTATCATCTTGTTCACCCTCTGCATTTGGACAGAGACCACTTTTGATCCTCGTTGAGCGAGCGTCCTGCCGTAGGTCGATTGGTATTGGCATCCTGTTTGGTCCGTGTTGATGACAAAATCCATATGGAAATCTTTTATCAGCGCACGAGCTTGCGTGCAAAAAGTTTCTCCATCGTTGCGCTTTCGCTTTCCGAAACATATTTCGTGACTTTTCGTTGCCGGATTCTATGTTTTTGTTTAAATTGCGTTGTCCACGAAGCAGCCGCTTTAAATTTTAAATCGGAGAATTGGCTTGCAGCAGCTAGAGCCCACTCTTGTAAATTTCTTGTTGTCACTTGCTGACAATTGTTCCGAGCTTCCTGGAAACGGTCATTTGTCCACGAATCGATGGTAGCATATTTATCGAATGCGGTGCCGCCACTTTTAATATGCTCTTCCCACTTTTTTAAATGTTCCATGCGTTTTAAGCGGGTGCATCCTTTCTTGTGCAGGTTCTTCAGTGTCCAACCTGGATGTGCCTTTGCAACATTCACAACTTTAATTTTGTACTCCAATGGAATATATTCCGTTTTCATTGTCTTCTTCGCTGGCTGATAATCCTCGGACGAACTGAATCCTCCAACTTCCTCGTATGTGTCCTCGACGAGTTCATCGTTCATGAAAAGTTCTTCGGATTCGATGACTTTCTTCTCGTTCAACATTTCAATAGTGCGACAGTAAATTTCTTCTCCCATGTGAATGGCCTTATCACTAATGACTGTTGAAGCCTCTGATACAATTATACCATCTTGAGCAAGCAGCCCTAAATAATACCTCACGGCATCTTGCAACAGCAACTTCTCATTGTCAATATCATTGTCCACATTTTCATCCGGACACACCGCAACTTGTGCTATCGAAGGACCTTGCACGCACACCATATCCACGTCCGGCATTATTACACAAAAAAACGCAGAACTCGAAAACCAAAGAGCGGAAAAAAGATCGTCGCGGGAGGTAACGTACTCGTTCGTCCACCGTACTAAAAAATGTGAGGACCTCCGACGCATTTTAAGGACTATTTATATGGTTATTGAAAAAGACAGTATGTCCGAAAAAGAGGGACGGATGAAGGCTTGCGGAAAACCGCCGGAAAAAACGTCTATTATAATATAACGAAAAGTTCCTGGCTATGGCAATGAGTTAGCCGGACAATCAGGTATGTACATATACCTGCAATAATTGCTCTTGTCGGGAGTCAAGAACATTCGCTCGCGGGAAAGTACCGCACGAGGTCGAACCGAGCCCAGGTAAAGACTTTAACTGTAAAAAAACTGTAAAAACCTGAAAAACCCATTAATAAAATGGGGAACCGAATTTTCCGGGACCTGGTAGCGACAACCTCGCTACAGAACCTTCTACACAACTTCGAAACGATGCTACGACAGCTCTTGTCGAAATGCGATTCTGTGATAGCAGAGAGGTACATGTATGTATGTACTTTATTGGTTCCCCTTAGGGTTACAATTTTCCTACATTTTCACCTCAACCATATTTCCTACTTTACCCGTTTCTCGTCTTCCTAAACTAACTTATATCCTACCTTATATCTATGCTTATATATATATAGAGAGAGAGAGAGAGAGAGAAGCAAACTATATACAAAAGACGCTATGTACACTATTTACAATGATTTACATACCTTAACCTATCACTTAAGCTTTAAATCTTACATACTAATCTTACATGCTAAAACGGACCTCCTCTTCCGGTTGCTTATCATTCATTCCATTCTTACCATTCATACCATCCATTCTTTCTCTCCATTCCTCTAATTTCCTCAGCCACTCTTCCCCACCCCCTTCATCTTCTAACACTTTCTCTATCCACTCCTGCCAGCCTTCTTCTTCATCTACTCTCATACATACCTCCCATACATGTTCCCATGTTTCCCTCTCCCAACCACACACTCTACATTTTTTCTCCTCTTCATCCTCCCAGTACTTCTCCCCCCTCATTCCATTGCCTAGTCTAAATTTCGCCATTCTCTTCCATCTACTCTCCCCCCACCCTTTCTTTAGATATCCCGGCAGCCCCTCACCCTTTACCCTCCCATACCAACTATTAAAATTCGCGTTCCTAATTCTTTCCCATCTTTCTTCACTCTGTTTTATCTTCTCCCTTCTTATTATTTCTTCGCTTAAGGACTCTTGCCTTTCCTCTATCAGTTTCGACATCTCCTCTTCCGTCCACCCCCTCTCCCTAAAGAAATCCCATCTCTCTTTTTCCCATCCGTCCCTCTGCCCTCCCTTTCTATCTCTTCTTCTCAATTCCTCCCAGCATAGGCGCGCTAACTCCCCTCCCTTACCTTGCCCCAATTTATTCTCATACCCCCATGCCCTTATGCCTGCCCTCCCTCTAAGTAGTTCCCTTTGTAATTCCTCCCTTACCATGTACCCCGGCGTAAAGGGCATAGCCGGATAAGATAGTCAAAAATGCCCTTGAGCCGAATTTTATCGACGATGTGCCATTCGATAGAGCACCAAGAAAAAACATACTGTGCAAAATTTCAACCCTGTATCTCGATCGGGAGGGTAGTTATGGGGTAAAAACGAAAAATCAGTTTTTGGCCTATTTTCCCTAGTTAATGACGCTTAAAAATTCTGAAAAAAATCTGACACATGTCAAAAACCCAAATACATACTTTGCAATTGGTTTCAGATTTTTAAAATGGAAATCCTGCTTGTAAAAAATCAAAAACCTCAAAAAAATCGAAAAAATGCAGATTTCACATGGAAGTTTTAGAGTGACAATATTTATATTTTTACAGTAGCAGTATATTGTTATAAGTATTGTTCATGAATTTTTTCAGATTTTTCGGTTTGGTGCGCCGTTGTTAAAAAAAATAAAAACCGATTTTCTCGACGTTTTTTCCGCGAAGAACTAAGCTAACCTTAAAATTGTTACGTTCTATTTATTCTGTAAGTCTATCTGGCTCTGATAAACCTTGAGCATTCTACAGAAGTAATTAAAAAATGAAATCAACTTAATTAATATTTCTACAGTATGAACATTACATCTAGAAATATCACTCACGTTTTCAACAGTTCAGTTGGCTCAGTGCGTTAGGCATTCGATTGTGGACCGGCCTATACTAGGTTCGCGCCCGTCGTGGGTCTATTTTTTTTATTTCATCAATTCTCTTCCTTTTTTATTTCTAACTTCACACTAGTCAAGGATATTTTTGTAGAATTCTTTTAAAAGCAATATTGAAATATTTAAAAAGTATTTTAAGGTAAAATACACCAAATACAGTAGTGTCTAACAGAGTCGTAAGGCGAGGAAAGAAAAGAAAAGGTAAACGTATAAAGGTAAACAAAGGTAAAAGTTAATGAAACATCAAAAGTTTGTCATTCTAAATATGCTTTTATAGATCCGTTAGTTTACTTTGACAAGTATCGGAACATCTGCTTTCACTGTGAAATATTTCATTAGCAACCCTGAGTGGTACATACACAACAATTGCTGTTCCGCATAAGAGACGAGGTTCCAAATTGAATGCCTCAAAAGAAGTAAACAACAATAGAGCCATTTCTACAACTTGAATTTCTTTCTTTTCTCTATAACAAAGTATTTAAAACTCGAAGACACATAAATGGAATTACTGCTGAAAATGTCGAGTACTGCCAGAAGTTCCTCCAATTTTCAACATAAATAAATCTTTCAATTCATCGATAAAATAAAATATGCTTTACGAAAACACGATAAAATGAGACTGAGATAATTAAGATCCGCACAATCTATGTATTATAATTTTTTTGCGAATTTCACCTTAAAATATTTTTTTTGAAAATATAGATATTGCTTCTAAAAGAAATCTACAAACACACCATTGATTATTATATAGTTAGACATAAAAAAAAAGAATTAATCAAGTAAAAAAAATGTATACCTATGCCGGGAGCGAACCCAGTATCAGCAGATCAACAGTCGAACGGCTAACACGCTGAGCCAACTGAGCTGTTGGAAACATGATTGATATTTCTAGATGTAATGTTCATACTATAGAAATATTAATTGAGTTGATATCATTTTTTAATTACTTCTGTAGAGTGCTCAAGATTTATCAGAGCCTGATAGACTTACAGAATAAATAGAACGTAACAATTTTAAGGTTAGCTCAGTTCTTCGCGGAAAAAACGTCGAAAGAATCGGTTTTTATTTTTTTTAACAACGGCGCACCAAACCAAAAAATCTGAAAAAATTCATGAACAATACTTATAACAATATACTGCTACTGTAAAAATATAAATGTTGTCACTCTAAAACTTCCATGTGAAATCTGCATTTTTTCGATTTTTTTGAGGTTTTTGATTTTTTACAAGCAGGATTTCCATTTTAAAAATCTGAAACCAATTGCAAAGTATGTATTTGGGTTTTTGACATGTGTCAGATTTTTTTCAGAATTTCTAAACGTCATTAACTAGGGAAAATAGGCCAAAAACTGATTTTTCGTTTTTACCCCATAACTACCCTCCCGATCGAGATACAGGGTTGAAATTTTGCACAGTATGTTTTTTCTTGGTGCTCTATCGAATGGCACATCGTCGATAAAATTCGGCTCAAGGGCATTTTTGACTATCTTATCCGGCTATGCCCTTTACCTACTCCTAGCAACCATCTCAAATATCTTTCTTGAAGTCTCTCTAGACCTGCCCTCTCCTTCCAGCCCCATATTTCTACCCCATAGCTTATCACCGCCCATATTAATCTGTCGAATAACCATAATCTCCTACCCCAATCTTTGGCAAATCTCCTTTTTCCTATCGCCCATATTTGTCCCATAGCTGCCGCCCCTTTCCTTAACCTCTCCTCTACATGAGCTCTTTGACCCCCATCTCTTGTAATCGTGTAACCCAGATACCTGTATTCTTTTACCTCTTCTAACACTTTCCCTTTCCACCTCCAAGACATTTTTTTCCACCTCCCCCCACCTCTTCTGCATCTCATCATCTTGGATTTCTCTGTGTTGAGTTCTAGTCTCTTCCCTTCCAGATATCTCTCTAATACCCCGATCATGCCCCTCATATCATCTTCGCTTTCCGCTAGCATGGCCACGTCATCGGCGTATGCCAGTGTGAAAACTTTTCTATCACCCAGCTTTACCCCACCCCAACACCCCTTCTCTAACTCCTCATCCAAGTCCGCTAGTAGCAAGGTAAATAGTAGCGGGCTTAACGGGCCCCCCTGCCTTACCCCCCTTGTAGTCCAAAAGTTGTCACCTTCTTCCTACCCCACTTTCACCCTACTTTTAGTTTCCATTAATACCTCCTCACACCTCTCCACCAACCCTTCCCTCACCCCTCTTATCTTCATTGCCCTTATTAGTACATCCCTGTTCACAGTGTCAAATGCCGCCTTTAAGTCCACAAACAATATAACTAACTTCCTTACTTTTCTCTTCACCTGTCTATTTACTAGATAATTAAGCACGTAAATGTTATCAATACATCCTAATCCTTTTCTAAAACCGGTTTGGCTTGCCGGCAACAAACTCTTCCCTTCCACCTCTTGTCTTAACCTTTCCGCTAACACCGCCGCGTAAATTTTGTAAGCAGTTTGTGTCAGAGTTATCCCCCTGTAGTTCTCTACAACACTACTGTCCCCTTTTTTTGCTACTGGTATCACTACCCCCTCTGACCAATCCTCCGGCCATCCCTCCCCCCTCCAAACCTTATTGCACACCCCCATTAACCACTCCTCTATCTCGCAACCTCCATATTTCCACACTTCATTCGGGATTCCGTCCCCTCCCGCGGCTTTCCCATCTTTCAGCCCCTTAATTACCCTTCTAATTTCCTCTATCTCTATATCCCTTTCCGCGTCCTTTCTTCTTCCCGTTATTTCTCCCCTTCTAACTCTCCATCCCACCCCTCCCAATACCTTCCTAAAATGCTCCTCCCATTCTTCCATCCCTATGTTTTCGTCAACCCTTGTTCCCCTCTTTCTTTCCCTATTCACAAGCTTCCAAACCTGACTTTCCGATTTTATTTCCCCCACCTCCTTTTCCCATTTTTCCCTCTCCTTATTCTTTTTCTCCTCACATAATCTCTGGTATGCTCTTTTCAACTTCTTAAACTCTAATCCCTCCCCTCCCTTCCTTCTCCAATTTCTTAATTCCCCCCTCACTTTCCTTTTCTCTACTTTACATTCTTCATCCCACCATCCTTTCCTCTTTACTTTATCCTTTATATCTACCTTCCCCAGTACTTCCTTTATTTTATCTTTCAATTCCTTCCAATCAGTCTGACTTCCCTCCCCTATGTTTGCCCTTGTAACAACCTGGTTTCGTCGTCACGTTCGGAGACTTCCTCTTCGTCCTTATAGCTCGCCGATCCAGAGTTCGATGTTCAACGAGAGGAAAATGTCGATGGGGAACTGGACGTGATACGCGGGTTTCGAAATAACGACACAGGCGGTTTCACTGACGATGCTCGCTACCGGCGCGTTCGCGAACGCGGTTTTCTGGATTCGCTCGTCGCGAATGTTCACTCGGTAACCGCGACTTTCGGATACGATTCCGAGTACTTTTCTCGGACGCGCACGTCGCGGTTTTCAGGTACGGAACGCGTTACTTTCGCGGACGCGACGCGGATATATTTTCGGGACAGGTAAACGGAAGGATCAGAAGGGCAGGAAACCCCTGCCCGAGTCAGGTCGGTCGGATATGTGACGTGGCGGTTCGCCGTACGTCATGATCCTCTCGGGCGGTTCTACGGCGGCGAGTGACGGTTCGTCGTGCTCGCCGTTCGTTCTTGTCGACGGTACGCCTTAACAAGCTCGCTGGTGGTACACCTTGGCGAATAGAGTGACGGTACGTCGTGCTCTGGCTATGCTACGGGAAAAAGGACATTTTCGGGAAGGGAGGAGGGCTCCCTGCCTGAGTCGGGTCGGTCGGACTTCAACGTGGTGGTTCACCGTGCGTTTACGTCCTCTCAGGCGGTTCTACGGCGACGAGTGATGGTTCATCGTGCTCGTCGGTCGTTCTCGTGGACGGTACGTCGTGACGAGGAGGCTGGTGGTACACCTTGGCCTTTCAGGGCGGCGGTACGCCTTACCCTGTTGCAGTGGAACGTAGTTCGTCACCGGTGGAATGCCTCCATGGAACGGGAACACTGGTTGACAAAATGGCGGTGCGCCGTATTCTGTTCAGTGAAATGTGGTTCTTCACCGGAAAGGATACTTGCAGGGATATTAACAGGAACGATCCGATCTGAGTCTCGTCTCAACTAAGAAGGCCCTCCCGGGGTCGCGTAGCGGCTTTTATAGATGCGGTGCTGGACTTCGCGAATGTTCTCGACGTTTCTCATACGCGTGGGGGAAACACTGTCGACTCGTTCCCATCGGTATCGGTTTCGTGGCGCGGTGGTCGCGCGGCGCAGGGCGCGTATCGGTGGTGCGCGACGGTTCGGTTCGGTCTAGTTCGGCCCGGTTCGTTTTGACTCGGCGCGCCTTGATACTTGGTTCTGCTAGTAACAGGCCTGCCCGGTGCAGGTCTGTTACACCCCCCTCCTCCTTCGGGAAAAAACGAGCGCACGGCAGCGAGACTTTTTTATTAATAGAAACTGGACTGGTATTTACACAACTTAATAAACCATTTCTTTGGTATACATATCCCACAGGTATCCGTATGTAATACCTATGTTACTGTCTAGCTTAATGCCTAAGTACAAAAATGATCTCTGGCTTACGTTCTATGCTATCCCTAACTGAAATATTTTCTAGTTTATGTACTATCCTATTGTTAATAATTGACAAAACAAGCCGGGGGAAAAGAAAAACCCGTGTACAATGTGTGTACGACAGAAACCAATTGCAGGGGAAGTGTCCCCGCTTCACGTGCCGGTGCGGGTGTTGTAACCAAAAAAAAATTAACGTATCTTCCGGGCTATACGATGGTAAAGAGGCGGAAAAAACCGTGTATACCGTTACTGGAAATCTATCCTACCCTAACTAACCTATACATTACGAGTCAGTGACAAAAAAAACCTAATCTAGTGTCCTAAACCTATCGCATCCCGGTGCGGGTTTGAGGCCGTGGTGCGCGGTACCTCCTCTGTGTCGACGTGTCCCGGTACGGGGTTCGAGGTCGCGGTACGCGTTACCTCCTCTCTGGTCTTCTTTCCGGTCGGCGCTGGGGCCCGTCTCTGGCATCTGCGTAGTCGTCCGGTATTGTCGAAATGTAACTTCCATCGCTCCTCTCCAAGTTGCGCCCGAAACTGTTTCGTGGTGATGAGAGCCACTGGGACTTCCGCGCGGCGTTCGTTCGGTAGTTCGAACCACCGCATTTCGGCATTTCTGTGGCGGCCCTGGTATCGGATGGGCGGGAGCGCCCTCGGTGCGTGGTGCCATGGTGTCACGGGATGACCGTTGTTCCCCGGTCTTTCCTCCGCCGTGACCTTCCGGGCTGTCACTTCCTCCATAGGCGGCTCTTCGGTTTTGGCGATTTGCCTGACTGGTAGCGGTGCCATTGCTGCCGCGGTGAGCGACATCGGGGCTGCGTCTGGCAATGGCGTGGCTGTGTCGACTGCCATCGGTTTCGGGGCCAGGTGTTCCGGGGTGGCAGGAGTGGGTGGGCGGCTGTCGTCGTCCCCAGTAACGACGTAGAGCGCGTTCAGCTCTGCATAAAGATCGTCGTCCATGGCCGTCTGCGAATCTTCTTCCCCTGGCAGGGCTGCTATGCACTGTGGCCTATGACCACAATCAACACTCCCTATTACTATTCTCGGTCGACCGCGTCGGCGTGTGGTCGGGGTGGCCGTGGTGACGTCCGTCGGCGCCCTGTTCTGCTCCGCGGAGGCGGGTGGCCTTGGGCTATCACCGGCTCCCCCATCGTGACCTTCCGGGCCCCGGTCAGGTTCAGTTTCGGGCTTGAGGTCCTGCACATGAATGTGCCGGACCCAGCGCCGACTTGTGTCGCGTAGGTCAACGATTACTGGCGACACGATTCGACCGACTGTATACGGGCCGCTGTATTTCGGCGCTAGCTTGGCTGCGATGCCCGCTCCCTTATCGGACAAAGTGTGTTCCTTTTTCCACACCGTGTCTCCGACCGCCGGTCTCCAGTCTCTTCGGCGTAGGTTATAGTAATGTTCCTGCCTGCCGAATGCTTGTGCCAGGTGTAGCTTCGCTAGCTCGTGTGCGTCTCGAAGGTTCCTCCAGCGTTGTTGCGGCGGTGTCGTTGATTCGTCGGGTGTCGGCTGGCCTGGTATCCGTAGTTCCCGTCCTTGGTTCAGGTACGCTGGGCTGTAGCCGGTGGCCTCGTGTCGGGCGGTGTTGATTGCGAACCTGGCCTCGTCCAGCTTCTCATCCCACCGGTTGTGGTGGTTTCCGGTGTACTGTGCCAGCATCGTCTTTACGACTTTGTTCGCCCTTTCGACCGGGTTACAGTGGGGGGCGTATGGCGGCGTCCTCCGGTGTTCAATGCCAGCTGCACGCAGGAGTGCAGTGAATGGTTCGCCTATGAATTGTCGGCCGTTGTCCGAGATGATTACCTTCGGCGCCCCATGACGTAATATGACCTCCCTCTGTACGGCGGCGGCAACTGCGGTACTGGTGGCTTTTCGGAGCGCCGTGAGTTCTACCCACTTCGTGAATCTGTCTAGGCTAACTAGTAGCCAGATGTGGCCTTGGCGCGACCTTGGCAGCGGTCCGACCAGGTCGACTGATACCGTGTGCCACGGTTGTGTTCCTGGGTTCGCGTGCAGGAGTCCTGGCGGCGGTTTCGGCGGGGTCTTGTACCGCTGGCAATTGTTGCAGTTTCGCACATAACGTGCGACTTCTCTGAACATCCCCGGCCAATAAAAGTATTTGGCGACCCGTACTATTGTCTTGGCCAGCCCCAGGTGTCCCGCGGTCGGGTCGTCGTGGAATTTCTTGAGGATCGCCTCCCGTTCTCCTGTCGGTACGCATAGTTTCCACGCGTTGCTGGTCTCCGGTTCGTTATAGTCTAACTGGTGCAGTATTCGGCGGTAGAGTTTTCCTTCCCTGAGCTGGAATTCTGGTACGGCGGCGGGGTTCTTTTTCGCCTCCTCGACTTTCTTTGTGTACCACGTGTCCCTCCGGGGTTTCGGTCCGAGCAAGCTAACGCCAGGTGCGTGCTCGATTCTGGATAGGGCGTCGGCCACGTGGTTCAGCTTTCCCGGGCGGTACTTGACGTCGAAGTCATATTGCTGTAATTCGAGGGCCCACCTCGCTAGTCGCCCTGTCGGATTATCAATCTGTCGCATCCAGCGGAGCGCCTGGTGATCGGTGACGACGGTGAAGCGGTACCCCTCGAGGTATGGTTTCATTTTACGGATGCCCCAGAGTACTGCCAGGCATTCTTTCTCGGTGGCGCTGTAATTCCTTTCTGGTTTGCTCATCGTGTGACTGGCGTACGCAATGACCCGTTCTTCAGCGTCGTTGCCCTGCGTGAGTACGGCGCCCAGGCCGTGGTCACTGGCGTCCGTTTGCAACGTAAACGGTCGCGTGAAGTCCGGGCATGCGAGTACCGGTGCGGTGACTAGCTTTCTCTTCATTGTCTGGAACGCCTTTTCCTCGGCTTCGGTCCATCTCCACTTCGCGTTCTTCCGGGTGAGCTGCGAAATCGGCTCCATGATTTCTGCGAAGTTGGGCACGAACCTCCGGTACCACGACGCCATTCCATGGAAGCGTCGTAATTCGCGGATCGTTTTCGGCGCTGGAAACTGTGCAATGGCACTTGTTTTCTCCGGGTCGGTACGGATCCCTTGCTGGTCCACTATGTGTCCGAGATACCTCAGGCTGCTGACGCAGAACCGGCACTTCTCCGGGTTGAGTCTAAGCCCAGCGTTGCGGAGCCGACGGAACACTTCTCGTAGGTGTTCCCGGTGTTCTTCGAGGGTGGCACTGACGATAATAATATCGTCCAGGTAGGCGAATGCGTACGGTTCCAGCTCGGGGCCGATGATGCGGTCGAGTAGACGTTGGAACGTTGCGGGGGCGGAGTGCAGGCCGAACGGCATGACCCTGAACTGGAACAGCCCCTTTCCTGGTACCGTGAAGGCGGTGAGCGGTCGGCTAGTGGCCTCCAATGGCACTTGCCAGTAACCGCTCTTCAGGTCCAACGTCGTTAGGAATTTTGCTCCCCGGAGTTTGTCGAGAGTGGCCTGTATGTGTGGCAGTGGGTAGGCGTCCTTCTCGGTTCTCTCGTTGAGGCGGCGAAAGTCCACGCAGAACCGTGGTTTTCCGTCCTTCTTCTTCACCACCACCACCGGTGAACTCCAGGGGCTACTGGAGGGTTCAATGACCCCTTCAGCTAGCATTTTCTCGACCTCCTCGGTAATGACCGCTTGCATCGCCGGGTTTCGGGGTTGATACCGCTGTTTGAGCGGTGTCTCGTCCAGCAGTTTAATCCGGTGTTCGGTCAGGGTAGTGCGGCCCGGAACATTGGTGAACAGTTTCATTTCGGCGTCCAGGAACTGTTCGAACTCGCTCCTGTCCGCTTCCCCGGGGGCACGAAGGCCCATTTCCTGGCATGGTTCGGCCCTGCAGTCGGCGGGCCATGAGGCAACGTTTATCGGTGGTTTCAGTTCCAGCTGGAGTGCTGCGATCGCCTGTATGCCCAATAACACCGGAGGGCCCATGTTCGGCAGCACTGTGAAGTCTTGTAACCACTCGTATCCTTTGGTACAGAACGGCAGTTGAATGACACCGGTGGGTTGCATTTCGGACCCGTCTGCCAAGCTGATGTCGTTGGCCGGTGTCGTGGGTCGACGGCCTTGTTGCATCGCCCAACGTAACACTTCGGCGTTGATGCAAGAAATCTGGGACCCGGTGTCGAGTAGAGCGTCGATCTCCCGACCGCAGATCAGTATTGGTAGTAGTGGGCGTGGCGTGTATTTTATTGCGGGGGCCGGTATTCGCCCATCGGTTGTGGGCCCCGCATTCCGTTTCCCGGCGGGTGACACTCGCGGGTGAGCACGCCGTCGCGTCCGCAGCGTGAGCAGAATTTGCGGTATTTGTTCCGGCACTCGAACCGCACGTGCCCCCGCTGTTTACAGCGCCAGCAGTGCGTGATTGGGCTGTAATCCCCGGGGTTTTCGGGCGTCGTCGGCGTCGGGTGCATACACGGTCGCGGGTTCATGGTCGCGGTCGCCGCCGACGCGTTCTGCGTGCCGTGGGCCTCTGGCGTTATTCCGGCGGAGCCAAGCATAGTGGTGGCCACCGGTTTCGGGACCGTTTGCTCCAACTTGGTCTTCCGTTCCATGGCCATTTCGATCCGTTGTACCTGCCGCAGCAGGTCGTCCAGGTCGGTGAGGTTATCGCTGTTGATTAACATCGCGTAGTCTGGTAGCATATTTTCGTATGCGGTTTCCAAATGTTCATCGGCGGGGATATGGGCGCGGCGTAGTTTCGTGATCAGTGCGTTTAAAAACAGGTGGAACGGTTCCCCGGGGCGTTGTGTTCGCGACCGTGCCTCGCGTTCCTTTTGCAGTCGGGTCTGGAGTGGCGTGAAAAAGGCCAGAAATCTTTCACTGAACGTCGCCCACGACGTGATCTGGTCTTCGTTGTTCCGGTACCAGTCTTGTGCGTCCCCTCGTACGAGTTCGGGTATGCCCAGCAGCAGGTCCTGGTCTGATAAACGGAACGTCCTCCGCAGTTCGCTCACGCGTTCCAGGAACGCGTACGGCTCCTTTCCGTCGGTAGTGCACCCGGATTTGCGCATGTGTATTGCCCCGAAACTTTCGTCGGTCGTGTCCGTGTTGCGGGGTTTGTCGTTCACCGACGTGCCCGGCGCGGGATCGCCCTTCGCGGTCGCCATGTCGAACAACTGTTCGGTCTGTTCCCGTATAATCTCGTCCCAGCTTCGCTGCAGGCCACTCTGTCGGTCCGGGATCGGCAAATTTCTTCTCTGTAACTCGGCAGTGACCCGTCGTTTAGTTGGCCGTAACGAAGATTTCCGCATACCCGCCGTACTTTCCGAATCGGCACATCGACATCGCGTAGTGTCTCACTTTCCCGGGAGATGTCGCGCGCGGTACTCTCTGGCGACCGTTCCGCGGTCCGTTCGCGATCCGGTGTCACTAGATGTCGCACTTTTCACTTTTCGCTTTTACCGGGCAGCGACCGGTTAACCTCACTTTGTCCCGTTTGCCACGTGTTCGTTATGTTCACTATGTCCGATTTACGCACGCCAGGTCCCTGTTCGGGCGCCATGTAACAACCTGGTTTCGTCGTCACGTTCGGAGACTTCCTCTTCGTCCTTATAGCTCGCCGATCCAGAGTTCGATGTTCAACGAGAGGAAAATGTCGATGGGGAACTGGACGTGATACGCGGGTTTCGAAATAACGACACAGGCGGTTTCACTGACGATGCTCGCTACCGGCGCGTTCGCGAACGCGGTTTTCTGGATTCGCTCGTCGCGAATGTTCACTCGGTAACCGCGACTTTCGGATACGATTCCGAGTACTTTTCTCGGACGCGCACGTCGCGGTTTTCAGGTACGGAACGCGTTACTTTCGCGGACGCGACGCGGATATATTTTCGGGACAGGTAAACGGAAGGATCAGAAGGGCAGGAAACCCCTGCCCGAGTCAGGTCGGTCGGATATGTGACGTGGCGGTTCGCCGTACGTCATGATCCTCTCGGGCGGTTCTACGGCGGCGAGTGACGGTTCGTCGTGCTCGCCGTTCGTTCTTGTCGACGGTACGCCTTAACAAGCTCGCTGGTGGTACACCTTGGCGAATAGAGTGACGGTACGTCGTGCTCTGGCTATGCTACGGGAAAAAGGACATTTTCGGGAAGGGAGGAGGGCTCCCTGCCTGAGTCGGGTCGGTCGGACTTCAACGTGGTGGTTCACCGTGCGTTTACGTCCTCTCAGGCGGTTCTACGGCGACGAGTGATGGTTCATCGTGCTCGTCGGTCGTTCTCGTGGACGGTACGTCGTGACGAGGAGGCTGGTGGTACACCTTGGCCTTTCAGGGCGGCGGTACGCCTTACCCTGTTGCAGTGGAACGTAGTTCGTCACCGGTGGAATGCCTCCATGGAACGGGAACACTGGTTGACAAAATGGCGGTGCGCCGTATTCTGTTCAGTGAAATGTGGTTCTTCACCGGAAAGGATACTTGCAGGGATATTAACAGGAACGATCCGATCTGAGTCTCGTCTCAACTAAGAAGGCCCTCCCGGGGTCGCGTAGCGGCTTTTATAGATGCGGTGCTGGACTTCGCGAATGTTCTCGACGTTTCTCATACGCGTGGGGGAAACACTGTCGACTCGTTCCCATCGGTATCGGTTTCGTGGCGCGGTGGTCGCGCGGCGCAGGGCGCGTATCGGTGGTGCGCGACGGTTCGGTTCGGTCTAGTTCGGCCCGGTTCGTTTTGACTCGGCGCGCCTTGATACTTGGTTCTGCTAGTAACAGGCCTGCCCGGTGCAGGTCTGTTACACCCTTTTCCCAAACTTTTCCCTAAAGTCCCGTATTCCCTCTTCCGACCAGCAACCCCTACCCTTCTTTTTCCCTTTCCCCTCCCTCCCTCTTTCCTCCCCCGCTTCCCCTTTTAGCCACACTGTTATGGGAAGATGATGAGAATCTATTTTGTCCCCTATTTCCATCTTTTCTACTCCTTCTCTCATTTCCTCGTTCCCCAATATGTAATCTATCACCGAGTTTCCTCTTGCCCCAACATATGTCCATTCCCCTTCTTCGTCTCCCTTTTTGTTCCCATTCATAATTCCCCATCCTTTCTCTCCCAGGTAACTACACAATTTCTTCCCATCCCCGTTTAACTTCGTATCCTTTGAGTTTCTATATCCCCTACCCCCCTCCTCCTCCCCTTCTTCTATCTCTCCTCCTTCCCTTCCCGTTCTCGCGTTAAAATCCCCCCCTATTAACACCCTTACCCCTTCTTCTCTCCGGTCCGTCCACTCTCCTAATTCGTCTAACTTAGCATCTAGGTCTCCGTTTACATATACCCCAACCACCCACCACCATCCCCCCTCCAACTTCACTTTCGTCCCTATCATTCCCTCCTTCATTCTTATTTCCCCTTTTTCCCTCTCTAACTCCTTCCTCACTCCCATTAGCATCCCCCCCTTAGCCCTTCCCTTACTTTCCTCCCTCTTCGCCCACTGCACCTCCCACTTGTACCCCTTTGGAAGCCTATATCTTATTCTATTCCATCCCTTTTCCTCTAGCCACGTCTCTAGTAATATAATCACCTCCCACTCTTCTATCCCTCTCCAAAAATCCTCCCCCTTATTAGTCAGTCCTGCCACATTCCAGAATCCTATCCTATAACCTGAATTATTCCTATTTTCCCAACGTACCCCCCCCCCTGATTCCTCCCTTATTCGTTTCCCTGTTCCCCCTCCCATTTTTCCTCTATTTCATCCCATTTTCTCATTTTTCCATTTACCCATATTTTCATATACCCTACCTGTACATTTTTACCATTCATCCTTCCTTTTTCTGCCTCTCTATCTATTTTCCACCTTGCCCTCCTCTCCTCTTCTGTAAGATCGTCAGCTATCAATTCTTCTTGCCCCCTAAGCTTTTTCTTGCCCTCCATTACCCTTCTTTTGTTTTCTCTGTCGGTCAATTTCACGAGTACCATACCCCTTCCGTCTTTATCTACCTTCCCTATTTTCCTAATCTCCTTAATTCCCTCTTCATTCAGTTCCATCTTTTCCCACAGTCTCCTAATCTCAACTTTTAAATCTTTTCCCTCCACCTTTATCCTCCTAATTATTATGTTGTTCTTCTTTTCCTCTCTTTCTCGCTTGTCCTGCCTAATTTCCAAAATCCTAAGTCTTCTCCTATTCTCATCTAAAGCCTCTTCTCTCC
The DNA here is from genome assembly GCF_051020765.1 of Lasioglossum baleicum. Lineage (NCBI taxonomy): Eukaryota > Metazoa > Arthropoda > Insecta > Hymenoptera > Halictidae > Lasioglossum > Lasioglossum baleicum. Next base: position 4,871,394 of record NC_134945.1, read on the forward strand.
TTATTTCATTACCCTCCCCCTTTTTTCCTATCCAGTCCTCCACTTTCCCCAATTTTCCCTCTACTCTATCTATCCTCTTGAAACAGGTGTGTTTCGTCGTCGTTCGGCTTCCTCGCGTTCGGGCTCCTTGGTGTTGAACAGCTCGCTGACCCAGGGTTCTAAACGACAAGTGGAGTGACGACGCGAGGAACGGAGTCGGTACGGGTGAAATAACTGAGACGAGTCGGTTGCGGGTAAATAAATTATACTCGCTGCCTTTCGGACGCGTAAGCTACGGTGCCTCAGGATCCGGTTCCTCAGGATATAGTGCCCGGTGATAGTGCTACGGTGCCCGTGAGTTTAAGATGCGTGACCGTGAGAGTACTACCTGTAAGAGGCGCAGGGTGCAGGCAGGATGGACAGGCGTAGGGTTAGATCGCGACTGTCGTCGTGATCTCCCTACCTAGGCCGGGTTGTAGTGGTCCTTCGATGTCCGTGACGCACGGGTCATCGAAGTTCCTCCGGACAGTCGTTCAGGGAGTTCGGTCAAGGTGACGCACCTTGTCGGGCTCGACTGGCCTCGTGGGCGACTCGCCTCACGAGGGTGACTTTCTAGGCGGTTCTTAGGCGACGTCGAAGGGTGACGCACCACTTCTAGTTCGGCCGATTTCGTGGACGACGCGTCTCACGAAATATACCGGTGACGCACCGGGTATGTTCGAGGTGGAGTACAACTCGCACCAGCGGAGCGACAGGATAACTGGACAGGAGGTTCTCCGACGAAGTCAAAGGGTGACGCACCGCTTCTTGTTCGTCGGCTCTCGGAGGCGACGCGCCTGGCGAAAGTGACCGGTGACGCACCGGGTGTTCGAGGTGGAGCACGGCTCGCACCAGCGGACGGGCAGGACGGCAGGGTTCCGACGAGGCCGAAGGGGTAACACACCGCTTCTTGATCGTCGACTCTCGGAGGCGACGCGCCTAGCGAAAGAGACCGGTGACGCACCGGGTGTTCGAGGTAGAGCACGGCTCGTACCAGCGGAACCAGGATGCCGATAACGGCGGAGACGTGGACAACGGTTACAGGTAGAGTACTCACAGCACTGGAATATCGCACGATGTTGTCCCTGGATAACTGCTGGCAGACTCCGGTGATTCTAGTCTGTTCGCGACGGCTTTTATAGGGATGGTTTGGTGGTAAGGGATGGTGGTGCGGTGCGGCATTTTGATAGTGACGTATACCGTCTTTCGCACAGTATTTTGGAAATTTGATTTGGATTCCCGTTGGAATACGGGCCTGGGTGCGGGGTACGTGCGGTACAGGCGGTGTTGTTGTTGTGACAGGAGGCCGGTGGTACTTTACTAGATTCGCGTCGTCGTGTATAACCGGTGGAGGTTTGCTAGGGGTTTATTCGTAACAGGCCTACGTTATGTAGGTCTGTTACACCCCCCTCCTTCTTCGGAAAAGCGAGTGAAAGGCAGAGAGACCGGTCTTTATTCAGAGAGAAAAAAAAAACGTGCAACAAAGATTTACTACAGTATTTGTACAAACAGAATAGTAGCCTGGTAGTGAAATATCGTCAACACGTCGTAGCTTTATATCTGTGGGTGCCTGGTTTCCTTTATTGCGGTGTCGTGCCGTTGTTAGTGCCCTCTCGTCGTCGGCAACGCATCAATTGTCCGACCCGGTTGAAATTTAGGACCCATCTCTCGTCCCCCATGGTTGCCAGGAATCGTTTGGAGGTGGCCAGCCTCAAGGGTACCTCCACGCGTCGCCCACTTGGTAGCAAGTACCATGTCGAGGGGCATGGTGTATCCTTCCCGGTGTACCTTAATGGCGGTACCGTGTCGTGGAACCCAGGTGGTGTAGGGAAACCCCCATTCCCCGGTTTCTGGTGCTGGGGTTTGTCTGCTACCGGTTCTTCGGCTCGTCTTTTCCGGCCCGCTGGTGACGTGGGTGTGGTAGTAGCCGGTGTTGACGCAGCGTTTTGTCGTCGTGGTGGTTGCGTTGGTGCAGGTTGCGGTGGCCCTTGCTCTTTTTCCGTTGCCATGTAGCGGGTGGTTCGTGTTCGTCGTGTCGGCGTGGTGGGGTGCCTCGGTTGCGGTTGTTCGGGGGGTGGTGCTTCCTTTGGTAGCTGGGTCCCTTGTTCTCCTGGTGACGGTGTTACCGATTGTGTCTGCTTGACTGGCGGCTGTATTGCTCGTACTCGGGGGCCTCGTATTCTGGTCTTTGGTTGCAACGCTGCTGTATCCTTTTTTGTCCACCAGTTTGGTGGTTCTGGGAGCCCCCTGGGGAGGCCCAGAGATGGTCCGTGACCTGCGCGCCTCCGGTGCTCCTCTATGCTAGTGGGTGGGATTGTCGACCCACTAGATAGAGAACTGGAGGTTGAGGTGGTACGGACTCGGAGGCCTTCTGGTGCTGTTCCTGGCATCCAGGTTACGGGCCGGACGGTGTGTTTTTTTCCGTCTCGTGGTGGGGCGGGGTTGTTGCTCTCCTTTGTACGAGTGGCCTCCGGTCGTCGTCGTGAGGTCGCTACTGGCCTGGGGCGGGTAGGCTTCCGTATTGTGGCCTCCATCCTTGCTGGACCTTTTGCGTTGACCGCTACGGTCATCACTGCTGGTGCTGGTGGTGCCCCTTCTTGAGGTCTCGCGATTTTCGGGATGCGATACCGCGTGGTGTTGGTGTTGGCTGGCGCAGGCGGGTGTGGGGTTGTCTCCTCTTGCCGGGGAGGGTCTACCGTTTGTTCCCCTGCTTGGACCAGGTGTGCGGGGGTGGTCGGCGTACGTGGTCGGTCATCGAGGTCTGACGTGTCGCCGAATAGCTCGTTCAGCTCCCCGTAAAAATCGTCCATTGGCATGATTCTGGAAATTGAATAAAGGCTGCTGATTATTTTCCGGAGTCGGCCTCGGCCTCGGCCGCGTGGGGCCGGGGTAGCCGTCGGGTCAGGGGCGGGTGTGGGCATCCTGGTTCGCTCCGCGGGGGCGTCTGGTTCGATGCTTTCCGGGCATGCGTCGTTTTCGGGGATGTGTTCCGGTTTGAGATCCTGGATATGGATGTGTCGAATCCATTTTCTCCTTCCGTCCTGGAGGTCAACGATAACTGGCGATATTATGCGTTGCACCGTGTAGGGACCGCTATATTTTGGGGCTAGCTTAGCAGCTATGCCCGCTCCCTTGTCGGACAGCGTGTGTTCCTTTTTCCAAACGCGATCCCCTATGGCCGGTCTCCACTCGCGGCGTCGCAGGTTGTAATATTTCTCTTGTCTGCCGAAGGCTTGCGCTAAGTGGAGTTTGGCCAGTTCCTGGGCTTCTCGTAGATTTTTCCAGCGTTGGTGCGGGGTGGCGGTTGGCTCGTCTGCTGCTTGCTGTCCTGGTACTCTTAACTCTCGGCCTTGGTTCAGGTATGCCGGCGTGTATCCGGTCGCCTCATGCCATGCGGTGTTGATGGCAAACCTTGCCTCGTCTAATTTTTCGTCCCAGCGGTCGTGGTTTTTCCCGACGTACTGAGCTAGCATTGTTTTCACGACTTTGTTTGCTCTCTCGACCGGGTTGCACTGTGGTGCATACGGAGGTGTACGGCGGTGCGTGATGCCGGCTGCCTGTAGTAGACTGGTAAACGCCTCTCCAATGAATTGGCGTCCGTTGTCGGATATAATGATCTGTGGCGCTCCGTGACGTAGGATAATATCCTTCTGGATCGCCGCGGCGACAGCAGTGCTGGTGGCTTTTCGAAGGGGTGTAAGTTCGACCCACTTCGAAAAGCGATCGAGTGCGACGAGTAGCCAGATGTGTCCGCGGCGTGATCGCGGCAGTGGCCCAACCAGATCTACGGACACGGTGTGCCACGGTTGTGTCCCGGGATTAGCGTGGAGGCGTCCTGGTGGCGGTACAGGCGGTGACTTGTATTGTTGGCAGCTGACGCAGCTGCGAACGTGTCGTGCGATGTCTCGGAACATCCCTGGCCAGTGGTACCTCTGGGCAATGCGGACGCTCGTTTTGGCGATTCCTAGATGTCCCGCGGTGGGGTCGTCGTGAAATTGCCGTAGCACTGCCTCTCGGTCGATCGCCGGTATGCATATTTTCCATGCGTTTCCGGAATCTGGCTCGTTGTAATCGAGCTGATGCGGTATTCGTCGTTGCAGTTTTCCCTCGTAAATCCGGAAATCGGGAACTGAGGCGGGATCGTGCTGCACGGTTTCCATCTTCTTCTCGTACCAGGAGTCGTTACGCGGTTTGGTGCGGAGGAGACTGACGCCTGGTACAGGTTCGATGCGGGATAATGCGTCGGCTACATGGTTCAGCTTTCCTGGCCGATACTGGATGTCGAAGTCGTACTGTTGTAGTTCGAGGGCCCATCTCGCCAGTCGTCCGGTTGGACTGTCGATTTGTTGCAACCAACGAAGTGCCTGGTGGTCTGTGAGAACCGTGAAATGGTAACCTTCTAGGTAAGGTTTCATTTTCCGAATTCCCCAGACGACGGCCAGACACTCCTTCTCTGTTGCGCTGTAGTTTCGCTCTGTGGTGCTCAGCGTGTGGCTGGCATATGCGATAACTCTTTCTTCGTTGGCGGGGCCCTGTGTGAGCACGACTCCCAGGCCGTGGTCACTGGCGTCGGTCTGGAGGGTGAACGGCTGTTCGAAGTCCGGGCAGGCGAGCACTGGTGCGGTGACCAGTTTCTCCTTCAGTGTCTGGAATGCATTCTCCTCGGCTTCGGTCCATTTCCACTTTGCGTTTTTCCGTGTAAGCTGCGTGAGCGGCTCTACTATTTCCGCAAAGTTTGGTACGAACCGCCGGTACCATGAGGCCATGCCGTGAAAACGTCGAACTTCCCGTATGTTTTTCGGTGCAGCTATCTTTGCGATCGCGCTCGTTTTCTCTGGGTCGGTTCGTATCCCCTGCTGGTCGACAATGTGTCCGAGGTAGCGGAGGCTGCTAACGCAGAATCGACATTTATCGGGATTCAGGCGGAGTCCGGCTGCGCGGAGGCGTCGAAAGACTTCTCGCAAATGTCGCTGGTGTTCCTCGAGGGTCTTACTGGCGATGATTATGTCATCCAGGTACGCGAACGCGTATGGTTCGAGTTCAGGACCGATTATTCGGTCGAGCAGCCGTTGAAATGTGGCGGGTGCCGAATGTAGACCGAACGGCATGACTCGAAACTGGAATAAACCCTTTCCTGGTACCGTGAAGGCGGTGAGCGGTCGGCTGGCATTTTCGAGTGGGACCTGCCAATACCCATTTTTTAAATCGAGGGTAGTCAGATACTTCGCCCCTCGTAATTTGTCGAGAGTTGCCTGGATATGTGGCAATGGGTACGCGTCCTTCTCGGATCGGTCGTTTAGTCGACGGAAGTCGACGCAGAACCTGGGCTTTCCGTCTTTTTTCTTCACAACTACCACCGGCGAGCTCCACGGGCTGCTGGACGGCTCTATTATTCGGTCATTGAGCATTTTCTCAATTTCGTCGTTTATTATTGCTTGCATTGCCGGATTTCTGGGTTGGTAGCGCTGTTTGAGCGGTGTTTCATCGAGCAATTTGATACGGTGCTCGATGAGATTTGTTCGTCCCGGTACCGTTTCAAACAGTTTCATTTCCGTTTGTAGGAAGTCGTCGAACTGTCGGCGGGCACCTTCAGCTGGTACGCGGAGGCCCATTTGCTGGCATGGTTCGGACAGGCAGGCGGTGGGCCAGGTTGCTATGTCGTATGGCGGCTTCAGGTTCATTCGGAGTGCCGCGATAGCTTGAATGCCCAGTAGTACTGGCGGACCCATATTCGGCAGTATGGTAAAGTCCTGCTGGTTTTCGGTGCCTAGTGCGGTGAATGACAGTCGTATGCGGCCGGCGGGTTGCACGCTCGTGCCGTCTGCTAGGCTGATTAGCGTGCTCGGTTCGGATGCTTGCATGCCTTGTTCGAGCGCCCATTCGTACGCTTCGGCGTTGATACAAGACAATTGGGCACCGGTGTCGAGCAAGGCGTCGATTTCCCTTCCTAATATTCGAATCGGTAGGAAGGGGCGGGGCGTATACTTTATGTCTGGGGCTGGCGTTCGCCCGTTCGCGACAAGCCCCGTGCGTCGTTTCCCGAGCGATCGGGTGCGACGAGTCCCGGTGGATGACACTCCTTCGTGAGTATTCCGTCTCGCCCACATCGCGAACAGAATTTCCGGTAGGCGTTTCTGCACTCGAAACGGGTGTGGCCCCTTTGTTTACACCGCCAGCAGTGTGTCATTCGACTGTAGCTGTTGGTGTTGTCACCTTGAATCGCACTGGCTTCCCCTTCCCCACGGGGTGTGTTGCTCAGTCGGGCGAGTCGTGCCTCGATTGGATCGGCGCGTGTCTGGCTTGGCGTGTGGTCCTGGTTCTCGTTGATGGCGGCGGCGAGGGGCCGGCTGGCAGTCCGTTGCATTTGGGTTTTCCGCTCTATGGCTCTCTCGATGCGTTGCGCATGTCGGAGCAGGTCTCGGATGCTGGAAATCGATTCTGGATCGATGATGGCCGTGTAATCTGGTAGCATGTTTTCATAGATGGTTTCCAGATATTCGTCCGTCGGGATGAGCGCTCGTCTCATGAGGGTGGTGAGCGCGTTCATATACTCATGGAACGGTTCTCCGGGTTTCTGTACGCGTGCTCGTGCTTCGCGGGCCCGTTGCACCGGGGTCTTATGTCCGGAGTAGACCATCAGGAAGTCTGCGGTGAATTCCTCCCATGTGTTGATCTGGTAGCGGTTATCCCGGTACCAGTCTTGGGCGTCTCCTCGCAAAAGTTCCGGTACCCCCTCTAATAATTCTGCGTCGGAGATGTGATATGAATGGGCTAGTTCCCCTATCCGTTCGAGAAACCGGAAAGGGTCCTTGCCGTCCGTCGTGCATCCCCACTTGCGCATCCGGTCCATTCTCTTTCCGGTGTCGTCTTGCTCGTTTGCGGCCGCTCTATTGGCGCCGGCCATTGTGTCGGCTTGGTGGGACGTGCCTGGTTGCATGGTGTTTACAAATTGCGGGGTCTTTGGTTCGGTCATGTTGAAGAGGTTGGTGATCTCTAGTTTAATTAGATCGGCCCACTGTTGACGGCGTTCGTCCGTAGTCCTGGTGGTTGGCCGATTTCCTCGGCCGGGGTTTGCGACGGGGTGTTTGAAATTTCGACTCTCAGGGCGGGTAATACCGGTGCGCATCCAGAGATGGCGTCTGGGGTACGAAACGCGTGTGTGTGCCGGCGCGGTCACGGTTCAACGCGGCTCAGGAATGTTACGCGGCGTACTGGTCCTCTGGGTACGCGCGCGTTACCGTGTTGAACCGGTGATTGTTTATTTTGAAAAGCTATTCGCGACGCGGATGCCTTTCCGTCAGTCCCTGTTCGGGCGCCATGAAACAGGTGTGTTTCGTCGTCGTTCGGCTTCCTCGCGTTCGGGCTCCTTGGTGTTGAACAGCTCGCCGACCCAGGGTTCTAAACGACAAGTGGAGTGACGACGCGAGGAACGGAGTCGGTACGGGTGAAATAACTGAGACGAGTCGGTTGCGGGTAAATAAATTATACTCGCTGCCTTTCGGACGCGTAAGCTACGGTGCCTCAGGATCCGGTTCCTCAGGATATAGTGCCCGGTGATAGTGCTACGGTGCCCGTGAGTTTAAGATGCGTGACCGTGAGAGTACTACCTGTAAGAGGCGCAGGGTGCAGGCAGGATGGACAGGCGTAGGGTTAGATCGCGACTGTCGTCGTGATCTCCCTACCTAGGCCGGGTTGTAGTGGTCCTTCGATGTCCGTGACGCACGGGTCATCGAAGTTCCTCCGGACAGTCGTTCAGGGAGTTCGGTCAAGGTGACGCACCTTGTCGGGCTCGACTGGCCTCGTGGGCGACTCGCCTCACGAGGGTGACTTTCTAGGCGGTTCTTAGGCGACGTCGAAGGGTGACGCACCACTTCTAGTTCGGCCGATTTCGTGGACGACGCGTCTCACGAAATATACCGGTGACGCACCGGGTATGTTCGAGGTGGAGTACAACTCGCACCAGCGGAGCGACAGGATAACTGGACAGGAGGTTCTCCGACGAAGTCAAAGGGTGACGCACCGCTTCTTGTTCGTCGGCTCTCGGAGGCGACGCGCCTGGCGAAAGTGACCGGTGACGCACCGGGTGTTCGAGGTGGAGCACGGCTCGCACCAGCGGACGGGCAGGACGGCAGGGTTCCGACGAGGCCGAAGGGGTAACACACCGCTTCTTGATCGTCGACTCTCGGAGGCGACGCGCCTAGCGAAAGAGACCGGTGACGCACCGGGTGTTCGAGGTAGAGCACGGCTCGTACCAGCGGAACCAGGATGCCGATAACGGCGGAGACGTGGACAACGGTTACAGGTAGAGTACTCACAGCACTGGAATATCGCACGATGTTGTCCCTGGATAACTGCTGGCAGACTCCGGTGATTCTAGTCTGTTCGCGACGGCTTTTATAGGGATGGTTTGGTGGTAAGGGATGGTGGTGCGGTGCGGCATTTTGATAGTGACGTATACCGTCTTTCGCACAGTATTTTGGAAATTTGATTTGGATTCCCGTTGGAATACGGGCCTGGGTGCGGGGTACGTGCGGTACAGGCGGTGTTGTTGTTGTGACAGGAGGCCGGTGGTACTTTACTAGATTCGCGTCGTCGTGTATAACCGGTGGAGGTTTGCTAGGGGTTTATTCGTAACAGGCCTACGTTATGTAGGTCTGTTACACTCTTGTCTGTATTCTCCCACCTACCCTCGTCCCTCTCCTCCCTCCCTAATTCCTCTAGTCTCCCTTCTATCTTTATTACCCTTCCCTCTACGCTTTCTATCCATTTCTTCATCCTTTCCCTATTTAACTCTTCCTCCCTCCTCTCTTCCCTCCACTTTTCCCTTTCCTGCCTCCACTCTTCTAATATCTTTTTTCCTTCCTCCCTTTCCCCCCTAATCTCTTCCCTCATCCTCTTCACTTATCCCATTAACCCTCTGAACATTTCCTCCATTTCTTTAAAAACCCCTCCCCCTTCACTTTTAGATTTTTGCGGAGATCTTTTCGTCGTGTCACTTTTCTTAAAGATTATATTTTCAACTCCCACCTCTCCCTCTACTTCCCCTATTCCCCTTTTTCTCCCCACACTGTCCACACTTTCAGTGCTGAACCACCTCTCTATAGTGCTATCCTTTAGAATCAACCCCAATCTTCCCTTCCCTTCTTTCCCCTCCTCCTTTCCCATCCCCTTGTCTACCTCTACTCTCTCGCTCATTTTCCCTATACTTCTATCTTCCCACAATTAATAAGACCCTTTTCAAAAATTCTCGCTTCTTACTCTATCTATCTCCCAGTCACACTTTCTCCCACTAGTTAGCGCCACCTCCCTCCTTCCTTTACCCGCGCCCGCCTGTCAACCGCCACGCGAACCTAACCTCCACTTACTTAGCCCTTCCCTACTGCTCCTTCCCTCGCTCCCTCACCCTTAGCCCTATATCCCACTCCTATCCCTACACCCCACTAACCCCTCACTACCACTTTCTCCACTCACACTTCTTTACCTGCTCTCTTTCACACAAAAATCACGCTCAGCTAGTAACTCACCGCAGCCTCTCACACAACCGGAAAGGGAAGTCCCCAGAGAGGTACATATTTGTAAATTTGAATGAAGCGTGTTTTCCGATAGATGTCCTGAAAAACGTGTGTTCTTGTACGAATGCTTCGTTTATTGTGTGTGCGAGATGCCGCAAGAATTATTGTTTTTGATGTTTTTACGACGAGTATCACCCTGGCTCGTGTCATACTAGCATGTAATCAATACAGAGAGAATTTTCAATAATAAAGCAACTATAACATTTTGAAATTATTTTTTGTTCGATTTATTTCCCAACGGCCACAAATAAAAACTTTGATTTTGATCGAACAAATAAAAAACATGCATTTTCATCTTAAAAAATAAAAATAAGTGATAATTAATAGATTTTAGGCTTAAAATTGAGGGAGGAGTATCGAAGTTCTAGAAAAAAAAAATCCACAGCGAGACACGAACCAGCAACCTACAGATTACCAGTAATCCTCGCTACGCCCTCGGCTATTCACTTCATATTGACCTCTTAACGGGAACTCCTTATGAACGTGTAAACCGATTTTCAAATGCAATTTTCTCGAAAAATCTTGAGAAGCGCGCGCTACTGCTTTATCAAATTACATTTGGAGAAGATATCTTCAAGTACTGCAAGTTTCAGAAAAATCCGTGACCCATCGACCGTGGCTTCCCCTTGTAAGAGGAGAAGTCTTTACCTTTCTTGGCAATCGGGATTACTTTTGCCGTTTTCCAATTTGTTGGGAAATAACAGTTGTTTAAGCAGTTATTGAAAATTGTGTTATAGTCGTATATGATGTGGAGTGGAAGATTTTTGAGTATTATATTTGGTATTTCGTCTGGCCCTGAGGAGCATTTATTGTTAAGTTTTTTAAAGAGGCTGGTTGTTAGTGCTATGTTTGTGAAGTAGCTTGGGTCCTCTTCCCATTCTGGGTTTCTCGCTTGATTGTTATCGTCGAACTGTATTAGGTATTTGTTATTGGCCAAATCCTCTTCTATGTTCTGCATGAGATTATTGTGGTGTTTATCGATAATTTCAGATAATCTATTTTTTCCCAGATTTTTGTTTTGAGTGTAGACTTTTGCGAAGTTAGCCCCTATTAAATTTAGTTTGTCCCTATTATTAGTTATTATATATTTTCCCGTGCTGTTTGTTTGTGTTGAATTTATGTCTATTTTCGCGTCTTTTAAAATATCATAGTTGTTATCGGTTTCTAGATTTGGGATATTCTCAGTTGTTTTTTTTCTAAAAATTGAGTTTAGTTTCGGGAACATTTTTGTTGAATTTATGGGTATGTTTTTTATTTTGTTTTCCCAGAACGTATTGACCGATTTCTTGAATTCATTTTTGATTTCTGCTTTATATTTTTTGATCAATTCTTTGGATTCTTTAATTATGACCATAGCTTGTGGAGAGGGGTGTCTGTATTCATTATTTAGTATGGTTATTAGTTTGCTTTTTTGTGCGAGCAAGTTTTTAATGGTTCTGTTTATATACATGTCGGATGAATTGTAGTCTACTTGTCTAAGAACATGTTTTTTTATTGCGTCTAGTATGGCTGTATTTATTTCTTCTAGAAAGTTATTTATTTCTTGGTTGGTTAAATTTCTATTTTGCGGAATATGCGTAGTGTATTTAACCGCTAGGTATTTTTTGAATTTAGTCCAGTCTGTTTTTTTGTAGAGTAATGGATATTTATGGTTTTTAAAAACAATTATGTCGTCTTTTTTTGGTAGTGAGAATTGTATGTTGATAGCTCTGTGGTCACTATCGATGTCTGTGGTCTGTATGGTACCATCCTGATTTAGGTTTTCTAATTTTATTCTGCTGTCGATCAGACCTATATCTAAATATGAATTGCTCCTTACAAAGGTTGGAATATTTGTGTGTTTTACAACTATTTTATAGTCTATTTCGTGTTTTTGTATCCAGTTAGCCAAAGCTCGCCCTCTAGCATTCTGATAATGGTTGTTCCATTTTTGGTGTTTAGCGTTCAGGTCGCCCGCTATTACAAAATAATTATTAGTCTCATGTAGTTCTAAAAAGTAAAAAATGTAGTCCAAATCAGCTATTACATCGGTTGCTTCCGTACTAGGGGCATAGACTGCTATGATGAACAGATTATTGTTATTTTCTAGTTTGAGTTTTAAGATAACCGTTTCTATTATGTTCAGTTCTTTTATTGGTATTATTCTCTCGTAATTAAAATGATTTTTAATGAGGGTTGCTACGCCTCCTCCGTTTGCTGAGATCCTGTCGTTTCTAATTAGATTGTATTTTTTAAATTTCGGGTTGTGAAATTTTTTAAGCTTTGTCTCGTTTAGTAATATAATATCCGGATTGAGGTTGTTGATGATTTGTACTATATTATGTCTCCTTTCGTTTGATGCGATGGAGTTTACATTTGCGGAAATAATATTTAACTGTGTTACGCTTTTGTTAGCCATTGGTTAGTTCTTCGTTTGTTTCATAGTGTATAGTGTCTACTAGTTCTGGTGTACCATCACAATATAATTTAAATAGATTTTGTATGTTTTGAGTGTTTTGAGATATTAAGTACTCTATTCTGTTCAATTGTGATGTAAAAAGATTTTTTAGCTCCATTATAGGGTCGGGTATGCTTTGTTGATTTGTGTATGTTAGGTTTGTTACGTGTGTATGTACTTTGTCCTGTTGTGTTTGTGTGTGCTGTGAGCTGTCTATTGGTCGTTGAGAAAAAGAGTAGTGTCTGTTTGTTGGGTTTGTGTTATTGTTTATTTGATTGTCGGTAGATCGGTTATTTGTTTGAACCGCTTCAGCATATGAAACTTTGTATTTTGGGGTTATACTATTTTTTATCTCTGCTAAAGTAGTAATTTTGTTTTCGTTCTTTTTTTTTAAGTTGTGTGTGTATCTTTCTTTTATTTCTTTGAACTTTGGACAACCTTTGTACGATGCCGGGTGTACAAATTCTTTGCATCTTACACAAAAAGGTTTGATTTTTCTACCAAGCTATCTTTTTTGATCTCGCAGTTACCTGGATCGTGGTTTTCGGAACATTTGACGCATCTAAAGTCTAATTTACAATTTGACGCTGAGTGTCCTATTCTTTGACATCTAAGGCACATGATTGGTTCTTTTTTTATTAGTCTTCCCCATTTAACCGATTGATTTAGAATGTATTTTATGCTTGTTAGGGTTCCGATATCGCTGTCGGGGGTGATTTGTACTAGTAGGAATGGTAATGGATTGTTATTTTTGATAGATTTTTGCGTGCTGAATTTGGTTATTTTGATAATCGAAACTTTAGGTAGATTTAGGTTATTAATTTCTTCTAATATTTCATCCGGGACAAAGCTGTTATCAATACCCTTTAAAAGTATGGATTTTGGTTTGATCGACTTCGGTGTATATGTGAAGAATTTAATTTTTCTTGCTGTTAGTATGTTAATAACTGCTGCATGGTCTTCTAGGTTCTCAAGTTGTAAATAATGTTTATTACTATTAATGTATTTAATGCTGAATTTGTTAATATTTAGGGACTCTTTAACAATTCTGTACGTGACTTGCTGGGAAGATTCGAAAATATTTATTATCGGCGGTTTTACCTGTCGTTCTTTCGTTACTATTTCTTGTACCTCTTTATTGTCTACGTTTGGTTTCGTTGTCTTTGTCTTTGGGTTGGGGTCCTGTGGCTCGTCGAGGTCCATCATATTGTCGTCGGCTGGTGCGGTGTTGTTTTGTTCTTTCAGGTACTCCTAGGTTGCCCCTGTTCCGTTACATCTTTTCTTGCTTGTGCTATGACCTTCTGGCCATTGTTTCCCTTGTTCGTAGTTGGGGGTCGTGCGGCTAACGGTACTTGGTGATTTCTTTTCTTCACTGTCATTTGCTGTAGATTTTCTTTTTGGGCTTTCTGCTATGCTATTTTGCGTAGAGCTCGATGCGTTTTTGGCTCTCTCCTCCTCCAGCTCCTTACTTATATTTTCAATTTTTTTTTAGACTATCGATCATTTGTAATAGTTCTTTGTTTATTTCTTCTCCTTCTGTAGAAGACTTCTCCTTCTGTTCTTTCTTTGTACTAGGTGTCTTTGGCATTTTTTCGTCGAATACTTTAGGATTGCTATTTAAATGGAGTCGTTTTTTACCATTTATGTTAGGCTTTGGTAGTGATATTTCAATCGTTTTCTTTGTTTTAAGTATTTTGTTTAACTTGTTTTTAAGGACGGAGGGACTGTTGACGAGACTCTCTTCATCCTTGATCGTTTTTATTATGTTGAGGAACACTTTATTGTTTATCACATTTTCCGTGTTTCTATTTTTATTTTTATTTTCTTCTTCTATCACTTCTGGGTCCGGGGAGTAAACCCCCTGTGCACTATCTGTATTTTCACTAATTTGTAGTAAATAACAGTTCGAGTCGTCAGGACAATATACATTTATTTGCACACGAACTTACAGCAGTTAGATTAGCAGTTAGATTCTAGGAGAAAAGAATATATATGTATATATATATATATTGAATGTTTAACAAGATATCGTCTACGGTCCTTTGTAGCTTCTATCTCTCTCACTATCGCACACACACACGAACAGTCCTTCGTCGTGACAACAATTATCTATTCCGTTCAAAGCCTCAACTCTATCTCTCCTCTACTCTCGAATACCTGTCTATATAAACATCTTACACAATTCGCGTCTTCCGCGTTAGCCTACAGGGGGCAGCGGCCACCAGTCGCGAATAACACACCGCATTACTCATAGTTACATAGTTCGCGCCTACAGATTCGGCCATCCTGATCTCTAGTTCGACCACGAACGTAAATACAATACAATAATTAAAGAAAACCATTACCAAAAGTGAAAATACATATACATATACTTAAAGCTATTCATCACTTATTCTAATCCATGGTTTCAATTTATCCGACGAAAAAATAGTATTCAATGGTTTCTGCGTTAAACTAAAACCTGGTATATCAGTAACAACGAATCTGTTCTTTTTCAAAACAGCTTTAATTTGATAAGGTCCCTTGTATTTTGGGAGCAGTTTTTGATTTATTCCCGGCGAGTGTTGCAAAATTCTCACCAATACTAAATCTCCTTCTTTATATTGTGAGGGTTTTCTATGTTTTTCGTCGTATTTCGATTTATTATATTCCTGAATCGCACGGTTTACAATTTGAGCCGAATCCCGCAACTTAGTACGCTCCTCTTCTAAGTTTACATCTATTTCCGTTAACTGTTCAATAAACGTACAAAGTTCTTTATCGCTATTTTGCCTTTGGTCGTAACCTAATAATAATTTGCTCGGAGTCGTATTTATTGCTCGGTGAAAGGTATTATTGAGCACAAATTGAACTTTTCCTAAAACATTTTTCCACTTAGATGGATTCTCTGTCAATTTCGACAACGTAGATTTAAGAAATCGGTTAACCCTTTCGACCTGACCATTAGCCCAGGGAGAAGCAACTGCAGTCAGCACGTGTTTTATTTTCTTTTCATTTAGAAATGACGAAAAATTGTTTGACGTGAAAGCCGTTCCACGATCACTAACAATACGCTCTGGAAACCCGAAAAGATTAAAATGATTCGTCAAGTTATGAATAACTTCTTCAGTAGTAGTGGATTTGGTCGCGTAAAGCCATGTAAACTTAGTAAACGCATCTACAACAGCTAAAATGTATTTAAAGCGGTCTGCAGTTCTTTCCAGCGGTCCAAAATGATCTAGATGTAACGTATGACATGGTATCGCAATTTTCTCAACAATTTGCATCTCACCCTCGGGTTTTCCTTGCGTCAAAGAAAAACTTAAACATTTTACACAGTTTTCAATGTAATTTTTTACTCGTAACTTCAGACATGGGAACCAATAATGTCCTACAATTCCATGTATAGTTTTATCAATACCAACGTGGCCCATCTCATCGTGATAAATTCTTATAACGCTATTAATCATATTTTCCGGAACAACAAATAAATTTTTCTCTGAGTATCTACGAAAAACTAGTCCATTAATTAATACGAAGTATTTGTGTTCTTTGGTTTCCAGTTCCTCCGCTATCCCTTTTAGTTTCACATCTGTTCATTGTTTATACATAATTTCATCTTCAGTCGTAATAGAACTTATCATCATAACGCTTCGGCTCAGACAATCAACATGTACCATCTTATCTGACGCTCTATGTATCAACTCGAATTTGTAATTTTGTAACGCTAAACTCCAACGCGCTATCCTCGGATTTATATTTATTTTTTTCATCGCCTGCACTAATGAATTACAATCAGTAACAACGCGAAACTTTATGCCATGGATATATACATGAAAACGCTCTATAGCTCGTACAATAGCAAGCGTTTCTAATTCATAACTGTGATAGTTTTTCTCGGCATCGGAAGTTGCCTTACTGAAATAACCAATTGGACGCATATGACCATCGGATTGTTTTTGAAGCAAAATGGCTCCAAAGCCTAGACTACTAGCGTCTGTATGTAATTCTGTATCCGCAACAGGGTTATATATACATAATACCGGCGGGTTTGTTAATTCTTTTTTTAATTCTTGAAATGCTGTCATGCACTCTTGATTAAATACAAATTCTACATCCTTTTTAATCAACGCCTGAAGTGGTTTAGTTTTAACAGAATAATCTTTAATAAATTTTCTAAAGTAGTTTGATAACCCTAAGAAACTTCTTAACTCTTTAATATTTCTAGGACACGGAAAATCTAATATAGCTTGAACATGACGTTTGCATAGCGTAATACCCTTTGATGAAATTAGATAACCTAAATATTCAATTTCTTTACTTAAGAATGTACATTTGGCTAAATTCAATTCCAATCCGTATTTTTTCAAATAAATCAATACTTCCTTTAATATTTTTAGATTTTCCTTAATCGACACAGTAGGAATGAGAATATCATCAATGTAAATTAAAATCTTTCCTTCTCTAATTAATGAATCAAAAATTTGAAGAACCCGTTTTTGAAATTCTGCTGGTGCTTCTGAATAACCAAATGGCATTTTGACAAACTCATATTGTCCAGAATGCGTAGCAAAAGAAAAATATCGTGTATGCTCTGGATGGATATCCAGTTGATGAAAACTATCTTTCAGATCCAGCTTGGTAAAAACACTCTTACCATACAATTTATCCAGCTGATCTTCGATTATTGGAAACGGATATTTTTGAGGAAATATCCTTTGATTGAGTGGTCTTAAATCGACACACATCCTCTTTTTACCATTCCTTTTTGATACTAATACAATCCTAGAACAGTATGGAGAAATACTTGATTTAATAATACCCTTTTCAAGCAAGTCGTCTATTATATCCTGTAGCTCTTTCTTTTCTGTCATCGACATACGTCTTGGTGTGTATCTAAAAAAAGAGTGGTCCTTTAAATGTACATATACGCAATGACCGTCTTCTACTCTATCGATTTCCATGTTTTCAACCTCTCTAAATGTATTTAACAAATCCTGTCGATCCTTTAAGCAAAGGTTTTTATCTAAATTTTCCGTTATTACATCATATTTCTCCCTCTTCTCAATAGCGTTAATAGTAAGAATACTTTTGACATCTTCATCGCAGCTGTAAACGTGTTCGAAAGTACATTGGTTATTATAATAGGTAAACTTTAACTTAGAACTATTCACAAAATCTCTACCGATAATCGCATCGTATCTCATAGTTTTATCATCTACTACTAAAAAGACAATATCAAACCAAGAATCCTTAATATTCCCTAACACAATTTGGTCATAAATTTTACCATAAATTATAACAGGAGATTCGTTAATTCCATTATAGTTAATTTCCTTTTTAACCTTTAATAATCCGCGATCTCGAAATAAATTTTCGTACACCGATTTTTTTAATAAGCTAACTGGGCTACCAGTGTCTATTAAAGTACGTATTTTTGTCTCATTACTCAATCTATAAATGTAAACAAATGGCTTATCACACTCATCCTGAGGCATTCGTCCGATTTGGGTGATTTCCTCTGCCTCCTGATTTCCCGCTGCTTCTTCCACGGAGAATGAGTCTGCATCACGACGCTGCACATGATTCAGAGCTGCACCCCGACGATTTTCTCTGTTTGGACACATTGGGCTGAGATGACCCGGTTGACCACACTTGAAACATTTCGGTCTGGCCATCGTACAATTTTGCGACAAATGTCCTGGCTTCCTACACGTAAAGCACACCTTCTCTTCTGTTGCATTGATTCTTCCTCCCACTTCATTTGCTCTTCTATTATCGTATTTCGAAAATGGTTCAGTCTTTCTGACGACCACATTGTCTTCTGTGATTTTTCGAACGTGTTCGATGAAATCCGGAACATTGTTTATCCAAGTACTTAGTACTAGTTTTCGGAGTGTAAAATCTTTCACCCCATCAGCCAAGAGTTCCACTTTTTCTTTCTCCGTCAACGTTAGAAATTGCATAAGATTCAATTTTGCTTCCGCATACTCCACAAATTTTTCCGTGTGTGATTTCCACGAACGGGCACGTATCCTTTCTAAAATTGTAGTATACGATTCTTTTCTTTCAAAATATCTTCTAATTTGAAATCTGAATTCATCCCATGTAGAAACTGACTCCAACGGTTGACGATTATACCATTCCAACGCCCGACCTTGTAGTTGGCTAATTGCCGCCAAAACCAACACATCGTCCTTAAATCGATACATTCGAGCCACACATCCGACTCTCTCTAACCACCTTGTCACATTTTCTTCATCCTTTCCCGAAAAAGAAGGAATCAATTTTCCTGCGCATTTCACCTGCTGCCAAATATTCGATTGATTTGAATCCGTTCCTCTCACTGGCACTTGTTCCGTATTTACGCGGAGACTTTCCGTTGCAGTTAACGAAGATGAAGAACGCTGTCTCTCTTCCATAATATGCACTACCGCTTGCACAATTTCCTGCATATTAATTTCACTGACCGTTCTACTGTTCAATGCATTCCCTCTACTCTGCACTGCTGCATCTGGATCGTTATGTGATCCTACATCTGGACTGTTTTCACCTAACATCATTTCCATTGAGGTTGGCCACCCTACACGCTCAAAATGATCTAATAATCGTTCCAAGATTTGTACACGGCTGCCTTTACTAGAAATTTTCAAGCGAGCTGCTATTCCTCGAAGGTCGTTTATCGATGAACTCTCCAATGTCGTTCGGTCCATACAAAACCGTACTGCTAGTTCAAGTGTTTACAAATCACCGGCAACTGTCGTACCAACAAAGACTTGTCTATAAGTATGTCCTTATTGTCTACCCAGAGGTGACTGCGTATCACTTTCAAAATGTCTCGAACGTTCTATCACCAACCGAAAATTTCACTTAGCACAAAATCGTTCTCTATCAATCCTATTAAGCACGATATGTTCATTGATCAATATCCTCGTAATGCTCGTTACCACCAATAGTTAAATCCTTATAATCAATCCAAGCAATAATCCCACTTCTGATATTTGAACTGTAGTAAATAACAGTTCGAGTTGTCAGGACAATATACATTTATTTGCACACGAACTTACAGCAGTTAGATTAGCAGTTAGATTCTAGGAGAAAAGAATATATATGTATATATATATATATATTGAATGTTTAACAAGATATCGTCTACGGTCCTTTGTAGCTTCTATCTCTCTCACTATCGCACACACACACGAACAGTCCTTCGTCGTGACAACAATTATCTATTCCGTTCAAAGCCTCAACTCTATCTCTCCTCTACTCTCGAATACCTGTCTATATAAACATCTTACACAATTCGCGTCTTCCGCGTTAGCCTACAGGGGGCAGCGGCCACCAGTCGCGAATAACACACCGCATTACTCATAGTTACATAGTTCGCGCCTACAAATTTTTTCTTTTAGAAAAATGCCAGGTTACAGAAAAGCTTTTCACTGATTCTAGTTGAGCGATTTTGATCTTGACAGGTAGCTCGCAGGACAGCGGTCGGCACGTCCGTCTCCCTTGAAGGTTCGAGGGGGACTCCCCCAGTCGAATACCTAACACGCTGAGCCAACTGAGCTGTTGGAAACGTGATTGATATTTCTAGATGTAATGTTCATACTGTAGAAATATTAATTGAGTTGATTTCATTTTTTAATTACTTCTGTAGAATGCTCAAGGTTTATCAGAGCCTGATAGACTTACAGAATAAATAGAACGTAACAATTTTAAGGTTAGCTCAGTTCTTCGCGGAAAAAACGTCGAAAAAATCGGTTTTTATTTTTTTTAACAACGGCGCACCAAACCAAAAAATCTGAAAAAATTCATGAACAATACTTATAACAATATGGACTTCCGTTTCCGGTCGTATGAGAGGTGGTTGTGTGCGAATAGCTGAGCGAATCTTTTGTGTGAAAGAGTGGAGTCAAAAGAAGTGTGAGTGAAGAAAGTAGTGGAGAGGGGGTAGTGGGGTATAGGGATAGGCGATAGAATAAGGGCTAAGGGAGAGGGAGTGAGAGAAAGAGCTGTAGGGAAGTGAAGTGTGCGGCAGGATAGAAGGTTAGGATCGTGTGGCAGTAGACAGGCAGGCGCGGGAAAAAGAGTAGAAGAGAAAGTGGCGCTAACTAGAGGGAAAGTGACAGACTAGAAGAAAGATAGAGCAGCAAGCGGGAATTTCGAAAAAGAGTAACAGGGAAGGTAGTTAGAAAGAAATACAGATAAAAATGAGTGAGAGGGGGGATATTGATAAGGGGATTGGGAGGGAAGAGGGGAAAGAAGAAAAAGGAAGATTAGGGAAGGTTAAGAAGGATAGTAATTTAGAAAAATGGTTTAGTACAGAAAGTTTGGATGGTACAGGGAGAAAAAGGGGAATAGTGGACGTAGAGGGAGGGGGGATAGAGGAAAGAACAATTTTCAAAAGGAGTGACACAACGAAGAGGTCACCGCAAGGGGATAAAAGGGAGGAGGATGGGTCACTTAAGGGAATAGAAGATTTAATCAGAGGATTAATGGGGGAAATGAGAAGTCTGAGGGAGGAAATGAAAAGGGAGTGGGTAGAAAGGAAAAGACTAGAAGAAGAATTGAGGAGGGAAAGGGAAATAAGAAGGGAGGAGAGGAGAGACGAAGAGATAAAAAGAGAAAAGTTAAATAAATGGCCAGAAGGAATAGAGGGAAGGGTAGCAAAAGTAGAAGGGAGATTAGAAGAAATGGAGAGGGGGGAGGGGGAGGAGGGAAAGAAAAATAGAGAAGGTGGGGCAGAAAGGGAATTAGTAGAAGAGGACAGAAGAAGAATAAGAAGAATGGAAATTTTTCAGGATAAAAGGGAAAGAGAAGATAAAAGAAATAATGTAGTAGTAAGGGGGATTTTGGGAGAAGGAGATGCGATAATAGAGGAGGTTAAGAAAATCTGGGATAAGATAGGGGCAAAAGAAGAGGGCATAAAAGAGATAAAAAAGATAGGAAAAGTAAGGAAAGAGGGAAGGGGAATGGGAATGCTAGTGGTAAAACTGACAGATAGGGATAGCAAGAGAGAAGTGATAGAGGCAAAGAAAAAATTAAGGGGCATGGGAATAAGAATAGATAACGATTTAACGGTAGAAGAGAGAAGGGCGAAATGGAAAATAGAAAGGGAAGCGGAAAAAGAGAGAAGGGAAGGTAGGATTGTTCAGGTAGGCTATATGAAGATGTGGGTGAATGGAAAAATGAAAAGATGGGATGAAATAGAAGAAATATGGATAGAAGAGCAGGGCAATGAATAGGGAAGGGGGAAGGGGAAGTTTTCAGGGGACAAAAAGAGGAGAACAGGATATAAAGTGGGCTTTTGGAACGTGGCAGGTCTAGCGAATAAGGAGGAAGAATTTTGGAAGGATTTAGAAGAATGGGATATAATAATAATGTTAGAGACATGGATAGAGGAAAAGGGATGGAACAAAATTAGAAGTAAGTTGCCAAAAAACTTTTACTGGGAGGTACAATGGGCTAAAAGAGAGGAAAAGATGGGGAGAGCAAAAGGGGGTATGATGGTGGGGGTAAGTAAGGAGATAGAGTCGGAAAGAGGGGAGTTAAGAGGGAGGGAGGGAATTATGATGACAAAGGTGAAAATTGTGGGGGGCTGGTGGAGAGTGATTGGGGTATACGTAAAGGGGGATTTAGAGAGAAAAATGGAGGAACTAGGAGAATGTATAGAGGGGAAAGAGAGAGGAATAAGAGTGATTATAGGGGGGGATTTTAATGCGAGGACAGGGAGGGAAGGGGGAGAGGTAGGGGAGAAAGATGAGGGAGGGGGGAAAGAAAGCAGGAATTCTAAAGACGGGATGATAAATACGGAAGGGAGAAAACTATGTAAGTTTTTGAGTGAGAGGGGGTGGGGAATTTTAAATGGGAATATGAAGGGGGATGAGAGAGTGGAATGGACATATGTAGGAGCAAGAGGAAATTCGGTAATTGATTATGTGATAGGAAATGAGGAAACAAGAGAGGGAATAGAAAAAATGGAAATAGGGGAAAAGGTAGAGTCGGATCACATGCCAGTAAGCGTATGGCTAAAAGGGGTAAGGGGAAAGGGGGAAAAGAAGAAAGGGAAGGGGAAGTGGATGAGTAGGGGGGATTGGTCGGAAGAGGGAGTAAAGAACTTCAGGGCAAGATTTGGGAGGAGGACAAGCGAGGGGGGGGAGGGACTACAAGAAGATTGGAGAGGGTTAAAAGAGAAAATAATAAAAGTAATAGAGGTAACGGGGAACAAAGAAAAAGGGAAAAAGAAAGGATGGTGGGATGAAGAATGCAAAGAAGAAAAAAGGAAAGTGAGGGATGAATTGAGGGGGTGGAGAAAAAGGGGAGGAGAGGGAAAAGAATATAAAGAAAGAAAAAGGGCATACAAGTTATTGTGTGAGGAGAAAAAACAGAAAGAGAGGGAGAAATGGGAAAAGGAGGTGGAGGGTATAAAAAGGGAAAGTCAGGTATGGGCAATAGTGAATAGGGAAAGGAGAAAGGGGGCGGGGGTAGATGAGAGAATAAGAATTGAAGAGTGGGAGGAGCATTTCAGGGGATTGTTAGGAGGGGTAGAGCAGAGGGTGAGGAGGGTCGGGACAGAGAGAAGAGAGGAAGACGGGGAGAAAGAAATAGAAAAAGGGGAAATACTTAGGGTAGTGAAAGGGTTGAAAGAAGGGAAGGCAGCAGGGGGGGACGGGATACCGAACGAAGTTTGAAAACATGGAGGGATCGAGGTACAGGAATGGTTATGGAGGGTATGTAATAAGGTATGGAGGGGGGAGGGTTGGCCTGAGGAATGGTCCGAGGGGGTGGTAATTCCGATTGCGAAAAAAGGGGACAACAACAGTGTAGTGGGGAATTACAGAGGGGTAACGCTGACGCAAACGGCGTATAAGGTATATGCGGCAGTCTTGGCAGAAAGGATGAGGGAAGAATTAGAGGGGAGGGGTTTGTTACCGGCGAGTCAGACAGGTTTCAGGAAAGGGCTTGGTTGTATGGACAATATATATGTTTTGAACTACTTAATTAATAAACAAGTGAAAAAGAAGGAAAGGAGATTAGTTATATTGTTCATAGATCTAAAAGCAGCATTCGACTCGGTAGACAGGGAGATTTTGGTAGAGGCAATGAGGAAAAGGGGAATAAGGGAGGGACTAGTAGTGAGATGCGAGGAAATTTTAAAGGAAACGAAAAGTAAAGTAAGAGTGAGGGAGGAAGAAGGGAAAGAATTTTGGACAGAAAGAGGGGTTAGGCAAGGGTGTCCGTTAAGTCCGATGTTATTCACGTTACTGCTGGCGGACATAGATGAGGAGCTAGAGAAGGGAGGATGGGGAGGGGTTAAAGTGGGGGGGAGAAAAATATATACGCTAGGATATGCGGACGATTTGTCTATGCTAGCAGAGGATGAGGATGACATGAAGGGAATGATAGGGGTATTGAGAAGATATTTAGATAAGAAAAAATTGCATTTAAACGTGGAAAAAACAAAAATAATGAGATGCAGAAGAGGAGGGGGCAGATGGAAGAAGGTTACATGGTGGTGGAAAGATAAGACGATAGGGGAGGTTAGGGAGTATAAATACTTAGGGTATACGTTAGCGAGGGATGGAGGGCAAAAGGCTCATATAGAAGAAAGAATAAGGAAGGGGGCGGCGATAATGGGACAAGTATGGGGGATAGGGAAAAGAAGATTTGGGAAGGATTGGGGCAGAAGGGTGTGGCTATTTGATAAGCTAGTTTGGCCGGTAGTGAGCTATGGGGTAGAGGTGTGGGGATGGAAAGAAAGGGAGGGAATAGAAAGATTGCAAGAGAGGTATTTGAAATGGGTCCTAGGGGTAGGGAGATATACACCAGGATATATGGTTAGGGAGGAACTTCAAAGGGAATTATTAAGGGAAAGGGCAGGAGTAAGAGCGTGGGGATACGAAAAGAAACTAAGTGAAGGAAAAGGAGGGGAGCTAGCGCGAATATGTTGGGAGGAGATTAGAAGAAAAGATAGGAAGGGGGGATAAGGGATGGGTGGGAAAAAGAAAGGGAGGAATTCTTTGAGGAAAGGGGGTGGGAAAGAGAAGAATGGGTCGATCTGATAGAGAAGAAAAAAGAGTTAGTAAGCGAAGAAATAATAAAGAGAGAGAAGAAAATACAAAGAGAGGAAAGATGGGAGAAAATAGAAAAATCTAGGTATAATGAGTGGTATGGAAGGGTGAAAAGAGAAGAGTTGCCGGGGTATTTGAAGAAGGGATGGGGGGAAAACAGATGGCAGAGAGTAGCGAGATTTAGGTTGGGAAATGAGATGAAAGGAGGGAGATATTGGTTGAATGAGGAAGAGAGAAAATGTAGGATGTGTGAATGGGAGAGGGAAACATGGGAGCATGTATGGGAGGTATGCATGAGAGTGGATGAGGATAAAGGATGGCAGGAGAGTGTGGGGGAAGTATTGGAAGATGAGGGGGGAGGGGAGGGATGGATGAGGATGATAGAAGAATGGAGAACAGGTGATAAAGTTGGGAGGGGGTAAATGGGATCGAGGGAAAAGTGAATTGAGTTCGAGGGAAAAGTTATGATGATGATGATGACGTATAGTCGAGATTGTAAATAATGTTAATATTGTAAACATGGTGTGCACGGGTCTCTCTCTCTTTCTTAAAGTAAGTTAAGTTTAGTTGGTAAGTTAGGTATAAGTAATAATAAGTAAGATTTGTGTGAGAGGTGGAAAAAGATGATAATTGTGAAAATTTTTTGTAACCCTAAGGGGATCAAATAAAGGTCATACATACATACATACATACTTATAACAATATACTGCTACTGTAAAAATAAAAATGTTGTCACTCTAAAACTTCTATGTGAAATCTGCATTTTTTCGATTTTTTGAGGTTTTTGATTTTTTACAAGCAGGATTTCCATTTTAAAAATCTGAAACCAATTGCAAAGTATGTATTTGGGTTTTTGACATGTGTCAGATTTTTTTCAGAATTTTTAAACGTCATTAACTAGGGAAAATAGGCCAAAAACTGATTTTTCGTTTTTACCCCATAACTACCCTGCCGATCGAGATACAGGGTTGAAATTTTGCACAGTATGTTTTTTCTTGGTGCTCTATCGAATGGCACATCGTCGATAAAATTCGGCTCAAGGGCATTTTTGACTATCTTATCCGGCTATGCCCTTTAGCAGATTTCGCAGAAGAAGATGTTCAGATGACCGAAATCATCGAGGAGATCAACAATGAAGATGACAGCACAGTAGTAGAAACAACCACAATCGGAGAAGAAACCAATTGACAAGGAAATAGTCTTCTCCGATGTTGACCTCATGTTGCTGCAGCTGATCGAAAGCTTTGGCGAAAATGCGGGACATGATTGTGGTATCGACTTTCTTAAGAGAATAGGATGTAAACGGAAAGGTTTGAAGAATACTTATCGGATACAATGCCAGATGTGCAATTGCATCAAACGTGTACGATGTATCGCACAAGATGACGGCACCCTGGATATCAACCACAGCGCAGTTGCCGTAACAATGCAGACAGGAGGCGGCTTCAATCAACTGGAGAACTTCATGCCAGGCCTGAACGTGAAATGCATGAGTAAGGAGTTGTTCCTAAAATGTCAAACGAATATCATCAATGGCTACAAGAAGGGTGCGCGACAATCGATGATAGATGCTGGGAAAAAAGAAAGAGACCATGCCATTGCAGCAGGCGACGTTCATCCGAGATATAAAGAAATAGCGATTACTACAGCAGTCGCGGATGGCAGCTGGATGAAGAGATCATACCATGGCGGAAACTTCAATTCCCTATCTGGACAAGCAGCCATTGTTGGAGGCCACACCAAGAAGGTCCTGTCCGTCGAAGTGAAGAACAAGTTTCGCGTAATTTGCGAAACAGCGGCGCGGAAGAGCGTACCGCCGCGCGGACACCGTTGTTACAAGAATTGGAGTCGCCAACAAAGTTCGACAGGAATGGAAAGCGCTGCTATCGTGGAAGGATTTCAATCAAGTGTACAAACGCACGGCCTAATATACGGGACATTAGTTGCCGATGGCGATAGCAACGTATACAAAAGGATACGGGATGGATGTTGATCCGTATAGTGAGTATGGGGCGGTAGTGAAGAAAATTGAATGCGACAACCACCTGTTGCGAAATTTGTGCAACAAAATCAGGAAGATAAGCGCAAGAGGCCCCCACAAGGAGCTGAGAGAAATTATAGCTAAGCGTGTCTACAAGTTGCGCACCGGAATCAAGAGTGCCGCAAAACACAGATCACAACAAAAAGACCTGAGCTTTTCGGAGCGAGACAAACTTTTCAAAGATGACTTGAGGAACGTGATAAGTCACGTGTTCGGGGAACACAAAAAGTGCAAGGACTTGGCATACTTTTGCAAAACCCATTCTGACAAGAACCAGACTAACTATGTCCCGAAATTGAAAGCAAGTGGCTTATTAGCACCAATGGAAGAGGCAATGCAGCGGATTATAGATCATTCCAAAAGTTTACTGTGCGGGAAAGATAATAACTCAGTAGAATGTTTGAACGGCATCATGGCAAAAATACGACGGAGGAAAACGAATAAACTTTGGACGAACAGGCTCGTATGAAGGAAGAGTCCATGCTGCTGTCCTCCATTATAATACACAGGAACCGCTTAGTCGATTATGCGCTGCAATGGGTGAAGAACCGACAGCCTCCATAATAAAGTTGGAAACTAAACGGAAACGTGAACTGGAAGAGTCGAAAGAGCGGAAAGAAAAAGCAAAAGCATCATCCTTCTACCGAACTGAAGCACCACAACGATGCGACAAGGACTATGGCCCTAATGCGGAGAAACCAGATGATAATATGACGGAAGAAGTCTACAATTTAAAGCATGAGAAGCTCATGACAAAGCTCCACCGATGGCAAGCGAATCGACCACGAATCGAAGCTAGAACTCGTGGTCAAGCGAACAGCGCTATATGGGAAATTATGATACTACTCTTAAGGAAAATAATTATATTTCTATATTTAAATTCCCCAAAGATGAGCAATTGCGGAAAAAATGGATGGCTGCTATTCCCCGTAAAAATACCGACAAAATATTCTGCAGTTTGTAGTCTGCATTTTGTAGAAACTGATATCCAAAGGTATCAGAATATTCCATCATCTCCCCTAACGGTGTACCGGAGAATGTTTTGTTCAGATGTCCAAGACTTATGGAAAATGCAATACCTTCCATTTTTTCCAATTCGCTACCAAAACGTGTGCCACCACAAAGAAAAGATCCTATAGAGCGCAGGGAAAGAATAATCGAAAACCATGAAAATTTAGTTAGAGAGTTTATTGATTCTGATCTAATTAGTGGTTTCTTAAATTTGATAAACAATTATAAAGAAAAGCTTGTAATTTCGAACCATTGGAGTATCAAAATAACAAATTCAAAAATTTATTTTTGCATGCTTGTATGTAGTGATACATCTGATTTCTTGATACTTAAAACACAGATTGTGATTAACGATGACATGAAATTACAAGTTTTTCGAGATGGTAATGAATTATTATTTCATGATTTATATACAGGGTGTCTCAAAATTAGGTCCGGAGCCGAAAATGGGAGGTTCCTGGGATCATTTCAAGCGACATTTTCCTTTGAAACAATGTCGTCCGCGGCTTCGTTAACGAGTTATTAACGAAAAACACGGACCAATCAGAGCGCGAGCTAGACGCGTGCAGCCCGGCGCGCCGGCAGCCGAGTGTCGGTGGCACGCCGCGATGTCGTAACGAACAAAAGTTTCTCGATGATGTGAATCCTCGCCAATTTCGACAAGCTTTGGATATGTTGTCAATACCATGGTTCTGAACAACATTTCCCTTTACAGTTTCTGTCGATCGGCTTTAGTTTACGACATTATTGTAAAAATTTGTAATTGTAAATCGATCGATGTACTATTTCCTATCCGATTTCGATAATATTTGGATATGTTGTCAAGACCATGATTCTGAACAACATTTCCCTTTACAGTTTCTGTCGATCGGCTTTAGTTTACGATATTATTGTAAAAATTTGTAATTGTAAATCGATCGATGTACTATTTCCTATCCGATTTCGATAATCTTTGGATATGTTGTCAATACCACGATTCTGAACAACATTTCCCTTTACAGTTTCTGTCGATCGGCTTTAGTTTACGATATTATTGTAAAAATTTGTAATTGTAAATCGATCGATGTACATACTATCTCCTCGCCGATTTCGATGAGCTTCATTTCAAAGGAAAAAGATATTTAAAACATCGAATTTATAACATATTTCAAAGTCATCGAAATCGGTGAGGACCCACATCATCGGCAACTTTACCCGAACGATAGAAGAAGCACAAACTTATTGAATTAAAAACTCACTTATTCAGCCGTAAATTCATTTGACTACCACATACAACCACCACACTTTTACATAATCTTCGAATCGGTGTTTTCGAGAATCATATGATTCTCGAAAAATCAATGCCATATGATTCTCGAAAAATCAATATCTCCTTGGGAACGATTTCATTTGTTTTAAACAACGCCTTCATCGAATACATTGTACGCTGGGAGAGCACAGTTTCGCGCGGCATCGCGAAGAGCATCGAACTCTTTCCGCGTCGGAGTAAGTAATTTCGTTCGATATCGACACGAGTTATAAAAGTGTGCTACGAGTTCAACAATTATGTAAAAGTGTGATGGTTATATGTGGTAGTCAAATAGATTTACGGCTGAATAAGTGAGTTTTTAATTCAATAAGTTTGTGCTTCTTCTATCGTTCGAGTAAAGTTGCCGATGATGTGGGTCCTCACCGATTTCGATGACTTTGAAATATGTTATAAATTCGATGTTTTAAATATCTTTTTCCTTTGAAATAAAGCTCATCGAAATCGGCGAGGAGATAGTATGTACATCGATCGATTTACAATTACAAATTTTTACAATAATATCGTGAACTAAAGCCGACCGACGAAAACCGTCAAGGGAAATGTTGTTCAGAATCATGGTCTTGACTACATATCCAAAGCTTATCGAAATCGGACAGGAAATAGTACATCGATCGATTTACGATTACAAATTTTTGCAATAATATCGTAAAGTAAAGCCGATCGTCAGAAACTGTAAAGGGAAATGTTGTTCAGAATCATGGTATTGACAACATATCCAAAGATTATCGAAATTGGATAGGAAATAGTACATCGATCGATTTACAATTACAAATTTTTACAATAATATCGTAAACTAAAGCCGATCGACAGAAACTGTAAAGGGAAATGTTGTTCAGAATCATGGTATTGATAACATATCCAAAGCTTATCGAAATTGGCGAGGATTCACATCATCGAGAAACTTTTGTTCGTTACGACATCGCGGCGTGCCACCGACACTCGGCTGCCGGCGCGCCGGGCTGCACGCGTCTAGCTCGCGCTCTGATTGGTCCGTGTTTTTCGTTAATAACTCGTTAACGAAGCCGCGGACGACATTGTTTCAAAGGAAAATGTCGCTTGAAATGATCCCAGGAACCTCCCATTTTCGGCTCCGGACCTAATTTTGAGACACCCTGTATAAAGTCGGTATTACCTATTGACCAAAAACTATCTCGATGGTCACAAATTCAGAATTTATTAACTAGACATGATATTATCTCCTGTACACCTTCTAGCACTGATATATGTCTTATTGAGAAACATCTTGAGAGGCCTCTAGAAGAACTCAATAAGGCATATATTATTGCAGAATCAGCTGAATTTGCTTATACGAAAAATCTTGAAATAATAATAGACCAGATAAGACAAATAAAAAATTTAAAAAAAATAGATATAGTTCATGCACAATTATTATGGCCTTTTCATTATACATATAGCCAATCTTCGGCTGCATACAATTTAAGGAGAAGTTTTTTTATATTACCTCATAAACGATATTTGCAACAACTTTCATCGGGTATGAACGTAACACCCGATAACGATAAAAAAACCAACATTATCTCATTAATATATCTTCAAATTTAAGATATGTCGTGTGTACGACAGGAACCAATTGCAGGGGAAGTGTCCCCGCTTCACGTGCCGGCGCGGGTGTTGTACCCAAAAAAAAATTAACGTATCTTCCGGTCTATACGATGTTAAAGAGACGGAAAAACAGTGTATATCATTGCTGGAAATCTATCCTACCCTAACTAACCTATATTTTACGAGTCAGTGAAAAAAAAATCTAGTCTAATGTTCTAATCCTATCGCATCCCGGTGCGGGTTTGAGGCCGCGGTGCGCGTTACCTTCTCTGTGTCGACGTGTCCCGGTACGGGGTTCGAGGCCGCGGTACGCGTTGCCTCCTCTCTGGTCTTCTTTCCGGTCGGCGCTGGGGCCCGTCTCTGGCATCTGCGTAGTCGTCCGGTATTGTCGTATTATCGCTCCTCTCCAAGTTGCGCCCGAAACTGTTTTGTGGCGATGAGAGCCACTGTGACTTCCGCGCGGCGTTCGTTCGATAGTTCGAAACCGCATTTCGTCATTTCTGTGGCGGCCCTGGTATCGGATGGGCGGGAGCGACCTCGGTGCGTGGTGCCATGGTGTCACGGGATGACCGTTGTTCCCCGGTCTTTCCTCCGTCGTGACCTTCCGGGCTGTCACCTCCTCCATAGACGGCTCTTCGGTTTCGGCGATTTGTCTGACTGGTAGCGGTGTCATTGCTGCCGCGCTGAGCGACATCGGGGCTGCGTCTGGCGGTGTCTGGGCTACGTCGGGGCTGCAGCAAGCGGCGTCTGGGCTGCGTCCAGTATCGTCAGATCTGTGCCTGGCGGCATCCGGGTTGTGTTCGGCGGTGTCTGGACTGCGTCCAGCCTCCTCGGGGCTGCATCTGGCAGTGGCGTGGCCGCGTCGACTGTTATCGGTTCCGGGGCCAGGTGCTCCGGGGTGGCAGAAGTGGGTGGGCGGCTGTCGTCGACCACCGTAACGGCATAGAGCGCGTTCAGCTCTGTGTAAAAATCGTCGTCCATGGTCGTCTGCTGATCTTCTTCACCTGGCAGGGCTGCTGCGTACTGTGGCCTATGACAAAAATTAATACTCCCTATTACTTTCCTCGGTCGACCGCGTCGTCGTGCGGTTGGGGTGGCCGTTGTGATATCTGCCGGCACCCTGTTCTGCTCCGTGGGGGCAGGTGACCGTGGTTTATCATCGGTTTCCCCTTTCTGGCTTTCTGGCTCCCCCTCAGGTCCTGTCTCGGGTTTCAGATCTTGCACATGTATGTGCCGAATCCAGCGCCGACTTGTGTTGCGTAGATCGACGGTTACTGGTGATACGATTCGCCCGACCGTATAGGGGCCGCTGTATTTCGGCGCTAGTTTGGCTGCGATGCCCACCCCTTTATCGGACAGGGTGTGCTCCTTCTTCCACACCGTGTCTCCGACTGCCGGTCTCCAGTCGCGTCGGCGCAGTTTATAATAATGTTCCTGTCGGCCGAATGCTTGAGCCAGGTGCAGCCTTGCTAGCTCTTGCGCATCCCGAACAAGGTTGCCAGATGCTGCCCCTTACGTTTCCGTCCCTCGCCACCAAGCTGCGTTAAGCTTGCCTTCGCTTCCCCCACTCTTACCACTGCCGCTGCCGCGTGCCGCGTGGAGCATGCTACCGAGTGGCGCAGAAAACACCGTACACTTATACAAGCTGATTTGCTTCGGAAAGGTAGGCTATACTGCTATAATGAAATAAATTTATTCGTGTATTGTTAAATAAACACAAATTAAGGTTTGAAAAATGTATATTTGCGACATCTGCTAATTACAATCACTGCTATTGCTTTCGCTAGTATTCTATTCTACCTAAAGGTAGGCTATACTGCAATAACGAAATAAATTTATTCTTGTATATTGTTAAATAAACACAAATTATGCTTTAAAAAATGTATATTTGCGACCTGCTAATTACAATCACCGCTTTCGCTTCCTATAATTAAATTTCCAAATTCTTGCGGTATATTTTCTTTCTTGTACATATCGCTATTAAAATTCTGTATAAAATCGTCGCTTATAACATAAAGGCTACATTTCATATGAGTATTCCTAAATTCTAATTTAACTCTACCGAGTGCAGCAACCATTTGAGGCTGCAGTCGATTGCGATATGCCGTTTTCATTTCACTTATTAGGGAGAAAAATCGTTCAATTTTGGTACGAAATTAATGACATGTGTGATAGTAACGGTAAAAAACTATTTAATAATATTTCAAGTTTGGCACTGGCATGTTTATCGTTATCACAATCAAACGCTGAAATTGAACGATTTTTCTCCCTAATAAGTGAAATGAAAACGGCAGATCGCAATCGACTGCAGCCTCAAATGGTTGCTGCACTCGGTAGAGTTAAATTAGAATTTAGGAATACTCATATAAAATGTAGCGTTTATGTTATAAGCGACGATTTTATACAGAATTTTAATAGCGATATGTACAAGAAAGAAAATATACCGCAAGAATTTGAAAATTTAATTATAGGAAGCGAAAGCGGTGATTGTAATTAGCAGGTCGCAAATATACATTTTTTAAAGCATAATTTGTGTTTATTTAACAATATACAAGAATAAATTTATTTCGTTATTGCAGTATAGCCTACCTTTAGGTAGAATAGAATACTAGCGAAAGCAATAGCAGTGATTGTAATTAGCAGATGTCGCAAATATACATTTTTCAAACCGTAATTTGTGTTTATTTAACAATACACGAATAAATTTATTTCATTATAGCAGTATAGCCTACCTTTCCGAAGCAAATCAGCTTGTATAAGTGTACGGTGTTTTCTGCGCCACTCGGTAGCATGCTCCACGCGGCACGCGGCAGCGGCAGTGGTAAGAGTGGGGGAAGCGAAGGCAGGCTTAACGCAGCTTGGTGGCGAGGGACGGAAACGTAAGGGGCCTGGCACGTCCAGCATCTGGCAACCCTGATCCCGAAGGTTCTTCCAGCGTTATTGCGGCGGGATCGTTGTCAGGGTATCGCCACTCAATGTATTTTTCTGTTAGCACGGAAATCAAACGCCATCTGAATTCCGTGTTACATAACTAACGGGTAAACGCGGGAATTTTAAATCCATACTACCCATTCCTTGCTAATTTATAATTTTTATTTGAAAATAGAACAAATTAAAACATTTTAATACATTTTAAATTCAGTATATTGAATATTGTAACACTTACAAAAAGTATATGTACAATTTTCTACTTATTAATAAATTCAAACCATATTATCAAGCGCGATAACACTGTTTCATTACAAATATTGCAAATTAAACATTATTTACAAACTTTTTCACAATGAGAATACATCAAATGCATATCACAGCAATTAACAATGAACTGGCTCAATAAAAAGCAAAACAATGTATAACACACATCCACACATATCGTATATCTCGTAACACACATCGAGATCGTACAACACACATCGCAACTCGCAGAACATACATCGAGATCGTATAACACGAGATATAAGATGTGTGTTACGAGATGTACGATGTGTGTGATGTGTGTTACGATATATACGTTGTGTGTTGCGAGATATAAGATGTGCGTGGATGCGTAACACACATCGTATATATCGTAAGACACATCGAGATCGTGTAACACACATCACCCACATCATATATCTCGTAACACACATCGTATATCTCGTAACACACATCGTACATCTCGCAACACACAACGTATATCTCGTAACACACATCGTACATCTCGTTACACACATCGAGGCGTACAACACACATCGCAACTCGCAGAACATACATCGAGATTGTATAACACGAGATATAAGATGTGTGTTACGAGATGTACGATGTGTTACGAGATATACGATGTCTGTGATGTGTGTTACGAGATATAAGATGTGTGTGGATGCGTAACACACATCGTATATATCGTAACACACATCGAGATCGTATAACACACATCACACACATCGTATATCTCGTAACACACATCGTACATCTCGTAACACACATCAACATTGTATAACATACATCGCATATCGCAGAACATACATCGAGATCATACAACATACATCGCATATCGCAGAACATACATCGAGATCATACAACACACATCGCATATCGCATATCGCAGAACGCGAGGGTCATCTGCCCTTTCTTTGCGCAATCAACGATCGGCTCAGTGGCTAGACTACGACGAAGATTCAAAACACTTACCAAAGCCACAGTTGCACCAAAAGAAGGTCATGGTGATAGTTTGGTGGTCTGTGGCCGGTTTGATTCACCACAGCTTCCTGAATCCTGGTGAAACCATTACAGCTGAAAAGTACCGCCACCAAATTGACGAAATGCACAAGAAACTTCAAGGTTTGTGTCCAGCACTGGTCAGCAGAAATGGTTCTATCCTTCTCCACGACAACGCCCGGCCGACCCTTCCAAAGTTGAACGAATTAGGCTACGAAACTATCTCATCCACCATACTCACCAGATCTCTCGCCCACCGATTACCACTTTTTTAAGCATCTCGACAACTTCTTGCGTGAGAAATGCTTCAAATCCCAGAGAGATGCTGAAACGGCATTCAACGAGTTTGTCACCTCCAGGCTCCAGAATTTTATTCGACCGGAATAATAAGATTCTCCAACCTAATACATTGAAACCGTATATTTTTGTTTACAACTGTTTACAACGTGCACCAAAATACTGGCATCAATTCCATCTGGCGGACTGTTTGAGAATTACTCTTGCAAGTAGTGACATCTTTATTTCGTGTTACAGTACTAAATTCGTGCTAACAGTTCTCCTATTAGAGTGGCGATACCCTGATCGTTGTTTCACCTGGTGCTGGTTGCCCTGGTATCCGTAGTTCCCGGCCCTGGTTCAGGTATGCTGGACTGTAGCCGGTGGCCTCGTGGCGGGCAGTGTTGATGGCGAACCGGGCCTCGTCTAGTTTCTCGTCCCACCGGTTGTGATGGTTTCCGGTGTACTGCGCCAGCATTGTTTTTACTACTTTATTTGCCCTTTCCACTGGGTTGCAGTGTGGGGCGTACGGCGGCGTTCTTCGATGTTCTGTGCCTGCTGCACGCAGGAGTGCTGTAAACGGTTCGCCTATGAACTGTCGACCGTTGTCCGAGATGATGACTCTCGGTGCCCCGTGGCGCAATATAACATCCTTCTGTATGGCGGCGGCGACTGCGGTACTGGTGGCCTTTCGGAGTGCCGTGAGTTCCACCCACTTCGTGAACCTGTCGAGTGCGACTAGTAGCCAGATATGGCCTTGACGAGACCTTGGGAGCGGTCCGACCAGGTCGACTGATACCGTGTGCCACGGTTGCGTTCCCGGGTTCGCGTGGAGGTGTCCTGGCGGCGCACAGTGGTCCCAAAGCCCGAAAACGTGGACAAAACCTAAAAAATGAACTTTCAGCTAGGTAAGTTTTAATTGTGGGGTTGGCTACTCTAAGAGTATGTCTACTTGGAGGTAAACGGCAAAAAGGTCGCATTTTTATACCTGACCAACAGTCGCAGTCCGAACTTCGGTTTCATTAGACAGTGCCTTCGTACTCTTCCAAGTCTCAGTGCGAGTTCTAACTGTACAGTGCGTAAATTGTATTGGAACGTATCGATTTTAAGTGTGCATTATGGATGCTGTTTGTGGAGGTAAGTTGCATAGTTTTTAGTGCAAAATATTTATTATTAACTGATAACTATGTATGAAGAAGAAAGGGTAAAAGTGAAGGCATAAATTTTAAAGATTGGGGTAAAAGTTGAGTCTCGTCCACCCTCGTTCGCTAAAACTTGTTCGAGCTTCTAGTTTATACTATTATGTTGCAATTCTTAAAAAAATTAGCTGCCCCCCTCTGCCCCGTTTTTCGTATCACTGTTTTTTGTAATGCAGAGTAGGTATTTTGTGAGCTTTCGTTGCATTTCTTCTCAAACTGTGAGAGATATCCACCAAGTTTTTCTATAAAATTTAAACAGTTTTTGGAGGATTATGCTTAGAACGTATGGAGGACACAGATTGCCAGTTTTTTTATAAACAATCATACAATATATCTGAAATTTTTTTATATTTTTCGAAGACAAACGCTGTTTTTATACGTAAAGTAACGTGAATGCTTCTTTGGGAATTTCCAGAAGCAATTGCATTGCTACAGACACCGGAAGTAAATAACAGAATAGAAGAGACGGAACCAGATGCCGATTCTGAGTAGATGTTCAAAATGTTATCCTGTTATATTATATCGTAATTTATATTATATTATAATTTATATTCTATTATATTATTATATTATACAGGGTGTCCCAAAATTCGTGAAAATCCCGAAAGGGGGTGGTTCCTGAGACCATTCTAAGAGACATTTTCCTTTGCAAAAATGTTATCCGCGGCTTTGTTTAGGAGTTATTAACGAAAAACACGGACCAATCAGAGCGCGCCCAGGCCCGGCGCGCCAAGCCGCGCCGGCAAGCGAGTGTCGCGGTACGCCGTGACATCGCATCGTGACGGCGCGGCGGCGCAGGGCGCGCTCTGATTGGTCCGTGTTTTTCGTTAATAACTCCTAAACAAAGCCGCAGTTGACTTTGGTGCAAAGGAAAATGTCTCTTAGAATGGTCTCAAGAACCACCCCCTTTCGGGATTTTCACGAATTTTAGGACACCCTGTATTGATATTATATTATATACTATGTATTAAAAACTAAGATATCTTTTTTTTTTAATTAATTTGATTTATAATGACTATGTTTAAAATCTTGATAAACAATTTTTGAGAAGAACAAATAATTTTGTGCCGCCATATTGGATCCGCCATTTTGTTTTTTGTAATTTTAAGTTCAGATTCGTAATCAGCAACCCCAAAAACGGGTTCTTACCAATTTTCAAGTAGATCCAATAATTTTTTAATGTATATGTCCGCCATATTGGATCCGCCATTTTGTTTTTTTTATTTTTAAGTTCAGATTCGTAATCAGCAACTCCAAAAACGGGTTCATACCAATTTTCAAGCAGATCCAATAATTTTTTAATGTATATGTCCGCCATATTGGATCCGCCATTTTGTTTTTTTTTAATTTTAAGTTCAGATTCGTAATCAGCAACCCCAAAAACGGGTTAATACCAATTTTCAAGCAGATCCAATAATTTTTTAATACGATTTGAGGTTTTGTCCACGTTTTCGGGCTTTGGGACCACTGTGCGGCGGTTTCGGCGGGGTCTTGTATCGCTGGCAGCTGTTGCAGTTTCGCACGTACCGTGCGACTTCTCTGAACATTCCCGGCCAATAAAAGTATTTGGCTGCATTTCGGGGCATTTAAAATAAGTGGGAAGCAGTGCTGTTCAGTGAAGTTCCAAACATCGACCCAGTCTCGAACCATGGAATTCTCCGCCGAAGAACTGCTTACCAAGCAGAGTGAATTAGGACGTAAAATCAGCCGCTTAATCGAGAACTTTAAGAAGTCCACCGCACAAGCCAAAATGACACGTGGTGACGTTCAGTCCCGGCTGCAACGCCTCCAAGAATGCTGGTCCTCGTTGCAAGCAAATCACGACGTCCTGGTTTTCAAACACAAAGATGCAATAAAATCCAGTGACTACCTGAAGAAAGACTATGCTGACTTAGTGGAAGAAGCTTACTTGGAGCAGCGAGGTTGTTTGAACGATCTAGCCAACCAATTCACCCAGACCACCTCGATGGTAAAAAGTCTAACAGCATCAGCTAAATCGGAGCAGGAGTCAGGATCTGGGTCGGCACCACTCCCCAGGATGCAGTTGCCGGAATTCCACGGAGAGTACGCTGAGTGGCCGGCATTCAAGGATTTGTTCATGTCAATCATGTCACGGAACAAACAATTGAGCCAGGTTGATCGACTACATTACTTGAAGTCCAGTCTCCATGATGAAGCCGCTGATCTAGTCCGGGATCTACCTACGACCAATGAGAACTATGAGCGCGCATGGACTATTCTCAAAGAGCAATACGAGAATAAGCGGATCCTCGTCCGAGCATGTCTTGACCGCTTAGCATCTCTCCCCAAGATGAGAGAGAGTTCCGCACAGGAACTCACCAACATTCACAAGGGCATCATCTCAGTGGTGTATACCTTAGAAGGACTGGGCAGACCAATTGACCGAACAGAGGATTGGTTTGTCTATTCGGTGGTCAACCTCTTCGAACCCATCACACGTGACAAATGGGAGGAGAGAGTTACCAGCAGTAGTGAACCAGCGTCCTTCGCCACCTTAAAGGACTTCATGACGAAGAGGCGTCAACAGTTGGATGCATCAAGCATCGGGTCGGCCTCAAAGTCAGTCCTGGAAAACCATGGTGGTCAAACCAAGAAGAAAGAAGCCCGCTCGAACCAAGGCCAATCGAGCTGCAAAGGAACAAATCGAACAGCTAGAAATAACCATGCTCAACGGCTTCAGAATCCAGCATGTGTGAAGTGCAAAAGAGAGCATTACCTGATGCAGTGCCCAGATTACAAGGCTCTTCCACCAGCAGATCGACGAGGGTACGTCGAGAGAGCTCGACTGTGTATCAACTGCCTCGGGAATCACCAAATTGCAGCCTGTCCGTCCACGAGAAACTGCATGTCATGCAATGAACGACATCATTCTTCACTCCACGATGCATTTCGAGATGGTGCCAAACAAACGACTGTCCACCACAACCTAGACTGCCGAAATGAAAGGGGTAAGATCCTACTCGCTACAGCCATTATAAACGTTGCAGATCACTATGGAAGAAAGCACAGGGTGCGAGCCCTTATCGATCAGGGCTCAGAGATATCCATGCTGAGCGAAGGACTGGCTCAGCGACTGCAGCTTCCTCGGGCATCTTCCACCGTTGACATTTTTGGGGTTGGTGGACAGCAGCTCGCCAAGGCACGGGGACAAGTGACGTTGACCATTTCAACCAACAAGACAGCTGACACTATCAAGGTCACGGCAATCGTACTCCCCAGATTGACGGACTACACACACGGCTACACTGGTCCACGGCGGAACTGGGTCCATTTAGAAGGGCTAGAATTGGCTGACCCTGTTCCTTCTCGAGCCTCGCCTATCGAGGTACTGTTGGGTGCTGATGTGTACCCTGCCATAATGAATCCAGGCGTCAGAAAAGGGGCACCGAACGAACCGATCGGCCAACTCACCGTCTTTGGCTGGATCATAACTGGAATGGCTGGAGCATCGGTGACACCCTCACAAGCACAGGTGCACCAAGTGATCGTAAGCGATTCCCTCAGTTCGCTTGTTCGCAGGTTCTGGGAGCAGGAGGAGATCCAGGAGACTCACTCAACGCCCACCGCGGAGGAGCTGGAGTGCGAGAAACACTACGTTGCCACCCACTCTCGCACTCCGGAAGGGCGATACCGAGTACGGCTGCCATTCCGCCAATTGGGTCCAGTCACTCCAGGGACACGAACCGCATCCTGGCACGCACTCAGACGGATGGAGCAGCGTTTCAAGCGAGACGAAAATTTCAAAACTCTCTACCGTGATTTCGTCTCGGAGTACGAGCTGCTGGGCCACATGACCTTGGCGAGCGAACCTGCAAATGAGAAACAAGCACATTATCTGCCTCACCACGGAGTCCTGAAGTTGAGCAGCTCAACAACCAAACTGCGGGTGGTATTCAACGGTTCTTGGGCGGAGCCCTCGCAGCTGTCACTCAACGATTGCTTGCACGTGGGACCAAATCTATTACCACTCCTCGCGGACACACTGCTGAGATGGCGCAGACACTTGTATGTGGTGACAGCAGACGTCACCAAGATGTACCGGCAGATACTGGTGCACCCCGAAGACCGCGATCACCAACGGATTCTGTGGAGGAACGATGAGACACACCACGTAAGTGAATTCAACCTAAACACGGTCACTTACGGGTTGTCTTGTGCACCATATCTAGCTGTCCGGACGATGCATCAACTGGCAGCTGACGAAGGCATCCGATATCCCCGTGGTGCAGCAGCAATCAAGCAGGACTCGTATGTGGACGACGTTCTGACAGGAGCGGACTCTATTCCAGTTCTGAAGGAAACAGTGGTCCAATTGAAACAGCTGTGCTTGGCGGGCGGCTTTCCGCTACAAAAATGGGCCTCCAATGTTGCTGATCTGCACGTCATCCCACAATCGTGTCAGAATTCAGCAATTCAGTCCTCATCACATCAGGATGAACAAGCGGAGAGGAAAACGTGGACTGATGCAACTCATTCAGCCCTTGGTCTCCAGTGGTCACCGCACGAAGACACGTTTCACTTCTTCATCACCAACACTGAAACACTACCAACAACGAAGAGGGGTGTGGTTTCCAAGGCCGCACAACTATTCGACCCATTGGGATGGCTTACCCCAGTAGTAGTGAGAGCCAAAATCACCATCCAGAGCACATGGGTACTGGGGCTCGGCTGGGACGATCCCCTTCCACCGCAGCTGACCAACGATTGGTCAAGCTATTGCTCAGAGTTGCAACTGCTCGAAAAGGTAAGGGTGCCTCGGCCTCTGTTCCACAGCTCCAGTCCAATCCAGAAGGAGTTCCATGGCTTCGCCGATGCATCCGAACGAGCGTATGGGGCGGTCGTGTATCTGAGGACTCGGAATGCAGGAGAACAATGGACAACGACACTGGTCACCGCAAAGAGCAAGGTAGCTTCACTGCAGCAAGTCTCACTGCCACACCTCGAACTGTGTGCAGCGCACCTCCTCGCACGACTGGTTCAACGCACCGTCACTACACTCGACCTCGGTGACACCACAGTTCACCTATGGTCCGACTCCACGGTGGCGTTGGGCTGGATCCAGGCACACTCCACCAGATGGAAAACGTATGTGGCAAATAGGGTCGCCGACATCCAGAGAAGAGTTCCAGAAGCACAGTGGCACCACATAGCAGGAGTCGATAACCCTGCTGACTGTGCTTCACGGGGCCTCTCTCCCTCTCAGTTACTCTGCTGAAAGCTGTGGTGGAAGGGGCCGGAGTTCCTACGACGAGACGTGGACTTCGCTCCTGCAGGATCAATCGACTACGAGCACCTCCCGGAACAGAGAGGACCCATCGTTGCTGTGACCACTGGAACAGAGAAACTCGATGAGATGAACGAAGTTCTCAATCGGTTCTCCTCGTATACTCGACTGTTACGAGTCACAGCATGGTGTCGGCGATGGCTCAAAAACCGCCACAATTCAACGCCAACATTGCCCACGGACACCGATGCAAGTCAGGAGACGCAGCTGTCAGTCCTCTCAGCCTCAGAGATCAACGACGCCGAGAGATGATGGTTCCGACAAGTGCAGTTGACAGCCTACAAACAAGAAATCGAGCTGATTGCAAGCAGACGATGCATACCATCCAAGAGCAGCCTCGCACCGTTGGCTCCTACACTAGACAGTAACAATTTGTTGAGGGTCGGAGGCCGACTAGGAAAAGCTCAGCTCAATCCTGATGAGGCTCATCCAGTGATCTTGCCTCCTAGATCACGACTTACATACCTTTATGTTTTACATATCCACAGAAATACGCTGCATGGAGGGGTCCAGGCAACTCTAGGGGCCGTACGCCAGCGCTGTTGGATTCCCAAGGGCCGTTCCATTATCAAGGGCATTCTTCACAAGTGCGTGACTTGCTTGCGTTGGCGGGCGGAGCCTGTACAGCAGTTAATGGGAGAGCTGCCGGCGCATCGGGTCACTCCAGCCCGACCCTTCCTCTCCACGGGCGTGGATTACGCTGGTCCCATCTGGCTGCGAACCACCTCAGGGCGTGGGCACAAGGCCTACAAAGGATTCTTTGCTGTATTCATCTGCATGGTCACCAAGGCTGTGCACCTGGAAGTTGTGTCCAACTACACAACCGAGGCATTCCTGGCTGCGTTCCGCAGATTCATTTCGCGACGAGGTATTTGCACTCACCTTTATAGCGACTGCGGAACAAATTTTCAGGGAGCAGACTGGGAGCTGAGACGCCTCTTCAGCGCCAGCAGCCTGGAGAATCGCAGCCTCAGGGACCAGATGACCAGCTTAAGAACCCAATGACACTTCAATCCGCCTGCAGCACCCCATTTTGGCGGATTGTGGGAGGCTGCAGTGAAGTCCACGAAGTACTCAGGTTGAGGCTTGTTTAAATTCCAGGTCTCTAGCTGCACTGTCTGATGATCCAGCCGATGTGACAGCGCTGACTCCTGGGCACTTCCTAATCGGCTCAGCGCTGAATGCATTACCTGAACCGTCAATGCACGACGAGAAGGTGAACAAGATCACGCGATGGCAGCTGTTAACAAAAATGCGTGATCAATTCTGGAAGAGATGGCAGCGGGAATACCTTCACAGCCTTACCACGCGTCCAAGATGGCGTCGATCAATGGAAAATCTCGCGGTCGGCCGTCTCTGCATTATCGTCAACGAAACCGGTCCTCCCTCTCACTGGCCTCTCGCGCGCGTAACGGAGATTCACACCGGGAAACCGACGGGAAAGTACGCGTCGCGAAACCAGCCACCGCGACCACCGAGCTGTTAAGACCGGTGCAGAAACTCGTTGCACTGCCGATCGATGCATCCGATCAATGAATGGGTCGATGCAGCTCACGCGCACACACACTACGCAGCTTACAACTGATTCATCTCTGCGCCGGCGCAGTAAACAGACGACGCGGCGTTACCTACATATCACCGTCGCTCGTAATCGTGGAAAATTCACTTCATTCTTCTGTATCTTTGTATCACTTTATCATTGTACACCCTTCGGGTCACCATTTTTTTTCACTTGCATTGTTCACTTCACTCGCATTAGCTGAAAATCGACAAGTCGAGGCGGGCGGCATGTTTGAGATTGGCGTTCGACCGCCATATTGAATGAACACTCGTCCCAAGGTACGCGCGCTCCCGCCTGAGACGCGAGTGACAGGCGTGTGTCGTCGAGGCTCGACCAAGCCAAAATCACGCCTGTCTCTCTCGATCTTTCTGGAAGGCTCTCGAACATCAAACCGGAATCGTTCAAGCGCGACGAACTTCCAGGAAGACCGAGACATAAAAGGAGAGAGACAACGGCCATTTCCCTCTCTCACAGCGACAGTCAGCTGATTAACACGCGCTCAAAAGTCACATTTTCTGTAAAAGTCTTTATTTCATTCTGCTTCATAATACATTCATTTCACCGACAATATGTAAATTCAAGTGCAAAATACAGTTTAATTTATTGTAAATCCGGATATCCATTCAATTACATTCACTCCTTTCTTTACATTCAAACATTTCCGTTACAGACGTCATTTTACCTCTCTTTCAATTCATCGTTCACTCCTTTAGAAATTCACGCATTCATCCTAGGTTAAACAGAACCTTTATCCAAATACACTTCTGATCCTTCAAAAGGGATCCCGTAACATTTCTGGTTTTTTTACTGACTGGTGGGCTGCATTTCGGAACCGTCTGCCAAACTGATGTCGTTGGCCGGTGTCACGTGTCGACGGCCTTGTTGTACCGCCCAATCTCACACTTCGGCGTTGATGCAGGAAATCTGGGATCCGGTGTCGAGCAGAGCGTCGATTTCCCGACCGCAAATCAGTATCGGTAGTAACGGGCGTGGTGTATACTTTATTGCGGGGGCCGGTATTCGCCCATCGGTTGGGGGCCCCGCATTCCGTTTCCCGGCGGGTGACATTCGCGGGTGAGCACACCGTCGCGTCCGCAGCGTGAGCAGAATTTTCGGTACTTGTTCCGGCACTCAAAACGCACATGTCCCCGTTGTTTACAGCGCCAACAATGCGTGATCGGGCTGTACTCACTGGGGTTCTCCGAGGTTGTCGGAGTCTGGTTCATTCGCGGTCGACAGAGTCGTATTCTGGGTGCAGTGGGCCTCTGGTGTTATTCCGGTTGACCCGAGCGCAGTGGTGGCCACGGGGTTTGCGCCTGTTCGCTCCATCTTGGTCTTCCGTTCCATCGCCATCTCGATTCGCTGCACTTGTCGCAGTAAGTCATCCAGGTCGGTGAGATTGTCGCTGTTGATTAGCATTGCGTAATCAGGCAGCATATTCTCGTACGCGGTTTCCAGATGTTCGTCGGCCGGAATCTGGGCTCGTCGCAGTTTCG
This sequence comes from Lasioglossum baleicum, assembly GCF_051020765.1. Taxonomy (NCBI): domain Eukaryota; kingdom Metazoa; phylum Arthropoda; class Insecta; order Hymenoptera; family Halictidae; genus Lasioglossum; species Lasioglossum baleicum. The sequence goes on from NC_134945.1 coordinate 4,915,429, forward strand.
TGAGCAGCGCGTTTAGAACGTTCAGAATGTTCGCGACCGCGCCTCGCGCTCCTGTTGTAACCGGGTCTGGAGCGGCGTGAAAAAGGCCAGAAAATTTTCCGTGAACGTAGCCCACGACGTGATCTGGTCCTCGTTGTTCCGGTACCAGTCTTGTGCGTCCCCTCGTAAGAGTTCGGGTATGCCCAGAAGTAGATCCTGGTCCGACAAGCGGAACGTCTTCCGAAGTTCGCGCACGCGTTCCAGAAACGCGTACGGATCCTTTCCGTCGGTAGTGCATCCGGATTTACGCATCTGAATTGCACCAAAACTTTCATCGGCCGTGTCCAGGTCGCGGGGTTTGTCGGTTTTCGCGATGCCCGGTGTGGGATTTTCTTTCTCGTTCGCCATGTCGAACAATTGTCCGGTCTGCTCTCGGATGATTTCGTCCCAGCTTCTCTGAAGTCCACTCGGTCTGTCTGGGATCGGTAATCTCGTCTCAGGAGTTCGGCGGTGATCCGTCGTTTAGTCGGCCGTAACGAAAATTTCCGCATGCCCACCGTACTCTTTGAATCGGCGCGTCGACATCGCGTAGTGTCTCACTTTCCCGAGAGATGTCGCGCGCGGTACTCTCTTGTGGGGATCGTGGATTCCCCATCCCCTGTATTGGTCGAGTAGGGGTTAGGCAACGCGGTGAGCGCGCCTAGCCGTCCGCCATGATCGCTCTCTTCCGTTTGGACCGCCGAGGCACGACGAACGTAGACGTCGAGCTCTGTGAGTTATTCAGCGTTCCGGGCCTTTTGAACCAACGATTACAAAATCCTTCTGAACCTCCGCGAGTAGGCGCGGTGTGCCTTATTCTTTGGAGGCAACAAAACCTACACTCTGGCGGCCGGTCCCCGGTTCGCTCGCGATCCGGTGTAACGAGATGTCGCACTTTTCACTTTTACCGAGCAACGGTCGGTTAACCTCACTCTGTCCCTTTCGCCACGTGTTCGTCGTTTTCACTATGTTCTTAGGCACGCCAGGTCCCTGTTCGGGCGCCATGTAACAACCTGGTTTCCTCCGGCATCGTCCGTTTCTTGTCGGAGGCTCCCTCTTCGTTCTTATAGCTCGCCGATCCAGAGTTCGATGTTCAACGAGAGGAAAAATATCGATGGGGAACTGGACGTGGTACGCGGGTTTCGAAATAACGACACAGGCGATTTCACTGGCATGCTCGCTGCCGGCGAGTGCGCGAACGCGGCTTTCGGGTTTCGGTCTTCGCGAATGTTCACTCGGTGATCGCGACTTTCAGGTACGGTGACGCGTAACTTTCTCGGACGCGGAGATCGCGGTTTTCAGGTACGGGTACGCGTACTTTCTCGAACGCGGCACGAACGTGTGTCGACGTGGCGGTTCGCCATACGCCATAATCCTCTCGGGCGGTTCTACGGCGACGAGTGATGGTTCATCGTGCTCGTCGTTCGTTCTTGTCGACGGTACGCCTTAACAAGATCGCTGGTGGTACACCTTGGCGAAAAGAGAGTGACGGTACGTCGTGCTCTGGGTGTGATACAGGAACGGGACGTTTTCTGGAAGGAAGGAGGGTTCCCTGCCTGAGTCGTGTCGGTCGGATTTCAACGTGGTGGTTCACCGTGCGTCTAAGTCCTCTCAGGCGGTTCTACGGCGACGAGTGATGGTTCATCATGCTCGTCGTTCGTTCTCGTGGACGGTACGCCTTGACGAGGAGGCTAGTGGTACACCTTGGCCTTTCAGAGTGGCGGTACACCTTAGTCTACTTCGGTGGAACGTAGTTCGTCACCGGTGGAATGCTCCCATGGAACAGGAATACTGGTTAACAAAATGGTGGTACGCCGTATTCTGCTTGGTGGAACGTAGTTCTTCACCGAAAGGGATACTTGCAGGGATACTAACAGGAACGATCCGATCTGGGTCCCGTCTCAGCTAAGAAGGCCCTCCCGCGGTTGCGTAGCAGCTTTTATAGCTGTTCAGTTGGTGGTTCGGGCGACGGTGCGGTGCCGAACTTCGCGAATGTTCTCACGGTGTTTCCCACGCTCGTGGGAAAAACCGTCAACTCGTTCCCGTCGGTGTTCGTTTCGTGGCGCGGTGATCGCGCGGCGCGGGGTGCGTATCGGTGATGCGCGACGGTTCGGTTCGGTTTAGTTCGGCTCGGTTCGGTTCTATTCGGCGCGCCTTGATACTCGGTTCTACTAGTGACAGGCCTGCCCGGTGCAGGTCTGTTACAACAGCAAGAGAAAAAGTAGTGATTTTATTAATTGATGGAATTTACATAGCTTCAAAATTACAATATAGATCAAATAAACTTGCTGGTTGTGCTTCGAATTCTAATGAATTAGCAAAAACCATTTTAGCTTTCATGATAAGTTCAGCTTTTGGAAATTTTTCTGAAATTATTAAATTATTACCCGTTTTTAATATTACCGGAGATGAAATGTTACCGATTGTTCGTGAAATTATATTATCTATTCAAAATTGTGGTTTCGAGGTCATATGTATAGTAACAGACAATCATAGAATAAATAGAAATATGTTTAATAAATTATCGGATAATGGTATCAGTTTTCCTAATCCTGCACAATCAGATAAAACTATCTTTTTATGTTTTGATTTTGTTCATATAATGAAAAATATTAGAAATAATTGGTTGAATTTAAAGAATTTAAATAAAACTTTCACTTTCCCTGATTTCGAATCTAAAGAACTAAAATTGGCTAAATTTGACGATGTACGTTTAGTTTACGATTATGAAAAAAATTTAATAGTTAAGAAAGCTTATAAATTAAATTATAAATCATTATATTGTAACCGTACCAGTTACATATCGAGTGGGAGCGAGAGGGACTATCGCGAATCCCACCACAACGAGCCGCGACAAGATCTGCGATCCTTGTCAAAATAAAGGACCGCAGATCATTCCCGATTAATTAGGATGCGCGCGCACCGATTCCCACTCGATACAGATCGAAGGAGGTCGATGCGCGAAGCAAATTCATCACTCTACGTCTGGAAGCGGGTCTAGTAACACGCGACTCTAATAGATCCGGCGAAAACCGGTACTCGTTCGAGAAGTCAAACCGACTTCGCATTTCTAGTCAAACCGCCTAGATTGCCTTCGTCTTGTACGCGCCTCAAACCGAGGAGTCACAAGTACAAACCGTACTGTGGCACAGCCGAGATTAATAACTATTATCGTGTGTAACGATCGTGTCGGCGTAGAGTCAAGTGTAAAGGTAACGTACGAGAAGACGGCAATCTAATAGGAACTGTCGATTGATAGAGTCGTGTGATTATCATTAAAATTATAATTGAACGACAGAAGGATTTAGTATGACTCTTATTTGCGATTCTAGAACCGGAGTGGGATCAGGCTCGCTTAATAGCGCAGACGAATTCACTCTTTCGGTGAAGCCTAGTAAAAGGAGTTTTGTACGTGTCGGCATATATGTACTTCTCCGAGAAATTGGCAGAGTACGTATGTGATACGACGGTCGTCATCTGTCGGGGTTTATACGTTCAAATGACAAAAGTGATTATGCACTGTGTTGATTTACTATTCCAGAACCGGAGTGGAATCAGGCTCGCTTAATAGCGCAGAAGGATTCACTCTTTTGGTGTTGCATAGTAAAGAGGCGCTTTGTACGTGTTGGCATACAGCATACTTCTCCGAGCAATCGGCAGAGTATCTATGTGTTTCGACGGTCATTTGTTGTCCGGATTATAAACTGTAGAATTGATCAGCACAATACGAGTGACTAGACACTGAACCGGAGTACAAACGGGCTCACCGCTTGGTGCAGGAAGGGTGTATTCTTTTGGTGAGGCAAAGGTGACAAGTATTGTGCGTGTGATCAGGGGCGATACCTCTCCGAGAAGTCGGCAGGGCACGCTCGTGTTATAACGATCGAATCTAGCAGTCCGTGTACCTTTAACATCTAAATCCAGATCAATAACGATTGTTGAAACGATTCCAGACGTAGCGTCTCGTGGGTGTACTGGGAGCGTGGCTATAATTTGAAGTATCGCGTTTGGCGACCGTATTTGTAGTGGGAGTTTTCGGTAAAGAATATATTATCTTGCCTGCGTGCAAGTTTCTTTTGATTCGCGAGCGAAACCGTATTCGTCACGGTTTATACATTTTCATTATAAATTATATAGAACGGTTCCTCTGAGAACTTTTGTATTTCGGAGAAGTAGGGTTACCTCATGGTATTGATTTACAACACCGAGTATATTAATTGTCGGCGAACGAATGTGAAACATACCAGCGTGTTGACGCCGAGAGTCAATGATCCTGACGGATGATCTCTATATAGAAAAACCTGTATACAAAGCTTGGTACAATATACCCTACTTTTACCTCCTAACTGGTTCTCAACTTATTTATCAGATAATCCGAACCTCTCCGCTTCCAGTGCCTGGAGGCACGAACTAACTATATCGTATCTTAGTCAATTATTATCATTAATTATTGATGAAAATAAATTCTATTAAATTCAATCAGTAATAATTCAGGAAGTAACATTAATACGGTTACAATATCCTAACAATTTTGATCGCCAAAAGGTTTTTCTCGTAGATAACTTATTTCATCATTCTACAATAGCAGCTATGAAAGACTTTAATTATCTAGATACAGCACATTTTTTAGAAATTTTTCGCAACTGGTGGGACATTGTGAACAATACTAGTAATGTAAAAGGCAATAGGAAACGAAACGAATTTTGTAAACCGATTTTAGATTTTAATGATTTTAGATGTCAATTTTAAAAAAAATTTCTAACATGGTTAAATTCTTGGAAAAATTTAGAGACAAATGGTCATTTAACGTTAGATACTTTTAAAGCTTTACAACAAAGTACTACGGTTCTTTTGCTACTTACAGAGTACTGTTTTAAAAATTTTGATATATCTTATCTTCTAGCTGTGTGTGTGTGGTAAATTGACAACTGAGAAATTAGAAAAGCGATTCGGAAATTATAGACTTTTGTCTGGTTGTAATTACCCCGTATCATATGATGAAGCAATTCATGCCGAAAAAAGATTAGATTAAAACGTATATTTTCAAAATCGGCAAGTTCGTTTTCTTTTGCTGATATAAAAAATAAATTACAAATTTGCAACGACGACGACGATGATAACGATCTTCGTGATGCTCCTGTTGATGTCAGCGGTTTTTCAGAAATTTTTGACACTGATTATTTATCCACTTGTACCGTTGATGATTCCATTAAGATTTATAATATCCGGTTATGGGTCCCATTCTGTTGCAAAAAAATTAAATTGTGATATATGCAAATTATTAATTGTGGAGGATAAAGGAACAACTGTAAATAATGTATATTTTTATCATTTACAAAGGGATGGTCTTTCCACTCCTACAGAAGATGTAATAAATGTTTTTACTCACATGTGTGCAATAATGGAGGCCATTGTCTGCGCGACTATCGAAGGTCACTTTATGAGTTTGTAGCAGAAGTGTCCGTCTCGCACATTTGGCGAACAAATGTTCCGAGAACGGGACTTTGTAAATTACAACCGGGGACGTAAAAGTCCTCGCCTCGGGGATTAGGACTCGGGAAGTGTTTTTATTACTAACGGCTGTTTTTATCACGTGCACTTCCAGGGTTTCTACCTCCGAAATTGCCGTCTCCTCGTCCGTTTTCTATAAACTCTTTGTCACGCGTTACCGGACGGGCCTTACCTGCGCTGCGCGGCCTGTCCTTTTGTTTTCCGTCAACGCGGCTTGCCGAAGGTTACTTCTCTCCCTTCCACCATCAATTTTCACCGTTTTCTTCGACCAGCGTGGGCGGCGATTGCCTTCCAAATTTGTCACTGCCTTCCAGAAAATATCTGTTCCTCATTGGTCAATCACAGTCACACCCATTTGGACGACTGAGCTTAAATACCGGTGTTCGGCAAGCGCGCGCCAGACTAGCAAGATTAGCCAGAGTAGCGATTAGCTAAAGATACCGAAGTCATACACTTCTCTGACGGCACTGAATTTACAGTTCAGATCATACGGAATTTCCAGACAAGAATACTCTTGTAATATTCAAATCGCGCTAAGTCTCACCTAGTATACAGTCCACTAAGTTCACATACTTCAATAAAGTTTGTTTTTCACTCGTGTTTCTACAAGTTAATCCTGCTGATCAAATCATTTCACAAGTTACCCATCCCGAACAAGTCTCGCATCACCATTCGGCGAGATCATATTTTGGTCCTTCGAGCCGGATTCTTTGGCAAACCTCGGTGCTCTGTTCGGGATTAATTGACAATTCAAGTGTGACAGTGCGTTCGTATGACAGTGTGACAGTGCGTCAACGACTACGATCCACATCAGGATTAATAACTACGAGGTAAACTGTGACTGCAAATAGTTCAGTTTACGAAAACACCATCACTGGACATCACAACGTCCAGATCTTACGGCGACATCGACAGCATCCATCAGATCAACGGCTGAGGATTAGCATCGACTGACATCAGTATCCATTTCGTACATCCGTTCTTCTACTGGTGAGTCGAGATTCATAGGTTTTGATTGTGGAGCGATAATGGCTACTCCGAACGAAACCGCGTTGCAAAAATTGATTACCGACCGTTCTCACGTTAAATCACAATTGACTAAGTTCAAAAATTACTGCGACCAAAAGGGTGCGACAACGTTACTCGAGGTTCTCGAGGAGCGGCTCAGCCGAAATATATCGTTGCTGGATAAATTTGAAGCGATCCAGGATCAAATTGATAGAATAGTAGCGGGTACGCCGGAAGAAGACGCGCAACGCATACAGCGCGAAACCTTTGAGGAGAATTATTTTACTGTTATTCGGACTGTTCGTGCGTATATTGCCCGTTCGCGAAATCCGACGCAGTCTCCTGCCATGCCTTCTGCATCGCCCCCCGCGACAGTTACACCGACAACATCAGAATCGAATCCGATTAAGCTACGACCAATTCCGGTACCGATTTTCAGTGGTGATCTCGGAGAATGGGTTTATTTTAGAGACAGTGTTGAATCATTAGTTAATAATAATGAGGCGCTAAGTAATATCGCAAGATTTCATCATTTGAAATCTGCCCTTCGAGGAGATGCTGCTCGTGCTATCGCGTCGCTCGCAGTATCGGAACAAAATTACACTGTTGCTTGGGCAACATTGAAGGAACGGTTCGAGGATATACGAGAAAAATCCCTTTATATTTGATTGCAACCAGCATCTCTATCAGAACTATTGGAGAAAAATGGCCAATCAACAAAATCAACCCGCCGCTGGAAACAACAATGAGGAGGAGGCTCGTCCTAGTGTCAAGATATTTACTTTCGAAGAACTAGTAGCTTTTGATAGAGCTACATCTGCAGATTACAATAGAGATGAGACAATAGAAGAGATAGGCTACCATAATGACCTAGAAATAGCTATTAAAGGGGATACCATATCTCCAGAATCGGTGATAAAATTACACTCTTCTTACCCTCACTCATTCCAATTAAATGAATCTGTAAAATCAACTTTCATTGTTGAATCATTGAGAGGAACTGGTGGTTTGAAACTATCAACATTGAATTTAAAAACTTCGAATGGGTTTATATGTGAGGGCAACTTCTGTTTTACAGGAGAACTAGAGAATATACATAATTGGATCTGCTTCTTTTTAGTATATCGATCTGATTTTGCTGCTTTCTTGATTGAATACCTTAACAACCCTGATAATACAGTAGAGATTATAAAAGAAAAATTAGACCAGATGCCTGAAACTACTAGTATAGGAAACCATTCGGTGACAGATTATGATGTCAGGGCAACTTGCCATCTTATATTGATCACAATGATGAAGACTTTTCATACTGATGAATCAATAGGAGTAACACAGAGAAATGTTTATCTAGTCAGCAGAAAGAAAGCAGTTTATGCTACTCTTGGTCGGCCAGAAGGCGAATTCCTAGTAGATGGACAATTCTTATCACGAGTTGCACAGACATTGAATCTTATGCCGAAGTTAAGAGTGACACTCTTTAAGTTTTGCTACCAGTTCCAAAACCACTATACAGAACTCTCTGCTGCCGTAGTTTTGCTAGGTCAATCAGCCATGACAGGTGTGAATGCTATGATTCAATTCGTAAACGATGATCCCATGACACTGTAACCGTGTCGGTCACATATCGACACTTCGCGAACGTAGAAGATAGAAATTGTATTTACCACGGCGATCTATGACGTCATATGCGATCCTCGTCGTAGAAAAGGATCGCAGGATCGCCCCACTAATCATAGTTGCGTGCGCATCGATCCCCTCTCGATAATCATCGAAGGAGATCGATGAGGGCCATGGAGAACTCACTCTACGTCTGGAAGCGATCTAGTGAGCACGCGTTCGCGAGGTGTCCGTTCGACGATAGCCGGTGCGTATTCGGGAGGCCAAACCGTCCTGTTGTACTAGACAAACCGTCTAGCCAACCTCGTTACGTACGCGCCTCAAACCGAGGAGTCGCGATTGCAAACCGCTTCGTGGCACAGTCCAACGTATCACCGTACGCGTAATTTGGGCGTAACAGCGTAGTAGTCATTTGCGTTAGATTACACTGTCCAACAAATTTCAACTTTTTTTGTGATTTCAATATACTGTTGGGTCCTTCTTATAAAGTTTTTTGCGCTGATTCCGAATCTGGTTTGAATTTTTTCCCTATACGTCCAGTTTTTGAAAATCATGGCTTTGAAAAAAAAACATATTTTTCAACTTTAAACAAATATTGTGATGTTATTATAAAAGATATTGAATTGTTGTTTACAGCAAACGATTCTGTAGACTTTCCCGAATACAGTGATATCCAATATTAATACATTATGATTGTTTAAACATGTTTAAACAATGATTAAAGACGGAGATGCACCACTTTTGCACCAATTTTTGCGGATATTTTCGAATTTATCTCAAAAAATAAGGGTCCAGCGAAAAATTGAACTATACCACGCGAAAGAGCAGACTTTTATCTTGAGAAACCCCCTTGTGAAGTTTGCATGGTCGACGTTTTTACCGAACCAGAAAGCAAAATATCTTCGCCCGACATGCGTTGACGCCAGTGGTGCTCTTCCACTAGCGCGGTCGTTCGTCGGGATACGGCGCGGCGCGCTGCGGTGAAACGGCGCGTGGCTATAAGCGCGCAATTATGTCAGCTTACTTAAATGTAATATTTTATTAAATGTGTTATACTATTGTTATTTATTATTTATTAGTATATTTATTCTGTATAAATTATTTTATGTATTTTTTAATGTTAGTCTCTCGTTTATAGTATATTTAATACAAAAAATACCTTTTGTAACAAAAAAATAATTTATTCACACACTACACTATTACACTATTTACAATGCTAATATATATGTGTACACTATTCAGATATAATACACTACTAAAATACATATATTATATACACAACAACTAAAATACTATAAATAACTATAAATGTTTTTTATGAAGTTTTATACGTAGCAATGCAGATTTGAAATGCTTGACACGACTGATTTCAACAAACACAAAGCCGAAACTGAACTCTGGCATCAGTTTTCTTAAGAACCAACACGATATTTTGAAATAAATGACGGTCTACGGACAACGGAATACATACAATGTAAGGAAAGTCTGCAATGCGGTGACTGAAAAATTTTATTTTCAGTAATTGTCGTCTTATCTATGTATTGTAATTATAGTGCCAATGAACACTCGAGATTCTTCCGAGTAAAATAAGTCCAAACACAATATAAACGGGACTATTTTTATTGACTTAAATACATAATTAAAATAGTTTGCTCCATATTAAATCGATATAGTGTATTATATCTGAATAGTGTACACATATATATTAGCATTGTAAATAGTGTAATAGTGTAGTGTGTGAATAAATTATTTTTTTGTTACAAAAGGTATTTTTTGTATTAAATATACTATAAACGAGAGACTAACATTAAAAAATACATAAAATAATTTATACAGAATAAATATACTAATAAATAATAAATAACAATAGTATAACACATTTAATAAAATATTACATTTAAGTAAGCTGACATAATTGCGAGCTTATAGCCACGCGCCGTTCACCGCAGCGCGCCTCGCCGTATCCCGACGAACGACCGCGCTAGTGGAAGAGCACCACTGGCGTCAACGCATGTCGGGCGAAGATATTTTGCTTTCTGGTTCGGTAAAAACGTCGACCATGCAAACTTCACAGGGGGGTTTCTCAAGATAAAAGTCTGCTCTTTCGCGTGGTATAGTTCAATTTTTCGCTGGACCCTTATTTTTTGAGATAAATTCGAAAATATCCGCAAAAATTGGTGCAAAAGTGGTGCATCTCCGTCTTTAATCATTGTTTAAACATGTTTAAACAATCATAATGTATTAATATTGGATATCACTGTATTCGGGAAAGTCTACAGAATCTTTTGCTGCAAACAACAATTCAATATCTTTTATAATAACATCGCAATATTTGTTTAAAGTTGAAAAATATGTCTTTTTTTAAAACTCCATTTTCTCAAAAACTGGACGTATAGGAAAAAAATTAAAACCAGATTCGGAATCAGCGCAAAAAACTCTATAAGAAGGACCCAACAGTATATTGAAATCAAATTTGGTGTTGGACAGTGTTATTGATGTAAAATAACGTAGCTCCGAAATGTGTAACTTGCTACAAGCAAGCGGGAATTTAAGAATTTATTGAAGTTTCTTTTCTCATCGTATTGGACTGCGAGTCCCAACTATTAACTTCACGAAAGTCGTCGTGCGGACACTCCGAGATATTTAGTGGCTTCAACAGTGTGTGGTTCGCGGTTAGATTCGGGAACGTGTCATATCACCAGATCAAGCATCTGAAATTCCATGTAGATCAGACCTCTGCACTACTGGGTTTCATTATTGTGTCGATCGTCTTTGAGAGGCAGGTTCTCGAATTATTAGGTTTTCGGTACAATATTTGGATCGTCACTGCCAAGGGGACTCTACTGACACTGAGAGTTGCTCCGAGGTCACAACTGTGCTGAAGGGTAACTTGTAAGTGTTCCGGAATTTCCGAGGTATCGTGATCGTTTCTATAAGTGCGTATCATCTGATCAATCAGCAGATCGTACGAGTAGTAAACGAGTCCAAAGATCTTCGGTGTTTTAAACATCTTAGTTATAAAGAAGCGTGATCGCTGGTACTCGTTGACCATGTCTATCCGTACGCGGCCGGACTGGATAAATGCTCGTGCTTAGCAATCACGATTCGGTCGTTTAATAGGATCATTTCCCATTCGTGCGTATCATCTGAGTCATCAGCAGATCGCACGGGTAGTGAAACGCATCATCCGGGACTTTCATTATATAATTAACTCACACGCTGTGTGAGCTTCATTCTCTAATGTACTTTACGTGTTACACTGTTGACCGACACTCCATTCTTATCAACTTAGTTCGAGGGTTATGCTCATTATAATTGAATAAACAATTGTTGCGTAGCGACCAGACGTGGATTCTCGGCTATTATCCGCCGACGGGGTTAGATCATCATCCAGTAGAAATAATTTCGTGCAGGTCGCAACTCTGTAAGACTGATAGCGTAAGGCGTGGCTACCGTATTTCACTTGAACATTATTACGAAGTCATAATTAGTCGTTGTACTGAAACATGGTTCAATATACCCTCCTTTTACCAGATTTCGCTTACGAATGTTTAACCTTCCATCCAAACTAATCCGCTATCCATTGCATGGAGGCTCGATTCTCCACATTCTCAATTCACTACTTCGATTTGCATATATCTTCAGCCCATCTGGCTAGCTCGATTCAATAATAGATAAATAATCAAATATACGGTTACAACACTGGCCCATAAATCGAAAATCATTTGGGAAGAAGTAGGTAGCTATATGGAGGTTGTTGATAAATTAAAAAAGAAGGCTGGAAACATGTGGCCTTTCTACAAAATATTATACCCGGGAGACAATTCTTTGACTGCCCGTAATTTTCCGAATCTAGCTTCCTGTGCTATAGTCTGGAAGAAGAAATTCGGAGAGGAATCATTTAAGCAAGTGCAGAGTGCTAGATTCACTGGGGTGACACAAAGACTTATAGAAGAAGCCCAAACAGAGGATAAAACTCTAGTGAGAAGCAAAGTGATTCAGGCTGGCCTGACAGAAAATCAGCAGAGAGGAATGAATAGATTGCAATTAGATGTAATGAATTTACAATCAAATGATTCTCCAACTGTTCATGATGCAACTGCTAATGCCTTACTATCAGATTTTATAGAACTTTTAAGATCACGAACTGGTTAAACAATGACTTAAGGATTAGCATCATAATAACCAATTCTTATTCAAATAGGATAATAGATTTCTTCCGCGATGGACCCACCAAACAGAGTATCATAGATTTTGCTACCACTCATGGTATTGATTGGTATTTCATTCCTCCTCGCGCACCTCATTTCGGAGGTCTATGGGAGAGCGCAGTCAAATCGGCAAAACGGCATTTACTAAAGGTCGTAGGGGAAACGCGGTTAACGTTCGAAGAGCTAGCCACAGTTTTGCGAACAGCTGCGCGAAGGTTCAGTCATCGTAATGGATAACGCTCCATACCACAGCAATCAACAAGATAAATTTCCGACCATGTCGTGCAATAAAGCACGTATCGTCGAGTGGCTGCATGGTAAGGGGGAAACAATGCAACACGACCAATATGTCTGTTGGAATATGAGTGTTTGAGATCGGATCGAGAGTCTGGGATCGTTAGTGGGTGACAGAACGGAACACTGTATTAGAATAACGAGAATGATTGTAGTAACTGTATTCACTGTATAAACTGTACAAAACTGGGTGAAGAATGACTGTTAAACGATGTGCGAACCAGGAGGTGTAGCGAACGCGGTGTGAGACGAGGTGTTAACGGTCGTACGAAGCGGTGATAACCAGCTGAGACGGTGACCGTTAACCGAACGAATGCCTCTTGATCCGCCGGTGCGTGCCGAAAATCACGCGTTCGGCGTATCGCGAAGTGGGGGGTCGCACGGCTGACGTGACGTCATTCGCTCAGCTACCCGACGTCGGTTGGAGCGCATCAGCCGAGTCTAGATCGGCCGGAACAATGAGCTTTTCATACTCTATACCATGACAATAGCCAATGAGAAGGCGCCCACCGATTTGATTAATCGGTTGTGCCCTCTTCATTATAGTTTTGTTTTTGCGATGCCACCGATGCTCAGTTTAAACTCTGACCAGGCAACCGACACAACGTGTTCGTTTTGCTAATCTATTTAACATACACTTTTTGTAAAGCGGAAAATAAACTATATCTTTTATTATTAAAATAAAGACACGTTATTTTCAATAGGTTATGGGCCCAGGTTCGCAGCCTGTGTAAATTGAATCTTTACAACATCGAAAAGTGATATCGATCGTGATCGCGCGCGAAGTGCAGTCACGTGTGAAATAGAAGTTCGGTCAGTTTTTTTCTCAAGAGCGTAATCAAGGTTGCCTCAGGCCTGTATTGTTTGTGCGAATCAAACATGTCGGATCAAATCTCAACTCGAAACGTGGTCAAGTTTGACGGCAAAAATTTCCAGCTATGGAAATTTCAAATGAACGCTATTTTCGTGGCAAGCGGCATCGACGATATTGTGGACGGCACGAGAGTAAAGCCGGAAGAAGATGCACAGCTGAAGATTTGGAGAAAGGACAACGCAAAGGCCATGTTCTTGATTTCATCCGCGATGGAAATGCCTCACGTGCAATGCATCTTGACCTGTAGCCACGCGCAGGAAATGTGGCTAAAATTGATCGCGATACACGAACAGAAATCGGAAACGAATAAACTTATTCTGACGCAAAGATTTCACGAATATCGAATGGATTCCAGTGATTCCGTAGTGCAGCACGTGGCCAAAGTTCAAAATATGGCGGGTCAACTAGCGGACGTAGGAGAGAAGGTATCTGACATAGCGATTATGGCAAAAATCTTGGCAAGCCTTCCCGCTAAGTTTAATGCCTTGAAAACCGCATGGGACAGCGTGGATACGGAGAGGCAAACAATCGATAATCTACAAGAGCGGCTCATTAAGGAGGAAACGCGATTCTCCGCCGATGACGAATCTGAAACAGCTTTTTCCGCGATGCGATTGAGCGAAAAAAAGAAGAGTAGCAACACCGGCAAGAAACCCAAGAGGGACAAAAAGAATATCGAGTGTTATAAGTGTCATAAAAAAGGGCATTTTGCCTGGGAGTGTCCCGCGAGAAAGAAAAACAAAGAAGATACGAAAGATTCGTCGCAGAATTGCGCTTTTGTTTCAACACATGAAGGCGGTCAACAAGAGAAGAGCGTGGCATCGATCAGAAGTATCCAGCGAATGGACATCGGTGACGTCTGGATTGCAGACAGCGGCGCATCAAGACATATGACCTACCGACGCGACTGGCTTCATGAGTTTGTGACATCTGCCGGTGAACAAGTGTTACTAGGTGATGACGGTGCCTGTGAAGTGTTTGGTTCGGGTTATGTAAACGTTATGAAGTTTGTTGATAATGAATGGTTCGCGTCGAGAATCGACAACGTCTTGTATGTGCCGAAGCTAAAGAAAAATCTATTTTCGGTAGGAGAATGTGCCTCAAAGGGTTTTGAGGTGACGTTTGCAAAAAAGAGTGTTATTTTTTCGAGCAATGAGTCTGTGAGAGCTCAAGGCATAAAGCAAGCCAACGGCATTTACAAGATGTTGTTTGTTACGTTAAAGAATAATGACGAGAGAGAGAGCGTTGAAGCAAATGTGTCGACAACGAGCTTCCAAATGTGGCATGAGAGAATGGTCATGTAAACAAAGCGACACTGCGCGATATGTTGAATAAAGAACTCGTATCTGGTGTGAGTGTTTCGAGAATCGATGATTTCTTTTGCGACGCGTGCCAGTTAGGAAAGGCTCATCGGTTACCTTTTAAAAAATCGATAGATAGGCGGGATTGGTTACACTGTCCAACAGCCAAAAAGTATTTCGATTCCCACTATGCGATTCTTGTAGAGTTTTCCGCGCTGATTCCGAATCTGGTTTTAATTTTTTTTCCTATACGTCCAGTTTTTGAGAAAATGGAGTTTAAAAAAAAGACATATTTTTCAACTTTAAACAAATGTTGCGATGTTATTATAAAAGATATTGAATTGTTCTTTACAGCAAAAGATTCTGTAGACTTTCCCAAATACAGTGATATCCAATACTAATACATTATGATTGTTTAAACATGTTTAAACAATGATTAAAGACGGAGAGACACCACTTCTGCACCAATTTTTGCGGATATTTTCGAATTTATCTCAAAAAATAAGGGTCCAGGGAAAAATTGAACTATACCACGCGAAAGAGCAGACTTTTATCTTGAGAAAACCCCCTGCGAAGTGTGCATGGTCGACGTTTTTTTCGAACCAGAAAGCAAAATATCTTCGCGCGACATGAGTTTCCGCCAGTGGCGCTCGGGACGGGATACGGCGCAGCGACGGAATACGGAGCGGCGAACGACCGTTCTGGTGGTGAGCGCCACTGGTGACAACTCATGTCGGGCGAAAATATTTTGCTTTCTGGTTCGAAGAAAACGTCGACCATGCAAACTTCACAGGGGGGTTTCTCAAGATAAAAGTCTGCTCTTTCGCGTGGTATAGTTCAATTTTTCCCTGGACCCTTATTTTTTGAGATAAATTCGAAAATATCCGCAAAAATTGGTGCAAAAGTGGTGCATCTCCGTCTTTAATCATTGTTTAAACATGTTTAAACAATCATAATGTATTAGTATTGGATATCATTGTATTTGGGAAAGTCTACAGAATCTTTTGCTGTAAAGAACAATTCAATATCTTTTATAATAACATCGCAAAATTTGTTTAAAGTTGAAAAATATGTCTTTTTTTTAAACTCCATTTTCTCAAAAACTGGACGTATAGGAAAAAAATTAAAACCAGATTCGGAATCAGCGCGGAAAACTCTATAAGAATCGCATAGTGGGAATCGAAATACTTTTAAAAAGTTGAAATTTGTTGGACAGTGTCACCGGGAGAATTTATTCATTCGGATGTCGGGGGTCCAATGTCTGTCGAGTCGGTAAGGGGTGCGAAGTACTATGTGATTTTCGTAGATGAGGCGTCGGGTTACCGAAATGTTTATTTCTTGCGTCACAAGTCCGATGTTACGGAAAAATTCAAGGAATACGAACGAATGATCTTTAATAAATTCAGTCAGTCTATTAAATATCTTCGAAGCGATAACGGCAAAGAGTACGTGAATGAAAATTTGAAAAAATACCTTATCGAAAAGGGAATTCAAAGTTCGTATTCCGCGCCGTACACGCCGGAGCAGAACGGTAAATCGGAGCGTGCGAATAGGACCATCGTGGAGGCGGCGAGAACTATGTTGCAGGCGAAATGTTTACCGAGGTTTCTCTGGGCCGAGGCCGTCAATACGGCAGTTTATTTGCGTAATCGAACGCTTTCGAAACCGCGATTAGATAAAACTCCGTATGAAATTTGGAATGGTGTGAAACCGAGTGTTCATCATTTGAGGATCTTCGGATCAACTGCATTCATGCACGTCCCGAAGCAGTTCAGGCGCAAGTTGGACGCAAAGTCGAAGAGGATGATATTTGTGGGATACCAGGCGACTCTGAAAATTTTCGTCTTTACGATGAGGAATCAAAGACCGTTATTGTATCACGAGATGTGGTCTTTAATGAAAGTAAGGACTTTGAACTGCTTCCTGACGAAGATTATGACGAATTCGTCCTACCAGGTAATGGCGCCAAAGGAAAGGACAACGACACAGAAGAATAACAAGATTTGTTCATGGACGCGCTTGAAAATGAACAAGAACACCAGTGTGACAAGGCAGTAAAGGATACCTCACAAACCCGAGAATTGAGAAACCGTGAGGACATCCGGAAGCCTGATAGGCTCCAGGTCAACATAGTCGAGTACGCACCTTTAACGTTCCGGGAAGCTGTGAACGAACCCGATGCAGCGAACTGGCGGAGGGCCATCAACGACGAGCTGAACTCGCACGAGACGAATCAGACGTGGGATATAATTCCAAAGAAACCAGGCATGAGATCGATCGACTCGAAATGGGTTTTTCGGATTCTTCGAGATGAAGATGAAAAACCAGTGCGATACAAGGCGAGGCTCTGTGCAAGGGGTTTCAATCAGATCGAGGGACTGGATTACACAGAAACATTCTCGCCGGTTATTCGCTACGATTCTCTGCGAATCTTCCTAGCTCTGGTGACTCAACTCGACCTGGAACTTTTGCAGTTCGACGTGAAGACGGCTTTTTTTATGGCGATTTGGAAGAGAAAGTATTAATGGAATTGCCGGAAGGAGTTAACGAGGATTTCGAGAAGAATGCTTTCGTGTGTCGTCTTCGAAAATCATTGTACGGTCTAAAACAAGCGGCCAGGTGTTGAAATGAGAAATTCAAAAGTGTGATAAAGACTCTGAATTTGGAGCAATGCGAGGCTGATAAATGTATTTTTCGCGGTGTATTGAGTGGTCACGAGGTAATAATCGCATTATTTGTTGACGACGGTCTGATAGCATCGAGTTCAGGAGAGGGTTCGAAGATTGTTCTGAATGCGATACGAGAGTCCTTTGAGATAAAGGTCGGCGATTCATGTACGTTTGTAGGTATGCAAATCATGAGAAATCGTAATCGAAAAAGTATGTTTATACACCAAAAATCCTACGCGAACCAAATTGTAAAGAGATTCGGTTGTGAAAATGTGAAGCCAGTTTCGATACCAGCTGATCCAAACGCGATATTAACCCCGGTAGATAGCGACGAGACCGTGTTAGAGAATGTACCTTTCCGTGAAGCAGCGGGTTCACTCATGTTTCTGGCCATAGTCTCGCGTCCGGATTTAGCGTATGCTCTTAACAACGTCAGTAAGTTTTTAAATAAACACAATGATAGTCATTGGCAAGCGGTCAAAAGAATTATAAAGTATTTGTCAGGGACGTTAGACTACGGCATTTTGTACGAGAGGAATAAGAATGAAATGAACTTGGTTGGATTTTCTGACTCAGATTTTGCGGGCGATCCTGAGACGAGACGCTCGACTTCTGGTTTTGCGTTTTGCCTGGCGAACGGCGTTGTAACTTGGGCCTCTCAGCGTCAGAGGCTTGTAACTCTCAGTACGACTGAGGCAGAGTATGTCGCGGCGGCCACGGCAGCTAAAAAGGCCGTTTGGCTGCGAAAGTTGTTAAAAGATTTGGGGTGGATGGGAGACGATCCTATTGTTTTGTTTTTGGATAATCAGAGCGCGATTAGATTAGTCAAAAATCCTGAGTTCCATAAGAGAACAAAACATATCGACATAAAGTACCATTTCATCCGGGAAAAGGTCGTTCAGGGGGATTTGATCGTAAAGTATGTGTGCTCGAATGAACAAAGAGCGGATATATTCACTAAGCCTTTTGCGAAGCAGCGTTTTGCTTTCCTACGACAGAGTCTTGGTATGATTTCGCGCGTAGAGTATTCAAGCGGAGAGGCTGTTGGAATATGAGCTTTTCATACTCTATGCCATGACAATTGCCAATGAGAAGGCGCCCACCGATTTGATTAATCGGATGTGCCCTCTTCATTATAGTTTTGTTTTTGCGATGCCACCGATGCTCAGTTTAAACTCTGACCAGGCAACCGACACAACGTGTTCGTTTTGCTAATCTATTTAACATACACTTTTTGTAAAGTGTACAATAATGTCAAATCTACATTAATAGAAATTGCCCAAAAGTATAAACCACCGGGCAAAAATTATGTCGTAGAAAACTACGCTAAAGAAAAAGGGCATATTGTTCCACGCACTCCCCCTTACCACTGTGAGTGTTACAATCATTGATAAAATGGCGCAGCCCGAGAGAATGTTCCTATCGACGGTATACTGCTGGCGTGAGGCAGGAAGCAAAGACATCAAGGCGAACTTTTTCAGCATGTCAGGTAATGACGAAAAGCACCTATTCAATATAGATTCGATTGGCTGTTAGGTGGGGAGCGATATTTCACGTGGTTACCGATTCGTCGGAAACGGAAAGTTCGCTGTACTGCCAGAAACGCGACTGAAGGTAAATGTGAAAGATTTCTTCAACGAAAAAATTTCTGGGTTTGCTCTGAGAAAACCGGAATCCTCCATTAAAATGAACGTCGCCAAATCTCTTACCGGAGACAAGGCTGTTAGATTCTGTGACGTGTTGACCTTTTATGAAACTGAAGGACAAATAAACTTTGGTGGAGTGGTATTCGAAAGAAGGGCCAGACCGTCTAAAAGTGAAAAGAAAGATTCGAAGTCTGAATCGGAGAAGGCTTTCAAAGGAAAAGAAGCAGAGACGGCAAAACCGAGAGCAAAAGAAGTGGAAAAACGGAAGGCAAATGGCAAAAAAGGAAAAGATAGTTTAGAAAAGCACGTTGAGGTGGAAAGTTCGCGTGGGCAAAAATGAAAGACTTCATCAGGAAGAGAAACACGACCTACAAGTTGGCAGATGTCCGTCAACTTGTAGGTCAAGCCGTGGAAACTGTGTCCGCCGAAAATTGGAAGAATTTTATTCGGCATGCAATAGGGGAGGAAACCAGACTCTATGAAGTAGACAGGACGGTTGTTTCCGTTCTGGATGATCATGGCGACAGGGTGGCCACGTCTGATGACTCGGACATCGACGTGTAGCTTATTTGTAAATAGTTGTATGTAAATAGTTTTAAGTTTGTAAATAGTTTGTAAATAGTTTTAAGTTTGTAATAGTTTGTAAATAGTTTTAAGTTTGTAACAAGTCCGAAATCTCGTTACAACCGGAGCTCTCCCCCGTTGCCGGATGGCTCGCCGAGCCAGGGTTCGCGGCGAGGGAAGCGGACGGGAGACGGTAGTTCGGACGAGGTATGAAATAAAACAGAACGCGCGACGTAACTTTTGTGTCTCACAGGGCCGCGGTTCGCGAAGATTGCCGATAACGTAATGTTCGCGGGTGCACGCGCACGGATTCGCGGTTCCTGGATCTGGTGGTCGACGACGGGCGACGGCTCGTTGCGGTAGGTGCGGACTCTCCGCGACGGCTCGTCGACTTACTAGGATACGGGAACCGGCGGCTCGCGGCAATGGGTATTCGGGGTCGGTCAGGTCGGCGGGAAGGAAGACAGTCGCTCGACGGCGCGTTGAGTGGGCGAGGAGGCAACGACGCGTTGCACCGGGTGTTCCGACGGCTCGTGGGAACGGCGACGGGAACTTCGGCGCGAAGCTATCGAAGGATTCGTTCGACGGCGCGTTGCAAATGGTGTCTCGACGGCTCGTGGAGACGGCGACAGGAACTTCGGCGCGAAGTTAAACGGGCTTACGGATGCAACGGCGCGTTGCGCGGGGAACGGGAACGGTCGGGGTCAGGGTCTGGACGGCTCGTCAGGGTAAGGCGCTTACCAGGGCCCCGGTCGATCAAGCGGCTCGCCTGCTGGACTCGGAAAGAGACCGTGTCGTCTTCCGCGTTGCCTTTTATAGGCTAATTCGGTGATTACCGCGGGGTACGCGGGTTGTGGTGTGTCCGCAGCGCCTGTCTCGAGGCGTGAAAACGCGGGAAGGTGCGTAACGATGTGTCGCGCCTGGTTACGAGGCGTGAAATCGCGCATTACGGGTTCGGTTTCGGTCGGAATCGTTCGGCGTGCTTCGGCAATACGCGAGTCTTCGCGTTAGTAGCAGAGCTGTACTGAGCCCGCTGTACAGGTCTGCTACACCCCCCTCCCTCTTCGGGGCGACGAACGAGCGGTAGTGAGACTTTTTATTGAAAAGAAGCAAAATTACATAGTATCTCCTTATAAACTAGCGCAGTCTTAGCCTAGGGTACGGGGCCGGTTAGACGAGACACACTGGAAATCCGGGATAATCGGCACGTTTATTTCGCTCCTAAGCGGAGGTTCTCACCCGACTCATAAACTTCGGTATCACTAACATGTATCACAAAGTCTTACACTTACATCTGTCAGTCTTTAACAAAAATTGTACCAACCCGGCTCGGGCGTGGCTGTCAGTCTTATGACTCGATTACAGAGGCGAGAAGAAAAGAAAAGGGAAATAGAGGAGAAAAAAAAATTATTGCAGCTTGCGCGCGGAGTGAAACAATACGGAATGTTGCGTACCAAAACGTAAACGGAATGCTAGATTCGTTGCAACGGATGAAAATATAAGAAAGAAGGGAAAAGAGAGAAGAAACAACAAAAAGTTATTGCAACTTGCGCGCGGCGAAAACAAAATCGGACGGTTGAGCACGAGAAGAAGAGAAAACAAGAAGAAATGCCAGTTCTGGTCGGAACGGATGGCCCTCTCGTGCTCGGCGTATCTTCGTACTCGCTTGATACTATAATGTTCTTACGAACTAATTGTGCGGTTACACTTGTATATATGTGTATAAAAATAGCCTTAATAATACTGGGACTAGTACAACCTATGTGTGTATCACAATAACGGAGGTAAACAGGTTACGTATATATATATATCTCTACGCTAGACTACGCGGAACTAGAACTAGAACAACGCGGATGACTTTTAGGGGGGCCTCGGCGCGAGGGTGATCGTGGCGCGCGATCTTTGGCTTAGTCCAAGGGCATGCTGGGCCCTTCGTTTGCAACGGCGTAGGTGGCCGTCCTTCTTAAAGAAAAGGATCCACCTTTCCTCTGAGGTGGATGCTCGGTACTGCCCTGTTTTTACGTAGTATACGGGCACTTCTACGCGGCGGCCCGTCGGCAGCTGGTACCACGCGGTGGCACCAGGTACGGGTTTTCCATCGTACCTTAGGGACGGTGGTGCGCCGGGGTGGCGCTCCCCGGAAGGTACTGGTCGGTCTCCGTTGCCTGGTTGCTCCGTCCAGGCCTGTATGGGCTGTTGCTGTCGCGGCGTTCCTGGTTTCCGCGGTGTCGACGGGTTCGGGGGGGGGGGGGTGGCTTTGGCGGCCACTGACGGCCCCGGTGGTGCGTCAGCACGACCCACCCCCAATACGGTGGCTGGCGGTAGTGGTGTCACCGTCCTTGTTGCTGGTTTCACCGTTGACGGTGGTGCAGGTACCGTGGTATCTGGTCCGGTCAGGTCCACGAGTGGCAACCGCTTGGTCCCCTGGGGCGCCGTCGGTCGTTCCTGGCGGGGCCCCTTCGTCCTCCGGCGCCCTGTCTTTGTTGGCGGTGTGACCACGCTGTCCCACCAGGTCGGTGGGTCGGTCTGCTTCCCCGAGCTTGGAGCCGGATCGAATGGACCCACAGCTGTGCGCGCTGTAGCGCCTGATGGTCCGGGGACGGCGGTCGAGGGGCTGGTGGTGGCCGGGCTGCGTTTCTTCGCGGCCTCTTCCAACTCGGCCTTGCGTTTCAGCAGGCCGGGAGCCAGGTCACCGGGCGTACGGACCGCACTCGTGGGCCGCTACGGCGGTAAGGCGACGGTCCTGCTGTCATCGGAGGCGGTGCCGTGGTTTGTCGGGTCGCCAACTCGAGGTGTCGTGGCTGGTCAACGGCTGGCTTGGCGGTGAGCTGTCCACATTTCGGTGGTTCCGGTACCGTGGTTGCTACGGCGTCCCCGGTCGGTCCGACCGGTGAGGCCTCCAGGTCAGGTAGCCGTATCGTTGGCGTTCGGGGCCTCTCGTCGGTGTTCGGTTCCTCCAGCAGGTCTGCCAGTTCCTGTACCCAGGGCTCCATGCTGCGTTGCCGCTTTGTTTCTATTGTGAGCTTTTGGTTACAAAGAGAAATGCTCGGGATTAGTTTACGGGGTCGGCCTCGGTGACGAGGGGCTGGTACGTTGGCGGGGTCGGGGGGTGGTGGAGACGTGCCGCTCGGTTCCGTATCCTTCTCAGCATGGGTCGCGGCTCGCGTTTCGGAGTCCGGTTCCACCGCAGGCTTTAAATCCTGGACATGGATGTGGCGTGTCCACTTTCGGTAATCGCTCCGTAAATCGACAATGACTGGAGACACGATTTTCCCGACGGTGTACAGGCCGCTGTACTTGGGCGCGAGCTTCGCGTTGTCTCCGGCAGCTTTGTCCGACAGCGTATGTTCGCGTTTCCAGACGCGGTCTCCGACGGCTGGGCACCAGTCGCGGTGTCGGAGGTCGTAGTACTTTGCTTGCCGCCCGAATGCACGTGCTAAGTGCAATTTCGCGAGCTCCTGCGCGTCCCGGAGGTTCTTCCAACGTTGTTTAGGCGCCTCGTTCGGATCTTCGGTCGACGATTGTCCCGGTGTTCGGAGTTCTCTTCCCTGGTTGAGGTACGCCGGACCGTTCCCGGTCGACTCATGCCAGGCGGTGTTGATGGCAAAGCGAGCTTCTTCGATCTTCTCGTCCCACTGGTTGTGCCGGGCGCCGGTATATTGACGAAGCATCGTTTTTACGACCTTGTTGGCTCGTTCGACCGGGTTGCAGTGGGGCGAGTACGGCGGCGTCTTCCGGTGGACGGTTCCGGCGGCCTCAAGCAGGGCGGTGAACGGTCCCCCGATGAACTGGCGGCCGTTGTCGGTGATGACCACCTCAGGAGCCCCGTGACGGAGAATGACTTCCCTCTGGATTGCGGCGGCGACGGCGGGGCTGGTGGTCGAGGGCGACCAGCAGCCAGATGTTCCCCTGGCGTGACCTTGGCAGTGGTCCGACGAGGTCGATGGACACCGTATGCCATGGTCTGGTGCCTGGATTGGCATGGAGGTGCCCCGCGGGTTGCTGCGGTGGCGACTTGTACCGCTGGCAGCCGGCACAGCTGCGAACGTACCGGGCGGTTTCCCGAAACATTCCGGGCCAGTAGAATCGTTGTGCCAGTCGAACGATGGTCTTCGCGACCCCCAGGTGTCCGGCGATGGGGTCGTCGTGATATTTTCGGAGTATTCCTTCTCGTTCGTCGGTGGGCACGCAGATCTTCCAGGCGTTTCCCGGCTCGGGCTCGTTATAATCAAGCTGGTGCAGTACGTGGCGTTGCAGCTTTCCGTCCTGGATTCGGAAGTCGGTGACGGACAACGGATTGCTCTGGACGGCCTCGAATTTCTTCTGATACCATGTGTCGGGGCGCTGTTTCGGTCGGAGCAGGTTAACGCCCACCGTGGGTGCGTTACGGGACAGCGCGTCCGCCACATGGTTCAACTTTCCGGACCGGTATCGGACGTCAAAATCGTACTGCTGCAGTTCGAGTGCCCATCTTGCCAGACGTCCGGTTGGGTTCTCGATTTGACGGAGCCATCGGAGTGCCTGATGATCGGTGACTACGGTGAAGTGGTAGCCCTCGAGGTACGGCTTCATTTTCCGTATTCCCCATACGACGGCGAGGCACTCCTTTTCTGTGGCGCTGTACTTCCGCTCGGTGGTGCTCAGCGTGTGACTGGCGTAGGCAATGACGTGCTCATCGTTCTCTGGACCTTGCGTGAGCACGATTCCCAGGCCGCTGTCACTGGCATCCGTCTGGAGCGTGAATGGCTGCGTGAAATCCGGACAAGCGAGAACCGGCGCGGCCACAAGCTTTTCCTTCATTGTCCGGAACGCAGTTTCTTCTTCCTCGGTCCACCTCCACTTGGCATTCTTCCAGGTGAGCCTCGTCAGGGGTTCCATGATCTCGGCGAAATTCGGCACGAATCGTCGATACCATGCAGCCATGCCGTGAAATCGTCGAACATCTCGAATCGTCTTCGGAGCCGCCAGCTGTGCTATTGCGCTCGTCTTCTCAGGATCGGTCCGGATTCCTTGCTGATCCACGATGTGGCCGAGATAGCGGAGGCTGTCGACGCAGAATCGGCATTTCTCCGGATTGAGACGCAAGCCGGCGGCGCGGAGACGGCGAAAGACCTCGCGTAGATGGCGACGGTGTTCGTTGAGGCTCCGGCTGACGATGATGATGTCGTTGAGATACGCAAATGCGTTCGGCTCCATCTCCAGACCGATGATTTGGTCTAGGAGTCGCTGAAACGTGGCGGGTGCCGAGTGGAGGCCGAACGGCATCACCGTGAATTGGAATAGCACTCTTCCGGGCACGGTGAAGGCGGTGAGTAGTCGGCTGGCTGCTTCTAACGGGACCTGCCAATATCCGTTCTTTAAATCCAATGTTGTTAAGAACTTGGCCCCTCGCAATTTGTCGAGGGTGGCCTGGATATGCGGCAGCGGGTACGCGTCTTTCTCGGAGCGGTCGTTCAGGCGGCGGAAGTCGACGCAGAAGCGCGGTTTGCCGTCTTTCTTTTTGACGACGACCACCGGCGAGCTCCACGGGCTGCTGGATCGCTCGATAACTCCGTCTCGCAGCATTTTGTCGACTTCTTCGTCGATTACGGCTTGCATCACTGGATTGCGGGGCCGGTATCGTTGCTTAAGCGGTGTCTTGTTGAGCAACTTTATCCGGTGGTGCACTAGCGTGGTGCGTCCGGCCGTGGAGGAGAATTGCGCCAGCTCCTGCTCCAAAAATTTTTGGAATGGCTCGCGTTCGTCCTCCTTCATTTTTCGGAGTCCCATTTGGAGGCAGGGTTCGGCCAGACAGTTCGTGGCCCAGTTGGCTACCTCTGGCGGTGGTCGGACGGTCAAACGTAGCGCGGCGATGGCCTGGATCCCGAGCAGCACGGGTGGGCCCATCTTCGGTAATACGATGAAGTCTTCGGCGTGCTCGACGTCTCCCACGCGGAACGTTAAACGGACGGTGCCGGATGGATGCATCTCCGATCCGTCGGCGAGGCAGATCCGTTGATAACCTTCGGTGGTTCGGACCCCTTTCTCTTGGGCCCACGCCATCACTTCCGCATTGATGCACGAAAGCTGGGCTCCTGTGTCCAGCATGGCATCAATTTCTCTCCCCAGCATGACGATTGGCAGAAGTGGCCGCGGCATGTAACGGATTGACGGGCCCGAATTTATTAGCGCCGGCTCGGCGACGTCGGGCCCCGCGGCCCGTTTCCCGGTGGATGGCAATCGCGGGTCAACACGTCGTCGCGGCCGCACCGAGAGCAAAACTTTCGATATATGTTTCGACACTCAAAACGCTGGTGCCCGCGTTGCTTGCATCGCCAGCAGTGTGTTGTCGAGTGATATGGTCCCTCGGGTTGTCCGGAGCGGTCGACTTCTGGCGGAGTGCTGAGTCGCGTGAGTCGTGCCTCGATCGGTTCGGAGGCGGCAATGCTCTGTTCTGTGGCCTCCGCAGAGCTGACCGGCGCGGCGCGTGACCCAGTCTTCCGTTCGGTGGGGCCCTCCTCGGCGTCCTCCTGCTCTATTTGCTGAACGCGTGCCAGGAGGTCTCGAGCACTCTTCACATCTGGTCGGTAGATGAGCCTCCTATATTCCGGCCGCATGTTCTCAAATAGTAGATCCGTGCGGTGGCGATCGTCCATGTGTGCGCGTCGCATGAGCATGATGATGGAGCTCATGAACTCGTGGAAAGGTTCGTTGGCGCGCTGTCGACGCGTGCGAGCCTCGTTCTCCAGTTGGAACCGTGAGCGATTGGACGCGAATACCTGTGTGAATTCGTCGTAGAACTCTTCCCACGATCTGTTCTCGGCCCTACTGTTTCGGTACCAGATCTGGGCCGGTCCGCGTAGTAACTCGGGGACTCCACGTAACAAGTCGGCGTCGGTGAGATCGTACGTCTCCTGGAGCTCGGCCATTCGTTCCAGGAAGGATAGTGGATCCTTCCCATCGGTGATGTTGTCGGATTTGCGGAGTCGGTCGATGCTTCGGTATGGATCAGCCTTCTCGACGAAGGTCCTTTCGGCGATCTTGGCTGTAGTAGCCGTCTCGGCGGCGGCCTTTACAGTGACAGCTGTCACTTTCTCGCTGGCGGCCGCCATGTTCCGGGTGCTCACTCCGTCCCTCGGTTCCGTCATTTCGGAGGGCTCGTCGGTCTGTTGCTGTACGTAGTCGGTTAGTCGCTGGCACAGTTCCTCTGCGGTTCCGTTTGTAGATAGGTTACTACGTTGCAGCTCGGCAATCAGTTGGTCCTTCGTCAGCCGGATTCGTCTCATTCGGCTGTGGTCCTCGTGTAGAAGTTCTGTAGATCGCCGCTAGATGGCGGCGCGGTCTCCTGTCACTTCACGATTGCGACGCACGATTCACCTTCCGTCTTTCGGCACTAGGTGTCCGTCCCCGTCGTTTCGCGGCACTTCGCGCGGTCGCTAGTTTCACCCCGCGTTACTAGGTGGCGCGCGCGGCACTGTCTTCACTGTCGATCTTCGGTTGGCGACACTGGAACTCGCGGCTCGCGTGTTTTCGCGGTGAGTTAACCTCCAACACCACGTGTTCGGTTAACCTCGAAACTCGCGTCGCACCACGTGGTTTTTCGGTCGGCACTGTCGCGTGGTTTGTTCGCGACACTTTTAAAGTCCCTGTTCGGGCGCCATGTAACAAGTCCGAAATCTCGGACTTGTTACAACGGGAGCTCTCCCCCGTTGCCGGATGGCTCGCCGAGCCAGGGTTCGCGGCGAGGGAAGCGGACGGGAGACGGTAGTTCGGACGAGGTATGAAATAAAACAGAACGCGCGACGTAACTTTTGTGTCTCACAGGGCCGCGGTTCGCGAAGATTGCCGATAACGTAATGTTCGCGGGTGCACGCGCACGGATTCGCGGTTCCTGGATCTGGTGGTCGACGACGGGCGACGGCTCGTTGCGGTAAGTGCGGACTCTCCGCGACGGCTCGTCGACTTACTAGGATACGGGAACCGGCGGCTCGCGGCAATGAGTATTCGGGGTCGGTCAGGTCGGCGGGAAGGAAGACAGTCGCTCGACGGCGCGTTGAGTGGGCGAGGAAGCAACGGCGCGTTGCACCGGGTGTTCCGACGGCTCGTGGGAACGGCGACGGGAACTTCGGCGCGAAGCTATCGAAGGATTCGTTCGACGGCGCGTTGAACGGGCGAGGATACAACGGCGCGTTGCAAATGGTGTCTCGACGGCTCGTGGAGACGGCGACAGGAACTTCGGCGCGAAGTTAAACGGGCTTACGGATGCAACGGCGCGTTGCGCGGGGAACGGGAACGGTCGGGGTCAGGGTCTGAACGGCTCGTCAGGGTAAGGCGCTTACCAGGGCCCCGGTCGATCAAGCGGCTCGCCTGCTGGACTCGGAAAGAGACCGTGTCGTCTTCCGCGTTGCCTTTTATAGGCTAATTCGATGATTACCGCGGGGTACGCGGGTTGTGGTGTGTCCGCAGCGCCTGTCTCGAGGCGTGAAAACGCGGGAAGGTGCGTAACGATGTGTCGCGCCTGGTTACGAGGCGTGAAATCGCGCATTACGGGTTCGGTTTCGGTCGGAATCGTTCGGCGTGCTTCGGCAATACGCGAGTCTTCGCGTTAGTAACAGAGCTGTACTGGGCCCGCTGTACAGGTCTGCTACAAGTTTGTAAATAGTTTGTAAATAGTAATAAGTTATAGTTTGTGAATAGTTTTAAATCATATTCTTTGTGTGTAAATCGTAATTTGTACATTTTTTGTAGATAAGTATTAATATATTGTACACTAGCTTTCCCCGCCACGCGTTGCTGTGGCTCAGAATTTTTTAAATTTATGTTTTTACCTGTCACGGATGTGACATTTATATGTTTTATTATTATTATTTTATTATTTATACATCAGTGTTTTCGCAAACGTGCCACATTCACATAACTTGAAGTAAGCAGTTAGCGTTGTAGTTGTCCAGTGGAAAAAGTCGTCAAAACTTTTGAAGGAATGGACTTTTTCGTATGCTGATTTCTCATAAACGTCTGGTTCAAACCCCAGCTTTCTACGTTTAACCATTCTCGATTGATGCCGTCACAAACAGACAGACAAACACGGTTTTAGCTTTCTATGTTTAGTCGTTCTCAATTGATCCTTTTACAAACATACAGACAGACACGATCTTATGAAAGTAATAGTTTGAAAGGTTGATATACATGTCATAAAATTTAATTAAAGCCTTAACCTACTGCAATGCTTCTTGATACACGACATTCTTGACGGTCCTATTGGAAGTGCAAATGAATAGGTGAGAAGGGCTGCTAACTCGAGAACAGGCGACGTAAAATTGTCTGTGAGAGAAACAATCCGACCTAAGATCTACCCGGCAATCTGCAACGTCTGTCCCTGAGCTTTATTAATGGTCATTGCGAAGCAAACGCTAATCGGAAACTGAATTCTTTTAAATTGAAAGGGGAAGTTGGTTGGGATGATTGGGATCCTAGGAATAAAGACCATTTCACCCTTGCCACTACCTGTCAGGATCATAGCATGAATGACATGGCGGTGAAGGGCCTTAATTAACAATCTCGTGCCGTTACAAAGCTTGGGGGGGTTCAAGTTCCTCATCAACATTACAGGGACACCAATTTTAACTTTAAGAATATGAGCGGGAAGCCCGGGAACAGCTATTGACTCTAGGAACTCTGTAGGGTATTGAACAGACTCATCTGCAGTTACTGTACTGTTCAAAGACCTGTAGTGCATTTCTTCAGCTTCAAACATATCGAGCACTGCCGAGTTGATCGAGGTGGCCTGATCATTCGTTAGTGTTAGGATGGCTCTGTTACAGAGCCACTGCT
Source organism: Lasioglossum baleicum (assembly GCF_051020765.1). Classification (NCBI taxonomy): domain Eukaryota; kingdom Metazoa; phylum Arthropoda; class Insecta; order Hymenoptera; family Halictidae; genus Lasioglossum; species Lasioglossum baleicum. The sequence continues at coordinate 4,944,952 of NC_134945.1, forward strand.
CAGACTGATTAGATATGTTAGCAGCATCAGGGTACACTCGGGAGATCAGGTCTTCAATTGTTGACACAACATTACAGAGCTGGGGTGACAGTGTCACATTGTCATCGCTGCCGATAGTGCCATCTCCTATTCTGAGTAGGAGAGAAGAGAAGCTGGCACTCTCCTCGCTGCCGCCAAGTTGAACTCTCATGTTGGTGGTGAGAGTTACTTTTTCGATGGCAGGCCAAAGGGTGGACTGTTTCAAACATACATTAACTTCGTCGGCGCGGGTACCTCGGTAAACGACTGGCAAGATTTGTCGGAAATCTCCAGAAAACAAAGTGGTGATACTTCCCATGACAGTATTCGTAGATCTAATGTCCCTAATAGTGCGGTCCACAGCCTCGATTGCCTTCTTATTGGCCATGGTACACTCGTCCCAGACAATTAGATGGCAGTCTTGAATCACCTTAGCCAGGTCACTGTTTCTGGAGATATTACAGATTGGGGTCTCGCTCCTATCTAAGTCTATAGGGATTTTAAAAGTCGAGTGGGCTGTCCGACCTCCAGGAAGTAGAGTAGCTGCAATCCCAGAGGATGCTACAGCTAACGCTATCTTTCCTGAACTCCTAACTTTAGCCAGGAGGACACGAATCAAAAATGATTTCCCGGTACCTCCTGGAGCATCCAGGGAAATTATTTTGCCGCGAGAATTATCTACACTATCACAAACAAAATTGAATATTGTTTTCTGGTCGACAGTGAGTTGGTTTTCACGGGTCAGGTCACTTGCCAGTTCTACAGGGTCGTGGTTGGCCTCTCTATAGTATTGAAGGTTTGGTTCGATACTTAAATTTTGAGGAGATGGCATGGAGTAATGAGAGAGAGGCTGGCCTCCATTGGATTGGACAGCCTCTTCTAACAGTGCTAAGCCCCTATCATAGCACTGTTCCTCAACATCATGGGAAGACGTGTCTATAGACCTCCTTCGCCAGTCCCTAAACACATCCTCACAAAGACTTCTTTTAAATTGGTGCCAGAGTTCAAGAGGGTCTGAGGGACTACAGAAAATTAAAATGATGGCAAACAGTTCTCTCAGCTTTCTGGGGCTATCAGAGACTGCTGCCTCTGTCAGAGTTTGATGCCATTGCTCATCATCCTCTAACAGGCCTAGACTTCGACAGGCAGCCTGATAGGTTGGCTGGACCACGCCATTAATTGTCTTTAGGCTGGCGAATGAAGTGGGGCCTCGGATATTGTACAATAGCATCCTAAGGTGGAAACACTCTGTGTTATTGGGGTGGATGGTGAAAACTCGCCCAATAACATGCTCTTTCTTTACTCCTGGATGTCCTTCCACGGGTGTGCCCTGCTTTCTACGACAGAACTCTCCTCTTTGTCGGTTGAAAGTGTAGTACGAAGGAACTTCCTCGTACAGGAGTGTACTGGCAAAGGCGTCCTTTGTACACAACTTAAAGAAGGCCAGCAATGTGGTGTTTTTAGGGTTTTCCAGCCTTTCCTGAAGGTTTTAAGGCTGGAAGTAAACCCTCTGGCCATTCTCCAAGTGAATATCCAAGCGGATCACTGGAGGAAATCTCTCGTGGATGTGAAATGAGAGAATACGCCACACAGCCTCGGAGGTGCTAATGTATCTTCCGCTCTGATAAGTCGTGATCTCGTCCCTATTGTTCCTAACACCAAAGGTAGCCTGGTCACTACCTTTGTTCACATATTTGCAAATGTATTTTATGGACTGGACGCTGCTACAAAACTCTACATTAATATGGGCTTTTAAAGTTCTCGAAAGGACAGGGGAATAGGGAACTACCCAGGAATTGTCTACGATAATATCACGGCCACCGTACCTAAGTGTCGCAGTAAACCCGCCCTGAGCGGGAGACCTTCGCTTGTAGGTAGGATAGCCATCATCTCCAGTGATGGTTTCCCTCACGAATGCTCTGGGGTACTTCTTGCTACACCGACCTTCTCTCATACACGGTGACAGCAAGTTGAGAAAACCACAGGGCCCATGAACCATGTGGTTTTTAACAACACTGTAGAGTTCTGGGTCCTGTGCAGGGTCGGGAAACTCAGCTCGGATCACGTCATCGATCTGAGCTGGCCTGATCTTTTCTCTCAGCCAGAGAAGAATGTGGGCATGGGGGAGGCCTCTCTTCTGCCACTCAACCGAGTACATGTAGCAGGAAGCAGCTCCAAATAACTGATTTTTTGTTAGTAAATTAATCAGGACTTTGAGTTTCAGGTTAAAGACCCGAGATACTACATCATGTCGATCTTGGGGGCCTTGACCTGGCAGAAGTTCCCTTACTATTTCACCCCACCGTGGATTGGTAGTAAAAGTAATAAATAGATCAGGTCTCCCGTATTTGCGCACGTAGCAGAAGGCGTCCTGGGTACGTTGGTGCATGTACCTAGGGCCTCCTGTGAAGGTAGAAGGCAAGATTACCAACTAGCCCATATTTTGCGGGTCCTCATCCGTGCCCAAGGCATCTCGGAGGTGAATATAACTTTCCATCCTCAGTCTTGTCTGATTAGTTCTAAGATACGTCAGTCGCTCGGTCTCTATCTTGGCATACATATCTACCCAAAACTGATTAGTGAGTTGCCTATAATAGATTAGGGGATTAAACTCATTTTGACGGATCATCATCCTATACGCATAAAATTGGAGGGCCGATGTTTTCTTGCGGTCGTTTTCCTCGCCAGTGGTGGGGTCAACTTGGAAAATCAAGAAGTTGTAGCCGTCCTCCCCTCTGGGAAACATAAGAGGGTATTGGAGAGCGTCATAGGATCGGTGGGTCTCTGATATTCTCCTCAGCTCACCACCCCTGCCACTGATGATAATATCACGACAGCTACACTCCTGGTTGACCAGCAACACCGCTACCTCGTTAGTAGTGGGTTCGTTATACCGACCCCTGTGTTCCCCCCGAGGACGTCTATCAGCTTGAATAACTAATTGCAAATCCGGAATTGCTCCGGCAGGGAGGGTATCAACGGCGGACTTAAAACTCTGAACATAAGAATTGCTGTTGTGTAGCATTTCTTGAAGTTCCCTGAGCAAGGCAATGTTCATATTGGTAAAATTACCTGCTCGTTGCTCAGCCTGAGAGAGATAATCTGCAATGAAGTACAATTGCAGAAATTTCGGTTGAATTTCATTTTCGGAAGGCAAGAGGGAGCCGATTAAATGATAAACTTGCCCTTGGACTTTAAAAGTAGGCATGAAGTTACCCTCGGATATAACATTTGCTCCAAATGAGGTCATTTGAAATGCAGAGTTATATGAATGTACTTTTTTGAAGAAATGACGCGATTCAGGCCTATCACCGGTCAATAAAGAATTAAGTGGCTCTGGAGGCGACTGAATTAGGGGCAATCTGACCTTGCCAGAACTACAACACATTCCAACAGTCTCTCCCTTCCACTTCAAAGCATTGCAAAAGACACACACGCGTTCCATTCGTCCAATATCAGACTCCACGTGATAATTAATTAATGGATTATATTGAAATCCACCCATGTCTTTTCTTATCCACGGCAGCAGAGCAAGTCCCTCCGGTTGTTGTCCAGCGCCCAATAGACCAGGTTGGTGTCCTTCATTTGGTCTTCTTTCTTGCACCAACACTGCCTCATCACTTCTTCGAGTCGTATGTTGAGGCAGTCTAACTCCAGACGATCTTCCCTTTGTATAGAACTTTCTCTACTCCGTGAAGCCGAATGCCGCGCTCTATCAGAGGTGAAACGTAGCTCACACTCAGCCTCCGATTCAGTAGCTCGCGATCTTGAAAGTCGAGCTCTATTAGAAGCTAAGCGTTCGTTACGTTGAGTTTCTGATTCTCGGAACCTGAGAGTAGATTGTATTTCTCTCGTATCTCTCCGGCGTTGTTGACGATCGAGATCGTTCTCGTTTTCTCGAACACACCTGACTTTAGCGGCATTGTGCGATCTCCTTCCAAGATTCGGTCGCTTGCGAGATGGCATGCGTTCGTTTCGTTGAGTTTCTGATTCTCGGAACCTGAGAGTAGATTGTATTTCTCTCGTATCTCTCCGGCGTTGTTGACGTTCGAGATCGGTCTCGTTTTCTCGAACACACCTGACTTTAGCGGCATTGTGCGATCTCCTTCCAAGATTCGGTCGCTTGCGAGATGGCATAGTGCAAACGATTAAAGATAAAAAAGGATAAAAAAGGAAAAAAGATGTAATAAAGAAATAAAAAAGAGATAAAAAAGAGGTAAAGAAGGGGTAAAGAAGGGGTAGAATGAGTAGAAAGGGAAAAAAGGGTAGAAAAGGGTTAAAAAGGGTAATAAAGGTAAAAAAAGTACAAGGGGCAAAAAGGGGTAAGAAATAAAAATGAATGCAGTTGAATACAGTCAATAAGCAAAGCGGTATTCCAAAAAGGCAGACTTTTCTTCACGAAATGTGCAGAAGAAAATTTCTTTTTAATCTTCCAAGCTACTCTTATTAATACCACCCAATGCAACACTTTGCTTGCGAGAAACTCGGCCATCTGGCGGTGGCCGCGGTAGCTGGCGCCGCGTGGTCTCTCTCTCTCTCTCTCTCTCTCTCTCTGGAAGGTTTTAGAGCAAACCGCATTCGAAAAAGTCCATTCGATCAAAAGTTATTAGCAGAAATGTGCCGAAAAGAGAGCGAAAAAGTTGACTTTTTTCACTAATGACGTCACAACTTTTGAACCAATAGACTTTTTTGAATGCGGTTTGTTCCTAAACCTTCCCGAAGAAACGCCGCGTTTAACGGTCCAAACCCCAGCTTTCTACGTTGAGCCGTTCTCAAGTGTTGCCGTTACAAACTGTGACGTGGCAGTTTTGCCAACGTCACCCGATGCCGTTTATCGGAAGACCGGGTCACCCTCTGGCAGCCTAATACGCGAGAGGCGCCGTGGCGAGCGCTCGCCCTGGGTGCGAACGAGACCCATGGGCGAGTTCTAATATTTTTGAGCGTCGCGCCAATTGCGCGACGCGTATCTGCAAGACCGTAGTCGGGCCCCAGGGGGGACCCGAAGCACCTCTCCCGCCGAGGAAAACACAGAGACCGGCGCCGGCGACAATTGCAACACCGCGAGGAAAGAGGAATCGACGGGGCACAGGAAAATCAACCTGGAGGCGCCGACAAGGACGGACGATGCCAAGCAAGGAATCTCAGCTGTCTTGCCGTCGCCTCATCCGGAGAGAAAACGGATCGCTGCCGGATTGGCTCCTGTCGATCACCTCTGCGGGAAGTAGCCAATACCTACGCGACGCTGCCGGAGAACCACCGAATCGCCGAGCGCCAGGGACCGTCACGCAGGGCTAGGCCCTGTCCGAAAATCTATCCGCGATAGGTCGAACTGCGTGCGAGGGGATCAGAGCGGCAAGGGGGGGACGCTTCTCTTCCGCGTTCCCGAGACACGCAGCGAAGGATCACTTCTTCGTTGGCTCGAGATACCGAAAGTCGCGAGTAGAATTTGTACGATTGCGTAATTCTGAGTCTTTCGTGATCTCACGAAGAAACGCTGCCGGAGACGAGGGACGAGCGAGGCGAACAACGATCGTTGCCCTGGGTAAGCTTTCGCCAGTTCTCATTTCGATAAAGTGATCTTTCTCGCGTTGGCTCGGTAGTGTGTCGTGTCCGCGATCGCGTCGTAGAAACACCGATCTGATTTCGTAGCTGCCGGTATTCGAGACGGATTCGAAGTAATCCGCGAGGGGCGAGAATCCGGTGTGTAATAGACGTGCGGGGAATATATTTCGCGGGTGCCCGTGCTAGAGGTCGGATGGCGAGGACCCGCGTGTAGACTTGACCTCGCTACGCGCGGCGAAGGAGGAATTGCGAGCATCGGGCACTATTATGTTTTCGAGGATCCGCGCGTCATTGTCGTTATTATTCGAACCTCGAGTCGTCCCACGGTGCGACGCCGCCACGTGCTCTCGTCGTATTTCCGCGACGTGTTCCGCCGACGAGAAGCTGAATATAACGCGTATTCCATCCGAATCTGGGCGTAAAACGCGAAGGTCGCGTACGCCAACGTTAAATTCACGTTGCTGCCGGATTCATAGCGAAAGAGAAGAGAAAGACCGTAGACGGTCAAATCGCGCGTGCGACGGATCGCCGTCGCCGACCACCTGTCACGCGCCGGCTAACCTCTAAACGCTGCCGGTCGTTGTCGGCAGCCGTTCTGTAACCATCGTCGAACGAATAAAGTTGTGTTAGCCGAATCTCTGAGTCGTTATTGCGTGAGAAACCTTCTCGCCGCGGGGAATGCCTCGTGTTCCACCCGCGTAGAATCCTGCGACCATTCGTATTTCATCTTTGCGTACTATCGATTGTCGCGGGCTCGTATGGTCGTCTCTCATCGTGTTTGCTAGCGAATTTAGCGTGGCATCTTCTGTGCCTGGCGCCCGAACTTTGCGTAAGAGATCTCGAGAGACGACGAGCCTGCGTACAATTTTTGTCCCGGGTGGACCACGTTTCGCGCGGCCGAACGTGGCCCGGCGGTATCGCTTGTAAATACCCGGAGTCGCTATCGTTTCGCTAAGAAACGAGAAACGCCGTGGCAAAACATACAGACAGACACGATTTTATTATATATAGAGATAGAGATAGAGATACAATATATTAACACACATCTACAAAAAATGTACAAATTATATATAAAATTAAATAAAATATATTAAGTCTTTACATAATTCAATCATATTCTTTGTGTGTAAATCGTAATTTGTACATTTTTTGTAGATATGCGTTAATATAATAACACATATCTACAAAAATGTACAAATTATACAAATAAATTAAATATATTATTTATTACGCGTGCAAATAGTCCCGATTTCCCATTCCGAATAATTTCATGCTAACCCGTTTCATTCTCCGGTACACCGCGTACATGAATACTCGCGTCGAGACAGTGGGGAGTGCAGTGGGAGCTCGGAGGATCGCAGCAAGGCGCTGCGATCAGTCGAGCTGGGCGGAACGAGTCCCTTCTTTCATGAGACAGAGTTTACGCGAGCCTCGTCGTTCCTCCTGAGACTTATCATGGCATGGAGTCGCTGTATCCTCACGTTTACAACCACACTGTCATTGGGAGCATCCTGCATTACACCCTTGAGGGCAACGCTAGCGGTCATTATTACCAACCCCTCAACGCGAACCAGTGGTTGTCCACCAATCTCATTCACGGACCCCACTTTTCTCTCTTGGTCACCGTACTCGAGAGCTTCTACTCGGTGCACTCGCTCCTCATAACCCACGTACTCCCCTCTGCTGTGGCCCGAAGTGCCCCTGAGCGGGAGTTCACGGCTCCGCCCTGCTTCTTGCTCCCGAATCCCGTCAACTCTGATCTTAGCATCCGCAGTCGCCTCGTCCCTCGAGACGTTTATAATGCGCTTTTCACCTATGTTCGCGCCGTCCGCACGCTCCGAGTGACGGATCCGGCCGGCTACATAAAAAAAAAATTATCTTCCATCAAAGATAAAATTCCTTTAACAAAAAATTGTAATATTGTTTATCAAATACCATGTACGGGTTGAAATTTGACTTACATTGGACAAACAGGCAGGCATTTGGACACACGCATAACAGAACATAGACGTAACATTTTCCTTCCTTTGACACAGCATACTGCTTTAACGAAACACTCATTAGATTCTCATCGTTCTCATCGTTTTGATTTTCATAATCTGAAGATTAGTGACGAGGAATCTAACCTACAACGGAGATTATTATTGGAAACCATTCATATGATTAAACAACAAAGCGTAAATCTTAGGTACGAAACACCTAAGATTCATGATTACTACGCGGCATGACTGAATCAGTAATGTGTTATGATGATTTTTCCAATACAATTTAGATTCTACTTTCACATCTTCACAATTGTGTTTTTTCGTTTTACTCTCATTATATGAGGTACAACCAGAAATGAGTGTTGATATAATAAAATGTATTATATAAAAAGGAAACTTTGTTACAATGAATAACTTTGATTTAAATGTTCTGTACGCTGCTCAAATTTGCAGCCAGAGGTGACTTTGTTTCACCATATATCGATATTGTTTGGGATGCTGGTAAGCGGATGTGGGATTAGTTGAGAAGGATCGAATGGTCTTATGTGTAGGTCGGTTGGAGATCGCTTTATAGACGGATAACTGAAGGGTTCAAGCCAAATGATGTTCATTAACACTATTTATTGGTTAATATCGAACCCTGCCTCGGGCGGATTGAGTAGCGCGTGAACTATGGTAGAATGGTCGCGAACTCGATACGTTTGGCGCGAATGACGGATTCGACAACAAGATGCTTGAGGATAGCGGTGATCTCGGAGGTTCAAAGTGAACTAGTTCGATCGGTACCGTTCGTCACCTTCGTGCCCGCATACACGAGGTTCAACGAAAGGAGAGGGGGGACGTTCGTTGTTTTGATCGTTATTTACGATTCGAATTGAAGCGGTCGCGGGAGGTGGCGGATTCCCGAACAGATATCGATCAACCAATCAGTAAACTGTTTGTCTATATGTATGACACTTCACGCTCTTACTTTGGGTTAGCACATGGTTTCAGTTACATATTTGCCACTATAGTTGATGGATGTCTTTACGTAAATCATAGTTTATTCTAAAATGTTTTTCCCACTCTTTTTGTCGCAGCATGTCAGTGTATCAATTTTTTGTGATTTACTTGGCTGTGTTATAAATTCGTTTACAAAATTTAATTTATCTTACATAAATTTCAGACGTAATAAATGTTCTTTATGAAAATGATCCACATAGGGATCGAAACGTCAAGATACATGTTTAAATAATTGCACATTTGCTGTATGTTTATAATTGATCGAACCTGGCGCCGAAATCATTATCTCTTATATGATGTATTGTTGTTAATTAATTTACTATTTCTTCTTTCTAGGTACATATCAATATAACCGGGCACGTAATGGTTATGTTGATTTGGTAGGCGGGGATCGTGTTCCTGACTTATCGTACTACAAACTTGCCCGGGATTTGGTTACTGTGGGGAAAGCTTCAATTCTCAAAACTATTTGTCTTTGATTTTAAACCTGATACAACTGAGCTACTAAAAGACTCTGCAGGTGCCCATAAGATGGAAAATTGGTTTTCATCTTTTGATCCCTGGGCATTTAAGATTCTATACAATAAACCTAAACCATATTTCGATGGGATTCCAGAACCAACTAGAACTATTGAAAGATTTCTCGTTGGAAAAGAATACGAACCATTAGAAAAAATTCAAGAATTAGAGAACGGAGTATTTGATTATCAGGATAGCTCGGCAGTTCTATGTAGAAAAGAACAGGAGATTAGAATAAAAGGGAGAATGTTTGTTAAACAACCTTATCGGCAGAGGTTAGGGCAAACTTGCATCGAGAGTAATATATCTAAATTCGTCTTCAGATTTGTCCCTGAACAAACCATGACCGATTCCGAATTACAACTTATTAGAAGGTTAAATGACTTCGCATCATCCCAAGGGGCAAATCATGAAATACTTAATTTGGACTTATCTAAGTGGAACATGAAGTTCCGACATGAGTTAGTTTTTTACACTGGTAAGGTAATTGATCAGATGTTTGGGTTAAAAAACATTTACTCACTTAATCATTTATGGTTCCTCACTAGCAATGTATTTGTGAATTCACGGCTCAGTCCAGGTTGTGGCGCTGTCCGTTCGGGACACTCCGTGATGCGGAATGTAATATGGTGGAGACGATTGCTCGTCGGTTTGTGTCACTTTCTCCATATGACCAAGGGATTCGTATTCTTGGAGAAAGCGTGTATATTCCGCCGCCTGGGTTGGGTTCCGTTTGAGACGGCGTTCAGAGAACAACAGGTGCGAAAGCGCGGAGGGTCGGGAGGTTCCGAGCGATGTGGACGACTTGTCCTTGAAGGGAAGACGGACAACGTATCTGCCCTCCGGCGTGCGAAAATGCGTGGATGCGAAATGGTTTTCGCACTGGATGTCTTCGGGACTTGGAAACGAGGTGCGAGGGATCTCCTCGATTTCCCAGAATCTGCTAAGTTCGGACTCGAACGTTTCGTGCACAGTTCCGTGGGAGATATGGATGGATGTGAAGGTGGAGGACGCAGGATTTGCAACCGGACCCGATATTATCCAACCCAATGCTGTGTTTTGGGCAACAGATTCAAATCGCCAAGTACTATTGGTACAAGACCATTCAAAGGGCATGCTTTCCCAACGAGTTGCCCAAACTCGTCGCGAAAACGCCAGTACCGAGCTCCAGCCGGCTGTCCAAATTAAACCCTTACCTCGACTCGAGCGAGTTGATCCGAATAAAAGGCAGGCTGCGACACTCCAACCTTCCAGAACCGAGGAAACACCCTATAGTCCTCCGCTCTCACCAACTCCTCAACCTCACCTTCGCTCGACCTTCACTCACACTCGCCGATTACCAAATCGCACCCGCGATTCATAGAACCAGTACGCGAGTGTCTCGTATCTAAACCAGGCCTCGCGAGAAACCACAGAATAAACTAGTCGTTTGTGAAACATTCAAAAGTGAACTTTTCTTCACAACACGTGGCACCCATCTCGCAGTCTCCTCATCCGAATTCAACCAGCTTCCAACCGAGACATTGTGGATTAGGATAGAAAACTCTCCACTATGAAATGCGGACCGTTCCACCATAAAGGATGGGAAACCAACTCCGGCGCTGAAACGCCACGTGAGGCGCAGTCAGCAGGGTTGTCCTCTGACGGGACATGGAGCCATTGGCCAGTTGGAACCAGTGAGTGGATTTCTGATACGCGATTGGCAACGAATGTTTTCCACGCCGCCGGCGGTTTACTGAGCCACGCTCGCGTGATGGTCGAGTCTGTCTAGCAAACGCATGGAAGGCTACGCTTGTGGAGGGCTTGCTGAATGCAATCCAGTAATCGTGCAAGCAGGTGGGCGGCTGTTAACTCGAGACGAGGAATGCTCACTGTTTTGACAGGCGCTACCTTTGACTTCGCCATCAACAAGGAGACGGTAATGTTGCCGTCGAAGGAAACGACGCGAAGGTATACTACCGCAGCATAGGCGACGAGGACGCGTCGGAGAAACCATAGAGCTGGACGTCGACGGTGTCGGCTGTTTGTCCAGTCCATCGCGGAATGTGAGCTGACTCTAAGTGGTGGAGGAGGGAGCGATATCGTTCCCACTGAGTTTGAAATTCGACTGGGAGGGGATCGTCCCAGTCGCATTTCAACTTCCAAAGCGGTTGAATAAGGATTTTGGCGGTAATGACTACTGGTGCTGCCCACCCTAGCGGGTCGAACAATTTCCCTATGAGCGACAAGAGCCCGCATTTTGTGGATTTCGAGTGACTTGGAATGGAAAGTCGAAACTTGAATTGGTCGCTCTCCGGGCACCACGTAATACCCAATATTTTTAAATATTCGTCGCTCCGGAGTTCTTTGGCGCACGCGAGTCCATGGTCGGACGGATTCAAGTCTGCAAAGTAGGGTATATAGGCGGGTTCTAATTCACTTCTCAATTCAGGCGGTTCTGAGGAACTTTCCAATTCACGGGAGAGCGGTACCGCAGAGCGCTATTGCACAAGCATATATGAAACATGATACTCCTTTGGTATTGCACAAGCATTACGTCATCTAGCCCAAGGACAAAGCTGTTAATAAATTAGGTACCGCCCCCTTCTTTCTTACATCATCTAGGCCAAGGACAGAGCTGCTGAGTCATCACTTAATGGTATTGCACAAGCATTACCTCATCTAGGCCAAGGGCAAAGCTGCTGAGTCATACCCCCTTCTTTCTTAGGTCATCTAGGCCAAGGACAGAGTTGCTGAGTCATTAGGTACCGCCCCCCTTTCTACGAAAATGTAAAAAGGTGGGGGACCAACGCATCCTATAAGAACATTGTATTCCGAGCGTCGCGCTTCAGATCGAGACCAGGCTTGCCATATTCCGCGCGTGCCAGGCCCCTTACCGCTGCGCCCCTCGCCACGGTACTAAGCTGAGCCAGCCCCACTCTTCCCACTACACTGACGCGTACCGCGTGGAGCAAGCTAAGTTAGCGGTACGCGTCAGTGTAGTGGGAAGAGTGGGGCTGGTTCAGCGTAGTACCGTGGCGAGGGGCACAGCGGTAAGGGGCCTGGCACGCGCGGAATATGGCAAGCCTGATCGAGACAATCAACACGAAAAAAGCATGATGTATTACAACAGTCATCCGCTCGCTGAATGTGATCATTCAAGCATCGAGGAGTCACGCAAAAAGAGGAGACTAAATAATATGTAAGTAAAAAGATGAAAAAAACTTGTGAAAAGAAATTTAGAAAAACATCTAATTTTTTGACATCTGTTGCAGGGGTTTTGACAACAGCGACCCCATTTCACAATCATCGAGTAGTTTGCACAGAATCTTGAGTCGAAGATATTCCATAGCTGGCAATTATTTTAAATATCTCGAAATTGGTGTACACGTTGGCGATGATATTTGTGTGGAACTAACTATGGGGGATAACCGCGGTAACGAGATCACATTTTCCTGGGATGCATGGGCAGAGTTGTTGCGCACGAAGGAGTGTATTTCCAATTTACTTTCTATGCAGAAACACTGTAGAAAAATGAGTGATGATTTAACATTGCAAATAGTTAATCTCAATGGTATGAATCTAGTGAAATTGTCGAATCAGTTCACAGCTTTGTACATCACGGAAAAAACTATGCATAACTTGTACAATCTCGAATTCTGGATACACAACATGTATTCATGGCTGATCGGCAATGTTCCCATGATTACCGATAAATTTATGAATTTTGTTATTGTGGTGAGGGATACCAACGCGAAGAATATCGTGAAAGCAATTGTATCGAGCGAATTTTTCGATCAAAGTTCATTGATTGATTGTGAACTGGTGGCTTCATGCACTAATATCATCGCAGTCGAGGCGCAAAAAACGGATAGGTTAAAATATTAATGTTGTGTGAAAATTGTCTTTTGTAACAATACATTATTTTAAAAATAAAAATATTCGAGAATATCTCTTTTGTATTTTTTTATTACAACATTACATACAATTCCTACAGAGAAATGAAGCAGAATTATCGCAATATAAAGTATAGTCGTTTTACAAAAATTAATTATCATAACTAAAAATACAAGTAGAAAAATATAATTAAAGTATATTCGTTTTAGATATCCACGAATTATGTGACGCATCCATTCCCAACCATTTTACATATACTTTATTTCCTTTTCTACGTAATATTTTTTCAACTAAGTATATGTCAGGATATTTTGCCGCACGTATCTCATGTTCATAAAATCCTCCGGCGATAGGTTTGTTCGTAGAGTCGACCAAGAGATATGTGACAGGATTCGTTCGTTTTACCGCGATAATCTTGAATATTTCAGTTGACCAGTTTGGCGTGTATCCTTTGTCGAATAAGGTTTTAAACTTGCTGACGCGCACACGATCATCGACCTTGAATTTGGCAGGACCAGCAATCTTCACGTTGCTGTACACGGTGGACAGAAGGTTTCCAGCATTTTTACGGCTCACGTCGACGGGTCGCATGCGGATTGTACGATGTTTTCGATTGTAGTCCTCAGTCAACGTGGGAAGCGCATCGATCCAGCGATATTTTCCGCTCAACGAGAAAAATTTCCACATGCTATTCTTCAGCGTGCGATTGAAACGTTCCACGACGGAAGCTTTCATAGTGCTAAATGTAGAATAATGGTGTATGTTGCGACTCCTCAGATAGTCTTGAAACGTTGCATTGTAGAATTCTTTCCCCATGTCGGTCTGCAAGTTGTTCGGGACTCTACCATCCTTCTTCAACGCTGACGCGAAAGCTTTGCACACGTCGCTCGCATTTTTACTCTTCAAAGGAACTGTCCATGCATATTTACTAAATACATCAATTATCGTGAGAATATATCGATGCCCTCGATTGTCTCGCGCGTATTTTTGAACTTCAACGATATCGGCTTGCCAAAGATCATCGAAGCCTCGCACGATCACACGTCTACGCGGGTAAAAACGTCTCGCCGGAGCATGCAGTTCTTCCACCACGTTTTCTTTACTCATCATCGTTCTTATAGCGCTCTCTCATTAACCGATTATTCACTTTTCAATCCAACTATTGAAGCGATGACTATGGTTGATTCAACGATTTTGAGTACACATAAACGTTTGCAAATCGTAGTCCGTTCGCACTCTCTAGCAGGCTGATCATAACGTTTGTTTTACCACATTCTGACGGACCGCTTATGACACATTGTACATTGCCTAGTAACAATGATCCATGTTTTCGCATCGTCTCGTCGCAATCGTCGAACGCGCAACACGTTGGAACACGAATATCCAAAGATTGCCTTACAAAATGCATGATTTGATTGATTCGATGAGGGAGGAGGAGGTAGTATTTATACGAGAGCTCGAATACCATCGGTATCAGTCACTCCCCTCCCCCGAACGTGTTCTTTTTAAAAGAGATAGTAGACAAAATAGCTTATGAATTATCGTTCACAACGGTGCCTCAGTTCGCATACGGGCAAGGGGTTTTTATACAGAGCTATAAACGCGCTACCATTTGAATTGCATATACCTGGATATCAATTCTGTGGTCCTGGTACAAAACTAACTGCGCGATTAGCTCGTGGGGATCGAGGAATCAATCCGTTGGATACAGCCTGTCGAGAGCACGATATAGCGTATTCACAATACAAAGATCTTGAAAATCGTCACAAGGCCGATCACGTTTTGGCTGATCGAGCGCTGCATCGGATAACGTCCGGAGACGCGACGTTGGGAGAGAAGGTGTCCGCGACTGCAGTGTTGGCAGCCATGAAAGCTAAAACGAAATTGGGCATTGGTTTGATAAAGAAAAAAGGTGAAAAGAAAAAAAATCAACGAAACGAATTCTCCCGATCGCCAAACGTGGTGGTTTTCTACCGTTGCTGTTACCCGCTTTGTCGGCTATAGGCGCATTGACGGGTGGTGCCGCAGGAGTAGTCAAAGCTATAAACGCTGCAAAAGCTGCTAAGAAACAATTACAAGAAGCGGAGCGACACAATCGAGCCATGGAGGGTCGCGGGATACATCTCGCACCGTATAAGCATGGAAAAGGTTTGAAGGGAAAAAAACAACGAAGAAGAACAACACGACGACAGATATCGAATTGATGGTCATGTGTAAAGGATTACCGTATTTTCGTGGAGTTTTTATGCGTGACAATTTGCCGCTGCGTGCGTGGGTAAACGAGCGAGGTATAGTCAATTTAGATAATAGTCGTGGACCGGGAACGCACTGGGTCGCCTATATAAAACACGGCTCGCGTGTCAAATACTTTGATAGTTTTGGAAATCTTCGACCACTGATCGCGTTGATTCGCTATTTCGGCGCGAACGTGACGATCTTATATAACCACGAACGTTTTCAAAACTACGACGAAAGCGTGTGTGGTCAATTGTCTGTGAAATTTCTCCGTGAATAAAAAACCCTGGAAAGAGTCTCTCTACACGATGTATGCGAAAAAGTCATTTACGTTTACGTTGTCGGGAAGAAGCAGCGTACTATCATCAAAGTACTTTCCTCCCATAGATCTGAGCAATGGTGAATACGAGCTAGGATTGCTCGATTTGCAAACTTATTATACGATACCGAACATCAGCGCCAACATTGGAAACAATAGATTCTACTTCGGTGAAAAAGATGAGGAGATCATCATCCCCGACGGTTCATATGAATTAGAGGCAATCAACGCAAGGGCGCAGCGTAAGGCTTTAAGAGCGGATCCACGCCCAACCTGATGTAAGCCTAAAAGGATCTCCTAACATCCTAGAAACCACCAGAGACGACAACACCTCCAATTCAGTAATGCAGGGACGGATATGTTCGTAAGATAAAGAAGGAAATAAGAAATAACTTATTTCCTTTGCTGTATATAGCAATTTGAACGCGACAACAAAAAATCTGTAATAAGTAGCTATAAGTTAATATAACTCTCTCACGCTTTAGATTAGAAATGGCGCAGTCACTAGTATTTATCAACCGAATAGGCGATAGAGGCTGAGTTTCAAAAAATATGTAAACGAGGACCGCTTTCGGGAGAGTCGAGTATCAGAAGAAAGTTAGATACCCATGCCAGACAGTAAGTGGTTCAAAACTAACAAAAAATACAAGACCCACTCGAAAGCGGTTACCCGGACTTTCTGAAACTCAAATAAAAAGACTCAGGTTTTTAATATGTCTTAATAAATAGGTTTAATGAAATCTTATTAAGTAAAGATACGTAAAACGATATTGCAAGTAGTAGAAAAATTAGGCAGGTAAAAGCTCAGTAAGAAAATGGAAGCACGACTGGGACCACTAATTACAGATACACTCTGAAAGTTAAAAATTTTCTAATTATAGTAAAACAAGACTAGGTAAAATTGTTTAGAATCCAAATACAAGTAGAGGACCAAAATAGTAAGGTAAAAACCAAAGAACGAAGCAGGAACTGTAAGGTCAGCTTTTCTAAAGTTAGGTTAGCTCTTGGAAAATAAAATGTAAATTCAAAGCTCAACAAAATCCATCCCGGTAAAGTCATTTAAAACGATATTACAAGTATTACAAGAAAAATTAGGCAGATAATATAAAAATATTAGAATAAAATAGGAATCAGACGGTGAACACTTTGGAAATCAAAAATTTAAAAATCAGATCTTATAAAATTTAACTAGGTAAAGTCATATAAAACGATATTACAAGTATTCGAGCAAAAGTTAGGCAGATAAAAGTACTATAATAAAAGAGGAATTCGGTAGTGAACATTTTGAAAATAGAAATTTAAAAATCCGTTTAAATAGAATCCAATCAGGTAAAGGCATTCAAAATAACATTACAAGTACTCGAGAAAAAATTAGGCAGATAAAAGTGTTATAATAAAATAGAAAATCGATTGGAATCTCTAACTGACAGATACACTCTGAAAGTAAAAAATTTTTCAATTTTAGTTAATTACGATTAGGCAAAGCTGTTTAGAATCTAATTACAAGTAGAGGACCAAAAAATAGCAAGGTAAAACCCAAAGAACAATGCAGGAACTCTAAGGTTAACTGTTCTAAAGTTAGGTTAGCTCTTGGAAAATAAAGTGTAAATTCGAAGCTCAACAAAAGCCATCCAGGTAAAGTCATTTAAAACGATATTATAAATATTAGAAAAAAATTAGACAGATAAAAATATTATAATAAAATAGGAATCAGACTGAACACTTTGGAAAACAAAAATTTTAAAATCAGCTCTTATAGAATCTAACTAGGTAAAGTCATACAAAACGTTATTACAAGTACTCTAGCAAAAGGTAGGCAGATAAAAGTATTATAATAAAAGAGAAATTCGGTAGTAAACATTTTGAAAATAGAAATTTAAAAGTCAGTTTAAACAGAATCCAATCAGGTAAAGGCATTCAAAATGACATTACAAGTACTCGAACAAAAGTTAGGCAGATAAAAGCATTATAATAAAAGAGGAACTCGGTAGTGAACATTCTGAAAGTAGAAATGCAAAAAAATCAGTTTTAATAAAATTCAACCGGGTAAAGGCATTCAAAATGACATTACAAGCATTCGAGCAAAAATTAGGTAGATAAAAGTATTATAATAAAATAGGAAACCGACGGTGAACACTTCAGAGACAAGAGTTTAAAAAAAAAAATCAAAAAACAGGTTTAATATAATCCAACTAGGTAAAGTTATTTAAAAAGATACTGCAAGTTCTAGAACGAAAAATAGGTAGATAAAAGTTATTAATGGAATAGGAATTTAACTGAAAACATCTTTGTCGCGAAATCGGCGTAAAAGCTAAATATCGTGTTCAAACTTCGAGGTAGGTCATTCCAGATCATAACAACCTTAACGGTTGCGGAGAGAAATGACTTCCCCCGAAGGCTAAAGGAGGCATAAGAAATAGAAATAATACATGAATAGAAAGAGAAAAACAATTCAAACTGGAAAGCAGGCTTCAAGAAAGGTCGACAGAAATAGATAGCGTTATAACGACCCTGCTCGAAAAACGAACTGGAGGGGAGAACAAAGGCAACGAGATTGCCTGTTCCCTGAATACCATCCAGAACGGTTCGAATTGTTGCAATGAGTAGATCCCCAACTCTTTTGCACACGTTTAGTCGAGTTTAGCTAGGTAGTTCAATCGAGAATATTCAATTAATATATACAACTCGTTTTTTCTTAGTAGTATCTTACCCTAAAAATCAGATTTAGAATTAGACGCAGGATATTCTTTCACGGCGGGTGTGCATCGGAAGCCAGTCGGCCGCGTGTGCGGGGGGCGCAGGCGGGAACGTGGGTGATATAAAGGGAGAAACTCGTGAAAGTGCTAAGTGAATCACAAATAACATCTTGTAGATCCAGAAATCCCTCTCTCTCTCTCTTTGGCAACAAAGAGAGTGCAGAGAGAGATTGTAGGTTGTTAATAATCCTCCTCCCTACTTTATAACAAAGTGGAAGAGTCAGGAGGATTCAGAAGTGCTCTCCCCTTACGTTTCGTGGTTCGCTGCCGGAGCTCTCCGCGTGCGTCTGGTACAGGGGTGAAAGAGGGACACCTCCGGGAAGACCCCCCGAGTCTCAGATTGCGAATGTGTAACTTTTGTGCTCTTTAAACATAGAATTAGTGAGTAAAATACCAGTGTGCACGTGGCCGTAGTGCGTTCGAGTTTCGACTTCAAGGTCGCGCTGGGCGAACGTTCGACAACAGTCAGTGTGACGTCACGACGTCGGTGAAAGTGTTCTTCTACACGCTTGTAGTGGTGAATTCGCCCAGGGCCATCCGAACACAAGTCTAAATTAGGGTAATTTAAATAGGGTAATTCAAATAGTTCGCGAGAATTTTAGCGGATTTTATTCAAGAGTCAGGCAAATTCCGGCCAGTGTAAGGGATAGAGGAGCGCCTCAAAAACGCACACCAATTTTTTTTTGTCAGGTTAGACGTACCCCGAATCGAACGCGGGACGAGAAAAAATTCGCGAAAACTCGATTCTTGGGCAGAACTCGGTTTTGTGCGAGTGCGAAAGAGACCAACAGAGAGGGTTTTCAATAAGTGAGAGCGAGAAAATAGACCATATAGTAGTCCAACCAACCGATCATTGAGGAAGCTGTCAATTTTTTGCAAAATTGACAGATCGCCCCCGTGATCGGTGAGCAATAAAGATTTTCGTCTTTTCGTTTTTTATAAGCACTGTGACGTTGCAAGCGTGCGACGTCACTTCGCCGTTTGAAAACGGCCAAAGAGCCAAATCGCGTGTGGACCGGACTGACCTCTAACGGTCCCGAAAGCCATCCGCAGAACATAAGAGCGTTCCGTGAGGAAAATCTTCCGATTTCGTAACAACTTGCTAATGCCATCTGTTGTGCGTACGGAGTACGACGTTACAGGAAAATACCGTAAACGAGAAAGCGTACGAGTCCGAAAAGGTGCCGAAGGATCGACTAACGAATTAAAGGATGGCCAACGATCGAATCCGGTACCGGAACCAGCGAATAAGTCACCACACACGGGCGAACAAACCCGGAGACGCCGATGTGGGACGAAGAGATCCTGTTGCGAACAACGACATATTTAACAGTCCCGCCGCCGTCTCATCCCGCTCAACCAGGATCTCAGCGTGGGTGGTGTGATGAACTTGCTGACGGGGATTATGCAATCCGCTCGCCGAGGGCGAGCGTGAACGATATGGTCGCGGTGAATTATTTAGTCGCGGAAAGTCGGGGGCCCTAGGACTATTTCGTACTTACGATCCTGCGACAATCTAGTTGCGTTGCGAATGGCACCAATCGGTAAATTCGGCAGTACGATAAGAGTAGGGGGAACCAGAATCGATGCGTTCCGTCGATGCGGATCGAGGGATCACTGTCGCACAGAGCCCCGTAACGAGTAGACGTTTTCGCTAATTCCGATCGATACCGAAATACCGAAGTAGTATCGCGTCGCGGGTGGTTTTCCGGCTTCATCGCGGAATACCGAGCGAAGGACGAATTCGAGCAGAGCGTCTAGGGCCAGTATCGAGCCGTACTAAAGCATATCGTCAACGGTAAGTCGACTTTGTGATTTCTCGATTCGTTAATCGTGGTGGCTCGTGTTATTCGCGCGAGGACGACACGTGTTCGTCTCGTCCTCGGAGATTTCGTAAGAGCCGAGGCGCAGGGCGCCTCGAGCCTTCGCTCGCGTCCTCTTCAAGGACGCTGTGAGCATTCGCGACGAAAGTTCCCTTAATCTCGAAGATCGGAAGTCTTCCTCCGGAGTTGTGTCGGTATCGAATAGTCTTCGGATCGGATAGTCGGCGACGGTAGAAGCGTAGGCGGAATTACGCGTGAACCACGGCGGTCTACGCGCCTCGAATCCCGCGTACGGCCGCGGATTATCCATCGCACGTCGGCAATTTCGTCTCGTCTCAGACTCTCGCGACAGTCATAGGAATTGCGCCGTTCATCCGCGCCTCGCGGAATCTTGTATCGACGAACAACTCGAATATTGTACCGTAGCATCGTACGTCCGCGATAGAATCACTATAGACTAACGCGCTCAGCGAACGATCATCTTCCGCTAAAGTGTACAAGGAGCGCGGGCTCCCGGTTCGCGGCCTCGTGGCCGCTCGCCTGTATCTTTTACTTCTGTGACCATTAAAGAACTAGAGCCAATTTCGTATCGTTGATTCTTGACCAGCGAGATCCGTCCTGCCGTGAGGGCTGTCCCCGTTACCCCCTGTGCTCGAACCATCTGGCCGTTCGCGTCATTGTTTCACACCGCATTTCGTGGAGGCTTGACTCTCGGACTCGGCTTCACCGAGCCCGAGGTCACCATCGTGTTTCGCGTGGTATTTTCTAATACCTGGCGCCCGACCTGTTATCGCGTCGTTCGTTCAAGCCTCCTCAGAATTCCGCTTTTGCACCGAGAGGACCGTGTCCGCACGGCCGCGCCCGGCCCGGTCTCAGAGCCTATAAAATCTCGGGGTTGACCGTTTTTCGGCGGCCATACAACCGCCCGGAAAAAGGACAACGTCGCAGCACATAAAAAAGAAATTTATTTTTTGTAAAATTGAAAAAAGTTTCCAAGTTGAGTCACGTGGTCAGAATCCTTATTTATTCTCCGAACCTCCCCCCCCCCCAAGTGGGGTGTCATAGGAAAGGAGATAAGAAAATAGGAATTTTGGCCATAAAAAATCCTTAGGTTAATTACAAAAAAATTTTTTATTTTTTTGTTTTTATTTTTTTTTTGTATTTTTCTCTGAGTAAAAGTACCCCGAGTGGGGCTCAACCGAAAGGGCTTAGTACAAGAAGTAATAATAGTAGATAAAGTTATATTGTAAAAGCGTGAGAGAGAGATTTGTATGTTAGTTTTTTTTTAGAACAGCGAATAGCTGTCAATAAAGGGAAAAAGTTCATCCTGGAGGCAATCAACGCGTACTTGAGGCGAGAAATATGCGCGCGATATCCCCCAAAAAATGTTGACGAGATTGTCGCCTCAGATATCGAATATCCGCTGGTCTTACGGGCGAACAACAACACCATGAAAAGCGAAATTAAAAGCAAGTATCAAATAAACTTTGCAAAGCCTGGCAACGGGGGATCCATCCTAGGATTTTCCATAGATCGTGTTTTACCACCAAACGTGTGGCATACATCGAACGCACCAGTGAATATCATCAGCGTGAATATCGTACGAGTGGAATGTAACATAACCACCGGATCGTACGACAATGGTAAACTCGTTCACACGATACATGAGTTCGCGCCTCAGGTACCACCAGGGTATAAATTGTCGGAAACGCCTGCGCGAGTCATTTACCTTCCGATCGTTGCACGAGTAATTGACGATTTAACCATTCGCATAGTTGATCAATCCGGACGTTTGATTGATTTTCGAGGTGAAGAAATCACGGTGCGACTACACGCGCGACGAAGCAATGCTAATTCATAATACGGTATTCCATACATTGAACAACAGCATCGGCAACAACAGCAAGAAACTAATCGCAGAAAAAAGGTTGACAATTCGTAAGAAATTAACTGTGGAAAACGCAAAGTATCTACAATCTATGGGCTTTATTGTTAAAAAGTGAGAGATCATGTTTGATGACATTTTGAACATCTCCGAAGCGCCGATCTTCGACAATCGTATAACGAAGATTGAGCTGCACACATACAATCCGTATGCTAACACAACGTTTGAAAACATGGATGAGATAAGGATACCCATTCAACAACAAGACCTATACACGCTCCCATGTAAAAGCTTCCTATACGTTGAGGGAAAACTTAGTTTACCAGGAAAACTCGAATTACCGGTTGAAGGAGAATCCCACATCGATACGGCAACTCTCGAGAACAATACTGTTGCGTTTATGTTTGAGGAAATACGCTATGAATTGAATGGAGTGGAAATTGATCGGTCCAGAAATCCTGGCGCGACGACAACTTTGAAGAATTATGTGAGTCTGTCTAGAACGAGAAGCAGCGCATTGTCCAACGCTGGTTGGCTGTATGGTGATGATGGACAGAAGCAGACTGCAACGGCCACGGCTGCAATATATTTCAACTTTTGTGTACCTATGAGCGTTTTATTAGGCTTCTGCGAAGACTACAAACGCATCGTGATAAATGCTCGGCACGAATTAATTTTGATTCGCTCGCGTACCGACGCGAATGCGTTGTACAGTCCTTCCAACAACGCGAAACCTATTCTGAATCTGTACAAAATTCAATGGCGAATGCCTCACGTCACATTGGATGAAGTACATAAGCTGTCCATGCTGCAGATTTTAGACAGCGACAGACCGATCGACATGACCTTTCGATCGTGGGATCTGTACGAATATCCTCTACTACAGACAACTACGAAGCATACATGGGCGATAAAAACGGCTCTACAAATGGAAAAACCGCGATACGTGATATTCGCTTTGCAAACCAATCCAAAGAACAACTTAACGAAAACGGCTACACGATTCGATCATTGCACATTGACAAATATTCGACTTTACTTGAACTCGGAAACCTATCCGTACGATGATCTAAATATCGATTTCGAGAAAGGTAAATACGCGTTGCTCTATGACATGTATGCAAAATTCCAAGAATCATACTATGGAAACGGTGAAGCGCTACTCGATGTCACGGATTTCTTGCAATACGGTCCGCTCGTCGTTCTCGATTGTTCCCGACAAAACGAAGTGTTAAAAAATGCTACGGTTGACGTGCGAATCGAATTTGAATGTCGAACCGACGTCCCCCCATCGACAACAGCCTACTGCTTAATAATACATGACCGTATCATGGAATACAATCCAGTAACGAACATTGTTCGAAAAATTACTTAAAAAACGCTTGTACAGATAAAAAATATATACTTTATCAAATAAAAAAATTATGTGAAAGATCTTTTTTTATTTAAAAAACAATCTTCCTCCTCCTCCTACAATTAAACTTATATTTATTGAATTGTAACAGCATTATTTCGCTGTTGATACCGAGTTGTCAAGCTGGGAAACAGCTGAACACAATCCTACATGCATCGAGAGAATTTCTACTTCACTTTTTCAGAGTGGTATAGAGTTTCCCCTTACCTTTTTGCTGCATGTAGGATTGTACCCCTCGAACGTGATTCATGGTTCTTATCCATATCATTGCAAGAGGTGTGTTTCATAATCTGTAGCAGCATTATTTTGTTACTGATGCTGAGTTGTCAAGCTGGGAAACAGCTGAACACAATCCTACATGCATCGAGAGAATTTCTACTTCACTTTTTCAGAGTGGTATAGAGTTTCCCCTTACCTTTTTGCCGCATGTAGGATTGTACCCCTCGAACGTGATTCATGGTTCTTATCCATATCATTGCAAGAGGTGCGTTTCATAATCTGTAGCAGCATTATTTTGTTACTGATGCTGAGTTGTCAAGCTGGAAAACATCTGAACACAATCCTACATGCATTGAGAGAATTTCTACTTCACGTTTTTTTCGGAGTGGTATAGAGTTTCTCCATTATCTTTTGATACATGTGGGATTGTGTACAGATGTTTCACGGTTCTTATCCATATCATTGTAAGAGGAGCGTTTCATAATCTGTAACAACATCCTTTCATGGTTCATGTCGAGTTGTAAAGTTAGAGGAAATTCATCTTTCCCTTATGAGACTTTTCTAATCTAGCAAGCTGCAGTAGTGACATTCTTTAACGGTTTGGAGTTGCCAAGCCGAAACATCTGAACACATCAGTTCTCTCGATTAGCACCGATTGAATTTCGCTAGTTCAGATTTCATTATCTACTGCAACGGAACGTCTTTTCTAATCTCGCGAGATTTCATTGCATGTTTTCCGGAGGGGGTACATGTATAAAACAAGGGGTGTTGACGATGTCCAAGCACAGTTCATCAAAATGTTTTATTTGATCATTGAATCAGAGGTATCAGTAAGCGGATATTTGGAATTGGTTGTAAGTATAAAGAAACAAATAATATTTTATTAAAAGATTTTTTATTAACAAATATATTATTACACATATTTAATACCGAAGAGGAGCGAACGGCGTTTATTCGAGGATGGCAGTACGCAATTAGACGTAACATTGATGAATGGAACGAATTCGCAACAATTGATGTACCATTAGATATGGTGAGTAAAGTTTTTTTATATTTATTAATAATTAACACTTGAAAAATAATTTTTATATTTATTAATTTTTAAAAAATGATTAATATTTAAAAAACTTTTTTTCTTTTCAGGACATCAATGAGCAATAATCGGTGCCGTAAAAAAGGAATCCTCAACCCAGTCGATATTTTGAAATAATGTTTTAAAAATTTTAAAAATGTAAAAAATTTTTTATAATAAAAAATCATTTTTAAAAAATTAAGATTTATTTAAAAACAATCCCTCATACTTCTCAATCTACTACTCAATCCTACTTAATGTAATAAAATTGTTTTTTATAATAAAAAGCATTTTTGAATTAAGATGTATTTTTTATTTAAAAAACAATCCTCCTCGTATGTTTTCATAGGACGCGTCTCCATACTTTTTTTTCAATTGATACTGTAATGTCCCCAAGGAAGAGTATTGATCAAATTATTACAAATATATCGCTTATCGTCGTACGGGCTCAATGCTATTTTTATTTCCGACATCGAATACACCTGATGTCGTACAGACGCTATACAATTACTGCTAACACTCTTTTCGGTATGATTATTAAGACATTCGACATAGTCTTCGAAACTTATATCTCGAGCGGTAACGTTTGTCCTAATACCTTTGTTTCGGCTCCGACCAGCGTGGTCGGAAGATGCCGGTTGCCGGAACCACCCAGATTTGAGCGCGCGTGGTAACTCCACGAGGACCGGTGGAGGAAAAGGAGTTCGAGCGAATTAGAAGAAGTTATTTTGCGTTGAACACCCACATGAGGCACTTCACTTTATTTGTCCCTGCCGCGAACATGAATCGCATGTATGTTCGGTGAGCGAACGAGTCGAAAACTGACAAACCGAGCAAGAAGGCACCGCAGGTGCCTTATACAGGACGAAAGGGCGAACCCGGATTGGTCCGCTGGAATCGGGTGATTTGTATACAAAGAACGTTGGAAGGATTCAAGCGGTGAAATTCGGCTAATGAGAGCTTGTGTTGTTGCTAAGCGGCAACGCGCGACGGCGACGTGTGCTCTATTTATGGATTGCAAAAATGGGTGACACGGGGATCACCCGTATCGGCGACATAGACCGAATTTCACTGCTTGAATCCTGAACAACCTTTAATCTTTTTAGTTTCACAATCATCATGCACGCGAATCGCATACATTTTCGAACGAAGTCCTACGAACTCTGTCATGATTTTACCGCCATTCTCATCCTTCATCAATCCTAGTTGTTTCTTGTTTGCAATCGGAACACCGTAAACGTTGTTCTCTGTATAATTACGGGTGTCATATCGATGGATATCACGTTTCAGCAATGTCTCATACGCGTCATCGCAAGTGATTTCATATATCAGACTATCCGTGTCCGTGTATAAAATCTTACAATTTTGCTGGAATTTTGGATACGTGTACTCGTAATGAAAAGTGTATAAATGAAATTTTGATATATCCAATATGGACATGCCTACGTAGATGGGCTTGTAAAATTTAACGAGCAGCTTTTTCATCTGAATTGCGACGAAGTCTTTAGAAAACACTGTATAACTGTGAAAATATGGTCTAGCTATCAATCGTTCAACTCCGTGTCTACCATTCCATCGAGAAAGTAATTTCACGATCGCATGATTTCGAACGTTCTCCATCGTTTTTCCAAACACAGCATTGTTCATTAATTTGAATAAATTCTTTGAAAAATCGTTGGTTGCGTTGGTGCGTAATTTTGTATTCAAGTCAATATATTCGTGCAACCATCGCGACTGTTGAAACTCTAGAATTCGATGAATTTTCTTCAATTTCAGATTATGTTTTAAACTTTGCTGGAGGTATCGATAATGTATAACGTATCGCTCCTTATTGCGAAGTGTTGCCAGCAACTTTCTTTGACTCGAGCTGGTTGCTGCATCGTGACTTGGACAAAATGGAAGATCTGCGTGAGCATCGTGAATTTCACGTGGATACTCTAAATCAACCTCCAAACTGTATCCTACAGGGCTATCGATTGGAATGGATTCAACGTTGAAATTATCGATATCCTCCACCCATCGAAAGTCTCTGTGCGGTAGAGGTTGCGACATAGCCCAACCATACAAATTATTCAAAATACATTAAATAGGTGGATGGTTTACTCGAATCGTGCGGAGACAAGTATTTGTTGTTCGCATGTGCATATCTGTGAGAACATTGGCTCAATCCACCACGTATTCCTCGCTCCACGAACAAAAGCATATCGACGTCTGTTTGGGATTGGCCACGCGTGTCTTAGGATCGTGACGCACGATCCACCACGCAGCCCGCGTATTGGCTGATCCTTGCGACATCGCGAGGATCGATGATCGATTAGCAGCGCGCCGCGCTATAGGCTATCGCCGTCGGATCGATTATCGACTGGGCTAATACAGTTTCTATTGGCCCAGCGGTTCGTATCGCAAAGTCATCGCTCCGACGGTGAGAGAGAACTTCTCGCTGCTGGTCGATCTAGATCAATCGTTAATTAGCATCGGTACGAAAACGTCGCGCGTCGTTGCACCCGGTTTTCTCGGCTAGTTCGATTCAAAGTCCATCTACATTCTAAGCTACGCTGCTGGAATTCATTCTGTAAACCACGACAATTACTTGGTTCGGTTCTTTATTTCGCTCTAGTCAACCGTACAATTTGGCTAGAGATCTGTACATAGTTCGTGTATAAAGTGTTGTTGTGACTACCCGCAAGACGGGAATAAAGTGTACTCGTTCATCATCGAAGAGTGTTCTTATCCCGTCCAATCCGTAACAACGTCGGTGAACAACTCCAATTCAATCTTCGTCATTTTCAACATCACATCCCACGCGAAACCGGGGAGCGTGTAATAATGTGCTGGATCAAGCTTATAATTCTCGAGACAGTCATCGCGAAAATTTTCGAAAACATCTGCCAACAACAATACATCCAATTTTAGATATAAATCACTGTACTGTCCTAGCGTTTGTATAGTGAAACGCGACCAAACAGTATTTGCATGAATGTAATCGACGTCGGATATCTCGCTACCATTTAACCGATTGTAAAATGCTTCGCGCGGCGGTAAACATTGTGACGTGGCAAAATTGCCTACGCCACTCTGAACCAACTAGCGAAAGACCGGGCCACCCTTTGGTAAAGCAGAACACGATAAGGGCCGCTGCGAGCGCTCTCCCAGCGCTCGTGCGAGCCCCAGGGACGAAGTTTTCATATTTTTGAACGTCGCGCCAATTGTGCGACGCAGAATTTCAGAGCCGTATCCGGGTCCCGGGGGGACCCGGAACTCTTGTCCAACCGCCGACGCAACGGTACTATAAGGGAAAAACAGCTAGAAGCCGGCCAGGACGTATTCTTGCACCAGGAGACGGCAGAATCGAAAGGGCCCAGGACAACCAACCTGGAGGCGCCGACGAGGGCACGCGGTAACAAGACGTCCATCCACTTTACCCTGTCGTCGCCTCAACCGGGAAGAAGCTTGTACCGCAACCGGATTGGCCTTCGTCGATTGTCTCGGCGAGAAGCGACCAATCAGAGAGATCGATACCGGATACGTCGCTGGACATCAGGAGCCAGCCGTCGCAGCGTAGGATTCGTTGACGCAGAAATCCTAATTGGCGATAGGCCGAAGCGTCACGCGAGAAAGAAAGACTACGAGAAGTGGGGGACGCTCGGCTTACGCGTTCCCGAGCCACCGCATGCCAAAATCACTGCTTCGTTGAATCGTGTAGAGAGTAGACCTGTCAACGATTGCTAAATACTAGAGTACTTTTGCGACTGCAACCAGAAAAGGGGCACATTGAATCGCTGCCGACATCTTCCAGCGTCGCTGCCACGGTAAGCGCCGATCAGGCTTTCCTAATAATAAATAATGGTGATTTATCGTGTTGGCTCGGGTAGCGCGTCGTAGGGTTCTGTATTCGCGTCGCGAGAATCAACGACATTCCAGACGGCCGATATTCGTGGGAAAGCTCATCAGGGAAACATACGTCCCTTGTGCTTAATTGTACTTTCGTTGCCGAAAAGTAAGAATCCGGTCGGACAGCGGGGGCCGCGTGGCCGCCTCGTGGCGGTTGTACGACGCCGGAATAAACGCGAAGTCGCGGGTTCGAGAAAGATCGGCGTCGTCGTTGATTCTCGGCAACCTCGGTTCGACTATTTCGCTGCCGTTTAGGCCTCTCGCGACAATCTGTTCTCGTTGCCGTCGAATTAGAAGCGTCGAAAGAAAGAACGGGAGAAACGCGCGTGCGAACAACATCTTTCGCCAAAATTGTATGTGACGCGCCGGCTATTACATTGTTCGCTGCCGAGTTCCTCGGCCATTCCCGCCGCGGGGAACGCCTCGTGTTCTCTCGGCGTAGATCCTGGACCCCTTTTCGATCGCTATTCAAGGTTTAGATAGAACGTCGTAGACTCGGGGTTTAGAACAACGTAAAGTACGGAGAGAGAGTTTGATCGTTTCGCGTGACACCCTGAGGTGTCTGGCGCCCGAATTTCGAAAACATCCGACATAACGTTGAGTCTACGTACGTTGTTTTGTCCCGAGAGGACCACGTATCGTGCGGCCGAGCGTGGCCCGGCCTTCTGACTATAAAATCTCGGTGTCGCTAGAGTTCGCGTTACCATCTTTTACGAATCTAGAAAAGCGACGTGACAACATGTATCATTTAATTTATCGTATGATGCCAGATAATCGTATGGAAACACGCCTTTTCTGGTCAACAGGTTGAAATCATCGTTAGAAAGATGCGTAAATTCGCCTCGTACGATGCGTAATTTATTTTTGTCCAAATACGATGACAGCTTGTCCAGACGCGAGTTCAAGAACTTGAATGAGTCGATGAAGCGAAATTTCAAGAACTTTACATACTTTCGTTCTTCACCCGACTGTCTCTCGATGGAAACGTTTTTCGTGAATGAGATATACTTCTCTTTCGTCAATGGTAACACATCTATCCGTCCCTCAAACGAATTTGCTAATTCTTTTATGATGAAATGTGCATCGTAGCCTGATAAATTATGGAAAACCACTGGTATCACGTACGAAGATTGATAGCTTAAATTGCATCCGTTATGAGCTGGACCACGATACGCGCCCGTGAAATGACAATGATCACGCACTCGTATATCGTTTTCCTCAAACGTTTTCTCGCAGACATGACAATGTGTGGCCGAACGAAAATTTAATTTTTCTGCTTCAGTTAGTGGATTCATTGACACCGTTTTATCAAATATCGGCTGTAATTTCTGACTCAGCTCGTACAACCTGTTTGCAAACCATGCAGCGCATCCCGCTTTCTCACGATAAACCTGATACTCGCACAGCGATTCATCGTAGCGACAATGTATATAGTATCCTATACTAAACGCGTGGTGTTGTTGATACTGTACGCGTGCCGCACGGTCTTCTCCTTCCTGTTCCTCAGGCAGCAGCAGACACTCCAAGTCAGCATAGATAATGAACGGTGCCTGTTCTTTGTTTACAAAGTTTTTAAAGTGCAACCACTTATCTTCGCTCGTTGGAAGCGTCAGAGCACAATCATTCATTCGTTCACAGTCGATTGTATGAATGTTTAATCTCTCTGGCGTAGGGAAATATTGTAGGCACCTGTGGGAAGAAAACTTTTCTTGCTTCAAAGAATTTTTAAAAAACAAATCTTCACAAATATGTTTATGATTTTTCTTCTTGCTAAGCTGTGATGAAACCAATCTTGACAAATTTCGTATACATGCGAAATGGCCGTGCGTCTTTGCAGCATTCTGGATAAACAGCAAATTGACATGTCTTCTCCGCTTCTTCTCAGTCAAATGAAGTGTTACACATTTCTTGCGCACCCATTCGAACACGTTTATGGAAACATCGTTTTTTCGTTCAAATTTTCGAATGTCTTTGAATAGCATAGGCGATTGAAAACCTTCGGTTTGAAGCACTGTTTTGTAGTGTGGATATGATGATAAACGCGATGGATTTGTCTTGGTCGGATAGAGACCCAGCACGACCGCCCAAAAAAAGCATGCCTCATCCTTGCTATTCACGTCCATGACCGCTCTTTTCAACTGTATCGTTCGAGGCAAGTAGGTTTCAGTGGTGCAGCCGGCTTGCAATGGCTGGTATTTGCTAAAGTTCACAATCAAATGCAGTATCTTCGACAACGCCCATCCGCTGTCTCGCTCTTGAAACTCTTCCAACGATGTCAAAATCGTTGGCACAACGTCTCTCTGATACCACTGTCGTAGATTGCTTGTCCGAAACAATGCAACGTTTCGCGTACTGAAACTTTTCACGGAAACCTCGTTGGTATGCTGCATGAATTCCGCCTCCAACGTCACGCTAGCTTTCAGCGATGAATGCGTGTTTAAAAATTCTGTAACGCGTCCTGTAACGATTCGTTTCGCATGTTGTAAAAATTGTTTAGGATCGATATGTTCGACGTTGATAACGATGCCGGTCGATATGCGATTTTTAAACGCCGACTCAACATTTTCCCAACGGAGTGTCGAGGCTTTCGCACCGCCGCGATCATATAAACCTCTACCGGTGTGTGGTGAGGAAATACGTTTATGCAATGAAACGTTCAAAGTTTTCATACGACACATAGTTGATGTTAAACTAGATTTCATGCTCCCCGACAATTCATCCTTTGCACTGGATAGATAATTGATGCAGCACTGCACAGACTCGATGTACGAGCGATGCCATTCGTGATACTCCTCCATAGTTTTCACCAGCATTGACATGCTTGTCAAACACATCAACATTTTTTTCCACGTTTCAATCATCTTGCTACCGCACAGTTGTTGACAAAAATATTCCTTTCAACTTTAATTTGCTAAATTTCCAGTTCTCAAAATATAATTGCACTTTGAAATGTAACGTTCGCACCGTTTTTAATTATGAATATTAAATAACTTTTTTTGTCACGGCAAACGTTTGCAACGATGGAGCGTTTGCAAAGACTACAATTCACATTCCATCGTGTCCTATTTATTCATTGCTACCCTTAAAGATAAGGGTGATGTCTAGATGACGTATGTTACGTCCCGCGTCGGATATGATCCGACGAAACGAGCCCAGACGGGGCGGGGACGTAACCGACCAATTTATTTAAGACGATCTTAGATCCACGTGGCGCGTAACGTCCACGTCTGATCAGGGACCCGATACCGGTGCGTGTTGCGAAAGGGGCGAAGAGGGAAATGAATGTAAACGGGACGGACGTCGTCCGGCGGGGATGTCGCGACGGAGCGACGAACTGCGCGATGACGGTGACAGCTCCCTGCGATCAGAGTGTCACTATGTGGGCGTGTGTGTTACTCGTCCGAACGCGTGGGTTGTTCGATTCGTGACAGGATTCTCGACCGAAGGGAAATTAGTGTTCTCTCGGTACCGAGCACCCTCTGGGCTCAGACGCACACGATTGAAACACCGATTCGGGGTTATAGGAACGAATGTGAGGAATGCGAGGGATGTGAGGAATCGATCGGCGGACCGATCGGGATTGAACAACCCGGAGACGCACACGCACACACTCGCGATCACTCCACTCGGTCACTGATCGACGAAACTTTAATAATACCACCTTAGGGTGAGTATTCTGCGGACGACGTAGCGTTCGTAACGCGGGTCCTCGATGCTGATTTCCTCTAGTGGAGGGAGACTCGGAAGGAATCGGATCGGTATCAACCTCCACGGGGGAGGAGGCGCGGAATCTGGCCGTCCGACGGTCGTTTCTTCGCGGCGCGGAGGCGTTTCAGCGCGGTCAGCGGTTCCTTCTTCGCGTCGCGGGGGTATCGCGATCTCTCGACGGTCCACTATTTTCACCCGACGGAGAAAGGGGACGTCGCGAATGATCCTGGGCCGTTTGGCGATTCCTAGGTACGGGTTATAAGCGGTGCCTCTTCCTTCGGCGCGTAGCTGTCGCACCAATTTACCGATTTGGTAGCTTCTACCGGCGCGACGGGGCATGGGAGATAGCGAGGAGCAAGGTGTTGCTGAATTAAAGCTGCGAAGTAATAGGTTTAAACAAGCAAAGTATAATGAACCAAAATGGATACAAAGTGATGATTTGCGAGCAGAACTCGTGAAACAAAATATAATGACGGCTTGCGAGCAAGCTCGAACGAAATATATAGCACAGGATAAAATTCAGTAGTTTGCGAGCGAGCTCGTATAAAGCAAAAGAGCACAAAAATAAGAATTACGAACTTGAATTCTAGTGCGAGCAAGCTCGTACAACAGAATAGCACAAAATAATAATTGTAGCTTTGAATTATAATGCGAGCAAGCTCGTGCAACAAAATAGCGCAAAAATAACAATTATAGTTGGAATAATGATGCGAGCGAGCTCATATGAACGAAATAGCTCAGGAATAGCAATGGTAATATGAAAGATGGTGCGAGCGAGCTCGTACAAACAAAATAACACAGAAATAGTAATTGTAATAAGAATTATAAAGCGAGCGAGCTCGTGTGAACAAAATAGCGCAGAAATAACAATTGTGATAAGAATTATAAAGCGAGCGAGCTCGTGTGAACAAAATAGCGCAGAAATAATATCTGTAAGTATGGTATAAGAATTCACGAGCAAACTCGACAGATAATTTAGAAACAATTGAAATATAATTGAAATGGAAATGGTAGAAATGGTAAGGTGCAATACGACCTGAATATCGTGAGCGATTTAGAACAAAGTCCGAAAACGCGATTAAACTGAACTCGACTGAAGACGCTAGAGAACTGAACTGTATAAATTCCGAAACTGGAAGGAGGAGAGCGATTCGCGCGATTTTGTCTTATTTATAATGAGAGCGCGGACCATAGGGATTCGGTGAACCGCGAAGTCCTTTGTCTAAATCGTACGAAGTACGGACGAATATGTTGTCGTCGATGTATACTTTTCGCTGTTTGAACGAGACGACGGTTTAGATGTACGTACACTTGTACTCGCGGTTGCCATGCTGGCGTCCGCTTGTACCGGTGACTATCGCGTCTTTTCCGATTCCCTATGTTCACGCTCACGGGGATATGTATATATATATATTGTGACGTTGCAAGCGTGCGACGTCACTTCGCCGTTTGAACTCGGTCAAACAGCCGAATTACGTGTGGACCGGACCGACCTTTTTCGGTTACGTAAGCCACCCGCAGGCCATAAGAGCACTCCGAGAGGAAAATCTTCCGATTTCGTGCACCGTACTAATGCCATCTGTTGTGCGTACGGAGTACGACGTTTCAGGCAATTATCGACCCTAAAGAAAGCGTACGAGTCCGAAAAGGTGCCGAAGGATCAAATACCGAATAAAAGGATGGCCAACGAACAAATCCGGCGCCGGAAGCAGCAAAACAAGTCACCACACACGGGCGAACAAACCCGGAGGCGCCGTCGTGGGACGAAGAGATCCTATAGCGAACAACAGCATGCCCGAGTCCCGCCGCCGTCTCATCCCGCTCAACTAGGATCTCAGCGTGGGTGGTGTGTCGAATTGGCTGCCGAGGATTATGCGAACCGCTCGCCGAGGGCGAGCGGGAATTCAAAGGTCGCGGTGAATTAAGTGGTCGCGTAAAGTCTGGGGCCCTAGGACTTTTTCGTAGTCGCGATCCTGCGACAACCTAGTTACGTTGCGTACGGCACCTATCGGAAAATTCGGTAATACGCTCGGAGTGGGGGGAACCAGGATCGATGCGTTCCGTCGATGCGGATCGAGGAACCACTGTCGCACAGAGGCTCCTCGAGTAGAGTCACGTTTTCGCTTTACCGAATCTCGCCCTTTCCAAATACCGAGTACCGATCAGTTTCGCGTCGCGGGTGGCTTGACTTCGGTTTTCGACTCAGCGCGGAATTTGGGACGAGGGACGATAGCCTAAGGGTCCAGAAGTCCGGTGCTAAAGGCCTGAGAGAAATATCGTCAACGGTAAGTCGATTCTGTGATTCCTCGATTCGTTAATCGTGGTGGCTCGTGTTATTCGCGCGAGGACGACACGTGTTCGTCTCGTCCTCGGAGATTTCGTAAGAGCCGAGGCGCAGGGCGCCTCGAGCCTTCGCTCGCGTCCTCCTCAAGGACGCTGTGAGCCTTCGCGACAAGAATTCCCCTTAATTTCGTACATCGGAAGTCTTCCTCGGGAGTTGTGTCGGTATCGAATAAGTCTCGAATAGTCTTCGGTTCGGATAGTCGGCGACGGTAGAAGCGTAGGCGGAATTACGCGTGAACCGCGGCGGTCTACGCGCCTCGAATCCCGCGTACGGCCGTGGATTATCCATCGCACGTCGGCAATTTCGCTTCGTCTCGGACTCTCGCGACAGTCGTAGGAATTGCGCCGTTCATCCGCGCCTCGCGGAATCTTGTATCGACGAACAAATCGAATATTGTACCGTAGCATCGTACGTCCGCGATAGAATCACGATAGACTAACGCGCTCAGCGAACGATCATCTTCCGCTAAAGTGTACAAGGAGCGCGGGCTCCCGGTTCGCGGCCTCGTGGCCGCTCACCTGTATCTTTTACTTTCGTGACCATTAAAGATTAAGAGCCAATTCCGTTTGTTGATTCTTCACCTGCGAGACCCGTCCTGCCGTGAGGGCTGTCCCCGTTATCTCCTGCGCTCGAATCATCTGGCCGTTCGCGTCATTATTTCAGACCGCGTTTCGTGGAGGCTTGACTCTCGGACTCGGCTTCCCCGAGTTCGAGGTCACCATCGTGTTTCGCGTGGTATTTTCTAAATACCTGGCGCCCGAACTATCGTCGCGTTGTTCGTTCAAGCCTCCACCGAGTTCCGCCTTTGCACCGAGAGGACCGTGTCCGCACGGCCGCGCACGGCCCGGTCTCAGAGCCTATAAAATCTCGGGGTTGACCGTTTTTCGTCGGCCATAAAACCGTTCGAAAAAGGGACAACGTCGCAAATTGGCGCCCGAACAGGGACCTCTCTCTCGCAAGGGTTTTTCCCGACAACGGAGAGAGGCACAGGAAAATAACGGGTGACTCTCGCAGGTAGCGTACGGTACTACCTGATCGTGGTAAATTACGGGAATCTCGAGGTCGTATTCTCGTAGAATCGTGAAATCGCGAACGTTCGAAAGAGACTGTTCGATCCGACCCAGTGAGACACGAGAAACACACTCAATTCGAAAGCGAAAAATTTTGATTTCGATTCGTTGCGAGTCTGGCGAGGAAGATTCCGAAGAGCCATCACGAAATATTCTGTGTACAAAATTGACGAGCAATTTTATTGCCATGATTTACTGATTTTCGTGTAATAATTGTGAAATTGTAATAAATTGTATTACGGGAGTGTACGTCTTACGGTGCTGGGCCAGAATTTCGTAGCCTAGAATTTCGTCGTACACGTCTTTGTCCGTGAACAGAATATTTACGCGATCGGTTAAATTCTTTTTTTTTCTCTTCGCAACCTCGTTGAAGCAAGAACGCTTCAAGGTAATAGGAACAATAGGCGTACTGTGTGGCAACGGTTTCAAATTCGAGAGTCAGGGTTATCGAGAACAAAGAGACTTTCGAGAGACAATTTCGAGCCGCGTGGCGACAGAGCGTAACAAGAGATCTCGTACGGGGAGATAGAGCGTCCGGACGCGGAAAGTAAACAACGCGAGCGACCGAAGGCCTTGGCGACGAAGGACCGCGCGCTAGCTATCGTAAGGAAAATAAACATCCGAATTTCGTACCGAATATATCGGGTGACTCGAAAATGGACAGAGACTATCGCTCCGCTTACAGCGATAGCGATTATGATCCGGGAGAAGGGACGTCTCGCGATCCTCCCTCGCACGGTCCATTCCTACAGGAAGAGACCGTAAACGAAACGAAAGCTAGCGATAATACGAGACTTCGGCCACCACGCCCGTCCCCACGTCAATACGGATCGCGTAAAGTACCGGAGATTCGAGGAGGAAGGACAGATGATAGTTCCGAATCATCAGACGATGAGCGAGATAAATCCTCAGCAGCATTCGACACCATTAGAAAGTGGCGTTTGAATTTTGCCGGGAGAGCGGACGAGGACGCGGAAACGTTTCTCTCCACTCTAGAGGATTTGAGATCGAGTTCGAAAATCGAGGACGAAGACCTCCTCGACTGTCTACCAATTTGTTTTTCGGGAAACGCGGCCTTCTGGTATAAGACTCGCGGAAGATTAACCTCGTGGGCCGAATTCGTCTCCGAGTGGCGACAAAATTTTTTCGATCCCGATTATCAGGAATTATTAGAACACGATTTACGAGTACGGAAACAGGGCGAAGAAGAACCGGTACGAGATTATCTTGCTTGCATGGAAATTATGATGAGCCGATTAGATAAACCGTGGTCGGAGGAAAAGTGCGTAAAGAGAATAATCTGGAACGCGAGAGAAAAGCTTCGAAATGTATTAGGGATCGATAACATCAAAACGATGAAAGAGGTAGAAAAGAAACTACGCGAAGCGGAAAGCAACGTGTCGCCCGGTAGAGCAGATAATTATCGATCGCAGCAGATCGCCAATAAAATTTATGCCTATCAACCGCCGAAGGATAGTAATCAGTCGAAGGAATCTGGTCGCGGTAGATTTTATCGAAATCCGCGTTACGAATCGGTAAACGCCATCGCCGAGACCGAATGTAAGGGAGGTTGCCGAGGACGGAATCCCCGTTTCCGCGAACAGTCCCGTCCGGTAACACGACACGCGTGCCAGAGAGAAAATCCGAGTAGGCGCGGGAACTCCCGAAATCAGCCGAATAGCAAACGCGTCGAATACGAAACCATCTGCGCTATCTGCTCCTCGGAATTCAAACCGAGAAGCAACGAGCTTTGTTGGAATTGCACTAAACCTGGTCATCGATCCAGGAATTGCAAGGAAAAACCGCGTATTCATTGCTATCGCTGCGGAGAACCGGACGTAACAACTCGCGACTGTCGTAAATGCGATCGGAAGTCGGAAAACTACCGACGGAACCGCTCGTAGGGGTCGGAACGGTTTCCCAAATGATAATCTCGGCCCGAATTTCGGAAACTAACGCGGAGAACGATTCCAAGTCTCGACCGTCTTTATTATTAATCGACGCGCAAATCGGTACGTACAGGGCACGAGCGTTAATAGATTCCGGATCATCCATTTCGTTTGCTAATCGAGCGTTAATACAAGCTGTCGGAAATCACGCGAAGTTAACAATCTCGGAGAGACCTTGCTACTTTCTGTTAGCAACAGGGGCCGTAGATAGAGCTTCGGAACAGGCCGAATTAGATATAACAATACGGAACGAAACTCGAAAAATTTTCGTCCGCGTTCTCGATAACCTTGTGAATCCATTGTTGCTAGGGATTGACGTAATAGCGCAATTCGGTATCGTTGTCGAATACCACCGGGGAAGCTGGTACTTCGCGTCGCGACCGAGAATCGAATTCCCTTTCGGTTCAATTTCGAACGAGCAACTTTGCTGCGGCCTACAAATATTATCGGGCGGCGAAAAAGAACAATTATGCGAATTCTTGGAAAAGGAACTCAGTGACTTTGCCAAAGTACCGGGATTAACCACTTTGACTACTCACAGAATTGATGTGGGAGAGAATAGGCCTATTAAACAAAGGTACTATCCTGTCTCACCTATGGTACAGGAAGCGATTTACAAGGAGGTAGATTCGTTACTGGCCAACGATATTATTGAACCATCTGAAAGTGAATGGTCCAGTCCGGTAGTAATGGTGAAAAAACCCAACGGCAAATACCGATTTTGTCTAGATTTTCGCAAAGTCAATGCGGTTTCCAAGAAGGACGCGTACCCGCTACCGATAATGACGAGCATTCTCGATAAATTACGCGCCGCGCGCTACATTTCCACTCTCGATCTGAGCCAGGCTTACTTCCAAATACCGCTAGAGAAAGACAGCCGTGAGATTACCGCGTTTACAGTCCCCGGAAAAGGGCTATTTCAATTTAAGCGAATGCCGTACGGACTCACAGGAGCACCGGCAACATTTCAGAGACTGTTAGATCGATTGATCGGTCCAGAAATGGAGCCACATGTTTTTGCGTATCTGGACGATATAATTATCGCAACAACAACTTTCGAAAAGCACCTCGAGTGGCTGCGTCGGGTATTAAATAAAATAAAATCAGCTGGATTAATTATAAATCCCGAAAAATGCGAGTTCTGCAGGGAAGAAGTTCGGTACCTGGGATTTGTAGTGAGTCGCGAAGGGTTAAAAGTTGACGCGGATAAAATTGAACCCGTCTTGTCTTTCCCAGCTCCAAAGAATTTAAAACAGTTACGACGATTTCTCGGAATGGCTTCGTGGTATCGAAGATTTATTCCGGATTTCGCGACTGTAGCGGAGCCCTTAAATATCTTACTACGGAAAGGCAAGACGTGGAAATGGGAGGACGGACAACAAACCGCCTTCGAAAAATTAAGATCGTTAGTGGCAACCGCGCCAACTCTCGCTTGTCCACATTTTGACATCCCATTCGTCCTGCAGACCGACGCAAGCACGGTAGGGCTCGGTGCAGTACTGGTTCAAGAAATCGAGGGGGAGGAAAGGGTAGTCGCGTTCGCGAGCCGCTCGTTGAATTCCGCCGAACGAAAGTACTCCGCGACGGAATTAGAGTGTCTCGCTATCGTGTGGGCCGTGGAAAAATTTCGAGCATACCTCGAAGGGTATCATTTTACGATCATTACGGATCATAGTAGTTTGCGTTGGTTACGGCAATTGAAAAACCCTTCGGGAAGGCTCGCGCGGTGGGCATTACAACTGCTAGAGTATGATTTCGACATTACATACCGACAAGGAGCGTTAAATCACGTACCAGACGCACTTTCGCGAATGTTCGAAGGAACAGAAGGAGAAGGGGAACAGATTCCGATAGTAGCCGCGACACAGTTAGACTGGCATGACGAGAGATTCAAAGTAGTAGAATCGAATCCGGAAAAATACCCCGACTGGTCAATTCGCGAGGGTAGGCTATATCACCGTCGTACCGACCCATTGATTTCGGAAATTCTTGGGGGAGATTTAAATGAGTGGAAACTCGTAGTCCCGTTAGCCGAAAGAACCGAGATACTAAGAGAGGCACACGACGAAGTGCAAGCGGCGCACCTAGGGGTAGAGAAAACATATCATCGCATCGCGACCAAGTATTATTGGCCGGGGATGTTTCGAACCGCCGTGGAATACGTGCGACGCTGCCCTACGTGCCAAGCTACGAAGGTGGAACAATCCCTCCCCTCCGGGCTCATGGGAAGGCGTCACATCGCAGCACCATGGATGGTCGTAGCCACTGATATAATGGGCCCGCTTCCACCCAGTCGTGCTGGATTCTCGTATCTATTAGTAATGCAAGATTTATTCACGAAATGGGTTGAATGTTGCCCCCTCCGTAGAGCCACGGGACCGAAAATTTCCGAAGTATTAGAAGATCAAATATTTTCGCGATGGGGAACCCCCGACGTATTACTAACAGACAACGGCACCGAATTTGTCAATAAGGCCATTCACGAATTGGCAGAAGATTACGGGATAACAATCGCGACAACTCCGCCGTACCATCCCCAAGCAAATCCCGTCGAACGGGTTAATAGGATATTGAAAACAATGATCGTCGCGTATATCGGAAAAGACCATCGCGATTGGGATGCGAATATCTCGAAATTTCGATTCGCATACAATACCGCACACCACACAGTACTGCAAACATCGCCAGCGTTCTTAAACTTCGGACGAGAGCCGAGACCTGCAAAATGTTGTCGAGCGGAACAGGAACCGCCGGTAGATCTCGAAGTATCGTTCACAGGAGAGTGGAGGGATCGCATGACTCACCTCGCGACCCTACGACATTGGGTAACCGAAAATCTGGATAGGGCGTACGAAACGCAATCGCGGTATTACAATCTACGGCATAGGGACACGCGTTTTGAGGTAGGGGACTTAGTGCTGCGACGAAATCGCGTATTGTCATCCGCAGCGCAGAACATAGCTGCGAAATTATGTCCGAAATACGCCGGACCGTTGCGAATTGCGAAAAAACTTTCGACGGTAGTTTACGGCCTGACCACAATGGAAGGCAAAGACGTAGGAAAAGCACACGTATCAGACCTTAAGACGTACACCCCGCCGAAGCAGAGCGAGGAAGAACAACTCGATACGACAACGGAATCAATTACAGATGCAGAATCTCGAGGTGAATCCGGAGGTGCGGAATCAGTACCGCCAAATCGACTCCGACATCGAGTCGATAGAGAAAACTCTCGAAGGTCTCGAGTTGGCTCTCCGACCGCCAACCAAGGCCGGCGCGGAAGTCCCGGTCGACGACTTACTAGGACCACTAGTCGAAGCGGAAAGTAACTTGGCGTTACTCCTCACTCCCGAACCGGTCACGGTGGAAAAGGGTACCATGACGGAAGTACCACGCGACGAACCCGAAGAAGAGGCCTTGATAATTCGGCCGGAACTGGATAGTTGCTACCAGGCGGTGGCAACCGACTTTGGCAAGGCTCTCCAACACCTGAGGGCCTTGAGGGCATACTTCCGCCAACCTCCAAAAACGGAGCCTAAATGCCCCGTTTGTGAGGCCAGACGAGCAGCCCCGTACGGACTCACGGGAACAGCCCCAAGAAGGGAGGAATTGCCAGTCGCGGCCCCCGCACCGTCGGCGCGACCACCGACACCGGATCGACCCCAGCAAGCGGCCGCGGAGGTACCGGAGTACCACAAACCCCGCCGCCAGCTTCCGAACTGGAAGCAGTTCGAAGCAAAAATGGAAGGGACGAGCGCCAGCAGGGCCAAAGATCCGGACGCTTGCTGGAACTGCGGTGAATATGGCCACGTCCGCAGCCAGTGCAAGAAGAAAGTGGAGGAACACTGTTTTAAATGCGGCCAGCCCGGCAAGTCGGTGCGCACGTGTCCGACGTGCGGGCCTGCTTGGCGCATAATGAACGAAGAATACCGCGCGAAAATCGGGGCTCCAAAAAGGGAATACCGCGAAATATAAAATCGGGAGGAACACTACCGACTCCCGGAACCACTTCGGTCTCCTAAAGATTTCGTTATAATACCGCCAAAAAGAGCGAGCACGATTATTTTCCTCAAGGACATTTTTTTTTGTTAGTTCCACGCGTCGGCGAATTGTTGTTTTTTGTTGGACCGTCCAGATTGTTAGTTCCGAGGAGATATCGCTAAGTGTAAATCCGCAACAGCGGAAAGTTGACAGTCCCGACCGTTAGGCGGGAATAAATAAAACTTTATATTTTCGTATGTAACAGGTAGTAACATTCATTGCGAGTTTGCGAACCTTCTCCCTCCAGTATTGTGTTGTGAACAGGTCTCGTCCGAAGTAGAAGGAAAAAGCATGAAGAAGATAGCGGTTATCGAAGGGTAAGAATTGGGTATGTGTTTGTCCACTGGTGGAGGCTCTACTGTAAAGGTTGACTTCCGAAGGGAATGCTCTTATTTGGCGAGCCATAGGTCACAGAGTCGACAAGCCACGGGGCAGTCCGGTCCATTTTTAAGGGGGGGGGGGGAGTTGTGACGTTGCAAGCGTGCGACGTCACTTCGCCGTTTGAACTCGGTCAAACAGCCGAATTACGTGTGGACCGGACCGACCTTTTTCGGTTACGTAAGCCACCCGCAGGCCATAAGAGCACTCCGAGAGGAAAATCTTCCGATTTCGTGCACCGTACTAATGCCATCTGTTGTGCGTACGGAGTACGACGTTTCAGGCAATTATCGACCCTAAAGAAAGCGTACGAGTCCGAAAAGGTGCCGAAGGATCAAATACCGAATAAAAGGATGGCCAACGAACAAATCCGGCGCCGGAAGCAGCAAAACAAGTCACCACACACGGGCGAACAAACCCGGAGGCGCCGTCGTGGGACGAAGAGATCCTATAGCGAACAACAGCATGCCCGAGTCCCGCCGCCGTCTCATCCCGCTCAACTAGGATCTCAGCGTGGGTGGTGTGTCGAATTGGCTGCCGAGGATTATGCGAACCGCTCGCCGAGGGCGAGCGGGAATTCAAAGGTCGCGGTGAATTAAGTGGTCGCGTAAAGTCTGGGGCCCTAGGACTTTTTCGTAGTCGCGATCCTGCGACAACCTAGTTACGTTGCGTACGGCACCTATCGGAAAATTCGGTAATACGCTCGGAGTGGGGGGAAC
Organism: Lasioglossum baleicum; assembly: GCF_051020765.1. NCBI lineage: Eukaryota > Metazoa > Arthropoda > Insecta > Hymenoptera > Halictidae > Lasioglossum > Lasioglossum baleicum. Next base: position 4,987,737 of record NC_134945.1, read on the forward strand.
CAGGATCGATGCGTTCCGTCGATGCGGATCGAGGAACCACTGTCGCACAGAGGCTCCTCGAGTAGAGTCACGTTTTCGCTTTACCGAATCTCGCCCTTTCCAAATACCGAGTACCGATCAGTTTCGCGTCGCGGGTGGCTTGACTTCGGTTTTCGACTCAGCGCGGAATTTGGGACGAGGGACGATAGCCTAAGGGTCCAGAAGTCCGGTGCTAAAGGCCTGAGAGAAATATCGTCAACGGTAAGTCGATTCTGTGATTCCTCGATTCGTTAATCGTGGTGGCTCGTGTTATTCGCGCGAGGACGACACGTGTTCGTCTCGTCCTCGGAGATTTCGTAAGAGCCGAGGCGCAGGGCGCCTCGAGCCTTCGCTCGCGTCCTCCTCAAGGACGCTGTGAGCCTTCGCGACAAGAATTCCCCTTAATTTCGTACATCGGAAGTCTTCCTCGGGAGTTGTGTCGGTATCGAATAAGTCTCGAATAGTCTTCGGTTCGGATAGTCGGCGACGGTAGAAGCGTAGGCGGAATTACGCGTGAACCGCGGCGGTCTACGCGCCTCGAATCCCGCGTACGGCCGTGGATTATCCATCGCACGTCGGCAATTTCGCTTCGTCTCGGACTCTCGCGACAGTCGTAGGAATTGCGCCGTTCATCCGCGCCTCGCGGAATCTTGTATCGACGAACAAATCGAATATTGTACCGTAGCATCGTACGTCCGCGATAGAATCACGATAGACTAACGCGCTCAGCGAACGATCATCTTCCGCTAAAGTGTACAAGGAGCGCGGGCTCCCGGTTCGCGGCCTCGTGGCCGCTCACCTGTATCTTTTACTTTCGTGACCATTAAAGATTAAGAGCCAATTCCGTTTGTTGATTCTTCACCTGCGAGACCCGTCCTGCCGTGAGGGCTGTCCCCGTTATCTCCTGCGCTCGAATCATCTGGCCGTTCGCGTCATTATTTCAGACCGCGTTTCGTGGAGGCTTGACTCTCGGACTCGGCTTCCCCGAGTTCGAGGTCACCATCGTGTTTCGCGTGGTATTTTCTAAATACCTGGCGCCCGAACTATCGTCGCGTTGTTCGTTCAAGCCTCCACCGAGTTCCGCCTTTGCACCGAGAGGACCGTGTCCGCACGGCCGCGCACGGCCCGGTCTCAGAGCCTATAAAATCTCGGGGTTGACCGTTTTTCGTCGGCCATAAAACCGTTCGAAAAAGGGACAACGTCGCAATATATATATATATATATATATATATATATATATACGCGTAAGATATATATACATATCGCTGTGTACGGATTTAAACGCGATTTCGGTTTGGATTTTACGAAGGAGGTATAAGCATGTATAAGTATACCATATATATATATATATATACATGTATATACGGCGAGAATTTGCTCATATGAACAAAACCGACGCAACACGTCGGTACGACGTTACACGTAAGAAAGAAGGGGGCGGTACCTAATGACTCAGCAGCTCTGTCCTTGGCCTAGATGACGTAAGAAAGAAGGGGGTATGACTCAGCAGCTTTGCCCTTGGCCTAGATGACGTAAGAAAGAAGGGGGAGTACCGCGAACCTTAACTGATGACTCAGCAGCTTTGCCCTTGGCCTAGATGACGTAATGCTTGTGCAATACCAAAGGAGTATATTCTTTCAGAGGGATTGTCCCCCCTCCAAGCGAAAAAATTTAAATGATGACTCAGCAGCTCTGTCCTTGGCCTAGATGACGTAAGAAAGAAGGGGGCGGTACCTAATGAATTAACAGCTTTGTCCTTGGGCTAGATGACGTAATGCTTGTGCAATACCAAAGGAGTATAATCTTTCAGAGGGATAGTCCCCCCTCCCCCGCGAAAAAATTTAAGTGATGACTCAGCAGCTCTGTCCTTGGCCTAGATGAAGTAAGAAAGAAGGGGGCGGTACCTAATGAATTAACAGCTTTGTCCTTGGGCTAGATGACGTAATGCTTGTGCAATACCAAAGGAGTATCATGTTTCAAATATGCTTGTGCAATAGCGCTCTGCGGTACCGCTCTCCCGTGAATTGGAAAGTTCCTCAGAACCGCCTGAATTGAGTAGTGAATTAGAACCCGCCTATATACCCTACTCTGCAAGGAGAGTCGACCGATTGCTTGCCCACTTGCGTAGACGAAACCCTCCCTTTTGTACGAGAGCGATGAGCTGATCACGCGTTTGCCGGGCCAGTTGAATATTGTCGGCACCAAAAATGCAGTCATCGACGTAAATTTGGTGTCGTAGCACGGGGACGGCTAGGGGGAACGAAGAGCCTTCGTCCTCAACCAGCTGTTGGAGGATTCGTTGGGCTTGGAATGGGGCTGACGCGGTGCCGTAGGTGACTGTACTAAGGCGGTATTCTTGTACTTGCTCAGACGGATTGGCACGCCACAGAATGCGTTGATAATCGCGATCTCGCGGATCAATTAATATTTGCCGATACATCTTTTCGATGTCGGCTGTGAAGACGAATCGACTGTCACGTCCGCTGACGTGTTGTGTGTCCAGCGACACGCGTTAGTTATAAGTATATTGTAATCCATTATTACCCCTTAAGGGGGCCGTCTCCTAGCAGATGACGGTCGCGCGTGAACACTCACACACCGCTAGAGTACACTCACACACCGCTAGACTACGTATACGTACGCGAGAATTGCTAGGATCAGGGAAATGCGTTCTGATTTCTCGATAATGCAAAGACGGGGGTTTTTATTAGTCAAAATCGCTAGATAAAAGATCAATCTAGTGCGCTGTTTGCTTCAAAAGTCGTTCTTTTACGTTTCCGAGCAATGATTTTGCAATATTCGGCTGCATGTTGCCCGTCGCATGTTGCCCGTTAGATGGCGCTGCAGTCACGCCGGCGTACTAGCCTCTCCGTGTGAGTGTACTCTAGCGGTGTGTGAGTGTTCACGCGCGACCGTCATCTGCTAGGAGACGGCCCCCTTATATTCTACTACCTTCCATACTTTATACGTTACCCCTTATGTTCTGTTACCTTCTACACTCCTGCCGATAACAACGATCATGTACTTACCTACAGATTTCCTACTTACCTTCTATACTTACCTTCCATACTTACCTTCAGATTTTTCTCTTGTCTCCACATCATCTTATATTAGACTATTCATGTAACTATTGTTTCAAATCCTGTAATTGTAAAAGCGATATTTCTATTTTTAACATTCATTATAAAATTCCGTTCGAAACGCGACAGCGTGCGCGCGAGCGCCGAAGACACTCGCCACTAGGCCGCCGCGTTACGCGCCTCCCCACTCCAGGCGCATCCCCACTCCGCCGAGGCACTCTGCCCGGAGAGCTCAGCGGAGCTAGCAGCAGCAGAAGCAGTAGAGAAAGGAAGAGATCTTCTCTCCGATCGCAAGGACTCCAGTCCTCCGGCTTTTATAAATCAAGGGCTTCTCCCTTGATCCTCTCCGGCTTTTATAAATCAAGGGCTTCTCCCTTGATCCTCTCCGGCTTTCAATTCGGCTTTTAAGATTAATTTGCGAGTATAGTTACTACATTATTGTACCTCATTCTACGTGTTCATTATTATAATAAACCAGTATTCTTTAAACTAGAATCAGTGCTTCACCAGTCATTTTCCAGTTCTCCGCTATTAATATATTCACTTCGTGAATCTCATACTAAACAGTCAGACGGAATCTGACTTCTTAAATTGCTCGATAGAAATCCTGCCGATATCTAATTGTGGTGTCCGGAAGTTGCAACTAAGCATTTGGCCAAGGCAACAACCTTCATAAGATTGCCTCAGCGAATTGCTAAAGCGAGGCAATCGACCTGCCAATGCTTAGTCAGCAAGAGATACAACATAAAAACTCCGGACACCGCCCCACGCGGGCAGAATGAGTACGCGTGCAACTATGTCAATATATTATTACTCTCTGTAATTGTGAAAATAAAGAAAAAAGGTTCTCAGTAAACGGCTGCGGCACAACAATTTGGTGGCAGCGGTGGGATCCATCATCAACATTTGGTAGTCAGAGAACTAATCCAAAAAGGACCCAGCAACACTCAGTAGTCTGAGGACTAATCTGAAGAAGGATCCATCAACATTTGGTAGTCAGAGAACTAATCCAAAAAGGATCCAGCAACGTTCAGCAGTCTGAGGACTAATCTGAGGGAGGATCCAGCAACGTTCAGCAGTCTGAGGACCAATCTGAAGGAGGATCCAGCAACGGTCGGCAATCTGAGGACCAAACTTAGGAGGCCAACCACTCCAGACTTCCTTTCCGGCGACCTAGGACAGGAGCTAACAGAAGTCAAAAGGGCTATGGTTGCAGCAGTCAGCAGTCCGAGGACCAACGACCGAGCAGAGCCAAGCGAAATGCGACTTCTAATATTGTAAGTGCAGAAATTATATTTAAATTGGAAAAACTGTAACCAGAATCTTGTATGTCGGAGAAAGGCGAAGATATAAAACGCGTGCGTTTACCTTACCATAAACGTATCTCAAGATCTTTTGAGTCAATATTCGATAAATCCCACATAGTCACTGGGAAAAGAGAAACGCATACGCCTTACTCCGATCCACCGGCATCGCGGCGAACACGTATACCCGCACCGTACATAAACCTAGACAGCGACCCGTCGAGCGATAGTGAAGGTTACGATAATATAATTATACAGAGAGAATTCAGTATTAAAAATATCGACTTCAGTCTACTAGAAAATCGAAACATGACGACCAACGGTAGCGACCGAGCAACGGGCAACGTAACCGTACTAAAAGCGTTCTCATTAGTAAAAGACTTCGGCGGAGAATCAGCTAGCGAGTTAACCACTTTCTTGAAATCATGCGAGATCGCATCAGAATTAGTTTCCGTAGGTGAACGACCACTACTATTGCGAGCAATTTTAGGGACAAAACTTAAGAAACGGGCGGCAATAGAACTAGAATATCGAGACATAGGCAGTTTTGACTCATTAAAAACACTACTACTAGCACTATTTAAGGAAAAACGTTCACTATGCGCAGTACAATCGGAATTTAACGCATGTCGCCAGAGAGATAACGAAAATGTCAGGTCATTCGCAGCAAGGTTAGAAAAACTAACGATAGAACTGTCACAATTAATATCGAAACCCGGAAACAGCAACATAGTAAATAAGGCATTAGTAGAATCAGTAAACGAGCAGGCAATAAACGTTTTCAGCATAGGGTTGAAGGAAAAATTGAGAGTGATAATTAGATCGCGAGCGTTTGGTACTCTTAGATCAGCTATAACTGCCGCTATCGAAGAAGAACAGGCACTTGGGCCGAACAACAGTCGCAGTTATGGAAATTATGGAAGCGCCGGATTTAATAAAGACAGAGTAGGACAAAGATATAATGAACCGAAATGTGAAAGATGTCACAGACAAGGGCACCTTGCGAAGAATTGTTACTCGCGCCTAAGCATGCCGCGACCGGAAATATCATCTATCCGCGTTTAATCGCCAAAGCGTCGGTCCCAGACGGGAGATGTATCACACAACAGTAGTTTGCAACTATTGCAAAAAACCCGGGCATGTTCAGCACGATTGTAGAACATTAATGAGAATCAACAACGGGGAGATACGAACCAGAAATACTGAGCAAATACCTAGTTACCGACGTGACGCGTACGGGAATACGGAAAATAAGTCACATGGTAACGGAATGGGAAACAGATCTGGGCGAGCAGAATCACATGAAAGGCCAACTCTCGAATCTTATCAAATAAATTGCACCAATGGAGGGAGCAAATCAAAAAATATAGTAGAAATAGAAGCGAAGGAGATAAAGTATCCAAAAATTCGCATGTTGGTCGACACGGGAGCAGATGTTACGTTACTCAAGTATAGCAAAATTATAGGGAAAGTGCGCACTACACGAGAAGTAGTAACCCTGAGGGGTATAGGAAACACTGATATCCCTACCATCTGTAAAATTGAACTTAATGTGAAACTAGGTAATAGGTTCGTTATGCATCCTTGTCACGTAGTTAAAGATGATTTTCCCTTACAAGTAGATGGAATACTGGGATACGATTTCATTACTAAATACAAGGCAATAATTAGACCAGGAGTACGCGTAGAAATTTTGGACACACACTGGCCATTAGTTCAAGATGAAGAAATTATTATTCAACCACGAACCGAGACGATTATACGAGCACTAACAAATGAGCAGGGGCATGGGTTAGTACAAAAACAAATGATAGAACCGGGCGTATATATAGGAAATTGTTTGACAAGTTCTGATGATGGCACGTGCCCGATACCTATAATAAACATGACGACTCGCGCAATACAGTTGCGGCCTCCGACGGTGCAACTAGAGACGTTCTCGACAACACCAGATACTGACCTACGCGATATCAGCAGTAGCAGTGAGTGTGTCAGCAATATAACATATGACATTCGAGTATTGACCGGGAAAGACAGGATGAAGGCCCTACGCGACAATGTTAAAACAGAGCATCTAAACGAGGAGGAGAAAGCAGCTTTGATTGAGCTATGTGAAAAATATAACGACATTTTCTACTTAGAAGGAGACAAACTAGGATTCGCGGACAAAGTAAAGCACAAAATACGATTGATACCGGGCGCGAAACCAGTAAACATAAAACCATATAGGCTACCACAAGTACACAAGGAAGAAGTAGACAAACAGGTCAAAGAAATGAGGGAGCAAGGAATAATAGGGCCTAGTACAAGCGAATGGAATGCCCCATTGTTAGTAGTACCTAAAAAGGCCGACGAGTCCGGCAAAAGAAGATACAGAGTAGTAGTCGATTTCCGAAAATTAAACGAGATAACAGTGGGAGACTCATTCCCTCTACCGAATATAGCAGAAATACTCGACCAATTAGGAGGAGCGAAATACTTTTCTACATTAGATTTGGCATCAGGTTTCCATCAAATTGCCATGGAGCCCGAGGATAGCGAGAAGACAGCGTTCTCAACTTCGTACGGACACTTTGAATACAAACGTATGCCATTTGGTCTTAAGGGCGCTCCTCCTACTTTTCAAAGAACCATGGAAGCCTTATTAGGAGGGCTACGTGGAATAAAATGCTTCGTATACATAGACGATATAGTCATTCATGGACGCTCACTCAAAGAACATCAGGAAAGATTGATGCAAATTTTCGAGAGATTAAGAGAAAGCGGTTTGAAATTACAACCAAACAAATGCCAATTCTTGCGTAAAGAAACAATTTATCTGGGCCATGTCATCACCGAAGACGGCATTAAACCAGACCCGTTAAAATTAGAAGTAGTAAAAAATTTCCCAATACCTAAGAAGGCGAAAGACTTACAAACCTTTCTAGGATTAGCAGGTTATTATAGAAAGTTCATAGAAAATTTTTCTAGTACAGCAAAACCACTCACACAATTGTTAAAAAAAGATGTAGAGTTCAGATGGACTGTTCAGGAACAAGAAGCCTTCCAGATATTAAGAGAAAAACTGACTTCGGCACCACTGTTACAATACCCTGATTTTTCAAAACCGTTTACATTAACAACAGACGCGTCGAACAAGGCAATAGGTGCGATATTATCTCAACAGCAGTAGGCAAAAGATCTACCAATAGCTTATGCAAGTAGAGTATTAAATAAAGCCGAAATTAATTACAGTACGACGGAAAAGGAGCTACTAGCTATAGTGTGGGCAACCCAACACTTCCGACCTTACTTATACGGAACTAAATTCATAATCGTCACTGATCATAAGCCACTTACATGGTTATTTAACGTAAAAGATCCGGGCTCTAGACTAATCAGGTGGGGACTAAAGTTAGAAGAATACGACTACGAGATTCGTTACAAGGAAGGGAAGACAAACCAAAACGCGGATGCACTTAGTAGGATGTACATTATCAAACGCGGACGCGGAAGGCCAAGAAAGACACAATCAACGGATGACGAACCACAGGCGGCATCAGATAGCTCAGGTAAAGACGATAAAAAAGAAAAGGACGAACCAGAAATTTCGGAAACAGACGAAGACGACACGATGGATACGGAAAACGACAAATATACAGAAGAAGAAAAGAAACAAATATTATACGAATACCACGACGCCCCATTAGGTGGACATGTAGGTATGAAGCGGACTTTGAAACGCATACAATTAAAATATTCATGGCCAGGAATAAGACAAGACGTAGAAAACTACATTTCGAAATGCGAAAAATGTCAGAAAAATAAGCTGAGAAAAACAATCAAAGCCCCAATGATAATTACGGATACACCATCGGCAACTTTTGAAAAATGCGCGCTGGACATAGTAGGACCACTACCCGAGAGCAGCAACAGAAACAAATGCATATTAACATTCCAAGATCTGTTAACCAAATTTAGTAAAGCGATACCCTTACAAGATCAGGAAGCAAATACCATAGCCACAGGAAATTCGTAACAAAAATAGTGTGTGAGTACGGAATACCAAAAAAATTACTTACAGATCAAGGGACTAACTTTCTTAGTCAGATATTTAAGGACACGTGCAAACTGCTTAGAATAGACAAAATACAGACGACGGCATATCATCCAGAGTCAAACGGTGCGTTGGAAAGAAGCCATAGGGCACTAGCGGAATATCTAAAAAATTTCGTTGACGAAGATCAATCGAACTGGGATGAATGGCTCTCCTATGCAATGTTCACGTATAATACAACGCCGCATACAGCGACAGGTTTTACTCCTTACGAACTCGTATTTGGAAGACAAGCCGAACTACCGACCTCGCTCAGACTCGCGCCGCAACCAGACTATACCCACGATCGTTATGCTCACGAACTTAAACAACGATTACGCTCTACTAATACAATAGCGCGGGACACAATAAATAACCAAAAACTGCGTTCTAAGCAAAACTACGATAAAAGGGCGACAGATATCAAATTCATACCAGGCGACCGAGTACTATTACGCGACGATACAGTTAGACGAGGGCGATCGAAAAAATTGACACCGAGTTGGATAGGACCATACACGGTATTAGAAGCACACGCTAACGAAAATTATACTATAAAAAAAGGACGTAGATCTCTACGAATCCACACTAACCGTTTAAAACACTTCATAGATTAATACTACTAACAGAATAGGATTACGTTAAGCTTTTGGTTTATTAATAGATCAATACACCATAGTGACCAATGCCTTGTACTCCATTTGCAGAGTCTCAATTTTAATTATAAGAATAACTCACGGGATACCACCGGACGAGTCCATTAACATTCAAAGGTTCGCAGACCAGCCAGGCATCTATTTCGAAGAACTAGGTAATCTACACATGTATAGGAATACTTGGAAATTAGTAATTCACTTAGATGTAACACCGTTATCTATTCGCAATGCCAAAATACAAACTACGCTTATCGAGACGACGAAACAATGTACGAACACAGCTAACTACAGACTGAATAAATTTTGTAAACAATTCTACAATATATCCCGCAAGGAATTAGAACAGATTGCTGTAAACCTCGATTATGTACAGCAAATTATAGGAACGGCGACTCGGAGTCGCAGAGGACTAATTGACGGAATCGGACATTTAGGGAAAGCATTATTTGGTACAATGGACGCAAACGACAGACGAACAATAAATAGACAGATAGCAATACTTGAAAACGAAGGTAGTACACTAAGAACATCATTGTTAGAACAAATGCAAGTCGTAAATAGAAACATTAAATTGTATAACGAATCCATCTGGAACATCAATCATAACGAACGAACACTGTTAAACGCAACAAACGCACTTAGACAGCTACTGGAAACGGAGACGAACAACGAGAACCTCCAAGCCGCAATAGACGAACAGGCTATAATTTTCGAAAGTATAGTCAAGGATCTAGCCGAAGACGTAAAAAACCTTTTAGAATACACAAAAGATATCAGGAAAGGAATTCTGAACCCAACAATCCTTCCTCCCAAACAGATTATAGAATACCTAAATTCAGCCTTACCTCACCTACAAGAAGGACTAAATTTCCCATGCTCACTCACGGTCGAAAAAATCCACTCCTTATACGAACTAATCAATTTAGCAGCCTATAGCACTTCCCAGTCTATCACTACAATTATCGAAGTACCACTACTCAACGCCAAACAATATAAGATAAATAAGGTATATCCAGTACCCACAAAAATAAACGGGTCACTCTTCGCATATTTAGATACCACCGATACATATGTAACAATAGATGTAGCAAATTTAGACTACGTGCATATTAATGCCGAAGAATTTAAAAAATGTAAGCTGTTAGACAACGACTATATATGTAAGTTACACCATCCTGTTTTTAAAGCACTACCAAAAGGTCCATGTGAAGTACAGATCTTTACGAAACTAGTACAGCAACCTAACAACTGTAACCTTAGATTTATAAACCTCAACCAAACCATTTTGATCGAATTAAATCAACCAGGGACGTGGATCTATGTTACGCCAATACCAATACAATTAGTGATATCTTGCGATCACTCAGAACACATTAATACAAGATTCTGGACTAATAATGATCAAGGAAAAATGTACCATTTCGACAACCGAGTTTACAATAGAAACAAGTAGGAATTATAGGTCGGAAAAATACTTGAATTATTTACCTATGCATAATTTAACCGTACTGAACTTAGTGAAGAGCATTAATGTCACGCATTTAAAATACATGGAACAATGTAAACTTCGAAAAATAATTAAGAATCCAGAAGAATTACAAGCGATAAGCAGAAGTTTAATAGAATTAAGTACCGACCTAGATTCTAAGAATAATGTAATACCGGTAGAAATTCAATACAGCCTTATATCATCCTTTTCCATAAGCGGAATAATTATACTCGTTTTAATTGTATTAGGTTACTACAAGTATGCTTCACGATTGAAATGTAAGCGAAAAAATCAGCAAATTTATAGCCAACCAATCGAAATGACAGGACAAACCGCAAATAAACCAAAACCGAACCACGTAATCCCATAAAACCATAAAATATCTATGTATACGTTATTATTATATAAGTATAATATAAGTATACGTTACTATTGTTTATAAGCTATTTAAACTTATCCGTTACTGTATCATGTCGTGCTCTACATATTTCATGGAAAAATGTAAGAGCACTCTCCCCAAGGGGGTAGGAATGTGGTGTCCGGAAGTTGCAACTAAGCATTTGGCCAAGGCAACAACCTTCATAAGATTGCCTCAGCGAATTGCTAAAGCGAGGCAATCGACCTGCCAATGCTTAGTCAGCAAGAGATACAACATAAAAACTCCGGACACCGCCCCACGCGGGCAGAATGAGTACGCGTGCAACTATGTCAATATATTATTACTCTCTGTAATTGTGAAAATAAAGAAAAAAGGTTCTCAGTAACCGGCTGCGGCACAACATAATTGATTCAAGTAATTCAGAGCCGCGACTCTGCAATCGATTCTCAATCGTTCGTCTAGCGATCAACGTTCCTGAGCACGAGAGCTGCCTCCTGGACCAGCCAGCTTATACTCTATCCAAGGAGAGAACAGTACCGTGTGAAGACCAGTTTTCGTTCGTCGCTGCGCATCTTCGCCCTAATTGGTTCAAGAAAGTGGGGAGTGAGAGATGATAGGCTCGCTGCGCCCCACCATCTTCCAAGCTGCGCGCAACGGTACTGTTCTTTCGTTGTATATACAATACGAAGGACGTCCTTTCCAAATCGACCGAAGTCGATCCAGCCAGCTTCATCTGCGAACGAGCACCTGGTAAACATCGCCAAGGAGCCCCTTGCCGAACGACGCCGTCCGCAGCCGTACTTACACCAGGACATCACCTGCGTAATTTCTAAGAGACTGATTTGAGGTCGGTGAGTTCCGTTATTGTAAATTGCATGCTATTGTCACGTCCGGTGGTCCAACCGTCATTAATAAATAATAAATAACCACAATACAAATATTCCCTAACTCTATTTAATAATTTCTTTAACTAATGTTGCGCAAGAAATAGAAATAAAATATTGTAATCATATACTAAGCGAATAAACCGAAATATAATACGCGAGCGAGGTTAAATAACAAAAGCAAAAATTAAATACCAAGAAGACCAAGAACGCAATAGAGCTGACACATAGACCGAAAGCACTCTGGATGAACGCGAGAAACGGAGGATCCAGCTGAGAGAGAGAAAGACACAGGAATAATTCAACGAATAAAAACTGCAGAATACGATTATGATGACAAGTGAAAACCGAATCAACTCCACAAGGATTTGGGGTAGAACAAAAGATAGAAGAAAATATAAAAACGACGACACCTCGCCAGCGTGGCAGTAGTAATAAAACCAGCAGTCGAGTAACGAGTCGTACTATTATAATCTCAAACAATATTTGTAAAAATAGCCGCGATTCGATAACGTTCGTGATTGTACAAGTGTGTGTTACCAAAACAAACTCTAACCGAACCCTAGAGGATTAATTATCATAAGCCGAATCAGCGTAACGGTAAATACTAATATTTATAACAATTACTAACTCTCGTATCGATTACTCAAAACTCAAATGTATTCTGAATTCATTGTTTAAATACACTCCGTTTAACTTCTATTAAACATCAGCTTCTCCAAATTCATTTCGAACCCTTGACTTCGATTTCCTCGTTACGAATAGATTTTAATAGAATCGCATAAGTATCATAAAATCTTCAATTTCCAGAACCAGAGCCGGTGAATGCAGGTAGGTTCGAAACTGCTTCATATCTCGTAATCATTATTGTAGTAAATTCTTTTAACTCGTACCTCCAATTAAAAGGCGTCCATCTTAGGACGTAACATAAATTTTTGGTGACAGCGGTGGGATACGAGGCAGGAATTGAGGATTTTGTTCCATCTTATCAGAATCATATTTCCATTAAATTTAACAATGGCTAGCGGTGGCGAACAAATCGAAGTCGATATTCAGACACAAGTATTAAGAGAAGCTATCGAACAAATTAAACTAGCTCAGGAAAATAATAAATTCGTGACAGAACTGGGTCCTAAATTCAGAGAACTATCTGGACAAATAACACAAATTCAGGATACATTAGGGATAATAAGTAAACCGACAAAGACCGAACAACGGACACCGAGAAATAGACAGATACCGTCCGACCAGACACAGACTGAAAACCCGATTAGAATTAAAGACGCGTTACAGACCGTACCAGTATTCGATGGTCATAAACCTTCAATATATCAATTTTTACGAGCATGCGAAAGAGCTAAATCCATGCTCCCAGAAAATCAAGAACCGCATTTGGTAAAATTACTTACAAATAAACTTAGAGGACACGCGTTTATGGCTATCGAAGACTCGAATATTGAAACTGTAGAGGAATTTGGGACAAAAATTAAAATGATGTTTGGGGAACAGAAAACCATAAATCAGTATAAGGGAGAATTGGGGAACATATTCCAAAAACCCAACGAAAGTATGTTAGATTATATTAGTCGTACAAAGGATCTAAGATTAGCAATCATGGACGAGGAACGTAGCCAATACGGAGAATTAACAGAAACGAACCTCATAGACTCCGACGTATTAGAAGCCTTTTTGAGAGGATTACCCTCCAATATCGGCGTCAGAGTACGATTAGAAGGGGTTCTGAATTTAGAAGAAGCATACACCAATGCAATCAAAATCTCCAAACAAATGCAACAGGAAGAAGAACGGATGAGAACATTCCAACCTAATCTCAGAGACCGAAAAAATCAGTTTCAGCCGCAACACCGGTATCAACTTACTCCGAACAGGTATCAACAGGCTCCAAGACACGATAACAACACGGGATCACGCTGGCGTAACAGCGCTACCGATAACGATAGGAATGACACCGGTAACCAAAGACCTAATAGAGAAACAGGAATCAGTAATCAAGCCGGAACAAGTAACCCACCTGTTACTTGTAATTATTGTAAAAAACCAGGACACGTAATCAAAGAATGCTATAAATTCAAGGCCAAGGTGGACTCAGGAGAGATAGTGCCTTATTCCCAACAGAAGTCGGGAAACGGGAGATTTCCCCCAGGGAACAGTGGCGCGCCCCAGGGAGGAAAATCCACGGAGCGCCAATCGATAATGAAAATCGATACATCCTCACCGAAGATTTCACATACACCAATGGAAACCACGACAATCCAACAGAACGACTCTCCAGGAACGAGTCACCCCAAGGAAGTAAAAAGGATCAAGGAATCGAGGATGGAAGAAGAGGAATTCGACTTAGAAGGGTTATCAATATTCAACTAGATTCAACTAGAAATACCCCCACCATAAAGATCACTTCACCAGACCTCCAAGGAATAACGACACTTTTAGTGGACTCAGGTTCGGAAGTCAACCTCATCAAAGAAATCATGGTCCCAAAAACTGCGGACATCGTTACAAATAATGCTATTCATATTCGAGGAATCTCGACCGAGGTCCTGGCCACCCTAGGGACGGCATCAATCAGGATAGCAGGTCATCCAGTATTATTCCATGTTGTTAGCAACCGAATATCGATAGATCAAAACGGAATCCTAGGATCCGAATTTTTACGAGATCATCAAGCGAATGTTGATTATTCCGAAAAACATGTAAAATGGGGAACTACTTATGTACCATTTTTCGAAGAACAACAAATAATCGTTCCTAAGAGAACATCAATTCCACTAATAGTAAATATAATCAATCCTGAAATACAGCAGGGTTACATTCCTCAAATTCCTAAAGAGAAAGGAATATTTATTGGAGAAACCGTGGTCAGTAACAATAAAGGGAGAGCCTACATAAGAATAACCAACGCGACATTGAAAGACTACGTCCTCGACGTACCTATGGTGAAACTGGAGCCGTTCGAAGAAACTACAAAACGGTCAGTCAGCAGAGTCAGCACCCGCCAAGTAGCGACAGCAAGGTGTCGCAATCGACTCGAAGATATCTTGGAACTACTAAGACTTGATCACCTCAATGAAGAGGAAAAAGAAAATATTTTAAAACTGATAGAACGAAACCAGGATAGATTCAATATCCCTGGAGAAATCCTCGAAGGCACTGGGGTGCTACAACACAGAATTTATACCACAGACGACATTCCAGTAAATACTCGACAATATCGCTTTCCACAAATTCATAAAGAAGAAATCAATAGACAAGTACAGGAATTATTAGAAACAGACGTGATCGAATCATCAACATCACCATACAATTCGCCAGTATGGATCGTGCCAAAGAAGCAAGATTCTCGCGGAAACAAACGATGGCGTCTCGTAATCGATTATCGTAATTTGAATGAGAAAACAATTGGTGATGCATACCCTTTACCTAATATTACAGAAATTTTAGATCAACTTGGAAGTGCCAAATATTTTTCCATATTTGATTTAGCTTCCGGATACCACCAAATTAAAATGGCATCTGAGGACGCTCATAAGACAGCATTCTCAACACCGTATGGCCACTTTCAATTTAAAAGAATGCCTTTTGGTTTTAAAAATGCTCCAGCCACATTTCAACGTTTGATGAACAGTGTTCTGGCAGGGCTTCAGGGATCCGAACTATTCGTGTATCTAGACGACATAGTAATATATTCTAGTTCCTTACGAGAGCACGAAATTAAATTTAATAAACTAATGGATCGATTACGCACTGCACGATTAAAACTACAACCCGACAAATGCGAGTTTTTACGACACGAAGTAACCTACTTGGGACATATAATTAGCGAAGATGGTTTAAAACCTGATCCAAAGAAAATAGAAGCAGTACAGAATTTTCCAAAACCAAAAACCGCGAAACATATTAAACAATTCTTGGGATTAGCTGGATACTATCGAAGATTCATACCGGACTTCTCCGCAACAGCTAAACCATTGACAGATTTATTAAAGAAAGATATCACTTTTGATTGGAAAGAGATGCAGGAAGAATCTTTTAAAACCCTACGTGAAGCCCTCATAACAAAGCCCATATTACAGTTTCCAGATTTTTCAAAAACATTTAATCTCACCACTGATGCATCTGCATATGCTATCGGAGGAATTCTAAGCCAAGGCTCAATTGGAAAGGATCTCCCCATAGCGTACGCTTCTCGATTATTAAATGCAGCCGAACAAAAATATTCCACAATAGAAAAAGAATGTTTAGCAATTGTTTACTGCATATCACACTTTCGGCCATACCTATACGGCCGAACATTCAATATAATTACTGATCATAAACCCTTAGTTTGGCTACACTCCATCAAGGATCCAACTTCTAGATTATGGAAATGGAAATTGAAATTATCGGAATATGAATACAAAATCCATTACAAACAAGGCAAAACCAATGCTAACGCTGATGCCTTATCTCGGAACCCTCCAGAAATCTGTCTACCTTTACACAAACACAAGAATTTTACTAGGAAACGAATTTTTTCAACATCATCAGAAGAAATAGAAGAATTATTATCTGAATCAGCTCAGAAGAAAAGGAAGCTTAACGAACCAAATGAATTAGAAACAGAAGAATCACGATACGTATTGATCAAGAAGAGGAAACTTCCATCTACTTCAGCGGAAGATTCACCTCTACCAGATACGGTACGGAAAAAGAAGACGATTCCATCTGACAATACGCAAACGTCGCAATCAAGTTCTGATCCCAGAACTAGCGTACCCCGCAATTCTTCAAATCTCGACAACTCGTTACAACTCAATACAGAAACACCTAACCAAGAAAATATTATTCCTCCCGCAACTCCTAAATCAATAGAGACTCGTACAGGAGTGCCTAGTTTAACGCAAACACCACACAGATACCCAGAAATCAGAGAAGTTCGCGAACCATTATACATGGGCAAAACGCACAAAGTAGTATTCGTGGACATGAATGGCAAACCAATCGATAAGGGAGCAGAAGAATTAGCAGAAGCCAATTTATTACGTACCACAATTGATCTAACATTTGAACGAGCTCGACTACAACCCCATTATACAGAAAATTTTTACGTTATCGTATTACCGATCAAACAAGATAAATATACACCTATCGAACCAGAAAACATTGTCAACGCCATAGCATCTTTATTAGATGTAACCAGAGAGTATATGAGAGTGCTCACGCCCGGGTTTTGGCCGTGCCCATATAGTGCTGCCCCCTACTCTAGTACTTAGCCTGGATCAGCTCCTACATCATCTTTAGCATGGACAAGATCCTACATCATCTTTAGCCTGGATCAGATCCTACATCATCTTTAGCCTAGAACAGATCCTACATCATCTTTAGCCTGGATCAGATCCTACATCATCTTTAGACTGGATCAGATCGTACATCATCATTGGCCAGGATTAGGACATACAGTTTATATTGTTTTATATCAAATATGTAACTAATATACAAATCTCTAATAATATAAATTATATTCATAGAAGTATTTTAATTTTTCCCGAGCCTTTGTTGTAAACTCTAGTTTTAAAAAATAGAAAAGCTGGAAGATTTCGAAGAAACACAGATTTTATATCGATGTTTAAAAGCCACCATCTTGGAAATTAATTTAATGATGAAATACTTACTGTCATCAATATTGTCTCCAATTTTTTTCATATTTTTAGGCACAGTTATTATTAATTAAACCAAATTGAAAACCAATTCTTTCTACGAAAATTTAGAAGAATAACTTTAGGGTTACCCTGAAATTTTCAGAATATGTTTAATTGACACAAATCTATAAAACGTATTTTTTAAATTTTAATTATACAGGGTGATTCACGCAATTGTTACAAGTCATAACTCCGTTATTATTGCATTTACAAAAAAATGCCAAAGGAGAAAGATAAATGGTTCGAAGAGAACTACATCTGTAGGTCTTTAAATTTTTTTAGATGCAGCAGTGCATGTGCAATTAACAATTGCATCATTTCTTTAAATAGAAATGCATATTGTTTTTTACACAGATCGATTCTTCTGTTCATTCTACGTAAAAAATGATTAGGGTACACATGGCAAAAAATTATTAGATCTCGAGATATTTTCAAAAAATGTCTTTATTGAAGAAGATGCTCAAACGCTTCTCCATTACATTCTAAACATTTCTTATAACGTATTTTTATTGTTTGCATAACTGCGTTTAAATTATCTGCAGTTATTGCTGCACATTCCACTATGATTCTTTCTCTCAGATTCTGTACAGAATCTATGGGGTTTGAATAAATTCTATCTTTCAAATAACCCCACAGAAAAAGTCAAGGGGACTTAAATCAGGTGCACGGGCTGGCCAACGTATTGATGTATAAACGCAGTTATGCAAACAATAAAAAAACGTTATAAGAAATGTTTAGAATGTAATGGAGAAGCGTTTGAGCATCTTCTTCAATAAAGACATTTTTTGAAAATATCTCGAGATCTAATAATTTTTTGCCGTGTGTACCCTAATCATTTTTTACGTAGAATGAACAGAAGAATCGATCTGTGTAAAAAACAATATGCATTTCTATTTAAAGAAATGATGCAATTGTTAATTGCACATGCACTGCTGCATCTAAAAAAAATCGAATGGCCTACAGATGTAGTTCTCTTCGAACCATTTATCTTCTTCCTTTGGCATTTTTTTGTAAATGCAATAATAACGGAGTTATGACTTGTAACAATTGCGTGAATCACCCTGTAGATAGACCCACATTAAAAAGTTGTAAAACGCAACTTTTAATATTTTTTCTACAATTCTGATCAATTGCAATTTTTTAAAAAACTTCTTTTCACATCCTGCAGTAAACTAATTGCTCTAGTTTCCAAAAAAAGTTCAAATCGTATAGTATATTAAAATAGTGGTAACTCTACGCTACAGACAGGGATTGGAACGGTTATGAAAATAACTGTTTAAACTGTTATTTTTCGGTTCTGATTGAAATAGTTATTAAGAACCGAAATGATGTTATGTTATAACACTTATAACTGTTACGAGAATATCGGTACTGGCTGGCAGTTCTGGCTTATATCGGTTACGGTTACGATTTTGGAGAACCGATATTATGTATTTCGGTTCAGGATTTCGGTTCCGGATTTCGGTTCTCTGTCATTCTGTATTCTATATTGTGTTCGACCTAATATTTATTATTTAAACAATTTATAAATAAATAAATATTTATAATTTGTTTCTATATTTATTGTTTGAAATACCATTTCAATAATTTAAAACAATAGTTTAAATAAATAAATTTTTATAATTTGTTTCTATAGTAATTATTTGAATTGTTATTTCAATAATAATTTATTGTTAAAATAATTGTTTAAATAAATAAATTTTTATAATTTGTTTCTATATTAATTATTTGAATTGTTATTTCTCAATAATAATTTATTGTTAAAATAATTTAAATAAATAAATTTTTATAATTTGTTTCCATATTCATTATTTGAATTGTTATTTCAATAATTTATTGTTAAAATAAATAGATTTTTATAATCTATACAAATTTGTTATTTGTTTTTATTTATTTAAACAATTATTTTCACAATAAATTATTAGAATAATATAATTCACAAATAGAAAAATATATAAATTTATTTATTTAAACCAGTGAGATGAGCAACCCCCGCGGACTGCAGTGGGCCAAAAGTGAAAACATAAGAATACGCGCGGGCCGCAACCGGCAACGGACGCAATTGTTGAAAGTAACAATTAAAAATCGGCGACGCAGGCCGCCTCGCCACGTCACTGGGGGCTCATGTCGGGCGAAGCTATTTTGTTTTCTGGTTCGAAAAAAACGTCGACGTTACAAACTTGAAAGGGTGATTTCTGAAGATAAAAGTCTGCTCTATCGCGTGGTATAGTTCGATTTTCCGCTGGACCCTAATTTTTTGAGATAAATTGAAAAATATCCTCAAAAATTGGTGCAAAAGTAGTGTCTCTCCGTCTTTAATCATTGTTTAAACATGTTTAAACAATCATAATGTATTAATATTGGATATCACTGTATTCGGGAAAGTCTACAGAATCTTTTGCTGTAAAGAACAATTCAATATCTTTTATAATAACCACAATATTTGTCTAAAGTTGAAAAATATGTTTTTTTTCAAAGCCATGTTTTTCAAAAACTGTGCGTATAGGAGAAAAATTAAGGACAGATTCGGAATCAGCGCAAAAAACTCTATAAGAAGGACCCAACAGTATATTCAAAACAAATTTGGTGTTGGACAGTGTAATCGGTTCTCCAGAACCGTTAGGCCTGTTGCACAGTCGAGCGCAATTTTCCGGTCTCAAATACGTTCTAAAATTCTAAAAAAAATGTTACATATTTTGGATCCTAAGATGCATTTTATAGAATTTTTTCAGATTTTTTGGTTGCAAACTGTGGTCGTAAATAATGAAAAACCCCCCAAAAATCGGAAAAATATAGATTTCTAGAAAATATGAAAACATGCTTTTTACTGTTTGGTTCCTTGATAAAGTACTACAGCAGGCAGTGTCGTCAATTTTTTTCAGATTTTTTTATTGTGGGACATCATTGTCAACATTTTTTCGACGTTTCTGCTGTGAGGAGGAAAGTTATACTTATTGATTTTACCGCGGGTGTATATTAAGTAATTTTTAACGTTATTACATGTTATTATACATTACAAAACGCAATTGTTTGACCTAAGAAATGCGATTTAATAGAAAGAAGAATTGTGTTCTGTGCGCGATATATGTACATACTGTGACTCGCAAAAATTTTCGGACGCTCTAAAAATGATAACTTTTTTAATATTATACTATACGATTTGAACTTTTTGGGAAGCTAGAACAATTAGTTTAGTACAGGATGTGAAAATAATTTTTTCAAAAATAGTAACTGATCGGAATTGTAGAAAAAATGAGAGACACTTGGGGAAACTAAAACACCTGGCAGAAGACTGTGAAGGGGCAGAAAGAATTAACATAGGTATAGAAAAGATAGTACAGGAGAAAAGAGTGGGAGAAATTGTAGAATGGGTTAGGAGTATAGAGAAAAAAAGGAAAGAATTAATCACAAGGTATAATCAAGAGACTGGCAGGATTAGCGGGGAGACATTGGGATAGATCACATAGACAATAAGGTATTTGATGTGGCATGGGATATGGATGGATGGGTGGAGGAACGGATGAATGGATAAATAGAGGGATGAATGGCTTCGAGAATTATAATCCATGTCCAATTTCTGGGCCACGAGGCTGAAATAAATAAATAAATACGTATTTACTTACTTACTAAAAATTGCATTTTACAACATCTTTATATGGGCCGACATTGAAAATTTAAAAAATACGTTTTGTAAATCTGTGTCAATTAAACATATTCTGAAAATTTCGTCAAAATCGGTCGACGTTGCAATGAGCTACAAACGCTTTAATATAAAATAATAATTCTTAAAAAATATTCTGTTATTTTACACCGATATACCCGACCCGACCCGTATTATGTTACAATGTTTCACTCCACTCCACGGCGACCGAAACCCTCGAGCTTCACTTTCCTTTTCTCCGTTCGTCATCATAGAATAGTGTTTCCTGAAAATTGAATGTCTCTAGCCAGACTCGAGTTTTCGACATTTATAGCAAGCTTGCTATAATCGTATCTTATTTGTCAAAATTTAGTTTTCCATTTAAAATATTTTGTTGTTAAAACTCATCAATAGTTTTAAATAGTACTTGAACAATATTAAAAATGATACTGAAATATTGGAATATTACAATTTGGAATGAAGGGTCTAGCCGGACGAGGTAGTCCTCCGAATTATTTAAACAGCCGTTGCGCCATTCAATTTTTGGTCAATTTTTCCCATTTACTTGCATTAATTTAATCATATAATTGCATTTAATTGAAATTGATAATTGAGATTTTTTCCCGATTTTTTGGTTCAAAATGTTAATTACACAAACTGAAAAACACGCAAAAATTCGACAAATGCAGATTTATTTGAGAAACTGAAAAGTAGCATTGATCATATTTTTAGACTAGCAACAAACCAGAACTTTTTTTACGACAGCGCGTAAACGACAAAGAGGGACTTTGCAATGACTCCAAGAAAAATGATAAACTTAATGACTCCGAGAAAAATAAAGAACTTAATGACGCTGAGGAAAATGAAAAATTTAATAACTCCAAGAAAAATGGAAACTTCAATGACTCTATGAAAAAACTTGACGGCACTGAGGAAAATGAAAAATTTAATAACTCCAAGAAAAATGGAAAACTTAATGACTTTGAAAAAAATAAAGAACTTACTGACTCTGAGGAAAATGAAAAATTTAATAACTCCCAGTTAACAAGCAGTCTTCAATGCCTCTTAAAAATGCAATTAATCATGTAAGGATTGATCAGGTGTTTCTCGCTATATTAAAAAATATTTACAAATCCTTTGACAAATTCTGCTTTGTGGCGTCAGGATACTGCTTTCGACATACCATCACAGTTTGTATAGTATACATATATTATTTCTCCTCTTTGTTTCTAGATAAAATTTTATTATGATCCTCCATTAGTTTAACGCCCCGTTCAGCGGTATCATTGACCACCTTCAGTCCATGTTTCAGTCAGACTACTTATTATTCATAATAACTTCTTTTTCCGATATTAGAACTATTTTTACCACATTTTTATTAGCTCGCTTTCTTGTTCTTTTGTAGATTGGAGCGTATTAATGAATTTATTTATATATAATATCTCTGTCAGTTATGTATACATATATGAAAAAACTCTTCAAACAAAATTTTTAGTATATATATAAGGAGGTGGATATAGTATCAAAGAAAAAAAATTTTTTCAAAGTCATTATTTAAAGTTTTCAAGGTCACGGATGTTTTTTCTATCAACAACTGTTTATGCTATATATGGATTCTTAAAGAGAAAAAAGACAAATTCAACGATATATCATAACGTCTATTTATGTCATGATTTAAAAAATTCTCATTTTCCATTAAAAACTCATTTTCCCATGATCCAAACGGCCCCAAAATTTTTCCAGACCATTTTCTCAACATTTGTCACAATTCTGGTTTACGGGACCAAAAAAATTTCATGGTCGAAAAATAAGGTCCACCTTAATGTTGCATATACGTAAATTACGAGAAGCAGTAAAGAGTGCTTAACGTCGAAGAAGAAAATCCGGGTAACTAAAACTTAATATGTACTACATTCCACGTTATTAGAATAATTGTAGTTTAATTATGATATATTTTAAAATTGATATAATTATATCAACATTTTTTATTTACACCTAAAAACGCCACTGTCTCGGAAGGAAATGGACATTCGAGAGAAGCAATGAAATTAGAGCATCATTGCGAAAAAAGATGAGTTTGCAATAACCTCAATATACATTTTATGAAATTCTATTATAATTATAGTTATGATTGTATTTTTTAATAAATAAACTTGTGTATGCTAGTATAAAATCAATTTATATATATTATACAATTTATTTTATTATTTGTTTGACAACTAATAAATCTACAAATTGATTCATAAACTAAAAAATACTTCCTGCATTTTCGTATTCTCCAATCAGTCCAAATAAATACCATCAACCTGTTCTCGATCATATACCAATTTTTATTAATGCAATTATGACAGTAACAAAACGTTTCTATTTAAAATGAATACATATTTTGAACATAGTTTTTACATTTTTAATTTTTTGGAAGGTTAAAAAATGTAATTAAAAAAGTAATGAAAAATAAAAATTAAAAAAAAATCCCCGCTGCACGGGGACACGAATGCTAGCTCCAGATTGCGATTCATACGCTCGACGGCTCGACAGCCGAATTTCAGTTTCGCTTCCGCCGTAAAGCAATAGAACATGGCAACATGGCAAGTGCTAAAAATAGATTGTGGCTGGCATAAGCGCACAAGCAGCGCACACGGATATAGTAAAGGTACGTTGGTGAGTGTAGCGCGCGGGCGCGTTGCTAACACGATACAGTGTCTTCTGTGGTGGCCTCTGGTGGCCTCCTGTTCCTCACTCCAGTCAGAATATATCCTAGAGGGCGTAAGAGAAATATTCGAGCGACACAGATGTCGTCAGATGTGCTAACAGTAAAGTGGGTTCTGTTTCTTGCTAAAGATGATGTAGGTTCTGTTCCATGCTAAAGATGATGTAGGAGCTGTTCCAGGCTAAACATGATGTGGAGACAAAAGCGGCACGGTCAAAAGCCGGGCGTGAGCACTCTCATATACTCTCTGATGTAACCGAAGAAATAAATCTAGACTCATTCAGTATAAGGAAATCAAACAACATCGAAGATATACCTTGGAAATACATTATAAATCAAATAAAAAGGGCATTTCAAGATCGACCTACAAAAATAACAATATGCACTGGCCAAGTAACAATACCACCAGAGGAAGATAGAACCAACATAATCGAAGAAAAACATATGTCGGCCATCGGTGGACATAAAGGGATAACAAAAACCTACCATCGGATTCGACAATTATATTACTGGGAAGGAATGAAAAAGGATATTCGAAATTTTATACGCACTTGCAACGAATGTCAATTAAAGAAACTAACGAGAATTAAAACAAAGCAACCAATGATATTAACAGATACACCGGGAATGGCCTTTGATAAAGTCGGTATAGACGCTGTAGGACCATTGCCAGAAACAAAAAATGGAAATAAGTACATATTAACCATGCAAGATCTGTTAACTAAATACTCAGTAGCAGTACCTCTAAATCGAATAACAGCCGCAGATATTGCAGATGGCTTTATTAAAAATTTCATTTGCCGATTTGGAGCCCCAAAAGCAATATTAACAGATTTGGGAACCAACTTTACCTCGAATCTTATGAAACAAGTAGCAAAGAAATTCAAAATCAAACATTATAAAACCACGGCCTACCATCCACAAAGTAATGGTTCAATAGAAAGATCGCACCATGTATTAATGGAATATCTGAAACAGTATGTGAATAATGCGACAAATTGGAACAATTGGTTAGATTTGGCTATGTTCTCATATAATACATCGGTACATGAAGGAACAAGATTCTCTCCACATGAACTAGTATTTGGAAAAATTGCTCGTGAGCCAACAAGTAGCAATCCGGTAAAAGAAAACCTGGAACCTACTTACGCAGAATATCTCAGAGATTTACATTCAACAATCAACGAACTACAATTATCTGCGCGTAAGAACCTAAACGCCGCCAAAGTCAAATCAAAATATTATTATGATCGAAAAATAAACCCACAAAACTTTAAGGTGGCAGATCTGGTATATTTGTTGAAAGAACCATTCAAAGGAAAGTTCAGCGATCAATATACTGGACCTCATAAAGTTATAGAAATTTTACCAAACCAAAACATAAAAATTTTAGTTAATGGTAACCATCGTACTGTACACATAAATAAATTAAAAAAGGCCCACATTCGACCTGAACCACAACGGAAATTGCAGACGAGACTGTAGACATACAACAAGACAGACATGACTAACGAAGACAGATATAATATTCTAACACAACTAACAATATTTATATAAATAAATACAGCTCCAATAAATAAAATGCCAATACCAAAGGCCAAATACAACCACGAGGAAATAGTAGAAGAATACTATGGACCTATGGATGGGGTACTACCCATAAACCATCCCGAAACATATCGAAAACTATTGTCCCTACGGTGCGTAAGAGCGCCCTGGGACGGAGCAGTGTATACTCTAGGAGAAACCAGGGCATGCCGAGACTGCTATTACGACATGTCGGAGGAGGACGTATGGGCACACGAGGAAAGAGGACTCCACGTGCTATGTGCCCCCGCAGCGGCGAGAAAAGCTACAAAATGCAAAATCTGTGAAATAAGAATTGCCGAAATGCAACCAGCATGGAAGTGCCCGGACTGTATAGAAGAACACTTTATACTGACCCACACAGATTGGTGATGGATATACAGGGGAGTTCTCCATGAAGTAGATCAAAGATGGTGAACACCACCGCAACCACCACCACAACATCAAAGTACATTCTAATTCACATATTATACCTTAACCATATATCTATATCTATACATCTATATCTTTCATATACATACACATAATCAAGTAAATTCTATATATACATATTCCCCAAACAACAATCTTATTCTTGTCCCAACCGACCCAACCGACTATTTCACTGCGTTATCTCCAATTAATTAAAGAATGCTATTATTAGTATTCAAACACTAATGATAACATTCTTCCGTTAGCCCCGCAAACAACGAATATACGAACCATTAACGTATAGTAATATATAAGATACTAACCTTAGCAAAAACCAATATAAGTATTGAATCAAATAAGCAGCGAGAAAATCTGTTACAGAAAATGTTAAGGTTTTACCTAATATTCACGTTCATACAACCCTCGCGCACCATTATCGGATACGATTGTAATGGACACCACCTAAACGTGACCACTCTTTCCCTAAAAAACATCAACGACTGCGACATCAACCACGTCACCACGAAGACAGAAGAAGTCCACATTCAACTACTCCAGCTGTCCGATTTCAATTATGTCGATATAAGACAATGCAAGGTCGAAATGTACAGAGTAATTAACTACTGTGGTATGTATTCTCACACATCAGCGGTACAAAACGGAATAATCGAATACATTGAACCCGTGACCGAAGATCAGTGCAACAAAATGCACCTGTTCGGTATAATGTATATAGGAAGAAATATACAACTAAGCGGCTTAAGAATAAACTCTACGGAAACAAGAACCTTTACTTTGGCGGGAGAATTGAACGTCAACGGTAAATGTCAGGGAGTACAATTCTCAGATCCATACGGATCTTGGGACAATGTAGTCGTACAAGCTGTCGCAAAAATAACACTAAAAACAGCATCAGTACCAGTGAAATTGGAGACGAACAAAATAATGTTAACATCAGGAACCGTGTGCACATTCCAAGACGAAACATGCCTAGACAACGACGATGGATCCACCTTCTGGAGGTCATTCCCACAATCCACCTGCAAATTTGAGCAATACGACATCTTGTATGAAGGACTGGCATCAAAAATCACAGACAGCGTGGACCAAGAAAGATCCCCGTCAGTATTCGCTTTAACCACAGGAGACATAACGTTTGCATTGACTCAATTGGGTGAGATGCCAATATGCGGATACACCCTCTTCCGAACAGAACACCCGAAATTGTTCATCTTAGAAACAACGAAAGAAAGCACATTTATTAGGAAAAAGCCAATGCGTGTGGAAAACCTTGATATTTTCACCTATATAAACTCAAAATTTGTTTATATAGAAAGACACATTAAGAACCAGATGACCAACCTTTATAGAAATATCATTACGCAAAAGTGCAATTTAGAAAAACAAGTGTTAACCAATGCACTGACTATAGCCACTTTAAAACCCGATGAATTTGCACAAATAGTTACAAAACAACCGGGACACATGGCTCTAGTGGCCGGAGAAGTGATCCACATAATAAAATGCGTCGCGGTGGATGTAAAAATCCGACGCACCGATGACTGCTATTCTGAGTTACCAGTTAGCCACAGAAACCAATCAAAATTCCTAACACCTATAACCCACATACTCACAAGTCATGGAACCCATAGAGATTGTAGTCAGGTACTACCAGTAATGTACGAGATTGACCAACATTGGCATAGGTTATCACCAAGTCCAATAGAGGTCATCGCACCCCAAACACTGCAACCAATGAAGGAACCCGAATGGAAGTACGTCAACCCATCCAAATTGGCTACCAGCGGAATCTACACTCAAAACGATCTCAACGATTTACGAGATCATATCATGTTCCCTGCCGAGAAATCAGCTGTGTTAAATTCTGTCGCACGAAGCATGACAGGAAAAAACATACCAGCAAATTCAATTTCCATTATGGGCATGATGAACGAAGAAACACTAAATGAAATAGCAGAAAGCGCAGCCAGAAAATTCTGGAATGGATTCATCACATTTGGATCTTTTAGCGCAGGAGTGCTAGCTGTGTTTATCATCTTCAAATTTATTAAGACGATACTCGACACCATAATACACGGTTATCAGCTACACTCGATATACGGATTCGGTCTCACCTTGTGCGGAGCCGCATGGAGTTCGCTGACGCACCTGCTCATACGCCGAGCTGACGAACGAAGAAACAAGACCCCAGCAGCTGACGAGTCGAGCGACGACCTTCGCGACACCCGATCCAGGGCCGACAGACCGGGTACATCCGAGTTCAACAAAGTAGCGGAGCAGCTTAAACAAATTTCCTTTGGAAATTTGCTTTCTAAAGGGGAAGGTGTCACGTCCGGTGGTCCAACCGTCATTAATAAATAATAAATAACCACAATACAAATATTCCCTAACTCTATTTAATAATTTCTTTAACTAATGTTGCGCAAGAAATAGAAATAAAATATTGTAATCATATACTAAGCGAATAAACCGAAATATAATACGCGAGCGAGGTTAAATAACAAAAGCAGCTGCAGGCCACCTACAGCGCAAAAATTACAAGAAAACCACCCAAGCAAAAATTAAATACCAAGAAGACCAAGAACGCAATAGAGCTGACACATAGACCGAAAGCACTCTGGATGAACGCGAGAAACGGAGGATCCAGCTGAGAGAGAGAAAGACACAGGAATAATTCAACGAATAAAAACTGCAGAATACGATTATGATGACAAGTGAAAACCGAACCAACTCCACAAGGATTTGGGGTAGAACAAAAGATAGAAGAAAATATAAAAACGACGACACCTCGCCAGCGTGGCAGTAGTAATAAAACCAGCAGTCGAGTAACGAGTCGTACTATTATAATCTCAAACAATATTTGTAAAAATAGCCGCGATTCGATAACGTTCGTGATTGTACAAGTGTGTGTTACCAAAACAAACTCTAACCGAACCCTAGAGGATTAATTATCATAAGCCGAATCAGCGTAACGGTAAATACTAATATTTATAACAATTACTAACTCTCGTATCGATTACTCAAAACTCAAATGTATTCTGAATTCATTGTTTAAATACACTCCGTTTAACTTCTATTAAACATCAGCTTCTCCAAATTCATTTCGAACCCCTGACTTCGATTTCCTCGTTACGAATAGATTTTAATAGAATCGCATAAGTATCATAAAATCTTCAATTTCCCGAACCAGAGCCGGTGAATGCAGGTAGGTTCGAAACTGCTTCATATCTCGTAATCATTATTGTAGTAAATTCTTTTAACTCGTACCTCCAATTAAAAGGCGTCCATCTTAGGACGTAACACTATCGCCGCGTGAGACGTCGTGGTTCCCGGATTAGACTCGGAAATACCGTGCCGTGTGGATCCAAAAGCTTTATAATTTAATTACGTTTCCTCCGTGAATTCGCGAGATACGGAAATATATATTTTTTGTCGCAAATACGTCACGGGACGTAACACGACTTTGCCGCCATAATGAAATGACTGACGTTAAGTCAGTTTGCAGTTTCGGTCCAATTAACAAATAGAACAAGATGTATTTTGATTTACTTGTCCTCAGCATGGGATCAGTATTGGACCAACACCTCTACTTCTTAGTGCACTAGAGATATCTGCCAAAGTAGATTTTCACTCTACCTTTATTGTTGGTTATCAGACTTGGATAAAAAATATAAGTACTCAATGGTATCTTTCTTGGATACTATTATCAACTACTTTGAGAGGAAAATGTTGCCGCTAAACCGAGGTTTTTATAAGTTCATTTCCAATTATGAGGCTTTTGTTGTAGGGAAAATTATTGCAATGGAAGATGATTTAGGGTTTAAAGATCTTTACACATCTACGTTAACCGAGTTACTAGAAATTGACCCTACTAGTAGTGAGGAGGAATTAACAGATATAATGTGCCCAATTACAAAATTGGGATTGAATTGGGATGAGAACAACATCAGAATTATCGCAAGATGACGCAGCCCGAGCGAATGTTTCTATCCACAGTCTATTGCTGGCGGGAGGAAGGAAACAGAGTAGTTAAGGCTAGTTTCTTTAGCATTCATGGGAATGATGAGAAATATCTGTTTAGTATTGATGCTAATGAATGTGAAATAAAAGACGACATTTCAAGAGGATACCGCTTCATTGGAAGTGGTAAATTCGCCGTTCTGCCAGAAACGAGGTTAAAGGTGAAAGTTGACGAATTCTGTAACGTTCCGATTTCGTAGAGGTCCTGTAGCTTAGGAGTGAACCAGGGTTCGCAGGTGAATAAATAAGATGGAGACGAAATCGGATAACCAAACTAAACTTTATTCCGCTAAGTGCGGTGCAAAACGTAAGTATTATTATACAACAGAAAATTTCCCTGCAAGCCGGCAAGTCCGACCGCGTAACAAGACTTATTATTTATGTTGTGTCCGGTTAGATAGCCGGCGGTTGCGACGGTCCCTCAATCGCGTCAGCGGAGGCGGCGGTCTCGGTCTAGAGTATGACAGAAAGAATATGACGTGATCGCGGAGTGATTAATGAAACGATCAGGCGGACGGTAATGCGCCGGTATACGAGAACAGGTAACGCGGAGGTACGGCGGACGATGTCAGTCGACCGGTATTTCGACGGCGGTGCGCGGCGCGACGTGTTGCGGCGCGATGTTCCGCGGGTTCACGCTGGAGGGTAGGATGGTGACAGGAGGCGGTCGGAAGTCACTGACTGACGCAGCGCGGGCGCCGCGGCACTCCTCCAGAGGCACCTGAAGGACGAGCCACGGTTCGTACGTACCTCAGAGGCACCTGAGGGGTTCGTACTCGCCGTTACCACTCTAGATCGTGAGGTCAAACCGCGGAGGTTCGACTAGCGGAGAAGATCGGAGGCCAATCGGCTCGGGCTGGTCGGTCGGAGGGCCGAGTGGTGCAGCAACTCTCACACAGAGGCACCTGAGTGACGAGTTTCCGTCGCACGCGCCTTAGAAGCACCTAAGGGTATTCGTGCCCAGCACGCCGACGCGACGGGTCCAATCCAGCCCAAAACGGCGGCACGGCGATCTCCGGACGCCGGGAACGTGGAGGGGAGTCGCCTAGTGGAGCTGGTGATTCCAGCCTGCGTTCTGGACGGATGGTTCCTCAGCTCTGAAAAGTGCTGGACGATTCGGTGTTCACGTGAGCGTCTCCGGGCGGACTCCGCTCGTTCGGTATTCCGACGCGACTTATATAGCGCGCGAAAGCGCGGACCATGGAGAGTGCCGCTCTCGGTCGAGCGGCCGCGGCGCTCTCTGATTGGCACGCGCCTGGTCGCGACGGTGATTTGCGCGTGTCCGTGTTGTCGACGCTTATAAATATAAGCCGCAGTCGGTCGCTTCTATTTACACGGCGCTCGCGACGAGGTACGGCCTCGTTGCAATTCTTTGAAGGGAAGATTTCCGGTTTCGCGCGTTACGCAAACCTGAATTTTCGATTAAAATGAGTGTGGGTAAGTCCATTACGGGAGACAGAACTGTACGATTCTGTGATGTTTTGACATTCGATGAAACAGAAGGTCAAATCAGCTTCGGTGGGCTCACATTCGAGAGAAAAGCTAGAACATTTAAAAATGACAAAAAAGATTCCAAGGCTGAAATATCTCACGAGAAGAAAGGTAAAGAACGTGAAGTGGAAAAGCCGAAGACGAAAAGTCTGGAGCAAAAGAAATTGCGAGTCAAGAAGGATAAGGAACGAGAGAAGGTGGACGAATTCGAGAGTGCGAATAATCCTACCTTGGAAATGCTGAATATCACCAACAAGTTGAGTGATGAAAGCAATGAATCGGAATCAACGGAGAGTATCGATAAATTAAACTCCATGATGAACAACCGTAACATTATTAAATTTACGTCAGACCCATCGACAGTAAGTGATGATAGTAGTGAAGACGATGACTTAACAGATATAATGTGCCCAATTACAAAATTCCCAGGTTGCGAGCAACTATTCTTGGAATTCACTGGTATAACAAAACATTTCGGTCACCCTTGCTTGAACATTTTAGATGGTTTTGATGAGGTTAAAGAACACGGTAGAAAGTGTATCTCCATAAATACTGATATAGCCAAAAATGCATCATACATTTTTAAAAGAGACTTTATAAAGGAATATATTGTTCAAAACAAAAGGTGGCCAGCAATGACTTACATCCCAGATGAATCCAAGAAATATTATAAATCAAATACGTACCCACCTCTTCATTTGAACAAACAATATTCACTGTGGGGGAAGCTTCAATTCTCAAAACTATTTGACTTTGATTTTAAACCTGATACAACTGAGCTACTAAAAGACTCTGCAGGTGCCCATAAGATGGAAAATTGGTTTTCATCTTTTGATCCCTGTGCATTTAAGATTCTATACAATAAACCTTACCATATTTCGATGGGATTCCAGAACCAACTAGAACTATTGAAAGATTTCTCGTTGGAAAAGAATACGAACCAGTAGAAAAAATTCAAGAATTAGAGAACGGAGTATTTGATTATCAGGATAGCTCGGCAGTTCTATGTAGAAAAGAACAGGAGATTAGAATAAAAGGGAGAATGTTTGTTAAACAACCTTATCGGCAGAGGTTAGGGCAAACTTGCATCGAGAGTAATATATCTAAATTCGTCTTCAGATTTGTCCCTGAACAAACCATGACCGATTCCGAATTACAACTTATTAGAAGGTTAAATGACTTCGCATCCTCCCAAGGGGCAAATCATGAAATACTTAATTTGGACTTATCTAAGTGGAACATTAAGTTCCGACATGAGTTAGTTTTTTACACTGGTAAGGTAATTGATCAGATGTTTGGGTTAAAAAACCTTTACTCACTTAATCATTTATGGTTCCTCACTAGCAATGTATTTGTGAATTCACGGCTCAGTCCTCCTGATTATGATCCAGTTACCAAGAAGCCTATACCTGGACCTTTTTTCTACTCTTCACACCTCGGGGGAATGGAAGGTATGAGGCAGAAACTTTGGACCCTTATAACTATCAGTATCATTAAACTGACAGCAGAGACTTTAAACATTAAGATTGATATAATGGGTCAGGGGGATAATCAAGTGGTCATTATTACATATCACGGAAAACAATTAGACCAAAAAACCCAATGTAGAAATTCATTCTTAACCCTCCTAGAAAGTAACTTTGCAAGTGTAAACCTCACTTTGAAACTTCAAGAGACATGGATTTCTAAGAAGCTATGTGAATTCGGGAAAACAAGGTATTACAAATCGTTCAGCGATATACCCGTCGAAGTGCGACATGACGCATTGAACACCACCCAGAGACTGGTTGGTTTTCTCCTTCTGAGTTAGTGAAGGACATTATGGGTAGACGCGCGTATAGGAAACGTAGAGCCGGCGGTACATCCGCTGTCGTTCCATACGACTTTTGGGGTCAGGTCCAGGCCCAATCCAAGTCAATAACAGTTGCCGATCTTGGATTTACAAGAGTCAGGAGTATGCGACCCGTGCGTTGTTCTGTCCAGTTCGTCTGGCAGTACAATGGGTATGCAGCACCCTGTGCCACCGTCTCACTTTATGATAGCAAGTCCGACATTGTCACCGTAAGTCGGTCTTTGGCTATTGGTTCCTCCGCGAAGACGATTCATGTACGTGCCCCGCGAGGCACTGATTACGGGGATTATGATAAAGATACATCTACTGTCGTCCAGATGAACTTCCCCGGTTATGCTCAGGGTTATATAACTTATACTGGTACTGTCTGGATCCAAATTGCTCCTCATAAGATCGCTACCAAAGTAGCTTTAGAGCATCGTCTTGCCAGTTTCTGCATTGATCACGGTGAAAGAGCTCCGTCTCCGTTTGAAGAAGCCCCTTTGGACGCTTAATTGGTAGACATTGCGAGTAAATGATGTTGCATCTAATGTGGCCCATGATTGAAAGTCAATATGTTAGGTGGCCAATGATATTTCCTTAAGAAATGTAGGCGCCTTATTAATAGTATATCTCTAGGCGCTTAGAGAATGCTAAATTATAATGGGGTCACCACTCCTGTGACATCGGACAAGCCCACCGCAGTTTCGTGGGGCCCCAGCTCGCTCTAGAGGGAAAACTCCTGCGCCTTCGGACAAGACCACCGCAGTTTCGTCTACCTCTGTCTATCTAAAAAAAAACTTCCCAGTTTTGTGGCGAAGTATTACCTCTTGGATTAACCCCATCACAGACCACCCGGTTGATTCAGGAGGTAATACTTCGCCACAAAACTGGGTTATAAGAAAAATTGTTGGTTGAGCGGCAAGCATCAGGAAAGGCTGCTTGGGTAAGTGACAACCTGGCTGAAAAAGTTAAGTTGATCTCAGGTGTCAATGGAGATATGCTATATCTTTACTTCTCTAACTGTCTGAGTTCAGAACTAGTGTCTCACACAAGCTCTAATAGAAGTCTTAGCAGAACTGGAACGCCGGCTGGTGATTCCGAATTCTATAAGAAATGGGAAGAGTTTGGTTTCATTTGTGGAACGGAAGATGATAGAGTTCGAATCCATAGTGACATGGGTTTCAAGGTGGAGTCCACAAGGGAGGAGATAGAATTGGGAGAAGACCTAAGAATGGAATTGTTTATGAACCAAATTGTTCCTATACAGGGTGTCCCAAAATTCGTGAAAATCCCGAAAGGGGGTGGTTCCTGAGACCATTCTAAGAGACATTTTCCTTTGCACCAATGTCAACTGCGGCTTTGTTTAGGAGTTATTAACGAAAAACACGGACCAATCAGAGCGCGCCCTGGCCCGGCGCGCCGCGCCGCGCCGGCAAGCGAGTGTCGGTGGTATGCCGCGACATCGCAACGAACAAGAGTTTCTCGATGATGTGAACCCTCTCCGATTTCGATGAGATTTGGATATGTTGTCAAGACCATGATTCTGAACAACATTTCTCTTTAGACTTTTTGGCGATCGGCTTTAGTTTACGAGATAATCGTAAAAAAAGAGAAGAAGCAGAAACTGATTGAATTAAAAACTCACGTATTCAACCGTAAATCCATTTGCTGCTTCGAAATGTGTGTCACTGGGTCACTCGGTGACGAACTGCACAGATGTCTTCAGGTATACGGCAGTACCGAAAGTCAAGGCACGTACGGCCAGGTCGACGAACTGCATAGCCGGTGGTAGAAGGCCTAAGGGATGCGCGGTCAAGTCGACGATTCAGAATTTCACTTTCACTTTCGAATCGATAAATAATTCGTATGTTTATTTCAAACAGATGCCTTGAAATTTTTCCACACTCACAATCACTGTTCACATTTGTCAACACATAGTTATGCACTAATAATAATTGCCATATCCCTTGTACAGCTGCACAAATCACAACAATCAGGTAATGCAATCACTAGACTGCGGATTCCATGCGTTTGTAGCAAACATGAGTAGGTGCATTTTAAGACAGTAGAGAGATTAAAATAATTTCAAAACACCATAGTATTATTTTCAACTTCTTAAAATGATCACAGTGAGAATCAAATATCTGTCTTGCTCCTGTCCCTTGTAATAGCGGCAGCCAACATTCATTTTGCATAAAGATCCGTAGTCTAGTGATTAGTTTAAATATTACTATCAAAAACACAGCTAATAGGAACCGTTAGCTTTGAATTGACAAGTCTTTGGAGATGTGCTCTCTACCGCGGCTCGAACGACACTGATTTCCCGCAAGATTTTTCTAAAGAATTTAGGATGGGCATTTAGAGTGTCGAAATTCGAAATACACGCTGTAGCACGAAAACGACGGGACGGTTCGACGAAAAACAGGATGCGAGAAGGACCGCTGTAAGATTTATGGCAACCACATGTTTAGTTTTTCCTGCAGATTGGTACGCAGAGTCGATGGGTAACCGTTCGAAAACGTCGTCTGTCCTTCTTTTAGAAAGTTTCTTAAGGAAGGTATAGGACAATAGGGATGCTACGCTGACCTGACATTTTTACCCCTCGCTGGGTAAAAGAACGGATGCTTTTTCTGTTTTCGAACATTTACCCATCGACTCTGCGTACCAATCCGCAGGAAAAACTAAACATGTGGTTGCCATAAATCTTAAAGCGGTCCTTCGATCGCGTATCCTGTTTTTCATCCAACCGTCCCGTCGTTCTCGTGCTACAGCGTGTATTTCGAATTTCGACACTCTAAATGCCCTTCCTGAATTCTTTAGAAAAATCTTGCGGAAAATCAGTGTCGTTCGAGCCGCGGTAGAGAGAACATCTCCAAAGACTTGTCAATTAAAAGCTAACGGTTGCTATTAGCTGTGTTTTTGATAGTGATATTTAAACTAATTACTAGACTGCGAATCTTTCTGCAAAATGAATCTTGGCTGCCGCTATTACAAGGGACAGGAGCCAGACAGATATTTGATTCTTACTGTGATCATTTTAAGAATTTGAAAATAATACATTGGTGTTTTGAAATTATTTTAATCTCTCTACTGTCTTAAAAAGCACCTACTCATGTTTGCTACAAACGCATGAAATCCGCAGTCTAGTGATTGCATTACCTGATTGTTGTGATTTGTGCAGCAGTACAAGGGATATGGCAATTATTATTAGTGCATAACTATGTGTTGACAAATGTGAACAGTGATTGTGAGTGTGGAAAAATTTCAAGGCATCTGTGTGAAATAATCATACGAATTATTTATCGATTCGAAAGTGAAAGTGAAATTCTGGATCGTCGACTTGACCGCGCATCCCTTAGGCCTTCTACCACCGGCTATGCAGTTCGTCGACCTGGCCGTACGTCCCTTGGCTGTCGGTACTGCCGTGTACCTGAAGACATCTGTGCAGTTCGTCACCGAGTGACCCAGTGACACACATTTCGAAGCAGCAAATGGATTTACGGCTGAATACGTGAGTTTTTAATTCAATCAGTTTCTGCTTCTTCTCTTTTTTTACGATTATCTCGTAAACTAAAGCCGATCGCCAAAAAGTCTAAAGAGAAATGTTGTTCAGAATCATGGTCTGGACAACGTATCCAAAGCTCATCGAAATCGGAGAGGATTCACATTATCGAGAAACTCTTGTTCGTTGCGATGTCACGGCGTACCACCGACACTCGCTTACCGGCGCGGCGGGCCAGGGCGCGCTCTGATTGGTCCGTGTTTTTCATTAATAACTCCTAAACAAAGCCGCAGTTGACATTGGTGCAAAGGAAAATGTCTCTTAGAATGGTCTCAGGAACCACCCCCTTTCGGGATTTTCACGAATTTTGGGACACCCTGTATAGTGGGAGAGTCGCTAAAGGAATGCGCATAGACGAGGAGTTGACACAACATGCGTCTGTCGCCTTGTCAGCTATGGTGGGGTTAGCTGCGGCTAGTACAATAATAACAGGAGCTTATTGGTGGCTTGACAACAACGCTGAATCAACCGGGTGGTCTGTGATGGGGTTAATCCAAGAGGTAATACTTCGCCACAAAACTGGGTTATCCATTTTTGATGTTTTTGTGTTGTGGGTTAATGCTAGGTCTTCCCACAGTCCCAATTGACACAATATTGTCAAATTTAATTCTACTTTCGTCTATCCAACGCAATTTCTTTTTGCGAACCCTTCTTTTAAACAAATCAATTCGTTCATCCCACTTGGGATCCCACTCGGATTTGATTGTACAACCAGGTATCGTGGCATCTATAGTTATACCGGGGGGCAGGTTGTCAGGCCGAGAGTGAACATAAGTAGTGTCAGTTCGGATTGTTGGTGAATACCAATTATACCTTTCTTCGGCTTTCCTACCTCGTCCTCTATTCAAGATTACTCTTCTTGACTCTAGATAACTGTCGTAGGTTCTATCCACTACCGAGTTATAAAGAATCTGTGTTCGCCTAATAGATCCTTTGCTAGATCCTTGATAATTACGACAGAAAACATAAAATTCTGGAGAACCCAATGGAGCAGTGCCCAATTTAATAGTCTTAACTTCCTTAAACTGGGAAATTATCGAATGTAATACCTCAAAAGCTCCATTCCAAATTCCATTCATTTTAAAAACCATCCTTCCTCCAACCTTGATTGTAGTCATTAAATTGAGTGCAGCGTTCAAAAAGTTCGATCTGTCTTGTTCTGAATGAAACCAAAACTTTCTGTTGTCAGCCAAACCGCCGCTATACTCACCTGCGTCTAATATCAACAAATCCACTCCACCGTAATTTTTTGCAGTAGATATAAATCTTCCCAAACACCTACTATCTCTAATATTGCCCTTATCTGGCACGCCTGGGGAGATATGGGCACTACTCTCAGATTGCTGTCCGTAGTTTGAAGACTAGGGTCCAGCATACGATGGCCCTTCTCTTGTAAGGTACTGGCAAGATACACTCGTGGTTTGCTTTTCCTGTAAACAACACTTAAATATTCAGCGAAGCCTCCATAACCACTAGTCGGATCCATCATCACCAGACATTCATAAAAAAATTGAGGGTCGGCTTCATGAAGCTGTTGCATCTTGAACCCCCCCCCCCCCCCGCCCGTGAGACATAAGCACCTATCTCCTGCGTCACACGCTTGGGTAGTAACACTCTTCCGAACATCTTGATATCTTCCCATTGCTTCTTATTTAACCTACTCGCGAGAGAATTGTTCTTTTCGCTTATCCTAGCCACAAGTCGCTGCAATTTATCTCAGTATCTACGAGGCGCCACATAGATCGCTCTGACAACCAAGGCCAATTGGGCTTTATTATCTTATTGGGCTTATCCCAACCAAGAAGATAATCATCCAAGCCCCGTCCAAGACCCGTCTTGAAACTCTTCCAAGAGCCAATCATAGTCAATGATTGGTTCTTCCGGGAATGGGCGCGGTTGGGCGGACTAACAGTGATCCAGCGAATGCAGTATAGCAGTGGTCGGCACGGAGGAGACTCTGCAGGCCGTTTTCGGCTCGCGCCGCCTCTTTTCACCGACCGCACGTCCCGTTCCCCGTAACGGCCATAGTCCTCGAGGCAGCTCAGGCCCGTACCTATCCCAGACCATATGAACTGCGCGTGGCGCATTAGGGCGACACCCGTATCAATAGGTTTCCACATTACCATTGAGGTACTATTGTAAATGCGTTTTTTTATGTGGTTTCCCCTGTAGGCCTATTCCACTCTGTTGCATGACAATTTCTGAAACTAACTTTGAACAATAAACACGGAAAAGAGATATATATATATATATACATATATATAACTTTGACAAATACTTCGATAACCGTTTCACTGATTTCGATTCCCTTAAAAATGATTTCAGACTATTTCATAACCCCCTCGCGGCCATAATCGAAGAACAAGCTTCCGAGTATCAAGAGGAACTTCGCGATTTTCATCAAAAAGTTCCTCTGAAGACTAGGGAAGAAAACAGTGTCGAATTTTTTAAAATATTAAATGAATCAAGATATCTTCTCCTCAGAAATTTCGCACTGAGAATTTTTTCAATGTTCGGATCGACATATCTGTGCGTATGTTCGTTTTATAAAATGCGGAATATTAAATCGGAAAAGCGCACCCGTTTGAATGACGCTTCTTTATCGTCTGCGATGCGAGCCGCGACATCTAATCTTCCATTTGATATATCTGATATTCCGAGTACATCTAAACGTCCACGAAGAAGTTTGTCTGAATGACTGTTTAAAATTTTGGCAATGGAATTAAGAAGTAGTTCTCTCTCTCTCTCTCTCTCTCTCTCTTCCGCATTTATTGTTCAAAGTTAGTTTCAGAAATTGTCATGCAGCAGAGTGGAATAGGCCTACAGGGGAAACCACATAAAAAAAACGCATTGACAATAGTACCTCAACGGTAATGTGGAAACCTATTGATACGGGTGTCGCCCTAATGCGCCACGCGCAGTTCATACAGTCTGGGATATGTACAGGCCTGAGGATTAGGGCCGTTACGGAGAGCGAGACGTGCGGTGGGAAAAGGAGGCGGCGCGAGCCGAGAGCGGCCTGCAGAGTCTCCTCCGTGCCGACCACTGCAGTATAACAAAAGTTTAGGTGCCCAAGTGACAGCGGGAGTTATGCCTCCACTACTGATGGAAAACTATATTAAAAAATACAATCAAGGAATATCTTGTTGTTGGAAAAGTTATATAGATGCTCCATTCGATTCCTTAAAAATCACAACAGCGGAATGTCTGGCTGCCCCATATTTAACTCGGCTGGAAAGCTGGTATCAATGTACGGTCTAGGACGAGTCGAATCTGTTTCGGTTTCAATGGCTGGCGACAGAGGTGCCGTGTCTCCTGCAGTGAGGGCTCAGTTATGGCACCGGATATCAGACCAGAGATTATTCCTGATGCTTATTTTAAAGCAGCCGCGGCGGAAGTATTAGCAGGCTCACTTGGCCCTAATCAAATTTACGTTTTGGTTAATGCGCCGACCGGAACGGGGAAAACTATATCATTGATTGGACGAAGGAGCGTTGAGCAGTTTCCTGGCTCGACGATACGAGCTGGGGTTCCAGAATTCGCTGTGTCTATGCCAGAGATGGGCATTATCTAAATAAAAAATGATTCAAATAAGTTTTCGATAAAAATAACCTGTATCTTTTGTGTTTTATTCAGAGTCGAATGTAGCGCCACAATGTATCTGTAACTTTGTCTTTCGAGCACTCGGCTTGGAGAGATTATTCGTCTGTCTCTCCGCGGATTTTGTGGTTGTCTTCAACTTTTATTTGAGAGTCGAATACAGCGTCACGATGTATCTTACGGTTGTATCTGTCGTTACTTGGTAGCAGAGTATCCGTCAAATTTTACTGGAACAAATAGATTCGTAATCTTATGGATTATAATTCGAATCCAGATGTCGCGCGAGATTTATCTGTCATCTTCACTCGTTATTTGTTAGAGAAAACTTAACAACTGTATTCACACACGATTTAGTGAATACAGTTATACATAAAACACAACAATAAATGTAATGACCAACGATACGCGACGAAAAGCGGGTTGACGAAAACGAGAACCAAAGAGAGGTAACGGCTAAATGAAAGCGGTGAGACGGACGCGATATCTACATATAAGCGGTTGCCGTTAACTAGAATAAGACGATCTGCCGGTTTAAGGGTGCGCGAGACCCACTAGGGACAATTTTTCTGACTTCAGCGACAGATGCGGCAGAATGAAGAAATTCCGGGAAAAGGATAAACAATGCCTTGTCTCTCCTGCAGAGTCAGACAGAGAGGAAACAGTCGCTCGCAGGAGAGACCAAGACAGAGATATAACCAAGTAGCTTGATTTTTCGATGAACTATTTCCCATTTCCTGAAGCGAAGAAGCAATATTTTTGGATGCTCTTTGCGTTGACATGTTCTCCGTGTTATTCCGCATCGCCGTAAAGAGGCCTTTTTTGGAAAAAATGTTCTGAAAAAATTTTCTTCTATAAAAACGTACGCTATTATTGTTTAAAAAATTTCAAGGAACAAATTGCAAAAAAGGGCTCTTTACGGCGATCCGGAATAACACGGAGAACATTTCAACGCAAAGAGCATGCAAAAATATTGCTTCTTCGCTTCAGGAAATGGGAAAGAGTTCATCGTTATAATACTGAACAATTAAGGACCCTTTAGTTTGCATCGTCTCCGGCGCGCGGACATGTTGGACCATTTAGTTTGGTGTCCGGTGGGCTGGTCGTAATTCGTGAGGCTCGCACAAAGGCCAAGCGCTGGGGATCGTGTCTTACCCCAGGGGTTCGCGGACAAACCCCAGGGGTTCCCTGAATCTTTTACTCCCCTCTACACCTCAGGAGATGCCTATCCTAGAGCTGGTCCGTCGCCGATCCGTCGCCGGAGAAATTCCAAGCTCTCCGAAATCTTTCCGGCGCCGCTCCGGCGTGGCATAGGCAGAATATAACATGCTGTATTTATTTAAAAAGCTATTGACTAGAACTTGTCAGAGTTTGTCGTGTCAATAGGTGGCGAATACGTTGTTAAGGAATTTAAACGTTATAACAAAGAGTTTGATTTTTTGAAAAGTTAGTACAATTATTAATTGATTACACGACGTGGAAAAAGATTTGTGGAAAATGCAATTGGTCGGAATTGCAGAGGAAATACTAACAGTTGTATTTCGCAATTTTTTTGGGGTGGCTCTTTATTGAAAATTTGAAGAGCACGTTGTGTGGATCTATTCCTGGCCAGCGTTTCTCTTGCAAATTATTAGAAAAACATGAAAGAGGAAAAAGTAGTACATACTGTTTTTTATACGCAATGGAACGACATATGTAATTTTTTTGTGTTTATGATATTTTGTTAGACGTAAATCCGTATATTGTACAGCGACCCTCAAGGTCATGCAAGCTCGGAAACGAAAAAAGCATTTTGAATATTTAATACCAATGTGTTTGCAAGTATTTCAAAATGCTTCTTTCGTTTCTGACCTTGCATGACCTTGAGGGTCACTGCACAGTATACGAATGAATTCGACTAGACACGCGCTCTCATGTGACATAAGAAATAATAAAGCATTCTATTTAAAAAAATTGAAGGTCACCTTCGTATCTAACAAAATATTATAAACACAGAATAATTACATATGTCGTTGCGTTGTGCGTATAAAAAACAGTATGTACTACTTTTTCCTCTTTCATGTTTTTCTAATAATTTGAAAGAAAAACGCTGGCCAGGAATAGCGTGAAACACCCTGTAGATCCACACAACGTGCTCTTCAAATTTTCAATAAAGGGCCACCTCAAAAAAATTGCGAAACACAACTGTTAATATTTCCTCTGCAATTCCGACCAATTGCAATTTTCTACAAATCTTTTTCACGTCATGTTGTCAATTAATTGTACTAACTCTTACAAAAAAATTAAACTCGCGGGTAGCGGTTTTCATATCTTAGCCCACAGCTGTCCCGCTATCATTCGTACGGGGCAGTGTTTTGAACTAGTCAGAACATAAACAAATCCGCGAGCAACACAACACGCCTTTTCGGGCAACGTTGCAATCTATTGGTGTGATTTTTGAGCTGGTACATTATAATTTAGAATGTGGAAGTCCCTTCCAACACGTGTTGGCCACGTGTTTTCCTTCGTGCTTTTGTCGGACGGTGGTCATAAAGTAATTTATGATCGTCAACGAAACTTATTTTTACGCTACCCTCATTTATACCTGTCTTTACCTGTAATAAAATTTATGAACTTAAGGTAACGGACGAACAGGAGAACACCTTCTATGTGCAGCTGTTTGTAGTTATTGGAGTGTTTCACATTCCATGTGTACCGTATGAAATTTTTAAACGGTGTGTACAAGGTCAATCAAGTTGCAAAGTGTCGCAGTGTAAAATGAACAATTTACTTACTACTTTCCTGTGCATACTCCCCTCTACGTGTATTCTCGAAGACTACATACAATGACTCCCACTAATATTTGGACACTCCAAAAAAGACGATAACTTTTCAAATATTGGACTATATGATTTGAGCTTTTTTAGAAAGTCAGATCAATTAGTTTACTACAGGACGCGAAAGGAAATTTTTTCTTTTTTACGTGGGCCTATATTGAAAATTTAAAACATAGGTTTTGTAGATCTGTGTCAATTCTGAAAATTCCTTCAAAATCAGTCGATGTTGCAATAAGCTGCAAACGTTCAAAGATGTTGAAAATTTCAATTTTTCACGAATTTTAACCGATTTCGATGAAACTTTCACAATTGACACAGACCTACAAAACGTACTTTTTAAATTTTCAATATAGGCCCACATAAAAAAATTGTAAAATGCAACTTTTAGTATTTTTTCTACAATTCCGATCAATTGCAATTTTTTAAAAAATTTCTTTTCCCATCCTGTAGTAAACTAATTGCTCTATAGCTTCACAAAAAAGTTGAAATCGTATAGTAGAATATTTAAAAAGTCATCGTCTTTTTTTAAGCGTCCGAATATTAGTGGGAGTCGCTGTATGTAGCATTTTTACATTTATTTTCCTCCGGAGAAGTCGGGGCGCCTACAAATTATTTTACAGTCAACACATGTTGCCCGAGAAAGTGCCGACTTCCAACTCAATAGTAATGAACTGTGATACACCTCTCCATAGAGAACAGCCCCGGGAACGGCACATAAACAAAGCGAGCCTATCGCTAAGTCTTGCTATCATCCCCACCACAGCCCCGCGCCTATAGCCCCAATGTTTTGACTTTGACGTTGGACGCTACGTAGTATGTGTGGCCGCTGTAGCCAATATTTCGACGACAGCCGAAAGTGCGTGTGAAACGAGGTCTGCCTCCTCCACTCTGATCCAATCGGCCGCGCGTTCGTACCTAGATACGTCCTGGCTGGGAACCTTCTTCTCAGGCTCGCATCAATACAATGTCAACAGTTCGGACCCATACAAGATGGCGCCTTGCCAGTCCCTACAATCGCGTAGTAGTGGGCGGTAGCGGTTTATTATATCTGAACCCACTGCGCTGTTCCCCCCATCGCTCGTACTTACGGGGCAGTGTATTAGACTACTTGTTGGACATAAACAAATTGAAAATGTTTTTCACTACGTGGAAGGTGTAATGTCTAAAGAATATTCAGCAATTTTATTCACCCGAAACAACAAACAATTCAAACCTAACAGCTGTTTGTAGTTACTGGAGTATTTCACATCACATGTGTGTCGTATGAAATTTTTACATGATGCGGACAGTTGCAAAGTATCGTAGTGGGCGAAATGACACTATTGGTTTCCATAAAATGAACATTTTATTATTTTCCGGTGTATCCGAAATAATTTTTGATATCATATGTGTATTAGGTTGGAAGGAAAGAGTTATGGCGCATTTTAAATAAGCAAGTAATTTTACTTGTATATCGAAAACACATGTTGCTAATTAGTCATTGAGATACGGGAATTGACAGGTAACCTGAATGATGGCAACAAGTTGTTACGAACAATGAAAAAAGAACGGTATTTCAAAGAGCAAGAATCGTAGAATACGACCATATATTTAAACATTTTTTCACACTAGATCCGGTGGAAAATTTGCAGAGCAAAGATATGTCTCTAATATATTTTTTAGCAATTATTTTAAATCATTATTTAAGAAGAATTCACCAAGCGGTAGGA
This sequence comes from Lasioglossum baleicum, assembly GCF_051020765.1. Lineage (NCBI taxonomy): Eukaryota > Metazoa > Arthropoda > Insecta > Hymenoptera > Halictidae > Lasioglossum > Lasioglossum baleicum. Next base: position 5,032,719 of record NC_134945.1, read on the forward strand.
ACGCTTCCGTCTTCCATGATGTTATAAAGGAGACCTACCGATAGTTTACCTAAGGAGTTGTAGAGCACATAAAAACCTTTTTTTTGTGCTACGCACAGCAGGCAGCCGCGACCCCCGTCGAGAGTTTATGACCTGACGGCTGCGGCCCGGCGCGAGGAAAAATTTCGGAGAGAAATCGGACCGGTGCTGCCGATGTCCGTCGCCCTATCCTTAAGCATTGGTGGCGGCCGGATGCTGTGGCAAACTAACTGGTCCTTTAGTATGCCATCATGGCTGCTTCGCTGTCGCGCTTCCCGACTTTCCGCCGCAGCGCTGTCGTCGCGCGTCTTGCTCCCCGTAGCGGCCATAGTGCTGCGAGCACTGGTAAGGCAGACACGGGGAGCGAGACGCGCGGGCGGGCATGTGGGGGGATCTCTCGAGAGTGTGCGCTGCTTGTGCGCTTGTGCCAGCCACAATCTATTTTTAGCACTTGCCATGTTGCCATGTTGCGTTGCTTTACTTTACGGCAACGAGACTGAAATTCGGCTGTCGAGCCGTCGAGCGTATGAATCGCAATCTGGAGCTGGCCTTCGAGTCCCCGTGCAGCGATTTTTATTTTTTTTTTCATTACACAAGTTTATTGGATCTTCTGTCTTCCTATAATAAAAAATACATTCAGAATTATAATTATAATACAATTTCATAAAATATTGAAAAAATTTCTTCCATAAAAACGTATGCTATTATTGTTTATAAAGTTTCAATAGACAAATTGCAAAAAAGGGCTCTGTACGTTACCCTGCAATAAGATAGAGAATATTTCAATGTCTAAATTATCCAAAAATATTGCTTTTTCGCAATATGTCTTGAGCTGGTTTGCACACGTCGCACAGTGGGGTATTTGCACCGAAAAGCCGGACAGAGCTAATTTAAAATTGGCTCAATCTTCAAATTCGCATAACTTTGCCGAGAATAATCCAAAAGTGATGAAACATCCACGATTATAAAGCGTAAATCTTCTCTACTTTTTGATGCTGTAGGTAATTTTTATAAAAATCACTGCAAAAGCGGCAATACACATATAAAATCTGATTTATGAAATATGTTGATATGACAGGTTAACAATATTTTGTATGTATATACAATTACGATACTCACAATTAATTTTTGTTAAAAACGTTTTGCAAAAATGTTCTTCAAGTAATATTTCCCTATCATGATGATTGTATATGCTTGAATGCTTGACGCTCTTCTTCTGTGTAATTTTGTTGATTGAAAAATTGTTCCAGACATTTCCATTTCTGACTAATATTTTTCTCTTTGTGCTCCTGCATTATGTCGAATAATCTTTGTCGGGTGATTAGTTTGATTCCAGATGAGTCCAACCAATTTAATTAGTCTTACGAATAATAAACTTAACACAGCATAATTAACACGCACTAAACATAAACTACACAAAACAATACTTAAACTAAAAAAAAATACACTACACACAATATAATTTACACTAAAAAATTTAACTAAACGTTATACGCATATAAAATCGCCTTTGAAAGTTTGAATATTTCGCTCTGTAGTCTTCGATCGCACTGTTACAATGTTACAACTGAATGCAGTCAAAAGCCAGCGGACGAGGACCAGAGGACTTACAATTAGTCGAAGGCTTATCTGCAGTATAGCAATAACATTTCAAATGGCTATAATCTAAACAGTTCTTTCGACGAGGTTCCGAGAATTCAAGAGGAGGCCCGTCGAACGCGAACGTACAGGCGTGCATGGAGCGCTACAATTCTCAATCACCTTCTAACTAAATTAGCTATAAAACTTCGAGTCAGATCAAGTTAGATTCTGTTAGAGAGCGTGTGATACATTTGTATTTGGCGGTCTGAGTGTGGCGGACTCTGGTGAGTGATGAGAGGATTACGAGAGCGTCGCTTGAGGTTGAAGAACAAAGCAAGCAAGTTTGTACAAGACAAAAAGAATAATTATATTAAAGAAAAGGTTTATAGTTAATGTGTGAGCGTTTTAATGGTTCCTTCCCACAGATTCAATTCTTTTTGCACTTTGTTCGCCAATATATACTGTGTTTAACGCGTATATATATTGTAAGTCGCGGCAGCGAGCGATACCCCGCCGTCCGACATGATTGTCTTTCGCTAGCGCGAAATTTTGGGTAACCCGGGCTCTTGTGCGAGAGAAGTGGGGATGCGATTCACCCATGCGTATCGATCCGATCGATTAACCGACTTTTCGTCGTCAAGCGGCTGTCGTAATTCGATTCCTCGAGCGTAAACATCGCGAGCGTTCTTAATCAGCATTTATCAAAATTCAGAGTACGTTATACCTGTCGGTAGAATCTTCGTAGCTCGGGTGCTTCCGCAAAATTATAATTGTTTAATCACTGTAGTGCGTTACATACATTCATTCCAAAATAAATGTGAGAAAGCCGTAGACCATCGGTTTGTGAAGTGAACATTTGAGTAGGATTCATTTGCCTAGCATTACATCGATTCCGGTTCCCGATTCTAAGCGTTCTGCATCCACCCTGTTTTAATCCCTCTAGCTCGGTTCTTTCCCATAAAGTTCCCCGTGCTAACATACTGAATAAAATGACATCAAATAGAACACGCGGACTCACACGGAAGTATAACAAAATCCTTGATGAAGTTCTAAAATCATAAGAAAAATTGCTGAATTATTGATTACTTTTAAATATTAATTAAATGCACAAATATACGCAACAGAAATAAATACTGTTTCAAATATACATATAAATATTAATGCTAAAAATAAATATTTATATTAATATTTACTTATTACAAAGTTTCGCGATCTACATATTTATATCAAATTAACAAATTACATTATTTCAACATAATTTACATGGAAAAATAATTTTCACCAGCTTTTTGGTGAAAGAACTGCAGTGTCACGATTTTCCAAGGGTTTCCGATAATCTGACGATAAAATCTTTCCAACAAAAGTTGAACAGTATTTAAAATTTAAACATCTACAAACACCTATACAATATAAAATTTCAGAAACAATTTTTTTACAAGAATAGCAATACCGCTATGACGGAGAGCGCGGTAGCATACAAATCAACAGCAACAACAACAACAACAACAACCACCACCACCATCACAGAAGAAGCGGCCGCGACCGTAGTACCGAAAGAGACGACCGTGATTCCAAAAGGAAAGCAAAATTTATAATAATTATTATTAGGAATTAATTTTTTTACTTCAATATTATACTTATTATCTCAAAATATTTTATTTATTTATATAAATATATGAATATATTAGGTTGGGGAAAAAGAAATACATTATTTTTACGTTATCTCAAGCGGAGAAATGATGGATTTCTTTTTCCCAAACCTAATATGTATATATTACTATTATGTACAACTTTATTGGTTTCCCTTAGCGTTACAATCCTTATACAAGTTCTCCTTCTCCGTCTTTTCGCCGCTCTTAGTCTCTGTATTATTCTGGTGTCCCGTACACAGGCATTTTTTGCAATTTGTCTCTTGAAACTTTATAAACAATAACAGCGTTCGTTTTTATAGAAGAAAATTTTTTCAGTACACTTGTTCCAAAAAAGGGCACTGTACGGAACACCTCAATAATACTCTCCGTATTTAAAAAAAAAAATATTGCTTCTGCGCTTCAGAAGGTAGTATAAGTTCATCGAAAAATCAAGCTGCTTGGTTATATCACTCCGTCTTCGTCCCTCCTGCGAGCGACATATCTCCCTCTCCGTCGCAGCCCTGCAGGAGAGACGAGGATCTCTCTATCCTTCTCCTACTTCAAACGTAGGTCAGTTACGCTCGGAGAAGAAGCCCAGCACGCGTCTCGTGGCTCGGAGCACTATGGCCTTGACGGGGAGTGAGACGCGCGGGCGGGACAAGTCGGAAAGCGCGATAGCGAAGCAGCCATGTTGGAATACGAATTGTTCAGTTTTATAACTATCACGCGAGTAAGCCGCATTTAGCGAAGAAGCAATATTTTTTGATGCTCTTTGTGTTGAAATGTTCTCTGAACTATCGCGGGGTCCCGTACAGAGCCCTTTCTTGGATTGTACTGAATACAATTTCTTCTATAAAAAGTTTCAAAATTGCAAAATTGGCAAATTGCAAAAAAGGGCACTGTACGATACCCCACGATAATTCAGAGACTATTTCAACGCCAAAATTATCCAGGAAATAGAAACAGAGATAGGGAGAGGAGGGGAGTTTACTGAAGAGTGTTACACAAAGTGACAGGGCAAAGCAGTATCAATGGCAATATGATAGAATAGGGGACAGATACTATGTAAATTACATACAAATTAGGGATAGCCAGGGAGCAAACTACCTAAATAGAGACTATAAAGGAAGAGGCCAAAGCATGATCGCTAGGACCTGAAAAAAGGAGAAGAGTAAAAGCCCAAGAGGAAGGAAGAAGACAAATGGAAATCATCATGCATGCACACGGCCGAAGGGCAAGAAATGAACCTATTTTCTACTACAACTGGGATTGAATTGGGGGGAATGCAACTAAAACCTTTATTTTTTAAAATAAATTTATTTAGCTCTTGTAGATGAAATAATTGTTATACAGCGGATTTCTCTCGCCACGGCCGCGGCCTCTTCCGTCTCCACGGCCGCGGCCCCTTCCTCCTCCACGGCCGCGGCCCCATCCTCCTCTTCTCTGTTGCTGTTGCTGCTGCTGTAGCTGTTGCAGCTGTTGCTGTTGTCGCTGTTGTTGCTGCTGCAGCTGTTGCAGCTGCAGTTGCTGCAGTTGTTGCTGTTGTTGCAGATATTTGTTGTTGCGGTCTTATTCTCGTTCGTTGTCGTGGTCGTGGCTGTTGCTGTTGCTGCAGTTGCTGCACGATGTGCCGCAGCTCCTGCCGTTCAGCATTGAGGCGGTGGCGACGGCGTACGTTTCTCAGACGCCACCCTTCTCCCTGGAAATGCCATAATAGCATAAAATATTAGCATAAAACATTATTTGCAAGTACAGTCACGCACAAAAAGATAGGACACCTTATGCTTTTTTATGTTTTGAACCAATAGAAACTTTTTTGGGACAGTAGAGCAAGTAGTTTACTACAGTATGTGAAAAAAATGTTTTCAATAATTTCAATTGATCGAAATTTATAAAAAAAATGTGTCAATTATATGTGTTACTAATTATTGAATTTATATATGTAATTCCCAGCTCGTAATGGTGAATGTGATAAATGTCTTGACTGTGATTTTGCCAGTAGAATAACGAGCGGTCGCATCATGCTCGCGCATACGCACAGCACGGACGTGCACATATATACAAAATTCAATGTAGTAGTAGCTGCAGCTTTTGTCAAATATGTATGTATATTATAAAAAAAACTAAGGCTGAGCGTCGGTTACATGTGTAGGAAAAAGTTGTTCAGAATGTTGAGTTTATTCAGGTGACCTGTTTTGAGTGCCCCACCCTATATATAATAACCGGTAATTATACATAATCACCAGTTTATTACATTTACCGTAACATGTGCACTGTGAAAGTTTCATCGAAATCGGTTGATGCGGGAAAGAACGACAGGCATTGAAAGATGTAAGAATCCTTAGATTTATTGCAATTAGAGGCCGAAAATCGTGAAAATCTGCAACGTCGACCGATTTTGACGAAATTTTCACACCAGAATATATTTAATTGACACAGGTCTACAAAATGTATTTTGAAAATTTTCAATATAGGCCCACATAAAAGTTGTTAAATACAACTTTTAGTATTTTTTCTACAATTCCTTTCAATTGTATAAAAATTTAAAAAACAATTTTGTTCACATCATGTAGTAAACTACTTGCTCTAGCTTCCAAAAAAAGTTTGAATCGTATAGTCCAACATTAAAAAATGTTATCGCTTTTTTTAGGGCGTCCGAATATTGATCCGAGTCACTGTATTTACTTGTGTAATGAAGGATAATAATTTTGGACATAAAGAAGGACAGTGTATGGGCAAAAAGAGTCAAGGAGAGTTGCAGCGCGCCGGGCTGCCACAGTTCAACGGCCTTCCCATACGCCGCATACGCTGTTCTCCCTTGCGTCCGAAACTTCCATCGTTCATTACACAAGTAAATATCATAATGTCTCAACACGAAGTTTAACCAATTACTACATTGTGAATTGTTTATTAACTTACCACATTTTGTGGCGGCGCCGGTAACGACGGCAGCGGCAGCGGCGGCGGTGACGGCGGCGGTGACGGCGGCGGTGACGGTGACGGCGGCGGCGGCGGTGGCGGTGGTTGCATTGGTGCGTATCCCACCTGCCGCTCCCACATAATAAATGGAACTGCGAATGAAACAAATTATCAATAATTATTACTAACATACACATACATACAGTCAAACCTCCTTTTGTGCGGTAGGTAGGGACCGCAGAAAAAAAACGCACAAAAAAAATATTCACAAACTTCATAAATGTATAAAAATACATAAAAATAGTCTCACTTAGAAAATATGTCAAAGCTTTACGAAATAGCGAGAAAGTGCTTTCCAAACAAAATAAATAATTAAATTACACATGGAAACATTTTTCGAAATTTCAGCAGGATATCTTGGAAGACGTCGTTATCAAAAAAGTGTTCCTACAAAAGTTGTTTGGTATAACGGGCTACATTACGTAGTAATTAATTGTTTTCTTGTGGGTGGAGTGGTGGAGGATATTTCAAGGTCACCTTCATTTTTTAAAATGAAATGTCCTCCAACACTCCACACACACACCCACAAGAAAACAATTAATACTGCGTAATGTAGCCCGTCATACCAAACAACTTTTGTACGAACACTTTTTTGATAATGACAACGTCTTCCGAGATATCCTGCTGATCTGATCTGATGTTCATATACCGCACAAAAAACATCGCACAAAAAGAAATCGCATAGAAAGAGACCGCACAAAAACAGCTTTGACTGTACCTATATCTCTACAAAATTTAGAAATAAATAAAACATACCATTAAAATTCATAGTCACTATCGCTTCACTATCGCTATGGTATCCACTGGTATCCACTGTCTAACTGTCTAAGAGCCGCGATCCTCGGCCCGCTTATATAGACGTCTGCGGGTCCCTTTTTAGTGACCTGGCCTAAGTTCTGGCCAATCCTCTTTGGCCCGGGCACCAACAACGGTGTGTACTTGGGGAAGGGAGAGTTTCCGCGCGCCCGGAAAGTCCCTTTCCCATGCAATGTGGGCCGGATTTAAAATTCGCGGCAAAGCAACTGGACCCGTATGAGGTAGTTCGCGTGCTGAGAGGCGATCGCTACATGGTAAAAAATGTCGGTGATCATGAAGGGCCGAACGAGACATCCACTACGCGGTACGCGGAATATATAAAACCATGGATTGACGAATGTGAGACGAATGTCTCAGATCACCACGAGTGTGGGTGGCTCGACAGTCGAGTCGAACCCGAAACTCGACTTTGTCGGGCAGGTTCGAAAAGAATCGAACAATGCATGTTGCACGTGAACAAATTAAAAAACGATATTTCTGACATTCTGACGAATTTTTGTTCCGAATGAACTTACATGTGTATCGATAATATATATCATTAAAATATCTTCTGCATGTCCTTCATTTTCGTTTCCATCAGCTGCTCCTTCTGTTTCATCTTACAATTAGTGGTCAGACTCTTCAGATTCGCCTGCAGCATCTGAATATTTTCTTCGTTGGAAACCCTTTCTGTCTCCATCTCGCGTAATTTTGTTTTCGCCTTTTTACGTACAATACGACCTCATAATAAAAAACATAGGTTTCTGTTTGAAAAATCAAAGTTGATCTTCAAATCACCTTGAAAACGCCACCCGAATAAAAAAGACTGATACTGCCCCCCTCTTTCCCCCTCGAAATCCTTGGAAACGTGTTTTACTTCATACTTTTCGAGATATTCAGTTGGAAAGTTTTCAAATGGACACCCTGTATAACCAGCTTGAAAACATATTTTTACACAAGTACAATGCCGTACCTTCTAAATGACTTTATTACTAAGCACCGCATGTTGGGTGCAGGCCGGGCCTGCTATAGAAAGGACAATAGCTCAATGCTTCCAAGAAACGGACTGAGAAAGTGAAAACTCACAGATGGTGTCCGCACCATAAAGTAATATTCGACGGATTTTTTGAAGGTGTCATTAGATTCTACCTGATTTACATTAGCGCGGTTCCGCCGTGTCTAAACTAAGGATTAGCGTCCATCGCACTTTTCTCTGCCGGCGCATACTTGGTAACGACATTCTTCACTCGTTCTCGAATCGCAATGTCCCCTATATTTGCTACATGTACGTCGTCACGCTCGCATATATGTAATCCGAAAAGCTTCCGGCATACTATCATCGAAAAATGTAATCTAACGAAAATGGACAAAAATTGGAAAAATGTTGACTAGAAAAATTCCCTCCACGGATAGGGTTCGACTAGTGGGCCACCAATAAACGCATTCAGGGCGGTTTTCGACATTGTGCAACGGCCACGAGCTGGTACATTGTTTTGAGGGTAAACACTTGGCGGAGTCGGTCCAAGGAAGACGACACGAAGTCTCGCGTATCTCGAAACCGTCCCATAACTTACGGGCCCCCTGCTGCCACAAGCGAATCTATGCTACGTGGCGTGCCATCGAGAGTGGTACGGTCGAGCTGATTTTCCCATGAAAATCCGCTGATACTAACCAGTCGAGTCCTGGTCGTCGTAAAGCAATAAATTTGTTGAAGAGGCAATAGGAGACTTTCTCAAAAAAGATCTCATTGTCACCTAATGCGACCGTAGCGTAAACCTAGACTGAAATTGTAGCTGGCGACGCAACAATATTAAAAATCACGTTATAAATTATGAAAGAAATACCATTGTCATCATTATCTATTTCGTAAGAACGCAAAGTTGAATTTCGGTTATCGCGATAACTCGGTCGACCGAACTTGTTACAGAGATATCGGTAATGATCCAATTTCGTCGACAAATTTTTTTGTCTTGTGACATAAAACTGAGATTTCATGAGGTTATTGTATGCTTGCAATGGGCTTGTATACATTGTATGTTCTTAGGCCGAACATAATACAGAATGACAGGGCCGAATATCATAACCGAAACCGGAATCGAAACCGGAACCGATTATCATTTTATTCCACCTCAGGACAGCAATTTTTACGTTTACCTTCATAATATTTCCTAGAAACGGCTACTGTATACGATCTTCGGTATGCATAGTTATCGATATGTAGCATGTAGTTGACGTACTAAAACGTACTGCTTGTCAATTGTAGCTGTGCGGGTGACTAAATTCAGGGGGATGCGCAGAAGAAAACAAAGACCGCACTCGACGAGAGAAGGATGCAACATTTGAACGGTAAAGCGGCCCCTACACGTTCAATAATATTGTCAATGTAGATTGACAATAATATTGAAGCTCCCGTCAATACGTTTCAATATAATCTCGTCAATCTAGCTATCAATGCGGCGACTGCGCATTGTGACGAATTTCTTACGACGTGACGTGGCGATTTTCAAATTAGAAGTTAAGTTTTTAAAATGGTTAACAATACAGACGTGGCGTTACTTTTAACTTTGGCAGTCTGTGGAATCAAAAAATAAAAAAAAAAGGAGTAGACGCTGGTCTAAAGAGTGGTATAAACTACGATCACTTTATACTCATGAAAATTTATTAAATTTTATGAGAGTTACAGAGCCAAACGATTACAAAAACTTCCTTCGCATGGATGAAGCATCGTTTAATTATTTATTAGAGCTAATTAGGCACAAAATTGAAAAAAAGATACCGTGATGCGTGCAGCGATCCCGGCAAGTCAGAGACTTTCAATTACATTGCGGTACCTAGCTACTGGCATGGATTTGGAAGATTTGAAATACATGTGTGCTATTGCTCCCCAGACGTTAAAGCAAATAATTATGGAAACGTGCGAGGCTATAATTGAGGCCTTGAAAAATAATATTCAGGTAAGCATTTGGCTTAGTAAAATAAAAAAAATGTAAAAATTTTAATGATAAAAAAAATAATAAAAAAAAATTTAAGAAAACGGTTCCATTTTTTTCAAGTCGCCAAAAATCCTATCCCCGAACCTATTTCCAACATTTCTTCCAATTCTGAGCATGGACGTAATCGGAAACACAGCCAAGCATTTTGTAGTAAAATTTTTTTTATTTACAACAATATTTAAAAAAAAAAATTATTAGTACAAAAGTAGGCTCAAAACTCAAAATGAAGAAAATGTTTTCAAATATTCTGCTGCAGTTGTGCCGTCTTGTGGGTCATGATTGATGGTCTCCACTTGAGATACGTGTTTTTGTGGTACTGTTACTAAGTACCTAAGAGCAGTACTGGGTAGATTAGGTTGCAGTTGTACTGCATTAGGGCTGATCATAACGGAAGGTGAAGGTGTGAACACAGGCTGTATGGGAGACGAAGATATTAAATTCACTCTGTCTCTTGTTAAATTTCCCAGTTCTGCTTCAAACAGAGTGTCGTTTATTATTTTTTCAGCAAATAATCTTTGGTCTTGAGACAATCTATTTAACTTTAAAACCCATCCTGTAGCTACTGCGTTCGATTCTGTTTCGGGCTTTTTGAAATATGCTGTCGCTAAATCGACAAGTTGTTCCGTGGAGTCCTTGTGAGTAGATGTTTTTTTCTTTTTTTCTGGGGTACAGTCTCGCTCGTCTGTAGACAATGCCTGCGATGCTTCGCTTGAAAGACTCTGAAACAATAATTGAAATTTTGTTTTGTTTTAGGTATCCAAAACTGCAGAGGGATGGAAGAAGATAGCCGAGGAATTTCAAGAACAATGGAATTTCCCGAACTGTGTGGGTAGTGTTGATGGAAAACATATACTAATACAAAAACCCATCAACTCTGGTTCTTACTATTATAATTATAAAGGAACTTTCAGTATTGTTCTCATGGCTATTGTCAACGCGAATTATGAATTCATCATGATTGATGCTGGTGCCAACGGACGAGTATCAGATGGTGGAGTTCTGAAGAACACGATATTTTGGCAAAAGTTTTCTGAGAACAAACTAAACCTACCTAATCCCAGTAAATTACCAGGCACTGAAAAAGAGTTCCCATACGTGTTCATAGGAGATGAAGCTTTTCAACTGCATACAAATTTTATGAAGCCCTATAACCGAGCTAACCTCACGAACGCGAAACGAATTTTTAACTATAGATTGTCCCGATCACGAAGGATTGTAGAAAACACATTTGGGATTATGACATCTAGATTCCAAATTTTCCAAAAATACATTAAATTTGAACCTCAAGATGCTCGAAAATTAGTGATGTGTTGTTGTCATTTGCACAACTACTTGTCAAGAAGGAACAATGGATATTATATGCAACGCGGTGATGTTGACTACGAAAATACTGCTACTAGCATTATCGAAGAAGGTTCGTGGAGACAGGGAACACAATCTAGTTTGCAACTTCAAAGGGGCAGAGGCAACTCAAGTGTGGAAGCAAAGAAAACAAGGGATGATTTCACAGAGTATTTCAACTCCTCTGCTGGGTCAGTTCCGTGGCAAAATAGATGCTTATAGATGATAGGCTCACTGCGCCGCTTGATGCTTATAAATGATTGGCTCGCTGCGCCCCCACCATTGGATTAAAATTTTTAAACTTTGTTCTTTGTTGCATTTTTAGCACATTACGCGATTATGTCCACACACTTGTGTAGTGAAAGTTTCTAAATAAACAAATATGAATAAGATGTACTTGAAATTTAATTACCTCTGAACTTTCAGTTTCTGCTATCTCTAATTGGTCCTTTAGAAACAGCATATCCTCGAAATACCATGTCTTTGGCTTTGGTATGTCGTCCGTTGATGCACCTGATCTTTTTGCGGATTCAATTAATTTAAAATCTTTGTTAAAATTTGTCCGTAAGGTGTTAATTTTTTTCTTCAACTTTTCCACGGTGTAATCGGGTTTAAATTTAATCAACACGTTAACTATCGTTTGTTGAGAATTCAGTTTTTTACTTTGATTAAAATAATCTTTGGATTTAACTTTCCAGAGTTCCGGGCAGTCACGGTATAATGCAATTAACAATGTAGTGAATTCTCGTTCCGCGTCGGAATCGTCCATAATAAGTGCACTAGCCATTTTGTCTGTATGCGATATGGTGCAAGATTTCTCGCGTATGCGCAGCGTTTTTTTTTTCTTTATATATATTTAGTAAATTAAATTAAATGGGGTACCTTGAGCACCCCGCAGAATTTTAAAAAAGTGGTATGATTTGATTTTGCAAAATGAATGTATAAAATGTGTATTTCTGTATGTTTTGTAACTCGTAGGACATGTCCTGGAGTCTTTCTGTCCGGAACAGATCGTTTCGGTACATTCCTGCCAATATAATTGCCTCAGGGTTCTGCTACCTCATCATCGTAATATAGATACGTTAACTGTTTCGCCTGCACATGTGCGAAAAATTTTGCACCATATCGCATCATTTTCTAGTGACATTGACGAAATATTGACAATAAACCTCCTAAACGTCAATGCACGCATTAATATGGCTCCCGTCAATGCGCTTCAATCAAAATTTCTATCAATATGCTTCAATATATTGATCAATGCGTTTGAACCCCTTCTAAACGGACAATATGCCCTTTCAATGCGCCTCGTCAATATTATTGACGGGCGTATTGACAATATTATTGAACGTGTAGGGGCCGCTTAAAGTACACACCTCGTCAAAAGTGCGTACTGTCCATTATTTCTTACAGCTGTAAACATACAAAACAACTGTTTATATGTTTGTGTGAATACACTTGTGTCACTATACTTCGCAACGTGAATCGTTTGACAGGTGACGTATCGTTGTGAAGTTCCGCCGATTTACCACTGCGCAGCGGGGTCGTTTCCCCTTGCGGGGGACATTCAGCCGCACAGCTACATTTGACAAGATGTATGTTTTCTACAGCTATTATATCAAAACATAAAGAAGTGTAAAGGGTGTCCTATTTTTTTGTCCCTGACTGTATATCGATTTCGATGAAACTTTCAGCATGTGTATAACTAACATAGATCTACAAAAGGTATATTTTAAATTTTCACTAAGGGCCCAAATAAAAAAGTATTAAAAAATGCCTTTTTTATTTTTGCATGTAACCTTGTAAATTATAATTTTTAAAAAAGTTATTCTTTTTTTGAAGGGCGTACGAATACTTTTTACACTCACTGTATTTTGTCTTATAAAAGCAAGTACATCATTCAGGACAGCATTAGTGCGAATTACGAATCGTATGTTCATTCTCGAGTATAAAAAGATCGCGTCCGAGTCTAGCCAATCTAATCCGAATGTCTCCAGCTACCCGTGACGACCAACTAGCCGACACGATCAAGCTCCCCGAGTATTCAGATGTCTCGGGTTGCCCGAGCTAAGAAGTCAGGTAACTGCAAAGTTATTATGGTGATGATGACCAGAACCAAAAAGCCAGGTTTGTAAAAAGTCCTTGGCAGTGATGATTACCAGATGCGTTAATTGGGGGATGGAACTTTCTCCGTGTTCTTGAGGGACAATGCATTCTACATCACTCTGCTATTCCTTTCCGGGCCCGTGCTGAAGGAATGGTCAGCCACATCTGTTCCGCAAGCCAGCGTCGCCCAGGCCTGCTGGGTCCTAAACCGTTCTTTTTATTGCGACTAAATGACCTTCTTCCTGAATGTCCATCAACATCGAAGTTGAAAAAATTAATGTTTGTCCATAAAAACTATAATTATTATGAACCCATAAAGATAGACATTTGGAATGCAGTATTTTTCAGCCAAAAATTGCTTGTTTGCTTCGAGGTGTACTGATTACCCTATTTAATATTTCTTCTGCCTCTTTTTTTGCAAATGAAAAACAGATCTTTGGCTCAGGTGAGGATATTTGCTCGCAATGTATTAAAAATTAATATATTTAACAGTAAACGTATTACACTTCATGTATACCAATTCCTACCGCGACCGGTCAAATGACCGGTCTTTAAAAGATCGATTCGGCATGGAATGACCCAGCATTTCCCATACGCTCTTCTACTTTACGTCGCAAATTTTGATCGTTCATTTTTTTTTTCTATGATTTCCTATGATTCTATCATTGAAACAATTGGCTTGTGATACCTAAAATATGATATAAATATTCTTGATTCAATTTTGTCTAAATGTCTTGCAAATACTGCATCGAGAGTTATTCCTGATCTTGTGGTCGCTTCATTAGGATTATTTACCATTTCCAATCTTAATTTATTTCTAAACATTACTAGACTGCAAGAAGTTTTACTTCTGCCACGCGTGGTTTTCCACATGTATTTTTTTTTTAAATCAAAAGACTACATACGTCATGTGGTTGGGCATACCCTATATGCTTTCGGTTGAGCCTTTTGAAAATTTCGTTAATTTTTGCTGTAGGGCGCACCGTTCCCGAGGTACAGCCATTTTTTAGATATTGAAAAATGTATTGTACGTATTTTATACGAAAAGTTGTGAAGTTTAAAGGCGGTGCAATTACGTTGTACATACATAGAAAATTCTAATCGAAATTTTAGAAACGGTCATTTGACCGGTCGTGGTATAAAATCTATATGTATACTGTATTATAGAATCGAGCTCAAACTTTACCCAGGCTTTTTTAGAGGGAGGGGGTGCCGTAAAAGAAATTAAAAAGTCGAAAATAAGAGCCACCACAATAATGATGCACGCGACATAATGATAGCGAGATATATCGCCCGTAATAACGAAAGGGTTAATTAACTCGTTCGCAACAGAATACAAATGTTGATAGCGGCTGGTGCTTGTGGCTGGACCGGAGACTAGAAGAGACCCGAAACTGTGGTGAGAAACTGACGGACCTCTTTCTCTTTCACCGTCTGTCTTTTTCTACATTCAGCAAGCCGTGATACTTGACAGCTTTACAAGGGTCTGTCTATTTGGAACCGATTGCTCGAGACGGAAAGTCGGTTCCGCGTGTCCGCGTCCAGCAACAATTGCTGACTCGCGGAAGTTAATTTATATCTATTTTCTTTTTCTTTTTCTTTTTCTTTTTCTTTTTCTTTTTCTTTTTCTTTTTCTTTTTCTTTTTCTTTTTCTTTTTCTTTTTCTTTTTCTTTTTCTTTTTCTTTTTCTTTTTCTTTTTCTTTTTCTTTTTCTTTTTCTTTTTCTTTTTCTTTTTCTTTTTCTTTTTCTTTTTCTTTTTCTTTTTCTTTTTCTTTTTCTTTTTCTTTTATTTTTATTTTTTTCTAATTTTTTTACTTTTCAAAAATTATTATTTTTAGGGGGCTCGGCCCCCTGATCGTTTCGCCCGTGATCGTTTGCCGGGAGTGAGTGTGTGTGCCAAAGAAAGTGCAAACAACAAGAAAACTTCGATGAAGTGGAGGAAAGGGAAAGGGCGCAGCAAAGATGCTGTATCTCTGAAGGCCAGGATGGCAGCTTTACGCCGTCGGAAGCAGGAACAGACTGCAGGTAGGTCAATTGATTGTAATGAAGGGCAGGCTCGCGTAGCAGAAATAAACGATTGTAATGTGCCAATTTTATTTGCAAGCACATCTAATTTATCTGCTGATACATGCGTTGCAATCAATGAACTAAGCATTGTAGAAAATGCAAGTTCAGCAACGCATGTTTCTGCAGATGAAGGAGATGTGCAGCCATTACAATCAGTATCTGCTATGCTACCTGCAACTATTGCAGATCTATGCACGGTAGGGAACGCAGCATCGGAAATGCAAGACGATACGGACGAAGATATCGAAAATATCGTTTTGCACGAAGATGGGAACATCGACGTAGGTAGGTCAATTGATTGTAATGAAGGGCAGGCTCGCGTAGCAGAAATAAACGCTTGTGCGGACGAAGATATCCGAAATATCGTTTTGTACGCAGATGATAACATCGACGTAGATCGCTTACGTTCTGCCGAGATCAGTGGACGGAGCATTATGAGCTATGAACATATAGCAGCAGAATTCCAAAGACTCTCTGAGCATTCGTCCTTAGGATGTCGGTTCAAAGATCTTGTTACAACGAAGGCGATTCGTTACGGTCTCAAGACGAAATATTTTGTCACATGTCGTATGTGTCATTTCAAAGATACTTTTTGGAGCGAACCGAAAAACGACTGCATATTAGATATCAATACAAGTGCCGTTATCGGTACTATATTGACAGGGACCGGTCACAAGCAGTTAGAACAACTTATGGGGTCTATGAATATTCCAAGCATGAGTAGTAAAACGTATATAAAGTACTCAAACTTAGGGGCCGGAGCTATCGAAAAGGCCTTAGAAGCAGTATTGGAAGCGGCTGGTGAAGAGGAGAGACAATTAGCAATCTAGAGAGGTGATCTCATTAACGGTATTCCATGCACAGCTGTGATAACAGACGGCTCATGGATGACGAGATCGTATGGCACTTGTTTCAATTCTTCATCCGGAGCGGCTATTATCATAGGTAAATTTACAGGAAAAATATTGTTCGTTAGCATACGTAACAAATATTGCTCTATCTGTGCAAGAGCAGCAAATAAGGGTACGACGCCAAAAGAACATGTGTGTTATAAGAACTGGGGAGCTAATCAGAGCTCCACCGGTATGGAAAGTGATATCATCCTCGAAGGCTTCCGCCATAGTATAGAGATGCATGGATTAATATATAATCGATACATTGGCGATGGCGACAGCAATGTATCAAAACAATTGAGGGATTTCCCACCATACGGTGACATTGCTGTGGACAAGATTGAATGTAAAAATCATCTCCTCCGCAATATGTCAAAGAAAGTAGTAAAGGATGCGCCTAATGTTCCTGGTCGAAGATACGCAAAATTGAAAAAAATAGTTAAGAACAGCGTAATGAAATTCCGAAACGCTGTTACGAAGGCTGCTGATTTTCACCGGGACAGTACAGCACAATGGGCAGACAAAATTACTGGTTTAATGAGAGATATTGACAATGCACCCAGGCATATATTTGGTGATCATCAAAATTGCGCCTCGTACTTTTGTAACGGTCCAAAAGAAAACGAGACAAATCTTGTTCCCCAATTACAAGCGGCAGGGATATTTGAAAGACTAGAATATGCACTGCAACGCGTCAAACAAAATGCGGAAAGTTTGCTATACAATTGTACCAGCAATGCTGCTGAAAGTAATAATGCTATTATTTGCAAACTTCTTGGCGGCAAACGTACGCATTTAGGACAAAGAGGCTCTTACCGAACGCGTGTACAAGCATCCGTCGTGCAATGTAATACTTTCAGACCGATGAGGAATATTTGTCGAGCATTAGGTAAAGAGCCCCCAGCACGTGCAAACGTGCTGGAAGATAGAAATATTGCCGCACAGGCAAAACGCCATGAACGTTTCCGCGTAGCAAGAGAATCGGGTCAAAGAATTCGTCGATCAAGATATTCTGGCAAGAATGGACCTGATAAAGATTATGGTCCAAACGCGGAACAGCCTGATGTTGACCCTGAAAAGTTGGAACAGCTGAAGTCCGTTCATTTACAAAAGTTGCAAGACAAACAGCAGAGGTGGCGAATAATCGAGCAAGATACGCGGAAGCAGCATCAATGCTCGCTGTGGCATGAGACACGTAAGCACCTGCTGACTGCTTCGAATTTCAAAAAAGTTTGCTCCCAGAAAGATGTAACTTCGCGCAAAGGTCTGATTCATGATATTCTTTACCGTAAACCCGTGAACAATCCCGCTACTCAGTGGGGTAAAGAGAAAGAATCAGTGGCACGACGTGAATTGGCAGCGGTCTTGTCCTGTAAAATCGATGATTGTGGATTATTCATTGATCAGGAATTCCCATATTTTGGCGCGTCGCCTGATGGCATTACTGAGGACGATAAAATCGTTGAAATTAAATGCCCTTATTTGGCGCGCAATATGACTCCTGATGATGCAATTCGGCAAAAAGTTGGTGATGTCCATAGATTTTTCGACAGACACGACGACAGTCGTTTAAACGTAAATCACGCTCACTATTATCAAGTACAAGGGCAACTGCATGTGACGCGAAAGAGATTTTGCATCTTTGTAGTCTGGACGCCTCTTGGAATGAAGCACATTACTGTCGAGCGTGATGATGAATTTTGGTTGGTTAATATGTTACAACCCCTCCGACGTTTTTATGAAGACTGCATGATTCCCGAAATAGTTGATAGCAGAAATTTGAGACGTATCGACTATCGGGAACCGCAGTACGTAATTGAAGCACAGGAGGCTAAAAGAAGAAGAGTTTCATAGATTTCTATTCAGATATATCGTTGAATAAACTTTTTGATTAGAGAGGCACTCCATTGAGTGTCCCGGGTGAAGAAGGTTTTTTAGTGGGTAGTGGGAGATCCGTCCATCTTGATCTCCTGAGTCCCACACTACCCCCTTCTGGGGTGTACTTAAATGTATTTTTCCCCTTCATCCTTAAAAAAACAAAAAGAAAAAATAAAAAAAAAATTCGGTAATGCGTTCGTTCTTTAAATATTTTGTAGTCTTTAGTGATCTATGAACGAATAGCCCTTTTTTGCAACTTATCTCTTGAAACTTTATAAACAATAATAACGTACGTTTTTATAGAAGATATTTTTTTCAGTACACTCTTTCCAAAAAAGGACTCTGTACGGAACCCCGCGATAATTCAGAGAATATTTCAACACAAAGAGCATCAAATAATATAGTACAAAAACGTAAACAGACTGATGTCTCAATATTTCCTTTTCGTACTTGCAACTAATATTTTATCCTATTATGTCATTTCCAGCGAGAAGGACGACTGCTGCGAAATTTGCGACGTCGTTACCGGCTACTCGAGACCCGCCGGGAGCTGCGGCAGCTGCAACAGTTGTTGGACCAACAACAACAACCACCACCACAGCAGCAACAACACCTACGCCGCAGCCGTGGTGCCCGTGGTACCAAAAAAGTATACACTATTTATCATGCTTATTATTAGGAATTAATTTTTTTACTTCATTATTATACTTATATTAAATTAAATATGTAAATACATTATTATATATAACTTTATTGCTTTTCCTTAGCGTTACAATCCTTATACAAATTTTTTTTCTTCCTCTTCTCCTCTTCTCGCCGCTCTTAGCCTCTGTATTATTCCGGTGTCCCGTACAGAGCCTTTTTGCAAAATGCCTCTTGAAACTTTATAAACAATAATAACGTACGTTTCTATAGAATAAATTTATTTCTGTACACTTTTCCCAAAAAAGGGCTCTGTAGGGGACTCCGCGATAATTCAGAGAATATTTCAACACTCTCTCTCTAAGAGCATGAAAAAATATTGCTTCTTCGCTTCAGAAAGTAGTAGCAAGTTCATCGAGAAATCAAGCTGCGTTGTATTCTCTGTCTTTGTCTCTCCTGCGAGCGACATGTCTCCCTCGCTGTCACAGCCTCGCAGGAGAGACAAGGATCTTTCTATCCTTGTCCTACTTCTTCCTGTAGTTCACCTCTACGCCGATAGAGGCACCACGTTACCTCCTGTAGTTCACCCCTACACCGATAGAGGCACCACTTTACCTCCTGTAGTTCACCCCTACACCGATAGAGGCACCACTTTACCTCCTGTAATTCACCTCTACGCCGATAGAGGCACCACTTTACCTCCTATAGTTCACCTCTAGGCCGATAGAGGCACCACATTCCAGCACCTGTAGTTTACCTCTACGCCGACTGACGGTTATGATGGCGCTAGGTTTGCTCCGGCACACCCTTAAGGAGCTGTGCCGTCATAGAACGTAACGTCCCGTATCGTTTTGTTGTCTTCGGTAGAAAAATACTACGCTCACACAAGTAGAATTCTTTTGCGATATTGGCTAATAGCTGCCGGAAGGAGCGGCCCTTGGCGGTCACCCGAGGGTGATAAAATTATTTGCGGAACGATATTTTGCTGCGGGTTTTGAAAGCTGCCGGGCAGAAGCGTTCATTAGTGAGATCGTTGAGCGATCATCAGGTTTGTTTTGCGATAGACATTTGCGGGTAACCCTGTACGATTTTTGTAAGAATTGCTGGAGAAGTTGCGAATCAAGTAGAGAAATAAATTCACGCTGCCGGGAAAGGGGATCGTTTAGGCCACCCGGTATAGTACTAGAGGAATTCGAGAATTTTTTTTGGGAAGCGCGTGTTGTTAGCGAGACGCGGTCGAGACCGGGGTCCTTTTGTTCACGCGTCGTGAAGCGAGACCTTCGAGAGGGATTATCTCGCTCGAGTACGAACGGAAAAATAAACACGCCGTGTTTACGGCCGGGGCGGACTAAGAAGAGATTAGGAAGTCGAACGGTTTAGGGTTTTGCGCTGCCGGAAATTATGTTGCGACCGGGCCGTGAAAGCGGAGAGGAGGAGGAGTACTTCTCGCAGAACGAGGATATCGCGGACGGACACGATAATCCGGACGCGAGGACCTCGGACGAGGAACGGGCCGATGAGAGGAGGTCGCCACCTTACGCCTTCACCATACCGGTACCGCTCTTCGATAAGAAAGCACCCCCGACCATCGTAGTCTCCTCCCCGGGAGACCGGAGAAAGGAGGCCGGACGCTTCTCCTTGTGCCTCGACGCAGCCCTCTCCGGGTATCAGTGGCGAAATGTATTGCCGGGGAACACCGTTAACGGAGGTCATGCGGCGGTGGCGTATAAAATTTTCCGGGGCGCCCGGGGAAGACGCAGCAGCCTTCCTCGAACGTCTCGTGGATCACCGGAAAAATAGTAATAGTCCGGACCGATATTTGCTCTGCTGCCTGACTGTCTGTTTGGAGAGCACAGCATTGCACTGGTACAAGAGGAGGGTGGCGGAAATAGATACGTGGAACGAGTTCGTACACGAGTTCTGGGAGTATTTCGGCGACCCGGAATACCAGGACACCTTAACGCGAAACATTAAAGATCGTTCGCAAGGGGAAAATGAACCCGTTCGCGACTACCTAACTAGTATGGGGGGGATGTTCGATAGATTAGTACCACCGTGGCCGGATGATAAGAAGGTAAATCGGGCCTACTGGGGAGCGAAGCCGCTCATTAGAAACGCGGTTTCATTAGCCAACATCATCAGATTCCCTCAGTTGGGAAAGGCGTTAATAGTGGCTGAACGCGAATCCGACAGTCAGAAATTAAAACGTAATCCGAAGCCGTCGGAGATGGTTCATCCGGTATTCGCGTATGACCCCAATCGCCACGCCTCTCATAAACAACCGGGGAGAGGAAGGAACGTGCAATTAGAATACGCAAACGCGATAGCTGCCGGAAGTGGCGACACGCGTGACCGATCCCCCACCCCCGCATATGGAAAATCCCGTCTCGGACCGGGTAAACGGGACTCTTTAGCGCCGTGCGCGAAAAACTTTTCAGCTGCCGGGCGAAGGGAAACGGGATACCGGGCCGAGTCGAGGGACCCATCGTATAGAACCACACAAGGAAAACCGGAAGAAACCGCGAACACCGAGCGGCGAACGGGACCGACGCGCGATAGACAACGCGCGGCCGGGGATTCGTCGTCCGAGTGCTGGAACTGTCGCAAGAGAGGACATAGGTCGCGGGATTGCCGGGAAGCGCCGCGGGTACATTGCTACGGGTGTGGAGCACCGGGCATAACAAGACAGAACTGCCGGAAATGCGAAAGGTCAACGGGAAACGGGGGGAGGAGTTACTCGAGGGGGCCAGAGGGACTCCGCCGGAATTAGTATCGGCCCGAGTATTAACGATCGGAGAAAAGAGACCGCCACTATTAACTGTCGAAACCCTGATCGGAACGCTGCCGGTTCGCGCCCTAGTGGATTCGGGTTCATCGATCACTTTCATGAGTCGAGACGTATTAGATCGGGTAGAGGACGGGGTGATTTCCATGGAAAGTACAGAAAAACCCTGTTACTTCCTACTGGCCACGGGGACAATCGATCGAGCAGTCGAGCGGGCTCGTTTCGTATTGAAAATCGGGAGGAAGGAACACCGGACCTCGGCGCGCGTATTGGATCATCTCGTGACCCCTCTCTTGTTGGGTACAGATTCGATTGCCCTCTTCGGAATTGTGGCGGAGTACCATAATACAATCTGGTATTTTGCATCTCATCCGAATGAGAAATTCCCCTTCGATGACGCTCCGCCAGCCACCGTATGTTGTGGATTACAGATCCTAAGTGATTCAGAGAAAGACCGTTTATCGAAATTCCTCGAGACCGAGCTGCCGGAATTTGACAAGATAGAGGGATTGACCGACTTGATCAGCCACAGAATAGACGTGGACGGTCACACGCCAATTAAGCAGCGCTATTATGCCGTCTCCCCAAAAATTCAGGAGGCCATTTACGCCGAAGTTGACACCTTGTTGGCGAACGGCATAATAGAGCCGTCGCAGAGTGGCTGGTCAAGCCCGATAGTCATGGTCAAAAAGCCGAACGGGAAATATCGTTTCTGTTTAGACTTTAGAAAGGTAAACGAGGTCTCGAGGAAAGACGCGTACCCCCTACCGCTCATGACTCAGATATTAGATAAACTGAGGTCTGCCAAATACATTTCAACCCTCGATCTCAGTCAGGCCTATTTTCAGATTCCGTTAGAACCAGAAAGTCGCGAGATTACCGCGTTTACGGTGCCGGGTAAAGGTCTTTTTCAATTCCGTAGAATGCCGTATGGGCTGACGGGAGCCCCGGCTACATTCCAGCGATTACTAGACCGTCTAATTGGGCCTGAGATGGAGCCCCACGCGTTCTCCTATTTAGATGACGTAATCATCGTCACAAAAACATTTGATGAACACCTAGTATGGTTGAAACGCGTGTTAGACCGAATAAAAGCTGCCGGTTTAATAATAAACCCGGACAAGTGGGAGTTTTGTCGCGCTGAGGTCCGTTATTTGGGTTTCGTAGTCAGCAGGGAGGGCTTAACTGTCGATCCGGATAAAATCCTGCCGATAGTGTCGTATCCAGCCCCGAAGAACGTGAAGCAAGTGCGGCGTTTCTTAGGGATGGCTTCCTGGTATAGGAGGTTCATCCCGGGATTCGCTACGCTTGCGGAGCCGTTAAACAAACTACTTCGGAAGGACTGCGAGTGGGTTTGGAAGGACGGACAGCAATCCGCCTTCGAAGCCCTCCGCGAATTGATAGCCTCCGCACCGACACTATCCTGCCCTGACTTCGAAACACCATTTACGGTACAAACCGACGCGAGTACTGTCGGGTTAGGCGCGGTACTGACACAGAAGATCGGGGGTATTGAAAAGGTAATTGCATTCGCGAGTCGCGCTCTTTCGCTGCCGGAACGGAAGTACTCTGCAACGGAGTTGGAGTGCTTAGCGATAGTCTGGGCGGTACAAAAGTTTAGACCGTACTTAGAGGGATACAAATTCACGGTGATAACAGATCACAACAGCCTACGGTGGTTACGTAAATTACAGAACCCCTCAGGGAGATTAGCGAGGTGGGCCTTACAGCTCCTCGAATACGACTTCGAGGTCGTATATCGACAAGGTGCCCTCAACCGAGTGCCGGATGCACTTTCGCGGGTGTATGAGGGAAGGGAGATCACCGAGGGAGAGGTTGAGATTGCGGCTGCCGTGCGTGCGAGGTGGTACGAGAGTAAATTCGCGGAGGTAGAGGGGAACCCCCAAAAATTTAAGGACTGGTCAATTCGGAATGGGGAGTTATTTTGCCGGAGAACTGATGCCCTGATCGCGGAGACCTTAGGTCGAGATGGGGACGAGTGGAAATTGGTGGTCCCCGAGGAGCGCAGGACCGAGATCTTGCAGGAGGCACATGATGGCCCCCAAGCCGGACACTTAGGTATCGAGAAGACATACCACCGCGTCACGACCAGATACTACTGGCCGGGCATGTACAGAACAACTGTGGAATACGTAAGACGCTGTACCACTTGCCAGCTGACGAAGGTGGAGCAGTCGCTCCCTTCGGGACTGATGGGTCGGCGCCGTATCGACATGCCCTGGTCAGTAGTCGCTGCCGATATCATGGGACCATTCCCTCCTAGCAAGTCCGGTCATGCATACCTCCTCGTGATGCAGGACCTATTCACTAAATGGATTGAGTGCGCCCCACTCCGAAGAGCGACCGGTCCTAAAATTGCGGAGGCCCTCGAAAACCTCATTTTTTCACGGTGGGGAACACCGGATGTGCTCCTCACCGATAACGGGACAGAATTTGCAAACAAGTGTTTGCAGGAATTAGCGAAAGAATACGGTATTCGTATTACGACAACCCCTCCGTACCACCCGCAGGCAAACCCCGTAGAAAGAGTCAATCGAATCTTGAAAACCATGATGGTGGCGTACATCGGGAGGGATCACCGAGAGTGGGACGTACACTTAGATAAATTCAGATTCGCGTACAACACAGCGCATCATTCGGTACTGAAGACTTCTCCAGCATTTTTAAATTTCAGGCGAGAGCCGAGGCCAGCGAAATGCTTGCGGGCGAGCAGCGAGCCGCCACTAGATTTAGAATTAGCGCCCACAGAGCAGTGGAAAGGTAGGGTGGCCCAACTGCAAACGTTACGCAGTTGGGTCGTAGAAAATTTAGAAGACGCGTATAATAATCAGGCGCGTTATTATAACGAAAAACATAGGGACGTGGAATTCGAGGTCGGGGATAAAGTCATGAAACGGCAAAGAGTTCTTTCATCTGCGGCACAGCACGTCGCAGCGAAATTAGCCCCCAAATACACCGGCCCTGTAGTAATAACGCGAAAGCTATCACCGCTAGTGTACGGGTTGTCGACCGAAGACGGCAGAGATTTGGGGAAAGCGCACGTCAGCGACCTTAAAGCGTACCGGCCATCATACGCACCAAAAACAAGTATCTGAAAATTTGAGATTTCCCAACAGAATTCAAAAGCACCGCTGCCGGATCGGACGGGACTGCCGGACCAATGGCTCTGACCCCCATCGGAGAGCTGTGTGCCGCGTTGGAGAGAATCCACGGCACGGAGGACTGGAGAGCCGTGAGGGGGCTGCTCCAGGACTATTTGGCCAAGGGTCACCAACGGACCGTGGCCACCCAGACACCACCGCATCAGCTGCCGGAGTCAGAAGGGACGAAGACGTCATTGTACCGATCGGCCGACGACCGCCCAGAATCGGACCGGTGGAAGGAGGTGGAGGTCGAAGATCTCGATTCAACTCTCGAGAACATAGAGGATCTGCCGATAGACACCTCAAAGGTCGACGTACCGCTGCCGGAAGAGCCCACCGAGGAGGTGGTCACACAGCTGCCGGAGGAGGCCCTGGAGAAGGTCGACGTACCGCTGTCAGGGCAACCCACCGAGGAGAAGGAGAACCGGCCGACCGCAAAACTCGTGTGGGCAGACGAAACGGAGGAATCGAGCCCCAGCAGTACCGACGCGCAGGAGAAAGGAACCTCAGGGGCTGCAAATGAAATCGAAGCTGCCGGAACCGCGGAGACTACGGGGCCCGCGGAGGACACCGAACACCCAAAGGCTGCCGGGGCCCAACCGCGACAAAGGGTACAGGAACCACAGCCGGAGGACAACAACGATTTCGCCTGGGTGCACAGACACGGACTCGCCCGACTAAGACTCGAGAAGGCGAGGGCCGAAGTGTTAGAGAGGGCGAACACTGCTGCCGGGGTCTCTCCGAATGAAGTCGCAGCGACGAAGCCGAAGACGGAAACGTCCGTGAAGCCGAAGAAAGCTGCCGGAGGACCGGAGGGGGCAACACCCGTGTGGGTGTATTCGAAGGGGTCCACCACACCCACGCTCGAGTGGTTCGTGCCCACCACCGAGCCTGGAGAGGAAGCGACGAAAGGGGCAAAAGGCACGTCGGTCGCCAAGGGGAGAACGGAGCCGCCCCAGAAGAAAGCCCGCAAGGCCGGACCGGGTAGGCGATACGAGGAGGAGGAACTCAGATCACGGCAGGAGGGTTGCTGGAGCTGCGGCTCCAGAGACCACCGACAACGCAGCTGCCGGAACCCGAGAAGCGATTACTGCTTCCGGTGTGGGCGCCCCGGTTTCTCAGTAAAGACGTGCCCCTTGTGCGGACCGAGGTGGAAGGTGGGGGGACCACATGACCCGTGGTGATGCCGGTCAACACGTTGTTGAGAGAGGGGAGGTTTTGCCCAGGAGAGAGGGCACGAAGACTGTTTTTTTTTGTTGCTTTGTGATCATAAGACAATCGTTCATATTTTTCGTTTACTGTACACCCTAGCATTAAGCGGGGATATAATAAATAAGCTGCCGGTTGAGAGGCGATAAAGTACCTCTTGTTAGTTTCATCCCCGAAACCCACCTCGAACCCAGCTACGGGACTTTAGCGATATTGAGCGAGCGTATTTCAGATAGCTGCCGGTAGAAGGGGAGGCCTCGCCCGAACCTACTGTACAAGTGAGCGTAAGTATTTGTTTTGTTATCGTCTGGGTACTGGTGAACGGTCATAGTGTTTGTCGAAATACTGAGGAACGACCGAGGTCGAGCGTTCGCTACCGAGCCTACCAGAGATCTGGCAGAGGTTTCCCACGGGTATGACCCGGTCTCTCCCAGGGGGGGAGGAGTTGTGACGTGGCAGTTTTGCCAACGTCACCAGATGCCGTTTATCGGAAGACCGGGTCACCCTCTGGCAGCCTAATACGCGAGAGGCGCTGTGGCGAGCGCTCGCCCTGGGTGCGAACGAGACCCATGGGCGAGTTCTAATATTTTTGAGCGTCGCGCCAATTGCGCGACGCGTATCTGCAGGACCGTAGTCGGGCCCCGAGGGGGGACCCGAAGCACCTCTCCCGCCAAGAAACGGAAAATATCGGCGCCGGCGATAAATCCAACGCCGAGCAAAGCGAGGAATCGACGTGGCACAGGAAAAACAACCTGGAGGCGCCGACGAGGATGGGAGCTGCCAAGACAGGAATCTCAGCGGGCTCGCCGTCGCCTCATCCGGAGGGAAACCGGATCGCTGCCGGATTGGCTCACGTCGATCACCTCTGCGGGAAGCAGCCAATCCACACGCGCCGCTGCCGGAGAACCACCGAATCGCCGAGCGCCAGGGACCGTCACGCAGGGCTAGGCCCTGTTCGAACAGCTATCCGCGATAGGTCGAACTGCGTGCGGGGGGATTAGAGCGGCAAGGGGGGGACGCTTCTCTTCCGCGTTCCCGAGACACGCAGCGAAGGATCACTTCTTCGTTGGCTCGAATAACAGATAGTCGTGCGTTAGAGATCTTAATTGTTGCGTAAAAACCGAAAAGTACTTTGTGCTACTGCGAAGCGAAGATGCCGGTCTGAGGGACGAGTACGTTCGACGATCCATCGTTACCCTGGGTAAGCTTTTGCCAGATCTAATTTCGTGAAGTGATTTTTCTCGCGTTGGCTCGGTAGTGTGTCGTGTCCGCGATCGCGTCGTCGAATCACCGACGTGGCTTCGTAGCTGCCGGTATTTGTGACGGATACAATTCCATTCGCGAACGGGGGGAACCCGTCGGTCAACGGGCGTGCGAAGAAAATACGTTTAGCGGGCGTTAGTAGTCTCAATAGAGGTCAGACGTAGGGATCCGCGATATCCGGACCTCGATAGTCGCGGTGACGGTGTTAGCGGAGACGAGCCATATTTCTTTTCGCGAACTTCGCACGCCGTTGTCGTATTCACGCGAACCTCGAGTCGTCCCACGGTGCGACGCCGCCACGTGCTCTCGTCGTATTTCCGCGATTTGTTCTGTCAACGAGAAGCTTATAATAACGCGTACTCCATCCGAATCCGGGCGTAGAACGCGAAGATCGTGAGCGCCGACATTATCATCACGTTGCTGCCGGATTCGTAGCGTAAAGAGAAGGACCAGGAAAGGTCGAAACGCGCGTACAACGAGTTGTCGTTGCCGATCACCTGTTACGCGTAGGTTAACCGTGGAACGCTGCCGGTCGCTGCCGGCATCGTTATTGTAACATGGGAATAATAAACTGCGTTAACCCAGATCGTACGAGAGTGTTTATTGCGTGAGAAACCTTCCCGCCGCGGGGAATGCCTCGTGTTCGACCCGCGTAGAATCCTGCGACCATTCGTATCTCATCTTCGCGTAATATCGATTGTCGCGGGCTCGTATGGTTGTCTCTCATCGTGTTTATTAGCGAATTTAGCGTGGCATCTTCTGTGCCTGGCGCCCGAACTTTACGTAAGAGATCTCGAGAGACGACGAGCCTGCGTACAATTTTTGTCCCGGGTGGACCACGTTTCGCGCGGCCGAACGTGGCCCGGCGGAAACGCCTGTAAATACTCGGTGTCGCTATCGTTTCGTGAGAAACGAGAAACGACGTGACAAATTTGGCAAAATTGGCCCTCCGTGATCGATAAGGAAAATTTATAAAGAAACACTATTCTGGTTTTTTAAAAAATTCCTTATTTTTCTTTTGCGTTGACGTTGTTTGTGTGAATTATTATTAGTGTTTGTATCATTTGTTCTAACATACTTAATACTATTATCTAAGGATGCAGAACAGAAGGGGGCTTGCACGTCGGGTGTATCAGGCAAACAGATTGGGGGTCCCTTCAATTATTGCAGGGATTGGACAATTATTATCATCGTCCACGGACTCATTACTGCCACATACCTTAATAGCAGTAGGCGATGTGTTACGACAAGCTGACCATGTACACCTAAGAAGCTTCACAACATGGATGGCGAGGCCATTAATCGCCGAAGTGATGGCTAGAAAAAAAAAAAAAAAAAAAAAAAAAAAAATTCTCGAATTCCGATAGTACTACACCGGGTGGCCTAAATGCTTTCCTATCCCGGCAGCGTGAATATATTCTCTCGCCTAATCGCAACTTCTCCAGCAATTCTCACAAAACCGTACCGATGTAACTCGCAAAAGTCTCTCGTAAATCCACAAGTGGTGATCGTTCAACGATCTCGCTAATGAACGTTTCTGCCCGGCAGCTTTCCAAACCGGCAGTAAAATATCGTTCCGCAAATAATTTTATCACCCTTAGGTGATCGCAAAGGGCCGCTCCTTCCGGCAGCTAATAGCCCGTATCGCAAAAGAATTATATTCTGGTGAGCGTAAGAATTTCGAACGATAATCACCAAACGACACGTGACGTTACTTTCTACGACGGCACAGCTTCCTAACACGCCCCGTCCATCACCACAGTTTATATCGGGTTCCTCCGTATCAGAGGAACCACACACAAAAAAAAAATATACACAAAATTCAACGATAATTTGCAAATGTTCACGAAATATGGGGGTCTCCTCGGTGCTATACTGGGGTCCGAACGCGTCGGAGCCGCAGTTCCAAAAAAAAATGCAATAAATTAAGACCGACCACGACATAAATATTAAAAAAAATAAATAGATCACACGAAATAAATTAGATATTACAGAAAACAAAGCTAGATTCTAATGAGGAGAATAGCGCGAAAGTCAGAGAGTGTGAAGAATAAGCGAGTAGGGGAAGAAGAGAAAAGAAAAGTAGAGAAAAGAAAAGAGAAGAGTGTGAAGAGAACAGAAGTATGAAATGAGAAAGAGAGAGAAGCAATAGAGAGAGTAAAGAAGAGTGGTCGCTATTCTCACCCGAAAATTCAAAATTATTTACAATTGATATTTACAATTTAAACTCGAAGGTACGAGAGAAAAAAAAATTTTCCCAACAATAAATAAAGACCACACCCGATCAAATAAATAATAAGAACAACTACGGAAGAATAAATATCAAAGTTAAAGAAATGATTGAACGATAAATAAATAGCACGGGGAAGACCGAATTAAACAAAATGGCAGATATTCATTTGTAATCAAAATTGTTCATTTCCACAACGAACCTCATGGAATATACTAGAAACACTCCACCGAAGTCGCATGCCCAATCTCCTCTTACCGAGAACAGTTTACCATTCTCCTTGAGCAGAATTGCGCATGAGACAACTGATCGCGTTGCTAGTTATTCTCAGCTCGATGTGCGTTCCATAGCAAAATTACACCGCAAAAGAAAATATTTCAAATATCACATAATAAATGAATTCAATTAAATAATCAGAGGCAACAATACACAATCAAAACCGGCAACTGTAGTTGAAATCAATTTCGGAAATTTACATCCGAAATTAAATTCAATCACCACCACAACAAATCAAATAAATTCCAGTGAGGACAAGGTAACATAAGAAATGTGCTCGCTTCGTTGGCTCTGCGAAGGTCGTAAACGTTTCACGGTCGGAACGGGTGTTTGTCTTTCGACGCCTGTACGGCCTCGCTCGCGTACCGACTTTGTTCGTTCGACGAGAAGCAAATTGAAAAAGTCGAATACTACGTGAGAGCCTCGCGTCGTTCCGCGTATCTCTTTCGAAACAGCCCTTTTACAAGTCGCTTTTTCAGCGAGATGTCCCTGTTCGGGCGCCAAATTTGTCACGTCGTTTCTCGTTTCTCACGAAACGATAGCGACACCGAGTATTTACAGGCGTTTCCGCCGGGCCACGTTCGGCCGCGCGAAACGTGGTCCACTCGGGACAAAAAATTGTACGCAGGCTCGTCGTCTCTCAAGATATTTTACGTGAAGCTCGGGCGCCAGGCACAGAAGGTGCCACGCGAAATCCGCTAATAATCACCGCGAGAGAGAGAGAGAGAGAGACCGACATACGAGCCTGCGACAATCGAAATTACGCGAAGATGTTCACGAATGGTCGCAGGATTCTACGCGGGTCGAACGCGAGGCATTCCCCGCGGCGGGAAGGTTTCTCACGCAATAAACACTCTCGTACTATCTTGGTTAACACAATTTATTGTTTCGGTGTTATAATGACGCAGCCGGCGGCGACCGGCAGCGTTTTGAGGTTAACCGGCGCGTAACAGGTGTTCGGCAACGAGAGCTCGTCGTACGCGCGCTTCGACCTTTCTTGGTCCGTTTCTGTTCGCTACGAATCCGGCAGCAACGTGATTTTATTGTCGGCGTTCACGATTTTCGCGTTCTACGCCCGAATTCGGATGGAATACGCGTTATCATTAGCTTCTCGTCGGCGGAACAAGTCGCGGAAATACGACGAGAGCACGTGGCGGCGTCGCACCGTGGGACGACTCGAGGTTCGAATTTAAACGATCAAGATACGCGGATCCTCGAAAAGAAATGGCGCCTAGCACTCGAAAAACCTCCTTCACCTCGTATAGCGAGGTCAACTATACTCGGATCCTCGCTAACCGACCTCTGGCACTAGCACCCGCGAAATTCCTCGCGCTCTTGATCTCCGACGGATTCTCGCCGTTCGCGGATTACTTTGAACCCGTCTCGAACACCGGCAGCTACGAATTCCCGTCGGTGCTTCTACAACGCGATCGCGGACACGACACACTACCGAGCCAACGCGAGAAGAATCGCTTTAACGAAAAGAGAACTGGCAAAAGCTTACCCAGGGTAACGGTAGATGTTCGCTTCCTCGTCCCTCTTTTCCGGCAGCTTTCCTTAGCACTATTTACAACGCTAATCGATTATATAATGGTTCCGATTCTACGCACGACTATCCTATTTTCGAGCCAACGAAGAAGTGATCCTTCGCGGCGTCTCTCGGGAACGCGGAAGAGAAGCGTCCCCCCCTTGCCGCTCTAATCCCCCCGCACGCAGTTCGACCTATCGCGGATAGATTTTCGGACAGGGCCTATCCCTGCGTGACGGTCCCTGGCGCTCGGCGATTCGGTGGCTCTCCGGCAGCGACGCGTGTGTATTGGCTGCTTCCCGCAGAGGTGATCGACGGGAGCCAATCCGGTAGCGATCCGGTAGCGATCCGGTATCTCTCCGGATGAGGCGACGGCAAGACAGCTGAGATTCCTTGCTTGGCATCGTCCGTCCTTGTCGGCGCCTCCAGGTTGATTTTCCTGTGCCACGTCGATTCCTCTTTCTTTGCGGTGTTGCAATTGTCGCCGGCGCCGGTCTCTGTGCCTTCCTCGGCGGGAGAGGTGCTTCGGGTCCCCCCTCGGGGCCCGACTACGGTCCTGCAGATACGCGTCACGCAATTGGCGCGACGCTCAAACATATTAGAACTCGCCCATGGGTCTCGTTCGCACCCAGGGCGAGCGCTCGCCACGGCGCCTCTCGTGTATTAGGCTGCCAGAGGGTGACCCGGTCTTCCGATAAACGCATCGGGTGACGTTGGCAAAACTGCCACGTCACAACAGTAATGATAATTGAGAAATCGTACAATTGAAAATTATTACAGTGATTTCATGCTAACAGGTTTGTGACATTTTTCTGATTAGAATGAGACCAAACATGACATAATTCGGAGCACGTATGCTCGTTCAATTGACGATTCAGTAGAACCTCGACTATCCGAACCAATGATATCTGAATTCTCTCCATTATCCGAATACGTGTTTCACATACAAATCTGAGGCGATTCATATACAACATAATTCATTATGCGGATCAGTGAATTAATCTAGCTCTCTGCAGCTAATTGTTATTATCTGAATATTCTTGTTGAACTGATTAGTATGGGTAATTGAGATTCTGCTGTTTAATGACTTTTATTATACTGAAATTAGTACTAATTAGTGACGACTACAATAGTTGGATGATTCTACAACAGCTACTATTTAAAGTACCGGTTTATCTCTCTCTGTTTAACTTAATTCTACGATAGTTTTGATCAACATGTAAAAATTAGTTCACCTAACTGAATTGATTAAGTATACTGTGGCTGGGGAGTACATTTGGGAGATTCATATTTGAAAGCAACATCAGCTAGGGTCTAAACAGTTGCGAGCAATAACTCGATATATTATTCTCTATAATTTCTGTGGTATATGAATGTTAATGAAGTGTGCTTTCCAATAGAACTCTTGAAAACGGCGTGCTCCTGTACAAACGCTCCGTTTATAGTGTGTGCTAGATGCCGAAAAAATTATTGTTTCCCATGCTTTTACGATGAGTATCATTCTGGGTCGTGTCATACTAATACGTAATTTTTTTTATTAATAAAGAATGAGCAATAATAAAGTAAATATAACACTGTATTATTTTTATGTTCGATTTTTTTCAATACCCACAAATAAAAAACATGCATTTTCTATTTAAAAAATAATTGTTTAATGGCAGATTTCATAAATTTTAGGATTAAAACTGAAAAAAGATTAAAAAAAAAAATGTCGGCAGCAAGACTCGAACCAGCGACCTACTGATTACCAGTCTTTCTCGCAGCGTCCTCGGCCACTGCGCTTCATGTTCATAGCTTAAC
Organism: Lasioglossum baleicum; assembly: GCF_051020765.1. NCBI lineage: Eukaryota > Metazoa > Arthropoda > Insecta > Hymenoptera > Halictidae > Lasioglossum > Lasioglossum baleicum. The sequence continues at coordinate 5,065,896 of NC_134945.1, forward strand.
GCGAACTCCTTATGAACGCGTAAACCGAATTTTCAAATGCCATTTTCTCGGGAAATCTTGAGAAGCGCGCGCTACTGCTTTGCTAAATTAAACTTGGATATGTCATCTTCAAATACTGCAAGTTTCAGGAAAATCCGGATTCCGACTACCCTGGACGCCCCTTGTTAGTATCCTTCAACACTCGACTTAGTTTTGCAGATATTCCAACATATCTCTATCAAATTGGAAAAAATCTGTAACACTAAGGATTGTTACATCTTTCAATACCTGTCGTTTTTCCCGACTCAACCTACTTCGATGAAACTTTCACAGTGCATATAATTGACACAGATCGACAAAACGTATTTTTTAAATTTTCAATATAGGCCTACATAAAAAAGTTGAAAATGCTAATTTTAGTATTTTTTCAACAATTCCAATTACATATTTGCAATTTTGGAAACTATTTCTTTTCCTACCTTTAGTAAACGAATTGCTCTAGCTTCCCAACAAAGTTCAAATCGTACGTACAATATTGAAAGAATTATAAAAAAAAAAAGAAAGGTCCTCGTGCGATCACCGGTCAAACGGCGCGGCGTCGAGCGTGATCAGCACTTGGGTGAGTGACCGCGCCTGGTTCACCGCGTGTTGTTGGCAAAACTTATAGCCACTGTGGGATTGTTTTCCCCCTCACCCTTCTGTTAGCCGCATGGTTTATCAGCAGTTTGGCCATTTGAACTTGTTTCTCTTAAAAACTTACTACAAATTAGTAGTAGTAAGTGGTATAGTTAACTGTAATGTTAACTATACTTTTTTTATGTTCTAGAAAGGAAGGGACCATTTAAAATCGATTTTCGTAATCAATATTTAAATAACATTCAATTTAATCTTAACATTTAAGAAAAAGTTATAACAATCATTAGAAACTATATATTATACTACTTTCTATGCACGGCATAAGGGAATATTAAATCATATCAAATCATATAATTATTAGAAAAAAAAAAATAAAATATAAAATAAAATATTTTGTGTAACTATGTAGGGTGTTTATTTACATCTACACGTATCGGCCGAGCGATCCGTGTTTACATGCTGTCCTTCTCTACGTTCGCTCTCGATTGACCTCTCCCTCTTTCACCGTCTTCTGTTTCGCTCATCGAGATGTTTCGATGTTTCACAGCTTGACACGAATGCGTTTAGTTGGAACCGAACAATCGATTCGACAAGTCGGTTCCGCGTGTGCGCGTTCTATAATAATATTAATTATTATTGTTTTTAGTTTTATTATTATTTCTATTTTTAGTTTTATTTTTATTTTCATTTTTATTTTTTTAAGTGTAAATTTTTAAGTGTATTTTTTAAAAGTGTAAAGACAAAAGTGCACAATGACTTTGAAGAAAGGATCCCGAAAAGGAAAGTCCATGAAGATAAAGATGACGGCCATGCGACACTTGAAGCTGCATAATGCTTCCAGAAACGACGCAACAGGTACGTCCAATCATTTAAATGAAGGGCAGCGTCACGTAGTAGATACAAATACTGATGTGCTTACATCATTTGCAAGCACATCTGATTTATCTGCCGATACATGCGTTGCAATGAACGAACAAAGCATTGTAAAAAATGCAAGTTCAGCAACGCATGTTTCCGAGGATGAAGGAGATGTGCTTACATCATTTACAAGCACATCTGATTTATCTGCCGATACATGCGTTGCAATGAACGAACAAAGCATTGTAAAAAATGCAAGTTCAGCAACGCATGTTTCCGAGGATGAAGGAGATGTACCGCATAATAATGCGTTCACATTAGAATCAGTGTCTGCTACGTTGCCTGCAACTATTGTAGATGCATGTTTAGTACAAGGGACATCATCGGAAATGCAATACGATACGGACGACGATATCGAAAATATCGTTTTGCACGATAATGGGAATATTGTAGATGCATGTTTAGCACAAGGCACATCACCGGAAATGCAATACGATACGGACGACGATATCGAAAATATCGTTTTGCACGATGATGGGAATATTGTAGATGCATGTTTAGCACAAGGCACATCATCGGAAATGCAATACGATACGGACGACGATATCGAAAATATCGTTTTGCACGATGATGGGAATATTGTAGATGCATGTTTAGCACAAGGCACATCATCGGAAATGCAATACGATACGGACGACGATATCGAAAATATCGTTTTGCACGATGATGGGAATATTGTAGATGCATGTTTAGCACAAGGCACATCATCGGAAATGCAATACGATACGGACGACGATATCGAAAATATCGTTTTGCACGATGATGGGAATATTGTAGATGCATGTTTAGCACAAGGCACATCACCGGAAATGCAATACGATACGGACGACGATATCGAAAATATCGTTTTGCACGATGATGGGAACATTGTAGATGCATGTTTAGCACAAGGCACATCATCGGAAATGCAATACGATACGGACGACGATATTGAAAATATCGTTTTGCACGATGATGGTAATATTGTAGATGCATGTTTGGTACAAGGGACATCATCGGAAATGCAAAACGATACGGACGACGATATCCAAAATATCGTTTTGCACGAAGATGCGAACATCGACGCAGATCGTTTACGTTCTGCCGACATGTCTGGACGGAGCATCGCGAGCGTTGGGCATATTTTTAAAGAATTGCAAAGACTAAACGCCCATTGCCTTTGCCGGTTCGATCAGCTTGTTATAACGAAAGCGATTCGCCACGGTCTGAAGACCCAATTTTTTTGTCGAATGTCGCATGTGTCATTTCCAAAGTAGTTTCTGGAACGAACCGACAGATGACAAAATATTGGATGTCAATACAGGTGCCATTATTGGTGCTATATTGACAGGGACCGGTCACGCGCAGTTAGATCAACTTATGGCTGCTATGGATGTTAAATTCATGTGTGGTAAAACGTATGGGGCGTATGAAAAGAAAGTGTCCGAAGCTTTCGCACGTGCCGCAGAAGCAGAAATGCGAGCGGCTGGCGAAGCGGAAAGACAATTAGCAATACAGAGAGGTGATGTCATTAACGGTATTCCGCATATACCTGTGCGAGTAGACGGTTCATGGATGAAGAGATCTTATAGTAGTTTCAATTCTCCAGCCGGAACGGCTCTTATCATAGGGGCCCATACGGGACTAATATTGTTCTTTAGTGTACGTAACAAATATTGCTGTATCTGTGCAAGAGCAGCAAATAATGGTACGACGCCAAAAGAACATGTATGTTATAAGAACTGGGGAGTCAATCAGAGCTCCTCGAGTATGGAAAGTGACATCATCCTCGAAGGCTTCGAATGTAGTATAGAAATGCATGGGTTGATGTATAGTAAATAAGTTGGCGATGGTGACAGTAGTGTTCAGAAAAGATTGACTGATTTCCCACCATACGCGGGCATTCTTATAGTAGAGAAGGTAGAATGTAAAAATCATCTTCTCCGCAATATGTCAAAAAAAGTAAACGAAGCGGGTAATTATGGTGCTCGTAAATTCTCGAAAGAGAAAAAAGCCGTTAGGAACAGCGTAATGAAATTTCGAAACGCTGTTACTATGGCTGCTACGTTTCACCGAGAGAGCAATGTAGAATGGAAAGACAAAATTGCTGGTTTGATTAGAGATTTAGACAATGTACTGTCACGTTAACCTTTTTCCGACGAGCGGTTTGACTCGCGGAAGCCGGTCAACTTCGGGCCTTGCAGGCGCTGAGACCAGGCCGCGTGCAAGCCGAGTACACGCGGTCCGCCCGAGACAAACGAGACTCGAGGATTCGACGATTTCCTCACGACAAACGAAAGGTTCGGGCGCCAGGCACCGCAAGGATGCCACACGAAACGCGGAACAAGGTTCGAGCTCGGAGAAGCCGAGGTCGAGAGTCGAATCTTCGAGATACGCGGATCGAAAACGACGTCGCGACTGGGCCAGATGGCTCGAACACGGGATGACTAGGACAGCCCTCTCGGCAGGACGGATCTCACAGGGAATCGAGTAATTCGACTACGATATGGTCTCGAGCTATTTATTGTAGCAGTCGTTAAATTACAAAATCTGCGGCCACGTGACCGCGACCCGAGAGCCCGCGCTCTTCATACAAGATAGCGAGAAGATGGTCGTTCGCCGCGCGGTTGTCTTACCGATTTTGCTCGCACGATACCGCTGACAATTACCGTGATTTCGTTCGCAACGAACTTCGGAAACGCGAGGCGCAGATGACCGGCGAACTGCGAGACTGTCGCGATGACTTCCGCCCGTGATTCGCCCCGACGCGTACGCTAACATTTACGCGATCGAACGCCGACGAAAACCCTACGATGTTCGGCGAGAGACACAGGATTCGAGAAACACGAAGAGACCGAAAAGATTTACTCTCACGAAACGCGACTCCTCTTAGGACACTCTTTCGCACGTAATTTAGAGACGAAAACTCTCAAAATAATCTCGAAATCTCAAAGCATTCCCGAAACGAACGCGAGCGAATTATTGAGGACGGAATGGGAAGCATTCGTCCTCTCGCGACGAAGGTCGAGCCGTCGCGCAACGAAATACCGAATGGATCACAAGTGCGGCTTACCGTTTCTCGTTTTCGATGCCCTTTTTCGGAACTGCTCTCGATAGAGCGTGAGGCACGGCCGGAGCGTAGGTGGACTTCATCCTAGACACCACGAAAACCTCCAACGGGCACTTCTCGGTTTCCCGACGCTAAGTTACAATTAGTTCGCAACGCGAGTGCAGAACGCACGACATGCGATAACGAGAGCCAGCGCGACAGTCATCCATCGATTTTCGGCAATCTAGCGGATCGAACTCGGTTCCCCCCACTCGACCGCTTTTCCGAATTGCCTATGGCGTGTTTCCACGGCGTAACTCTGCGGCACAGGAGCGTTCCCTCTTCGCGCCCTAGGGCCCCGGGCAATCACGAAATTGGTCAAGGAGCCTATCGCTCGACTTGACCAGCGGAGGGGCTTCCTCTTCTTGGCTACGAGGGCACCGACCCCGGGGTAGCTCTCCCTTGCCGGGGCGAGACGGCGTCAGGTCTTCCAGTGCGTCACCTTGGACGAGATGTTTAAGAGAGCTTCTGTCCTGGCGGCGCCTCCGGTTTGTTGGCCGAGTGTCCTCGCACCAAGCTCTAATTTCTCGAAACGGCCATTCGCTTTTCCGTCGGGAGCTTCCTGGCCTTGGGGCGATTGTTCATTTCCCGTGACAATTCGGACGATCGGTGGTTCCTTCTGCGCGTTCCATATACGGCCCTGAAACTTGCCGTTCTCGGCACGCGCGACAGATGTCATTAGGAGGTCCTCGATAATATCGGAATCTCTTAGAGGAGCGCTCTCGAATCCTGTATCGGTAACGTGTCCCGTTAGAGGGCGGTCCGGTCCCTTATCGCTCTCAAATATGCGCGGAATTAACGGAGAAGGGACGTCGCAAAGGTTGCAACGTCACAACTCCCCCCCCTTAAAATGGACCGGACCGACACGGTTTCGTCGCCCCCGTGATCCGCGGCTCGACAGGTGAGAGAGCGTTCCTCCCTAAGAGATGTCCTTTACAAAACGGAGCCTTCACCACGAAGTGACAAACACGCCCTACAAATACCCAACTCCTGCAATCGAAAAATCAAATTGTTCAGACCCGGTCTGGGTTTCGGACGAGAGGCGCGAGCGTCAGTTGACCTTTTCAGTTCTCGCAAACGGGACTCGAATGCTCGTGTATTCCGGTCACGAGGGTGTACTCGTCAAGGGTCTACGATAGACCCTGAGCGTCACTGCCCTCGTCGGGGGTCGCTTGGCGGTTCTTCTCGCGGCGATAGCGAGTCGGCTGGTCAGCCGTCCTCTCCTGCGGCGGAAGCGGGGTTAGGCGGTCGACGGGCAGCTCCGCTGGTTCCTACCCTGTCTCCCCCCTTGGTGGTAGCGGGGTTTAGCAATCGGTCGTCACCTTCTGCGGCGGTATCGGGGACAGTTACCTTCGACGTCCTTCCCCTCCGGGGCACTCGACTGGTATCCGATCGACGACACTTTTCCCGCCGCGGTTTTTCGTGCGGCGGATTTATTACGCTTTGCCGCCTAAGAACGAAATCCCCCTCTAATAAGCGTGTCTCCTTCTGACGGAGGTCGTACCGTTTCGTTTTTCACCCCCCGAGAGGTGTTACCGTAAGGTCAACTGGCGGGTCTCGATTCGCATAGCAGCCCCGTGCCGGGCTCGGTTCTCGTCCGAAGTTCAAAACGCGAGCGAAGCTTGCAGTATTGTATGGTACGCGGTATTGTATGCGCAACGAAATGCGCCGTAACACCGGATTGACCAAGTGGCCGAAAACGCACGCCATTTCCGCATGCCCTCGTACGCCGATGTTGGTCCGAAATAATAGTCCGGAGGAGGATCGTTTTCCGTCGTTACCGTATCTGGTCTTCTTAATTTCGGGGGTGTTAGTCCCGTCGATACTTGCAAGGTCTCTACGTTTGGATCGGTAGGAGGGGTCAGGGTCGGTTGTTAGGCCGGACCCATCGTCCTCCATCCCCGGGTCCGTTTCGTAGGCGCTGTTATTCGACCCGTCCTCCTCCGACTGCGTCGACTTATCAATTTCTGCGACACCCGTTATGTCGGCCTGAATTTCGAATTTGTTTTCGCTAACGAGACGTTACTACGAGACTTCTCGACCCCAAGGTCTCTCGACCGCGCGGTGTTTACGCCGGGCGTCCGAGCGCTACCTTCCCCCCAATGTTTCGCTACTGTACGAAAACTGTTACTGGAAAGGCCAAACCGTCGTTGTCAACCGTAAATATTTTACCTACGCGGTATTTATCGTTCGCGACTTTGATTCGTACCATACAATACAGAAGTCGCGGAATGCCAACAATACGGCTACCATTTCGGAGAGCGATCGCGCTCCCGTTCGAACACAAACGGAATTACCTCCGAAAAAAAAAAATTTCCAAAATCAATCTGACCTTCCGATGAGGAACAGGGTAACGATTACTCGGTTGAAATTACCAACGGTCACCAACGTTTGAAATTCCCGAGAAAATGTTTCCGAAACCGGAAGACGTACTTCCTGAATTGAATATAACCAATTCTACCATCTTAGATAATCTCAAACAATACAACACCACAACCGCTACTATCATGCTGACTCGCCAGAATCTTCCTCTTTTACGAAGAACGCACGGAAAGCTCGCAAAGCAACGGAACGTGGTTGTCCGTGGCCTCCGTTCGCTACGTTCGTGAGAGCAATCTCGCGCTTCGTTTTAATTTTCCCTTAATCGCTTATCCTGTGTCTCGCAATTCCCGTCGATTTTTATAATCCCGCTCGAGCGATCACGGCGTGCCGGAAGATCGGACCGCGATCGGCCCTGTGAGAGTCTTTCGTCAACCCGTGCCTCTCTCCGTGTTCAGGGAAAACCCTTTCGAGAGAGAGGTCCCTGTTCGGGCGCCAATTTGTCACGTTAACCTTTTTCCGACGAGCGGTTTGACTCGCGGAAGCCGGTCAACTTCGGGCCTTGCAGGCGCTGAGACCAGGCCGCGTGCAAGCCGAGTACACGCGGTCCGCCCGAGACAAACGAGACTCGAGGATTCGACGATTTCCTCACGACAAACGAAAGGTTCGGGCGCCAGGCACCGCAAGGATGCCACACGAAACGCGGAACAAGGCTCGAGCTCGGAGAAGCCGAGGTCGAGAGTCGAATCTTCGAGATACGCGGATCGAAAACGACGTCGCGACTGGGCCAGATGGCTCGAACACGGGATGACTAGGACAGCCCTCTCGGCAGGACGGATCTCACAGGGAATCGAGTAATTCGACTACGATATGGTCTCGAGCTATTTATTGTAGCAGTCGTTAAATTACAAAATCTGCGGCCACGTGACCGCGACCCGAGAGCCCGCGCTCTTCATACAAGATAGCGAGAAGATGGTCGTTCGCCGCGCGGTTGTCTTACCGATTTTGCTCGCACGATACCGCTGACAATTACCGTGATTTCGTTCGCAACGAACTTCGGAAACGCGAGGCGCAGATGACCGGCGAACTGCGAGACTGTCGCGATGACTTCCGCCCGTGATTCGCCCCGACGCGTACGCTAACATTTACGCGATCGAACGCCGACGAAAACCCTACGATGTTCGGCGAGAGACACAGGATTCGAGAAACACGAAGAGACCGAAAAGATTTACTCTCACGAAACGCGACTCCTCTTAGGACACTCTTTCGCACGTAATTTAGAGACGAAAACTCTCAAAATAATCTCGAAATCTCAAAGCATTCCCGAAACGAACGCGAGCGAATTATTGAGGACGGAATGGGAAGCATTCGTCCTCTCGCGACGAAGGTCGAGCCGTCGCGCAACGAAATACCGAATGGATCACAAGTGCGGCTTACCGTTTCTCGTTTTCGATGCCCTTTTTCGGAACTGCTCTCGATAGAGCGTGAGGCACGGCCGGAGCGTAGGTGGACTTCATCCTAGACACCACGAAAACCTCCAACGGGCACTTCTCGGTTTCCCGACGCTAAGTTACAATTAGTTCGCAACGCGAGTGCAGAACGCACGACATGCGATAACGAGAGCCAGCGCGACAGTCATCCATCGATTTTCGGCAATCTAGCGGATCGAACTCGGTTCCCCCCACTCGACCGCTTTTCCGAATTGCCTATGGCGTGTTTCCACGGCGTAACTCTGCGGCACAGGAGCGTTCCCTCTTCGCGCCCTAGGGCCCCGGGCAATCACGAAATTGGTCAAGGAGCCTATCGCTCGACTTGACCAGCGGAGGGGCTTCCTCTTCTTGGCTACGAGGGCACCGACCCCGGGGTAGCTCTCCCTTGCCGGGGCGAGACGGCGTCAGGTCTTCCAGTGCGTCACCTTGGACGAGATGTTTAAGAGAGCTTCTGTCCTGGCGGCGCCTCCGGTTTGTTGGCCGAGTGTCCTCGCACCAAGCTCTAATTTCTCGAAACGGCCATTCGCTTTTCCGTCGGGAGCTTCCTGGCCTTGGGGCGATTGTTCATTTCCCGTGACAATTCGGACGATCGGTGGTTCCTTCTGCGCGTTCCATATACGGCCCTGAAACTTGCCGTTCTCGGCACGCGCGACAGATGTCATTAGGAGGTCCTCGATAATATCGGAATCTCTTAGAGGAGCGCTCTCGAATCCTGTATCGGTAACGTGTCCCGTTAGAGGGCGGTCCGGTCCCTTATCGCTCTCAAATATGCGCGGAATTAACGGAGAAGGGACGTCGCAAAGGTTGCAACGTCACAGTACCCAGCCATATATTTGGGGAACATAAAGATTGTGCCTCGTATTTTTGTAACGGAGTTCCGAAAGCAAACGAGGCAAATCTTGTCCCCAAATTACAAGAGGCAGGGATATATGGCAAATTACAATATATAATGCAACGCATGAAAGCAAATGCGGCGAGTTTGCTACACAATTTAACCAGCAATATTGTTGAAAGTCGTAATGCCATTATTTGCAAACTCATCGGCGGGAAACGTACAAATTGAGCGCAAAGAGGCTCTTACCAAACGCGTGTACAAGCATCAGTCGTGCAAACCAATAGTTCCGCACCGATAAGTAAGGCTTGTAACGCATTGGGAGAGAGCCCCCAGCACGTGCAACCGTGCTGGAGAAAAGAAATATTGCCGGACAGGCAAAACGGAATGAACGTTTGCGCGCAGCAAAAGAATCGGGTCTCGCTCGTCGTAAATCGAGATATTCTGACCGGAGTCGTGGACCTGATAAAGATTATGGTCCGAACGCGGAAAAGTCGGATGTTACTCCTGAAGTTTACGAACGGCTGAAAGCCGATCATTATCGAAAGCTAGAACATAACCACCAGAATCGCGAAGTATTCGAGCATCTTTCGCGGGGTCAGCATGAAGACCCGATGTGGCATGCTCAACGTAAAGTACTGTTGACTGCTTCAAATTTCGCAAAAGTTTGTTCCCTGAGGGATACAACTTCGCGCAAACGCCTGACTGGAGATATTCTTCACCCTCCTGAGCTAACAGATTGTGCTCCTGTTCAGTGGGGTAAAGATAAAGAGAAAGTGGCACGTAAAGAATTGGAGATCGTTAAGAAAATAAAAATCCAGAATTGTGGATTATTCATTGATGAGGAATTCCCATATCTTGGCGCGACGCCTGATGGCACCTATTCAGACGATACCATCGTTGAAATTAAATGCCCTTATGCGGCGCGCCATATGACTCCTAATGAAGCAATTATGCTAAATGTTCCAAGTGTCAGTAACATTTTCGACAGACGTGACGACAGTCGTTTAAACGTAAAACACATGTACTATTTCCAAGTACAAGGGCAATTGCACGTGACGCAAAGACAATATTGCATCTTTGCAGTCTGGACGCCTTTTGGAATTAAGCACACGACTGTTGAGCGTGACGATGAGTTTTGGAAGGAGAAAATGTTACAACCGCTCCAACGCTTTTATGAAGACTGCTTGATTCCCAAAATAGTTGATAGCAGAAAGAAAAGACGCAAAGATAATCGGGAACCACAGTACGTAATTGAAGCACAGGAAGCGGCTAAAAGAAGAAAAGTTTAATTGAACGGTTAAATAAATAGATATACCGTTGAATAAACTTTCCGATTAGAGGGAGACTGCATTGAGTGTCCCGGGTGAAGAAGGTTTTTTAGTGGGTAGTGGGAGATCCGTCCGTTTTGATCTCCTGAGTCCCACACTACCCCCTTCTGGGGTGTACTTAAATGTATTTTTCCCCTTCATCCTTAAAAAAACAAAAAGAAAAAATAAAAAAAAAATTCGGTAATGCGTTCGCATTAACTTATTACAAAGTTTCGCGATTTACATATTTAGTATAATGAATGACATTATTTCAACATAATTAACATGGAAAAATAATTTTCTCCAGCTTTTCGGTGGAAGAACTGCGTCCTCACGATTTTCCAAGGTTTTCCGATAATCTGACGGAAAAATCTTTCCAACAAAAGTTGAACAGTATTTAAACATCTACAAACTTATGTGCATATACACGGTGTCCCAAATTTTCTGTTACACGAGATATTTCTTTATCCATCGTATTTAGAAAAAAATACTTCCAATGAAATTTGTATGGTTTTCAAAGCTCTATAGAAAGATATATTTTTTAATATTTTATTTGACGTGTCGAAGGTCATTTTAAGATCAAGTTCACTTTTTTAAATGGAAACATAATTTTTTTATTATATCAACTTATTCTATGAGAAAAAACAAGTTAGTTTTATTCTTTTGGGACACCGTGTATGTACATAGAAGTTTGTAGATGTTTAAATACTGTTCAACTTTTGTTCGAAAGATTTTTCTTCAAATTGTGAGAACGAAGTTCTTCCACCGAAAAGCTGGAGAAAACTATTTTTCCTGAAGCAAGGAAGCAACATTTTTTGATAATTTTGAAGTTGAAATATTCTCCGTATTACTAGGGGTCCCGAAACTTTATAAACAATAATAGCGTACGTTTTTATGGAAGAAATTTTTTCGGTACAATTTTCACAAAAAATGGCTCTTTACGGGACCCCCCGCATTAATACAGAGAATTTTTCAACACAAACTATAATATGTTATCCTATTATTATATCATTTCCAGCGAGAACTGCGATGGCTGCGAAAGCGACGTCGTTACCGGTTACTTGAGACCCGCCGCGGAAGCTAAGGCAGGTGCAACAGTTGTAGTAGCAACAGCAACAACAACCACCACCACCACCACCATCACAGAAGAAACGGCCGCAACCGTAGTACCGAAAGAGATGGCCGCGATTCCAAAAGAAAAGCAACATTTATAATAATTATTATTAGGAATTAATTTTTTTACTTCAATATTATATATACTTATCTCAAAATATTATATTTATTTATGTAAATATATGAATATATGTATATATATTACTATTATGTACAACTTTATTGGTTTCCCTTAGCGTTACACAATCCTTATACATTATACAAGTTCTCCGTCTCCCTCTTCTCGCCGCTCTTAGTCTCTGTATTATTCTGGTGTCCCGTACACAGGCCATTTTTTGCAATTTGTCTCTTGAAAATTTATAAACAATAACAGCGATCGTTTTTATAGAAGACAATTTTTTTAGTACAATTTTTCCAAAACAAGGGCACTGTACGGAACACCTCAATAATACTCTCCGTATTTCAGCACAAAGAGCATAAAAAAATATTGCTTCTGCGCTTCAGAAAGTAGTAAGTTCATCGAAAAATCAAGCTGCTTGGTTATATCTCTCCGTCTTCGTCTCTCCTGCGAGCGACATATCTCCCTGTCCGTCGCAGCCCTGCAGGAGAGACGAGGATCTCTCTATCCTTGTCCTACTTCATTCGTCGTAGGTCAGTTACGCTCGGAGAAAAAGCCCAGGCATGATCACTTCGTAGCTCGATCGGAGGCATTCTCGAGAGATCCCCCCACTTGCCCGCCAGCGCGTCCCGCTCCCCGTGGCAGCCGTACCACTGCTCGCAGCACTATGGCCGCTACGGGGAGCGAGACGCGCGGGCGGGACGTCGGAAAGCGCGTAACGAACCAGCCATCTTGGAATACGAATTGTTCAGTATTATAACGATGAACTCTTTCACATTTCCTGAAGCGAAGAAGCAATATTTTTGCATGCTCTTTGCGTTGAAATGTTCTCCGTGTTATTCCGGATCGCCGTAAAGAGCCCTTTTTTGCAATTTGTTTCTTGAAATTTTTTAAACAATAATAGCGTACGTTTTGATGGAAGAACATTTTTTCCAAAAAAGGGCTCTTTACGGCGATCCGGAATAACACGGAGAACATGTCAACGCAAAGAGCATCCAAAGATATTGCTTTTTCGCTTCAGGAAATGGGAAAGAGTTCATCGAAAAATCAAGCTGCTTGGTTATATCTCTGTCTTTGTCTCTCCTGCGAGCGACATATCTCCCTCTCCGTCGCAGCCCTGCAGGAGCACGGTTTATACCATGGGTTTCTACCGTCGGTGCAAGAATAGCAGGAGACACGACGACAGCGCTGCGGCGGAAAGTCGGGAAGCGCGACAGCGAATCAGCCATGATGGCATACTAATTGTTCAGTATTATAACGATGAACTCTTTCCCATTTCCTGAAGCGAAGAAGCAATATTTTTGCATGCTCTTTGCGTTGAAATGTTCTCCGTGTTATTCCGGATCGCCGTAAAGAGCCCTTTTTTGCAATTTGTTCCTTGAAATTTTTTAAACAATAATAGCGTACGTTTTTATAGAAGAAAATTTTTTCAGAACATTTTTTCCAAAAAAGGCCTCTTTACGGCGACGCGGAATAACACGGAGAACATGTCAACGCAAAGAGCATCCAAAAATATTGCTTCTTCGCTTCAGGAAATGGGAAATAGTTCATCGAAAAATCAATCTGCTTGGTTATATCTCTGTCTTTGTCTCTCCTGCGAGCGACGTGTCTCCTATCCTTGTCCTATTTCATCCGTAGTTCACCTCTACGCCGATAGCCTGATAGAGGCGCCACTTTCCAGCACGTGTAGTTACAGCCTCTACACACCTAGTAAATGATGGAGCTAGGTTGCGTCTCGCGCACCCTTAAACCCGAAAATTCACGCGTTGGGCTGACGCAAAGTAGTGGGGAGCGCTTAGACGACGTGACGTCACCCGATCACGGCTACGCGAAGTCGGTAAGGCAGATCGACTGCGTATCGGTCGGCCGGAACATTGCACCCCCCCTTGCCTAGACGCAGTTTCGGCAATAGACGCGAGGCCATCGACTTGCATTTAAAGTATTCTCCACGAGAGAACCATACCGCGTCAAAACCTGTGTTCGTTCGTCGCTGCACATCTTCGCCCTAATTGGTTCAAGAAAGTGGGGAGTGGGTAGTGAAGTGAGAGATGATAGACTCACTGCGCCCCCGCCATCTACATCAGCTCAGAAGGCTGCGCAGAACGATACGTTTCTCTCATGGAGAATACTTTACGACGGTTTATGACGCGGGGCGATTTGCTTCGACGGGCAATCGACACAATTTGACGATTGGTTTTAACATAGTAGTCGCAGTTCGGGCAATTCGCAGGCGCGACGGGAGCTGTCGCATAATTTGTGTACACCGACGAGCTCTATGACGAGTGCACGTTACGCATCGATTGATAAAGGATCGCACTGGTTGTTGACCGCTGACAATCCGATACGATTGTCTTAACGTCGAGAGTGTGAGCTGTGGGCCGGCGTACAAATTGTGCAAGTGCGCTTGAGCGATAACGAGAGAGGTGAACGCCGAGGACCGCGGCAAGATTATCGGGTTTTTTGATCCACATCGACGAGGGAGTGCTGCAAGCGTTCTCCCACGCGCAAGATGCCGTTTGCGTCAGAAAAAAAACGGCTACGCCGTGCGATATTGCCTGAATTTCTTGTGCGAAATGATCGGCCTGTGTTTGGCGAATCCAAAACTGACGAGTTTCGCACAAGAAGCCTCACATGGGACAGCTCTACACCATCCATATACGCTATATGGATAATGTAAAACATAATTTATATTGGATTTACTTCTTAAATTGTATCCAATGCTCCTTCACAAACATAAAGAATTGTTTCCCTTCAGGTATTGCAACTATACTTGTCCTATGTGAAACACGGACGGCTGCACTATATACTGCTATATGGAAAAAGATATTTAATTTTAATACCTGAATTGGCAAATAATATAAGATTTCAGCGACGGTTAAGGGATCTACATGCCCGCGATCCGCTCTATCGATCTTCATCCGGCGCACAGCTCGACAACACAATGCGGTTATACGTAATAACCGAGAAAGCGATGAGAATCTCCACGTGGAATTCGATGCGGCGTGTAACGTGGACGTTTTCTCAGGTCGTTTCTCGGCGTCGAAGCGGGGATCCGGAGACAGTGTTTCCGCGGGCCATGCTGGAGAGAAGTCTCGCAGCCACGCAGGCCCTCGCCACCAAATGAAATCGAGCAATGCTCGGGGAGAAACACCGCGGGACGCTAAATCAGCAGGGTTGCTTCTCCCTGGAACGTGACGCCAATAGGCTTGCGGTGCGAATTGATGTATATCCGCGACGCGATTCCGTACGAAATCCTTCCATTTGGAGGGAGGGCTGGGCATCCACGCGAGCGCTACGGCCGAATCTGTCCACGGATGCGTTGGTATTCGCTCGAGTTCCAACGCTGTTCGGATGTGCCCGACTTGCTTTGCGAGGAGGAGCGTGGCCGACAATTCCAGACGTGGAAGGGTCATTGGTTTGATGGGAGCGACTCTGGACTACGCGGATATAAGAGTTACGCGGAAGGTATCATCGTCGTTTCTGACCCAGATATAGATTACAATGAACATCGCGCGTGGATGCATCGGTGAATCCATGATTCCGACGAAGCGGTCGCGGTCGAGGTGTCCGACCTATCGATCCAGAGTCAGATTTCGAATTTCCGGCAAGTCGGTGCAGAATCGCTTCCACCGACGCGTGAACTCGGGCGGAAGAACATCGTCCCATCCCGTTTTCTAAGTGCATAATTCGCCTACCTACGTAGAACGCGGTTTTCGCTCCATTCTCGCGATCGGAAGCAACGCACATGTGTTCCTCGAGGAACTTCGTGTATTTTTTCCGGAATTGAGGACGCGACGCGAGTGCCTTTTCGCTCCGCAACAATATTCGAAGCGCCGCTGATCGCGAGCCCCCGAGCTCGCAAGGGTTTCTTTTGCGAACGGCAAACGCACAATGTGTCGCCCGGTTTGGTCGCGGGAATGAGTATTACATTGACGCTCGGAGTCTGTCAGCATCGCTTCGCGCCGAGTGTTCGGCTTCTCCTGGACCCAGAATTTCTGTAGAAGCTAGAGGTCCCGGTCGACGCCGCAGTGGAAGCTGGAGACTCCGACGGACGCAGTCTGAGTGAATACGAAGACTGCAGGATCTGGGATGACCAACCAAGTGCGGTGAGTTGGGCGACTGGAGCGTCGTCAACCCCCCGCCTGATGTCGGGTCGACTGATGCGACTGTACACGTCGACGCCGATCACGGTGTCGATCGGCTGCGAATCCAGGTAGGAAGGGTCAGCCAACTGCAACCCTTGTATGTGTGACCAACGTGCGTGCGGATTTGCCACGGCGGGTGCAGAATGTGTCAGTTCGGGTAAAATAAAGGCGTTTACTTCGCAGACGTAAGTCTCGGTGAGCGATCATATGACGAACGTGGAGACGCCCCGTGTCGTCACATTATGATCCGCTCTGATGCCGTAAATAGGCAAGCAGCCTGCCGTGGAAGTGGCAATCGTTGGCAAATGGACTCCTTGATGAAGGAGACCTCGGAAGCTGTCCACGTTGGTGGAAATAACGTTGACGAGTGCAGTCTCCTTGGGCGAGATAGGAACGACGTGGTGAACAGTTGCAGATGAAGACTCGTCTGTCGGTGCTGACTCCGAGGACGCTGAGGTGACGGTGGAGGCTTCGTGCAACGACGGATGGTGTCGCGAAGCGCATTTCGTGCACCGCTTAGTGCTGCGACAGGCCTTTCGTGGGTGGTTACCCAAGTAGTTGCAGTAGCGTCGATGTTGGGTAACGAGCTACTTTCGGAGTCTTCGAGAGATATTGAGTGCAAGCTCCGAAATAGTGATCCTCGGTGCATAGAATGCAACGTTTCTACGACGGAGCGTGCGATCGAGCGCTGGACGATCGCGATTTCTGTGCCGTCGTGACAGCTTTTGCTCCCTCGATCGAAGTAGGTGTGCATATGCGATGTTGCAGAAAATCGTCAAGGACGGAGAACTCCGGATACTCGGTTTGATCCGCAATTAGAAGCTCCCGCGCTTTCAGCGACTCCGAATCCAGCTGTCGAGTTGCCCAGAATAGTATAAACGACCTCCAATGCAGAACTTGACATTTGAGTCCCTCGAGCGCGTTAAGTACTCGTTTCACTGTCCCGCGAATTTCCTGAAGCTCCGTCGCAGATTCCGACTTCGCCGTGGACGCGTGTGTTGTCGTACTGTCCGACGATGAACTGCCACGCACGTTCGAAATGATCGCCGTCAACCGGTAAATTGCGGACGAGATCGAGAACGTCGCCGCTAAGACTCGGGAGAAGATGATGAAACTTCTCGGTTTCGTCGAGGCTCGGGTTGTTTAAAACCAGCGACGTGAACAAAGCTTTGAATGGCGGCCAGTCTTTAAAGTCGCCGGAGAAATTCGGAACGTCGATACGGCGGAGTTTTGTCGATGATGTTGTCTTCTGTTGACCACGGGAGCTTGAACGTTCGCGCGAGTCGGAATCGCGGGGCGAGACGTGCTTGAGCATCTCGCATAGCGTGGCTTGAGTTTCGATGAACTCCTCATCGCGAACCTCACACGCGTACTGTAGGTCGCGGACGTAATAGTCGTGATTCTGGAGATCGGCTGTGCATAATTCCTGGAGCTGTAGATGGTTCGCCCGGAATTCGTCCCAGTTGCGCAAGAGTGCATCCAACCGTGCTTGTATGTAGGTCTCCGCGAGGTTGGCCATCCCCTTTTTCTTCGTGTTAACGATGATGCGGTGAATATTCTTGTGCAATTCGAATTGCAAGGCGATGCAATTTTTGGCCGTTGACATTTTGAACGTAACGGTGCGGCAACGAGCACGAGCGCGACGATAACACCAAACAAGCGAGCGGGTGGCAACGGCCACTGAAACGATTTGCATGTACTGTGCGATTTGCCGTTAATCGCACACACGTTCGCTGATGCGTTTGCACGAATGTATTCACCCACTAATCGTGATCTCAGATTGAGATGCTGAGAGCATCTCAATCGATCCGGCTCGGAGGACCAAAATGTTAGAGATCGGATACGAGGAATAGTGGGATACTTATACAGAAAACACAACAATAAACGTAATGACTAGACTGCGGATTTTATGCATTTATGACAAAAATGGGTACGTACAATTTAAAGCAGTGGACTTGTTCAAAATATTTAAGGACATCAATGTATTAGTTTCAGCTTAATAGGATAATTAAAAGAAGAATAGAATTTTTATTTGGCTCCTGTGTCCAGCAATCAATGCATATATTTTTTATTTTGCATAAAGATCCGCAGTCTAGTAATGACTAACGATACGCGACGAAAATCGGGATGACGAAAACGAGAACGAAAGAGAGGTAACGGCTAAACGAAAGCGGTGATACGGACGCGATAAGTATAAGCGGTTGCCGTTAACTAGAATGAGACGATCTGACGTTATAAACCAGAAAATTCACGCATTAGGCTGTCGCAAAGTGGCGGGGGGGGGGGGGCTTAGACGCCGTGACGTCACCCGATCGCGGCTACGCGAAGTCGGTAATACGGATCGGCTGCGTATTATTACGACTTGGCAACATCGAATCAAGATGTCAGATATTTAAACTCAAATAAAAATAACGAATAAAGATACATGTGATCTCATCTCTGCGAAATACTCGTCACGAATATAACAATGGAATAAATCATCTTGCTACATCGAGTTTCGTATAAATCGGAAGGTTAAGACGAAATCGTTCCATTGAAATCTTACAGATAGACTTCCGTAGCCAAAATCTGACAGATACACCGTTAGATACATGGTGGCGCTGCCTTCCACTCTCAAATAATGGCTAAAGATGTACTGAAAATTCTCAGCTGTATCTTACGGTTAGTGCTTCTCGAATAACTTCTCGCCGCTAGAGGCGTTGAATACGCATACGCCGTTACTTCGAGCTTCGATAACCTACAGATGATGAATGAAATTTCTGGAGAGTATCTTACAGATAAACTATGTCGAATATGTATTTCAGAAAAATAAGTACAAATAAAAGATAAACGAAAGTTATATTTAGTTTATTAGATTTAGAAAGTTATAGTTAGTTTATTAGATTTATTTTATTATTATTTTATTTAGATACAAAAATTGCCCATCTCATACGTTGATCAAGTATCCAAAGCTACCTTATAGGGCCAGGATTCTGAAAATATCAAAGCAAATTGGAATTGGCCAATTAACAATTTCGAAGACAATTTCGGAATATAAATCTACTGGGAATGTTTCGTCTCCGAATAGAAAAAGGTCACGACTGAACATACTGGAGCAGACATCCGAGGAGGATGTCTTAGCTATCAGGAGGAAAGTGCATGACTTTTGGTTAGGAAAAGAAATACCGAACATGCAGAAAATTGTAGAAGCAGTGAATAGTGACCCAGATTTACCAGACTTCAGCAGGACTACATTATATAAACTGCTGAAGCGTATGGAATTTAAATTTATCACACGTGCGCGCAATAGTGCACTAATTGACAAGTCATACATTATTTGTTGGCGACAACAATATGTCCGCAAGATCCAGCAGTTCCGTGCCGAAAGACGGAAAATTTATTATTTAGATGAAACATGGATCAACGCTGGCGATTGCAGAAAAAAGCTATAGGTTGACACCGGTGTAACCTGCCCGCAAAATGCAGCTGGCGCAGGTTGTACGAGCTGAGTGATAAATTACAGCCGATATACGACAAAACGGTGTAGATGAATCCGCTAACCGAAACGGAGAAGTTAAATTTTCGTACGGCCACGCATTGCCACGTCTGCGAGAAACCGTTCGACACTTCCGACGCGACGAGGGTGCGCGATCATTGTCATTTCGCGGGCACGTATCGTGGTCCGGCTCACGACGGATGCAATTTGAGCTATCGATCTTCGTACGTAATACCGGTGGTTTTCCATAATTTGTCAGGCTACGATGCACATTTCATCATCAAAGAATTAGCAAACTCGTTCGAGGCACGGATAGACGTGTTGCCATTGACGAAAGAGAAGTATATCTCGTTCACGAAAAACGTTCCCATCGAGACAGGGAGAGTGCAAAGTTGTTGAAATTCCGCTTCATCGACTCGTTCGAGTTCTTGAACTCTCGAGTCTAGACAAGCTGTCGTCATATTTGGACAAAAGTAAATTACGCATATCGTACGAGGCGAATTAGCACATCTTTCCGACGACGATTTCAACCTTTTGACCAGAAAAGGCGTTTTTCCATACGACTATCTGACATCGAACGATAAATCAAACGATACATGTTTGCCGCCGCGCGAAGCATTTTACAATCGGCTATATGACCGCGAGATATCTGACGTCGATTACGTTCACGCGAATACGGTTTGGTCGCGTTTCGCTATACGAACGCTAGGACAGTACAGCGATTTATACTTAAAATTGGATGTACTGTTTGTAGAAATCTTCCATATCATTACTGTATAATCACGACTGCATAACAGTCATATGCGTGCTATCTGCTTTCGGGGACACTCTGGCTATAATAAGAGATATCACTGAACCGACCTTGAGGCAGCAGACTGCGCCAACTCCTGAGTTGTACCTGGGTGATTATCACATCCCTTATCACAAGACTGTAAGGGATGGCTCGGGAGGGACCGGCCCACCCCCCGATAGACCGGTCACACCACTGGACCACGTTCGACCACCCAACGCTTCCGGGGTCGAGTTTCCACTGATATGCGCCGATGAAGCTCCCGGTCGCTGTCTCGGATGTCCGGCCACGCGACATCTGGTCCCGGTCCCTACCGAGGCCCGGTTACAGATTTTTTGAAGTCGAAGGATGTACGTTCGCGAAGATGCGCATTGTTGCTTGGAGCATCTATCATCTCAGTCATTTGTTGTTCCTGCCTTGTGTGATGTGCGGGTCAGTGCGCCTCGTTGTCTATTAGACCCTTGCGAGGTGGCGCGGTTTATGGGGGAGCTGGCGGTATGCATTGTTTGCTCCCTGGACGATCGTGTTGGCAACGGGACCTTGTCCAACGATCAGTTGAAGGTCCTTACGAGTTTGAGTTGGGGACAGTTGCGATGTTTAGAGGCGAGGTTGGGATTGCCGAGAGGTCGCAGAAGGCGATCCGTCATGCAGTCTTTGGTAGTGTTTTTGTATAAACTGCGAAATGGGAGTTCTCACGAGATGGTACAGACTGTGTTCGGACTCACACATCCGCGGATAGTGTCCGAGTCTTTTCACGAATGTCTTTCTGCTTTTGATCAGAATGTTTTGCCATCAGGGTTTGGTATGAGTGCCAAAACGCGGGAAGAGTTATTACGTGACGAAACTGCTTCATTCGTAAGACGGTGTTTTAGACTGCAGGACGATCAATTAGTGGTGATTTTTTATGGCACTTACGTACGTCATCAAGTAAGTGCAAACGAGGGATTCAATCGAAGGATTCAATCGAAGGATGTTTAACGTCCAGAAACAGTCACCGCTGGCTAAACCCTTCACCATCTGTACCACCACCGGCTATATTATTAATATTGCGGGGCCTTACAGCGGAACCATGAGCGATTCCGCTATAATCAAGAAGATATTGTCGGATCCGGGTGGACTAAGGACCCTACTTCGTCCAGGGGGATGGCTGTGTTGTCGATCGGGGCTTCCGTGGTGACGCGCAGTATCTCAGGGATTGCGGTTATATCGTGCTGATACCTACGTGCCGGGATTGAAGGGCCCAGCTTACCACGTGGGAGGCCAACCTGTCACGGTGCATCTCAAGGGTTCGGTGGGTCGTGGAGGCTGTTCATGGAGCAATCGGACAACGTTTCAAATTGTTGTACCATCGTCTCGACAACCGGCTACTACCATATCTGCGGATTTTGTGCAGGATAGCAGCCTATATATTAAATGAATTTGGTGCCCGATTCACCGTCGATCCAACAACCTCCGCTTCCGTGGAACATCGGATGATCATGCGGTTTGTCCGGAAAAAACCCATTGCTGGACTCCCTACGATCCGAGCTACGAGAAGAAAAGGAGTACGCGTCCTACAATGAGGCCGATTTCCCGATTTCTCCCGGTTGACCGAATTTGGTCTCGTGGTATTGTTTGCTGGTGAGTTTAAGTCTCGTTTCTATTTTCCCTACATTGAGATTAATATTATGTATATGTATATGATGTATTGGTGAAGTTTGTTTCTCGATCGTAATTGTTTGAATAAGAGGTAATGATTTCGGCGCCAGGTTCGATCAATTATAAACATACAGCAAAGTCCGCCAGTCCCTCGAACTCTACCCTTAGCGCCTCGAGACCTCTGTGACCACCCAGCTTAACCAACTAGGTATAGGCGCATCCCAATATGGCACCTTGGCCCACCCTCATCCGATTCATAAGACCATCGAGACTTATTTGCTCCATGAGCATTGGAGGGCCCTTGCCACCCAGGAGGCCTCCGTGTTGTTCATGAAGTCAGCCAAATTCGAGAAGCTTCAACGCTTCCAACCAAAATTCACACGTCTGATCAACGTTGCTCACGTGCCTCGAGACGTCTCCCGTTACCCTGAATCTCGCTGCGAGTGGATTCAGACTCCCCTCGCTTTCATGCACGATGCACTATTGTATTATTCCCCCGCTCAGATCTATGATCTGTTTTAAAACTCCCCTGCGATGATTTCTCTCTAAACTCTGTCTCATGAGAAAAGGGACTTGGGTAACGACCAGTTTGTGTCGTTCGCTGCGCAGGTTCGCCCTGATTGGTAGTACTCCCAATGCACAACGCATGCGCGCAGTGGCACTGAAGCAACGCCACGCGCTGCAGACTGCCTCATTCGCGTTCTACCGGGTGTACTCAGGTGTACTGCATTACGCACGCTTCCACAGTTTTCTTTGTCTTGTCTTTGCACAGTGTTTTTGAAGTGTTTCGATAAAAAATGGAACCGGGACCATCCTCCGCTTTATCTCCACGCAAGAGGAATCGAAAAGGAAAGGTAAGCTCGCATTATACATATTAATAATGCATTTCGATTACATAAAATGCGCGTCGGCGATGCGAAACATTTTTCAAATATTTAGCTGTTCTTTAATCAATTAAAAATCTTTATTTCAAATCTTTTTTCTGTTTTTAGTTCGTTTTATCTGGCCAAAAGCAGGTAATAATTAATCTGTATAAACAGATTAAGGAGAAGGATCCCGACATCACCTATGCGGCGGCAATAAATTCCCTGTCGCAAGAGACGGGAATTGGGAAAAATACGATGAAGAGAACGATTGCGGAATACAAAAACACAGGCACCGTGACGTCGCCGAACAAAAAAAAGATTCGGCTCAATATATTGGAGAGGACATCGAACGAGCATATTTTGGCCATCCGGCGAAAGGTGTATGGATTTTGGGCCCGACGGAAAATTCCGAACCTTTCGAAAGTGATGGAGGCCATTAACGCCGACGATGAACTCCCGTCGTTCAGCCGAGCGACGTTACACCGGCTGCTGAAACGGATGGAGTTCCGATACCTGAGACGCAAGAGGAACAGCGCTCTCATTGATAAAGAGTATATTGTTAACTGGCGGCAAGAGTAAGTAACAATGTACATACGACAATGGTTTTTATAAAAAAAAATCGTGCTATATAGTGTCACGATTTTATTTTTTAATTTAAATTGTTACTTACAAAAATTTATTCTTTACTTTTAGCTACATTGACGATATTTGAAAATACCGTGCGGAAGGACGCCACATTTATTATCTGCACGAGATGTGGTATAATGCCGGGGACTGCGTCCGGAAATTATGGATGGACACGACGGTCAGCAGCCCAAGGAATGCTGAAGAAAGTCAGCTCACCACCGGCATACCTCCTCCCGCCGGAAAGGGGAAAAGATTGATAATAGCTCACGTCGGGCCAGAAGACGGGTTTCTACCTGGGGCCCTCCTCTGTTTTGATGCCGTGAAAAGTTCTGGAGACTACCATTCAGAAATGAACGGGGACACATTTTTGGATTGGTTTAAGAAATTTTTGCCCACGCTGCGCGAAGGTTCAGTCATCGTAATGGATAACGCTCCATACCATAGCATTCAACAAGATAAATTTCCGACCATGTTGTGGAATAAAGCACGTATCGTCGAGTGGCTGCATGGTAAGGGGGAAACAATGCAACACGACCAATATGTCAAATCTAAATTAATAGAAATTGCCCAAAAGTATAAACCACCGGGCAAAAATTATGTCGTAGATAATTACGCTAAAGAAAAAGGGCATATTGTTCTACGCACTCCCGCTTACCACTGCGAGTGTTCCAATAATTGATAAAATGGCGCAGCCCGAGAGAATGTTCCTATCGACGGTATACTGCTGGCGTGAGTCAGGAAGCAAAGTCATCAAGACGAACTTTTTCAGCATGTCAGGTAATGACGAAAAGCACCTATTCAATATAGATTCGATTGGCTGTCAGGTGGGGAGCGATATTTCACGTGGTTACCGCGATTCATCGGAAACGGAAAGTTCGCTGTACTGCCAGAAACGAGGCTAAAGGTAAATGTGGAAGATTTCTTCAACGGAAAAATTTCTGGGTTCGCTCTGAGAAAACCGGAATCCTCCATTAAAATGAACGTCGCCAAATCTCTTACCGGAGACAAGGCTGTTAGATTCTGTGACGTGTTGACCTTTGATGAAACTGAAGGACAAATAAACTTTGGTGGAGTGGTATTCGAAAGAAGGGCCAGACCGCCTAAAAGTGAAAAGAAAGATTCGAAGTCTGAATCGGAGAAGGCTTTCAAAGGAAAAGAAGCAGAGACGGCAAAACCGAGAGCAAAAGAAGTGGAAAAACGGAAGGCAAATGGCAAAAAAGGAAAAGATAGTTCAGAAAAGCACGTTGAGGTGGAAAGTTCGCGTGGGCAAAAATGAAAGACTTCATCAGGAAGCGAAACACGATCTACAAGTTGGCAGATGTCCGTCAACTTGTAGGTCAAGCCGTGGAAACTGTGTCCGCCGAAAATTGGCAGAATTATATTCGGCATGCAATAGGGGAGAAAACCAGACTCTATGAAGTAGACAGGACGGTTGATTCCGTTCTGGATGATCATGGCGACTGGGTGGCCACGTCTGATGACTCGGACATCGACGTGTAGCTTATTTGTAAATAGTTGTATGTAAATAGTTTTAAGTTTGTAAATAGTTTATAAATAGTTTTAAGTTTGTAATAGTTTGTAAATAGTTTGTAAATAGTATTAAGTTATAGTTTGTGAATAGTTTTAAATCATATTCTTTGTGTGTAAATCGTAATTTGTACATTTTTTGTAGATAAGTATTAATATATTGTACATACAATATATTAACACACATCTACAAAAAATGTACAAATTATATATAAAATTAAATAAAATATATTAAGTCTTTACATAATTCAATCATATTCTTTGTGTGTAAATCGTAATTTGTACATTTTTTGTAGATATGCGTTAATATAATAACACATATCTACAAAAAATGTACAAATTATACAAATAAATTAAATATTGTGACGTTGCAAGCGTGCGACGTCACTTCGCCGTTTGAACTCGGTCAAACAGCCGAATTACGTGTGGACCGGACCGACCTTTTTCGGTTACGTAAGCCACCCGCAGGCCATAAGAGCACTCCGAGAGGAAAATCTTCCGATTTCGTGCACCGTACTAATGCCATCTGTTGTGCGTACGGAGTACGACGTTTCAGGCAATTATCGACCCTAAAGAAAGCGTACGAGTCCGAAAAGGTGCCGAAGGATCAAATACCGAATAAAAGGATGGCCAACGAACAAATCCGGCGCCGGAAGCAGCAAAACAAGTCATCACACACGGGCGAACAAACCCGGAGGCGCCGTCGTGGGACGAAGAGATCCTATAGCGAACAACAGCATGCCCGAGCCCCGCCGCCGTCTCATCCCGCTCAACTAGGATCTCAGCGTGGGTGGTGTGTCGAATTGGCTGCCGAGGATTATGCGAACCGCTCGCCGAGGGCGAGCGGGAATTCAAAGGTCGCGGTAAATTAAGTGGTCGCGTAAAGTCTGGGGCCCTAGGACTTTTTCGTAGTTGCGATCCTGCGACAACCTAGTTACGTTGCGTACGGCACCTATCGGAAAATTCGGCAATACGCTCGGAGTGGGGGGAACCAGGATCGATGCGTTCCGTCGATGCGGATCGAGGACTCACTGTCGCACAGAGGCTCGTAGAGACTAGTCGCGTTTCCGCTTCATATAATCTCGCCCTTGTTCCGAATATCGAATCCCGATCAGTTTCGCGTCGCGGGTGGCTTTCCTTTCCGGATCCAGCGCTGAATCTCGATCAAGGGGCAACCTCCAACGAGGCGTGAGAGGTCCGTCGGTAGCGGCAAGAGCGAATATCGTCAACGGTAAGTCGATTCTGTGATTCCTCGATTCGTTAATCGTGGTGGCTCGTGTTATTCGCGCGAGGACGACACGTGTTCGTCTCGTCCTCGGAGATTTCGTAAGAGCCGAGGCGCAGGGCGCCTCGAGCCTTCGCTCGCGTCCTTCTCAAGGACGCTGTGAGCCTTCGCGACAAGAGTTCCCTTCGTAAATCGGAAGTCTTCCTCGGGAGTCGTGTCGGTATCGAATTAGTCTCGAATAGTATTCGGTTCGGATAGTCGGCGACGGTGGGAGCGTAGGCGGAATTACGCGTGAACCGCGGCGGTCTACGCGCCTCGAATCCCGCGTACGACCGTGGATTATCCATCGCACGTCGGCAATTTCGCTTCGCCTCGGACTCTCGCGACAGTCGTAGGAATTGCGCCGTTCATCCGCGCCTCGCGGAATCTTGTATCGACGAACAAATCGAATATTGTACCGTAGCATCGTACGTCCGCGATAGAATCACGATAGACTAACGCGCTCAGCGAACGATCATCTTCCGCTAAAGTGTACAAGGAGCGCGGGCTCCCGGTTCGCGGCCTCGTGGCCGCTCGCCTGTATCTTTTACTTTCGTGACCATTAAAGATTAAGAGCCAATTCCGTTTGTTGATTCTTCACCTGCGAGATCCGTCCTGCCGTGAGGGCTGTCCCCGTTATCTCCTGCGCTCGAATCATCTGGCCGTTCGCGTCATTATTTCAGACCGCGTTTCGTGGGGGGCTTGACTCTCGGACTCGGCTTCCCCGAGTTCGAGGTCACCATCGTGTTTCGCGTGGTATTTTCTAAATACCTGGCGCCCGAACTATCGTCGCGTTGTTCGTTCAAGCCTCCACCGAGTTCCGCCTTTGCACCGAGAGGACCGTGTCCGCACGGCCGCGCACGGCCCGGTCTCAGAGCCTATAAAATCTCGGGGTTGACCGTTTTTCGTCGGCCATAAAACCGTTCGAAAAAGGGACAACGTCGCAATATATTATTTATTACGCGTGCAAATAGTCCCGATTTCCCATTCCGAATAATTTCATGCTAACCCGTTTCATTCTCCGGTACACCGCGTACATGAATACTCGCGTCGAGACAGTAGGGAGTGGGAGCTCGGAGGCTAGCAGCAAGGCGCTGCGATCAGTCGAGCTGGGCGGAACGAGTCCCTTCTTTCATGAGACAGAGTTTACGCGAGCCTCGTCGTTCCTCCTGAGACTTATCATGGCATGGAGTCGCTGTATCCTCACGTTTACAACCACACTGTCATTGGGAGCATCCTGCATTACACCCTTGAGGGCAACGCTAGCGGTCATTATTACCAACCCCTCAACGCGAACCAGTGGTTGTCCACCAATCTCATTCACGGACCCCACTTTTCTCTCTCGGTCACCGTACTCGAGAGCTTCTACTCGGTGCACTCGCTCCTCATAACCCGCGTACTCCCCTCTGCTGTGGCCCGAAGTGCCCCTGAGCGGGAGTTCACGGCTCCGCCCTGCTTCTTGCTCCCGAATCCCGTCAACTCTGATCTTAGCATCCGCAGTCGCCTCGTCCCTCGAGACGTTTATAATGCGCTTTTCACCTATGTTCGCGCCGTCCGCACGCTCCGAGTGACGGATCCGGCCGGCTACATAAAAAAAAAATTATCTTCCATCAAAGATAAAATTCCTTTAACAAAAAATTGTAATATTGTTTATCAAATACCATGTACGGGTTGAAATTTGACTTACATTGGACAAACAGGCAGGCATTTGGACACACGCATAACAGAACATAGACGTAACATTTTCCTTCCTTTGACACAGCATACTGCTTTAACGAAACACTCATTAGATTCTGACCATCATTTTGATTTTCATAATGTGAAGATTATTGACAAGGAATCTAACCTACAGCGCAGATTACACTGTCCAACAAATTTCAACTTTTTTTATGATTTCAATATACTGTTGGGTCCTTCTTATAGAGTTTTTTGCGCTGATTCCGAATCTGTCCTTAATTTTCTTCCAATACGCACAGTTTTTGAAAAACATGGCTTTGAAAGAAAAACATATTTTTCAACTTTAAACAAATATTGTGATGTTATTATAAAAGATATTGAATTGATCTTTACAGCAAAAGATTCTGTAGACTTTCCCGAATACAATGATATCCAATATTAATACATTATGATTATTTAAACATGTTTAAACAATGATCAAAGACGGAGAGACGCCACTTTTGCACCAATTTTTGAGAATATTTTTCAATTTATCTCAAAAAATTAAGGTCCAGCGGAAAATCGAACTATACCACGCGATAGAGCAGACTTTTATCTTGAGAAACCACCCTTTCAAGTTTGTAACGTCGACGTTTTTTTCGAACCAGAAAGCAAAATATCTTCGCCCGACATGAGTTGTCACTAGTGGCGCTCACCACCAGAACGGTCGTTCGCCGCTCCGTATCCCGTCGCTGCGCCGTATCCCGTCCTGAGCGCCACTGGCGGAAACTCATGCCAGGCAAAGATATTTTGCTTTCTGGTTCGAAAAAAACGTTCATGTCGCAAACTTCAAACGGGGGTTTTTCAAGATAAAAGTCTGCTCTATCGCGTGGTATAGTTCGATTTTCCGCTGGACCCTAATTTTTTGAGATAAATTGAAAAATATCCTCAAAAATTGGTGCAAAAGTGGCGTCTCTCCGTCTTTAATCATTGTTTAAACATGTTTAAACAATCATAATGTATTAATATTGGATATCATTGTATTCGGGAAAGTCTACAGAATCTTTTGCTGTAAAGAACAATTCAATATCTTTTATAATAACATCACAATATTTGTTTAAAGTTGAAAAATATGTTTTTTTTTTTCAAAGCCATGTTTTTCAAAAACTGTGCGTATAGGAGCAAAATTAAGGACAGATTCGTAATCAGCACAAAAAACTCTATAAGAAGGACCCAACAGTATATTGAAACCAAATTTGGTGTTGGACAGTGTTATTATTGGAAACCATTCATATGATTAAACAACAAAGCGTAAATCTTAGGTACGAAACACCTAAGATTCATGATTACTACGCGGCATTACTGAATCAGTAATGTGTTATGATGATTTTTCCAATATAATTTAGATTCTACTTTCCCATCTTCACAATTTTTTTTTCGTTTTACTCTCATTATATGAGGTACAACCACAAATGAGTGTTGATATAATAAAATGTATTATATAAAAAGGAAACTTTGTTACAATGAATAACTTTGATTTAAATGTTCTGTACGCTGTTCAAATTTGCCGCCAGAGGTGATTTTGTTTCACCATATATCGATATCGATCAACCAATCAGTAAACTATGTTGTGACGTGGCAGATTTAGCCTACGTCACTCCGAACCTTAGACGAAAGACCGGGTCACCGAAAATAGCGGTACAATAACGAAACGGCTATAACGAGCGCTCTCCCTGGGACATCCGAACGCCCGAAGAATAGAATTATCGCCTTTGAATGTCGCGCCGCCGGGCGCGACAAGAGTTTTCAGGAACCACCGAAATCGGCGAGGAGCCCCATACCTGTCTCCGGCCGCCGATTGGCGGAAGGCCGCAAGCGAAGACGCTCGGAACACCAATCACAGGGCGCCGCTGGCGAGGAAGACGGCGAGGATTGGACCGAGCCCGGATCTGTCAACCCGGAGAAAGCGGCGAGGCTGTTAAACATAAGGACGATCAGCAGTCCACCCTCGTCGACGTCTCATCCGGAAAATGCCATGAGAGCTACACCGGAACGGCTCGGATCCATGGATGCCGACTTACCGCCTTATATCGGCCGGGCTTCGGAAAAATAGAAAATACCGAAGGCCCGGGCCGACATGTCATCGAGTCGTCCCTGCGCCCAGAAACAACGTGATTGGCCCGAGCGTCGCCGAAGACGAGAGTGGGGGGAAAACTCGCTTCCGCGTTCCGAACCATCTCGAACTGGGCCACTGGGTCGAAGGACTACTTACGGGTAACACGTGCGAACCTTTAGACCGCGATATAACAAAGTAATTTTGCGACAGCCGCCATCCCAGCGATATTGGTCAGTGCCGGTCAGGCTTTATTTCGATATCTTTTGTGACCAGTTCGTGTTGGTTCGGGGACGTTATTTGAGTTCGCGAAAGTTCGTACCGCGGTGTACCGCGTGTTTCCCCGCGTTTACCGTTGACCAGGAGTCGCTCTCCTGAGAGGCTCGCGAGGCCGCGGATCGTGTGTCGCCGAATCCTCGTGCACGAGCTATTCGGGACCCACGATATTCGCCCGGTAATTCTTCGGGTTACCCTCGGATCGTTCCACGGGAGGATAACGCGCCGTATTCGTTTCGTGTCGTTCACCGTTCGCACGTTTCGCCCAGTCTCGAATTAGGAACGCGTACGTCACCGGAGCTCGGTCGAATTCGTGCCCTCGTGGCTTGTAAATTCACGCGAAGTCCTGTGACGACCGAGCTCGACGCGATAGAAGTTATTCCGCGCGATCGGCCGAACAGCCGCCGTCACTTTCGTGTTCGCGCCGGCAAAGCTATTGACTACCGCCGGCAACGGCCGGCGGATTGTATGATCATCTCGTTTTAATAAACGACTATATTTTGCCCGAGATCTACCGAGTAGCTTCATTTACCGTGAGAAACGTTCTCGTCGCGGGGAATGCCCCGTTCCTTTCCTCACGTGGTTCCCTGGACCTGTTCGCGGCCGTCACCGGCCTAAACGATGTTCGCAGATTCGACGTCGTTTTGAGAACCGAACGAATCGTTCGAGAGTTTCGCGTGGTACGGTATAGTACCTGGCGCCCGTTCACTTCGTGTCCAAATTTGTCGTTCCGTTCGAATCTGCGAAGATCTTTTGTCTCGAGAGGACCACGTGTCGCGCGACCGAGCGTGGCCCGGTCGCAAGGCCATAATTTCTCGAAGGCGGTTATCTCTCGGTTCGCCGGGAAATAAACGCCGTGACAAATTGGCACCCGAACATTGCGGAAATCTCGCCGTAAAAAGCGATTTGAGATAGGCTTTTTAAAAAAGAGACGCGTGAGGAAGCTCGAGGCTCTCACGGGAAAATTCTAATTTCGAAAGCAAAACGTGTGAATTTGAATCGGGCGAGCGAAACGGTCGCGTAGTAGAGAAGCACGACCCGTCCTTGAGCGGTACTTTCTTTGTCTCGCTCGAACCAACGAACCAGCACCTCGTAAACACAGCAACAGGCTGTTGAAAAGATATTACGGTGTCACGTCGTATTTACAACAGCCTGTTCTCTGTTCAAGGTCTTCTACGAGGGTCTTTGTTCATTATATTTTCGAATTTCGTGTGCCATTCCGCCGTTACAATATACCGGGTGTACATAAAATTTATTTTCAGGATTCATGATCAGAAAAGGAAACGTGATCGCGCGTATTCTCGGCGTAATAGCACACAGCGTGCTAACAATAATAGTAATAATTTCGGTAATTCTATTTGGCTTCATCTGGATAACATTGTTTATTCCATCATTAATTCATTATTTAATAAACATTAACGGATCTTCGGGTAATTTGGTACTAGTATTAATAGTGTAACTTGACTTTGATAAATTAACTAGATTACAGATAAAATAATTAAAATTCAAATAAGATTAAACAAAGTTAAAAACGAATATAAAATTCAACCTGATCAAGTAATAGCAATCACGCTTCCTTCGCAGTCTGATTATTAATTTTTTTCTGTTACATTGCAATATTGTCTGATTATACGCTGCATATTTATTGTGTTTATATAATTGTGTTTGGACCTCGTTATTGGCGGAGGGGTAACGCTTGACTTCGAGGGAGAGGGACACACCACCGAGTGTGACCCGCCCGAGAATCGAGAGTTTCGCCCCGTAACCCCCAATACGAGGGACAATTTATAAATTGTTTATTGTGGGTAATACCGCTACGGGATTAGGATTGCCCCTAGAGGTGGTCCACCCGTAGAGGGCCACAATACCATAATACATTTTTTTTATATATTATTCTCCTCTGGTATACCATTCCACTTTCCTCAATAATCACCAACTCCTAATATTTAAACATTGAACTTATTGTCATAATTTATGCAAATTGTTTCTTTTTTTTCTCGGAATGGCACACGGTTGTTAAATTGCAATTATTGGGAATTGATAATAAAGAGAAAACTCTCGGTCGCGGGGAAGGTACCGCATATAGCGTAATCCACCCGCGGCTGCGATATTCTCGCATAATTTCACCTCGTTGTTATATTTTGAGTATGTTCATGCTGTTTCCCAAAAATTAATCCCACATGCAAACTGTTTTTTTATATGAATTTTTTTTGTGTTATACATGTGGTGGAGGAAGTTGGTTTGTTGTCCGGTATATCGTCCGTAGTCTAGACGAATATAATCCCCTTGGCGGTTGAACTCAAAGTAGTTCAACAAACCCCTTGGCGGTTGAATTATAAAAAATTCAACAATTAAATTTGCGGGACCCTTTTATAAAATTTAGTGAACAATTTGCGAAAGCTACCGGTAGCGTCTTGGTGAGCACGCAGTAATACTGTCGACGGGCAGGTGCGTGTGAAATTAGTGAAAAGGGTCCACTTTAGGGTTTAGATTGGGTTGCTGTTTTCCCCTTTTGGCGCAAAATAAATCGAGAAAGAGCTGGGAAGAGGCAATAGGTAGAAGTAAATTCGTAATTCGCGACGGTAACGAAAAAGTCGAACGTAGTAAATAACGCGGGAAATTAGCGAAACGAAAACGAGTAAACGTCCTCTCTGCCTAAAGCGTGATATATCGAGAATATTTTGTTTCGGGTTAAACGGCCGCGGGTACGGGAGCTCTGTTTCGAATTTGGTATCGAGATTCCCGAATCAAAATGAGAAGTATGTTGAATTTACCGAAACTGGAACACGGGAACGACGGCGGAGAATCGGACTACGGAGACGCGTTGGATCATATAGCGGCCCTGCGCATTAACCCGCAAGAGAAAAATGAAGGCGGCGGCAGATCACCGCCCCGCGAATTTAATTTAAGGGTGCCGCAGGATCAAAGGTGGAGACCGTGGTCTCCCGAACGACACCGTAGTCCGGTATCAAATATGCCGAGAACGAATACCGAACCCCATAGCGACCCCAACGCGGAAGTGCCAAGCGGAGCAAGACCCCGAGAACTAAATTATCGAGGAACGCCCATCGCCGAAATAATTAGGCGATGGAGATTAAAGTTCTCCGGTATTCAGGGAGAGGACCCAGAAGAATTTCTGGAAGACCTCGAATATCACAAACAATATCATGGCATCGAAGATATGGAATTAATCGACTGCGTAGCAGTTTGTCTCGGGGACACAGCAAAGCGTTGGCACAAACGCAAGGGAAGTCGTTGCAGGAATTGGGGAGAGTTCGCGGCCGCGTTCCGAGAATTTTTCGGAG
This sequence comes from Lasioglossum baleicum, assembly GCF_051020765.1. Lineage (NCBI taxonomy): Eukaryota > Metazoa > Arthropoda > Insecta > Hymenoptera > Halictidae > Lasioglossum > Lasioglossum baleicum. The sequence goes on from NC_134945.1 coordinate 5,099,381, forward strand.
ATCCCGAGTATCAATTTAACCTGGAGCGTAACATTAGAGAACGGTTCCAGGATGAAGCAGAGCCCGTCCGCGAATACATAATGGCCATGACAACAATGTTCGATAAATTACAGCCGCGGTGGTCAGAGGAGAGAATGGCAAGAATCTTGTATGAAGGCGCGAAATTATCATTACGACAAATGATACCAATAGGGTCCGTAATCACGGTCGATGATGCGTCGGATAGGTTAGTGGAGGCGGACCGTATAGAAGAACGTAGGAAACGGGGGAATCCCAAACCATCGGAAATGGTACACCCCAGCTTGGCATTTGATCCTAGTAGATATTCACGCGTAAAGGTACCCGTAAGAGGGAGATCGGTCACTTTTGGGTACGCGAACGCGGTATCCTCCGCCAGCGGTGGAGAAAGTGACGAGTCGGGCGATCGACTTCCCCGATCCTTCCGTAGGGAATCTCGACCCGGATCGGCACTTCGCACACCTCGGGGGCCGGAGGCGGGTAAACAACCGTCGCCGACACCGGGGAGACGCGACAGAAACCGATCCGGGAACAGATCACGTAGTACATCCCGCGACCCCTCAAATCGTACAACAAAAGAGACTGCAGCCGTGGCAGTGCAACAATGGCCGCGACGCGATACACCGCGTGCTACCGAGAAGTACCAGCACCAATGTTGGAATTGTCGTAAGACTGGCCACCTGTCCCGAGACTGCCGAGAAGAACCGAGGTTGCACTGCTACAGGTGCGGAGCGGAGGGGGTTACACTAAATCGCTGCCGAAGGTGCAACAAACGGTCGGGAAACGAGGGGGGAAGTCGATCAAGGGGTCGGGAGAGACTTCACCCGAACTAATATCGGCCCGCGTAATGGTAAATGGGGATGTATACCGACCGCCTCTACTGACCGTCGACGCGTACATCGGCAATTTCGCGACCCGCGCTTTAATAGACTCGGGCTCATCGCTGACCTTTGTGAGCCGAGAAACCCTCGAGAACGTCGAGGATAGAATTATCGAAATTAGAACGACAGATAAACCTTGCTATTTCCTCCTCGCCACTGGTGCAGTAGATCGAGCAACCGAAGAGGCACGTTTTTCGTTAAGAATAGGCAGAGAGAAACGCGAAACGTTTGCGCGAGTCCTAGACAATCTGGTGACACCCCTGCTATTAGGAACCGACGCAATCGCGAAGTTCGGCATAGTAGCCGAATACCACAATTCGGTGTGGTATTTTGCGAAACGGCCAAATGAGAAATTCCCTTTCGAGAAGACTAACCCCGACACCGTATGTTGTGGTCTGCAAACGATTGAGGAAGCCGAAAAACGGCAATTAAAAGAGTTTCTCGAGACCACGTTACCGGAATTTAACGATATGACCGGAATGACGAACTTGACTAGCCACAGAATCGATGTGGGCGACCATCCTCCGATTAAACAGCGATACTATGCCGTCTCCCCGAAAGTACAGGAGGCCATATATAAGGAAGTAGATAAACTACTGGCCGACGGCATAATAGAGCCATCGCAAAGTGGTTGGTCAAGTCCGATCGTGATGGTTAAGAAACCCAACGGTAAATACCGTTTTTGTCTCGATTTCCGAAAAGTTAACGAGGTCTCGAAGAAGGATGCGTATCCGTTACCGCTCATGACGCAAATCCTAGACAAGTTACGGGCCGCGAAATATATCTCGACCATCGACCTCAGTCAAGCGTATTTCCAAATTCCGTTAGAGGAAGGAAGCCGCGAAATAACAGCTTTTACGGTACCGGGAAAAGGTCTTTTCCATTTCCGCCGCATGCCGTATGGTCTGACAGGAGCACCCGCAACCTTTCAGCGATTATTGGACCGGTTAATAGGCCCAGAAATGGAGCCTCACGCGTTTTCGTATTTGGACGATATAATTATCGTCACTAAAACATTCAAAGAGCATCTCGAATGGCTCAAGCGCGTATTGGATAGGATCAAAGAAGCCGGTCTAAGGATAAATCCTGATAAGTGCGAGTTCTGCTGTCAAGAAGTCCGGTATTTGGGTTTCGTGGTGAGCCGAGAGGGATTAAAGGTGGACGCGGAGAAGATCCAACCCGTTTTATCGTATCCTCCGCCGAAAACGGTGAAGCAGGTGCGGCGTTTCCTCGGGATGGCCTCCTGGTACAGAAGATTCATTCCGGGATTCGCCACACTTGCCGAACCACTGAACCGTCTACTACGTAAAGATCGCGAATGGGAGTGGAAGGACGCCCAACAAAGCGCCTTCGAATCCGTAAGGGACGCGATCGCTTCGGCACCTACCCTCTCGTGCCCAAATTTCGAAACCCCATTTACCCTGCAGACGGATGCGAGCACGGTAGGTTTAGGCGCGGTATTAACGCAAGAGGTCGATGAGGTCGAACGCGTAATAGCATTCGCGAGCAGATCACTCACATTACCGGAGCGAAAATATTCCGCTACAGAGCTCGAATGTCTCGCGATTGTCTGGGCAGTACAAAAATTTCGACCATATTTAGAAGGGTACGCATTTACGGTAATTACGGACCACAACAGTTTACGGTGGCTGAGAACTCTGAAAAACCCCACGGGTCGATTAGCGCGTTGGGCCCTGCAGCTGCAGGAATACGATTTCCAAGTAGTATATCGGCAGGGAGCCCTTAATAAAGTGCCAGATGCACTTTCGCGTATTTACGAGAGGGAGGGGGATACCGAAAGGGAAACTCATATCGTGGCCGCGGTTCGCCCAAAGTGGTACGAGGGAAAGTTTGCGGAAGTCGAGAAAAATCCCGAGAAATTTCCGGACTGGGCAATTCGAGGCGGGGAGCTGTTTTGTCGAAGAACAGATCCGTTGATCGCGGAAACGCTGGGTTCCGACGGGAACGAGTGGAAACTCGTAATCCCAGAGGAACGGAGAACCGAGATCCTGCAGGAGGCGCACGACAACCCGCAGGCAGGGCATTTAGGGGTCGAAAAGACCTATCATCGTATCGCCACCCGCTACTACTGGCCAGGCATGTATAGAACGGCAGTAGAATACGTAAGACGCTGTAATACCTGTCAGCTCACGAAGGTGGAACAAACACTCCCACCGGGGTTGATGGGTCGGCGCAGGGTCGACATGCCCTGGACAGTAGTAGCTGCCGACATTATGGGCCCGTTCCCTCCGAGCAGGTCCGGAAATTCGTACCTCCTCGTAATACAGGATCTGTTCACAAAGTGGATAGAGTGCACCCCGCTTCGACGTGCAACCGGTCCGAAAATAGCGGACGCCCTAGAAGGGTTAATTTTTTCGCGATGGGGGACCCCGGATGTCTTGTTGACGGACAATGGTACCGAGTTCGCGAACAAGACTCTGAGGGAGCTTGCCGACGAATACGGCATTCGATTAAGTACCACCCCCCCGTACCACCCGCAAGCGAACCCAGTAGAGCGAGTGAATCGGATCCTGAAGACGATGATCGTCGCTTATATAGAGAGGGACCACCGAGATTGGGACTTGAATTTACCACAGTTTCGTTTTGCGTATAATACCGCGCACCATTCCGTTCTACAAGCCTCCCCAGCGTTTCTCAATTTCGGGCGAGAGCCGCGACCGGCAAAATGTGCGAGGGCTAACGTCGAGCCTCCGATCGACCTCGAGGTAACATCCAATGACACCTGGAAGAAACGAGTGTCGCAATTACCGACGCTGCGGCATTGGATGTTAGAAAACCTCGAGGACGCATATCGGAAACAATCGCATCATTATAATTTGCGTCGGAGAAACCGAGAATTTAACGTAGGGGACAGGGTTATGAAGCGACAGAGAGTGATCTCGTCAGCCGCTGACCATGTTGCGGCGAAACTATCACCGAAATTTACTGGTCCGGTAATAATAACGAAAAAATTGTCACCGGGAGTCTATAACTTGGCCACCGAGGAGGGAAAGAACCTCGGCAAAGCGCACATATCGGACCTCAAACCATACTTCCCCACTTATACGCCGACTGACAAGGACTAACACCAGAGCCTTTCTTTTCTCAACAGACTACCGAAGCCAACGGAAAAATGGATCCCTCGAAATCAACACTGGAATCGTTAGTGGAGAGACTACAGAGGCTGCACCCGTTACCGAGGGGCACCCGCGCGGCAACGGCGTCCATAACGTGCCGGCCGCACGGACCCCCGGAACAGCAGTACGTCCAAGTACGAGAGGAATTCACCGGAGAACTACCGTGGGGGGAACTTTCCAGCACACCCTCCACAAAGATTCGGTACGTGGCTACAGCCACGATCCAGTTGGGAAAAATAGAAGAGGAGATAGAGGATAAACAGGCTGAGTCGGAACCGAAATTACAAACGCCGGAAGAAGACCAACCAACGGAGCAGAAGGCCGACCCCGCTGCCGAGGCGACAGAAGAGCAGGAGGTTACGCCGGAAACAGCGAAACCGGCAAAGATACCGGCAAAACCGCTAAAAATACCAAGCCACCTAGTGAGGGAGCTGCTCCTCGGGAACGACGGAAGGTGGTATACGGTAGGGCGCGGGAGTAAACTACCGTCGGAGAGGGAACAGGAGGAAAACGCAAAACCGGGCCCGAAAACAGAGCCATCAGTGGCACCGGTAGAAAAAGCAATCCCGACCCAGATACTAGCAGGAGGACCGGAGATACCGAAGCGGCCACCGCAATTAAATACCGAAACCTTCGAGGAACGGATGCAGCGGATCCGCGAGGAGCACCGCGCCTCAACGGAGGCCCTGGAGAGGGGCATAAGGAGGGCCCTATCTAATGACATTTGCAACCAGCCAATAAAGAAGGCGGGTCTGAACATACAGGCCCAGACTATGAACGCAACCTCGGTGTCCGTCCAAGCCCCGCCGAAGAAAGGAGCCATGCCGACCCCGAGACGGCAGGAAATACCGACAGGAAGACCACAACAGAGGGGTACCGCGAAAAGGCGCGGAAAAGTGGGGCGGCGGGGAGCAGAGGTCGAGGAGGGCTGCTGGCGCTGTAGAGTAGTGGGACACTGCCATTCCGAGTGTCTGGCACCGCAGAAGTGGCCGTATTGCTACAGATGCGGTCGCCCCTTTTACACGGTCGAAACCTGTCCCGAGTGCAGTGGCACTCGGTACGGGCGATATTAAAGGTCGACCAAGCACCAAAGTACCGGCCAAATATCGCCAGCAGCCCTGATCGCGGCGAGGCCGAAGAACATTTTTTTTCTCTTCTTCTTTTTCAGAGATCGAAAGACTAAAATAAGTATTATTTTGTTTACCGGTCCCTCCCCCCTTCGATAGCAATATCGTTTATTTTAGTAACAAGACTGAAGTTCGGAGGGTGGGAGGGACACCAGTATTAGAAGCGCTCGAGGGGCGCGAATAAATGATTGTCGCCCTCAATGGTAGTTTCGTTATTTTAACCCTGATCCCTACGTTCCTCAGGGTTCAGCGGAACCCAACTTTAGCGAATCCGGTTTTCTCCCTTAGGTACCGGTCGTGTCAGCAGGCTTCGTTCCCATCACGGTAAAGGCAACAATCGAAGGAATATATTCGTCTGGATTGGTGATGGGTAGAAGCGTGTATGTCTCTACTGTGTCCGTCCCTATGTAATGGAGGATCCGAGGAAGAGCGTTCGTCCCCGAACTCGCGAACATGGAAGCCTGGCTGGTAACTGCCACCGGTGCCCCGGTCTCTTTCGGGGGGGGAGGAGTTGTGACGTGGCAGATTTAGCCTACGTCACTCCGAGCCTTAGACGAAAGACCGGGTCACCGAAAATAGCGGTACAATAACGAAACGGCTATAACGAGCGCTCTCCCTGGGACATCCGAACGCCCGAAGAATAGAATTATCGCCTTTGAATGCCGCGCCGCCGGGCGCGACAAGAGTTTTCAGGAACCACCGAAATCGGCGAGGAGCCCCATACCTGTCTCCGGCCGCCGATTGGCGGAAGGCCGCAAGCGAAGACGCTCGGAACACCAATCACAGGGCGCCGCTGGCGAGGAAGACGGCGAGGATTGGACCGAGCCCGGATCTGTCAACCCGGAGAAAGCGGCGAGGCTGTTAAACATAAGGACGATCAGCAGTCCACCCTCGTCGACGTCTCATCCGGAAAATGCCATGAGAGCTACACCGGAACGGCTCGGATCCATGGATGCCGACTTACCGCCTTATATCGGCCGGGCTTCGGAAAAATAGAAAATACCGAAGGCCCGGGCCGACATGTCATCGAGTCGTCCCTGCGCCCAGAAACAACGTGATTGGCCCGAGCGTCGCCGAAGACGAGAGTGGGGGGAAAACTCGCTTCCGCGTTCCGAACCATCTCGAACTGGGCCACTGGGTCGAAGGACTACTTACGGGTAACACGTGCGAACCTTTAGACCGCGATATAACAAAGTAATTTTGCGACAGCCGCCATCCCAGCGATATTGGTCAGTGCCGGTCAGGCTTTATTTCGATATCTTTTGTGACCAGTTCGTGTTGGTTCGGGGACGTTATTTGAGTTCGCGAAAGTTCGTACCGCGGTGTACCGCGTGTTTCCCCGCGTTTACCGTTGACCAGGAGTCGCTCTCCTGAGAGGCTCGCGAGGCCGCGGATCGTGTGTCGCCGAATCCTCGTGCACGAGCTATTCGGGACCCACGATATTCGCCCGGTAATTCTTCGGGTTACCCTCGGATCGTTCCACGGGAGGATAACGCGCCGTATTCGTTTCGTGTCGTTCACCGTTCGCACGTTTCGCCCAGTCTCGAATTAGGAACGCGTACGTCACCGGAGCTCGGTCGAATTCGTGCCCTCGTGGCTTGTAAATTCACGCGAAGTCCTGTGACGACCGAGCTCGACGCGATAGAAGTTATTCCGCGCGATCGGCCGAACAGCCGCCGTCACTTTCGTGTTCGCGCCGGCAAAGCTATTGACTACCGCCGGCAACGGCCGGCGGATTGTATGATCATCTCGTTTTAATAAACGACTATATTTTGCCCGAGATCTACCGAGTAGCTTCATTTACCGTGAGAAACGTTCTCGTCGCGGGGAATGCCCCGTTCCTTTCCTCACGTGGTTCCCTGGACCTGTTCGCGGCCGTCACCGGCCTAAACGATGTTCGCAGATTCGACGTCGTTTTGAGAACCGAACGAATCGTTCGAGAGTTTCGCGTGGTACGGTATAGTACCTGGCGCCCGTTCACTTCGTGTCCAAATTTGTCGTTCCGTTCGAATCTGCGAAGATCTTTTGTCTCGAGAGGACCACGTGTCGCGCGACCGAGCGTGGCCCGGTCGCAAGGCCATAATTTCTCGAAGGCGGTTATCTCTCGGTTCGCCGGGAAATAAACGCCGTGACAATGTATGACACTTCACGCTCTTACTTTGGGTTAGCACATGGTTTCAGTTACATATTTGCCACCATAGTTGATGGATGTCTTTACGTAAATCATAGTTTATTCTAAAATGTTTTTTCCACTCTTTTTGTCGCAGCATGTAAGTGTATCAATTTTTTGTGATTTATTCGGCTGTGTTATAAATTCGTTTACAAAATTTAATTTATCTTACATAAATTTCAGACGTAATAAATGTTCTTTATGAAAATGATCCACATAGGGATCGAAACGTCAAGATACATGTTTAAATAATTGCACATTTGCTGTATGTTTATAATTTATCGAACCTGGCGCCGAAATCATTATCTCTTATATGATGTATTGTTGTTAATTAATTTACTATTTCTTCTTTCTAGGTACATATCAATATAACCGGGCACGTAATGGTTATGTTGATTTGGTAGGCGGGGATCGTGTTCCTGCCTTATCGTACTACAAACTTGCCCGGGATTTGGTTACTATCATGGTGCCCTCCTCATCTGGCTCCGCCGGGGTTACCGGTGCCTAATTCAGATATACCCCTTATTCCTCGGGTTGTGATGCTATTCGGGGATATATTTCTAGTTGTGTGGGTGGGAGGCGGTCTGTGGGGTGTTGTTCCCATCTATCGATTATTATTTATTATTTATCGTACGGGCGTTTCATTGCGTCTCTTGTGCGTCCGTCCGGTTATCTTAGTTTGTGACGTGGCAGATTCCGCCTACGTCACTCCGAACCTTAAGCGAAAGACCGGGTCACTGAAAAGCGGCATAATAACGAAACGGTTATAACGAGCGCTCTCCCTGGGACATCCGAACGCCCGGAGAATAGAATTATCGCATTTGAATGTCGCGCCGCCGGGCGCGACAAGAGTTTTCAGAAACCACCGAAATCGGCGAGGAGCCCGATACCTGTCTCCGGCCGCCGATTGGCGGAAGGCCGCAAGCGGAGACGCTCGGAACACGGCGAGGAAGACGGCGAGGATTGGACTGAGCCCGGATCTGTCAACCCGGAGAAAGCGACGAGGCTGTTAAACATAAGGACGAGCAGCAGTCCACCCTCGTCGACGTCTCATCCGGAAAATGCCATGAGAGCTACACCGGAACGGCTCGGATCCATGGATGCCGACTAACCGCCTTATATCGGCCGGGCTTCGGAAAATAGAAAATACCGAAGGCCCGGGCCGACATGTCATCGAGTCCTCCCTGCGCCCAGAAACAACGTGATTGGCCCGAGCGTCGCCGAAGACGAGAGTGGCGGGAAAACTCGCTTCCGCGTTCCGAACCATCTCGAACTGGGCCACTGGGTCGAAGGACTGTGTACAGTAAACACGTGCGAACTATTAGACCGCGAATTAAGAAAAGTACTTTGCGACAGCCGCCATTGCAGCTAAATTGGTAAGTGTCGGTCAGGCTTTATTTCGATATATTTTGTGACCAGTTCGTGTTGGTTCGGGGACGTTATTTGAGTTCGCGAAAGTTCGTACCGCGGTGTACCGCGTGTTTCCCCGCGTTTACCGTTGACCAGGAGTCGCTCTCCTGAGAGGCTCGCGAGGCCGCGGATCGTGTGTCGCCGAATCCTCGTGCACGAGCTATTCGGGACCCACGATATTCGCCCGGTAATTCTTCGGGTTGCCCTCGGATTGTTCCTCGGGAGGATAACGCGCCGTATTCGTTTCGTATCGTTCACCGTTCGCACGTTTCGTCCAGTCTCGAATTAGGAACGCGTACGTTACCGGAGCTCGGTCGAATTCGTGCCCTCGTGGCTTGTAAATTCACGCGAAGTCCTGTGACGACCGAGCTCGACGCGATAGAAACTATTCCGCGCGATCGGCCGAACAGCCGCCATCACTTCCATGTTCGCGCCGGCAAATCTATTGACTACCGCCGGCATCGGCCGGCGGATTGTATGACCATCTCGTTTCAATAAACGACGTAATTTTGCCTGAAGACCATCGAGTAATTTCATCCCTCGTGAGAAACGTTCCCGTCGCGGGGAATGCCCCGTTCCTTTCCTCACGTGGTTCCCTGGACCCATTCGCGGCCGTCACCGGCCTAAACGATGTTCGCAGATTCGACGTCATTTTGAGAACCGAGCGAATCGTTCGAGAATTTCGCGTGGTACGGTATCGTACCTGGCGCCCGTTCACTTCGTGCACAATTTTGTCGTTCCGTTCGAATCTGCGAAGATCTTTTGTCTCGAGAGGACCACGTGTCGCGCGACCGAGCGTGGCCCGGTCGCAAGGCTATAATTTCTCGAAGTCGGTTATCTCTCTGTTCGCAGGGAAATAAACGGCGTGACAAGTTATAGTTATAGTTATCTCAACGGTTGAGGGGTGAACCATTAATTTAGATCTAACGAAACAGAGACAACCTTATACGTGATTAAGAGTGCGAGACAAGGAGACTAAATGTTAAGCCTGGGCTCTCGCCGTGCGAACGACGAAAGCCGGGCAGGAGTATATGCGCGGAGCATTGCTTCAGTGCGGAAAGCTGAAACATTTAGTAAAACTTAAAGTTTAATTAATTTTTAATTGATATTCGGTAGAGGTTCTGCGAGGACACGTTCGCGTGAGGTCGTGATGTTTTTTCTCCTCGGCGATGTTTATAGATAGACTAAATATAGAACTCGAAGATAGAGGACGACAGAAAAACTGTCGAAAAGTCGTTGGAAGTTTTAAACAGAGGACTGTTCATCTACTTGTTCTTGTTTATTATTCTTATTGTTTTATTGTTTCTGATATTCAGGCGTAGTAGATACGGTCGATTTGGTGTTGTCACTGTGGACGAATGAGACCTCGTACCCGTAGTAATAAGTCCATTGGGCCGAGGAGGGCTAGAACTAAACGAACGCGTCAGCGTCGTAGACGACCAAGAAACTTCGGTTTGTCAAAAGAGCTTCGAGCCATTAGTATTCCTGCTCGGAGACGATCCTTACGTTGATAAGACTATCAAGCATTTGACTCAGATTATAGGGAGTCATGAATTATATCTTGATCAAATAGGTGTGGTTGAAAACAACAGGCAAAAATTAATACCTAAGCTTGTTCTAATCAGATCAAGTAGTAGCGGCTACTAACGGCTGTTTCAACAAAGAAATTTTGGAAAGAGAGCTAGGGAGGGGATGACCGACACGGGTGCGAACGATTCTGCAAGGGGAAAAGATCCTCAGTTCGGTTTGAAAATTCGGTCGATACGGTTTGGAACTAACAAGTAGGTAAATCACGAATACTAGAATAGAATCTTTTGAATTTAATTTGGAGGTAACTAGTGAGAGTAGTCTAACAATAAATGAATTATAGTTAATTATTTAATCAATTAATTAAGGATTTAAATTTTTGTTTAAGCACAACAGTTAAAATACTGGAAATTTATTGTAAATTCAGTAAAACAGTTAGGAAGTGCGAAGAACAATCGGTATGTGCATATTTGGAAATAATTTAAATATTTAGATTATCTTAATACGGTTTTTTGAGTGAAGATTAAGTGAATTCGTTATAAATTTGAGCCTTTCTGTTTAAATAGGGAGTTGTATAAGAGTTGTATAAGATACTTCTTTTTCCCTTATAAACACCTCTCCTAGAAGGGTTTAAATAAATTAGAATCTATTAGGTCAGTGTGAACGCGACGTTAAGAATCGAAAATCGAACTCGAGTGAACAGGACCGTAGATATTTCGGGAGTATAGCGAGGGGGCCGTTTTTGGCTCAAGATATTCAGAAAATACAACAAAGGGTTGTATTTAATTGGTTTAGGGAAGCACTGTTCTCTAGTGAAATTTAGCTGCGACGGAAAGAATTTTTTCAAACTTCTTCCCGGAGCAATAAATTAAAAAAGTGAACAGTGCTAAAGCAAGAAAATTTAATTTACAACCAGATAGGTATTTTTTATAAATTTTAATTATAGAAATTACGCTACTAGAGTCCTAGTTAGGTTAGGAAAAATTCAATATTTTCGTATTTTTCCGAAAACAGTGAGTGCTAGCGAGAGAGAGTTAGCGGAATTTCTGCGGATTAGAGTGAGACAGAAGACTAGAGTTAATTCCGTCCATCATTAGATATCTCGAAATTTTTCGAAAATTACAGAGAGCCCCCGAGATACGCGGGTAATAAATCTGTCGAGATTTTTTTTCGGGGTTGTAAAAAAATTTTTTTTATATAATCTCAAAAAAAGTTTCCGAACCACGTAACTTGCTCGGATTCCTTATTTATGCTCTAAACCCCCCCCCCCCCCGAGTGGGGGCTCGTTCAAAAGGGCAAGATAAAATAAGAATATCCAGCACATAAAAAGTTTAGGGTAATTAACGATTTTTAAGAGTTTTAGCGAATTAGAGCGCCGCGGTGCGGAATTTTGAAATAGTGGATATAAGTGATTAGATAGGCCTATCCTCAAGACCTATCTAGTAGTAGTAGTAGTAGTAAGTGCGTTTGCCGGGGAAGGGCGGGTCGGCCGCCCCTCGCATCCTTAAGGCACACCGGATCTTTCATCGCCAGTATCACAATTGGCGCTGCCGGCACTCGGCCCTTTTTCGGGTTGCAGGTATCCACGTTTTTTCAGCCGTCCCGTCTGTTTTATTCGGCCTGGGCCATTTTCAGAGTCGTCGACTTACTAGACGAGTCGGTCATCATTGATGAGCGGGCCATGCTACCTAATTTTTTGTCAGTTTTTGAGCTGTTTTAAGGCTCGGTGTGAACGTCGGGCCCCCTCACCTTCAGACCTGCAGGGTGTCTCGCCTGCCCTTTCAGACTCCCCCCACTTCACCATAATTTTCATGTCGAATGTGTCAAGTTTTTGAAGCCCGTCCCTACTCTGTTTCCGGATAGTCCAGAAACCTGCCCACACCCTCCCCTAGGGCTAATCCCTCCGCCTGTGCTGTGAGTCTATTGGGAGTTCAAGATGCAAGGGACCGCGTATTGTTTGACCATTGGGAGGAAGTTACTGCTACTTGGGATCCGATCCGACTTTATCGAAATCACGGCTGGACCGAGATATCAATTCCATACGGTCTTCTCTTGCCGAGTCTACTTCGCGCTTGGGTTGAGAAGGAAGGGTTCACAAATTTCGCCGAAATCTGTCTCCTGAGAGATTTGATATCGGGTTCATCGAGATCTTCCTTCTTGGGTGGGCTTGACACATCCTAGAAAGTATGGCTGATTGTTTGGATGTGACCATCATCCTCGGTTCTGGTCGGTGTTCAGCTATTAGCTCCGTCCACCCGGCCTTTCCCTTAAAGGTTTCTTAATTCCGTTTGCGTTTCTCGATTCCATTTTTTTTTAGTAGGGTCCATGCCCAGTTTCCACAGTGGTACCATTTGTTCGCTGAACACCCCCTTTTTCCTTACTCTATCCCCCAAACAGGGGAGATAGAGCAGCGGCGGGTACCCTTATGAGGCGGGATGGCCAACTTGGGCTTCCAACAGTTCACCGATTCCCTGGATAAAGGGGAAATTGTTGCCATTGGTTGCCCTATGACCCCGACAGTAGGTACCGAGCCCGCAGCAGGAGAAAAAACCACCCTGGAAATTTATGCCACACCCGGGAATCGAACCCTGGTCTTCCTGCTACGAATCAGACACTCTACCGCCTGAGCCCAACCTAACATGAGAGTATGCATCGTTTTACTCGAAATTTCTTTTTCCCTAACCCGACCGAAACAATGCGTCGTTGTTACACGCGTTGAGCCCAACCTGACATGAGAGTATGCATCGTTTTACTCGAAATTTCTTTTTCCCTAACCCGACCGAAACAATGCGTCGTTGTTACACGCGTTGAGCCCAACCTGACATGAGAGTATGCATCGTTTTACTCGAAATTTCTTTTTCCCTAACCCGACCGAAACAATGCGTCGTTGTTACACGCGTTGAGCCCAACCTAGTAGTAGTAGTGGTAGTAAGTGTGTTTGCCGGGGAAGGGCGGGTCGGCCGCCCCTCGCTTCCTTAGGGCACGGGCCCAACCTAAAAGACCTATGTAACCTTGGAGTTTGAACCCGTTTAGACAAATTTTGAAAAAGGTCCTCCACCTTTTAAAAATTTTCGAGGTGCGATATAACACCCCCCCGAGTGGGGTATCATAGGATAAGGAATCGAAAATAGAATAGGATAGAATAGGGCCGAATCAAATCGGAAGCTTTTCCGAGGAGAAAAAGCCGTTTTTAGGGTTAGGAGCGTGCGATTTAGATAATATTGTAGGAGGTAATACTCCAGAGCGTGCGACTAATGATAGCAAGTTTATATTTTTTTATGTGAGAATATCAAGTGGTGTACATAATAGCTGATTAATTGAGTTCATCGGACGTGTGATAAAAGGCAAAAACCTTCGAAAGTTATAGTTATCTTAGAAATCGTTGCGAAGGTATCTCCCACTCGTTTTCCTCGTAGGGCATTTCACGATTATTCGAAAAGCGGCGATGATTCGATGTACATTTCAAGACCAACTTTCTATCCCGACGACGATATTACCGTCATTGAACGTAGAACTCAATTCGACGACAACTCCGCTCCGGAAATATATCATTTATATGAAGGAGGGGATTTTAGGAAAATGTATCTGAATTTCAACCAAACAGGATCAGTTAAAGGTATAGTAATCCCTGACGGCCTATCACGGGAAGCAGATAATATGCTTCTCAGATATTCATTAGTAGGACGACATATGCGAAAGATTTGGAGGAGAAATGAAATTGAATCAAACAAGATGTTGGCTCGCTCATTTCCCAAAGAGTACGTGGCTAATCAGGCGGCTTTGCATGCCTTTGCCGATAGAGTAAACCTCTTTATGAATCGAAACTTAACAGTAAATGAACGTAATATTCTAGCTAGACATATAACGGGAACTTATGAGTATCGCTCCCCTGGGCAAGCTCTGTACCTTCTCAATTTAATACATTATTCTCATTACGCGAAAGTGCGAAATACCAAGCTGTTCATATTCGCTTTATGTGCTATTATATGTGTTGTTGCGGATGACCGGTCATGGATTTCTGCGTGCCTTAGATGATCCAGGGTTCCAGCGGGACCCAAAGGTGGAAGACATACTTGCATGCCGAGTGGGTCAATCCAACTTTTACCTCGACCTAGTTCAGTTGGGTGAGCACCACTTCACTGGCACTCGCGTTCGTGAGGACATAAATGTCGGCTATAACTTGGTAGTGAATTATCATGTATATAGCAACATAAATTCTGCTGCTAGTAGCGCGGCTGCTACCAGTGGCTTAATGACCAGTTTGCGCATACGAACTTGGATTAGTGCTGGCACTCCAAACAAACGCAAGGCCGTCTGCTGGAGTGAGGGAGCTGTTCCAGATAGGACGCATATGCAGCTGGACTTCAACAACAGTAGACTAACAGGATTACATCACAGATAAGACCCTTGTTAAAGCACTCAACCTATCAGAGCGTGATCTGACAGTATGGGCAGCCTCGGAACGTGATACAATAGTGACGCATATGATGCATGCTAGTGGTGCTTGTAGAACTACTCGGTATGTGAAGTTGTGGGGAATGTATATAGCGATGGTGCAATTCATCGTCGCGATTCAGCTGAAAAAGCTGCTCGTTAAATTTTACTCGTACATGCTGGTCCCAACTTAATGTTCCAGAAAGTTTATCATTGACATGGATCATAGAGCAAGCTGCGAATTCCAATATCACTAGTCTAGCTACAATAGCAGATGTGGCTTCAAAACTGCTATTTTTCGACACTGATCTACTGATTTCGAAAGGAATTCCAGAAACCAATTTCAGTCAAGCACTAACACTTGCAATGGAATTGTTGCGTAATCCATTTAGCTCACTTGTTAAACCACCCGTGAATATACGTCAGTATGTAGACCTTGCTTATCTCTGCACTTATATAAAGCGCGAGCTTCTGAAGGATTCAGCTTTTGGTGGATATCGCGGTCAAGCAAACACCATGTGTACACTGTCCGAGTCCAGTCTGAGAGTGTTGCCAACAAATATACATAAATAATATTCGATATATACAAAAAGAGAGACAATGATCCAACACACAATCTATGTTGATCTCGTACGAGTTACGAAATTTTAGAAATTTCATTTGTACAGCTTTCATTACGAATACATGTATCCAACCTTCCAACAAAAATGTAAGATTTTGTACACGGACCACCCTTCCGATGGTCCACCCTTGCCCACTTCCCGAAGTCGTTGTCGATGCTTATTGACAACATTGGAGTATTCACTTTGGGTCCTAATTCCTATGTTCCTACAATACCTCAGGACATAAGAGGGCGTAGGCGGAGCTCTCCTCCCTGAGAGTGGACGCGTCGTTTTTGACAACTTGAGGTGTACGGTTGAGGCCCTCGCAAATCCCCGAACAAACGTGATGTTGCGCCGGCGATTCGTTGCCGAAAATGCGCTGCCTGTGGCGATCTTTGAGGGAGATCTGCAGACCAATCCCGACGAAGTGATGCCCACCCACTACGATAACGCGGCTTTGGCACGGGATGTAGCAGCCTTCTAAGTCATTGTGGTATCGATAAAGGGAGATACGTTGGCCCCAGAATCGGCCATTAAACTTCATTCATCATACCCTGAATCCTTTCCTATTTCAGAAAGGATAAAGAAACTATTTATTGTTGATTCATTACTAGGGGATGGTGGATTAAGACTATCACTAAAAAATTTGAAAGTATCTTACAAGTATTTAAGTGAGGCCAATGACAGATATGATGGAGAATTAGAAAATGTACATAATTGGTTGTGTTTTTTCTTAGTTTACAAATCAAACTTTGCATCATTTCTGCTAGAGTATTTGAATAATCCAGATAGTACCGTAAAAATAATACATGAAAAATTAAAAGAAAGACCAGAGAGTGCTGGGTTAGGAACACACAAAGTCACTGATTATGATATAAGAGCCACATGTCACCTGATTCTCATCACTATGATGAAGACCTTCCATTCGGATGAAGCTATAATGGGGCCACTCAAAGAAATGCTTATATCGTGAGTAGGAAGAAGGCAGTATATGCAACTTTAGGAAGGCCTGAGGGAGAGTTTTTAGTAGATGGGAAATTCTTAGCAAAGTTATCACAAACACTCAACCTTATGCCAAAATTGAGAATAACTTTGTTTAAATTCTGTTATCAGTTTCAGAATAGCTATACAGAATTATCAGCAGCCATAGTACTGCTAGGACAATCTGCAATGACTGGGGTTAATGCTATGATACAATTTGTCAATGAAGACCCGATGACTAAAGCTCACAAGTCAAAACTTATTTGGGAAGAGGTAGGGAGTTTTATGGATGTGGTGAACAAACTCAAAGTAAAAGCAGGCAACATGTGGCCTTTTTATAAGATTTTATACCCAGGTGACAATTCCCTAAATGCAAGGAACTTCCCCAACTTAGCGTCCTGCTCAATCGCATGGAAAAAGAAGTTTGGAGAAGAATCCTTCAAGCAGGTACAGTGTGCTAAGTTCTCAGGGGTAACTCAGAGGCTAATAGAGGACGCTCAGATAGAAGACAAAACACTGGTTAGAAGCAGAGTTATTTATCCGAAACTCTCAAGGAGTTGCGCTTAATGATGGTCCCGAAGCCGATAGTCTAAGGGTGTGCAATTTGAGCCTCGGACCCTCATAAAAAATAAGAAAGTGCTGGCTTCGAAGTGTCCCGAGAACCAACGGTATTTTACATGGAATTTTCCATGCATGTCATAACACGCCTTAAACCGCATTTTCATCCCCCGCGAGAAGAATGCCAAAGACTGGCTAACTACACCACCTAGCGTAGAGAATAGTACCGGTGGTCCAGCCATCTTAGTAACGGCGGAGCGCACTGGACGTCTGGATCCTGGAGGCAGGCAACGAATAGCCGAAGGAGGGATAGGACGAGTTCCTAGCAAAGTACACTGGGCACTAGCAAGCATAACATCACGGAAGCGTGATATCCATCGATACGACACCAGTAATTATGCCGCGAACAACGTTTACGGCGTTCTGCCGTAAAATTATGACAGAGTTCGTAGGGCTTCGTTCGAAAATGTATGCGGTTCGCGTGCCCGACGATCGCGAAACTAAAAAGATCAAAAAGATCAGGACAAACGTTAGCGCTCGGGATACAAGTTTCGAAGACTATGTCGAATGCCTTCATAATAATACGGAAAAGAGTGTTAGCAGTAATCGTATAGAGTCTGTACGGCATCAGGAGTATTCGATGCCGGAAATAAAATTGGCATTGAGTCCGTACGACGATAAGCGGTGTATTTGCAGTAATTTGATTGATACTCCTCCTTGGGGCATTACAGCATCGATTGAGAAAAACCGAGTTTTCTATTCGTAAAAGAAAAGGAAGTGGTAGGAAGATTATTGTAGTTCTTTGAAGACTAGTCGGGGAGGGGATGCTTCCATTTGTCTGCTTTTATCAGTAAAAAGGAAGTGGTAGGGAGACCAGCGCATCCCATAAAGGCATTCGCGCTTCAGATTGAGACAATCACCATTGAAAAACGCAAACAGCACGATGTATTACAACCGTCATCCGCTCTCTGAATGTAATCGTTCGAACATCGAGGAGTCACACGAAAAGAGGAGAGTAAATAATATGTAAGTAGAAAGATGAAAAACTTGTGAAAAAGAAATTTCGAAAAAACGTCTAATTTTTTGAAATCTTTGCAGGGATTTTCTCAACAGCAGGCCTATTTCACAATCATCGATGGCACAGCCGTCGTCGAGGAGATCGCGCAGCGCACGGATCTTGAGCCGAAGATATTCCATAGCTGGCAATTATTTTAAATATCTTGAAATTGGTGTGCGCGTTGGCGACGATGTTCGTGACTAGCTTGCGGGTTTGTACTTAGATTAGTGCTGGTGCTCTAAGCACGCGTAAATCTGTCAGTTGGAGTGAGAGGGCGGTCCCTGATCGCGCACACATGCAGCTAGATTTCAATGAAGCCCGAGGGACAGGCAAACACACAGACAAGGCATTGGCTAAGGCCCTCAACCTTTCTGAGCGTACGTTAGCTGGGTGGTCAGCATCAGACAGAGATTTGGTAGTTACACACATGAAGCACAGTAGTGGTGCATGTAGGACTACTAGATTTGTGAAAATGTGGGGCACTTACATAGCGAAGGTTTAAGGAGGTATGGATAGGCTTGATGTCCGATCTGAGATGAGCACACGGGGGACAATGGAACTAGTGTATACGCTCATACTCGTAATAGTGGTGGCCTATAAGAAGAAAACACTATGATACGCTGGTCGGGGGTAAGTATAGGGACTTTTGTGCGCGCACGCACGCACGCACGCACACACATACATTCTCCGTATGTTTACTCGGCGTGACCTATCTCGCGTTCGTAACTGGTTTATACTCGCGGTTTCGGTGTCCTCGTATTCGACGTATTTCGGCGTACCAGTCGAACCGTTGTATCTACCCGTTGTATTTCATTCGTCCGCGCGCGCGACAGATAGAATTTTCGAACGAAAACGTGTGTGTGCGTGCGTGCGTGCGTTGATAACGCGTGTTTCGAGCGAGAAAGTGATAGCATCGCTTTATTGTTTCAGGACAGACTGAGATCACACACACAGGTACCATCCCCGAAGGTATCACTATTACGCGCGTCCGAGCGAGCGAGAGAGAGAGAGAGAGAGAGAGAGAATGCAGGGAAGGTGTTGAAAAGACGAACGGAGCGACGGAGCCGCTTCGTCGTCGTCGTCGTCGTCGCCATCGCAGCTGTCGAATTCGTCGCCGTTGCCGAATTGTACCATTTGCCTAAGCAAACCTCCTCCCAACAGGAAAAATTACATTTGAAAAATGAATTGCATTGACACAATCAACTTCGGAAAAATATGTATAACAGAGACAACGCACAAGAAGAGAAATACCTCCACAATGATTTAGAGATTTCAAAAAAGGGTAACAAACTGTCTCCCGAATCGGTGTTGAAACTCCACTCCTCATATCCTGAATCTTTTCTGATTCCTGAATCAATCAAAAAAGATATAGGAAATACGTTCTACGATGTGTAGAAAATGTTCCAAAAGGCATCATACTATGCTCCATAGAGACAATCAATTAATAACAGACCTAATAGAACTATTACATAAAGGAAAGAGAAATTAACAGTAAATTTTGTGATACATTTATAAAAATCGGGATAAATCATGACCCTATTTGATATAATTTTATTATTTCTAGGAATGTTAAACATATTAAATTACTCGTACCAATATGAAGCTCATCATGATGACCCTCACAATTGCTATTCAAGTGAAAACGACGATAGTGATAACTGAATGGCAATTTAATAGTAATCTAACCCTTTACATTTACCCTATCTGGATCAGACCTAAATATAAAGAGTCTGGGATAGCTGATAGTATTATCTTGCTGCTTCTAATAATAACTATCCGTATCATTTATATAAAATTATCAAGGAGATATCGACGCTTCAGGCACCACCTGAGAGAAGTAGGAATGGAATATTGGTAGTTTAGAAAAAAAAAATTATGTACGGGATGGGACTCGATTAATGGTTCAATCGTAACCCCGCTGCGTTCGACGAAAAATTAATCTCGTGAGGGCTGGTTGAATGTTGTGGTTGATGATGATGTTGATAGTGAAGTACAACACTTTAAATTGCAGTTCACTTATCTAAGTAGAATTCTCCTTTAATAATCAACTACGGACATCAACACGTGGTCTTGGGACATCACGTGCCTGCAGCTAATCTGGCTGGCACGCACCTTCATCGACGAGCGTCGAGGATCCAGCCAAGCAGAGTGCAGCGTCACACCGACGCCACGTTCTCTCGAGGAGAATGCACTCGAGTACCGTTTTGCTGTTTCGCCGAGCCATGCGGTCTGAGGGACGTTTCCTGTTCAGCCGCCATCTTGGACGCTCAGCAGGGTCCGTAACGGTTCAGCCGCCCCTGTAGCCGTGACAGCGAGTCGTTCCTGGCGGCGAGCACCCCGCTCGCTGCACGTAGCCGTTGCTGCCCCAGGCGAGAGGAAGGCCGATAGCTGCACGAGCCCGATCGTGCATCGCCCGAGACGTTCCTGAAGGACGTTTTCTGTCTGTCATCTTTTCTGCTGCACGAGGCACGCCGCTGCGAAGCCGCCATCTTGTTCCTTGAAGGAGTCGTTCCACAGATGGATCCCGACGTGCAGAGAAGATTGCGAGCCACTTCCGTAACTGCGAGCGTGCAATTGAGCCGTTAACATATTATTCAGTATCGTGATTTCCGTAGAATCCTTTGCGCATTGTATTTTCGACGCGCGTACATTTCAGTCAAATCGGAGAGTTCTTCTCCTTGATCACCCATGTCACCACTACGGCAGGTGACCATGTCCGAGTGAACGTTCCGGACATAATCATTCCGCGCAAGGGGGAGAATGCTGGCACATTTGGACCAGTTACCGCACAGAACCATAACTTGTATGAATGTTATGTTGCTCCCCTCGTCACGCGAAGAAGGGTGGAAGCCACCCTTAACAGGACTAGGAATTGGAGGCTGCTGCCCGCTAATCTCATGAGCGAGGAAATGGTCCCTACTGCAAACTTCCTGGGATATGGGCCGATTGAAGATCTCAGCCCTGAAGAAAGGAATGTCCTGACCGGCGTATATTTTCCACCTGATACGGCTGATACACTAGAGTGCCGATTACAGTTCTCCCACGAGCTGATGACTCGGGTTAACCACGTGATGGCTAACATGGAGGAGATATATATATATATATATATATATATATATATATATATATATATATATATTGTGACGTTGCAACGTTTGCGACGTCCCTTCTCCGGTGACTCCGCGTAGGTTCGAGAACGGTAAAGGACCGGACCGCCCTCTAACGGGACACGTACCGAGACAGGATTCGAGAGCGCCCCTCTAAGAGATCCCGATATTATCAAGGACCTCCTACAGTGAGCGAAATTCGTATAAACGCACTTCAAAATATACAAATTTTCATGCCTATGGAGAAGAAAAGGACAAATAATGTTGTCAAAATGGGGTTATTTACTTTGCTCGACCTTTACTTTCAACATCTATGCTTCGAACTTTTCCGCATTTACATGCCAGTCTATGTCGCAGAGCGAAACGTGTAAGTACAACGTCTACGCATGCGAAATTCGTTTAATCGCAGTGCTTTATTTCGATTAATATTGACAGAAATAATAGTGGTAAGTGCTTCATATTGTTGAATTGTGTACTATTAAACTGTATTTAGTAACACATTTAATAATATATTTGTTTTAATGAAAAGGAGAAAAATGCCAAGAGGAAATTTTCTGACCGAAGGCGAAAAAGCTACAATAGCAATTTTAAACAAAAGAGGTGAATCGAATAGAAAAATAGCAAAGGAAATTAATCGTTCAGAGTGTGTAGTAAGAAATTTATTGAAATTGAAAGAAAATTATGGAAAGAAATGTTCTACGAAAGGAAATTCTAAAATAACGAAACGGGAAAAGAATATTATTTTCTATGAAGCTACAAAAAATAGATTAGTTGCAAGTCAAATTGTTGCGAAAATGCAATTATCAGTAACAAAGCGACGTGTTCAACAAATTTTGCATAATAATACAAACATAGTTTTTAAGAAACCACAGAAAAAGCCAATGTTGAAAGCGCATCATAAGGTTGCTCGGTTGCAATATGCAAAAAATCATATGCACTGGACTGATGAATGGAAGAAAGTCATTTTTTCTACTGGCACGATTTACGTCGAAAAAATGACCCTAAATTATCCAGAAATTTCCACGGTGGAAGTGTAATAATTTGGGGAGCATTTTCTTCATATGGAAAACTGAAACTTTGTTTTATTAACAGCACAATAAATTCAGAAAAGTACGTCGACATGCTAGATGGAGCATTAATTCCATTTTTGGAAGATACAGTTGGCGAACGTGAATTTGTATTCCAACAAGACAACGCAGCAATCCACGTTTCAAAATATTCCCGCGAATGGTTTAAGGCACGGGATATCCCTTTAATTGAATGGCCTGCATGCAGTCCTGATATGAACTCCATTGAAAACTTATGGGGTATAATGGCAAGAAATATATATGCAAATGGCCGCCAATTCACCGATACTGCAGCTTTAAAAGAAGAAATTAAACGTTGCTGTGAAGAGATTCCTATTACAGTCATAAATAATCTGATAAATCCAATGCCGAATCGAATTTTTGCATTAATTCAAAATAATGGAGGTCATACAAAATATTAAATTTATAATTATAATATAAGTTTAGTTTTATATAGTCTTTTCTTGCTGTGCGTTTAAACGAATTTCGCACAAAGAATAAGTCTGTATCAATAAATACAGACTTATATATGTTTACCTAAATATAAATATGTAAATATCTATAGCACATAAATATATCTTTACTCTTCTGTCGTTATTATATTCGCCTCATTTGAATTTAAAACTTTTAGCCCCAAAAATCATATTTTTTTAGGTGCGTTTATACGAATTTCGCTCACTGTAATGACACCTGTCGCGCGTGCCGAGAACGGCAAGTTTCAGGGCCGTATAAGGAACGCGCCGAAGGAACCACCGACCTTTCGCAGCCAGGAAGCGCCCGACGGAAAAGCGAATGGCCGATTTCGGGAAAATAGAGCTTGATGCGAGGACACTCGGCAAGCGAACCGGATGCGACGCCAGGACAGCAGCTTTCGAACACCTTGTCCGAATACGGACCGACGGAAAACCCTGAAGTCGTCTCGCCCCATCAAGGGAGAGCTGCCCCGGGGTCGGTGCCCTCGTAGGCAAGAAGAGGAAGCCCCTCCGCTGGTCAAGTGAGCGATACGCTCCTGTGCCATAGAGTTCACGCCGTGGAAACACGCCATAGGCAATTCGGGAAAAGCGGTCGAGTGGGGGGAGCCGAGTTCGATCCGCTAGGCGGCCGAAAATCGATGGATCACTGTCGCGCTGGCTATCAACCGACGAACACGCCATAGCATTTCGCCCGAAAACGAACCAAGTAATCGCGACGCGAACATTCAGGGTGCCCGTGAGAGGATTACGTGGCGTTAGTGAAGACCAACCGAGCCTAGCTCTACCGGGAGCCGAGCATCCCTGTGAAAACGAATCAGAACGCCACGAGAAGCGGTAAGTCGTCTCAGTGATCCATTCGGTCTTTTCGTTGCGCGCCGACTCGACCTTCGTCGTGCAAGGACGAACGCTTCCCGTTCGGTCCTCGATAATTCGCTCGCATTCCTCTCGGAATGCTTTGAGGTTTTTCGGGAATATTTCGAGAGAGTTTTCCTCTGTAAATTGCGTGCGAAAGAGTGTCTTACGAGGAGTCGCGTTCGCGAGAGTAATTCAATTCGGTATCTTCGCGTTTCTCGAATCCTGTGTCTCCTGTCGAAGCGCGTATGCTTTCCGTCGGCGTTCGATCGCGCAATCGATAACGTACGCGTCGGGGCGAATCACGTGCGGAAGTCATCGCGGCGGTCTCGCAGCTCGCCGGTCATCTGCGCCTCGCGTTTCCGAAGTTCGCGGTGAACGAAACGACGGTAATTGTCAGCGGTATCGTCGCGAGCGAAATCGGTAGGGCAACCGCGCGGCGAGCGATCATCTTTTCGCTATCTTGTATGAAGAGCGCGGGCTCTCGGGTCGCGGCCACGTGGCCGCTGATTCTGTAATCTACCGAATGCTGCAATAAATAGCTCGAGACCATATCGTAGTCGAATTATTCGATTCCCTTTGAGATCCGTCCTGCCGAGAGGGCTGTCCTAGTCATCTCGTGTTCGAACCATCTGACCCAGTCGCGACGCCGTTTCGATCCGCGTATCTCGAAGATTCGGCTCGCGACCTCGGCTCCTCCGAGCTCGAGTCCTGTTCCGCGTTTCGTGTGGCATCCTCGCGGTGCCTGGCGCCCGAACTTGTAGATTTTCGTAAGGAATTCGTCGAATCTTCGAGTCGAGTATTGTCTCGGGCGGACCACGTGCACTCGGCTTGCACGTGGCCTGGTCTCCGCGCCTGCAAGGCCCGAAGGTAACCGGCTTCCGCGAGTCAAACCGCTCGTCGGAAAAAGGTTAACGTGACAATATATATATATATATATATATAAGATGGTTTCAAACTGGAAAAAGTAAGGACAAAAAGAATTATGGAACTTTGGCACACGGACTTGATAGGTCCGATCAAACCATCGACGTGTGGTAAGAAAAATTATGTCATGAGCGTTATAGACGATTTCTCTAGGATGATTTTTGTTAGATTGCTGAAGGAAAAATGTGAAGCAGCAAAAGAAATGAAGAGACTAATCACTACTATGGAAAACCAAACAGAAATGAAACTCAAGAGAATCAGGTCTGACAACGGTGGGGAGTTTATAGGAAGAGATTTAAATAGATGGCCGACAGAACGCGAATTGGATTCGATGCTGGATGGTGTGAAAGAAGTGATTTGGTTGAATGAAGTGTTGAAAGAAATCGGAATGTGCGATGAAGTATGTGAAGAGTTGAAGTGTGATAATTTGAATGCGGTGAAATTAGCGAATGGGGGTAGCTTTAAGGCTAGAACGATCGTTGCCAATCACGGAACGCAATTCACTGCACAATCTTTCAAGGCATTCTGTGCGGAAATCCAGTCAACGCACCTGATGTCACCCATAAACCAACCACACTCCAATGGTCAGGCTGAAAGGATGGTGGACACAGTGAAGAGGGCTATCGCATGGAATCCACTGGACTGGGAGAAGGAGCTACACGATTTCTTATACAGTTATCGCTACACACCTTCCTCGGCAGCTCCAGAGGGGAAATCCCCCGCTGATATGTGGTATCAACATGACGGATGTCCAGCCCATTCTTCCCGTGTCGTAACACAATTCTTGAATAACAAGTTTCCAAATCGTTGGATTGGACGTAACGGACCCGTATTATGGCCAGCTCGCTCACCAGACCTTACACCCCTTGATTTTTATCTATGGGGACAACTGAAAGACGAGGTTTATAGTGAACCACCAACGACTGTAGACAACATGAAAGAAAGAATCGTCCAGGCTTGTGCGTCGATTTCCTCAGAAATGAATTACGCAGCAGTACGTTCTGTAACTTCACGGCTGAATGAATGTATAGCAGCTCAAGGGAATATTTTTGAACATATGGCGTAACAGAAATACATCAAATGAATCTTACACGTTGAATTTTATTTATACCATTTTTCTGGGTTGAAGGTCATTTGAAGGTCATATTGTGTTACATGCATGAATTCGTTATTTTGTCAGCTACAACCTCGCAATCATACACCAGCGCAATCCTCGTGTGTTCGGAAAAGTGATCCTTCGAATTTCGATTCCGATTGTTTCCACGTGGCACGTCTGCGTGCCTGGCGCCCGTGGTTTCGTTTCGATCATTCGAAGGTGATCAATTTCGAATTCACGAGTGATTGTTTGTCCCGGGAGGACCACGTTTCCCGCGACCGAGCGTGGCCCGGCCGCCAAGCCATAATTTCCCGTGAAATAATTGACGTGACAAGATATTTAGGTGTCCTGCTTTATCGTATTCACCCTGTAGATTGCTCCAACGCATGGAGTTTAAATATAATATGTGGTGAGGAAACGCAACAGAGTGTGTGGATCCATTAATAGAAGCATTTCCGAAGGAGTGGAATGAGTTCGCCTTACAGGCTGATAGCATGTTGCACCTTACGGATCTGATTCTACGAAGAGATGTTGAATTAGAGGAACAACAGAATGATGTCGCTGATGCAGATCAGTGGCTAAATGAACCAAACCTAGCTGTAAAGGGAATTGCTTATTTAGCAAGCCTTTTATCCAAAGCAGGTAAAGACGTCAGTGTCACACTTAGAAACCTCATTGCTCGTTTTTGGATCAACCCCACATCATCTCCTGGCGGTAACGGTAAGTAACAGTCTACATTCGAAAATGTGTTTCCAGAAAAAACTCAGTTTCTTATAACAATTTATGTTTTACTACGTTGTAGGTACATTGAAGAAATTGAAAAGTTTCGATGTGAAGGGCGTCCAATATACTATTTGGATCAGACATGGTTCAACGCCGGCAATTGTAAGAGGAAAATATGGGTGGATTCGACCATGGACCTACAGGACTGAGCATAAGGTAGGGTTTTAGGCGAGAGGGACAGACGAGATATAACTTGTCGGTGTTACGGACCGAAAGTGTTGCCATCTATATAAAGTAGCGGGAACATTTAAAATGTACAAATGAATCACGTATATTCACCGCATATTTTAAGGTGATTCTAATTGTAAGTCAATTGTGACATGCGTAATAATGTTATTTCTATTTACGTATGTCTTATCATAAAGGATATATAAATGTTTTGAAAAATTATCAGTGATTTTATAAGAAATATGTAAAGGATCAATAACAACACGATGTACTTAATGGCCAGAAAACAATATTAATTTATTAAAATAATTTCTTTTGCTATTAGCAACATTGTTTTTTTGCTTACAGATATAATTGTACCTGACTTTAACGTAATTATTAATTATACACTTGATCAGGTGTATCCTATGATCGTATAATATATGCTGATCATTACAATGGTTTAGTAAAGTAAGAAATGAATGTTGAGTGTCTATTTTTCTTATAATTTCATTGCAAATATGCGCAAATATGCAGACGCTACACTAGTATTTAGAGTCGCCTATAGAGCGCACCACATGTGGTCCGTAATGATACCCCTTCCGTCTTTTCTTGCACCCCCGCAGGCTAATGCTCAGTCCTGTAGGTCCATGGATTCGACTGTTACCTGCCCGAGGAACGCTGCAGAAAGGGGCCTCACAACGGGCATACCTGCTCCCGCGTCAAATGGAAGGCGTCTTTTAATAACTCCTTTGTTTCGAGGCCAAAAATAAAAAGGGGGACTACCACCAGGAGATGAATGGAGAGACATTCTTCAAATGGTTTCAGAACCTTTTGCCCATGTTGGCAGATAGGGCAGTCATTGTGCTTGACAACGCTCCATACCACAGTGTGGACAGCACTCTGCGTCTCCAAGGACATTCACGGGAAACCTGTCGACGCCTTAAGGTGAGCGCATACTAGAAAGTCGCGGGAAGGCCGCGGATAGTCTCGGGAAGGCCAAAGCCGCCGATGGACGTCCACGCGGGGGGAAATCTCTAGCGGGCCGACGGCTCCACAGCAGGGAGCAGGGCTCCCTGAAAGAAAGGTCCCTTTCCCTAAAAGAGGTGGGGAGCCCACGGAGACCTTTTCTTTCTGCCGCGCACAGCAGGTAGCCCTGCTCCCTGCTGTGGAGCCGTCGGCCCGCTAGAGATTTCTTCCCGCGTGGACGTCCATCGGCGGCTTTGGCCTTCCCGCGACCCTCTAGTATGCGCTCACCTTTAAGCTACGGCCCGGCCGAGAAGAATGGAGCCTTCGAATGGACTTTTCCACATTGGTTGAACACCGCTCCTCCCCATGATGCTGCCTGGTGAGCCCCTATTAGTGTTATAATACCGAGAGGACTTAACTCCGGTGGTACTTTAAAAATCCGGTTCGCGAAAGACTGTGCCTACGGGCCTTCTCCCCTACGTAAAGATAACCTTGACGTGGTGTAGGGGCTCGGCTACTGTACTCGCCGCTAATAATCTTTGGACTTCTCTGTGTGAAATAATAAGTGGTCTCGTGGCAGGAATCTGTTTTACCGACCGCCGGTAATCGTCGGTAATTCTGTCGATAACTTACCATCAGTCGGTAACTGATGGCTCGCCGATGCCGCCCGCGCCGTAGGCGTCGATATAGAGCTCCGCGTAATACGTTCATAGACACCTCTATCGCGAAGTTTGCCCAGTCGAATACGGTTTCACTGGTTGCTAAAGATCAACAAATCCCCCTCAGCCGCCCCTTTCGCGTTCTCTCCCTCCGCTGGGACGTCGGCATCGTAAGTGGGGGCTCCGGTATAGTGGTATTCCGTATATACTCACCAACGGACGCGAAGGAAGCCAGTTGCGATTCTGGCCCGCTCGCGGTAACAGTTGCCGGCCGCCGTGGCATACTGGTCAATCGGTCGCCATTGTGGTATGCAGACAACGTGTCATCGGAAGCCGTAACACTTGCCGCCATGGATACCCTTTGCCAGGGAAAAGACGACGCGTATAAAGGACGCGTGGTCCTTCACTTAGAGATAGAATTGGGCCCCGAGACTTTCTCCGAGGCGTGCTCATCCGTTCCAGCCGTTTATAATCCAGCCTTGAAATGGGAACCGGTTTCTACAGCGGGATCCGAAGACGTGGGAAAACCAGGACGCAGCAACGAGGGACATGGTAAGGGGGGGGACTCGGTGTCCCCTACTCTACCCTAATCCAACCTAACCGGTTTATCCGGCTAGGAGGGTAGAGTAGCCTCTCTACTCTCTATTCCTTCTTTGAAGGAATACTATCCTACTTTATCGTGGCAAAAGAGCAAAATTATCTCGTGGCTGGAGAGTAAGGGGAAACCGTAGATCCACGATATGTCAAAATACGCTTAATAGAACTCGTCCAAAAATACAAGCAGCCGGAGAGTAATTATGTTATAGACGAGTATGCAAAGGAATTGTTGGAGCATGACTAATCGCGACATCTATTAAATATAACGTTAACTCGTACGTAGTCACGTGAACTATTGTAACGCGTGATGCGTACTCTCTGTACGGGCACTTGTGGCCGAACTTCCTTCTCGATCTAATAGCAAGCCAGTTAACACATGTACAGGGTGCGCCATCTCAATCTGGTCGATGGAAGTATTGAATAACTCTGACAGATTTTAACCGATCAGCGTTGTACAACACGTTTCGTATAGGTTATATCGGTACAATTTGAACCATGTATCGCTATACGCCGAAAGAACGCGCCGAAATAGTTTCGCTTTACATTAAAAATAATCGTTCAGTTGTGTCAACTCAGCGTGCGTATCGTAAAAAATATCGCGGACGTCCTGCGCCCAAAGGCGACACTATCCGTCATTTAGCTTCAAATTTTATGGAGCACGGGTCTGTAGCTAACCTCCAACATCAAGCTCGACCGCGTCCAGGTCGTTCAAATGAAAATATCGAAGCTGTTCGACAGAGTGTTGCAGAAAATCCAAATGTCTCATACCGCCGCCGGTCTCAGCAATTAAACATTAGTGGAACCACTTTGAGAAGGATTTTAAAGCCAGATCTTAGCATGTTTCCGTACAAAGTGCAGTTGACTCAAAGATTATTGGAAACTGACAAGCCGCGACGCTTGGCTTACGCTAATAACGTTAGTCGAATGAAGGAAGCTGAGCCGGATTTTTGGGAGCGAATTCTGATGACCGACGAGGCTCATTTCACCCTCTCTGGCGCTGTCAACAAACAAAACTGTCGCATGTGGGGCACCGATAATCCTCATATTATTCACGAAACTCCATTGCACGACGAGAAAGTGACTGTTTGGGCCGGTGTTTGCTCAAAAACCATCATTGGACCATTTTTCTTCAGAGCTGGTGAAACTGTCAATGGGGATCGATATCGGTGGATGTTGGCACACTTTGTTTTACCACAAATGCGTGAAAAAGGTCTTAAGGAATTTTGGTTCCAACAAGATGGTGCGACATGTCACACTGCGCGCTCAACAATGGACTATTTGCGTCGGAATTTCCCAGGACGTGTGATATCAAAGAAAGGTGATATTGACTGGCCACCAAGATCGCCGGATTTGACTGTACCGGACTTCTTCTTGTGGGGATTTTTGAAAAGTAAAGTCTATGCCAACAAGCCGAAGACCATAGACGAGCTAAAAAACAACATTCGAGCCGAAATCGCAGCGATATCGCCCGAGACGCTGGCAAATACAATGAAAAATGCCGAAAAAAGAGCTCATTTTTGTCTCAGTAATAAAGGCGGACATTTGATCGATGTGGTTTTTGGAAACTAATCAAAATAAATTGTAATGAATCAAATTTAATAAAAAAATACGACTTTGTGAAATCTGTTGAAAATTCTCTAAGTTATTCAATACTTCCATCGACCAGATTGAGATGGCGCACCCTGTATAACCTCAAATAATACGTATATTGAGTTCTGTATAATTGTTGTAATAAACAATACATTCATTTATATTCCACACCACTACGCTCTACTCGGGAATAAAAATTCCATCAGGAACGCGGACATACCGTCCTACGCCTTCCCCCTTACCACTGCGAATTAAATCCTATAGAGCGTGCATGTGGGCAAAAATTAAAGAATTTATTAGGGCGCGTAATGTGTCGTACAAGTTGGCAGATGTCCGCCGATATCTAGATGAAGCCATCGAAAATGTATCCCCCGAAAATTGGAAGCATTTCATTGACCATGCAATAAAGGAGGAAAAACGCTTTTACGAAATCGACAGCGCAGCTGATTCGGTTTTGGAAGCATGCCCCGACTGGTCGAACTCGTCTGATGACTTGGACATCGACGCACAGTGGTCCCAAAGCCCGAAAACGTGGACAAAACCTAAAAAATGAACTTTCAGCTAGGTAAGTTTTAATTGTGGGGTTGGCTACTCTAAGAGTATGTCTACTTGGAGGTAAACGGCAAAAAGGTCGCATTTTTATACCTAACCCACAGTCGCAGTCCGAACTTCGGTTTCATTAGACAGTGCCTTCGTACTCTTCCAAGTCTCGGTGCGAGTTCTAACTGTACAGTGCGTAAATTGTATTGGAACGTATCGATTTTAAGTGTGCATTATGGATGCTGTTTGTGAAGGTAAGTTGCATAGTTTTTAGTGCAAAATATTTATTATTAACTGATAACTATGTATGGAGAAGAAAGGGTAAAAGTGAAGGCATAAATTTTAAAGATTGGGGTAAAAGTTGAGTCTCGTCCACCCTCGTTCGCTGAAACTTGTTCGAGCTTCTAGTTTATACTATTATGTTGCAATTTTAAAAAAAATTAGCTGCCCCCCTCTGCCCCGTTTTTCGTATCACTGTTTTTTGTAATGCAGAGTAGGTATTTTGTGAGCTTTCGTTGCATTTCTTCTCAAACTGTGAGAGATATCCACCAAGTTTTTCTGTAAAATTTAAACAGTTTTTGGAGGATTATGCTTAGAACGTATGGAGGACACAGATTGCCAGTTTTTTTTTATAAACAATCGTACAATATATCTGAAATTTTTTTATATTTTTCGAAGACAAACGCTGTTTTTATACGTAAAGTAACGTGAATGCTTCTTTGGGAATTTCCAGAAGCAATTGCATTGCTACAGACACCGGAAGTAAATAACGGAATAGAAGAGACGGAACCAGATGCCGATTCTGAGTAGATGTTCAAAATGTTATCCTGTTATATTATATCGTAATTTATATTATATTGTAATTTATATTCTATTATATTATTATATTATATTGATATTATATTATATACTATGTATTAAAAACTAAGTTATCTTTTTTTTTAATTAATTTGATTTATAATGACTATGTTTAAAATCTTGATAAACAATTTTTGAGAAGAACGAATAATTTTGTGCCGCCATATTGGATCCGCCATTTTGTTTTTTGTAATTTGAAGTTCAGATTCGTAACCAGCAAACCCAAAAACGGGTCAATACCAATTTTCAAGCAGATCCAATAATTTTTTAATGTATATGTCCGCCATATTGGATCCGCCATTTTGGTTTTTTTATTTTCAAGTTCAGATTCGTAATCAGCAACCCCAAAAACGGGTTAATACCAATTTTCAAGCATATCCAATAATTTTTTAATGTATATGTCCGCCATATTGGATCCGCCATTTTGTTTTTTTATTTTTAAGTTCAGATTCGTAATCAGCAACCCCAAAAACGGGTTAATACCAATTTTCAAGCAGATCCAATAATTTTTTAATGTATATGTCCGCCATATTGGATCCGCCATTTTGTTTTTTTAAATTTTAAGTTCAGATTCGTAATCAGCAACCCCAAAAACGGGTTAATACCAATTTTCAAGCAGATCCAATAATTTTTTAATACGATTTGAGGTTTTGTCCACGTTTTCGGGCTTTGGGACCACTGTGCGACGTGAGCGACGAATAAACGTTTCGTAAATAGTTGTAAATAGTTGTAAATTAGTTTGGAAATAGTTGCAAGTTATTTTGTATATAGTTGTAAATTAGTTTGTAAATAGTTGTAAGTTATTTTGTATTGTAATAGGGTCCTACCCATTTAGAACACAACCTGTTCTCTCGTATACTAATAGAAATTACATTCTATTTATTGGTCTTACTTAAAAATGTCGATTTTTTAAAACTACCACTTGATTGTGGTATAATTAGCATGTGTTGGGTACCGTTGGAAGTAGTAAGTCTATACGGATTCTGGACCAGGGGGATCCCACTATTTCCCCCCCCCCCCACCCGGCCATTGCCCACGAGGTAATCTCTCGGTTTATCGATTCACTCAAATTTTTGAATTCCAGTCTTGAGAAGCTGTCATCATACTTGGGTAAAAATAAATTAAATGTCGTACGAAGTCAATTTACACATCTATCCGATAATGATTTCAATCTTTTAACTAGAAAAGGCGTTTTCCCATATGACTATAGGAGCCGCTCAATGCACACATCGATTAACTCCACTTTTTGAAAAATCTTAAATTTAAGTGTCAAAGCCCTTGGTATAGTCATAACTTTTTATATTTATAATAACTTTCCTGAATAATAAAGATTAGCACCGTTAAATGGCAAATTTTTTTGGCCATTGAATAATAAGTAATTTATTTCAGAAGCCATTTCGATTAACTCCATACTCTAATGTAAATCGTTTCAGTAACGCTGTATCTGTTTTGGCCGTGCATCGACGCTTATTTGTTTTTAAACAGCCGAAGATGCTCTCTCCCTCTCAATAATATTCGTAACAAAATCGCATCGGTAAACAGATAAAAAGAAGCACAATGCAAACGGTAGTTAGTATAGCAGTGATCTCGCACGCTGAATGTTACTGTGTACTTCTTAGTCTTTTCAACATTACTCCCAGATTGTTTTTAAAGAAATAAATATTATACCGTTATAATCAAGATGAGTGAGACTAATAATGTGAGTGAGGAAAGCAGTGATGATTCTTCAATACGATTTATCAACAGAAAGTCTGGTCCAAGAAGACGTTTATCGTTTTCCTCGGATTCATCGGATTGCAACAGTACAAACCCAACAAACACATTGATTGGGAGGAAAAGAAGTCGTAATCCTGTTAAATGGATACGAAATTTACAAAAGCATAATAGGATAAAAGGTTTGGCATACAGGAATAGGGGAGGAAAATTAATACCTGCAAAAACATTTGTCGATATACAATGCAGATGCCGTCAAAATTGCAATCAAAAAATTATTTCGGATGAGAGAGAGGCTGCCATGAAAGAATTTTATAGTTTACATAGTCAACTTGACCAAAATATTTTCTTAAGAGGTTGTATCAAAGTTAACGAAATAAAAAGAAGGCGCCCTACGAATGAAACTAAAGAACGAAGATCACATTCGTTTACATATTACTTTCGAAAAGAGAGACTTGATATTCCCGTTTGTAAAAAATATTTTAGAGACACTTATCAGGTGAGTGACGGGCGGATATACGATTGTTGTTCTAAAGAACAAGTTACATCTTTGGTTGATAAGCGCAAAGGCCGCGTTGCAAGCAATAAAATAGATGATACAAATGTTATAAAGCATATAAAGTCATTTCCAGCCTACAGTAGTCACTACACCTGAGCTCATAATCCAAGACGACAATATTTAAATCCTGACTTAAATATTAAGAAGATGTATGAACTATACGTCACAGAATGTGAAAAGGAAAACGTAGCATCAGTGAAAGAAAAATATTACTATAATGTGTTCTCTACAAAATTTAATTTACATTTTAAACAACCATCAAAGGATACGTGTCAAACTTGTGATGCTTTTCAAATAAAAATTCAATCTTCAGACGATGAGGGAATTAAGATGGAAAAAATTGAAAAGGAAACTCACTTAGAAGAGGCTGAACGGGCTCGCAGTCAAATGGCTGCCGATCGAATGGCAACATCGGAAAAATTGTTCGTATTTTCTTTTGACTTGGAAAAAGCTTTAGCCTTTCCCAAGTTGACCACATCCGTAGCTTATTATAAGCGAAATTTATATGTTTATAATTTTGGATGTCATGAATTCAATAAAAATATAAGCCACATGTTTGTTTGGCCAGAAACTGAAGGATCTCGTGGGTCTCAAGAAATTTCATCTTGTCTAATAAAGTACATAAAGACTTACGCTGCAAACTTCGAAAAAATAATAACATATTCGGATTCGTGTACCGGGCAAAACAGAAATATTAAAACCGTCTTAAGTTTATTGAAACTTGTTCAAAGCACGGAAATCAAAGCTGAATCAATTGACATGAAATTTTTGGTAAGTGGACACAGCTATTTGCCCAATGACTCAGATTTTGCCATTATTGAGTCATGTGCGAAAAAAAATCAAAACATATTTTCACCAGATGATTGGTACCATATACTCGAAACATGTAAAAAGAAAGCGCCATTTCATCTAATCCAAATGACTCACCAAGATTTTTTGTCAACAAAACCTTTAGAACAGTCTATCATTAACAGAAAAGTAACCGTCACAGGGCTTCCACTAAATTGGCTTAAAATACGCTGGATAAAGTTAGAAAGGTCCAAACCCTATCTCATACAATTCAAATGTGACTATAATGAAGATACAGAATTTCAAGCCATTAATATAAGAAAATCTTTAGTGGGTAGACCGCAAAGTTTGAAAAATATAGATCAGCCTTTATTATATCCTAAAGGTAGAACTGTGACAAAGGAAAAATGGAGAGACATGATGGACCTGCTAAAATTCATTCCTCCTGTTAAACACGATTACTATAAGAACTTGTCAACAAATCGAAATGACGAATCCTCGCATACAGCTGATGAAGAAGACATTATTTATAATATTGCTGAATCATCCCAAAGAATAATGCCGCTAACATAAAGCTGCTATGAATTAATTACAAAAATTATATTATAACCGAACTGCCAACATTCATTTTTATGGAAAAGCTGTGATAAAAATGTATAATAACCAACTTTTTCTGTAATAAAAAACTTAAAAATGCAAAGACTAAATTTAACTTTATTACTTTTTTCAGTTGCCAAATCGATTAACTCCACCAGTCACATAAAAACTGTAACATTACTGACGATTGTTTGTTGGCTATTCTTTCTTATTAATTTTATATACCGTTACATGAAAGCTATATCTGCAATTTATGCATTCTACATTATATATTTGAATTCATATATCAGAAGAATTTTTAAAAACAATATACATTACATCATCGCGTTTCTCAACTTTTCGTTTTATGGAGTTAATCGATGTGTGCACTGAGCGGCTCATATATCGACATATGATAAATTAAATGATACGAGTTTGCCACCTCGCGATTCATTTTACAACCATTGTTGTTGGCAGACGTTTTTGAAAATTTTCCCAACGATTGTCTAAAGAATTATAAACTCGATCCAGCACATTATTACACGCTCCCCGGTTTCGCATGGGATGTGATGTTAAAAACGACTGGTATCGAATTGGAGTTGTTCACTGACGTGGACATGCTTTTGTTCGTGGAACGTGGAATACGTGGTGGATTGAATCAAAGTTCACACAGATATGCGAACGCGAATAATAAGTATTTATCTACATATGATTCCGACAAACCATCTACATACCTAATGTATTTTGATGTTAACAATTTATACGGTTGGGCTATGTCACAACCTCTTCCACACAGAGATTTTCGGTGGGTGGAGGACATAGATAATTTCGATATCGAATCAATTACAATTGACAACCCTATAGGATATATTTTGGAGGTGGATTTAAAGTATCCGCGTGATATTAATGATGCGCATGATGATCTCCCTTTTTGCCAAAATCATGATACATTGGTCGGCTCGAAGCAGAGAAAATTGGTTGCAACGCTTTACGATAAGAAGCGATACGTTGTTCACTATCGATATCTTCAACAATGTTTGAAGCATAAGTTGAAATTACAAAAAATTCATAAAATTTTAGAGTTTAAACAGTCACCATGGTTGCGTAACTATATTGATTTAAACACTAGATTACGCACAAACGCTAACAATGAATTTTCAAAGAATTTATTTAAATTAATGAATAATGCAGTATTTGGAAAAACAATGGAAAATGCAGCAAAGGGCATAGCCGATTAAGATGGTCAAAACTGCCCTTAGAGGTTTTTCAATGGCTCTTGAACCATTCGAAAGCTGACCAATAAAAACCCATCTGAGTAAAATTTCAGCCCTCTAGCTTGCTCGTGAGGGTAGTTATAGGGTAAATTAGATTTCGCGCTTTTCTGCTCATTTTCCGCTCTCGGATGTTTTCTAAAATTCTAAAAAAAATGTGGCACGTGTCGGGTCTTAAGACGCATTTTATAGAATTTTTTCAGATTTTTTGGTTGCAAACTATGGTCGTGAAAAATGAAAAACACTCAAAACGTCGGAAAAATGAATATTTCTCAAAAATATGAAAACATGCTATTTTACTGTTTAGTGCCCTAATAAGCTACCATGAAAAGCAGTGTCCTCGATTTTTTTCAGATTTTTTGTTGTGGGAGATCATTGTCAAAAACAATAAAAACCAAACTGCTTCGACGTTTTTGCTGCTAGAAGGAAAGCTAGACTTGCAGGTTCTACCGTGGGGGTACATTAAGCTCTAATTAGTGTTACTACATTGAATTGGGCAATTTTTTAACCTCAGAAATGCGATTTGAGAGAGTAAAAAAATCGTCTCCTGTGGAATATATACCAAAATGTTCGAAGCGCTCACAACATCACAGGTTGGCGCAATGGTTAAGGCGTCGGATTACGGAGTGGATATGCTAGGGTTCAAATCCTGCCCACCACGAAGTTTTTTTTTTCCATGCCTTATTTTTTATTTTCTCAATTTTTTATTATATGGTTTACATATATGATTTTAACAATATTTTTTCATGTTTTAAAAATATTTAAATAACATTTTTTAGTAAAATACATACAAAAATAATTTTGGAGTATTTAGTATTTCCGGCTGATGTGTCGTGATTTTACTTGGAATTTAATAATATTATGTTGTTGAATTAAATAATGAATAATTGTATTATTCAGTTGCATTTTCTAAAACACCTTAATATCATGTGCTGAAAACGGCTTTTTAAAAAATAGCTTCGCTTTCGTCTGCCTCATAAACCGTTTGAACTATATGCACGTCAAATGTTTTATTGTGCGTGCTGTTGGCCGTTGCCACGGTTTACCTGAGATGTGCAAATGTTTGGAGCTATGGGATGATGATCGTCCGAAGGCTTCGATTTCAGTTTTCTGTGTGCTACCATAGAGTGAATTCCAGAAAGACATTTTACTTATTGTTAGACTTCTGAAGGATTTGAATTTAGAATGTCTAAAGTAATTTTGCAAACTCTGGATAGCGATCCAAAATGTGTAAAATGTAAACGATTTATACGTAAAGTGCGAGGCCAAAAAAAAGTGATCAGGACAGAAGTTCAGGCTAGAGAATATTCGGATATAGTTGTATTTTTATTTAAATTGCGAACGGGTAATTCTAACAATCATATAGCGGCAACGCTTGGGTTGGATCATGAACAGAAAGTATCTCAATATTGTAGTTCCGTCATAAATAGTTTTGAAAAAGATATACTTCCGTTTCATTTTGGAGTCGCAGCTTTCACCCGTGAATATCTCATAGAGAATGAAACCTCTAATATTGCAAAACGGTTACATAAAATCGGCAACCACCTAGCGTTGATTTTCGATGGGACGTATATTCGCCATCAGAAAAGTACAAACAACGAGTATCAACGTAAGTCATATTCAGGACAAAAAAAGGTACCGTTGTGTAAACCCTTTACCATCTGTACAACAAATGGTTATATTGTTGACATGGCCGGTCCATTCTATGCCAACCAGAATGATGCCGAGATCATGAGAATTCTTCTTCGAAATCCAAATGGATTTAAATCACTCATGAAACGGGGAGACTTTTGTATAGTCGATAGAGGTTTTCGCGATGTTGTACCCGATTTAAAAGCTCTCGGTTTTAAAGTCCTCATGCCTGCTTTAAAAGGCAATCGTTCACAACTTTCGACTAAAGAGGCCAATTATTCTCGAAAAGTGACAAAAATTCGTTGGGTTGTAGAAGCAGATCACGGTATACTAGGTCAAAACCATCAGCTTCTGCACAAAAATCTTGATAATAAAATCCTCCCAAAAATTGGCTCTTACTTCCGGATTGCGTGCTTTTTAAACAATAGATTTGGAAAACGGCTAAACTCTGATGTTACACTTTCAGAGGAAATAATAAGCAGGATATCGAGCCAAGATAAAGTAAAAAATACGTTAGCGATACAAGTTGAAAGGGTTTGCTCGTCCCCGCTCCAGCGCCATCTGTGTGTGCCGCGCGTTTGAGATCGTGTCACTCGCTTTGCTCTCGTCGTTGTCATACGGCTGTGCCGGTACCATGTGCTCGCACTCGTATTGTAATCACATACTTTAGTTCTATAAGCCAGTTGGCCGCATATATGTATACGTGTAATGTTTAACCAAATATATATATTATATTATGTGTGAGAACGCATCATCGATTTACCCCCAACAAAGGTTATGGGCCCAGGCAACGTAAGTAAATAACATAACCTATAATTTGCCACGTGCACACAAGCACCACGCGTCCAATCTAGTAAGATAGTTAACAGAAATAAAACAAAAATGGCTGATAACACAAGATTAGACTTGAAAATTACAAAGTTGTCAGACAATAACTATCGGACGTGGAAAATTGAAATGAAATGGTATTTACGTGGAAAAGGTTTATTAGACCACGTGCTGGGTAATATCGTATTAGATGCTGCAGCTACGGCAGAACAGAAAAAACTACACAAAGCAAGTGACGATAGGGCTATTGCATCAATAGGGTTAAATATTGAGCCGAATCAACAAGTGCACATAGAGGATTGTGCTACTTCTCATGAAGCATGGTTAGCATTAGAACAAGTTCACCAACCAAAATCGAGGGTGAGGATAATGCAACTTAAAAAACAACTTTATCAATCAAAAATGAACGAAGATGAAACCATGTCAGCATATATATCTAAAATAAAAGTATTGGCTAATAATTTAAGGGAAGCTGGTTCAGAGCCGAGAGATGAAGATCTAGCGTATATTATATTAGCAGGACTTCCAGATTCATACGAGAATCTCAACATGTCACTAGCAGGTTTACCAGACGATAAGTTTACATCAGCGGAAGTAAGCAAAGTACTGCTGACCGAGTTCGACAGGCGTAAGACCAGGAACACAGAAGAGGATGTGGACCGCAAAGAGGCATTACATTCAAGAGGAGTCAAACAGGTAACATATAGAAACACAACAGCATTCAATAGACCAAAGACATTCTGCTCACATTGCAAGAAACAAGGGCATGAAGTAAAGAATTGCTGGTTGAAAAATAAAGGTAAGAACCACAATTATCAACCTAACCCAAATTATAAAACAAAATGTAACAATAATGAGGGATTCTTAGTCTCGCTAAACAGTATTGACATGGAAGACACTTGGTTATTAGACAGTGGGTGTACGCACCATGTCTGCAAACATAGAGATTGGTTTCAGACATTCAAAGAGATTTATCCTGAACCAATCAACACCGCTGCAGAAACTGGTGAAGAAAAAGCTACGCTAAAAGCCAAAGGGATTGGAAATATCGTAATCAAAACCTGTGTTGGCGGACAAACAAAATTCATAACATTGCATAACGTTTATTTTGTCCCACATATTAGAAAAAACTTAATGTCTGTTTCACAGATAGAGAGAAGAGCCAAAGAGGTAATAATCAGAAATGGCAGAGCTGAAATTCGTGACATGGAAAATAGACAGATCATGTGCTTAGCAGACAGGAAAAATGATTTATATATTGTTCGAGCTAGAACAATCGTAAGCACACAAGAACAACCAGAATCAAACAATGGGACTGTAAAGGACAGTGCTCTGTGGCATCGCAGATTTTGTCACATTAATAACAAGACAATTCAGAAAACAGCTGAATCGAACCAAGTCCATGGATTTGAAAATGTAAAAATAGATGACAATATATGTGAAGACTGCTGCATCGGTAAATCCACGAAAGCTCCCTGCCGAAAACTGAAAGATCGTCAGTCACGAGAGGTTTGTGAGCTTATCCATTCAGATGTTTGTGGACCCATGCAGGTAGGTTCATTGAGTGAGAAACGATATTTCATCACATTCGTCGATGACTACTCAAGACATACAACTGTAACATTTATCAGGACCAAAGATGAGGTAAAACATGAAATTAAGAAATACATAGCTAATGTAGAATTACAGGCAGGAAGAAAAATTAGAAGGTTTCGATCCGATAACGGAACCGAGTACTGCAACAAGGATTTGAAGGCTTATTTCGAAGAAAAAGGAATAAAACACGAGAAATCAAATGTGGAAACCCCACAAATGAATGGGATAGCCGAACGAACGAATAGAACCTTACTCGATCTGGCAAGATCAATGATGAAATCAGCGCAGTTGCCTCAAAAATTTTGGGCAGAAGCCATAGCAACAGCTGCCTATGTAAGAAATCGTGTTTGTCATTCCTCATTAAAAGATCAAGTTCCTCTAGCTATCTGGGCAAACAAGACACTGAGCATTCGTCACCTAAAGGCATATGGATCACTCGCGTATGCACATCTAGTCAAGCAAGGACAGAAGAAACTAGATGATAGAGCTGTTCCTTGCGTGATGGTCGGATACGCAAACCAAACTAAAGGTTATCGACTATGGTGTCCGAAGAAACAAGATGTAATTGTCACAAAACATGTACGATTTTTAGAAGAAAAAATGGGCTACGAATGGTTACATAACGAACGTGATAACATCAGAGCCCTGGATAATGATCACAATCAGACGTCCATCGATATTGAGTCAGACGAGGAAGCCGAAATACCAACTAACGCGATAGTGGGGGTACCAGGTGTTCAACCCAAGAGAAAACCTGGCAGACCAAAAAAGAAAGTAAACAACCCGTATGGCAGAAAAGGAAAACCAAGTACGATCCTTGTAGAAGAACAGGAAGAAGAACAGGTAGAAGAACAGGAAGAAGAACTCGAAGAAGATGAAGAAAATAAATCTAGCGTAGAATTAAATTTTCTGGAAATTATTGAGCCAGACACACTAGACGAAGCCATGTCTTCGCCACAAGCGCAAGAATGGGAACAGGCCATACATGAAGAGATGACAAGTCTGAAACAACGTGGAACATGGGAAACCGTAAGTCATGTACCACCGGGACGAAAAAGTATTGGTAGTAAGTGGGTTCTTAAATTAAAGCGAGATTGCGAAGGTAAGGTGCTAAGGTATAAAGCTCGATTAGTAGCACAGGGTTTTTCTCAACAAAAGGGAATCGATTATAACGAAACCTACTCACCTGTCGCAAGTTTTTCGATAATTAGATTGTTAATTGCTATCTCAGTCATTTTCAGATGGTTCACTAGACATTTAGATATCAAGTGCGCATATCTTTATGGACATCTTGAGGAAGAAATTTATATGAGGCTGACTCCAGTATACAAAGACGGCAAAGAGGCTATAGTAAGGCTAAGACGACCGATTTATGGACTGAGACAATCCGGAAGAAACTGGAACGCCGAGCTTAACAACTTTCTACAAAAATACGGATTCAAAAGATTACAGTCATCTAATTGTATTTACAGAAAAGGTTATTGGATGATAGCGATAATATATGTAGATGATATTTTTCTATTCGCGAGCAATTTAGAATCTATTAATAATTTCGTTAAATCTATAAGCAAAAAGTACGAGGCGAAAGATTTAGGCGAGATAAGTAATGTATTAGGTGTCAAAGTAGAAAGACATGACAAAATTATTAGTTTAAACCAGAAATCATACATAGAATCTTTAACACGAAAATATAACATGTGTGAATGTAGAGGTACAACGACACCATTAGAACCAGGGTTGAAATTATCAAAAGACATAGAATCAGATTTGTTAAATGAGGACAGGAAAAGTTTATATCGAGAAATTATTGGTTCTTTAATGTTTGTAGCGTTACGTACAAGACCAGATATATTATTTGCAGTAACTAAGTTATCTCAATTTAATTCAAGTCCGAAAGAGGTACATTGGATACAGGCTAAACACATTGTGCGATATTTGAGTAAAACCAAAGATTATAGCATAGTTTACAAGCCAAAGCAGATACCAAAGATAGAGATTTTTTGTGACGCAGATTGGGCCGGAGATGTCGATGATAAACATTCGTTCAGCGGATTAGTTGTAATGGTGGGCTCAAATGTTGTGCAATGGGTATCGTGCAAACAGAGAGGAATATCCACCTCGACAATGGAGGCTGAATATATCGCTCTATCGTATGGCATAAAAGAGGCCATATGGTTACGGATGTTGTTAACGGAATTAGATTTATACGAATTTTTCTCAGGAAATTGTAACATGTATTGCGACAACAGAGCAGCGATAGATTTTTCAAAGAGTAGAGTAGAAAATTCTCGTTCTAAGCATATCGACATTGCGTATCACATTGTTAGAGAGGAGATAGAAAAGAAATTAGTAGATTTGTCATATGTAGCGTCAAACGAAAATGTAGCGGATGTAATGACGAAATCGTTAAAGACTGTAGCTCATCAGAAATGTATCAGCAAAATGATAATGGAACTCGCAAAAGTGGGGGATTGAAAGGGTTTGCTCGTCCCCGCTCCAGCGCCATCTGTGTGTGCCGCGCGTTTGAGATCGTGTCGCTCGCTTTGCTCTCGTCGTTGTCATACGGCTGTGCCGGTACCATGTGCTCGCACTCGTATTGTAATCACATACTTTAGTTCTATAAGCCAGTTGGCCGCATATATGTATACGTGTAATGTTTAACCAAATATATATATATTATATTATGTGTGAGAACGCATCATCGATTTACCCCCAACACAAGTTGAAGAAAATAATTGGAACCGTAAAAAATCTCAATTTCAAATAATATCCTCGGCAGATATTCAAGATTTTCCGGAAATGACGGAAGTAGATTTGAAAATTCTTTTCACGGGATCGTATCA
This sequence comes from Lasioglossum baleicum, assembly GCF_051020765.1. Taxonomy (NCBI): domain Eukaryota; kingdom Metazoa; phylum Arthropoda; class Insecta; order Hymenoptera; family Halictidae; genus Lasioglossum; species Lasioglossum baleicum. Next base: position 5,142,755 of record NC_134945.1, read on the forward strand.
ATTATCTCAAGCTATCTCATATTTAGCAGAAATAATGGATGAACAGAATAACATAAATATTTATTATTTTATTCAAGAACATAGTATTATTAAATTCTTAGTAAAATCGCGACATATTAACCGGAAAACATACAGATGTTACATCCATTATACACCCAATTCAATTGGATACTCAGGTATAAAACGCTATTGTTGCGAATGTGCCAACGGTAACCGTACTATTGGGTGTTGTTCACATATAGCAGCTATTATTTATTACTTATCTCATGCTCGATATCTCCATAGTATTGTACGACCAGCAGAAATACTTAGCACCATTTTTAATCAAAACGAAGTAACGCCAATTATTAACGAGAACAGTGATGAAGATTAAAAACCATCACGTATTTTCAGCATACTGCATCAACAAATACAACGGTAAGTATTTTTATACTAATCGTCATATATGTATACATTTAGAATACAAAATATAATTAATTCTGTAATTACTATTATAGAATACATGAAAACGGAAGCTGGAGGCAACAACAATAGGGAGAAGGCTGACCATCATTTGTGCAGCATCCTGCCCACAATTGAAAAAGATAAGTCTATTTCTATCAAATTCCATACACGTATTTATTGTTACTAGAAATAAATAATTCTGTATTTATAGGGCATGCAGAAACAAATGCTGCGGACTGACAATGATAACTCTGAAGAACCAGCTTCTACTTCTTCCTATTCCTACATTATCATCATTATTATTATAATTATTATAATTATTATTATTATTATTATTATTATTATTATTATTATTTAGAATCGAGGAAATATACTAAATACTCCAAAATTATTTTTGTATGTATTTTACTAAAAAATGTTATTTAAATATTTTTAAAACATGAAAAAATATTGTTAAAATCATATATGTAAACCATATAATAAAAAATTGAGAAAATAAAAAATAAGGCATGGAAAAAAAAACTTCGTGGTGGGCAGGATTTGAACCCTAGCATATCCACTCCGTAATCCGACGCCTTAACCATTGCGCCAACCTGTGATGTTGTGAGCGCTTCGAACATTTTGGTATATATTCCACAGGAGACGATTTTTTTACTCTCTCAAATCGCATTTCTGAGGTTAAAAAATTGCCCAATTCAATGTAGTAACACTAATTAGAGCTTAATGTACCCCCACGGTAGAACCTGCAAGTCTAGCTTTCCTTCTAGCAGCAAAAACGTCGAAGCAGTTTGGTTTTTATTGTTTTTGACAATGATCTCCCACAACAAAAAATCTGAAAAAAATCGAGGACACTGCTTTTCATGGTAGCTTATTAGGGCACTAAACAGTAAAATAGCATGTTTTCATATTTTTGAGAAATATTCATTTTTCCGACGTTTTGAGTGTTTTTCATTTTTCACGACCATAGTTTGCAACCAAAAAATCTGAAAAAATTCTATAAAATGCGTCTTAAGACCCGACACGTGCCACATTTTTTTTAGAATTTTAGAAAACATCCGAGAGCGGAAAATGAGCAGAAAAGCGCGAAATCTAATTTACCCTATAACTACCCTCACGAGCAAGCTAGAGGGCTGAAATTTTACTCAGATGGGTTTTTATTGGTCAGCTTTCGAATGGTTCAAGAGCCATTGAAAACCCTCTAAGGGCAGTTTTGACCATCTTAATCGGCTATGCCCTTTGCAGCAGAATTGTAAGATTTTGTACACTGACACGGATAGCTTAATATATTTGATCACTTGCGATTATGTGTGTGTATGAGATGTTGAAACGTGATATTGATAAATACGACACTAGCAATTTCAATGTAAACAATGAGTATGACGTTCCTTTAACAAACAAAAAAGTATTAGGTTTGATGAAGGATGAGAACGGCGGTAAAATTATGACGGAATTCGTAGGTCTTCGCTCGAAAATGTATGCTATTCGCGTGCATGACGATAATGATACCTATTGTGAAATTAAAAAAAATAAAAGGTATCCAAACTAATGCCACTGTTAAGAGTACAAGTTTCGATGATTACAAAGAGTGTCTTCAAAAATGTACCGAAAAAAGTATTAATCATAAACGCATAATGTCAATACAGCATCAGGTGTATTCAGTATCAGAAATGAAATTGGCATTAAGTCCATACGATGATAAACGATATATTTGTGAAAATTACATCAATACTTCTCCTTGGGGACATTACAACATAAATTAAACTCGTGCTCTTTGTAAAAGTTATTAACGATAGAGCATTTTAAGGATATCAATGACATACTGACCAGAAAAAGATTGATAAACTCTACAATTTTTTATTAAGAAAAACATGTTCCGGGGAATGATGAGAAACATCTGTTTAATATTGACTCTAATGATTGCAAAGTTGGCGACGACATTTCGCGCGGTTATAAATTCATTGGAAATGGCAAGTACGCCATTTTACCAGAAACGAGGTTAAAGATAAAAGTCGATGACTTTTTTTATGACAAATTAAACGGATTTGCGTTGCGCAGACCCGAGACGTCTATAAAGATGAACGTTGCTAATTCCCTAACAGGTGAAAGAGCGGTGTGATTTTGCAATGTACTGACATTCGATGAAATGGAAGATAAAATCAATTTCGGAGGTGTTGTGTTTGAAAGAAGAGCGAAGCAAGCTAGAACGCCCAAGGATTTGAAAGCTGATAAGATCGAAAGGTCTAGACGAGATAAGTCTGCAGAAGATGGAAAGCGAAAGAAGAAGGAAGCGAAAAAGACGAAAGGTGGTACACGAAGAAAAGAGAGGAATAGTTCGCCGCATTGTGATTTTGAAGACTCTAACAATCCTTCAATAGAGGCATTTCAAGAAAAATCATGACAATGGACATGAAACAGAAACTTCTGAAGAAAACGAGGACATTAAAACGCTAAATGCTTTAATGAAATCTAATAAAATTAAAAATCTTAAAGTGTTTCTTCCAAGTGTTCCCCCGCTACTATTCTAGTAGCTACACTCTTTATGTTTGACAAAAAAAAATTATCATCTTGTTTTACGAGTCTTTTTTCGGAGTTATTCTACTATATAATTTTGTTTACATTTTACAGATTGCAACCTATTTCCTATATGTAACCGTGCACCATGTCGGAAGATTTGTACGGGGTACCTCAGCAACCTTCCGGATCTCGTGATACCAATGATCCTGATTCCACCTCGCATCATCGGGTAATAATAATACTTTATTTCCAAATTCTATAATGGATTGATTTTACTCTAACTGCTATTTATATTAATTGTTTCTTTATTTACATTTTCTTATGTTAATTTTAGGATTTACCTGATACTTTTTCCCGCAAACGGATACGCACCGTGGTGCATGTATAGTAATGTATACAATCCATCTGGTGTTGCGCCTCAGGCCGCTTTAAACGAAATTCGACGCGCGTACGGCAATATCGTATCGACGTCGTTGTTGTACAAACTGTACGATCAATTTCGCGGTGGACGAACGCGAACGAAGTACGAACCCCGGAGTGGTCGTCCCACCGTGGAGATCGACGATAACTACTTGATATCATTGGTCGAATATTCGCCTCGTCTGAGTCTCGTGGACTTGTCCAAACGATTCGGCGTAAGCTCTTCAACGATATCGCGACATTTGAAACAACTTGTATAAAATTGTGGGCTTGATTGTTTTGCCCTCACGTATGAATTTCGTCGTTCGTGTCGACGATTCCACGTGTCGTAGACTAAATGAAATCCACTATTTAATATAAAACAATTTATTCAACACTTGGTTCACACCAGGCTTATGCACGTGCTTCCACGTTGAGAGCCAGAACAAGAAGAAAGACGAATCGCTCGTCGTGCGGATGCACGGCTAAAAACATTTGAAAATCGCGGCGGCGGTGGCCGACCACCAACGAAGGTGTCCGAAGCGATCACCGATTCGCGATCGACGAGCTATGATTCTATGACTATTGTACACAACTAGATTATCGAAAAGATCGATCCTCCGGATTCGTTCACGTCCCGTTCAGATCTAATCGCGATGCTCGCGTAGAGACGTGCGTCGAGTTATACCTGCGAAATCGGGATGCGCCTTTCCTCGAACGGATTATATTTTGCAACGAGCGATGGCTCGTATACGAGATGAAAGGTTCTCCGGGGAATTGGGGTGTGCGTGTTCCGCAACTGGGCGATCCCCCGGACCTCTTCCGTGTCCTCTGCGAGTACGCGTCAGCCTATGGTGGTGCACGGGTGGAATCCTCCTATGTCATTTTTCCCCCGGGTTCGTCGTTAACCGATACGTTGCGCGCATCGTTTCTCTCGGATGTTTTGCTGGCGTACAACGCTATGTATCCGAGAAACGATCCCCCGATTTTCATACATGATGCGAGTTTAACCAACCACGTTGACAGCTTAGCCGCTATAAAATATCGGGAGAAGGGAGTGGAGATGTTGCCTCACCCCCCCCCCCCCCACCCATTCCCCAGATCTCTCTCCAACCGATTATTTTCTCGTTCGCGATTTTAATCGTTATCGTTCGGAACGTCGATTGGGAGTGTTCGGGAACGACGAATTACGTATCCAATTTTTACGTTATCGCGACGATGTACCGATTACCTGCCTCGCCGACGCTATTCGACAATTACCCACTCGTTGGGAAGATATTGATAATTTGTACAATTGTGATTGAATACTATGCTTCCAACAATTAGCATACAGTTTGAGAATTTCGTAAATATTGTGCGTAACCATAGAGCCAAACAATACTCGAAAGCAATTCTCGATAGCGAGTTTTTTTTATGAAACCGCTATAATTGATAGTGAATTGCTAACTCTGTGCTTGGACACCATTGTATCAGAGGCGACAAAATAATTATTGTGTTATAAATATCCATATAATATCAGATGCTTTTTACTTATTATACAGGGTGTCCCAAGACCCCTTCGACTCCGGGAAATGGGAGGTTCCTTAGGTCATTTGAAGCAACATTTTCCTTTGCACCAATGTCAGCCGGGGCTTTGTTTAGGAGTTATTAACGAAAAACACGGACCAATCAGAGCGCGACCTAGACGCGCGATGACACGTTCAGCCCGGCGCGCCGGGAGACGAGCGTGGTGTAACGCCGCGATGCCGTAACGAACAAGAGTTTCTCGAGATTATGTGAATCCTCCCCGATTTGGATGAGCTTTGGATATGTTGTCAAGACCATGATTCTGAACAACATTTCCCTTTACAGTTTTTGTCGGTCGGAAGAACTTTACTTGTCAATTCATATGGGTGGATCTCTTTACCCGACTTACGGCAACTTTACCCGAACGAGGGAAAAAGCAGAAACTGATTGTATTAAAAACTCACGTATTCAGCCGTAAATCCATTTGCTGCTTCGAAATGTGTGTCACTGGGTCACTCGGTGACGAACTGCACAGATGTCTTCAGGTATACGACAGTACCGAAAGCTAAGGGACGTATGGGCCAGGTCGACGAACTGCACAGCCGGTGGTAAAAGGCCTAAGGGATGCGCGGTCAAGTCGACGATCCAGAATTTCACTTTCACTTTCGAAACGATAAATAATTCGTATGTTTATTTCACACAGATGCCTTGAAATTTTTCCACACTCACAATCACTGTTCACATTTGTCAACACATAGTTATGCACTAATAATAATTGCTTAAACTAATTAAACGATTATTTAATCTAATCACTAGACTGCGGATCTTTATGTAAAATGAAAGTTGGCTGCCGCTATTACAAGGGACAGGAGCCAGACAGATATTTGATTCTCACTGTGATCATTTTAAGAAGTTGAAAATAATACATTGGTGTTCTGAAATTACTTTAATCTCTCTAGTGTCATAAAATGCACCTACTCATGTTTGCTACAAATGCATGAAATCCGCAGTCTAGTGATTGCATTACCTGATTGTTGTGATTTGTGCAGCAGGACAAGGGATATGGCAATTATTATTAGTGCATAACTATGTGTTGACAAATGTGAACAGTGATTGTGAGTGTGGAAAAATTTCAAGGCATCTGTGTGAAATAAACATACGAATTATTTATCGATTCGAAAGTGAAAGTGAAATTCTGGATCGTCGACTTGACCGCGCATCCCTTAGGCCTTTTACCACCGGCTGTGCAGTTCGTCGACCTGGCCCATACGTCCCTTAGCTTTCGGTACTGTCGTATACCTGAAGACATCTGTACAGTTCGTCACCGAGTGACCCAGTGACACACATTTCGAAGCAGCAAATGGATTTACGGCTGAATACGTGAGTTTTTAATACAATCAGTTTCTGCTTTTTCCCTCGTTCGGGTAAAGTTGCCGTAAGTCGGGTAAAGAGATCCATCCATATGAATTGACAAGTAAAGTTCTTCCGACCGACAAAAACTGTAAAGGGTAATGTTGTTCAGAATCATGGTCTTGACAACATATCCAAAGCTCATCCAAATCGGGGAGGATTCACATAATCTCGAGAAACTCTTGTTCGTTACGGTATCGCGGCGTTACACCACGCTCGTCTCCCGGCGCGCCGGGCTGAACGTGCCATCGCGCGTCTAGGTCGCGCTCTGATTGGTCCGTGTTTTTCGTTAATAACTCCTAAACAAAGCCCCGGCTGACATTGGTGCAAAGGAAAATGTTGCTTCAAATGACCTAAGGAACCTCCCATTTCCCGGAGTCGAAGGGGTCTTGGGACACCCTGTATAGTCAAAAAACTTTGAATAAAATGTATAGTCTTAAATTATACATCGAAATCTCTAGTTTCAACGATTGCAAATTGTTGACCCTGTGCTTGGGTACCATCCTATCGGAGGTAAAATAATCATTGGTTTATGAATATTTTTATGGGTTATTATATATGGTTTAGTATATAAAAATATACAGAATGGGTTAACATATATGATTTATATATTCACAATGTGTAACAGAATGGTTTATTATATAAAAATATATTAAAGAATGGCAGTTTTTGATATCCATGAATTATTTCCTTTTTTACGCAATATTTTTTCAACTAAATATACGTCAGGATGTTTAGCCGCATGTACAGGGTTGCCATATGCGCGCCGCGCCAGGCCCCTTACGTTTCCGTCCCTCGCCTAGATGCTCCGTCAAGCGTGTCTACGCTTCCCCCACTCTTACAACTACTATTCAAGCTGTGGAATTCGGTCTCTATTAGCTGGAACGATACTCGCATTGTCACCCGTTTCTGCCGCGTGGTAATAGAGATCGCTCTCATTGGCCGAATTCCACCGCTTGAATCCTTCAAATTCACTGACCACAAAGATCACGCGATTCACGGGCACCAATGAGGGTTCGCCCCTTTTTCATCTATCCTCGCTATTTAAAGCACCTGCGGTGCCTTCTTAGCAGATTCGCACTTATTCTGTTCAAGCTACATCATCACTCGCTCTAAGATTGTTCAAACCGTGTCGGTTCATCGCGCGCTCTCATCTACACGGTGAACTGAATAAAGTCAAGTGCCCAATGTGGGTGTTAAGCACCAAAAACCACCTCTGTATCGCTTTATCACCTTCTCAAAGATCACTTCTCGTGGATTTCCTTGCGCGCTCACCTCTGGGTGGTTCCGGCAGCCGGCAGCTTCCGACCACGATGGTCGCTGCCGAAACAATTGTCTTGTGGATACACAATTAATAGTGATTCCTTCGAGAAATATGGAAAGGATACAGCCAAAAAATTCGTTTTGCTGTATCCATGGTACAACATGCCATCTAGGATACACAAAATACGGAGCAGACATAATTAGAAAAGCCATTCTACCCATAGGAATGCTATCAGAGGAAGCCCTGGAATCTAGGAATAAAGATTTTAAAAATATACCCATAAATATAACGAAATACCAGGAAGATGTCAAGAGAACAAACAATGGAAGATTTGTTCCACATCATATTATTTCCGTCAGATCCTATCATATCTACAATTTCAAGAAAAACGTCAACGATTTGGAAGAAAGAAACGACACTAGACCAAAAGGTTGTAAAATTATTAGCTGATCCGATACTTCCACCTACACGTGTCCCGTCAACAAGTGATGATAATTCTGACCACAACAGTAATATTGATTCTGACGTGGGAGTATAGAGAATATATAGAAAATGAAACTTTGTTATAGTGCAGGTGTGTTTTCAGTGCATGGATGTGTGTACAAAACTGAAACAATGTACGTGCACCGGGCAGGCCTGTTACTAGCAGAACCAAGTATCAAGGCGCGCCGAGTCAAACCGAACCGGGCCGAACTAGACCGAACCGAACCGTCGCGCACCACCGATACGCGCCCCGCGCCGCGCGACCACCGCGCCATGAAACCGATACCGATGGGAACGAGTCGACAGTGTTTCCCCCACGCGTATGAGAAACGTCGAGAACATTCCCGAAGTCCAGCACCGCATCTATAAAAGCCGCTACGCGACCCCGGGAGGGCCTTCTTAGCTGAGACGAGACTCAGATCGGATCGTTCCTGTTAGTATCCCTGTAAGCATCCCTTCCGGTGAAGAACTACGTTCCACCGAAGTAGAGTACGGCGTACCGCCCCTCTGAAAGGCCAAGGTGTACCACCAGCCATCTCGTCAAGACGTACCGTCCACGAGAACGAACGAGGAGCACGATGAACCATCGCTCGTCGCCGTAGAACCGCCTGAGAGGATGTAAACGCACGGTGAACCACCACGTTGAAATCCGACCGACACGACTCAGGCAGGGAGCCCTCCTCTCTCCCCGAAAACGTCCTGTTCCTGTAGCATAGTTAGAGCACGACGTACCGTCACTCTTTTTTCGCCAAGGTGTACCACCAGCGAGCTTGTCATGGCGTACCGCCGACAAGAACGAACGATGAGCACGGTGAACCACCACTCGTCGCCGTAGAACCGCCCGAGAGGATTATGGCGTATGGCGAACCGCCACGTCGCATATCCGACCGACCTGACTCGGGCAGGGTTCCCGTACCGTCCTGATTTTTCCCGTTTACCTGCCTCGAAACCCGTTCGAGCCGCGTTCGAAAAAGTAACGCGTTTCGTACCTGAAAACCGCGACGTGCGCGTCCGAGGAAATTACGCGCATCCGTATCCGAAAGTCGCGGTTACCGAGTGAATATTCGCGAAGACCGAATTCCGTAAAACCGCGTCCGCGAACTCGCCGGCAGCGAGCATGTCAGTGAAATTGCCTGTGTCGTTATTTCGAAACCCGTGTACCACGTCCAGTTCCCCATCGACATCTTTCCTCTCGTCAAACATCAAACTCTGGAGCGGCGAGCTATAAGGACGAAGAGGAAGTCTCCGAACGTGACGACGGAAACCAGGTTGTTACATACGTATAACTAGAAGGTTGTAAATAATTCTATCTAATCAAGTATGTATGTTTGTAAATATATGAGGTTTTTATTTTAGTGTCGGTTTCAGTTCATTCTGTGAACTGTGCGTCTTCGCAACCTAAACGACGAGTCGTGTAGCGATGACATAATTCGCGCCATATTCGTGGAGCAGCTTCCTGCTCAGATTAGGACAGTCTTAGCCATGTCAAAAATAACCGATCCGCAAGAATTCGCCGAATTGGCTGCTAAGGTTGTAGAATCCTTTGCGCGTCGGTCTTCACGTGGCGTATTTGGAAATATCGTTGCGTTTGTGTCAGCGAAGTAGAAGCGTAGCATTGTAATTTCGACGTGCGTACATTTCCGTCAAGGAAGTTTAAGACCCACCGCCGCGGGTCCTGTTCTATAGCACCGCGTACTCCATCTTGGAGTCAAGATGACCGCTCCGGGACCACTTCCTGGTCATGAAGAAGTCCTGCGATCGCTTCTCGAGAAGCACGTCGATTCGTATCGCGTATGGAAAATTCCCTCATTCTTCCGCGAGGATCCGTCGCTGTGGTTTATGCAAGCAGAATCATCTCACGCTGTGGCCCATATAACCACGCAGAAGACGATGGCCGACGTCGTCATATCTTCGACCTCTATAAAACTCATCCTGATCCGTCAACGCAGAAGCACGGTGTCAACCAGCTGACGATATATGTGAAGGCAGTCTCCCTGTTTCTGGCAATATCAACTACTAAACAGCGTTACGTTCTGCCCAGCACGTCGTACATACAAAACTGCCAACTTCCCTCCCAATGTATAAGATGGGGGCCCGACCAATATGCGAATTAGAGTTACTGAAGCATCCTGCTCAGGATACCTGGGAAAAAACGGGAAAAGAGAGGAGATAACGACGGACTATGGTTGACACATGTAACTGACGAGACCATCAGTGCATGGACACCAGGAGATGCTTTAATGGCTAAGCTGAGAAGGAGGAAACGAAGGTTGGAGGAGCTGTTCTGACCACGCGCAACCGATACCGTTGGACACGTCGAGATGGTAGATTTCCCCCAAAATCCCTGGAGGAAACATTTTAAAAGTCCTCTAAGACGAGACAATGAGGATATTTGGCGCCCAAGATTAATTAGAGAAATTACCTACTTAGCCACATTAACAGAAGAAAATCGAACGCCCATATTTCGATCTAGAAGGAAAGCGGGCTTCATAGGGTTTTCACCGCCGTCTTATCAATTTTCAATATTTTCGATGCACACATCAAACCACCTGAATCTCAAATGGAGTATTTTTTAACATATAAAACGAGTCAGGACCATATCGAGCTCTTCTTTTGTGCAATTCGAGGTAGAAGTGGATGGTGTCTACAGCTACTCAATTCATTTTTGCGTACAAACGACTATTAGTACGTCATGACATTTCTATAAATACGGGAAACGCAAGGGCGATGGACACCACACGGATACCGCACGTGTCCTCAGGGGAAAACAAGAAAAAACGTGCCAGACTTGACCGATACGATATTAATGTTTACGATGCGGCCCATACAGCAGCAAAGGCAGAAACGTACGGACTCAATATTTCAAATGATGATTCAAACTTCACAGAAATTAGTGAATTTTTCGTGGGCGCAATCACCACATATCAATGAATTTTCCCAGCAGGCTGTTGGGTACATTTCTGGCTGGGTAATATTAAATTAAATGCATTGAATGCCTGATGGCTTGTGAAGAAATGGACAAAGATAATATTTCAATTCACAAAAAAAATCTGACTGCGTATATTGCAGCAATTACGCGCGGTTATTTATTAATTCCATCAAGAAGCGTTGTAAACGTTTGCATGACCGCAGAGTCCCTTTTCGGGCGGGTATGCAATGCAAATTCTGGGAAACCACCTGCTGAATTAAACTTTCCAGCTGTTCTAGCTGCTCGGGTTTTTCAGCATGTGATTGAAAATTATAAGCTTTTCCCTGAACTGGAATCTCATAACATTGAGGTGTTGAGTGCAGAAGAATTTATCAGCCACGCTAACAAACTTATTAAAGTCATTATTTCTAGCTACATAGAATGTTACGGGAGTTTTCTTTCCTTTGACGTTGTATAGCCTAAAAGAAATGTTTGGAATGGAATGGAAGGAGATCCAGAAAGGGTTGCAGAGGAAGGAGAAGAAGAAAGGGCCGCAAATGGGGTCAAACCACTCCCAAAACTAACAAAGGTCTGTGAGGACTTTTTTAAACACTCCGAGTCTCTCAGAAAATATCTTGCACCGCCGGCACAATGTTGTTAAGAAGGACTCAAATTAACAATCTTAGGTAAGACACAATTGAAATACTTAATTAATAAATAATAAATACATCATACTATTCTAAGCATAACACACCATTTTTTAGGCTATACAACGTCAAAGGAAAGAAAACTCTCGTAACAAATTATTAAACGACTCATTTATACATCAGAAAAATAATCACAAGGAAGTTATTGATAAAAGTGTCAGCATTGCATTGGTATTTTAAACAATAAAGTAAACAATACAGTTTTTCTTTCTTCTTTCACTCGCTATCTTCTTCCATTTCCTACAGTTACTCCATACCGTCAATGAAACCACTAAATATGGCCAAATTATATCGTGTTTGGTATCGTTTTGCATTAAAAAATGCCACGAATATGTTGGTGAAAGTTCCATTAACAAATAACACTGTCCAACAAATTTCAACTTTTTTTATGATTTCAATGTACTGTTCAGTTTGGCAATGAGCCAACTGAATTGTTGGAACCGTGATTTATATTTCTAGATGTAATGATTATACTGTAGAAATATTAATTAAGTTGATTTCATTCTTTAATTACTTCTGTAGAATGCTCAAGGTTTATCAGAGCCTGATAGACTTACAGAATAAATAGAACGTAACAATTTTAAGGTTAGCTTAGTTCTTCGCGGAAAAAACGTCGAAAAAATCGGTTTTTATTTTTTTCAACAACGGCGCACCAAACCGAAAAATCTGAAAAAATTCATGAACAATACTTATAACAATATACTGCTACTGTAAAAATATAAAAGTGGACACTCGAGAACTTCCATGTGAAATCTGCATTTTTTCGATTTTTTTGAGGTTTTTGATTTTTTACAAGCAGGATTTCCATTTTAAAAATCTAAAACTAATTGCAAAGTATGTATTTGGGTTTTTGACATGTGTCAGATTTTTTTCAGAATTTTGAAACGTCATTAACTAGGGAAAATAGGCCAAAAACTGATTTTTCGATTTTACCCCATAACTACCCTCCCGATCGATATACAGGGTTGAAATTTTGCACAGTATGTTTTTTCTTGGTGCTCTATCGAATGGCACATCGTCGATAAAATTCGGTTCAAGGGCATTTTTGACTACCTTATCCGGCTATACCCTTTGGTGTTGGACAGTGTAATGGAAAATAAAGAAGATAGAACTTTGGTGATGACGCACGGGCCTTTAAACTGTGCCGGCGACAGCGACACGCTTCGGCGCCTTCGGCCACGCGATCCTATTTCATTCTGTCCTTCTCTATGTTCGGCTCGTCGATCGAAGTCTCGGCGCGGTAGACGCAGCCATAAAAAAAGCCTCCCTACGCTATTGAAGTCCGTTCAAAACACGGGTGTTGGGACTTCGATCGAAGAATTACTCTGTGTATACAAAATTAAACTAGAGAAAGTTTCCTACAATTTATGTAATAACAATTTTTTTTGTAAAATCAATAGTTTTGGCGTACGAGCGCCGCAAACTATTATTCATCTGCACCAACGCGTGTTTTTCGTATATTTACGAGAAAAAAAAAATCATTCCTGGGGAATGATGCAAACAAGAACCGCCTCATTAGAATGTTGAAGACAAAATTTGAAGCTGAGAATTTCGTGGTCAAACAAGCCACGGAAGATGTGGATACTCTAATATAATCAATACCGCGATAAATGTTTCATCAGCATTCGATTCCGTAATAATTGTCGGCGAAGATGTAAATCTTCTTATTCTTTTGACAGCTCTATCTACGTGATCAAACATACAGTAGCGTACTACACGATTTGAACTTTTTTGGGATTTAAATAGATGAATTAATTAATTATAAGAAAATGAATTCTTTTTTTTCTTTCTTTTTTTCCCTCAAGGTGATGTGGAAATGAGTTTTTTAGCCAAAACGCATGTTGAAGTACACTTTGCGGCGCTCGTACGCCAAAACTATAATAAAAATTGTTACTACAAAATTGTAGTAAATTTTCTCTAGTTTAATTTTGTATATAGATGTTTTTATTGTAAAATGAGTCGGAAAGGAGATATTGTCAAAAGGTGGCAACACGAGCATCACGAGGTGGCAATTTAATTTTCAAGATCATTTTAGTTCTGATGAAGTATGACTATAAATGGCGCTGGAATAACAAAACGCTGCGTCGAGACGCGCAAAGGAGATCCGGCCTTAAGCCAAATTTCAAATCAAATATAGCAGTATGCTCGAGGTGAATATTAATGAAGCAAACAACTCACCATCGAAATCCGAAATACCTGACAAAGAATGAACTTGCTTCTCTTCTAACAAGTTTTTCCTTCTTAGAGTCTGCAATCTTGTTTTCAGATCCGCAATTTTCCTGTCTTTTCTTCTATTATTCGCTCTTAAGGCTCCCAATTCCAATTGATGTCTTCTTTTCATTTTAGAGATCTGCTCCCGTAACATTTGCTTTGTTGGGGAATTAAACAATCTTGTCGGGGATATGCACGTAGATTTGTCTACTGAAGACACTTTTGCTTCAGTCGATTTATTTGATTGCAATATAGCACCCACCTGCAATATAATAAAACTAGTTAGTAAATGATCATATTAGGGTACACACTACCGATTTTTTTATGAAATTTAGATATTGAAAGTCATTTTTACTTTTTTATAAATAAATCTATCATTTCTGTAGGAGCGAGATTTTGGATGTTTTCTGTATGCGTGTAATAATATTTGTACGTGTGTATTTTATGTGTGTGTGCGTGAGTCAATTGATGCGATATCGATTGACTACGTAACCAATGTAACTAGAAAATAACTATTTATCAATGTTATAAACCTCTGTGCAAAAAAAAGGTTTGGTAACATTGATAAACACGCAACTGCCTAATGAACACGAGATGGAGTTGCTTCCTATTTCTATATTCTATTCAGCTCGTCGCGAATGCCGTTACACAGGGCAGCTCGCACTAATATCAGTGCCACCGATGAGAATATCTAACTCATCTGTGTCAGTTTTGCTATGATTCCACGATGACAGCAGTGCAGCAGTGAAATGTTGCACAATATCACAGCACTGATTGACAGTCCTCCTGACTAGGCGCCATCTCGTCTAAACGAACTGCACTAAAATTGGCTCTAGACTGGCTCTGCATCCGGGAGGACCTCTGTCTTCATGGGGAAATCTATGCTAATGTGAATGAAATCACGCGCCTCGATTTTTTGACCTTATACGAGCATATTTTGAGCTGCACAAAGGTTCATTTGATAGAGGAAGGTTCATTACAAGGCGCTCTTCTCGTCATATCAGTCAAAAAAGTCTCTTTGAGACAGAAAAATACATTGAAATCTGCGGTTATTTTTCTAGATTTTTTCTCTACTTTGGGCACTCATATTATTAGATATAAACATAATCTCGTTAAATCATGAGAAGAGCGCCCTGTATTTAACCTTCCTCTACAGAATGAGTCCTCACCCAGCTCAAAATATGCTCAAATAACGACAAAAAATCCAGGCGCGCAAACCCATGTTTCGACCAAAAATCTAGTAAGATTCTAGTTATTTTCTAGTTACAATCCGAGGGTATAATTCCCCCTTAAGGGGGTAGTATACCCTCGATTTGTAACTAGAAAGGAACTAGAATCTTACTAGATTTTGGGTCGAAAATATGGGTTTGCGTCCAGACGTTGATTGACCTTATTAGAACAAATTGTGGGCTGTGTGAGGGCTCATTCGAAAGAGGAAGGTTAGACGCAGCGCGCTTTTCTCACGAGGTTAACGAGATTATGTTTATATCTAATAATATGATGGCCCAAAGTAGAGAAAAAATCTAGGAAAAAATCCCGCAGATTTCAATACATTTTCTGTCTCTAATAGACTTTTTTGACTTATGAGATGAGAAAAGCGCGCTGCGTTGAACCTTCCTCTTTCGAATGAGCCCTCACACAGCCCACAATTTGTTCTAATAGGATCAGGGTATCGCCACTCTAATAGGAGAACTGTTAGCACGAATTTAGTACTGTAACACGAAATAAAGATGTCACTACTTGCAGGAGTAATTCTCAAACAGTCCGCCAGATGGAATTGATGCCAGTATTTTGGTGCGCGTTGTAAACAGTTGTAAACAAAAATATACGGTTTCAATGTATTAGGTTGGAGTATCTTATTATTCCGGTCGAATAAAATTCTGGAGCCTGGAGGTGACAAACTCGTTGAATGCCGTTTCAGCATCTCTCTGGGATTTGAAGCATTTCTCACGCAAGAAGTTGTCGAGATGCTTAAAAAAGTGGTAATCGGTGGGCGAGAGATCTGGTGAGTATGGTGGATGAGATAGTTTCGTAGCCTAATTCGTTCAACTTTTGAAGGGTCGGCCGGGCGTTGTCGTGGAGAAGGATAGGACCATTTCTGCTGACCAGTGCTGGACACAAACCTTGAAGTTTCTTGTGCATTTCGTCGATTTGGTGGTGGTACTTTTCAGCTGTAATGGTTTCACCAGGATTCAGGAAGCTGTGGTGAATCAAACCGGCCACAGACCACCAAACTATCACCATGACCTTCTTTTGGTGCAACTGTGGCTTTGGTAAGTGTTTTGAATCTTCGTCGTAGTCTAGCCACTGAGCCGATCGTTGATTGCGCAAAGGAAGGGCAGATGACCCTCGCGTTCTGCGATATGCGATATGCTATGCGATATGCGATGTGTGTTGTATGATCTCGATGTATGTTCTGCGATATGCGATGTATGTTGTATGATCTCGATGTATGTTCTGCGATATGCGATGTATGTTATACGATGTTGATGTGTGTTACGAGATATAAGATGTGTGTTACGAGATGTACGATGTGTGTTACGAGATATACGATGTGTGTTACGAGATATATGATGTGGGTGATGTGTGTTACACAATCTCGATGTGTGTTACGATATATACGATGTGTGTTACGCATCCACGCACATCTTATATCTCGTAACACACATCGTATATATCGTAACACACATCACACACATCGTACATCTCGTAACACACATCTTATATCTCGTGTTATACGATCTCGATGTATGTTCTGCGAGTTGCGATGTGTGTCGTACGATCTCGATGTGTGTTACGAGATATACGATATGTGTGGATGTGTGTTATACATTGTTTTGCTTTTTATTGAGCCAGTTCATTGTTAATTGCTGTGATATACATTTGATGTATACTCATTGTGAAAAAGTTTGTAAATAATGTTTAATTTGCAATATTTGTAATGAAACAGTGTTATCCCCTAGTAGCATTTACGGTTGGCGTTTCGTTGGGCCTACGTTGGGGGTTTGCGTTGGGCAACCGTTAGAAATGTCGCTCTTTTTTGCAGTTGGGCCAACAGTCAGGGCCAACGTTGGGCCAACGTTCAGCCAACGTTGCGCCAGCGTCGGGCCAACGGTAATACCCAACGTAGGGCCAACGATCACGTCCAATGTCGGGCCAACGGTAATACCCAACGTAGGGCCAACGATCACGTCCAATGTCGGGCCAACGGTAATACCCAACGTAGGGCCAACGGTAATACCCAACGTAGGGCCTACATTACTATAATACGAAAAGCCAACAAAAGGATTCTTTCTGTAGGGTCAATTAATTATATACATATATATATGTGTATTATAAAAATATTTTATTTTTATATCTCACAATCAGTCATTTTGTGAGGTAACAATTTTTGCCTCACATATTATATTAATATATAAGTACTAACTTATTATGCACGCTAGCATATAACGGATTTCTTACATATATATGTACGAAATGTATACATATATTACATATTATAAAAGTAAGATTCCTTACATTACATATTATATTACGTACATAACACACATTCCACATTAGTAATATGACATTACATTCATATTACATACATAACACGTTGCACATTATTAATATGATATTACATTCATATTACACCTCTTCAATAGTTCTGATAATTACAACAGTTCCGCTTAAGATGGTGAAACAAGAATCGGATAACGACGTACTTAAAATACAACTGTTTTTCGCAGTTATAGATATTGGCGTAGCTGCATGGCTGATGATCAATCGAACACTTGTGCCTCAGTAAAATCTGAAAAATGACATAGAAATTAATCTTACAACAAGAAAAGCAAAAGAAAACAAAATTGTTAATTGCAATTGAATGCATGCATAAATTACACACATTCTTTAGAAAGTATCTACAATACGTGGTAACACGTATAATTAAGTATAGGTATAAATAATTGTTAAACTAAACCACTCATTACTAATTTAACAATATACTTACAAATATTTGGCGTAGCTGCATGGCTGATGATCCATCGAACACTTGTGCCTCAGTAAAATCTGAAAAATGACATAGAAATTAATCTTACAACAAGAAAAGCAAAAGGAAACAAAATTGTTAATTGCAATTGAATGCATGCATAAATTACACACATTCTTTAGAAAGTATCTACAATACGTGGTAACACGTATAATTAAGTATAGGTATAAATAATTGTTAAACTAAACCACTCATTACTAATTTAACAATATACTTACAAATATTTGGCGTAGCTGCATCCATATGGCTGCTGTTCTACCGAACGATGATGCTGAATTGAATTAAATTAATGGTGTTGAATTAAATTCCACCACTTTGTACATTATCAAAATTTTTTGTTAATGAAATGAAGTAGAACACGCGACACAAAGAACGACCACTTCGACAGTTCGACACAGCACAGAAGAATGAAATAGTGAAAATCGACAAATACCAAATGACGATCGACGCTACATATATCTTGAACGACGGGTATTCGTCGTTGGTCCTATGTTGGGTATTCGTCGTTGACCCAACGTTGGGTATTCGTCGGCAAACTGACGTAATTTTTCTTCGTTGGCCTTATGTTGGTTATTCGTCGTTGGCCCAACGTTGGGTATTCGTCGGCAAACTGACGTAATTTTTCTTCGTTGGCCTTATGTTGGGTATTCGTCGTTGGCCCTATGTTGGTTATTCGTCGTTGGCCCAACGTTGGGTATTCGTCGGCAAACTGACGTAATTTTTCTTCGTTGGCCTTATGTTGGGTATTCGTCGTTGGCCCTATGTTGGTTATTCGTCGTTGGCCCAACGTTGGGTATTCGTCGGCAAACTGACGGTAATTTTTCTTCGTTGGCCTTATGTTGGGTATTCGTCGTTGGCCCTATGTTGGTTATTCGTCGTTGGCCCAACGTTGGGTATTCGTCGGCAAACTGACGTAATTTTTCTTCGTTGGCCTTATGTTGGGTATTCGTCGTTGGCCCTATGTTGGTTATTCGTCGTTGGCCCAACGTTGGGTATTCGTCGGCAAACTGACGTAATTTTTCTTCGTTGGTCCTATGTTGGGTATTCGTCGTTGGCCCTATGTTGGTTATTCGTCGTTGGCCCAACGTTGGGTACTCGTCGGCAAACTGACGGTAATTTTTCTTCGTTGGCCTTATGTTGGGTATTCGTCGTTGGCCCTATGTTGGTTATTCGTCGTTGGCCCAACGTTGGGTATTCGTCGGCAAACTGACGTAATTTTTCTTCGTTGGTCCTATGTTGGGTATTCGTCGTTGGCCCTATGTTGGGTATTCGTCGTTGGCCCAACGTTGGGTATTCGTCGGCAAACTGACGGTAATTTTTCTTCGTTGGCCTTATGTTGGGTATTCGTCGTTGGCCCTATGTTGGTTATTCGTCGTTGGCCCAACGTTGGGTATTCGTCGGCAAACTGACGGTAATTTTTCTTCGTTGGCCTTATGTTGGGTATTCGTCGTTGGCCCTATGTTGGTTATTCGTCGTTGGCCCAACGTTGGGTATTCGTCGGCAAACTGACGGTAATTTTTCTTCGTTGGCCTTATGTTGGGTATTCGTCGTTGGCCCTATGTTGGTTATTCGTCGTTGGCCCAACGTTGGGTATTCGTCGGCAAACTGACGGTAATTTTTCTTCGTTGGCCTTATGTTGGGTATTCGTCGTTGGCCCTATGTTGGTTATTCGTCGTTGGCCCAACGTTGGGTATTCGTCGGCAAACTGACGTAATTTTTCTTCGTTGGCCCTAGGTTGGGGATTTGTCGGCAAAACCACTAACCATGCCCCACCATTCCCCAACAAACTCCCAACCGTTGGCCACCGTTGGCCAACCGTAAATGCTACTAGGGTCGCGCTTGATAATATGGTTTGAATTTATTAATAAGTAGAAAATTGTACATATACTTTTTGTAAGTGTTACAATATTCAATATACTGAATTTAAAATGTATTAAAATGTTTTAATTTGTTTTATTTTCAAATAAAAATTATAAATTAGCAAGGAATGGGTAGTATGGATTTAAAATTCCCGCGTTTACCCGTTAGTTATGTAACACAAAATTCAGATGGCGTTCGATTTCCGTGCTAACAGAAAAATACATTGAGTGGCGATACCCTGAATAGGATCAATCAGAGAGTATATGAGAGTGCTCACGCCCGGGTTTTGGCCGTGCCCATATAGTGCTGCCCCCTACTCTAGTACTTAGCCTGGATCAGCTCCTACATCATCTTTAGCATGGACAAGATCCTACATCATCTTTAGCATGGACAAGATCCTACATCATCTTTAGCATGGACAAGATCCTACATCATCTTTAGCATGGACAAGATCCTACATCATCTTTAGCCTGGATCAGATCCTACATCATCTTTAGCCTAGAACAGATCCTACATCATCTTTAGCCTGGATCAGATCCTACATCATCTTTAGACTGGATCAGATCGTACATCATCATTGGCCAGGATTAGGACATACAGTTTATATTGTTTTATATCAAATATGTAACTAATATACAAATCTCTAATAATATAAATTATATTCATAGAAGTATTTTAATTTTTCCCGAGCCTTTGTTGCAAACTCTAGTTTTAAAAAATAGAAAAGCCGGAAGATTTCGAAGAAACACAGATTTTATATCGATGTTTAAAAGCCACCATCTTGGAAATTAATTTAATGATGAAATACTTACTGTCATCAATATTGTCTCCAATTTTTTTCATATTTTTAGGCACAGTTATTATTAATTAAACCAAATTGAAAACCAATTCTTTCTACGAAAATTTAGAAGAATAACTTTAGGGTTACCCTGAAATTTTCAGAATATGTTTAATTGACACAAATCTATAAAACGTATTTTTTAAATTTTAATTATACAGGGTGATTCACGCAATTGTTACAAGTCATAACTCCGTTATTATTGCATTTACAAAAAAATGCCAAAGGAGAAAGATAAATGGTTCGAAGAGAACTACATCTGTAGGTCTTTAAATTTTTTTAGATGCAGCAGTGCATGTGCAATTAACAATTGCATCATTTCTTTAAATAGGAATGCATATTGTTTTTTACACAGATCGATTCTTCTGTTCATTCTACGTAAAAAATGATTAGGGTACACATGGCAAAAAATTATTAGATATCGAGATATTTTCAAAAAATGTCTTTATTGAAGAAGATGCTCAAACGCTTCTCCATTACATTCTAAACATTTCTTATAACGTATTTTTATTGTTTGCATAACTGCGTTTAAATTATCTGCAGTTATTGCTGAACATTCCACTATGATTCTTTCTCTCAGATTCTCTACAGAATCTATGGGGTTTGAATAAATTCTATCTTTCAAATAACCCCACAGAAAAAGTCAAGGGGACTTAAATCAGGTGCACGGGCTGGCCAACGTATTGATGTATAAACGCAGTTATGCAAACAATAAAAAAACGTTATAAGAAATGTTTAGAATGTAATGGAGAAGCGTTTGAGCATCTTCTTCAATAAAGACATTTTTTGAAAATATCTCGAGATCTAATAATTTTTTGCCGTGTGTACCCTAATCATTTTTTACGTAGGATGAACAGAAGAATCGATCTGTGTAAAAAACAATATGCATTTCTATTTAAAGAAATTATGCAATTGTTAATTGCACATGCACTGCTGCATCTAAAAAAAATCGAAAGGCCTACAGATGTAGTTCTCTTCGAACCATTTATCTTTCTCCTTTGGCATTTTTTTGTAAATGCAATATAAACGGAGTTATGACTTGTAACAATTGCGTGAATCACCCTGTAGATAGACCCACATTAAAAAGTTGTAAAACGCAACTTTTAGTATTTTTTCTACAATTTTGATCAATTGCAATTTTTTAAAAAACTTCTTTTCACATCCTGCAGTAAACTAATTGCTCTAGTTTCCAAAAAAAGTTCAAATCGTATAGTATATTAAAATAGTGGTAAATCTACGCTACAGACAGGGATTGGAACGGTTATGAAAATAACTGTTTAAACTGTTATTTTTCGGTTCTGATTGAAATAGTTATTAAGAACCGAAATGATGTTATGTTATAACACTTATAACTGTTACGAGAATATCGGTACTGGCTGGCAGTTCTGGCTTATATCGGTTACGGTTACGATTTTGGAGAACCGATATTATGTATTTTGGTTCAGGATTTCGGTTCCGGATTTCGGTTCTCTGTCATTCTGTATTCTATATTGTGTTCGACCTAATATTTATTATTTAAACAATTTATAAATAAATAAATATTTATAATTTGTTTCTATATTTATTGTTTGAAATACCATTTCAATAATTTAAAACAATTGTTTAAATAAATAAATTTTTATAATTTGTTTCTATAGTAATTATTTGAATTGTTATTTCAATAATAATTTATTGTTAAAATAATTGTTTAAATAAATAAATTTTTATAATTTGTTTCCATATTCATTATTTGAATTGTTATTTCAATAATTTATTGTTAAAATAAATAGATTTTTATAATCTATACAAATTTGTTATTTGTTTTTATTTATTTAAACAATTATTTTCACAATAAATTATTAGAATAATATAATTCACAAATAGAAAAATATATAAATTTATTTATTTAAACCAGTGTGATGAGCAACCCCCGCGGACTGCAGTGGGCCAAAAGTGAAAACATAAGAATACGCGCGGGCCGCAACCGGCAACGGACGCAATTGTTGAAAGTAACAATTGAAAATCGACGACGAAGGCCGCCTCGCCGCGCCACTGGTGGCTCATGTCGGGCGAAGTTATTTTGTTTTCTGGTTCGAAAAAAACGTCGACGTTACAAACTTGAAAGGTTGGTTTCTCAAGATAAAAGTCAGCTCTATCGCGTGGTATAGTTCGATTTTCCGCTGGACCCTAATTTTTTGAGATAAATTGAAAAATATCCTCAAAAATTGGTGCAAAAGTAGTGTCTCTTCGTCTTCAATCATTGTTTAAACATGTTTAAACAATCATAATGTATTAATATTGGATATCACTGTATTCGGGAAAGTCTACAGAATCTTTTGCTGTAAAGAACAATTCAATATCTTTTATAATAACCACAATATTTGTTTAAAGTTGAAAAATATGTTCTTTTTTCAAAGCCATGTTTTTCAAAAACTGTGCGTATAGGAGAAAAATTAAGGACAGATTCGGAATCAGCGCAAAAAACTCTATAAGAAGGACCCAACAGTATATTGAAAACAAATTTGGTGTTGGACAGTGTAATCGGTTCTCCAGAACCGTTAGGCCTGTTGCACAGTCGAGCGCAATTTTCCGGTCTCAAATACGTTCTAAAATTCTAAAAAAAATGTTACATATTTTGGATCCTAAGACGCATTTTATAGAATTTTTTCAGATTTTTTGGTTGCAAACTGTGGTCGTAAATAATGAAAAACCCCCCAAAAATCGGAAAAATATAGATTTCTAGAAAATATGAAAACATGCTTTTTACTGTTTGGTTCCTCGATAAAGTACTACAGCAGGCAGTGTCGTCAATTTTTTTCAGATTTTTTTATTGTGGGACATCATTGTAAAAATTTTTTCGACGTTTCTGCTGTGAGGAGGAAAGTTATACTTATTGATTTTACCGCGGGTGTATATTAAGTAATTTTTAACGTTATTACATGTTATTATACATTACAAAACGCAATTGTTTGACCTAAGAAATGCGATTTAATAGAAAGAAGAATTGTGTTCTGTGCGCGATATATGTACATACTGTGACTCGCAAAAATTTTCGGACGCTCTAAAAATGATAACTTTTTTAATATTATACTATACGATTTGAACTTTTTGGGAACCTAGAACAATTAGTTTAGTACAGGATGTGAAAATAATTTTTTCAAAAATAGTAACTGATCGGAATTGTAGAAAAAATGAGAGACACTTGGGGAAACTAAAACACCTGGCAGACGACTGTGAAGGGGTAGAAAGAATTAACATAGGTATAGAAAAGATAGTACAGGAGAAAAGAGTGGGAGAAATTGTAGAATGGGTTAGGAGTATAGAGAAAAAAAGGAAAGAATTAATCACAAGGGATAATAAAGAGAGAGGCAGGATTAGCGGGGAGACATTGGGATAGATCACATAGACAATAAGGTATTTGATGTGGCATGGGATATGGATGGATGGGTGGAGGAACGGATGAATGGATAAATAGAGGGATGAATGGCTTCGAGAATTATAATCCATGTCCAATTTCTGGGCCACGAGGCTGAAATAAATAAATAAATACGTATTTACTTACTTACAAAAAATTGCATTTTACAACATCTTTATATAGGCCGACATTGAAAATTTAAAAAATACGTTTTGTAAATCTGTGTCAATTAAACATATTCTGAAAATTTCGTCAAAATCGGTCGACGTTGCAATGAGCTACAAACGTTTTAATATAAAATAATAATTCTTAAAAAATATTCTGTTATTTTACACCGATATACCCGACCCGACCCGTATCATGTTACAATGTTTCACTCCACTCCACGGCGACCTAAACCCTCGAGCTTCACTTCCCTTTTCTCCGTTCGTCATCATAGAATAGTGTTTCCTGAAAATTGAATGTCTCTAGCCAGACTCGAGTTTTCGACATTTATAGCAAGCTTGCTATAATCGTATCTTATTTGTCAAAATTTAGTTTTCCATTTAAAATATTTTGTTGTTAAAACTCATCAATAGTTTTAAATAGTACTTGAACAATATTAAAAATGATACTGAAATATTGGAATATTACAATTTGGAATGAAGGGTCTAGCCGGACGAGGTAGTCCTCCGAATTATTTAAACAGCCGTTGCGCCATTCAATTTTCGGTCAATTTTTCCCATTTGCTTGCATTAATTTAATCATATAATTGCATTTCATTGAAATTGATAATTGAGATTTTTTCCCGATTTTTTGGTTCAAAATGTTAATTACACAAACTGAAAAACACGCAAAAATTCGACAAATGCAGATTTATTTGAGAAACTGAAAAGTAGCATTGATCATATTTTTAGACTAGCAACATACCAGAACTTTTTTTACGACAGCGCGTAAACGACAAAGAGGGACTTTTCAATGACTCCAAGAAAAATGATAAACTTAATGACTCCGAGAAAAATAAAGAACTTAATGACGCTGAGGAAAATGAAAAATTTAATAACTCCAAGAAAAATGGAAACTTCAATGACTCTATGAAAAAACTTGACGGCACTGAGGAAAATGAAAAATTTAATAACTCCAAGAAAAATGGAAAACTTAATGACTTTGAAAAAAATAAAGAACTTACTGACTCTGAGGAAAATGAAAAATTTAATAATATCCCAGTTAACAAGCAGTCTTCAATGCCTCTTAAAAATGCAATTAATCATGTAGGGATTGATCAGGTGTTTCTCGCTATATTAAAAAATATTTACAAATCCTTTGACAAATTCTGCTTTGTGGCGTCAGGATACTGCTTTCGACATTCCATCACAGTTTGTATAATATACATATATTATTTCTCCTCTTTGTTTCTAGATAAAATTTTATTATGATCCTCCATTAGTTTAACGCCCCGTTCAGCGGTATCATTGACCACCTTCAGTCCATGTTTCAGTCAGACTACTTATTACTCATAACAACTTCTTTTTCCGATATTAGAACTATTTTTACCACGTTTTTATTAGCTCGCTTTCTTGTTCTTCTGTAGATTGGAGCGTATTAATGAATTTATTTATATATAATATCTCTGTCAGTTATGTATACATATATGAAAAAACTCTTCAAACAAAAGTTGTAGTATATAAGGAGGTGGATATAGTATCAAAGAAAAAAAATTTTTTCAAAGTCATTATTTAAAGTTTTCAAGGTCACGGATGTTTTTTCTATCAACAACTGTTTATGCTATATATGGATTCTTAAAGAGAAAAAAGACAAATTCAACGATATATCATAACGTCTATTTATGTCATGATTTAAAAAATTCTCATTTTCCATTAAAAACTCATTTTCCCATGATCCAAACGGCCCCAAAATTTTTCCAGACCATTTTCTCAACATTTGTCACAATTCTGGTTTACGGGACCAAAAAAATTTCATGGTCGAAAAATAAGGTCCACCTTAATGTTGCATATACGTAAATTACGAGAAGCAGTAAAGAGTGCTTAACGTCGAAGAAGAAAATCCGGGTAACTAAAACTTAATATGTACTACATTCCACGTTATTAGAATAATTGTAGTTTAATTATGATATATTTTAAAATTGATATAATTATATCAACATTTTTTATTTACACCTAAAAACGCCACTGTCTCGGAAGGAAATGGACATTCGAGAGAAGCAATGAAATTAGAGCATCATTGCGAAAAAAGATGAGTTTGCAATAACCTCAATATACATTTTATGAAATTCTATTATAATTATAGTTATGATTGTATTTTTTAATAAATAAACTTGTGTATGCTAGTATAAAATCAATTTATATATATTATACAATTTATTTTATTATTTGTTTGACAACTAATAAATCTACAAATTGATTCATAAACTAAAAAATACTTCCTGCATTTTCGTATTCTCCAATCAGTCCAAATAAATACCATCAACCTGTTCTCGATCATATACCAATTTTTATTAATGCAATTATGACAGTAACAAAACGTTTCTATTTAAAATGAATACATATTTTGAACATAGTTTTTACATTTTTAATTTTTTGGAAGGTTAAAAAATGTAATTAAAAAAGTAATGAAAAATAAAAATTAAAAAAAAATCCCCGCTGCACGGGGACACGAATGCTAGCTCCAGATTGCGATTCATACGCTCGACGGCTCGACAGCCGAATTTCAGTTTCGCTTCCGCCGTAAAGCAATAGAACATGGCAACATGGCAAGTGCTAAAAATAGATTGTGGCTGGCATAAGCGCACAAGCAGCGCACACGGATATAGTAAAGGTACGTTGGTGAGTGTAGCGCGCGGGCGCGTTGCTAACACGATACAGTGTCTTCTGTGGTGGCCTCTGGTGGCCTCCTGTTCCTCACTCCAGTCAGAATATATCCTAGAGGGCGTAAGAGAAATATTCGAGCGACACAGATGTCGTCAGATGTGCTAACAGTAAAGTGGGTTCTGTTTCTTGCTAAAGATGATGTAGGTTCTGTTCCATGCTAAAGATGATGTAGGAGCTGTTCCAGGCTAAACATGATGTGGAGACAAAAGCGGCACGGCCAAAACCCGGGCGTGAGCACTCTCATATACTCTCTGGATCAATCAACGTCTGGTCGCAGATCCATGTTTCAACCCATTTTTCTAGTAACATTCTAGTTATTTGCTAGATATTTGCTATTTACTAGAATCCTACTAGAAAAATGGGTCGAAACATGGATCTGCGCCCAGACGTTGATTGACCCTATTAGAACAAATTGTGGGCTGTGTGAGGGCTCATTCGAAAGAGGAAGGTTCAACGCAGCGCGCTTTTCTCATCTCATAAGTCAAAAAAGTCTATTAGAGACAGAAAATGCATTGAAATCTGCGGGATTTTTTCCTAGATTTTTTCTCTACTTTGGGCCATCATATTATTAGATATAAACATAATCTCGTTAACCTCGTGAGAAAAGCGCACTGCGTCTAACCTTCCTCTTTCGAATGAGCCCTCACACAGCCCACAATTTGTTCTAATAAGGTCAATCAACGACTGGACGCAAACCCATATTTTCGACCCAAAATCTGGTAATATTCTAGGTATTTTCTAGTTACAAATCGAGGGTATACTAGCCCCTTAAGGGGGTAGTCTACCCTCGATTTGTAACTAGAAAGGAACTAGAATCTTACTAGAAAAATGACTCGAAACATGGGTTTGCGCGCTGTCGGTTTTCGTCCTTATTTGAGCTAATTGTGGGCTGGATGAGGGCTTATTCTAAAGAGGAAGGTTAAACACACTGCGCCCTGGTTACGAGGTTAACGAGATTATGTTTATAACTAATAATATGAGGGCCGAAAGTAGAGAAAAAGTCTAGGAAAATAACCAGCAGATTTCAATGCATTTTTCTGTCTCCAAAAGACTTTATGACTTATGAGATGACCAGGGCGCAGCGCGTTGAACCTTCCTCTTTAGAATGAGCCCTCACACAGCCCAAACTTTGCTCAAATAAGGACAAAAACCGACAGCGCGCAGACCCACTTTTTCGGACCCAAAATCTAGTAAGATCCTAGTAAATAGCAAATATCTAGCAAATAACTAGAATCTTACCAGATTTTCGATCGAAAAAGTGGATCTGCGCGCTGTCGGTTTTTGTCCTTATTTGAGCAAAGTTTGGGCTGTGTGAGGGCTCATTCTAAAGAGGAAGGTTCAACGCGCTGCGCCCTGGTCATCTCATAAGTCATAAAGTCTTTTGGAGACAGAAAAATGCATTGAAATGTGCTGGTTTTTTTTCCTAGATTTTTTCTCTACTTTGGGCCCTCATATTATTAGTTATAAACATAATCTCGTTAACCTCGTAACCGGGGCGCAGTGTGTTTAACCTTCCTCTTTAGAATAAGCCCTCATCCAGCCCACAATTAGCTCAAATAAGGACGAAAACCGACAGCGCGCAAACCCATGTTTCGAGTCATTTTTCTAGTAAGATTCTAGTTCCTTTCTAGTTACAAATCGAGGGTAGACTACCCCCTTAAGGGGGTACTATACCCTCGGATTGTAACTAGAAAATAACTAGAATCTTACTAGATTTTTGGTCGAAACATGGGTTTGCGCGCCTCGATTTTTTGTCGTTATTTGAGCATATTGTGAGCTGGGTGAGGACTCATTCTGTAGAAGAAGGTTAAATACAGGGCGGTCTTCTCATGATTTAACGAGATTATGTTTATATCTAATAATATGAGTGCCCAAAGTAGAGAAAAAATCTAGAAAAATAACCGCAGATTTCAATGTATTTTTCTGTCTCAAAGAGACTTTTTTGACTGATATGACGAGAAGAGCGCCTTGTAATGAACCTTCCTCTATCAAATGAACCTTTGTGCAGCTCAAAATATGCTCGTATAAGGTCAAAAAATCGAGGCGCGTGATTTCATTCACATTAGCATAGATTTCCCCATGAAGACAGAGGTCCTCCCGGATGCAGAGCCAGTCTAGAGCCAATTTTAGTGCAGTTCGTTTAGACGAGATGGCGCCTAGTCAGGAGGACTGTCAATCAGTGCTGTGATATTGTGCAACATTTCACTGCTGCACTGCTGTCATCGTGGAATCATAGCAAAACTGACACAGATGAGTTAGATATTCTCATCGGTGGCACTGATATTAGTGCGAGCTGCCCTGTGTAACGGCATTCGCGACGAGCTGAATAGAATATAGAAATAGGAAGCAACTCCATCTCGTGTTCATTAGGCAGTTGCGTGTTTATCAATGTTACCAAACTTTTTTTTTGCACAGAGGTTTATAACATTGATAAATAGTTATTTTCTAGTTACAAATCGAGGGTATAGTACCCCCTTAAATACGATACGATTACGGAAACACGAATCACAGTTACGCAATTATTGATTATTAAGGTTACGTTCATATTGTTGCTTTCAATTGTGTTCAATAAATATTTAAAGTTTCTAATATCCTTCACTCTTACATTTCTTTACCATATTACATGACGCCACGTAATTTTTCATTTTAAACTGTATATATTAGATAGTAAAAACTTACATGTTCATTTTTGAATTCAGGCTCAATTTTTAATATTTCTTCGCTAACGACAATGCTCATTGGTTCGGTAAATCCAACTGAATCATCAGTTTCTACTTTTATTACTGCAGACCTCGTCTAAAATAATAATATTATCACAAAATGAGTTTGTTATTTCAAATGAAATAGTATGTACAAGCTTGTCGAATGTAGCTGTGCGGTTGACCAAATTCATAGGGATGTGCAGAAGAAAACAAAGACCACACTCGACGAGAGAAGGATGCAACATTTGAACGATAAAGTACACACCTCGTCAAAAGTGCGTACTGTCCATTATTTCTTACAGCAGTAAACATACAAAACAACTGTTTATATGTTTGTGTGAATACACTTGTGTCACTATACTTTTTAACTGAACTGTCGCAACATGAATTGTTTGACAGGTGACGTATCGTTGTGAAGTTCCGCCTATTTACCACTGCGCAGCGGGTTCATTTCCCCTTGCGGGGGACATTCAGCCGCACAGCTAGATTTGACAAGCTGTAAAGTAAAAGTCTTACATTATAGCTATCTGAACATGCAGAAGTTGAAGGCTCCTCAGTTAAAATTTCTTTGCACACATTAATATTTTCTTCCTTGATTTCTGGTAATTTTACCTATAAATATAAATACATTTATTAATATCACTTATGGGTCATTCCACGCGAAAACGGACACTTTTTCGAGTAAAATTTCGGATTTTGTTCACATTTAAGGGTGTGCCGGAGCAAACATATCACTATTTCTGCTCGCCAATCGGCGACAGAGAAGCAGATATGTTTCTCACAGGAAAGACACTGACAGAGAATATGAAACGAACTGCATTTAGCGAAGAAGCAATATTTTTTTATGCTCTTTGTGTTGAAATATTTTCTGCATTATTGCAGGGTCCCGTACGAAGCCCTTTTTTGCAATTTGGCTTTTGGGACTTTATAAACAACAAAAATGTACGTTTTTATAGAAGAAAATTTTTTCTGTACACTTTTTCCAAAAAAGGGCTCTGTACGCTAACCCGCAATAATACAGAGAGTATTTCAACACAAAGAGCATTTGGAAAAAGTGTAGAGAAAAAAATTTCTTCTATAAAAACATACACTTTTATTGTTTATAAAGTCCCAAGAGTCAAATTGCAAAAAGGGCTTGGTACGGGACCGCGCAATAATGCAGAGAATATTTCAACACAAAGAGCATAAAAAAATATTGCTTCTTCGCTAAATGAAGCCCACCCGCGTGATCAAAAAATCAAGCTGTTTCATATTCTCCGTCAGTGTCTTTCCTGCGAAAAACATATATGCTTCTCTGTCTTCGTAGTTCACCTCGATTGATGCTGTTAATGTTACTATTTCCGCTCCGGCACACCCTTAAATATGCTGTAGACTTTAGTGACCTATGAACGACCAAGCCGATGAAAATAAGTGTTTGGAAAGTTGTAGCGGAAACATCAGAGTATCTATTTACTAACAATGCTGTTATTTGACGCCAAAAATCAACATATTTGAATTTGAGAAAAATCTGAAATTCCACTCGAAAAATGCATGGTATAATGTAAAAAACTGATAAAATATTACATACATATGGTATTGCATTCTCCTTCAATCTTACACAGACTAAAAATGTTCTATTTATCCAAATCTTCGTGTCTAAAATGAACCGAACATACAGCCGGATATTTTGATACAACTGAATTCTCGAGTCCCAGACTGTTTAACCACAAATGGCGTTTCGTAGGACATGTGGGAAATCTGAAAATGAATTATACAAATATATTGCTTTTCCATATATTAAAATTAGTACGTGAAATTCCTTTTTTACGTATATTAATATTATATTAATGAGACGTGCAATAAAAGTTTCAAGTTTCACTGTATTTTACTGTTACTTACGCGTGTAAAGTAATTTTCATTGTTCTCTCTAATTCTTCTTGTTGGCGACTCTTCACCGATGATCTATTTCTGCATCCTTTCACAATACACACTGGCATTTTTAGAAATTAATGCGTATCAACGCGCAGGAAACACAAAGCAACAACGATTTACTAAATAACTTTACCGCACGTGTACCGGGCACAAAATGGTTGTGAATTCTGAGTTCTGGCGGAACAGACCACGTGCTACAGACGCTAGAGCTAGAGCGTACAACAGTACAACAGACAACAGCGTACAGTCCAGTACAGTCACGTACAGTACAAATACATATATGGCTTTGGTCGCGCATGCGCGTGG
The DNA here is from genome assembly GCF_051020765.1 of Lasioglossum baleicum. Lineage (NCBI taxonomy): Eukaryota > Metazoa > Arthropoda > Insecta > Hymenoptera > Halictidae > Lasioglossum > Lasioglossum baleicum. The sequence continues at coordinate 5,174,509 of NC_134945.1, forward strand.
AAAGCACACAATATCTCGTCACGTGAAATGACGTGAATGGTGAATGTAACTGATACGAACAGATTTGTTTACGTTTATACTGATGTCAATGGGTGTATCTAAAATCTAAACAGTATACCGCGTTACCGCGTACGCGATTACCGAGTAAAACTGATAAGAATTTGATAAAAAGTTTATGAAATACATGGAAATACATCACAATATTCATTGCAGAATTGTTATCATCGTAAAAAATGTCTTTGCTTAATATTATCGATCTTGATCAGGTATATTAAAAATATTTAACAGTACGTATTGCTATTAGAATATTCGCACATTATTAAATAAATTCTTCTATCTTACAGGAACATCCAAGGAATCTAATTCCTGAATTATGTAGGCAATTTTATGATCTTGGATGGGTCACTGGTACTGGTGGAGGAATATCTATTAAACATGGGTTAGTAATATTTATGCATTTATCATACTACATGTAATATAATATAAAATATTATTGAAATGATATTTTTTGTAGAGACAAAATATATATTGCTCCATCTGGTGTTCAAAAGGAGCGTATCTGTTCAGATGAAATGTTTGTACAAGATATTAATGGGAAGGATTTAGAATTACCACTGTCAGACAAAAAGTTAAAAAAATCACAATGTACTCCATTATTTATGTGTGCATATTTAAGAAGAAATGCAGGAGCTGTAATTCATACTCATTCGAAAGTTGCTGTGATGGTCACATTGCATTGGCCTGGTAAAGAATTTCGTATTACTCATCTTGAAATGATAAAAGGTATAAATTTATTCAAGTATTATATCAGACTGTGTGTCAACATCTGTAAAAATTAGGGGTGTGCGAGAACCGATGGTCGGGACGAGTCGGGTTGGGTTTCTGTAAATTTCGAGATTCCCGAAAATTTTGAGAATATGACATGACACTCTTGCAAAGAATTTTGTACAATAATTAAATATTTATATTATATTAACACTAACCATACCAGCTACACAAAATGTGTCGGATGATATACATTATTATTTTATAAAAATTACAAGACTAATAATACGTGATTAAATAAAGAAATTTATTGAATAATTTCTGATGGAAGCATGTTTATAATTAAAAAATAAAAAATGTGAAACCGGTCGTGTAACGGTTAGTGTTAAATATATAATCATATAAAGAATAAATTATTTCGAGAATCCCGACTCTTTCGAGAATCGCGAAATTTCCGGGTACCCGTCCCGATCTTGAAAAATTTCGTATTCCCGACTCGACCCGATATTTCGGGTTCTCGCACACACCCTGGTAAAAATATACTAAAAATTATAATAGGCATAAGAAATCAGAAATTAGGGAGAGCATATCGCTATGACGAAGAACTCGTAGTCCCTATAATTGAAAATACACCATTTGAAGAAGACTTGACTGACCAATTGGATAGAACCATTACTGATTATCCAGAAACATGTGCTGTTTTAGTAAGAAGACATGGAATTTATGTTTGGGGTGATTCATGGCAACAAGCAAAGACTATGTACATACTATTAATTTCTCATGACTGTACTATATTTTTTCCTTATTATAATATGTTATATATACATATTTTTTATAGGACGGAATGTTACGATTACTTGTTTGACATAGCACTGCAAATGAAAAGAGATGGATTAGATCCTCTAGCAACTCCACAAGATTATGAATTATTGTACCAGCAAAAGGGAACACTGAATTAATAACAATAGTCTCGTTCTTCATTATAAAGAATTATTTTTGTTACATATTTTAAGAAAAGGTTCATGTATCAGTTTATGTACATATATTACAATATAAATTTGTTGATTCTTTATACAGTTTCATATATCTAAATCAAATGGTTGAAATTCTTTCCTAATTCTGTTTGCCAGTTCAATTTCTTCTTCCATGGGAATTTGACAATCTTTCCAGTCAATTCTGTCACTGATATCCAATATTCTATCAGCTGCTAATACTTCTCTTCCAAATTGGAGTGGAAAATCTTTTTTGATTCTATAATACAATTTTTCTCCGCTTGGCAATTCTACATAAAAATACAATACACCTGGTTTTGCAATTTGCTGCAAATCTGTATGCAACGGTAGCTCAATAATTTTGAAATTGTTACACTCCGCCATTTCCTACAAATAGTAAAATAGTGAGTACTACGTTAATTAACATTTATCAAAGAATAGTAACACAACAATTTACCATAAACGTTTCCTTTAAAGCAGGTGCTAGATTTTTGTGAACAGGTATAACTTGCAACTGACAGTGAGAAGTCTTATAATTTCGTTCAAAAAATACAGGTACTTTATCTACAGTACCATAGTATTTTGTAATAGCATTTTTATACCGATCCATTTCTTCTTTCACATCTTGTGGTAAAATAGAAAGACTTTGATGATGCGTTATTGGTAAAATTAAAAAGTGTTCTTCGACTAGTCCACCTCGAGCAAGAGCAACATAATTTTCCGTTCCAACCGATATTACCAAATGTTTAGAAACTTCAGGACTGGACAGGCAAAACCAGCATTTTGCTTGATCAAATTCTGGTTTTGCTCTTTTATTACGTCCTTCCAAATGTTTTGATCTTTTTGTATCTTTGGATTCCATGTCGTAAAAGTATTGTGTGCATTTCGTTGGCTCTTCTCTTTGCGCACTAGGCTGATTTGATAACATTGACTTAGGATAAGGACTATTTGTTTCGTCTGTTGTTTTCATGACCAAATCGGACAAACGTGTTCTGTCGACAGGCGTCAAATTTAGTGCATACAACCATTTCTTCTTTTGAGTATTCACTACAGGCGCGAGTGCTATAAATCTTGTTGCTATTTCCATGTTGCCATCCTGTTGACTTTGATTCCTGAAAGGTAACATCGTTCTTATAAGTAAACTGTCATGTTATGCTATGGCAGGGTAAATTGTTCTTTGCATAACCAGAAATTTTTGTCTTGACCCTTTGCACTACGAATTATTTTTCAATTTTGTTGTCAACAACTCCCTACTATTTCAAGTGTTCCATTTGAAATTTACTTCAAAGGACAGTTCCTTGACTGCTACTTGTTTTAAACAATTTTGTTTATTAATTACATTAAATATAGCTCTCAAACTTTATTGTAATTTATATTTGTGGAACTTATATTTGTTTTCAACTAAAAAATAAGACTTAAATAAATGAAGGAAGAACCAAGTACATATAAAGACACATTTTATTTACATTTTACTTTCACTGATGTGGAGTCACGCTGGACAAAGGAGTGCAAAGAATTAAGGGGGTAGACTCACGTTTCCAGGATTGCAAGGGTGCGGGATGCGCCTTCTCAATAATGCAAAGATGGGGTTTTTCAGTAGGCAAAAGCGCTAGATAAAAGATCAATCTAGGCCGCAATCGCCCTCAAATGTCCTATTTTTAATTTGTTTAAGTCCTATTAGTAATTTGCATTATTCCGAAGTATACAGCTGCGCGTGTAGCTTTCAAAAAGCTGCGACAGCTATATGCTGCTGAATAATGCAAATTCACCTCGTAAATGTAAAAATAAGACTTTTGAGAGCAACTGCAGCCTAGATTGATCTTTTATATAGTGGTTTTGACTACTGCAAAACCCCATAATTACGTTATCAAGAAATGAGAAGGCGCATCCCGCACCCTTGCGATTCTAGAAACGAGTCTACACCCATAACTAGGACTTCACGCATCTTCTCGTCCAACTCTACTGGATAACATAGGTAAAAGGCAAAAATTTGCAGTTACGCAAGGAAAAGAGCAGCCCTATGGCAATTCTTAAAACTAATTATGATATATTATATTTACCTATATGGTGGTCTTTCATAATGGATTCCTTCTAACGCCGATACGTGATACCGTGGCTTTACTTGCGCAGCCAGCCATGCAATTAATTTCGAACCCTGATAAGTAAAATTTGGTTTATTTGGATCAAGATTTGTAATTCCTGCAGGCCAAGGAGATGTCAACAATACGTCAATGCCGCGAAAACTAGGTTGGCCTCTTAAGCAAGAATTCCTAATTGACACAACATCGTTCTCATTGAAACAAATAGACTTTAATTCGGAAGAATTACTTTCTGTACCACTGACATAGGCTATTTTGAGGCCCGATGTAGCAGTGTATACACCCCGCTTTCCTAAATATGTAAGATTGTGACATATTTCGCAACCATCTTCATCTGGATAATTTTTTAAATCCGACTCCCTATTTGCGCCGATAATATAAGTTGGAACTGAAATATGTTTAGCAGCATTTTTATAAACCTCGAGTTCAATATTATCTTCTCCGAAAAAATTTCCCACGCATAGCAAGAAATCAAAGGGACCGCTTTTTTTATTAATCGCCTCGACTTTATTGAACAAAAACTTGAAATGACCTTCTACGTCTCCACAAATTAACACCTTTTGTTTTTCATTCATTTTGAGGATATATATATTTATGTATATGTATAACCTCAATTGGAAAAATGCACAAAATCTTAGAACACTACGCTTATGTACAAAATTTACTTATTTGTATAGCTGTAGCTGTTTTTTGTTACTGTTCATCAGTATTCTTCACTCTTAGAAACACAAAATATTATGCTACTGACATTTTACGGTCAAAACATTTGTTTATATCATTTATATCGAGACGGTCTCGAATGTCTCGATTCGATTCACTAGCCCAGCGCTCGGAAATTTTTACTCGCGACGGCCGAGAATCGGAGACTATGCGTCCCGCGCGTCTCGCTCCCCGGATCGGCCATGGTGCAGTGATGCCAGAATCGGGGACGCGAGGACGCGAGGACGCTTCCCCTCCAGCACAGGTTCCCCCTCTCTGACGGACCGTCCTCGCCGTAGCTTCTGCTGCGCACGCGCTACACACGAACGTACTTCTATTCTGCCCGTGTGAGTGCATGCTCGATTGCACGCGCGCTACACAACAAGCGTACCTCTACCATGTCCGTGTGACTACCTGCTCGACCGAACGCGTCGGCGACGCGTTCCTTCGATTTTCACCAATTTTCATGTTGCCGAAGTTTCGGAAGCACGAGTCGGAAAGTCGGGATCTGGAGACGGCGCGGCTCGGCGCGGTGCACATTTTGCTATAACTTTTGATCTAAAAAAGATATCGAAGCGAAATTTGGACTAAATTTTTTTTTTAAAAACCGGGTTTAATGGTTCATCCTAAAATATGTTTTGTATTTCTTAAAAAATTTTTCTCGTTGATCTTTAAAGTTAAGGTAGTCCAGAAGGCCTCCAACACAAATTGATTTTTAGTCGAACCATGCTCAATAAACAATTACGAAAAAATTTATAAATATTAATTAAAATTAAATAAAAATTAAAATATTATAAATTATGCAGACATGTTTAAAAAAATTGAAAATCTCGAAACATTCGAAGAAAATGCATATTTCGTATTGAACTTTTCGAGATACCAGTTTTATAAAAATTCATTAGTCCGATATTATTGAAACAATTGTCCTTAATTTTTCTCAGAATTTTTTATAAATTGTATCGTTGTTAAAAAATCAAAATCAATTTTTTCGATATTTCTTTGTTGATGTATTATGTAATACTGAATATTTTTATAATCAGAAAAATAATGTACAGACTTGATAATGCAATATAAAATATTTTATTTACGTTATATTTCAATATACATATGTGCATCACTCCCAACAATTTTGGTAATCACATAATTATTGTAACGACATTTTACATATATCAGGTCGTTAAGTATGAAACTAGACAAATAAAACACAAATTTCAAACACATTTGTCAAGTTTCATACATCTCCGGTTACGAAAATCGATTTTAAATGGTCCCTGCCTTTCTGTAACATAACAAAAAAAAAATAATTAGTTAAAGTCATGATTGCAAAGTATAGAATAAAATATTAATGTATAACTTTATAGTATAGTTTATACTTATCTTTTCTTTGAAGTCATTCACTTGAATCTGCTAATATTGATTTTACGTTGTCCAGAAAGTCCACTCCAGCTGACACACACGCGATTTTGAATGGGCCTCTGCCTCTCTATAGCATAAAAAACACATAGTTAAAGTTATAATTATACAAAGTACAGAATGAAATATTAATGTAATCATATACTTATCTTTTTTCTTTCAAGTCATTCTTGAATCTGCTAATATTGATTTTACGTTACCGCGATTTTAAATGGTCCTCTGTCTTTCTACAACATAAAAAAAACACATAGTTAAAGTTATAAGTACAAAGTACTTACAGAATGAAATATTAATGTAACGATACACTTCGCTTTTCTTTGAAGTCATTCTTGAATCTGCTATTTCATTACCGCTGACACCCACGCGTTGCTATATTCAAAGAAAAAGTAGACCTAATTAAAATCGTAATTCTAATTGCAATCTTGTAGGACTCAATATAAATAGTAACGTATACTTATCTTTTTTCATCGATGAATATGGTCACTCACTAAAATAAATTCCTAATAAGATAAAAAAATGTTAAAAACCCATTAAAAAGTATTAAAAACGCGACAAAGAAACTGGAGGCTGTTTACTATAATAATAATAATAATAATAATAATAATAATAGTATTTTATTTCCCATTTCGGGGTACAAACGCGGACCTCCGCTCCGCTTACAAACTTCACCTTCCTTATCTCTTCATTCTTAACTTAAATTTACACTTAAACGCGAGAGAGAGAGAGAGAGAGCACACCGTTCACTCATTCCTCACACATTCTTCTTCACTCATTCACACACTCTGGACCCCCGGTTCCGCTGCTCATCCTTTCTCTCATCTCTTCCACTCTTTTCATCCATACTGGAGGCTGTTTACTATATGAACTAAACTATCGAACGATTAACGAAGAAAACACGACCTCACTAGTTCGTAAACGAGTGCAAAGTTAATTGTTTATAACTTTGCGAGGGCGATGAATTTTCATATAAATGCTTTCCCGACATAAGGGATAAATGTCTGTCATCGACAGACATGGTGCGACTAGACTCCTGTCTAGCTTTCAAGGATGTGCGCACCACACACATGGAATTTAATAGGCCAGCGCCTATTTTATTCCTTTTTCGAGATTTTATGTCTGGAAGCAAAGAGAAAATTCGCTCGGCCTCGGCATTCGAGTGCGGAAGACATCTGACCGTGTTTATTAGAGAAGTTAAAAGGGGGAAACGAAGAACATGATTCGGGTCTGTTTGGTTACAGATGTCTACCCACATATCGTCAAAAGACAGATTCGACCATTGGTCCCTCTGCGACCGGAAAGTGCCGTAGTACAAAAAGTCCCACTCTTTTTGTAGATCTACGGCACTCCAATTCCCTAATTTATTAGCGACAGCTACGAGATTTTGAAAAGTTAAATCTCTGTCGCTGTTGAATAGGGAATCGGGCGATTTGAAGACCGTCAATTGTCTGAGGAAAATATCGTCATGAGGAAGACGATTTCTCAGTTCATTGCATAAGGTCACATAAAACCTTAAGCAATTTTTCTTTAAGGTGGACACCTCAACTTTCGCCATTCCATCCCTAACTGCCTCTTCCAAATAATCGTGGCATCTGGAACCAAACTCCACTTGATCTAGTGGAACTTGATTTGATTCCAACGAGAAATCTATCGCCCTCACCTCGCTAAGCCAATCTAAAAGCGCTGGTTTTAAAAACCTTTTGAAAAAAAATCGAAGCAACCTTGCTGAAGACGGTTGTAACTCCTGCACCAACGTTTTCCTACTTTGGAAGGAGGCGTTAAAACTATTCATAGCATCAAGGACATTTTCCAAAAAGAAGAAATATCCTTTGATGTCATATCTGCTCAGGAGCGAAGAAAATCTTCTAGCAGCTGCCGAGCCTTCCGAAAAGCTATACTCGTTGAAAAATTTGACTGAAACGTCCCAAGTTTCTAAAAATTGTACCACAGTCAGATGCCTAGAAAGCCAGCGTGTGTCCGATAATTTGAGAATTTTCAAAGGACAGTTCTCATAACTCTCCTGAAATTGGCGATAAATAGCAGTCCGTTTAGGGCTGCTATGTATAAACGAAGGGACGCCACGAAGCAATTCGTCGCATTCCGTTGGAAGTGTAGCACAACCAGCACTTGCTGCCAGTGCTGCAGAATGACACACGCATGGCATTGTAATGACATGGGGATTCTTCTCAAGCAACTTACACTTGAACGAAGAAAATCTCCCTGTCAGGAGTGAAGAAGAATGTGTGAGGAATGAGTGAACGGTGTGCTCTCTCTCTCTCTCGCGTTTAAGTGTAAATTTAAGTTAAGAATGAAGAGATAAGCAAGGTGAAGTTTGTAAGCGGAGCGGAGGTCCGCGTTTGTACCCCGAAATGGGAAATAAAATACTATTATTATTATTATTATTATTATTATAGTAAACAGCCTCCAGTTTCTTTGTCGCGTTTTTAATACTTTTTAATAGGTTTTTAACATTTTTTTATCTTATTAGGAATTTATTTTAGTGAGTGACCATATTCATCGATGAAAAAAGATAAGTATACGTTACTATTTATATTGAGTCCTACAAGATTGCAATTAGAATTACGATTTTAATTAGGTCTACTTTTTCTTTGAATATAGCAACGCGTGGGTGTCAGCGGTAATGAAATAGCAGATTCAAGAATGACTTCAAAGAAAAGCGAAGTGTATCGTTACATTAATATTTCATTCTGTAAGTACTTTGTACTTATAACTTTAACTATGTGTTTTTTTATGTTGTAGAAAGACAGAGGACCATTTAAAATCGCGGTAACGTAAAATCAATATTAGCAGATTCAAGAATGACTTGAAAGAAAAAAGATAAATATATGATTACATTAATATTTCATTCTGTACTTTGTATAATTATAACTTTAACTATGTGTTTTTTATGCTATAGAAAGGCAGAGGCCCATTCAAAATCGCGTGTGTGTCAGCTGGAGTGGACTTTCTGGACAACGTAAAATCAATATTAGCAGATTCAAGTGAATGACTTCAAAGAAAAGATAAGTATAAACTATACTATAAAGTTATACATTAATATTTTATTCTATACTTTGCAATCATGACTTTAACTAATTATTTTTTTTTTGTTATGTTACAGAAAGGCAGGGACCATTTAAAATCGATTTTCGTAACCGGAGATGTATGAAACTTGACAAATGTGTTTGAAATTTGTGTTTTATTTGTCTAGTTTCATACTTAACGACCTGATATATGTAAAATGTCGTTACAATAATTATGTGATTACCAAAATTGTTGGGAGTGATGCACATATGTATATTGAAATATAACGTAAATAAAATATTTTATATTGCATTATCAAGTCTGTACATTATTTTTCTGATTATAAAAATATTCAGTATTACATAATACATCAACAAAGAAATATCGAAAAAATTGATTTTGATTTTTTAACAACGATACAATTTATAAAAAATTCTGAGAAAAATTAAGGACAATTGTTTCAATAATATCGGACTAATGAATTTTTATAAAACTGGTATCTCGAAAAGTTCAATACGAAATATGCATTTTCTTCGAATGTTTCGAGATTTTCAATTTTTTTAAACATGTCTGCATAATTTATAATATTTTAATTTTTATTTAATTTTAATTAATATTTATAAATTTTTTCGTAATTGTTTATTGAGCATGGTTCGACTAAAAATCAATTTGTGTTGGGGGCCCTCTGGACCATCTTAACTTTAAAAATCAACGAGAAAAATTTTTTAAGAAATACAAAACATATTTTAGGATGAACCATTAAACCCGGTTTTTTAAAAAAAAATTTAGTCCAAATTTCGCTTCGATATCTTTTTTAGATCAAAAGTTATAGCAAAATGTGCACCGCGCCGCGCCGCGCCGTCCCGGGATTCAAATGCGCGCCGTCTCCAGATCCCGACTTTCCGACTCGTGCTTCCGAAACTTCGGCAACATGAAAATTGGTGAAAATCGAAGGAACGCGTCGCCGACGCGTTCGGTCGAGCAGGTAGTCACACGGACATGGTAGAGGTACGCTTGTTTGTGTAGCGCGCGTGCAATCGAGCATGCACTCACACGGGCAGAGTAGAAGTACGTTCGTGTGTAGCGCGTGCGCAGCAGAAGCTACGGCGAGGACGGTCCGTCAGAGAGGGGGAACCTGTGCTGGAGGGGAAGCGTCCTCGCGTCCCCGATTCTGGCATCACTGCCATGGTGCTCGGAGCTGCTCAGGCGCGTACCATTTCATAGGCGCTATTCGTGGTGCATCATGATGACACTCGTGTCAATAGGTTTCCACATTACCATTGAGGTACTATTGCCAATGCGTTTTTTAACTTCCCGATTTTATAGGGAAGTTATTGTAATGACCCCGAAAATCGAAAATCGATTTTTTAGCAGATCTTCACGTTTCATGGTCATTGCAGTCATTTTAGACTATTTTAAGCAAAATGTTCGTATATGTGTGTGTGTGTGTGTGTGTGTGTGTGCGCGTATGTCCGTTTGTATGTTATCAAATTTTTCGTTAACGTTTTCAGAAAAATTAACCACGCGATCAGGATGATGAATGATGCAATCAATGTGCCCCGCTGAAACTTAGAGCTGATTAGATTTTGGTCTATTTTGGTCAAGTAGTTTTTTAGTTTTTTTAGTTTTTTTTTAAAGAAGTTCATTCAACAATGCAATTTATACGAGAGAACGGAAAGTTTCCACCGAAGAAACAAACGTAATTACACAAAAAATTTTTTTTCAATTATTTAAAAAATAAAAAAATTTTTTTAAATTTTTTTTTGTACCTTATGATGATGTTTCCGCTTACAATAATCGAAAATTATCCCAATGCAAGAGTGAGTTAATCATCTCTACTCCCGAGAATACATTTTCAAAGAATATCGATGAAAATACAAAAAAAAATGTATATTACAATCTTTAAAAAAACAATCAGTTCAAAATGAATTATTAACTGAGATTAAATTGAAAATTAATATATACTATATGATAATTATTAATAACATTGATGTTGAAAACGGATTGGTTAATGGAGCACACACACACACACACATGCGGAATATTAAAATTTATTACTTTTCAAGAAAATACTAAAATTCCGTCTATATTGTGGTTAGATTTTCAATTGGCTAGAGTAGGAGTGAAAGTAAGAACTCGTTATCGTGATTATATGAAAAATGCAAATATTCATCAAAATTTAACACCAATAATAAAAATATCGAATCAAGTAAATATGTCGAGTGAGGTAAAATATCAAATCACACGTAGTTAATTTCCAGTGGTTCCTGCTGAAGCGATTACGATTCATAAAAGTTAGGGAGAAACATACGAGAAAGTATGTTTGGATTTTAAAAAATCAGAAAGGCGAACTTTACAAATATTGTATGTAGCACTGAGCAGAGTTTCAAAATTGAGCGCAGTTTATATATTTTGGGACCATTTAAATTAACAGTATCGAAGAAAACCAAGATCACTACTGCAAACCCGGATAATGAGGAGTTGTATCGTTTGCGAAAAACTAATTAAGACAATTTATTTTGCAACATTAGTATGCTATAACAAGGAACCAAGCGAGCAACGAGCTTGCGATGATCGTTTAATGTCCTCATACGAGCAAATTTTGGGCTGGGTGAGGGCTCATTCGAAAGAGGGCTCATTCGAAGCTATCTAACTAGCTTTTGAGAGAGAGAGAGAGAGAGAGAGAGAGAGAGAGAGAGAGAGAGAGATTCTGCGTATGAATATATGTTTAAGCATCGAAATGAAACATCAATGTTTTAAACAAATGTGCATACACAGCAAAAAGTGTATATTCTTATGATTGGTAAGGTGTACAAATATACAGGGTGAGTCACCAAACGTTACCACCTCAAATATCTTTGTTGTTTCTAAAGATACGTAAAATATGGTAAGGACAAAGTTGAATGGTACAATGGGGCTGACACGACGCAAAAAAAAAAATTTTGTTTTTATGTCATTTTTTCAGAGATATGAAGGTGACCTTCATTTTTTTAAATGGAATGAGGTATTTTTTAATACATCAATCGATGCAGCTGGACATTCGTTATAATAAAGTACTAACCTATGTATGTCGAAAAGTTATTAGTTCAGGAGATATTTCAATTTAAATAACTCTAAAATACCATTACTGTCGTACTACGACGTCAGTGTTTACTTACTTATGTAACGTCTTATCACGACAGTAATGGTGTTTTAGAGTTATTTAAATTGAAATATCTCCTGAACTAATAACTTTTCGACATACATAGGTTAGTACTTTATTATAACGAATGTCCAGCTGCATCGATTGATGTATTAAAAAATACCTCATTCCATTTAAAAAAATGAAGGTCACCTTCATATCTCTGAAAAAATGACATAAAAACAAAATTTTTTTTTGCATCGTGTCAGCCCCATTGTACCATTCAACTTTGTCCTTACCATATTTTACGTATCTTTAGAAACAACAAAGATATTTGAGGTGGTAACGTTTGGTGACTCACCCTGTATAAGAATTGCAACACGAACGATAAATACTACACCTTGGCCCCGTAGAATACGAAACTTCTTATTTAAAATGGTATTCGAGAAGGTTCAGAAAAGATAAGTATAACTTTGGAAAAACGCCGAGAAAAGAGGTTTCCTTTTTTTTTAACTATGACGCACCACTCTCAGGAATTTGAACAAAAATGAGCATAATACTTGAGGTAATATCTTAATGCTAAATTACATTTGCGATTGTCCTCTCCCCATTTCTATGTGAAATCTGCGTTTTTTCGATTTTTTTTCGTGTTGTTCATTTTTTCACAACCAGAGTTTGCAATGGAATAATCTGAAAATGATAAGGGAAAATGGGCCAAAAATTGGTTTATCGATTTTTCTCAATAACCACTCTTACGGTTGACATGTGGGGCTGGGACTTGGCAGAGAGGGTTCTTTTTTGGGTAGACTATCGAATGGTCCAAGCTCGATTAAAATCACGCCGCGGGCGAATTTCACCACCAAAACCAGGTCTAGCCTCATTGAAATTCGGCGAGGTGTAACCAGTGATGCCAGAATCGAGGACGCGAGGACCTTTCCCCCTCCGGCACAGGACCCCCCACTCTGACGGACCGTGGACGTCCGACCTCGCCGTTGCTTCTGCTGCGCACGCGCTACACACAAACGTACTTCTACTCTGCCCGTGTGAGTGCCTGCTCGATTGCACGCACGCTACACAAACAAGCGTACCTCTACCATGTCCGTGTGACTACCTGCTCGACTGAACGACGCCGACGCGTTCCTTCGATTTTCACCAATTTTCACGTTGCCGAAGTTTCGGAAGCATGAGTCGGAAAGTCGGCACCTGGAGACAGCGCGCATTTGAATCCCTGGAAGCGCGGCGCGGCGCGGTGTACATTTTGCTATAACTTTTGATCTAAAAAAGATATCGAAGCGAAATTTGGACTAAATTTTTTTTTTAAATACCGGGTTTAATGGTTCATCCTAAAATATGTTTTGTATTTCTTAAATAAGTTTTTTCGTTGATTTTTAAAGTTAAGATGGTCCAGAGGGCCCCCAACACAAATTGATTTTTAGTCGAACCATGCTCAATAAACAATTACGAAAAAATTAATAAATATTCTACCTAATAGCACACATGACCGAGACTTTTTCCAGATTTTTCAGATCATGCAAACATGTTTTAAAAAATTGAAAATCTTTAAACATTCGAAGAAAATGCATATTTCGTATTGAAATTTTCGAGATACCAGTTTTATAAAAATTCAGTAGTCAGATATTATTAAAACAATTGTCCTTAATTTTTTTTCAGAATTTTTTATAAATTGTGTCGGTGTTAAAAAAATCCAAATCAATTTTTTCGATACTTCTTTACTTTTTTGTAGATGTATTATGTATTATTGAATATTTTTATATTCAGAAAAATAATGTTCAGACGTAATAATGCAATACAAAACATTTTATTTATATTATATTTCAATATATGAGCGTAGCTTCCAACACTTTCGGTTGGCGTAGGCGGTAAAGTCTTCGGCTGCGAACTTTTTGGCCCTTGATCGAATCCCGCACCGACTAATTCTGTTTTTCCTTTAAACACATTTTTTTGTTCTTTGTTCTTCATATAATTATAGCAATGAAATTTTACTTATATTTTTAAAGTGTTATTAATATTTTTAAATTGGGGGTGGAATATACTAAAAATAATAGTAATTCTTTATAGTAAAAATTTATTATCATTTTAAAGAATTATACTCTTGTGAAACTGTAGCCTTTATGCTTTTATTTCTAATTACCTGTTTGGATTACCATTGTTTGAACGATTGGCAAGAGGAGTTCGAATCTTTGTAGACTCGGTTCTATTTTTATCATTAAAATTGGAAATTTTCTGTTCATCTACCGTAATTTTAACTTCTGATTTAAAGACCTTTTTCTTTTTTTTATATACAGCTGTCCTTCTTTTATTAATTTCACATTTAGATAATTACAACGATAGTGTATCGTTAGCACTTAATTGTTTTGGCAGTTGCGATATTTTCTCTTCAACGCGTGCATCTTGCGATTCAATTGAATCCGATTCTGTGGGATCGTTCAATATTAATGGATCTCTCCATATTTTTATCGTATCGCTATCGGTAGTTTGAATATCCTTATGTTTTGTGTTCTTTTTAACATCATTGTAATTATCTGAGATTGTTTTACTTCACTTCCACTTTCTACTATCCGAGATGAATGATTGGAACTTGAGTCGGAATCATTTAATTTCCCATTGACTTCGTTGTGTTCATCAAATTCAAAGACCTCACTTTACACATAAATACCATACATGACCATCTACTTCTCAGTTGGTACTTTGCCGTTTCTTGAGTGTTACAACAGTTATAAATGGTTCGAAATCGTAGGACATCAAACTTTGTGGGCTTATGATACATCAGTTGCCATTGCAAAGATAACATAACACCAAATTTCTATAATGTTTGAAAATTAAGATTTCTTCTAATGATAAATGAAAAGAAACTAACATACGGCGCAATAGTAAAATATGAAGTTGTATACCATTTGACATTCAGCAGAATCAATAAATGAAAGTAGTACATAATGTCAAAGACATTGCAACTAATTGTGAGCCATCATGATGGATTTTCGTAGTTATATAGAGATACTATTGCATAAAACATTTTTAAAACACTTTGAAAATATATTTGAAATGTTGCTACAATAATTTAATGTAAACAAAGAACAAAAAAAAATTGTGTAAAGGAAAAAAAGAATTATGCCAAAAAGTTCGCAGCCCAAGACTTTACCGCCTACGCCAACCGAAAGTGTTGGAAGCTACGCTCATATATTGAAATATAATGTAAATAAAATGTTTTGTATTGCATTATTAGGTCTGTACATTGTAGGATCCGACATAATGGTAGGAACGGGTTCTGTTTGAGATCGGATATGAGGATCAGTGGGAGTTCGTGAAAGTTCAGTGATAGTATGTCCACTGGTGTCACACACACTTTTAATGTAACGCAGTAGAACAAAACTTAACAATAGACGCGATTTACAACAATTATACGCGTATGCGGTGTGAACGACGATGGAGCGAGACGACTGCTAACGGTTGTACGAAGTGTCGAAGACGTAAACACGTAAAGCGGAGGCCGTTAACAGTACGAATGCCGTTGATCCGCCGGTATCTGCCGAAAATCACGCGTTCGGCGTATCGCGAAGTGGGGGGTCGCGCGGCTGACGTGACGTCATTCGCTCGGCTACCCGACGTCGGTTGGAGCGCATCAGCCGAGTCTAGATCGGCCGGAACAGGTTCTCTCTCTCGTATCGCAAGGAATAGGAATTGGGATTTCTCTCTGAACAAAGAATATATTTTCCAATTAGTTTCATACTGTAACGGTCCGATTTCGTAGATGCCCTGTAGCGTAGGAGTGAACCAGGGTTCGTAGGTGAATAAGTGAGATGGAGACGAAATCGGATAAACAAAATAAACTTTATTCCGCTAAGTGCGGTGCAAAACGTATGTGTACTGTACAAAAGAAAGTTTCTTGCAAGCCGGTAAGTCCGACCGCGTAACAAGAGTTATTACTATTGCATTGTCTGGTTAGTTAGCCGGCGGCTGCGACGATCCCTCAGTCGCGTCAGCGGAGGCTGCAGTCTCGGTCTAAATTGTAACAGAAAGAGTGTGACGTGATCGCGGAGTGAATAATGAAAACGATCAGGCGGACGGTGGCGCGCAGGTATTCGATGACAGGTGACGCGGAGGTTCGGCGGCGGTGTCGGTTGACCGGTAGGTTGACGGCGACGCGCGGCGCGATATAGTACGGCGCGATGTTCCGCGGACTCACGCTGGAGGGTAGGATGGTGACAGGAAGCGGTCGGAAGTCACTGGCTGACGTAGCGCGGGCGCCGTGGTGCTCCTCCAGAGGCACCTGAAGGACGAACCACGGATCGTATGTACCTCAGAGGCACCTGAGGGGTTCGTACTCGCCGTTACCACTCCAGATCGTGAGGTCAAACCGCGAAGGTTCGACCCACGGAGAAGGTCGGAGGCCAACCGGCTCGGGCTGGTCGGTCGGAGGGCCGAGTGGTGCAGCAACTCTCACACAGAGTCACCTGAGTGACGAGTTACCGTTGCACGCGCCTTAGAAGCATCTAAGGGTATTCGTGCCCACCACGCCGACGCGACGCACAGTGTGTCCAAACGGCGAAATCGTGGTCAAAACCTCATAACTCACTTCAATCTGAACAAATTTGGACAAAAATTGGTATGTAGGGGTTTTTGGGGTCGCTGATTACGGATATGAACTTAAAAGTTTAAAAAACAAAATGGCGGATCCAATATGGCGGACATGAATAGCAAAAAAATTGTTTTTTCCTCTAAAAAATTTGTACAGTAATGCTCTTAGGTCGCTAATTATTAGTTGAAATTCATTTTTTAATATAGAATTTAAAAAATTGCATTATTTAAAAATTTCAATGTACAACTTGCAAATCATAAGTTTCTTTACTTACGGATAATAATATTAGACAAACTATAATACATAATTACAAAGAATTGCCTCTTGCCATTTTCGTCTCATTTCAAAAAACAAATTTGACAAGGACGATCTCATTTTCTTGTCCGTAATTCGCACAGAATAACCTGTCTTCTCAGTCAATACGTTCTCTAGGTGTTCAGTGTTCAATAATGACAATTAGGCTGCTGTTTAAATGGTCTTTGACCATGAGAAATATTTCTTTTCTAGTAAAACGATATTCACTATCACAAGATCCTGAAAGTGAACAAAATTATATTAATTACGATACAATTTAAAAAGGAGAGAGGGCGAGAGACTATTTTTGAACTACTGAGTTTGTCGTATGAACAGTTAAATATTTTCTTAGAAAAAAATAATATAATAATTATATTAAAAATACATGACTAAGAAAACTATGATTAATTGTAAAAAAAACAATCTGGACTTTTAGATATTATTTATGTGGAAATGAAAACAGCGCAGTCTGGACAAATTTGGACAAAACTTGGACACCTTGCAAATCATGAGTTTATTTATTTACGGATGAAAACCTATAATACATAATTAGATATAATATTACACTACAAAAAACCTATAGAAAGTTGCGTAAACTTTGGCACAACCTCCAATCAAAGCAGAAGAATATCGCTTATAAGAGACCTTATGTTTATATTAAATACGCTAAAAGGAAATAAATATAAGAAAATAAAAAATAACAAACTATGTTGAATCAGATGAACTGTAATAATCATCATCATCTTCAATATCTTAGGTTTCTCTTGAGTGTTTCTCGCTAGAAAGAAAAGTTGTCTTACAAAAAATGTTCTTACAAAAAACGGGTTCTATTCGGGCAGCTAATTTTTGTAAATACTGAAAGACGACAGTGTTGACTACAAGGTCCAATAAAAATTTGATGTAAGTTTGGATGAATCCGCAACTTTTACTCTACATGTTCAAACTTTGTCCTTAAAACTTTTCTGTTCATGTCATCTAATAAGGTTTATAATTATACAACGTAACCATTAACTATTTCAGATGTACTAGTAGTCAGAGACATTCTACTTACTTCCAGGAACAGCATCCATTTTACAGAATTGAAATTAAATAAACCGTTTTCAAATTATGCACTTTTCACTTTTCGCTTACACACAGTTTCTCACAGCAGGCTTACTGTACGACTAATGAACGAAAACTTTGAGCTCTCGCCAATTCTCAGGTATAGGTAATAAAACCTTCACACCTCGGTTTTTCCATAGGCCCATTATTAAAGAATCTAAAATAGTACTTACCGTATCCCCACCGAAAAGTTCATTTTCGAGGTTTTGACCACGATTTCGCCGTTTGGACACACTGTGCGACGGGTCCAATCCAGCCCAAAGCGGCGGCACGGCGATCTTTGGACGTCGGGAACGTGGAGGGGAGTCGCCTAGTGGAGCTCGTGATTCCAGCCTGCGTTCTGGACGGATGGTTCCTCAGCTCTGAAAAGTGCTGGACGATCCGGTGTTCACGTGAGCGGCTCCGGGCGTACTCCGTTCGTTCGGTATTGCGACGCGACTTATATAGCGCGCGAAAGCGTGGACCATGGAGAGTGCCGCTCTCGGTCGCGACGGTGATTGGCGCGTGCCCGTGCCGTTGACGCTTATAAATATAAGCCGGAGCCGGTCGCTCCCACTTACGCGACGCTCGCGACGAGGTACGGCCTCGTTGCAATACATCGAAAGTTTTCGTAAAATTTACAATAAACCTTTGAAGAAGGTTAGCAACGAAAGATTAAAATAATTTTACTAATAAAAGGTTTTCCCATCAGGCGTCCGGTTTATCTCAACCGTACTCTCCTTTTGGGAAAACGACGACGACTCGGATTCACCCGGTGTCCTCTATAAGCTCGGCGGCCGGCCTTCATGGCCGTCCTCTCCAAGACCTACAGAGTAACCTGGTGAACCTACTTTCAGGCGGCCAGGAAGCTACCCTGTTCTTTCCTCTCGGCGGGCGGCCGGCCTTCATGGCCGTCCTCTCCCATTTATCCAGAGAGGCGTCCAGGTGCAACCCCTGTCCTATTAAAAATGTCCTCTCCTGAGCTGCCGGGCGTCCGATAGCATTGCTTCGTACTCTCCCTAACCTATGGGCGGCCGTGGTCTTACCTCGTCCTCTCCCACAGGCGCAGCAAAAGTGATTTCTCCGCGATCGTCTACCGGT
This sequence comes from Lasioglossum baleicum, assembly GCF_051020765.1. Taxonomy (NCBI): domain Eukaryota; kingdom Metazoa; phylum Arthropoda; class Insecta; order Hymenoptera; family Halictidae; genus Lasioglossum; species Lasioglossum baleicum. The sequence goes on from NC_134945.1 coordinate 5,193,691, forward strand.
ATTTATACTAGTCGTTGCTAACCCTTGTTTGGGCGTTGTTAGGGATTTTAGAAGTTTCTCGAACATGCGGCCTTCTAGAACATTCGGTCGCGGCGCGATTCTTTTCTTCATCTCAGGGTAGTGCCGAGGCGGATTGGCGCCCCTGGGGTTGTCTCGTTCCTCGTCGCGTTACAACATTATTTTTCTGAATATAAAAATATTCAATAATACATAATACATCTACAAAAAAGTAAAGAAGTATCGAAAAAATTGATTTGGATTTTTTTAACACCGATACAATTTATAAACTAGAGGGTTATTGTTGCTCGCTCGCTTCGCTCGCTCGCGAGTAGGGTTGTTTTTGCTCGCTCGCTTCGCGAGCTCGCAGATAGGACTGCTCTTGCGAAAGGGTTAGTGGTACGCATGGCTAGTAGTACCTATAGCTATTAATGGTTTTTTTTTATTTGGTGTGTGACTCTCCACGAGCCACACAAAGAACTTCCCAATTCGTTAGTTGCAGTATACATATTATTATCATTATTAAGTGTACGTTTTAAGAAGATACGTTTACAGGGAAATTCAATAATTTTCTACTTATCAAAATGTTTGCTATATGGCGTCGCATTAAACCAACATCGTAAGCTCGTTGCTCGCTTGGTTCCTTGTTATAGCATACTAATGTTGCAAAATAAATTGTCTTAATTAGTTTTTCGCAAACGATACAACTCTTCATTATCCGGGTTTGCAGTATTGATCTTGGTTTTCTTCGATACTGTTAATTTAAATTGTCCCAAAATATATAAACCGCGCTCAATTTTGAAACTCTGTTCAGTGCTACATACAACATTTGTAAAGTTCGTGTTCAAAGACTCTTCGGGTCGAATAGGAACAATTCGATTGCCGTCAGTCTTTAAAGGAAAAAGGAATGGATACGATCGAAGAAACATCAAGGGATCAATAATTGAAGCACCTTTCCGGATTTCGTGTGTATATCGACTCATCGGTCGGCGTTCGATCCGCTCGCACGCCGCCCCTCCGTCCCCGCTTCCCCCGCGAGTCCCAAGCTGCTCGATCCACCTGATGATCACGCGGGATAGGCGGGGCGCGGTGGGGCCAGCGAAACGTAACCGTCGACGATCAGTCCATCGTCTTTAATGTCAAACTATATACATCTTAAAGTGAGTTTCGATTCTGCCGAAACATGCCGCCCGCCTTGGCGTTACGGCGGGAACGTCAACATGTGCGCCTTCACGTTGTGTCCGTTGCGGTCTCACAGACTGGTAGTGCGACCACCTTGACGATTGCTCGACGGAAAGTGCGGGAGCCAGCTCGCAGGGTTACGACTCGTACCAAGCCGTCCTTTCCAGGGTGCGTGGCTTCAACACGGGCCATCGGCCAGCGCGTTGGTGGAGACAGATCGTCTTTGAGAAGCACGATTGTGCCGGGGCGCAGATTTTCTCGTCGATCCGACCACTTCGTACGTTGCTGTAGTTGATGGAGGTACTCGCGACTCCACCTGTGCCAAAAATGTTGAGTCATATTAGAAATCAGACGCCACCGTGTGGTGAGGGGTACGGCGACTTCGTCAGGAGGGGGCTCCAGGGCACCTCGTAACGGTTCTCCGATGAGGAAATGTCCAGGAGTGAGCGGGGATAGGTCGTTGGGATCGTCGGATAGCGGCGTCAACGGGCGAGAGTTAAGACACGCTTCGATTCGACACAAAAGAGTGGTCATTTCTTCGAAGGTGAGCGTACTCTCCCCTATTACCCGACGCAGATGAGCCTTCATCGACTTCACCGCTGCTTCCCAGAGTCCTCCCATATGCGGCGAATATGGAGGGATAAAGGACCACTCCGTCCCGTCGCACAGTGGGGTATTTGATCAATCTAGCTGGCCAAAATTATTTTTTTTGCTTAACGCGTTTGAAATGTACCTACTAACTTATATATAGTATTTTATCTTTAAAAAAGTAATTATAAACAAATAAAAATTAACAATTTTTATTGAAAGTATTATTTTTGACTGATTTAACAATATGCGCGAATTACTATAATATAAACAATATAATATAAATTTCCTATTTCACCATGTAATATAATATAATAGAATATAATATAATATAACATATGATAAATCCACATTAATATAATATATATAATATTATATATAATATAATAACTAATATGATATATAATATTGCTGGGGCAGTCGTGTTTTCCGTGTCTATGAGGGCTACCCGTGATTGATCGAATGACTGCTTCGGTGGCCGACCCGGTCTCACTACAACGCGTGGCTGTTCAAAAGTTTTGTCAAGTCAATTTTGATTTATTTCTAAAAAAAACCCTTCTCTTCTCGATGCTGCAGTCCATCTATGCTTTATTTCTGACTTTATACGGGAAAATTTTCTTCGAATTTCCTCTTTCTGTTCATCAGAATAATCCTTCTCATCACACAAGTAGTCCTCAGCGTATGACAATTTTGCATTTAGATTGGCATTTTTCAGATGCTGCATAATGACCCATATTTGCTTCCGTGTGAATATCTTAATATTAGATGGTCCTACAATAATAAATGAAGCATTTAAATCAGGTAAACCATCACTTTAAAAAATATCATTCACGTCAACAAATCTTATTTTAACGATAACTTATGAAATCGCAAATTATCGCAACTGTTTTTTACACTAAAATAAAGCTGAAACCTTCCACTTTACAGTGGCTAAACAAACATTACCGGGACGGACCCGGGCGTACAACTAATTCCTTCCGATTGTATGTAGATTGAGATTAAAACTGCCTTCAAATTGACTTTTTTCACTTGCTGTTAATTTATTTAAAGGAACACATATCTGATTAAAATTGTGTGAAATACACACACTTACCTGCCACAACACTATCCATCATCGGTTTTCTTAAAATAACTTTCGTGATTAAAAATATTTCACTTCGAACGTTGCTAATGCGGACGACACGACGAAAGGCACAAGCACTGTACTGAATGACTAAACTTCAAGTGATCGTACCTCCGTACGGAAATGCCAAATCGGGAAAAAACCGATGGTTTATTGACCCCCCAATATTCAACTTTTCCAGGTAACAACTCATTTTTACCTGGGATGAGTTTGACGAAATCGACTTTTGGCCAGCTAGATCGGCCAAATACCCCACAGTGCGTCGTTGGCCAGGGTTTCAGTAACCTCGGTGAAGAACCGTGATGACGCTGTAAACAGTTGTCGAAGCAAAGCGTCGGCTCCCCTGAACGTGGTTCCGTTGTCGCTCAGCAGATGAGTGCAGCGTCCCCGACGAGCTGTGAAACGATGGAACGCAGCCAGAAACGCCTCAGAGGTCAGATCTGAAACCACGTCCAAGTGAACTGCCTTGGTGGCCAAGCAGACGAAGACTACCAAGTAACCTTTTTGGCTTTTATGGCCCCGACCCTTGGTGGTCCGGAGTTGAACCGGGCCGGCATAGTCGACTCCCGCTCGTTGGAAGGGTCTCGCCGGCTGTATCCTTGATGGTGGCAACGGGCCCATCTGCTGTCGTCCAGTTGAACCTCGCAGGCGTGTGCACGTTACGCAATCCCGCAAGACCTGCTTCACCTGTACTCGACACCGCGGTATCCAGAAGGTCCGGTGAATCCAAGACAGTGTGGCGTTGAGGCCGCCATGGAGAGTCTTTTGGTGCGTGTCCCGTATCACCAACGTTGCCAGATGGGAGGACCGGTCGATGATGGCTGGACAGCGTCGAGGCTCCGGCAGCGCGGAGTGTTGAAGACGTCCCCCGACTCGCAGCAACCCATCGTCACCTAAGATCGGAGAGAGCATTTTGAGCGACGATGACGAAGGTACCTCCTTACCTCGGCTAAGGGCAGCGAACACTTCGGAAAATGAATGCGCTTGATAGACGCGAGTTGCCATGTGAAGCGCCTCTCGCAGTTCTACTGTGGTCAGAGGTCCGGATCGTCGGGGGGCGGATCTCCGACAATTATGGAGAAAGCGCCGTAAGTAGGCAGACACCCGGATCAGGCGCGTCAGCGTGGAAAACCGCTCCAGAATCGGGCAGGGAGGACACCCGGTCTCCTGAACAACCCCCACTGAGACGTGCCGTTCTTCCCCGGGTGAGTCTTCCCCAGTGGTCGCGGGTGTGTTCATCGGCCAATTCGCTCCGGGATCAGACAGCCAGAAGGGTCCCTCCCACCAAAGCTTGGCCCTCTGAAGGTCGTCGCAGGTGATGCCTCTGGAGGGCAGATCTGCAGGATTGTCCTGAGTGCTCACATGCATCCACCTTACTCCCGGCAGAAGGCTCTGGATCTCTGCTACTCGATGAGCCACGAAGGGTTTCCACCTGGACGGGTGTGCTTGGATCCAGGCCAGGGCCACCGTCGAATCCGTCCACGCGTACTGCGTCGCGTGTGGGATGGATAGAGCCTCGTGAACTGACAACAACAGGCGAGCGAGGAGGACTGCACCGCACAGCTCCAGCGGTGGTATGGAGACGACCTTCCGCGTGGGAGCTACCCGAGTTTTCGCCATCAGTAGGCTCACCTTTGTCGCGTCCGGTCGTCTGACAAGCATGTACACTGCGGCAGCATATGCTCTTTCCGAGACATCGCAGAATCCATGGAACTCGACCTTGCAGAGCTCGGGAGAGTAGTGGACCCATCGAGGTAGGCTGATTTCGCTCAACTGGGCGAGCTCCTGCCGGAAGTCGCTCCAGCAACGTCCTAAGAGGGGATCGATGGGCTCGTCCCACGTCACGTTGGCCAACCAGAGGTCCTGCACGATGACCTTCGCCCTTACGATGACTGGCGCCAGCCACCCCAGTGGATCGAACAGCTTCGCCACCTCGGAGAGCACCGTCCGCTTCGTCCACACTGCAACAATACTCAACTCGGTCGTTCGCGGGTCGCGAACAGAAAGAGAATCGCATCGGGTATCCCATTGGAGACCCAAGGGTCCGTGGACATCTCCCTCCCTGAAGATCTTGGAATCTTCATCAGTGCGGATCCCCGTAGTCATGCTGGCCCACTTGTCCAGCGGGAAACCTGCGGATCGAAGGATGTCGACGAGCTGCTGACTCACCTCCTTCGCCTGCACGATGTCATCGGCTCCGGCCAGAATGTCGGCAACATAGGAGTGGAAGCGGAGAGCCTTGGCCCCCAGCGGGAACCGATGAGCCTCATCCTCGGCAAGCTGTCGCAGCACTCGATGTGCTAGGTACGGTGCCGGAGCGGTACCGTACGTAACTGTGGTGAGCCTGTAGTCACCTACCGACATCGACTCGTCGTCTCTCCACAGAATGCGCAGCCAGTCTTGATCTTCGGGGTGAACCAAGATTTGCCGGAACATCTTGACGATGTCAGCCGAGAACGCAATCCGGAAGAGGCGCCAACGTGTCACCACCACCCACAGATCGCTTTGCAGCTTGGGTCCAGGGAGAAGCGCGTCGTTGAGCGAGCGGCCTGAACTGGTTGCTGCAGCCGCATTGAACACCACTCGTATTTTCTTTCGTGCGCCGTCTTGTTTCCAGACCGCATGATGAGGGAGGTAAAAGCCGGGGTCTCGTTCCTGCAGGATCACCGTCGCGGCGGTCATGTGTCCGAGCCGCCGATATTCGTCCATGAACTCCTGGTATTGCCTGTGAAGGTCTGGATCTCTGGCTCGCTTCCTCTCGGAATTCAATAAGAGTTGAAGCGCCGCCCGCCGTGACCTCCCCGTCGTTGGATGATCCTCCCCCAAGAACGGCAGACGAGCCACATACCGCCCTGATGAGTCACGGCGGGTTGTTTGGATGAAGAGCTCCTCACAACGACGCTCTTCGGGCGTCATCGGAGAGGAATTGGGAACCTCCTCTAGCTCCCAGAATCGCTGCAGGTCCGGCTGAGGCTCGTGTCGGCTCACATGGAGGACCCGAGCGTTTCGAGTAAGGCCTGTTAACGCCACTGGGCCGATCAAAGTCCACTCGAACGGGGTCCGAATGGCTACTGGTGTTCCTGGAGGTCCTGTCCGTTGCTCCAACATCAGGAGTCCACAGACATCTGCCCCAAGTAGCACATCCACCTTTGCGGGTTCAGCAAACTGAGAGTCCGCCAATGGCAGTGCATGCAGATGTGGCCAGTCCCCCGTGGAAATCGGTTGCGAAGGAATCGGAGCGGTCAACGTTTTTGTTACCAAGGCCTCTAAAACAAGATTAAAATCGCCATCGGCGAGCGAGCGAAGCGTTACGTGCACCTCGGACTGGGCCGTGCCAACGTGGATTCCCTGGTATCCGGTCAAGTTCACCCTCACCGGGCGTCTCCGGAGATTCAGCGACTGAGCTACCCACTCGCTCAGAAACGATGACTCGGAGCCCGGATCTATCAGCGCCCGAACGACGAGAGTCCGACCTCCAGGGGCACCGAGGATGACGGTTGCTGTGGCTAGGAGTGTGACCTTGTGGGCACTCACCGTATAGGACGCCGACGTAGGTAGCGTCGAATTCGGGTTCTCGCCCTTCTGGTATGCGTCGTGGAGCTTGGTGTGATGCATACCCTCACATACCCCACACCGGAACTTCGAAGTGCACTGGTTGACTTGGTGACTAGTCGCGAGACACGAGAGGCAAAATCCCTTCTTCAAGACTAGGTCGTGTCGTTCCACTGCCGGCAGGTCCTTGAAATTTTTGCATGCCGACAATACATGGTTGCCGGAGCACAGGGGGCAATGCTTGCCGCTCTTAACCTTCGCTCCACCTTTGGGTTCCGCCGCCTTGACGGTCAGCACGTTCTTGGTCGCCGCGGTATTGGTTTTCCTTTTGGAAATCTTTGGAGCCTGTGCCGCCTCCCTCGCTCGTGCGATCACCATCGCGTGGGCTCGGGACTCCAGAAAATCCTCCAGCTCTCCGAATGTTGGAGTCGCGGTCGGGTCCGTGAGATTGGTTTCCCAGGCCATACTCGTTTCCTCGTCGAGTTTCTCGGACAAGAGGAATAGAAACCACTCATCCCACTCTCGAACAGGTTTTCCCAGGACCTGGAAGGCCACCCAACAGGCCTCGATGTGGTCGAACGTGTCGTTGGTCAGATATTCACAGGGTTTATCCGCCAGTCGAACGATGGCCCGGTGCTGCTCTGAGAATTCGCGCCAGTATGAACCGAGAAGCTCCACCCGTTGTCGCAGCAGGGGCAACGTGAGTTTTTCCTGCCCCACCTTCAAGGTGTTTATTAAAAAACGCTCGATCCGCCCGCCGAGTTCTTTCTGGCTTCGAATTAAACCTTCTAAGGTAGTTGCCATTGCTTATTGTGGCGGAGGACGTTCACCCGACGACCGTACACAACGAGCACTTCTCACTGACACGAGGAGTCACCGTGAGCGGCCGTTGCCGATTCAAAACCACCTTGTTTTTCGTCCGACTATTGTACGGTTGCGAGTGACACCCGTTACGCGATTTGAATTTCCGCACTCGAGATCGGAGGTTAAAGAGCGTTCGGACACCCTCGAACTGACCAACGTCCCCTTATATTGTGTGGGGGTCAATGGTTGATCTACCGAAATCACCCGCCGAAGACTCACGATCGCGGAATTATACAAACCTCGACACACTCTGGTCGAAAATACCGAAACTCGCGTCGGCACTCAACAAACACTTCGAACGTTTTGCAAGGATCCGGAAAACGGTATCCGGCTCGAAGGACCAATGTTCAAAGACTCTTCGGGTCGAATAGGAACAATTCGATTGCCGTCAGTCTTTAAAGGAAAAAGGAATGGATACGATCGAAGAAACATCAAGGGATCAATAATTGAAGCACCTTTCCGGATTTCGTGTGTATACCGACTGATCGGTCGGCGTTCGATCCGCTCGCACGCCGCCCCTCCGTGCCCGCTTCCCCCGCGAGCCCCAAGCTGCTCGATCCACCTGAGGATCACGCGGGATCGGCGGGGCGCGGTGGGGCCAGCGAAACGTAACCGTCGACGATCAGTCCATCGTCTTTAATGTCAAACTATATACATCTTAAAGTGAGTTTCGATTCTGCCGAAACAGTTCGCCTTTCTGATTTTTTAAAATCCAAACATACTTTCTCGTATGTTTCTCCCTGACTTTTATGAATCGTAACCGCTTCAGCAGGAACCACTGGAAATTGACTACGTGTGATTTGATATTTTTCCTTACTCGACATATTTACTTGATTCGAAATTTTTATTATTGGTGTTTTTTTATCAATATTTGCATTTTTCATATAATCACGATAACGAGTTCTTACTTTCACTCCTACTCTAGCCAATTGAAAATCTAACCACAATATAGACGGAATTTTAGTATTTTCTTGAAAAGTAATAAAGGGCATAGCCGGATAAGATAGTCAAAAATGCCCTTGAGCCGAATTTTATCGACGATGTGCCATTCGATAGAGCACCAAGAAAAAACATACTGTGCAAAATTTCAACCCTGTATCTCGATCGGGAGGGTAGTTATGGGGTAAAAACGAAAAATCAGTTTTTGGCCTATTTTCCCTAGTTAATGACGTTTCAAAATTCTGAAAAAAATCTGACACATGTCAAAAACCCAAATACATACTTTGCAATTGGTTTCAGATTTTTAAAATGGAAATCCTGCTTGTAAAAAATCAAAAACCTCAAAAAAATCGAAAAAATGCAGATTTCACATGGAAGTTTTAGAGTGACAACATTTATATTTTTACAATAGCAGTATATTGTTATAAGTATTGTTCATGAATTTTTTCAGATTTTTTGGTTTGGTGCGCCGTTGTTAAAAAAAATAAAAACCGATTTTTCGACGTTTTTTCCGCGAAGAACTGAGCTAACCTTAAAATCGTTACGTTCTATTTATTCTGTAAGTCTATCAGGCTCTGATAAACCTTGAGCATTCTACAGAAGTAATTAAAAAATGAAATCAACTTAATTAATATTTCTACAGTATGAACATTACATCTAGAAATATAAATCACGGTTCCAACAATTCAGTTGGCTCAGTGCGTTAGGCGTTCGATTTTGGACCGGCCTATGCTAGGTTCGCGCCCGTCGTAGGTCTATTTTTTTTATTTCATCAATTCTCTTCCTTTTTTATTTCTAACTTCACACTAGTCAAGGATATTTTTGTAGAATTCTTTTAAAAGCAATATTGAAATATTTAAAAAGTATTTTAAGGTAAAATACACCAAGTACAGTAGTTGTGTCTAACAGTGTCGTAAGGCGAGTAAAGAAAAGAAAAGGTAAACGTATAAAGATAAACAAAGGTAAAAGTTAATGAAACATCAAAAGTTTGTCATTCTAAATATGCTTTTATAGATCCGTTAGTTTACTTGGACAAGTATCGGAACATCTGCTTTCACTGTGAAATATTTCATTAGCAACCCTGAGTGGTACATACACAACAATTGCTGTTCCGCATAAGAAACGAGGTTCCAAATTGAATGCCTCAAAAGAAGTAAACAACAATAGAGCCATTTCTACAACTTGAATTTCTTTCTTTTCTCTATAACAAAGTATTTAAAACTCGAAGACACATAAATGGAATTACTGCTGAAAATGTCGAGTCTGCCAGAAGTTCCTCCAATTTTCAACATAAATAAATCTTTCAATTCATCGATAAAATAAAATATGCTTTGCAGAAAACACGATAAAATGAAACTGAGATAATTAAGATTCGCACAACCTATGTATTATAATTTTTTTGCGAATTTCACCTGAAAATATTTTTGGAATATGTAGATATTGCTTCTAAAAGAAATCTACAAACACACCATTGATTATTATATAGCTAGACATAAAAAAAAGAATTAATCAAGTAAAAAAAATGTATACCTATGCCGGGGGCGAACCTAGTATAAGCAGATCAACAGTCGAATGCCTAACACGCTGAGCCAACTGAGCTGTTGGAAACATGATTGATATTTCTAGATGTAATGTTCATACTGTAGAAATATTAATTGAGTTGATTTCATTTTTTAATTACTTCTGTAGAATGCTCAAGGTTTATCAGAGCCTGATAGACTTACAGAATAAATAGAACGTAACGATTTTAAGGTTAGCTCAGTTCTTCGCGGAAAAAACGTCGAAAAATCGGTTTTTATTTTTTTTAACAACGGCGCACCAAACCAAAAAATCTGAAAAAATTCATGAACAATACTTATAACAATATACTGCTATTGTAAAAATATAAATGTTGTCACTCTAAAACTTCCATGTGAAATCTGCATTTTTTCGATTTTTTTGAGGTTTTTGATTTTTTACAAGCAGGATTTCCATTTTAAAAATCTGGAACCAATTGCAAAGTATGTATTTGGGTTTTTGACATGTGTCAGATTTTTTTCAGAATTTTCAAACGTCATTAACTAGGGAAAATAGGCCAAAAACTGTGTTACGTCCCGGGTCGGAAATGATCCGAAGGAATGAAGCGGACCGGGCGGGAACGTAATCGAGTAATTTAATGAGACGATCTTAGATCCACGTGGCGCGTAACGTCCACGTCTGATCAGGGACCCGATACCGGTGTTCATCATTGTTGAAAAGGCGAAGATGAGGATAAATGCGAACCGAGACGGACGTCGTCCGTCGTGAACACCGCGTAGGACTAACACGCGTCGCGGTAGTAGTGATGGTTCCCAGTGGTCGAAATGTCACTATGCGGGTGTGTGCAACCCTTTCGAACGCGCGGGTTTGCTCAATTCGTGGCAGGAGATTTCGATCGAAGGGAATTAGTGTTCTCTCGGTACCGAGCACCCTCTGGGCTCAGACGTACACGATTGAAACACCAATTTTAGGGTTAGAGGAACGAATATAGGGAGTCTGAGGAATTTGAGGAATAGGTCGGAGTCGAACAACCCGATGAACCACCACACGCACACACACTTTCGCGATCACTACAACCGGTCACTGGGAACAGCACTTTTAATGATAGCGGTAACTCCAATCGGCGCGATGTGGCATAGATAATATGGAGAACCAAGGAAAATGCTAAATGAAGTTGAAAAGAATAGGTTTAGAAGAACAGAGTATAATTGCCAAAAATAGATGTATAACAATAATCTACGAGGAAACTCGTACAAAACAAAATAGCACCGAATGATAATTATTAATTGGAATAATAATGCGAGCAAGCTCGTATGAACAAAATAGCTCAGAAATAGCAATTATGATTGGAGTAATAATGCGAGCAAGCTCGTATGAACAAAATATGTATAATAATTAATATATGCGTGAAACGTAAGAAAATACGAGCGAGCTCGAACAAAATACATATAAATCAATATAATTAGAAATGGTAAGAAGCAATACGACCTGTATCGAAATGACTGAACTGAACTCGATTGAAGACGCAATAGAACTGTAAGGTAGAAATTCCGAAACTGGAAGAGAGCGATTCGCGCGATTTCGTCTTATTTATAATGAGAGCGCGGACCATAGGGATTCGGTGAACCGTGAAGTTCTTTGTCTCGATCGTACGAGGTACGGACGAATATGTTATTGCCGAATGTATACTTTTCGCTGTTTGAACAGGACAACGGTTTAGATGTACGTACACCTGTACTCGCGGTTGCCATGCTGGCGTTCGCTTGTACCGGTGACTATCGCGTCTTTTCCGATTTCCTACGTTCGCGCTCGCGGGGGCATGTATACATATATATATGCACGTAAGATATATATATGTATACATATCGTCGTATACGGATTTTGACCGCGATTTTCGGTTTGAAACTTTATGAAGGGGATATATACAGGGTGTCTCAAAATTCGTGAAAATCCCGAAAGGGGGTGGTTCCTGAGACCATTCTAAGAGACATTTTCCTTTGCACCAATGTCAACTGCGGCTTTGTTTAGGAGTTATTAACGAAAAACACGGACCAATCAGAGCGCGCCCTGGCCCGGCGCGCCAAGTCGCGCCGGCAAGCGAGTGTCGCGGTACGCCGTGACATCGCATCGTGACGGCGCGGCGGCCCAGGGCGCGCTCTGATTGGTCCGTGTTTTTCGTTAATAACTCCTAAACAAAGCCGCAGTTGACTTTGGTGCAAAGGAAAATGTCTCTTAGAATGGTCTCAGGAACCACCCCCTTTCGGGATTTTCACGAATTTTGGGACACCCTGTATACACTTACATATATACATATGAACGACGAGGATTTACTCGTTCGAACAAATCCGACGCAACACGTCGGTACGACGTTACAACTGATTTTTCGTTTTTACCCCATAACTACCCTCCCGATCGAGATACAGGGTTGAAATTTTGCACAGTATGTTTTTTCTTGGTACAAAATTTTCTTGGTATAAAATTCGGCTCAAGGGCATTTTTGACTATCTTATCCGGCTATGCCCTTTTAATATTCCGCATGTGTGTGTGCTCCATTAACCAATCCGTTTTCAACATCAATGTTATTAATAATTATCATATAGTTTATATTAATTTTCAATTTAATCTCAGTTAATAATTCGTTTTGAACTGATTGTTTTTTTTAAGATTGTAATATAAATTTTTTTTGTACTTTCATCGATATTCTTTGAAAATGTATTCTCGGGAGTAGGGTTGCCAGATGTACGGCGTACCCGGGCCCTTACGTTTCCGTCTCTCGCCACCAAGCTGCGTTAAGCCTGCCTTCACTTGCCCCACTCTTACCAGGTCGCAAATATACATTTTTCAAACCTTAATTTGTGTTTATTTAACAATACACGAATAAATTTATTTCATTATAGTAGTATAGCCTACCTTTCCGAAGCAAATCAGCTTGTATAAGCGTACGGTGTTTTCTGAGCCACTCGGTAGCATGCTCCACGCGGTACGCGGCAGCGGCAGTGGTAAGAGTGGAGGAAGCGAAGGCAGGCTTAACGCAGTTTGGTGGCGAGGGACGGAAACGTAAGGGGCCGCATCTGGCAACCCTGCTCGGGAATAGAGATGATTAACTCACTCTTGCATTGGGATAATTTTCGATTATTGTAAGCGGAAACATCATCATAAGGTACAAAAAGAAATTAAAAAAAATTTTTTTATTTTTTAAATAATTGAAAAAAAATTTTTTGTGTAATTACGTTTGTTTCTTCGGTGGAAACTTTCCGTTCTCTCGTATAAATTGCATTGTTGAATGAACTTCCTAAAAAAAAAACTAAAAAAACTAAAAAACTACTTGACCAAAATGGACCAAAATCTAATCAGCTCTAAGTTACAGCGGGGCACATCGATTGCATCATTCATCATCCTGATCGCGTTGTTACTTTTTATGAAAACGTTAACGAAAAATTTGATAATATACAAACGGACATACGCTCACACACACACACACACACACAACGTGAAGATCTGCTAAAAAATCGATTTTCGATTTTCGGGGTCATTACAATAACTTCCCTATAAAATCGGGAAGTTAAAAATTCTGAAAAAAATTAAGGACAATTGTTTCAATAATATCTGACTACTGAATTTTTATAAAACTGGTATCTCGAAAATTTCAATACGAAATATGCATTTTCTTCGAATGTTTAAAGATTTTCAATTTTTTAAAACATGTTTGCATGATCTGAAAAATCTGGAAAAAGTCTCGGTCATGTGTGCTATTAGGTAGAATATTTATTAATTTTTTCGTAATTGTTTATTGAGCATGGTTCGACTAAAAATCAATTTGTGTTGGGGGCCCTCTGGACCATCTTAACTTTAAAAATCAACGAAAAAACTTATTTAAGAAATACAAAACATATTTTAGGATGAACCATTAAACCCGGTTTTTTTAAAAAAAATTTAGTCCAAATTTCGCTTCGATATCTTTTTTAGATCAAAAGTTATAGCAAAATGTACACCGCGCCGCGCCGCGCTTCCAGGGATTTAAATGCGCGCTGTCTCCAGATGCCGACTTTCCGACTCATGCTTCCGAAACTTCGGCAACGTGAAAATTGGTGAAAATCGAAGGAACGCGTCGGTGTCGTTCAGTCGAGCAGGTAGTCACACGGACATGGTAGAGGTACGCTTGTTGTGTAGCGCGCGTGCAATCGAGCAGGCACTCACACGGGCAGAGTAGAAGTACGTTCGTGTGTAGCGCGTGCGCAGCAGAAGCAACGGCGAGGACGGTACGTCCACGGTCCGTCAGAGTGGGGGGTCCTGTGCCGGAGGGGAAACGTCCTCGCGTCCTCGATTCTGGCATCACTAGGGTACACCCCGTACTTTCCCAGCTCATTGTAACACCAATTTTCAAATCGCCATCGTTTCCAAATGCTCTTTTTGAAGGGGAAACTTCAAGGAATATATTTTTACCATATTTTTTCAAAATTTAAATCACTCTGGCCCCTCATCTAAAAAACGTAAAAAAAGAAAGTATTTAAATTTTTCGACATTGTAAAGTCGATTATCGAGGCTGAAAAAATTATTTTATTATATAACAGCTCAATCCTTTCCGAATAAAACAAAAAAAAAAAGTAGCTCAATCGGGCAAACAGTTCCTGATACAAAAATTCGGAAGGCGAGGCCCGTTTTCGCCAAATTGGGCAAAAATCGAAAATTTCGAAGGCATGACATTTATGCAAAAATCGAAACCGGCTAAATATGTAATGTTTAAAAATGTTGTAATTCAAATAAAATTTATACATGTGAACGTATGCAGAAATAATCAAAGTAAACACCATAAACTTGTGGAAGTTTGTTAAAAAACTTAACAATGCAAGAAACAAACTTGCATAACTATATTGAATAACTGCGTAGAAATATCAGATATTATTGCATATATCAAATTTTATTGTAATTTTGTAATTAACAGAAACGGGATCACATTCTTAACAATCATATAAATGTACGTAAAGATATTAATGCTCATGAATCTATTACTTTACATTACTTGTATGTAGTACTTCATAATTATCCTACTACATAATTTTTACCATTCAAATACACGCGCCATATACATTTGTAATCTTCAAATCATATTACTAGGAATATGCAATGATACTCTCATTGGGTATACAGATGTATAGTTGCAACTCGCTGAATAGCACAGGGGCTGGCAGTCTTTAATAGTATCTCGTCGGTGGCCCGGTAACCGGTCGCAACGGGGGCGGGGATAACGTGAAAGTTACAGTGATTTGATATACCACATCGCTAAAAATTCGAAATAGTGCCACAATAATGCCAAAACATCGTCTGAAATATGGCGGAGAATGTAACATTTAATAATAATCGATATAATTTCGTGATGATTCGCATTCTCACCGATGCATCGCGACGAGAATCTCCTCAGTGGTCTTCTTCACCGACAAAATGCCGTCGTTGGCCTTCTGTTTCTCTGGATGGAGCCAGAATATATCCTAGAGGGCGTAAGAAACACCGAAATATTCGGGCTCGCCAACTCCCATAAGGCTGGCAGTCTTTAATAGTATCTCGTCGGTGCCATAAGGTTGGGTGTCAGGTCTATTCCTATATCTCGTCTGTGCTTATATCTCGTCGGTGGTACAGTAGAGCGGACGTGACTAAGAGAGTACTTCAATCGTACGGAAGCATACAAACACATGTATACAATCAGGGCCGGCCATCTGGGGGGTGCGGCGGACGCTATGTACCGGGACCCCGCGATTCAGAGGGCTCCAACACGATCAAGAACTAAAATAATGTAATTTTTCTGAAGTAATTAATTAATGTATTAGCAAGAACAAAACACGCATTAAATAAACATGCATTAGCAATACAGGATGTCCCAGAACAAGTGTAGTTCCCAGAAATGGGAGGTTCCTGAGACCATTCTAAGAGACATTTTCCTTTGCACCAAACTCAACTGCGGCTTTGTTAAGAGTTATTAACGAAAAACACGGACCAATCAGAGCGCGCCCTGGGCCGCCGCGCCGTCACGATACGATGTCACGGCGTACCACCGACACTCGCTTGCCGGCACGACGCGGCGCGGCGGCCCACGGCGCGCTCTGATTGGTCCGTGTTTTTCGTTAATAACTCCTAAACAAAGCCGCAGTTGACATTGGTGCAAAGGAAAATGTCTCTTAGAATTGTCTCAGGAACCTCCCATTTCCGGGAACTACACTTGTTCTGGGACACCCTGTATACAGGGTGAGTCCGAAGAAACATGACACCTAAATATCTACGTTACTTTTCGTTGTACAAAAAAACTTCTTAGGGCAAAGTTACACTGTTTGAAGGGCCACATATGTAACGGTGTAAGGGAAAAAATTTTCGAGGTAATTTTTTAATGAGATTTCAAGGTCATCGATATTTTTTTAAATGGAATGAGGTATTTTGTTATACGTCAATCGATGCAACTGGACATTCGTTATAAGAAAGTACTAACCTACGTATGTCGAAAAGTTAGTAGTTCACGAGATATTTCAATTTAAATAACTCTAAAACACCATTACTGTCGTACTAAGACGTTACACAAGTAAGCAAACGCTAACATCAATTTCAATATCAATGTCAATTTTTCAATTTCAACTTCAATTTCAATATCAACTCTTCAATTTTTCAATTTCAACTTCAATTTCAACTCTTCCATTTCAACTTCAATTTTTCAATTTCATTTCGTTAATATCAACTTCAATTTCGATATCAACCCTTCAACTTCAATTTCAATATCAACCCTTCAACTTCAATTTCAACTTCAATTACAATATCAACCCTTCAACTTCAATTTCAATTTTTCAATTTCAACGTCAATTTATCAATTGCAACTTCAATTTTTCAATTTCAATTCGTTAATTTCAAATCTTCAATTTCATTTTCAACGTCAATTTTTCAATTTCAATATCAACTCTTCAATTTACACTAGTAAGTAAACGCTAACGTTTTAGTACGACAGTAATGGTGTTTTAGAGTTATTTAAATTGAAATATCTCCTGAACTACTAACTTTTCGACATACATGGGTTAGTACTTTTTTATAACGAATGTCCAGCTGCATCGATTGATGTATTAAAAAATACCTCATTCCATTCAAAAAAATATCAATGACCTTGAAATCTTTGCACCGTTACATGTGGCACTTCAAACAGTGTAACTTTGTCCTAAGAAGTTTTTTCGTACGACGAAAAGTAACGGAGATATTTAGGTGTTTTGTTTCTTCGGACTCACCCTGTATGTTCGTGTTTGTAAGCTTTTTTTCACTTTACAAAACATTTGGGGCCACAAATGGTTTCTTGCACCCAGGCCCCTTTACCGGCCCTGCATATAATATATTTGCTAAATAAACAAAAACATTTTATTGTGAAAAACATGTATTGTTATAATATACAGGGTGTTTCACGCAATTGTTTCAAGCCATAACTCCGTTAATAATGCATTTACGAAAGAATATCATAAGAGAAAGGTAAATGATCCGAAGAGCTCTACATTCGTAGCCCCTTAGATTTTTTTTAGGTGCAACTGTGCATGTGCAATTAACAATTGCATCATTTCTTTAAATAGAAACGCATATTTTCTTGTTACACTAATAGATTCCTCTGTTCAATAAAAAATTATTAGAGTACCATAGCAAAAAAATTATTAGTTCTCGACTATTAGTTTTCGTACTCAACTTACGACGAACTTTTCAATCTTACAGTTCAATCACATTGCGTAAGACATAAGAGCCTATCCTGCCCTACACTGAGCTACCCTGGCCTTCCTTCAACAATCCTATGCCGGACCTTTTTTTGCACCTTTAGCCACCTTTAACAATTTTGTCCTTCAACTGTTCATTCAGCTGTTACGGATGATGAACAGGTGTTCAATATCATCTCTGGCAGGAACCGTCTTAGATAAACGAACAGAGCTACCCTAGATAAATCTACATAACTGTTTAGGTTAGTTTAGGGCCCAAACGTACGCACGACCAACGGTCGTTGACAAAATACGAATGTTCACTTGAAGGGTACTGACAAGTACCATTCGTCGTTGCAGGAATATATAAGCCCTTGCATTTTTACTCTCGGGGGCTAGTACTATTGTAAGAGTGAAGACGTTAAACTCTAAATATTTATTGAACGAAAAGTAGCACACAACTGAGAATAACAATATATGTATATGTAACTGAATAAACGTAAACTCTTTAATAGTAAATCGCGTAGCCGTAATTCGTCGTGTTCCGTTCCGTATAAACTTTTACGTCAATATCTATTCGTATTTTTCGAGAATCTCCTTAACTGCGTGAACGCGTCTTTTTTATATGTTTCTCGACGTGATGTTTTGTTCGTGCGTTTCGTTTGTCTCTTTATTTACACCGTTGGTTACGTAGTCAATCGATGTATCGCATCGATTGACTCACGCACGCACACACACACATAATACACTCTTACAAATATAATTACACGCATACAGAAAATCTTCAAAATCTCGCTCCTACACTATCGTAATCACGAATCGTGTCGCGTCGTGCTGCATCTCGGAAGTCAACTATGTACCAGTGAGATCGGACGTTCGTTCCTTTTGAATCAAAGTTTAACCGTACAGATTCCGCGAGTTCGGTGTAAAATCTGTCAGGCAGTGATAAGGTTGCACCGAGACCCCCGCATTGCCAGTGCGTCAACACCGTGCATCTTAGTTTAGGTAATATCATCTTCCAATTTCTTTCTATTCTAAATTCAATCCATTCGCGACAATCACACAATTGTAACACGAATTCTATAGTAAGAATATATTTGTGTTCTTTGATAATTAACTCAAATTCATTAAACCCATAATTATTGTCCAATATCCTAATCAAGTAATTGAACGTCCCCGCACGATACAATCTTACCGCTCGGATTGTATCAATTAAATTATACTAGTTACAAGGCTTACTAATTATCCTAGCGATTCCCTCATTACGCATCAGGTTCGTTCGCGACATTCCAATTGTCCAAACAGAGATTTATCCAACCTAGCGGCTCCCCAGTTTCGCACATAAGATTGTATATCGTTGTAAATATGTCGAGTAATTATAGCCGTATCATATCCGCGTAATTTAGTATAAGTCTGTCGTTGTGTAAGAAAGGGAGCCAGGAGGAATATTGGTATTAACAGGAGGGTAATCGGTATTATCCTCTGTTTGTAAGAACTTCAAGTATCTATAAGTATATAAAGAATAATATCGAGCTAATAGCTGCACACTTTGAATTTTTATTATTATTATATACGAGAATGTAAGACATGTCATAGATGTAAGAACAAATGTATTGAAAGATATAGAGATTTTGTAAATTAAACCTATTAAACCTATTCCCTTCCATATAACATATTGCAATGGTTATGTATTATTCAAGCTGGTTCATTTGATTGTTGCATTAACGCGAATAAGATTACTTCGAGCCACTACTGTACTGTCACTTTCCCCAAGAGCCCCTATACAAAGAACCATTCTGTACCTTCAATTTAAACCCTAAACGTTTGAAAATTCCAATCACAACATATTCCAAAACCAACGCAAAGAATCTTCGAGAAATCGAGAAAATTTTGTCCCAGTTTGTCTTGAAAATGTTAGCGTACACCAGGGAGTTCCAACTTGTTCTCCTCCGAGAACCGCAAGGTCCCCACCATTAGTCAAACCTCTCCCTACTATGCACAATGCACAGCCATAGAGTTCGTGGGCGGCATGGCGGCGGGAGAACAGGACGAAGTTCTACTTCTACGGCAACGCTGAAGTCTAGGAGTGGGGGCAGTACCTAAGCGGGGAAAAAGTCACGCGTGGTTCGCGAGCTTCATGTTGGATCTCTCTGGCGTACACTAAAGCAGTAAACTGGGTTCTAGTCCATGCCAAAGAAGAATAAAGTGACCAAAGGAACCACAGACTTTTTGGACCCAATCTGAGGCATTTTTGAAGGCTACACCCCCTCGACCTGACTGCACGTCTATCTCCCCGTGACGCTCCTGGTTCTCGAGCCACCTCAAGCCTACGCATTCGTATTTCTGCCAGGGATCTTATTCTCATCTCGCCACCACGATAACAACCTTTAATATTCTATAGTATATTGTAATGCTACGTTTAATGAAAAATAAAGAATGTTAGTTACAACACAAATAATGTGTTCTTTCTTAGCCCTGCACATGAATATGCGATAATAGAATTAGATTAATATCCTCGAAAAATTTTCGCTGTCTGACTTGTCGTCGAGTTGCACTACTGAATTTCGTGCCACCTCCTTCGATATCATGTTCTCCTAATACAAAGCTCAATTTTCGAGGTTTTCGAAAATTTTCGCCAATTTCGACCGTCCGACTTGTCGTTGAGTTGTACTACTGAATTTCGTGCCACCTCCTTCGCTATCATATTCTCCTAGTAGATTTCCAAGAATTTCCGAAAATTTTTCGAAAATCTCGAAGATTGAGTTTTGTATTAGGAGCACATGATATCGAAGGAGGTATTCGAAATTCAGTAGTGCAACTCAAAGACAAGTCAGACGGTCGAAAATTGGCGAAAATCTCGAAAATTGAGTTTTGTATTAGGAGAACATGTGCGACGAGACAACAACTCGTCGCGAGCCGCGTCTAGGCCTAAGAGTAAGAGCGACCGAACGGCAGTCATATTTGTAGACTTTGCCGAAACTGGCCCGCACCAATCACCGCAAAGAATCAGCCGCGACGCGAGCGGCACTCTTCGTGGTCCGTGCTTTCGTCTTCTGCCTATATAAGGCAGAACGAGACGAATTCTCACCGGAGTTCACCTGGAGGCATTCTCATTCTCGCTAGTCAGTGAACGAGCTCGAATACTCCTGGGTGCGTCCAGGACGCGATCGCTTCGGTACTCTTCGGTCGGGTGCTTCCGTTCGAGCGTACAGACGTTCGTGCTGGACGACGAAGCCGTCCAGTTCGCAGGTTGAGACAACCGCTCCAGGAGATGCTCCTCGTCGAAACCGCGACGTACCGAAATCCGCGAAGTATCCGCGTGTCCGTATAACCGTCTCCGGAAAGACGCTCCTGCAAGCCGCGATCAGATTCGCACACCGTACCAGACCTGCGTCGCGGCAGATACCGCTGGGCGACGAAATCACCGTTTTATCCGCGTCCAGAATCCAGTCGAGGTAGCATAGTCCGGAGTCGCGCCAACGCACCGTGTCCGCGTACCACGGTTTCGCCTCCGGACCGCACCAGGCTCGTCTTTTAACCCACGTCCGTAGTGCGTAGTCCGTAAGTTAGTTCGTTTCTTCACCGCGTTATCAGTTGTAATTTTCGCCGGACCGAGAGACCGCCGAGGCGCGTCAGCCCCCGCTGTCGCGCCAAGGACCGCCGCCGCCAGACACTCGTCCAGGCACCGGGATTTATAATTGAATAAACCGTAGTTTTTAACAGACTTCGCACCACCTTCATTACTTCCATCCTAACGAACCCTGGTAACTCTTGAGCAACAGGGCATCGCGAAGTCGGTCCGTTACACATGATAGCGAAGGAGGTGGCACGAAATTCAGTAGTGCAAGTCAACGACAAACCAGACGGTCGAAATGCTTCCAGAATTTTCGAAAATCTCGAACATCGAGTTTTGTATATTGAGAACATGATATCGAAGGAGGTGGCACGAAATTCAGTAGTAAAACACAACGACAAGTCGGACGTTTGGGAAAAATTGGTGGTTCAATAAATATATATACGCAGACCCGCTTCTTTATTACATTGTCTTTAATTTAATCATTGTAGATTCATACTGTGACGTTGCAATTTTTGCGACGTCACGTCTCCGTCAATTTTGCGTACGCTTGGGAGCGTACCGACCGGACCGCACTCTAACGGGACACGTTACCGAAAATACAGGATTCGAGAGCGCTCCTCTAAGAGATTCCGATATTACCGAGGACCTGGCGTAATCGTTAGCGTACGCGTCGGGGCGAATCACGTGCGGAAGTCATCGCGGTAGTCTCGCAGTTCGCCGACCATCTGCGCCTCGCGTTTCAGGAGTTCGTTACGAACGAAACGACGGTAAATTTCAGAGGTATCGTCGCGAGCGAAAACGGTACGACAACCGCGCTGCGAACTCCCATCACCTACTTATATGGAGAGCGCGGGCTCTCGGGTCGCGGCCACGTGGCCGCCGATTTTATATTCCACCGACTGCTAGAATAAATAGCTCGAGACAATATCGTAGTCGAATTACTCTGTTCCCTGTGAGAACCGTCCTGCCGAGAGGGCTGTCCTAGTTCTCCCGTGTTCGAATCCGCGTATCTCGAAGATTCGACTCTCGAGCTCGGCTTCTCCGAGCTCGAGAATTGTTCCGCGTTTCGTGTGGCATCTTTGCGGTGCCTGGCGCCCGAACTTTTCGTTTTCGTGAGAGAATCGTCGAATCTTCGAGCCCCTTTTGTCTCGGGCGGTCCGCGTGTACTCGGCCTGTACGGGGCCTGGTCTCAGCGCCTGCAAGGCCCGAAGTTAACCGGCTTTCGCGAGTCTAACCGCTTGTCGAAAAAGGGTTAACGTGACAATACTTCTTGTTTGTGTCCTATACTTATCCTCTTTGATAGAAACATCTCATACATCATTGAAGCCAATGGTCTGTAGTCTCCGCTAATGTTGTAACAGACCTGTACGATGCAGGCCTGTCACTATGAGACACGCGCCGAACATAACCGAGCGACGCCGAAGATCACCGAACGCGCCGTCCGTATACGACGCGCTACGATGCACGATCCCGCGCTCCAAGCCATATTCGGCGGGAAACGGACGCCGAGGTTCCGCCATCTTGAGGAAGGCGGAAACTCGACGTCACACATCCGTTTCCTTCACACCATTCCCCCACCACCAACCTTCGCCTATAAAAGGCGATGCAAACGAGGCACGGGTCTCTTTTCCAGCCTGGGCAGCATCCTGGGCACATCCCAAGTATTGGTACGTATTACTGGTACTTTCCTATTTTCCCACGCTCTCGGCGTCGAGTTGTCCGCAGCATCGGCCTTCTCGACATCGGCGTTTCCTACCGGCGTGACAGCAAACACGCCAAACAGAGAGGGCAGCCTCCTTCTCTGCCGTTTGGGCAGCATCCCGAACACACTTCTCGGGCAGCATCCCGAGAACTCCGACAGCTACCGGAAACGATTAAATGAAGGGGCAGCATCCTCTTCATTTACCGTAGAACCGCCACGGGGAATTTCCCAACTCGTGGCCAGGTTTCCTGACCGTTCCTTCTGAACCCAGTCGCCGGTATCAATCACCAGGTCCACGTGTACGCGTCGCGCCGCGATACACGTTTACACCAGAATCACCAGTAGAAGCACGGATCGGTAACACGGTTCGCTAGTCCCATGAGTCCGCGAACGTACGTGCAGTGAGCCCGAAGATACGTAAACCCGTTGTCGTTATTTCACGCCCCGCGCACTTCGTCCATTTTCAGCTTCCGTCGATTCTTTCGCTGACTCACGACCCTGGCGCGACGAGCTATTACAGCACGAGAGGGTACGACGCCGCGACGACATCTCCGTCGGAAGCAGAACCGTTACAATGTAGGCAACTAGGTTGTAGCCCATGCTAACGACGAACAGGTTAGTTTCCGATCAACTTATTGAGGCACCTCCACTACCAATTACCATCAAGCTGCAACCGGAATATGAGCCTCCCGACGAATTAACGTCTAGCTGTAAGACCCGTATTTTCCTATTGGCTAAGGAAAAGAAGACAGGAATGAAGAAGCTGGAAAAAGATTCAAAACTCCAGGACGAGTCAGATTTTATTCTGGAATCGTAAGTTAACATCTAAGAGCTCAGCCAATAAAGTCCCGCGCAGGCATCGGAAGCACAACATTTCATTAACCAATTCACCCCCACCTCAAGTATATAGGTTTTTTGAAACCTTTCCTATAACCCCACTCATATCCGAAGAAACACCCACTCCACCAAGAAAAGTATTAATCCTTTTTTGCTCACAGTATAAGTATCTAGGTAGAAGGGAAACTGATACTCCCCAGGAACTAGAAAACCCAACCCAACTGTTTAGAGCAGGCATGCACAGCTCTTTGCTCTCAGAGCAGCTCCCGTGCTCCCAAGTTGCTCCCCGTATGCTCTCAGAGCAGATCGGACGTATGGAAGGGGAACCCACTAAGCGTGACTTGTAAACAGAGCACGAGAGAAGACGAGTGGGAGGGGCGTGGGGAAGTGGAGAGCGCGCCGGAGTGGTCAGACTACAACAACGTAGACGCCGCCCCCACTCTCATAAGCTCTTCTTCTCGTCTTCTCTCGTGCTCCGTTTACAATTGGTGGGTCCCCCTTCCATACGTCCGAGCAAGGTCACTGCTCTGACCCTGCTCAGGAGCAGGGTCGATTGCTCCTGCTCCCAAATCGTCCACCTGTGCATGCCTGGTTTAGAGCGTTGTTGAGTCCAAGATTGCTGCTGGGGTTCAAGAGCAATCAAACGCTCTGAGTTGCACAAGAATGCGTACACGGAGCACACACTCGTCATAAAATCTTGGAACGACCAAGGTTCAACAGTTCAAAGTTCAAAACATAAGTTCATAAAAAATCATAATAAAAGTTCATGATATATAATAAATGATTTTATAATAAAAAGTTCATAAAAAAGGTGCATGAATTCACAAGAAAAAAGTTCACAAAAAGTTCATAAGTTCACAAGAAAAGGTTCATAACAAATTTCATAAGAAAACGTTCAAAAATTCATAAAAAGTTCATAAGAAAACGTTCAAAAGTGCATAAAAAGGTTCATAAGAAAACGTTCAAAAGTTCATAAAAAAGTTCACAGTTCAGTTCTTAGTTTCACTTCACGCTCGCAATTAAAGATTAATACTGTTCAAAAAGGGAAGCATCGCAACGTTCTACGATTCAGTATATTGAGTACAAAGTTCGTCCGGTTCTCTTGAAAGATCTAAAAATTTAGCCCGCTATTTCCGCTGCAATTCCCTACCAAAGCTCGGGAAGAGATAGTTTCTTTGGTAGGGATAACCAAGGAACTAATCACCAGTTCGGGGCGTAATCCAAATTATGTGGTACGCCTACTAAAATCGTGATTTTGTTTCTCACGCAAGCCTCGTAAATAAGACAAGCCTATGCACAAGGATCCCTTGTTCAGGTATCTGTCCCCAAACTGGTGTCGCCTTTCCGCTGAGTGTGGGCCTGCGATGCGTCAATTGTCATTGACTGGGGTACGGCTGGTTTGCTTTCCCAAAACGAAAGAGAACACTCGACTTTCAACCGTACCCAAGTCCGTAACTAATTCTAAGAGCTAAGCACGCCAATAAATAACTCGAAACTGACAATGTTCCACTCGATCGTAGCACAGGCCCAGACACAATGTTTAGACAATTCTAGACACCAAGTGAAACCCGCTGAAAAAAAAATCGGAAGCACTGGAGCGGTCATTGCTCCAGCACTTCCACCCGCGCCGAGGATCATCCTTCCTGTAGGGTTGGTTCATAGTTCACCGGTTCCGGCAACCGGGCTGAGATTCTTACCCAGGTTTAAGGACTGTTTAGTTTGCGACAGCCTCCGTCCGGCAACAATGCTTAAGGATGGGGCGACCGACATCGGAAGTATCCGTCCGGTTTCTCTCCGAAATTTTTTTTCGCGCCGGGCCGTATCCGTCAGGTCATAAACTCTCGACGAGCGTCGCGGCTGCCTGCTGTGCGTGGCACAAAAAAAAGGTTTTTATGTGCTCTACAACTCCTTAGGTAAATTATCGGTAGGTCTCCTTTATAACATCATGGAAGTAGGAAACGTTCCTACCGCTTGGTGAATTCTTCTTAAATAATGATTTAAAATAATTACTAGAAAATATATTAGAGACATATCTTTGTTCTGCAAATTTTCCACCGGATCTAGTGTGAAAAAATGTTTAAATATATGGTCGTATTCTACGATTCTTGCTCTTTGAAATACCGTTCTTTTTTCATTGTTCGTAACAACTTGTTGCCATCATTCAAGTAACCTGTCAATTCCCGTATCTCAATGACTAATTAGCAACATGTGTTTTCGATATACAAGTAAAATTACTTGCTTATTTAAAATGCGCCATAACTTTTTCCTTCCAACCTAATACACATATGATATCAAAAATTATTTCAGATACACCGGAAAATAATAAAATGTTCATTTTAGGGAAACCAATAGTATCATTTCGCCCACTACGATACTTTGCAACTATACGCATCATGTAAAAATTTCATACGACACACATGAGATGTGAAATAGTGCAGTAACTACAAACAGCTGTTAGGTTTGAATTGTTTGTTGTTTCGGGTGAATAAAATTGCTGAATATTCTTTAGACATTACACCTTCCACGTAGTGAAAAAGCGAGCGAGAAGAGTCGCAAGCGTTTCTATTGGGCGGTATGGAATAGGGCTGTAACTTTTCCGAAGCTTCGAAGTTCCGAAGCTTCGAAGTTCCGAAGTCTTCCAAGTGCTCGAAATTTCAGTCTTCGAAACGTATGAAGTTGTAACTTATGAGTTCCATACCATGTCACGATTTTTTATAAATAAAAATATTAACTTTCAGTCACCGGTGACTGACACTGAACTTTCCGTTTTGATTTTTCGTAATTAAATTAAATTTAAAAGAGTGCATTCTATTAATAAATTTCGGGATCATATCACGAATGTACTTAAAAAATAATACTTTGCAAACAAAATTTTAATGAGTTTTATTAAATTCGGTGAAATCGGCTATCGCGGACTAAATGAAAAGAAAGGCAAGACAGGCTTGGCGCTTGACAAAACTCACGTATTCAGTAGGACTGTAACTTTCCTTCGAAGGTCGAAGATTTCGAAGCTTCGAA
Source organism: Lasioglossum baleicum (assembly GCF_051020765.1). Taxonomy (NCBI): domain Eukaryota; kingdom Metazoa; phylum Arthropoda; class Insecta; order Hymenoptera; family Halictidae; genus Lasioglossum; species Lasioglossum baleicum. The sequence goes on from NC_134945.1 coordinate 5,220,288, forward strand.
GCTTCGGAACTTCGAAGTTTCTGTGAGTGTGGAAAATGAAGTGTGAGTGTGGAAAAATTTCAAGGCATCTGTGTGAAATAAACATACGAATTATTTATCGATTCGAAAGTGAAAGTGAAATTCTGGATCGTCGACTTGACCGCGCATCCCTTAGGCCTTCTACCAGCGGCTGTGCAGTTCGTCGACCTGGCCGTACGTCCCTTAGCTTTCGGTACTGTCGTATACCTGAAGACATCTGTACAGTTCGTCACCGAGTGACCCAGTGACACAGATTTCGAAGCAGCAAATGGATTTACGGCTGAATAAGTGAGTTTTCAATACAATCAGTTTCTGCTTCTTCTCTCGTTCGGGTAACGTTGCCGTAAGTCGGGTAAAAAGATCCACCCATATGAATTGACAAGTAAAGTTCTTCCGCGACCATCAAAAAGTCTAAAGGAAATGTTGTTCAGAATCATGGTCTTGACAACATATCCAAAGCTCATCCAAATCGGGTAGAAGATAGTACAATCGATCGATTTACAATGACAAGTTTTTACATTTATCGCGTAAACTAAAGCCGGCTGAAAAAAACTGTAAAGGGAAATGTTGTTCAGAATCATGGTCTTGACAACATATCCAAAGCTCATCCAAATTGGGGAAGATTCACATAATCTCGAGAAACTCTTTTTCGTTGCGGCATCGCGGCGTTACACCACGCTCGTCTCCCGGCGCGCCGCACAGTGGTTCCAAAACCCCGAAAGCTGGCCGAAACCCCTAAACGTATGTACTTCAATTTTTCCAAAAATTGGTATCCCATGGTTTTCGGGTCCGCTGATTACAAATCTGGACTCAAAATTCGAAAAAACAAAATGGCGGATCCAATATGGCGAACGCATACGTTAAAAAATTGTTAGTTCTGTTCAAAAATTAGTATACTATGGTTTTCGGGTCCGCTGAGTACAAATCTGGACTCAATATTCGAAAAAACAAAATGGCGGATCCAATATGGCGAACGCATACGTTAAAAAATTGTTACTTCTGTTCAAAAATTGGCATTCCGAGGTGTATCGTACGTATTGCGACCACAAAGCACAAGAAGATGCTCGGAAACTCATTTGAGTTGCATACGATAATGCATCATCTGAAAAATTTGCCCGAATATCTGCTGTCTTTCTTCGCTTTGATCTTTCGCTGGAGGTTTCAAATTCTAAAGAAGGACGGCCAATGATGTTCGCATGATTGTCGCTGTCTGCAGGTATACGGAATGCAACAGATACATTAAGCCACGTAGCAAACTTTCTAAAAAAGAAATCTTCCGTTCACTTTACACTTTGCCATTTTGTCTTAATTTTAGAAATTAAAATCCCTAATGCGGTCTTTGTTTCATGATTTACATCAATTAATTTCCCGTGCTGTTCGCATATCTGATTCTGAAGATGTTCAGATGTTATAGTAATATCACTATTCAAATAACACTTAATTATTTGAAAAATCTGTTTTCTCGTCAATCGGATTTCGCTATCACGAGACCCTGAAAGTAAATAATAGAAATCAATATTTGAAACATTTTGTCTAAGAATTAATTAAAAAGTTAATTAATTACTTCTATAAATTAATTTACTTAGACCTGTCTGTCCCTTAAAGGTCGCTTCCTCTCTAGCTCTCTTAATAAAACGTTTATATCTCGGTAACAAATTAACGCAAAATAATGTTATTATATTGTTTTGAAATTGTCTGAATGTCAGCTATAAGAATATATGAAAAAAATAACATTTTTTTCAAAAATTGACCCGTGACCTTCGCAGGACGTTTCAAGGTCACTAATAAGTCAAACGCATACCATCGTCAAATGTGTTCCTTCAGACCGTAAAATTTTTATTTGAAACATTTTTTAGTATCATTCATACTTTCCGAGATATTTTGGTGAAAGCTAATAAAATGCTTACACTGAGTTATACATATAAAATGGTGGTACGTGAGAAATGGCAGTAATTGGCAGTTAAGATTTTAGATTTTGCAAGATAATAGTATAATCTAAGACCCTATGTAAGTTATTTGCTGGAGGTGTGTGGAGGTTTTAACTTATCACTACATCTTTAAAATGTATGCGTCAAATTTTACGTTCCCCTTCCGTGTAACTTTTAACCGGTTAACATTAACAATTCAGCACTAAAAACGATTGAACTTACCTCCACAAACTGTATCCATTATGTAGTATAAAAATCAGTAGCTTCCAATATAACTTATACACTTTGCACTTATATTTCGTACGTACGCTCACGCGCGTGAAAAATGCCTGTCTAACGAAAGCGAAGTTTCGACTACGACTGCAACTCAGGTAAAAAAATGCAAGCATTTTCCCGTTTACCCCACTACGGAGTCACTATTAGAGTACCCATCCCAATGGGTAAAAACGTCCTAGCTCATAATTCATTTTTGGGGTTTTGGCCAGATTTTGGGGATTTGGAACCACTGTGCGCCGGGCTGAACGTGCCATCGCGCGTCTAGGTCGCGCTGTGATTGGTCCGTGTTTTTCGTTAATAACTCCTAAACAAAGCCCCGGCTGACATTGGTGCAAAGGAAAATGTTGCTTCAAATGACCTAAGGAACCTCCCATTTCCCGGAGTCGAAGGGGTTTTGGGACACCCTGTATAGAGATCGGTGACGGATCAGGTAGCAGCGAGAAAGGTCTTTCTTTGACTATCTGTCCATCTTGTGGCAAATGTAGGAAATTAGCCGCCACCACAGGTTACACCCAGTGATGCCAGAATCTAGGACGCGAGGACGTTTCCCCTCCGGCACAGGACCCCCACTCTGACGGACCGTGGACGTACCGTCCTCGCCGTTGCTTCTGCTGCGCACGCGCTACACACGAACGTACTTCTACTCTGCCCGTGTGAGTGTCTGCTCGATTGCACGCGCGCTACACAACAAGCGTACCTCTACCATGTCCGTGTGACTACCTGCTCGACTGAACGACGCCGACGCGTTCCTTCGATTTTCACCAATTTTCACGTTGCCGAAGTTTCGGAAGCATGAGTCGGAAAGTCGGCATCTGGAGACAGCGCGCATTTGAATCCCTGGAAGCGCGGCGCGGCGCGGTGTACATTTTGCTATAACTTTTGATCTAAAAAAGATATCGAAGCGAAATTTGGACTAAATTTTTTTTTAAAATACCGGGTTTAATGGTTCATCCTAAAATATGTTTTGTATTTCTTAAATAATTTTTTTCGTTGATTTTTAAAGTTAAGATGGTCCAGAGGGCCCCCAACACAAATTGATTTTTAGTCAAACCATGCTCAATAAACAATTACGAAAAAATTAATAAATATTCTACCTAATAGCACACATGACCGAGACTTTTTTCAGATTTTTCAGATCATGCAAACATGTTTTAAAAAATTGAAAATCTTTAAACATTCGAAGAAAATGCATATTTTGTATTGAAATTTTCGAGATACCAGTTTTATAAAAATTCAGTAGTCAGATATTATTGAAACAATTGTCCTTAATTTTTTTCAGAATTTTTTATAAATTGTATCGGTGTTAAAAAAATCCAAATCAATTTTTTCGATAATTCTTTACATTTTGTAGATGTATTATGTATTAGTGAATATTTTTATATTCAGAAAAATAATGTACAGACTTAATAATGCAATACAAAACATTTTATTTACATTATATTTCAATATATGAGCGTAGCTTCCAACACTTCCGGTTGGGGTAGGCGGCAAAGTCTTCGGCTGCGAACTTTTTGGCCCTTGATCGAATCCCGCACCGAATACAGTAAATTCTCTATAAACGCGAACGCATCGGGGGGATTTTATCGCATTTTTCAATCGTGGTCCTACTTTTTTCGAGCTTCAAAGGCCAAGCCGAACGTAGAGAAGGACAGCACGTGTAAAGCGAGACCACGCGCGGGCCTTTGAACTGTGCCGGCGACTGCGACTCTCCGCGTCTCTTTCTTTTCTATACGCGCTATCCTTTCTTGCGCCCGAAACGTCCATCATCATTTAACCCTTACAGTTTAAATACCATCGAAGGAAAACTATCGAATTGGAGCGTTTGCATCCGTCAGGAAAAGGCACACTTTTTGTAGTTTTTTAACTGTTTTAAGTAATGTACTTAAGATTTATTTAAGATTTATTTAATTTTGTTTCTTATCAAAAAATTGTAATGGAGCGAGCGACGCGCGTGACTTGACACGGTGTTCGTGTTCCGTCGCACAGGAATAGAATTCGTAGGTTTCCTTCGGGCAGGATTTATGATGCGAACGTGCCTAAATATCCTCCTCGAGGATTAAACAAACTAGGGTCATTCGGCGACCAGTCAAGGCATCTGTTTAACGTTCAGTTTTTATACACCCTCGAAATTACAACGTGTCATAAATTTAGTCCCTCCGAAGGACCGTCCGCGACCGTTACGCAGGGTGTCGAATTACCTGGAACCGTCGCGTCGTCGACCGAGTAAGATCTCGCCCACTCCTCCTTCCGAGGGCCTCATTCAGAGCCACGGGAAGGAGGTCCTAGAAGTCAAGGTGTGTACTGATTGGGAAATGCAACTTTCTGCAGGAACCAATCAGTGCATCTTATTTCATATTCGAGAACCCAACGAGCATCGCGCTAGGACTGGAAGACGAAGTCGCTCGTAGACAAGTACAACGCACGAGCCGTTGTCTTGTCAATCGTTCATTACATGTGCAAAGTTAGCATCACGGTAGTTCGTCGTCCAGTGATCAGGACACCCGACAAACCGGGATCGCGTCGGTCGAAATCCCTCGCGAACCGGATCAAATCAGTCGAGATCCCTCGCGTGCGTTCAATCACAAACGCGAATCCTCATATCATTGTAGTGGACATGGTGCGTTGGAAAGAGGGACTTTCCGGACGCGGAAATTCCATCCTTCTCAAGTGTGCACGTTGGACGGTTGCGTTGAGGGTTCGGTCGTAAAAGTGACGATTGCCAGAACCCTGACCCAACCGTTGCAATGTCCTTGGCAACGACGATTTTTGAATTGTTTTGGGGAAGAAAACTTTCTCCTTACTCTTGAGGAACGGAGAATTCCTCCCCTTATTTTAACGGTTTTTCCCACGTTGCTAATCCTCCCACCAAAAAGGATTTTTACCAGTAGACCAGAAAGCTTGTGGCACTCGTTGAGAACGCATCGCTCTAGAGTTGTCCGCGCTACGTGACGTTATATCTTTGTACTTTGTAGTACGTGATAGTCGTTAACGTTATAATCTAGTTTTCTCGTTATTGTTGTTATTGTTACATTTCGTTTTATTTTGTTATTGTTATGTGTTATTGTTTTGATAAATAAACATTTATATTCGTTGTCTGTTAACCACGCGAAACATATTTGTTACACACTGAACTACCCGTCATCCTAAATCATCATCTGCGCGCGTATAAGGCAGGACCTGCTAGATCAGCCTTACAGACGAGTCCACTAGCAGGTCCGGGACGAAACGCTTCCATTAACGTATTCATGCGATATCAAGTCAAGCGAATCAATTATTGTCTTTTGCGATCATTCTATCATTTGAACTAGCTGCCCAAGATTAACTTGGCGGGCAGTGATCCGGAACCGTCGCAAACCCACAGTTCCGCGGCAAAACAGTTCGGTTTTGCGACATGATCGGTCATAGTTCATCGCGTCTTTATATTTGCGAAACCGAACGTTAAATAATAAAAATATAAAACAGTTCAGCATATTTTATAAAGTAATTTTTCTCGTTTTTTAATCTTTGCCTAGCGTCGAGATCGCAATTTCTCTTTCTTTTTCATGTTCTAAAGTCACTTCATATGTACATACCGTCAATTAAACCACTAAATTCTTTCAAATTATATCGTGTTTGATATCATTTTAATCAGAAAAATGCCAGAAATAAGGTAGTGAAAATCCCATAACAGAATCATGGAAAATGAAGAAGTTTGACTGTGGTGTAATGTTATGATGACTCACGGGCGCGTTTGAACTGTGCCGACGACTGCGACTCTCCGCGTCGCGTTAGTAGTGGTTCACACCGATATACCGAGCCGAGTCAGTGTATTAGTTTGGAGGGGATATTTCTGTCGCGTTTATCGTTGAAAGATTTTCGCGCGCGCGTTTATAGAGAATTTACTGTAATTCTTTTTTTCCTTTAAACACATTTTTTTGTTCTTCGTTCTTCATATAATGATAGCAATGAAATTTTACTTATATTTTTAAAGTGTTATTCATATTTTTAAATTGCGTGTGGAATATAGTAAAAATAATAGTAAATCTTTATAGTAAAAATTTATTATCATTTTAAAGAATTATACTCTTGTGAAACTGTAGCCTTTATGCTTTTATTTCTAATTACCTGTTTGGATTACCATTGTTTGAACGATTGGCAAGAGGAGTTCGAATCTTTGTAGACTCGGTTCTATTTTTATCATTAAAATTGGAAATTTTCTGTTCATCTACCGTAATTTTAACTTCTGATTTAAAGACCTTTTTCTTTTTTTTATATACAGCTGTCCTTCTTTTATTAATTTCACATTTAGATAATTACAACGATAGTGTATCGTTAGCACTTAATTGTTTTGGCAGTTGCGATATTTTCTCTTCAACGCGTGCATCTTGCGATTCAATTGAATCCGATTCTGTGGGATCGTTCAATATTAATGGATCTCTCCATATTTTTATCATATCGCTATCGGTAGTTTGAACATCCTTATGTTTTGTGTTCTTTTTAACATCATTGTAATTATCTGAGATTGTTTTACTTCACTTCCACTTTCTACTATCTGAGATGAATGATTGGAACTTGAGTCGGAATCATTTAATTTCCCATTGACTTCGTTGTGTTCATCAAATTCAAAGACCTCACTTTACACATAAATACCATACATGACCATCTATTTCTCCGTTGGTACTTTGCCGTTTCTTGAGTGTTACAACAGTTATAAATGGTTCGAAATCGTAGGACATCAAACTTTGTGGGCTTATGATACATCAGTTGCCATTGCAAAGATAACATAACACCAAATTTCTATAATGTTTGAAAATTAAGATTTCTTCTAATGATAAATGAAAAGAAGCTAACATACGGCGCAATAGTAAAATATGAAGTTGTATACCATTTGACATTCAGCAGAATTAATAAATGAAAGTAGTACCACCAACGAGATATAGGAATAGACCTGACACCTTATGGGACTTGGTGTCCATAGGAATCTGAAGTACCGACACCTTAAAATGCCAGTGATAGCAATAATTTTCTTTAAATTATATCCATAATTTGTTATTAACCCGGCTATAAATATTGTGCCCCTAGAAATAATAATAATACATCTCTCTAATTCTATGTATAGAGGTGTTGACACTGAATGGTAACGGGGTGTTAGTACAGACGAGATATAGGAAATGGTGTGCTGGTGTTCGAGTACTCGCAAAATGCGAGCCGAGCTAAGCTCGACTCGATTGGTCGAGTCGAGTCGAGTACTCGCACGAAGCGAGCGGCTCGCACGATGCGAGTAGCTCGCATCGATGCAAGCTACCCGCATCGAAGCGAGCTACTCGCGCCGACGTCATCGGCTCGCATCGGTGCGAGTTACTTGCATCGATGCGAGTACTTGACCGGCTCGATCAATCCAGTCGAGCTTAGCTCAGCTCGCACCGATCCACAGTGCGCCGGAATGCCTGTTTCTTGGACAAAATTCAATAACTTTTGTTCTGTTCATGATAGAGACATGAAACAAAGTGGTTTTTTATTTATATTGAGAGCAATCACAATATGATATTATTATAAATATAGTATTTATTTAAACATTAAAAAACGATATTTATAAACAAAATTTTGTTTTATTGGTGGTTTTCAGTAGATATATGAATTCGCAGTTCAGTTCTTCCGAAACTGAAACTTCGTTTTAAATTAAATTTTTTTCATAAATAGCAACTGATCGGAATTGTGGAAGAAATACTAAAAGTTGCATTATACAACTTCTTCATGTGGACCTATATTGAAAATTTAACAAATACGCTTTGTAGATCTGTGTTAATTGAACAACAAACGTCTACTATTTGATCTTCCTAAAATTCGCGTACAGATTCGCTTGTAACTAATTTCCTACTGAATTTTTTAAATCTTTTTCTCAAAAACTGATTTATTTTGACATAGTATGAACATTGTTTTAAATCGATATGAAGCAGTGACTTTTTCGATTTTTGTCAATGGTTCGGCGCACTGTGGCGAGCGTGCGATTCGTACGAAACGAACGGCATGCATGAAGGAATTGATCCGAAATAAATTCAAGCGTAATACGACATTGAAGTTCTCGCCGTGCCACGTTTAAATTATTATGTTGGATGTGTCTTATCGTGATTATTAATGTATGTTTTTTCAGATTTTACAGAGTGTGGAAACAGGTTTTAAAAAATTGGAAATTACCAAACATTCGGAAAAATGCATATTTCCTATTGAAGTTTGGGAAATATCAGGTATATAAAAATTCAATAATGAGATATTGTTGAAACAACCGTTTTTAATTTTTTTCAGAATTTTTTATATAGTGCATCGTACTTAAAAAAAATAAAAATAACCTTTTCCGATATTTCTTTACCTTTTGTAGGTGTATTATGTAATAGTGAACATTCTTGTATTCGGAAAAATAAAGTACAAACTCAAAAAAATGCAATACTCTTAAAAAAATAATTTTAAAAATATTTTATTTACCTATATTTCAATATATGAACAATACTTCCAGCAGATACGATTAGTGCAGACGGCAAGGTCTCCCGCTGCGAATCGAATCTCCGGCCCTGGATCGAATCCCACACCGAATAATTTTCTTTTTCGTTAAACACTTTTTTTCTTTTTTTTAACCATATAATTGTTGTAGAGATATATTAAATATATTTTTCAAAGCACCGATCTCACTGATGCGAGAAGATAGCTTACTCGCACCGAAGCGAACGGCTTACACGAAACGAACAATGTATACAATGTATCTGATGTGTAGCCGTGAAATGAGTTTTATATTAAAGTTTCCAGAGTACATAACTCGTTTATATTAATATGTTAGTTGTGTCCCATCGTGATTATTAATGCATATGCTTTTCAGATTTTCGAATTATGCGAACGTCTTTAAAAAATTGCATATGTATTTTAAAACATTCGAAAAAAATGCATATTTCCTATTGAAGTATGGGAGATACCAGTTTTATAAAAATTCAGTAATGGGATATTGTCGAAATCATTTTTCTTAATTTTTTTCAGAATTTTATATGTACAATATATATGTATAGTGCAATGTACTTAAAAAAATATAAAAATCAACTTTTTCGATATTACTTTACCTTTTGTATGTGTATTATATAATATTGAACATTTTTAACAAACGTAAAAATGCAATGTAAATATTGCTTTGACAATATATTTGAAATATCACTACAACAATTATATGGTTCAGAAAGAAGAAAAAAAAGTGTTTAACGAAAAAGAAAATCATTCGGTGTGGGATTTGATCCAAGGCCGGAGATTCGATTCCCAGCGGGAGACCATGCCGTCTGCACTAATCGTATCTGCTGGAAGTATTGTTCATATATTGAAATATAGGCAAATAAAATATTTTTAAAATTATTTTTTTAAGAGTATTGCATTTTTTAAAGTTTGTACAATATTTTTCTGAATACAAGAATGTTCACTATTACATAATACACCTCCAAAAGGTAACGAAATATCAAAAAATTAATTTTTGTTTTTTTTAACACCAAACCTACCGAGCACTAAAAACTCTATTTATTTACATTTCGTACAATTTTTATTATAATATGTGTTTGGATAAAGAAGTTTATCGAATCAATACACTATATGTAGTACGATGCACTATATAAAAAATTCTAAAAAAAATTAAAAACAGTTGTTTCAAAAATATCTCATTACTGAATTTTTACATACCTGATATCTCCCAAACTTCAGTAGGAAATATGCATTTTTTCGAATTTTTGGAAATTTCCAATTTTTTAAAACCTGTTTCCACACTCTGTAAAATCTGAAAAAACATACATTAATAATCACGATAAGACACATCCAACATAATAATTTAAACGTGGCACGGCGAGAACTTCAATGTCGTATTACGCTTGAATTTATTTCGGATCAATTCCTTCATGCATGCCGTTCGTTTCGTACGAATCGCACGCTCGCCACAGTGCGCCGAACCATTGACAAAAATCGAAAAAGTCACTGCTTCATATCGATTTAAAACAATGTTCATACTATGTCAAAATAAATCAGTTTTTGAGAAAAAGATTTAAAAAATTCAGTAGGAAATTAGTTACAAGCGAATCTGTACGCGAATTTTAGGAAGATCAAATAGTAGACGTTTGTTGTTCAATTAACACAGATCTACAAAGCGTATTTGTTAAATTTTCAATATAGGTCCACATGAAGAAGTTGTATAATGCAACTTTTAGTATTTCTTCCACAATTCCGATCATTTGCTATTTATGAAAAATTTTAATTTAAAACTGTGGGTGATCACAATAAACGAGTCGCGGATTAGACAAAGAAATGAATAACTGTTTAATAAGTAGATATTGAATTGAATAATTACAGTAAGATGTTTTATTGTAACAGACCTGCACCGAGCAGTCCTGTCATCAACGGTTCTTTTCGAATACAGCCCCAAAACAAGGGCGGACGCGACCGAAACGTACCGAAAACAGTACGAACCCTCTACCGCACCACCAACCCTCACCACGATGTTAATAATATATAAGCCGCGGCAAATAAGACAAATTACCGCATTCCGTCTAGAAGTATTCTAGACTCCACTCCTGTAGTCCTGCCTGAGACGAGCCGTCACAGCGATCACTAGGAAGCCGACACATCTCCTGTCCAGGGTGAGTATCCTCACCGAAATCCATTTCGCCGAGCCGTCGAAATATCCTCACCGAAATCCGTTTCGCCGAGCCGTCGAAACATCCTCACCGAAATCTGTTTCGCCGAGCCGTCGAGACTCCCACACCACAAAACCCGTTTCGCCGAGCCGCCGAAACCTCCACACCAAAGTCCGTCTCGCCGAGCCGTCGAGACTCCCGCACCAAAAGCCTGTTTCGCCGAGCCGTCGAAACCTCCACACCAAAGTCCGTCTCGCCGAGCCGCCGAGACCCCACACCAAAGTCCGTTTCGCCGAGCCGCCGAAACTTCCACCAAACCGTCGAAACCTGCACTCCGACCTCTGTTTCGCCGAGCCGCCGAGACTGCCCTTCCGACATCCGTCCGCCGAGCCGTCGAACTCCCCGCGCTGACCTTCACTTCGCCGAGCCGTCGAAAAGTACACCGTTGCACCCTTCCGGTCCACCACTCCACTGAGTCACCCGCCGATTCCACCGAGACACCGAAATCTCCGACGACCACCGCCGGTCCCGCCGACTCACCGAACGCCCCGCCGCTACCGCCGAAGCCACCGAGTTCCGATAAACCGTCCCGCTCCGCCGAGTCACCGGAATTCGCGCCGCTAATAATCGTTCACCGCCCGAATTATTCTACCGCGATGCCCGCCGTGCACCGCCCCGATTCACGCATACACGCTGCAACCCGGCAACTCCATCGCGTCTAAAACAGCAGCATTGTTTATACATGTACCCTCGTTTACAGCCTCTAAATATAGTACGTCATTTAACGTAACCGTTGTTTCCGAAATTCTTTCCGAACCTTCGCACCTCGTCTTCCCGCACCGGCCGACTCCCCTCGTCAGCTAACGAACCTTGGTCCGACGAGCTGTCCAAACACTGGGGGGTCAGCATCGCGACGATTCCGATTACCGTCGGAAACGACAACCGTTACATGGCGCCCGAACAGGGACCTGGTGCGAAGAGACCGCGATAATAACAACAGTTACCCGGTCGACCGAGAGTTAGAGACTGAACGGGCAAACACGTCGTCGCGCGCGATCGACAATAGACTAGGCCGCCGCGTAGTAAATACATAACATCCCCGGAACCGACTACCGAAAGTACGAGCCCACGGCGAACCAAGGCCGTGCACGTCATCTCCTGTATACGCGGCGATACATGCGCGGATTCAAATCTTATGGAATGCCGGCAAGAGACACCCTCCGCCAGACGAGAGCACGATTAATCGCCGACCTACGCCTACGAAATTTACCCATCACCGGGACGACATCAGAGTTACGACAGAGGTGGGAGGATTTTACGAACCAGCAACCCACTAATCCATCCGACATGGCCGAACCGAAAACGCCGACACTCCAGAGCACCGCCGACATACAACTCGGCGCGTCCACCAGTCAAACCACTCTCTTACACGTCCCCAACGTCCCTATGAACGGTGATCCGTGATAAAATTTGGACCGCATGAGGAAATGGGGATGCACTAGCGATGGAAAAGACCCATACGCGTTCATAGAACGAGTCGCCGAGTTACAACCCTCGTATCGATTTACCGATAACGAATTATTAAGGGGGTTACCAGAATTACTACGGGGGGACGCCCAGTTATGGTACCGAAACACACGCCTACAGATTACGCACTGGGCCGAGTTCGCCGACAAGTTCATCGCATTCTTTTCCCCAAACAGTACCCGGGTACAGCGAGAACGCGAAGCTCGCGACCGTATGCAACGGCCCGGGGAACCGTTCAACTCGTTTATGAACGCCCTAAATACGCTGACCCGACGCGCAATGATTCCCCCCGAGGAGAGCCTCGAATTAATTTTCGAAAACATGCTACCGGAGTACGCGGCGATCATTAACCCGGACACCATCTCGAGTACCGACGACCTACTCCGACAGGTACAGCGTATCGAGAGAGCTAACGATAGGAAAACTCGTCTCAGCCGCACTTACGCGCGGACAGCAGCTGTCACGACCGATGGTCTCCGGACCCCCGACCTCCCGTACCGCACCGAATGGAACGAGAGCAGTTCACCTCGAGCCGAAGTGAACTCGATCCCGACCAACGCATATCACGTGGACACCCACTGCTGGCGGTGCAAACAACGCGGACATCAGCGCTTCGAATGTCGAAACCAGTATAGAAAATTTTGCTCAAGATGTGGTAGAGATGGGGTACTGACCCGAGAGTGCCACCCACCGGGAAACGGACCGAGGGGCACGCCGCAGATGGGCAGCCGCCGGCCCCAGTAATCACCTACACCCCGCGCCCGTTCACACGCATCCAACTCCTGGGACGAGAAGTAGAGGCACTACTGGACACAGGCTCGCAATTGTCCTGCATCAACGAGGAGGTCCAGGAATGGGCACACCAGAGAGGGTTCACGGAACTCACACCAGCCAGACGCATCGGATTAGCCGACGGTTCCGATATAGTACCGATCGGCAAGATCACATTACCGTTCAGTATAGGAGGACAGACTCAGACACAAGAATTCACCATCCTGCCGAAGATGGGACCGCCGGTCTTGTTGGGGGTCCGAGCAATCGCACGATTGCAGATCACCTTAACCCCACCACCTGACGTCGCTTCCTGGCCCGCCGACTACTTAGCCGAACCGTGCCTACAGTTAGGCCTCCGAAAATCGCCAGAGGACGAACAAAAACGACTGGAATTTTTTTTAGAACAGGAGATGAAACTATTCGAGACCGTTCCAGGGCGCACCACGCTCACTCAACATCGCATCAAACTGACCGACGGCACGCCTATCAAACAACGGTACCGCCCGAGAAACCCAGCGATGCAGGCAGTAATCAACGAAGAAGTGGAAAAGATGCTACAGGAGGGAGTTATTGAACCGTCTGACAGCCCGTGGAGTTCACCAGTCGTCGTAGTCAGAAAGAAAGACGGCAAGCCACGCTTCTGCGTCGACTTCCGCAGACTAAACGATCGATCCGAGAAAGACGCCTATCCATTGCCTCAAATACAGGCTACCCTCGACAAGTTGCGAGGCGCAAAGTACTTGACCACCTTAGACCTCAAAAACGGATACTGGCAAATCCCATTAGAGAACTCCAGCCGGCCGCTCACCGCCTTTACTGTACCCGGCAAAGGACTATTCCAATTTACGGTTATGCCGTTTGGATTGCATTCAGCGCCAGCCACTTTCCAGCGCCTACTCGACCAGATCATCGGGCCCGAACTCGAGCCGTTTGCATTTGCCTACCTCGATGATATTATTGTTGTAAGCAAAACGTTCGCGGAACACCAGAGGCATCTCCGAGAAGTTTTCCGCCGGCTCCGCGCCGCCGGGCTACGACTCAACCCGGAAAAATGCCGATTCTGCGTAGATAGCCTCCGATATCTCGGCCACGTCGTAGACCAACAAGGTATTAGGACCGACCCCGAGAAGACCAGCGCAATCGCACGGCTCACGGCGCCAAAAACGATACGAGAAGTACGCCGATTCCACGGAATGGCATCCTGGTACCGGCGGTTCGTGCCGAATTTCGCCGAGATCGTGGAACCATTAACCCAACTTACCAGGAAGAACGCCAAGTGGAGATGGACCGAAACCGAAGAACACGCCTTCCAAACCATGAAGGACAAACTAGTCGCCGCCCCGATACTCGCCTGTCCGGACTTTAACGAGCCGTTCACTCTCCAGACAGACGCCAGCGACCACGGCCTTGGCGTCGTACTGACCCAGGGCCCCGAAGAACAGGAAAGGGTCATAGCCTACGCCAGCCACACGCTGAGCGCAACCGAGCGCAACTACAGCGCTACCGAAAAAGAATGCCTCGCAGTGATCTGGGGCATTCGAAAAATGAAGCCCTACCTGGAAGGCTATCGTTTTTCCGTCATCACCGACCATCAAGCGCTGCGATGGCTCCGACAGATGGACAGCCCCACCGGCAGGCTCGCAAGATGGGCACTCGAGCTTCAACAATACGATTTCGACATAAAATACCGACCGGGAAAGTTAAACCAGGTAGCAGACGCGCTGTCCAGAGTCGAAATCACTCCCGGCGTGAACGTGATCCAACCAAAACAACCAGCGGATTCATGGTACCAGAAGAAAGTCGATGCAGTCCAGACAAACCCCGCGGCCGTCCCGGAGTACCAAATACGCGAAGGGAAGCTATACCGCCATATATTGCACCAGCTAGATTACAACGAGCCCGAGCCGGGCGACGCTTGGAAAATCTGCGTGCCCAGCAACGAGCGAGAAGCGCTCCTCCAACAACATCATGACGACCCGACCGCCGGACACTTAGGAGTCGCCAAAACAATCGTCCGACTCGCCCAGCGATTTTATTGGCCGGGAATGTTCCGCGAAACCGCCAGTTACGTTCGCAGCTGCGCCAGCTGCCAACGTTACAAGACACCACCGCAACTGCCACCAGGAAAACTCCACGCCAATCCAGGAACACAACCCTGGCACACCGTCTCCGTTGACCTAGTCGGACCACTACCACGGTCACGACGAGGTCATATTTGGCTACTCGTAGCACTAGACAAGTTCACCAAATGGGTCGAACTTACGCCCCTACGAAAGGCCACCAGCGCCGCCGTCGCCGCCGCCGTACAAAAGGAAATCATCCTACGTCACGGAGCACCGAACACCGTCATCTCCGACAACGGAAAACAATTCATCGGAGAACCATTTACCAGCCTACTCCGAGCAGCCGGTACCGAGCATCGACGAACGCCACCGTATTCGCCCCAATGCAATCCGGTCGAACGTGCAAACAAAGTGGTAAAAACCATGCTGGCCCAATACACCGGGGAGCACCACGACCGATGGGACGAGAAATTGGACGAGGTCCGATTCGCTATTAACACCGCATGGCACGAATCTACCGGCTACAGCCCGGCGTACCTCAACCAGGGCCGGGAACTGCGAGCCCCTGGACAACCACCGACCGAGACCGGCCCCGACGTACCGCAACACCGGTGGAAAAACCTCCGAGCAGCACAAGAACTGGCCAAGCTACATTTGGCCCAAGCATTCGGCCGACAGGCCAAATACTACAACCTGCGACACCGAGACTGGAGACCTGCAATCGGCGACCGAGTATGGAAAAGAGAGCACACGCTGTCCGATAAAGGGGCGGGCATTGCCGCGAAACTAGCTCCAAAATACAGCGGGCCTTACACGGTCGGCCGCATAATATCGCCGGTCATCGTAGATCTCCACAGCGACAACGGCAAATGGGCGCGACACATTCACGTCCACGATCTAAAACCAGATCAAGGAACGGACACGGAACCGAAAGAACCTGCGACCGAAATAGGGAAACCAACCCTCCCACCCATCCCGTCCGATCAAAACACAACGGCATCCTCAAACCCCGAACCGCGCCGCCGCGGACGTCCTAGGAAAAATCCGAAACCGCTTATATGTTCACAGGTCAACATGGTAGATTTTTACGCCGGGCTAGAGGACCTCTTCGACGAGCCGTTGGAGAGGCCACCGACTCCAGCCACGCCGGAGCACCTGGCAACGACCACCGCAGGCACCGAAGAACGACAAGCCCCACCCCGGACAACTCGGTACATGGCAACAGAGAAAGCCCCTCCAGCGCTAGCACCAACCGCCAAGAGGGCCAAGCCCACCATAAGGTCCAACAAAGTGGTCGACCTAAATATTCAAATCGCCACGAGGAAACCGACGAGACCACGGCCGGTCACAACCTCCCGCACTACAAGGACACCGCAGGAACCGAAGGGCGGGGAGACCATGAGACGAATGGGCACCACTGCCACGACCATACGACCCGTCACATGGTATAAACGGGACCCCCCCGAAACAGAGGTCGAGGTTATATGGCCACCCTTGACCATAGAGCAACACCGAGCCAAACTGGGGGCCGGACCATTCCCGGGGCGCGGACACCCACCAGCACCGGCCAAATGGTGGGACAAAATCATAAAGCCGCCAAGCCGAAAGCGAGGGGCCACACCAACCACGATCACAGCAGAGCCGACAACACCAACAAAAAAGGAGAAAAAAGAGGTCGAGATCGTCACGATCGTCAACCCCCAAATCGACACCGTCACCGGGAACGACGCAGCCACCAGGACCACGAACGGCAAACGCGGCAGACGCAGGAAACGAGAAACCCGGTAATAACGGCCTACCGGCCAACCCCACGCAACTAGCCGCAACAACATCGCTACCCCCTGTGCCGTATGTGGGAGAGGACACACCATGCCCCACCGCATGGTACACACTGCCGACCGGACGACTGGTCGAAGTGCCATTGCGATATGTCACATCGAAAGCAAGGGAATTCCGACCGTCCAGCGGAGAAGAACGCTGGATTTTATTCTTCAACAGGAACCAGACCCTACGACGGTGCAAACTGAGGAGCGCTAAACCCCACGCCGAGGAATAAAAGGGACAGGGTTTTATATGTTTTTTTCTCTTTTCCGGGTAGCCTCCATTGCCAACAGCAAGTGCCAAACGGCAAACCATTGTACATAGATAGATATAAGTTATTCGTCAGTTTTTCATCGTTAGCGCGAGATTGTTTTTGTAAATACAGAGGGTATCCTTTTGTCTTCTCCGAGATATTACCGCCAGCGAGCGCCAAAATTTTTTTTTCTTTTTTTTTTTTTCTCTTCCCCGCGGACGCAGATGTCTTCCCACCGAGCGCCAAACAATGTATATTTTTGTTTTGTTTCATTACACGTGGCGAAATAAATGTCTTTTTCCCTGCGACCGATATTTGTCGCCACCCCGAAGAAGGAGGGGGATGTAACAGACCTGCACCGAGCAGTCCTGTCACCAACGGTTCTTTTCGAATACAGCCCCAAAACAAGGGCGGACGCGACCGAAACGTACCGAAAACAGTACGAACCCTCTACCGCACCACCAACCCTCACCACGATGTTAATAATATATAAGCCGCGGCAAATAAGACAAATTACCGCATTCCGTCTAGAAGTATTCTAGACTCCACTCCTGTAGTCCTGCCTGAGACGAGCCGTCACAGCGATCACTAGGAAGCCGACACATCTCCTGTCCAGGGTGAGTATCCTCACCGAAATCCATTTCGCCGAGCCGTCGAAATATCCTCACCGAAATCCGTTTCGCCGAGCCGTCGAAACATCCTCACCGAAATCTGTTTCGCCGAGCCGTCGAGACTCCCACACCACAAAACCCGTTTCGCCGAGCCGCCGAAACCTCCACACCAAAGTCCGTCTCGCCGAGCCGTCGAGACTCCCGCACCAAAAGCCTGTTTCGCCGAGCCGTCGAAACCTCCACACCAAAGTCCGTCTCGCCGAGCCGCCGAGACCCCACACCAAAGTCCGTTTCGCCGAGCCGCCGAAACTTCCACCAAACCGTCGAAACCTGCACTCCGACCTCTGTTTCGCCGAGCCGCCGAGACTGCCCTTCCGACATCCGTCCGCCGAGCCGTCGAACTCCCCGCGCTGACCTTCACTTCGCCGAGCCGTCGAAAAGTACACCGTTGCACCCTTCCGGTCCACCACTCCACTGAGTCACCCGCCGATTCCACCGAGACACCGAAATCTCCGACGACCACCGCCGGTCCCGCCGACTCACCGAACGCCCCGCCGCTACCGCCGAAGCCACCGAGTTCCGATAAACCGTCCCGCTCCGCCGAGTCACCGGAATTCGCACCGCTAATAATCGTTCACCGCCCGAATTATTCTACCGCGATGCCCGCCGTGCACCGCCCCGATTCACGCATACACGCTGCAACCCGGCAACTCCATCGCGTCTAAAACAGCAGCATTGTTTATACATGTACCCTCGTTTACAGCCTCTAAATATAGTACGTCATTTAACGTAACCGTTGTTTCCGAAATTCTTTCCGAACCTTCGCACCTCGTCTTCCCGCACCGGCCGACTCCCCTCGTCAGCTAACGAACCTTGGTCCGATGAGCTGTCCAAACACTGGGGGGTCAGCATCGCGACGATTCCGATTACCGTCGGAAACGACAACCGTTACATTATCACAAACTCTCGCGACACGTGTTTCGCACAACGGTCTCTCTCTATCTCTTTACTCTCACTTCGTCTCACTCTTAGTTCTCTCTCACAATATATCGATGTTTGTTCTCTCGCGTTTCGTGGCATACCATCCGCTCTCCCGGTTCTCGCTCGCAACGTACTCCAAACATAAACATTATAGAACATAGAATGACATCCACACAGCATGCTTTCAATATATAACCTAATGTCTTATTCTCATCGCGTCTCGCTCCTAAAACCTAATCCACAAACTCCCCTCTAGGTTTTATTTATCAATTTTTAGATATACAAGAATCTTTTTACAATGTTCGATAGCGACGGTCCGCTTAGTGCTTTTGTTAAACAGTCTGCCCACATTTTTTCTTTTGGAACATGTAATACTTTTAACGAAAAATCTCTCACACATTCTCTAATAAAATGACATTTCCGATTCATCAATTTTGTTCTCGCTTTGAAATTACCACCATTCGCCAATTTAACCGCGTTCAAATTATCGCATTTTAGTTCCTTGTATACATCGTCGCATACGCCAATTTCTCTTAATACATCACTCATCCATACCACTTCTTTCACTCCCTCCAACATCGCATCTAATTCACTCTCCGTCGTTGATAGCGCAACTGTCCCTTGTTTCCTACATCTCCAATGAACAAGATCACCATTTCTATACAGGAGAAATCCACCAAACGCTTTTGCATCTCTTGTACTATCCCACGATGCATCTGTCTCGCATCTTATTCCTTTCATCAAATTTTTTCTTCCATATTCCATTTGATAATTTTTTGTTCTCTTCAGGTATCTCAGAATACGTTTCAATGCATTGAAATGCATAATTCTTGGATTTTTGCTAAATTGCGACAGACAACTCAGACTGTAGGCTATATCAGGCCTTGTTGCAACACTCAAATACATCAGTCTGCCAAGAAGTTCTTGATAACTCTTTTGCTCATATGGTTGACTCTCTTCACATTCATCAAATTTTTGATTTGTATCCATTGGAGCGCTTACATCATTGCAGTCAGTCATCCCATAGAATTCCAATAAATTTTCAATGTAACTCTTCTGATTGAATGATATTTTTCCTTCTTCCTGGTAGATATCCATTCCTAAAATATGATTAGCTTCTCCAAGATTTTTCAACTCTATATGTGTGGACAATTCTTTCATGTATTTATCTTCGAATGAATCTGAACTACTCACCACTGTCATATCATCCACGTGTATTCCACAATACAAAAAATGCCTTCCTTGTTTGACAAAAAATAGACAGGGGTCAAACGTACATTGTTTAAATCCGATGTGCAAAAGGGTGTTAGTTAGATATTCATTCCAACAACGACTTGCCTGTTTTAGGCCATAAATACTCTTTTTTAGTTTACACACTTGTCCTATGGATTTTTGCATGCCCTCCGGTATTTCCATATAAACTTCCTCATCCAGTGATCCATGTAGGAAAGCTGTTTTTACATCATACACTTTTAATTTCCTTATATTTTCAGCACCCAGACTAAAAAGTAATCTCACCGTTTCCATTCGTACAGTAGGTGAAAATGTCTCTCCATAATCATAACCTGGTCTTTGTGTGCAACCCATGGCTACCAGTCGTGTCTTGTATCTTTTTTCCATCGTAATAGGATCCTTCTTCAGGCTGAAGATCCATTTACATTTTATCACCTTCTTTTCTCTAGGTCGATTGACTATATCCCACACTCTGTGTTTCTTTACTGAAGTTATTTCATCATTCATCGCGTTTTTCCAATGCATCCATTCTGATGATTGTTTCGCTTCCTTTACCGTACTCGGTATCTTTTCATCAAAGCATTTCATAGCTCTCCTTTCTTCAATTTTTGCTGATCTTCTCACATTTCTCTCTTCATCTTCTCTCATTCTCTCTTGTCTCTCTAAATGTTCTCTCACTTGTATCGCTTCCTTTGTCACGTTCTTAGGTCTTCCCACTCTTGTCATTGTGGTCGATGGTTCTTGTTCCATGTTTTCCTCTCGATTCATTACATCTGCTTGATCATCATCGCTCAATATTTCCACTCTTGCATCTCCATAGTCGCTGTCCTCTGTTCCACTCTGTGCGTCCTCTTCCATCTCATATGTTTCGCTTTCTTCTCTATTTGGTATTTCCGGAACGACATAGTTCTGTTCATTCTCGTCATCTGACTCCAATCCGATTACAGTTAGCTCAGTCTCACATTCTCTATTACCTCTATTATCGTGTATCTCCTTCATTAATTCTGAACCATTCTTTTCTTCATCAAATCTCACATCACAGTCACATATTATCCTGTTCGTACCAGGTATGTATATACGATATGTTTTATTCTCGTTGTACCCAACAAATATACCTTTCTGGGTTTTTGATTCGAATTTTTTATTCGCTCCTCCCTTTTTTAGTGTATACGCCACACATCCGAATCTCCTCATGCGCTGTATATTAGGCATTCTCTCATACCATACTTCATATGGAGTTTTTCCATGTACTTTTGATTTAACTCTGTTTCGTATATATGCTGTAGTATTCGCTGCTTCTCCCCAAAAATTCAACTTTAATTTTGAATCTGCCAGCATTGTTCTCACAGTCTCAATTATCGTTCGATTGCATCTCTCGGCTACTCCATTGCATTGTGGAGTCATAGGAGGGCTCAGTTAATGTATAATCCCTTTTCTTTCAAACCATTCATTTAAATCCTTGCTTACAAATTCGCCACCATTATCGGATCTAATTCTCTTCAGTTTCAGCTCGGTTTGGTTCTCCATGTTAATGATCAATTTCTTCAGTTCTTCCGCTGCTTCAGCCTTTTTATTCAGTAATCTAACGAAAATTAACCTAGAATAATCGTCGATAACGGTCAAGATATAATTTTTATTACCGCATGTAGCCGGCTTAATCGGACCTACCAAATCAGTGTGCCAGAGTTCCATTTTTCTTTTAGTCCTCACTTCTTTCAATCTTTGATGAGATTTTCTGCATGCCTTCCCTTCTATGCATGATTCGCATCTAGTTTTCTTATCCTCGTTCATCCCTTTTACCAGATTTTCCTTTTTCATTTGTTCGATGACTCCTCTATTCGCATGGCCCATTCGTTTATGCCAGATATCTTCTCCAGCCGATGTCGGTGCAGCTCTCTCATTTGCTAAAAACGTTCTAATATAGTATGCATTATCAATTCTATTCGCTGACATGATCACCTCGCCACGTTCTTTATATATTATTGCTCCGCGCTTATTAAAAGTAACATTATATCCATTGTCTGTGATTTTCGCGACTGAAAGGAGATTAGTATTTAATTCGGGTACGCACAATACATTTTTTAATCGAATCCGCCGGTTATCGTCTATTTGTTTCACGCATACATCGCTAATACCTTCGGAAGTTAACATTTTTCCATCTTTATCCGCAAGACTAATTTTTCTTTTTTCATTAAAGATATTCTCGCATATAAATTCATTATGAGTCATGTGACTCGTGGAACCAGAGTCCAACAACCAAACATGATTTTTGTTTCTCTCATACTCACTCATATTGTTTCTTTCTCTCTCATACTCATCATATACGCTGCTTGTTGACGAAATTTCCCTCACGTTCAAGGCGGCATCTTCTCTCACTCTCATTGAACTGTCCTCTCTTCTGTTGTATTGTCTCGCATATCTCCCTGGTGTTCCCCTCTGGAAACGTCCTCCTCGTCCTCTGCTTGTTGTTGATGTGTTCTGCCTCGGCTCCCGACAATTCGCAGCAATGTGGTTAGTCCCCTGGCAGTTGAAACATCGTTGATTTCGATGGCAATCTTTAGCCATGTGACCTTTCGTTCCGCATTTAAAACAATGAATATCTTTTCCTGATCCTTCTCTCACTTTCTTGACTGTCTCTTCACCTTTTAACGGTTTTTCCTCCGATCTTCTACCTTCCCTGCGGTATTCCTCTTGTTTTAAGGCGAATCTTATATCGTTTATTGATATGTTCTTTTGAATTTCCAGGACACGAACGTTTTGTTCATATTCAGATCGAAGTCCTCTAAACACGTACATTTTTAGTTCAAAGTCCTCGATATTCTTTCCAAGTTCTTTGCATTGATTCGCCAATGCCTCTGCTCTGTTTATATATGTATCGATAGTCTCGAATTTTTTCATTCTTAGGTTTGTGAGCTCGTTGAGCGACCTCGTTTTTTGTTCTTCGCTTTCGGCGGCCATGTCTGATTTTATCCTTTCCCACAATTTGTCAGCACTCTTTTCCCCGCTGTATTTTAATATGTGTGCTCTGCTCATGGTGTTTATCATCACCGTCCTCGCTGCATAATTGTCGTCGTCCCACTCATTCCACTCTTTCAGTTTCTTTTCGTACTCTCCATCTCCTCTCCGTGGTTTCTCTTTTATATTCACACCGATCACCTTTTTCCACAGTTTCTTTGAGCGCAGAATACCTTCAACTTTTTCTTTCCATAGAAAGTAAT
This sequence comes from Lasioglossum baleicum, assembly GCF_051020765.1. NCBI lineage: Eukaryota > Metazoa > Arthropoda > Insecta > Hymenoptera > Halictidae > Lasioglossum > Lasioglossum baleicum. Next base: position 5,243,618 of record NC_134945.1, read on the forward strand.
TCTGATCGTCAAATAATTCAACTGTCGTGATCTTCCACGGGTCTGTCATGGCGGCCGACGAGTTCACCTACATCTTCTCGAATTTTCTTTGTCACTTTTCACTAACCACGCTCTGCTACCATTTGTGGGTGATCACAATAAACGAGTCGCGGATTAGACAAAGAAATGAATAACTGTTTAATAAGTAGATATTGAATTGAATAATTACAGTAAGATGTTTTATCACAAACTCTCGCGACACGTGTTTCGCACAACGGTCTCTCTCTATCTCTTTACTCTCACTTCGTCTCACTCTTAGTTCTCTCTCACAATATATCGATGTTTGTTCTCTCGCGTTTCGTGGCATACCATCCGCTCTCCCGGTTCTCGCTCGCAACGTACTCCAAACATAAACATTATAGAACATAGAATGACATCCACACAGCATGCTTTCAATATATAACCTAATGTCTTATTCTCATCGCGTCTCGCTCCTAAAACCTAATCCACAAAAACGACGTTTCAGTTTCGGAAGAACTGAACTGCGAATTCATATATCTACTGAAAACCACCAATAACACAAAATTTTGTTTATAAATATCGTTTTTAATTGTTTGGGACTAGCCACGCGTGTCGTAGGATCGTGACGCACGATCCACCACGCAGCCCGCGTATTGGCTGATCCTTGCGACATCGCGAGGATCGATGATCGATTAGCAGCGCGCCGCGCTATAGGCTATCGCCGTCGGATCGATTATCGACTGGGCTAATACAGTTTCTATTGGCCCAGCGGTTCGTATCGCAAAGTCATCGCTCCGACGGTGAGAGAGAACTTCTCGCTGCTGGTCGATCTAGATCAATCGTTAATTAGCATCGGTACGAAAACGTCGCGCGTCGTTGCACCCGGTTTTCTCGGCTAGTTCGATTCAAAGTACATCTACATTCTAAGCTACGCTGCTTGAATTCATGCTATACACCACGACAATTACTTTGTTCAGTTCTTTATTTCGCTCTAGTCAACTTTACAATTTGGCTAGAGATCTGTACATAGTTTTGTATAAAGTGTTTTGTCGAGACTAACCGCAAGACGGGAATAAAGTGTGCTCGTCCAAATTCTGTGAGTGTTCTTATCCCGTCCAATCCGTAAAATTTGGTCCTTCGAGCCGGATTCAGTGCTGCAATTCACTGAAAATTTACAAAGTGATTTTTTAACCGTTGTGCGTTTGAAATCGCGAATCAAAAACAATGGCTGACCTTGTCAGTAATCAGCAGCTCATCGGCCAACGGATTTCCAGAATCCTTGCGAACATCAGAAAACGGGGAAAGGCCAACATTTCGCTGGCATTCCTGCAAGCTGGCCTGACTACCCTCCAAGAATTATGGTCTGATTATCGAAAAGGAGATTCCGCCATCAGAGCCGCTGCTGAAAGGGATCAGAAATTAAGAGAAAGTGCATACATCAAGGAAGACGAGTACGACGATGTGCAACAGATCCACATGGAACAGTACGAATTGCTGCAAGACATGATTTCGGACCTCAGGGCCTCAGCTACCGTTGGAGAATCTCCAAATTCAAAGGCAACGGTCGGCGAGACGGTCACGCAAAGGTCGATCGGAAATCAACGACTTGTCGCGCAACGACTCTCCCGCGTTCTGGTCAACTTGAAGAGGAGAGGGAAGGCTAACATCACGCTGGGAACACTTCATGCTTGTCGAGACAGCATTGAAGAACTCTGGGATGACTACTGCAAGGGTGATTCCGAAATCAGAGCAGCCTCTCAAACTGATGCTACCCTGAAGAAGAGCCCTTATCTCCTGAACGATGAATTCGGCACTACTCGACTGAATTACTTCGAGCAGATCGAATCTTTACAAGACGTGATCGACGAACTCAAGGCTGCGGCGACCGTTACGAAGTCGGCGACTTCAAATTCAACGGTCGTCGACGCTACCTCTGCAAGGTCACGCGCTGCGCTGTCAACATCTTCACTTCCAACGTTCGCGGGTCACATCAAGGACTGGCCAGCATTTCGCGAACTGTTTACTTCACTTGTCGCAAGTGACCCATCGCTGTCCTCACTGGAACGTCTTCATTATTTGAAGAAGTGTTTACAAGGCGACGCCGCTACTCTCATCACGCACGTTGAACCGCATTCATCCGACTTCCAAGTGGTTTGGGAAAAACTGAGACATCTCTACCACAATCGCAGGCTTGGGACACAAGCTCAATATGCAACACTGACCGACAGGATGTACCAGTCAATACACGGTCATTCTGATGGTCCTAACTGGCAGCTGATCGGAAGGAGACCTGAGCTGAAATTAAAATTCTGTGATTACGAGGTGATTGCGAGCACTATCACTCGCGGTCTAGTTTATGCACCGTACCTTGCAACCAGATGCCAGTACCAACTCGGCAAGGTGGAGGAGCGTCACCACCCACGTGGCTCTCGCTTCTTCAGGAGGATCAACGACGTTGCTGATCTTCTGCCCGAAGCGGAAACACATCCTGAGGCTGGACCTAAGTCGCAGGAGCAGCAAGAGCTCCTCATGGCGGGCGGGACTCCACTTCGCAAGTGGGCATCCCGCTGCAGGGGTCGTCCGGACAGGATTTCCACCTCCGTCCTTGGCAGCAACTGGTTCTCTTCCTCTGACTGCTGTCGATTCACCGCTTCTTCATCTCGTTGGAACTCTGCGTTCCTCGAGCCCGCAGCGCTCGACGGAACATCTCTACCGGGGCTCGATTCATCTGACTGCAGTCAGACCACCACTTCCCACGGGGACTCGGCGTTCCTCGAGCCCGCTGCGCTCGACGGAACATCTCTACCGGGGCGCTACTTTTCTAACTGCGGTCAGATCACCACTTCTCGCTGGAACTCTGCGTTCCCCGAGCCAGTTGCGCTCGACGGAACATCTCTGCCGGGGGTCTATTCCTCTGACTGCTTTCCAATCACCGCATCATCAACACTCTGGAATTCTGGGTTCCCCGAGCTAGCTGCGCTCGGCGGAACATATCTACTTCATGTATCCCCTCCGGCTAAGTTGTGGGTCGAAGCTGCCCACAAACGATGCCAGCATGGGGGGACACAAACTCCTCTTGCAACTCTATTACAGAATCGCTGGAGCCACAGCCGTCTTCCATCAGAGTGCTGGATCCGCATGACGGGCGGGCTTCCACATTGCGCATGGGCCTCCCACTCCAGGAGTCTTCTGGATGGCTACTCCACCTCCGAGTTGAAAGGAGTCGGCAGATGGGACTCGCTCATCTTTCACAGCTACTTCGGCATCAACTGCCTCTCTCGCTCTGACCGTTGTCGGAACATTACAGCTACTCTTCTCCGGAACTCTGTTCCCCGAGCCCGCTGCGCTCGGCGGAACATCTCCGTTGTACGTATCCCCTCTGGCGAAGTTGTGGGTCGAAGCTGCCCACAACCGACGCCTGCATGGGGGGACACAACCTCCCCTGGCAACGCCACGCCAGGAGTGCAGGATCCTCCGCGGTCGTCAGTCGGTAAAATTCTGTATCGTTCGTGGCACCGTTAGTTTACTCTGGAAAGGGCAAACTGCCCAACCTAAAATCGAAAAATCTCCAGTTAGCGCTAATCACGTCTTCTCTTGCAGATCTGGAAACTATTATACTGCACCTACGCACCTTCGATCCAGGCAGGATCGTGGTCAGCGGAACTCCAGGGAAAGCCTCTCCTGGAAATCGAATCTCACTTCCTCTTCACTCTTTGAACAAAGCTGTAAAGCTGCCATCAACGCAGCCAAGCACCACCGACGCAGGATCATCGAAGAGCTGTTACGGTACTTCGAGGAGCTGACCACGCTCCTGACTGGTATCGAAGCTTGCTGTCTCTTTAAACTTGTACTCACGTTCACAGACGACTCCGAGGATCCAGTAACTCTAACGCCTGGGTACCACTTGATCGGGGAACCGCTCACTGCTAGCCCCGAGCCCAGCCTCGAGGACCTTCCATCATCTCGTTTATCTCGGTGGCAATCAATCCAGCAGATACAACATTTTTGGAAGCTCTGGTCTCGGGAGTACGTAAACTCTCGTCAAACTCGAGGCAAACTGCACAAGTACAAGACACGAATCAAAGCCGAAGTCCTCTATCTTATCGAAAGTTATTAATTCTTCCGCCTACCTAAGGGCCTCTCGTTCGCGTGATACTCGTGCACCCGGGACCAGACGCTTTCCTTCGAGTCGCTACAGCCCGCACTGCCAAGTCTCAATTTCTTCGTCCGGTTCACAAATTAAGCCTCTGCTGACACCGACGATGCTGAGACGAATGCTGGAGGGGTCCCCGAGGCAGGCTTACCACGTGGTGCTCCCGATTCGCACCTGCGAAATGTCGAACACACTGCTTAATTGTAGGTTAAGCATTTCACTAATCGGTACACACACTACTTTACATTCGTCGCCCAGTGAAATAGAGTAGTTTTCACTCACCTCATTGTCCAACTTCATATGAATTGTACTCTTCTCGTCAATACTCATCACTGTACATTTTCCATTTAGTCACTCGCGTCTCATTGTTTATAGCTTCGGTTACTACGCCGCGCGTTTCAGACCCATTCATCCTTCTCAATTTCGTCAATGAATGACGAGGCGGGCGGAATGTTTGGGATTGGCCACGCGTGTCGTAGGATCGTGACGCACGATCCACCACGCAGCCCGCGTATTGGCTGATCCTTGCGACATCGCGAGGATCGATGATCGATTAGCAGCGCGCCGCGCTATAGGCTATCGCCGTCGGATCGATTATCGACTGGGCTAATACAGTTTCTATTGGCCCAGCGGTTCGTATCGCAAAGTCATCGCTCCGACGGTGAGAGAGAACTTCTCGCTGCTGGTCGATCTAGATCAATCGTTAATTAGCATCGGTACGAAAACGTCGCGCGTCGTTGCACCCGGTTTTCTCGGCTAGTTCGATTCAAAGTACATCTACATTCTAAGCTACGCTGCTTGAATTCATGCTATACACCACGACAATTACTTTGTTCAGTTCTTTATTTCGCTCTAGTCAACTTTACAATTTGGCTAGAGATCTGTACATAGTTTTGTATAAAGTGTTTTGTCGAGACTAACCGCAAGACGGGAATAAAGTGTGCTCGTCCAAATTCTGTGAGTGTTCTTATCCCGTCCAATCCGTAAAATTTAATGTTTTAATTAATGTTTATTAATGTTTAAATAAATACTATATTAATAATAATATCATATTGTGATTGCTCTCAATATAAATAAAAAAACCCACTTTGTTTCATGTCTCTATCATAAACAGAACAAAAGTTATTGAATTTTGTCCAAGAAACAGGCATTCCGGCGCACTGTGGATCGGTGCGGGCTGAGCTAAGCTCGATTGGATTGATCGAGCCGGTCGAGTACTCGCATCGATGCAAGTAACTCGCACCGATGCGAGCCGATGACGTCGGCGCGAGTAGCTCGCTTCGTGCGAGTACTCGACTCGACTCGACCAATCGAGTCGAGCTTAGCTCGGCTCGCATTTTGCGAGTACTCGAACAGCCCTAATTGGGTGTCAGGCATCGACGAAATACTGCCAGCCTTATGGGAGTTGGCGAGCCCAAATATTTCGGTGTTTCTTACGCCCTCTAGGATAGATTCTGGCTCCATCCAGAGAAACAGAAGGCCAACGACGGCATTTTGTCGGTGAAGAAGACCACTGAGGAGATTCTCGTCGCGATGCATCGGTGAGAATGCGAATTATCACGAAACTATATCGATTATTATTAAATGTTACATTCTCCGCCATATTTCAGACGATGTTTTGGCATTATTGTGGCTCCATTTCGAATTTTTAGCGATGTGGTATATCAGATCACTGTAACTTTCACGTTATCCCCGCGCCCGTTGCGCCCGGTTACCGGGCTCGCTGAATAGCACAGGGGCTGGCAGTCTTTAATAGTATCTCGTCGGTGTGTCAGGTCTATTCCTATATCTCGTCGGTGGTAGTACATAATGTCAAAGACATTGCAACTAATTGTGAGCCATCATGATGGATTTTCGTAGTCAGAGATACTATTGCATAAAACATTTTTAAAACACTTTGAAAATATATTTGAAATGTTGCTACAATAATTTAATGTAAACAAAGAACAAAAAAAAATTGTGTAAAGGAAAAAAAGAATTATGCCAAAAAGTTCGCAGCCCAAGACTTTACCGCCTACGCCAACCGAAAGTGTTGGAAGCTACGCTCATATATTGAAATATAATGTAAATAAAATGTTTTTTGTATTGCATTATTAAGTCTGTACATTATTTTTCTGAATATAAAAATATTCAATAATACATAATACATCTACAAAAAAGTAAAGAAGTAACGAAAAAATTGATTTGGATTTTTTTAACACCGATACAATTTATAAAAAATTCTGAAAAAAATTAAGGACAATTGTTTCAATAATATCCGACTACTGAATTTTTATAAAACTGGTATCTCGAAAATTTCAATACGAAATATGCATTTTCTTCGAATGTTTAAAGATTTTCAATTTTTTAAAACATGTTTGCATGATCTGAAAAATCTGAAAAAAGTCTCGGTCATGTGTGCTATTAGGTAGAATATTTATTAATTTTTTCGTAATTGTTTATTGAGCATGATTCGACTAAAAATCAATTTGTGTTGGGGGCCCTCTGGACCATCTTAACTTTAAAAATCAACGAGAAAAATTTTTTAAGAAATACAAAACATATTTTAGGATGAACCATTAAACCCGGGTTTTTAAAAAAAAATTTAGTCCAAATTTCGCTTCGATATCTTTTTTAGATCAAAAGTTATAGCAAAATGTGCACCGCGCCGCGCCGCGCCGTCCCGGGATTCAAATGCGCGCCGTCTCCAGATCCCGACTTTCCGAATCGTGCTTCCGAAACTTCGGCAACATGAAAATTGGTGAAAATCGAAGGAACGCGTCGCCGACGTGTTCGGTCGAGCAGGTAGTCACACGGATATGGTAGAGGTACGCTTGTTTGTGTAGCGCGCGTGCAATCGAGCATGCACTTACACGGGCAGAGTAGAAGTACGTTCGTGTGTAGCGCGTGCGCAGCAGAAGCTTCGGCGAGGACGGTCCGTCAGAGAGGGGGAACCTGTGCTGGAGGGGAAGCGTCCTCGCGTCCCCGATTCTGGCATCACTGCTCAGGTCCCCTCCGAGGTGACCGTGAGAGGTCAAGCCCTCGGAGAAGGATCTCGGCCTGCCTCGTGGGGATGCCGTCGGGCACTGAATCAGCAGTAATTAAAAATCGTCATGTGTATACACGTGTACATTCTGTAACTCGTAGGGCACTCGTCTCATCTTTTTCTGGAACAGATTGTTCCGATACTTTCGCGCTAATATCACTGTCTCCTCTACCTTGTCCTCAAAATATAGATACGTTACTGTTTTGGGTGCGCATGCGCGAGGAAACCTGGCCAATATCTCATCACTGCTCTGGAGATAAAGTCAAACTAGAGTAGTGCTGAAGACTGAGAGAACGGGCTATACATATAATGGTGGGCTATACATACATATAATAATCTTGTTATTTCCATAATACTATACACATCAGTCACTTTTGATAATCGGTAGGTTTAGTGTTAATACAAAGAAGAAAATTAATATAGTATGGAATTATTCTAGTTCGAAATAAATGTTTAATTTCCGAGTTGAAGTAGCTCCGAGTGCACAAGTTTAAAAGTAAATCAACAGTAACGCTATTCGTACCTTATCCGTCTGGCAGAGAGTGTTTCCATCTTGTCATTCAAAACAAAAATGACTACGTTAACTTGTGTCTTCAACTATTTCTTCGTATATTTTCCTGTATCGAAACAGATCCGTACTCGAACAACTCCGAACGACGACTGTGGCTCTTGGAGTCACAGCAACATACCCCCACTTCCGCAAGTGTATTCATCGATTGTCAATAATCGCGCAAGTGCCTTTTCACACGAAAAGTGAAAATACGAGAGATATCAGAAATCTGAGGATTATGACTGACAATAGCCTTTTGTACTTCAACCCTGTCTTTGCAATTTGCTTCCTGGAATCGGTAATCGTTTTCAAATTGTTCGAAGGTACTTGACACGTGTATAGACGTTCGCCAGCGTTTACCACGTGAAATTACCTCTTGGTCAAATTTACGGGATATCGGAAACTATAGGTTGCAATTTTAAAGAAAGAAAGCGATTCCATCTATAGAGTGGGGTGAAAATGAATAAGCGAGTCTCCTCGCAACAGTTGTGTCCCACCGTCCGTTCATGAATGGATGTCTTCAAGACTAAGTATTTCAAGTACTGCCGGTTGCAGCTGTTGTTCGTTGGTATGTGGCCGTACCAAAACAAGTTAGCTGCAACGTCCATACAAATGTGTTTAACGGTTATGGCAGCAGTTTTTATAAATGGCGAGGTACAATTGAAGTTTATATGAATATGTAGTGAGAGAAACACATTGGAAGACTGAGTAATGTACTCATTGTCAGTGATAACTGAATTTGTTGCAAGAAGGAATACTTAAACAACCGTTTTTATTAATAATCTCACTCGTTCATCGAATCGTAACTACAATATTTGTGTCTAGCAATATTTTTAAATAATAGAGATAACGTGAAATGTTTTCTTTAGAATAAGTTTCAACAGATATATTCGGAAGAATGCTGCAGTTGTATGAAAAGATTAGTGGACGATTAAATATATATATATTCTGCGAAAGTAAAAAGATTCATGATTTATTCACAACTAGTAAATGCAATTGTGACTTTTATAGAATAAAGTCAATTAGCCCACATTTAGTAATGTTGATTGATGAAATCGTCATTGTTAATTTACTGTGAACAGATTCAACGCATCATCAAAACAAGGAACCAACTTCGACTATTTATAGAGCCCATACCTTATCTTCTGACAGTATGTGGGATTGCCGTAAAATATACAGGGTGTCCCAAATGTGGTGTACTTAATTGAAATGGGAGGTTCCTGAGACCATTCTAAGAGACATTTTCCTTTGCACCAATGTCAACTGCGGCTTTGTTTAGGAGTTATTAACGAAAAACACGGACCAATCAGAGCGCGCCCTGGGCGGCCGCGCCACACCGCGCCGACAAGCGAGTGTCGGTGGTACACCGTGACATCGCAACGAACAAAAGTTTCTCGATTATGTGAATGCTCTCCGATTTCAATGAGCTTTGGATATGTGGTCAAGATCATTATTCTGAACAACATTTCTCTTTAGACTTTTTGGCGATCGGCTTTAGTTTACGAGATTATCGCGAGAAACTTTACTTGTAAATCCATGGGATCGATGTACTACTAGCTCCTATCCGATTTCAATGAGCTTTGGATATGTGGTCAAGACCATTATTCTGAATAACATTTCTGTTTAGACTATTTGGCGGTTGGCTTTAGTTTACGAGATTATCGTAAAAAAAGAGAAGAAGCACAGAAACTGATTGTATTAAAAACTCACGTATTCAGCCGTAAATCCATTTGCTGCTTCGAAATGTGTGTCTTGAAATTTCTCCACACTCACAATCATTGTTCACATTTGTCAACACATAGTTATGCACTAATAATAATTGCCATATCCCTTGTACTGCTGCACAAATCACAACAATCAGGTAATGCAATCACTAGACCGCGGATTTCATGTATTTGTAGCAAACATGAGTAGTTGCATTTTAATACAGTAGACAGATTAAAATAATTTCAAAACACCATAGTATTATTTTCAACTTCTTAAAATGATCACAGTGACAATCAAATATCTGTCTGGCTCCTGTCCCTTGTAATAGCGGCAGCCAACATTAATGTTGCATAAAGATCCGTAGTCTAGTGATTAGTTTAAATATTACTATCAAAAACACAGCTAATAGCAACCGTTAGCTTTGAATTGACAAGTCTTTGGAGATGTTCTCTCTACCGCGGCTCGAACGACACTGATTTTCCGCAAGATTTTTCTAAAGAATTTAGGGAGGGCATTTAGAGTGTCGAAATTCGAAATGCACGCTGTAGCACGAGAACGACGGGACGGTTGGACGAAAAACAGGATACGAGAAGGACCGCTTTAAGACTTATGGCAATCACATGTTTAGTTTTTCCTGTAGATTGGTACGCAGAGTCGATAGGTAACCGTTCGAAAACGTCGTCTGTCCTTCTTTTAGAAAGTTTCTTAAGGAAGGTATAGGACAATAGGGATGCTACGCTGACCTGACATTTTTACCCCTTGCTGGGTAAAAGGACGGATGACGTTTTCGAACAGTTACCCATCGACTCTGCGTACCAACCTGCAGGAAAAACTAAACATGTGTTTGCCACAAAGCTTACAGCGGTCCTTCTCGCATCCTGTTTTTCGTCTAACCGTCCCGTCGTTTTCGTGCTTCAGCGTGCATTTCGAATTTCGACACTCTAAATGCCCTTCCTAAATTCTTTAGAAAAATCTTGCGGAAAATCAGAGTCGTTCGAGCCGCGGTAGAGAGAACATCTCCAAAGACTTGTCAATTCAAAGCTAACGGTTGCTATTAGCTGTTTTTTTATAGTGATATTTAAACTAATCACTAGACTGCGAATGTTTATGCAAAATGAATGTTGGCTGCCGCTATTACAAGGGACAGGAGCCAGACAGATATTTGATTCTTACTGTGATCATTTTAAGAAGTTGAAAATAATACTATGGTGCTTTGAAATTATTTTAATCTCTCTACTGTATTAAAATGCACCTACTCATATTTGCTACAAATGCATGAAATCCGCAGTCTAGTGATTGCATTACTTGATTGTTGTGATTTGTGCAGCAGTACAAGGGATATGGCAATTATTATTAGTGCATAACTATGTGTTGACAAATGTGAACAGTGATTGTGAGTGTGGAAAAATTTCAAGACATCTGTGTAAAATAAACATACGAATTATTTATCGATTCGAAAGTGAAAGTGAAATTCTGGATCGTCGACTTGACCGCGCATCCCTTAGGCCTTCTACCACCGGCTGTGCAGCTCGTCGACCTGGCCGTACGTCCCTTAGCTTTCGGTACTGTCGTATACCTGAAGACATCTGTGCAGTTCGTCACCGAGTGACCCAGTGACACACATTTCGAAGCAGCAAATGGATTTACGGCTGAATAAGTGAGGTTTTAATACAATCAGTTTCTGCTTTTTCCCTCATTCGGGTAAAGTTGCCGTAAGTCGGGTAAAGAGATCCACCCATATGAATTGACAAGTAAAGTTCTTCCGACCGACAAAAACTGTAAAGGGTAATGTTGTTCAGAATCATGGTCTTGACAACATATCCAAGGCTCATCGAAATCGGAGAGGAGATAGTTCAGATAGTACATCGATCGATTTACAATTACAAGTTACTTATCGCGTAAACTAAAGCCGGCCGACAAAAACTGTAAAGGGAAATGTTGTTCAGAATCATGGTCTTGACAACATATCCAAAGCTCATCCAAATCGGGGAAGATTCACATAATCTCGAGAAACTCTTGTTCGTTACGGCATCGCGGCGTTACACCGCGCTCGTCTCCCGGCGCGCCGGGCTGAACGTGCCATCGCGCGTCTAGGGCGCGCTCTGATTGGTCCGTGTTTTTCGTTAATAACTCCTAAACAAAGCCGCAGTTGACATTGGTGCAAAGGAAAATGTCTCTTAGAATGGTCTCAGGAACCTCCCATTTCAATTAAGTACACCACATTTGGGACACCCTGTATAACCATCTGGATCCGTTCCGGACCTGTAAATTTATTTCACTTCTACATATAGTACAGTCAATCCTCCTGTAAGACGGTTCATTCGTTCCGTGGTGTACCGCAACCGTGTGGAGCGAAACTTATATGCGGAGAGTATCGTATTACAAAAGGATTGTTGTTATTTTTGCACCGTGTTATAGGAGGGTTGGGTATACATTAGGATGGCTCTTATTTATACTCTTGACGAAAATTCTTTTAAAAATTTCTTTTACGTCACTCCCAGGATCGTTCCAAAATTTTGTTTAATTATTTGGAACAATCCTGGGGGTGCAGTAAAAGAAATTCAAAACTTGAAAGTAAGAGCCACCCTAGTGTACGTTCTTGAAAATTTTAATGTCAATAGCAATTTGGATGCTTTACCGATTTATTTGTATCTAATTTTGTTACACCCATGTTTCAGATGAGGAAAACGATGAATAGAATACAATACGATTGGCATAACGCGGCACTAAACAACGAGGATCACATTCTCAAAGCTAACGCCGAAAAGGGGTGGAGTTTTTGTAAGCTGTACATACGTAAGCAAACAATTATGCTTGGAACCTGAGACAGATGGGTTTGGGGGGAAAATTCGTAGGTAGTTGAACCCCTTATTCAAACATTCGCCGTTTTATAACGAGATAGAGGAATGAAAATGGTGATGCAGAGGGGAAAGGGGAGAGGGAAAATATCCGATTGATTCACTCTATGTTCAGAATACAGTAATGTCGCGTTATGTTGCAAACGGTTGTGTTCTGCACAGTGGGTAAGGATGGGGTCGATAGGTTCAATATGTACTCGCGAATACGAGTCAAGTTCAATAATCAAATTTCATTTCATGGGTTTCGATTACTACTAAAAAGCAATAAAAGTGTCAATGATTATACTTGAAAAGTATTCATTGTATACAAGTAGTTATCGAACCTCGGAATGAGTACAAACAAGTTTCGAAAAGATACTTATAAGTACTTCGATGTTGAAAGTAATTGAAACTTTCACAAGTAGTGCTCGAATCTTGGAAATCAGAACTGCATCGTAGGTTTTAAGCACTTTCTTTATTAAATTCGTAACTATTTTAGAATAATATTTCATTTACAATACTTCGTTTTATCCTATTTCTTTTCGTATCCATGATATTTCCTACTTTTGAAAATACTCTTTCTGAAGGTACAGAAGTGGCCATTATACAAAAACAGTCACGTGCAATTTTTGATAAAATGGGGTACTTGATTGAATTTTCACGCCAAAATAATAACGAGTCTTCTTTGCGTTCTATATATTGTGATTTTAGATAATTTTCCACTTCTAACACAGCAGACGATGAGATAGGTATCGTATTATATGTAATTGCTATTTCATTGCCAAAGTATGACCAAATTGATAATTCGCTATTGTGCCGATTTTCAGACATCTGCGTCTGTGAACTATCACATGTTGTAGATGAATTATCATTATTCATATAATTAGTGGCTATTTCAGTCAAGGCATCCCGTGCTCGAGGGATAGATTCATCTTTAGAAAAAGCTAATGTTTTGAATCGTGGATCCAATGATGCAGTTAACATATACAAATTATTGTTCTCGACATCACCTAGATAATGTTCGATACATTATCTCAGTTTTTGTCGCAAAGTACATTCCAAACTAAAATCATCGTTAGAAGCATGTAAAATTATGAGACCCCGTTTTTTCTCTCATCTCCACAGCGTGTTTACAAAAAAAGTAAACAGACGCCGCGCCGGAACAGCCTTACGTTGCCACGGAGTGTGCAAGAATACGGAAATTCATAATGATATTCATAAAAATTTCGAACGTTTCGAAACTGTTCGACGAAGATTCGAGTTTACTTGCAAGTATTATTTACGTTTACCACAGTACTTGTAAAGGATTCGAAACTGTCTGGCAAAGGTTCGAGTATACTTGGGAGTACTATTTTTTTTTCGAAGTACTTACAGAGAGTTCGAATTCCATCAATCAAGGTTCGAACCTGTTTGCGAGGTACTTGATCCCATCCCTAACAGTGGGAAAGAAAAAAGGAAAAATAAGTTGGGAAAAAAGAAAATTTTTCACCTCACCTTGGAGTGTCCACCGGGAAAAGTAGAAGTCCCTCCACATGATGTCCCCCTCTGTACTGTAATTGTTGCGTATAATCAATATTTTTGGAGATATTCGTCTGTAACGCATTATAATATGTTCACCCTGTATATGTATACACTGTATGCAGGGTCATCGCGTTAAATTATGTCACCATTTTTTAAGCATTTCCGGTAGTGCAATTAAAAAATGTTTTAAACAAAAGTTTATCAGTACTTGTTGAGCTATGTTCCGGAAAACCGGTGCGCATCCGATCGGCTTTACCGACCTCGCGTGGCCACGATCGGGTGACGTCACCTCGTGTCGCGGCACGCCCCACCCTGCGTCCGCGTAACGCGCGATTTTCAGCACGCACCGGCTGATCGAGAGCTCTATTCACTCTGTTAACGGACACCGCGCTCAACACATAACCGTTAGCAGTCGTCAATACACGCGTTATACACACGTCGTCTATACGACACACGTTTTGTCGCCTCACGCTTATGGTCCCATCTCGCGTTCTTCGCAATCGTGGGCCATCACCTTCATTGCGACATACTCGTTAATGTACATTTTGTGACAGTTTATTATATTAAAGTGTTGTAGTTACGAACTCAGTTACGTCAACATTCACCCACGACGATCTCCCAAATTCCCACGTCCGATCCACGAACAAGCTACATGTTCGCAAAACAATCCTATGACGTCCAAAACATAAGTTGCCATTTAAAAAAATCAAGGTAACCTTCACTTTTTTACGTGAAAAGCATTTTCTCAGATTTAAGAATATGCGAACATGTAGCTCACCAATTACTGATAAGCTTTTGTTGAAAACATTTTTTAATTGTACCACTGGAAATACCTAAAAAATGGTAACGTTAAGTAGACCCTGTACAAAAAACTGATGAAAGGATTTTCTTTCTGACGAGTTTAATAAGAGATAAGATGAGATTGTTCTTTCATTTGTTTCAGTAACTAATTACGTGTACCTGTCTTGCGTATTAAGCTTTCAAATCATACCAGAGGTCTTGAACATGTCGATATCAAACAGCATCACTCGTTTTGTATATCATATTCGAGGTGAACTTTTTCTCGACCAGGATAAATATTATCCACTTATCTTATCATATTTGATTGTGATATTCATTTATGGAATGGTTGTGGTTACCGCCATGACTCTGCAGTGGATTATGATCATTAATCACGCATGCGGAATGTTCGCTATCTTAGGGTCAGTATTCAGGTGTAAAACTAGCTGTTATGCATTAAAATAGCCGGATTGAACCGATTGTTCCTAGATATCGTTTGGAGCACGTGTTCAAAGTCAGTTTGAGAAAACGTGACAGAAAAGACAGTGTAAAAGAAATTCTCGTTCAGACGGTCGAGTATCATAAAGAGATAATTAAGTTAGTATGTCTCGTTAGTATGTCGGCGTTCTAATAGTTGTAAACAAAGTAAACAAATATTACAAACAGACCACTACTGTGCGCATACGACCGCATGGCCGAAGTGAAAACTTCTATGGCGATTGCACACCTGTCTGTTTCTCGCTCAGAGTTTCACCCCGGGGCGTGACGGATCAGACTCATTCACAGCCCAACGATTGTATATGCGTTTTGCCTAAGGAAGTTTTCACTTCAATAATACACTACTGTTCTAGCTACGATTTTTACAGGTATATTGCTACAGTGAATTCTAATTATTCAGTTTATTATGTGCCCCTCCTGTTTATGGAAATTATTGTTCTCAGCACATTCTTGATTCAAGTAAGTTTGGTAATTATTTACTTTCAGGGCTTCCTAACCGATTTTGATGAAATTTAAATATGTTATAGATTTCTACATTTTGAACCATGTTCCATAGTTGAGGTGAATTTCAAAATTTTAAAAATTTTCAATCGCTTTGGGGCACGTGATCCTTTTATCCGATCGATCTCAAACTTTGCACAAATTTTTTTCTCACCTAAAGGAACAATTCTGGGGAGTGCGGTGCATTGTATCTCGATAAAAAATTTTCACAGGTATAGCTTATTGTTAGAAGCACCCTAATGGTCAGAGTGAGACCCTGTTTTTTCTCTCATCTCCGCAGCGTGTTTACAAGCAAAATGTAAACAAATGGTGGGCCGAGGCAGGCTTACGTTGCCGCAGAGCGTGCAGAAATACGGAAAATTCAATACAGTATTAGCGATAGTTCTTCGCAAATATCTCTAAAACTAAAATCGAACGGCGCTAACATGTATAGGAAAAAGTTGTTCAGAATGATGAGTCTGACAACATATTTAAATTTTATCAAAATCGCTGAGGAAGCCCTGAAAGTAAATAATTACCGTAAGTTTATTTGAATATAATAACTAGTCCGCGCATTTTATGTATTTATGACATAAATGAATAGATTTAGTATACTAGCTACAAGTTATTGTTTCTCAAAACAATTTAATTAATTGTTAGAATTACAAGTGATACACAAAGATCTGATCGTGAAATGAGTTAATGAAAATAATAATGGATTAATTAGTAAGCAGATTTCATTTCCATTTATTTCATCTACTAAACACATTTACATGTTTAGGTGTATATTGCGATCAATGACTCCGTATGTTTTCAAGAAGTTTTTCTACTCACAATGCTTTTTACTGTATGTCTATGGTATATTTACGTTGATGCCGTTCCGGCGCAGAACCTTATAGATGCCAGCTCTAAAGTTTTTCGTCAAATGTGAGTACATAATTAACCAATCATCTTCGGTTTTTCTTCATACGAACCTTATTATACGTAGCATAAAAGTCCTGTAATGCGGCTGCATAATTATGTGTCTAGTACAGTAAAGTCTCATTCTAAGTTAATTCTCGGTTGTGTTGTGACATAGATCGGGACCGGACACTATTTTTTGTGGCTTCGTCGATCGCTCCGAACGTAGGAAAGGACAGCATGTAAATACGGTATAAAACTACATAAAACTCCGTAAAAATAGCGTATCGGTGAGACAATACTAGTGCAGTACTGGAACTTGTAGGATCCGACATACTAGTAGGAATTCCTCTCTCTCGTATCGCAAGGAATAGGAATTGGGATTTCTCTCTGAACAAAGAATATATTTTCCTATTAGTTTCATACATCGAAAGTTTTCGTAAAATTTACAATAAACCTTTGAAGAAGGTTAGCAACGAAAGATTAAAATAATTTTACTAATAAAAGGTTTTCCCAAACAGGCGTCCGGTTTATTTCAACCGTACTCTCCTATTGGGAAAACGACGACGACTCGGATTCACCAGGTGTCCTCTATAAGCTCGGCGGCCGGCCTTCATGGCCGTCCTCTCCCATTTATCCAGAGAGGCGTCCAGGTGCAACCCCTGTCCTCTCCTGAGCTGCCGGGCGTCCGATAGCATTGCTTCGTACTCTCCCTAACCTATGGGCGGCCGTGGTCTTACCTCGTCCTCTCCCACAGGCGCAGCAAAAGTGATTTCTCCGCGATCGTCTACCGGTATTTATACTAGTCGTTGCTAACCCTTGTTTGGGCGTTGTTAGGGATTTTAGAAGTTTCTCGAACATGCGGCCTTCTAGAACATTCGGTCGCGGCGCGATTCTTTTCTTAATCTCAGGGTAGTGCCGAGGCGGATTGGCACCCCTGGGGTTGTCTCGTTCCTCGTCGCGTTACAGTCTCCCCCTCTGGACACGACGGCGTCCTCGACGAGTAGTCCAGGACTTCCTTCATTTGCGCCGAGCTTGCTTCGTTGGATGCTGTGTTGGATGACCCTCGTGCTGCCTACGAGGTCGCCCTCGTTTACGGATGGTTGTTACTGGATCTGGTGGTGGGTTCGCCCGTGCTCCGTTGTAGGGCCTTAGCGCCGAGGTGTGGTACACCCCTACGCACACAGGCTGGTCCTCACGGGTCTCGATCTCGTAGCTGTTGGACCCTATGCGGCGCTTCACCACGTATGGTCCGTCCCTCTTTGGTGCGAACTTCGCTGTGTAGTTCCTCTCTCGTCGGCTGAGGGTGTGAGTGGTTACCCACACCAGGTCTCCTCTCTCGTAACCAGGATTGGGCCGGCGTCGTTGATCGGCATACTCCTTCCTCTGCTCCTGCTGACGTTCCTGGTTCTGCTGGGCTATCTGCATCGTGTCCGCCAGTGTCAACAGTTTTGGAGTAATTTCCGGCAGGAAATTTTCTGCTTGGATGATGGTCCTCAAGTCCCGATTGGCGTCATCGGGCGTTCTCAGCTCTCTCCCGAACGTAAGGAAGGCTGCTGAGTACCCGGTTGTCACGCACCGGGCCGAATTCATCGCAAATCGTATGGTTGGCAGCCTTTCGTCCCATGTAGAGTGGTCTCTACCGACGTAGATTCCAAGCTGCGCCTTCAGATCGCGATTCTTCCGTTCCACCGGGTTGGCCTCGGGATGATAGACAGGGGTGAACGCCTGTTGCAGCCCAAAACAGTGGGCTACCTGCTGCATGACCCCGCTGATGAATTGAGTACCATTGTCGCTGATGATTCGCCGTGGCATACCAAAACGAAGCATAACTTCGTTGATGAGGATCTCTGCACAGGCTTCCGCCGTTGCCTGCTGCAGTGGAAACAGTTCCACCCATCGTGAGGCTGCGTCTTCCACGATGAAGACCCATCGATTCTCCCTCATTGTGGTCGGCAGAGGCCCAAAGTGGTCCATGGCGAGTATTTCAAATCTTTGCTGCATGACGGGCATCTGTAACAAACCGGCTGGTTTCAAATTGTTTGCTTTATACCTTTGACACTCCACGCAAGCATGAACGTAGTTTGCGATTTCTCGGCTCATCCCAGGCCAAAAGTATCGGCTGATTATCCGATGTAGCGTACGCTGAGCTGCATAATGGCCCGCAGTGGCATCGTCGTGGTATGCTCGAAGAATTTCTTTCCTCTCGTGTGAAGGTACTACCAGCTGAGCTTCTTCCATGTCCACATTCGGAGCGTGTCGGTAGAGCACTCCGTTGTTGATCAAATATCCCCTCGTGGTCCACTTAATCATTTCGTCGTTTCGTGTAGTTGATTCAAGTGATTCGATTATGGTTTTCAGGGCCTCGTCTTTTAGTTGTTCCTCTCGGGTTACTGCTGGTCCTCGTGCTGGTATGTCGACGGAAATTTCTGCGATTTCCGTACTGCTTTCTTCGTTCCATGGTTCGCTCGGTAACCTTGACAGCATATCGGCGACGACGTTGCATCGACCTGGAATATATTGAATATTCGGATAGTAAGGTTGTAATAACAGTGCCCATCGGGCGAGTCGTCCGCTTGGAGAGCGCAGAGACATCAGCCATTTCAAAGGTTGATGATCCGTGGCGATAGTAACAGGAGTTCCTTCGATGTATCCTCGGAACTTGTCAACAGCCCAAACAACTGCTAATGCCTCTCTCTCGGTGGTTGAGTAGTTGCGTTCCGCCGCCGTCAGTAATCTGCTGGCATATTCAATGGGATGTTCCGATTCCTTCTCGCCTTGTAACAGAACTGCTCCTATGGCATAGGCACTGGCGTCGGTACGTATGATGAAGGACTGTTTCTCGTCGGCGTATTGCAGAATCGGAGGACTCATAAGGGCTCCTTTCAGGTGATCGAATGCTTGCTGTTGACTCGTCTTCCATTCCCAGGTTGCCTTTTTCTTTGTTAGCTGGGTCAGAGGTTGGGCAACTGTAGCGAAATTTGGTACAAAACGTCAATACCATGAACAAGTTTGTAGGAAGGATATCAGCTGTTTCAGATTCGCCGGTGTAGCCATGCCTTGGATCGCCTTGACCTTCTCAGGATCGGGATGGATGCCTTCTGCTGTCAATACATGTCCAAGATATTTGATTTTCGGGCATCCCAGACGACATTTCTGCCGATTCATTCGGAGACCAAATTGGCGAAGTCTGTTAAAAACTGCTCTCAAGTCCTCGAGGTGCTCGGTGAAGTTGGCGGAGAGTACCAATATATCGTCCAGATAGACGAGAATATTGCGATCTCCTAAACCAGCTCTCATCCGGTCCATGAGGCGTTGAAATGTAGCCGGTGCATTCTTCAACCCAAACGGCATCCGCTTGAATCGAAAAATTCCGAAAGGTGTCGTGAAGGCCGTTTTGTCTTGATCTTCTTCTCGTACGCCAATTTGCCAATAGCCTGATTGTAGATCCAGCGCAGACATGAATCCCGTTCTCTTGGCCGAATGGAGCAGGTCGTCGATCCGTGGCAGAGGATACGAATCAGTAATGGTAACGGCGTTGAGTTTGCGATAGTCCACGCAAACCCGAATACTGCCGTCCTTTTTAGGCACTAAAACTACGGGTGCGGCCCATGGTGATTCGCATTCCTCGATGACTTTTGCTTCCATCATTTTTTCTATTTCGGTGCGCAGCAGTTCTCTCTTTGCGGGTGGTATGCGATATGGCGGCACAGCGATTGGAGCGTGGTCCTCGGTGTTTATTCTATGGACAGCTTCCTTGCTCGGTGATGTGTTGGCGCTTCGTCCTCCCTTATTTCCCCGATGTCGACGGTAGCGATGTCCATCCTCGTCTCAAATGTTTGGATGCATCTCTCGAAAAAATTGTCGATATCTGGATAATTTGCGTTTGGAACTGGTTCCTCCATTTCGATTTCCTCCTGCAGGTAAGCCTGGAATGTTGTTGTAACTTCCCGACTCGGGCTCAGACATTTCGGCGGAGGTTTCGCGAAATTCTGAATCTCGCGAATCGCATCTGTCGTTAAGGATAATAGAGGGACTCCGGTCTCCCCCTTGCCGAAAGATGCATTCCCAAACAGAACTTCATCCTGGAAATCGTGTAGATTTTCTGGTGCCTCCACGAAATGCCATGTCCGCTGCGGAACATTCAATACAATTCCTGCTTCTTCGATGAAGTCGACGCCCAGCAGAGTTCGGTTGTCCTTTCCTTCCGGCAAGACAATGAAGGTGGTCCGGAGGCAGCGACCACGAAGCTCTACTTCAAGATGAGCTGCTTTAACACCCTGAATGCGTGGGTTTCCGTCTGCCAGCGCGACTTCCATTTACCGTTCTTCGAATAGGTAGCCTTTCGTCTTCAACAGAGAGTACAAGCTCTGACTCGCAACGCTGCACTTCGCTCCTGTATCGAAGAAGGCCTGCCCTTTTTCTCCGGCGATGGTGATGTCGACTCGGATTCACCAGGTGTCCTCTATAAGCTCGGCGGCCGGCCTTCATGGCCGTCCTCTCCAAGACGTACAGAGTAACCTGGTGAACCTACTTTCAGGCGGCCAGGAAGCTGCCCTGTTCTTTCCTCTCGGCGGGCGGCCGGCCTTCATGGCCGTCCTCTCCCATTTATCCAGAGAGGCGTCCAGGTGCAACCCCTGTCCTCTCCTGAGCTGCCGGGCGTCCGATAGCATTGCTTCGTACTCTCCCTAACCTATGGGCGGCCGTGGTCTTACCTCGTCCTCTCCCACAGGCGCAGCAAAAGTGATTTCTCCGCGATCGTCTACCGGTATTTATACTAGTCGTTGCTAACCCTTGTTTGGGCGTTGTTAGGGATTTTAGAAGTTTCTCGAACATGCGGCCTTCTAGAACATTCGGTCGCGGCGCGATTCTTTTCTTAATCTCAGGGTAGTGCCGAGGCGGATTGGCACCCCTGGGGTTGTCTCGTTCCTCGTCGCGTTACAAACTTCTTTAGTTTTTACTTGTTTTTAATAAAATTTTACCAATACATTTGCGACATTTTTCTGATTAAAATGACACCAAACACGACACAATTTAGCCCATATTTATTGTACATGTAAAGCATAACTTACATTTTATCTTAACATCTCGAAAATTATGTTCTCAAAGAATTAGACTAAAATTTTGCAAACTAACGGAGTTACAGCCCGCTGGAGGTTTTTAAACGACTCATTTTAATCAGGAAAATGTGAAAAATAAAAAAGTTAGCATCGCATTGGTATTTTAAACAATATAATAAGTTTTGAATTTTTGCCGACCGTCGTGGTCGCTGTTTCTATTTCTTTTTCACTCGCCATCCTCTTCTATGTCCTAAAGTTACTCCATGCCGTCGATTAAACCACTAAATACAGTTGAAATGATATCGTCTTCAGTGTCATTCTAATCGGAAGAATGCCAGAAACAAGTTGGTGGAAGCCTCATAGAAATATAAAGAAGTTTTGCAACTGGATTAGTACTGGTTCACACCGATATATTCGACCCGGTATTAGATTCCGCGGCATGTTTACACTGCTCGGTGACCGAGGCAGCTCGAGCTTCTTAGCCCCTTACGGGATATGCACTCCAGTGGAAGGGGTAGGCGAAGTGACTTAGAACGGCCACCTCCGTCGTGCTTAGATAGCGACTTTACTGTAGTAGTATCTATTTTACTGTAGTGTAATAAAGACGGAATAACGATACATGTCATAGTTACTACGGTGAATGGTACAATGCATCGATCTCAGACCAAAAGACGTTGCTGCTCATTATGCAAAATTGTATGGAACCACTCACCATCACAACCGTCAACATTATAACGATATCGATGGAGAAGTTCGGCATGGTAAGAGATCCGCATAATTAGTCGTGCTGTTGAATATATTACATTGTTAAATACATTACGTTATTGTTTATTGAAGGTTGTCAGAGTTTCGATGTCCTGTTTTACGGTGCTTTACTCACTTTCATGATCACTAGTTGACCATCGGAGATGACAAAGTTGTTGGATTTCGATAGGATGCAAGTTTATACATGTTGGATTATGCTATTACGGGTGAAATAAAATAAACAAACCAAACGCCAGCAAACGTTAACTATGCAACGACACAGCCACAGGTCCAGGCTCGTCAGCTCATCTTTTTCTGGAACAGATTGTTCCGGTACTTTCCCGCCAATATCTCGGCCCCCTCCACCTTCTCCTCAAAGTATAAATAATAGATTTGCACCCTGTTTTGGGTGCGAATGCGCGAGAAAACCTGGCCAACATCTCGTCACTGCTCTGTGAAAAAAAGAAACCCGCATCACCTCTCTCCTTCCTTCAAAATCGCCCACGCTCCCCTCTCCTCCCCCAACAAAATCAAAATCAAAATCAACATCTAAACCAAAAGCTATACCCTACCCTCCCCCCTAGAAAATCACCCCAACCCACCACAACTCACGTATGCACTAGCTACCAAAAAACCAACACCCCCACACCTAATCCGCCTCAACAAGAATAAATTATCGACACCATAAGCTCTCTCAATGCCTCCGGCAAAGTTCATAAAATCGTGAATATTTTGGATCCAATCCAAAAATTTAACATTATCTACCCTGCAGTAACGCAGTAGACAATGTAAAGGCCATAATTCTTGTTGAGATTATCATGGGAAAGAGGAATAATAGGGTTTAGTGAGAAAGATAGCCTTTTCCTTTAGATTCACTTTTAATAATAGAAAAAACAAAATGGCACGTGTTACATGAGCAGCGATCACGAGTCAACTGCACGAAAGCTACCGGTAACGCAAGTAGTGCGCTCTGGCGCCTTAATACTGGTTTTTGCTCACGCAACGACAGTGACCTTACCGACGAACGATAACTTTACTTCTCAACAATTCTTATTGTACAATCCCCCGATTCAAAATGAATCCCCTTAAACTCTTCCTCTGGAACGCATGCATCATAAAAAGAACAAAATTTCAGAACTACAAACATTCCTACAAACCCACGAAATAGACAGAGCTCTAATTACAGTAACCTGGCTCCAACCAAATGATTGATTACTGACACATTCCCGACTACTCACTCCTCGGAAAAGATAGAGACTCCTCCCGAGGAGGAGTTGCCATCTTTATTCATAAAAACACCCAATACGAGAACACCACACAGCCACTTCTTCATGACATTGAAGCTATCCTCTTAAAAATAAAAACAAATCCCTCAATAATAATAGGCTTCTCTATTCACCTCCAAACAAAGGATGCTACCCCAAGACCTCACCGCTATCGTACGCTCCAACTCCCTTTTCCTCCTAGGCGGTGATCTAAACGCCAAACACCCGCTCTGGAACAACTCCTCCAGGAACCAAAAAGGAGTTGCTCTCAAAAATAGATATAAACCTTCCACCTTATACATTTTTCTCACAAACCTCCCATACACCTCCAAATGCTACACCACCCAAGACCTGCCATCCAATCACCTACCGGTTATCCTGGAAATCAACCTAAATGACTCTAATGGCCACTACACAAAAACCCCATCCACAGACTGGGAAAAATTCAGAACCCTCTGTAACAAACACCCACTCCAACCCTTCCTCGTCTCTCCGAAGGAAATAGACCACCAAATCCAACTCCTCACTGGCACTATAAACCATACATTCAGAAAAGACACCTGGCACCACCAAACCCTCGATCCAAACTACTATCCACTAATCGGAGTCCTCTACCCTCTCATCAACCATAAAAGTCCACTATCCGATCCAATCAAGAGATTACTCTACCTAGTCTGTGCCAAATCCGCACTCTTGTACGGACATCAAATCTGGGCAACCACAGCACAAAATCCAACCTCCAAAACAAATTCCTAAGAATCATTCTCGCAGCTGACATCGACACCCCAATAGATATCTCGCACGAAACTCAAAATGTTCCAACTATAACCAAATACATAGTCACTTCCCTTCCTAAAACATTCGCTTACCAACATCAAAAACACTATGAGCTATGGCTAACATAGGTATCTATGACTCGACCAAAATCCCTACACGCTCCAGGAGAAATAGCTATACACACCCAAGATGTTCCTCAATATCATGCAAACGCAACGACTCCCCTAATCCTCCAACTCTTTAACACGCTTATAGTGTTTTGAAAGTTACCCCTATAAATCACCCAAGCAGGTCGCTCGATTCAAAACAACCCATCAAGCCGCCACTAATTACTCTATCTTTTAAAGTGTTATTCAGGTAAAAAGGATCCTTCTCCCTCAGGTACTGTGGAACACAACCCAAGGGAAAACCAGGAAAAAATAGACAGTCTTCGCGAGGACGCAAGAGACGAGAAGATTGAAAATCATTGTAGATACGTTCGGGCATCGTCAAATTACGGAGCGCAAATAATTATTTATTATTTGAGCAAGTCTAAATGAATTATTATTTAAAATAATAAAGTAATTTTTGTATTGACAAATAATAAATTAAATTTATAGCCATTACGTTAGGGAATAAACAGGATATGCTGGACAAACAAATTCATTTTGAATTAGGAACATGGGTACAGGAAGGTGAGGTATATAAAATTATTCAATTGCTCGAATTATAAACCGCAAACATGCAAACACTCTCTCATCCTCTCTCTCTCAAACGACCAGAAGGTGCTCTGTCCTCTCTCGCTCGACAAGGCGTTCAGGTATTGTCGCCGTACTCTCCTGCCGAGGCCTGGGCGGCCAGGAGTTGACCCGTTCTCCCTCGTTCGACAGGCATCCAGGTATTATCGCCGTACTCTCCTGCCGGGGTGCTACTGCTAACCAGTGATGCCAGAATCGGGGACGCGAGGACGCTTCCCCTCCAGCACAGGTTCCCCCTCTCTGACGGACCGTCCTCGCCGTAGCTTCTGCTGCGCACGCGCTACACACGAACGTACTTCTACTCTGCCCGTGTGAGTGCATGCTCGATTGCACGCGCGCTACACACCAAGCGTACCTCTACCATGTCCGTGTGACTACCTGCTCGACCGAACGCGTCGGCGACGCGTTCCTTCGATTTTCACCAATTTTCATGTTGCCGAAGTTTCGGAAGCACGAGTCGGAAAGTCGGGATCTGGAGACGGCGCGCATTTGAATCCCGGGACGGCGCGGCGCGGCGCGGTGCACATTTTGCTATAACTTTTGATCTAAAAAAGATATCAAAGCGAAATTTGGACTAAATTTTTTTTTAAAAAACCGGGTTTAATGGTTCATCCTAAAATATGTTTTGTATTTCTTAAAAAATTTTTCTCGTTGATTTTTAAAGTTAAGGTAGTCCAGAGGGCCCCCAACACAAATTGATTTTTAGTCGAACCATGCTCAATAAACAATTACGAAAAAATTTATAAATATTCCACTTAATAGCACACATGATTGAGATTTTTTTCAGATTTTTCAGATTATGCAGACATGTTTAAAAAAATTGAAAATCTCGAAACATTCGAAGAAAATGCATATTTCGTATTGAACTTTTCGAGATACCAGTTTTATAAAAATTCATTAGTCCGATATTATTGGAACAATTGTCCTTAATTTTTCTCAGAATTTTTTATAAATTGTATCGTTAAAATTTTTTCGATACTTCTTTGTTGATGTATTATGTAATACTGAATATTTTTATAATCAGAAAAATAATGTACAGACTTGATAATGCAATATAAAATATTTTATTTACGTTATATTTCAATATACATATGTGCATCACTCCTAACAATTTTGGTAATCACATAATTATTGTAACGACATTTTACATATATCAGGTCGTTAAGTATGAAACCAGATAAATAAAACACAAATTTCAAACACATTTGTCAAGTTTCATACATCTCCGGTTACGAAAATCGATTTTAAATGGTCCCTGCCTTTCTGTAACATAACAAAAAAAAAAAAAAATTAGTTAAAGTCATGATTGTAAAGTATAGAATAAAATATTAATGTATAACTTTATAGTATGGTTTATACTTATCTTTTTTCTTTCAAGTCATTCTTGAATCTGCTAATATTGATTTTACGTTATCGCGATTTTAAATGGTCCTCTGCCTTTCTACAACATAAAAAGAAACACATAGTTAAAGTTATAATTACAAAGTACTTACAGAATGAAATATTAATGTAACGATACACTTCGCTTTTGTTTGAAGTCATTCTTGAATCTGCTATTTCATTACCGCTGATACCCACGCGTTGCTATATTCAAGGAAAAAGTAGACATAATTAAAATCGTAATTCTAATTGCAATCTTGTAGGACTCAATATAAATAGTAACGTATACTTATCTTTTTTTATCGATGAATATGGTCACTCACTAAAATAAATTCCTAATAAGATAAAAAAATGTTAAAAACCCATTAAAAAGTATTAAAAACGCGACAAAGAAACTGGAGGCTGTTTACTATAATAATAATAATAATAATAATAATAATAGTATTTTATTTCCCATTTCGGGGTACAAACGCGGACCTCCGCTCCGCTTACAAACTTCACCTTGCTTATCTCTTCATTCTTAACTTAAATTTACACTTAAACGCGATAGAGAGAGAGCCCACCGTTCACTTATTCCTCACACATTCTTCTTCACTCATTCACACACTTTGGACCCCCGGTTCCGCTGCTCATCCTTTCTCTCATCTCTTCCACTCTCTTCATCCATACTGGAGGCTGTTTACTATATGAACTAAACTATCGAACGATTAACGAAGAAAACACGACCTCACTAGTTCGTAAACGAGTGCAAAGTTAATTGTTTATAACTTTGCGAGGGCGATGAATTTTCATATAAATGCTTTCTCGACATAAGGGATAAATGTCTGTCATCGACAGACATGGTGCGACTAGACTCCTGTCTAGCTTTCAAGGATGTGCGCACCACACACATGGAATTTAATAGGCCAGCGCCTATTTTATTCCTTTTTCGAGATTTTATGTCGGGAAGCAAAGAGAAAATTCGCTCGGCCTCGGCATTCGAGTGCGGAAGACATCTGACCGTGTTTATTAGAGAAGTTAAAAGGGGGAAACGAAGAACATGATTCGGGTCTGTTTGGTTACAGATGTCTACATTCTACAAGAATGAAGAGATAAGGAAGGTGAAGTTTCTAAGCGGAGCGGAGGTCCGCGTTTGTACCCCGACATGGGAAATAAAATACTATTATTATTATTATTATTATTATTATTATTATTATTATTATAGTAAACAGCCTCCAGTTTCTTTGTCGCGTTTTTAATACTTTTTAATGGGGTTTTAACATTTTTTTATCTTATTAGGAATTTATTTTAGTGGTGACCATATTCATCGATAAAAAAAGATAAGTATACGTTACTATTTATATTGAGTCCTACAAGATTGCAATTAGAATTACGATTTTAATTATGTCTACGTTTTCCTTGAACATAGCAACGCGTGGGTATCAGCGGTAATGAAATAGCAGATTCAAGAATGACTTCAAACAAAAGCGAAGTGTATCGTTACATTAATATTTCATTCTGTAAGTACTTTGTACTTATAACTTTAGCTATGTGTTTTTTTTATGTTGTAGAAAGACAGAGGACCGTTTAAAATCGCGGTAACGTAAAAGCAATATTAGCAGATTCAAGAATGACTTCAAAGAAAAGAGAAGTGTATCGTTACATTAATATTTCATTCTGTAAGTACTTTGTACTTATAACTTTAACTATGTGTTTCTTTTTATGTTGTAGAAAGGCAGAGGACCATTTAAAATCGCGATAACGTAAAATCAATATTAGCAGATTCAAGAATGACTTGAAAGAAAAAAGATAAGTATAAACCATACTATAAAGTTATACATTAATATTTTATTCTATACTTTACAATCATGACTTTAACTAATTTTTTTTTTTTTTGTTATGTTACAGAAAGGCAGGGACCATTTAAAATCGATTTTCGTAACCGGAGATGTATGAAACTTGACAAATGTGTTTGAAATTTGTGTTTTATTTATCTGGTTTCATACTTAACGACCTCATATATGTAAAATGTCGTTACAATAATTATGTGATTACCAAAATTGTTAGGAGTGATGCACATATGTATATTGAAATATAACGTAAATAAAATATTTTATATTGCATTATCAAGTCTGTACATTATTTTTCTGATTATAAAAATATTCAGTATTACATAATACATCAACAAAGAAGTATCGAAAAAATTGATTTTGATTTTTTAACGATACAATTTATAAAAAATTCTGAGAAAAATTAAGGACAATTGTTTCAATAATATCGGACTAATGAATTTTTATAAAACTGGTATCTCGAAAAGTTCAATACGAAATATGCATTTTCTTCGAATATTTTGAGATTTTCAATTTTTTTAAACATGTCTGCATAATCTGAAAAATCTGAAAAAAATCTCAATCATGTGTGCTATTAAGTGGAATATTTATAAATTTTTTCGTAATTGTTTATTGAGCATGGTTCGACTAAAAATCAATTTGTGTTGGGGGCCCTCTGGACTACCTTAACTTTAAAAATCAACGAGAAAAATTTTTTAAGAAATACAAAACATATTTTAGGATGAACCATTAAACCCGGTTTTTAAAAAAAAATTTAGTCCAAATTTCGCTTTGATATCTTTTTTAGATCAAAAGTTATAGCAAAATGTGCACCGCGCCGCGCCGCGCCGTCCCGGGATTCAAATGCGCGCCGTCTCCAGATCCCGACTTTCCGACTCGTGCTTCCGAAACTTCGGCAACATGAAAATTGGTGAAAATCGAAGGAACGCGTCGCCGACGCGTTCGGTCGAGCAGGTAGTCACACGGACATGGTAGAGGTACGCTTGGTGTGTAGCGCGCGTGCAATCGAGCATGCACTCACACGGGCAGAGTAGAAGTACGTTCGTGTGTAGCGCGTGCGCAGCAGAAGCTACGGCGAGGACGGTCCGTCAGAGAGGGGGAACCTGTGCTGGAGGGGAAGCGTCCTCGCGTCCCCGATTCTGGCATCACTGCTGCTAACCAAGAGCGGCCGTGGACCTTACCTCGTCCTCTCTCTCGGAATAGCAAATAGGCCGAGTCCCTCCGTGAACCCACTATTTATATGAATTCGTTACTATCCGCGAACGTGAAATCAACAACGGTCTTTAAGCGCGATTCGTCTTTTCGCGCGCTCCCCTTACGTCGCTACCTCACGTCGACCGTCGCCGTCTACACACTATGCTTCTAGAAGCTTTTAGAAGCTTGTCGATCTGAATTTCTTCTACAATTTTCTATACATGCTTCAAGTTGAAATTAAAGTTGAAATGGAAAAATTGAAGTTGAAAATGAAGTTGAAGAGTTGATATTGAAATTGAAGTTGAAATATAAAAATTGACGTTGAAATTGAAGAGTTGAAATTAACGAACTGAAATTGAAAAATTGACGTTGAAATTGAAGAGTTGGAATTGAAAAATTGAAATTGAAGAGTTGAAAATGAAAAATTGAAATTGAAGAGTTGAAATTGGAATTGAAGTTGAAGGGTTGATATTGATATTGAAGTTGATATTAACGAAATGAAATTGAAAAATTGAAGTTGAAACGGAAGAATAGAAATTGAAGTTGAAATGGAAGAGTTGAAATTAAAGTTGAAATTGAAAAATTGAAGTTGAAATTGAAAAATTGACATTGAAATTGAAATTGATGTTAGGGTTTACTTACTTGTGTAACGTCCTGGTACGACAGTAATGGTGTTTTAGAGTTATTTAAATTGAAATATCTCGTGAACTACTAACTTTTCGACGTACATAGGTTAGTACTCTTTTATAACGAATGTCCAGCTGCATCGATTAATGTAAAAAAATACCTCGTTCCATTTAAAAAAATATGGATGACCTTGCAATTCTGTAAAAAAATGACCTTGAAAATGTTTTCCCTTACACGGTTACACATGCGGACCTTCAAACAGTATAACTTTGTCATAAGAAGTTTTTTTTGTACAATGAAAAGTAGCGGAAATATTTAGGTGTTCTGTATCTTCGAACTCACCCTATATAATGGTGGGGGTCGAGCAGCAACGACGAGGAAGAACTTCCCCAGCTCTGTTCTACAGTTACTGTACAAACTGTAGATCACCGAGGGTCTCTTATCGGAAGTCAGAGGTGTTCTGGTCTTCATCCCTCGCAAGGTTCCAATTTCGCCTTGGGCCCACTTCCCTTTCCTTCGCGCCCTCATCTGCGTGAAGGGTTGGAGCGAGGAAAACCACGCTCTTCCTTCGCGCGTGGTAACCGACAAATGTAGCAACCGCGTGACTCCAACTTGAAGGTAGATCGGTGTCCGTAAGGGTGAGCGCATACTAGAGGATCTCGAGAATGCCGCGGATCGTTTCGAGAAGGCAGGGGCCTTGGAGGAAGGGAGCAAGGAGTCCATGCGGCAACAAATCTCTAGCAGGTAGACGGAGAGCAAGGCTCCGCGGCCTTCTCGAGACCATCTAGTATGCGCTCACCCTAAACCGTTACCTTCCTTCTGAACATCACTCGTCGAGGCTATGATTTATGACATGTCCTAATGAACTCCTGAAACACTTAAAATTGCAGCTGAACAGCCTGTTCACCTGAGTGCCAAGTGCCAACTGTCGACTGGTTCGACAGTCTCAAACCGCGTATTCCTGGCCGTGCCATAAACTGTCTCTGATTACACTGTCTAATAGGCAGAAAACGTTATGAGAATCGCATAGTGAAAATCGAAACGTCAAAATAAGTTGAAGTTTGCTAAACAAACTTGTGTTACTAGCCTCGACATTCGCGATTTAATAGAACGGGAAAGGAGTATTCAGCTGCGGTCAGATGGGACGTGAAAGTATTATGATTTGAGGTGATATTATAAGGGCTCTTTCGGAATAAGGGAATAAAATAAGAGTCCAGGAATAAAATAGGTAACACGTGTATTCGCTTCAAACGTCCGACAAAAAGTGCCGATCGCGCCTTCGCCGTCGTCGCTCTGTCGTTTTAGACAAGCGACGATCGGTCTCCGTTGCCAACAGCGTGGTCGTTCTTTACCGCACGCTGCCACCAACCTTACAGTTCGGCCAATCCTGACCTAGGTCCGCCCTCGGACCGATGACTGATACAAAATAACTATAGCGCACACACAGGGCACATATAAAATAAGTATAAAGTAATTGTAACGTAAATACAAGGCACACAGAGTAAATATAAAGTAATTATAACCTAAATCTAGGGCACACAGAGTAAACATACAGTAATTATAACATAACTAAAAGGCACGCAGAGTAAATATACAGTAATTATAATTTGCTGACAATAATATGTAATATAATAATTTTAACCTTTTCTTATTCGTAACTAATTGCGCGCCACGGTCGCATATTGCACGGTTCCCACGTACCTTGATAGGCTCTCTGAGAATGTTGGAATCCGGCTATATCTGCGACTACATATCGGTTATTTCTTAACGCTCTCTTTATAACGAAAGGTCCTTTAAACTGAGGTATCCATTTCCTAGGCGCGCCCGGGGTACAATCGAAATTACGGATCATGACGAGATCCCCTTCTTTATAACTATGCGGCTCTTTTCTTCTCCGGTTTGTTTGTTTTTCATTCCACTTTTGAGTCGCAACAATTTTTTCGGATGCCTTCGCACGAACCGCCTCTATGCTCGGTATCGGTTGTCTATTCTCGCTTTCTAAATATTCGGCTACTGTATCTTGTACCTTTCCGCGCTGATTAATTCCAAACAATAACTTACTCGGCGTTTCGCCGGTGCTCTTATTTGTACTGTTATTAATAGAAAATTCAATTTCCTGTAATATGTGATACCAGTACCTTCCGCTATCATTATCCACCGACTTGGCTAACATTGGAGTGAGTACGCGATTTACCCGCTCCACCTGTCCATTCGCTTGCGGTGATCCCGTGGCTATCAGTATGTGCTGAATATTATTGTTCTCGGTAAAATCGCGAAATTCCTGTGAAGTAAACGAGGAACCCCTATCTGAAATTAATATTCGTGGCCGACTAAAATTTCTAAAATAATCGTTTAAACAATTTATGGCCTCCGCACTTTTGGTTGTTTTGGTGGCATATAATTTTACGTATTTTGTAAACGCATCCACTATCAAAAATACATATTGTTTCGCCGCTCGTTTTCTATCTACCGGGCCGTAATGGTCGACATGTATGGTATGAAATGGAACATCCCCCTTCGGTATGCTTTGCAATAAACCCTCTTTTCTCCCTGTGTTCGGCGAAAATGAGATGCATTTCAGGCAGTTTTTTATGTGGTTTTCTACCTTCGTTTTTAATTGCGGAAACCAGTAATTCTTTGTGATATTATTCACTGTCTTTTCTACCCCCAAATGCCCCATTTCATCGTGATTTTTATGTAATACATGGTTCTTCATGGAAACGGGCACATAGAATAATATTTCCGAATTTTTCTTTCGATACACTAACCCATTTCTCATTTCGTAGAATGGGTGCTCCCGTTCCTCTAATTTTTTCCGTAATTCCCTAATTACGGGATCTCCATTTTGGCATATTGACAAATTTACTTCTAACGCGTTATCCTCGACATCTAATATATTTGTCATTCTACTAAGCGCATCCACATGCTGCATCCGCTTACCGGGTCGATGCTCCACTTCATAGTCATAACATTGTAATTCTAAAGCCCATCTTGCGATACTTAACATCCTTTTTCTATAGCGCAAGCTTTAAGGATTCGCAATCGGTAACTATCTTAAATTTTAATCCGTATAAATAAACTCTGAAACGGCGCAGCGCATAAATTATCGCAAGTGTCTCCAGCTCGAAACTGTGGTAACGACTCTCAACCTCGGTAGTGCGCTTCGAAAAATAGAAAACCGGATGAAATTTCATGTCCTATTTCCGTTGTAAAAGTACTGCTCCGAACCCTACGGCACTAGCATCGCAGTGTAATTCTATTGGGTCGTTCGGACTATAAATAGCAAGTACCGGGGATGAGATTAATTTTCTTTTGATTTCCTCAAACGCCTCCAACTCTTTTAAACCGAAATGGAATGGAACTTCATTCTTTAGGAGATCGTAAAGTGGTTTAGCGATTATAGAAAATTTCTCGATAAATTTACGAAAATAAGAGCTCAATCCCACAAAACTTTGTATGTCCTTTGCGTTTTGAGGTATGGGGAATTTTTCTACCGCGGCGATACCGTTTTCCGTCGGCCGTATCCCGCTCTCTCCAATAACATAACCTAAATATTCTAATTTAGTTGCCATAAATTCGCACTTGTCCATCCTCAGTTCCATCCTATTTTGCACGAGTAAGCGGAAAACTTTCTTTAAAATTTTCAAATGGTGCTCGATTGTGTGTGACATAATAAGAATATCGTCTAAATAAACCGTGATATCGCCGGAGGCAATTTGCTCGTGGGAAACCTCCTGTACGAATCGTTGGAAAGTTGAAGGACCCACCTTTAACCCAACTGGCATTTTTAGATATTCAAAATGCCCCAACGGAGTCACAAAGGCCGTAAATTTAACCGACTCCGGTGCCACTTTAATGTGATAAAAGCCGTTTTTTAAATCTAATCGTGTAAAATATTTTTTTCTGTCTAAAATCATTAGCTGGTCCTCTATCACGGGTAATGGATAGTTGTCCCGAGCCAATACTTTGTTTAGCGCCCGGTAGTCTACACACAACCGAATTTCACCATTCTTTTTGTGCGTTAATACGATCGGCGACGCGTATTCGGAACTGCTACGCTGAATTATTTTCTTACTCACTAAATCATCTAATATTACCTTAAGCTTTTCCTTTTCAACACACGACAAGCGTCGCGGTTGGAAATGAAATGGTTCCGCGCTATTTACGATTAACTTTAACTCCGTTTTGACCGTTGGTGTTTCCGGCCGTTCCGGTAGTAGATACTGTCTTACAACTAATTGCTTCGCCTCTTCCTGAATATCGAAAGCTAACTCGGTATTAATTTTAATTGTATCTACTATGCTGTCCTTCTCCGTTTCTATCTCAATATTCATAATGTCGGGAATCGGTTCGTCTTTGTCCCTCCTCGCACGATCCACGAAACCTAGCTGGAACGACTGTAGCGCATCCCGACCTGGCACAACGCACGCAGACATTGTATCGTCCGGCACCACGCGCAACTCGATCTCTTTCTCCGCCTTCCCGTACAACGAAACCGTCGCTTTCACGAGACCCGTAACGACTAATTCAGACCTATATATTAATCCCGCAATATCTATTTCGATTATTCTCAACCGGACGAACCTTTATTTTTTTCACAAATTTCTGTTTAATAAAACTGATCGGGCTACCCGTGTCTAATAGAGTCATCAGCGATAAAATGTACTTAACTTCACCGTCGTGGATCTGGTAGGTGAGTTCCCGCTGGAACTCGTCGCTTTCTGCTGCTTCCTCGAGATTTCCGACATCCGTTCTGCGAATTGGTTCCTTTTTCGGGCAGTTCCTACTCAAATGCCCAAATTCGCCGCAACTGTAACAGGACCCTTTTTCCCGTCTTGGTAGCCGACATTCCGATACGCCGTGGCCAATCTGGTTACAGTTGTAACACCGAACGACCTTCCGGGTGTATCCCTCTCGTACGGTCCCCTCTTCCTTCTTCTTGGTCTCGCTCTTTTCCGCGTCTTGTCTCGGTTGGACCTTCGCTGGTTGCTTTGTCGCTCCTTCCGCTTTCGTCGGTAGAACGACGTTTTTGAACGCACCCAACAAAGCCGACGTACTTCCAAAATTCTGCATGTACGCCTGGTTTCTCAGCTGAAGATTTGGAATGCCACTGATAACATAATGCATTAACTCGTCACTCGGAACTGGCACTCTGTTTGCTTTCATCACTTTATCGTGGAAATAATCACTAAATGTTTCATCGCCCTGCCACTTGCGATCTTCAAATTGTTTCCGTAACGCGCATTTATCCGGCCGATGATTATACATCTTTTCCATCTCCCTCAATAGCTCGTTCAAGCTCAAGCTCACTAGTTCCTGTTTCGATTGCAGCCATGCCTGCACTTTTCTTTTCGCCCGCGTCCCGATCAACACCTTCGCGTGGTTGTCGTCGAGCTCATACGTCGCACATAACAACCGTAAATGTTTTTCCCACACTTCAAAGTCCTCATTTTCCCCATTAAACTCACTCAATAACTCTCGGAGAGAATTCATATTAACACGTGGCTTAACGGCTTCTCTCGATGGCGTCGAATAAGATGGCGTCGACCGCAACGACTCGTTCTCCCGCCGTAGCCATTGCAACTCTTGCTGCATAAGAGCCATTTCTCGTTGCCTGAGCTCTGCTTCTCTGCGGTTCAGCTCAATTAGGGCCATTTCCGGACTTCTCGGATCCGATCTCTCCTCGGTATCAAAAAACGGTTCCGGTCGGTCCTCCTCCTCGTCATCGGTGGCCGGAATATTTGTTGGTATTTTTCTCCACTCTTCCGAGGGATCTGCTGCATTTAACCTTGCGATCAACTCGGCCTTCCTCCCTTGCGTCGACAGACCTTTCTGCTGTAAAATCGCTTTCAATTCCACTGCTCTCAGCTCACGATCCATGGCAACTTTTCTTTATTTAAAATAAAACTCTGCTTGGAATAAAATACGTTTTCCTTAACACCGCACTGATTCTAATCACGGTTTCAATCCCACTTCTGAATTTATAAGGGCTCTTTCGGAATAAGGGAATAAAATAAGAGTCCAGGAATAAAATAGGTAACACGTGTATTCGCTTCAAACGTCCGACAAAAAGTGCCGATCGCGCCCAGTGATGCCAAGGCTGTGGTACTGTGGTACCAGTGCTGCCAGATGAGGGGAATCACGCCGATATGAGGTACCCCCTCTCTGATGATCAGAGTAATATGTGACACGTTGCGCGTGTGCGACGGGGATTGAGTGAGGCAAATGGGAGACACGTTGAGCGTGCGCGATGGGGACGCAACAATGGCATGACATTTCGCAGGTTTTAGGTTATTGCCGCGTAAAATTCACCCATTTACTTATTTCACATACTATGTAATTATTGATCCCTTTATGCCTATGTTGTGAGTTGTATTTCTTTAAAATATAACGTTACAAATAAAACGTAATTTGTCAATTTATCGTGTAGAAGAAAAATGAGTGAATTTATTATCCCAGTCTCTTTTATGCAACTATTTTTGAGAAGCGTATGAGGGTTAACAGTGTTAAAATATATTATGATTTATTGATTTTACTGGAATGTAACTCAGTACTACATACATACAGATTTCAAAATTTTTTCAATTGTACATATAAAAGAAAGCATTCATACTTCGCTTCACGACTGAAACTCCCACATGTTACAATTCATTTTATTTATTATATAATAAAGAATGTTTACAATGTCTATTTAGAACGAACCATATGATTTATTTCATTAAGTACGTATATGTCATGTCATCTCATCTGTCATCGTTGCGTCCCCATCGCGCACGCGCAATGTGTCTCCCATTTGCCCCACTCAATCCTAAAGCGATGGAATAGGATAGTGGAAGGGGAAAAGGAGGAGAGTACCTGGTTGCAATCTTACAACCATCTGGCAGCACTGTGTGGTACTAAACCATACCCCCACCATAGCCTACTATTGCCCCTACGTTGTTTTCCAACGCGCCCGCGCGCTACACTCACCAGCGTACCTCTACTGTATCCATAGAGGTACGCTGGTGAGTGTAGCGCGCGGGCGTGTTGGAAAGGATACGTAGGGGCAATAGTAGGCTATGGTGGGGGTATGGTTTAGTACCACAGTACCACAGTCTTGGTATCAGTGATCGCGCCTTCGCCGTCGTCGCTCTGTCGTTTTAGACAAGCGACGATCGGTCTCCGTTGCCAACAGCGTGGTCGTTCTTTACCGCACGCTGCCACCAACCTTACAATATTGGATATCACGAGGCGACAGACATAAAATTTTTTCATCAAAAATTAAATAGTAGAAGTTACATTGAAATTATAGACGATGAAACAAACAAATATGCAACAACAACAGAAATGAACTCAAATTCGTCGTAAATATCTGAAAAAATTATTTAAGTCGTTACCCAAGCGCATGTAGGATGTTGTGTGAAACCAACGCGTAGATGTAAAACATATCAAAAATATAGTTTTATCAATTTTTAAAGAAGTGTTGTCGATATTTTATTTCTGTAAGTACATATTGTTCTTATAAATCAGATTATTACTTTCAACTTTTTATAGCGATAGGTTGCATTTTTCAATTATAAATAGAGTATATGCAGCACTAAAAACTCAGTACTCCACTGCGTTAAAATTACGAAGACATTAAATCAATCAGGTGTGCCACCTTTTTGTCGCAGAGTGTCCGTATATCTTATTATTATTATTCAGTTAGCTTATACATATGTAGAGTAGTTCGAGGCATATCTGCATGAAAAAGTGTTAAAAATTCTTTTGAAACCCCTTCATTTGACTATTTAATCAAACATAATGAAAAATAAAGGAGTTTTGTAATTGGATTAGTAGTGGTTCACACCGATATATCCGAGCCGAGATCAGATTACGCGGCATCTTTATACTGCTCGAAGACCGAGGCAGCTCGAGCTTCGTGGCCCCTTGCGATGTTCCCTACAGTCGAGTGGGTAGGCATAGGGCCAATTTTTCGTGGAGACTCGTAGTGATAAATATCGCGACTTTACGTAATTAGTAATAGCGAAAATTTCAATAACGTCGTATAACATTTCCATAGGTGATAAGTTAGGTAAGAATATCTGCACAATGGAAAATTGTTTTTATAAATTAAACGTGATGTAAGTAAAATAACAGCATATAAACTTCAGAAAAACTCTACTTTCCTTTCTGGTATATG
This sequence comes from Lasioglossum baleicum, assembly GCF_051020765.1. Taxonomy (NCBI): domain Eukaryota; kingdom Metazoa; phylum Arthropoda; class Insecta; order Hymenoptera; family Halictidae; genus Lasioglossum; species Lasioglossum baleicum. The sequence goes on from NC_134945.1 coordinate 5,281,843, forward strand.
CTGAAGTATTTCATCTTGAACGACGCGAGCGTGTTAACTTTTTATAGGGAATGTCGTTGTAATTTCTAATATAAAACACATTCGAAATAACTTGTCACTTTAATTGAAGGTTCTATGACTAATTAAACCTTAGCACTTGAGTAGTGACTCACCAGAGTCGCCCCTAAAGATTGCTATACCATTATTTAAAATATTGTTTAGATTATTAAATATGTTGGTATCTCATCAATCACTAAACTATTTAATTATTGTATCAGGTATAATATCAATTTTATAGTAACACTAAATCTACCACGGGAGGTCAAATGACCCATTTTATAATAGATTTTTTATTTGATAATTATTGAAATTGTAAAGGTGTTTTTATGGGAATTTATTGAATATATTTTCTGACTCCAGTATATATGGGGTGTCTCAAAATGACCTGACATTTTTAATTGCACGCCATTTTTTTTGTGGCGGACATAGAGTACTAATCTTTGACAATTGGCATCAGGAAATATAGAGGTTTAATCATGGAGAATTGCACGATCGAGGAATGCATAGAAATTGTGAAAATTCACTACAAAAATGGCGAAAATTTTGCAGAGACAGTTCTAAAAGTCTTTTGGTCATGATAACGCATCATCTCGAAACACTGTGGTGCATTTAATCACAAAATTCGTCAGTTTTGTTTATTTTTTTTGTTTATTGTATATTTACGTAGCCACTAAGTTGAAAATGCGCCTCATCGCAGAAGATGATTTTCTTCGAAAAATCACCATCAATTTGTTGATGCTCCAATATCCAATTGGCGAATGTACGGCGCTGCGCATGGTCTGCTGGCTGCAGGTCTTGTATCAATTGGATCTTGTAAGCATGCAAATTCAGATCTTTCATCAAAATTTGCTGCTCAGAGCATCTTGAAATGTTCAATTGCCGAGCACGACGGCGAATCGAGGTGGAAGGACTTTCGTCAACACTTGTACTCACTGCGGCTGTTTTCATTCGACCGACCGACCGGTACGAGGACGGCCACTGCTTTTCGCGGTTAGAATTGATTATGATGATCAAAAGACGTGCGCGGACTTTTCGAACCGTCTCTGAAAAATTTTCACCATTTTTTGTAGTGAATCTTCACAATTTCTATGCATTGCTCGATCGCGTAATTCTCCATGACTAAACCTCAATACTTCCTGATGCCAGTTGTCAAAGATTAGTACTTAATGTTCACCACAAAAAAATGGCACGTAATTTAAACTTTCAGGTTATTTTTTGAGGCACCATATATTATATGATAGTAAAAATCACACTAACTATAAATAAATTTAACCTTGTTATTTCCATAATACTATACACATCAGTCACTTTTGATAATCGGTAGGTTTAGTGTTAATACAAAGAAGAAAATTAATATAGTATGGAATTATTCTAGTTCGAAATAAATGTTTAATTTCCGAGTTGAAGTAGCTCCGAGTGCACAAGTTTAAAAGTAAATCAACAGTAACGATATTCGTACCTTATCCGTCTGGCAGAGAGTGTTTCCATCTTGTCATTCAAAACAAAAATGACTACGTTAACTTGTGTCTTCAACTATTTCTTCGTATATTTTCCTGTATTTAAACAGATCCGTACTCGAACAACTCCGAACGACGACTGTGGCTCTTGGAGTCACAGCAACATACCCCCACTTCCGCAAGTGTATTCATCGATTGTCAATAACCGCGCAAGTGCCTTTTCACACGAAAAGTGAAAATACGAGAGATATCAGAAATCCGAGGATTATGACTGACAATAGCCTTTTGTACTTCAACCCTGTCTTTGCAATTTGCTTCCTGGAATCGGTAATCGTTTTCAAATTGTTCGAAGGTACTTGACGCGTGTATAGACGTTCGCCAGCATTTACCACGTGAAACTACCTCTTGGTAAAATTTATGGGATATCGGAAATTATAGGTTGCAATCTTAAAGAGAGAACGCGATTTCATCTATAGAGTGGGGTGAAAATGGATAAGCGAGTCTCCTCGCAACAGTTGTGTCCCACCGTCCGTTCATGAATGGATGTCTTCAAGACTAAGTATTTCAAGTACTGCCGGTTGCAGCTGTTGTTCGTTGGTATGTGGCCATACCAAAACAAGTTAGCTGCAATGTCCATAAAAATGGGTATAATGGTACTGACAGCAGTTTTTATAAACGGCGAGGTACAATTGAAGTTTATATGAACATGTAGTGAGAAACACATTGGAAGACTGAGTAATGTACTCATTGTCAGTGATAACTGAATTTGTTGCAAGAAGGAATACTTAAATAACCGTTTTTATTAATAATCTCACTCGTTCATCGAATCGTAACTACAATATTTGTGTCTAGCAATATTTTTAAATAATAGAGATAACGTGAAATGTTTTCTTTAGAATAAGTTTCAACAGATATATTCGGAAGAATGCTGCAGTTGTATGAAAGGATTAGTGGACGATTAAGTATTCTGCGAATGTAAAAAGATTCATGATTTATTCACAACTAGTAAATGCAATTGTGGCTTTTATAGAATAAAATCAATTAGCCCACATTTAGTAATGTTGATTGATGAAATCGTCATTGTCAATTTACTGTGAACAGATTCAACGCATCATCAAAACAAGGAACCAACTTCGACTATTTATAGAGCCCATACCTTATCTTCTGACAGCATGTGGGATTGGCATAAAATATTTAACCATCTGGATCCGTTCCGGAACTGTAAATTTATTTCACCTCTATAGTGCATTCAATCCTCCTGTAAGACGGTTCATTCGTTCCGTGGTGTACCGCAACCGTGTGGAGCGAAACTTATATGCGGAGAGTATCGTATTACAAAAGGATTGTTGTTATTTTTGCACCGTGTTATAGGAGGGTTGGGTATACATTAGGATGGCTCTTATTTATACTCTTGACGAAAATTCTTTTAAAAATTTCTTTTACGTCACTCCCAGGATCGTTCCAAAATTTTGTTTAATTATTTGGAACAATCCTGGGGGTGCAGTAAAAGAAATTCAAAACTTGAAAGTAAGAGCCACCCTAGTGTGCGTTCTTGAAAATTTTAATGTCAATAGCAGTTTGGATGCTTTACCGATTTATTTGTATCTAATTTTGTTACACCCATGTTTCAGATGAGGAAAACGATGAATAGAATACAATACGATTGGCATAACGCGGCACTAAACAACGAGGATCACATTCTCAAAGCTAACGCCGAAAAGGGGTGGAGTTTTTGTAAGCTGTACATACGTAAGCAAACAATTATGCTTGGAACCTGAGACAGATGGGTTTGGGGGAAAATTCGTAGGTAGTTGAACCCCTTATTCAAACATTCGCCGTTTTATAACGAGATAGAGGAATGAAAATGGTGATGCAGAGGGGAAAGGGGAGAGGGAAAATATCCGATTGATTCACTCTATGTTCAGAATACAGTAATGTCGCGTTATGTTGCAAACGGTTGTGTTCTGCACAGTGGGTAAGGATGGGGTCGATAGGTTCAATATGTACTCGCGAATACGAGTCAAGTTCAATAATCAAATTTCATTTCATGGGTTTCGATTACTACTAAAAAGCAATAAAAGTGTCAATGATTATACTTGAAAAGTATTCATTGTATACAAGTAGTTATCGAACCTCGGAATGAGTACAAACAAGTTTCGAAAAGATACTTATAAGTACTTCGATGTTGAAAGTAATTGAAACTTTCACAAGTAGTGCTCGAATCTTGGAAATCAGAACTGCATCGTAGGTTTTAAGCACTTTCTTTATTAAATTCGTAACTATTTTAGAATAATATTTCATTTACAATACTTCGTTTTATCCTATTTCTTTTCGTATCCATGATATTTCCTACTTTTGAAAATACTCTTTCTGAAGGTACAGAAGTGGCCATTATACAAAAACAGTCATGTGCAATTTTTGATAAAATGGGGTAGTTGATTGAATTTTCACGCCAAAATAATAACGAGTCTTCTTTGCGTTCTATATATTGTGATTTTAGATAATTTTCCACTTCTAACACAGCAGACGATGTGATAGGTATCGTATTATTTGTAATTGCTATTTCATTGTCAAAGGATGACCAAATTGATAATTTGCTATTGTGCCGATTTTCAGGCATCTGCGTCTGTGAACTATCACATGTTGTAGATGAATTATCATTATTCATATAATTAGTGGCTATTTCAGTCAAGGCATCCCGTGCTCTAGGGATAGATTCATCTTTAGAAAAAGCTAATGTTTTGAATCGTGGATCCAATAATGCAGTTAACATATACAAATGATTGTTCTCGACATCACCTAGATAATGTTCGATACATTATCTCAGTTTTTGTCGCAAAGTACATTCCAAACTAAAATCATCGTTAGAAGCATGTAAAATTATGAGACCCCGTTTTTTCTCTCATCTCTACAGCGTGTTTACAGAAAAAGTAAACAGACGCCGCGCCGGAACAGCCTTACGTTGCCACGGAGTGTGCAAGAATACGGAAATTCATAACGATATTCATAAAAATTTCGAACGTTTCGAAATTGTTCGACCAAGATTCGAGTATACTTGCAAGTATTATTTATGTTGACCACAGTACTTATAGAGAGTTCGAATTCCATCAATTAAGGTTCGAAAGTTCGAACCTGTTTGCGAGGTATTTACTTGATCCCATCCCTAACAGTGGGAAAGAAGAAAGGAAAAAAAGTTGGGAGAAAAGAAAATTTGGTAATTATACAGAACTGTACTGCCCACTCCGATTTTGATAAAATTTAAATATGTTATAGATATTGTCATTTTGAACAACTTTTTCCGTTTCCAATATAGGGGGGTCGCTTTTAGTTTTCAAGATATTTGCAAAAAACTATCGCGAATACTGTATTGAATTTTTCGTATTCCTGCACGCTCCGCTGCAACGTAAACCTGTTTCGGTGCGGCGTTTGTTTACATTTTGACTCTGTAGAGATGAGGTAGAAAACGGGAGGGTGGAAAGAACCGGCCTGACACCGGCTAGATTTGCAGGAGAATTGGCTATACATACTAGTCGGTACCCTTACTCCGCCGCGGTAATTAGCACCGCGTCACGCTGGTACCTGCGCCACCTTCTTTAGCTGCTGATAAAACAATAAACGACATGTAATCCAGTGGTATTGTTTAAAATACTATATACGTTTATACTAAATGCTTATATTTCGATAAAACAAGCCAGAATTCCCCCACACGCCAGGTGCAAGACTATATTCCATTATGCATAATTATTGTTAAATGGCAAAAAAAAAGAAAATCCTGAAACATGTATCCCCTATTTTGGATTAAAGATCACGCACCCAAGTTTACATTAAAATCAACTAACAATAAATAAGAGAAACTACAAAAAGAAATCAAATTTTTAATATATTGTTTAAACAAAAAATTTTTGTTAAAATCTTCTTGCGCGACTACATTGCCCATTGAAAAACACACAATTTAAAGAAAAATTCAAATTTTTTCGATCTCTGGTTTCCGAGATATCTCAAAAAGTATGGTTTTGACCCCCAACTTTGAGGGCTGTTTTCAACCCTTCAAAGTGGATGGTTGCCGATAAAAAAAAATACGTGTCAAATATTTTTCAAAGAACTATAAATTCCCAAAGTTTTATCAAAATCCGAATTTCGTATCTGAATATGTTCCCTTGTTAGTGTGTTCCCCTTCCATACGTCCGATCTGCTCTGAGAGCATACGGGGAGCAACTTGGGAGCACGGGAGCTGCTCTGAGAGCAAAGAGCTGTGCATGCCTGCTGTACATACTGTATATACAACCTTATCGATTTTTTATGTATTAATTGTTTTAGCGCTGGTTAGTTGTGTCTAGCCACCAGTATTTTTTTGTGTTGTTTCTATGATCGTCTTCTGTGTCGTATTTTGTGAGCTTATAGTGGAATCGTATGTCTGGATCATCTATTCTTATGTTGTTGTCGTATGTTATTGCTTTATTGTGCTTTTTTCTGTTGAAGTGGTATATTATTGAGTGTCCGTGCTTGTCTTGAATGAGTCCTGCGTTGTCTAAGTGAATGAATGATTCTGGTGGTGTGTAGCCTGTGTGTCTTGTTTTTCTAGGTATAACGGGTTGGGGTAGGTTGAACTGAATGTTAGACTATTGTTCTGTATGTTTCTAATGTTAGCCCAGTGGTTTCTGGTTAGCTTTAGCATAAAAATGTCTATTCTAGTTATTTTTGCTTTTTTTAATAGGTTGTGGTTACTGATGTTTTTCGTGTAGTTTGATTCGGGGGTTCGGTATGCGCTTAAACAAGCTCTAAGGCACCTTCGTTCGAACAAACAAATTTTCTCCATTGTGCTGGCGCTGATATTAAACCATATGGGAATGCCATATGTTAGTATCGGTCTTATTAATAGCTTAAAACAAAGTAGTTTCACTTCTGAGTCAAGGTCTTTGGAGTAAAAGAGTCGCTTGTTCGCCGCACATGCCTTTTGCGCTTTGTCTAGTTGGATGGTTACGTGTTCATTGTAATTTAACTTAAAATCTAGGTGTACGCCTAAATAACGAACAACCTTTTTGTGTGGGATTTTAATGTTTCTGTCTTTGTTGTCCTGTAATTGAAAGTGTCTAGCGTTTTTTTGTACGTCCCTGTTTGCGTCGGATTTCTTTGTGATTGATGGTCTGAATAAAATTGTTTCGCATTTGTTAATGTTTATTTTTAGTTTCCATGTGAAAAAGTAGTTTTGTAATTTGTCGAAAAGGTCTTGTAATTATGTATTTATTATTGACGGTTTATTGCCGCTTATATAGATGAGAAGGTCGTCGGCGTAGGCTATTGCACCTTTATGGTTGTCGTCATTTAGGTCGTACAATGATAATAAATCACTTATATATAGACTAAATAGGATGGGGGAATTGACCGCTCCTTGTTGTAAACCATTTCCGCCCTGAAGGTTCTGGGGGAGGTGTTTTGTCCTTCTGTGACCTGGAACTTTTTGTTGTGAACAATGCACCAAATCATTTTGATGAGGTGAGAGGGAAACTTCTTTTTGAGTAATTTAAAGAAGAGGCCATCCAGCCAAACTGTGTCGAAGGCCTTTTCGAGGTCAATGAAGATTGCCCCGACGCAGTCACCCGCATTTCTTGCCCAGCAGATATCTGCGGTGAATTTTGATATTGCGTGTACTGTTGAGTGCCTTCGTCTAAATCCGAATTGAGTTTCGGGTATGAGGTTGTTGAGAGAACAAAAAGACTCTATTGAATTGTTAATGACTATTTCGAAGACTTTACTGATGTTCGGAAGGAGACTAATAGGACGGTAGCTGGCTGGATCGTTGCTGTTTTTGCCTTTTTTCTTTAGTGCAATTAGTTTAGCCGTTTTCCATGCTGTGGGAAAATACATTCTGTTTAGGCAGTTGTTGATTAATATGGAATAATTGTATATGTAGAGAGGGGGTAGGTGTTTCAGTATGATATTAGGTATGTTGTCGAAGCTGGATGATTTTTTGTTATTTAGATTTTTTAGAATGTATCCTAGATTGTATACGGAGGTGAAGTAGTTTTGCGGGGATTCGGCGGTGTTAGGATTTTCAGCTCTGTTTACGTTGGAGAAAACGCAAACTGTCTTGTCGTTTTGTCTGTCTTCGTCTATTTCAGATTTTAGTGAGTTTATTTTTTGATCGATTATGTTTGAGAGTTGCTGATTACCCATGTGATTGTTTTGAGTGTGGGCTTTTTCGAAGTGTGCCCCAAGGATGTTTAATTTATCATTTATGTCTGTTATTAGTAGGTTGTTATCTTTGTCTGTGTGTATGTTGTCGGGGTTTATGTCGGCGGTTGTGATAATTTCTGTGTTTGAGTTGTGAATTTTTAATGTATCTATTGTGTTATGATCTTTTGGGCGGAATATTGTCGTTATTGAAGGGAATAGGTCTTTTGGTTTATGTGTTGATATGTTGGCAATTTTGTTTTTCCAGTGTGTGCTGACTGATTTGCAGAATTCCTTTTTGATTTTTTGCCTTATTTTTTTAAAGAGGTATTTTAATAGTGTTATATGTGTATCGTTTGCATGTGTGTAATTGTTTGCTGTGGACAGTCTGTTGAGTCTTGTTTGAAGCGCTCCTTTTGTCTTTCTTAGGTTTGTTATTGTCTGTGTGATGTATCTGTCAGTTGAGTTGTAGTCGTTTGAAATGCTGGGTATTTTACGGGCTATGGCTGTGTTGATGTTTGTGTTTAGTTTATCTATGTAGTTGTCGATTTCCTGTATTGTTAGGTTTATGTTGTTAGGAATTACTGTGTCGTCTATATTTATTAATTCTGTTTGGAATTCTTGCCAGTCTGTCTTGGAGAAATTGTATCTGGCTGTGGAGGTAGGCATTTCTATTTCTAATGGTTCATCTGTGTCAAGAGAGATTATCATCTCTAGCGCTCTGTGGTCACTGTCATACTCGTATGTGTTTAGTCTACCGGGGGCGGGAAGTCTGTGGAAATTCAGTCTATCGTCAGTCAGGCAGATATCAATGAATGAACCGCTAGCTGGGAAGGATGGTTCTGCGGAGTTTAGGAGGGTAACTCTGTATTGGATTTCGTTATTGTGCAGCCAGTTTTTTAGGGTGGTACCTCTATTGTTATTGTTGTGGTTGTGCCAGTCCGTGTGTTTCGCGTTTAGGTCACCGGCTATTATGTAATAATTGCTAGTTTTATGTAGGTCTAGTTTACTGAAAATTGCTGTTAGGTCTGGGGTGAAATCTTTATGTTTGCTGCCTGGCGCGTATGCTGCTATTAAGTAGAGATTTTTTTGGTTTATTTTGAGCTGAACTATAGTTGTTTCTAGTGCTGTGTTGTGGGCACAGTTTGGCTGGATTCTCTTGAATTTCATGGTTCGTTTTAATAAAATGCCAGTCCCCCCACCCTGTTTAGAGTTTGGTCTGTCGGACCTTATAAAATTGTAATTTTTAAAACTAACGTTGTGCCTATGGTTTAACTTCGTTTCGCAAAGGAGGACCGCATCCGGGTTGTGCTCTTCCAGAAATTCGGTTAGTGCTGCTCGTTTGTCGTTTGAAATGAGTGAATTTGCGTTTATTTCTAAGATCTTTAAGCTTTGTTGTGGTGTTGTGCCTGTGATGTGTGTGTTTGTAGGACTATTGATTGAGGAGTTGTTAAATGTGTATGGATTCATTTAAATGTTTATGTTATATGATTGTGCTATTTTGTTGATGTTATTGCTATTTAGTTGTATCAGTGATAACAAGTGTTCGTTTTGTGTTTTTATTGATGATTCTATTTGTTTTAATTGTGTTAATAACGTGTTTTGAGTTTGTGTTTGCTCGTTTGTATGGATTTGTGGTGTGTTTTTTTGGTTTGTGTGTATTTGAGTGTTGTTTTCTATATTTGCTGTGTTATTTGATAATATTTGACTGAATGAAATGCCTGCCTTTGTGAAATTTGAATTAAATTTGTGTTTTAAGTCTTTTTTTTCTTGAGTTTCTATTTTTCTAGCTTCTATTAGCTCTTTGAACTCTTTGAGTTTTGGGCAGCCTCTATATGAAGCCGGGTGCCCGTAGTTTTTGCAATTTACGCAATATGGTTGTGTCTTTTCTATCTCGGATGGGGACGCGGTGGATCTAGGACATTCGCCCGGGTTGTGATCATTTTCACATTTGACGCATCTGTACTTTAAATTGCAGTTTACTGCTACATGGCCTATTCTTTGACATCTCACACACTGGATGCGGTCTCTCTTTGTTATTGTTTCCCATTTCACAATCGTATGTAAAATAGATTTTACCTGACTCAGATTCTTAATAATACTACACGCCGATAATTGCACTAAAAATATAGGTAGACTTCTGCCTTCATCCGTTGCTCTTTTCGTCGTGAATCTCTTTACCGACATGAAAGTTAAACCTTCTGTATTTGACTTTCTCAAAGCATCAAGGATTTCTTCCGATTCATAGTTACCTTCTATGTTTTTTAGAATTACTGTAATATTTTTTCGGTTTTAGGTGTGTAGGTGAAAAATTGGACTTGAAGGTGTTTTAGTGTGTCATATGCTGTCTTGTAATCGTCTAAAGAGTGTGTTTGTAGTATCTGTTTGTTGGAGTTTATCCGTTTAATGTTGAAATCGCTTATTGAATTAGAGAGTTGTGCTACAATGTTTTTTGTTGTGTTTGTGTGGAGTGTTATTGGGGGCGGTTTTGAATTTTTCGCGGATGAAGGCAGACTCTGAGTATTTTTATTTATGACTAACGGTTGGTGAGGATTACCTGGTCCCTTGTTCTGAGAGAGCATTGGGTATGCGTGGGAGCTGCTGGGTCCTGCTATGTGTTGGGGTGTGAGGTTTCCTTGCTTGTCCTTTGAGTTGATGCCTGCTGTATTGTTCTGTGTCGGGTGTTTTCGAGGTTGGTCTTACAAGGAGAACCCCCGCTCTGTCCCGCACGGATTTTGTTCAGACTCTACAGAGTTATAGATCTCGTTCTCCTGATTACGAAAATACCCCATTATAGGCGCAGACGCTCAATAGTTTTCGAGATATTTGCAATTAAAGTTTCATAACAGTAAAATATCAGTTTTGTTCAGATTTTTACCAAGCAGTGGTCTGGTGTAACAGCAGTGAGCTGAACTGTTACGCCGCAGGCCCGGGTTCGAAACTCTTCGAGGTAGATTATTTTTAATTGTTTTTTTTCATGGAAAAAGCATTTTCAATGTTAAACAAGTTTTAAATAAAATATTTTTATTCGCTAAAGGACTAATTGAAAATGATACTTATTATTTTATAGAAGAAACACTAGATCTATTACTACATATTTACATATACAAAAGATAATAATTATAAAACAATAATAATAATAATAATAATAAATAATACATAATACACAAACAACAAATATAAGAACAACACATACAAAACACAAAATGGAATAAATATGAAAAATACAAAACACTAAATGCTACGACTATAAAAAGAAACTGACTGACGAACGAGATATGCATTTGGAATTTGAAAGATGCAAGAGGCAGAGCTAGTATCAAATCTCACGATAACGTCAACAGTTTACAGAAAGTTCTAAAGAGCGCAAGCCCCATAACTCGTTGCCAGATCGTAGCCAATAGATCTCTACACCGAAATCTTCGTCGACTAACATTACTGTCTTTTACAATAAATACCATTGTTGCACATAACAAAAATTATAAGTATTTGATTTCTATATTTACTCTACGTAACGTATATTGTTTATATTATACAAGCTACAGGAAGCGTGATGGCAAGCCACATTAACCGCTCTGATTACTATTCATTGCATTTATTCTATTTTGTATTTGTATTCATATTTATATTTGTTGTTTCTGTGTGTTATGTATTATTTTAATATTATTATTGTTTTATAATTATTATCTTTTGTATATGTAGTAATAGATCTGGTGTTTCTTCTATAAAATGATAAGTATCATTTTCAATTAGTCCTTTAGCGAATAAAAATATTTTATTTAAAATTTGTTTAACATTGAAAATGCATTTTCCATGAAAAAAAAAATAAAAAATAACACTGTCCAACAAATTTCAACTTTTTTTTGTGATTTCAATATACTGTTGGGTCCTTCTTATAGAGTTTTTTGCGCTGATTCCGAATCTGGTTTTAATTTTTTTCCTATACGTCCAGTTTTTGAAAATCATGGCTTTGAAAAAAAAACATATTTTTCAACTTTAAACAAATATTGTGATGTTATTATAAAAGATATTGAATTGTTGTTTACAGCAAACGATTCTGTAGACTTTCCTGAATACAGTGACATCCAATATTAATACATTATGATTGTTTAAACATGTTTAAACAATGATTAAAGACGGAGATGCACCACTTTTGCACCAATTTTTGCGGATATTTTCGAATTTATCTCAAAAAATAAGGGTCCAGCGAAAAATTGAACTATACCACGCGAAAGAGCAGACTTTTATCTTGAGAAACCCCCCTGTGAAGTTTGCATGGTCGACGTTTTTACCGAACCAGAAAGCAAAATATCTTCGCCCGACATGCGTTGACGCCAGTGGTGCTCTTCCACTAGCGCGGTCGTTCGTCGGGATACGGCGCGGCGCGCTGCGGTGAAACGGCGCGTGGCTATAAGCGCGCAATTATGTCAGCTTACTTAAATGTAATATTTTATTAAATGTTATACTATTGTTATTTATTATATATTAGTATATTTATTCTGTATAAATTATTTTATGTATTTTTTAATGTTAGTCTCTCGTTTATAGTATATTTAATACAAAAAATACCTTTTGTAACAAAAAAATAATTTATTCACACACTACACTATTACACTATTTACAATGCTAATATATATGTGTACACTATTCAGATATAATACACTACTAAAATACATATATTATATACAGAACAACTAAAATACTATAAATAACTATAAATGTTTTTTATGAAGTTTTATACGTAGCAATGCAGATTTGAAATGCTTGACACGACTGATGTCAACAAACACAAAGCCGAAACTGAACTCTGGCATCAGTTTTCTTTGGAACCAACACGATATTTTGAAATAAATGACGGTCTACGGACAACGGAATACATACAATGTAAGGAAAGTCTGCAATGCGGTGACTGAAAAATTTTATTTTCAGTAATTGTCGTCTTATCTATGTATTGTAATTATAGTGCCAATAAACACTCGAGATTCTTCCGAGTAAAATAAGTCCAAACACAATATAAACGGGACTATTTTTATTGACTTAAATACATAATTAAAATAGTTTGCTCCATATTAAATCGATATAGTGTATTATATCTGAATAGTGTACACATATATATTAGCATTGTAAATAGTGTAATAGTGTAGTGTGTGAATAAATTATTTTTTTGTTACAAAAGGTATTTTTTGTATTAAATATACTATAAACGAGAGACTAACATTAAAAAATACAAAAATAATTTATACAGAATAAATATACTAATAAATAATAAATAACAATAATATAACATTTAATAAAATATTACATTTAAGTAAGCTGACATAATTGCGCGCTTATAGCCACGCGCCGTTTCATCGCAGCGCGCCGCGCCGTATCCCGACGAACGACCGCGCTAGTGGAAGAGCACCACTGGCGTCAACGCATGTCGGGCGAAGATATTTTGCTTTCTGGTTCGGTAAAAACGTCGACCATGCAAACTTCACAGGGGGGTTTCTCAAGATAAAAGTCTGCTCTTTCGCGTGGTATAGTTCAATTTTTCGCTGGACCCTTATTTTTTGAGATAAATTCGAAAATATCCGCAAAAATTGGTGCAAAAGTGGTGCATCTCCGTCTTTAATCATTGTTTAAACATGTTTAAACAATCATAATGTATTAATATTGGATATCACTGTATTCGGGAAAGTCTACAGAATCTTTTGCTGTAAACAACAATTCAATATCTTTTATAATAACATCGCAATATTTGTTTAAAGTTGAAAAATATGTCTTTTTTTAAAACTCCATTTTCTCAAAAACTGGACGTATAGGAAAAAAATTAAAACCAGATTCGGAATCAGCGCAAAAAACTCTATAAGAAGGACCCAACAGTATATTGAAATCAAATTTGGTGTTGGACAGTGTAATTTACCACGAATGGATTCGAACCCGGGCCTGCAGGGTAACAGTTCAGCTCGCTGCTGTTACGCCATACCATTGCTTGGTAAAAATTTGAACTAAACTGTATATATTTTACGGTTATGAAACTTTAATTGCAAATATCTCGAAAACTATTGAGCGTCTGCGCCTATAATGGGGTATTTTCGTAATCAGGGGAACGAGATCTATAACTCTGTAAAGTCTGAACAAAATCCGTGAGGGACAGAGCGGGGGTTCTCCTTGTTAGCTGTATTTGTTTCCGATGTGTCCTGATTTTTTATTGGGGTTTGACTGTCCTTGCTTGGACAGGGTCTCTTTTGACCTGCTATTGTGAAGTCCTTTGGTTTATTACGGTCTTTGGCTGTTGATGTTGATGTCGTTGGCTGAGGGGCTGGATCTTCCATGTCCGTGTCTAGCACTGCGAATCTGTTTTTCGTGTCAATTATGCTTGGAGTGTTGGTGCGGTTTTTTTTCTTTCCTCTTCCAGTTCTTGGGTGAGTTTTAATATTATTTTGTTTAATTCATCAATTGTTTCTAAGAGCTTATCTAATTTCTTCTCGTTCTCCATATTTTTTTTGCTTCCTCTGATGTTTGTGCGTCGTTTGATTGTTTTTTTTTTTATTTTACCCATCTCTTGGGCATTTGTGGGTGATTTCACATTCGCGACTCCTCTTTTTATTAAGTTCGGAACAGGGTTGATACGTTTAGCTTGTTTGTTGATTTTTATCAGCTGATTTAACCGCTGTGCGGTTTGGGTTTCTATAGAATTATTGTCTATGTCGATGCATTTTGAAATGAGACACTTTGTGGGAACTGTAGTGGACTGTATTTGTTTATCACTTGCTGCTGTTGTAATTAATGGGATCGATGTGATTTTATCATCTTTGGTTTGATGACTCTTTTCTATTTCTGATGAAACGGGGGCTTCAGCCCCGCTTTTCGAGGCACTTTCGTGCTTAATTGTTTCGGAATTTGACAATCACTCAATATGAATTTTTGGTTTTTCTTGGTATCACTAGCGTCTTACACTGTATAATCACTCTGGTGTTTATCGCGCGTTTCGGCACTTAACGAAAACTTAGGGGTGGGTTATTTTTGGTACCCGAGACGCAGGCAGCAAACCGAGCACGTCTTACCCCTGCGAAGGTTCAGTGAGAACTGCGACTCTTTAGCCGATTGGCCCACCGACGATCTTATAAAACCATCGAAAATTTTGGTATACATATGTATCGCAAAGAATGACTCTCGTATAGCTTCTGGGCGATAGGCATACGCACGCAAAAACTGCAGCGACACCAACGCCGCCTGTGTCCCGAGACCGAAAAATAGTGGTCGAGCTATTTCCATTACAGCTTAAGCCCCCTGGTCACTGCTCTGAGAGCACACGGGAGTAACTTGGGAGCACGGGAGATGCTCTGAGAGCAAAGAGCTGTGCATGCCTGCTCTACAGCGTCAAAATGTAAACAAACGTCGCACCGAAACAGACTTACGTTGCAGCGCAGCGTGCAGGAATACGAAAAATTCAGTACAGTATTCGCGATAGTTTTTTGCAAATATCTCGAAAACTAAAAGCGACCCCGCTATATTGGAAAAGGAAAAAGCTGTTCAGAATGTGTTGCTGCATAACATATTTAAATTTCATCAAAATCGGAGTGGGCAGTACTTTTTTGTATAATTACCGAAAATTTACCTTCACCTCACCTTGGAGTGTCCACCGGGAAAAGTAGAAGTCCCACCACATAATGTCCCCCTCGGTACTGTAATTGTTGCGTATAATCAATATTTTTAGAGATATTCGTCTGTAACGCATTATAATGTTCACCCTGTATATGGATACACTGTATGCAGGGTCATCGCGTTAAATTATGTCACCATTTTTTAAGCATTTTCGGTAGTGAAATTAAAAAATGTTTTAAACAAAAGTTTATCAGTACTTGTTGAGCTACATGTTCGCAAAACAATCCTATGACGTCCAAAACATAAGTTGCCATTTAAAAAAATCAAGGTAACCTTCACTTTTTTATGTGAAAAGCATTTTCTCAGATTTAAGAATATGCGAACATGTAGCTCACCAATTACTGATAAGCTTTTGTTGAAAACATTTTTTAATTGTACCACTGGAAATACCTAAAAAATGGTAACGTTAAGTAGACCCTGTACAAAAAACTGATGAAAGGATTTTCTTTCTGACGAGTTTAATAAGAGATAAGATGAGATTGTTCTTTCATTTGTTTCAGTAACTAATTACGTGTATCTGTCTTGCGTATTAAGCTTTCAAATCATACCAGAGGTCTTGAACATGTCGATATCAAACAGCATCACTCGTTTTGTATATCATATTCGAGGTGAACTTTTTCTCGACCAGGATAAATATTATCCACTTATCTTATCATATTTGATTGTGATATTCATTTATGGAATGGTTGTGGTTACCGCCATGACTCTGCAGTGGATTATGATCATTAATCACGCATGCGGAATGTTCGCTATCTTTGGGTCAGTATTCAGGTGTATGTAAAACTACCTGTTATGCATTAAAGTAGCATGATTGTACCGATTCTTCCGTAGATATCGTTTGGAGCACGTGTTCCACGTCAGTTCGAGAAAACGTGACAGAAACGACAGTGTAAAAAAAATTCTCGTTCACACGGTCGAGTATCATAAACAGATAATTAAGTTAGTATGTCGGCGTTCTAATAGTTGTAAACAAAGTAAACAAATATTGCAAACAAACAAATATTGTGCGCATAATACCGCACGACCGAAGTGGAAACTTCTATGGCGATTGCACGCCTATTTCTTTCTCGCTCCGAGTTTACGCAAATAGCGTTTCACGCCGGAGCGTGACAAATCAGACTCATTCACATCACACCGATTGTATACGCGTTGCGTGCCTAAGGGTGCGCCTACAGTGCATCCTACGACCGACAGACATGGTGACGTCAGAGCCGTCTGGCAGACATTTCAAATGTGTGGGTAGGCCCAGGTAGGCCCGTCTGTGAGGCCCTTCTAGTTTCGTCCTGCATCAACCGACAGGACGGCCCTCACGCCATATATTTCGGTGCAGCGTTCACTTCAAATAATTTTCATGTCGCCAATTTTGAAGTATCCGTATTTTTAAAAACGGGTCCGTAAAGAGGACACTTGGGGCTATATTATTATTATTTTTTAAATTTTCTGGTGCTTTCATAGCAATGCACCTGTTTAAAACAATTGCAAAATAAACTATGAAAACAAATATTTTCAGAACTGAAATAATTTTTATTAAATACTCTAATGGTTTCACTATGAGTACCCAAAACTAAGTTTCATCAATTTGCTAGTTTAGCCGTTATAATTTAATGATAAACTTGTGACACACACCTCATATTACACGTCTGTAAAACCAACAGTTTTCAAGATTTCAAAGAATTCTTCGAGATACGTCTATATTTTGCTAAAGACTGCAACATATTCAAATTTGAACAAAATTCGAAACAGTAGTCCTATCTCGCATGGAAAGATTCATGTGCACTAATTGTATACATATAGATCAACTCTCATGGAAGTATGGATACTCGAAAATAATTAAAAATTAAAACAATTAGAAGAAACTGCGATTTACATAGATCAATCGTAAGCAAAAAAATTCAAATTGCAATTTTTGAGAGAAAACCTCTTTTAAATCCATTTAGTTCCTCATTACTTTATTGTCGGAGCCGCGAAGAAAGACTCAGACATCTCTCTATATCTCAATAGCAATTATGTGCTATAAACCTTGCAGACCTCCACGGTCAGTTTTGGGCTGCAGCTAATCATCTTGGGGTTTCCCGTCAAACCCGCACACCATGTGCAGTGACTCTTTTATCTGTCTTCCACCTGGAAGACACTTTTGGCCAAGTTGAGATGGGACACCTTTCATGTAGTGAAAAAACATTTTCAATTTGTTTATGTCCAACAAGTAGTCCAATACAATGCCCGTACGAAGCGATAGCGGAACAGCAGTGGGTTCAAAGTTGTGCAGAATTACAATTGAATTACTCGAGGAATCAGAATTATTAGGCCGAAACGAAAATTCTCGCGGTTTTAATTAAAATCAAAATAACAAAAACCGTAAGGACTTTCTCTCCGACCTAATACAAACTAATTGATTACATTGTAATTCAGTCATATTGTAATTTATAATTCATATCTTCATTCAATTAAAGTACAATGTAATTCGTAATTGCAATTGGAGTACAATTATAAAATAGCGGTACGTATTCTGAAGGAGGACGAGGAATAGAAACTACACCGCATGGACAGCAAACAAGAGCATAAGAAAGAAAAACATAAAAATATATCCGCACTTCTTCAAAGTTCTGACTATAATTTGGAGAGCTGTAGTTTAATGTAATATGTAATTCAGTGATGACGTAGATGAATTACTATATAATTGATATACAATGTAATTCAATTGTGTAATTGAATTAGGAAAACTCTGAGTGGGTTAAGATATTACACCGTTACCCGCCCACTACTACGCGATTGTCGGGGGTGGCAAGACGCCATCTCGTATGGGTCCGAACTGGTGACATTGTATTGATGCGAGCGTGAGAAGAAGGTTACCAGGCAGGACTACGGTGACGTGTCTCTAGGAACGAATGAGCGGCCGATTGGATCAGAGCGGAGGAGGCAGACCTCTTTTCACACGCATTTTCGGCTGTCGACGAAATATTGGCTACAGCGGCCACACATACCATGTAGAGTGCAACCTCGAAGTCAAAGCATTGGGATTGGGACTACGGGCGCGGCTGTGGTGGGGATAGGCAGACCTAGCGATCATAGGCTCGACTTGTTTATGTGCCGTTCCCGGGGCTGTTCTCTATGGAGAGGTTTATGACAGGTCATTACTATTGAGCTGGAAGTCGACACTTTCTCGGACAACTCGTGTTGACTTGTGTTAACTTAAAAATTACTTTACAGTAAAACATTATGAACAGGACGCGCTAAAAACAGCTTTCTGAAAAATAGCTTCGCTGTCGATCGCCCAATAATCGTACGTCGCACAGTGGTGCAAAATCCCCAAGGCATGGCAATAATTCGTTTATTATGTCATTTTTAAAAATCTATGTGTATTGAAATACATTACAGTATTAATGCATCGATCATAGATTGTAATAGAACCTAACCCAAACACTGACATTGGAAAGAACTGTGACATACATTTGAAGGAAAAAATTTTGTCTCATTTCTTTGTTGTTTTTGTGTATATGCACTCCTTGATTTTCGAAAGTTTCATAGTGCAGATATTATTCAGTGCGGTGAGTACATTACTTTAAATTATAAAAAATATAAAGCTAATTATTAATTTTTTTGTATGTTATTGAGTCTCCGAGTCCCACCGATTTTTATTTGTTTATAATCCAAAAGTTCGCGACTTTTTGTGACTTTCCGACAAAATAAAGTCACGATGGTTTTGGAAAGAGCGAGGTAAACGATTATTTCGAATCTACATTTATTAAGATTAAGATTTTTAAAACTAAGAAAATATGAAAACACTATCCGAATACCCAAAGTCACAAGTTTTTCATTAAATTATATCATAGTGTAACCATAAGAGTATTTAATAAAAATGATTTCAGTTGAAAAAATATTTGTTTTCATAGTTTATTTTGCAATTGTTTTAAACAGATACATAGCTATCATAGTACCAGAAAATTGAAAAAAAAAATTATGATAATATAGCCCCAAGTGTCCTCTTTACGGCCCCGTTTTTAAAAATACGGATACTTCAAAATTGGCGACATGAAAATTATTTGAAGTGAACGCTGTTTCGTCCTACGCCGGACGAAAATCAAAATTATTTGATTTTCCTCCTACGTCATCAGACGTCGAGGCCCCATGGGGTTTGTCCATTGTTACCCTTCTCGAAGTACCTGAAAAAGTTTCGGCTCCCCGTGATTTTGACCATTTCGTCAGACGACGGGCCCACTGTAAGCACATTTTCCGGCAAAGTCGGCCGTACTGGCACCAACACATGCCTCTCGAGGCGCTCGAAACTCTCGTCTGTGTGGTCGGTTGTAGGACGAAGGACGAAAACGGCTCCACTGTAGGCGCCACCCTAAGGAAGTTTTCACTTCAATAATACTCTACTGTTCTAGCTATGATTTTTACAGGTATATTGCTACAGTGAACTCTAATTATACAGTTTATTATGTGCCCCTCATGATCGTGGCAATTATTGTTCTCAGCACATTCTTAATTCAAGTAAGTTGATTTGAGTGTAATAACTACTCTGCGGATTTTATGCATTTATGACAAAAACGAATACATTGGATGTATCCAAGCAAGAAAAACATCTGAACAATCTAAAAATGTTATTGCAAATGTAAGAAAGTAATGTTACTACTTCCAACTCACGAAAGTTATTAAAGCTCCAAAGAAATGTTGTATGTAGCTCATGTATCTTACAATTAGTTTCGATAATTTTTATTTTGTAACTTATTAACATTCCAATGAAAAAGTTACGTCATTTAAGGTGGTATACACCCTGTAAGCCTGATAAAATGGAGTAACACTGTTTCTACATATAACGATATTGTAAAAAAAAGATTTTGGTAATTGTTTAGAAAGAGGGTTTCCTCTCAGATTTGGATGAAATTTAAGTATGTTATAGATTTCGACGTTTTGAACAACTTTTTCCTATACACGTTACCGCCGCTCGATTTTAGTTTTCGAGATATTAGCAAAAAACTATCGCTTATACAGTATTGAATTTTTCATATTGCTGCATGCTCCGCAGCAACGTAAGGCTATCCCGGCACGGCGTTTGTTTACATTTTGCTTCTAAACACGCTGCGGAGATGAGAAAGAAAACACAGTGTCATTCTAGTCATATACAGAGTGAGTGTACAAAGTATTCGTACACCTTTTAAAAACTAATAACTTTTTTATAATTGTACCAAACGACCTGATTTTTTATAATAAATTAGAAGCATTAGTTTACGAACTGATATGCAAAACAGATTTTCCAAAAATTACAATTTACAAAGTTGAATGCAAAAATGAAAAAGGCATTTTTTTAAACTTTTTTATTTGGGCCCTTAATGTGAAAATTTTAAATATTTGTTTTCTAGATCTATGTTCTTTATACACATGTTGAAAATTTCATCGAAATCGATTGACGCAGAAAAAAACAACAGGCATCGAAGGATGTACAATTCTGCGGATTTTAAGCAGAAACTGATCAAAAGACGTGGAAAACTACGATTTTCACCATTTTCAACTGCTTGTAGATCGTGTGTATGCTAATCGATTTCAATGAAATTTTCAGAATGTGTTTGACTAACATAGATCCACAAAAGATATATTTTAAATTTTCGTTAAGGACCCAAATAAAATAGTTTGAAAAAATGCCTTTTTAACTTCCCGATTTTATAGGGAAGTTATTGTAATGACCCCGAAAATCGAAAATCGATTTTTTATGTGTGTGTGATTTTTGTGTGTGTGTGTGCGTATGACCGTTTGTATGTTATCAAATTTTTCGTTAACGTTTTCAGAA
This sequence comes from Lasioglossum baleicum, assembly GCF_051020765.1. NCBI lineage: Eukaryota > Metazoa > Arthropoda > Insecta > Hymenoptera > Halictidae > Lasioglossum > Lasioglossum baleicum. Next base: position 5,302,945 of record NC_134945.1, read on the forward strand.
AAAGTAACAACGCGATCAGGATGATGAATGATGCAATCGATGTGCCCCGCTGTAACTTAGAGCTAATTAGATTTTGGTCCATTTTGGTCAAGTAGTTTTTTAGTTTTTTTAGTTCGTTTTAGTTAGTTTTTTTCGAAAGAAGTTCATTCAACAATGCAATTTATACGAGAGAACGGAAAGTTTCCACCGAAGAAACAAACGTAATTACACAAAAAATTTTTTTTGTACCTTATGGTGATGTTTCCGCTTACAATAATCGAAAATTATCCCAATGCAAGTGTGAGTTAATCGTCTCTACTCCCGAGAATACATTTTCAAAGAATATCGATGAAAGTACAAAAAAAATTTATATTACAATCTTTAAAAAAACAATCAGTTCAAAACGAATTATTAACTGAGATTAAATTGAAAATTATTATAATATAAACTATATGATAATTATTAATAACATTGATGTTGAAAACGGATTGGTTAATGGAGCACACACATGCGGAATATTAAAATTTATTACTTTTCAAGAAAATACTAAAATTCCGTCTATATTGTGGTTAGATTTTCAATTGGCCAGAGTAGGAGTGAAAGTAAGAACTCGTTATCGTGATTATATGAAAAATGCAAATATTGATCAAAATTTAACACCAATAATAAAAATATCGAATCAAGTAAATATGTCGAGTGAGGAAAAATATCAAATCACACGTAGTCAATTTCCAGTGGTTCCTGCTGAAGCGATTACGATTCATAAAAGTCAGGGACAAACATACGAGAAAGTATGTTTGGATTTTAAAAAATCAGAAAGGCGAACTTTACCAATGTTGTATGTAGCACTGAGCAGAGTTTCAAAATTGAGCGCGGTTTATACATATATTTTGGGACAATTTAAATTAACAGTATCGAAGAAAACCAAGATCAATACTGCAAACCCGGATAATGAGGAGTTGTATCGTTTGCGAAAAACTAATTAAGACAATTTATTTTGCAACATTAGTATGCTATAACAAGGAACCAAGCGAGCAACGAGCCTGCGATGTTCGTTTAATGCGACGCCATATAGCAAACATTTTGATAAGTAGAAAACTATTGAATTTCCTTGAAAACGTATAATCTTCTTAAAACGTACACTTAATAATGATAATAATATACTGCAACTAACGAATCGGGAAGTTCTTTGTGTGGCTCGTGGAGAGTCACACACCAAATCAAAAAAAAACATTAATAGCTATAGGTACTACTAGCCATGCGTACCACTAACCCTTTCGCAAGAGCAGTCCTATATCTGCGAGCTCGCGAAGCGAGCGAGCAAAAACAAACCTACTCGCGAGCGAGCGAAGCGAGCGAGCAACAATAACCCTCTAGTTCATTTTTGCATTTAACCTTGTAAATTATAATTTTTGGAAATTCTTTTTTGCATATCATTTCGTAAACCAATGCTTCTAATTGATTATAAAAAATCAGGTTGTTTGATACAATTATGATATAAAAAAGTTATTAGTTTTTAAAAAGTGTACGAATACTTTATACACCCACTGTATATACATATAGGGTGCTTCTGGATTTTCATATGCCTGGTCGGACCGGCCTGACGGCCAGCCCTCTCCGCCCCCCACCGCCTAGTAGTAGTAGTAGTAGTAGTAGTAGTCGTGGTAATTGCCGGGGAAAGGCGGGTCGGCCGCCCCTCGCTTCCTTAGGGCACACCGGATCTTAAAGGTCGTTGCCCACTATGACTGCCCCTCTGTATACCTGCGCCATCGCTCCGTCCCCGTTTTGGGTCTCTTCTGTGTATTTCAATGGGACTGCACCTACTATACCTGCCATGGCGCAGCAATAGCGCAGCCCCAGCGTGCCTACTCGTCGCCCCGGAAAAAGTGCACCCACTAGACTCTAGCGCGGATTGACCGCTCTGCTGCACCTCGCCGTTTTGGGTCTCTTCTGTGTATTTCAATGGGACTGCGCCTACTGTACCTGCAACGGCGCAGCAATAGCGCGCCTCGACAGAAGGAACATTCTCGGCGAGAATGTTTAGCTCGCCAGCACCGTTATTTCAAGGTTTATAATATTATATTGTTATAGTTTGTTGAATTCGTCTCGATACCAGTTAGAATATTATGAAATAAAAAATATATGTTAATGTTTAAAAAATTGAGGTAACCTTCAGTTTTTTATAAAAAAAAATTTACTTTTAATTTTTGATATCGAGATTTGTACAAAAGTGAATACTGATCAACTTTTGTTGGAAACATTTTTGCAGACACCATAAACAATAGTCTCTTTTTAATTTAATAAAAAATATCATTTGTAAAAAGTTTATATTTTATCACAAGGAATGCAGTAATCGTTGACTTTCATAGAAATTATTCGGGAAATCTAGTTTATTAAAAATATTAATTTGCATATGTTCTAGTTACAAATAATCATTATCGATGATGATCTGACTTGGACCTTATCGATGATAATTTGACTTAGACCTAATCTGACTCTCGCATGATCAGTAGCACAAATAAATTTCTGTCCTCGACAATGCGATTACTAATACTAATAGCCAAAAATTATTTCCATCATCGATAACGGCTCCTTATGACCACAAAGAATTGTTGTCGTTTATAACGGATATTTATCAGTCAAAGATAGTCTGTCATCGATAATAATTATTTGTAAGTAGAACATATGCAAATTAATATTTTAAAACAGTGGTCGGCACGGAGGAGACTCTGCAGGCCGGTCTCGGCTCGCGCCGCCTCCTTCTCCCACCGCACGTCTCGCTCTCCGTAACGGCCCTAGTCCTCAGGCCCGTACATATCCCAGACTGTATGAACTGCGCGTGGCGCATTAGGGTGACACCCGTATCAATAGGTTTCCACATTACCGTTGAGGTACTATTGTCAATGCGTTTTTTTTATGTGGTTTCCCCTGTAGGCCTATTCCACTCTGCTGCATGACAATTTCTGAAACTAACTTTGAACAATAAATGCGGAAGAGAGAGAGAGAGAGAGAGAGAGAGAGAGAGAGAGAGAGAGAGAGAGAGAGAGAGAGAGAGAGAGAGAGAGAGAGAGAGAGAGAGAGAGAGAGAGAGAGAGAGAGAGAGAGAGAGAGAGAGAACTACTTCTTAATTCCATTGCCAAAATCTTAAACAGTCATTCAGACAAACTTCTTCGTGGACGTTTAGATGTACTCGGAATATCAGATATATCAAATGAAAGATTAGATGTCGCGGCTCGCATCGCAGACGATAAAGAAGCGTCATTCAACCGGGTGCGCTTTTCCGATTTAATATTCCGCATTTTATAAAACGAACATACGCACAGATATGTCGATCCGAACATTGAAAAAATTCTCAGTGCGAAATTTCTGAGGAGAGGATATCTTGATTCATTTAATATTTTAAAAAATTCGACACTGTTTTCTTCCCTAGTCTTCAGAGGAACTTTTTGATGAAAATGGCGAAGTTCCTCTTGATACTCGGAAGCTTGTTCTTCGATTATGGCCGCGAGGGGGTTCTGAAATAGTCTGAAATCATTTTTAAGGGAATCGAAATCAGTGAAACGGTTATCGAAGTATTTGTCAAAGTTTTATATATATATATATATATATATATATATATATATATCTCTTTTCCGTGTTTATTGTTCAAAGTTCAAAGTTTATTGTTCAAATTAGTTTCAGAAATTGTCATGCAACAGAGTGGAATAGGCCTACAGGGGAAACCACATAAAAAAACGCATTTACAATAGTACCTCAATGGTAATGTGGAAACCTATTGATACGGGTGTCGCCCTAATGCGCCACGCGCAGTTCATACGGTCTGGGATAGGTACGGGCCTGAGCTGCCTCGAGGACTAGGGCCGTTACGGGGAATGGGACGTGCGGTCGGTGAAAAGAGGCGGCGCGAGCCGAAAACGGCCTGCAGAGTCTCCTCCGTGCCGACCACTGTTTTAAAACAACTAGATTTTCCGAATAATTTCTGTGAAATTCAACGATACTGCCTTCCTTGCGATATAATAATATGAACTTTTTACAAATGATTTTTTTTTTATTAAATTAAAAATAACTATTGTTTATGGTGTCTGGATAACAATTATCGCAAAATTGGCAGTATATTTTAAGTTATGTGAATACAATTTCTTTTATAAGTATTTAAAATTTGAAAATTAGTATAACTAAAATGGTCATTGACTGACAAATATACGAAATCGACGAACCAATTCTAGTGTTTGCGATCTTCATTTTAGTCGTTTTTACGAATCGTTAAGATCGTCTCTCGCATACCGTACGAACAGCACATTCAGCAACCGGCAAAACATTCTCGCCGAGAATGTCCCTTCTGTTGATGGAAAATTGCGGGAAAAAAATAAGATACGAAAACCGCGGGAATTTATTACACAACCCAATAGTTGCAAATAATCATTATCGATGATAGACGTTATCTTTGACTGGTAAACAACCATTATAAATGACAACAATTCTTTTTGGTCATAAGGAACCGTTATCGATGATGGAAATAATTTTTGGCTATTAGTAGTAGTAACCATTGTCGAGGACAGAAATTTTATTGGGCTACTAATTATGCGAGAGTCAGAATAGATCCAAGTCAAAATCATGTTTGTGGATATATCCGAAATAGCACGTTGATGTGGAAAACAAAGGAAGGACTCGCGCGAGCTTCGAAAATTTTCTTTTCGTCCCTCTAATGAAATCGTAGTCGTTACAGTTGTAACAGACCTGCAACGGGCAGGCCTGTTACTAGTAGAACCGGGTATCAAGGCGCACCGAAGGGAACCGAACCGAGCCGAAAGAAACCGATCCGAACCGGCGCGCACCACCGATACGCGTCACGCGCTACGCGACGACCGCACGACGAAACAGTACCGACGGGAGGACGAAAAACGGTTGTCTAGCACGCGGACGAGAACAGTCAAGAAGATTCGCGAAGTTTAGCGCCGCACCGCCGCCCGGCCCCGCCGAACGAATAGTGATAAAAGCTGCGACGCGACCGCGGGAGCGGCTTCTCCATCGAGACTCGAGTCGTATCGGTTCATTCCAGTAAGTATCCCTTGCAGTGCCGAACTACGTAGACAGAATACGGCGCACCGCCATCTTGTTAACCAACGTTCCTGTCCCATGGAGGTATCCCGACGGTGACGAACTACGTTCCACCAAGGTAGAGTAAGGCGTACCGCCCCTCGGAACGAGTCAAGGTGTAGCCCCGGCTACCTCGTCACGACGTACCGTCGACGGGAACGAACGTCGAGCACGATGAACCATCGCTCGTCGCGGTAGAATCCCCTGAGAGGACGTAAACGCACGGCGTCCCGCCACGTTGAAATCCAACCGACCAGACTCAGGCCGGGAGCCCTCCTCCTTCCTGAAAACGCCCTGTTTCCTGTAGCACAGCCAGAGCACGACGTACCGTCACTCTTTCTCTTGCCAAGGTGCACCACTGGCGAGCCCGTTAAGGTGTACCGCCGACGGGAACGAACGACGAGCATGACGAACCGTCACTCGTCGCCGTAGACCCGCCCGAGAGGATTATGGCGCATGGCGAACCGCCACGTCGCATATCCGAATGCCCAGACTCGGGCAGGGAATTTCCATGCTGTCCTGATTTCCCAGTTACCGGTCCCGAAATACGTGCGCGTCGTACCCGAGAAAGTAACGCGTCCTGTACCTGAAAACCGCGACGTACGCGCCCGAGAAAATAACGCGTACCCGTACCCGAACGCCGCGGTTACCGAGTGAACCGTCGCGAAAACGCGATTCCGAAAACCCGCGAGCGCGGACTCGCCGGCAGCGAGCATGTCAGTGAAAACGCCGGTGTCGTTATTTTGAACCCGTGTACCACGTCCAGTTCCCCATCGACATTTTCCTCTCGTCGAACATCGAACTCTGGATCGGCGAGCTATATTGACGAAGCAGGACATCTCCGACGTGACGACGGAAAACAGGTTGTTACACAGTAAAATAAGAAGCGATTGTGTAGGCAGTGCTAAGTGCTAATGTTCGCCACTCGAAAGTAACTGCGCCCAAACCCCGGTAATCCGCAATAACCAAATCACTTCAGCGTGTCTTTAGAATACATTAACTATCGCCAGAAAACTCCGAAAAAGTCCACGATGTCACCGGTCATAAAGCAATAAAAACTCGACCGTACGCCCCAACATTATTACTATTGTCGGACTCGCACCTGGACCGTCTACCTGCGTATAGTGAACTGGTGCCCTACCGTCGAACCTACAGAGGTGTCTTGGCAAAATATCTTCGCTCGACACGAGTTGCCGCCAGCGCAGTGGTGTTCACCACTAGAACGGTCTGGATTAGCTCGTTCGACGGGTTACGGCGCGACGAACGACCGCGCTAGTGGTGAGCGTCACTGAAAGTTCTGGCGCGGTGCTGGCGCGGTGCTAGAGCAGTCTAGTAGGCGGAAAAACTACCAGCGCAGCGTCAACTTGCGGACGGAGCGATGGCGCAGGTATACAGAGGGGCAGTCATAGTGGGCAACGACCTTAAAGGTCTTTGCCTACTAGACGCCTCCTCTGCCTACCTGCGCCATCGCTCCGTTCCCGTTTTGGGTTTCTTCTGTGTATTTCAATGGGACTGCGCCTACTATACCTGCGCCTGCAGGTATATGGCGCCATTGCAGGTATAGCAGGCGCAGTCCCATTGAAATACACAGAAGAGACCCAAAACGATACAGAGGGGGCGTCCTAGTGGGCAAAGACCCTTAATCACCAGTATCACAATTGGCGCTGCCGGCACTCGGCCCTTTTGCGGGTTGCAGTTATCCACGTTTTTCAGCCGTCCCCTCTGTTTTATTCGGCCCGGGCCATTTTCAGAGTCGTCGACCTACTAGACAGGTCGGTCATCATTGATGAGACGGGCCATGCTACCTAATTTGTCAGTTTTTGAGCTGTTTTACGGCTCGGTATGAACGTCGGGCCCCCTCACCTTCAGACCTGCAGGGTGTTTCGCCTGCCCTTTCAGACTCCCCCCACTTCACCATATTTTCATGTCGAATGTGTCAAGTTTTGAAGCCCGTCCCTACTCTGTTTCCGGATAGTCCAGAAACCTGCCCACACCCTTCCCTAGGGCTAATCCCTCCGCCTGTGCTATGAGTCTATTGGGAGTACAAGTGCAGAGGACCGCGTATTATTTGACCATTGGGAAGAAGTTACTGCTACTTCGGATCCAATCCGACTTCATCGAAATCACGGCTGGGCCGAGATATCAATTCCATTCGGTCTTCACCTGCCGAACCTATTTCGCGATGGGGTTGAGAAGAAAGGGTTCACCAACTTCACCGAAATCTGTCTCCTGAGAGATTTTGATATAAGGTTCATCGAGATCTTCCTTCTTGGGTGGGCTTGACACATCCTAGAAAATATGGCTGATTGTTTGGATGTGACCATCATCCTCGGTTCTGGTCGGTGTTCAGCTATTAGCTCCGTCCACCCACCTTTCCCTTAAAGGTTCTTAATTCCGTTTGCGTTTCTTGATTCCATTTTTTAGTAGGGTCCGTGCCCAGTTTCCACAGTGGTACCACCATTTGTTCGCTGACCACCCCCCTTTCCTTACTCTATTCCCCAAACAGGGGAGATTGAGCAGCGGCGGGTGGGTACCCGTAAGGGTTTATGAGGCGGGATGGCCAACTTGGGCTTCCAACAGTTCACCGATTCCCTGGATGAAGGGGAAATTGTTGCCATTGGTTGCCCTATGACCCCGACAGTAGGTACTGAGCCCGTAGCAGGAGAAAAAACCACCTTGGAAATTTATGCCACACCCGAGAATCGAACCCTGGCCTTCCTGCTACGATCAGACACTCTACCACCTGAGCCACTGACCCGCCTCCCCCTAACTAATTCTGATCTCATGATTTTTCTATTGCTAGTTCAAATTCTGTATGACGGCTATATAGAATGAAAAAAATTATGCGATCAGAATTAGTTAGGGCTAGGCAGTGGGGGGCGGAGAAGGCCGGCCGTCGGGCCGGCCCGACCACGCATACGGAAATGTATTAGTAGTCTTTCAAAATTGAAAGCTCGCCCTATACAGGGTGTCCCAAATGTGGTATACTTAATTGAAATGGGAGGTTCCTGAGACCATTCTAAGAGACATTTTCCTTTGCACCAATGTCAACTGCGGCTTTGTTTAGGAGTTATTAACGAAAAACACGGACCAATCAGAGCGCGCCCTAGACGCGCGATGGCACGTTCAGCCCGGCGCGCCGGGAGACGAGCGCGGTGTAACGCCGCGATGCCGTAACGAACAAGAGTTTCTCGAGATTATGTGAATCTTCCCCGATTTGGATGAGCTTTGGATATGTTGTCAAGACCATGATTCTGAACAACATTTCCCTTTACAGTTTTTGTCGGCCGGCTTTAGTTTATGCGATAAGTAACTTGTAATTGTAAATCGATCGATGTACTATCTGAACTATCTCCTCTCCGATTTCGATGAGCCTTGAATATGTTGTCAAGACCATGATTCTGAACAACATTACCCTTTACAGTTTTTGTCGGTCGGAAGAACTTTACTTGTCAATTCATATGGGTGGATCTCTTTACCCTACTTACGGCAACTTTACCCGAACGAGGGAAAAAGCAGAAACTGATTGTATTAAAACCTCACTTATTCAGCCGTAAATCCATTTGCTGCTTCGAAATGTGTGTCACTGGGTCACTCGGTGACGAACTGCACAGATGTCTTCAGGTATACGACAGTACCGAAAGCTAAGGGACGTACGGCCAGGTCGACGAACTGCACAGCCGGTGGTAAAAGGCCTAAGGGATGCGCGGTCAAGTCGACGATCCAGAATTTCACTTTCACTTTCGAATCGATAAATAATTCGTATGTTTATTTCACACAGATGCCTTGAAATTTTTCCACACTCACAATCACTGTTCACATTTGTCAACACATAGTTATGCACTAATAGTAATTGCCATATCCCTTGTACTGCTGCACAAATCACAACAATCAGGTAATGCAATCACTAGACTGCGGATTTCATGCATTTGCAGCAAACATGAGTAGGTGCATTTTAAGACAGTAGAGAGATTAAAATAATTTCAAAACACCATAGTATTATTTTCAACTTCTTAAAATGATCACAGTGAGAATCAAATATCTGTCTGGCTCCTGTCCCTTGTAATAGCGGCAGCCAACATTAATGTTGCATAAAGATCCGTAGTCTAGTGATTAGTTTAAATATTACTATCAAAAACACAGCTAATAGCAACCGTTAGCTTTGAATTGACAAGTCTTTGGAGATGTTCTCTCTATCGCGGCTCGAACGACACTGATTTTCCGCAAGATTTTTCTAAAGAATTTAGGAAGGGCATTTAGAGTGTCGAAATTCGAAATGTGCACGCTGTAGCACGAGAACGACGGGACGGTTATACGAAAAACAGAATGCGAGAAGGACCGCTGTAAGCTTTGTGGCAAACACATGTTTAGTTTTTCCTGCAGGTTGGTACGCAGAGTCGATGGGTAACTGTTCGAAAACGTCATCCGTCCTTTTAGCCAGCAAGGGGTAAAAATGTCAGGTCAGCGTAGCATCCCTATTGTCCTATACCTTCCTTAAGAAACTTTCTAAGAGAAGGACAGACGACGTTTTCGAACGGTTACCCATCGACTCTGCGTACCAATCTACAGGAGAAACTAAACATGTGATTGCCAGCGGTCCTTCTCGTATCCTGTTTTTCGTCCAACCGTCCCGTCGTTCTCGTGCTACAGCGTGCATTTCGAATTTCGACACTCTAAATGCCCTCCCTAAATTCTTTAGAAAAATCTTGCGGAAAATCAGTGTCGTTCGAGCCGCGGTAGAGAGAACATCTCCAAAGACTTGTCAATTCAAAGCTAACGGTTGCTATTAGCTGTGTTTTTGATAGTAATATTTAAACTAATCACTAGACTACGGATCTTTATGCAACATTAATGTTGGCTGCCGCTATTACAAGGGACAGGAGCCAGACAGATATTTGATTCTCACTGTGATCATTTTAAGAAGTTGAAAATAATACTATGGTGTTTTGAAATTATTTTAATCTCTCTACTGTATTAAAATGCAACTACTCATGCTTGCTACAAATACATGAAATCCGCGGTCTAGTGATTGCATTACCTGATTGTTGTGATTTGTGCAGCAGTACAAGGGATATGGCAATTATTATTAGTGCATAACTATGTGTTGACAAATGTGAACAATGATTGTGAGTGTGGAGAAATTTCAAGACACACATTTCGAAGCAGCAAATGGATTTACGGCTGAATACGTGAGTTTTTAATACAATCAGTTTCTGTGCTTCTTCTCTTTTTTTACGATAATCTCGTAAACTAAAGCCGATCGCCAAAAAGTCTAAAGAGAAATGTTGTTCAGAATAATGATCTTGACCACATATCCAAAGCTCATTGAAATCGGAGAGCATTCACATAATCGAGAAACTCTTGTTCGTTGCGATGTCACGGCGTACCACCGACACTCGCTTGTCGGCGCGGTGTGGCGCGGCCGTCCAGGGCGCGCTCTGATTGGTCCGTGTTTTTCGTTAATAACTCCTAAACAAAGCCGCAGTTGACATTGGTGCAAAGGAAAATGTCTCTTAGAATGGTCTCAGGAACCTCCCATTTCAATTAAGTACACCACATTTGGGACACCCTGTATATGTGTAGGATTTAAATCGTAAATTGAATAATACGTTCGTAAACTCGAAATGTTTTAATACGAAATTTGAATTATAACAAATACAACTAATTAAATTATCCCGTCTGAATCTCCGTCTGAGATCAAACACGTCTTTTCGTTTTCGTACGTCGAACCGGAATGACAAAGAAATCGCATATTACAAATATGAATAACGAAATCGATAAACATAATAACAGATATCGAATCGTCGCGTCGTTACAGTTACTAACGTCGTGACATTCAACGGAATTCTCGCCGCTCAGAGATGGTATCTCCCTACATATGTATACATCGATACGGCGAGACAATCATGTTCCTTCACGGTGCATACGATCACCATTTAAAAATCGCGAACAAGTGATACACAAAGATCTGATCGTGAAATGAGTTAATGAAAATAATAATGGATGAATTAGTAAGCAGACTTCATTCCAATTTAGTTCATCTACTAAAAACATTGATGTTTAGGTGTATATTGCGATCAACGGCACTTCATGTTTTCAAGAAGTATTTCTACTCGCAACGTATTTTGCTATATGTCTATGCTATATTTTCGTCGATGCTGTTGTGGCGCAGAAGCTCATAGACGCCAGCTCCAATGTTTTTCGTCAAATGTGAGTACATAATTAACCAATTTGCTTTGATTTTTTTTCATACGAACCTTATTATACAGGGTGTCCCAAAATTCGTGAAAATCCCGGAAGGGGGTGGTTCCTAAGACCATTTCAAGCGACATTTTCCTTTTGCAAAAATGTTATCCGCGGCTTTGTTTAGGAGTTATTAACGAAAAACACGGACCAATCTGAGCGCGACCTAGAAGCGAGTTGCCACAGTCGGCCAATAGACATTTGTCGCTCCGGGCCACTGTGGCAACTCGCTTCTAGGTCGCGCTCTGATTGGTCCGTGTTTTTCGTTAATAACTCCTAAACAAAGCCGCGGATAACATTTTTGCAAAAGGAAAATGTCGCTTGAAGTGGTCTCAGGAACCACCCCCTTTCGGGATTTTCACGAATTTTGGGACACCCTGTATATAGTATAAAAATTGTGTAATGCGGCTGCATAATTATTTGTCTAGTACAGTAAAGTTCCATTTTAAGTTAATACTCGGTTGTGTTGTGACATAGATCGGGACCGGACACTATTTTTTGTGGCTTCGTCGACCGCGCCGAATGTAGAAAAGAACAGCATGTTAAAACGGCAAATAACTACGTAAAAAACTTCTTTATTTTTTACTTGTTTTTAATGAAATTTTACCAATATATTTGCGACATTTTTCTGATTAAAATGACACCAAACAAGACACAATTTAGCCCATATTTACTGTACATGTAAAGCATAACTTACAATTTGTCTTAACATCTTGAAAATTATGTTCTCAAAGAATTAGACTAAGAATTTTGCAAATTAACGGAGTTACGGCCCGTAGGAGGTTTTTAAACGACTCATTTTAATCAGGAAAATTATTAAAAATAAAAATAAATTTTTAAAAAATACCGCGTTTTTAAAACGGACTAAAAAGTATAAAATAAATTTTTAAAAAATGGACTAAAAAGTATAAAATAATTTTTTATAGCCCCATACAGATTCCTAACCCCGTACAGATATAGTCCTGAAAATTTGTGATTGTGAATTTTTAGTAGCTATGAAAATACTTGTAAGATTTAAAACGAAAAACGTGGGGCGCATGAAATAGATAATTGATGCATGAACACCTAAATCACTAACAATTCTAATGCACTGCAAATGATATGAACTGTTGTGCGAGTTTTCTCAGCGGTAGCTACTTTCTATACTCCTTATTATGTATGTATTATCTTGCGCTCCACGTTTTTCGTTTTAAATCTTACAAGTATTTTCATAGCTACTAAAAATTCACAATCACTTTTCAGGACTATCTGTACGGGGTTAGGAATCTGTATGGGGCTAGAAAAAATTATTTTATACTTTTTAGTCCGTTTTTTAAAAACTTATTTTATACATTTTAGTCTGTTTTAAAAACGTGGTATTTTTTAAAAATTTATTTTTATTTTTAATAATTTATATCTCCTAAACGCATAGGCTTTAAAAAAATTTTTTTTTTAATATTGCATTGTCATCCAGTTCTGAGCTATGTTTAAAATTTCAAGCCTCTAGCTCATCGAGAAGTTAGTTTAAAACATAGACATATAGAGATAGACTGCGCGGCCTGAACGAAGCGCTGAAGCCCACAATGGCGGCGTGCGAGAGAGAGAGAGCATTAGCCGGGGTCCATAGCGCTTTCTTTCTAATTGATGTGTCGACACATCATATAGAAAGAGAGCGCTATGGACCCCGGCTAATGCTCTCTCTCTCACTCTTTGTACCGCGCGCCGCCATTGTGGGCTTCAACTCGCCCATAAGACGGCGCAGTCTATCTCTATATGTCTATGGTTTAAAATCAATTGCAAAATTTGCCACCGAACAGACAAACAGAAAAACAGACAAACAAGAAAGCGAGCTAATAAAAACGTGGCAAAATGTGACAAATATCTGGAGAAAGGTTGTAAAAGAAGAAAGTAAAAATAAAAAAGTTAGCATCGCATTGGTATTTTAAACAATATAATAAGTTTTGAATTTTTGCCGAACGTCTTGGTCGCTGTTTCTATTTCTTTTTCACTCGCCATCCTCTTCTATGTCCTAAAGTTACTCTATACAGTCGATTAAACCACTAAATACAGTTGAAATTATATCGTCTTTAGTGTCATTCTAATCGAAAAAATGCCACAAACAAGTTGGTGGAAGCCCCATAGAAATATAAAGAAGTTTTGTATTAGATTCCGCGGCATGTTTACACTGCTCGGTGACCGAGGCAGCTCGAGCTTCTTAGCCCCTCGCGGGATATGCACCCCAGTGGAAGGGGTAGGCGAAGTGACTTAGAACAGCCATCTCCGTCGTGCTTAGATAGCGACTTTACTGTAGTAGTACCTATATTACTGTAGTGTAATAAAGACAAAATAACGATACATGTCTCAGTTACTACGGTGAATGGTACAATGCATCGATCTCAGACCAAAAGACGTTGCTGCTCATTATGCAAAATTGTATGGAACCAATCACCATCACAACCGCCAACATTCTAACAGTATCGATGGAGAAGTTCGGCATGGTAAGAGATACCGCATAATTAGTCGTGCTGTTGACTACATAACATTGTTAAATACATTACGTCTTTATTTATTGAAGGTTGTCAGAGTTTCGATGTCCTGTTTCACGATGCTCTACTCACTTTCATGATCACTAGTTGACCATTGGAGATGTCAAAGTTCTTGGGTTTCGATAGGATACATGTTGTACTATGCTATTACGGGTGAAATAAAAGAAACCAAACGGTAGCAAACGTTAACGATGCGACGATACAGCCATCGTTCCAGGCTTATCGCCGCCCAGCATGCTTACTCTAAATTTTGTGTCATTATATTGATGCATGAACTATATCGTTTTTTTTACTTTGTATTCGTCTTATCTGATGTATTATTATTTCATGATTTTTAGTATAAGCAAATTCAACTATTGCCCAGTAAGCAAACATGGTCGATTTTGGATGGACATCTACGCGCGCATAAGTAACGCATTCTGTCGGCAGAAAAACCGGGCATCGGCCCGCAGCTTGTGCCGGCTAGAAGACAGGACCGAGCGGCCAGAATTGTACCCAATCAGCTTCTCTGCTTTCTACCCGGTCTTTTTAGTGTCTAGTTAGTTTGGGACAGGCTCCGTCCGGCACCAAACTAACTAGACCTTCACCCGGCTTATGCGCGCGTAGATACCCGTCCGAAATCGAACATTTTGCTTACTGGATAGGAGACAATTTCATATCTATAACACTGTCCAACAAATTTCAACTTTTTTTGTGATTTCAATATACTGTTGGGTCCTTCTTATAGAGTTTTTTGCGCTGATTCCAAATCTGCTTTTAATTTTTTCCCTATACGTACAGTTTTTGAAAATCATGGCTTTGAAAAAAAAACATATTTTTCAACTTTAAACAAATATTGTGATGTTATTATAAAAGATATTGAATTGTTCTTTACAGCAAAAGATTCTGTAGACTTTCCCGAATACAATGATATCCAATATTAATACATTATGATTGTTTAAACATGTTTAAACAATGATTAAAGACGGAGATGCACCACTTTTGCACCAATTTTTGCGGATATTTTCGAATTTATCTCAAAAAATAAGGGTCCAGCGAAAAATTGAACTATACCACGCGAAAGAGCTGACTTTTATCTTGAGAAACCTCCGTGTGAAGTTTGCATGGCCGACGTTTTTACCGAACCAGAAAGCAAAATATCTTCGCCCGACATGCGTTGACGCCAGTGGTGCTCTTCCACTAGCGCGGTCGTTCGTCGGGATACGGCGCGGCGCGCTGCGGTGAAACGGCGCGTGGCTATAAGCGCGCAATTATGTCAGCTTACTGAAATGTAATATTTTATTAAATGTTATACTATTGTTATTTATTATTAATTAGTATATTTATTCTGTATAAATTATTTTATGTATTTTTTAATGTTAGTCTATCGTTTATAGTATATTTAATACAAAAAATACCTTTTGTAACAAAAAAATAATTTATTGACACACTACACTATTACACTATTTACAATGCTAAAATATATGTACACTATTAAGATATAATACACTATATCGATTTAATATGGAGCAAACTATTTCAATTATGTATTTAAGTCAATAAAAATAGTCCCATTTATATTGTGTTTGGACTTATTTTACTCGGAAGAATCTCGAGTGTTCATTGGCACTATAATTACAATACATAGATAAGACGACAATTACTGAAAATAAAATTTTTCAGTCACCGCATTGCAGATTTTCCTTACATTGTATGTATTCCGTTGTCCGTAGACCGTCATTTATTTCAAAATATCGTGTTGGTTCTTAAGAAAACTGATGCCAGAGGTCAGTTTCGGCTTTGAGTTTGTTGAAAAATCAGTCGTGTCAAGCATTTCAAATCTGCATTGCTACGTATAAAACTTCATAAAGAACATTTATAGTTATTTATAGTATTTTAGTTGTTGTGTATACAACATATGTATTTTAGTAGTGTATTATATCTTAATAGTGTACATATATTTTAGCATTGTAAATAGTGTAATAGTGTAGTGTGTCAATAAATTATTTTTTTGTTACAAAAGGTATTTTTTGTATTAAATATACTATAAACGATAGACTAACATTAAAAAATACATAAAATAATTTATACAGAATAAATATACTAATTAATAATAAATAACAATAGTATAACATTTAATAAAATATTACATTTCAGTAAGCTGACATAATTGCGCGCTTATAGCCACGCGCCGTTTCACCGCAGCGCGCCGCGCCGTATCCCGACGAACGACCGCGCTAGTGGAAGAGCACCACTGGCGTCAACGCATGTCGGGCGAAGATATTTTGCTTTCTGGTTCGGTAAAAACGTCGGCCATGCAAACTTCACACGGAGGTTTCTCAAGATAAAAGTCAGCTCTTTCGCGTGGTATAGTTCAATTTTTCGCTGGACCCTTATTTTTTGAGATAAATTCGAAAATATCCGCAAAAATTGGTGCAAAAGTGGTGCATCTCCGTCTTTAATCATTGTTTAAACATGTTTAAACAATCATAATGTATTAATATTGGATATCATTGTATTCGGGAAAGTCTACAGAATCTTTTGCTGTAAAGAACAATTCAATATCTTTTATAATAACATCACAATATTTGTTTAAAGTTGAAAAATATGTTTTTTTTTCAAAGCCATGATTTTCAAAAACTGTACGTATAGGGAAAAAATTAAATGCAGATTTGGAATCAGCGCAAAAAACTCTATAAGAAGGACCCAACAGTATATTGAAATCAAATTTGGTATTGGACAGTGTAATCTATAGCTAGTAAATTCTGAATTTGTGACCAACGAGACAGTTTTTGGTGAATAGGTAATATCCACTTTAAATCATGAAATAATAATCCATTACCTTCTTGAAAAACTTGTGTTTTAAGTACCAAGAAATCAGACATATCACTACATACAAATATGCAAAACTATCTTTTCGAATTTGTTGTTTCAATACTACAACGGTTTGAAATTACAAGCTTTTCTTCACAATTGCTTTATGCTTGCTTAAGGAATCGCTAATTAAATCAAGATCAATAAATTCTCTAACCAAACTTTTATGGTTTTAAATAATTCTTTCTCTGCGCTCTACTGAACTGGGAGAGATGTTGCCTTAGCCTTTAGGTCTTTCCTCGATACCTGGTTAGTAAAAGTATGAGCTAGTGTTGGTATAAATTGCACACCCGCACGTAGTTTATAAGCATCCGGAAATTTATTCTCCACAAACAATATCAATTCCTCCGCGGTCACCTGAAAATTACAATAAGCTCTTATGTTCAACTTGTGAATTTCTTTTACGGTACCTCCAGGATTGTTTCAAATAATTACGCGGCATCATTACACTGCTTGGAGACCGTAGTGGAGTGGGTAGGCAAGGGAGAATTTTCGTGGAGAATCTCAGGGATAAATATCGCGACTTTAGTGTAATTACTAATTAGTAATAGTGAAACTTTCAATAACGTCGTATGTCATTTCCATAAGAGATAAGTTAGGTAAGAATACCTGCACAATGGAAAATTGTTTTTATAAATTAAACGTGATGTAAGAAAAATAACAGCATGTAAACTTCAGAAAAACTCTAATTTCCTTACCGGTATATGCGGAGGTATTTCATCTTCAACGACGCGAGCGTGTCAACTTTTTATAGGAAATGTCATTGTAATTTCTAATATAGAACACATTCGAAATAACTTGTCACTTTAGTTGAAAAGGTCCTATGAATAATTAACCCTTAGCACTTGAGTGGTAACTCGGAGTCGGCGCTAAAGATTACTATGTATATCATTTTTCAAAATATTGTTTAGATTATTAAGTATGTTGATATCTAATCAATTACTAAACTATTTAAGTATTGTATGAGGTATTATATCAATTTTATATTCACACTAAATCTACTACGAGGGGACAAATGACCCATTTTAGATTTTTTATTTGATAATTATTGAAATTGTAAAGGTGTTTTCATGGGTATTTATTGAATATATTTTTTGACTCTAGTATATACATACTATAGTAAAACTCGTACAAAATATATAATAAATAAATTTAATATTGTTATTTTTATAATACGTATTATGTATATATTTCCTTATTATACTTCATTTAACTATAATAATACTTATTATATCTCAACTCTGTCTTTGCAAGTTGCTTCCCGGAATCGGTAAACGTTTTCAAATTATTCGACGGTATTTACTAGACACGTGTATACAGGGTGTTTCGTACTTTTCCGGCAAGATTGTAGGAGCATGATCTACAACTTAAAATACGAAAAAAATGTTATATGAAGTTTAATTATAAACGCTTTGTACAATATTACAGGGAAATATTGAATGTAGCCTGAATACATAGTGAATAATACGGAAGGTCGATTGTGTTTACTTTGCCTGTAAATACTTAAGAGATATTTCTTGATCAGAAATCTGCCGTACTCAGGCTACATTTAATATTTGCCTATAATATTGTAATAAAGCGTTTATAATCAAACTTCATGTAACATTTTTTTCGTATTTTCACTTGTAGATCATGCTCCTACAATCTTGCCGGAAAAGTAAAAAACACCCTGTAGATGTTCGCCAGCGTTTACTACATAAAATTACCTCTTGGTAAAATTTACGGTATATCGGAAATT
Source organism: Lasioglossum baleicum (assembly GCF_051020765.1). Classification (NCBI taxonomy): domain Eukaryota; kingdom Metazoa; phylum Arthropoda; class Insecta; order Hymenoptera; family Halictidae; genus Lasioglossum; species Lasioglossum baleicum. Next base: position 5,321,380 of record NC_134945.1, read on the forward strand.
ATAGGTTGGAATTTTAAAGAGAGACCGCGATTCCATCTTTGGAGTGGGGTGACAACAGTTGTGTTCCACCGGCCGTTCATGAATGGATGTCTTCAAGACTAGGTATTTCAAGTATTGCCGGATGCAGCTGTTGTTCGTCGGTATGTGGCCGTACCAAAACAAGTTAGCTGCAATGTCCATAAACATATGTCTAATGGTACTGGCAGCAGTTTTTATAAATGCCGAGGTAAAATTCAAGTTCATAGGAATATGTAGTGATAAACGCATTGGAAGATTCAATAATGTACTCTTTGTCAGTTGTAATAACTGAATTTGTTGCAAGAAGGAATACATAAACATATCCGTTTTCATTAATAATCAGTCGTTCACATCGAATCGTAACTACAATATCTGTGTCTTACAGTATTTTTAAAGAATAGAGGTAACGTAAAATGTGATCTTTTAGAATTAGTTTGAACAGATATACAGTAAATCCTGATTTACTGTCCAACAGCTGTGTTCTGCACGGAGAGTGACCGTATAGGGACACTAGCTTTTTATGACTGCGTCTACCGCGCCGAGACTTCAATAGAGAACCAAACATAGACAAACACAGAATGAAATACGGATCGCGTGGCCGAAGCGTGTCGCCGTAGCCGGCACAGTTCAAAGAATGTCGCATACGCTGTTCTTCGTTGCATTTGAAACTTTCATCGTTGATTGAACCACTAAATACAGTTGACATTATATCGTGTTTGGTCTTGTTTTAATCAGAAAAATGCCGGAAATAAGTTGGTAAATGTCCCATAAAAAAGTAATGAAAATTAAGAAGTTTGAACATTCAATTAATGGTATCAATGTAATAGTATTCACACTGATATACTCGAGCCGGGATCAATCATCGCCGCCGCGCGGCGCGGCGCACAGTGGGGTATTTGGCCCGAAAAAGTGGAAAAAATTCGATTTCTAAATTTTTGCGTATGGCATAAAATTTTTGCTGTTCGTTGTAGTTAAAGGTCTGAAGAATAAGGCTGCAATATTATTTTTTCTATTTGTACACCCGTGAAGTAGTAAACTTTATCGAAAGTCGAGAGATTTTAAGGCGCGCTGGGCGTTCTTAAACAGTCTCTAAGACAGCGTCTGTTCATTGGCGATTTTCAAGTGTTTGGAGGAAAATTCTGTAAATTCTTGTATTACAAAAGTTGTTTAGGTAGGTATACAGAGCACTTTCGCATAGATTTTATTTTGTTATCATCTAGATTAGTATAGTTATTAATATTTGAATATTACCAATCATTCTGTAAACTTTTTAAAAATTACAAAACTTTATTGACAATTTTGTTATAGTATAAAGCGATATTGAGTGCTCTTTTTGGTGTCATTACATTCGGTAAAGATTTGTGATTATAAGCCAACAAAGTTTGATTCCGGATATGTCCGGATTCAAATTTTATAGCTAATTTAGTATTAAGCGTTTAGCAGCGTTTCGCGTACGCCTGCATGTTCGGCTACGCTTGGCCTCAAATGAAGAAGAAATATTATCCGAGGTAGAAATTTCTGATGTGTTTTCGGATGAAAATTAATGGTAATAATTTTAAAATGTTCTTATAATATATATGTATATACCGGGTGAGTCATTCAAAGTGAAACAGACGTATATCTTCGAAATTAAGCATTTTGGTTAAAAAATGTTTCTGACGAAAGTTGTATGGTTTCGAGGGGGCCATAAAATGGCGTCATTGATTTGACCTTGGATAGTCGTTTGAAAATCACGCGAAGGTCATCTTCAATTTCTTAAATAGAAAACCCTATTTTTTATTGCATATTCTTCTAGCTTGTTTTCAGATCTTTCCAAAACGCTATAATAAAATATTTTTTTCTTAAATACTTTTCAAGTTACAATAGTGCAAATATTCCACTATCGCCTCGCTTTTTCAGGGGTTCTCGATAATCTGAGGAAAAAATGTTTCGAACAAAAGAGGAACAGTATTCAGTCGTCTACAAATTTCAATATAAAAAAGTTAAAAAAAAATTTTTTTTTTCAATTGAGGTAAATTTGATTTTTCAAATACTAAAATGTATATTGGATTTCATAATGTTGTAGCTGATCTTAAGGCGAATCCAACGATATATAATATTATAACCTTGAGCCTATAAATAACGCTACAATAGTTTTTTCCACTTTTTCAGGCCAAATACCCCACTGTGCGGCGCACAGTGGTCCAAATCGAGAAATCCAGTGACTTTTTGTTATAACTTTTGTACCATAAGCGATATCGGGATGAAATTTGCACTAAAATTCATTAAAAAAATAGTCAATTTGAACTAAAGAAAAATTAATATTTTTAAAATTTTTTAAACAATAATTTTTAATTAATTTTCATTGATATTTTTCACTAAAAAAAAATTGTTTAAATATAATCTTCCAAACTATTTTTTCTTTCTAAGTGTGTATTTTATATTTATGTTTCACACATGAAATGTTTAATGAATTGGGAAAAATGTAAATTTGAGGAGTCGGGTAAGGTAAAAACGTCACGTAACTGTGTCAAAAGATATTTTTTATAATAATTGATAATATTTGCAATATTGTATACAGGGTGTCCCAAAATTCGTGAAAATCCCGAAAGGGGGTGGTTCCTGAGACCATTCTAAGAGACATTTTCCTTTGCACCAATGTCAACTGCGGCTTTGTTTAGGAGGTATTAACGAAAAACACGGACCAATCAGAGCGCGCCCTGGCCCGGCGCGCCACGCCGCGCCGGCAAGCGAGTGTCGGTGGTACGCCGCGACATCGCAACGAACAAGAGTTTCTCGATAATGTGAATCCTCTCCGATTTCGATGAGCTTTGGATACGTTGTCCAGACCATGATTCTGAACAACATTTCTCTTTAGACTTTTTGGCGATCGGCTTTAGTTTACGAGATAATCGTAAAAAAAGAGAAGAAGCAGAAACTGATTGAATTAAAAACTCACGTATTCAGCCGTAAATCCATTTGCTGCTTCGAAATGTGTGTCACTGGGTCACTCGGTGACGAACTGCACAGATGTCTTCAGGTACACGGCAGTACCGAAAGCCAAGGGACGTACGGCCAGGTCGACGAACTGCACAGCCGGTGGTAGAAGGCCTAAGGGATGCGCGGTCAAGTCGACGATCCAGAATTTAATTTTCACTTTCGAATCGATAAATAATTCGTATGTTTATTTTACACAGATGCCTTGAAATTTTTCCACACTCACAATCACTGTTCACATTTGCCAACACATAGTTATGCACTAATAATAATTGCCATATCCCTTGTACTGCTGCACAAATCACAACAATCAGGTAATGCAATCACTAGACTGCGGATTTCATGCATTTGCAGCAAACATGAGTAGGTGCATTTTAATACAGTAGAGAGATTAAAATAATTTCAAAACACCAATGTATTATTTTCAAATTCTTAAAATGATCACAGTAAGAATCAAATATCTGTCTGGCTCCTGTCCCTTGTAATAGCGGCAGCCAACATTCATTTTGCATAAAGATTCGCAGTCTAGTGATTAGTTTAAATATCACAGTCAAAAAAACAGCTAATACATAGCAACCGTTAGCTTTGAATTTACAAGTCTTTGGAGATGTTCTCTCTACCGCGGCTCGAACGACACTGATTTTCCGCAAGATTTTTCTAAAGAATTTAGGAAGGGCATTTAGAGTGTCGAAATTCGAAATGCACGCTGTAGCACGAGAACGACGGGACGGTTGGACGAAAAACAGGATACGGAAAGGACCGCTTTAAGACTTATGGCAATCACATGTTTAGGTTTTCCTGTAGATTGGTACGCAGAGTCGATGGGTAACCGTTCGAAAACGTCGTCTGTCCTTCTTTTAGAAAGTTTCTTAAGGAAGGTATAGGACAATAGGGATGCTACGCTGACCTGACATTTTTACCCCTTGCTGGGTAAAAGGACGGATGACGTTTTCGAACAGTTACCCATCGACTCTGCGTACCAACCTGCAGGAAAAACTAAACATGTGTTTGCCACAAAGCTTACAGCGGTCCTTCTCGCATTCTGTTTTTCGTCTAACCGTCCCGTCGTTCTCGTGCTACAGCGTGCATTTCGAATTTCGACACTCTAAATGCCCTTCCTAAATTCTTTAGAAAAATCTTGAGGAAAATCAGTGTCGTTCGAGCCGCGGTAGAGAGAACATCTCCAAAGACTTGTCAATTCAAAACTAACGGTTGCTATTAGCTGTGTTTTTGATATTGATATTTAAACTAATCACTAGACTGCGGATCTTTATGCAAAATTAATGTTGGCTGCCGCTATTACAAGGGACAGGAGCCAGACAGATATTTGATTCGCACTGTGATCATTTTAAGAAGTTGAAAATAATACTATGGTGCTTTGAAATTGTTTTAATCTCTCTACTGTATTAAAATGCACCTACTCGTGTTTGCTACAAATGCATGAAATCCGCAGTCTAGTGATTGCATTACCTGATTGTTGTGATTTGTGCAGCAGTACAAGGGATATGGCAATTATTATTAGTGCATAACTATGTGTTGACAAATGTGACCAGTGATTGTGAGTGTGAAATAAACATACGAATTATTTATCGATTCGAAAGTGAAAGTTAAATTCTGGATCCTCGACTTGACCGCGCATCCCTTAGGCCTTCTACCACCGGCTGTGCAGCTCGTCGACCTGGCCGTACGTCCCTTGGCTTTCGGTACTGCCGTGTACCTGAAGACATCTGTGCAGTTCGTCACCGAGTGACCCAGTGACACACATTTCGAAGCAGCAAATGGATTTACGGCTGAATACGTGAGTTTTTAATTCAATCAGTTTCTGCTTCTTCTCTTTTTTTACGATTATCTCGTAAACTAAAGCCGATCGCCAAAAAGTCTAAAGAGAAATGTTGTTCAGAATCATGGTCTGGACAACGTATCCAAAGCTCATCGAAATCGGAGAGGAGATAGTTCAGATAGTACATCGATCGATTTACAATTACAAGTTACTTATTTCGTAAACTAAAGCCGATCGCCAAAAAGTCTAAGGAGAAATGTTGTTCAGAATCATGGTCTTGACAACATATCCAAAGCTCATCAAAATCGGAGAGGGTTCACATTATCGAGAAACTCTTGTTCGTTGCGATGTCGCGGCGTACCACCGACACTCGCTTGCCGGCGCGGCGTGGCGCGCCGGGCCAGGGCGCGCTCTGATTGGTCCGTGTTTTTCGTTAATAACTCCTAAACAAAGCCGCAGTTGACATTGGTGCAAAGGAAAATGTCTCTTAGAATGGTCTCAGGAACCACCCCCTTTCGGGATTTTCACGAATTTTGGGACACCCTTATAATATAAAATAATTTAGTAACATTTTTGTAAATCTTTTGTGATAAAAATGTGATAACAATGATGGTTTTATAATATTATAATAATAACATGACATATAAAAAAATAATATTTGTTTATACTTTGTCAGTCTTCATTCTCAAATGGTTTTGTCTAGCATTATTTTTTATAGTCCATCCATTTCAAAGCCTGCCTCTTCTATTAGTTAATTATTAATAATTCAGCTTCTGGTAAGTAATACAAAATAAATAATATCTAAACTACACAGAAGAAAATGTCAAATTTGGAAAACAACATACGTAAGAAATTTTTTAGTCATTTGTACTTACCAAAGAGAATATTAAAATTATATATTATATGGATGTAAAATTAAATAGTCCAAAAGAGTACAAAAAACACTAAATAATATAACTAAAATTTAAATCGCACACAATAAAAACACTAATAAAACTTAAGTTTAGTTTATAAAGTAAATTAAAACACCACGAATTATTAACACAAAACATAAAGTGATTAAAACGAAATAAAAATCAACAGCGGAAAAATGCTCTGAGAAGTCTCACTGTGGCAGCTCGAATGGTTCTGTCTAAACTAAATGCAGACAGAAAGTCGAAGACTCATTTGAAGCCTTATCTGCACCATAGCATAAACATTTCAAGTCCATTTCTAATCCAAACAGTTCGATGAAAAGAACTCTGTATCGCTTTGGAAGTTTGGTCGGAGAATACAAGTGTAGTCCGTAAAACGTAAGGGGACGCGACGCGACGTAACATTGTCAGTTTTAAACTGCTATAATTTGAAAAGGCGGAAGAGTGCGGAAATGATTTTTATACCATCATATAGAGGAAGGTGTACTGAAAATAGTCCAATTTGTTAGAAACTGGGACTTCCCGGGACTTTAAAGATATCCCTTACCGATTATAAAAAATTTTTTTAATTTTCTCCATTTAGTCCAGCATTAACTTTTAATACATTGTGCAGACTAATTAATAATGTAAGATACGATTTCTTATCGCAAAAATCTGCTCTTTAAATTAAAAAAAAAGCGCGAGAAAATATTAAATAGGAACGTCAGGGCATCGCATCAAAGTGAAGCAATTTTTCTCGTGAAAAATACTCTTCTGAAAATGTCCAACTTTCAACATTTATTACAACTATAATATTTAATAAATTGTACTAATTTCTCCATTCCCGAGGTCTATGGACATTTGGGAAGCAATGTTCATTGATCAGGTATCGATACAAGAAAGTTCATTTTCGAGCCAAAAGTCACTGGATTTCTCGATTTGGACCACTGTGCGGCGTGGCGTTGGTCGGCAGTGGAGTGGGTAGGCACTGGTCATTGATCGCACTGGTCAGTGAACGCACAGGCGACCCTGGACAGTAAATGAGGATTTATTGTATTCGGAAGAATGCTGCAGTTGTATGAAAAGATTAATGGTCACTACACGATTAAGTATTCTGCGAATGTAAAAAGATCCATGATTGATTCACAACCAGTAAATGCGATTGTGGCTTTTATGGATTAAAGACAATTAAGCCCACATTTAGTAATGTAGATTGATGAAATCGTTATTGTTAATTTACTGTGAACAGATTCAACGCATCATCAAAACAAGGAACCAACTTCGACTATTTATAGAGCCCATACCTTATCTTCTGACAGCATGTGGGATTGGCATAAAATATTTAACCATCTGGATCCGTTCCGGAACTGTAAATTTATTTCACTTCTACATATAGTACAGTCAATCCTCCTGTAACACGGTTAATTTGTTCCGTGGTGTACCGCAACCGTGTTGAGCGAAACTTATATGCGGAGAGTATCGTCTTACAAAAGGATTGTTGTAATTTTTGCACCGTGTTATAGGAGGGTTGGATATACATTAGGATGGTTCTTATTTACTCTTGACGAAAATTCTTTTAAAAATTTCTTTTACGTCACCCCCAGGATTGTTCCAAAATTTTATTTAATTATTTGGAACAATCCCGGGGTGCCATAAAAGAAATTCAAAACTCGAAAGTAAGAGCTGCCCTAGTGTACTTTCTTGAAAATTTTAATCTCAATAGCAACTTGGATGCTTTACCGATTTATTTGTACCTAATTTTGTTACACCTATTTTTCAGATGAGGAAAACGATGAATAGAATACAATGCGATTGGCATAACGCGGCACTAAACAACGAGGATCACATTCTTAAAGCTAACGCCGAAGAGGGATGGAGATTTTGTAAGCTGTACATACGTAAGCAAACAATTATGCTTGGAACCGGAGGTAGATGGGTTTGGGGGGAAATTCGTAGGTAGTTAAACCCCATATTCAAACATTCGCCGTTTTATAACGAGATAGAGGAATGAAGACAGAGAAGCAAGGGGGAAGGGAGAGGGAAAAAAATCCGACCGTTTCACTCTACGTTCAGAATACAGCAATGTCGCGTTATTTTGCAAACGGTTGTGTTCTGGACAGTGGGAAAGAAACAAGAAAGAAATAAGAGTTCGGAAAAAAGAAAATTTACCTTCACCTCACCTTGGAGTGTGCATCGGGAAAAGTATTTACAAGTCCCACCGCATGATGTACCCCTCGGTACAGAACAACTTTTATCTGAAACATTTTTACGTATAATCAATATTTTTGGAGATATTCGTCTGTAACGTTTTATAATTTCCACACTGTATATACATATAAAAACTGATGAAAGGATTTTCTTTCTGTCGAGTTTAATAACAGCTGAGATGAGGTTGTGCTTTCATTTGTTTCAGTAACTCTTTACGTGTACGCGTTTGGCTTATTAATCTTTCAAATCGTACCAAAGGCCTTGAACATGTCGATATCAAATAACTCGATTATAAATCATTTCGAACAGCATGTTCGAGATGAATTTTTTCTTGACCAGGATAAATATTATGCACTTATTCTATCATATTTGACTGTGTCATTCATTCTTACGGTTGTTGCGTCTATGGCCATGACTGTGCAGTGGATTGTGATCATTAATCACGCATGCGGAATGTTCGCTATCTTTGGGTCAGTATTCAGGTGTAAAACTACCTGTTATGCATTAAAATAGCCCGCTTGAACCGATTTTTCCGTAGATATCGTTTGGAGCACGTGTTCAATGTCAGTTTGAGAAAACGTGACAGAAAAGACAGTGTAAAAGAAATTCTCGTTCAGACGGTCGAGTATCATAAAGAGATAATTAAGTGAGTATGTCTCATTAGTATGTTGGCGTTCTAATAGTTGTAAACAAAGTAAACAAATATCCCTAGTAGCATTTATGGTTGGCGTTTTGTTGGGCCTACGTTGGCGGTATGCGTTGGGCAACCACAGGCAACCGTTAGAAATGTCGCTCTTTTTTTGCAGTTGGGCCAACAGTCAGGGCCAACGTTGGGCCAACGTTCAGGCAACATTGCGCCAACGTCGGGCCAACGGTAATACCCAACGTAGGGCCAATGATCGCGCACACGTAGGGCCAACAATCATACCCAACGTAGGGCCTAAATTACTATAATATGAAAAGCCAACAAAAAGATTCTTTCTATAGGATCAATTAATTATATACATATACATATACATACACACACATATATATATTGTAACGTTGCCCGTATTCGACCGGCTTGTTGACCGGTGGAAACGGTCAACCCCGAGAATTTACAGCCGCTGAGGACGGGCCGTGCGCGGCCGCGTGGACACGGTCCTCTCGGGACAAAGGTAATTGGCGAGGAGAGTCGAATAGAACGCTAAATATTGTTCGGGCGCCAGGTACTCGGGAGTACCGCACTAAGGAACGCTAAAGTCTCGTGTTCGAGGACGTCGAACCAGTGATGATATATTCGTGGGCCGTGGGCCGTTCCCCTGAGTCGCTGATCAATCTCGCGACAGTCCGTCGAAACTGCGCCGAACATCTGCGTTCCGCGAATTCCCGTCTCCGGTGAGATGTGCATTGTGCCGTCGTACCGTACTGTTCTAGAATCGCGAAATCTCGACTAACGCGCTCCGCGATCGAAGATCCATCGCAAAAGTGTACTAGGAGCGCGGGCTCCCGGGTTGCGGCCACGTGGCCGCCCACCTGTAATTTACCATTTGACACCGAATAAATTCATTCGAGCCCTAACCGTTTCGAGTTTATTTCCGACCTGTGAGATCCGTCCTGCCGCGAGGGCTGTCCCCGTTATTCCCTGTGTCCGAACTCCTGGCCGTTCGTGCCGTCGAATTTTCTTCATGATCGCGAGAAGAGTCGAAGCTCGTGTTCGACGCAGTGATGGTATATTCGTGGGCCCTTCCCCTGAGTCGCTGGTTTCCCCTTCCCTGACGTACCGTCGCATCCGTGTCGACCGCGCATGCGTACCTCTACTCTGCTGTGTGACTACCTGCTCGACTGATCGACGCTGACGCGTTCCTTCGGTTTTCACTGGTTTTCACGTTACCGAAGTTTCGAAAGCATGAGGCGAAAAGTCGGAATCTGGAGACGGCGCGTATTTGAATCCCGGCACAGCGCGGCGCGACGCGGCGCACATTTTGCTATAACTTTTGATCTAAAAGAGATATCGAAGAGAAATTTGGACTAAATTTTTTTTGAGAAATCGGGTTTAATGATATAAAGAGAATAATATATATTTTGTATTTTTTAAATAATGTTTTCGTCGATTCTTAAGGTATAGCCGGATAAGATGGTCAAAAGTATCCATCCAAATTGATTTTTAGTCGCGTCATGTTCAACAGAAAATTATGAAAAAATTAATGAATATTTCACCTAATAGCATACGCGACTGAGATTTTTTTCAAAATTTTTGGTTGCAAAATCGATTTTTAAATAACTCGGAGAACATAAAAATGCCGATTTTATGTAAAAGTCTTCAGTTGACCACATTTATATTATTACGTTAGTTGTGTCTCATCCTGATTATTAATGTGTTTATTTTTTCCGATTTAGTAATGTAGGCTAAATACCGAACTTATCCTTTTCCGACGCGGCTCCTAGAGGAAGACTTCCGACTAATCGAAGGGGGAGACTGTTCGCGAAGGCTCAAAGCGTTTCCGAGAGTACGCGAGCACCAAAGAACGAGGCCAAAGGCCTCGGCAATCACCAATGGTTCGAGGACGATACGCACTCGTCTCGTCCTCGCACTAAATATTGAGCCAACACGAAATACGACCAAGGATCACTTCGTCGACTTACCGTGCTGTAATCAGCTAGCCGGATTTCTACAATGTGGCCGGAACTCTTGGCCTTCGCTCGGGAATCGTACTCGAACAACGTCGCGAAGAACCACCCGCGACGCGTACTACGTTCAGTTCGACGGAACACGGAAAGTATCTCAAGCGAAAATGCGGAAGCACGACCAATCTGCTCGATAACCAGCGCGACAGTGATCCTGCGTCGCATCGACGGAGCGCTTCGATTTTCGATCTCCCCACTCCTTTCGTCTTGCCGAAATTTCCTATGGGCGCACCCGCAACGCGACTACGCAAGTTGCAGGATCGACCTATCAGAACAGGTCGTTGGACCCACGACCTTTCAAATCACCAATGGCCGATCGTCGAAGACGATCGGCGAGGATTAATCCTCTCAGGCGCTCCTCGGCACCACCCTTGCCTGGGCCGACTGTAGGCGGGTGAGACGCCGGCTGGACCACCAAAATGCCGATGATATGCAATTGCAGCCCCATTGTCCTAGCACGTCGTCTTCGAGTTTACGGGCTCGTGTGCAGCGGTGCCTTTTGCCACTTCTGCGGATCCGGATTGGTTTTGGTTGGCGGCCAATATTTCGTCGTCGGGTGATCCTTTGATGCGGGGCGCCGTGTCGGTATTTGTCGCTTCCTAGGCACGCTCCTGAGAGTAACCGCTCTCGGGGCGTGCAACAGATGGCATTAGAAGCGATCTTCGATTTTGATCTCTTCCTTAAGGAGTGTTCAAAGTTGCGGGTGGTTCTTGCATTCACTAACGGTCGGTCCGGTCCACTCCCGATACGGTTCTTTTCCCGTTTATTAAACAGAGAAGTGACGTTGCAGGCTTGCAACGTCACAACTCCCCCCCCCCTTAAAATTGGACCGGACCAACCGGTAGAAGTCGACTTCGTGACTCCCCGGCTCGCGATTTCTGAACAGTCCCCTCGGAAGTGCAACCTTTACATTACGAGCCTTCACCGACATAAACACGAATAACTCACACTCAATCCTTACCTTGTTTTTCCCCTTTTGACGAAACACGAAGTTACACTGCACCTCGGACGAGAGTTACCTATATCTACTCTACGGGGGGGAAGGTTCTCTACTAGTCCTGCTAAATAAATGTCTCATAGGCTCTGGATACGAAACTATATTTGTTTTTATTACTTTTCCCGGATTTACAAACAACGGAAACTTTTCTTATTCACGGGACTACACCTTCTCTGGACTACCCTTGTGCAACCAAATTGGGCAGCGGTCCAGTACATTGGAACTGAATGTTGAAAAAAAAACGGAACTAAATATTGAAAAACCAGAACTATAAGAGTGAATGGGACGGAAGTTACGTCCCATCTAACCGGCGGAATTTATAACCCGTGCCGCTGGAGTCATTCTTTGTATGGCCTAGGCGGGGCCCCGATCTTGGCCCTATACTCGGAATTCATCTTACGCCAGTACTCGGCGCAGTGATGCCAGAATCGGGGACGCGAGGACGCTTCCCCTCCAGCACAGGTTCCCCCTCTCTGACGGACCGTCCTCGCCGTAGCTTCTGCTGCGCACTTGCTACACACGAACGTACTTTTACTCTGCCCGTGTGAGTGCATGCTCGATTGCCCGCGCGCTACACACAAGCGTACCTCTACAATGTCCGTGTGACTACGTCGGCGACGCGTTCCTTCGATTTTCACCAATTTTCATGTTGCCGAAGTTTCGGAAGCACGAGTCGGAAAGTCGGGATCTGGAGACGGCGCGCATTTGAATCCCGGGACGGCGCGGCGCGGCGCGGTGCACATTTTGCTATAACTTTTGATCTAAAAAAGATATCGAAGCGAAATTAGGACTACATTTTTTTTTTAAAAAACCGGGTTTAATGGTTCATCCTAAAATATGTTTTGTATTTCTTAAAAAATTTTTCTCGTTGATCTTTAAAGTTAAGGTAGTCCAGAAGGCCCCCAACACAAATTGATTTTTAGTCGAACCATGCTCAATAAACAATTACGAAAAAATTTATAAATATTCCACTTAATAGCACACATGATTGAGATTTTTTTCAGATTATGCAGACATGTTTAAAAAAATTGAAAATCTCGAAACATTCGAAGAAAATGCATATTTCGTATTGAACTTTTCGAGATACCAGAGATATTTCAATATACATATGTGCATCACTCCTAACAATTTTGGTAATCACATAATTATTGTAACGACATTTTACATATATCAGGTCGTTAAGTATGAAACTAGACAAATAAAACACAAATTTCAAACACATTTGTCAAGTTTCATACACATCCGGTTACGAAAATCGATTTTAAATGGTCCCTGCCTTTCTGTAACATATATAACAAAAAAAAAAAATTAGTTAAAGTCATGATTGCAAAGTATAGAATAAAATATTAATGTATAACTTTATAGTATAGTTTATACTTATCTTTTCTTTGAAGTCATTCTCTTGAATCTGCTAATATTGATTTTACGTTGTCCAGAAAGTCCACTTCAGCTGACACACACGCGATTTTGAATGGGCCTCTGCCTTTCTATAGCATAAAAAACACATAGTTAAAGTTATAATTATACAAAGTACAGAATGAAATATTAATGTAATCATACACTTATCTTTTTTCTTTCAAGTCATTCTTGAATCTGCTAATATTGATTTTACGTTACCGCGATTTTAAATGGTCCTCTGCCTTTCTACAACATAAAAAAACACATAGTCAAAGGTATAATTACAAAGTACTTACAGAATGAAATATTAATGTAACGATACACTTCTCTTTTCTTTGAAGTCATTCTTGAATCTGCTAATATTGATTTTACGTTATCGCGATTTCAAATGGTCCTCTGCCTTTCTACAACATAAAAAAAACACATAGTTAAAGTTATAATTACAAAGTACTTACAGAATGAAATATTAATGTAACGATACACTTCTCTTTTCTTTGAAGTCATTCTTGAATCTGCTAATATTGATTTTACGTTACCGCGATTTTAAATGGTCCTCTGTCTTTCTACAACATAAAAAAAACACATAGTTAAAGTTATAAGTACAAAGTACTTACAGAATGAAATATTAATGTAACGATACACTTCGCTTTTCTTTGAAGTCATTCTTGAATCTGCTATTTCATTACCGCTGACACCCACGCGTTGCTATATTCAAAGAAAAAGTAGACATAATTAAAATCGTAATTCTAATTGCAATCTTGTAGGACTCAATACATATACATAGTAACGTATACTTATCCTTTTTTATCGATGAATATGGTCACTCACTAAAATAAATTCCTAATAAGATAAAAAAATGTTAAAAACCCATTAAAAAGTATTAAAAACGCGACAAAGAAACTGTAGGCTGTTTACTATAATAATAATAATAATAATAATAATAATAATAGTATTTTATTTCCCATTTCGGGGTACAAACACGGACCTCCGCTCGGCTTACAAACTTCACCTTCCTTATCGCTTCATTCTTAACTTAAATTTACACTTAAACACGAGAGAGAGAGAGAGCACACCGTTCACTCATTCCTCACACATTCTTCTTCACTCATTCACACACTCTGGACCCCCGGTTCCGCTGCTCATCCTTTCTCTCATCTCTTCCACTCTCTTCATCCATACTGTTGGCTGTTTACTATATGAACTAAGCTATCGAACGATTAACGAAGAAAACACGACCTCACTAGTTCGAAAACGAGTGCAAAGTTAATTGATTATAACTTTGCGAGGGCGATGAATTTTCATATAAATGCTTTCCCGACATAAGGGATAAATGTCTGTCATCGACAACTGTGTTTGAAATTTGTGTTTTATTTGTCTAGTTTCATACTTAACGACCTGATATATGTAAAATGTCGTTACAATAATTATGTGATTACCAAAATTGTTAGGAGTGATGCACATATGTATATTGAAATATAACGTAAATAAAATATTTTATATTGCATTATCAAGTCTGTACATTATTTTTCTGATTATAAAAATATTCAGTATTACATAATACATCAACAAAGAAGTATCGAAAAAATTGATTTTGATTTTTTAACGATACAATTTATAAAAAATTCTGAGAAAAATTAAGGACAATTGTTTCAATAATATCGGACTAATGAATTTTTATAAAACTGGTATCTCGAAAAGTTCAATACGAAATATGCATTTTCTTCGAATGTTTCGAGATTTTCAATTTTTTTAAACATGTCTGCATAATCTGAAAAAAAACCCCAATCATGTGTGCTATTAAGTGGAATATTTATAAATTTTTTCGTAATTGTTTATTGAGCATGGTTCGACTAAAAATCAATTTGTGTTGGGGGCCTTCTGGACTACCTTAACTTTAAAGATCAACGAGAAAAATTTTTTAAGAAATACAAAACATATTTTAGGATGAACCATTCAACCCGGTTTTTTAAAAATAAATGTAGTCCAAATTTCGCTTCGATATCTTTTTTAGATCAAAAGTTATAGCAAAATGTGCACCGCGCCGCGCCGCGCCGCGCCGCGCCGCACAGTGGGCCAGAATGGCTCGGTAGCTGTTCATGAGCTAAAAAATGAAAGTCCTCATATCGATTTTTAACCAATGCACAGTGATTCTTAAATGTCCATTACATTCGAAAACAATAATATTAATTAAAGTTATTAAAAACTCTCGTCACAATAAGCGTTCAAAGATCAAACTTTTTCAGATATGATTTATCACCGAAAAAATTCCTTTTCTTCATAACGGTGTCCTGGAAAACCTACTGAAGATTAAGTGCCCAATTTTTTTTTATACGAAGAATGTATATTTTTGTTGAGGACGCACCAGGAACTAAACATTATTGTTCATAATTTGTTATAAAAAAAAATACTGAGTCAACTAAGGAAAATCGTCAAAGTTTTTCACCTTTGACAAGGAATAAGTTAAAAAATGATCAAAAATGATGGCTCTAACAACGTGGAACATTTTCAGCAACATCTCCTCTAAAAGATCCTGCAAAATTCGCGTCCCCCCTCAGACCACCGTGAAAATTATGATAGTTTAAAGCGTCGCGTGACACGCGCACAGTGGTGAGTTCGATCGAAATCGTGGCCAAATTATTCATTATTCACACGAGTTTTCAGACATTTCCGGTGGTGTGACAAAAAAATGTTTCCTACAAAAAGTAATCAGTAGTCAGTCTTCTACAAATTTCAATACAAAAAATTTCAATAATTTTTGTTTTTTAATCAAAAATGGTGTGCACCTTGAATATTTATTTATAACTATATATTTTTTATTAAATAATGTTATAGCTGACGCCAAGACTAATCCAACGATATATTTAATGTGGTCTTTATGTTTTGAAATAATGGTGAACAGCCAGTTTTCAAATATTATTCATTATTCACACGAGTTTTTAGACATTTCCGGTGGTGTGACAAAAAAATGTTTCCTACAAAAAGTAATCAGTACTCAGTCTTCTACAAACCCCAATACAAAAAATTTGAATAATTTCTTTTTTTAAATAAAAAATTGTGGTCAGCTTCAATATTTATTTATAACTATATATTTTTTATTTAATAACATTATAGCTGACGCCAAGACGAATTCAACGACCTATTTAATGTGGTCTTTAAGTTTTGAAATAATGGTGAAATAGGCGTGAACAGCTACCGAGCCATTCTGGCCCACTGTGCGCCGTCCCGGGAATCAAATGCGCGCCGTCTCCAGATCCCGACTTTCCGACTCGTGCTTCCGAAACTTCGGCAACATGAAAATTGGTGAAAATCGAAGGAACGCGTCGCCGACGCGTTCGGTCGAGCAGGTAGTCACACGGACATTGTAGAGGTACGCTTGTGTGTAGCGCGCGTGCAATCGAGCATGCACTCACACGGGCAGAGAAGTACGTTCGTGTGTAGCGCGTGCGCAGCAGAAGCTACGGCGAGGACGGTCCGTCAGAGAGGGGGAACCTGTGCTGGAGGGGAAGCGTCCTCGCGTCCCCGATTCTGGCATCACTGATTCGGCGCAGTATGGGCACGTGCGCACCGATTCTCCCCTTAGCCCGCAGCGGAAGCAATGTGGCCTCACCGGCTCTGGGCACTGGCTCCTGTTGTGGCCCCTTACCCCACAATTCCAACAGGGTCTTTTGATGACCCCTTCTTCCGCTGCCTTTCCTGTGCCGATCAGGCTCGGAATTTCTGTAGTACTGGCGTCCTGCGTGCTCGTTGTCTTGTTGGCTCCTGGGTATGTTATGGTCTTGCCGTGTCTTACTTTGTCGGGGCTTCCTTTGGCTTCTGCTGTACTGTTGGCGTCGGGGTCACTGGTGGCTTCTGTTCTACCGTTGGTGTCGGGGTCACTGGTGGCTTCTGTTCTCCGGTTGGCGCCGGGGTCACTGGTGGTTTCTGTTCTACGGTTGGCGTCGGGGTCACTGGCCGAGTACGGGGCGGGTATTTCCGGGTACGACGGAAATTCTCCCTCATCCTCCCCACTACTGCCTCCATGGACTCGAGGTCCTCTACCATTAATTGGTAGATGTCCGCGACCCAGGGATCCACCTTGAAGTTCTGCATCTGAAATTGTATTATTTGCAGTGTTGGGCCGTTCTCCTTCCCCTTCTACAGGCGGAGTGTACGTTTTCAGATCTTCGACGTGTGATTTTCCCACGTCCCGGCCCTCTAAGGTTGTAAGCCGATACACTACCGCCGATAACTTTTCCGAAATCCGGAACGGTCCCGCGAACTTTGGACAGAGTTTCGCTGCTACATTTTGTGCCGCCGATGACAATACCCGGTTCCGCCGTAGTACTAAATCTCCTATTTCGAAATTCACGTTTTTCCGTCGGAGGTTATAATTGTAGGAACAGAGTGTGGGACGTAGGAAACCTCCGATTTACAGCACAAATGAACATATATTTATTCTCAGATGCACAACTATTACGCGTTATCGCTGTCGCCGTGATTCGCTGTCGCTTGCTTTTTAATCGCTTTCGCCACACTCCAAAAAGGACGCTCTCGCTTTGTCCTCGCTCCTTATGTATACCTCGTTACATTCGCTCTCTCTTTCTCTCGTTGTTTCGTTCTCTCACTTTCTCCCAAGTACTCTTTTTCCCACGCGTCTCTCGCTCGCATTCGCACCGTTGGGTTATTCCGTTGTGTTGTCAACAAACTCGGCCTTCCTAGTTTGTTGCTCTCGTTTTTCTGGGGTCTGCGATCTTGACCATATGATCGGTCTTCTCCAGTCATTGCTCCTTACACTCTCCCCCTTGAGGAATAATGCACCCGTCCTCGGGTGCCGCTGACCCCCCAGTTCCGCAGTTTAGGTTTCGAACTTCTGTAATTATTCTATATCGCTTTCGTTTGATTCTGCCTGCGGCTTTGTCCATGGTTTTACATGATCCGCGGCCGTCGAGGTTTCGAAGGGTCCCTCATGGTTGCCTATCTTTTGTACCAAATACCGCTCATTACGCAATGCTTTTGTTATTTGGTACGGACCCATGTACTTTGCTAGGAGCTTCTGTCCTGGTCCCCTCTGCGTTTTTTTAATCGCCACTAGATCGCCTTCCTCGTATATCCGCGCTTCTTTTCTTTTCTTGCCATACGTTTTCCTATTTTCGGCTTGCACTTTCGAGATTTGTTCCCTCGCGCCATCTCGCAATTCGTTTCGTTCTTGTTGGAATTTTTCAACCCATTCTGCTTGTAGTAATTCGGTGAGGGACAGCTCTTCCTTTGTTCTCATGCGTGCTCCAAATAAAAGCTCGAACGGGGTGGTGCCGATGCTGCGATGGTACGTCGCGTTCAAGCATCTCTGTAGCGCGTCGAGGTGACGGTACCAGTTTTCGGGTTTCGGGGCGCTCACTTTTGTTAACACCGGGATAAGGGTTCGGTTAACTCTTTCGACTTGTCCGTTGCCTCTCGGGATGCCGGTCGCGATCAACACATGCTCAATACCCTGTTCGCTACAGTAGTTTTCGAACGCTTTCGAGGTAAACGCGGTGCCTCGATCGGAAATGATGCGGCGCGGATTTCCAAATGTCGTGGCTTGGTTCGTTAATCGCTGGACTACTTCCGCAGAGTCGGTTGATCTTGTCGCATAAAGCCATACGAATTTCGAAAATGCGTCGACTACCACCAGGATGTGGCGGTAGCTTTTTTTTGTTGAGGGGATAGGGCCAAGGTGATCTATATGGTACGTGTCCAAGGGCAGTTCTCCCTTGTCGATCGTATGCAGGAAGCCTTCCTGTTTACCGTGCTTTCTTTCTGCGAGGATACAGTCAACGCAGTTCTTTACTATTTTTTCTATTTTCGCCCGCATGTTTGGAAACCAGTAATCCCTTTGTACCAGCCACTCGGTTTTCTTACACGAGAAATGACCGTTTTCGTGCGCTCGCTTCACGATCTGCGTTTGCATTGTTTTTGGTACTACTAGTCGCACATCCCCATCGCACTCTCTATACAGTAAGCCGTTCCGCGTCACATACTCGTCCATTCTCTCTCGCTCGCACGCTTCGAAGATTTTCACTAATTCGTTATCCTCGCGCTGAGCTTGTCTCAGTCGCGCGGTTATGCTTTCCTCGCATTCGCTAATTACTAATGTGGAGGGAAGAGGACTGCGGCTTAGAGCATCTACGTGGGTCATTTGTTTCCCAGATCGGTGTATTATAGAGTAGTCGAACTCTTCTAGTAAGAGCGCCCATCTCGCGACTCGGACGCAAAGGTCCGCTTTGTTCATCGTGAGTGAGAAAGCTCGACAGTCGGTGACTATTTTAAACGGGATGCCTAATAGGTAGATTCTAAATTTCTTTAGTGCCTTTACTACGGCTAATACCTCTAGCTCGTAGCTTGTGTACTTCTCTTCTGCCGCAGTCGTCTTTCCGCTCGCGTAAAATACGGGATGAAGAGCTCTATCCTCGCTATCTCGCTGCATCAGGATAGCGCCATACCCGTACATGCTCGCGTCTGTATGCAATTCAGTTTCTGCATCTAGCCGGTATAACTTTAAGACAGGCTTGTTTGCCAACGCTGTTTTTAAACGCTCGAACGCTCGCTCCTCCTCGTTTCCGAAATGGAATTTGATGTTCGCTCTTAATAGATTGGACAAAGGCCGCGCGACCGTCGCGTAGTTGGGGATGGATTTCCGAAAGTAACCCGCTAGACCAAGGAAACTTTGTACTTCCCTTACGCGTTTCGGTTTCGCAAATCGCATAACCGCGTCCGTTTTTTCTTCCGATGGCCGCACGTTACCGTTTTCAATGATGTGCCCTAGGAATTCCACTCGCGATTGCAGGAAGCGGCATTTTTTCCAGTTAATAAGGAGACCGTATTCGGAGGCTAGTTTCAATGTACGCGATAATCGTTCGATCCCGTCCTCTGCAGTTAGGGCCGGTATTATCAGGTCATCCATATAGATTAGCACGATACCGGCCTTTATTAATCCGCGAAAAATTTCGTTGATGAATTTTTGAAATACGCTCGGCGAGTTGCATAGTCCAAACGGGGCTCTCAGAAATTCGTAATGGCCGTCTGGGACGGTGAATGCGGTGAATTTTCTACTGTCCTTCTCTATGGGTACGTGGAAAAACCCGTTTTTAAGGTCGACGGTAGAAAAAATTTTCGCGTCCTGCAGTCGGTCGAGCTGATCCTCTATTAAGGGGAGAGGGTAGCGGTCCTTTACGATTTTTTTATTTATTTTCCTATAATCGACGCACAGTCTTGAAGTTCCGTATTTTTTCTTCACCATTACTATCGGACTTGCGTACTCCGATAACGATGGCTGAATAACTCCGTCGCGCAGCCACTCTTCTAACTGTTTATTCACCTCTGTCTTTTCCGGTTGGGATAAACGTCGCGCCCTCTGAAAAATGGGTTCGTCATCCTTAACGATAATGGACATTTTAACGTTGCATTCACGTGTTTTAATCGGTTTGTAAGTTTCTCTCATTTTATCTACGGCTGCTCTATGTGTCGGATTCGTTATATGTGACGTGTCTACCTGGTTGATCTCAGGGTCATAATTGATTTGAAAGATGTGCGGAGTGTTCGTCCGATTGGGGTCGGTAGTTCGCGCGGAGCTACGAATGGAAATTTCTCCATTTTCTGCGACTAGCTTAACGTTGTCTAAAAAGTCGGTGCCTATGATTAATTTGTGTCGCGTTATATTCTCAGGAATCACGTGAACGCGGATATCGTATTTCTCGTCATCGAGCTGGATTTTCGCACGGAATTCGCCTAGGGTTTTATATTTCTTAAGTCCTATACCATTGAAAACTATTTCTCTCGCCTCAAGGCGAGGGGCACCTATTTCCGTATAAGTGTCTGCGCGCATTAATGAGATGTCGCTACCCGTGTCGATCAACGCGTTAACTTCGCAATCGTTTATTCTCGATTTTTTATAGTACTTGCCATTCGCCGAGCTCACTGAACTCTGCAAAAATTCCGCCACGCTACAGGAACTTCTGCTAGGCTGGGTCTTCGTCGGGCAGGCCGCTGATACGTGCCCGTATCCACGGCACTCGAAACATTTGATGCCCCTGTCCTTTGTAGGGCAGTCGAGGAGAGCGTGATATTTGGATCCGCAGCTGGGGCATCGTTTGATCCTCTCGTCTCTCGTGTTCGTTCGCGTCGTCGCTGGCGCCCGATTTTCGGGTGCTTGTGGTCGTCTGTCGCTGGGTCCTTGGGCAGGTCTCGCGGGCGGTTCCATGCGCACCTTGTGGAATGCAATGAGCAAGGCCCTGCCATTCTGGAAGCGCTGTATGTACGCCTGGTTGCGTACGGCGGTGTCGGGTATCCCGGCGATGATCTCGTCTACCATTTCGTCCTCTGGTATCGGTACCCGATTCGCTAAGAGTACTTTTTCGTGGTAGTATTCTGCGAAACTTTCATCCCTCTTCCACACGCGGCGCTCGAATTGTCTTCGGCGGTCCACCTTGTCCGATTCGTGACCAAACCTGGCACGTAGTTCGGTAAACAATTCCTCGCTGGACATCAGGAGGAATTCCGGCCTCGAGTGCAGCCACTGGAGCGCTTTTCCTCGGAGTCTAAAGCCGATGAGGATTCTGCACTCATTCTCCGACAGCTCGTACGTCGCCTTGAGAAGATTCACCTGCTTTTCCCATCTGTCAAAGACCGCCCCGCTTCCATCGAGGACTCCTCCACTCCCGTCAAAAATGCTCAGGAGCTCTGCGACCTCGGCGATCTTCACTCTCGGTCGTTGTGCGTTCGTCCTCGGCGCTGCATCGACCACTGGTCTAGCTGATTGCCATTGTCGCATCAGCGCAATTTCGCGACGGGCTAGTTCTAACTCGCGTTGTGCCAGCTCGTTTTCGCGCCTTAGAATGTCCATTTCGCGGCTTAACTCCTGTTCGCGTGCGGTCGGTGTTTCTTCGTCTGGGACCGTGTACCATTTTTCCTGTACGTTTGCCCCGATCACCGGTTGGTTGCTTCCCTGTTGCGAGGATTCACCTCCTTTCGACGCAGGCTCCTCATCCTCGCTATCGTCTGGCCCTACGTCTGATGGCAAAGGAATTCTTTCTCCTACTGCTTCCGCCAGTCGCATGAAGAGGACTGCTCTTGTACCCTCCGTTGATAGGCCTAGTTTCGCCAGCTCTTTTTTTAGATGTCCCACTTTCCATCCAGCACTCATTGTTGTGTCTATGATCGCACTTTTTCGCACTCACGGCCGCACACACTGTGCTCTACTTGAATAGATGTTTTATGAAAGATGGCTTTCAATGGACGAGCCCCCAAATTTGTAGGAACAGAGTGTGGGACGTAGGAAACCTCCGATTTACAGCACAAATGAACATATATTTATTCTCAGATGCACAACTATTACGCGTTATCTCTGTCGCCGTGATTCGCTGTCGCTTGCTTTTTAATCGCTTTCGCCACACTCCAAAAAGGACGCTCTCGCTTTGTCCTCGCTCCTTATGTATACCTCGTTACATTCGCTCTCTCTTTCTCTCGTTGTTTCGTTCTCTCACTTTCTCCCAAGTACTCTTTTTCCCACGCGTCTCTCGCTCGCATTCGCACCGTTGGGTTATTCCGTTGTGTTGTCAACAAACTCGGCCTTCCTAGTTTGTTGCTCTCGTTTTTCTGGGGTCTGCGATCTTGACCATATGATCGGTCTTCTCCAGTCATTGCTCCTTACATAATATTTGGATTGCGTTTCGTACGCTCTATCCAAATTTTCCGCTACCCAATGTCGCAGAGTTGGAAGGTGTGAAACGCGCTCCTTCCACTCCCCGGAATTCGCTACCTCTAATTCTACTGGTGGCTCTACTTGTGCCCTACGACAAGCCGCTGGCATAGGCTCTCGTCCGAAATTCAGAAAGGCCGGGGAAGCCTGGAGTACTGTATGGTGCGCTGTGTTGTAGGCGAATCGAAATTTAGAGATATTCTGATCCCAATCCCTATGGTCTTTCCCTATGTAGGATACGATCATCGTTTTCAACACCCTGTTCACCCTTTCGACGGGATTCGCCTGAGGGTGATACGGTGGTTTTGTCGATATCGTAATTCCGTACTTTCCCGCTAGTTCGTGAATTGTTTTATTAACGAACTCGGTACCGTTGTCCGTTAATAGTACCTCGGGAGTTCCCCACCGCGAAAACACCAAATTCTCGAGAGCTTCCGAAATTTTTGCACCCGTGGTCTTTCTGAGAGGGCAGCATTCCACCCACTTTGTGAAGAGGTCTTGCATTACCAGCAGATAGGCGAATCCTGCACGACTAGGTGGAAACGGGCCCATTATGTCTGCCGCGACTACCATCCAAGGAGCCGAAATGCGACGCCTACCCATTAGCCCGGAGAGAGAGGAGGGATTGTTCCACCTTCGTCATTTGGCATGTGGGACAACGTCGCACGTATTCGACGACAGTTCTAAACATACCCGGCCAGAAATATTTTGCCGCTATTCTGTGGTAGGTCTTTTCCACTCCCAGATGACCCGCTTGCACCTCGTCGTGCGATTCTTTCAAGATCTCATTTCTCCTATCTGCTGGAATTACTAATTTCCATTCGCTAAGATCACCTCCCAAAATTTCTGCAATAAGTGGATCTGTACGTCGGTAATAAAGCTGACCCTCTCGAATTGACCACGCGGGGTGTTGCTCCGGATTTGATTCAACTGCACGAACTTTTTCGTCAAACCAATCTAATCGCGTCGCGGCTACTATTGGCAATTTCTCCCCTTCCGGTTTTATCCCTTCGAACATTCGAGATAACGCGTCTGGAATGTTATTCAGCGAGCCTTTTCGGTATTTTATCTCGAAGTCATATTCGAGTAATTGCAACGCCCAACGTGCCAGTCTGCCCGATGGGTTGGTTAGCTGTCGTAACCACCGAAGGCTGCTGTGATCCGTAATGATCGTGAATTTATAACCTTCCAGATACGGCCGGAATTTCTGAACGGACCACACGACGGCCAGGCATTCTAATTCCGTCGCGGAATACTTCCGTTCTGCCGAATTCAGGGAACGACTCGCGAACGCTATCACCCTTTCCTCCCCCTCGATTTCTTGAACTAATACCGCACCGAGCCCCACCATACTTGCGTCTGTCTACAGACGAGGCATGCGAGGGTTGGCGCGGTAGCTACTAGTGACCGTAATTTTTCGAAGGCGGATTGTTGTCCGTCCTTCCACTCCCACGCCCTGTCTTTCCGCAATAAGATGTTCATTGGCTCCGCTACTGTTGCGAAATCCGGAATAAATCTTCGATACCACGAAGCCATTCCGAGAAATCGTCTTAATTGTTTTATATTCCGCGGTGCGGGGAAAGACAGGACGGGTTCAACTTTCTCCGCGTCTACTTTCAGCCCTTCGCGGCTCACCACGAATCCAAGGTATTTTACTTCATCCCTGCAGAATTCGCATTTTTCGGGATTCACGATTAACCCCGCCGCTTTGATTTTATCTAAAACTTTCTTCAGCCAGACTAAATGTTCTTCGTAAGTGGCGGTAGCGATAATTACATCGTCTAAATAGGCAAATACGTGGGGTTCCATTTCCGGCCCTATTAAACGATCCAATAAACGTTGGAACGTTGCCGGTGCCCCCGTGAGTCCGTATGGCATTCTTCGGAATTGATATAACCCTTTGCCCGGAACTGTGAACGCGGTAATTTCTTTACTGCCCTCCTCTAGTGGAATTTGGAAGTACGCCTGTTTCAAATCGAGGGTGGAAATATAGCGTGCCGCGCGCAGTTTATCTAGAATGCCTGTCATCAACGGGAGCGGGTACGCGTCTCTTTTTGAAACTGCATTGACTTTGCGGAAGTCTAAACAAAAGCGGTACTTGCCATTTGGCTTTTTTACCATCACAATGGGGCTTGACCACTCACTTTCCGAAGGTTCTATTATTCCTTCCGCTAATAACGAGTCTACCTCTTTGTAGATTGCTTCCCGTACTATTGGTGATGAATTATACGACCTCTGTTTAATAGGTCTCGCATCGCCTACGTCAATTCGGTGAGAGGTCAATGTGGTAATCCCCGGTATTTCCGCAAAGTCCCGAAGTTCCTTCTCCAAAAAATCGCGTAACCGCTCTTTTTCTCCGTCAGATAGAATTTGTAGTCCGCAACAGAGTGGCTCGTTTGATTGGGAACCGAAAGGGAATTCAACGCTCGATCGCGAGGCGAAATGCCATGCCGCTCTATGGTACTCGACAACGATACCGAATTTCGCTATTGTATCTATTCCCAGTAACAATGGGTTCACCAAATTATCGAGAACGCGGACGAGAATTTCTCTAGTTTCGCTTTTGATCTTTACCCTAAGTTTTGCCTGTTCCGTTGCCCGATCCACCGCGCCTATGGCTAAGAGGAAATAACAAGGTTTCTCGGCGAGAGAAACTTCCGCTTGATTTCCTACTGCCCGAATTACTTTCCGACTTGCAAACGAGATTGACGAACCGGAATCTATTAAAGCGCGTGCTCTGTATTTTCCAATATTCGTTTCAATGATTAATAGTGGCGGTGTTTTCCTTTGATCCGAAATGGAATTTATTTCCGAAATTCGAGCCGATATTATTGTTTCCGGGATCGATCCGGCCCCTGCGAGCGGTCCCGTTTCCAGTTTCCCGGTTTTCGATCACATTTTCGACATTCTCGAATAGTTACTCCCGGTTCTCCGCAATTATAGCAATGGATTACTCTTTTTGCTCTACAGTGCCGCGCATTATGACCTACTTCCCGGCAATTCCAACATCTGCCTTTGGCCGACGGTTCGTTTACCGACGGTGTCACTACGCAACCGGTGTGTTTCGCGGCGTTTTTTTCCGCAGGATTTGTTACGCAGTCCCTTTTGAGAGCTACCGTACTTATTCGATCTATCGTTTGAACGCGCTCTACGGCCTCGATGTTCGGACGATCCCTTTTCGCTATTGTCGCTGTCGCTACTATCGTACCATTCTACAGCGTTTACGTGCTCGTATTCCCGAAATTTATACTGTTTTTCGTTCCCGTGATTTTTCGGATGCTTTTTATAATCCGCCGGATTGTATGCGAAATATTTATTTGCCAGCTGGGGCGATCGGTAGTAATCCGCGTTTCCGGGTGAAATATTACTCTCCGCGGCCCGTAACTTTTTCTCTAGTTGGCTCAAAGTCATATTATCAATGAACGCTACTGCATTCCGAAGTTCTTCTCGCGCGTTATAATAGATTCGTTCCACCGCTTTGTCGGCGGACCACGGTCTTTCTAATCGATTGATCATAGCTTCCATACAAGCTATATAGTCTCG
Organism: Lasioglossum baleicum; assembly: GCF_051020765.1. Taxonomy (NCBI): domain Eukaryota; kingdom Metazoa; phylum Arthropoda; class Insecta; order Hymenoptera; family Halictidae; genus Lasioglossum; species Lasioglossum baleicum. Next base: position 5,347,572 of record NC_134945.1, read on the forward strand.
TATTGGTTCGTCCGGACCTTGTTTCCGGACTCGCAAATCGTGTTCAAGCAGTTCTTGGTAATTAGGATCGAAGTAATTTTCCCGCCATTCATTCACGAATTGCCTCCACGATCTAAATCCCCCGCGATTTTTATACCAGAGCGCGGCTTTTCCAGACAGGCACACCGGTAAACAGCGTAAGAGATCAGCATCATTCAAATTCGAACTGGCTCTCAGGTCTTCTAATCGGGAGAGGAACGTTTCCGGATCCTCGTCCGATTTGCCTGCGAATTTCAATCGCCATTTCCGAATTAGTTCGAATGGTGCTGTTGATTTCGGTCTTTCTACTGGAGACGTTGGTCTTCCGTCTTCCTCTGTTTTTATGGCTGTACCAGATGTGCCTGCTATGGGATTCCCGTGGGTCCTCGGAACACGCAACCATACTACCGAATTGTCGCTACCCGGTTGAGGATCACTGGACATCCCTTCCCCCGGGTCTCCCTCGCAGTCATTATACAGGGAGACATTGTCTGCCTCCCTCTCTGTGACACCCAGCATTTTCGACGCGGCCTACGGCGGTTTGTTTTTGTATCCGCAGTACCGAACTCTCGAGGCCCCTCGGCCGCGCGATGTTTACGTGCTCGCCCGGGCTCTCTGTTCCCCCCGACCGGAGTCGCGTTACGGTTTACGAAACTCTTAGCCGTGAAGCGGCTCGAAATTCCTAGTCTAATCTCGATATTATTCTCCCAATGTCACGAACAAGGGCTCTTTCATTAACAGCTTGCCTCACCATACAGTACCCTAACACGAAAGCTATTTATAAACCAGACTAATATACGACTTGTGAGAAAAAAAATTTTGAAGTCCTGAAATCGCGAATGGAATAACTAACAACACGAATTATGGAGAACAGGATTCGACTAGACCACGAATATTCGCCCAGCACCGAAAACGTACACTCCCCTCACCAAGGGACACAATGATATAACATACAATAATTTATTAACGTTGAAATTTTTAGTATTCTACTCTGACAAAAAAAAACAAAAAAAAAACATGAAAGAACAAGAAATGTGTCGCGCTGGCTCTCGAAAATCTGACTTGAACGGTTTGGATTGAGCGTGGTTCCGTCGAAAAAGGATATTCGCTTTGCACGCGCGTACTTTTTCCTGCCTGATCGTCTCGCGCGATGCGTCGTTTCGTTCGAGTCGTCTCCCGTCGGATCGGGATTTCCGTAGATTTTACTCGCGTCGTCGTACCGTAATCTACCTGCGAGAGTCCGACGTTATCCCTGCGTCTCTCTCTGCTTTCCGAAAAAAAATTTTGCTAGAGAGAGGTCCCTGTTCGGGCAACGTTACAATACAGGGTGTCTCAAAATTAGGTCCGGAGCCGAAAATGGGAGGTTCCTGGGATCATTTCAAGCGACATTTTCCTTTGAAAAAATGTCGTCCGCGGCGTCGTTAACGAGTTATTAACGAAAAACACGGACCAATCAGAGCGCGAGCTAGACGCGTGCAGCCCGGCGCGCCGGCAGCTGAGTGTCGGTGGCACGCCGCGATGTCGTAACGAACAAAAGTTTCTGGATGATGTGAATCCTCGCCAATTTCGATAAGATTTGGATATGTTGTCAATACCATGATTCTGAACAACATTTCCCTTTACGGTTTTTGTCGGTCGGCTTTAGTTTACGATATTATTGTAAAAATTTGTAATTGTATGTTAGCGTGTCAACGTGATAGCGGCAACGCAGTTTCGGGAAGGACAACCGAACACATGTTTGGTTCCTTCACATAATTATGGCAAGGTATTTATGGCGTGTATGGCCGTGAATCTAATAAATAGCCCCAATGCCATAAAAACTGGGGACCGCTTAGGGTCTCTCAGGTATCGGTATAGAACCATTGACTGTGTATTGAAAGCGAGACCTTTAGAAAAGGCAAGCGACCCGACGTCGTATTGTTAAATAATAATAACACATGGTTCTGAAGGATCTGGCCACGGAGTGGGGAAGGCTATGCCTTTTGGTAAGAGGACTGTGAGGAACCGCACGGCACTTACCCCAGAACTATGGGACAAATATCATCGTTTTTCAAACGTGTTTCTAACATGTAAATCGATCGATGTACATACTATCTCCTCGCCGATTTCGATGAGCTTTATTTCAAAAGAAAAAGATATTTAAAACATCGAATTTATAACATATTTCAAAGTCATCGAAATCGGTGAGGACCAACATCATCGGCAACTTTACCCGAACGATAGAAGAAGCACAAACTTATTGAATTAAAAACTCACTTATTCAGCCGTAAATCCATTTGACTACCACATACAACCACCACACTTTCACATAATTGTTGAACTCGTAGCACACTTTTATAACTCGTATCGATATCGAACGAAATTACTTACTCCGACGCGGAAAGAGTTCGATGCTCTTCGCGATGCCGCGCGAAACTGTGCTCTCCCAGCGTACAATGTTTTCGATGAAGGCGTCGTTTAAAACAAATGAAATCGTTCCCAAGGAGATATTGATTCTTCGAGAACCATATGGCAATCATATGATTCTCGAAAACACCGATTCTTGACAAACGAACGATGCCATGGACGAGATATCTCGTGTATCCTTATGCACACACCGCTAGATCACGTATACGTACGCGAGGACTGCAGGAGTCCGGGATTAGACTTCTGATTTCTCAATAATGCAAAGACGGGGTTTTTTAGTAGTCAAAATCGCTAGACGAAAGATGAATCTAGGATGCGATCATTCTCAAAAGTCCTATTTTTACGATTACGAGCAATGGTTTTGCAATATTCGGCTGCATGTTGACCGTCGAAGAGGCTAGAACGCCGTACAGTGGGACCTTTCGTCCAAATCGGAGACAAAATCAAAGAACTTTCGATAGAAATGAGGTAGAGCGATGAAATTTTTTTTAAATTAAAGCTGAAACTTTGCAGAACACGGGAAAAATAGGGAGATTATGGTACGAACGTTTTTTAACTTTGAGAACATTCATTAAACATGTAGAATTTCAAGAAATCTATTTTGCAATATCCCGAGGTCGTAGAAAAATTTTGAGACCAGATTTGAAATCAGCGTGAAAAAATCTACGGGAAATGAAGTACAGCATGTTCAGTAAAATTTTTTCCGCGCGTGGTATTGGAAAAACCACAATTTTCTCGAAATTCTGCAAGTTTAACGAATTTTCTCAACGTTAAAAAACGTTCTTACCATAATCTCCCTATTTTTCCCGTGTTCTGCAAAGTTTCAGCTTTAATTTTTAAAAAATTTCATCGCTCTACCTCATTTCTATCGAAAGTTCTTTGATTTTGTCTCCGATTTGGACGAAAGGTCCCACTGTACGGCGTTCTAGTCTCTTCGACGGTCAACATGCAGCCGAATATTGCAAAACCATTGCTCGTAATCGTAAAAATAGGACTTTTGAGAATGATCGCATCCTAGATTTATCTTTCGTCTAGCGATTTTGACTACTAAAAAACCCCGTCTTTGCATTATTGAGAAATCAGAAGTCTAATCCCGGACCCCTGCAGTCCTCGCGTACGTATACGTGATCTAGCGGTGTGTACATAAGGATACACGAGATATCTCGTCCATGGCATCGTTCGTTTGTCAAGAATCGGTGTTTTGGAGAATCATATGATTGCCATATGGTTCTCGAAAAATCAATATCTCCTTGGGAACGATTTCATTTGTTTTAATCGACGCCTTCATCGAATACATTGTACGCTGGGAGAGCACAGTTTCGCGCGGCATCGCGAAGAGCATCGAACTCTTTCCGCGTCGGAGTAAGTAATTTCGTTCGATATCGATACGAGTTATAAAAGTGTGCTACGAGTTCAACAATTATGTGAAAGTGTGGTGGTTGTATGTGGTAGTCAAATGGATTTACGGCTGAATAAGTGAGTTTTTAATTCAATAAGTTTGTGCTTCTTCTATCGTTCGGGTAAAGTTGCCGATGATGTTGGTCCTCACCGATTTCGATGACTTTGAAATATGTTATAAATTCGATGTTTTAAATATCTTTTTCCTTTGAAATAAAGCTCATCGAAATCGGCGAGGAGATAGTATGTACATCGATCGATTTACAATTACAAATTTTTACAATAATATCGTAAACTAAAGCCGACCGACAAAAACCGTAAAGGGAAATGTTGTTCAGAATCATGGTATTGACAACATATCCAAAGCTTATCGAAATTGGCGAGGATTCACATCATCGAGAAACTTTTGTTCGTTGCGACATCGCGGCGTGCCACCGACACTCGGCTGCCGGCGCGCCGGGCTGCACGCGTCTAGCTCGCGCTCTGATTGGTCCGTGTTTTTCGTTAATAACTCGTTAACGAAGCCGCGGACGACATTTTTTCAAAGGAAAATGTCGCTTGAAATGATCCCAGGAACCTCCCATTTTCGGCTCCGGACCTAATTTTGAGACACCCTGTATATGTATACAAATATACAATACGATATACAATATATATGTTATAACATGTTTTTAGTTGCAGCAACATTTCTGGTGTCTGTTAGACGAAATATGTAAATGTTGGCAGATTTTCGTTGGGCCAATGTAGTATAATTGTTGTAAATTCCACGTTACTTAACCGACTATAATATCTGTAGGCCCAACGTTGGGTGTTCGTCGGCAAATTGACATAATTTTTCGTCGTTGACCCTACGTTGGGGATTTGGTCGGAAAACCACGAACCATTCCCCAACAAACTCCCAACCGTTGGCCACCGTTGGCCAACCGTAAATGCTACTAGGGATTGCAAACAGACCAATACTGTGCTTATAAGACCGCACAACCGAAGTGAAAACATCTATGGCGATTGCACACCTGTCTGTTTCTTGCTCCGGAGTTTATGCAGATAGCGTTTCACTATGCGGGGCGTGACGGATCAGACTCATTCACAGCCCAGCGATGGTATACGCGTTGCGCCTAAGGAAGTTTTCACTTTGCTTAGTATTGAGCGTAGAAATAAGTTAGTTTTCAGATGTCGATGTCGAGCGATACGGTCCTCAATAGCCCCCCGCGTTACCTGTACCCAGGATTCACGTTCCTGCCATTCCGCTGTACGCGACGTCCGTGTTTTTGGCGATTCGCGGTATCGCGTTCGTGATGCCTGATCACGTGACTACCGAGAACCACCGTTAATCGCTCGCATTACCTCGCTCTTTAGACTTGTTCTAACAACCAACCGATTTACACGCTTTATATCGCGCCCAGTTCTTGTGACTAGCTTTTGTACTGCCAATCGGGATAGATATTATTATCGACTCGATTGCGCGCCCTTTCTAGTTTACGCGATTTAACGCAATAAATCACGATCTCTCATCAACGTGCGGCGCACAGTGGTCGGAAATCGCCAAAACGTGGTCAAAATAGGAAGGAGTACTCCAATCTAGTTCAAAATTGATACTCATAGGTTTTTCGGGTCGCTGATTATAAATCTGAGGTCACAATTACAAAAAACAAAATGGCGGATTCAATATGGCGGAAGCGTAACCCAAAAAATTATTGGACTCTCTTGAAAATTAGTATTCCCATATTTCTCGTGCCGTTGAATATGAATCAGATGTCAAAATTACAAAAAACAAAATGGCGGCCGGTTATGTGAAAAAATTATTTATTTCCACAAATATTAAATTATTATCAGGTGACTTCAGATAGCAAAAAATGTAAGATTTTAGTGTTAAATATTGCATGCGAGGTAATTATTTAGTACTAAAATGTAATAGAAGTTTCTCAGTTCTGTTTCGTTCCGATATTTCACTCACCTCTAGTAAAACTAGAGGGTTATTGTTGCTCGCTCGCTTCGCGAGCTCGCGGATAGGACTGCTCGTCCGAAAGGGTTAGTGGTACGCATGGCTAGTAGTACCTATAGCTATTAATGTTTTTTTTTATTTGGTGTGTGACTTTCCACGAGCCACACAAAGAACTTCCCGATTCGTTAGTTGCAGTATATTATTATCATTATTAAGTGTACGTTTTAAGAAGATTATACGTTTTCAGGGAAATTCAATAGTTTTCTACTTATCAAAATGTTTGCTATATGGCGTCGCATTAAACCAACATCGTATGCTCGTTGCTCGCTTGGTTCCTTGTTATAGCATACTAATGTTGCAAAATAAATTGTCTTAATTAGTTTTTCGCAAACGATACAACTCCTCATTATCCGGGTTTGCAGTATTGATCTTGGTTTTCTTCGATACTGTTAATTGTCGAGTGGCCGGCGAAGGGTTATTACCCTAGGAATGTGATATAAATTTGTTAGTTAAGGGACGCGGACGAACCCAATGTGAAATTGGGGAGCCGCTAGGATTATTGACAGCGAGGACGAACCTGACGCGAAGTCAGGGAGCCTCTAGGAATGGAGTCAAACGCAGACGAACCCGATGCAAAACCGGGGAGCTGCTAGGAGGTTGTATAATAGCACAGATGAACCTGATGCGAAATCAGGGAGTTGTTAGGATGCGGACGAACCCAATGCGAAACTGGGGAGCTGCTAGGTTGAATAAATCTCTGTTTGGACAATTGGAATGAAGCGAAAGAACCTGATGCTTAATCAGGGAATCGCTAGGATAAACGAGCGGTAAGATTGTATCATGTGGGGACGTTCAATTACTTGACTAGGATATTGGACAATAATTATGGGTGTTACGTCCCGGAGTCTGACTTTTGCGAAAACTATCGTTCCGCGACCCATTCCCCTTACTGGACGCTCTCAAATGCGATACAACCTTTTGTCCACGCGGCACGTTACGTCCGACGTCTGACTGGGAACCACGACTTTCGCGAACATGCGTATTCTACTTAACGCTTACAGTAGATTCGCCCCAAAGCGGCGGACGAGAACAGAGATAACTGAGACGGCACGAATCTTCGCAGGGAAATATCTAGCAACTTATCGAACAGTTGAGTATAGCGATCGGTGAAGACAGGCAGGCTTCCTTTATGCGAGCTGCTTCCGTTGCTCGCTGACGGCTGCAGTCGAATCAGGCTGGATCGTCGTAGGAAGGACGATGATCCTCACTCGTCCTGGGAAGATCACGTCGTCGGTGATCCTCGGTTGGCGGGAGATACCCCGCTGTTGTCCTTCGTCTCGCGTTCGTTGACGCGCACGAGCTTTCGTAATTGATAGCGACGAACGCGAATTGAATAGGAGAGTATTGCAAGCGCGAGGATGTAGGGAGAAGAACTAAGCGAGACTCACTTATTAAATTAATAACTGGGAATATATTTGTAACGTATGAAATGAAATTATAATGAACTAGAAGCGCGTGTTATAGCAGGACCGCTCAAAGGCGGATGAGAGCGAGGACTCGTCGGAGTCTGGACCGGGACATCCAGGAGGCGGCGAGCCTCGCTGGAGTCTTGAACGAACGTATCAGACTGGCTGTCCGAATTGAACTGAACTAACTGAACTCTTTTTAGGATCGTGAGGTCGAATACATAGGTGTCTTATTTTCTACCGGATGTCTCGTTAGACATAACGCTATGGATGTTATGAGAAGCGCGCGATTAATGATTACGGTGAATGCTACGTGATACTGCTACGGGGAATACATTAAGATATGATTATTATACAAGGGTTAAGATAAGAATGGGTATATGGTATGAGGTGAGAATCGGATCTGATGAACGGAGCGAAGTATGACTACTTATAACTAATCAATGTTCTTAATAATGACGGTTACAATATCCTACTCTTATTGGCTATGCTTATAACCTATGGCAACACGTCGGCAGACGTGACATCTCACCCCTTGGGGAAATAATTTTCGGCACGAAAATTATTTCTCATCCTCGGAGTCGAACGTCGCGGTTCAACGTAACGTTTCATAAAATGTCGTCTTGGACTCGCATCGTCAAACATGTCGGACGAGTCGTAATCCATCGTAGAGGAAATAGGGAAGGGTTGACGCGTCATCGTCTTCGCTGAAAATGTATATCGCTTGCGGCTTATCGGTTGTAACACAAACGTCTTAGATTTCGGAGAGTTTACAATATGCATGTTACGCTTCGCAGCTATCGCTCTAAATGTAAACGTTTTTGATTTCACGGGTTTCGGTTTCGTGCGAATGACTCGGTCTGTCTTGTATAAGCGGTCGCTGGAGAGGTGAGATTTATCGTGATTATCGCGCGTTGAACTTTGAATATTTCTCTTCTTGCTGAGATGGTCGGTACTAATTATGTCCGTGACCTCGTCGCAGCGGGAATCGAGAGAATATGAATTGGAAAGAGAATTAGATGAATTGGGACGAAGATTTAGGATTTTTAGATTTGGATTGGACTTGGGATACGCGTTGGTATCTAAAATGGAAGAATCGAGATTCAACAATGAATTCGGTTTTGAATTCGAAATAGAAATTGAATCTGAATTTGAATGATACTTGTTCGTGTCGGAATTAGTAGAATTGAGATTCAACGATGAGTTCTGCTTTGAACTCGAAATAGAAATTGAATCTGAATTGGAATGATACTTGTTCGTATCGGAATTAGTAGAATTGAGATTCAACGATGAGTTCTGCTTTGAACTCGAAATAGAAATTGAATCTGAATTGGAATGATACTTGTTCGTATCGGAATTAGTAGAATTGAGATTCAACGATGAGTTCTGCTTTGAACTCGAAATAGAAATTGAATCTGAATTTGAATGATTCGCTCGCGAATCTGGATGCTCATGGGCATTTGATATAGTAGACTTAGAATTTGAAATTGGGATTGAATTTGAAATAGAATTCGTAAATCCTGACTCCGGATCGGCGATTTCCACGATACTTTCTACTTCCTCCAGCTCCATGTTCGGCGTGGAGAGTTCGATCGGTTCAATCGTGGTGTTGACGCTCTGTATGTACGCTTTACCGTCGGAGATGCGCTTTGAACAATTCGGAATTATAACGCCGGGCGCGATTTCGCATTTTCGCAGGTAACCTATCCTAGGTACGGCGGCGTTCATCGCTGTGTATACCGCGGCTCGCGGTTCGGTATGGCAACTCTCGCCTGAGATAAAAGGAAACTCGTTTCCTTGCCATGTCATGCACCGGTTTCTATACGAAATGTCTGCGCCTTGGACTAAGAACGCAGATCCAAGAACTCCATCGGATGGAATTGCAGATGAATCTGGCACAACTTGAAATTCTACGGGCGTACCAGATATTGTTAAACATACGGATCCTACAGTCGACACGATTTCGTCGGTAATGCCAGACATTAGAATTTTATTTCCCGTGTCGATTACAATATCGGGCTTTAATACTGAGGCTCTGATCAGGTTCGGTTCTGATCCTGTGTCTAGCATGATCTTAATATCTTTCATCAACTCGGGGATCATAACAATTATATGCGGGATTGCGGTATTGTCGCTGAGAGTTATTCTCGTTACTCTCTGGCCCTTTCTGTGCTCGGCTCGGTCGCGATTATTCAAGCGAATCGTTTGAGAGGTGCCTCCTGTCGTGGACTCGCGGCGGACAGGAGGCTTGGTCCGTTTCCCGACCGTTCGGTTTCGCGTTTGCGGCATTCGTAAATATCATGCTCGGACGTCTCGCAATAATTGCAGTACTTTGCTGGTGCAAAAGAGCTCGCGTAATCATCTTCGCGGCGTTGGGAGGAGGTGTACGCATCGTGATATGACTCGAGATGACATTCTCCGCGTGGTCTGTTTGAAAACAGGTCGGCACGCGTGCGATAAGGAGAGTCGTCGCGTGGCCCATCGTGGTATCGGTCCGGGCGATAACGGTCGTCGCGATAGCGCTCGGGTGTCGGACTACGGTCGACTCTGAAGTTGCGATATTGTTGTGCCGAAGAATCCCTATCGTATGAAAATGCGTATACGTCGGATTGGCGACTTCGGTAGGAAGAATATGATTGATCGAATCTCGGGTTCGACTGTGGGTGCTGCGGCGACGTCATCCTATCGGGGGTTCTGTCGCGTGACGCGTCCGAAAATGGTATTCGTTCGTCGAATCGTTCGTAACGGTCTCTGTCTATTTCGGCCTCTTTATATAATTCTATCGCTTTATTGAATACGTGATTCAGTGATCCGTGTCGAAGGCGCCGGATTTCACTTCGGAGGTTCGGGATTAACCCGCGGATGAAACTATCTATCGTGAGATCGTCTACGTTCGCTATGTTCGGTCGATCGCGATCGCAGTCGAGGATCGCGGCGCGGAGATCTTTTACGCGGCAAATGTAATCGAGAATATGCTCGTTTTGCCGCATGAAAATATTTGCCATCTGACCTCGGTAGTGGTCGACGGTGTGACAGGTGCCGAAAACGTCTTTGAGACGGTTGCACAGTTCGGTTACTGTTTCGACGTTTTCGTCTTCGATTGCGGTATACGCGATTCCGCGGAGTTTAATGATAATCAATTTCGACAGCGTTCTTTCCGCATGTCGAGGAACGAGATCGCGGGCGCGCTTGCAGGCTCGCGTGAATTGCAGCACAGAAATGTTCGTGCCATCGAATGAAGGAATCGAATCTATTGCGGCTTTTATAACTAGTCGCGAATCTTCTCGCTCAGGCGAGTAATCTCTACGAGTTGGCATCGGATCGTCTTGAAGAGGCTTTGCTAACAGGTGCAACGGAAAGTTAATCAAATTTTCTGTTCGCTGAGAACGCGTGTTTCTCGTTGGGTTCGCCCTTTCGTCGTGGTGGTTGATCGATCCCACCGCTGCCACCAATTTGTTACGTCCCGGAGTCTGACTTTTGCGAAAACTATCGTTCCGCGACCCATTCCCCTTACTGGACGCTCTCAAATGCGATACAACCTTTTGTCCACGCGGCACGTTACGTCCGACGTCTGACTGGGAACCACGACTTTCGCGAACATGCGTATTCTACTTAACGCTTACAGTAGATTCGCCCCAAAGCGGCGGACGAGAACAGAGATAACTGAGACGGCACGAATCTTCGCAGGGAAATATCTAGCAACTTATCGAACAGTTGAGTATAGCGATCGGTGAAGACAGGCAGGCTTCCTTTATGCGAGCTGCTTCCGTTGCTCGCTGACGGCTGCAGTCGAATCAGGCTGGATCGTCGTAGGAAGGACGATGATCCTCACTCGTCCTGGGAAGATCACGTCGTCGGTGATCCTCGGTTGGCGGGAGATACCCCGCTGTTGTCCTTCGTCTCGCGTTCGTTGACGCGCACGAGCTTTCGTAATTGATAGCGACGAACGCGAATTGAATAGGAGAGTATTGCAAGCGCGAGGATGTAGGGAGAAGAACTAAGCGAGACTCACTTATTAAATTAATAACTGGGAATATATTTGTAACGTATGAAATGAAATTATAATGAACTAGAAGCGCGTGTTATAGCAGGACCGCTCAAAGGCGGATGAGAGCGAGGACTCGTCGGAGTCTGGACCGGGACATCCAGGAGGCGGCGAGCCTCGCTGGAGTCTTGAACGAACGTATCAGACTGGCTGTCCGAATTGAACTGAACTAACTGAACTCTTTTTAGGATCGTGAGGTCGAATACATAGGTGTCTTATTTTCTACCGGATGTCTCGTTAGACATAACGCTATGGATGTTATGAGAAGCGCGCGATTAATGATTACGGTGAATGCTACGTGATACTGCTACGGGGAATACATTAAGATATGATTATTATACAAGGGTTAAGATAAGAATGGGTATATGGTATGAGGTGAGAATCGGATCTGATGAACGGAGCGAAGTATGACTACTTATAACTAATCAATGTTCTTAATAATGACGGTTACAATATCCTACTCTTATTGGCTATGCTTATAACCTATGGCAACACGTCGGCAGACGTGACAATGGGTTTAATGAATTTGAGTTAATTATCAAAGAAGACAAATATATTCTTACTATAGAATTTCGTATTACAAGTGTATTTGTGTCGCGAATGGACTGAATTTAGAATAGCAAAGAAATTGAAATGTGATATTACCTAAGCTAAGATGCACGGTGTTGATGCACTGGCAATGCGGGGGACTCGGAGCAACCTTGTCACCGCCCAACAGATTTTACACCGAACTCGCGGAATCTGTATGCGGTTAAACTTTGATTCAAAAGGAACGAACGTCCGATCTCACTGATAGTTGACTTCCGAGAAGCAGCACGACGCGACACTATTCGTGATTACGACAGTACTAGCCCACGAGAGTAGAAATGTAAGGGCTTATATAGCCCTGCAATGACGGGTGGTACTTGTCAGTACCCCTCAAGTGAACATTCGTATTTTGTCAACGACCAGTTGGTCGTGCGTACGTTTGGGCACTAAACTAACCTAAACAGTTATGTAGATTTATCCAGGGTAGCTCTGTTCGTTTATCTAGGACGGTTCCTGCCAGAGATGATATTGAACACCTGTTCGTCATCCGTAACATGATCTTGGTTTTCTTCGATACTGTTAATTTAAAAATACTTCTCAGTGCTACATACAACATTTGTAAAGTTCGCCTTTCTGATTTTTTAAAATCCAAACATACTTTCTCGTATGTTTGTCCCTGACTTTTATGAATCGTAATCGCTTCAGCAGGAACCACTGGAAATTGACTACGTGTGATTTGATATTTTTCCTCACTCGACATATTTACTTGATTCGAGATTTTTAGTACTGGTGTTAAATTTTGATGAATATTTGCATTTTTCATATAATCACGATAACGAGTTCTTACTTTCACTCCTACTCTGGCCAATTGAAAATCTAACCACAATATAGACGGAATTTTAGTATTTTCTTGAAAATTAATAAATTTTAATATTCCGCATGTGTGTGCTCCATTAACCAATCCGTTTTCTACATTAATGTTATTAATAATTATCATATAGTTTATATTAATTTTCAATTTAATCTCAGTTAATAATTCGTTTTGAACTGATTGTTTTTTTAAAGATTGTAATATAAATTTTTTTGTACTTTCATCGATATTCTTTGAAAATGTATTCTCGGGAGTAGAGATGATTAAGTCACTCTTGTATTGGGATAATTTTCGATTATTGTAAGCGGAAACATCATCGTAAGGTACAAAAAAAAATTTTTTTAAATCGAAAAAAAAATTTTTTTGCGTAATTACGTTTGTTTCTTCGGTGGAAACTTTCCGTTCTCTCGTATAAATTGCATTGTTGAATGAACTTCTTTCGAAAAAAACTACAAAAACTAAAAAACTACTTGACCAAAATGGACCAAAATCTAATCAGCTCTAAGTTACAGCGGGGCACATCGATTGCATCATTCATCATCCTGATCGCGTTGTTACTTTTTCTGAAAACGTTAACGAAAAATTTGATTACATAGAAACACACACACACACACATACGAACATTTTGCTGAAAATAGTCTAAAATGACTGCAATGACCATGAAACGTGAAGATCTGCTAAAAAATCGATTTTCGATTTTCGGGGTCATTACAATAACTTCCCTATAAAATCGGGAAGTTAATAAAGATATGTACACTGTGGGAGAAAAAGTTGAAAGTGCCAGAAAAAATTGGCTGGAAAAATCTGCGAGCGTCATTTAATTATGGCCTGGCCATTATTGCATTTGTCACATCAGCTTAGTAAGCGTTCACTGTTCACCGTAACCGTATAATTGAAAATTTGTGTCACTCTTATATATCATTATTGACTTTTATATTACTATTTTGTAAATTATTATATTATAAGGTATTATGGAAGTACCTGGAACTTCACAAGCAATATACAGGGTGTCCCAAAACTCGTGAAAATCCCGAAAGGGGGTGGTTCCTGAGACCATTCTAAGAGACATTTTCCTTTGCACCAATGTCAACTGCGGCTTTGTTTAGGAGTTATTAACGAAAAACACGGACCAATCAGAGCGCGCCCTGGCCCGGCGCGCCGCGCCGGCAAGCGAGTGTCGGTGGTACGCCGCGACATCGCAACGAACAAGAGTTTCTCGATAATGTGAACCCTCTCCGATTTCGATGAGCTTTGGATATGTTGTCAAGACCATGATTCTGAACAACATTTCTCTTTAGACTTTTTGGCGATCGGCTTTAGTTTACGAGATAAGTAACTTGTAATCGTAAATCGATCGATGTACTCTATCTGAACTATCTCCTCTCCGATTTAGATGAGCTTTGGATACGTTGTCAAGACCATGATTCTGAACAACATTTCTCTTTATACTTTTTGGCGATCGGCTTTAGTTTACGAGATAATCGTAAAAAAAGAGCAGAAGCAGAAACTGATTGAATTAAAAACTCACGTATTCAGCCGTAAATCCATTTGCTGCTTCGAAATGTGTGTCACTGGGTCACTCGGTGACGAACTGCACAGATGTCTTCAGGTATACGGCAGTACCGAAAGTCAAGGGACGTACGGCCAGGTCGACGAAATGCACAGCCGGTGGTACAAGGCCTAAGGCAGGCCTGGGCGCGGTTGGCTCGGGGAACACATGTTGCAGCTTCTCCTCTTCGTTTGGTCGGCAAGTCAGTCCCCACCACGGTCACTCCGACTCTTCCCTTAGCCTTAGCCTTAGCCTTAGCACGAGCACCCCCACGAAATTAAAGGAATTGGTAAATGCCGCTAGTTCCACAGCTTCGGGCAAGGGTCTTATGTGCGTGTACATGTTTACATAGTAGTGGTGAGTAACCTGCCGGTGCAGCATCGTGGGGGTGCTCGTGCTAGGACTAAGGCTAAGGCTAAGGGAAGAGTCGGAGTGGCCGTGGTGGGGACTGACTTGCCGACCAAACGAAGAGGAGAAGCTGCAACATGTGTTCCCCGAGCCAACCGCGCCCAGGCCTGGCCTAAGGGATGCGCGGTCAATTCGACGATCCAGAATTTCACTTTCACTTTCGAATGGATAAATAATTCGTATGTTTATTTCACACAGATGCCTTGAAATTTTTCCACACTCACAATCACTGTTCACATTTGTCAACACATAATTATGCACTAATAATAATTGCCATATCCCTTGTACTGCTGCACAAATCACAACAATATGGTAATGCAATCACTAGACTGCGGATTTCATGCATTTGCAGCAAACATGAGTAGGTGCATTTTAAGACAGTAGAGAGATTAAAATAATTTCAAAACACCATAGTATTATTTTCAACTTCTTAAAATGATCACAATGAGAATCAAATATCTGTCTGGCTCCTGTCCCTTGTAATAGCGGCAGCCAACATTCATTTTGCATAAAGATCCGTAGTCTAGTGATTAGTTTAAATATTACTATCAAAAACACAGCTAATAGCAACCGTTAGCTTTGAATTGACAAGTCTTTGGAGATGTTCTCTCTACCGCGGCTCGAACGACACTGATTTTCCGCAAGATTTTTCTAAAGAATTTAGGAAGGGCATTTAGAGTGTCGAAATTCGAAATGCACGCTGTAATAATGCTCACCGAAAAGGAAATAAGAAGTATGGATGAAATGTGTGGAATATGCCTAAAATCTAAACAGACCAGACGCAAGTTTGACACAGTGAGAAAAAGGGCCAATAATCCATTAGATATCATATACACAGATTTATGTGGCCCGATAGAACCGCCAACATGGGACAACAAAAGGTATTTTTTGACTCTTCTCGACGACAGCACCAACTTCGTTATGGTGTACCTGATAGCAAGAAAAGATGAAGTAGCCAATCTCATAAAGACATACGCGAACTTGGTGGAAACGCAGCAGGGAAGAAAAATAAAAATACAATACAATAGGGATGCTACGCTGACCTCACATTTTTACCCCTTGCTGGGTAAAAGGACGGATGACGTTTTCGAACGCGCGGTTACCCATCGACTAAATACCCTTCCTAAATTCTTTAGAAAAATCTTGCGGAAAATCAGTGTCGTTCGAGCCGCGGTAGAGAGAACATCTCCAAAGACTTGTCAATTCAATGCTAACGATAGCTATTAGCTGTGTTTTTGATAGTGATATTTAAACTAATCACTAGATTGCGGATCTTTATGCAAAATTAATGTTGGCTGCCGCTATTACAAGGGACAGGAGCCAGACGGATATTTGATTCTCACTGTGATCATTTTAAGAAGTTGAAAATAATACTATGGTGTTTTGAAATTATTTTAATCTCTACTGTCTTAAAATGCACCTACTCATGTTTGCTGCAAATGCATGAAATCCGCAGTCTAGTGATTGCATTACCATATTGTTGTGATTTGTGCAGCAGTACAAGGGATATGGCAATTATTATTAGTGCATAATTATGTGTTGACAAATGTGAACAGTGATTGTGAGTGTGGAAAAATTTCAAGGCATCTGTGTGAAATAAACATACGAATTATTTATCCATTCGAAAGTGAAAGTGAAATTCTGGATCGTCGAATTGACCGCGCATCCCTTAGGCCTTGTACCACCGGCTGTGCATTTCGTCGACCTGGCCGTACGTCCCTTGACTTTCGGTACTGCCGTATACCTGAAGACATCTGTGCAGTTCGTCACCGAGTGACCCAGTGACACACATTTCGAAGCAGCAAATGGATTTACGGCTGAATACGTGAGTTTTTAATTCAATCAGTTTCTGCTTCTGCTCTTTTTTTACGATTATCTCGTAAACTAAAGCCGATCGCCAAAAAGTATAAAGAGAAATGTTGTTCAGAATCATGGTCTTGACAACGTATCCAAAGCTCATCTAAATCGGAGAGGAGATAGTTCAGATAGAGTACATCGATCGATTTACGATTACAAGTTACTTATCTCGTAAACTAAAGCCGATCGCCAAAAAGTCTAAAGAGAAATGTTGTTCAGAATCATGGTCTTGACAACATATCCAAAGCTCATCGAAATCGGAGAGGGTTCACATTATCGAGAAACTCTTGTTCGTTGCGATGTCGCGGCGTACCACCGACACTCGCTTGCCGGCGCGGCGCGCCGGGCCAGGGCGCGCTCTGATTGGTCCGTGTTTTTCGTTAATAACTCCTAAACAAAGCCGCAGTTGACATTGGTGCAAAGGAAAATGTCTCTTAGAATGGTCTCAGGAACCACCCCCTTTCGGGATTTTCACGAGTTTTGGGACACCCTGTATATTTCATTAACTCGAAATGAGCTTGTTATCATTCTTAGAAATTGTTCTTCAAATGATTTTAAAGAAAAGTGTAATTATCTTTACGAGCATATAAAAGAAACTACCCAATGTGATGTTTTATCAAAAGAAACGAAACAAATTTTGGCTTATTTTACGTCACAATTTAGAGGGAAATGGAATGCATCTGCTAGAAACTATTCTAAATTTAGCAATAAAAATCGGTTATGGCTGAAAATAAAATTGAATTTCCGTCTCATACAATTTGTAATCGCAGTGTAAGACCATCAACTGATTTTTCTGAGGTAGGCGAGAAACTCTTTAAGGGGGCCGTCTCCTAGCAGATGACGGTCGCGCGTGAACACTCACACATCGCTAGAGTACACTCACACACCGCTAGACCACGTATACGTACGCGAGAATTGCTAGGATCAGGGAAATGCGTTCTGATTTCTCGATAATGCAAAGACGGGGGTTTTTATTAGTCAAAATCGCTAGATAAAAGATCAATCTAGTGCGCTGTTTGCTTCAAAAGTCGTTCTTTTACGTTTCCGAGCAATGATTTTGCAATATTCGGCTGCATGTTGCCCGTCGGAGAGGCTAGTACGCCGGCGTGACTGCAGCGCCATCTAACGGGCAACATGCGACGGGCAACATGCAGCCGAATATTGCAAAATCATTGCTCGGAAACGTAAAAGAACGACTTTTGAAGCAAACAGCGCACTAGATTGATCTTTTATCTAGCGATTTTGACTAATAAAAACCCCCGTCTTTGCATTATCGAGAAATCAGAACGCATTTCCCTGATCCTAGCAATTCTCGCGTACGTATACGTGGTCTAGCGGTGTGTGAGTGTACTCTAGCGATGTGTGAGTGTTCACGCGCGACCGTCATCTGCTAGGAGACGGCCCCCTTAAACAACTATTACACGTAGAACAAATTTTTTAAAATGTGGAATTGTATTTTACTTAAGGTGAGTGAAAGATCGAAGCGAAGGAGGACTGAGGAACTTATTGTTAGATTACATTTTAGTCCTGAGGAATTATCTTATGCCAGTCAGATGCAATTTAGGAAAGAACACAAGTTGGATATGGCTAATATCATAAAGGACATTGCATTTTCTTCATCGTGTACTGAAAAATATAAGGAAGTGTATAAGAAGAGCAATGAGAGTACTAAATCGTCGCATACCCCTGATAAGGCTCTAGCAATATTAATAAACGCAAAATTAAGTAAATATCAATATACTATTATTCGGAATGCAGCCATAGAAAACAATAGTACAGTATATCCAAGTTATGAAGCCATTCTAGAAGCAACGAAAAAATGTTACCCTCAAAACATTAGCATTAGCGAATCGAGTACAGAGGTTTCATTGCAAAGTTTATTAGATCATACCGTTAATAGACTATTTCAGGTCCTGGAAGAGGTCTTGAACACTTTGACTCCCGCCTTTTTAAATAATATTCATTTAATAATAAAATGGGGTTGCGGTGGTACTTCCGGCTTTACGGAATATAAACAAAAATTTCAAGACCAGACCGTATCTGATGCGAATATGTTTTCTCCATCTATCGTTCTTGTGCAGTTAATCTCCGGTGATATAAATTCGAAGAAAAAAATTGTATTATGGCAAAACCATCAACCCTCCTCTACAAGATTTTGCAGACCCATTCGCCTGTGTTCATAAATATATGAGATGAACAGATGTAATATATGAATATATTATGAAACAACAGATATCATAATAAAACACACAAGTACAAGACATTCAGAAACAAATACAATCCCTAAATCCAACGGTTGTTAAGTGCAAAGGCATCGATGTATTTGTAAGACACAAATGATTATTAACGATGATTGACGGCAAAGTGTGCAGTGCCATTTCAGAAAATTCCTCCACACAAAGATGCTACCTATGCGGATTAACGTCCAAAGATTTTAATAAAATTGAATTGGTAATGAGTCAAAGTATCCAGGACGAATACAAATTAGAATTTGGAATATCTCCATTACACGCCTACTTACGATTTTTTGAGTGCGTATTGCACTTGTCGTATAAATTAGTTATTTGCCAATGGTATATTCGTGGCGATGAAAATAAAAAAAAGTAGCAGATAATAAACGAAGGATACAAAAGTTATAATATTTAAATCTGAAACGGGCTTAATTGTCGACAGACCAAAACCTCGATATGGTACGACAAATGACGATCCTAATAGGTCAGCACAAATTACTGGAGTAGATCAGGAGAAAATACACCGATTTCGTACCTTTTACTAACTATATCAAGCACATTGCCCACAAAAATAGAACTTTTCCAGAATTTCTATGAAACAGCACAAGAATATATTCGATTGTACCCATGGTACAATATGCCTCCTACAGTGCACAAAGTACTGTTTCATTGTGGAGATATAATGCGACACGCAATTTTGCCAATAGGACAGTTGGGAGAAGAAGCTCGAAATAAAGATATCAAGAATTTTCGAGAATTTACTTTTAATCGATTACTAGTTTCATCTGATCCATACATAAGTAGTATGAAGATGTCATGTACAAAAAAGATGAAATAATATCCCCCCGAAGTCACACAATTTTTTGAAGAACCGGACATAAATGAAGATATGTGTTCCGTCGCGCAGGAACAGGACTCGTAGGTTTCCTTCGGACAGGATTTATGGTACGTTCGTGTCTAGATCTCCTGTTATAGGATTAAACAAACGAGGGTCATTCGGCGACCAGTCAAGGCATCTGTTTAATGTTCAGTTTTTATACACCCTCGAAATTACAAGGTGTCATAAATTTAGTCCCTCCGAAGGACCGTCCGCGACCGTTACGCACGCTGTCGCTCCCTAGGGGAGCGTTTATAGTTCGGTTCTGCGAGCGGATTACCGCATACTTTGTCATGCGAGCAGAAAAATGTCATAAATCTCGAGCGGGTCGACGGGCCCCCCGCTGTGCGTGGCACAAAAAAAGGTCTCTACGGCTTCACGGTTCGTTTAGGTAAACTACCGATAGCTTTCCTTTAAGGCGGTGGGATATCCTCGGATTGTAAGTAGCAAATAACTAGAATCTTACGAGAAAAACTGGGTTTGCGAATTTTCGCTTTATGTCCGTATACGAGCAAACACACCATCGAAAAATTTCATACGGTGTTGCTTCATTTGAAGCAACATTTTCCTTTGCCAAAATGGCGTCCGCAGCTTTGTTAAGGAGTTATTAATGAAAAACACGGACCAATCAGAACGCAGCTCAAGGAACCTTATTTTATTGAGAATTGGCAAAGGAAAATGTTGCGTCAAATGATAAAAT
Organism: Lasioglossum baleicum; assembly: GCF_051020765.1. NCBI lineage: Eukaryota > Metazoa > Arthropoda > Insecta > Hymenoptera > Halictidae > Lasioglossum > Lasioglossum baleicum. The sequence goes on from NC_134945.1 coordinate 5,367,868, forward strand.
ATGTATATGTTTTTAGCTGTGACATTAAAATAATGTATTCAAAAACATTTAAACAACATATTTTTACTGTGATTTACTGTGAACAAATATATTTAATTCAGTTGCCCCTTTCCGAGGGCTCCTTTACACCGAATACGAGTCTACGCTCCCTAGTCTCGCGGATGACACTCGCACACTTTTCGACTCACGCGTGGCTTCCGCCGTTTAAGGTGTGCGCATACTAGAGGGCTCGGGAAGGCCGCGGATCGTCTCGGGAAAGCCAAACCCACCGATGGAAGACCATGCGGCAAGGGAGCAGGGCTACCTGCTGTGCGTGGCAGAAAAAAAGGTCTCCGTGGGCTCCCTACCTCTTTTAGGGAAAGGGACCTTTCTTTTCGGGAGCCCTGCTCCCTGCTGTGGAGCCGTCGGCCCGCTAGAGATTTCTTGCCGCATGGTCGTCCATCGGTGGCTTTGGCCTTCCCGAGACGATCCGCGGCCTTCCCGAGACCGTCTAGTATGCGCTCACCTTTACGCGCTCACCCACGGAAACAGGCATGCTGCTCTCAGAGCAGCTCCCGTGCTCCAAAGTTGCTCCCCGTGTGCTCTCAGAGCAGATCGGACGTATGGAAGGGGAACCCACTAAGCGTGACTTGTAAACAGAGCACGAGAGAAGACGAGTGGGAGGGGCGTGGGGAAGTGGAGAGCGCGCCGGAGTGGTCAGACTACAACAACGTAGACGCCGCCGCCACTCTCATACGCTCTTCTTCTCGTCTTCTCTCGTGCTCCGTTTACAATTGGTGGGTTCCCCTTCCATACGTCCGAGCGAGGTCACTGCTCCGACCCTGCTCAGGAGCAGGGTCGATTGCTCCTGCTCCCAAATCGTCCACCTGTGCATGCCTGCACGGAACCCTCCCATTCTTCCCAATCTCCTACAGTACACTTGATCTGGGGGTCCTGTTCCCACATGTATATGTACTTCTACGCCACCTATGCCGACCATGGCAATTGATTGATCGCTCGCTCTGTCTCGTCCGTTTTGTATACATCGGACTCGCTCTGTCGCTCTCAAAATGGTGAAATAGCGCTTTGGGACCATGAAAGCGTGTGAGAGTGGGGGCAGCGTCTACGTTGTTGTAGTCTGACCACTCCGGCGCGCTCTCCACTTCCCCATGCCCCTCCCACTCGTCTTCTCTCGTGCTCTGTTTATAAGTCACGCTTAGTGGGTTCCCCTTCCATACCTCCGATCTGCTCTGAGAGCATACGGGGAGCAACTTGGGAGCACGGGAGCTGCTCTGAGAGCAAAGAGCTGTGCATGCCTGATCTAGAGTATAATTTAGAAACAGTGGGTGCGTGTGAAACATTGGGTGGGTGTGTGTGGTGTCAGGCTGGCCCTTTCCGCCCCACTGTTTTCTCTTTTATCTCTACAGCGTCAAAATGTAAACAAACGTCGCACCGAAACAGACTTACGTTGCAGCGCAGCGTGCAGGAATACGAAAAATTCAATACAGTATTCGCGATAGTTTTTTGCAAATATCTCGAAAACTAAAAGCGACTCCCCTATATTGGAAAAGGAAAAAGCTGTTCAGAATGTGTTGCTGCATAACATGTTTCATCAAAATCGGAGTGGGCAGTACTTTTCTGTATAATTACCGTAATTTCAATTATGGTTGAAAATGCCGGTCTTGTAGAACTACTAACTTTGAAGTTACGTATCTCCGACAGAAGTACTATTAAATATTGGCTGTAACAAAAAACGTGCTCTGTAACCTTATAAATAAAGTAGTATTACATAGACTTTTAAACAACGGAGAACAATTTTCGACTTTTGGCCACGATTTGGCGATTTCCGACCACTGTGCGACGTCTCTCCACCATTTCTTTCTTCTACCACTTCCCGCTCACGCTTCCCACACAATTTCCCAATCCGGACTCCCTTCTGTGTTTGCACCCGATCCTTTCGTTTTCCCATATAGTCCACTCCTCATATATTCGTCCCGGGTTCCCAAACACACTTCAATAATACTCTACTGTTCTAGATATGATTTTTACAGGTATATGTCTATAGTGAACTCTAATTATTCAGTTTATTATGTGCCCCTCCTGTTCCTGGGAACTATTATTCTCAGCACACTCATGATTCAAGTAAGTTGATTTGAGTATAATAACTACTCTGCGGATTTTAGGCATTTATGACAAAAATGAATACATTGGATGTATTCAAGCAAGAAAAACATCTGAACAATCTGAAAATGTTATTGTAAATGTAAGGAAGTAATGTTACTACTTCCAACTCACTAAAGGTATTAAAGATACAAAGAAATGTTGCATGTAGATCATGTATCTTACAATTACTTCAGACAATTTTTATTTCGTAACTTATTAACATTCCAATAAGAAAGTTACGTCATTTATGGGGATATGAACCATGTAAGCCTAATAAAATGAAGTAACATTTTTTTTACATATTACAAAGATACTGTAAAAAAAAGATTTTTCAAGGAAACATTAAGCAACATTTTGGCTTTATTTTTAGATGAAATTATAATATGGTCGACTTATACATAATAACGTTATCTAACTCCATGTCCAGAAAAATCTTAGTCGCTTGCCCTCTGCGGTACAAGTGACTCGGATATAAAATATTGTTGAATTAACTTAAACAAATACAGTTTATCTTCAATGTAGCGTTCGATTGTTTTGATATCTTGATTTGCTGATTTTCTTCAGCGAAAAAGATATTTTTAACTTCCAGATTTTATAGGGAAGTTATTCTAATGACCCCGAAAATCGAAAATTGATTTTTTAGCAGATCTTCTCGTTTCATGGTCTCATTGCAGTCATTTTAGACTATTTTCAGTAAAATGTTCGTATGTGTGTGTGTGGGTGCGCGCGCGCGTATGTATGTCCGTTTCTATGGTCTCAAATTTTTCGTTAACGTTTTCTGAAAAAGTAACAACACGATCAGAATGATGAATGATGCAATCGATGTGCCCCGTCGTAACTTAGAGCTGATTAGATTTTGGTCCATATTGGTCAAGTAGTTTTTTAGATTTTTAGTTTTTTTCGAAAGGAGTTCATTCAACAATGCAATTTATACGAGAGAACGGAAAGTTTCCACCGACGAAACAAACGTAATTACACAAACAATTTTTGTTTTCATTTTCTTAAAATGTAAAAAAATTTTTTTAATTTAAAAAAAAATTTTGTATTTGTACCTTACGCTAATGTTTCCGCTTACAATAATCGAAAATTATCCCAATGCAAGAGTGAGTTAATCATCTCTACTCCCAAGAATACATTTTCAAAGAATATGGATGAAAGTACAAAAAAAAGTTTATATTACAATCTTTAAAAAAAAAATCAGTTCAAAACGAATTATTAACTGAGATTAAATTGAAAATTAATATAAACTATATGATAATTATTAATAACATTGATGTTGAAAACGAATTGGTTAATGGAACACACATGCGGAATATTAAAATGTATTACTTTTCAAGAAAATACTAAAATTTCGTCTATATTGTGGTTAGATTTTCAATTGGCCAGAGTAGGAGTGAAAGTAAGAACTCGTTATCGTGATTATATGAAAAATGCAAATATTAATCAAAATTTAACACCAATAATAAAAATATCGAATCAAGTAAATATGTCGAGTGAGGAAAAATATCAAATCACACGTAGTCAATTTCCAGTGGTTCCTGCTGAAGCGATTATGATTCATAAAAGTCAGGGACAAACATACGAGAAAGTATGTTTGGATTTTAAAAAATCAGAAAGGCGAACTTTACAAATGTTGTATGTAGCACTGAGCAGAGTTTCAAAATTAAGCGCGGTTTATATATTTTGGGACAATTTAAATTAACAGTATCGAAGAAAACCAAGATCATATTACGGATGACGAACAGGTGTTCAATATCATCTCTGGCAGGAACCGTCCTAGATAAACGAACAGAGCTACCCTAGATAAATCTACATAACTGTTTAGGTCAGTTTAGGGCCCAAACGTACGCACGACTAACTGGTCGTTGACAAAATACGAATGTTCACTTGAAGGGTACTGACAAGTACCACCCGTCATTGCAGGGCTATATAAGCCCTCACATTTCTACTCTCGTGGGCTAGTACTGTCGTAATCACGAATAGTGTCGCGTCGTGCTGCATCTCGGAAGTCAACTATCAGCGAGATCGGACGTTCGTTCCTTTTGAATCAAAGTTTAACCGCGTACAGATTCCGCGAGTTCGGTGTAAAATCTGTTGGGCGGTGACAAGTTTGCTCCGAGTCCCCCGCATTGCCAGTGCGTCAACACCGTGCATCTTAGCTTAGGTAATATCACATTTCAATTTCTTTCCTATTCTAAATTCAGTCCATTCGTGACACAAATACACTTGTAATACGAAATTCTATAGTAAGAATATATTTGTCTTCTTTGATAATTAACTCAAATTCATTAAACCCATAATTATTGTCCAATATCCTAGTCAAGTAATTGAACGTCCCCACATGATACAATCTTACCGCTCGGATTGTATCAATTAAATTATACTAGTTACGAGGCTTACTAATTATCCTAGCGATTCCCTGATTAAGCATCAGGTTCTTTCGCGACATTCCAATTGTCCAAACAGAGATTTATTCAACCTAGCAGCTCCCCAGTTTCGCATTGGGTTCGTCTGCATCCTAACAGCTCCCTGATTTCGCATCAGGTTCGTCTGTGCTATTATACAACCTCCTAGCAGCTCCCCGGTTTTGCATCGGGTTCGTCTGCGTTTGACTCCATTCCTAGAGGCTCCCTGACTTCGCGTCAGGTTCGTCCTCGCTGTCAATAATCCTAGCGGCTCCCCAATTTCACATTGGGTTCGTCCGCGTCCCTTAACTAACAAATTTATATCATATTCCTAGGGTAATAACCCTTCGCCGGCCACTCGACAATTAACAGTATCGAAAAAAACCAAGATCAATACTGCAAACCCGGATAATGAGGAGTTGTATCGTTTGCGAAAAACTAAATAAGACAATTTATTTTGCAATATTAGTACGCTATAACAAGGAACCAAGCGAGCAACGAGCCTACGATGTTCGTTTAATGCGACGCCATATAGCAAACATTTTGATAAGTAGAAAATTATTGAATTTCCCTGAAAACATATAATCTTCTTAAAACGTACTAAAAATAATGATAATAATATACTGTAACTAACGAATCGGGAAGTTCTTTGTGTGGCTCTTGGAGAGTCAAACACCAAATAAAAAACATTAATAGCTGCAGGCCCTACTAGCCATGCGTACCACTAACCCTCTCGCAAGAGCAGTCCTATCCGCGAGCTCGCGAAGCGAGCGAGCAAAAACAACCCTACTCACGAGCGAGCGAAGCGAGCGAGCAACAATAACCCTCTAGTTATAAGTTCTTATATGTTATTGTTTCTTACGACAATGTAATAAATTGGTAGAATTGCAAGTGATACACAAAGAACTGATCGTGAAATGAGGTAATGAAGATATTAAAGGATTAATTAGCAAGCAGATTTCATTTCCATTTAATTCATCTACTGTAAACATTTATGTTTAGGTGTCTGTTGCGATCAACGGCACTTCATGTTTTCAAGAAGTTTTTGTACTCGCAACATTTGTTGGTATGTGTCTATGGTATATTTTCATCGAAGCTGTTCCGGCGCAGAAGCTCATAGACGCCAGCTCCAAAGTTTTCCGTCAAATGTGAGTACTTAATTAACAACCAATTTCCTTTGATTTTTTTCATACGAACCTTATTATATAAAAGTCCTGTAATGCGGCTGCATAATTATGTATCTAATACAGTAACGTTGCATTCTAAGTTAATTCTCGGTTGTGTTGTGACATAGATCGGGACGAACACTATTTTTTGTGGCTTCATCGACCGCGCCGAACGTGGAAAAGGACATCATGTAAAAGCGGCATAAAAAATAGAGTATCGGTAAGACACTACTAGTGCAATACTGAAACTCCTTTATATTTTACTTATTTTTAATAAAATTTTACCAATATATTTGCGACATTTTCCTGATTAAAATGATACCAAACAAGACACAATTTGGCCCATATATACTGTACATTTAAAGCATAACTTACAATTTATCTTAACATTTCGACAATTATGTTCTTAATGAATTAGACTAGAATTTTGCAAATTAATGGGACTACATCCCGTTGGAGGTTTTTAAACGATTCATTTTAATCAGGAAAATGTGACAACTATCTTGAGAAAGTTTGCATAAGAAGTGAAAATAAAAAAGTTAGCATCGCATTGGTATTTTAAACAATACAATAAGTTTTGAATTTTTGCCGACCGTCGCTGTCGCAGTTTCACTCGCTTTCATTTTTACTTGCTGTCCTCTTCTTTGTCCTAAAGTTACTCCATATCATCGATTAAACCACTAAATACAGTTGAAATTATATCGTCCTTAGTGTCATTTTAATCGGAAAAATACCAAAAACAATTTGGTGAAAGTCCCATTGAAAAATAAAAAAGTTTTGCAATTGGATTAGTAGTGGTTCACAGCGATATATTCGACTCGGTATTAGACTCCGCGGCATGTTTATACTGCTCGGTGACCGAGGCAGCTCGAGCTTATTAGCCCCCTACGGGATATGCACCCCAGTGGAAGGGGTAGGCGAAGTGACATAGGACGGCCACCTCCGTCGTGCTTAGATAGCGACTTTACTGTAGTAGTATCTATATTACTGTAGTGTAATAAAGACGAAATGACGATACATGTCACAGTTACTATGGTGAATGGTACAATGCATCGATCTCAGACCAAAAGACGTTGCTGCTCATTATGCAAAATTGTATGGAACCACTCACCATCACAACCGCCAAAATTGTAACGATATCGATGGAGAAGTTCGGCATGGTAAGAGATCCGCATAATTAGTCGTGCTGTTGAATATATTATTATACATTGTTAAATACATTACGTTATTGTTTATTGAAGGTTGTCAGAGTTTCGATGTCCTGTTTCACGATGCTCTACTCACTTTCATGATCACTAGTTGACCATTGGAGATGTCAAAGTTCTTGGGTTTCGATTGAATGCAAGTTTATACATGTTGTACTATGCTATTACGGGTGAAATAAAATAAACCAAACGGTAGCAAACATTAACGATGCGACGATACAGCCATCGTTCCAGGCTTATCGCCGCCCAGCATGCTTACTCTAAAGTGTCATTTTATTGATGCATGAACTATATCATTTTTTTTTTACTTTGTATTCGTCCTATCTGATGTATTATTATTTCATGATTTTTAGTATAAGCAAATTCAACTATTGCCTAGTAAGCAAACATGGTCGATTTTGGACGGACATCTTCGCGCGCATAAGTAACGCATTCTACCGGCAGAAAGACCGGACATCGGCCCGGCAGCTTGTGCCGGGCAGAAGAAAGGACCGATCGACCACAATTGGGCCCAATCAGCTTCTGCTTTCTACCCGGTCTTTTTACCCGGCTTAGGGTGCGCTTACAGTGGACCCGTTTTCGTCCGGTTTGGGCGACGTTCGACGCATCTGTCTCCTTTACTTTATTTACTTTTACTTATATTATGACCAGACCCGTGTGTGATGAACCTTCCTCTTTCGAATGAGCCCTCACCCAGCCCACAATTAGCTCAAATAAGGACAAACAATCGATTCGCGCAAACCCACGTTTCGAGCCATTTTTCTAGTAAAATTCTAGTAATTTTCTAGTTACAAATAGAGCCTATACTACCCCCTTAAGCTATGGGAGCTTCTAGTGCTTCTAATTGGTAATGTCGTTGCAAAGCGAGCGTGTAAACAATCAGCATGTTTGTTATTGTAACCAAGAGTGGTTACTAATATTATTCTCCAGGTATAAATAGGGTTATTTAGTCGAATACAGTCTGCTGGCATTTTCTTGAGACCAGCGATATAGACAACGGACCATAATAGCCATGCGCTCGACTCGCCTCTACCAGAAACGGAGGTACACGGCGTCCTTTACCAGCTCATTGTGACGCCAATTTTAAAGATACCATCTTGTTCGAGGGCTCATTTTAAAGGGGAAACTTCAAGGAATATAACCATATTTTTCCAAAATTCAAATCACTCCGCCCCATCATCGAAAAAAACGCAAAAGAAGAATTTGTTTAAATTTTTCGACATTATAAAGTTGATTGTCGAGGTTGAAAAAATTATTTTGTAATAGCCCAATCCTTTCCGAATAAAACAAAAAAAATTTAGCTCAATCGGACCAACCGTTCTTGAGATAAAAATTCGTAAGTGAGACCTGTTTTCGCCGAAATGGGCAAAAATTGAAAACTTTGAAGGCCTGCTATTTCTAAAAAAATTCGAAATCGGCAAAATAATGACTTAAACCCCCCCTAATTTCGCATGGACTACAACATATTTCAGTTAGAACAAAATCGGCGATGGTGCCTGCAAAAAGTGATCGATTCGGCATGGAATGACCCTTATACAGGGTGTCCCAAAATTCGTGAAAATCCCGAAAGGGGGTGGTTCCTGAGACCATTCTAAGAGACATTTTCCTTTGCACCAATGTCAACTGCGGCTTTGTTTACGAGTTATTAACGAAAAACACTGACCAATCAGAGCGCGCCCTGGCCCGGCGCGCCACGCCGCGCCGGCAAGCGAGTGTCGTGTAGGGTTAATGGAAGGATGGATAACCGGAATGGTTATCACTGGTGGGCGCCCTACTCGCCAATCGGGATCAACTGGGTATATCAGAAGAGAATCACTCGGACTAGTTTTACGTCCGCTTCACTCAGCGGCCAGAGCAAGAAGCATGAGTGGGACTCGGCGTCGCAACATGGCGGCGCCGATCCCCACTACGCCGCGCGAGGAGCGGGGGAAACCAAGTCCCCACATCACTCCCCCCCGAGTGAAACGAAATTTTTTTATTAACACACAATAACTTACAAACTATATTTACAAAACAATATGTACAAGAGATACGCCCACGTCAACACGCCGTTTTACATCGACGTTCTTGGCGTGAACGAGACCGACCTCCGAGCATATGTCCGCAACGCAGGACCATGCCGACTCGAAGAGTCTAGCGTATCGGAGGTACCGGTTGACTCCGCCTCCGGAAAATCCGGAAGAAAAAACGCCGGCTTCAATAAGTCGGTTGAAACCGACCGCTCGACGCCGTCTACGTCAATGGCGTAGACGTGCTCCGAGATCCGCTTCACAATCTTATGCGGACCGGAGTAGGGCTGCTCCAAAGCCCTTTTCGCCATACGGCGCATAAACACATGCGTACACGCTTGTAACTCCTTAAATATAAACGCGCGTGTACGGTCATTATGTACCGCCGGTATCGGACGAACCTCGCGCATGTATTTTTTAAACTCATCGAGGAATACATTAGGTTCCGGCGCGAAATCCCCTTGGAGGAAAAATTCCCCCGGTAATCGCAGGGTCGTCCCAAACATAAACTTCGCCGGAGACGGACCGACGTCAACGCGCACATGCGCACGCAGACCCAACAACACCATTGGCAATACGCGCGACCACTCGCTGCGAGTGTGGCATATGATCGCTGCCTTCAGCACGCGGTGCCACCGCTCGATCATCCCATTCGACGCAGGATGATATGGGGTAGTTCGTATCCGGTCGCACCCAATAAGTGACAATAATGCTGTAAAAAGCCTCGAATCAAACTGCGCCCCCTGATCCGTAGTCAGAACCACCGGAGCGCCGTATCGCGAGACCCATGTCTCGTAGAAGGCTCTCGCGACCGACATCGCGGAAATGTCCCGTAAGGGAATTGCCTCTACCCAACGAGAAAACCTGTCTATCAACGTCAGACAATAAGAAAATCCTTCGGAGGGCGGTAACGGACCGATAATGTCCAAATAGACATGCTCGAACCGCCCGTCCGGAGCAACGAAATGCTCAGGAAGGTGCCGGGAATGTCGCGACACCTTGGACTGTTGGCACTTTGTGCAAGATTTGCACCACTGTGTAACATCCCTTGTCATATTCGGCCAGACATATCGCTGCCGTATGAGACGATCACAGACCCTCGCCCCAGGGTGGGCAGGGTTATGGAACAGATCAAAGACCGTTCTACGAAGGGAACCGGGGATATATGGACGAATGGCCTCTCCCGAGATCTCGCAAAATATTGCGACGTGCTCCGGGCCCCAAAGCAGCTTTCTCAATTTCAAAGGAAACTCAGGAGAATCACATATGAGCTTCAATTGCTCGTCAGCAGCTTGCTGACTAGCAATCTCCTCGAGGCTAATCTCTAGAGGAAGTCTAATAGCGTCAACTCTGGAAAGAGTGTCGGCAACGACATTGTCCGATCCTGGAATATGCAAAATTGTAGTCGTGAACTGCGCTATATAAGATAGTTGACGACACTGCCGGGGAGATGCCTTCCCCGGACGCTGAGAAAATGCGTAAACAAGGGGCTTGTGATCGGTTAAGACGGAGAACTCACGTCCCTCACAGAAGTGTCTAAAATGCCTGATGGCCTCAAAAATGGCCGTGAGCTCCCTATCGTACGCACTGTACTTGGCCTGAGCCGGTGAGAACTTCTGAGAAAAGAAAGCAAGAGGCTCCCAGATTGAGTCGAGACTCTTCTGCTCTAATACCGCGCCCATCGCAAAATCCGACGCGTCAGTTACCACCCTGAGCTCGGCCCCCAAACGCGGATGAACCAACAAGGTCGCCTTGGCAGGGGCATCCTTGGTTCTCGCGAAAGCTTCCCTAGAACCATCCGTCCACGGCACCTCTCTCGTATCGTTCTTTCGAGAATCACGAAGAAACTCGTTCAGTGGCGCCTGTAGGTGCGCAGCACGAGGAACATTTCTACGATAGAAATTGACCATTCCGAGGAACTTGCGAAGGTCCATGATCCTCTTTGGTTCAGGGAATTTTAATATGGCATCGACCTTTGAAGCCAAGGGCTTTATGCCCGAAGAATTGGTCGCGTAACCGAGAAACTCGATTTCTTTCACACCGAACACGCATTTACTCGGGTTAACGCGTAAATGATGCTCTTGGAGCCGCTTAAGAACCAAACGAAGGTGGTCTGCGTGCTCCTCCTCAGAGCTTGATGCAATCAATATATCGTCGATATATATAAACACAAAATCTAGATCCCCAAGGATCCTATTGAGGAAACGTTGGAAAGACTGGCCAGCATTCATGAGACCAAAGGTCATAAATAAAAATTCGAAAAGCCCGAAGGGCGTTGTGACTGCAGTCTTCTCCACGTCCTCGGGAGCCATGGGAACCTGATTATACGCCTTAAACAGATCCAGCGAGGAGAAAATACATTTCCCATGCAAGTTTATCGAACAATCGTGTAAATGGGGAGTGGGATAGGTATAGTCTGCCGGTTCAATCCCCGATAATCCCCGCAGATACGCCATGTGCCGTCCTTCTTGAGTACCATATGCATGGGACTCGCCCATGGACTAGAAGAAGGACGGCAAATGCCTGCTTCAACTAAAGCTTTAAATTCCTCCTTCGCTGCCCTCAATTTCTCCGGATTGAGGCGACGAGGCCTCTCCGAAACCGGAGGTCCGGTGGTCAATATGTGATACACATCAGCCGCCTTCGCAGGTCGAAGTTTGGACGCACCGGATACGTCCGGAAATTCAGCGAGAATGCTCGCGAAACGCGAAGAAGACACGACCGTGCCAACAAAACTACAGGGCACGGTACGCGGGGTGGCAACTGCAAACGCGCTCGTAGCTGAATCAACCAAACGATTGGACCGAAGGTCCACTACCAGACCGTAATACTTGAGCAAATCCGCTCCTATGATAGCATGAGGCACCGCGGCTATACAAAAATTCCATTTGATGGGACGCCGCACAGTGGGACGAATGTACGAAAACCCGCGACATTGACTAAAATTTGAAGTTTATTATAAGACTTTGGTGGCGTATATACTTGCTTTAGTGCATCTTGACGAGCGTCATCCACATATAGCAAATCGAAAAAAAAATTTTTTATGTGCTTTAAATTCTATATTTTTCTTACGTTTCTATTACAATAACCGTGAATGGAAAGAAAAAAAAAACTTTGACGAATTTTTTTGTTCTACATCTATGAAGCAATAAAAAATTTTTTTTCGTTTTTTTCTTTGCAAATTTTTTTTATTTTTCGAAAATGGTCTTTTTTTCATTTTTAAAGAGTCTGCCAGGATTTGCCAAAAAACGGGCTTCATGGTCTTTTTCCTTTGGTATTATGTGAGAGAAATTCGTTGAGATTACACCCGACCACACCCGACCGCGATCTGCATTTGGGTTTAAAAAGTGGCGGGAACCTCCAAATAAGCAATACTGCTTTTAATACCGGCTTAACTGACTCCGATCGGGTTTAAATTTGATACAGGTACTTATTGATAGACACTTAACACTTTACCGATCGGTAGCCTATTTATCAGCTTTTTGTCCCCGACCACAGTGGGACGAATGTATCGAAATGCTGGACATCGCGTTTAGCATCCCTTTCAGTTTTTGTATCGCCTTGAGATTTTAAATATTCATGTTTTCAGTAGCATAGAATACGAATCTGAAGTCAACAAATTTTTTGACCAACCAAAAAATTTTTTTTCAAATTGTTGGAAATAAGGGAAAATTCGCTAAAAACAGGATGTATTTTTATATCCTATAATTTTTCGGACATGTTCTGTTGACAATTCATACTATTGAACCTCAGAAAATAATTTTTAAGTTAATATCATCAGATATCACTGATTCATTACATTTGTAGAATTTAATTTTTGTCAGATAGGTTGTTGGTTTTAAAAAAATCATGATTTACTATAAGTACTTGGTAGACCGCCCATTTTTCTTATTTCGTCAGAATCTTCAGGGTTGTTAAGAATTTTTTCTATTATTTTCGCCTTAAGCGTTTGGCCTTCGTTCCTTAAATTGAGTTTAGCCGCAAAAAGGAGTTCTTCGCTCGAAAAATTTCTTAATTCGTCCACTCGACGCATTTTGTGTCTCATTGAGCACTCGCCAAATGACTTGGGTGCTGTTTTACCTTCCGAACCACCAAAAAACTTATCAGGGTACGGAAACATTTGCGACAGACATTTGTCATTCTTCTTCAAAAAGTGCTTTTTATTATTAAAGCTATTTGTCCATCTAAATTTTAAATGACTACAGAAAGTTGATAATTTCTCATCCAGAATTTCGAGTTGCGTTTCGGTAGCCAACGTTTTTTCCAACGTTTTTTTGATTTTTTTAAAACCAACAACCTATCTGACAAAAATTAAATTCTATAAATGTAATGAATCAGTGATATCTGATGATATTAACTTAAAAATTATTTTCTGAGGTTCAATGGTATGAATTGTCAACAGAACATGTCCGAAAAATTATAGGATATAAAAATACATCCTGTTTTTAGCGAATTTTCTAAATAAATGAGTCATTTTTCCTTATTTCCAACAATTTGAAAAAAAAATTTTTTGGTTGGTCAAAAAATTTTTTGACTTCAGATTCGTATTCTATGATACTGAAAACATGGATATTTAAAATCTCAAGGCGATACAAAAACTTAAAGGGATGCAAAACGCGATGTCCAGTGTTCCGTCGTACCGGAATAGAATTCGTAGGTTTCCTTCGGACAGGATTTATGATGCGAACGTGCCTAAATATCCTCCTCAAGGATTAAACAACTAGGGTCATTCGGCGACCAGTCAAGGCATCTGTTTAACGTTCAGTTTTTCTACACCCTCGAAATTACACGGTGTCATAAATTTTGTCCCTCCGAAGGACCGTCCGCGACCGTTACGCAGGGTCTCGAATTACCTGGAACCGTCGCGTCGTCGACCGAGTAAGATCTCGCCCCACTCCTCCTTCCCAGGGCCTCATTCAGAGCTACGGGAAGGAGGTCCTAGAAGCCAAAGTGTGTACTGATTGGGAAATGCAACTTTCTGCAGGAACCAATCAGTGCATCTTATTTCATATTCAAGAATCCAACGAGCATCGCGCTAGGACTGGAAGACGAAGTCGCTCAGTTGAGTTTTACGTTCTAACGCCGTGACATTCTCCAGTCCTCGGGTAGACAAGTACAACGCACGAGCCGTTGTATTGTCAATCGTTTATAACATGTGCAAAGTTAGCATCACGGTAGTTCGTCGTCCAGTGATCAGGACACCCGACAAACCGGGATCGCGTCGGTCGAAATCCCTCGCGAACCGGATCAAATCAATCGAGATCCCTCGCGTGCGTTCAATCACAAACGCGAATCTTCATACCATCATCTGCGCGCGTATAAGGCAGGGCCTGCTAGATCAGCCTTACTGACGAGTCCACTAGCAGGTCCGGGACGAAACGCTTCCATTAACGTATTCATGCGATATCAAGTCAAGCGAATCAATTATTGTCTTTTGCGATCATTCTATCATTTGAACTAGCTGCCCAAGATTAACTTGGCGGGCAGTGATCCGGAACAGTCGCGAACCCACAGTTCCGCGGCTAAACATCCAGCATTTCGATACATTCGTCCCACTGTGCGCCGCAGACCCAGATCCAACGATCGAAACGACTCCCCGTAGGTGTCGATCGTTGACTCGTTCGCCGTGATCAATTTAAAACCCGTCGGTCTACACTTTATCGAGGGGTCGGCAGGAACCAGCGAGAGGTCCGCCCCGGTGTCAATAAAAAAAGACATCCCCGATACACGATCGCGAACATGAAGACGGGAAGTGCCCTTAGAATTCTCCGTGCCTGTCTCCGCCACGGAGGGCTTACTTAGTTTCCCGCTATGAATGTGGCGTATTTATCGCACCATTCTTTACATTGCCTCGGGCTCTGCGGGAACCTCTTGTGCGCATAACATAGCCTAGGACCTCCGGATGCGTCCCGGGACGCCGAACGCGCCTGACCGCCCGGGGTCTTGGAACGCGGACGCCGCGATCGCTGCAACTTGTTTACGTCGACCCGGAGCTTGGCGAGCTCCGCCGACATGCGCTTTAACTCAACCTCTACAGAAGAAGATATCGATGGCTCTTTACACACAGCCATAATATGGTGGTCAGAGGGACCAGATGACTCTGCTATTTTGTCAGCGGTGTCCGCCAACGTGTTGAGGTCTGTGACCCCCGAGGCAGCCAGAATGGCGCGATGCGACGCAGGAAGGTGCTCAAGAAAATCTAATTAAGATTGCGTAACCTGCTTAGGACGAGGGAAGGCTTGCCATCTGACATAACCTGACCCTTTAACAATTTTCGCAGGTTAGATTCCGCGGAAGGACCGAAGGTCGCGATAATACGCCGCTTGATTAACTGAAAAATATCGGGCGGCCGCGGATCCAATGACAGAATGTCCTTCACGCAAGAAATAACGTCATAGTCCACCGCCGCCAGGACTATGTCGGCCATGGTAGCCTCGGAAATAATTCGGGCCGCGCGCATGGTCCCTTCAGAGTGAAGGAACCATAAAGCCGGGTCGTTCTTATAAAAAATGGGCACCTTAGGGATGCGGTAATTGTCCACGTGCCCGGTAGAATCGGGGACGATATTCCCCCCCGCCGCATTGCTCCCGCCGCCTTCGGCCATTGTTCACGCTCTAGGCTCGAGCTCTTACCGCGCTACCGACAGCGCACGCGCAGTGAACGCAAGCACGAACACAAACAACCGATGTCGGTGCCTGAAGATGACCTTCAGAGCACATACGCGCCTATCGCGCGGAAACGAAAGAAACGGGATTAACCACACGCGTACAAGACGGAAGGGAATGCACGAACTCTGCGCGCCTATCGAATGAAAACGGACGGACTATGCGCGCCTGTCGCATGAAAACGAAAAAAAAATATATTGCGACTATCGCACGAAAACAAACGTAAAACGTCGCCTACGAAACGAAAGGATTACCCGCGCAGAACGCACAAACATTTGTCAACCGGTTCGAACGCACCGCGGGCACACACAAACACTAGGGACACAAAATGGCGGCTACCCACGCCAACGTCCCGCGAAGATCCCACGACGCTTCCAGGAGCGGTGTCCAAATCCCGATGCAGGCAGCTCCGCACTGGAACAGGACGAAATTGCTCGGGTTTCCTGTAGAAAGGCGCCGGTGACGGTGGCTTCACGCAAACTCTCACAAGGCACCCAGGAGGATCCCGCGTCGCTGTCCAAGATGGCGGACCCACGCCGCAACACCGGCGAAACCGCCAAAAATCCAGTAGCTAATGGACTGGCTAAATCCAACAGGATTCAACGGCCGTCGATCGCCTGTCGACCTGATCGAACAGCAAATCTTCCCAGCAAGGAAGGCTTCTTCTTCCTTCGACGTCAGGAGTGTGACGCCGCCTTTCAAACGGGTAACCAATGGCTGACACCGTCAATCCGCCGCAACCCAGGATAATTTTTCCCGAAGAATCCCAAAGGAATCACGTCGGGGTCACCAGTTGTAGGGTTAATGGAAGGATGGATAACCGGAATGGTTATCACTGGTGGGCGCCCTACTCGCCAATCGGGATCAACTGGGTATATCAGAAGAGAATCACTCGGACTAGTTTTACGTCCGCTTCACTCAGCGGCCAGAGCAAGAAGCATGAGCGGGACTCGGCGTCAGTGATTCCAGACGGGATACGTTTTTTCGCGCATGCGCGTCCAAAACAGTAACGTATCTATGATGAGGCGACCAGGCGACGATGTAGCAGAGCCCTGAGGCCTGAGGCAGCTAGGGAATGTACCGATATAATTGACGGGACGCACAGTGGTCCAAATGGACGACTTAGCTTAGGATTGCAAAAGTCAAAGAATCAAGCATGGAGAAGGCATTTAATACGATTTCTTATATCAACACGCATGTCTGTAGAAGTTATCGACAATTTTACTCCTCAAATCAATTATTGTTAAACGTGACAAGCGTTGAAAATAGCAGTATGAAAAATTGTATCGAAATAAAGGACATCCTTTTCACCTGTAATTTATTGTTTAGAACGTTAATATTGATTTTAATTATAATAGCTATAGATATAAAAATAAAATGAAACGATTTTTAGGAACTGTTTAAATAACGCTTCTCAAGGAAATATTAAGAAATTTATTTTTTAAGTTTGTTGTAGGAAATACTATATATAATATATATAATATATATGATATATATGATATATCACATTTCAATATTTCATATGTATATACGGTTATATATACAAATACACTTGTCATACATTCGTTTTTCAAAATCAGATTATATCAATTTCTTAACGTTCTGTGTGGGGCGCTCAAGGTGCCACATTTCCTCGAGAAGCACACTTTACTGAGGCTGAAAACGCCGCGCATGCGCGAAAAAACGTATCCCGTCTGGAATCACTGCTCGGCGTCGCAATATGGCGGCGCCGATCCCCACTACGCCGCGCGAGGAGCGGGGGAAACCAAGTCCCCACAGTCGGTGGTACGCCGCGACATCGCAACGAACAAGAGTTTCTCTGTAACAGACCTGCACCGAGCAGTCCTGTCACCAACGGTTCTTTTCGAATACAGCCCCAAAACAAGGGCGGACGCGACCGAAACGTACCGAAAACAGTACAAACCCTCTACCGCACCACCAACCCTCACCACAATGTTAATGGTATATAAACCGAGGCAAAGAAGACAAATTACCGCATTCCGTCTAGAAGTATTCTAGACTCCTGTCCTGTACTCCTGCCTGAGACGAGCCGTCACAGCGATCACCAGGAAGCCGACACATCTCCTATCCAGGGTGAGTATCCACACCGAAATCCGTTTCGCCGAGCCGCCGAAACCTCCTGTTGGTATTCCTGATCGCACACATTATTGGGAGTTTTTGTTTATATGGTATTGGCAATAGAGTATAGAGAATGTATCAAAACAAAGAACGAACATGTAATTTTTCTATCTTATTTTGTAAGTGTTATTATCCATATATGAATAAATAAGTATATAAAAGGTAAAAATGAGTCGCTCCTAATCACTCTCTACAACAAATGGTAGCAGAGCGTGGTTCTAAAAATAAAGAATACATAGAGCGAGAGAGTACCGAGTACATAGAAAGTTTGTGAGGTTAAGTGAACCACTAACCACGTGGCGAGTAAAATTAGAAAGACGTTTATAGAAATACCAAGAAAGAAAGGCCACAGAAATGACGGACAATCTGGGAATAAATAAAATAGAACTACTTAATAATAATAATTATCCAGTTTGGGCGTTAAAAGTAAGTACCATTCTTAAACATAAAAGGTTATATGACGAGGTTATAGAAAATAATGAACCACGGCGCATGGTCGGAGCGGGAACAAGTGAGGAGCCGACTGAGAGTAAGCAATGGATAGCATGGGAAAGAAAGAATGGAGAAGCATTCGCAATTATTATATTAGCAATATCTGACGAGCAAGCAGGACAATTTTTGAACGAAAGAAGCGCAAAAGTAGTATGGAATAAACTGAAGGAAAGACACGCAGGTAACATAAGTGTTAGAAAAATAGATATGGGATTAGAATTAAGAACCTTGAAAATGAAGGAGAAAGAATCTATCAAGGAATATATTACGAGAACACAAAATATCGTAGCGCGTAATGCCACATTAGGCCAAACGTTCGAGCAAAGAGAAATTACGTATCATGTAGTTAGAGGATTACCTAAACATATGGAAAGAATTGCAGGAATTTTAAGAACACAAACAGATAAATCTCTAAACGAAATAGAACAGTTATTGTTAGAAGAAGAAATGTTCGTAAGTAACAAAGCTGAAGAAACCCATGAACATATACAAAGAGGAGAAACTGCATTTGGAACGTCAAGAGGCAGAAATAGACCCCATAGCGTTAAATCTTGTTACATATGTGGAAGAAACAATCATTTGGCAAGGGACTGTTACCACAACCAAAGTAAGCAACCAAATTACAATAATTATAGAAATAATAATAATAATCCGAATAGATATTCAAAAACGTATCGTGGAAGCTATCAAAATAGACAAACAAATCATGAGGTAAAACCCAGGGGTAAGGTAGAGCATACACATTTAGTACGAGAAGGAAGAGTAACACACTCTTTTAGAACAAATAGTAATAGTAATTTTCAATATGATAGCGACAAAATGAAAGAGGTATGGACAGTGGACTCAGGGGCAACTTCACATATGACGAGAAATAAAAATTGGATAATGAATTTGCAAGAATGTAACACCATTATTGAACTAGCTGGAGAAAACAAAGCAGTAATGGCCAGAGGAATAGGCAATGCAGAAATACATACGGTAATAGATAAAACAACCGAGTTTATTAATATTGATGGAGTATTTTATGTCCCACAGTTGCGTGCTAATTTATTATCGGTTAGCGAACTAAACAAAAATGGATATAAAGTGATATTCGATAAAGGAGTCGAAATAAAAAGAGATGGAAGAATTGTAGCAAAAGGAGAAGAAGTGGACGGAACATATATACTGTCGTCTCAACCACGAAAACATAACCTAAACTTGGCGGTGTCATCAGAAAGCGAAAAAGAAATAAGATATGACAAAATGGATAAAATGCTATGGCACAAGAGATTGGGACATGTTTGTGAAAACTATTTAGACAATATGGAAAAGGGAGCGATAGTAAGAGATTTAAAGTATAGAACAGGGAAACTTGATCAATGCGAAGCATGTATAAGAGGGAAACTCGCTCAACGACCACATAAAACAGTTGATGTACGTATGACGAAAGAACCTCTAGAATTAATACACATGGATGTGTGTGGGCCAATGCCTGTTAACTCTTTGGCCGGAAATAGATACATGTACGTACTAATAGATGATTTCAGCAGACTTACCTTCGTATACTTTACTAAAACTAAGGATGAAGTATACGACAAGTTCCTAGAATTTATGAATAGGTATGAAAATGAATCCGGGAAACGGATAAAAAGGGTAAGATCTGACAATGGTACGGAATTTATAAACAAGAGATTTCAGGAGTTGTTCATACAAAAAGGAATTCACCATCAAAGAACGGTTCCGTATAACCCACAAAGTGACGGAGTAGCAGAAAGGGCTAACAGAACCTTGTTAGACAAAGCAAGAACTATGCTACTCGATGCAGGCCTTCCACTCAAATTCTGGGCTGAAGCGGTGGCAACGGCAACATATTTAAAGAATATGACAATAACCAAATCGGAAAAACATACCACACCAATAGAAAAATGGAGCGGAAGAAAACCAACGGTGTCATTCACGAAAGTTTTCGGATGTGTAGCATACTATTATGTGCCAAATAGGGTACGAAATAAATTAGAGCCTAGAGCAAATATGGGTATATTTGTAGGATACAGTCAAGATTGTAAAGCCTACAGAATTTATAACCCGGAAAATATGAAAATTTATATGGAGAGGACACTAAAATTCGACGAAAATAGGAAAGGGGCGACATTATTAGAAAACAATAAAGAAAGAAACAGTATTAATGTATCCAGTTTAATATACGTAAACGCCGATCAAGAAAATGAGGAAGATGAAGAAAACGAAGAAGAACCGAATCAAATAGAGAAACAACAAAGGGACGAGAAAGAAAACGAAGAAGAACTGAATCAAAGAGAGGAACAACAAAAGGATGGGCAAGAAAAGGAAGAAACTCGAACAAAAGGAAGAAAGAAACAAGGTAAAGAGGCCGGAGTAACAAATGAAAAGATGCGGAATTTATATCTAAATAAACTGAGAAGTAGTGAAAATAGACAGGGGGAAGAAGAAGTAAGGAGATCACCAAGATTAAAAAGCAAAGAAAGACATCGAACGAATCAGGTAATAGATAGGAAGGAAGTTATACCGAAGAATTTTAACGAAGCGATGAAAACGCCAGAAGTAGAATCTTGGAAACGAGCTATGGAAGAAGAGTTAAAATCTATGAAGAAACATCAGGTATGGAGACTAGTACCTCGAAGGGAAGATATAAAAGTTATAAAAAGTAAATGGGTTTATACTCAAAAAGAAACGGATGATGAAAACATGAAGAAATTCAAAGCGAGACTAGTAGCAGTAGGATGTATGCAAAGAGAAGGAATAGACTATAATGATTCATTCGCACCAGTATTAAGATTAGAAAGTCTACGTGCACTGATATCGTTAGCAGTAACAAAAGGATTGAAGATAAGACAATATGATGTAAAAACAGCTTATTTACACGGAATAATAAATAAACCAGTTTATATGGAACAACCAGAAGGATACAAAGACGAGCAGGGTCTGGATATGGTATGCGAATTACAGAAAAGCATATATGGTCTTCCATAATCGGGACGACAATGGAATGAGAAGTTAGACAAAACATTGAAAGAACTTGGATTAGAACAGACACCAGAAGAACCTTGTATATACAGGGTGTCCCAAAATTCGTGAAAATCCCGAAAGGGGGTGGTCCCTGAGACCATTCTAAGAGACATTTTCCTTTGCACCAATGTCAACTGCGGCTTTGTTTAGGAGTTATTAACGAAAAACACGGACCAATCAGAGCGGGTCCTGGCCCGCCGCGCCGCGCCGCGCCGGCAAGCGAGTGTCGGTGGTACGCCGTGACATCGCAACGAACAAGAGTTTCTCGATAATGTGAATCCTCTCCGATTTCGATGAGCTTTGGATACGTTGTCCAGACCATGATTCTGAACAACATTTCTCTTTAGACTTTTTGGCGATCGGCTTTAGTTTACGAGATAATCGTAAAAAAAGAGAAGAAGCAGAAACTGATTGAATTAAAAACTCACGTATTCAGCCGTTAATCCATTTGCTGATTCGAAATGTGTGTCACTGGGTCACTCGGTGATGAACTGCACAGATGTCTTCAGGTACACGGCAGTACCGAAAGCCAAGGGACGTACGGCCAGGTCGATGAGCTGCACAGCCGGTGGTAGAAGGTCCAAGGGATGCGCGGTCAAGTCGACGATCCAGAATTTAACTTTCACTTTCGAATCGATAAATAATTCGTATGTTTATTTTACACAGATGCCTTGAAATTTTTCCACACTCACATTCACTGTTCACATTTGTCAACACATAGTTATGCACTAATAATAATTGCCATATCCCTTGTACTGCTGCACAAATCACAACAATCAGGTAATGCAATCACTAGACTGCGGATTTCATGCATTTGTAGCAAACATGAGTAGGTGCATTTTAATACAGTAGAGAGATTGAAATAATTTCAAAACACCAATGTATTATTTTCAAATTCTTAAAATGATCACAGTAAGAATCAAATATCTGTCTGGCTCCTGTCCCTTGTAATAGCGGCAGCCAACATTCATTTTGCATAAAGATTCGCAGTCTAGTGATTAGTTTAAATATCACAGTCAAAAAAACAGCTAATACATAGCAACCGTTAGCTTTGAATTTACAAGTCTTTGGAGATGTTCTCTCTACCGCGGCTCGAACGACACTGATTTTCCGCAAGATTTTTCTAAAGAATTTAGGAAGGGCATTTAGAGTGTCGAAATTCGAAATGCACGCTGTAGCACGAGAACGACGGGACGGTTGGACGAAAAACAGGATACGAGAAGGACCGCTTTAAGACTTATGGCAATCACATGTTTAGGTTTTCCTGTAGATTGGTACGCAGAGTCGATGGGTAACCGTTCGAAAACGTCGTCTGTCCTTCTTTTAGAAAGTTTCTTAAGGAAGGTATAGGACAATAGGGATGCTACTCTGACCTGACATTTTTACCCCTTGCTGGGTAAAAGGACGGATGACGTTTTCGAACAGTTACCCATCGACTCTACGTACCAACCTGCAGGAAAAACTAAACATGTGTTTGCCACAAAGCTTACAGCGGTCCTTCTCGCATTCTGTTTTTCGTCTAACCGTCCCGTCGTTCTCGTGCTACAGCGTGCATTTCGAATTTCGACACTCTAAATGCCCTTCCTAAATTCTTTAGAAAAATCTTGAGGAAAATCAGTGTCGTTCGAGCCGCGGTAGAGAGAACATCTCCAAAGACTTGTCAATTCAAAGCTAACGGTTGCTATTAGCTGTGTTTTTGATAGTGATATTTAAACTAATCACTAGACTGCGAATCTTTATGCAAAATGAATGTTGGCTGCCGCTATTACAAGGGACAGGGGAGCCAGACAGATATTTGATTCTTACTGTGATCATTTTAAGAAGTTGAAAATAATACTATGGTGCTTTGAAATTATTTTAATCTCTCTACTGTATTAAAATGCACCTACTCATATTTGCTACAAATGTATGAAATCCGCAGTCTAGCGATTGCATTACCTGATTGTTGTGATTTGTGCAGCAGTACAAGGGATATGGCAATTATTATTAGTGCATAACTATGTGTTGACAAATGTGAACAGTGCTTGTGAGTGTGGAAAAATTTCAAGGCATCTGTGTAAAATAAACATACGAATTATTTATCGATTCGAAAGTGAAAGTTAAATTCTGGATCGTCGACATGACCGCGCATCCCTTAGGCCTTCTACCACCGGCTGTGCAGCTCGTCGACCTGGCCGTACGTCCCTTGGCTTTCGGTACTGCCGTGTACCTGAAGACATCTGTGCAGTTCGTCACCGAGTGACCCAGTGACACACATTTCGAAGCAGCAAATGGATTTACGGCTGAATACGTGAGTTTTTAATTCAATCAGTTTCTGCTTCTTCTCTTTTTTTACGATTATCTCGTAAACTAAAGCCGATTGCCAAAAAGTCTAAAGAGAAATGTTGTTCAGAATCATGGTCTTGACAACGTATCCAAAGCGCATCGAAATCGGAGAGGGTTCACATTATCGAGAAACTCTTGTTCGTTGCGATGTCGCGGCGTACCACCGACACTCGCTTGCCGGCGCGGCGTGGCGCGCCGGGCCAGGGCGCGCTCTGATTGGTCCGTGTTTTTCGTTAATAACTCCTAAACAAAGCCGCAGTTGACATTGGTGCAAAGGAAAATGTCTCTTAGAATGGTCTCAGGAACCACCCCCTTTCGGGATTTTCACGAATTTTGGGACACCCTGTATACATTAAGGAGAGGTAAGAGACTAGTAATAATAGGTGTGTATGTAGATGATTGTTTAGTTCTAGGTTCAGATGACGAGATAATGGACGAAACGATGGATAAATTAAAACAACATTTCGAGATGGTTCAAAAGGACAGTAATATGAAGTTCTTAAACATAAAAATAGAAGTCGGTCCTGAATGTATTGAGATGTCACAAGGACCATATATTGATACGATATTACACAAATTCAAAATGAACGAATGTAATGCGGTAAAGTCACCGATGGAATATCAAAGCAATCTAGACCAATATGAAGATTCACAGCCAACAGATAACACGGAGTACCAAACTATGCTTGGGGCCCTGATGTACATAGCAACAGGAACCAGGCCAGACATATCGTATGCTGTCTCAAAATTATCGCAGTACAGTAAAGATCCGAGGAAAATACACTTGAATGGAATAAAACGGGTATTTAGATACTTAAGAGGAACCTCACACTATAGACTGAAGTACACCAAAGGGAATCCTAGGTTAAACGTATCCACTGATGCAAGCTGGGATTCAGATAAAGATTCCAGGTCATATAGCGGATATATAGTAAAATTAGGCGATAACGTAATAGGGTGGAAAAGCCAAAAACAAAAGTTGGTAGCGTTATCCACATGCGAGTCGGAGATTATATCCATATGCGAAGGCGTAAAAGAATTGAAATGGATGAGCGGACTACTGTCAAGCCTTCAATTAGACGAAGCGGTTGTACCTCCACTCATATTGAAAACCGATAGCAAGTCAGCAATAGACTGGATTCACAAGAATAACGTTACTAATAGGACAAAACATATAAATAGGAAGTATAATTTTATTAGAGATGAGGTAAGAGAAGGCAATATAAAACTAGTCCACGTAAATTCCAAAGATATGGAGGCTGACATGCTAACGAAAGGACTAACACCCGACAAACATTTAAAGAATTTAATTTTACTCAATATAAATAATTAAAGGTGTGTGATCAAAGAGGGGATTTGTTGGTATTCCTGATCGCACACATTATTGGGAGTTTTTGTTTATATGGTATTGGCAATAGAGTATAGAGAATGTATCAAAACAAAGAACGAACATGTAATTTTTCTATCTTATTTTGTAAGTGTTATTATCCATATATGAATAAATAAGTATATAAAAGGTAAAAATGAGTCGCTCCTAATCACTCTCTACAACACCTCCTCACCGAAATCCGTTTCGCCGAGCCGTCGAAACCTCCACACCGAAATCCGTTTCGTCGAGCCGCCGAAACCTCCACACCGAAGTCCGTCTCGCCGAGCCGTCGAGACTCCTACACCAAAGTCCGTTTCGCCGAGCCGTCGAAACTCTCACCCGAAACCCGTCTCACCGAACCGTCGAAACCTGCACTCCGACCTCTGTTTCGCCGAGCCGTCGAGACTGTCCCTCCGAAATCCGTTCGCCGAGCCGTCGAACTCTCCGCATCGACCTTCACTTCGCCGAGCCGCCGAAGACTCCACCGTTACACCCTTCCGTTCCACAGCACCACCGAAACACCCACCGATTTCGCCGAAACACCGAAATCTCCGACAACCACCGCCGGTCCCGCCGACCCACCGAACTCCCCGCCGCTACCGCCGAAGCCACCGAGTTCCGATACACCGTTCCGCTCCGCCGAACCGCCGGAATTCGCGCCGCTAACAATCGTTCACCGTCCGAACTATTTTGCCGCGATACCGATGCACGCCGTATACCGCCCCGACTCATGCATGTCCGCTGCAACTATGCACCTACGTCGCGCCTAGGAAGCAGCACTGTTTACTCGTTTGTATTCGTTTACGTTCGCTAAATATAATACGTCATTTAACGTAACTGTTGTTTCCGAATTCTTTCCGAACCTTCGCACCTCGTCTTCCCGCACCGGCCGATTCCCCTCGTCAACTAACGAACCTTGGTCCGACGAGCTGTCCAAACACTGAGAGGTCAGCACCGCGAAGATTTCGATTACCGCCGGAATCGACGACCGTTACATCTCGATAATGTGAACCCTCTCCGATTTCGATGAGCTTTGGATATGTTGTCAAGACCATGATTCTGAACAACATTTCTCTTTAGACTTTTTGGCGATCGGCTTTAGTTTACGAGATAAGTAACTTGTAATTGTAAATCGATCGATGTACTATCTGAACTATTTCCTCTCCGATTTCGATGAGCTTTGGATACGTTGTCAAGACCATGATTCTGAACAACATTTCTCTTTAGACTTTTTGGCGATCGGCTTTCGTTTACGAGATAATCGTAAAAAAAAGAGAAGAAGCAGAAACTGATTGAATTAAAAACTCACGTATTCAGCCGTAAATCCATTTGCCGCTTCGAAATGTGTGTCGCTGGTTCACTCGGTGACGAACTGCACAGATGTCTTCAGGTATACGGCAGTACCGAAAGTCAAGGGACGTACGGCCAGGTCGACGAACTGCACAGCCGGTGGTAGAAGGCCTAAGGGATGCGCGGTCAAGTCGACGATCCAGAATTTCACTTTCACTTTCGAATGGATAAATAATTCGTATGTTTATTTCACACAGATGCCTTGAAATTTTTCCACACTCACAATCACTGTTCACATTTGTCAACACATAGTTATGCACTAATAATAATTGCCATATCCCTTGTACTGCTGCACAAATCACAACAATATGGTAATGCAATCACTAGACTGCGGATTTCATGCATTTGCAGCAAACATGAGTAGGTGCATTTTAAGACAGTAGAGAGATTAAAATAATTTCAAAACACCATAGTATTATTTTCAACTTCTTAAAATGATCACAATGAGAATCAAATATCTGTCTGGCTCCTGTCCCTTGTAATAGCGGCAGCCAACATTCATTTTGCATAAAGATCCGTAGTCTAGTGATTAGTTTAAATATTACTATCAAAAACACAGCTAATAGCAACCGTTAGCTTTGAATTGACAAGTCTTTGGAGATGTTCTCTCTACCGCGGCTCGAACGACACTGATTTTCCGCAAGATTTTTCTAAAGAATTTAGGAAGGGCATTTAGAGTGTCGAAATTCGAAATGCACGCTGTAATAATGCTCACCGAAAAGGAAATAAGAAGTATGGATGAAATGTGTGGAATATGCCTAAAATCTAAACAGACCAGACGCAAGTTTGACACAGTGAGAAAAAGGGCCAATAATCCATTAGATATCATACACACAGATTTATGTGGCCCGATAGAACCGCCAACATGGGACAACAAAAGGTATTTTTTGACTCTTCTCGACGACAGCACCAACTTCGTTATGGTGTACCTGATAGCAAGAAAAGATGAAGTAGCCAATCTCATAAAGACATACGCGAACTTGGTGGAAACGCAGCAGGGAAGAAAAATAAAAAAAACAAGGTCAGACAATGGAGGAGAGTACGTAAACAATAACCTCAAAGAATGGTGTGTCAACAAAGGTATACAGATGGATTTCACAATTCCATACACCCCGCAACACAACGGAAAAGCTGAAAGACTAAACAGAACCTTGGTGGAAAAAGTGAGAGCTCTCCTGCTCGAATCGAAAATGGATAAATCATTCTGGGGAGAAGCATTATATACTGCAGCCTATCTCTTCAACCGAACACCATCTGCAGCGATAGAAACCACGCCTGTACAAAAGTGGACAGGACGAAAGCCCGATTTGAAGAGAATAAGGGTGTTCGGAGCAACAGCCTATGCAAAAATCCTAGGACCCTTAAAGAAATTAGAAGACAGAAGTAAAAGCTACAAAATGATAGGATATCTAGAAAATGAATATAGATTGTGGGATGAAGAAAAACACAAAGTGACAGTGGCAAGGGACGTGATAGTGGATGAAAAAGAGAACTATCAGTCGAAAGAAAGCGAAACAGAACCCACACAAATCGAAATAACAGTAGAAACAGAAGAAAACCTGGAGGACAACGACAACTCAACTACAACAGAAAAAGAAAAGAAAATCGACAGAAACTCAGAAGAGCCCACAAATAAAGAAGCAGCAACAAACAAATCAGAAAACACGGAAGGCCTGAGAAGATCCCAGAGACTGAGAAAAATCCCAGAAAGGTATGAAGCATTTCTAACCTATAGTGACGCAGTTTCAGGTCCTGACAAAGAAAAGTGGCTGGAAGCCATCCAGGAAGAAAAGGAGGCAATGGAAATAAATAAAACATGGGAGATAGTAGAAGAAAAACAATGCAAGACTGCAAAACCTATAACCAGTAAGTGGGTGCTAAAAATCAAGGATAATGGAAAATACAAGGCGAGACTGGTAATAAGAGGATGCCAGCAAAGGAGGAGTATTGACTACGAAGAAACATACAGTCCGGTAGCCAATATAAGCTCATTAAGAGCTTTAATAGCACTTTCAACAATTAGGAACTACCATGTAGTAACCATGGACGTGAAGACTGCATTTCTCTATGGGGAACTAGAGGAAGAGATTTACATTTATCCACCTGAGGGATATGAGGAAGATGGGAAACTGTTCAAACTGAACAAGGCTATATATGGACTGAAGCAGGCACCGCTAAAGTGGAATAAAAAATTTACAGCTTTTCTAAACCAGAGTGGACTTGAACAACTTGTATCTGATCCATGTATCCTGAAGAAAAAGAATAGCAATCTAGTAATGGCTATATATGTGGATGACGGATTGCTGGCAAGTGACAATATAGAAGAAATTTTAGGTTTAATCAAGGAACTGAAAAAAGAGTTTCAGATAACTGAATACAGAGAACCAACATCATTTCTCGGAATGGAGCTAGAGAAAGATCATGAAGGTATAAAAGTAACACAATCAAATTGCATAACTAACTTATTACAGAGATTTAACATGGGAGACTGCAAACCAAGGAGCACACCTATGACGAAAGAAGAAACAAGTGATGGAGATTCTGAGACAAATTTTCCCTACATTGAAGCAGTGGGAAGTTTATTGTATCTGGTTACCAGAACTCGACCTGATCTTGCACAGGCAGTTGGCTGGTCAAGCAGATACGTAGAAAATCCAACTGACATCAATGTCACAGGTCTTAAAAGAATTTTCAGATACCTAAGAGGAACGATACCCAATGGAATAAAATATTGGAAGCACAGTGATGACGAAACCATAACGGCATACAGCGACTCAGACTTCGCAGGGGACGTACAAACAAGACACAGTACAACCGGCTATGTAATATTCTACGGAGGAGGTCCAATCATATGGGCATCAAAAAAACAAAAACTAGTTGCCACCTCAACAACGGAGGCGGAATACATAGCTGCAGCAGGGTGCTGCAAGGAGATCATATTCATGAAAATGCTCTTAGAAGAAATCACGGGAAAGTGCATAAAAATCGAACTGAACATGGACAATCAGAGTGCTATTGAACTAATAAAAACTGGTGCAGTAAATAACAGAACCAAACACATTGACGTAAAGTATAGATACGTTCATGAATTTGTGAAAAATAACTGTGTAAAATTAAACTACTGTCCTACGGAAGAACAAATCGCGGATATGATGACAAAGCCTGTAGATGCTAAGAAATTTGAAAAATGTAAACGCGAACTGGTAATGTGACAGAGAGTTTGTATGAGTGTATGCACGGTATGGAATGGTCTGGAATT
Organism: Lasioglossum baleicum; assembly: GCF_051020765.1. NCBI lineage: Eukaryota > Metazoa > Arthropoda > Insecta > Hymenoptera > Halictidae > Lasioglossum > Lasioglossum baleicum. The sequence goes on from NC_134945.1 coordinate 5,397,421, forward strand.
AAGGAGGAGTGATGTAAATAATTCCAGAGAGTTTGTATGAGTGTATGCACGGTATGGAATGGTCTGGAATTAAGGAGGAGTGATGTAATAATTCCAGAGTGTATAAGAGTATGTGCAATATTGGATGTTCAGGAATTAAGGGGGTAGTATAGGCTCTATTTGTAACTAGAAAATTACTAGAATCTTACTAGAAAAATGGCTCGAAACGTGGGTTTACGCGAATCGGTTGTTTGTCCTTATTTGAGCTAATTGTGGGCTGGGTGAGGGCTCATTCGAAAGAGGAAGGTTCATCACACACGGGTCTGGTCATGATTTTAACGAGATTATGTTTATATCTAATAATATGAGTGTCCAAAGTAGAGTAAAAATCTAGGGAAAAAACCAGCAGATTTCAATGCATTTTTCTGTCTCTAAAAGACTTTTTGACTTATATGATGACCAGACCCGTATGTGATGAACCTTCCTCTTTAGAATGAGTCCTCACTCAGCCCACAATTAGCTCAAATAAGGACAAACAACCGATTCGCGCAGACCCACTTTTTCGATTGAAAATCTAGTAAGATTCTAGTAAATAGCAAATATCTAGCAAATAACTAGAATCTACTAGATTTTGGGTCCGAAACATGGGTCTGTGCCATGTAGTTGTTTGACCTTATACGAGCATATTTTGAGCTGGATGAGGGCTCATTCTAAAGAGGAAGGTTGATCACACCACGCTCTGGTCATCATATAAGTCAAAAAGTCATTTTGGAGACAGAAAAATGCATTAAAATCTGCTGGTTTTTTTCCTAGATTTTTTCTCTACTTTGGGCCCTCATATTATTAGATATAAACATAATCTCGTTAAAATCATGACCAGAGCGTGGTGTGATGAACCTTCCTTTTTAGAATGAGCCCTCACCCAGCTCAAAAGATACTCGTATAAGGTCAAACAACTACATGGCGCAGACCCATGTTTCGGACCCAAAATCTAGTAAGATTCTAGGTATTTTCTAGTTACAAATCGAGCCTATACTACCCCCTTAAGGGGCTAGTATAGGCTCGATTTGTAACTAGAAAGGAACTAGAATCTTACTAGAAAAAGGGGTCGAAACATGGGTTTCGTACTGAACGTTGTTTGACCTTATTAGAACAAATTGTGGGCTGTGTGAGGGCTCATTCGAAAGAGGAAGGTTAGACGCAGCGCGCTTTTCTCACGAGGTTAACGAGATTATGTTAATAACTAATAATATGAGGGCCCAAAGTAGAGAAAAAATCTAGGAAAAAAACCCGCAGATTTCAATGCATTTTCTGTCTCTAAAAGACTTTTTTGACATATGAGATGAGAAAAGCGCGCTGCGTTGAACCTTCCTCTTTAGAATGAGCCCTCACCCAGCTCAAAATATGCTCGTATAAGGTCAAACAACGTTCAGTACGAAACCCATTTTTCGACCCCTTTTTCTAGTAAGATTCTAGGTATTTTCTAGTTACAAATCTAGCCTATACTACCCCCTCAAGGGGGCTAGTATACCCTCGATTTGTAACTAGAAAGGAACTAGAATCTTACTAGATTTTGGGTCGAAAATATGGGTTTGCGCCCAGACGTTGATTGACCTTATTAGAACAAATTGTGGGCTGTGTGAGGGCTCATTCGAAAGAGGAAGGTTAGACGCAGCGCGCTTTTCTCTCGAGGTTAACAAGATTATGTTTATATCTAATAATATGATGGCCCAAAGTAGAGAAAAAATCTAGGAAAAAATCCCGCAGATTTCAATGCATTTTCTGTCTCTAATAGACTTTTTTGACTTATGAGATGAGAAAAGCGCGCTGCGTTGAACCTTCCTCTTTCGAATGAGCCCTCACACAGCCCACAATTTGTTCTAATAGGGTCAATCAACGTCTGGGCGCAGATCCATGTTTCGACCCATTTTTCTAGTAAGATTCTAGTTATTTGCTAGATATTTGCTATTTACTAGAATCTTACTAGAAAAATGGGTCGAAACATGGATCTGCGCCCAGACGTTGATTGACCCTATTAGAACAAATTGTGGGCTGTGTGAGGGCTCATTCGAAAGAGGAAGGTTCAACGCAGCGCGCTTTTCTCATCTCATAAGTCAAAAAAGTCTATTACAGACAGAAAATGCATTGAAATCTGCGGGATTTTTTCCTAGATTTTTTCTCTACTTTGGGCCATCATATTATTAGATATAAACATAATCTCGTTAACCTCGTGAGAAAAGCGCGCTGCGTCTAACCTTCCTCTTTCGAATGAGCCCTCACACAGCCCACAATTTGTTCTAATAAGGTCAATCAACGTCTGGGCGCAAACCCATATTTTCGACCCAAAATCTAGTAAGATTCTAGGTATTTTCTAGTTACAAATCGAGGGTATACTAGCCCCTTAAGGAGGAGTGTTGAGCGAATGAATAATTCCTGAGGGTTGGTATGAGTGAAAAAGGTTAGGTTGGTGTGAGTGAAAAAGGTTAGGTTGGTGTGAGTGAAAAAGGTTAGGTTGGTATGAGTGGAAAAGGTTAAGTTGGTACGAGTGGTTTTTGAACAGAACACGCGAGAAGAACGGCAATGAGTGAGCACGTGTATTGAGAAGCGTTAAGAGAGTTATCACATTGTACTGAGCAACAGAAGTCATTAAAGTTTTATATTAGATTTAAAGTTAATAAACCAAGAGTCTCATTTATTTAAACATAATCTGATAGTTAAGAAATTCCAACATAACTATGTGTTGACAAATGTGAACAGTGATTGTGAGTGTGGAAATTTTCAAGGCATCTGTGTGAAATAAACATACGAATTATTTATCGATTCGAAAGTGAAAGTGAAATTCTGGATCGTCGACTTGACCGCGCATCCCTTAGGGCAGGCATGCACAGCTCTTTGCTGTCAGAGCAGCTCCCGTGCTCCCAAGTTGCTCCCCGTATGCTCTCAGAGCAGACCGGACGTATGGAAGGGGAACCCACTAAGCGTGACTTGTAAACAGAGCACGAGAGAAGACGAGTGGGAGGGGCGTGGGGAAGTGGAGAGCGCGCCGGAGTGGTCAGACTACAACAACGTAGAAGCCGCCCCCATTCTCATACGCTCTTCTTCTCGTCTTCTCTCGTGCTCCGTTTACAATTGGTGGGTTCCCCTTCCATACGTCCGAGCAAGGTCACTGCTCCGACCCTACTCAGGAGCAGGGTCGATTGCTCCTGCTCCCAAATCGTCCACCTGTGCATGCCTGCCTTAGGGTGCGCCTACAGTGGAGCCGTTTTCGTCTTTCGTCCTACAACCGACCACACAGACGAGAGTTTCGAGCGCCTCGAGAGGCATGTGTTGGTGCCAGTACGGCCGACGTTGCCGGAAAATGTGCTTACAGTGGGCCCGTCGTCTGACGAAATGGTCAAAATCACGGGGAGCCGAACCTTTTTCAGGTACTTCGAGAAGGGTAACAATGGACAAACCCCATGGGGCCTCGACGTCTGACGACGTAGGAGGAAAATCAAATAATTTTGATTTTGGTCCGGCGTAGGACGAAACAGCGTTCACTTCAAATAATTTTCATGTCGCCCATTTTGAAGTATCCGTATTTTTAAAAACGGGGCCGTAAAGAGGACACTTGGGGCTATATTATCATTATTTTTTTTTCAATTTTCTGGTGCTATGATAGCTATGGACTTGTTTAAAACAATTGCAAAATAAACTATGAAAACAAATATTTTTCAACTGAAATCATTTTTATTAAATACTCTTATGGTTACACTATGATATAATTTAATGAAAAACTTGTGACTTTGGGTATTCGGATAGTGTTTTCATATTTTCTTAGCTTTAAAAATCTTAATCTTAATAAATGTGGATTCGAAATAATCGTTTACCTCGCTCTTTCCAAAACCATCGTGACTTTATTTTGTCGGAAAGTCACAAAAAGTCGCGAACTTTTGAATTATAAACAAATAAAAATCGGTGGGACTCGGAGACTCAATAACATACAAAAAAATTAATAATTAGCTTTATATTTTTTATAATTTAAAGTAATGTACTCACCGCACTGAATAATATCTACACTATGAAACTTTCGAAAATCAAGGAGTGCATATACACAAAAACAACAAAGAAATGAGACAAAATTTTTTCCTTCAAATGTATGTCACAGTTCTTTCCAATGTCAGTGTTTGGGTTAGGTTCTATTACAATCTATGATCGATGCATTAATACTGTAATGTATTTCAATACACATAGATTTTTAAAAATGACATAATAAACGAATTATTGCCATGTCTTGGGGATTTTGCACCACTGTGCGACGTACGATAGCGTAGCGGCTATAAAACATTGGGCATGCAAATGGTCGGGTCATTATTGGGCGATCGACAGCGAAGCTTGTCACGCCGGTTATTTCCCTGCGATCAGAGAGATAACCGACTTCGAGAAATTATGGCCTTGCGACCGGGCCACGCTCGGTCGCGCGACACGTGGTCCTCTCGAGACAAAAGATCTTCGCAGATTCGAACGGAACGACAAAATTGTGCACGAAGTGAACGGGCGCCATGTACGATACCGTACCACGCGAAACTCTCGAACGATTCGCTCGGTTCTCAAAATGACGTCGAATCTGCGAACATCGTTTAGGCCGGTGACGGCCGCGAACGGGTCCAGGGAACCACGTGAGGAAAGGAATGGGGCATTCCCCGCGACGGGAACGTTTCTCACGAGGGATGAAATTACTCGATCGTCTTCAGGCAAAAGTACGTCGTTTATTGAAACGAGATAGTCATACAATCCGCCGGCCGATGCCGGCGGTAGTCAATAGATTTGCCGGCGCGAACACGGAAGTGACGGCGGCTGTTCGGCCGATCGCGCGGAATAATTTCTATCGCGTCGAGCTCGGTCGTCACAGGACTTCGCGTGAATTTACAAGCCACGAGGGCACGAATTCGACCGAGCTCCGGTAACGTACGCGTCCCTAATTCGAGACTGGGCGAAACGTGCGAACGGTGAACGACACGAAACGAAACGGCGCGTTATCCTCCCGAGGAACAATCCGAGGGTAACCCGAAGAATTACCGGGCGAATATCGTGGTTCCCGAATTGCTCGTGCACGAGGATTCGGCGACACACGATCCGCGGCCTCGCGAGCCTCTCAGGAGAGCGACTCCTGGTCAACGGTAAACGCGGGGAAACACGCGGTACACCGCGGTACGAACTTTCGCGAACTCAAATAACGTCCCCGAACCAACACGAACTGGTCACAAAATATATCGAACTAAAGCCTGACCGGCACTTACCAATTTCGTTGTAATGGCGGCTGTCGCAAAATACTTTCTTAACTCGCGGTCTAATGGTTCGCACGTCGTTACTGTAAACAGTCCTTCGAACCAGTGGCCCAGTTCGAGATGGTTCGGAACGCGGAAGCGAGTTTCCCCCCACTATCGTCTTCGGCGACGCTCGGGCCAATCACGTGGTTTCTGGGCGCAGGGACGACTCGATGACATGTCGGCCCTTCGGTATTTTCTATTTTCCGAAGCCCGGCCGATATAAGGCGGTTAGTCGGCATCCATGGATCCGAGCCGTTTCGGTGTAGCTCTCATGGCATTTTGCGGATGAGACGTCAACGAGGGTGGACTGCTGATCGTCCTTATGTTTAACAGCCTCGTCGCTTTCTCCGGGTTGACAGATCCGGGCTCGGTCCAATCCTCGCCGTCTTCCTCGCCAGCGGCGCCCTGTGATTGGTGTTCCGAGCGTCTCCGCTTGCGGCCTTCCGCCAATCGGCGGCCGGAGACAGGTATCGGGCTCCTCGCCGATTTCGGTGGTTTCTGTAAACTTTTGTCGCGCCCGGGGGCGCGACATTCAAATGCGATAATTCTATTCTTTGGGCGTTCGGATGTCCCAGGGAGAGCGCTCGTTATAATCGTTTCGTTATTATGCCGCTTTTCAGTGACCCGGTCTTTCGCTTAAGGTTCGGAGTGACGTAGGCGGAATCTGCCACGTCACAAGCTATTTTTCAGAAAGCTGTTTTTAGCGCGTCCTGTTCATAATGTTTTACTGTAAAGTAATTTTTAAGTTAACGCAAGTCAACACGTGTTGTCCGAGAAAGTGTCGACCAGGCTTGCCATATTCCGCGCGTGCCAGGCCCCTTACCGCTGCGCCCCTCGCCGCGCTACTACGCTGAGCTCACCCCACTCTTCCCACTACACTGACGCGTACCGCGTGGGGCAAGCTGAGTAGCGGTACGCGTCAGTGTTAGTGGGAAGAGTGGGGCGGGCTCAGCGTAGTAGCGTGGCGAGGGGCGCAGCGGTAAGGGGCCTGGCACGCACGGAATATGCCAAGCCTGGTGTCGACTTCAAGCTCAATAGTAATGACCTGTCATAAACCTCTCCATAGAGAACAGCCCCGGGAACGGCACATAAACAAATCGAGCCTATCATCGCTAGGTCTGCATATCCCCACCACAGCCGCGCCCGTAATCCCAATGTTTTGACTTCGACGCTGCACGCTACATGGTATGTGTGGCCGCTGTAGCCAATATTTCGTCGACAGCCGAAAATGCGTGTGAAATGAGGTCTGCCTCCTCCGCTCTGATCCAATCAGGCGCGCATCGTACCTAGAGACACGTCACCGTAGTCCTGCCTATTTAGGAACCTTCTTCTCACGCTCGCATTAATACAACGTCACCAGTTCGGAACCATACGAGATGGCGCCTTGCCACCCCCTACAATCGTGTAGTAGTGTGCGGTAACGGTTTAATATCTTAACCCTCTCAGAGTTTTGCTAATTCAATCACACAATTGAATTACATTGTATTTCAATTATATAGTAATTCAGCTACGTCATCACTGAATTACATATTACATTAAAATACAGCTCTCCAAATTATAATCCAGAACTTTGTAGAAGTGCGGATATATTTTTATGTTTTTCTTTCATATGCTCTTGTTTGCTGTCCATGCTGTGTAGTTTCTATTCCTCGTCCTCCTTCACAATACGTACCGCTATTTTATAATTGTACTCCAATTGCAATTACGAATTACATTGAACTTTAATTGAATGAAGATATGAATTATAAATTACAATATGACTGAATTACAATGTAATCAATTAGTTTGTATTAGGTCGGAGAGAAAGTCCTTACGGTTTTTGTTATTTTGATTTTAATTAAAACCGCAAGAATTTTCTTTTCGGCCTAATAATTTCGATTCCTCGAGTAATTCAATTGTAATTCTGCACAACTTTGAACCCACTGCTGTTCCGCTATCGCTTCGTACGGGCATTGTATTGGACTACTTGTTGGGCATAAACAAACTGAAAATGTTTTTTCACTACATGAAAGGTGTCCCATCTCAACTTGGCCAAAAGTGTCTTCCAAGTGGAAGACAGATAAAAGAGTCACTGCACATGGTGTGCGGGTTTGACGGGAAACCCCAAGATGATTAGCTGCAGCCCAAAACTGACCGTGGAGGTCTGCAAGGTTTATAGCACATAATTTTTATTGAGGTATAGGGAGATGTCTGAGTCTTTCTTCGTGGCTCCGACAATAAAGTAATAACGAACTAAATGGATTTAAGAGAGGTTTTCTCTCAAAAATTGCAATTTGCATTTTTTTGCTTACGATTGATCTATGTAAATCGCAGTTTCTTCTAATTGTTTTAATTTTTAATTATTTTCGAGTATCCATACTTCCATGAGAGTTAATCTATATCAGGCGTGGGCAATTTTGCCTCAATTGAGGCAAAACTGTCCCCACCGTAGCGCCCACTGTCCCCCACCAAGACCCGTCGTTACTATGTAAGAAGAACGCGTTTCGCTTGTCGCAAGCAGTGCGCAGCAGGGCTTGAAACGGGCCCGGAAATAACTGTTTGAAACTGTTTCATTTCGGGCTTGATCGAAACAGTTATGAAGGACCGATATTCTGAATAACTGTTATGAAGGCCCGAAATTTTGGTTGATATCGGTTTCGATTACGGTCCTTCGTACATGGATATCGGTCCTAGCATAACGGTCTAAGACTGACTAAGACCGATATTTTTTCGGTCCTATATCGGTCTTCATATCGGTTCTAATACTTTGTTGCTCAGCCGATGCTTTAGGCACAGCGACTTCTAAGAGTCGGCCGATGCTTTGTAATCGGTGGCAAAGAGACCGGCACCTTATTGTCGATTGCCGACGCGACTGTTGACTCGACGTCATCGGTGACGCTTTTGCGGGGATACCAATCAGAATGATTTCTGGTAAAACAAAACACATCCTCTTGGACACAAGACTCACCACTCTGCAAGCGAAAACCTAGAGCCTAGAGAGAAGCTCAGCAACTTTCGTAGTGGCAAGTGGCAATTTTCGTTTTATACACACACCATCTATTTTTAATATATATATATTAGTTAGTTACAAAGTGCAAGTGTTATTTTCAACGTCACCATCACCATTGTCTAAAACTAGCCCTCACGAACAATCGCAAAACATTGATGTTTTATTACTTGATCCCGAAGGAGAAGGATGTGATGTAGCAATTTTTGATACAGTAAGGGAAACAGAATTTGTTATTACTACTATTAGATGTGCTGCCCACACATTACAACTTGCTATATGCGATTTTTTAAAGAGAAGAGAGATAGCTGAGATAATAGGAAAATGTAGGGAAATTGTTAAAAAATTGCGAACACCAATTTTAAAATCAACGTTATCTGCATTATGTAAAAAAAATGCAATTTTGGATTGTTCAACAAGGTGGAATTCAACTTTGGACATGTTGGAAAGACTGGTCGAAATAAAACAATTTTACACACAGATTGATGATGAAGAATTGAAGTTCTCAGACATAACGTGGAGTAAAATTATTGAATTAATTAAGGTTTTGACACCTGCCCGAATTGCGACTAAGAAATTACAACGCGAACATTTAACTCTTGGCGATCTTTATGAAATCTGGGAGAGATGTATCATAGAAACAAGTAAACACGAAAATGAATTCAATCTACCTATAATTAGTAACATGCAACATAGGAAAAAAAAATTATTTCAAAATGATACATTTTTATCAGCTATATTTTTGGACCCAAGATATAATGTTATATTATCTGATGAGGAAATAGGGAAAGCAAAAAATTGTATATTACTTACATTTCAAAGAATTAACAAAATGTGTAGTAATTTAGCAAGCACATCAAATCACGTTTCTACTTGTAACTTAAATGAAGCCACTGATACATATAATGAAGAGGAAGATGATTTTGAATTGTTACTGCAAGATGCGGCAGCGAAACGCATATCGAGCAACACATTGCAATGCTTAACAATTGAAAATGAACTTAATGAGTATTGCCAAGAACCTCGAGTTCCGAAGACGATGGATATTATCCAGTATTGGGAAGGAAAAAAAATTAATTTACCTAAATTATATAAGGTGGCCTGTGTAATTTTGGCTGTTCCGCCAACTCAGGTTAGTGTGGAAAGACTATTTTCCGCACTAAAATTTAATTTATCTCCACACCGATCGAGCATGTCGTCGAATATTGTAGATGATATTTTATTAATTCGTTTGAACATGCCAAAGCTACATAACGAAAATTAAAATTACAATAAAAAAAGTAAAAGTAAAAACTAAAAAATGCTATGAACTATGTCTTTTTCTTTCCCATACGCTCTCCTTCTTTGCGTCGCAATTTTTGATAGTTCATTATTTTTTCTATGATTTTCTATGATTCTGTCATTGAAACAATTGGCTTGTGATAGCTAAAATATGATATAAATATTTGTGATTCAGTTTTGTCTAAATGTCTTGCAAATACTGCACCGAGAGTTGTTCCTGATCTTATTGTCGTTTCATTAGGATTATTTACCATTTCCAATCTTAATTTACTTCTAAACATTACTAGACTGCAAGAAGTTTCACTTTTGCCGCGCGTGGCTTTTTTTGAAAAATTCAAAAGACTACGTATGTCATGTGGTAGGGCGTACCCTATATGCTTCGGGGTTGGGCCTTTCGAAAATTTCGTTATTTTTGCGGTAGGACGCACCGTTCTCGAGATACAGCCATTTTTTATTTAAGACTAGCTCGGCCTACCATCCCCACCACTTCCGTTACGCATTTTCGTATCGCGAATTCCGTGACGCGAATTAGGCCTACACCCTGCCAAAAGAAGTTTTACTTCAAAAATAGTCAATAATGTATACATTTATTGTTATAATAAAACAACTTTCAATTATGACCAAAATATAACCGTTTTTAATGTTGGTAGTTATTTTCGGACCCGTTTCAAGCCCTGATTGCTATAACTTGAAACTTAGAACTTACAATTAGAACCGATATGAGGACCGATATAGGACCGAAAAAATATCGGTCTTAGTCAGTCTTAGACCGTTATGCTAGGACCGATATCCATGTACGAAGGACCGTAATCGAAACCGATATCAACCAAAATTTCGGGCCTTCATAACAGTTATTCAGAATATCGGTCCTTCATAACTGTTTCAAGGACCGAAACCGATATCATAACTGTTTTCAAGCCCTGGTGCGCAGGCCTCGTGCATCGGAGCCACGAGGAGCGCCACCGAAAGAAAGCTTGGTGGGGGAAGCAGGCATTTGAGGGGCTCCACCCGTGCTCACGCCTGATCTATATGTATACAATTAGTGCACATGAATCTTTCCATGCGAGATAGGACTACTGTTTCGAATTTTGTTCAAATTTGAATATGTTGCAGTCTTTAGCAAAATATAGACGTATCTCAAAAAATTCTTTGAAATCTTGAAAACTGTTGGTTTTACGGACGTGTAATATGAGGTGTGTGTCACAAGTTTTTCATTAAATTATAACGGCTAAACTAGCAAATTGATGAAACTTAGTTTTGGGTACTCATAGTGAAACCATCAGAGTATTTAATAAAAATTATTTCAGTTCAGAAAATATTTGTTTTCATAGCTTATTTTGCAATTGTTTTAAACAGGTGCATTGCTATGAAAGCACCAGAAAATAAAAAAAATAAAAATAATGATAATATAGCCCCAAGTGTCCTCTTTACGGCCCCGTTTTTAAAAATACGGATACTTCAAAATGGGCGACATGAAAATTATTTGAAGTGAACGCTGTTTCGTCCTACGCCGGACGAAAATTGAAATTATTTGATTTTCCTCCTACGTCGTCAGACGGCGAGGCCCCATGGGGTTTGTCCATTGTTACCCTTCTCGAACTACCTGAAAAAGGTTCGGCTCCCCGTGATTTTGACCATTTCGTCAGACGACGGGCCCACTGTACGCACATTTTCCGGCAAAGTCGGCCGTACTGGCACCAACATATGCCTCTCGAGGCGCTCGAAACTCTCGTCTGTGTGGTCGGTTGTAGGACGTAGGACGAAAACGGCTCCACTGTAGGCGTACCCTTAGGCCTTCTACCACCGGCTGTGCAGTTCGTCGACCTGGCCGTACGTCCCTTGACTTTCGGTACTGCCGTATACCTGAAGACATCTGTGCAGTTCGTCATCGAGTGAACCAGTGACACACATTTCGAAGCAGCAAATGGATTTACGGCTGAATACGTGAGTTTTTAATTCAATCAGTTTCTGCTTCTTCTCTTTTTTTACGATTATCTCGTAAACTAAAGCCGATCGCCAAAAAGTCTAAAGAGAAATGTTGTTCAGAATCATGGTCTTGACAACGTATCCAAAGCTCATCGAAATCGGAGAGGAAATAGTTCAGATAGTACATCGATCGATTTACAATTACAAGTTACTTATCTCGTAAACTAAAGCCGATCGCCAAAAAGTCTAAAGAGAAATGTTGTTCAGAATCATGGTCTTGACAACATATCCAAAGCTCATCGAAATCGGAGAGGGTTCACATTATCGAGAAACTCTTGTTCGTTGCGATGTCGCGGCGCAGTGGTCTGAGAGCGGCAGAAAACGGCAAAAACCCTAGGAAAACTTTATTTCGGGGAAAATCTCGACAAAAATGTTTGTAACCATTCTTGGTCACGAAAAATAATAAATACATTAAAAAATAAGCAATAAATTAATAATAAATAATAAATTTTACACTTAAATTGTGAATATAAAATAAATTTAAAATGAAATATAATTCAATTTAAATTAAAGATAATAAAAAATGATTCCTCTCCATATAAAATAACTACTTAATTTAAAACACAATAATTTCATGTCAATTAAAGTAAAATGAAATAATTTCATGGAAATGTATTATGTACAGTATACAGGTAAGGTTTATTTACATTTTGGTCACGAAAAATAGTAAATAAATTAAAAAATAATTAATAAAATAATAATAAATAATACATTTTACACTTGTTTTTACATACAGTGGGTAACGGGTTCGCACAGGTTCTTTCAATAGTATGCATTGTGAGAATTGTTAACACGATTTTTCAAATATTTCCGATGATCTGACAAAAAATTTTTCAAGCGAAAGTTTATCAGTGTTCACTTCCTTACAAACTTCAATACAAAAAATTAAAGAAAAATCTCTTTTTCTATAAAAAATGAAGGTCATCTCAATTTTTTAAACATTAACATATATTTTTTACTTCATAATATTTTAACTGGTATCAAGACAAATCCAACGACCTATAATAATATAACATTAAACCTTCAAATAATGCTACAATAGTTTTGTCAACGTTCGGAACGTCAAGTGTTCCAGAAAGCGGAGCGTTCTTTGACGCGTTCTCACCGACATTTCAAGAGATAAAACCCAAAGCCGCAGGTTACCGCAGATGAACTTTGCATTTATTGTTTACTTAGACATCTACAAACGTTATTTTTCCATTGGCACCTTGGCGCAGTTTGGCGCAAGAGAGATATCGTCTTTCAAACTTCGTTAACGTTGCTCTTTTCCCCGGTTAATAGCATTATCTGCAAAACTACTCGAAAAAATTAAAAATAAACATTTTTTGCAATTTACTCCGGGTCTTCGTACTTGAAGGAAGTCAGAAAAGAAAACATTATTTACATTACTATTTTTATAGGCTCATACGGTTTCTTCAAACATGCGCTTGAATTTATGCTGAAAACTAGGTATGCTTAGCATGGCCAACTTTAAGACGTTCTACAACAAAGTGAATTTGGATTTTGAACTGATTCATCCTAGAAATGTTTGAATTTACTCACCTACTAGTCAAAAATATAAAAAATTTGGTTTTTTAAGAAACTTGAAAATATGGGGTTTTTGCCGCTTTCAGACCACTATGCGGCGTGGCGCGCCGGCCATGGCGCGCCCTGATTGGTCCGTGTTTTTCGTTAATAACTCCTAAACAAAGCCGCAGTTGACATTGGTGCAAAGGAAAATGTCTCTTAGAATGGTCTCAGGAACCACCCCCTTTCGGGATTTTCACGAATTTTGGGACACCCTGTATAATATCAAAATATACTATCTTAGGAATAGACACAACCAAAATCACCGATACGTTCGGATACGTTTTTTTTTATCCTCTGGTAAAGATTAGGAAAACCTATAAAATTGTATTGTTTCATTTCAGGTCAATTATTATGTTGCATATAAGTATTACAAAATTTTTAAAGTTGAATTACAATTAGCCAACCCTTAGCCATTATTTCCTAGAAACGTGTTTTGTTTTTATCACAACGTAAACAAGTTACGCTAAGAATTTATGTACTATTTGATCTTCCTAATATTCGCTTACAAGATTCCCTGCAACTAATTTTCTACCGCATTTTTTTAATTTTTGTTTTCAAAAAATGATTATTTGGACATTTTAACATAGTATGAACACAGTTTTAAATCGATATGAAGATGTGACTTTTTCGATTTTTGTCCATGGTTTGCGACACTGTGCGGCGCGCCGGGAGACGAGCGTGGTGTAACGCCGCGATGCCGTAACGAACAAGAGTTTCTCGAGATTATGTGAATCATCCCCGATTTGGATGAGCTTTGGATATGTTGTCAAGACCATGATTCTGAACAACATTTCTTTTACAGTTTTTGTCGGCCGGCTTTAGTTTACGAGATACATAATTGTAAAAACCTGTAATTGTAAATCGATCGATGTACTATCTTCTACCCGATTTGGATGAGCTTTGGATATGTTGTCAAGACCATGATTCTGAACAACATCACCCTTTACAGTTTTTGTCGGTCGGAAGAACTTTACTTGTCAATTCATATGGGTGGATCTCTTTACCCGACTTACGGCAACTTTACCCGAACGAGGGAAGAAGCACAGAAACTGATTGTATTAAAAACTCACTTATTCAGCCGTAAATCCATTTGCTGCTTCGAAATGTGTGTCACTGGGTCACTCGGTGACGAACTGCACAGATGTCTTCAGGTATACGACAGTACCTAAAGCTAAGGGACGTACGGCCAGGTCGACGAACTGCACAGCCGGTGGTAGAAGGCCTAAGGGATGCGCGGTCAAGTCGACGATCCAGAATTTCACTTTCACTTTGGAATTATATATATTATATAATGGAATTATTCTAGTTCGGAAGAAATGTTTAATTTTCGAGTTGAAGTAACTGCGAGTGCACAGGGTTAAAAATCAATAGTAACGCTATTCGTACCTTATTCGTCTGGCAGTGTTCCATCTTGTCATTCAAAACAAAAGTGCCTACGTTAACTTGAGTCTTCAACTATTTCTTCCTATATTTTCCTGTATCTATTCAGATCCGTACTCGACCAACTCCGAACGACGACTGAGTCTTGGAGTCACAGCAACATACCCCCACTTCCGCAAGTGTATTCATCGATTGTCAATGACCGCGCAAGTGCCTTTTCACACGAAAAGTGAAAATACGAGAGATATAAGAAATCGGAGAATTATCACTGACAATAGCCTTTTGTACTTCAACCCTGTCTTTGCAATTTGCTTCCTGGAATCGGTAAACGTTTTCAAATTGTTCGACGGTACTTGACACGTGTATAGACGTTCGCCAGCGTTTACCACGTGAAATTACCTCTTGGTAAAATTTACGGGGTATCGGAAACTATAGGTTGCAATTTTAAAGAGAGAAAGCGATTCCATCTATAGAGTGGGGTGAAAATGGATAAGCGAGTCTCCTCGCAACAGTTGTGTCCCACTGTCCGTTCATGAATGGATGTCTTCAAGACTAAGTATTTCAAGTACTGCCGGTTGCAGCTGTTGTTCGTCGGTATGTGGCCGTACCAAAACAAGTTAGCTGCAACGTCCATACAAATGTGTTTAACGGTTATGGCAGCAGTTTTTATAAATGGCGAGGTAATATTCAAGTTTATATGAATAGTGACAAACACATTGGAAGACTCGGTAATGTACTCGTTATCGGTGATAACTGTATTTTTACAAGAAGGAATACCACTCGTTCATCGAATCGTAACTACAATATTTGTGTCTAGCAATATTTTTAGAGAATAACGTGATAACGTGAAATGTGTTTTTTAGAATTAGTTTCAACAGATATATTCGGAAGAATGCTGCAGTTGTATGAAAGGATTAGTGCGAATCGTTGTATTATGATCGTTGGGTATACATTAGGATAGCTCTTATTTACTCTTGACGAAAATTCTTTTAAAAATTTCTTTTACGTCACCCCCAGGATTGTTCCAAAATTTTGTTTAATTATTTGGAATAATCCCAGGGGTGCCGTGAAAGAAATTCAAAACTCGAAAGTAAGAGTTGCCCTAGTGTACGTTCTTGAAAATTTTAATGTCAATAGCAACTTGGATGCTGTACCGATTTATTTGTACCTAATTTTGTTACACCTATATTTCAGATGAGGAAAACGATGAATAGAATACAATGCGATTGGCATAACGCGGCACTAAACAACGAGGATCACATTCTTAAAGCTAACGCCGAAGAGGGGTGGAGATTTTGTAAGCTGTACATACGTAAGCAAACAATTATGCTTGGAACCGGAGACAGATGGGTTTGGGGGAAAATTCGTAGGTAGTTGAACCCCTTATTCAAACATTCGCCGTTTTATAACGAGATAGGGGAATGAAGATTGAGAAGCAGTGGGGGAAAGGGAGAGGGAAAATATCCGATCGATTCACTCTATGTTCAGAATACAGTAATGTCGCGTTATTTTGCAAACGGTTGTGTTCTGTATAGTGGGAAAGAGAAAAGGAAAAAAAGGTTGGGCAAACAGAAAAATTACCTTCACCTCACCTTGGAGTGTCCATCGAGAAAAGTAGAAGTCCCACCGCATGATGTCCCCCTCGGTACAGAACAACTTTTATCTGAAACATTTTTGCGTATAATCAATATTTTTGGAGATATTCGTCTGTAACGCATTATAATTTCCACCCTGTATATGTATACTGTCACGTCCGGTGGTTCAGCCATTATTAATAATTGATATAATCAATGACATATAACATATACCTTTTTGAATTTCTTATTATTCCTAAACTAATAATGTTGTACGAGAAACCAAATATTAAATATTAGGCCGTCCACACACGGGTCGATTGTAATCGCGTCGTGAAGTTCGTACGTCTTGCTCGTCATGTACGATTCATGCGGCGGACGCGATTTCGTCCACACATGGGTCGATCGTCAATTCGGTCGACGCGATTCCAGTCGCATACGGGTCGATTCGTGGTCGACTGAAATCGGCCCGACTGAAATCGCCGCGATTCCAATCGCGTGCGATCGGAAACGAAGCAGAACAATCGCGTGGATCGTATACGATCCGCGCGACTCATGGAGGTAAGTTTGTGCAGTTCATGTAATTTGCGACCCCGAAAATCGAAAATCGATTTTTTAGCAGATCTTCACGTTTCATGGTCATTGGAGTCATTTTAGACTCTTTTTATCAAAATGTTCGTATGTGTGTGTGTGCGTATGTCTGTTTCTATGGTATCAAATTTTTCGTTAACGTTTTCTGAAAAAGTAACAACGCGATCAGAATGATGAATGATGCAATCGATGTGCCCCGTCGTAACTTAGAGCTGATTAGATTTTGGTCCATTTTGGTCCAGTAGTTTTTTAGTTTTTTTATTTTTTTTCGAAAGAAGTTCATTAAACAATGCAATTTATACGAGAGAACGGAAAGTTTCCACCCACGAAACAAACGTAATTACACAACAAATTTTTTTTTCATTTTTTTTAAATTTAAAAAAATTTTTTTAATTTAAAAAAAAAAATTTTTTTTGTACCTTACGCTAATGTTTCCGCTTACAATAATCGAAAATTATCCCAATGCAAGAGTGAGTTAATCATCTCTACTCCCAAGAATACATTTTCAAAGAATATCGATGAAAGTACAAAAAAAAATTTATATTACAATCTTTAAAAAAAAATCAGTTTGTAGCATTAAGTAGATTCGAAGTAGAAATCAACTTTGCGTGTCCTATGCTTGACAGGAGTGAACTCTTTATTTGTTCTCAGTAGCTACAAGTTGTCTCGCTATGCGCTCGGGCTAGACTGACTTTTTGCCGTCTGTCTTCGATTCTCGGTAGCTGCGATTTTCTTCAAATCGTCCTGATAGGCCGGGCCTGCATTCGCCTTTTTCGGCCAATCGGATATTTTCTCGGGGACTCTCCTTGCGCCTCCCTTATTCCTTGCGCCCTTGGCGCGCTTTGTCTGAACGCGGGGGCGGTCCCAGAAGTTTGGTAATGTAACGGAATTTCCTACGGGCCCGCGGTTCATGACGTGTCCGGCTATCGCCTACCTGCCTAGCTTCGCGGTCCCTTCGGAATCTCGAGATTTACGGCACTCGCACTAACTGTTGGGGCCGAAGGTAACAGGGTCTAACTACCAAAACGTGATACAATAAAGACTCTAAAACGCTCGCTAAGACGAGTAACGGCTTTCTCAAAAACAGCTGTGTGCCAACGGGTTCCATAAATTCGCTCGACCATTTGCACGCCAAATGTTGCTAAATGTACGTGCCGATGGCCGCTACATCACCCCCCTGCCAGTGCAAACGTCCTATTACGCTTAATTATCTTATAACTAGCACTAAATTTATTAACTAACTTAAGTATAACTGTTTATCTATGTACATTACTATTTACATTGCTTACCTATGTACTTATAATCGAGCTACCGACCAACCTGTAAACGCGTCGGGAAGTTAATACGCCTACCTGAACGCGTCCTTACGGGCTCCTGCGCGGAAGTCGGCCTATCATCCCTTGTCATTGTCTGATCGGTAGGTAATGACGTCTGCATTTGGATCTGACTTGACCCCTCAATATCTTCTAATACGTACGCCGGCTTGAGTCTATCAATAGAAATTGCTACGTCCCTGCCTCTAAACCGAACGACGTACGTCTTCTCCGAACGGGAAATAACAGGGAATGGTCCCTCATATGGATTTTCTAACGGACCTCTTACCGAATCTACTCGTACGAACACATGTGATGTCGTGGACAAATCTTTGAAAACGAAAATTTTCTTCCGTCCATGACGTGATCCCGCTACCGGTCTCACATCACGAAAACGATCACGGAGTTGTTTTACAAGTTCTACCGGTTCTGTGTTATTTCCTGTTCCGTTAATGAAAAATTCTGCTGGCAAGCTTAAATTCTCGCCGTACACTAACTCAGCGACTGATGCTTCTAAATCTAAACGATACGCTGCTCGGATGCCTAACAAAACTATGGGAAGCACATCAGACCAACGCTCATCGCCGTGACATTTAATCGCTGCTTTTAATTGTCTATGGAACCGTTCAACCAAGCCGTTCGCTGCCGGGTGATATGCTGTCGTACGCAAATGCGTCGTGCCTAGTAGGACGTTGAGCTGTTTAAACAGTTGGGATTCAAATTGTCTCCCCTGATCGGTAGTAACCCTTAAAGGTGTACCGAAACGTGCAACCCATCCAGCAACGAACGCTCTTGCGACGGTTTCGGCCTCTATGTTTTCGATAGGGAAAACTTCTGGCCATCGCGTATACCGGTCCACACATGTTAGACAATATCTGTTCCCGCGTGATATCGGTAACGGGCCCACTAGGTCGACGTGAACATGCTCGAACCTAGCGGACGGTAACGCGAATGTTCCCACAGGACTTGCTACATGCCTGCTTATCTTGGCGCGCTGACATTCGATGCAACTTCGGGCCCATTCGCGACAATCCCTCTCGATAGACGGCCACACGAAACGTTCTTTAATTAGTCGCACGGTGGCTTTAACTCCGGGATGCGAAATCGCGTGTATGGATAAAAATGCCTGACGTCGAAAAGGCTTCGTGACGAACGGTCTGACCTTTCCCATCGAAATGTTGCAATAAATATCAGCGTCGCTGTCCAATAATTTTACGCGTTCTAATTGTAATGAGGTGCCAGACGCAGTCAGGAACTCTTCTAATTCCTGATCCGTATCCTGTGACCGCGCTAACTCGTCGTAATTCAACGATGCGACTACGGACTCGATTCTAGACAAGGCGTCTGCCACTTCATTATCCTTACCACTAATATGCCTTAGGTCGGTTGTAAATTGGCCTACGTAGTTGAGGTACCTAAACTGCCGGGGTGTACATTTGTCCGTCTTTTGACTGAATGCGAACACCAGGGGTTTATGATCGGTGTATATCGTAAACGTTCGGCCCTCGACCGCATGTCGGAATTGCTTTACGGCAGCATATACAGCTAACAACTCGCGATCGTACGCGCTGTAGTTGCGTTGTGTAGGAGACAAGGCTTTCGTATGAAAAGCTAACGGTTTCCATGAACCTTTTTCTCGTTGTTGTAATGTCGCACCTAACGCAAAATCTGACGCGTCTACCATGATCGCGAGGTGCGCGTGATTTGACGGATGCGCTAATAATGCCGCGTTTGCTAAAGCTTCCTTGGATGCTTGAAAAGCTTTTTTCGCTTCAGACGACCACTCAATCGGAGCGTTTCCGTTAACTTTGCGACCACAAAGTAACCGATTGAGTGGTGCCTGCACGATTGCCGCGTTAGGTATAAATCTCCGGTAAAAATTTATCATCCCTAGAAACCTTCGGAGTTGTTTGACGATCTCCGGTTTCGGGAAATCTACTATCGCTTTGACTTTATCGGCTAGTGGTCTAGTGCCATCTTTATTTACGATATACCCGAGAAACTTTACCTCTGCCGCGGCGTAGACACATTTGCTCGGATTGGTTATAATGCCATATTGATTCAGGCGTGAGAAAAGCTGCTTTAAATGTTCCCTATGTTCTGTTTCATCTCTTGATGCCACTAAAATGTCATCGAGATATATACATATAACAAAAATCAAGACCTCTTAACATTGTATCTATAAAGCGCTGGAATGTTTGTGCGGCATTTCTCAAGCCGAACGGCATCACGGTGTACTCAAACAATCCGAACGGAGTGGTTATCGCTGTTTTCGGAATATCGTCTTCATTTACCGGGATCTGATGATACGCTCTCACCAAATCTATTGTCGAAAAAACCGTTTTCCCTGCTAGCATTCGTGAAAAATCCTCTATATGTGGGATCGGATACCGGTCTGGAATCGTGCGCGCGTTAAGAGCTCTATAATCACCACAGGGTCGCCATCCGTTATCCTTTTTGGACACCATATGTAGGGCCGAAGCCCACTGGCTTTTGGATGGACGGATGTGACCCAGGCTCTACGATACAGAACTCCGCTCTTTGTATTAGATTTTTCGTTGCCGCCATAATTAGGGCGTCTCGGTTTATGTTATTACACGCAGTTGTTATGAGATTCCAAAGTTCTTGAACATTATTGATTGTAGCACCTCGAATTCTGTTCGCGCGACCTGATACATTTCCGCGGATAGCCTACGCGTTTTACAATAAATCGGGGGCCCGTCAGTCGTGTTGATGTAATGTACAACGTCGTGTTTTACCTTGCGTGAGGTCGCTGTCGGTCGCGTGATATCGGGAAACTGCGCCAAGATCTGGTGATACGGCGAATTTCCCACGACGGTCTTGATTGACCCGACCTCGTAAACAGCGATCCTGCCGGTCGAAAATAGTGACGTAGCCTGGTCTAGGAGGCGTCTGTTCTGCAGGTCCACAAGTAGTCCATAGTGGCTCAGGAAATCTGCTCCAATAATGGGCTTGTCGACGTCTGCTATCACGAACCTCCACTGGAACGCTCGTCGGAGCCGCAGGTTGACGTTGATTGTACGTATCCCGTACGTACATATGGTGGAACCATTTGCCGCAAACATCTCGTACGACGTCTTCTCCAGTTTGCCTTTAACGCGTGTGCGTGGATATACACAAAGGTCCGAACCGGTGTCGATCAGATATTCTTCTTTGGTTACTTTATCCGTAACGACAAGGCGGCTGGTTATCGGGCCGTCACTGCTTGCCGCGTTCAGTGTCGGTCTGGCCCATTTCCCGACGACTTGTAACTGCATGGTCCACGACATTTGGTTGACCGTTCTTTGAATACCTGATGATATCAGCATATTCGTTCCTTTCCAAACTGCGACGATGGCTGCTGCTCCCGATGTTTGCTGCTCGACCGCGACCTGCGTCTAAAAAACGCCCCTCCGCGTTGTTTTGGACGTGAAAATGACATTTCCGCTATACGCGTCTCCAATTGTTCCAAGCGTTGTAGCATCATCTCTGTCCCGCGGTCCGTCGCGACGCTTGCTACTTGCGTTTGTCCAGCTCTCTCCGCGTGGATATGATCTGCAATTTCCGCCAATTTGTTCAGCGGCAGGTCTGCTTGCGCTGTTACGATGGCCCGCGTCATGTTCGGCAATCTACTTGCCCAAAGGGTACGTAAAAATTCGTCGGTCACAGTGGTCCTTGCTAAACGTCTCATGTGACGCAAGAACTGCGAAGGGGACCGGTCTCCGATCTCTTCCTGCTCCAGCAGTTGTCGAATCCGCTTGCCTTGCGACGCTGACAAGCGATTGATCAGCTCAGTTTTCAGCGTCTCGTACTTGTCCTTTACCGGCGGGTTGGTAAAAATGTCTTGCACTTCAATTGCATACTTAGTTTCCAGCTGTGACATGACATAGTAAAACTTTGTCGTGTCAGCTGTGACCCCATTCAAAATGAACTGCGCCTCGATTTGGCTAAACCAAATCAATGGTTGTTCCGGCCAAAAAGGTGGTACACGGATCGCTACTCGATGCACTTCGGCCATCGTGGTCGAGATTGACGTTGAAGGTGCAGGGTGTGCCATTTCGAAACTAATGCCACGCACGAACACTCACTACTTTACGCGAACACTTACTATGTTACGCGAACACGTACAAAAGAGACCTGTACTCCTGAAACGTCGATGTCACCAATGTAGGATTAAGTGGATTCGCGGTAGAAATCAACTTTGCCTGTCCTATGCTTGACAGGAGTGAACTCTTTATTTGTTCTCAGTAGCTACAAGTTGTCTCGCTGTGCGCTCGGGCTAGACTGACTTTTTGCCGTCTGTCTTCGATTCTCGGTAAATGCGATTTTCTTCAAATCGTCCAATCGACCTTTTCGGCCAATCGGATATTTTCTCGGGGACTCTCCTTGCGCCTCCCTTATTCCTTGCGCCCTTGGCGCGCTTTGTCTGAACGCGGGGGCGGTCCCAGAAGTTTGGTAATGTAACGGAATTTCCAACGGGCCCGCGGTTCATGACGTGTCCGGCTATTGCCTACCTGCCTAGCTTCGCGGTCCCTTCGGAATCTCGAGATTTACGGCACCCGCACTAACTGTTACGGCCGAAGGTAACAGGGTCTAACTACCAAAACGTGATACAACAAAGACTCTAAAACGCTCGCTAAGACGAGTAACGGCTTTCTCAAAAACAGCTGTGTGCCAACGGGTTCCATAAATTCGCTCGACCATTTGCACGCCAAATGTTGCTAAATGTACGTGCCGATGGCCGCTACAAGTTCAAAACGAATTATTAACTGAGATTAAATTGAAAATTAATATAAACTATATGATAATTATTAATAACATTGATATTGAAAACGGATTGGTTAATGGAGCACACATGCGGAATATTAAAATTTATTACTTTTCAAAAAAATACTAAAATTCCGTCTATATTGTGGTTAGATTTTCAATTGCTCAGATTACGAGTGAAAGTAAGATCTCGTTATCGTGATTATATGAAAAATGCAAATATTCATAAAAATTTAACACCAATAATAAAAATATCGAATCAAGTAAATATGTCGAGTGAGGAAAAATATCAAATCACACGTAGTCAATTTCCAGTGGTTCCTGCTGAAGCGATTACGATTCATAAAAGTCAGGGACAAACATACGAGAAAGTATGTTTGGATTTTAAAAAATCAGAAAGGCGAACTTTACAAATGTTGTATGTAGCACTGAGCAGAGTTTCAAAATTGAGCGGGGTTTATATATTTTGGGACAATTTAAATTAACAGTATCGCAGAAAACCAAGATCAATACTGCAAACCCGGATAATGAGGAGTTGTATTGTTTGCGAAAAACTAATTAAGACAATTTATTTTGCAACATTAGTATGCTATAACAAGGAACCAAGCGAGCAACGAGCCTGCGATGTTCGTTTAATGCGACGCCATATAGCAAACATTTTGATAAGTAGAAAACTATGGAATTTCCCTGAAAACGTATAATTTTCTTAAAACGTACACTTAATAATGATAATAATATACTGCAACTAACGAATCGGGAAGTTCTTTGTGTGGCTCGTGGAGAGTCACACACCAAATCAAAAAAACATTAATAGCTATAGGTACTACTAGCCATGTGTACCACTAACCCTTTCGCAAGAGCAGTCCTATCCGCGAGCTCGCGAAGCGAGCGAGCAACAATAACCCTCTAGTTTTTTGTAGTTTGAGTGCATTGCACTCTTCGATATGGTCTGTGTATTTAGGTTACATAAGTTATTATTTATTTATTACCTTTATTATCTTTTTTTATGTTATTACGCATACTAATAATATTAAGGTAAGCTTTTTATTTACATAGTTGAATATAATCATGTAGTTTTATGAAAAACAAAAACAAAAGGCAAAGTAAAAAAAAAGTCACATGGATTGATAAACTGTTGTACAATTTTCTGTGGAGGTGTGAAGTTCTGTGTTCTTAGGGAGTTGTCTTCTCAGGTCGATTTAATCCGGAAGTATTACCACTTGGTATATTGAGCGAAGATTGACGGAAATCTGTTGAACTTCCACCAACCTCATCTATGAGGAGCAAAGCTCTCCTTTTGTAACTCCTCAGATGAGCATTGCTCCTCATAGATGAGGTTGGTGGAAGTTCAACAGATTTCCCTCAATCTTCGCTCAATATACCAAGTGGTAGTACTTCCGGATTAAATCGACCTGAGAAGACTTTGCCTTTTGTTTTTGTTTTTCATAAACCTACATGATTATATTCAACTATGTAAATAAAAAGCTTACCTTAATGTTATTAGTATGCGTAATAACATAAAAAAAGATAATAAATAAATAATAACCTATGTAACCTAAATACATAGACCACATCGAAGAGTGCAATGCACTCAAACTACAAAAAATAATGGCCAAATCATTTAAATTACATGAACTGCACAAACTTACCTCCATGAGTCGCGCGAATCGTACGATCCACGCGATTTTCCAACTATAAAATATATATAGAATAAAATGAAATATTATAAAATAAAAGGAGGGGGGTCGACTGGCAGGTCGCATCTTTGTAGAGGCGGGGAGGGGATTATTGCTCCACCTCGCCCCCCGCGACCTGCCCACCCCGGTGGCGCCTTAACGGCCAGCCCCCCTTGGCGGCGGTGGAAGTACTAAGTAGTCCCACCGCCGCCATTACGTCTGCGGCCCCTTACAGGGGGCCGTCGGCCTCGCCAGGGTTGCCCCGCCGATTCTAGCCTCCTGGCGGAGAGGGGGTCGGCTTCCCTCTCCCTCTCCGCTGCCTCCTTCTGCGTTATCACAATCTCGCAGAAGGAGGCAAACCCTGCTCTTGACCTCTCGCTGCCGATCATGTGGTCGACCACGACTACTTGGCCGTTCCCCCTTGGAACGCCAGTCGCAATAAGCGAGTGTTGAATCTTTTCTCGCTGACAAAAGTCTCGGAAATCTCCCGAGGTGAAGGCTGTTCCTCGATCTGAAACGATACGTCGCGGATTTCCGAAAATAAAGGCTTGTTTCTCCAGGTGTCGGAGGACTTCGTCCGTCTTAGTTGTCTTCGTGGTATACAACCACACGAATTTCGTGAATGCATCGACCACCACGAATATGTAGCGATAACTTTTCTTACTCGTCGGAAGTGGTCCCAAATGATCCACGTGGTAGGTGTCCAGAGGTACGTCCCCCTTAGCTATCGGATTCAGCAGACCTTCGAGTTTTCCCATTTTCCTTTCAGCTAAAATGCAATCTAGACAATTCTTAATGGCTTTCTCAATTTTTTGTCGAATACCCTGGAACCAATAGTCTCTCTTCAGCAGAGTTTCCGTTTTTCCCGCTGAAAGTGGCCGTTTCCGTGAACATGTCGAATGACTTGTAATTCCAGGCTCTTTGGTACTACAAGATTGATGTCTCTGTCGATATTCTTGAACAGCAGTCCCCCCCGCAAGGTATATCCGTCTATTTTACCCTGCTGTGTCAACTCGGCAATCCGTCGCGTTCCTGCGTCGTCTTGCTGCGCTTTACGAATTCTTGCCGTAATATTATTCCGATCCGCGGACAACAAATAGCAAATCGGTAACGGGTTTCTACTCAAAGAGTCCACGTGGGCCATCTTATTACCTGCTCGATGTTCGATAGTGTAGTCGAATTCCTCTAATAAGAGAACCCACCTGGCCACGCGTACACTTAAATCTCGTTTGCTCATCGTGAGTGTGAATGCTTTACAATCTGTAATTATTTTTAATTTAATTCCTAACAAATATATTCGGAATTTTCGTAGTGATCGTATAATCGCCAAGACTTCCAGCTCGTAACTCGCGTATCTAGCTTCGGCTGGTGTCGTTTTACCGCTAGCAAAATATATCGGGTGAAATTTGTTATCGTCGTCGCTGCGTTGCATCAAAACTGCTCCGAAACCGAATGACGATGCGTCCGTGTGTAACTCGGTCTCCGCATCTACTTTGTAAATGTTTAACACTGGTTTCTCCATTAATTTTGTTTTCAAGAGATCGAATGCACCTATCGCCGCACAGTGGGGTATTTGGCCTGTTTAGCGCGCCAAAACTATTGCGACGTTATTAATAGTGTGAAGGTCATACTAATATATATCGTTGAATTCGTCTTTACACCAGCTACAACACTATCAAATCAAAAATACAACTTAATGTTTAAAAAATCGAAACGACCTTGTTTTTTTATTTTAAACAAAATTTTTTCGAAGTTTTATATATTGAAGTTTATATTGAAGTTAATACTGTTAAACTTTTGTTTCAAACATTTTTTCGTCAGATTAAGAGAAATTGCTATTGCAACGTTACTAATAGTGTAAAAACTATTGCAAAGTTGTTAACAACGTTATTAATAGTGTGAAGGTCATACTATTATATATCGTTGAATTCGTCTTATCACCAGCTACAACACTATCAAATCAAAAATACAACTCAATGTTTAAAAAATCGAAGCGACCTTGTTTTTTTGTTTTAAACAAAATTTTTTCGAAGTTTTATATATTGAAGTTTATATTGAAGTTAATACTGTTAAACTTTTGTTTCAAACATTTTTTCGTTAAAAAAAAAAATATATTATAAATATTAATTAATTTTTATTAATTTTTTTTTATAATATAAATTAATATTCTAGCAATAATGACTTTCATTTTCCTTCATTTACTTCCAAGTATCTATCACCTACAGCTCAGTTATTTCATCATTATCAGTCATATGATATACGGTCGGTTCATGCCATACTGATCTAAATCGCATAAAAAGGTATGTTCCAGCACGAGATCGCACGCAAACTTTTCACGATTGTTTAAAGCAATGTCTAATGATTAACCCCTAAAAAAATTAGAGGGGTGTTTTGCGGAGAAAAAAAGTTATTACATGATACATATTAATTTTCTGAAAAAAAAATTATATCAGTTTTAATTGTTTATTCTATCAAAACCACCGAAGAGTATAAAACAAAAAGCAGTAAAATTACTCTATAAACCTTCCTTTACATCCTAGGTATGTTTTTATCTCGATTTGATACACTAAACTTGTGAGAAAGATCATTTCTTTAACACAAGTTTTTCCATGCTTCTCTCGGTCACGAGAATATGTTACTTTCAAGTATCTATAGGTTACTAAATACTACCGTTTATGGAAAAATATTATTGTAGATTACTTGCATATATATTCAGGTACATGGGTAAAAAGTTTTAGTCATTTTTAACAAAGTAAAAATTTCGACTTTTGGCGCGCTAAACAGGCCAAATACCCCACTGTGCGCCGCACAGTGGTCGGAAGCAGGAAAAAACCCTAAATTATGAAAGTCGTTATTTCAAATATTGACCACTATTTCCTGATAGGCCATAAACCAATGTATCTTGCTATGAAAATGGATCTATGTTTTTCTCTTTAATAACGGAGAAAAATAGATCTAAAGTAGACCTCTCAGATTCTAGTTGGATTCTTATAGATTTCTAACCACACGCTCGACGTTATTCTTTCATTTTTGAGGACATTTATAACCATATATGCTATATATTATAAATGTATATAGTCTCAGCTTATGCCCGATGTTAATAATTTTCGAAAACTCACAACCAAAATAACAATATAAAGCCCGAAAGTAGGATACGTATAATTTCATATTACAGCTGCTTTCTGTAGCTCTACAAAAAAAGCTACACGTTCCTACATTCTCTGAGTGGCATCTTTTGAAAGAAGACACCATCACACAATAGTCCTGCAAAAATCAGCGCCACGTTTTTCCACGTTTTGCTGATATTGACGTTTAAAGTTTGAGAGCGCATGAAGTTTCAGCAACGAAGCAGGATTCCTGAATAAGTGGGCGGCACTTCGCTAGACGGTTCGAAGGATTATGATCCCTGTACCGAATTGTTATTCTCATAGGAATAAATTCCAACAAAATGATCAATCGCCATGATTATTTCACGTGTATGTAAATACTTTGTAAATATGTAAATACTGTATGTATCCACTTTTTAATTCGAATTAATTTTTAGGATACAGTTACTAATTTTCGAAAGCAAAGTATGGGTATATAAAATAGATACAAAATTTAATTTGAAAACCACTGCGATTACAAAAAATGTAATCATCTAGTGTATTAGAGAAGAATCTGATGTTTTAATGTTCTAACAATAAACGAGTTTTTTGGGATACCAATTTTCTTAGCATATTCTTAGAATATGTTTAAATATTTTCTTGCCGGTTCTACAAGTCTAAGATGTTTAACTTTCTGCGTCTTAGCTGTTTGAAAACCATACAAATTTCATTGGAAGTATTTTTTTCTAAATACGATGGATAGAGATATCCATGCATAGGCACGGATCCCATAGGGGTTCGCTGTCGGAAGAGGCCCAGGAGGGTAGGAATAAACATTACAGATACTATAGAATACACCACACCAGAAAGTGATCTCGTTTAGCAACAAATGAGGACATGTTACACATGCTTTTAATAACTTCGGATCCATACATTAATCTTTTAAGACCAGAACCGAAGACCAAATCACTGCCACTTACTGAACAAGCGCAGTCTCTATTGAAATAGTGTTCATGTATATTATGTAAATATTATTATACTAATATAATACTATTCGTTAATAATATTATTCGTAATATTATGTATACAAAATGATATTAAGCTTTTTGATTAATACTATTTCAAGTTTGTTTGTCTAATACTATTTAAAGTTTGTTTGTTTAATACTATTTGAAGTTTGTTTGTTTAATTCTATTTCTAGTCTGTTTGCTTAATACTATTTCAAGTATTCAATTTTAGTATGCTGAAATAAGAGTTCGTAATGTAATAAACAATATTATGTATAAACAATTATATTAAGTTCATTGTTTAATATTTCGTTTGATAATATGAGAAGTTTGAAGATTGAGAAGCAATAAAAAAAAGAATTATTCAAAAATATTGAGAATTGCCGAAGTTATGAAGTTTTTTCCATTTTCCCTATACGTTCCGACCACTGTGCGCCGTACCATCGAGCTCGAACGTAACGCCTGCTCGTAACAGGTTCGTCAATGGTCTAGCGATTGTTGAATAACCTTCTATAAATTTTCGAAAGTTTCCGGTCAGACCCAAAAAGCTTTGAACTTGTTTGGCGTTCTTCGGTACTGGAAATTTTGCTACGGCCGCTGTTTTACCCTCAGACGGCCGAACAGAGCCATTCTCTACAATGTGTCCCAAAAATTCGACTTTACTGCGTAGCCATGAACATTTTTTCCAATTTATTTCCAGACCGTGATCGCTAGCTACTGCTAAAACTTGTTCCAGTTTTTGTATTCCGCTTTCTAAGTCACTCGATGGTACGATGATGTCATCCATATAGGCCAAAATAACTTTTTGTTGCAAAAGATCTCTGAAAACCATATTAATGAATCTCACGAAGACAGCTGGAGAGTTAGATAAACCGAAAGGAACGCGTAAAAATTCATACTGACCATTGGGTACAACAAACGATGTGAACTTACGGCTATCCTTATGTACCGGCACATGGAAAAATCCATTTCTTAAGTCAAGGGTACTGAACAGTTTAGCGCCCTGTAACGCGTCCAGCTGGTCTTCCACGAGAGGTAAAGGGTAACGGTCCCTTACTATCTTCTGGTTTAATTTTCTATAATCTACGCACAAACGTATAGAGCCGTCTTTTTTCTTTACGAGAACGATGGGACTCGCGTATTCAGAGAGAGACGGCTGAATAATGCCATCCCGTAACCAATCGCTTATTTGTGCGTCTACCGCACTCTTTTCTGCTGGTGCTAAACGTCGTGGTCTCTGAAACACGGGTTCCTCGTCTTTCAGAACAATACTCATTTCTACGTTCACCTCCTTAATTTTTTTAGGCGCGTACTCGACAATAAAATTCTTGACTCGTTCTCGAATCGCAATATCGTCTATATGTGTTACATCTACTTCCTCTCGCTCGCATACGATCCGAAAAACTTCCGGTATACTTTCATCACACCATTTATCAGTGACAGGGTCTTCGCGAATTTTCTCTATCGTTATCTCTCGTCCGTTTCTGACTAACTTAACTTTATTTAAGAAGTCTGCGCCTAAAAGTAAATCGTGTTTTAGTAAAATATCGGAAACTACGTGAAATTCAATTTCATATGCGTGTTCATCGATAACAACGCTGGTTCTAAATTTGCCTAACGTCTTATGTCCGTTTGATCCAACGCCCGCAAAAGTCGTTCCGCTAATCTGTAAACACGGTGCTCCTATTTTTACAAGACAAGACGCGCTCATGAGCGTTAGATCACTCGCGGTATCTATTATCGACATCAGTTCAACATTGTTCAATCTTACCGCCTTACACGATTGAGCAGAAGGAAATCGTGTTACCAATTTCACCGTTTTTTCGGGGCCAGTATCTCGCTTTGGGCAGTTCGGCGCAAGGTGTCCATGTTGGCCGCACCGAAAACATTTGGGACCGCGAGACTTCGCCGGACAGTCTGCACTGAGATGACCTTCAGTGTTGCAGATGAAGCATCTCCTCGATTTGTCTTTCCGGAACGCTTCCCTATCCTGTTGGGTTGTTGGTAGTCTCCTCCGCTCGTCGATTAACGAATTTCCCGCGAAGCTCGTTGACGGAAGCATCAACTGTTCAAAAGCCACCAGCAATGCTTCTGGAGTCTTGAAACAATGCATTTTCGCTTGTGACCTCAGAGACCTGTCCGGAATGCCCTCGATGATGTGGTCGACAAGCTCAACTTCGTCGTCTATCGGTATACGGTTCGCCTTTATAATTTTATCGTGGAAATAGTCCTCGAAAGACTCGTTCTTCTTCCACACTCGTTCCCGTAATCGGTCGCGAAGCACAAGGTTGCTCGGCCTGTGGTAGAACATCTGTTCTAACTTCGAGAGTAAATCGTCGGCGAGCAGTTCAATGTATTCAGAACGGGAGTGAACCCAATCTCTCGCTTTTCCCCGTACGCGCATTCCTATCAACACTTTCGTCTCGTCATCATTCAATTTGTACGTCCTTCGTAACACCTTTATTTGTTTCACCCACGTTGGATAGTCTTCCGACTTCCCATCGAAGTACGCGAGTAGCTCGGCGACAGTTTTCACACCAACTCGTCCGTGTGTGATTTCTTCTCTCGGATTCGCATGTTCTGCTCCGCTTGAACGTCGTGTTTCTTGTATTAACGCAAGTTCTGCTATTTCTCTTTCTCTGTTTAAAAGGATTATCTCGCGCCGAACGTCCACTGCATCGTCATTCCTCGCCGTATTCCCCGAAGTATGACTCTCGTACACGTCTCCGCCCGCATTTTCGTTGACCGTGTCCGTCTGACCGCGGTAGGCCCATTGACATGATGGATCGTGTTCAATTAATCGTGCTATCAGCTCTGACTTCGTTCCAGACGTCTGTAGACTCTCATTTCGCAGAATTTCTTTTAGCTCTGCGACCATAAGCGCGTTTAGATCCCGAGAAGACATTGCGGATGTACTCCCGTAATATTCCGATCACAATTTAGGCACACTGAACTGTCGTTGCACGCGCGAACACTGCTTTCACGCACTGGCTTTAGGACGAGCCCCCAAAAATGTAGGATTTAAATCGTAAATTGAATAATACGTTCGTAAACTCGAAATGTTTTAATACGAAATTTGAATTATAACAAATACAACTAATTAAATTATCCCGTCTGAATCTCCGTCTGAGATCAAACACGTTTTTTCGTTTTCGTACGTCGAACCGGAATGACAAAGAAATCGCATATTACAAATATGAATAACGAAATCGATAAACATAATAACAGATATCGAATCGTCGCGTCGTTACAGTTACTAACGTCGTGACATTCAACGGAATTCTCGCCGCTCAGAGATGGCATCTCCCTACAATATACATACGATAGTTTTGACATTGATTATTAACAATAATATTTAATATTTGGTTTCTCGTACAACATTATTAGTTTAAGCATAGTAAGAAATTCAAAAAGGTATATGTTATATATCATTGATTATATTAATTATATTAATGATGGCAGAACCACCGGACGTGACAATACATATAAAAATCTGATGAAAGGATTTTCTTTCTGTCGAGTTTAATAAGAGATAAGATAAGGTTGTGCTTTCATTTGTTTCAGTAACTCTTTACGTGTACGCGTTTGGCTTATTAAGCTTTCAAATCATACCAGAGGTCTTGAACATGTCGATATCAAATAACTCGTTTATAAATCGTTTCGTACAGCATGTCCGAGGTGAATTTTTTCTCGTCCAGGATAAATATTATGCACTTATTCTTTCATATTTGATTGTGGCATACATTTACACGGTTGTTGCGTCTACCGCCATGACTCTGCAGTGGATAATGATCATTAATCACGCATGCGGAATGTTCGCTATTTTTGGGTCAGTATTCAGGTGTAAAATTACCTGTTATGTGTTAAAGTAGCACGATTGAACCGATTCTTCCGTAGATATCGTTTGGAGCACGTGTTCAACATCAGTTCGAGAAAACGTGACAGAAAATACAGTATAAAGAAAATTCTCGTTCACACGGTCGAGTATCATAAAGAGATAATTAAGTTAGTATGCCTCGTTAGTATGTCGGCGTTCTAATAGTTGTAAACAAAGTAAACAAATATTGCAAACAGACCAATACTGTGCGCATAAGACCGCACGACCGAAGTGAAAATTTCTATGGCGATTGCATAACTGTCCCTTTCTCGCTCCGAGTTTACGCAAATAGCGTTTCACCCCGGAGCGTGACAGATCAGACTCATTCACAGCCGGCGATTGTATACGCGTTGCGCCCGTAAGGAAGTTTTCACTTCAATAATACTCTACTGTTCTAGGTATGATCTTTACAGGTATATTGCTACAGTGAACTCTAATTATTCATTTTATTACGTGCCCTTCCTGATCGTGGAAATTATTGTTCTCAGCACATTCTTAGTTCAAGTAAGTTGATTTGAGTATAATAACTACCCTGCGGATTTTATGTATTTATGACAAAAATGAATACATTGGCTGTATGCAAGCAAGAAAAACATCTGAACATTCTAAAAATGTTATTGTAAATGTAAGGGTGTAATCTCTCATTCAGTAAGGATGTAATGTTACTACTTCCAACTCAAGAAAGTTATTAAAGCTCCAAGGAAATGTTGTATGTAGCTCACACATGTATCTTACATTTAGTTCCGACAATTTTTATTTTGTAACTTATTAACATTCCAATGAGAAAGTTACGTCATTTCAGTAAGTTTAATAAAGTGGAGTAACACTCTTTTTGCATATAGAGATACTGTGAAAAAAAGATTTTTCTAGGGAACATTAAGCAACATTTTGGCTTTATTTTTAGATAAAATTATAAAATGGTGGAGTTATATAACGTTATCTAACTCCATGTCAAGCAAATCCTTAGTCATTTCCATTTAGTTCATCTACAAAAAACATTAATGTTTAGGTGTATATTGCGATCAACGGCTCTTCATGTTTAGAAGAAGTTTTTCTACTCGCAACGTTTTTTACTGTATGTCTATGGTATATGTTCGTTGATGCTGTTCCGGCGCAGAAGCTCATAGACGCCAGCTCAAAAGTTTTTCGTCAAATGTGAGTACATAATTAACCAATTTCCTTTGATTTTTCTTCATACCCACCTTATTGTATAAAAGTCCTGTAATGCGGCTGCATATAATTATGTCGCTAGTAAATACAGTAAATTTCCATTCTAAGTTAATTCTCGGTTGTGTAGTGGCATTGATCAAGACCGGACACTATTATGTGTGGCTTGGTCGACCGCGCGGAACATAGAAAAGGACAGCATGTAAATACGGCATAAAACTACATAAAAATAGCATATCGATGACACAACACCAGTGCAATACCGAAACTTCTTTATTTTTTACTCGTTTTTAATGAAATTTTACCAATATATTTGCGACATTTTTCTGACTAAAATAACACCAAACAAGACACAATTTGGCCCATATCTAGGTGCACGGTAGTGCACCATCCAAGTTCCTCGCACTACCTCCTTCTACACGAAACAACTTGGCTGTTCTTTAGAGGCTTGTAACTCGGCACTGGAGGCAGATGGAGAGATGTAATTTCGTACACTTGTTAAATGCTATCATATCTCAATATTTACAAAACATTAATCTTCCAACATTAGTAGGTTTCGAGATATAGGACCTCAAAAATCGCTAAATTTGTCACTGACTGACTGACTCATTGACTGACAGATCATCAAAACCTTTTGGGTACTTCCCATTGACCTATAGTACAAGCTTGAAATTTGGTACATAGGTCCATCATAACAAACACTCAAAGGAATAATTGTCAAAGTTTGAACTTTTACACCTTAAAGGGGTTGTATTAAA
The DNA here is from genome assembly GCF_051020765.1 of Lasioglossum baleicum. NCBI lineage: Eukaryota > Metazoa > Arthropoda > Insecta > Hymenoptera > Halictidae > Lasioglossum > Lasioglossum baleicum. Next base: position 5,431,727 of record NC_134945.1, read on the forward strand.
AAAAAACACATTGCGAAATAGGTTATGTATGGAGAAAATGAAATATGCCGCTTTTCCCATAAGGAACCATGTAAATTCCAGAAAGAATCATCTGCTCTTGAAACGTCCGTACAGCGCCATTCGAGGTAGTGGCAAAAATCTGAAACTGTTAGGCCTCGTCATGGCCTCTTACAGACTAGAACATTTCGACGAACTGCGCCGCGAACTGCGCCGCGAACCGCGCATTTCGACGAACGTTTCGACGAATGGCGATCGGAACGGATTTGTGCTATTTCCAGATTTTCTTGCGAACAACTATGGGAGCTGCAGCGGCGTATACTACACAAAGAAATACAGAAAATGTTGGCAGTTTATTGAGTTGTAATGTTCAGGTCTGTACGAAGCATCGAGATTAAATGAATCGAATTTTTGGAGATGTTGCAACATGATGAAATTTCGTTCTTATATGATTCTACGATACATATTCTGAATAAAAACGGAAGGGTTAAGTTCCGAGAGCGCGTTCCGTAAACAACAAGGTTGGTCACACATCGAGCCCTTTTCGGTTTGGCTGAGCGTTCTTAGTTGTGAAAATCGCACACATCTTGTTATGTAAACACTAGAGGTGTGCGGGACGGGACGGGAATTCCCGAAAATGTCTGGGAATCCAGAAAATGTTCGGGAAACGTAGAGAAGGACAGCATGTAAATACGGATTTTTGTTTTAAACAAATACAATAAATAATACATTTTCTTCAATATCGAGAGAAATAGAGTTCTTATAGAAAAAGTTGGAGGCAACCCCGCTAAAAACCCGGGAATTCCCGAATCCCGATGCCGGGAACGGGATGGGAAGCCTCGTATCATGGTGGGACGGGATCCCAAAATTCTGAGTTTTTTCAGAAAATATTCGGGATTACCGGTGGTGTTCGGGTTTCCCGTGAATTTTTTCGGGATTTCTGCAGGGGTGTGCGAGATTCCCGAAAATGTTCAGAATTCCCGTAAAATATCCGGGAAAAAATGCAATGTTTCCATAGCAAGGGCATCTTTAATAATTTGAGACAAATTATAATTTAATTTAATTTACTAAGATAATTTAAATCACTGATATCTTTGTTTATAAATTTATGTCTATTTCTTGACATTTATTCTTTATATTATGAATATTTAGGATATGCTATCTGTCCTGCAAACAGATTTGTAAGTGCCACCCCGTTCGAGTTCGTGCGCGCCGAAATGCGCGCGGCAGCGTTCGTGGCAACGTTCGTCGAAATGTTCGTCGAAATGTCATAAAATCTCCAAAAATTCGAGTCATTTAATCTCGAATCTGATGCTTCGTAGAGACCTGAACATTACATGTAAATAAAGTGCCAACATTTTCTGTATTTCTTTGTGTAGTATACGCCGCTGCAGCTCCCATAGTTGTTCGTAAGAAAATCTGGAAATTACACAAATCTGTTCCGATCGCCATTCGTCGAAACGTTCGTCGAAATGTTTGTCGAAATGCGCGGTTTGCGGCGCAGTTCGTCGAAATGTTCTAGTCTGTACGAAGCATTAGATTACGATAAGGTAGAAAATAACACTAAAATTATAACAAAAAAAAATCTAGGTAAAGTTGGGTTCTAATTCGCTGGCAGAGTGTTTGTAATGTAATCTATGATACCTACTTGATAATTGATGAAATTTCAACACAAATTGATGAAATCCCAACAAAAACATCCTGTAAACAGGAGCCAAGTTTAAAAGAACGCTATTTAATTTTTAATGAATTACATGGAGGGCTAAATTATTCAAACTTGGCCGCTACCTAACACCTTTTATGGCCCTTGCTTTAAAAAGTAACGGCCAAGTTTAAATAATTTAGCACTCCATGTAATTCATTAAAAATTAAATAGCGTTCTTTTAAACTAATTTTTACAAACTCTTTTTTCAGTATTGCAAGAGGTATTTCTAAACTAACGAACTTGGCCGTATTTTCTTTGATCTCACAACTTTTTACGGCCATAGGAACTTGTTGTTTTTGTTGAGTTTACTATACATGTAAAGCATAACTTGCAATTTATCTTAACATCTCGAAAATTATTTTCTCAAAGAATTAGACTAGAATTTTGCAGATTAACGCAGTTACAGCCTGTTGGAGGTTTTTAAACGACTCATTTTAATCAGGAAAATGTGACAAATGTCTGGAGAAAGGTTGTATAAGAAGAAAATTAAAATAAAACAGTTAGCATCGTATTAAACAATACAATAGGTTCTGAATATTTGCCGATCGTCGCGGTCGCTGTTTCTATTTCTTTTTCACTGGCTATCCTCTTGTATGTCCTAAAGGTACTCCACACCGTCGATTGAACCACTAAATATAGTTGAAATTATATCGTCTTCAGTGTCATTCTAATCGGAAAAATGCCTCAAACAAGTTGGTGGTCGTCCCATAGGAATATAAAGAAGTTTTGCAATTGCATTAGTAGTGGTTCACACCGATATACTCGACTCGGTATTAGATTCCGCGGCATGTTTACACTGCTCGGTGACCGAGGCAGCTCGAGCTTCTTAGCCCCTCGCGAGGTATGCACCCCAGTGGAATTGGTAGGCGAAGTGACTCAGAACGGCCACCTTCGTCGAGCTTAGATAGCGACTTTACTGTAATAGTATGTATGTCACTATAGTGTAATAAAGACGAAATAACGATACATGTCACAGTTACTGCGGTGAATGGTACAATGCATCGATCTCAGACCAAAAGACGTTGCTGTTCATTATGCAAAATTGTATGCAACCAATCACCATCACAACCGCCAAAATTGTAACGATATCGATGGAGAAGTTCGGCATGGTAGGGGTTACCGCAAATTAGTCGTGCTGTTGAATACATTACATTGTTAAATACATTACGTTATTGTTTATTGAAGGTTGTCAGAGTTTCGATGTCCTGTTTCACGATGCTCTACTCACTTTCATGATCACTGGTTGACCAACGGAGATGACAAAATTCTTGGATTTCGAAAGGATGCAAGATTATACATGTTGTATTATGCTATTACGGGTGAAATAAAATAAACAAAGCAAACGGTAGCAAACGTTAACGATGCAACGACACAGCCACCGTTCCAGGCTCATCAGTTCATCTTTTTCTGGAAGAGATGGTTCTGGTACTTTCCCGCCAATATCAGTGCCCCCTCTACATTTTCCTCAAAATATAGATAATAGATTTACACCCTGTTTTGGGTGTAAATGCACGAAGTAAACGCATGCACGAGGAAACCTGGCCAATATCTCATCACTGCTCTGGAGATAAAGTCAAACTAGAGTGCTGCTGAAGACTGAGAGAACGGGCTATACATATAATGGTGGGGGTCGAGCAGCAACGACGAGGAAGAACTTCCCCAGCTTTGTTCTACAGTTACTATACACGATGTAGATCACCGAGTGTCTCTTATCGGAAGTCAGACGTGTTCTGGTCTTCATTCCTCGCAAGGTTCCAATTTGGAACCTGGTGGGAGTGACGAAAACCTCGCTCTTTTCCCGCGCGTGGTGAGCGTCAAAAGTAAACGTGTGACTCCAACTTGAAGGTACATCGGCGTCCGTAAAACCGTCACCTTCCTTCTGAAATCAGCATGGACATAGGAATAAGGGGACGGAGCATATGGGTCTTTGCCCACTAGACGCCTCCTTTGCCTACCTGCGCCATCGCTCCGTCCCCGTTTTCGGTTTCTTCTGTGTATTTCAATTGGACTGCGCCTACTATACCTGCGCCTGCAGGTAGATGGCGCCATTGCAGGTATGGCGCAGGTAGGCCCATGGGCAGGTATGGCCCATCCCCAAAACGGGGACGGAGCGATGGCGCAGGTAGGCAGAAGAGGGGTCTAGTGGGCAAAGACCTTATTACTGCGGGAGGGAAGCCACTTTTGGGGTGCAGGGAACGACGGTCACGTGGTATTCTGGTGCCCTATTGACGGTTCGTTGTGATCGCGCAAGCGCATTCGTACTTTTAGAAGACGCTACGCGAATTTGATGTTTTAAAAATTATACAATGCCGCTGTGTATTGTAAAAGCGTGTAAAAATCGTACGAGACATCGTCCGATTGTGGGAGAAATACAAGTAAACAATACTAACAACTTCTCATATCATCGGTAAGAAAAATATTCTATTTGTGTACATAAAAATTATATTGTATTATCAAAATGAGACAAATGATATAATGTTACATACTGAATTAATTTTGTAATAGGTTTCCAAAGCACATGGAAGACTGAAATCGCTTTGGGCAGATATAATGCAGCTAAATGTAGACTTGATTCCAAATGGAGCAAGAATCTGTTCCGCACATTTTACGGAAAATGACTTCAAGATTGTACATGGTAGAAGGATACTTGCACCAAATGCACTACCACATATAGGTATGAAATAATGTTGCTATTATCAGGATTAGGAAATACATTGGATTCCCATATAACACGGGGGATACATTCTGTTTTGTCGCGACCGTCGTATTCGCGAGTCTATCGTTTGGTTGTCCGCCGAATTAACTTTAGACAACTATTTCAATTTTATCGGATCGGATTGGATGGAATGAAGGAAATGAAAGAAATGAAAGAATTGCGTTTCGTCCTAGACTTGCCGGAGGACTCGTCAGTAAGGCTGTACTTTCGCTTCCAATTAGGACATCGATCACTCTTTACACTTTCATTCGATTGGTCGATTGGAAAGAAGAGTAGGAGTATGCCCGAGTTGGAGAACGAGAGGTTTTCGATTGTTTATGAACATGCAGCATTTCCATGTGACGGGCCTGCGAGGGCAATGCCATCTCTTGGCTTACGAGAGTAGCAGTGCAGATGAACCGTATACATGCGAATTGTTTATTGTCCGGAATATACGTACACAAATCTTCGATATTAAGAATTGTGTATGGGTCGGCCGATGCACCCTTGGAAGCATGTTGTAAGAATTTAATGGTGTCCCTTTACCGTAGATTTACGAGCTAGCGCGTATCCTTGAAACAAGATGGTCGAGGGTGAACGTGGATACTTGACCGAGATTAACGAACGCGAGGATTCTTTAGACTTTAAACTGTAGATATTTTATGACCGTGCATACAATCGACCCATACCGCGATTGGGTTGTTCCGAAGGTTGCAATACCTGAAGCGAATGCCGACTGTTTTTGGTCAGTTACGGTATATCAAATTATTTAATCTCTAACGGTTTCCTGGTCACGACAATGTTGTAGAACATTCGAGAATCGACTCTCCGTGTCTCTGATGTTTGGGGGGACGAGCGATTGCTAAAAACAAATACCGATCTTGCATCGTCGTGTCGCTGTTATAAGGAAAAACATTGTAAAGGGGGGCTCGATCGTAATATATTTGCGAGGTGTTCGGGAATCCGCCACCGCGCGACCGCTTCAAGTCAAATCATAAATAACGATCAAACCAGCGAGCGTCCCCCCTCTCCGTTCTTTTGAACCTCGTGTATGCGAGCACGAAGGTGACGAACGGTGCCGATCGAACCAGTTCAATTTGAACATCCGAGATCGCTGCTACCAACAAGCACACTTTACTGTCGAATCCTTCAATCGCGCCAAAAGTAACGAGTTCGCGACCAGTATACAATAGCTCACGCGCTACTCCATCCGACAGAGGCAGGGTTCGAAACTCACCAATAAATAGTGTTAATGAATCACATTTGGCTTGAACCCTTCATTTATCCGTCTATAAATCGATCTCCATCCGACCTGCACACAAGACCATTCAATCCTCCTCAACCTATCCAACATCCGCTTACCAGCATCCCAAACATTGGTCCTTCGAGCCGGATAAAAGAGGAGTGAATTTCGAATATCCGTGTGCAAAAGTGTAACGGAAAACCGTGGTGTCAAGATGGCCACATTGACCGACCTTCTCGCCAAACAAACACAGCTCATGGACTGTGTCCAACGAGCTCTCAGCAACTTTAAAAAGCTGGGACAAGCCAAGATGACCCAAGCCGTCACTCAACAACGTCTTGAGAACCTGAAGGAAAACTTCGTTAAGTGCCAGGAGGTGGACGCGCGAATATGCGCTCTGGCCGACCAGAAGACTCAAGCGAGCCTGCCGTATTTCCAAGACTACCATTTCCTGACGTGCGAGGAAGCCTTCTTTGAAGCGTCGGACTTCATGGCCGAGATCATCGCAGCCACCGCATCGGTCCACACCTCCGCCAGCGCACCCCCCGCAGCCGAGGGATCCACCCGATCGTCATCTCATCTTCCAAAGATGCGCCTACCAACGTTCAATGGGAGCTTCCAGCAGTGGGAGGCGTTTCGAGATAAGTTTCGTTCCATGGTCATTAACGATGAAACATTGTAGAATGTAGATCGTTTGCATTATTTGTCGTCGTGCGTAACAGGTGATGCGAGCGACGCGTTAGATCACCTCGCCACAGAGTTGGGCAAAATGTAATTTCAATTACAGTTACAATTACTTGCCAATTACTGTAATTTGGAATTGCAGAAATACAATTACAAATACATGTAATTGTAATTGGAATTGCAATTACTTTCGCTCAACCAGTAATTGTAATTGCGGACCACAATTACAATTACTGGTTGAGCGAAAGTAATTGCAATTCCAATTCCAATTACATGTAATTGTAACTGTAATTGTTAGTAGCAGTTACAAGTAATTGTAGTTCCTTTCCAAACAGACGACGCTCGCGCGTCGCGCGTGAACATTCACACACCGCTAGGGTACTTTCACACACCGCTAGACCATGTATACGTACGCGAGGATTGCAAGGGTCCGGGATTCAACTTCTGATTTCTCGATAATGCAAGGACGGGGTTTTTTAGTAGTCAAAATCGCTAGATGAAAGATCAATCTATGCCATTGTTTGCCTCAAAAGTCCTTCTTTTACGTTTCCGAGCAATGGTTTTGCAATATTCGGCTGCATGTTGCCTGTCGGAGAGGCTACTACGTCGGCGTGACTGCAGCGTCATCTAACGGGCAACATGCGACGGGCAACATGCAGCCAAATATTGAAAAACTATTTCTCAGAAATACCCAGAGTACCCTAGCGGTGTGTGAATGTTCACGCGCGACGCGCGAGCGTCGTCTGTTTGGAAAGGAACTGTAGCTACCAGCTACAATTACTTGTAACTGCTACTAACAATTACAGTTACAATTACATGTAATTGGAATTGGAATTGCAGAAATACAATTACAATTACATGTAATTGGAATTGGAATTGCAATTACAATTACATGTAATTGTAATTGAAGATGTAATTAATTACTCATGTAATTAATTCCTGCCCAACTCTGCCTGTTACTATTAGACACGCGCCGAACACAGCCGACCGACGCCGAGGATTACCGAACGCGTCGTCCACACACCGCGTCACTACGTACGATGCCGCGCTCCGAGACACATTCGGCGGGAAACGGACGTCGAGGTTCGGCCATCTTAACGGATACGGAAACTCGACGTCACACATCCGTTGTCCCCCGCACCATTCCCCCACCACCAACCTCCGCCTATAAAAGGCGATGCAAACGAGGCACGGGCCGCCACCGGCCTCTTTTCCAGCCTGGGCGGCATCCCAGGAACACCTTCCTACCTAACCTAGTTCCCACCGGCGTGACAGCATACACGCCGAACAGAGAGGGCAGCATCCCTCTCTGCCGCTCAGGCAGCATCCTGAGCAAACCTCTCGGGCAGCATCCCGAGAACTCCGACAGCTACCGGAGACGCCTAAATGAAGGGGCAGCTTCCTCTTCATTTACCGTAGAACCGCCACGGGGAATTTCCCGACTCGTGGCAGGGTTTCCCAACCACTCCTGTCTGAACCCAGCCGCCGGTACAAGCACCAGGTCCACGAATACGCGTCGCGTCGCGATGAACGATCACGCAAAGATCGTCCCTAGAATCACGGATCAGTAAGACCGATCATGAGACACACGGTTACGCGAATGTACGAGCAGTGAGGCCCGTAAAATACACATACACGTTGTCGTTATTTCACGTCCCGCGCACCTCGTCCATTTTCAGCTTCAGTCGATTCTCTCGCCGGTAGACGAACCCGGCTCGACGAGTTATTCCAGCACGAGAGGATACGACGCCGCGACGACTTCTCCGTCGTAAGCAGAACCGTTACATCATCATTATCAGTCATATGATATACGGTCGGTTCATGCCATACTGATCTAAATCGCATAAAAAGGTATGTTCCAGCATGAGATCGCATATAAACTTTTCAGGATTGTATAAAGCAATGTCTAATGATTAACCTCGAAAAAAATGAAAGAGGTGTTATGCTGAGAAAAAAAGTTATTACATGATACATATTAATTTTCTGAAAAAAATTATATCACTTTTGATTGTTTATTCTATCAAAACCACCGAAGAGTATAAAACAAAAAGCAGTAAAATTACACTATAAACCTTCCTTTACATCCTAGGTAAGTTTTTATCTCGATTTGATACACTAAACTTGTGAGAAAGATCATTTCTTTAACACAAGTTTTTCCATGCTTCTCTCGGTCACGAGAATATGTTACTTTCAAGTATCTACATATAGGTTACTAAATAGTACCGTTTATGGAAAAATATTATTGTAGATTACTTGCATATTCAGGATGTCCCAGAACAAGTGTCGTTCCTTGAAATGGTAGGTTCCTGAGACCATTCCAAGAGACATTTTCCTTTGCACCAATGTCAACTGCGGCTTTGTTTAGGAGTTATTAACGAAAAACACGGACCAATCAGAGCGCGCCCTGGGCCGCCGCGCCGGCAAGCGAGTGTCGGTGGTACGCCGTGACATCGCAACGAACAAGAGTTTCTCGATTATGTGAATGCTCTCCGATTTCAATGAGCTTTGGATATGTGGTCAAGATCATTATTCTGAACAACATTTCTCTTTAGACTTTTTAGCGATCGGCTTTAGTTTACGAGATTATCGCGAGAAACTTTACTTGTAAATCCATGGGATCGATGTACTCCTAGCTTCTATCCTATTTCAATGAGTTTTGGATATGTGGTCAAGACCATTATTCTGAACAACATTTCTCTTTAGAATTTGTGGCTGTAGGCTTTAGTTTACGAGATTATCGCGAGAAACTTTACTTGTAAATTCATTATGGGTGTTCATGACAGCGGACACGGCCTGCTAATGTCTTCGAAACTAAAGCCGACCGTCCACCATTTCAAAGGAAAAAGATATTTAAAACGTCGAGTTTTATAACATTATTTCAAGGTCATTGAAATCGATGAAGACCCGGATCATCCTTACCCGACTTACGGCAACTTTACCCGAACGAGAAAAGATGCAGATACTGATTGTTTTAAAAACTTACTTATTCAGCCGTAAATCCATTTGCTGCTTCGAAATGTGTGTCAATGGGTCACTCGGTGACGAACTGCACAGATGTCTTCAGGTATACGGCAGTACCGAAAGCCGAGGGACGTACGGCCAGGTCGACGAACTGCACAGCCGGTGGTAGAAGGCCTAAGGGATGCGCGGTCAAGTCGACAATCCAAAATTTCACCTTCACTTTCGAATCGATAAATAATTCGTATGTTTATTTCACACAGATGCCTTGAAATTTCTCCACACTCACAATCACTGTTCACATTTGTCAACACATAGTTATGCACTAATAATAATTGCCATATCCCTTGTACTGCTGCACAAATCACAACAATCAGGTAATGCAATCACTAGACCGCGGATTTCATGCATTTGTAGCAAACATTAGTAGGTGCATTTTAATACAGTAGAGAGATTAAAATAATTTCAAAACACCATAGTATTATTTTCAACTTCTTAAAATGATCACAGTGAGAATCAAATATCTGTCTGGCTCCTGTCCCTTGTAATAGCGGCAGCCAACATTAATTTTGCATAAAGATCCGCAGTCTAGTGATTAGTTTAAATATCACTATCAAAAACACAGCTAATAGCAATCGTTAGCTTTGAATTGACAAGTCTTTGGAGATGTTCTCTGTACCGCGGCTCGAACGACACTGATTTTCCGCAAGATTGTTCTAAAGAATTTAGGAAGGGCATTCAGAGTGTCGGAATTCGAAATGCACGCTGTAGCACGTTTACGAAAACGACGGGACGGTTAGACGAAAAACAGGACGCGAGAAGGACCGCTGTAAGATTTATGGCAAACACATGTTTAGTTTTTCCTGCAGATTGGTACGCAGAGTCGATGAGTAACCGTTCGAAAACGTCGTCTGTCCTTTTAGAAAGTTTCTTAAGGAAGGTCCTATGGACAATAGGGATGCTACGCTGAACTCACATTTTTACCCCTTGCTGGGTCAAAGGACGGATGACGTTTTCGAACGCGCGGTTACCCATCGACTAAATACCCTTCCTAAATTCTTTAGAAAAATCTTGCGGAAAATCAGTGTCGTTCGAGCCGCGGTAGAGAGAACATCTCCAAAGACTTGTCAATTCAAAGTTAACGATTGCTATTAGCTGTGTTTTTGATAGTGATATTTAAACTAATCACTAGACTGAGGATCTTTATGCAAAATTAATGTTGGCTGCCGCTATTACAAGGGACAGGAGCCAGACAGATATTTATTTCTCACTGTGATCATTTTAAGAAGTTGAAAATAATACTATGTTGTTTTGAAATTATTTTAATCTCTCTACTGTATTAAAATGCACCTACTCATGTTTGCTACAAATGCATGATATCCGCGGTCTAGTGATTGCATTACCTGATTGTTGTGATTTGTGCAGCAGTACAAGGAATATGGCAATTATTTTTAGTTCATAACTATGTGTTGACAAATGTGAACAGTGATTGTGAGTGTGGAGAAATTTGAAGGCATCTGTGTGAAATAAACATACGAATTATTTATCGATTCGAAAGTGAAGGTGAAATTCTGGATCGTCGACTTGACCGCGCATCCCTTAGGCTTTAGTATACCAACTATCTACCACCGGCTGTGCAGATCGTCGACCTGGCTGTATGCCCCTTACCTTTCGGTATACCTGAAGACATCTGTGCAGTTCGTCACCGAGTGACCGAGTGACACACATTTCGAAGCAGCAAATGGATTTACGGCTGAATAAGTGAGTTTTTAATACAATCAGTTTCTGTGCTCCTTCTCTTTTTTACGATTATCTCGTAAACAAAAGCCAACTGCCAAATAGTCTAAAGAGAAATGTTGTTCAGAATAATGGTCTTGACCACATATCCAAAGCTCATTGAAATCGGAGAGCATTCACATAATCGAGAAACTCTTGTTCGTTGCGATGTCACGGCGTACCACCGACACTCGCTTGCCGGCGTGGCGCGGCGCGGCGGCCCAGGGCGCGCTCTGATTGGTCCGTGTTTTTCGTTAATAACTCCTAAACAAAGCCGCAGTTGACATTGGTGCTAAGGAAAATGTCTCTTGGAATGGTCTTAGGAACCTCCCATTTCAAGGAACGACACTTGTTCTGGGACACCCTGTATACATCTTTTGCGGCTTGGCGCTCGGTAATAGACCGAAAAAAAAAATTAACATATGCGTCTCTATAAAAGGACTGAGAAAAAGAAAGGAAGAAAAAGAAAAAATTAGTTTCGCGCTGTTGTGCAACCTGTCAGCCCGCGTGCTGGGTGGCGAAGAAAATGAGAGAGCGAGTGTTTCGTATTCAAGTTACTATCAATTTGTACTAGACGCTCCATCTAGGAGAAGACAAATTACCTATGTATGTTACAAGTTCGACCGTCTCGATTATAGCGCTCGATCATTCATAACCGATCACTACGCCGAAAATTTCAGTCTCGCCTAATGCGACTACGAGAGAGCAAGTGTCGTCTAATACGAAGAGAGCACCACGTGTAATACACCGTCTGTACAAACTTGATGTTTGCAAAGTATAATAGTGAAGAAACTTACAACTTCTTCGCTAAAATAAATGAACTGGTAAAAGCCGAGAGTGTTTTAAATTCTTCGCGCTAACATATGGTCCTTCGAGCCGGATCGGATGCTCGAATAGTGTTCGAAGTGCAAACGAAAAGGGAGTCTACAGTGCGGTTTTCTATGCAATCTATAACATCAATTAAGTTATAGAATTCATCGTCTTTCTGTGGCGAATGGAAGCAATAAAGTGCGTTAGTTAACTTATTCTATAACACGCAGTAAGTTGTAGAATACATTTTGTGGCGAATGTTATAAGCAAGTTCGTTACGTGAAACCGACAGTTTCAAAGTCAAGGACTTCAAAACAAACAAGGACGTTCTGGCTTGTTGCTGTGTGCTCTTACGCGTGCTCTCTGTGTTCTATTCTGTTTCAAAATTAACAGTTGAATTTATTTAAACCTTGTAATTCTTTACAAGCAACATGAACTCTCTCCATAAAGAAGCGGAAGTGCATTCGCGCTTGATTAATAACACTCTCTCCAATTACCACAAAATGGGGAAAGTGAACCAAACCTACCAGGCAATAAACAATAGAATTGTCTTGCTGAAAGAGTATTGGGAGAAATTTGGGGCTACCAATATTCGAATCGAAACGACGGCCACCGACCAGGAGAGGACGACGCTTCCGTACTTCAAAGATGACATCTACAACCAAACGGAGTCTGCCTACCTCACGGCATTGGACTTTCTGACGTCTGCTTTGGCTACGCTGTCCGAATTGCCACCCTCGGTCGACGACGACGGTACAACGTCGGGGAAAGATCAAGACGAAGCTGCACCGATGAAGCCACCAAAAGTTGAGTTACCAAAATTCTCTGGTGATTATACCGAGTGGGAAGGCTTTCATGATTTATTCATAGCTTTAGTCGACAAAAATAAGTCGTTAAGCGACGTTCAAAAACTATATTATTTGAAAACTAGCTTGGAGGGCGAAGCTGCGTTCGTTCTAAAAAACATTGCCACGTCCAAGGCAAATTATAAACCCGCTTGGGAAAAGTTAAAAAACCGCTTTACTAATGAACGTTCTCTTGTAAAGGCTCATTTAAAGATGTTATTTGATTCTCCGCCTATCGGAGTCAACGTATTAACTGATTTAAAGAGTTTACGGGATAGATCTAATGCTGCGCTCCTTGCGTTAAAGAATTTAGGTCGTAAAGTCAAGTATTGGGATGATATTCTAGTATTCCATTTTCTAAAAAAGTTAGACAAACAGTCAAAACAAGAATGGGAATTCCGTTTGGGAGAAGAGCTTCAGTTTCCGTCCTTCGCGCAATGGAATTCGTTTGTAGACATTCGTATTCGCTCACTCGAAGAATTCGAGGATTCTACTATTCAAGCGAACAAACCCGTCAAGAGTAAACAAAGTCAAAATGTAAAGGCGCACTTGAACGCTCGTGATTCTAAATGTATCGCGTGCGGCGCAAATCATGCGTTGTATCAATGTGACGAATTTCGCAGCAAATCCGTCGATCAGCGACTTGCGCTCACTCGTTCTCATCAGCATTGTTTTAATTGTTTGCGAAGCGGTCATTTTCCGTCGAACTGTTCTAGCAAACGGGTCTGCTTAAAATGTCAGGGAAAACATCATACCCTTTTGCATTCCGATCGCAGACCAAATCAAGGTCAATCAGTCAGTACTAACCGCGAATCGGTAAACGGGAACGACTTTAGATTGTCTCGAAATTCCAATTCTCTCGCTCCGACGAACGACACTCTAGTTCCGAGTATCAACAGTAATTCAAGCGTACAAACGCCTAATGTACAAACACATCTAGGGTCGACGCGGACCCATTCAAAACAAATACTCCTAGCTACCGCGTGGATCAAAATTAGCTCTCACGCGGGACGCAGTGTACAGGTTCGTGCTTTAATCGATCCTGGTTCTGAAGCTACATTTGTCAGTGAAAATGTGGCTCAAGTTTTACGCGTCTCTCGCCAACGTACTCATACTACAGTGTCGGGAATTGGCGCGAATCGAACGGCTACCGTAAACTCAGCAGCGAATCTGCTGATCGAATCCTGTCACGAAACAGGACCCGTTATAACCATTCAAGCTCTTATATTAAAACGCCTCACCGCTTATCAAGTCTCTCCGACGGCTAATCAAGATCGTTGGACTCATTGGCAAAATATGCAATGGGCTGATCCATTCATTTCGCGTCATGCCCCGATAGAATTGATTATCGGTGCCGACTATTATAGTTCGATCTTATTAACCGGTGTTCGTAAAGGCGAACAAGGCGCTCTAATAGCGCAAAACACTATTTTTGGATGGGTGTTGACTGGTCCCATTCAACCAAGCAATGAACATGTAACTCATCTGCACGCTCTGCATGCTGAGGTTCACAACGAAATTAATGAAATATTGCATAAGTTTTGGGAAGTGGAAGCTACTCCACAAATAAATTTCCTTTCAGAGGAAGATAAAAAATGCGAAGAACATTTCGTAAAAACCCATTCACGCGAATCGGATGGTAAATACGTGGTACGGTTACCTATTAACACCGAGTCGCCTATCGATATCGGATTTACACATAACATCGCTGTAAAATCCTTTTACAATTTAGAAAAACGGCTGAAAAATAATCCTGTACAAGCCTCTTCTTATCACGGATTCTTGCAAGAATACTTGGATCTTAATCACATGAGAGAAGAATCGGCAATTGATTCTCAGTCAACTCAAAATGTCTTCTTATCTCATCATCCTGTCATTCGTCATGACAGCAAAACGACGCGATTGCGTGTTGTTTTCAATGCTTCAATGCGAACTAGCAACGGTTCTACATTAAACGACTTTCTTTTTGTCGGTCCAAAATTACAAGCCGACATTGTCGCGATCATATTAAAGTGGAGAAAGTCTCGTTTTGTTTTCGCTGCCGACATAGCTAAAATGTTTCGGCAAATTTGGGTGGATCCTCGTGATACCCACTTTCAACTTATAGTGTGGCGCTCTGATCCTAATCATTCTCTTAAAAATTACGCATTACGTACAGTAACTTATGGAACCGCTTCTGCTCCGTATCTCGCGAATCGAGTAATCAAACAGCTCGCAATAGACGAAGGAACGAATTTCCCCCTGGCAACTCCAGTTCTAAACGAACAAATTTACGTCGATGACGTGCTCTTTGGCGCCGATGATCGGATACTAGCTTTACAATTACGTCACCAAGTGACCGAACTTCTTAGTCGTGGCGGTTTTCATTTAAGAAAATGGTCAAGCAATTGTCCTCGTCTCCTCGCAGACATTTCTGATCAGGAGCATGAATTAGCTTCTAGTCGACCTTTTCAGGAAATAGAAGGCGTGAAAATGCTAGGTTTATTCTGGGTGCCTTCCAAAGATGAATTTCAGTTCCAATTTAAAGTTCACTTTCACTCTGATCAAACCGACACGAAGCGAACTGTCTTGTCGACTATCGCTCGAATGTTCGATCCTCTTGGATGGATTTCTCCTGTAATTATCACTGCTAAGATCTTTATGCAAAAATTATGGAGTGCCAAACTGAATTGGGACGATCCGTTGCCTGTCGATTTACAACAATCGTGGAATATTTATTCGGCAGAGTTAAAAGAATTGCCACTTATGACCATCCCGCGATGGATCGGGTTAGGAACTTCGACATTAAATTACGAAATTCATGGGTTCGCTGATGCTTCTCAACATGCATATGCGGCAGTAATCTTTTTACGCGTAGTCACCATTCCGGAACAAACAAGTCTGCATTTACTGATCGCAAAGACTAAAGTTGCGCCATTAAAACCGCTGACGATCCCACGACTGGAGCTGTTAGCTGCCGTCATAATGGTTCGACTCATTGAATACGTTCAAGTAACTTTAAAATTTATAAACTGTCCAGTTTACTGCTGGACGGATTCCGCGGTGGCCTTAGCATGGATTCACAAGCATCCGAGCCGGTTAAAGACGTTTACCGCGCATAGAGTCGCGGAAATACAAGGTCGCGTGCCGAATGCTACTTGGCGACATGTACCTTCGGAATTTAACCCCGCGGACTGTGCTTCGCGTGGTCTAACCGTATCTCAATTATCGACCCACCAACTCTGGTGGTGTGGTCCTTCTTGGCTAATAAAACCACCTAATGAGTGGCCGAATTTAATGCCTAGTCCTCCCAATGAGGTCAAAGAAGAAATAAAGATCTCACTTGAAGCGTTGCATGCTCAAACTCACGTTGAATGGGATCTGCCTACACGAGTCTCTTCTTGGGTAAAATTGTTACGCGTTACCGCTTACATATTTCGCTTTGTATCGCGATGTCAAGCAAAGGATACGGTATTTCTAGACTACGTCATAAATGCAAGAGAAATTAACGAAGCGCGTAAATTTTGGATTAAGTACGTTCAGTCCCTTCACTTCCAGGAGGAAATTAAGGTCTTGACAAAATGTAAATCGTTGCCTAAATCTAGTCCTTTATTACGACTTAATCCGTTTTTAGACACAGATGCTATTGTTCGCGTTGGCGGGCGGCTCCGCCACTCTGAACTGTCATATTCTCAACGTTTTCCGATCGTTTTACCGAATCATCGAATATCTGAATTGATTATAGCCGATTGTCACCAGAATATACTACATGGCGGTACGCAGTTGACCTTGAGCATCGTGCGTCAAGTATTTTGGATCATTAACTCGCGACGAATTGTACGTCGTTTAATTCATAAATGCGTTAAGTGCGTGAGAGCTCGTGCTACCACTGCACAACAACAGATGGGTGACTTACCCAAGGTTAGAGTCACGCCTTCGCGTCCGTTTTCTCACTGTGGGCTGGACTACGCGGGTCCGCTACAAGCGCGCGTACTTTCCGGTCGAGGTTACAAATCGCATAAAGTTTATATAGCGCTCTTTATATGTTTAGCCACGCGAGCTATTCATCTCGAATTAGTGCTCGATTATTCAACCGCTGCGTTCTTAAGCGCGTTCGATCGTTTTGTATCGCGTCGCTCATTACCTTCCGAGATGTATAGCGATAATGGCACTAATTTTCAAGGAGCGGACAAAGAATTAAGTGTCGCATTTCAGCAAGTCATCTCAGATCCCGCCCTCCGCTCTCGCTTGGCAGGTGATAGCATCAATTGGCATTTTATACCACCTGCTGCTCCTCACTTTGGTGGGATTTGGGAAGCCGGAGTCAAAAGTGTGAAAACTCACCTAAAATTGATACTCGCTGCTCATACTCCTTCGATCGAAGAATTAAACACGCTATTGTGTAAGATTGAGGCGTGCTTAAATTCGCGCCCCCTAGCTCCGTTGAGCGACGATCTCGAATCCTGCGAGGCTTTAACTCCAGGCCATTTTTTAGTGGGCGGACCCATAAAGTCTGTTCCCACTCCTTCTGTCTTAGACCTTAATGAAAATCGATTGTCTCGATGGCAAACGATCCATAAGATGCACGAGCAATTTTGGAAGATATGGAGCAACGAGTATCTACGAAATCTGCAAACTAGAACGAAGTGGCATTCTCAAGCCCCTAATTTGCAAATTGGAGATCTGGTACTGCTGAAAAGCGCAACGCTTCCCCCTGCTAAATGGGAGTTAGGTCGTGTGACCAAATGTCACCCAGGAAAAGACGGGCTCACTCGTGTAGTAACCGTCAAAACCGCGCACTCTCAGTATGTACGTTCTGTTACGAACCTTTGTAAACTACCTGTTAGTTAATAAGTCGTTATGTGTTAATTGCGATTAATTCTATAAGTAATCTTTACTCCTCTTTCTTTTCTTCGCGGTACATGATACCGCGAGGCGGGCGGTATGTTTCGTATTCAAGTTACTATCAATTTGTACTAGACGCTCCATCTAGGAGAAGACAAATTACCTATGTATGTTACAAGTTCGACCGTCTCGATTATAGCGCTCGATCATTCATAACCGATCACTACGCCGAAAATTTCAGTCTCGCCTAATGCGACTACGAGAGAGCAAGTGTCGTCTAATACGAAGAGAGCACCACGTGTAATACACCGTCTGTACAAACTTGATGTTTGCAAAGTATAATAGTGAAGAAACTTACAACTTCTTCGCTAAAATAAATGAACTGGTAAAAGCCGAGAGTGTTTTAAATTCTTCGCGCTAACAGCGAGGAAAAAAAAATAATTTCTATGTGTATGTACATCCTCCTCTACTCTTCCGTGCGCGGGTTGGTGTTTCTTAGTTTGCACCGTCGTAGGGTCTGGTCTTTGTTGAAGAACAGGATCCAGCGTTCCTTCCCGCTGGACGGCCGGAACTCCCTCGCCTTCGAGGTGACATACCGGAGCGGCACTTCTAACAGGCGTCCGGTCGGTAGGGTATACTATGCGGTGGGGCATGGTGTATCCTCTCCCACATATGGCACCGGTGGCAGCGTGTGTGCTGCGGCTAGCTGCCCGGGGTTGGCCGGTAGTCCGTTATTACCGGGTTTCTCGTTCCCTGGTTCCGGTCTGCTTGCGGCTGTTTGCTCCGGTCCGGTCATGTTTGTGGCGGTGTTTCGATCGTCGTGAATCGTTATGATCTCGACGTCTCTTTTCCCTTTCTTCGGCGGTGATGCTGGCTCCGCTGGGTTTGTGGGGTGTGTGGCCCCTCTCTTGCGATTCGGCGGTGCCACGTTTTTGCTCCACCATTTGGCTGGCGCCGGTGGATGTCCGCGCCCCGGGAACGGCCCGGCCCCCAGCTTGGCTCGTTGTTGCTCGATGGTCAAGGGTGGCCATATGACCTCGACCTCTGTGTCGGGGGGGTCCCGCTTATACCACGTGACGGGCCGTATGGTCGTGGCAGTGGTGCCCATCCGTCGCACGGTTTCCTCGCCCTTTGGCTCCTGCGGTGCCCTTGTGGTGCGGGAGGTTGTGACCGGCCGTGGTCTCGTCGGTTTCCTCGTGGCGATCTGAATATTCAGGTCGACCACTTTGTTGGACCTTATTGTGGGCCTAGTCCTCTTGGTGGTTGGTGCTGGCGTCGTCTCTGCGGGGACTTTCTCCGTCGCCATATAGCGGGTTGTCCGGGGTGGAACTTGTTGTTCCTCGGTGGCCGTGGTGGTCGTCGCCAGGTGCTCCGGAGTGGCTGGTGTCCGCGGCCTCTCCAACGGCTCGTCGAAGAGGTCCTCTAGACCGGCGTAAAAATCTACCATGTTGACCTGTGAACATATAAGCGGTTTCGGGTTTTTTCTTGGACGTCCGCGGCGGCGTGGTTCGGGATTTGAGGATGCCGTTGTGTTTTGATCGGACGGGATGGGTGGGAGGGTTGGTTTCCCTATCTCGGTCGCAGGTTCTTTCGGTTTCGCGTCCGTTCCTTTATCCGGTTTTAGATCGTGAACGTGAATGTGTCGCGCCCATTTCCCGTTGTCGCTATGGAGGTCTACAATGACCGGCGATATTATGTGGCCGACCGTGTAAGGGCCGCTGTATTTTGGAGCCAGTTTTGCGGCAATGCCCGCTCCTTTATCGGACAGTGTGTGCTCTCTTTTTCATACTCGGTCGCCGATTGCGGGTGTTCAGTCTCGGTGTCGCAGGTTGTAGTATTTGGCCTGTCGGCCGAATGCTTGGGCCAAATGTAGCTTGGCCAGTTCTTGTGCTGCTCGGAAATTTTTCCAACGGTGTTGCGGTACGTCGGGGCCGGTCTCGGTCGGTTGTTGTCCAGGGGCTCGCAGTTCTCGGCCCTGGTTGAGGTACGCCGGGCTGTAGCCGGTTGATTCGTGCCATGCGGTGTTAATAGCAAATCGGACCTCGTCCAATTTCTCGTCCCATCGGTCGTGGTGTTCCCCGGTGTACTGGGCCAGCATGTTTTTTACCACTTTGTTTGCACGTTCGACCGGATTGCATTGGGGCGAATACGGTGGTGTCCGTCGATGCTCGGTACCGGCTGCTTGGAGTAGGCTGGTAAATGGTTCTCCGATGAATTGTTTCCCGTTGTCGGAGATGACGGTGTTCGGTGCTCCGTGGCGTAAAATGATATCCTTTTGTACGGCGGCGGCGACAGCGACAGCGGCGCTGGTGGCCTTTCGTAGGGGCGTAAGTTCGACCCATTTGGTGAACTTGTCTAATGCTACGAGTAGCCAGATATGACCTCGTCGTGACCGTGGTAGTGGTCCGACTAGGTCGACGGAGACGGTGTGCCAGGGTTGTGTTCCTGGATTGGCGTGGAGTTTTACCTGGTGGCAGTTGCGGCGGTGTTTTGTAACGTTGACAGTTGGCGCAGCTGCGAACGTAACTGGCGGTTTCGCGGAACATTCCCGACCAATAAAATCGCTGGGCGAGTCGGACGATTGTTTTTGCGACTCCTAAGTGTCCGGCGGTCGGGTCGTCATGATGTTGTCGGAGGAGCGCTTCTCGCTCGTTGCTGGGCACGCAGATTTTCCAAGCGTCGCCCGGCTCGGGCTCGTTCTAATCTAGCTGGTGCAATATATGGCGATATAGCTTCCCTTCGCGTATTTGGTATTCCGGGACGGACGCGGGATTTTCCCGGACTGCTTCGACTTTCTTCTGGTACCATGAATCCGCAGGTTGTTTTGGTCAGATCATATTCACGCCGGGAGTGATTTCGATTCTGGACAGCGCGTCTTGGTTTAACTTCCCCGGGCGGTATTTTATGTCGAAATCGTATTGTTGTAGCTCGAGTGCCCATCTTGCGAGCCTGCCGGTGGGGCTGTCCATCTGTCGGAGCCATCGCAGCGCTTGATGGTCGGTGATGACGGAAAAATGATAGCCTTCCAGGTAGGGCTTCATTTTACGAATGTCCCAGATTACTGCGAGGCATTCTTTTTCGGTAGCGATGTAGTTGCGCTCGGTTGCGCTCAGCGTGTGGCTGGCGTAAGCTATGACCTTCTCTTGTTCTTCGGGGCCCTGGGTCAGTACGACGCCCAGGCCGTGGTCGCTGGCGTCTGTCTGGAGCGTGAACGGCTCGTTAAAGTCCGGACAGACGAGTATCGGGGCGGCGACTAGTTTGTTCTTCATGGTTTGGAAGGCGTGTTCTTCGGCTTCGGTCCATCTCCACTTGGCGTTCTTCCTGGTAAGTTGGGTCAATGGTTCCATGATTTCGGCGAAGTTCGGCACGAACCGCCGGTACCAGGATGCCATTCCGTGGAATCGGCGTACTTCTCGTATCGTTTTCGGCGCCGTGAGCCGTGCGATTGCGCTGGTCTTCTCGGGGTCGGTCCTGATACCTTGTTGGTCTACGACGTGGCCGAGATATCGGAGGCTGTCTACGCAGAATCGGCATTTTTCCGGGTTGAGTCGTAGCCCGGCGGCGCGGAGACGGCGAAAAACTTCTCGGAGATGCCTCTGATGTTCCTCGAATGTTTTGCTTACAATAATAATATCATCGAGGTAGGCAAATGCAAACAGGTGGTCAAGAACTTTGCGCCTCGCAACAAGTCGAGGGTAGCCTGTATTTGAGGTAATGGATAGGCGTCCTTTTCGGATCGGTCGTTTAGTCTGCGGAAGTCGACGCAGAAGCGCGGTTTGCCGTCTTTCTTCCTGACTACGACGACCGGTGAACTCGACGGGCTGTCGGACGGTTCAATAACTCCCTCCTGTAGCATTTTTTCCACTTCTTCGTTGATTACTGTCTGCATCACCGGGTTTCTCGGGCGGTACCGTTGTTTGATGGGCGTGTCGTCGGTCAGTTTGATGCGATGTTGAGTGAGCGTGGTGCGCCCTGAAACGGTCTCGAATAGTTTCATCTCCTGTTCTAAAAAAAATTCCAGCCGTTTTTGTTCGTCCTCTGGCGGTTTTCGGAGGCCTAACTGTAGGCACGGTTCGGCTAAGTAGTCGGCGGGCCAGGAAGCGACGTCGGGTGGTGGTGTTAAGGTGATCTGCAATCGTGCGATTGCTTGGATCCCCAACAAGACCGGCGGACCCATCTTCGGCAGGATGGTGAATTCTTGTGTCTGCGTCTGTCCTCCTGTACTGAACGGTAATGTGATCTTTCCGATCGGTACTATATCGGAGCCGTCGGCTAGTCCGATGCGGCTGGCTGGTGTGATTTCCGAGAATCCCCTCTAGTGTGCCCATTCCTGGACCTCCTCGTTGATGCAGGACAATTGCGAGCCCGTGTCCAGTAGTGCCTCTACTTCTCGTCCCAGGAGTTGGATTCGTATGAACGGGCGCGGGGTGTAGGTGATTACTGGGGCCGGCGGTTGCCCATCTGCGACGTGCCCCTCGGTCCGTTTCCCGGTGGGTGACATTCTCGTGTCAGCACCCCATCTTTGCCACATCTTGAGCAAAACTTTCGGTACTGGTTTCGGCATTCGAAGCGCTGATGTCCGCGTTGTTTACACCGCCAGCAGTGGGTGTCCACGTGGTATGCGTCGGTCGGGATCGAGTTCACTTCGGCTTGAGGCGAACTGTTCCCGTTCCATTCGGTGCGGTACGGGATGTCGGAGGTTCGAAGACCATCGGCTGTGACGGCCGCTGTCCGAGCGTAAGTGCGGCTGAGGCGATTTTTCCGCTCGTTAGCTCTCTCGATACGCTGTACCTGTCGAAGCAGGTCGTCGGGGCTCGAGATGGTGTCCGGATTAATGATCGCCGCGTATTCCGGTAGCATATTCTCGAAGATTAATTCGAGGCTCTCCTCGGAAGGGATCATGGCTTGGCGTGTCAATGTATTCAGTGCGTTCATGAATGAATTGAACGGTTCCCCGGGCCGTTGCACACGGTCGCGTGCTTCGCGTTCTCGCTGTACCCGGGTACTGTTCGGTGAAAAGAATGCAATGAATTTGTCGACGAAATCGGTGCAGTTCGAAATCTGCAGGCGCGTGTTCCGGTACCATAACTGGGCGTCCCCCCGTAGTAACTCCGGTAACCCCCTTAATAATTCGTTATCGGTGAATCGGTACGAGGCTTGTAACTCGGCCACTCGTTCTATAAATGCGTATGGATCTTTTCCATCGCTAGTGCATCCCCATTTCCTCATGCGGTCCAAATTTTTGCACGGGTCATTGTTCGCAGGGGCGCTGGGGACGTGTAAGAGGGTGGTTTGGCTGGTGGACGCGCCGAGTTGTAGGTCGGCGGTGCTCTGGAGTGTCGGCGTTTTCGGTTCGGCCATATCGGACAGATAATCTTCCCACCTTTGCCGTAACTCGGTTGTCGTCCCGGTCGTGGGTAAATTTCGTAGGCGTAGGTCGGTGATTAATCGTGCTTTCGTTTGCCGGAGTGTGTCTCTCGTCGGCATTCCATGAAATTTTCGAACCCGTGCGTGTATTTACGCGTATCACGATGGCCGTGCAAGAGATGGCGTGAACGGTCTTGCTTGTGATCGGTTCGCCGCGGGCTCGTACTTTCGGTAGTCGGTTCCGGGGATGTTATGTATTTACTACGCTGCGGCCTAGTCTATTGTCGATCGAGCGCGACGATGTGTTTGCTCGTTAGTCTCTGATTCTCGGTCGACCGGGTAACTGTTGTTATTGTCGCGGTTTCTTCGCACCAGGTCCCTGTTTGGGCGCCATGTAACGGTCGTCGATTCCGGCGGTAATCGAAATCTTCGCGGTGCTGACCCCTCAGTGTTTGGACAGCTCGTCGGACCAAGGTTCGTTAGTGGACGAGGGGAATCGGCCGGTGCGGGAAGACGAGGTGCGAAGGTTCGGAAAGAATTCGGAAACAACAGTTACGTTAAATGACGTACTATATTTAGAGAACGTAAACGAATACAAACGTGTAAACAGTGCTGCTTCTTAGGCGCGACGTGGGTGCATGGTTGCAGCGTACATGCATGAGTCGAGGCGGTATATGGCGTGCATCGGTGTCGCGGCGAAATAGTTCGGACGGTGAACGATTGTTAGCGGCGCGAATTCCGGCGGTTCGGCGGAGCGGAACGGTGTATCGGAACTCGGTGGCTTCGGCGGTAACGGCGGGGAGTTCGGTGGGTCGGCGGGACCGGCGGTGGTTGTCGGAGATTTCGGTGTTTCGGCGAAATCGGTGGGTGTCTCGGTGGTGCTGTGGAACGGAAGGGTGTATCGGTGAAGTCTTCGGCGGTTCGGCGAAGTGAAGGTCGGTGCGAAGAGTTCGACGGCTCGGCGAACGTGGGTTTCGGAGGGACAGTCTCGACGGCTCGGCGAAACAGAGGTCGGAGTGCAGGTTTCGACGGTTCGGTGAGACGGGTTTCGGGTGAGAGTTTCGACGGCTCGGCGAAACGGACTTTGGTGTGGGAGTCTCGACGGCTCGGCGAGACGGACTTCGGTGTGGAGGTTTCGACGGCTCGACGAAACGGATTTCGGTGTGGAGGTTTCGACGGCTCAGCGAAACGGATTTCGGTGTGGAGGTTTCGACGGCTCGGCGAAACGGATTTCGGTGTGGAGGTTTCGACGGCTCGGCGAAACGGATTTCGGTGTGGATACTCACCCTGGATAGGAGATGTGTCGGCTTCCTGGTGATCGCTGTGACGGCTCGTCTCAGGCAGGAGTACAAGACAGGAGTCTAGAATACTTGTAGACGGAATGCGGTAATTTGTCTTATTTGCCTCGGTTTATATACCATTAACATTGTGGTGAGGGTTGGTGGTGCGGTAGAGGGTTCGTACTGTTTTCGGTACGTTTCGGTCGTGTCCGCCCTTGTTTTGGGGCTGTATTCGAAAAGAGCCGTTCGTGACAGGACTGCTCGGTGCAGGTCTGTTACAATAATAACATCGCAATATTAGTTTAAAGTTGAAAAATATGTCTTTTTTTTAAGCTCCATTTTCTCAAAAACTGGACGTATAGGAAAAAAATTAAAACCAGATTCGGAATCAGCGCAGAAAACTCTATAAGAATCGCATAGTGGGAATCGAAATACTTTTAAAAAGTTGAAATTTGTTGGACAGTGTTATTGAAGGTTGTCCGAGTTTCGATGTCCTGTTTTACGGTGCTCTACTCACTTTCATGATGACTAGTTGACCATCGGAGATGACAAAGTTATTGGATTTCGAAAGGATGCAAGTTTATACACGTTGTCTTATGCCAGGCATGCACAGGTGGACGATTTGGGAGCAGGAGCAATCGACCCTGCTCCTGAGCAGGGTCGGAGCAGTGACCTTGCTCGGACGTATGGAAGGGGGACCCACCAATTGTAAACGGAGCACGAGAGAAGACGAGAAGAAGAGCGTATGAGAGTGGGTGCGGCGTCTACGTTGTTGTAGTCTGACCACTCCGGCGCGCTCTCCACTTCCCCACGCCCCTCCCACTCGTCTTCTCTCGTGCTCTGTTTACAAGTCACGCTTAGTGGGTTACCCTTCCATACGTCCGATCTGCTCTGAGAGCATACGGGGAGCAACTTGGGAGCACGGGAGCTGCTCTGAGAGCAAAGAGCTGTGCATGCCTGTCTTATGCTATTACGGGTGAAATAAAATAAACAAACTAAACGGTACGGTGAGCAAAGCGGTGCGATGCGTCTTCAATGTCTTCATAGTGGAGCGGCGAGGTGAGCTGTGCGGTGAAGAAAAACGGATAGTAACGAGAAACAAAGAAACTACATATTTTTTCTTTAGTATGTATCGAAATGTTGTCACGAATGTTGGTTTGTTTTTGCCGCGTCGCGCGTCGCACAGTGGGCTGAAACGCGAAAAACGCGGACAAAAATCATTTCTGAAGCTACTTCTAAGTTTAAATTAATAAAAATGGTACAGTTTTATAGCTTTTGAGCTGCTGAATTCAAATTAATAATCAGATTTTGTTTAATTCTAAACCCATAAAAGTTACAGAAGGCTATTTAGAAACGGTTTTCTCGAATTTGGACGTACATATTATTAATTGTTTTATTATTAATAATGGTATATTTTTAAGTTATTATATACTAAATTCTGTATAGTTTACTTGATGTTATATCCCATAGTCATCCCAAAAAGTTGCTATGGCAGACAAAAACGCGCACGTGTTCTAGGGTGTCCCTTAATAGACAAAGGTGCGATAAAATGTTAGGACGCCCTCTAATTTTATTCCTTTTCATGTTCTAAGTAAGTGTGTAAAATATTAGCCTCATCGGATTATTCTAAACCCTGCCTCAAGAGGCTCAAAGTTAGGATATTCTGTAAAATTTAAAAATATTTAGTATTATATTTTTGTCATTTTGAGTGAAATCTGCTTACAATAGATAAGTATCACAATAACAGAATATGTATAATCACACAATTTATTTATATAATACAGTGGTCGGCACGGAGGAGACTCTGCAGGCCGCTCTCGGCTCGCGCCGCCTCCTTCTCCCACCGCACGTCTCGCTCTCCGTAACGGCCATAGTCCTCAGGCCCGTACATATCCCAGACTGTATGAACTGCGCGTGGCGCATTAGGGCGACACCCGTATCAATAGGTTTCCACATTACCGTTGAGGTACTATTGTCAATGCGTTTTTTTATGTGGTTTCCCCTGTAGGCCTATTCCACTCTGCTGCATGACAATTTCTGAAACTAACTTTGAACAATAAATGCGGAAGAGAGAGAGAGAGAACTACTTCTTAATTCCATTGCCAAAATTTTAAACAGTCATTCAGACAAACTTCTTCGTGGACGTTTAGATGTACTCGGAATATCAGATATATCAAATGGAAGATTAGATGTCGCGGCTCGCATCGCAGACGATAAAGAAGCGTCATTCAACCGGGTGCGCTTTTCCGATTTAATATTCCGCATTTTATAAAACGAACATACGCACAGATATGTCGATCCGAACATTGAAAAAATTCTCAGTGCGAAATTTCTGAGGAGAGGATATCTCGATTCATTTAATATTTTAAAAAATTCGACACTGTTTTCTTCCCTAGTCTTCAGAGGAACTTTTTGATGAAAATCGCGAAGTTCCTCTTGATACTCGGAAGCTTGTTCTTCGATTATGGCCGCGAGGGGGTTCTGAAATAGTCTGAAATCATTTTTAAGGGAATCGAAATCAGTGAAACGGTTATCGAAGTATTTGTCAAAGTTATATATATCTCTCTCTATCTCTCTTTTCCGTGTTTATTGTTCAAAGTTAGTTTCAAAAATTGTCATGCAACAGAGTGGAATAGGCCTACAGGGGAAACCACATAAAAAAACGCATTTACAATAGTACCTCAATGGTAATGTGGAAACCTATTGATACGGGTGTCGCCCTGATGCGCCACGCGCAGTTCATACGGTCTGGGATAGGTACGGGCCTGAGCTGCATCGAGGACTATGGCCGTTACGGGGAATGGGACGTGCGGTCGGTGAAAAGAGGCGGCGCGAGCCGAAAACGGCCTGCAGAGTCTCCTCCGTGCCGACCACTGATATAATACAATGTTTAAACAGAAAAAAGGTTGGTTGAAAATGAATTTTTGGTCAATGTTTTCATGGGCATAGCTCTCCGTGTATGCTGACTGACCAAGAGAAGGTTCTGAAAGTTTTCATCATTTTTTACTTCGCCTAAATATAAGAAGAGGAAGAAGCGTCACTATCGCGATGATTATCGAGAACTGCTCGAGCTTGTTTGCATTTATTTGGGTGGAACACCCCCAAGAGCAGTTAAGTTTGCGACTTGTGGTCGCATTCAAGATGCCCGCTTCATGTCTCGAGCGCTGGATTCTTTAAAAATTTTACTATTTAAGGGACAATTCAAATTAACACGCCATGAGGAGACACCACTACGTCAATTTTGTTTATTTGTGTCAACGGTATATGTGAGAGCGTGGTTCACCGCACCCAACGTCATTGAGGCTCCGTACCACGACCTTCAATTTTTGAAACAACTTTATGACTATGCGAGTGTCAATAAAAAAATTTCAGACGTAGCCGTGAAAAAGTTTTGTGGCCATCTATGGTATCTGACACCTGAGTGGTCCGTGGTGGCCCTACTAGATTTTGCTGTTCCTCTGGAACATAGACGCAAAATGGCTGCAGTCCTACGTTCTGAAATGGCTGATGGTCATAGCTCCCTCTATATTGGGTACAAACGTTTGTCCCTAGAAGACGTAGTTCATTTCCTACGTGAAGGCATCAGCGACTTCATTTCACCTAGTAGTAGTAGTAGTAGTAAGTGCGTTTGCCGGGGAAGGGCGAGTCGGCCGCCCCTCGCTTCCTTAAGGCACACTGGATCTTTCATCACCAGTATCACAATTGGCGCTGCCGGCACTCGGCCCTTTTGCGGGTTGCAGGTATCCACGTTTTTCAGCCGTCCCCTCTGTTTTATTCGGCCCGGGCCATTTTCAGAGTCGTCGACTTACTAGACGGGTCGGTCATCATTGATGAGCGGGCCATGCTACCTAATTTTTTGTCAGTTTTTGAGCTGTTTTACGGCTCGGTGTGAACGTCGGGCCCCCTCACCTTCAGACCTGCAGGGTGTCTCGCCTGCCCTTTCAGACTCCCCCCACTTCACCATAATTTTCATGTCGAATGTGTCAAGTTTTTGAAGCCCGTCCCTACTCTGTTTCCGGATAGTCCAGAAACCTGCCCACACCCTCTCCTAGGGCTAATCCCTCCGCCTGTGCTGTGAGTCTATTGGGAGTTCAAGATGCAAGGGACCGCGTATTGTTTGACCATTGGGAGGAAGTTACTGCTACTTGGGATCCGATCCGACTTTATCGAAATCACGGCTGGGCCGAGATATCAATTCCATACGGTCTTCTCTTGCCGAGTCTACTTCGCGCTGGGGTTGAGAAGGAAGGGTTCACCAACTTCGCCGAAATCTGTCTCCTGAGAGATTTGATATCGGGTTCATCGAGATCTTCCTTCTTGGGTGGGCTTGACACATTCTAGAAAGTATGGCTGATTGTTTGGATGTGACCATCATCCTCGGTTCTGGTCGGTGTTCAGCTATTAGCTCCGTCCACCCGGCCTTTCCCTTAAAGGTTTCTTAATTCCGTTTGCGTTTCTTGATTCCATTTTTTAGTAGGGTCCATGCCCAGTTTCCACAGTGGTACCATTTGTTCGCTGACCACCCCCTTTTCCTTACTCTATCCCCCAAACAGGGGAGATAGAGCAGCGGCGGGTACCCTTATGAGGCGGGATGGCCAACTTGGGCTTCGACCAGTTCACCGATTCCGTGGATAAAGGGGAAATTGTTGCCATTGGTTGCCCTATGATCCCGACAGTAGGTACCGAGCCCGTGGCAGGAGAAAAAACCACCTTGGAAATTTATGCCACACCCGGGAATCGAACCCTGGCCTTCCTTCTACGAATCAGACACTCTACCACCTGAGCCACTGACCCGCCTTTATTTCACCTAAGTCCCTAGAAACTTTCCGGAGATTTGACTTGTCCTATGACTTTTTAAATTTAAACCCAGTGGACTGGAATGATTGTAAGGACTTTCAGGAAGCCCGAGAATTTTTCCGGAAGTATCCAATTACAAATGATGCCGCTGAAAGAGCCGTGAGCTTAACGGGACAATATTTAGGCGAAGTAAAAAACGAAGAAAACTTTCAGAACCTTCTCTTGGTCAGTCAGCATACACGGAGAGCTATGCCCATGAAAACATTGACCAAAAATTCATTTTCAACCAACCTTTTTTCTGTTTAAAAATTGTATTATATAAATAAATTGTGTGATTATATTCTCTTATTGTGAAACTTATCTATTGTAAGCAGTTTTTCACTCAAAACGACAATAATACTAAATATTTTTAAATTTTACAGAATATCTCCTAACTTTGAGCCTCTTGAGGCAGGGTTTAGAATAATCCGATTAGGCTAATATTTTACACACTTACTTAGAACATGAAAAGGAATAAAATTAGAGGGTGTCCTAACATTTTATCGCACCTTCGTCTTTTAAGGAACACCCTAGACGTGTTCATTGTATAATGTATACAAAATACAAGAAATACTAGAAGACCAAAAACTATTTATTTGATTTGAATACTGGTGATACCTTATTTTTTTATTTTTATCATCAGTAGTTAAAAAATTCGTTGTTGAGGAGTAAGTTAAAATGATGAAATACTTACCTTACTTCCTGTGTAAATGAAAATATAATTATGGAAAATAGATATATAATTTAAATTACATTACAGTCACACATAGCCTACAATTATGATTATTCATCCTCATTATGATTATTTTTAATGTGTTGTAACGTCGTACCGACGTGTTGCGTCGGTTTTGTTCGTATGAGCAAATTCTCGCTGTACATACATATATATTGTGACGTGGCAGTTTTGCCAACGTCACCCGATGCCGGTTATCGGAAGACCGGGTCACCCTCTGGCAGCCTAATACGCGAGAGGCGCCGTGGCGAGCGCTCGCCCTGGGTGCGAACGAGACCCATGGGCGAGTTCTAATATTTTTGGAGCGTCGCGCCAATTGCGCGACGCGTATCTGCAGGACCGTAGTCGGGCCCCAAGGGGGGACCCGAAGCACCTCTCCCGCCGAGAAACGGAAAACGGATCGGCGTCGGCGAAAACTCCGACCCCGAGGAAGCAAGGGATCAACGTGGCCCAGGATAGACAACCTGGAGGCGCCGTCGAGGACATGCGATGCCAAGCCAGGGATCGCAACTGTCTCGCCGTCGCCTCATCCGGAGAGAAACCTGGCCAGTTGCCGGATTGGCTCGCGTCGATCGCCTCTGAGGGAAACGGCGAATCAACGAACATCGCTGCCGGAGAATCATCGAATCGCAGGACGCCAAGGACCGTCGCGCAGGGCTAGGCCCCGTCCGAAAATCTATTAGCGATCGGTCGAATTGCGTGCGGGGGGACGAGAGCGGCAAGAGGGGGACGCTCCGCTTCCGCATTCCCGAGTCACACCGCGAGAGATCACTTCTTCGTTGGCTTTAGCGAAAACTAGTTGCGAATTTCGAACCTTAATTATTGCATAAGAACTATGGTATTTGCGAAGCGAGCTGCCGGACACAGAGGGACGAGAATGTGAGACCATCCATCGTTGCCCTGGGTAAGCTTCTGTCAGATCTCATTTCGATAAAGTGATCCTTCTCGCGTTGGCTCGGTAGGGTGTCGTGTCCGCGATCGCGTTGTAGAAGCACCGACGGAAATTCGCAGTTGCCGATACTCGAAACGGATTCGAAGTAATCCGCGAGGGGCGAGAATCCGGTGTGTAACGGACGCGCGGGTACTATATTTCGCGGGTGTCCGTGCTAGAGGTCGGAGGGCGAGGGCCCGCGTGTAGAGTTGACCTCGCTACGCGCGGCCCAGGAGAAATTGGAAGCATCGGGCACTATTCGGTTTTCGGGGGATCCGCGCGTCATTGTCGTTATAAATCGAACCTCGAGTCGTCCCACGGTGCGACGCCGCCACGTGCTCTCGTCGTATTTCCGCAACTTGTTCTGCCGACGAGAAGCTTATAATAACGCGTATTCCATCCGAATTCGGGCGTAGAACGCGAAGATCGTGAACGCCGACGTTAAAATCACGTTGCTGTCGGATTCACTGCGTACAGAAAAGGACCAGGAAAGGTCGAAGAGCGCGTACAACGCGTTGTCGTTGCCGAACACCTGTTACGCGTCGGTTAACCTCGAAACGCTGCCGGACGCTGCCGGCTGCGTTATTGTAACATCGGACTAATAAACAGTGTTAACCCGGATCGTACGAGAGTGTTTATTGCGTGAGAAACCTTCCCGCCGCGGGGAATGCCTCGTGTTCGACCCGCGTAGAATCCTGCGACCATTCGTATCTCATCTTCGCGTAATATCGATTGTCGCGGGCTCGTATGGGTGTCTCTCGTCGTGTGTAATAGCGAATTTAGCGTGGCATCTTCTGTGCCTATCGCCCGAACTTTACGTAAGAGATCTCGAGAGACGACGAGCCTGCGTACAATTTTTGTCCCGGGTGGACCACGTTTCGCGCGGCCGAACGTGGCCCGGCGGTATCGCTTGTAAATACCCGGAGTCGCTATCGTTTCGCTAAGAAACGAGAAACGACGTGACAAATTTGGCGCCCGAACAGGGACTTCTCGCTGAAAGAGCGACTTGTAAAAGGGCTGTTTCGAAAAGAGATACGCGGAACGACGCGAGGCTCTCACGTAATATTCGACTTTTTCAATTTGCTTCTCGTCGAACGAACAAAGTCGGTACGCGAGCGAGGCCGTACAGGCGTCGAAAAACAAACACCCGTTCCGACCGTGAAACGTTTACGACCTTCGCAGAGCCAACGAAGCGAGCACATTTCTTATGTTACCTTGTCCTCACTGGAATTTATTTGATTTGTTGTGGTAGTGATTGAATTTAATTTCGGATGTAAATTTCCGAAATTGATTTCAACTACAGCTGCCGGTTTTGATTGTGTATTATGGCCTCTGATTATTCGATTGAATTCAGTTATTATATGATACTTGAAATATTTTTTTTTGCTGTGGAATTTTGCTGTGGAACGCACATCGAGCTGAGAATAACTAGAAACGCGATCAGTTGTATCATGCGCAATTCTGCTCAAGGAGAATGGTAAACTGTTCTCTGTAAGAGGAGATTGGGCATGCGACTTCGGTGAGAGGGTTCTAGTAGATTCCATGATGTTCGGTGTGGAAATGAACAATCTTGACTTCATTTATTATCTGACATTTTGATTAATTCGGTCTTCCCCGTGCTACTCGTGTATTGGTCAGTCGATTATTTATTCAATTTTGATATTTATTTTCCTCTATTTATTCTCGTTATTTATTCCTTCTGGTTCTTGTCTCTATTTATTACGGTAATTTTTTTTCGTACGTTCGTGTTTAAATTGTAAATATTATAAATTGTAAATATTCTTTGTTTTATTTGTTGTGATATCTAATTTATTCCGTGTAGTTTAGTTATTTTTTTTTTGGTGTAATATTTATTTCGTGATCAGTTGAATTATTAAAAACTTTTTTTTTCCGGGTTATTCTATTCCTCGTTAATTTCTGCGGCTCAGACGCGTTCGAGCCCCAGTAATAGCACCGGGGAGACCCCATATTATGTGAACATTTTCAAATTATTGCTGAATCCTGTGTATATTTTTTTCTTGTGTGTGGTTCCTCTGGTACGGAGGGACCCGATATAAACTGTGGTGATGGACGGGGCGTGTTAAGGAGCTGTGCCGTCGTAGAGAGTAACGTCACGTGTCGTTTTGTTATCATCGTTAGAATAATACTACGCTCACAAAATTAAAATTCTTTTGCGATACGGGCTAATAGCTGCCGGAAGGAGCGGCCCTTTGCGATCACCTGAGGGTGATAAAATTATTTGCGGAACGATATCTTGCTGCCGGTTTGGAAAGCTGCCGGGCAGAAGCGTTCATTAGCGAGATCGTTGAACGATCATCAAATTTGTTTTGCGATAGATATTTGCGGGTCAAAACTGTACGGTTTTTGTGAAAATTGCTGGGGAGGACGCGAACCGAATTAAAGATAGATTCGCGCTGCCGGGATAGGAAATCGTTTAGGCCACCCGGTATAGTATTTGAAGTAGTCGAAAATTTTTTTTCGTAAGCGCGAGTTGTTAGCGAGACGCGGTCGGGATCAGGGTCCTTTTGCTCGTAGGTAGTGAAGCGAGACCGGGGAAAGGAATTATCTCACCCGGTTACGACCGACAACATAAACAGTATGGGAGGGATGTTCGACAGATTAGTGCCGCCTTGGCCGGAGAAAAAGGAGGTAAATCGAGCCTACTGTGGAGCAAAGCCGCTAATTAGAAACGCGATTTCGTTAGCGACAATCACCAGATTCAACCAATTGGAAGAGGCGCCAATAGAGGCCAAACGCGAATCCAACGTAGGAAAATTGAAACGTAATCTGAAGCCGTCGGAGATGGCTCATCCGACATTCGCGTATGACCCCAACCGCCACGCCTCTCACAAACAACCGGGGAGAGGGAGGACCGTGCAGGTAGAATACGCGAACGCAATAGCTGCCGGAAGTGGCGAAACGAGTGACCGACCCCCCACCCCCGCAGATGGAGAACACCGTTTCGAGCCGGGCAAACGGGACTCTTTAGCACCGTGCGCGAAAAATTTTTCAGCTGCCGGGCGAAGGGAACCGGGGTACCGGGCCGAGACGAAGGATCGATCGTATAAGACCCCACCTAGTAAACCGGAAGAAACCGCAAACACCGATCGGCGAACTGAACCGACGCGCGACAAACAACGCGCGGCCGGGAGTTCGTCGTTCAAGTGTTGGAACTGTCGAAAGATCGGACATAGGTCGCGGAATTGCTGGGAAGAACCGCGAGTACATTGTTACGGGTGTGGGGCGCCAGGCATAACCCTTCAGAACTGCCGGAGGTGCGAAAGATCGTCGGGAAACGGGGGGAGGAGTCACTCGAGTGGGCCAGAGATACTTTGCCGGAATTAGTATCGGCCCGAGTAATTACTTTCGGAAATAAAAAGAGACCGCCTCTATTAACCGTCGAAGTATTGGTTGGAGAGCTGCCGGTTCGCGTCCTGGTAGACCCAGGTTTGTCGATCACATTGGATAGTCGCGATGTAATAGATCGGGTGGCGACAGAGTCGTATCGATAGAAAATACAGGGAAAACCTGCTATTCCCTCCTGGCCACGGGGACGATCGTTCGAGCAGCCGAGCATGCCCACTTTGCGATAAAAATTGGAAATAGGAACACCGGATCTCGGCACGCGTATTAGATCACCGAGAATGGGGCGTGAATTTGTCAAAATTCAAATTCGCCTACGAGACGGCGCATCATTCGGTATTGCGAACTTCCCCAGCAGTTTAGTATTTCGGGCGAGATTCGCGGTAGGCAAATGGCGCGTGGGCGTACAGCGAGCCGCCATTAGATCTCGAATTAGCGTCAGCGGAAAAATTTCCGGAGCGAGGTCCTAGACCTGATTCGAGGGGGAGGAGGAAGATAAAACGTCAGGACGTCCTCTCATCCGTAGCACAACATTTGGCAGACTAACATTGGCGTCAAAGTTTGTCGCCTCAGGGGAAGGCATCACGAAGTCATCGACCATCTATGACCTGTTCGTGCAGGAGGGTCGAGATTCCGGAAAGGCGCACACAGGCAATCTGAAAGCGTACCTTTCAATTCGCGAAAGGAGGGACCAGGACTACCACCTACAGGCCTCTTCCTACGGATACTTCGCTGCCGTGCTGCCGGACTGAGGAACTCGACCTGCCAATGAAAGGGGTGATAAATCCACTGACGGAGCAGGGAAAGGTCTCGCCCAGGTGAACACCTCCGAATGTTGATAGGAGGTCGGGAAGAAGCTCGGAGAGCACCTGGCCCATGTTCAGGGACATCAACGGCGTACCATCGCCACCCAGACCTGGCGACACACCTTACTGCTGCCGCAGCGGTCACCAAGAAGCCACCAATCCCACCAGAGGCTGAAATGGAGGCGATAAAAGAGGCCGAAGGGAACGAGACCGCCGAATACTTCCCTACCAATGAAATAATAGCATCGGAAAAAGGGATAGGGGAGAAGCTGCGGACCTGACTGGTATCATCGACGATCAAGTCGAAGACTTGGCGGAGGACGGGCCAACTGACGCTGTCGACCCGGACGAGAAGGCCGATACCTCGCCGTGACGAGCCGGTCACCCGGCCAGGGTAGGCCGATCCAACCGGCCGAATAGAAGACTGCTGCCGGTACCAAGTCGATTGAGAAGACCGCTTCATCCCACTCCTACCACCTCCCTCGAATAAAGTCGCGCGTGACTGTCGGTTCGCGCAAAAATTTCAGATAGCTGCCGGTTGCGTACGAAGTCTCGCCCGAACCATTGTACAAGTGAGCGTAGGTATTCGTTTTGGTTATTGTCTGGGTATTGGTGAACGGTCGTAGTGTTTGTCAGAATCCCGAGGAACGACCGAGGTCGAGCGTTCGCTACCGAGCCGCTGGAGATCTGACAGAGGTTACCCACGGGTATGACCCGGTCTCCCCTAAGGGGGGAGGAGTTGTGACGTGGCAGTTTTGCCAACGTCACCCGATGCCGGTTATCGGAAGACCGGGTCACCCTCTGGCAGCCTAATACGCGAGAGGCGCCGTGGCGAGCGCTCGCCCTGGGTGCGAACGAGACCCATGGGCGAGTTCTAATATTTTTGGAGCGTCGCGCCAATTGCGCGACGCGTATCTGCAGGACCGTAGTCGGGCCCCAAGGGGGGACCCGAAGCACCTCTCCCGCCGAGAAACGGAAAACGGATCGGCGTCGGCGAAAACTCCGACCCCGAGGAAGCAAGGGATCAACGTGGCCCAGGATAGACAACCTGGAGGCGCCGTCGAGGACATGCGATGCCAAGCCAGGGATCGCAACTGTCTCGCCGTCGCCTCATCCGGAGAGAAACCTGGCCAGTTGCCGGATTGGCTCGCGTCGATCGCCTCTGAGGGAAACGGCGAATCAACGAACATCGCTGCCGGAGAATCATCGAATCGCAGGACGCCAAGGACCGT
The DNA here is from genome assembly GCF_051020765.1 of Lasioglossum baleicum. Lineage (NCBI taxonomy): Eukaryota > Metazoa > Arthropoda > Insecta > Hymenoptera > Halictidae > Lasioglossum > Lasioglossum baleicum. The sequence continues at coordinate 5,467,812 of NC_134945.1, forward strand.
CGCGCAGGGCTAGGCCCCGTCCGAAAATCTATTAGCGATCGGTCGAATTGCGTGCGGGGGGACGAGAGCGGCAAGAGGGGGACGCTCCGCTTCCGCATTCCCGAGTCACACCGCGAGAGATCACTTCTTCGTTGGCTTTAGCGAAAACTAGTTGCGAATTTCGAACCTTAATTATTGCATAAGAACTATGGTATTTGCGAAGCGAGCTGCCGGACACAGAGGGACGAGAATGTGAGACCATCCATCGTTGCCCTGGGTAAGCTTCTGTCAGATCTCATTTCGATAAAGTGATCCTTCTCGCGTTGGCTCGGTAGGGTGTCGTGTCCGCGATCGCGTTGTAGAAGCACCGACGGAAATTCGCAGTTGCCGATACTCGAAACGGATTCGAAGTAATCCGCGAGGGGCGAGAATCCGGTGTGTAACGGACGCGCGGGTACTATATTTCGCGGGTGTCCGTGCTAGAGGTCGGAGGGCGAGGGCCCGCGTGTAGAGTTGACCTCGCTACGCGCGGCCCAGGAGAAATTGGAAGCATCGGGCACTATTCGGTTTTCGGGGGATCCGCGCATCATTGTCGTTATAAATCGAACCTCGAGTCGTCCCACGGTGCGACGCCGCCACGTGCTCTCGTCGTATTTCCGCAACTTGTTCTGCCGACGAGAAGCTTATAATAACGCGTATTCCATCCGAATTCGGGCGTAGAACGCGAAGATCGTGAACGCCGACGTTAAAATCACGTTGCTGTCGGATTCACTGCGTACAGAAAAGGACCAGGAAAGGTCGAAGAGCGCGTACAACGCGTTGTCGTTGCCGAACACCTGTTACGCGTCGGTTAACCTCGAAACGCTGCCGGACGCTGCCGGCTGCGTTATTGTAACATCGGACTAATAAACAGTGTTAACCCGGATCGTACGAGAGTGTTTATTGCGTGAGAAACCTTCCCGCCGCGGGGAATGCCTCGTGTTCGACCCGCGTAGAATCCTGCGACCATTCGTATCTCATCTTCGCGTAATATCGATTGTCGCGGGCTCGTATGGGTGTCTCTCGTTGTGTGTAATAGCGAATTTAGCGTGGCATCTTCTGTGCCTGGCGCCCGAACTTTACGTAAGAGATCTCGAGAGACGACGAGCCTGCGTACAATTTTTGTCCCGGGTGGACCACGTTTCGCGCGGCCGAACGTGGCCCGGCGGTATCGCTTGTAAATACCCGGAGTCGCTATCGTTTCGCTAAGAAACGAGAAACGACGTGACAATATATATATGGTATACGTATACTTCCTTCGTAAAATCCAAACCGAAATCGCGTTTAAATCCGTACACAGCGATATGTATATATATATCTTACGCGTATTTATATATATATACATACCCCCGTGAGAGTGAACATAGGGAATCGGGAAAGAAGCGATAGTCACCGGTACAAGCGGACGCCAGCATGGCAACCGCGAGTACAGGTGTACGTACATCTAAACCGTCGTTTCGTTCGAACTGCGAAAAGTATACATTGACGACAACATATTCGTCCGTGCCTGGTACGATTTAGACAAAAGGACTTCGCGGTTCACCGAATCCCTATGGTCCGCGCTCTTATTATAAATAAGACGAAATCGCGCGAATCGCTCTCGTCCAGTTTCGGAATTCTACGAATTCAGTTCTCTCGCGTCTTCAATCGAATTCAGTTCGACTCAGTCTTTTCTCGCGTTTTCGGACTCTATTTCAGATCGTTCACGATATTCAGGTCGTATTGCTCCTTACCATTTACACTATTTCTTTATATATCATTTGGTTCTAAATTGTTATTCGAGTCTGCTCGTAGATTATTATTACGTATTTACAGATATTATTCTGGTTTATTGGTTGTACGAGGTTACTCGTAAACCGTCACCGTTATTTTGTTGTACGAGCTTACTCGCATTATCATTTCAAATTTGTAATTACTATTTTCGTGCTATCTTGTTTATGCGATCTTGCTCGCTTTATTATTCACATTTCAATTGTTAATTTTGTGTTATTTGGCTTATACGAGCTTGCTCGCATTACTATTCGTATTGCAATTGCTATTTTTGTTAATTTGGCGCTATTTTTGTTTGAACGAGCTTGCTCGCATTACTATTCGTATTGCAATTGCTATTTTTGTTAATTTGGCGCTATTTTTGTTTGAACGAGCTTGCTCGCATTACTATTCGTATTGCAATTGCTGTTTTTGTTAATTTGGCGCTATTTTGTTTGAACGAGCTTGCTCGCATTACTATTCGTATTGATAACTATTATCTAGTGCTATTTTGTTGTACGAGCTTGCTCGCATTATAATTAAGGCTGATAATTCTTATTTTTGTGCCATTTTGCTTTGTATGAGCTCGCTCGTAACCTGTTTGTTACTATTCTGTGCTATATATCTCGTTCGAGCTCGCTAGCGAACCGACATTGTATTTGGTTCACGAGTTCTGCTCGCAAGTCTTATTCTTGTACATATTCTGATTCATTATATTCTGTCTGTTTAAACCATCTATTTCGCAGCTTATTCAGCAATACCTCGCCCTCGCTATCTCCCATGCCCCGTCGCGCCGGTAGGAGCTACCAAATCGGTAAATTGGTGCGACAGCTACGCGCCGAAGGGAAAGCTACCGTTTACAATCCGTACTTGGGAATCGCTAAACAGCCCAGGATCATCCGCGACGTCCCCCTTGCTCGTCGAGTAAAAATAGTGGACCGTCGAGAGATCGCGATACCTCCGCGACGCGAAGAAGGAACCGCTGACCGCGCTGAAACGCCTCCGCGCCGCGAAGAAACGACCGTCGGACGGCCAGATTCCGCAGCCTCCTCCCCCGTGGAGGTTGATACCGATCCGATTCCTCCCGAGTCTCCCTCCACTGGAGGAAATCAGTATCGAGGACCCGCGTTACGAACGTTACGTCGTCCGCAGAATACTCACCCTAAGGTGGTATTACTAAAGTTTCGTCGATCAGTGACCGAGTGGAGTGATCGCGAGTGTGTGCGTGTGTGTGTGCGCGTCTCCGGGTTGTTCAATCCCGATCGGTCCGTCGATCGATTCCTCACATCCCTCACATTCCTCACATTCGTTCCTATAACCCCTAAAATTGGTGTATCTATCGTGTACGTCTGAGCCCAGAGGGTGCTCGGTACCGAGAGAACACTAATTTCCCTTCGGTCGAGAATCCTGTCACGAATCGAACAACCCACGCGCTCAGACGAGTCACACACAACACGCCCACATAGTGACACTCTGATCGCAGGGAGCTGTCACCGTCATCGCGCAGTTCGTCGCTCCGTCGCGACATCCCCGCCGGACGACGTCCATTCATTTCCCTCTTCGCCCCTTTTCAACAACGACGAACGCCGGTATCGGGTCCCTGATCAGACGTGGACGTTACGCGCCACGTGGATCTAAGATCGTCTTAAATAAATTGGTCGGTTACATCCCCGCCCCGTCTGGGCGTCGTTTCGTCGGATCATATCCGACCCGGGACGTAACAGGACATATTTTTGGCGCAGTCGGTAGGACACGACGATCGCCGAATAAAGCCGGTTGTTCGTTGCTGAAAATCTAATCGAAATTCCTTTTCTTTCCCGCTCTTTGGCGGCCCTGCATCGCCTAACCCTCCCTCTTCACGATGGATTCCGCTGCATCAAAATTGAATTCTAACGTGCCCTCGCCTCTCTCCGAGGAGGACCTATTCGCGTTCCAATTAGAACTCGCCAAGAAGGAAGCCGCCCTCCAGGAGCGCGCCGCCGCCCTTGAAACCGCGGCGAGCCTACGCGAGTCAGAACAACGCGCGCGTGAAAATGAACTCCTAGCAATGCGTCGCGACCTTCATGAGATGCGTTTGAACCACCTTGACTCGAACGCTGCACGCTTCCGCCCCCGCTACGATTCAACCCCCTTTACCGAAGCTCCTCGCCCAGACCCTGTGAATTTCACTGTTAAGCAAGCAGTAGAATTCATACCCACCTACGATGGCAGTAATATGACCGTCCTACAATTCATCCGAGCGTGCAAACGCGCACGCGAGGTCATACCCGCGTACGCAGAACACACGCTGACCAAACTCGTCTGCAACAAGCTCCGCGGTCGCGCCTACGCGGCCGTGGAGGACGAAGATTGCTCCACTATTTCAGACCTCTGCAGCCGTCTTAAAGACGTGCTGGGTCCCCATCGCTTCGTTGACCAGTACCGAGGCGAACTGGCAAGCATCTCGCAGCGGCCCACCGAACACGTGCTCGACTTTATCAGTCGCGTAAAAGACTTACGCACCGCGATCCTCGATTGTCACCGCGACGGGACCAATGTCGACGATATCGACACCCTTACTATAGACAGTTTCATTCGCGGCCTTATCCCCACGTTACGCGCCGAGGTCCGCCCGCTCCGAAACGAGCCGCTGCGTGTAGTTTTCAACGAGGCCATTTCTGCCTACAAACAATACGAGCTTGATAAGCTACGTTACCGAGAACCCCTTCGCGACGACTATCGCCACGTACACTTCTCGGAGGCAAGGTCCACTACGCCAGATCGCCGCGACCATTATTCACCGGAGCCTCGACGTCGCGCCCCTGAGACTCGCGACCGGTACGACCTTCCCCCTCACGAGCTTCGCGGTTATCACGAAACTCGAAGCCGCACACCCGACCGCCGTCCCTACGCCGAGCCTTCAGCTTGGCGTGACCCGAGTTTCAGAAGCCCGCACGAGGGTGTCCGACGCCCCGCACCCCCGACTCCTCTCATTGCACGGGCCCCAACGCCCCCATCTCAAGAACCCCGCGACCGTTTCCCCTCCGAATCGGCGAAATTTTGCAGGTATTGCAAAAACCCGGGCCATGACATTCACGAATGTCGCAAGCGGGAATATAATAACAATTTGAGACAGGGAAACGGGACCAGCCTCCCGTCCGAACCAGCGTCTGGTCGGGAGGCCCCAACTTCAAGAAACGTCCCACGACCGGTGGGACACCTCGAAATGCCCCCCGTCTCGTCTCCGCGATAACTCTCGCGGCTGATTCGCCGATACCCCGCGTGACCGTTACCGCGCCACAATTCACAACGCCGTGTGAGTTCCTCGTCGACACGGGGTCTGAATTAAACATCATCAAATCGTCTAGCGTAAAGCCCGGTGTCCCGGTCGACTCGGGAGACGTTGTCCAAGTCCATGGTATCACCGAAGGTGTCACCAGTACCTTGGGCCGGATCGACGCGGAGCTCAACGACGCCATCCCTGTCTCCTTCCAGGTTTTCCCCGATGTCCTCCCTTCTAATATCGACGGCATTCTTGGTGCCCCCTTTTTCCACGAAAATGGAGAGATCTCCTTTACGAAAAGAGAAATCTCCAAAGATCACCTCAACGTACCGTTCTCGAACACGTGCGAGTTCGCAATCGAAGCCCGTACCGCCGCCTGCATCGCCGTTAACGTAACCGGACCGACCGTCGGTTACATCCGCCGTATAGAAATTAAACAGGGCGTATTTCTAGGCGACTGTCTCGTCACCAACTCGAACGGAAGGGCATGCCTACGGTGCTTTAACACATCGGCCGAGGCAGCATCCTTCCGTCTACCCACATTGGAGGTAGAAGAAATCGAAGATCCTCCGCTATATTCCCCTCCCACACCCAACCCCATTCCTGATTCCGGGTCAGTTTCGGAACGTCCTACTAATTTCGCATCTCGTACGACTCGACCGTACGAGTCGATCAATAATGATCACCTCGCGTCAAATTCAAAATCCGAATCCGCTTCGGATCATTCTTATTCTAATTTAAATTCAACCTCCGAATCCGCTTCGGATTATTCTAATCCTAATTCATATCTTAAATCCGGAACTGTTTCAAACTATCTCGCTACACCTCGTACGACTCGCCCGTACGAGTCGATCAAAAATGATCACTTCGCGCCGATTACAGAAATAGAAACAAAAGGAGTTCACTTCTCCCCGCAGGATATCACTCTGCGTATGAAAGAACTCTGCGAAACAATCCTACTGAACCACCTCAACTCGGACGAGGCGTCCCACGTCAAAACCCTATTACACGAAAACCATGATCTCTTCCACCTCCAAGGGAGCCGTTTAGGCAAAACTAACGCCGTGACCCACAAAATTCCGACGACAGACGACGTCCCTGTGCATACGAAGCAGTATCGCTACCCGCCGATCCACAAGGAAGAGATTGATAGACAAATGCGCGACCTCCTAGCCAATGACATAGTAGTTCCGTCCAATTCACCATACAACTCCCCCTTGTGGATCGTGCCCAAGAAACCGGACGCCGACGGTACCAAGAAATGGCGTATGGTGATAGATTACCGTGCGTTGAATGAAAAGTCGATAGCCGATGCATACCCGCTACCCAGCATAAACGAAATTCTTGACCAGCTGGGTAGCGCTAAATATTTTAGCGTATTTGACTTGGCTAGCGGCTTTCACCAAATCGCCATGGACCCAGCGGACGCTGCGAAAACCGCGTTTTCCACCCCATTCGGCCATTACCAGTACAATCGTATGCCGTTTGGGCTGAAAAACGCCCCCGCTACCTTCCAACGCCTAATGGACAACATCCTAAGCGGACTCCAGGGAAACGAGCTATTCGTCTACTTGGACGATATTGTAATATACGCCCGTACCCTGGAGGAACACCGCGCAAAGTTCAATAAATTAGCTAACCGCCTCAGGAACGCGAATTTGAAGCTTCAACCGTCAAAGTGCGGCTTTCTTTTCAAGGAAGTGGCTTACCTCGGCCACCAAATTAGCGAGCAAGGAGTCAAGCCCTGCCCAAAAAAAATAAGCGCCGTCCAAAACTATCCGCGACCGAAATCCGCGAAAAATGTACGCGAATTCCTGGGACTCGCAGGATACTACCGACGATTTATAGACAAGTTCGCGCAGATCTCCAAACCCTTAACCAAGCTCCTAACCAAGAACACGAAATTTGCGTGGGGACCGGACCAGGAAAGAGCATTCGACGCGCTCCGCTCAGCCTTGTGCTGCGAACCGGTCCTCCAATACCCCGACTTCGATAAGCCATTCAATGTAACATGCGATGCCTCGGGCCATGCCATCGGAGCAGTCCTGAGCCAGGGGGAAGTAGGTAAAGACCGCCCGGTCGCCTACGCATCGCGAATCCTGCACGGAGCGGAATTAAATTACTCCACGATCGAAAAGGAGTGTTTGGCCATAGTTTTTGCTGTCCAGTATTTCCGACCGTACATCTACGGCCGACAATTTGTACTAATCACAGACCACCGCCCCCTGGTCTGGATGAATTCAGTAAAGGACCCAACCTCACGTCTGCTCCGATGGAGGCTAAAACTTGCGGAATTCGATTACAAAATCTTGTACAAGCCAGGCAGGGCGAACTCAAACGCGGATGCATTGTCCCGCAACCCGGTAGCCCTCCCCATCTACGAGGACACATCAGAAGAAACAATCCCCTCCCCAGCATCACGAGCAGCAGACGACCCTACCTTCGACGTCACGCTAGGGAGCTACGAATACTTCACGCCCCCTCAAACAAGGAGTCGCCGACCGATACCGACCCCTCGAAGTCCGCGTTCCCAGTGGTGGTTACACGACACGTCGTCAGAATCACCAGAGGATAGTACACCTGAAACTATCATAGAGGGAGACGATCCCGTAGCAACCTCCACCCCCGCTCCGCATACCCCCCTTCCCGGCTTTCTCAACACGACTCCATATTTTCCGGAGCCTCCCTCCCCAATCGCCCACCCATCAGACTCTAGGCCTATGACGTCATCCCTCCCCCACAGTTCCTACAGTCCCGCCAGCCCGGGGTCATTTCCCCCCTCGGCCACCGTGGACCAGCGGCTCGCCGACGCCCCCACGGACGACTCGAGCCCGGGAGACGCGACCTTCGGGTCCGAGAGCCCGCAGGCCCCCGCGCGTGGTCGCATCATCGTCCACCTCCGCGATAGGCTCATCATGCGGAAGGACAATTTGGTCTGCTTCATAACGCGGGACGGCAGACCGGCGGACCCAGGAGCAGCTGACCTTTTTAAACAAGGGAGGCTGACGAACAGCGCTGAACTCGTCCTCCATAGGGCCAAGGTAGACGACTTCGGATCGTTTAAACTGATCCAGCTGCCGGTCAAACAGACGTCGTTCCATGAGGCTACCCTAGACGACGTCCACGAATGTCTCCGTTCCCTATACAATGTGGTCACCGAGCTACAACTCCCCACATTCTCATTCTCCAGATCCACCCTCGACAACATCCCATGGCACCATATCCAGGCGTCCATCATCGAAACCTTCTCCCAAGTTCCCCTACGAATTTTTCTCTGTTCCCACGACGTACAAATCCCCGCGGAAGATAGGCGGCAAGATATCCTCACGGATAATCACGCCTCCGCCTACGGCGGCCACAAAGGAATCACGAAGACGTACAAGAGGATCAGAGAGAAGTACTACTGGCAGACCCTGAAGGCTGACGTCGCCACTTTCGTCAACAATTGCCCCAGCTGCCAGCTGCACAAGCTCACAAGGGTGAAACCCCGTCTTCCGATGACTCTGACGGACACGCCAGGAGGGGCGTTCGACAAGGTGTCATTGGACGTTGTAGGCCCGCTCTCACCGACACCCGAAGGCCACCAGTACATCCTCACGATGCAGGACCTACTGACAAAGTACTCCTTGGCGATCCCACTAAAGGGCATCGGCGCCGTCGAAACCGCCGACGCCTTCGTTGAACATCTCATCTGCAGATTCGGGGCACCAAAGGCAATCCTGACGGACCAAGGGAGGAATTTCATCAGCTCCCTGATGAAAGCCGTAGCCAAAAGATTCAAAATCGCACGAGTCCAAACGACTGCGTACCACCCTCAAAGCAATGGATCGATAGAGAGATCGCACCACGTCCTGACGGAGTATCTCAAGCAATTCGTCACACACGGCAACTGGAATACATGGCTCAATTTAGCCATGTTCAGCTACAATACGAGCGTACACGAGGGTACAAAATTCACCCCCCACGAGCTGGTGTTTGGATCGCTGGCGCGTGTCCCGGTTTCCGACTCGGCAGCTCCGCACCTGGAGAACGAGTCATATGACGACTATTACCGGGGGCTGCAGAGGAAGATTACGGAAACCCTGAACCAAGCAAGAGCAAATCTCGTCGCGGCCAAGGAGAGGTCCAAGCAGTACTACGACAGACAAGTGCGTCTGCAAGCAATCGCCGTAGGCGACAAAGTTTACCTCTTGAACGAACCAAGGAAAGGTAAATTCGATGCGCAATACACTGGTTCCTACGAGGTCGCCGAAATCCTGCCAAACAATAACATCAAGATCAACACCAGAAGAGGCTTCAAAATCGTTCACGCCGACAAACTGAAGAAGGCAAAAACCCCCCCACCTTCCCGTGTATTATCCCCCCCCCGATCGGCCGTCGTCTCGCGCTGCACGACGACACCCTGACATACGACGAGGATCCGTCACCCAGCCACCATGTGCCTCTTCGCCAAACCGCGCGCCACTGCCAGAGAGAAGGCAGCCAGGTTCAGCTCTCCCTTTGACTGGCACCAGTGCTACCAGGGAACTGCCTACTCCGACACCAAAGGCCGAGACATCTGCCAGCGTTGCAACCAGCACGTGCAAGGGACCGGAGAGGCGTTCCACGTCCACTCCATCCAGTGGATCAGGTGGATGAGGAACACCTGTGCGAACTGCAAAGGGCCTCTGTTTCGCACGCAACCCCCGTTGGACTGCAACGAATGCGGGACGCGGCTCAGCATCATCATGGCCAAAACCATATTCAGGAGCAGCCCACATGTGGAGGAACTCCGGCGATATCAGCTCCCGCTGAGAGCTAACAATCCAGCGCCCTAATGCCACTTCGTCGTCTGGTAGGGCATCGCGCCCGAAGAGCCCCCCCCGGAAAATCGCCATCCCGGGGAGGAAGGTGTGACGTCGTCCGACGTTGGATTTGGAGTTTCCTCAGCAGACCCCACACCCCCCATATCCAACACGTCGTCAGCAGCATCCGCGTTCCATTGCGTTGCCGCCGGAAAAGTTCGCGCCCCAAGGGGTAAGGTGTAACGTCGTACCGACGTGTTGCGTCGGTTTTGTTCGTATGAGCAAATTCTCGCTGTACATACATATATATATATATGGTATACGTATACTTCCTTCGTAAAATCCAAACCGAAATCGCGTTTAAATCCGTACACAGCGATATGTATATATATATATCTTACGCGTATTTATATATATATACATACCCCCGTGAGAGTGAACATAGGGAATCGGGAAAGAAGCGATAGTCACCGGTACAAGCGGACGCCAGCATGGCAACCGTGAGTACAGGTGTACGTACATCTAAACCGTCGTTTCGTTCGAACTGCGAAAAGTATACATTGACGACAACATATTCGTCCGTGCCTGGTACGATTTAGACAAAAGGACTTCGCGGTTCACCGAATCCCTATGGTCCGCGCTCTTATTATAAATAAGACGAAATCGCGCGAATCGCTCTCGTCCAGTTTCGGAATTCTACGAATTCAGTTCTCTCGCGTCTTCAATCGAATTCAGTTCGACTCAGTCTTTTCTCGCGTTTTCGGACTCTATTTCAGATCGTTCACGATATTCAGGTCGTATTGCTCCTTACCATTTACACTATTTCTTTATATATCATTTGGTTCTAAATTGTTATTCGAGTCTGCTCGTAGATTATTATTACGTATTTACAGATATTATTCTGGTTTATTGGTTGTACGAGGTTACTCGTAAACCGTCACCGTTATTTTGTTGTACGAGCTTACTCGCATTATCATTTCAAATTTGTAATTACTATTTTCGTGCTATCTTGTTTATGCGATCTTGCTCGCTTTATTATTCACATTTCAATTGTTAATTTTGTGTTATTTGGCTTATACGAGCTTGCTCGCATTACTATTCGTATTGCAATTGCTATTTTTGTTAATTTGGCGCTATTTTTGTTTGAACGAGCTTGCTCGCATTACTATTCGTATTGCAATTGCTATTTTTGTTAATTTGGCGCTATTTTTGTTTGAACGAGCTTGCTCGCATTACTATTCGTATTGCAATTGCTGTTTTTGTTAATTTGGCGCTATTTTGTTTGAACGAGCTTGCTCGCATTACTATTCGTATTGATAACTATTATCTAGTGCTATTTTGTTGTACGAGCTTGCTCGCATTATAATTAAGGCTGATAATTCTTATTTTTGTGCCATTTTGCTTTGTATGAGCTCGCTCGTAACCTGTTTGTTACTATTCTGTGCTATATATCTCGTTCGAGCTCGCTAGCGAACCGACATTGTATTTGGTTCACGAGTTCTGCTCGCAAGTCTTATTCTTGTACATATTCTGATTCATTATATTCTGTCTGTTTAAACCATCTATTTCGCAGCTTATTCAGCAATACCTCGCCCTCGCTATCTCCCATGCCCCGTCGCGCCGGTAGGAGCTACCAAATCGGTAAATTGGTGCGACAGCTACGCGCCGAAGCAGTGCTGCCAGATGGTTGTGAGATCGCAACCAGGTACTCTCCTACTTTTCCCCTTCCACTATCCTATTCCATCGCTTTAGGATTGAGTGGGGCAAATGGGAGACACGTTGCGCGTGCGCGATGGGGACGCAACGATGACAGATGAGATGACATGACATTTCGCAGGTTTTAGGTTATTGCCGCGTATCGTATCGTACTCGTGTACATATACGTACTTAATGAAATAAATCATATGGTTCGTTCTAAATAGACATTCTTTATTATAAATAAAATTAATTGTAACATGTGAGAGTTTCAGTCGTGAAGCGAAGTATGAATGCTTTCTTTTATATGTACAATTGAAAAAATTTTGGAATCTGTATGTATGTAGTACTGAGTTACATTCCAGTAAAATCAATAAATCATAATATATTTTAACACTGTTAACCCTCATACGCTTCTCAAAAATAGTTGCATAAAAGAGACTGGGATAATAAATTCACTCATTTTTCTTCTACACGATAAATTGACAAATTATGTTTTATTTGTAACGTTATATTTTAAAGAAATACAATAATTACATAGTATGTGAAATAAGTAAATGGGTGAATTTTACGCGGCAATAACCTAAAACCTGCGAAATGTCATGCCATTGTTGCGTCTCCATCGCGCACGCGCAACATCTCCCATTTGCCTCACTCAATCCCTGTCGCACACGCGCAACGTGTCACATATTACTCTGGTCATCAGAGAGGGGGTACCTCATATCGGCGTGATTCCCCTCATCTGGCAGCACTGCGCCGAAGGGAAAGCTACCGTTTACAATCCGTACTTGGGAATCGCTAAACAGCCCAGGATCATCCGCGACGTCCCCCTTGCTCGTCGAGTAAAAATAGTGGACCGTCGAGAGATCGCGATACCTCCGCGACGCGAAGAAGGAACCGCTGACCGCGCTGAAACGCCTCCGCGCCGCGAAGAAACGACCGTCGGACGGCCAGATTCCGCGCCTCCTCCCCCGTGGAGGTTGATACCGATCCGATTCCTCCCGAGTCTCCCTCCACTGGAGGAAATCAGTATCGAGGACCCGCGTTACGAACGTTACGTCGTCCGCAGAATACTCACCCTAAGGTGGTATTACTAAAGTTTCGTCGATCAGTGACCGAGTGGAGTGATCGCGAGTGTGTGCGTGTGTGTGTGCGCGTCTCCGGGTTGTTCAATCCCGATCGGTCCGTCGATCGATTCCTCACATCCCTCACATTCCTCACATTCGTTCCTATAACCCCTAAAATTGGTGTATCTATCGTGTACGTCTGAGCCCAGAGGGTGCTCGGTACCGAGAGAACACTAATTTCCCTTCGGTCGAGAATCCTGTCACGAATCGAACAACCCACGCGCTCAGACGAGTCACACACAACACGCCCACATAGTGACACTCTGATCGCAGGGAGCTGTCACCGTCATCGCGCAGTTCGTCGCTCCGTCGCGACATCCCCGCCGGACGACGTCCATTCATTTCCCTCTTCGCCCCTTTTCAACAACGACGAACGCCGGTATCGGGTCCCTGATCAGACGTGGACGTTACGCGCCACGTGGATCTAAGATCGTCTTAAATAAATTGGTCGGTTACATCCCCGCCCCGTCTGGGCGTCGTTTCGTCGGATCATATCCGACCCGGGACGTAACAGTGTTTTATATATGAGAATACAATATGCCTTCAAAGTAGTGGGTTCCGAAGTCATTTCAACGAAAAAATGATTCCATAAGTTGTGTTCACAAAAAATTCAATTTGTTGCAAAATCCTAAGGTCGTAGACAAATTTTGGGACCAAATTTGAAATCAGCGTGAAAAAATCTACTGGAAATGATATATAGCATGTTAAGAAAAAATTTTTTCCGCGCGTGGTATTGGAAAAACCATAATTTTCTTGAAATTGTGCAACTTTAACGAATTTTCTCAAGGTTAAAAAACGTTAGTACCACAATTTCCATAATTATCCCATATTCTGCAAAGTTTCAGCTTTCATTTTAAAAAAATTTCACAGTTCTACCTCATTGCTATCAAAAGTTCTTAGATTTTGACACAAAATTCATCGGTTTGTCCCACTGTGAGGCGCAATCGCGCATTCTCTTGCGCGTCATCGTTTTTGTGAGACAGTATACACATCTGCAGCTATCTGCTGTTGAAACCTTTTTAGTGTTCTTGTACACATGTCTACCTACAATAACGTGTATAAATTTTAATGCACCAATCGTCATTGTTCGGTTTATAACTCTATTTGAGTAGAAAAAAACTTGAAAATTACTCTTTGTTTCATCAATGTTTATAGGTGCTATATACAACAAAAGCAAATCAAATCCATGCTTATTATTTTCGTCTTGAAACACGCTTTCAGTTAAGTACATGCAAAAAATCCTTACTCATACGTGTATTAATTATAATGCTTCGTACAGAGTAGAACATTTCGACGAACCGCGCCGCGAACAGCGCCTTGAACCTTGCTGCGAACCGCGCATTTCGACGAACATTTCGACGAACGTCATTGGGCTGCGCGATGATGCTGCTACTGTCAAGAGACATACATTTTATTCAATATCGAGAGAAATAGAGTTCTTATAGAAAAAGTTTGAGGCAACCCCGCTAAAAACCCGGGAATTCCCGAATCCCGATGCCGGGAACGAGATGGGAAGCCTCGTATCATGTCGGAACGGGATCCCAAAAATCCTGAGTTTTTTCAGAGAATATTCGGGATTCCCGGTGGTGTTCGGGTTTCCCGTGAATTTTTTCGGGATTTCTGCAGGGGTGATTACCGAAAATGTTCAGAATTCACGTAAAATATCAGGGAAAAAAATGCAATGTTTTCATAGCAAGGGCATCTTTAATAATTTGAGACAAATTATAATTTAATTTAATTTACTACAATATATAATTTAAATCACCGATGTCTTTGTTTATAAAAATTTATGTATATTTCTTGACATTTATAAATTATATTATGAATATTTAGGATATGCTATCTGTCCTGCAAACAGATTTGTAAGTGCCAGCCCGTTCGCGTTCGTGCGCGCAAAAATGCGCGCGGCTGCGTTCATGGCACCGTTCGTCGAAATGTTCGTCGAAATGTTCGCCGAAATGTCATTGTAACGTCGTACCGACGTGTTGCGTCGGCTTTGTTCGAACGAGCAAATTCTCGCCGTATATACATATATATATAGCCTTTTCAAACATCCAAACCGAAATCGCGTTCAAATTCTACACATTGGTATATACAGGGTGTCATAAAACTCGTGAAAATCCCGAAAGGGGGTGGTTCCTGAGACCATTCTAAGAGACATTTTCCTTTGCACCAATGTCAACTGCGGCTTTGTTTAGGAGTTATTAACGAAAAACACGGACCAATCAGAGCGCGCCCTGGTCCGGCGCACCACGCCGCGCCGGCAAGCGAGTGTCGGTGGTACGCCGCGACATCGCAACGAACAAGAGTTTCTCGATAATGTGAACCCTCTCCGGTTTCGATGAGCTTTGGATATGTTGTCAAGACCATGATTCTGAACAACATTTCTCTTTAGACTTTTTGGCGATCGGCTTTAGTTTACGAGATAATCGTAAAAAAGAGAAGAAGCAGAAACTGATTGAATTAAAAACTCACGTATTCAGCCGTAAATCCATTTGCTGCTTCGAAATGTGTGTCACTGGGTCACTCGGTGACGAACTGCACAGATGTCTTCAGGTATACGGCAGTACCGAAAGTCAAGGGACGTACGGCCAGGTCGACGAACTGCACAGCCGGTGGTAGAAGGCCTAAGGGATGCGCGGTCAAGTCGACGATCCAGAATTTCACTTTCACTTTCGAATCGATAAATAATTCGTATGTTTATTTCAAACAGATGCCTTGAAATTTTTCCACACTCACAATCACTGTTCACATTTGTGGACCGTCGGCTTGACCGCGCATCCCTTAGGCCTTCTACCACCGGCTGTGCAGTTCGTCGACCTGGCCGTACGTCCCTTAGCTTTCGGTACTGTCGTATACCTGAAGACATCTGTACAGTTCGTCACCGAGTGACCCAGTGACACACATTTCGAAGCAGCAAATGGATTTACGGCTGAATAAATGAGTTTTCAATACAATCAGTTTCTGCTTCTTCTCTCGTTCGGGTAACGTTGCCGTAAGTCGGGTAAAAAGATCCACCCATATGAATTGACAAGTAAAGTTCTTCCGCGACCGACAAAAAGTCTAAAGGAAATGTTGTTCAGAATCATGGTCTTGACAACATATCCAAAGCTCATCCAAATCGGGTAAAAGATAGTACAATCGAGCGATTTACAATTAAAAGTTTTTACATTTATCGCGTAAACTAAAGCCGGCCGACAAAAACTGTAAAGGGAAATGTTGTTCAGAATGATGGTCTTGACAACATATCCAAAGCTCATCCAAATCGGGGAGGATTCACATAATCTCGAGAAACTCTTGTTCGTTACGGCATCGCGGCGTTACACCACGCTCGTCTCCCGGCGCGCCGGGCTGAACGTGCCATCGCGCGTCTAGGTCGCGCTCTGATTGGTCCGTGTTTTTCGTTAATAACTCCTAAACAAAGCCCCGGCTGACATTGGTCCAAATGAAAATGTTGCTTCAAATGACTTAAGGAACCTCCCATTTCCCGGAGTCGAAGGGGTCTTGGGACACCCTGTATATATTTTGGGTCGAGCTTGCTCGTGCCTTTCTCACGTTTCACACATATTACATTGTTATATATATTTTGTTCGAGTTCGCTCGTATTTTCTTACGTTCCACATATATTATTTCGTCATACGCATTTGTTCTTTGTACTGGCTTGCCAGTTCTGTCATATTGGCTCATATATTCTGGCAATTATACTTTCTTGTCTAACTCTATTCTTTTCTACTTCATTTAGCTGTCACCCTATTCCTCGACACTATTCATGCCTCGTCGCGCCGGTAGGAGTTACCAAATCGGGAAATTGGTGCGACAACTCCGAGCCAAAGGCGAGGGTACCGCCTATAATCCCTATCTGGGAATCGCCAAGCGACCCAGGGTCATCCGCGACACCGCCTTTTCGCGTAAAGTCACCATAGTGGACAATCGGAGCACCGGAGCATCCCCGCGACGCGAAGAAAGGAACGTGGAACGCGTCGAAACCCCTCCGCGACGCGAAGAAACGGCCATCGAACGGTCAGACTCCGCGCCTCCTGCTCCGTGGAGGTTGATACCGCTTCAGATCGTCCCGAGTCTTCCTCCATTGGAAAAGATTTGTATAGAGGACCCGCGGTAGAGAATCCTCACTCTACGGTGGTACTTCTAAAGTGTCGTTCCCAGTGACCGGTTAAAAGTGATCGCGAAGGTGTGTGTGCGTGTGGTGGTTCATCGGGTTGTTCGGCCCCGACCTATTCCTCAAATTCCTCAGGCTTCCTATATTCGTTCCTCTAATCCTAAAATTGGTGTTTCAATCGTGTACGTCTGAGCCCAGAGGGTGCTCGGTACCGGGAGAACACTAATTCCCTTCGATCAAATCTCCTGTCACGAAACGAGCAAACCCGCGCGTTCGAAAGGGTTGCACACACCCACATAGTGACACTTCGACCACTGGGAACCGCCACTATCACCGCGTCGTGTGTCATTCCTACGCGGTGTTCACGACGGACGACGTCCGTCTCGGTTCGCATTTATTCCCCTCTTCGCCTTTTCAACAACGACGAACACCGGTATCGGGTCCCTGATCAGACGTGGACGTTACGCGCCACGTGGATCTAAGATCGTCTAATAAATTGCTCGGTTACGTCCCCGCCCGGTCCGCTTCATTCCGTCTGATCATTTCCGACCCGGGACGTAACACATAAAATATACAAAAATTCAAGTCATTTAATCTCGAATCTGATGCTTCGTAGAGACCTGAATATTACATCTAAATAAAGTGCCAACATTTTCTGTATTTCTTTGTGTAGTATACACCGCTGCAGCTCCCATAGTTGTTCGCAAAAAAATCTGGAAATAACACAAATCCGTTCCGATCGCCATTCGTCGAAACGTTCGTCGAAATGTTTGTCGAAATGCGCGGTTTGCGACAAGGTTCGCAGCAAGGTTCAAGGCGCTGTTCGCGGCGCGGTTCGTCGAAATGTTCTAGTCTGTACGAAGCATAACGTATTAAATGAAACGATATTCTAAAAAATTCAGGAGAAGCTAAGCTTATGAATTTTTATTGAACTTCAGCATTTAATTGTGGGATATAGATATGGAATTTTGGAAAATGGAATGCAGAAAATAATGCCTCATTTATCTACTAACAAGTTAATAATACAATTTTACATTTTTCGTTTAGTCAGAAAAATGACTTTTGTCCGCGTTTTTCGCGTTTCAACCAACTGTGAACCGGTCACCACGCCGCACAGTGGTCTGAGAGCGGCAGAAAACGGCAAAAACCCTAGGAAAGCTTTATTTCGGGGAAAATCTCGACAAAAAATGTTTGTAACCGTTCTTGGTCACGAAAAATAATAAATACATTAAAAAATAAGTAATAAATTAATAATAAATAATAAATTTTACACTTAAATTGTGACTATAAAATAAATTTAAAATGAAATATAATTCAATTTAAATTAAAGATAATAAAAAATGATTCCTCTCCATATAAAATAACTACTTAATTTAAAAAACAATAATTTCATGTCTATTAAAATAAAATGAAATAATTTCATGGAAATTTATTATGTACAGTATACAGGTAAGGTTTATTTACATTTTGGTCACGAAAAATAGTAAATAAATTTAAAAATAATTAATAAAATAATAATAAATAATACATTTTACACTTGTTTTATTACATACAGTGGGTAACGGGTTCGCACAGGTTCTTTCAATAGTATGCATTGTGAGAATTGTTAACACGATTATTCAAATATTTCCGATGATCTGACAAAAAATTTTTCAAACGAAAGTTTATCAGTGTTCACTTTCCTACAAACTTCAATACAAAAAATTAAAGAAAAATCTCTTTTTCTATAAAAAATGAAGGTCATCTCAATTTTTTAAACATTAACATATATTTTTTACTTCATAATATTTTAACTGGTATCAAGACGAATCCAACGACCTATAATAATATAACATTAAACCTTCAAATAACGCTACAATAGTTTTGTCAACGTTCGGAACGTCAAGTGTTCCAGAAAGCGGAGCGTTCTTTGACGCGTTCTCACCGACATTTCATGAGATAAAACCCAAAGCCGCGGGTTACCGCAGATGAACTTTGCATTTATTGTTTACTTAGACATCTACAAACGTTATTTTTCCATTGGCACCTTGGCGCAGTTTGGCGCAAGAGAGATACCGTCTTTCAAACTTCATTAACGTTGCTCTTTTCCCCGTTTAATAGCATTATCTGCAAAACTCTCTCTACTCGAAAAAATTAAAAATAAACATTTTTCGCGATTTACTCCGGGTCTTCGTACTTGAAGAAAGTCAGAAAAGAAAACATTATTTACATTACTATTTTTACAGGCTTATACGGTTTCTTCAAACATGCGCTTGAATTTATGCTGAAAACTAGGTATGCTTAGCACGGCCAACTTTAAGACGTTCTACAACAAAGTGAATTTGGATTTTGAACTGATTCATCCTAGAAATGTTTGAATTTACTCTCCTACTAGTCAAAAATATAAAAAATTTGGTTTTTTAAGAAACTTGAAAATATGGGGTTTTTGTCGCTTTCAGACCACTGTGCGCCGCTATCATCTGCGCCTCCTTCCTCGCAGCTCTTATCACCGCTCCACTATATACAGTAGCACTTAATTATATTGGTTTGTTTTCGCCGTGCTGCTATTATCGATGCTCGCCGCTCTGCTATAACTGCACTCTAAGTAGCGCATTCTGCCGGCAGAATCCTGCCCGGTTTATTTAATTTGTGCACTTTTCGCGTCAATTCGCGTTACAGTTTGACCGTCCTGTTAAGCCAGGTACGGTGTTCGGTGGCAATGTATGTAAACATAAGATGTGAACACTATCTGGTAAAGTTAGTTTCATTTCGAATGTCGTTCGTATCGCACGTATTTAGTTGTGAAAATGCCACGTGGAGCTAAAAATACATCGTTTGATGTACGTCACCTTATTATTTACAATCGCGAGAAAGGGAAATCATATCGAGAAATCGGTATATTATTACAATTGAGTAAGAGTACTGTAGTACTGTAGCGGACATCAAACGAAGATATAATCGTGATGATAGAATTGAATCGATTACTCAGAATGGTCGCCCAAAACTACTTGACGTTCGTGCCAAACGTAATATGATTAGAAAAGTGAAAAATGATCCTAAATTGTTGTTGGGGTGTCGCACACTCCGAGTGTGCAGTACTGGTTAATTCCATCCACAGTGCAAAGTACTTTGTTTTTTAATCTCGTAAGGTTTCCACTCGGTAAGGTATACTGCAGGTGGCAATAATGACGGTAGAAGGTATTGTACCATTTGTCCGTTAGCTTAAGGCTTAAGCCCATAAATTTTATGACAGGCAAAGTCAGGCACTGGTTTATTCTAAAAAAATAAGGTTAGCGTAAAAATTTTTTTCTTTGATGAGTATGAATTACTTTATGACCACCGTCCGACGAAAACAAGAAGGAAAACACATGGCCAACACGTGCTGGATGGGAATTCGCCATACTAAATTATAATGTACCAACTCAGAAATCGTAACAATAGATTGCAACGTTGCCCGAAAAGGCGTGGTGCGTTGCCCGCTGATTTGTTTATGTTCCGAGCAGTCCAATACACTGCCCCGTACGAGCGATAGAGGATCAGCAGTGGGTTAAGATATTATACACCTGTGACACAGATTTAAAATAGTATCTGCCACAGTAAATATTCGTATATTAGATTTGATAAAGGTTCGTGATCATAGTGCAAAAGGAATTAGTCCCACATTTGCACAGATTGATGTGCAAAAAGATAACTAAATATACAGCGACAACCATTATAATATTCGCACGTCTCAAAAAAACGATAACTCTGTTACTATTGGACTATGCGATATGAACTTTTTTGGGAAGCTACAACAATTAGTATACTACAGGATGTGAAAAGAAATATTCACGGTTAACTTGTAACAGACCTGCACTAAGCAAGCCTGTTACGAACAGCTGATCCCCGGAATAACCCGAACTTCCCCGAAATCCACCGAACCACGCCGATACAAACAACACTCCGCCGAAACGCCCTGATCCAAGTGTCACACGTCCAAACGCCAAAACATACTCAAAAACCCATAGAAAAACAGTAGAACACACCTTACCGCACCACTACCCCGCGCCTCCAAACGATCCATCTTGGGGAACCCCAGGAACAGAACAAATCATCGCAGTCCTGCTTAGGAGACCTAAGCCTACACCGCGCACCAGGTACCCGATCCTCCGACGAAGACGTCGCAGCCAGCCCGCCGAACCACCGTTCCTTCAACGAGACGTTGAAACCAGCCAGCCGGAATCTCCAGCCGCCTTACACCGTTGACACCGCTCCTGTGACGAGACGTCACCTCCTGTACCGAGCCACCGTTGACACCGCTCCCGTGACGAGACGTCATCCTCTGCACCGAATCTTCACCGACACCGTTCCGGTGACGAGACGTCCCCTCCTGCATCGAACCTCCACCGACACCAATCCCGCGACGAGACGTCGTATCCTACACCGAAACACTTTCCTCAACTACCTCTCCACTAAGTAAGATACTGCGATCTCCGAATCGTCGTCATAGCATCTTCGAGGTAGCGAGCACTGAATTATTAAGGAAACGTCGTTTTGTTCATTTCACACCTTCACACCACGTCTTCCCGCTCCGACTCACCCTGCGTCACCAAGCGAACCCCGACACGGCGAGTTATTCACACACTGAGGAGACTCCGTTCCGAACAACTGATTCCGCCAGAAATCGGCCCCGTTACAAACTTCTCTCCGTTCCAAGTTTCAAGGAAAATTTCCCAAGGAAATGTTCATAAATGTCCTATGTTCATAAATACTTTGGCAGGTCAAAAGTAGGATACATATGATTCATATAGAACCACACAACGTTCTTTCCAAATTTTCAATATGGGTCCATCTAAAAAAGTTGCGAAACACAACTTTTAGTATGTCCTCTGCAATTCGAACCAATTGCAAATGATTGTTCCAACTTTTCAAACAACATCCAAGTCGCAAGGTCCAATATTAAACAAGCCATCGCACAATTGAGTGTTTGGCCCGAAAAGTCAGGAAAAAACTATTTCAGCGTTATTTATGGGCTCAAGGTCGTAATATAGTAGGTCGTTCAATTCGCTATCGTCAGCCTTAACATTATGAAATCGAAAACGCATTTCCACATTTCAAATATCAAAATGGTTGGAAAACCTGGAAAAAATTATTTTTATACACGTTAAATTATGGTGAAATGATGTATGATTTATTATTGTAATACTAAATATGTAGATCACGTAACTGTTCAATAAATACATATTATTACTTATTATTATTAGTAAATAATATTATTTTTATATATTTCTGCGCGTCCACCGTCAATGTTTTTCAGAACGGCAACGTACTGAACGAACCAGAACGTTCAGAACCTCTACCGGAGTTGTTTGACGAATTGTTTCACCGTCCAGTTAAATTCCTTAACAACGTATTCTTCACCTAATTAACACGACGAATTCTGAAAAGTTCTAGGTAATAGCTATTTAAATAAATGTTATATTCTGCCTTCGTGCCGTCCGGTTTCTAGCACAGTATTCTCGAGGAGAATACCTTCCGGTTTGCCGGTGGGCATTGGCATAGGCATCTCCTGAGGTGTAGAGGGGAGTAAAGGGTACTAGGAACCCCTGGGGTTAGGGTAGCAAGTGACACGATTTTCGGCACTTGGCCTTTGTTCGTGCATCTCGAACCCTTCTCGGGTTACCGTAAAACCGGAACGGTAAGCTATGAACACGCAAAACCGGGCCGGCTGCCGAGCCGGTGAACTATGAACCAACCCTTATGCGCGCGTAGATACCCGTCCAAAATCGAGCATTTTGCTTACTGCGTAGGAGACTAATTCATGTCTATGTATAGCTAGTAAATTTTCAATTTGTGACCAACGAGACAGTTTTTGGTGAATAGGTAATACCCACTTTAAATCATGAAATAATAATTCGTTACCTTCTTGAAAAACTTGTAATTTTATGTCGTCACTGATCACAATCCGTGTTTTAAATACCAAGAAATCAGAAGTATCACTGCATACAAAAATGGAAAACTAACTTTTTGAATTTGTTATTTCAATACTTGAACGGTTTGAAATTACAAGCTTTTCTTCATAATCGCTTTATGAAATTTAAGGAATCGCTAATTAAATCAGGATCAATAAATTCTCTAACTAAACTTTTATGGTTTTGAATAATTCTTTCTCTGCGCTCTACTGAACGGCCAGAGATGCTGCCATAGCCTTTAGGTCTTTCCTCGACACCTTGCCAGTAAAAGTATGAGGTAGTGTTGGTATAAACTGCACACCCGCGCGTAGTTTATAAGCATCCGGAAATTTATTCTCCACAAACGATATCAATTCCTCTGCGGTCACCTGAAAATTACAATAGGCTCTTATGTTCAACTTGTGAATTTCTTTTACGGTACCCTCAGAATTGTTCCAAATAATTGAAAAAAAGTCTGTGTAAAGTTTGTGCTCGGTCGGATAACGGGAACAAAGGTCGCATGTTGAATGTAAAATTTTGAGAAATTTAGGATATATACATATACTAAATATTAAAATAGAAATAATAAAACATAATTGTATAGGGTTAAAGCACGGTGCATTGTACAGGTGTGCCGACTTCCCTAAAAAAAACTGAGGCAAATGAGTCGTAATTCTCTGGCCGCCGCCAGACGGTTCATGGTCCCAGGTACTGTACATGTGCGAATGAGATTGCGCTGCTGAATACACACAATCACACTCATTCGCACACGTACGGTACCTGGAACCATGCGCCGTCTGGCGGCGGCCAGAGAATTACGACTCATCTGCCTCCAAATTTCAGCATTAAAGAGATGTTAAGTCGGCACACCTGTATAATGCACCGTGGGTTAAAGTACGAATGATGTGTGTGTATTATATATATGTACATGTGTGTATTATAACAAATAACCCTATGTATAGTTAAATTTATAAAATAGAGAATCGGAACAGAAGAATTCTAAAATTGTAATTGCCAACGAATTGTAGAAAGAAGATCAGATCGAAACGAGCTTTCGCGAGAAACACGTCTGTCAACGATTGGTTATCCGTTTGTCATGTTTTACAAATAAATACGGCTTATTCCTTACAATTATATTTGTGTTTTGAAACCGATGTGTACGCTTTCTTTAGATGTTCCCACAATGCTACCAAATACAAATTTTTCACTGTCATAATTATATGTAGTATAACTATAAGAATTCATCACAAAATATAGTGACTTTTGTAAGAAACGATAGAAAATGGAGACGATCCGAAGTGCCCATGAAGCGGGGATGGTCGAGTAATAGAAACTGAAGATACTAACCAGATGCAGTGTCTTCAAGTCTCAGGGGGATTGCGACGAGGGATAAGCACTTGAGGAGGCTGCTTAACCCAGGAAAAACTAATGAAAGCATCAACGATCCTGCAGGAGTGGGGATTGATGGGGAGGATCTATCCCGTGAGGACAAGAGTCAGCTCAGCATTCTTGTCGAATCGTTCAGATATTGTAACACGCAGAAGTTGTAAAGGTTGAGATAGCCTCATCGGAGTAAGAAACATTCGCCGAATCTATCATCCATCCATCTAGCTATAATCCAATGTATTTTTGCGGCCCAATTTTGTGAGGTCACGTAACTCCATTACCATTTTTAGTTCACCTATTTGCATGCAAATGAAGCGATTCAGCACGCGAAACAACGATTCAGAATAGAAATAGACTTATTTACTTATTTGCGGCATGAACCCAGTCAGCCAGGCCTGCCTCGAGTAGAAATCGAGCACAGCCTAGCGAGCAGATGGCGGGCATTATCCTGTCCGAACGACGCTCGAAGCATAGGATGTTCGGAATCTGCTTGATTCTGCCGGACACACCCTGTTAGCAAAAAGCGCTACCTCTGCTGACGCAGCTGCGTGGTATTCTCCTGGCAGTGTCTGCCCGGCAGAAGCTTCCGGGCAAATGGACGGCAGCTCGGTCCTGGATTCTGCCTCGCCGTAAGAGGGCAGCACGGTTATACAGGGCAGGTCGCACTAATATTAGTGCCACCGACGAGAAAGATAAGAACAAGCGTGGAACTGGGCCTCGAGGGACGAAGAACTCAGGAACAATACGAAAAGTGGAGGCCCTTAGTTCATCATAGGCCCGGGCATTAAAATGCTTGGCAGAGGAGCGCACAGTGGTCTGGAGACCCTGTTTTCGTGGCCAATATTATTTTAGCATTATTTCAAGAGTTAATATCATAGTATTGTAGGTCGTTGAATTTGTCTTGACGTCAGCTATATGATTATGCAATAAAAAATATATAGTGACTGTACAATGTGAAGGTAGTTCTGTCCGTTTACGTTGAGCGCTGGTTTTACAATGAATTCGTGGGAGCCGTTTGGGCATTATAATGAGGCTCCCCTTCTCTGGTACTTCTAATTGTAATTGCGATACCAACTCCGTCGCTTTTGCTTAGTGGTCTAGGGGATGACCTTATGCCTTCCCTCGCACTATGCGATTCATATTCTCAGATACCTAGCTCTGAGGTGCCTAGTGGTCTAGGGGATGACCTTATGCCTTCCCTCGCACTATGCGATTTATAATCTCAGGTAGCTAGGCCTGAGTTCTCTGGAGGCCTAGGGAGACCTTTTGTCTTCCCTTTCACGCGGGTAACCCAGCGATCATAACCACCACTCAGCCACCCACGCGCCTAGCCTAACATCGTTAAGAGTTGGCTCGTGTCATTATTTCGATAACAATAGCATTCTTTCTCGAACCAGCCCTGCCGTTTTACATATACAGGGTGCGCCATTTGTAGGTACCATATGTTAAATGCTTATAAAATAGTGAAAACGTAATTAAATCGAGTTCGGTGTGCGATATTTATTTACTTTGGTTTATACCAATACAAAAAATTCATTTTTTAAATACAACGTCGGGCAAGTAATCACCTTTATGAACGACGCAAAAAAATGCTCGTTTTTGGGCATTTCCCATAACTTTTTGCAACGTTTCGGGCATTATTTCCGTTATTTCCTTACGGATTGCATCTTTCAGCTCCTGGAGGGACCGCGGCGCGCCAACATAAACTTTTGACTTTAAATATCCCCACAGAAAAAAGTCTGGAGCAGTCTAGAGGCGTCAAATCCGGCGAACGTGGAGGCCAATTGTAATCGCCATTTTTCGAGATTAAGCGATTCGGGAACAATCTTCTGAGGAGAGTCATTGTGCTGGTGTTAAGTTATTCATGGTGAATAATGGTATGAAATGAGCTGTCAAATACGCTAGAATATTCTCCGGAATGTTTACGAATAGCAATTGTTTTAGCGTTTAACATATGGTACCTACAGACGGCGCACCCTGTATTTGATAGAAAATTACCATATCTCTATAGTATACAGCATTTCTTACAATGATCTCGCAAAACTCCAAATATCGCCACCTTCTCGCTACAATAGTGAACGCTCTTAATTCTATCCGCAACAGTGACGTCTAAAAAATAGGGGTGGCCTTGATATTTGAAGAAAAAAAATTTTTTTCGAAATTTTTTATATTGACGTTTATAGAAAACTGAATGCTGATTAACTTTTGTTGAAACCGGTTTTTTGTCAGATCATCACATATAACTGAAAAATTGTGAACAATGCTTCTCGAAAGTAGTTTTTTCTTGGCTTACATTAAAAAGACGTACATACTAACATTTTTCAATATTTCTAAGCATCAAGTAATGCTACCAATATGAGTAATATATATACATATATACAGGTGTCCCAAAATTCGTGAAAATCCCGAAAGGGGGTGGTTCCTGAGACCATTCTAAGAGACATTTTCCTTTGCACCAATGTCAACTGCGGCTTTGTTTAGGAGTTATTAACGAAAAACACGGACCAATCAGAGCGCGCCCTGGCCCGGCGCGCCAAGCCGCGCCGGCAAGCGAGTGTCGCGGTACGCCGTGACATCGCATCGTGACGGCGCGGCGGCCCAGGGCGCGCTCTGATTGGTCCGTGTTTTTCGTTAATAACTCCTAAACAAAGCCGCAGTTGACTTTGGTGCAAAGGAAAATGTCTCTTAGAATGGTCTCAGGAACCACCCCCTTTCGGGATTTTCACGAATTTTGGGACACCCTGTATATTATGATTTTTGAATTACTAATTCTGATTCTAATTCTATATCCTCCAAATATTCAAGCATGGGCAAATCATATTCGTCCTCTTCTTCAAAATCTTCGTTGTCAATTGGTTCCGTTTCCAAACATAAAGGAGACAATAAGGACAATACCTCAGATGGTAGACTTGATTTTTTTGCATATTTTTGTCTTCGTTTCTTTAAGCTTATGCTTGATATTAGAGGATCCGATGTTACCATGGCTCTGTTAAAAATTTTCAAATAAATAAAGAATTAAATATAACTGAAAAATAACTAAAAAGAAGAAAACCAAACAACTTATAATGATTTAAAATTAACAACAGTTATGCCTACCTATAGAATATAACTGAAAAATAACTAGAAAGAAGAAAACCAAACAACTTATAATGATTTAAAATTAACAACAGTTATGCCTACCTATAGAATATATCGTGCAAATTATTTTTCCGACTATCCTTTCGTGCATGAAATTCTCTGTCACATTTGTAATATTTATTCTTAGATTCGGATGCTTCTTCGCTTAGACAACCCGGAGGTAATATACAATGTTCCAAAATTTGTTTTCCATGAATTAAAACTTCATGTACGGTTGGTGGCATTGGGTACCACGGATATTTGTTTTTAAATATCTTGGCTGTTTCCAAACAAAATAAATCAAACTTTTCTGCATTTATAGGAAATTGAGAAGAAATGGTAATTAAAATTATTTTCATTTTATGCAATAAATTATTATCTACGCCTGTTATTTCTTCTAATATTTGGATATCTTCAAATGCTCGACTCATTTGTATTACCACTCCCTTGTTTTGGCTTGTCTACGTTTAATGCCAATTTTTCCCAAAACATATTCTGGATTTCTTTTTTTCGACGAAGAAACTCTACCTTTTCTTCGTTTTGTTTTATTTGCCATTTCTTTATTTTTATCCTGTATGAAATATGTATAATACATTCAAAAAAACGTATCCACGCATGGAGTGGACTGAACCCATATTTTAAACTGTCTGTATCTTTGGGTGTAAATTCTTCCGCCCGAAAATCATCAATTTGTAACACTTGTTTAGGTGTTGCTTTACAAATGGGGCAAGATTGCGACGGTTTATTTTGTGTTAATATATTTAGTGTTTTTCCATCAATTAATGTTAACATTAAGGTAAATTTAATTCTTAACATTGTATTGTTATATACTAAATTAAAGTACGATATATTATTAATTTGCTGGTTTATATCTTCATTTTCTTTCAAGACCACTTCCGCAGTTTCTTTGACAAACTGAATTTTTATAGGCCTGCAAAATCTGACGGAATTAGGAGTTTCATTATTCCATAATATTGTTTTATTTCTTGCTATGAGTCTCAAAGGTATTAGCGTACTGACAAAGAGGGAAAAATCGGCCCCCGCCAAAGCTTGTGATTGTTCAAATTTTTGTTTATACATTGATTGGCCACTACTGCCATCAAATCCATAACTAAATAACATTTCACATTCCAGTACATTATTATTATTTTGTGGAATGGTATTGTCAATCACTTTTGTTTGCAGCGACACTATTCTTTTTGTTGTATGTTGTAAAAGATTCCCTAATGGTACGTATGCAATTATGTCAGTAACTTCGATTCCAAAAGGTACGCATTTTTTCTTTGCTTCAATGAGAGCATCGTATGTCGGATATATGTCAGAATTGCTGAGTCTATTCTGTATCCTTATATTCACGTACACTCTTTTCGATAGATTATTATCGTAAAAAAAGGCTAATGCTTCATCTACAGTTATAGGAATTAATTCCTTTTTATCGTCCGAAATTGATTGTCTCATTTTCTTCGCCAGTTGGGGACTGTTGGTCAAACTGTCTAAAACAGTGGCCACATCTATGTTACCCCTTTTCCGTGCAGTCATGCCCGTTGCTTGTACTATTAAATTTAAGTCCTGATCCATTTCGTTCGAAAGCATGGATGCTTCTCGTCTTTTTGATCTTGTTGATTTATTTTCGTATGGAAGACGAGGACGTCCTACAGATGTTGAAGCTTCAGGACAGGGATTTTCATTTATACATTTGTCAACCATAAAATGTTGTTGCAACCAGTTATGATGCTTTGTTTTAAAGTTTTTTAATGCACGATGAGAACTTTTCCATTTTATAGCTACATTATTACAAAAGTGACGAATTCTCTCCTCAGTTGATTTTTTGTATGCTTCATTAACATTGTGTTCTAACATTGTGTTAAATATAAAAGCAGACACAGCAATTGCTTTCCTGTTCGGATGGTCTATACTGTGCCATATATTAAAAAGGTCTTCATTTTTAAAGCAATACTTATCTACAAATATCGAAATAAAGATAATAATAGAAACAACAAATAAAAAGTAAAAATAATTAATCTTCCGTGAACAGAAAAATCTGGTGGCGATCAAATGAATAAATTAAACTTACTTGGAAATCTTTCCGACATTATTATACAGAATTATTTGAAACAATAGTACACTTTACACTGTATGAAAAACTAGACTATATAACTGAACTATGAATTATATATGTATAGACTATGTATAATGTATAATATAACTGTAATTATATAACTGAGATTAAAATACACAAAAAATTTAATAAATTCGTCCGCTAGGAGAGATGTTTCTCTGTTCACTTCGAATACTGCACTAAAAACTAATGTGAACAATAGAAGCATCCTCAGACCAAACCGATTTCTATTGTTTATAAAACAAAACACTAAAGCGAACAAGACTGGCGTAGAAAAAACATATACATACATTGTACTTCCCGGCTGCTATGCAAGATTCAAGTGGAACTGCGTATCCAGGCGTGGAATAACCGCGGGCCCGTATTTGTTAAAATCCGTTTATAGTTCAAGATTGCGGGAGATTGCAGTTAAAATTTACATGACCTTCTTAGTAAATGTTCAAGCTTTCATATAAAACAAGTCTGATGCTTAGCGGTCTTAAACGTTTTTGTATAATTCTTTTCAAAGTTTGAATTGCTATTAATTTACGCTATTCGTGTATGGACTGAACAATGCATAAAAATGGATTAAATATTTGAAATGCGCTTACTAACATATATAAAATCATCATTAAAATCTATTTCTGATATTCGATGATTGAAATCTAAAACGTTTTATTTTACTTTGAATTTTCTGACTTTGTCTTTAGAACGCTGTATCTCATCACAGAATCATCTAAAATGAATAATATTTTGGATTTGGGAGGTTTGAAGGGTTGTTACTATATAGGAAAAAAATTTTTTCAATATATAAAAGTTGAAAAATTGAATTTTGGCCACGAAAACAGGGTCTCCAGACCACTGTGGAGCGGTCCATTAAACGTCCCGGGAGTGGGTGTTTACGGAGGTTTTCCCCCGGTTTTAGCCTTCCCCTTAACGAAAAAAAGCAGCTACTGCCGGGCAGATGCCGGGTCTTTCTACTAGCAGCAAGCGTTGCCTCTGCTGACGCAGCTGTCCGGCCAAAACCGAGCATTTGGCTTACTGGGAAGATTTTAGCACAAACTCGTCTAAATCCCGTGAAATGAAATTGGATGCATTGGATGTTGATGATAGGTATGTCCTTGTACCTAGTCGATGCTATTATTATATCTACTAGCGTGATTTCCTATATTTTATAGAAATCTCGCCCAGTGTATACAGGGTGAGTCCGAAGAAACAGAACACTTAAATATCTCCGTTACTTTTCGTTGTACAAAAAAACTGCTTAAGACAAAGTTACACTGTTTGAAGGGCCACATGTAACGGTGTAAGGGAAAAAATTTTCGAGGTCATTTTTTTATCAGATTCCAAGATCATCGATATTTTTTTAAATGGAATGAAGTATTTTTTAATACATCAATCGATGCAACTAGACATACGTTATAAAAAAGTACTAACCTATGTATGTCAAAAAGTTAGTACTTCACGAGATATTTCAATTTAAATAACTTTAATACACCATTACTGTCATATTAAGACGTTACACAAGTAAGTAAACACTAACATCAATTTCAATGTCAATCTTTCAATTCCAACTTCAATTTCAATATCAACTCTTCAACTTCAATTTTTACATTTCAATTTTTCAATTTCAACTCTTCAATTTACATTAGCAAGTAAACGCTAACGTCTTAGTACGACAGTAATGGTGTTTTAGAGTTATTTAAATTGAAATATCTCGGAAGCTACTATCTGTTCAACATACATGGTTTAGTACTTTTTTATAACGAATGTCCAACTGCATCGACTGATGTATTAAAAAATACCTTATTCGATTTAAAAAAATATCGATGGCCTTGAAATCTTGTAAAAAATGACCTTGAAAATATTTTCCCCTAACACCGTTACATGTGGCCCTTCAAACAGTGTAACTTTGTCCTAAGAAGTTTTTTTGTACAACGAAAAGTAACGGAGATATTTAGGTGTTCTGTTTCTTCGGACTCACCCTGTATTAGTAAATTAAGATAGTTATAGCAGGTAATCATACTTCTCTATCTGGCCTCTTGCTGACAAAAGCAATGGGATGTTCATCGTCTGTAGGATGAGGTATACTAACGACTCCAACTTCGGAAACCGCCGGATGTGTTAGCAAGAGATCCTCGATTTCAGTTGGTACTATTTGATGTCCCCTATACTTAATGATCTCTTTTATTCTATCGATGATAAACAACTCCCCCTTCTCATTATAGTAAGCCAGATCACCCGTGTGCACCCAACCTAGAATTAAAATAAGAATAATCTCATAATGCTTTTCATTTTCAGGATGTCAAAATGTTATGCGAGATATACTCGCGAGATAGACAACAGATAACGATAATACGACTTTCAATTGGGCAGGCCAAGGTTAGGATGACCGCTTACGGACAATGTGAAATAATGGTATATTTGTTTCAGGAGCAAAACGTTCGGCGTGTCGAAAAGTATTTTCGACTTTCTAAGATGATTAAAAGACTCGCATCCAAACGCGAGAGGAAAAATTGAATATCAGAATTTATTTATATTATTAGAGAGAGAGAGAGAGAGAGAGAGAGAGAGAGAGAGAGAGAGAGAGAGTCCATGGTAGCCTATATTTTGCTATTTATTTAAGAGAAATCTTACTAGTTTAATCTAGTCATAAAACTAGATTATTGTTATGCATTTATAATTATTAGTAATTTCGACTTACTGTAACCATTTGTGAAGTAAATTTAATTGTTACATTTTTTTAACTGCTCTGTGGAAATGTAAGTTTGCACAAAATTTTTCAGAAGAGTCTACATTCGACGAGTACCATTTAAGGATGTTCTGGAGGTATATGTATAAAAACGCAACAAAATTTTTGAAAATTTGACAAGATATAATTCTTACTAATTTAATGCAATTACCAAAGTTTGGGTTGGCGATTCACTGCACCGTTTAAGAATTATAGCAACTTAACTTAACTTCAGTTGCAAAAGCAACTTAAAGTTTGCACATTTTAACACATCTTTTTATGGAGAATTCATAAAATTCGACTTCAAGCCCTATTTAAACCTTGAAAAAACGCAACTAGAAACTCCAGTTTCTTTTTATATGTAGTAAAAATTATGTAATTAATTATGTTCAAAATTTATTAGGATTTACTAAACAGTTACAAAGCAAAAAAATTATAAACTGTTACAAAACGTCAAATTTATCGTGTTGTCTCTCACTAGCATGGAAACGCAACAAGTGTAGACCACTAAATATAGCTACAGAGGGTACACTATTCGCAAAAGTTTAATGCAAAATATACTCATGAATGGCTTTCATTGCCATGTATTGATGGATTTCGAATTTCTTGTACTTTTGTCTCCCATTGAACCTCCAGGGGGAACTATACCCTACTGAAGTAACTAGAAAGAAACTAGAATCTTACTAGATTTTGGGTCGAAACATGGGTGTGCGCGCCTCGACTTTTTGTCCGTATTTGAGCATATTTTGGGCTGGGTGAGGACTCATTCTGTAGAGCAGGGATGGGCATTTTTGCCTCAATTGAGGCAAGACTGTCCACACCACAGCACCCACTGCCTCCCACCAGCTCCACCGTTACCATGGAGAAACAACGCGCTTCGCCCGTAGCGAGCAGTGCGCATGTCTGGCGAAGGCTTCGCGCATCGCGGTCTATGCGACGAAGGCGCGCGTTGCATGGAAGAGAGGTTGGTGGGAGAAGCAGGCGTTTGAGGGGCCCCACCCGTGCCCATCCCTGCTGTAGAGGAAGGTTAAATACAGACCGCTCTTCTCATGATTTAGCGAGATTATGTTTATATCTAATAACGTGAGTGCCCAAAGTAAAGACAAAATCGAGAAAAATAACCGCAGATTTCAATGTATTTTTCTGTCTCAAAGAGACTGTTTTGACTGATATGATGAGAATAGCGCGCCGTGATGAACCTTCCTCTATCAAATGAACCTTTGTGTAGCTCAAAATATGCTCGTATAAGGACAAAAAATCGATTCCCGTGATTTCATTCACATTAGCATAGATTTCCCCACGAAGACAGAGGTCCGCTCTGATGCAGAGCCAGTCTAGAGCCAATTTTAGTTCAGTTCGTTTAGACGAGATGGCGCCTAGTCAGGAGGACTGTAGGTTTTGTGGCCACTGATGAATAATGGCACACCGCGCCTACTCGCGGAGGTCCGGAAGGATATATCACCGTTGGTTCGAAAGGCCAGGAACAAAGAACAACTCGATGAGCTTGACGCCTACGTCGTCGTACCTCGGCGGTCCAAACGAGAGAGAGAGTCAACATGGCGGACGGCTAGGCGCGCTCACCGCGTCGCCTAACCCCCACTCGACCGAAACAGGGGAGGGGGAATCCACGATCCCCACATACTCCCCCCCGAGTGCAACGACACTTTATTAACAAATCTATTATGTACAAAATTTACAACATGTGTAAGAGTTGATTGCTCTGTATATACAAAATTTACAAGAGCGCAACGCGCACAACGCGCTATAGCAATGCAAAGACGTTTGACACAACGTGTCGATGAAAAATTCTGCCGCGACGCCAAACATGAGGCGGACACGGGACGTACGGTCATATATGCGCGAACCCTGAAAGCGCGGACGCAAAACGCGATCACAATGCGCGGTTATAAACGCGGACCCAAAACGCTCGGTCTTTCGACAGAAGGAATTAATAAACACGGTGACGCAGTACTCGCCAATTCTGACGCTGTGCCCATGCACATAGCCGTATAAAGCGGTACATATATACGTCATGCGGCGCGAGATATTAAAATATGTAGCGTACATAACTAACTACCATATACCGCGCACATTGAAATAGCTCACATCGCAAACTAATAACTACCGCGCAACGCGCGGCCACAGAAAAAGGAAACACGGGAACATACAGGCAAGCTATACAAACAATGTCCGTGACCCTGCAAGAACTGCGTACAATAACATGGCAGAAGCCAAAAAAAAATACGCGCGCACATTCCTGAAACGGCGGACACCGCAACGCGGGCCAAAAATGGCGGACGCCTAAACGGAACGCGCAAAACTAAATATGCGTTAATAAAATGGCGACACGTGCGAAACGATCTGGCGGACGTCGGGATACCCCGCGCAAAGTAGCGCCCCGAGGAACCGCAAGCGCAAAAAAATTGGCGAATGCCGAAATGAAACTTGTGATACAACGTACCGGCGAATAACGGAAAACGCGCAATTATCGTTCGCACGCCACAAACGCACCTTACGCACTGAAAACACACACTATGGCGGCCTGACGGCGGCCATGATGACGGGTGGCCACCTGACCCCAGCAATATGCTGCTCCTCGGTAGGACGAAACTCATCCCATGTGGAAAATCTCTCACTTAGGCTGCGGGCTTCAACGAAGCACAGCAGCAGCATTTGGTCGACAATGTCGCCGCGACTCCCCATTTTACGTCGCTGATCAGCAAAAGGCGCCGGTATCGGTGGCTTCACGCATCCCACGATGCAAAAATTTCTCCAACAGAGACTTTGAGCCGGAACCACGAACCAGCTGCAGCAGGAACAATTCCATGGAGTGTTTTACCAAGCAAGAACTGCTGAATGAAGACGCACAGAAGTGCGACTACGCTCCTTACACACGAGGCTGGAATCCTCGTGGCCGATTAATGGCCGCCGTTCGACAATGTCGAAATTCGAACCACGATGCAACCCGATCACGTCGGGGTCACCAATGTAGGTTTTGTGGCCACTGATGAATAATGGCACACCGCGCCTACTCGCGGAGGTCCGGAAGGATATATCACCGTTGGTTCGAAAAGCCAGGAACAAAGAACAACTCGATGAGCTTGACGCCTACGTCGTCGTACCTCGGCGGTCCAAACGAGAGAGAGAGCCAACATGGCGGACGGCTAGGCGCGCTCACCGCGTCGCCTAACCCCCACTCGACCGAAACAGGGGAGGGGGAATCCACGATCCCCACAGGACTGTCAATCAGTGCTGCGAAATTGTGCAACATTTCACTGCTGCACTGCTATCAACGTGGAATCATAGCAAAACTGACACAGATGAGTTAGATATTCTCATCGGTGGCACTAATATTAGTGCGAGCTGCCCTGTGTAACGGCATTCGCGACGAGCTGAATAGAATATGGAAATAGCAAGCAACTCCATCTCGTGTTCATTAGGCAGTTGCGTGTTTATCAATGTTACCAAACTTTTTTTTTGCACAGAGGTTTATAACATTGATAAATAGTTCCTTTCTAGTTACAATCCGAGGGTATAGTTCCCCTTAATAGGAATATGCAATGATATAATTCAAGTTTAAGGCAGACTTTACTACATACCAGTAAAGTCAATATTGTTGTACTCACCATCTTTAGATATGCTCTGCATTGTTGCCGTTGGATTTTTATAATATCCTTTCATCACATTGGCTGATTTGACACAGAGTTCTCCCTGCTGATTCGGACCTAGAGTTTCTCCTGTCTGGATATCAATGATCTTCATCTCACAGTTAGGGTTCACTGTTCCACAAGAA
Organism: Lasioglossum baleicum; assembly: GCF_051020765.1. NCBI lineage: Eukaryota > Metazoa > Arthropoda > Insecta > Hymenoptera > Halictidae > Lasioglossum > Lasioglossum baleicum. Next base: position 5,503,598 of record NC_134945.1, read on the forward strand.
CCGCTGGTACCACCTGGCAATTGTGTTGCAACCATTCCGGACGTTTCTGTCATACCTAGAACAAAAGTTTAATTGTATTATTAAACAATTTCATTACTACGCGATCTTGATTTAACTTGTTTTAAACAAAAATCCAAATCACTTTTTACATAAAGCGTCGATTGAAAAATATCCGTTTGAACGCACTTTTATTCAAAATATTGCTATTCACGAAATAAAACCTCACATTTACATGAGAAACGCCGCTTTTGTAAGGGTGATTCAGCTAAGTCTGCCAGTCGAATTACTTGTGAATTGTTTGTTGTTATTTGTATGGTTTCAAAGTAGCATACAATGTAGTAAATCTTTAGATCTTTTCCATTTTGCTTTTTTTATCGAGATATGAATGCCACATTGAGTTTCTTTGTTTGTAAAGGATAAATTTTATTCTTTTCGTTGAAGAGAGAATTGAATCCTGAATAAACAACTATAATCCTCGCTTATCCGAACTTATCGATCGAATATGCAAATGTATTAATTGTAATGGCAGCGGTAAATTTGAAAACATCCACCATAATATCGATTTAGGAACGGTCGATCGATGTATTCAAACGTGTCTACAGGTTTGGTGTTTCAATGTTTTCAGTTTTTGTTCGAGTTCGATACGGTCACTTTGACTTTAGTATGTTTCAAACCAGCAACTGATACACATCATTTTTCAATGTTCATTTTTACATTATAAAGTTATTATAGCAAGTACGTACCAAGACCAAGTATGATCATTTTCATTTCTTATCATTGAAATTTACATTATAAATATATTTTTGTTTAGAAGCAAATTTCCACCTTTGATAAAGGTTCAAAACGGAACCAAAACGTCAGGAAAGAAGTAAAATTTTGCTAAATTGCTATATTAGTAATTGATCGAAACGGTAGCACCGAAAGCATTTATAAATTTGATATTCAACATTTACGATCGATAACTGAAATTATTTTATTAGTTATGTAGCGGCAACTTCCTACATGCGCCACGAGAGGGACAGGAGTCGAAAGACCTTTCCCGCAAGTACTCGGTTCCTCAATGATTTGTATGTATACAGTCCTCAACCGCCTTCCGACATCCCAACCGTCTAAGGCAGGGCCCGCTAGATAGCCTTATTGATGAGTCCTCTAGCGGGCCTAGGACGAAACGCTCTCCTTCCTTTTTCCTCCTCTCTCTCATATTTAGATCTCCCACATTGGTGACCGCGACGTAGGACAGAAACGCAAGACGGAGACCGACCGGAGGAAAAAACGGACGAATACAACCAGGAGCCCAACAACAACATCAAGGAGGATGGAGATTCTACTGCAAACCGGCCGAGAACACGTAATCCCTCTCCTAGTGTGGCGATCCGTCGATCTGTCGCAGACGACCGACGTCAGCAGATCACGACGGACTCACGGAGGATCAGCGACCGAATTCACGTCCTCTTCGAGCGGCCATGCTAGGACAGCAGCATCTACGGCTCGATAGGCACGAGCGCGACCACTAGCTCGCCATGATGTGTGTTTACAGTTCGAGCTAAAAACGCGCGCTTCTCAAAAACTCGACACGCATCAATCGAGTGGGCAACGACCTGCAAGCAATCCCATCGTCCTCCTCGGATTCTGACAAAAGGAACTCATCAAGATTATCGTTATACACTGGCAGGGGGGTAATGTAGCTGCAACGTCCTACATGCGCCACGAGTGGGACAGGAGTCGAAAGACCTTTCCCGCAAGTACTCGGTTCCTCAATGATTTGTATATACAGGGTGTCCCAAACTAAGTGTAAGTCCCAGAAATGGGAGGTTCCTGAGACCATTCTAAGAGACATTTTCCTTTGCACCAATGTCAACTGCGGCTTTGTTTAGGAGTTATTAACGAAAAACACGGACCAATCAGAGCGCGCCCTGGGCCGCCACGCCGCGCCGGCAAGCGAGTGTCTGTGGTACGCCGTGACATCGCAACGAACAAGAGTTTCTCGATTATGTGAATGCTCTCCGATTTCAATGAGCTTTGGATATGTGGTCAACATCATTATTCTGAACAAAATTTCTCTTTAGACTTTTTGGCAATCGGCTTTAGTTTACGAGATTATCGCGAGAAGCTGTACTTGTAAATCCATGGGATCGATGTACTACTAGCTTCTAGCCGATTTCAATGAGCTTTAGATATGTGGTCAAGACCAATATTCTGAACAACATTGGCTTTAGTTTACCAGGTTATCGTAAAAAAAGAGAAGAAGCAGAAACTGATTGTATTAAAAACTCACGTATTCAACCGTAAATCCATTTGCTGCTTCGAAATGTGTGTCTTGAAATTTCTCCACACTCACAATCACTGTTCACATTTGTCAACACATAGTTATGCACTAATAATAATTGCCATATCCCTTGTATTGCTGCACAAATCACAACAATCAGATCATGCAATCACTAGACCGCGGATTTCATGCATTTGCAGCAAACATGAGTAGGTGCAATTTAATACAGTAGAGAGATTAAAATAATTTCAAAACACCATAGTATTATTTTCAACTTCTTAAACTGATCACAGTGAGAATCAAATATCTGTCTGGCTCCTGTCCCTTGTAATAGCGGCAGCCAACATTAATTTTGCATAAAGATCCGCAGTCTAGTGATTAGTTTAAATATCAATATCAAAAACACAGCTAATAGCAACCGTTAGCTTTGAATTGACAAGTCTTTGGAGATGTGCTCTCTACCGCGGCTCGAACGACACTGATTTTCCGCAAGATTTTTCTAAAGAATTTAGGAAGGGCATTTAGAGTGTCGAAATTCGAAATGCACGCTGTAGCACGTTTACGAAAACGACGGGACGGTTAGACGAAAAACAGAACGCGAGAAGGACCGCTGTAAGATTTACGGCAAACACATGTTTAGTTTTTCCTGCACATTGGTACGCAGAGTCGATGGGTAACCGCGCGTTCGAAAACGTCATCCGTCCTTTTACCCAGCAAGGGGTAAAAATGTGAGGTCAGCGTTCCATCCCTATTGTCCTATACCTTCCTTAAGAAACTTTCTAAAAGAAGGACAGACGACGTTTTCGAACGGTTACCCATCGACTCTGCGTACCAATCTGCAGGAAAAACTAAACATGTGATTGCCATAAATCTTTAAGCGGTCCTAACTGTACCTTCGTTTTCGTAAACGTGCTACAGCGTGCAATTCGAATTTCGACACTCTAAATGCCCTTCCTAAATTCTTTAGAAAAATCTTACGGAAAATCAGTGTCGTTCGAGCCGCGGTAGAGAGAACATCTCCAAAGGCTTGTCAATTCACAGCTGACGGTTGCTATTAGCTGTGTTTTTGATAGTGATATTTAAACTAATCACTAGACTGCGGATCTTTATGCAAAATTAATGTTGGCTGCCGCTATTACAAGGGACAGGAGCCACACAGATATTTGATTCTCACTGTGATCAGTTTAAGAAGTTGAAAATAATACTATGGTGTTTTGAAATTATTTTAATCTCTCTACTGTATTAAATTGCACCTACTCATGTTTGCTGCAAATGCATGAAATCCGCGGTCTAGTGATTGCATGATCTGATTGTTGTGATTTGTGCAGCAGTACAAGGGATATGGCAATTATTATTAGTACATAACTATGTGTTGACAAATGTGAACAGTGATTGTGAGTGTGGAGAAATTTCAAGACACACATTTCGAAGCAGCAAATGGATTTACGGCTGAATACGTGAGTTTTTAATACAATCAGTTTCTGCTTCTTCTCTTTTTTTACGATAACCTCGTAAACTAAAGCCAATGTTGTTCAGAATATTGGTCTTGACCACATATCTAAAGCTCATTGAAATCGGCTAGAAGCTAGTAGTACATCGATCCCATGGATTTACAAGTACAGTTTCTCGCGATAATCTCGTAAACTAAAGCCGATTGCCAAAAAGTCTAAAGAGAAATTTTGTTCAGAATAATGATGTTGACCACATATCCAAAGCTCATTGAAATCGGAGAGCATTCACATAATCGAGAAACTCTTGTTCGTTGCGATGTCACGGCGTACCACCGACAGTCGCTTGCCGGCGCGGCGCGGCGGCCCAGGGCGCGCTCTGATTGGTCCGTGTTTTTCGTTAATAACTCCTAAACAAAGCCGCAGTTGACATTGGTGCAAAGGAAAATGTCTCTTAGAATGGTCTCAGGAACCTCCCATTTCCGGGACTTACACTTTGTTGTTTGGGACACCCTGTATACAGTCCTCAACCGCCTTCCGACATCCCAACCGTCTAAGGCAGGGCCCGCTAGATAGCCTTACTGATGAGTCCTCTAGCGGGCCTAGGACGAAACGCTCTCCTTCCTTTTTCCTCCTCTCTTCCATATTTAGATCCCCCACAGTTACTGTCTTGGATCTTTTTTGTATTTTGTTACCTACACTTCCAGTTTCTTGAAAACTTTTAATAACATTCGTGAAGGCAGATCGTGAGGGTCTGTCACGCTCGGGAAACCGTTCAGCATACAAACGGATTGCTTCTCTTACAATTTGGCGACATTCCCCATAAACAAAAACCATATCTACTTTCTCCGTTATTGGATATCGCATTTCGGAAACTTAAGATGTACTTCGCTCGGCAGAGATTTTCATAAACGACTAATCTTATGTACAGGTGAAGCCTACAGCGTGATTGAATGTTTATTTTCATTCAACGACCCATAACAAGAGATTACGAGACAGAGAAAAAGTAATATCAACAACCAGAGGCGGCAAAGAAGTGTTCGATCATTTCCTGAAAGTAAATTATTTTCCATCACAATTGGCTTAACCCAGACCACGAATGACCTTGACACATAGGTCATTGTACGCGTATTAAAAGGCTCTACCCGATAGTACATAAAAAAACATACCATTCCATTAAAAAAAATGAAGGTGACCTTCATATGTCCTTTACGCGTCCACCTACAAAAAAGCTACTAACATCAGATTAATGACCGCTCGAAACCAAGCAAGTTCCATCTGATGCATTTCTTCCTAACACCAATAGCAGCTGAGTTATTCAGGTGGCCTGTTTCTAGCGCCTCACCCTGTATGCATACATGCATTCTTGTAATTCTTTCTACATATATGTATATTCAATTATATTCCATATATTATTCTCTATATGTATTCTTATAATTCTTTATTCAGGATTCAATCCTCTCTTCAACTATAAGGTTAAAATTTACCCCCTACGATAAAGAAACTCCAGGTGACCTTTGTATCGAGATACAAAAGCGAAACAGAAGAAAACTAAGTACATATTACATTGTATGCTACTCTTGAAACCATACAACTTTCGTTTCAACCATTTTTTCATATCCGAAATAGTTTACTATTTAATACTATTTAATACTACTTAATACTTCGCTGAATTACCCTGTACATATGTATTATTGTATGCGATACTCACCATAAAGTTGTAACACTACTGTATTTGGTAAACGTTTCTTAATCGCATCATGAGATTCTTGTTTCAAAGAAGCTCCACCAATCATGAGACATTTTAGGTTCGAAAGATCATAGTTCGACAAATCCTCGTACCTAATGAATCGATTGGCCATACTGGTGCTCAACATTGACCACGAAACCTGCGGCACAGTAATTGATAAACTAAAAATCAGTTAATACGATGAAATTAAATGAAAACTAAAATGTCGGAACATTTTTTGAAGAAATTCCACGGTTTACGTTTCGAATTAAAACATTCGACAGTTTTCTAATTTTTTCGATCCCCTGGCAGATAGTACGTTAAAGTAGCAGAATGATTGGTGACACGAACATTCAGACAAGCAAAATAATCTCTTCCTTGAGATTGAAATTGCATTAATAAAAAAAAATTATGTTTTGGCATAGTACATGAAATACTGTTGAAATAATGAAGCAGTACATGTAATTGACTAAGTGTCTAGTAGAAGGACGTATCTCGTTATTGTCATTATTTTAAAATTTGTAAATATCTATATTATTGAAAATACATGAAATTTAAAATTACATAATTTAGAAATTTTTATAAAATTCGGTTTTCCCTCCTACAGATGACTGCCCTGCCCTCTACGCGAGGGCAGGCTCCGCCCTTGTTTTGCTCTCCATTTGGCATGGAATTTTAGCACCGAACTTTGCAAGCAAATACCGAACTATCTATTTTCGCAGGTTTTGGACGGCAGATTCAGAGCAAATAAGGACTATAGATCCTGTTCGAAACATGTCTTGGCACCAAAATTACCGCTTTTTGCTCGCAAAGTACGATTGCAGACAGTTGGTCTTAATCTGCTGGAGCAGATTCTGCTGACTAATTGTGAGTACATCTAGGGATGGGATCAAGTACCTTGCAAACAGGTTAGAACTTTGATTGATTGAATTCGAACTCTCCTAAGTATACTCGAACCTATGCCAGACAGTTTCGAACCTTTTACAAGTACTGTGGTAAACAATACAAGTATATTCGAATCTTGGTCAAACAGATTCGAAACTTTTATGAATATCGTACCGGAAATCCTCTGATTTTTCTAATCATTATTTGTTTTAGCTTTAAAATCAATTATGTTGTCCTCTAATGCATAATTTAATTCAACATATATAACTATAACATCATAATTGTTGAGTATGGTACATTTATGTCTGCCGCGCTATCTAGTGGAGAGTGCCTAAACTAGACACGTAGCAACGTAGGAGAAAAGACTGTTGAAGTAGTGCGTTATAAGACTTGATAGAAGAAAGACTGTTGTACGATCTCAAGCGTATATTACAAGGAGATATCCTAAACATTGTTATCTATATATATATATATTAATAAATATAGTGTTTACAAGTAAATTGCGTCCATTCTCTCAACTATCTTCACATGGTAGCAGAGCGTGGTTTATAAGAAACAAGTGAATTAAAAGGAAAGGAAAACGTGCTCAAGACAAAGGTATCGTACGAGATGTTAAAAATGGCCGACGTGAAAATACCAATTTTTGATGGCGAAGATTACGCATCATGGGAGAAGCGGATAATAATGTTCTGCAGAATGAAGAAATGTGACTCAGTGCTAGTGAGAGCAAAAACCAATCAAGACAAGGGAGATTGGGATGAAAATGATATAAAGGCGATGATTTATATCTACAGCGCCATATCTAACAAACAGTTAGAATTCATAAGCGAGAAACAAACAGCGTACGGAATAATTCAGAAGTTTGATGAATTATATTTAAGACAATCAACGGCGTTGCAGATTGTACAACGAAATAGATTAGAAAAATTAAAATTGAGAGAATACAGTGACGCAGCTTTGTTCTTCAACGATTTCGAAAAAATAATAAACGAATTGAAAAGTGCTGGTGCAACAGTGACTGAGAAAGAAAAGTTAAACTATATGTTGAACACGTTGCCAGAGACGTATAGCTACATCGGCGATTTAATAGACGTCATGAAGCCTGAGGATCAAACCGTGGAATATGTGAAGAACAAGATAAAAATGTCTGAACTGAAAAATAAAGAAGAAAGTGCTAAGGTAAAGTCTAACGCATTTGTGACTGAGATGAAACAAAGAAATGGAAAACCGGATCAGTCCTGCTACAATTGCGGGAAAATAGGACATTACAAAAGTGAATGTTGGTCAACGACAAGCAGCGATCCCTGGAAACGCGGTATGCGCCAAACACGTGGCCGAGGAGGCGTCCATCATCAAGCTCGAGGCAGAGGTGGCAGCACCAGGGGAATGCAGAACTACAACCGAAGAGGCGGAGGTTATCGCAGAAGTTATGAAGAAGAAAGTCAACAAAACAGAGGCACGAGCTCGTTCTGTACAACTGTGGAGTGTAACGCGATGAATTCAAAGGTAGTTACTGAAGACAATAGTTCGGAAATTAAATGGTTGTTGGATAGTGGTTGCACAGACCATATCATTAACGATGAAAAGTATTATAGCCAGTGTATAGAATTAAAGGTGCCGGTAAATGTTAAAGTTGGTGATGGTAGAGTACTGAAAGCGACCAAAGTAGGACATGTAAACACGTACTTCCAAGTATATGATTTAAAGGAAAAGGTAGAAATACCAAATGTCTTTTTCGTTAAAGAAATGAAGTCGAATTTGATTAGTCTAGCAAAAATTACAGATAAAAATGAAGTTGTTTCCAAATATAATAATGCAAAGATTTATAACAAAGATAATAGGTTGATTGCGATAGCTTGGAAAGTAAATAGCCTGTATGAAATGAAAAGTGAATTCATTCATACCAAAGAATGTTCAAATGTAATAAGCTCAAATAAAACAATGAGTTTAAAAGAAAAGTGGCATAGAATTCTGGGTCATGTGAATTTTAAATATTTAAGTACGTTATGTAAAGCTCAATTATTAGAGGGAATACCACGTGAAATAGAGACACAGTTTATGAAATGTAAAGTTTGTATAGAGAACAAAATGCATAATGTTCCTTTTGAAAACAATAGATCTAAAGCGAAGGAAGTTTTAGAAATGGTTCATACGGACTTGAATGGCCCACATGCGACGGAGGGCTTAAAGGGTGAAAAGTATTTTTTAGCTTTTGTGGATGACTACAGTAAGTGGCTAAGATTTACACAATAAAAACCAAGGATCAAGTTTACGATTGTTTTGTAGAATATGTATATAAATGAAGTGGAAAATCTAACGGGTAAACGTGTAAAGAAATTGAGATGTGATAACGGTAAAGAATATATTAATAGAAATATATATCAATTTGCTAGAGAGAAAGGAATACAAATTAATGCGTGTCCACCATATGTTCATGAATTGAATGGCACGGCTGAGAGGTTCAACCGTATAATCATGAATATGTCTAGATGTTTATTAGACGAAGCAAAAGTGCATAGACGTTTTTGGCCAGAAGTAGTATGTGCAGCTGCGTACTTGAAAAATAGAATATTAGCGAATACTGTTCAAAGACTAACACCATATGAGATCTTCTTTAATAAGAAACCTAGTGTAAAACATTTGCGGTTATATGGCAGTAGGGTTTTTGTACGAGTGCCTGAACAAAAGCGAGATTCTAAGTGGGATAAAAAAGCAAAGTTAGGAGTTCTACTAGGATATACAGAAGTAGGATACAGAGTTCTATTAGATAATAGAATGGTAGTGGCTAGGCATGTGGAAATAGTTGAAAAGGATACACAATGTATAGGGATTAAAGAAAATGATGATTGTGATGAATCCGAAACAAACGATGGAGATTCAGAGATAAATTTTGAAGTTAATAGCGAGTCAGAATATCAGGATAGAAGTGAGAATACAGAGGAAAATAAACAGGATAAAAAGGTTGGTGAATTAAAAAGGACAGATAGAATTAGAAAACCTCCTGCAAGATTTACAGATGAATTTATCTATAATAATTTTATATATGTGAACTACTGCAATGCGGAATCGCCAAACAATTTTGAAGAGGCAATGAATAGTACTGAATCAGTATTTTGGAAAAAGGCAATGGATAGAGAGATGGATTGCTTATATAAAAATAAAACTTGGGAATTGGTCAAATGGCCAGAGAATAAAAAGATAGTTGATGTGAAATGGGTTTTTACTAAGAAATCAGAAAATAAGTACAAAGCTAGGTTAGTTGGGAAATGTTTTCAGCAAAGAGAGGTAATAGATGATATTTATTCTCCAGTAGCAAGAATGCAAACACTAAAGATTCTATTAGCGTACTGTTGCCAAGAAGGATTGTTTATAGATCAGATGGATGTGGAAACTGCTTTTCTAAATGGGAAAGTTAGTTCAGAAATTTATATAACTCAACCACAAGGGTATGAGGACGGAACAGACAAAGTATGTAAGTTGTATAAAGCGCTATATGGATTAAAAGAAAGCCCGAGGGCATGGTACAATTGTTTTGATAATTTTATAAATAGCCTAAGGTTTAAGCGAAGTGAATATGATTATTGTTTGTATGTTCTTAAAGATGAAAAGGATGTAATTTATCTAATACTATTTGTAGACGACGTACTGGTTTGTGGTAAAAACAAAGCAAAGATTAATATTATAAAAAGTAAGTTATCGAAGAGATTCCAAATGAAAGACCTAGGAAATATTGATAGTTATCTAGGAATAAAGATTAATTATAATATGAATAAGAATGCGATGACATTAAGTCAGGAAAATTATATAGAGTCATTAGCTAGAAAGTACAATATCGAAAATGCCAAATTATACAATACACCGATGGAAACCAACTTGAAGTTAGAACAAGCGAAAATAATCAGAAACGATATTGGGTATAGAAATTTAATAGGTGCTCTTCTATACAGGGTGTCCCAAAATTCGTGAAAATCCCGAAAGGGGGTGGTTCCTGAGACCATTCTAAGAGACATTTTCCTTTGCACCAATGTCAACTGCGGCTTTGTTTAGGAGTTATTAACGAAAAACACGGACCAATCAGAGCGCGCCCTAGACGCGCGATGGCACGTTCAGCCCGGCGCGCCGGGAGACGAGCGCGGTGTAACGCCGCGATGCCGTAACGAACAAGAGTTTCTCGAGATTATGTGAATCTTCCCCGATTTGGATGAGCTTTGGATATGTTGTCAAGACCATGATTCTGAACATTTCCCTTTACAGTTTTTGTCGGCCGGCTTTAGTTAACGCGATAAGTAACCTGTAATTGTAAATCGATCGATGTACTATCTGAACTATCTCCTCTCCGATTTCGATGAGCCTTGGATATGTTGTCAAGACCATGATTCTGAACAACATTACCCTTTACAGTTTTTGTCGGTCGGAAGAACTTTACTTGTCAATTCATATGGGTGGATCTCTTTACCCGACTTACGGCAACTTTACCCGAACGAGGGAAAAAGCAGAAACTGATTGTATTAAAACCTCACTTATTCAGCCGTAAATCCATTTGCTGCTTCGAAATGTGTGTCACTGGGTCACTCGGTGACGAACTGCACAGATGTCTTCAGGTATACGACAGTACCGAAAGCTAAGGGACGTACGGCCAGGTCGACGAACTGCACAGCCGGTGGTAAAAGGCCTAAGGGATGCGCGGTCAAGTCGACGATCCAGAATTTCACTTTCACTTTCGAATCGATAAATAATTCGTATGTTTATTTCAAACAGATGCCTTGAAATTTTTCCACACTCACAATCACTGTTCACAATTGTCAACACATAGTTATGCACTAATAATAATTGCCATATCCCTTGTACTGCTGCACAAATCACAACAATCAGGTAATGCAATCACTAGACTGCGGATTTCATGCATTTGCAGCAAACATGAGTAGGTGCATTTTAAGACAGTAGAGAGATTAAAATAATTTCAAAACACCATAGTATTATTTTCAACTTCTTAAAATGATCACAGTGAGAATCAAATATCTGTCTGGCTCCTGTCCCTTGTAATAGCGGCAGCCAACATTAATGTTGCATAAAGATCCGTAGTCTAGTGATTAGTTTAAATATTACTATCAAAAACACAGTTAATAGCAACCGTTAGCTTTGAATTGACAAGTCTTTGGAGATGTTCTCTCTATCGCGGCTCGAACGACACTGATTTTCCGCAAGATTTTTCTAAAGAATTTAGGAAGGGCATTTAGAGTGTCGAAATTCGAAATGCACGCTGTAGCACGTTTACGAAAACGACGGGACGGTTAGACGAAAAACAGAACGCGAGAAGGACCGCTGTCAGATTTACGGCAAACACATGTTTAGTTTTTCCTGCAGATCGGTACGCAGAGTCGATGGGTAACCGCGCGTTCAAAAACGTCATCCGTCCTTTTACCCAGCAAGGGGTAAAAATGTCAGGTCAGCGTAGCATCCCTATTGTCCTATACCTTCCTTAAGGGGGCCGTCTCCTAGCAGATGACGGTCGCGCGTGAACACTCACACACCGCTAGAGTACACTCACACACCGCTAGACCACGTATACGTACGCGAGAATTGCTAGGATCAGGGAAATGCGTTCTGATTTCTCGATAATGCAAAGACGGGGGTTTTTATTAGTCAAAATCGCTAGATAAAAGATCAATCTAGTGCGCTGTTTGCTTCAAAAGTCGTTCTTTTACGTTTCCGAGCAATGATTTTGCAATATTCGGCTGCATGTTGCCCGTCGCATGTTGCCCGTTAGATGGCGCTGCAGTCACGCCGGCGTACTAGCTTCTCCGACGGGCAACATGCAGCCGAATATTGCAAAATCATTGCTCGGAAACGTAAAAGAACGACTTTTGAAGCAAACAGCGCACTAGATTGATCTTTTATCTAGCGATTTTGACTAATAAAAACCCCCGTCTTTGCATTATTGAGAAATCAGAACGCATTTCCCTGATCCTAGCAATTCTCGCGTACGTATACGTGGTCTAGCGGTGTGTGAGTGTACTCTAGCGGTGTGTGAGTGTTCACGCGCGACCGTCATCTGCTAGGAGACGGCCCCCTTAAGAAACTTTCTAAAAGAAGGACAGACGACGTTTTCGAACGGTTACCCATCGACTCTGCGTACCAATCTACAGGAGAAACTAAACATGTGATTGCCAGCGGTCCTTCTCGTATCCTGTTTTTCGTCCAACCGTCCCGTCGTTCTCGTGCTACAGCGTGCATTTCGAATTTCGACACTCTAAATGCCCTCCCTAAATTCTTTAGAAAAATCTTGCGGAAAATCAGTGTCGTTCGAGCCGCGGTAGAGAGAACATCTCCAAAGACTTGTCAATTCAAAGCTAACGGTTGCTATTAGCTGTGTTTTTGATAGTAATATTTAAACTAATCACTAGACTACGGATCTTTATGCAACATTAATGTTGGCTGCCGCTATTACAAGGGACAGGAGCCAGACAGATATTTGATTCTCACTGTGATCATTTTAAGAAGTTGAAAATAATACTATGGTGTTTTGAAATTACTTTAATCTCTCTACTGTATTAAAATGCAACTACTCATGTTTGCTACAAATACATGAAATCCGCGGTCTAGTGATTGCATTACCTGATTGTTGTGATTTGTGCAGCAGTACAAGGGATATGGCAATTATTATTAGTGCATAACTATGTGTTGACAAATGTGAACAATGATTGTGAGTGTGGAGAAATTTCAAGACACACATTTCGAAGCAGCAAATGGATTTACGGCTGAATACGTGAGTTCTTAATACAATCAGTTTCTGTGCTTCTTCTCTTTTTTTACGATAATCTCGTAAACTAAAGCCAACCGCCAAATAGTCTAAAGAGAAATGTTATTCAGAATAATGGTCTTGACCACATATCCAAAGCTCATTGAAATCGGATAGGAGCTAGTAGTACATCGATCCCATGGATTTACAAGTAAAGTTTCTCGCGATAATCTCGTAAACTAAAGCCGATCGCCAAAAAGTCTAAAGAGAAATGTTGTTCAGAATAATGATCTTGACCACATATCCAAAGCTCATTGAAATCGGAGAGCATTCACATAATCGAGAAACTCTTGTTCGTTGCGATGTCACGGCGTACCACCGACACTCGCTTGTCGGCGCGGTGTGGCGCGGCCGCCCAGGGCGCGCTCTGATTGGTCCGTGTTTTTCGTTAATAACTCCTAAACAAAGCCGCAGTTGACATTGGTGCAAAGGAAAATGTCTCTTAGAATGGTCTCAGGAACCTCCCATTTCAATTAAGTACACCACATTTGGGACACCCTGTATAGACACTCATTATCAGTTTGTAAACGATAATTATAAAGATGGTATTATCGACATAGTTAAGGTTGAGTCTGAGGAAAATATGGCTGATATTTTCACTAAAGCGTTATGTAAGGATAAGTTTGAAAAGTTTAGAAATATGTTAAATGTTAAATACTTGTGTGCAATATAAATAAGAAAAGAAAAGATATGTTTGAATACTAAAAAGTGTGCTGTATGAAACAAATGCATTAAATGAGACATAAATGTAAGGAGGCGTGTTGAGTATGGTACATTTGTAGGGGCTCTGTTCCCCCACTCCCATGTTACCAGAGTGGGGATCGGCGGAAGCCATTGGCAACGCCGAGCTCCCGCTCTTCTCTCTTGAGCTGCAACACCCGAGCTGGACGGTTGTCCGACAAGCAGCGAGTTTTCTCTCTCTACGATTACCTTCGTCCCGCGGATTGTCGAACGTAACCTCGACACTGGGTCGAGGCGGCGAGTAGGCGCCGATAGCTAGAAGTCTACTACATTTCTGGGGACTTCAACCTATACATTTATGTCTGCCGCGCTATCTAGTGGAGAGTGCCTAAACTAGACACGTAGCAACGTAGGAGAAAAGACTGTTGAAGTAGTCCGTTATAAGACTTGATAGAAGAAAGACTGTTGTACGATCTCAAGCGTATATTACAAGGAGATATCCTAAACATTGTTATCTATATATATATATTAATAAATATAGTGTTTACAAGTAAATTGCGTCCATTCTCTCAACTATCTTCACAATAATCTATCGGAAATATTATTCTTAAATAGTTACGAATTTAATCAAGAAAGTGCTTAAAACCTGCTACATATGCAGTTCTGATTTCCAAGATTCGAGTACTACTTGTGAAAGATTCGATTCCTTTCAACATCGAAGTACTTACAAGTATCTTTTCGAAACTTGTAAGTACTCATTCCGAGGCTCGACAACAGTTTGTATAAAAAATGAATACTTTTCAAATATAATCATTGAAAGATTATTGCTTTGAAGTAGTAATCGAAACCCATGAAATGAAACTTGGTTATTGAAATTGACTCGGATTCGTGAGTACATATTGAACTTGATCCCATCCCTAAGTACATCCTTCCCCTAGAAACTTATTCAATTAATAACGTACCTTGTATTTCTCCATAATCTCGCACGCTCTCTGCGGCTGAAATTCCGGAGCGATTAATTTCGTGACATTGTTCGCAATAGTCATGAAGTTGAAATACAATCCACTAATCCAATACATAGAACTGAACCACAATGGTATTTGATTGGCCATGGTCAGGTTTGAAGCTTCTAATGCTTCAAGGAGCGTTTTATGAGATAGTTCCACGCCCTTCGGTAAACCCGTGGTCCCGGAAGAGAGGAGTATGAACACCGTGTCACTGAGATCGTTGATTTTCAGACACCGGAAGTTAGCCATCTCGGATTTACTGTGACCTTGTAGAACATCCGAGAAGGGTACAGTGCTGGGATGTTCGCCGAATGTGACGATCTTCGCCTCTAAATCTTCGATTTTCGCTGCGTCCATAATAATACTCACCGATTTCTCATTTGCGAAAATCACTTTCGGCTCGGTTAATCTCATGAAATGACACGCAAAATCTACAAAAACGAAGAAATTGTACAAATCTACAAAAGCGAACAAACTGTACAAATCCACACAAACGTTGCTCTTATGTGTGTAGGTACTACACACTATCACCATTACGTATACATATACCGGGTGATTCACGACAAACAGGTCACCTAAATAACTTGCTTGCTTTTGAAGATAGAAGAAAATGCATCAGACCAAACTTACTTGATATCGAGGTGCATATAATCTGAAGTCATTCATTTTTTTATAGGTGGAGACGTCAAGGAGATATGAAGGTCAACTCTGTTTTTTTTTTAATGGAATGAAGTATTTTTTAATACATCAATCGATGGAACTGGACATTCGTTATAAAAAAGTACCAACCTATGTATGTCGAAAAGTTAGTAGTTCACGAGATATTTCAATTTAAATAGCTCTAAAACACCATTACTGTCGTACTAAGACGTTACACAAGTAAGTAAACACTAACATCAATTTCGATGTCAATTTTTCAATTTCAACTTCAATTTCAATATCAACTCTTCAACTTTATTTTCAACTTCAATTTTTACGTTTCAACTTTAATTTCAACTGTAATTTTAACTGTCCCATTTCAACTTCAATTTCAACTCTTCCATTTCAACTTCAATTTCTACTCTTCCATTTCAACTTCAATTTTTCAATTTAATTTTGTTAATATCAACTTCCATTTCAATTTCAACTCTTTCATTTCAACTTCAATTTTCCAATTTTAATTCGTTAATTTCAACTCTTCAATTTCAATTTCAACATCAATTTTTCCATTTTAACTTCAATTACAATATCAACTCGTCAACTTTGTTACCGATGACGAACAGGTGTTCAATATCATCTCTGGCAGGAACCGTCCTAGATAAACGAACAGAGCTACCCTAGATAAATCTACATAACTGTTTAGGTTAGTTTAGGGCCCAAACGTACGCACGACCAACTGGTCGTTGACAAAATACGAATGTTCACTTGAAGGGTACTGACAAGTACCACCCGTCATTGCAGGGCAATATAAGCCCTTACATTTCTACTCTCGTGGGCTAGTACTGTCGTAATCACGAATAGTGTCGCGTCGTGCTGCATCTCGGAAGTCAACTACCAGTGAGATCGGACGTTCGTTCCTTTTGAATCAAAGTTTAACCGTACAGATTCCGCGAGTTCGGTCTAAAATCTGTTAGGCAGTGACAAGGTTGCTCCGAGTCCCCCGCATTGCCAGTGCGTCAACACCGTGCGTCTTAGCTTAGGTAATATCACCTTTCAATTCTTTATATTCCAAATTCAGTCCATTCGCGACCAGGCTTGCCATATTCCGTGCGTGCCAGGCCCCTTACCGCTGTGCCCCTCGCCACGGTACTACGCTGAGCCCGCCCCACTCTTCCCACTACACTGACGCGTACCGCACAGGCTTGCCATATTTCGCGCGTGCCAGGCCCCTTACCGCTGCGCCCCTCGCCCATCTGCTGGGCTAAGCCCGCCTGGCTTGCCCCACTCGTCCCACGCGTGCGCGTTGAGCAAGCTAACGGGTGTCCCATAAAGACTTCACTTTCACCCAAGCCAAGCCGTCCGTGGCGTCGCGCGGAACAAAAGAACGCCCGTTAGGTTCCCTACCTGCTCCCACTGGCGAGGAGTGGGGCAAGCCAGGCGGGCTTAGCCCTGCAGATAGGCGAGGGGCGCAGCGGTAAGGGGCCTGGCACGCGCGGAATATGGCAACCTGGTACCGCGTGGAGCAAGCTAAGTTAGCGGTACGCGTCAGTGTTAGTGGGAAGAGTGGGGCGGGCTCAGCGTAGTACCGTGGCGAGGGCCGCAGCGGTAAGGGGCCTGGCACGCGCGGAATATGGCAAGCCTGTTCGCGACACAAATACACTTGTAGAACGAAATTCTATAGTAAGAATATATTTGTCTTCTTTGATAATTAACTCAAATTCATTAAACCAATAATTATCGTCCAATATCCTATCCAAGTAATTGAACGTCCCCACATGATACAATCTTACCGCTCGGATTGTATCAATTAAATTATACTAGTTACGAGGCTTACTAATTATCCTAGCAATTCCCTGATTAACCATCAGGTTCTTCCGCGACATTCCAATTGTCCGAACAGAGATTTATCCAACATAGCGGCTCCCCAGTTTCGCATTGGGTTCGTCTGCGTTTGACTCCATTCCTAGAGGCTCCCTGATTTCGCGTCAGGTTCGTCCTCGCTGTCTATAAACCTAGCGGCTCCCCAATTTCGCATTGGGTTCGTTCGCGTTCCCCCCTTAACAAACAAATTTATATCATATTCCTAGGGTAATAACCCTTCGCCGGCCACTCGTGCTGCTCGCGGGCCTGGCTCGCGTTCAATTTTAACTCTCCCATTTCAACTTCAATTTCAACTTAAATTTCTACTCTTCCATTTCAACTTCAATTTTTCAATTTCATTTCGTTAATATTAACTTCAATTTCAATTTCAACTCGTCAATTTCAACTCTTGAAATTCAATTTTTTCCATTTGAACTTTAATTTCTACTCTTCCATTTCAACTTCAATTTCAATATCAACTCTTCAACTTCATTCTCAACTTCAATTTTTACATTTCAACTTTAATTTTAACTGTCCCATTTCAACTTTAACTTTAACTGTCCCATTTCAACTTCAATTTCTACTCTTCCATTTCAACTTCAATTTCCACTCTTCCATTTCAATTTCAATTTCAACTTCAATTCCAACTCTTCCATTTCAACTTCAATTTCTACTCTTCCATTTCAACTTCAATTTTCCAATTTCAAGTCGTTAATTTGAAATCTTCTATTTCATTTTCAACGTCAATTTTTCAATTTCAATTTCAACTCTTCAATTTACACTAGCAAGTAAACGCTAACGTCTTAATGCGACAGTAATGGTGTTTTAGAGTTATTTAAATTGAATTATCTCGTGAACTACTAACTTTTCGACATACATAGGTTAGTACTTTTTTATAACGAATGTCCAGTTGCATCGATTGATGTATTAAGAAATACCTCATTCCATTAAAAAAAATATCGATGATCTTGAAATCTCATAAAAAAATAACCTCGAAAATTTTTTCCGTTACACCGTTACATGTGGCCCATCAAACAGTGTAACTTTGTCCTTAGAAGTTTATTTCTACAACGAAAAGTAACGGACATATTTAGGTTTTCTGTTTCTTTGGATTCACCCTGTATAAATAACAATTTCGAATGAAGTGTGTTTAAAACCCACTTGGAAGAACCCCACTTTATTAGATATTTTCATTTAAATAAAATTTTCCCCCAATTCTGCGTATAATTAGACGATATAATGTTTAGCGACTCATATAAGTAAAGAACAGTAGTGTCCATTGAGCACATAATGAATTTCAAAATTTAATGACATTTTCTTCGGTGATATGTTTTAACCTTCTGGTATTTTATGGGCGTTTGTGTTCCTTTAGTTCAGATTATTTAACGTAAACGAACAACTACATTTTCTCAATGTAGAAACGGAATCATTTAATCTACTTAATTGATTATTTATATATTAATGTTATGGTTTCGAGTTATGGTTATAAATTCGAGAATACAATGCTATGTTGCTAATTTGGAGTACCACAGATAGTAAGGAAAACATAGCACGAACAGAGACAGATATTTCGGAGGAAGACACTGTCATATGTAGTGCAATAATGTTAAGTGTAGTCCAATTCTTACTAATATTCATCTCGTCATCCCAAGGATTGATTATTGCCCCGATGAAAACGGCGGCGATGCACGGAATGAAGCTATCGAGGTGATTGTGTGTTGAAATTGCAACAATGTCTCCTTTCTTTACTCCTTCCTTTTTCAACCAGAGAGCGCATTTCACTGTTCGATCCAGCATCTCCGCGTATGTATCTTCTTCTCCTGTGTTGGTATAAACCTGTAACATTGAATCAGATCTGTGCAAAATTACAATTTTACAAAATACATACAGTAGTTTCAGCGAATGACCGATTTTATTGATAGTTTGGTATTACCGATACATTCGGTAGTTTGGTAGTACAAAATGCACTTTTCGTAAGTATGATCGCGAAAAGTACAATTACCCTTAATATTGTTTGTGCGGTATTACATAATTTCAAGGTAAAGAAAAATAGCAAAACAGAAAACAGCTATTATAGTATATTAAGATACCCCCTCTTGACTTCATAACCAAAGTTTAAGAGACCTGAAGTGAGTTTGTCAGTTAGGTACTTGAAAGCCTTACAATCTTAAGATGTAATGATATAATCATTAGCAGCTACTTGGGCACCCACGAACCGCGGAATTATTCTGGTTATCTCTTATCTCCCATACGTTATACAGTCCTCGACAAAATAATAAGATACCTAGCATATTTTTAAATTTCTTATATTTAAAGGTAGAAAATGTACACTCCGTTGCATTCTGTATATTACATACTATTTCCAAAGTAAGCATGTAAAATCTTAGGATTGTATCGCGTACCACAGCAAAATTAGAGAAAGATATGTGAACACGGACTGACAATGCTTCGACAAAAGTATAAGACACTAACAGAAAAATGTTTGATTAAGCAAATAAAACTACAAAATTACTACTTTGTGATACCTCCTTTGAATTGAATTACGTCTAGTAATCGTTTTCGGATAGTTTTATACAACTTTTTGATTCGTTTTTGTTCTAAATGTGTCCAATTGTGATTTATACTTCCTTTTAGTTCATTTACGTTATTATATTATCTCCCATTCGCGCAGAATCGTCTTGACAAATCTCCCCACACATTTTCTATGATATTTAAATCGGGAGAACGAGCGGGCCATTCCAAAATATTAATATTTTTTTAAGAAAAGAATTGTTTCACAGATTTTGCAGTATGGATTGCTGCATTATCCTGTTGAAAAATATAGTGACAGCGCGTGATACGAGCTGCAGGCTTGTTTAACTGATCTGCTATTAGTTCAATATATTTATTAGTATTCATCCGACCTGATAAAAAGTTTATTTCTGTTTTTCCATAGTAACCAATAGCGGCCCATATCATAACACTGCCACCACCCATTTGACGGCAACATAAATGGAGTTCTTCCTTTCTGCAATCATGAAAGTAGTAGGCTCAGCCATCAGGGCCATCTAGATTGAATTTTTTCTCGACACTACTAATGACTTTTTTCCAGTTTTTCATTCAGTGGACTTGTTCACAAGCGAACTTTAGTTGTGCTGCTTTGTGTTTCTCCATTAACGGTGGCCATTGTTTTAATTTCTTCCGTTTAATGTGTTTGCTTCCTTGTAAAATGCGATGTACATTTCTTAAATTTGTTTTTACACCTGCTTCTTTGGCTATTTGTCTTGTTGTGTCCTTAAAATTCGACGCAACACGCAAAATTGCACGTTTATCACGTTCGGAAGTAATGTCTTCCACTTCTTTCCGTTTCTCCATAAGCACTTGGATTTTTTAACACATTGTATATCGCGCACCTACTTCTGTTTAATAATTTCGCAATTTTATTAATACTACTGTACTTTTCCGTGCGCAACAGAACGAATCGATCGACCTCACTTTTATCTAACTGCTTTCCTCAATCTATTATTTATTTTTCATTGTAATAAATGTACTTATAATGTAAGAAAATCACAAGATTCAACGTCTGAATACGTTCGCAGTAGAACACTTAATGGTAGAAGTCACGTGATTGGAAAATAAGCCAAATGTCTTATACTTTTGTCGAAGCAATGTCAGTCCGAGTTCACATATCTTTCTCTAATTTTGCTATGGTATGGGATACAATCCTAAGATTTTGCGTGTTTACTTTGGAGATAGTATGTAGTATTCAGGATATAACGGAGTATACACTTTCCACCTTTAAATATAAGAAATTTAAAAATATGCTAGGTGTCTTATTATTTTGTCGAGGACTGTATATGTACATATAAATATGTACTTATTAAAGAACAACCCAAAGTTCAAAGGAAGATAACGATTCCAAGTATATCTTCTAAACAAGTCACATGTCGTGATCATAAAATTAGTTATTTAAATTTAAATTATCTAATTTCTATGTTGTGGTTTCTAAGTAAGTGGTTTCTAAGTTTGCGGTCTGTGACGTTGGACCAACTGATAACCTCTGGTCCTGCAGTGCCAGCTAGAGGTCTCTATTTCACGTGTATTACAAATAGGTGTGTACACGTATAGTAAAACTAATAAACGAACCCGGATATTAATCCGTGTAATATTAAATACAGGGTTGTCGTGTATTTTAATTTCACAAATATTCGTGTATTTTAATACACGGTGATACAACTTCGAACAATTTACGTATTACGTATGCTGTCTCGCATACGTCTCACTTCTAACATCAACAGTCGAAAAGAATTCGATCGAAAAAGAAACGCATGTGTCGCTGGACTCGAATGTGCCGAAGGGATCCGCCCTCACGGATTCGCTTGCCACGTGCATCACGGATTGAGATCCGGATTCGTTTACTACACTCCACTCCCTCCATTCTCGTGCTGCAGATCGAACAATTCTCTAGCACAGTGGTTCTTAAACTGTGGTCCGCGGACCCCTGAGGGTCCGCCTAGCCTTTACCGGGGCTCCGCGAAACAACTTTGACATCTACACAGATATTTTTGCTAAAAAGAAAGAAAAAGGTTATTCAAATCACTTTTTACATTTTCATGCTTCAAATTAAGTCTTAAGAACTACGTAAAATGCGTAGGGTTGGGATGGGCTCCGAAAAGAAAATTTTGTTCAAGAGGGGGGCCCCCGGACTACATAAGTTTAGGAACCACTGCTCTAACACAGTGTTTCCCAAAGTTTCGACATCTGTGTACCCCTTCTATAACTGTCGTAACACTCAGTGAGTATCCCTCGTTAAGAACAATCGGTATTAATTGTAAGTTGCAGACGTGTACATCCTTTGTATACAACACACAGTAGACTCCAGCTGCACCAGGATTGTTGCATTAGAATCAGTGCGTACCCCCTCCAAACTCTTGCTGTACCCCCAGGGGTTACGCGTACCATACTTTGGGAAACACTGCTCCAGCAAGTCTTTAATTGTTTGTGTAAACTCGGCTGTCCCCATTTTCTTGACAGAAAGAGAGGGAGATCGCGCGTAGCTATCGTTACAAAGATGTTGCGATCATTGACTCTTGATGTGGCAGCGTGCACGCTTGTAAATCGCGAATCACAAATCAACTTAGACCATAAAACAGACCTAAAATCAAAATTCATTTAAAAACTGTACAGACATAACCCTCCGTGGGGTAACAATTTAGAAATGGATCCTTACCGATTTTACCGGATTTTTACCGCGGGTGCAGGTGCTCGTCCGCCCCTCCCCCACCCTAAACCTCGTTTCGGTCAATTAAAAAGGCCAGAATTCGCTGTAGTGGGTGTTCGTAGTTTTATGTAAATATATGATATGTATTTCGAAAAGTTGTTCAGAACGATGACCTTTACAGCATATTTGAAGCTCGTCAAAATCGGTGAGGAGTCCCCTTTTATAGATATTATTTATCAACGAAATATTTTATATTTTCGACAGAAATATAAAACAACAAGTTGTTATTTGAGAAACTTAAAGTGACTCCCACTAATATTCGTACACTATTAAAAAGACAATAATCTTTTTAATGTCGGACCATACAATTTGTATGTTGTGAAAAGAAATTTTTACAAAAGTTGCAACTGGTCGGAATTGCATAAAAAATACTAAACTTTTTTATGTGGGCTTATATGGAAAATTTAGAAATCAGTCCGACCAAAATCGGTCGACGTTGCAATGAGCTACAAACTTTTAGAGATGGTAAAATTTACAGTTTTTCACGATTTTCGGCCTCTGACTCCAATAAATCTAAGGATTCTTCCATTTTTCAATGACTGTCATTTTCTCCAGCATCAACCGATCTCGATGAAGCTTTCACAACGCGTATAATTGACACAGATCTACAAAACGCATTTTTCAAATTTTTGATATAGACCGACATTAAAAAGTTGTGAAATGCAACTTTTAGTATTTTCTCTTAATTTTCTTCTAATTGCTCTAACTTCTTAAGCAAGTTCAAATCGTATAATCCAATATTAAAGAAGTTATTTTTTAGAGCGTCCGAGTACTAATGGGAGTCACACTACATGGGAGAGATAATTTTTGCAACGTTCAAGATAAAATTTTGCAATTTCATGACGACTAAACGGTGGATTTTATGCATTTTTTTTATGGCAAAGATGAGTAGGTGTAGCTTAAAACAGTAGAAAGAGTTAAAATAATTTCAAGATCGCAATCTATTATTTTCATCCTATTCAAATTAATTGAAGTAAAAACGAAATGCTCATTTGGTTCCAATCTATTGCTATTGACGCAGATAATTTTTATCTTGCATAAAGACCGGCAGTCTATTTAATGACGGCAGTGACGCAAGACAGATTACACATTCCAATCGAAGAGTATTACAACTATCCACTTATCATACCTGTCCTATAAAACTCGGATCTTTCATCATCCTGTCGTATAAGAGGTCTCCACTGGATCCATATTTGGAAGTGTACGCCACCTTTTTCCCTATGAGCACATTGTTTTCAATAGTGAATTTCTTCTGGGGTAGCTTCTGCGAGCAACAATATTGTTCAAAATTATCCAAAGCACATGTTTTAATAAACAACTAGAATTTGTGGTTGCAATCACCGGCAGAACAAATGTCTTACATTTCCTTCCGTAGGCTCTACCATGTTGATCTTCGACGAGAGAACGAACACGTAACTGACATTCGATGCGAAGTGTCTTAAGTCTTAACCTCGCCGGTCTGCAATGAGAACCAATGATTAAGTACTGTTACGCCTCTGTCTTTTTGTAAACCTCCGATTCCCCCACATAGGCGAGCCTTGGGAATTAACTGCTCGACCCGAGGCATCTTCGAAGACTATACCAGTGATATACACACTCCAACGTCCCCCACTAAGACCGTAGACCACGGCGCGGCGCGGAGCCCGTGCCGTAGACTGGTGTGGTCATCAGAGGGGGTAAATACATCATCTCACCGTGATTCCCCTCACCTGGCATAACTGGACTATGGCTATAACCCCTTGATCTTGCTGCGCGTCTCGCTCCCCGTAACAGTCCACCATCTGGATGTATCTCAAGCCCGTACCACAATCCACATGAACTGCGCGTGACGCATTAGGGCCACTCTCGTACAAAGTTCTGGCAATTTAACACTAACCGTAACACGACCCACAGTGGGTTGAAATGCGAAAAACGCGGACAAAAGTCATCTTTCTGACTAAACGAAAAATGTAAAATTGTATTATTAAATTGTTAGGAGATAAATGAGGCATCATTTTCTGCATTTCATTTTCCAAAATTCCATATCTATATCCCGCAATTAAATGCTGAAGTTCAATAAAAATTCATGAGCTTATCTTCTCCTGAATTTTTTAGAATATCGTTTCATTTAGTACGTTAAACTTAATACACATATGAGTAAGGATTTTTTGCATGGACTTAACTGAAAGCGTGTTTCAAGACGAAAATAATAAGCATGGATTTAATTTGCTTTTGTTGTATATAGCACCTATAAACATTGATGAAACAAAGAGTAATTGTCAAGCTTCTTTTCTACTCAAATAGAGTTATAAACTGAACAATGACGATTGGTGCATTAAAATTTATACACGTTATTGGTAGACATGTGTACAATAAAACTAAAAAGGTTTCAGCAGCAGATAGCTGCAGATGTGTATACTGTCTCACAAAAACGATGACGCGCGAGAGAATGCGCGATTGCGCCGCACAATGGGACAAACCGATGAATTCTGTGTCAAAATCTAAGAACTTTTGATAGAAATGAGATAGAACTATGAAATTGTTTTTAACTGAGAGCTGAAACTTTGCAGAATATGGGATAATTATGGAAATTGTGGTACTAACGTTTTTTAACCTTGAGAAAATTCGTTAAACTTGCACAATTTCAAGAAAATTGTGGTTTTTCCAATACCACGCGCGGAAAAAATTTTTTCTTAACATGCTATATATCATTTCCAGTAGATTTTTTCACGCTGATTTCAAATCTGGTCTCAAAATTTGTCTACGACCTTAGGATTTTGCAACAAATTGAATTTTTTGTGAACACAACTTATGGAATCATTTTTTCGTTGAAATGACTTCGGAACCCACTACTTTGAAGGCATATTGTATTCTCATATATAAAACACATTAAAAATAATCATAATGAGGATGAATAATCATAATTGTAGGCTATGTGTGACTGTAATGTAATTTAAATTAGATATCTATTTTTCACAGGAAGTAAGGTAAGTATTTCATCATTTTATCTTACTCCTCATCAACGAATTTTTTAACTACTGGAGATAAAAATAAGAAAAGGAGGTATCACCAGTATTCAAATCAAATAAATAGTTTTTGGTCTTCTCGTATTTCTTGTATTTTGTATATACAATGAACACGTGCGCGTTTTTTGTCTGCTATAGCAACTTTTTGGGATGACTATGGGATATAACATCAAGTAAATTATACAGAATTTAGTTTATAATAACTTAAAAATATACCATTATTAATAATAAAACAATTAATAATATGTACGTCCAAATTCGAGAAAACCGTTTCTACAAAACCTTCTATAACTTTTATCGGTTTGGAATTAAACAAAATCTGATTATTAATTTGAATTCAGCTCCTCAAAAGCTGTAAAACTGTACCATTTTTATTAATATAAACTTAGAAGTAGCTTCAGAAATGATTTTTGTCCGCGTTTTTCGCGTTTCAACTCACTGTGCGACCGGTCGAGTGACCGGTGTCGCATTTTTTACTTTATAATCATTGAAGTTGCAAGGATAATACCATTAAAAATTATTAACACTAAACCACCACCGGTCAAAATGACCGGTTCCAGATTTTTTAATTAATTATTATAAAAATAAATAATTAATAAAAATGATTTTATAAGAGATGATTGTATACAGATATCTTTGGTAGAGCACGCATTACAATAGGAACCGCAAAAAGTCTAAATAAAATCAATCTTGTCATTTTTATAAGAGAACTGTTCCAGTTACTTTTAAAGCTTGGTAGGTTTAATTGTTATAAAGATCGCAAGAAATTTATATAAATCCAGTGTTGTCATTTTTATAAAACAATGTATACCAGTCGCATTTTGTGCTCGGTACGGTTAGGCGTTAAACACATTGCAATTGAATTACGTAATTCAGTTACACTGTATTTCATATACACAGGATTCGAATTATATAAATATCTCCTTCAGCTGAGACACCCTGTATAATTCGAAACTTTTCCTTAATGCAATTGCTAATTACGCGAATCACGAGTGTAATCGAAATACAATGTAATTGAAATGAAATGTAATTCAAATACAATATCCCAGTCAACCAGGCCTGCTTAATGTGTACATTACTCGCTTAATGTGAAAAATATCTTTCATTTTCATCCGTGTTTCTTCCGTTTCGCATTCACAGCAATTCAATTCATGTTTCAGTTCATGTTTACGAGGATGGTTTCTTATGCAACGATTACCAACCTTGGAAAATGCAGCAATCTTATAGTGACAAGATGTTTAAGCGCGGAGCGTTCATTAAAATTCATTTAAAACTTGATGGCAATTCATCAGTGAACATGACCGCATAATTAAATCAGACTGTTATTTTTTGGGGGTTTTCCTATTACATAGTGTTATTTTCTTTCTGTTGTAATTATGTATTCTATGTCTTCCTCCAATTTATATTTCTTTTCGGAAACGAACGTCATAAACAAGATCATTTTTGATCACGCAATATGGATTTATGAATAATTCCACGTTCATTACTGATACTAATCCTTTTCTTTTTCCACTTCTTATTCTTTTCATACATATATGTATGTATAAATATAATACATGTCTTTGAAAATGTATATGTACAATTCGTAATTACACTGTACATACAATGTAATCGTCTAGTCAGGCAAGCCTGCCTCAAGCAGATATCGAGCACAGCCTGCAATCCCAGTCAGTCGGGCTGCCTCACATTATGCTGTCAGAACGACGCACAGTGGGCAAGAAACCGATCTTTTTGGACAAAAATCTGCCGACAACTCAGTTACTCATCGATTCAATTGGAATTTTTTTAAAAATGTTCGTGAAGGTCTATACTTTGATGACGTGCTGAGCGAAAATCGTGAACTGTCACAAGAAATCAAGAATCCTTATCTACAAAACCCAATAACTCCGATACTTCATTCGCCCATACCATAAATTTGCATGTCCCAGCTGAGTTGCCGACACTTTTTAATCCTAAACCCTAAACCGCACAATTTTAAACCGTAAATCTGGCCCTGAGAATTATCAATTGAATAGAATTGCATTCGGCACTTATGAGACTCACCATTAATTTATTGATCCAACAGCAGCGTTTTCGCTTCTTGAGAAAGAACTTCCTTGCGCTTGCCATCCTTTATTCTTAGAGAGCTTATAAGTGGATCGGATGTTAATAACATATGCCGTATAATATCTATATTTGTCTTTTTGCGGCAACACATTCGCGAGTTTTCAGCTCGTGATTTCCTGAAGACTTTATTATTTGTCTCTTGTGGCTCTTCTGAATACAAAACAATTGGCAGTTCAAATGTAGCAAGTACTTCACTTCCATGTTGCAGTACCTTATGAACTGATGGAGGTAGTTTATACCATGGATAAATTTTAATGTACAATTTAGCCGTCTCCGAACAATATTCTTTGAATTTCACAGAATCAGCTTTTTCGTCACATGTAATTATCTCAAGAATGTTATGCAATCTTGTGATAATAACCGTGTTTAATCCAGTCACTGCAGCAACTGATTCGGCTTTTCTAAAGAAAGTTCGGGCCACGTTCCCAGTATTGAATGAACCAACTCCCTGTTTGACAACATCAACTGTAATTGATAGCTCTTTCAAAGAATTTTGCACTTTTTTCTTCCTTAGAAAAAATTTTCGATTTTCGCGCAGCACGTCATCAAAGTATAGTCCTTCACGAACATTTTTAAAAAAATTCCAATTGAATCGATGAAAAATTGAGTTGTCGGCAGATTTTTGTCCAAAAAGATCGGTTTCTCGCCCACTGTGCGACGACCCACAAATTCCATGATGCAGTCCCAGTGATTGCAGGCCAAAGACTCGAATCAAATTCTCAATGAAGAAAAAGTTGAATTTCTCTCTGATTCCTTTCTTCGTGAACTAGTTTGTAAAAACTAGTTTGTGTTGCACACAAATATCCGAAATCTAATTATTATTGTTCTATCTACAGCTTTGAATCTATTCCATTAGCAAATGCCACAGTAATGCTAACACACATTTGGCATATTTAGTCGTTATTCTGTCATGGTACAGGTAACACAATGACGCGTTCGACGGCTACTAATCGTTACGCCGTTGCAAGGTTGAGAATTTCGTAACAAGGAAGCGCTCAAAATTGTACCAGGTGTCATTCATTCGAGTGAAAAAGGACCGGTACAGGTTTAGATGTTAAATCAATTCGACAGTAATTACAACCTACGCGCAGCAAGCTTAACCAGATAAACGCTGTAAGTAAAACAATTCTTTCCACATGCTCGCAACATAATCATAAGCATCTAATTTAGATAGACAGTGCTAAACGTTTATTTCGGGCAGGGAGTTTCGACTCGTTCCAACTACAGTAATGTCTCAATACAGTCAACCCAAAATTATTTAAACATTACCAACACCCGAAAAATTGTCGATTCTTAAATTGTGACAATTTCGTAAAAGCAAATAGTAGAACCATAAGTCTGGACTCATTTTGAGACTGTGACAGTTGACAGAATACGACAGATCCTCCCAAGGCGTTGAATCGAGAACACGCGTCCATTGCTACACTGTCCATTTGAGATTGTCTGTTGCTTGAATATGTATAAACAGTTGTGTTATTATTTCCGCGTTCAGTACTGACAAGATGTATTCAAGATGCATATGTAGTATACATATTTAAATCTCTGATAAATTTTCCAAAAGCAATAAAAAGTATAAGGATTAATAGATATAGATATATATTCACTCACATGACGATGTTGATTCGTATTTGTTGAAGCCGTACATCATCTGTTTACGTTAGAGATAAAGATATTCACAATCTCGAAGAAATGAAGAAATTTACTCTCGGCATACGCATAAACTGTACATATAACTTTACGTTGAGCTCTGAATAGATTTTATAATCTCCCGATAGTATTGTAGGTTGCTCTTATTTGTAGAGACTGTTACTATCAGAAAGAAAATTTTATCGTCACTGTCTCATAACGTGGTATGTACTCGTAAGGAATGCAAAATGAATTCGCAAAGAAACCGTCTGATTGGTCACCACTATTATTTCAGGTATATCGCATCGCTTTTTAAATTGCATTTTAAAAAAATAGAGTTTTGTTAGATAGAAGTTCGACAAACAAACATAGCCATACATCTGCAATTAGTTTCTATGAATACTATATTTAAAATAATAAAAAGTTTGATGAACAACTACCGTAAATGTTTAATAGTAAAAGAAAGAAATATATACATATACACGGTGAGTCCGAAGAAACAGAACACCTAAATATCTCCGTTACTTTTTGTTGTACAAAAAAACTTCTTAGGACAAAGTTACACTGTTTGAAGGGCCACATGTAACGGAGTACGGGAAAAATTTTCAAGGTCATTTTTTACAAGATTTCAAGGTCATCTATATTTTTTTTAATGGAATGAGGTATTTTTTAATACATTAATCGATGCTCATTTATGTCGAAAAGTTAGTAGTTCACGAGATATTTCAATTTAAATAACTCTAAAACACCATTACTGTCGTACTAAGACGTTAGTGTTTACTTGCTAGTGTAAATTGAAAAGTTGAAATTGAAATCGAAAAATTGAAGTTGAAAACGAAATTGAAGATTTGAAATTAACGAATTGAAATTGAAAAATTGAAGTTGAAATTGAAAAATTGACGTTGAAATTGAAGAGTTGAAGTTGAAGTTGAAGGGTTGATATTGAAACTGACGTTGACATTGAAAAATTGAAGTTGAAATGGAAGAGTAGAAATTGAAGTTGAAATGGAAGAGTAAAAATGGAAGTTGAAATGGAAGAGTAGAAATTGAAGTTGAAATGGAAGAGTTGAAATTGTTGAAATGGGAGAGTTAAAATTGAAGTTAAAATGGAAAAATTGAAGTTGAAAATGAAGTTGAAGGGTTGATATTGAAATTGAAGTTGAAATGGAAAATTTGATGTTGAAATTGAAATTGAAGAGTTGAAATTAACGAATTAAAATTGGAAAATTGAAGTTGAAATGAAAGAGTTGAAATTGAAGTTGAAATTGAAATTGAAGTTGATATTAACAAAATTAAATTGAAAAATTGAAGTTGAAATTGAAAAATTGACGTTGAAATTGAAGAGTTGAAGTTGAAGTTGAAGGGTTGAAGTTGAAGTTGAAGGGTTGATATTGAAACTGACGTTGACATTGAAAAATTGAAGTTGAAATGGAAGAGTAGAAATTGAAGTTGAAATGGAAGAGTTGAAATTGGAGTTGAAATGGGAGAGTTAAAATTGAAGTTGAAATGGAAAAATTGAAGTTGAAAATGAAGTTGAAGAGTTGATATTGAAATTGAAGTTGAAATGGAAAATTTGATGTTGAAACTGAAATTGAAGAGTTGAAATTAACGAATTGAAATTGAAAATGAAGTTGAAGGGTTGATATAGAAATTGTAGTTGAAATTGAAGTTGAAGGATTGATATTGAAATTGAAGTTGATATTAACGAAATGAAATTCAAAAGTTGAGGTTGAAATGGAAAATTTGATGTTGAAATTGAAATTGAAGAGTTGAAATTAACGAGCCAACAACCGTAGTCCCGTTGAAAGCACCGGTTCTCGTTAGATCACCGAAGTTAAACAGCGTGGAACGTGAACGGCACTGGGATGGGTGACCGTCTGATAAAAAACCGGAAAGTGACCCACCCGGGGTGTTTTTCACGTGTTGTTGGCAAAAGGTGGTTCGGAACCCACCATAAACAGTAGGTCCCGCTGAAAAGGCGATGGTGAGAGTGGAAAGAGAAAGAGGATTGGGTAAATGAATTTGAAACCCTGAGGGGACCAAATATCATAAGCCACATGAGTTGAAATTAACGAATTGGAATTGAAAAATTGAAGTTGAAAATGAAGTTGAACAGTTGATATTGAAATTGAAGTTGAAATTGGAATTGATGTTAGCGTTTACTTACTTGTGTAACGTCTTAGTACGACAGTAATGGTGTTTTAGAGTTATTTAAATTGAAATGTCTACTGAACTACTAACTTTTCGACATACATAAGTTAGTACTTTTTTTTTAACGAATGTCCAGTTGCATCGATTGATGTATTAAAAAACACCTCATTCCATTTAAAAAAAATCAATGACCTTGAAATCCTGTAAAAAAATTACCTTGGAAATTTTTTCTCTTACACCGTTACATGTGGCCCTTCAAGCAGTGTAACTTTGCCCTAGAAGTTTTTTTGTACAACGGAAAGTAACGGAGATATTTAGGTGTTCTGTTTCTTCGGACTCAACCTGTATGTATATGTATGTATTGTATGTATATTTCGTTCCAATATCGACAAGAAGGACCATTGATAATTTGGTTCATGTAACAATCGTTTTGTGCAAAATACATATTTTATCACGTTTATTGAATTTTTTGGTTATATACGTATTAAAGTAACATGCATTTTCTGTCGATAAAAAACGGGTTAGAACAAATTATTTTTCATTACGCATGTGACACATGTGTACTGTTATTTATTATTAGTCAATCTCCAAATCGATAAAGCGATAAGATTACGCCATTATACAATTGAGTTCAGTGGAAAGTTCGTACCGTTTCTTGCGAACTGTTTGACCGAAGAAACGGCACGAACTTTCCACTCAAATCGATACATACAATGATGCATTGGATATGACGCTTATAATGATTCTCATACGTAATAATTACGATCACCGAAATATTAGAGAAACATCACAGGTAATATCAGTTGAAAGCAAAGCATGATAACAATACAATAGCATACAACTTATTTGAACCGAAGTACTTTAACTCTGACAACCACTCGACGACAGAATCTGTTACGCTATTTGTTTACTTTGAACGAAGAGCAGTTTCTTTTTGCAGTCTAATAGCTTTACGTTCTTCCAATTGTCTTCGTAGAGCATCCACTTCCGGCGACATGGTTGCACAAGCCGATTGTTGCAGATCCTTGGACGATGAGACAGTTCGTCTGAAATGTAAATAAATATGTTTCGAAACGGAAAACTGAATTCCTAATAAAAACTGTTTAATTTTCTCGCCAGCAATTTATGTTTTCTACAATAGATCTTCTAACGGGAATAAGTAAATTCACAAATCTCTAAAACTTGAAATTTGATAAATAAATTCACCCAGCTGATTACTTGAAATTTAATTAATAAACTCTGTTACGAGCCAGGGCCGCGAGCAGCACGAGTGGCCGGCGAAGGGTTGTTACCCTAGGACAGGCATGCACAGCTCTTTGCTCTCAGAGCAGCTCCCGTGCTCCCAAGTTGCTCCCCGTATGCTCTCAGAGCAGATCGGACGTATGGAAGGGGAACCCGGATGGAAGGGGAAGCGTGACTTGTAAACAGAGCACGAGAGAAGACGAGTGGGAGGGGCGTGGGGAAGTGGAGAGCGCGCCGGAGTGGTCAGACTACAACAACGTAGACGCCGCCCCCACTCTCATACGCTCTTCTTCTCGTCTTCTCTCGTGCTCCGTTTACAATTGGTGGGTCCCCCTTCCATACGTACCTCAGGAGCAGGGTCGATTGCTCCTGCTCCCAAATCGTCCACTTGTGCATGCCTGCCCTAGGAATATGATATAAATTTGTTAGTTAAGGGGGGGGAACGCGGACGAACCCAATGCGAAACTGGGGAGCCGCTAGGTTGGATAAATCTCTGTTTGGACAATTGGAATGTCGCGAAAGAACCTGATGCTTAATCAGGGAATCGCTAGGATAATTAGTAAACCTCGTAACTAGTATAATTTAATTGATACAATTCGAGCGGTAAGATTGTATCGTGTGGGGACGTTCAATTACTTGGATAGGATATTGGACGATAATTATTGGTTTAATGAATTTGAGTTAATTATCGAAGAGGACAAATATATTCTTACTATAGAATTTTGTGTTAAAAGTATGTTTGTGTCGCGAATGGACTGAATTTAGAATATAATGAAATTGAAAGGTGATATTACCTAAGCTAAGATGCACGGTGTTGACGCACTGGCAATGCGGGGGACTCGGAGCAACCTTGTCACTGCCTAACAGATTTTACACCAAACTCGCGGAATCTGTACGGTTAAACTTTGATTCAAAAGGAACGAACGTCCGATCTCACTGGTAGTTGACTTCCGAGATGCAGCACGACGCGACACTGTTCGTGATTACGACAGTACTAGCCCCAGAGAGTACAAATGCAAGGCCTTATACATATAGCCCTGCAATGACGGGTGGTACTTGTCAGTACCCTTCAAGTGAACATTCGTATTTTGTCAACGACCAGTTGGTCGTGCGTTCGTTTTGGCCCTAAACTAACCTAAACAGTTATGTATGTTTATCTGGGGAAACTCTGTTCGTTTATCTAGGACGGTTCCTGCCAGAGATGATATTGAACACCTGTTCGTCATCCGTAACAACTCACATAGCTAATTAAGTACCTCAAAATAAATAAATCCAGACTGATATAAATCGACGCAAAATATCTATCAAACATAAATAACGTTATAAATATGTGAAAATTCCCTTCATTCACATATTAGGGGTGCTCGGAAAAATTTTTACTATTCTCTATATTAAAACAGTATAAAATTATTTAACTTGTATACTTTCTCATTCATATCTTTCATCCTTTTCAAAATCATGTAAATCATTGTAAATCATTGTAAATCATGTAAATCATTGTGTTTTCCTTCGTTGATAAATGTAAACAATGGGGTAAATCCACCGATAACTAACTTGTTAACTTTGTAGTCGTCAAGCGCTTTTTGGGTATCTTTAATCATATTTTTCTGCCTCTCACGTTCTCGATGTACGACGACTTTTCGATTTTCAATCTCCTCGTTCAGTTTCATTTTCATCCAGAACAATCTCTCTTTCAACTAAAACGAAAGCCCATTCTGTATTACTACTAGACACTTAGTCAATTATTGCTTCATTATTTCAACAGTATTTCATCTACTATGCTAAAACATCATTTTTTTTATTAATGCAATTTCAACCTCACGGAAGAGATTATTTTGCTTGTCTGAATGTTCGTGTCACCAATCATTCTGCTACTTTAACGTACTATCTGCTAGGGATCGAAAAAATTAGAAAACTTTCTCATGTTTTTATCTAAAACGTAGACCGTGGAATTTTTTCGAAAAATGTTCGGACATTTCAGTTTTCGTTTAATTTCATCGTATCAACTAATTTTTAGTTTATTAATTATTGTGCCGCGGGTTTCGTGGTCAATGTTGAGCACCAGTATGGCCAATCTATTCATTAGGTACACTCCGGGACAAAAAGATAGCACATCGTCTATTTTTCCTCATTTAGTACATTAAACTGATGAAAATGAATATTTTAATATGTCAACATATTTTGACATGGCTGTACATACAATGTACTGAATATCATCCACAATATTTACTTGAATAGAATTTTCGAAATGAAAACGTAAATATTGGGGCCCACAAGCGGGACAAAATAATAGCAGAAATAGCAGTTTTACATTTGTCAGTTGTGCAGAAGTTACTGAAGAGCAAACATTCATTGCAAAACGTAATTGACAAAGTGGGTACTAGCTTCTTTCGTACTTATTTAATAAAACAACATACTAAGTCGTTAAGATTGGGTCGTGGAAAAGAACTAACTTAAGGAAAGGAAAAAAATTAAAAGGAGAACAAGATTGAATTACACAAATATCAAAAACTGTAAATAGATGCCGAAAAGATATTATTATGAGCTTGTTATATAATCCTGAAAATTACGGGAAAATGAAGAGTTCTGGGTGCCCACAAAGTTTAACTGCCCGTGAAAAACGTGCAACATTGAGAACAGCATCAAATTCGAGGATGACTGCGAGTCAAATCGCCGAAAGTGTTAGCGTAAACACTAACGGAAAGAAGAAGAAGCGCGAAGAGAATTGCAAAAGAAACCTTGGTTAAGGGTGGAGCATAAAGCGTTCCGGTTACAATTTGCCGAGAAGCATATAAATATGAGGACAAAGTGG
The DNA here is from genome assembly GCF_051020765.1 of Lasioglossum baleicum. Classification (NCBI taxonomy): domain Eukaryota; kingdom Metazoa; phylum Arthropoda; class Insecta; order Hymenoptera; family Halictidae; genus Lasioglossum; species Lasioglossum baleicum. The sequence goes on from NC_134945.1 coordinate 5,539,114, forward strand.
CAAAGAGTCATATTTACTGACGAAAAGAGATTTAATTTGGATGGTCCAGGCGGCGTAGGCTATTACTATCATGATTTGAATGAAGAACAGCAATTTTTAAGCCGTCGCCAAATGGGAGGCGACTGTGTGATAATTGAGGCCGATATTGGATATTGGGGTAAAACAGAAACCAAATTTATATAAGGACGAATGAATAGTGAACGGTATATTGAAATGATAAATGAACAATTAACCACTTATGCTGTAAGAATTGCTGCAAATAAACACATTTTACAACAAGGTAATGACGCAGTCCACGCGGCAAAAACGGTCAGGAAATACTTTTCTTCAAAAATTATTCGTGTTTTGGTGTGGTCAGCAAGATCTTTAATCTCAATATTATTGAAAATTGTTGGGGACATCTTGCCAGAGCTGTGTACGAAAATAGCAGACAATTCCAAAATACTAACGATGTAAAATAGTGCATTTTGGACGAATGGGAGGATATTAGCCGAAACAGTATTAAAAATTTGTATAAATATTTACCAAACCGAATGATTAAAGTCGTTAGCTGTAAAGGAGGTTCTACAAAAAATATTGAGCATTGATTTTTATCGATAATTCTGTTATATTTCAAGTTTTTCGTTAAGTGTGCTATCATTTTGTACCTCTATATATTTCGTTAATAATTCTACTTTATTCAATAAAAATAGACACACTAAAAATATGTGTATAAAGAAAATTGAATTTCTAATGCTTAATAAACAGAAATTACATTAATTTCAAAGTGTGCTATCTTTTCGTCCCGGAGTGTATTTACAAGGATTTATCGAACTATGATTTTTCGATCTTTTTGATTGGTGGTGCTACTTTGAAACAAGAATCTCGTGATACGATGAAGAAACCTTTACCAAATACAGCAGTGTTACAACTAGAGACCACGGTTTTGGACGTGTATTGAGGATACACGTATTCACGTGGTCACGTGTACTAATATATATCCGTATTTTAATCCGTGTACTTCTTTATACACGGATACACGGGTACTGAAGTAAACGTGTACACGTGTATCCGTGTATTAAATAGTATCCGAACTTCTGCACGGATATATTTATTACACGTGTATACGTGTGTTTTCAATACACCTGAAATGGGTATCTCTGGTTACAACTATATGGTGAGTATTGCATACAATAATACTCATGTACAGGGTGATTCAGCTAAGTATTAAATAGTAGTCTATTTGGTATGTATATGAAAAGATGGTTGAAACGAAAGTTTTATGGTTTCAAGAGTAGCATACAATGTAATACTTAGTTTTCTTCTATTTCGCTTTTGTATCGAGATACAAAGGTTACCTGGAGTTTCTTTATCGTAGGGTATAAATTTTAAACTTATAGTTGAATTTTAATCTTGTAGTTGATGAAAAGATCAACGTGTATGATTTACTCTAATGACTATGAGTTTCTTAATCACTGCTTAATCAAACTTCACGGTACCTCCGCCAATGACATTTCACAAAGCAGACCCAAACCACTGGACTCCGTCGGATCAAAGTCTTTGTGCGATAACGTTCGCAATGACTGGATGGTCTTGATCTCTTGAATCAATTTGATTTTTCTCTGCATTTCCTCTTCTCTCTGTTTCGTCATCTGAACTTTCAATTGGCGCGATTCTTGAGAAACTTCAGCAGCTATGGAAGATAATCCGCTCGCATTAATAATAAGTAGACTGCGAATTTTGCAAAAACAAATCGGTAAAATCCAAAATTGTACAAATAATACAAAACTAGATAGTACATATTTATAAGTAATGCAAAAAGTAAAAACATTTAAAGAATATATGTCTGTTATTTCCAACTTATTAAAGTTATAAGGAAAAGAAATAAATGTCTACGTGGCTCTTATGGTGCTTCAATGCAGACAATTTTAATTTTGTATAAAAAAAAAGTCTAATAACAAGTTGTAATAACTAGTAATTTTTATTTCGCAAATAATTTATCCGTAACAGAGTGTTACACCTTTCTGTCGTTTTTCGTCAACCATGGCATTGAAGGCATCGCGGGAAGCTTGTTCAATTATCCGACACCGCTCATAAATTTCAGCCATTTCTTTGACGTGTTTCTCTTTTGCATTTTCCAACTTCTCGTAAAGCTCTTGTTTCTATAAAAATTCTTGACGTGAGTATTCCACGTTAAGCGTATCTGTGTATCTTAGAGATTTTTTTTATATCAGAGCGAGAGGTACGACCCATTTTTGATTATTTACATTTCTGATAATTATGTGTTTGATTAATCTAATTAAACACGGTGTACTTTGTGGTCTTTTCTTCGGATAACGGGAAAACGTGCCCCCAGGCTCATAAACATTGAAACAATTAATTAAATGCTCATAAAACCGTTTATCTCGAACATCTTCTAAATTATTGACTGTATCGAAAAATATATTTGACAAAACTGATAGGTCTGGGCAGGCTGCGTCTTTTATGTCGTATGACTTTTTGCGTAAAACAAACGGTTTCCAAAAGAAATTGAGAAAAATGTCTGAAGATCAGAAAATTTTTATGAAATTTGAAAACTGAAGTGTGTTTTCACTATCTCTTATCAATAAACAGTAACGACGAAATGTGTATTTTTGTTACTTGCATATTATTTTATATAGTTTCTTATATTATACCATTTCTTCTTTGAACTATTGCTCTTATAAGAAATATTAAATAAGTAATGCGATTTCTCTACGCAAAAAGTAAAATATTTTATTTCGTGTTTCAGATTGTTCAAATAAAAATATTTCGTTTTCGAATTTGTATATCTCATTTAAAATACTATTTTAATCTAGATCTAAAATATTAAACAGTATTTCAAATATTTATTTCGTCAAGTAATGCCCACCTCTGCACACAAGTCACCAAAATTACATACCTCTTTCCGCACGCATTCCGCATGCTGCTTAACGTCGTCCAGCAATGATTGTTTCGCAATGGCTGCGCCTTCGCGGCTTATTAGCGCTAATAAATGTTTCTCTTGTATCTTCGACAATTCTTTCACTCTCATCTGTTGACGTTCTTCCTCTTTGAGTCGTGCGATAGAGGCTGGATCGAATCCACCTTCGGCTAACATTTTCAATCTGCAAGGGTGATTACGGGGTAATTACACGGTGATCATTAAACTCCGGATTTTATGGATTTTTTTCTAACAAAAATGAGCAAGTGTAATTTAAAACAGTGAAAATATTAAAAGATTTTGAGATTATTAATATATCATTCTCATCATATTAAAATGATTAATTAAGAATATTTTATATTTAGTACCTGCATCTTGCAATTGATGCACCAACTTTTCATTTTGCATAAACATCCGCAGTCTAGTGATTAGTAACTGGTTTTCTATGACACTTTATTTTCGAGAAAATTGATTTTAAAAATCCGACGAGTTCACGCGCTTAGCATTTGTAAGAAGTAGAACCGGTAGGGCAAAATTATTTCGGGAGTCAATGACCTCTCGCAAAATTTTGACGTTCAAAGTATGTATAAAGAGGAAATATTAATAATATCCAGTTGTTATAATTATAATATCTAATGATATCTCCATAAAGTCTGATTTTGAATCGTATGATTTGCGTGTCACTAGACTGCCAAAAAGCATGCCCACTAGAAAAATAAGTAGGTCAAATAAGACAAAGTAGAAATACCAGAAGAATATAATCATGTTGTAATGATTGTATAAGACACGAGACATCTCCCTCATACACTATACGCGAGCGCGTCACGCGAAACCGCGAAGCGCTACCTCCCGCGGCGGCCGCGAGGTGGCTACCGCGACGCCGCGGATTCTCGCGAGTGAATAGATCGCGACAGGCGTATAAGTAGGACGGCGGAGGCCGTATCAAATCAGTTCGAGCTACGATCTAGCTACTAGAGAGAATTCTCGAATGCTACGACTGTACCACGAGCTGTCCCAACCTTTTCCTGCACACCACGCCAAGGCCCCAAGTGTCATACGGCACGGGGAGACCCTTCCTGCGAGAGACATAAATCTCCGCCGTCCGAAGTGGCACGCACCACCGGGCATCCTCGACCCAAGTGTCACACGGCACGGGACTCTTTGCCTCAAGTGTCACGCGGCACGAGGAATCCCTAACGCTCAGGCGGCATACACTGCGAGCATCTCGTTCCCGACTACCTGCACCATGCGAAGCATTGTAAGGCCATAAAATGGTAATTGCGGTAGCCGCTCTACGTTGAGATCGGCTTCGAATCGTTAGGGAGTCGAGTCCTAGTTAGTCCGCGAGTTCGCCGATGCGTCTTCGCATCCGCCGTCACATGTATTGAGCACACAGTTCGTCACTGTTATACAATTCTCGCCGATAGCTTTAAGTTGCGATTCTTTTCTGCGTCCCGATTCTCCTGCGCCGCGCTCACCTTGCGTTCCGATCATTTCGCGTCACGTTCATCTTGCACTCCGATCATTTCTTATGTCAGCAGCTACGCGTTTCACTGTCTTCGCGTTCATCCTGCGTTTCGATTCTCTTGCGCCACGTTCACTTTGCGTTCCGATCATTTCGCGTCACGTTCATCTTGCGCTCCGATCATTTCATGTTTTACCCGCTCCGCGTTACATTAACATCGCGTCCCGATCATCTCGCGTTCCGTGCACTTCGCGGTCAGTTCATGTCACGCTCCGCTTACTTCACTTACCAACTCCGCGTTCGCGACATTAGGTATCACTTGCGTTAACCCTGCGTTTCTCATATTGTAATCAATCTGCGTCACCGTTCGACGTACATGCTGTGATAGCGGGCCTCGGCCCATAATAAAGAGATCTGTTTAACCCGTATCTGCATTGTTCATTCGTGGCTCAGAAAAACCCTGGACAGCCGAGTGAGCTGGCACATTCTCCCTACGTTCGAATGTTACAAAATGGCGCCCGAACAGGTTCTATAACAGGGAGAACCACGAATGAGCACCAGCTGGATATACCACCTACGTAAAAACGAATTGATAGAGGAAGCCCACCGACGGGGCTTAGAACAGGACGGTACTGTAGACGAATTGCGAGCAAGGATCTCCACCCACGTCCGTACAGAGATGGACAAGGCCAAGAAGGATGACCCAACCCCACCAAAGCCCCCCCTTGCCAAGTGCAGCCGATCATGAAGAGGGTCCGCCGTTGGGGAACGCATTACGATGGTGGGAAAGGTGCAGAGGATTTCCTGGACCGCCTGAAAGACCTCCACAGGAGATTCAAAGTCGAAGCAGAAGACATCTTGCCATGTCTGGCAGAAGTCTTCCGTGGCGAGGCGTTACAATGGTTCTGGAATAGATCTCTAGAGTGGGAGACCTGGGACGATTTTCTCAGGGCCTTTCACAAGAACTTCCTGCCACGTAACCGACTCATCGACCTGGGGGACAATATCCGAGACAGGATACAAAAGCCAGGAGAAAAAACCCGGGCATATGTCAGAGACCTGGAAACGATGATGCGTCGCCACGGTGGTTTCAACGAAGATCAGAAACTAGAGAGGGCATTCCGAAATCTCCGAGCGGAGCTGAAAAAGTTCATCCCGAGAACGGAGGTCCAAACACTAGACGACCTCTTAGAACGAGCGGAAGAACTAGAGGAAACTATCGCTGAGGAGCGGAAACAGCAGCAAGCTACGATCACGAGAGGGGCACCACAGAATACATACAGTGCGACCGAAATTTCCAGCTCGTACAATCGAGCGACATGTTGCTGGAGATGTGGACAAAGAGGCCACCAGCGAACGGAGTGCCGCAGGGCGCCGAGAACATTCTGCTCGTACTGCGGCACCGGTGGCATAACTACGTTCCGATGCACTTGCAACCCGGTGCAACCCGGTCCGACCAAACAACACGACGCCGCCGCAGAACTAGAGCAGGACACGCGAATATTTATTCCCGTGACGATGTATGGCCAGCAGTTCCGGGCCCTACTAGACACAGGAGCAACACGCTCATACCTCCGCCAGGACATTGCCGAGTGGTGCCAGCAGCAGGGAGCTAAAACGATCCCGAAGGAAACAACAGTCCGCGTGGCGAATGGCTCCGTCGTCGAAATCCACAATGAGGTAGAAATCATGATCGACCTCTGTGGAGACACACTGGTACTCGCTTGCCCAGTACTGTCGACACTATCTCAGGGCATGCTGATAGGAGTAGACGCATTAACCGTTCTAGGTACCTCCATAGCCGTCGGAGAGAATACATGGAAACTCCAGGAGGAAATCAACACCATCGAAAAAACGGAGGGGCTCGCAGAGTATACACCGGAGCAAAAGCAACAGTTACGAGAGCTGCTGGACACCGAGATACCGAAATTCCAAAGGCTACAGGGAACAACGCATTTGGCCACGCACCAGATTCGGCTAAAAACCAATGAGCCGATTAAGCAGCGATACACACCGCGCAACCAAGCGACGACGAGCAAAAGGCGAGCGACAGTTGTGCGAACGATGCGGAAACGACAACACCACTCAAACGCAAGGAGGGAAGCGGTTCCACTAAGAGCCGAAAACGCAAACCGACCGATGGAGGCCAGGACGAAGACCAGTCCAACAGGCAGCCAAGCAGGAGGGCCAACACCGGTACGCGGTCCACCAGCCAAGGTACGACCCCCGCCACCGAGATCACTGGACGAAGTGGCACCAGCAGGCCCATCCGTCGCCGTGGAAGGCCACGTCGCGCGGAAAGCGACAACGCTGGAGAAGATGGCGGAGGCTGTTCGGAGGAGGCACGAGACCAGCAGCTCCCAGACCCCGGCACAAACACCGGCACCACCAAACCCGACGCCCGTACCACACTTCAGTGTGGAAGACGAAATGCGGGCCCTGGACGAACTGCTGGCCAACCTCGACCAGTCGAGGGCATTACAACAGCCACTACCGCCATCACCACCGACCCACATGGAGGTCGAAACGAGCGGCGCACCGCCGGAGAAGGGACCGCAGCCCATGGCGAGCAGCCCGGAGCCGCCAAAACCTCTACCGGGGACATCCGCAGCCGGACCTACGCAGAGTCCCTCAAAGGCGAGGGAAACGGCCGCGACGGTAAAACGGCCATACAAACGGCCACCCGCCAAACAACGACCGGCAGCTCCAACAGCGGAACGACTGACACCCGGACCGGCACCACCGAGGCCATCAGAGGCCCAACATACAGCGAGACCCTCGCTGCCAGGAGCGTCTCGGCCCCCAACGGCGACCTGGCCCGGACCACCTCGACCGGACCACCAGCGCATTCATGGCACCGCCCCACCCTCCCACCCCAACCTCGCCAACCCGGTAATGCGGGAGAGGCATCTCTACAGCCTTCCAGTCACCGGAGGATACGTGACCGTGCGGAGGAACAAGGGCGGTACGATCCACGTCCGATTCCGGCCACAGCCGCGCGAGTAATTATAAGGTAACGTTAAGGTTAGGTATAAGTTGTACAGTAGCGTTAAGGAACAATACATTGGAAGCGGTAGGGTTAAGTTAGGTACAAATTAGGTTAAGTCGATAGACCGTCAATACAGCAGGTAGAAGTCTCGCGCCTCGAAGTAGGAGGGGGATGTAATGATTGTATAAGACACGAGACATCTCCCTCATACACTATACGCGAGCGCGCCACGCGAAACCGCGAAGCGCTACCTCCCGCGGCGGCCGCGAGGTGGCTACCGCGACGCCGCGGATTCTCGCGAGTGAATAGATCGCGACAGGCGTATAAGTAGGACGGCGGAGGCCGTATCAAATCAGTTCGAGCTACGATCTAGCTACTAGAGAGAATTCTCGAATGCTACGACTGTACCACGAGCTGTCCCAACCTTTTCCTGCACACCACGCCAAGGCCCCAAGTGTCATACGGCACGGGGAGACCCTTCCTGCGAGCGACATAAATCTCCGCCGTCCGAAGTGGCACGCACCACCGGGCATCCTCGACCAAGTGTCACACGGCACGGGACTCTTTGCCTCAAGTGTCACGCGGCACGAGGAATCCCTAACGCTCAGGTGGCATACACTGCGAGCATCTCGTCCCCGACTACCTGCACCATGCGAAGCATTGTAAGGCCATAAAATGGTAATTGCGGTAGCCGCTCTACGTTGAGATCGGCTTCGAATCGTTAGGGAGTCGAGTCCTAGTTAGTCCGCGAGTTCGCTGATGCGTCTTCGCATCCGTCGTCACATGTATTGAGCACACAGTTCGTCACTGTTATACAATTCTCGCCGATAGCTTTAAGTTGCGATTCTTTTCTGCGTCCCGATTCTCCTGCGCCGCGCTCACCTTGCGTTCCGATCATTTCGCGTCACGTTCATCTTGCACTCCGATCATTTCTTATGTCAGCAGCTACGCGTTTCACTGTCTTCGCGTTCATCCTGCGTTTCGATTCTCTTGCGCCACGTTCACTTTGCGTTCCGATCATTTCGCGTCACGTTCATCTTGCGCTCCGATCATTTCATGTTTTACCCGCTCCGCGTTACATTAACATCGCGTCCCGATCATCTCGCGTTCCGTGCACTTCGCGGTCAGTTCATGTCACGCTCCGTTTACTTCACTTACCGATGTACATGCTGTGATAGCGAGCCTCGGCCCATAATAAAGAGATCTGTGTTACCTATACCTGCGTTGTTCATTCGTGGCGCTGAAAAACCCTGGACAGCCGATTGAGCCGGCACATTCTCCCTACGTTCGAATGTTACAATGTTATTTTGAAATAATTAAAATTATCAGAAGAAATTCCGTTTTCTGCATTCGATGAAGAAAACCTATATTTTTCATGAAGATGTGTAATTTATAGCGTCTACCATTTTCTGCAAAAAGACTATAGTCCAGTCAATGAATGCTCGTAAGGGGGTGTAGAGGGAAATGGAAGGCACACAATTTTTAACTTTGAGACTTTGTTTGGACTAGTTAGGAAGTAAACATACTAAAAGTCCCTACTCCTAGGAGGTGAGCGGTGTACAGGGGGGCACGTAGAAGGTCTCCTTTTTCGGTTTTCCGCTTATATATCCCTGAAACTATGTGTCCTAGCGATAAAACCATTCTATACAAAATTAAAGCTGACAAAATGTGCCACAAGATTGATTCGATTCAGTTTTTCGCTATCTCGCATAGTTTCCGAGATATCCGCGCTCAAAATTCACTAATTGTGAAAAAGAAATTTTTGCCTCACGTTTTGTGCCTTATTTGACTAGCTAACTCTTCAGCACAATTAGTGAACTTTGAGCGCGGATACCTCGGAAACTATGCGAGATAGCGAAAAACTGAATGCAATCAATCTTATGGCAAATTTTGTCACCTTTAATTTTGTATAGAATGGTCTTATCGCTAGGACGCATAGTTTCCGAGATATAAGGGCAAAACCGAAAAGGGGGACCTTCTACATGCATTTGAAGTTGAAATTGAAAAATTGAAGTTGAATTTGAGAAATTGATGTTAAAACTGAAAAATTGAAGTTGGAATTGAAAAATTGATGTTGAAATTGAGAAATTGATGTTGAAACTCAAAAATTGAAGTGGAAATTGAAAAGTTGATGTCGAAACTGAAAAATGTCTCTTAGAATGGTCTCAGGAACCTCCCATTTCAAGGAACGACACTTGTTGTGGGACACCCTGTATACAGTATACAGTCCTCAACCGCCTAAGGCAGGGCCCGCTAGATAGCCTTACTGATGAGTCCTCTAGCGGGCCTAGGACGAAACGCTCCTTCCTTTTTCCTCCTCTCTTCCATATTTCGACCCCCCACAACAATGAAAAATTAAAGTTGAAATTAAAGTTGAAATTGAAATTGAAATTGAAGTTGAAATTGAGAAATTGATGTTGAAACTGAAAAAGTGAAGTTGAAATTGAAGTGTTGAAATTGAAATTGAAGCAAAAACACTAACTCGAACAAATAATACCAAAGTGAACTTTGAGCGCGGATATCTCGGAAACTATGCGAGTTAGCGAAAACCTGAATCGAATCAACCTTGTGGCACATTTTGTCAGCTTTAATTTTGTATAGAATGGTCTTATCGCTAGGACACATAGTTTCCGAGATATAAGCGGAAAACCGAAAAAGGGGACCTTCTACGTGTCCCCCTGCACCTCGCTCACCTCCTAGGAGTGGAGACTTTTAATATGTTTACCTCCTAACTAGTCCAAACAAAGACCCAAAGTTAAAAATTGTGTTCCTTCCATTTCCCTCTTCAACTTTTCGTTGACTGGACTACTAGTACATATGTACTACTATTTAAAAGTTTATCTTTATTCTTCTAGTAATAAGGAAATATAATAAAAGTTGTGCACAATTTTGTTAGCAAAAAATAATAAGATGGAAGAAGTGTTGTTTCGTACGATAAATGGTTAGTTGAATTACTTTTTTATTTCTTTTTCCTCGTCAGTGATCACGCGAGCACACTCCCGCAATATGGACGCTGTTGTTTGCTTAATCTCGACGGGCTAACACAAACAAATATACGCAACGGAATTAATATTATGATCATATCAAATGTATTGAGACTGCTATGATAAATAAGAATTAATGTGACGTTATCATTAAAATGAAACATATTGTTAGTGTTGCATTAATGTTGTTGCTTTTGCGTTTGTAGAGGATTTACTGTATAGTGAAAGCCGATCCCGTGCCTTTGCCGTACATCAGGCGTGGGCACGGGTGGAGCCGGTGGAGCCCCTCAAACGCCTGCTTCCCCCACCAAGCTTCCTTTCGGTGGCGCTCCTCGTGGCTCCGATGCACGATGCCTGCGCACTGCTTGCGACAAGCGAAACGCGTCCTTCCTACATAGTAACGACGGATGCTGGTGGGGGACAGTGGGCGCTACGGTGGGGACAGTTTTGCCTCAGTTGAGGCAAAATTGCCTACGCCTGCCGTACATCGAAACAAAACTGTATAGTACTGTATACATATGGGTAAACCTTACGTTTAGGGGAGGCAACTCCGATGACCTTGATCTTGACATATGTTATCGAGGACAACATTCTGAACAACTTTTGTCATTACAACTACCCGGTGCTCGCTCTTAGTTTTCGAGATATTTGCGAAAATCTATTGCAAATACTGTATTGAATTTTACGTATTCTTGCATGCTCCGTGGCAACGTAAGCCTGTTCCGGAGTGGCATCTGTTTATTTTCTGTTTGTAAACACGTTGTGGGGATTAGAACAGAGTGTCACTCTATATAGGGTGAGCTTTCAATTTTGAAAGACTACTTCTGGATTTTTGCATGCGTAGTCGGGCCGGCCTTACGGCCGACCCTCTTCGCCCCCACCACCTAACCCTAACTAATTCTGATCGCATAATTTTTGCATTCTACAAGGTGTCCCAAAATTCCTTCAATAGCCGGAAATGGGAGGTTCCTGAGATCAGTTGAAGCGACATTTTCCTTTGCAAAAACGTTATCCGCGGCTTTGTTCGGGAGTTATTAACGAAAAACACGAACCAATTAGAGCGCGACTTAGACGCGAGTTGGCACAGTCGGCCAATAGACAGTTGGCGCGCCGGGCCGACTGTGCCAACTCGCGTCTAAGTCGCGCTCTAATTGGTTCGTGTTTTTCGTTAATAACTCCTGAACAAAGCCGCGGATAACGTTTTTGCAAAGGAAAATGTCGCTTCAAATGCTCTCAGGAACCTCCCATTTCCGACTGTTGAAGGAATTTTGGGACACCCTGTATATAGCCTCCATACAGAATTTGAACTAGTAATGGAAAAATCATGCAATCAGAATTAGTTAGGGTTAGGTGGCGGGGGGGAGGGGAGAGACCACGCTGACGAAATTGTGAATATTTCGAAAACTATCCATCTCAATACGAGAATTTTATTCAGCATTTAAATGGTCTAATAGTCTATGGCAGCCTTACGTTGCCACGGAGCGTGGAAGAATACGTAAAATTCAATACAGTATTAGCAATAGTTTTTCGCAAATATCTCGAAAACTAAGACCAAGCACCGGGTAGTTGTAATGACAAAAGTTGTTCAGAATGTTGTCCTTGACAACATATGTCAAGGTCAAGGTCATCGGAGCTGCCTCCCGTAAACGTAAGTTTTTGTATATGTAGTTTTATGTAAACCTCAACTTTGAGGACTGCATTTACTTCTTTGATACAAGAGTTTGCCGACAAATAAAGCGTGTCTTATTAACAAAATATTATGTTCTGACAAAAACACATATGTTTCATATAAAATTAATTAAAATTACATATAATGCCATTTACAGGATGGGGCATTTAAATGGGAACACCTAAATATCTCGGTTATTATTAGTCGTACAAAAAATCTCCACAGAATAAAGCTGTACTGTTTCAAGGGGCGAATTTGATGATGGTAAAAATTTTTCCTCAAGATTTTCAGGTCATCGATATTTTTTTAAATGGAATGAGGTATTTTTTAATACATCAATCGATGCAGCTGGACATTCGTTATAAAAAAGTACTAACCTATGTATGTCGAAAAGTTAGTAGTTCACGAGATATTTCGATTTAAATAACTCTAAAACACCATTGCTGTCATTCTAAAACGGTACACAAGTAAGTAAACTGGTTTTGTTGACTTTTTAAACGTGATCACCGCTGTCTCACAGCGCCATTCTTCACCTTTCATTCAAGCCCTCAAACATTGCAAAACTCCCACTGGAACACGTTCTAATATCGTCTCGAAGACGTCGTGTCTGATCTGATTCGGATAGTCGAGGCTTCACTATATTGCGAATTAGGCAAACAATTATAGTTCGAACTGCATCGTGTGGGACATCATTTTAACCGGAAAAGAGCCGCCCGTGTGCCAGTGGAGATTTCATAAATAAATAATAAAAAATAAGAAAGATACGAAGAGAATTCTGCGTTGAAAAATACGGTTTGAGACACAAACTGATCCGAATTGATTCTAATCGAATTCGTTGGCTTGTGTACAGAGTCGCAATTTAGGGGCTGATATTCCTCGACAGCGTAATGTAGCAAACTTTATCGAATTCACAAGTTAGTAAACGCTAACGCCTTAGTACGACAGTAATGGTGTTTTAGAGTTATTTAAATCGAAATATCTCCTGAACTACTAACTTTTCGATATACATAGGTTAGTACTTTTTTATAACCAATGCCCAGCTGCATCAAATGATGTATTAAAAACTACCTCATTCCATTTAAAAAAATATCGATGACCTTGAAATCTTGTAAAACAATGACCTTGAGAAAAAATTTTTTACCGTCACCTAATTCGCCCTTTGAAACAGTACAACTTTGTTCTGTGGAGATTTTTTGTACGACTAATAACACTGTCCAACAAATTTCAACTTTTTAAAAGTATTTCGATTCCCACTATGCGATTCTTATAGAGTTTTCCGCGCTGATTCCGAATCTGGTTTTAATTTTTTTCCTATACGTCCAGTTTTTGAGAAAATGGAGTTTAAAAAACAGACATATTTTTCAACTTTAAACAAATATTGCGATGTTATTATAAAAGATATTGAATTGTTTTTTACAGCAAAAGATTCTGTAGACTTTCCCGAATACATTGATATCCAATATTAATACATTATGATTGTTTAAACATGTTTAAACAATGATTAAAGACGGAGATGCACCACTTTTGCACCAATTTTTGCGGATATTTTCGAATTTATCTCAAAAAATAAAGGTCCAGCGAAAAATTGAACTACACCACGCGAAAGAGCAGACTTTTATCTTGAGAAACCCCCCTGTGAAGTTTGCATGGTCGACGTTTTCTTCGAACCAGAAAGCAAAATATCTTCGCCCGACATGAGTTGTCACCAGTGGCGCTCACCACCAGAACGGTCGTTCGCCGCTCCGTATCCCGTCGCTGCGCCATATCCCGTCCCGAGCGCCACTGGCGGAAACTCATGTCGCGCGAAGATATTTTGCTTTCTGGTTCGAAAAAAACGTCGACCATGCAAACTTCACATGGGGGTTTCTCAAGATAAAAGTCTGCTCTTTCGCGTGGTATAGTTCAATTTTTCGCTGGACCCTTATTTTTTGAGATAAATACGAAAATATCCGCAAAAATTGGTGCAAAAGTGGTGCATCTCCGTCTTTAATAATTGTTTAAACATGTTTAAACAATCATAATGTATTAATATTGGATATCACTGTATTCGGGATGGTCTACAGAATCTTTTACTGTAAAGAACAATTCAATATCTTTTATAATAACATCGCAATATTTGTTTAAAGTTGAAAAATATGTCTTTTTTTTAAACTCCATTTTCTCAAAAACTGGACGTATAGGAAAAAATTAAAACCAGATTCGCAATCAGCGCGGAAAACTCTACAAGAATCGCATAGTGGGAATCGAAATACTTTTTGGCTGTTGGACAGTGTAATTTATAATAACCGAGATATATATTTAGGTGCTCTCATTTGAATGCCCCACTCTATATTGTGAAATGTTTAAAATAGTTAATAAACAATACTTCGGGATTACCTTAAACGTCGGAACTGGTTTTCTCATGAACGTAGGTTTCGGTTTTTCTTGCTTCTTTGTGTCCTTTGAACGTTTCTCACGCCGTAATAGTTTCGGAGCATTCTCGTTCGCTTCATTAAGCAGTTGAATAGCATGCGATTTGTTCACAGCTCGCAATGTTTCCAATTTCTTTTGCGTCAATGGCGTCACGTAATTCGTTATAGGAACTTTGCGCGCAAATCTCTCCACCACCAACTCCTATCCAGTATACGAGGAATCTTCAAACAAAGAAACCTTAAATTTTCGTTAATTTAAGAAGTTCAAATTGTTACGCTCGCGTTGTCTTCACTTAACACGGAATGAAAATGCAGATTAAACGAATTTCTTATATTCTCGACGAAACTGATATTATCAAATAGTATCATATGTTCTTTTATTTTACTAATTTTCAGTAGAGAATTATGATCACTGACAACTGACGCTATGAATTTAGATATATTTTCAATTTTCATACATTTGTAAGCATTATACTTTCTCGTTAAACTAATTTTGTTTTGTTCACGAGGCGAGCAGTATTTTATCATAACGATTTTTCAAATGACTATGACTGTTACGGAACTCTTCGGCTAGTAGCGTTTATCCTTTGCCAGATACTCGAATTATACTAAAAAAATTGTGGTTTTTTAAAGTGAAGTTTAACCAAAGTAACATTTAAAGTAAAAATAGAGTATTACTAAGTTAAACTGTAAACATCCGACTTCTTGAATCACAAGAACGAAAAATTGCTTACTTCCGGTGTAGCGGGAGGCCCACCGGTTCGTAGTTTCGGATGATTTAAAACATTCATGAACACGGGAATAGTAATTTTCTTCTTCTGCTGTTTAGCGTTTTCAATCATCTCTTTCAGATTCTTCTGAAGTTTCTAAAAACAATTGATAAGTTCTAACCTTAATTTAAATCTATGATAGACTCAGTCATGAAAAAAATTATTCTATGTTTGTAGGGTTCAGTGTATAACATTTTTGAGGAAATGCCTCCAGTCTCACCCACTGTAGCAGCAAAAACATCTTAAGAGAAAATGAACGATGAATCACGAAAATAGAGACTTTGCTTACAACGTTCTTACGGAATTATAACGGTTTAAGTATGTACCAACAATTTCCTAAAAATCAGAAATATAGTGTTCGAATATTTTTGAGAGTCACTGTAATACAAAAATCGAGGAAAATATGTTTTAAATGACAATTATTAAGCATTCAAAACAACTTTTTTTACTGTGTTTAGACTACTTCGAGGAATTATACAGGGTGAATCCGAAGAAACAGAACACCTAAATATCTCCGTTACTTTTCGTTGTATAAAAAAACTTCTTAGGACAAAGTTACACTGTTTGAAGGGCTACATGTAACGGTGTAAGGGAAAAAATTTTCGATGTCATTTTTTTATGAGATTTCAAGGTCAGCTATATTTTTTCAAATGGAATGAGGTATTATTTAATACATCAATCGATGCAACTGGACATTCGTTATAAAAAAGTACTAAACTATGTATGTCGAAAAGTTAGTAGTTCACGAGATATATCAATTTAAATAACTCTAAAACACCATTACTGTCGTACTAAGACGTTAGCGTTTACTTGCTTGTGTAAATTGAAATTGAAAAATTGACGTTGAAAATGAAAAATTGACGTTGAAATAGAAGAGTTGAAATTAACGAAATGAAATTGAAAAATTGAAGTTGAAATAGATGAGTAGAAATTGAAGTTGAAATGGAAGAGTTGATATTGAAATTGAAATGGAAGAGTAGAAATTGAAGTTGAAATGGAAGACTTGAAATTGAAGTTGAAATGGCAGAGTTAAAATTGAAGTTGAAATTAAAATTAAAGTTGAATGTGAAGTTGAAGAGTTGATATTGAAATTGAAGTTGAAATTGAAATTGATGTTAGCGTTTACTTACTTGTGTAACGTCTTAGTACACGACAGTAATGGTGTTTTAGAGTTATTTAAATTGAAATATCTCCTGAACTACTAACTTTTCGACATACATAGGTTAGTACTTTTTTATAACGAATGTCCAGTTGCATAGATTGATGTATTAAAAAATACCTCATTCTATTTGAAAAAATATCGATGACCTTGAAATCTCATAAAAAATTACCTTGGAAAAATTGTTTCCCTTATACCGTTACATGTGGCCCTTCAAACAGTGTAACTTTGTCCTAAAAAGGTTTTTTTGTACAACGAAAAGTAACGGAGATATTTAAGTGTTCTGTTTCTTCGGACTCACCCTGTATAAATTTTTCCTTATCGGTGATCGCCTACGATTTAGTTACGGATATCTTTAGTTTTTGTAAAGTTCTGTTGGAAAAATTGAAGGAGTGAAACCTCTAAGCAGGGTGTCGCTTCTAAAAAAGGGAAGATCAGCTTCTGCTCCACGAAATCTTCATCGAAGTCCAAACAACCTATTCCGTGGAAGAAATTCGGTGTTTCCGAGCGAAGAAGATACGAAACCATGGAGAGCATTTTCGTCAGTTTAAAGTGATTGAAACACTCAATGGAGTCTTCGAAGAATAAATTGGATATCCGGTACGCTAGGATGTACACGAGCACTGGTAAAGAAATATCGAAAATTATATTGAGCATGACATTTTTTGCACATTCTATATACCGAAATTGTAATATAGTATTCTAAGTCCGGCAGTAATCCGATACTGGGTCGAGTACATCTTCTTTATTTTTCATAATTTTTTTATGCGACTTCCACCAACTTGTTTGTGGCATTTTTCCGATTAACATGACACTAAATACGATATAATTTCAACTGTATTTAGTGGTTTAATCGACGGTATGGTACTCCATAGTTAAAGTTACTACTTTAGGACATAGAAGAGGATAGCAAGTGAGAAAGAAAGAGAATCAGTGACCGCGAAGGTCGACAAAAATTCAAAACTTATTGTATTGTTTAAAATACCATTGCAGTGCTAACTTTTTCAGTTTAAACTTTCTTCTTATGCAACTTTTCTCAAGATATTTGTCACATTTTTCTGATTAAAATGAGTCGTTTAAAAACCTACAACGGGCTGTAGCTCCGTCAATTTGAAAAATTCTAGTCTAATTCTCTGAGAACACATAATTTTCGAGATATTAAGATAAATTGTAAGTTATGCTTTACATGTACAGTAAATATGAGCCGAATTGTATCTTGTTCGGTAAAATATTGGTAAAATTTCATTAAAAATAAGTAATAAATAAAGGAGAATCATCATTGCACTAGTATTGTCTCGCCAATCCTTTTCTACGTGCGCCGACGAAGCCACAATAAAAATAGTGTCCTGTTCCGATTTATGTCACAACACAGAACCGACAGTTGACTCAGAACGAGACATTACTGTAATTGTCAATTAAGATGTAAAGTAAATTTTTTCTCGTCTTCTAATTCCCTTATGATTATTAAACATTTATTTGTAGAATCAAAAACTTTACTTTATCAAAATTGAGTTGAATAAATTTTTTTATAATACACCATCATAACGTCAAATCACATACCCATGGTTTCATTAATTTTATCGCCTTGATTTTTATAACGTTTCTTCAAAAAATGACTGCTTATTCCTTCGAAGAAATTTTCATAACGGACGATATTCATAAATAAATCGATGATAATGTTCTGAATCGAAACCGGTAAACTCTGCTGAAACGAGTATGAAATTATACATTCTTATCAATAATGTTTCGTAACAGCGTTTTTAACCTTAAACTCTTCCGGATGGCTCAGACAATTTTGAACCGAATTATAGTTGATCTGACACTTTTCAGTTGGCTCTTCTCCAGCGAACAGAGCAATGCAAAATTCATCAGGACCAAATTCGTGCTTGGTGACTTTATATATGTCCAACATTTTTATTAATGGAATTATAATCTTCAGTTGGAAGACATTTGTTTTAGCGAACTGAAAACGATAATGATTAGGAAGAACATTGTAATTTTAAATTAGAGATATACCTTTTCCATCATGCAATCCATTTTTGTTCGACTAAAAATTATACTCTCTGTTTCTAGGAAAATATTAACGTTAGTTTATTATTGTACATGTAGAAAATATCAGTTTGTTGTTAGATGTCAACACCGAGGCTGTGTCAAAATTGGAAATATGTCGATAGGGGATAATATTTATTGATTAAATCAATGGTTGATAACTTCAGAATGTTTATAGTGCTCGAAATAATGTGTACAATAGATTATTCAGTTAGGTATGTTACACGTTATACTACCAGCATAACAAACCGACAACAAATTCTTATGCAAACTATGTAAAATAATTTCTTTCAAAAATATTATTAGTGAATGGTAAAAACTTCTTCCGAATATTTTCTTTGATATTTGAATATCAACGAAAAATTAATAATTAAGTGATGTTTGTTAGAATAATTTTCAATACAGTTGTCTTTTAGAAGAATTTGAAAACTAACTTTATTTTCGTTTCAGTTCGTTATATCTACTCGAATACTCTCTTTTTGAATGTACGTATTTAAAACTTTTGAAATACAGTAATGTCCCATTCTAAGTCAATTCTCGGTTCTGTGTTGTGACATAGATCGGAACAGGACACTATTTTTTTGTAGAAACTACAGTGAACTTTTACAAATATATTTGAGACACTTTTCTGATTAGAATGTCACCAAACAAGATACAACTTGGCCCATTTTTACTGTACATGTGAAGCATAACATACAATTTATCATATGTTTAAATAAACAACTTAACATCTCGAAAATTATGTTCTCAACGAATTAGACTACAATTTTGCAAATTAACGGAGCTACAGAATATTAGACGTTTTTAAACGACTCATTTTAATTAGAAAAATGTGACCAACACCTTAAGAAAGGTTGTATAAGAAGAAAGTTGTGAAAATAAAAAAGTTAGCATCGCATCGGTATTTTAAACAATATAATAAGCTTTTAATTTTTGCCGACCGTCGCGGCCGCTGTTTCTATTTCTTTTTCACTCGCCATCCTCTTCTATGTCCTAAAGTTACTCCATACCGTCGATTAAACCACTAAATACTAAATACAGTTGAAATTATTTCGTATTTAGTGTCATTTTAATTGGAAAAATGCTACAAACAAGTTGGTGGAAGTCGCATAAAAAAATTATGAAAAATAAAGAAGATGTACTCGACCCAGTATCGGATTACTGCCGGACTTAGAATACTATATTACAATTTCGGTATATAGAATGTGCAAAAAATGTCATGCTCAATATAATTTTCGATATTTCTTTACCAGTGCTCGTGTACATCCTAGCGTACCGGATATCCAATTTATTCTTCGAAGACTCCATTGAGTGTTTCAATCACTTTAAACTGACGAAAATGCTCTCCATGGTTTCGTATCTTCTTCGCTCGGAAACACCGAATTTCTTCCACGGAATAGGTTGTTTGGACTTCGACGAAGATTTCGTGGAGCAGAAGCTGATCTTCCCTTTTTTAGAAGCGACACCCTGCTTAGAGGTTTCACTCCTTCAATTTTTCCAACAGAACTTTACAAAAACTAAAGATATCCGTAACTAAATCGTAGGCGATCACCGATAAGGAAAAATTTATACAGGGTGAGTCCGAGGAAACAGAACACTTAAATATCTCCGTTACTTTTCGTTGTACAAAAAAACCTTTTTAGGACAAAGTTACACTGTTTGAAAGGCCACATGTAACGGTATAAGGGAAACAATTTTCAAGGTCATTTTTTTATGAGATTTCAAGGTCATCGATATTTTTTCAAATAGAATGAGGTATTTTTAACTTCCCGATTTTATAGGGAAGTTATTGTAATAACCCCGAAAATCGAAAATCGATTTTTTAGCAGATCTTCACGTTTCATGGTCATTGCAGTCATTTTAGACTATTTTCAGCAAAATGTTCGTATGTGTGTGTGTGTGTGCGTATGGCCGTTTCTATGTAATCAAATTTTTCGTTAACGTTTTCAGAAAAAGTAACAACGCGATCAGGATGATGAATGATGCAATCGATGTGCCCCGCTGTAACTTAGAGCTGATTAGATTTTGGTCCATTTTGGTCAAGTAGTTTTTTAGTTTTTTTAGTTTTTTCGAAAGAAGTTCATTCAACAATGCAATTTATACGAGAGAACGGAAAGTTTCCACCAAAGAAACAAACGTAATTACACAAAAAATTTTTTTTCGATTTTTTTGAAATTTAAAAAAAAATTTTTTTTTAATTTTTCTTTGTACTTTACGATGATGTTTCCGCTTACAATAATCAAAAATTATCCCAATGCAAGAGTGAGTTAATCATCTCTACTCCCGAGAATACATTTTCAAAGAATATCGATGAAAGTACAAAAAAAAATGTATATTACAATCTTTAAAAAAACAATCAGTTCAAGACGAATTATTAATTGAGATTAAATTGAAAATTAATATAAACTATATGATAATTATTAATAACATTGATGTTGAAAACGGATTGGTTAATGGAGCACACACACACACACACACACACACATGCGGAATATTAAAATTTATTACTTTTCAAGAAAATACTAAAATTCCGTCTATATTGTGGTTAGATTTTCAATTGGCCAGAGTAGGAGTAAAAGTAAGAACTCGTTATCGTGATTATATGAAAAATGCAAATATTGATCAAAATTTTACACCAATAATAAAAATATCGAATCAAGTAAATATGTCGAGTGAGGAAAAATATCAAATCACACGTAGTCAATTTCCAGTGGTTCCTGCTGAAGCGATTACGATTCATAAAAGTCAGGGACAAACATACGAGAAAGTATGTTTGGATTTTAAAAAATCAGAAAGGCGAACATTACAAATGTTGTATGTAGCACTGAGCAGAGTTTCAAAATTGAGCGCGGTTTATATATTTTGGGACAATTTAAATTAACAGTATCGAAGAAAACCAAGATCAATACTGCAAATCCGGATAATGAGGAGTTGTATCGTTTGCGAAAAACTAATTAAGACAATTTATTTTGCAACATTAGTATGCTATAACAAGGAACCAAGCGAGCAACGAGCATACGATGTTGGTTTAATGCGACGCCATATAGCAAACATTTTGATAAGTAGAAAACTATTGAATTTCCCTGAAAACGTATAATCTTCTTAAAACGTACACTTAATAATGATAATAATATACTGCAACTAACGAATCGGGAAGTTCTTTGTGTGGCTCGTGGAGAGTCACACACCAAATCAAAAAAAAAACATTAATAGCTGTAGGTACTACTAGCCATGCGTACCACTAAACCTTTCGCAAGAGCAGTCCTATCCGCGAGCTCGCAAAGTGAGCGAACAAAAACAACCTTACTCGCGAGCGAGCAAAGCGAGCAAAAACAACCCTACTCGCGAGCGACCGAAGCGCGCGAGCAACAATAACCCTCTAGTTTAATACATCAATCGATGCAACTGGACATTCGTTATAAAAAAGTACTAATCTATGTATGT
The DNA here is from genome assembly GCF_051020765.1 of Lasioglossum baleicum. Lineage (NCBI taxonomy): Eukaryota > Metazoa > Arthropoda > Insecta > Hymenoptera > Halictidae > Lasioglossum > Lasioglossum baleicum. The sequence continues at coordinate 5,560,974 of NC_134945.1, forward strand.
CGAAAAGTTAGTGTAGTTCAGGAGATATTTCAATTTAAATAACTCTAAAACACCATTACTGTCGTACTAAGACGTTAGCATTTACTTGCTAGTGTAAATTGAAGAGTTAAAATTAAAATTGAAAAATTGACGTTGAAAATGAAATTGAAGATTTGAAATTAACGAATTGATATTGAAAAATTGAAGTTGAAATTGAAAAATTGACGTTGAAATTGAAAAATTGAAATTGAAGAGCTGAAGTTGAAGTTGAAAGGTTGATATTGAAATTGACGTTGAAATTAAAAATTTGATGTTGAAATTGAAATTGAAGAGTTGAAATTAACGAAATGAAATTGAGAAATTGAAGTTGAAGTGGAAGAGTAGAAACTGAAGTTGAAATGGGAGAGTTAAAATTGAAGTTGAAATTAAAGTTGAAATGGAAAAATTGAAGATGAAAATGAAGTTGAATCGGAAAAATGCCACAAACAAATTGATGAAAGTCCCATAAAAAAATAATGAAAAATAAAGAAGTTTTGTAATTGGATTAGTAGTGGTTGACACCGATATACCCGACCCGACGCGGCACGTTTACACTGCTCGGCGACCGAGGTAGCTCGAGTTTCTAGGCCCCTGGCGGGATATCAGTGATGCCAGAATGAGGTTGAAACCAACATCATTTCCCCCTCCAGGGTCTCCACCTTTATCCCCTTCCACTATCCTATTCCACCGTTCAGTCCCTATCGCGCACGCGCAACGTGTCTTCCATTCGCCTCACTCTCACTCTGCCTTACTCTATTCTCGTCGCGCAACGTGTCACATATTACTCTGGTCATCAGAGAGGGGGTACTTGTATTCCCCCGATTCCTTTTCGATTACCCCTGTCTGGTAACACTGCGGGATATGCACCCCAGTGGAAAGGGTAGGCGAAGGGACATAGAGTCGTGCCCTCCGCCGGTCTTAGAATGGGGCATTACTGTATATTGTCCGGGTTTCAGACGGGAGAGTCCAGGGTCTGTGAGTTTATAGATGGCAACCCTAAGCAAACAACCAAAGCATGTCGATGTTTTCGACATTTAAAATTTGTTCCACAGTTCGACCACCACACAAAAGAAAGAGTTAATTTTGGCAAACAATTTATTTGCGTATTGTTTAACCGATCGGAGCCAGTAGTGAACAGATTGGTACATCAACAGACAATGCGTTTCGTCACTTTCATGTTTATTGACTATCACCCATCGACCAAGAAGAAATGAAAAAGCGTCACGCTACACGGCTAATACCTAAAAGAGAAAACATGTCTGAATATCTAAATGTATACGTGTATATAAAGTATCCCTGAGAGACTTTGTACTCGACAGCGGACACAATAATCTGTGACCCCGACATTTTACATCGACGTGTCGCGCTTAAACAAGTAATACTATATCGGTACAATACACTCACGGATAGTCCTAGGAGTCCATCGTCGATTTCGAGAGCTGCGTAATCGAAGGAAATGATTCCTTGAATAATAAAAATATCAAAACATTTCCAAAGAAAAACAAAGACCTCAAATCGATCGTGTTACTGAAAAGTGTTATTTTTACAACGGTAATTCTGTATTTGTAATTTCCACAGGTTCCTTTCTTTGCATTGATCTATTCCTGCTTAACATACTTGACGAAAACCACGGGCTTCTTCGATCATTCTTCATTACGAACGAACTATACAATAGTTATACAATGAATAAATTAAAAATGGAAGCACATACCAATAACTTTTTCTTTGCCTCTTACAATCTGAAAATATGTAGGTGTCGTGTTTTTTTTACGCTGTTACAACTTTGCATTTTTGATGTTTCTTTCATTTTAACATATATATGTTCTTTTGGTACTATAATATTGTATAATTTGTACACATAAAATACGGTATTGATTAGCGTAGGTTCGTCGATCTGTGACAAAATGTACAATTTGTCGCCAGTTTATCTTCACCTTTACAGAAGTCTTTACAGAAGTAACGGCGTTAGAGACTGCAAGAGAACGAAATAAATAAAATGTATAATTTACATTGATGTTACATCAACCGCTTACATATATTACGACTCGACTCTTTAACCCTCGTTCGACGAACGCAGTGACTATCTGCAACGGTTACCGTACATTCTCGACCGCAAGATTTTTTTATAATTTATTACCCTGTGTGTTCGCAATATACAATTATAGTAATTCTAAATTAAAATATGTACTTTGTGTGCTGCATTTCGGTGTCGAGAATACGTAATAGACTGTATACCAATCTATACTAAATTTGTGACTAGACATCTTTGTGTATTTAATAAAATGTCTTCGTGTATCATAAAAAAAATTTATGGCATTTTTTAAAGAAATGAAGAAATTTCTTGTATATTTCTTTTGAATATCAATGGAAATGGACATTCGTTTAAAGAGATCCGTAGTCTGTAGTTAATCATGTTACTTTATAAACAGTTGATTTAGTAGCATCGTAGAAACAAAACATGTACACTATCCCACAAGTGTTTAAAACATCCTGCGCTGTTCGCTAGAACTTCTTAACCCTTTGCATTCGGAGTTATTTTAACACATTACCGACCGGTGATTATTGTATAATTTTGAAAAATCTATGTTAAATGGCAAAACACTTTTTAATGGAACCTTCAATAGCGACAGCAATTTGCATTGTGAACTAAAAAGTCACCCTTAAAAGCGTCATCTAATAGTTTCATTTAAGATTGCAATGTAAAAGAAAATTTCTGTGCTTTCTTTAGGTACAGCACAATTATTGAAAATCCGATTAATAGACTTCCGGTAGGTAAAGTGTTAATTCGAAAATTAAACATTTCTTCCGACTTAGATATTTCCATTTGCTATGATTTTTTTTAAATGTTATGGATATGAAATTGGTATAATACCTAATTGTTTAGTAATTGATTAGATAACGACATGTTTAATAATGTAAACAATATTTTGAATAATGGTAGAGCAATTTTTAGTGGCGCCTCAGAGTCACCATTCGAGTGCTAAGGGTTAAACACGAATATAGTGCGGTTACAATCTTTACTATCAATTACAATTAAATACTGACTCGTTACTGTAATTCATTGGTTTAATACGCTTTAAGTGATATGTCGATATTGCATTTTTTCGTGTTGCACTGTAATAGAAAGGCGGTGTTTAAAAATTATAAAGAATAAGTCATAGCACCTACAAACAGGAAGCGTATGTAATACTTCATTTCTTTTCATATAGTGTACAGTGTACATGTTAACACTTGTGCATCGTTCAGATCATTTTAGAAAACGTATAAATTAATAACAATGCTTTATATATCATATACTGCAATCGGTATTAATAAATAAATTGAATTAATAATAAGGTTTTTTCCTTGACAGGATATTCTCTATTAAAGGCCTAAACATCGACTTTTTTGTTACTCCAGTTCTAATAAATGACACATTATATACAAAATTACGATTTCAACCACTTTTCTCGAAACAGTATTTTGTAAATTGACCTCTATGACTTTTCAATGCAGGATTAACTAATATAGTTTCAGATAAATATAGCTTTAGTTGTTGTACCAGAATTATAAGAATATTTTCAATAAGCACATTTCATCGTTTAAATCGATTAAAATCTTCATTATGAAAGAGTCTTAACAATTGATCAAAATACGTTTCGTTTGCTTTATTACAACATAAAGTACAAAATGAAGTTTGTACTGAAATAGAATTTAATACAAATTTATAATAAATTTTATTTTAGTACAACGGACAACCATAGTCGTAAGATTATCTTTGATGTTAATTCCTTTTCCAGATGAATACAACAGCCCAAGCCATCTAAACTGTTCCATCATGAGAACAATGCACTAATATAATCAACATATTAAAGATAATTACGTAAAAATTAGGCGCTTAGTAAATTAGATATTTGTACCTTCTTGAAACATAATAGACTGGATATTATGCAGTTATGACAAAAATTAATAGGTCAAATACAAAAGTGAAAAGACGAAATTCGAAGAATTTAAAGACATTGTTAAATTAATTTATGTTACAACGGACTAAGACAATTCTTATTTTGCATGAAACCCCGTAGCCTAATAACGAAACATGTGTGCAAAACATTAAATTGTTCAATCTACAGCACTTTGATAATTTTTTTTTCAAAGAAGAATAATCAGTGATTATTAATCACTTGACACTAGGTTTATGGACTGCTAAAAACGATTATGTTATACGACTGTATAAAAATAACTAAAATGTATCTATGCAAATTTTTAGGCATTTTACAAATTTGTTAAATAATTCCTGGTGGATGCAACTTTAGAATCTCAATAGTAGTAAATTAGAAATGTTAAACCTAGTGTTAATCAAGCATCAACTTTGATTCGTTTGAACTTCTAGCTGATGTTGCATGTATCTTAAAGAAGTCGCCGCTTTAGCCGAACAAAAGAAGAAAAAGAAGGCAACAAGAGGCGACAGAAAGTCGTTTCGGTGTGGACATGGCTCAACAGTTACCTGAACAGTGCACAAGCGTTAAACGGGAGAACAATTTTACCGGGAAATATTATGAAGATTAATTACATACGTAATAACTATAGCGGGTCCAAAACAGACCATTTGATCCGCTGACAATTCGCCGAGGGTTAAAGAAGCGTTCATCCGCCGTGAAAACGTCCAGCAAGTTTTCTCAAGAGTATCATAAAATCTGAAGTCCTTACAATAAATGATGTAACGATAACAATGTGTGGATGTATGCGTGTGAGGCGTATCAATACTAATCGATAAATAGTAATTGTCGGTCAGGGTGATCGATCGATCGTTCGCATTCAAACGAGAAGAAACACATTCGGAAGAGATAAACTTTAGATTAAAATTCAAAAATTTTCGGAATAACACGACACCCTGACGCAACAACGTGATTCAAAAAAATCGTGAGAATTACATTCTGCGTTTTCAGTAAAAAACAAAGAGTCTTCCCTTTTTGTCTTTTATATCACACGATCGTCGAGTATAATAAAAATTCGTAACGACTGCAAAACCATTTGTCTGGTTCCTTTTCAATTTTTCTCTACATCTTCACTATTTTCTCTCTTTTTTTTTCTTCGGTTCATTAGAGCTACGTATCACGGTAATTACAGTCGATTTTATTTTTTACAATAGGATCTGGTTTATATCTTACAACGAACAGTCTACGTATCTACGGCATAATCTTATGGCTAGTATGTCGCTTTCGGGACACAAACAACTAACATCGTGAACTCACTTGAACAGGCGATTTCTATGATCGTGATAAGCAGTTTTCGAAGAATTTTACCAGTCTCCTGTATTATCTTCTTCTCAAAATACGAGAGACGTTACAAATTTCCTGTGCGTATTCGTTGTCTTTTGACGAATGGAGTTGACACGTTCCCTACCAGCGTCACAGATCGTTCGACAACAATTTTGTACTCCACATAAAGAAAATCAAATTAATATTGTACACGTCGTTGTTTAAAATTAGAACCATACCGCAGATTTTTATGCAAAATAGAAATTGTCTGCATGAACTGCAACATACAACAGCTATAAACGTTTATTCCTTTTCTCAATCGTTTGAATAAGTCGAGCATAGGGCAATTACGTATGTCGAAATTCATCAATGTTTCACTGTTTTGCATTTAATCTATTCACAGTTTTGTCATAACTGCGTTATATTCGGAAAATTCCTAATTTTCTCTGTGAACAGTATTTTTATTCATATTTCATAAGAGGATATGTTGCATTTAGTGGATTTTATGATAACAATGAATAGGTGATGTTCAAAACAGTGTAAAAATTAAAAGAATTTCGGAAACACTGACTTATTGAAACCATAAAAGAAAGAAAGAAATTTTGCAATGAACGCTGGTGGTGAACCTGTTAAAATTGTTACATATCGAAACTGGAAAACTTGAGATTGGTTACCCTGTTCGTGGAACTGTAATGTCTCCTAAAGATGCATTATTATGTACAATTTTTCCTCACAGTTTAGAACATTCGAAAAAATGCAACATATTAACAATTTTGTAGGAAAGATAAAGAAGGAAACGTGCTGAAGAATATGTAAGATTCGTGCTAATCAAAGAAAGGAGAAATTACAAGTGCGACTAATAAATAATATAATTGTGCGAACGTTCCTTTCGGAAAGGATTTCCCGACTCTACCAACAATCATTTGCCTATGTTCACGTAAATGTCATGTACAGTTGATTACGCGCGTGTGTACAAGTAATATTAACGATTAGATTTTTTACAAACACTAGCTTAATTACTTGCTAAACGCCCGAATAATTGCGGTGAGGCTTTCGTACGTCCCGGTAACGAAACCTAGCAGTCCGATCAGCACTATCACGACGTCCTTCGTCATCGTGAACATCCCGAGGGACGCGTTTTGCCAGCAAACTACCATCTCGATAATCGGTGGAAAGATGAGAGCCAGCGCGGTGCTGCTCACTGCACCCACCAACGATATGAACAGGCCCAGTTCAGGTATCGCTTCTGCTAGTATAACTGCAACAGAATGGTTGTCGTCAATTTTTCTTCATAGCTGCAGACATTACTCGAAGACATCACTCAATAAGTCCCCGGTCTGACACGTATATGGCAACATTGTTGACAGACCCACGTGATTTCCGGGTAGTACTAACCTTCAAACAGTACGTGTCAAAATTTCATGACATTCTGACCGTTAGTTTAGAGGTTACAGTCGTTTTAGTGAGCCCAGTTTTGTAGTTTTCAAGACAATGGATAGAAAGGAATTTCGTGTGTTAATTAAACACTGTTTTTTGATGGGGAAAATACTGTTGAAGCCAAATAGTGGCTTGATAAGCATTATGGGGACTCTGCACCAGGGAAATCAACTATTATTGACTGGTATGCTGAATTTAAACGCGGTCGTACAAGCACCGTAGATGCTGAACGCTCTGGTCGCCCAAAATCGAGCGAAAAGGGGGTGATTCTACATGAAAAAATAAGTCGAAAATATAGAACAAAATTTTTTCACGTGAGGCTTTGTTTTCGAGAAAATCGACTTCGAATTTTCGCCGGGTACGTGCTTTAGTATATGCAGAAAGTAGAATTGGTTGATCATGGTCCGACGCATCAGACGATTCCTATGCAATGGCACGTGTATTCGCTGCATTTTCAAACTCGATTTTCTAGAAAATAAGTTGCCAAACGAAAAAATGTTGTTCCTTTTTTTCGACTTGATTTTTCATGTATTATCACCCCATTTTCGCTTGTACCACCCGTTACCAAACACTCTGTATATCCACAAATAGGAAAACAACAAAATCAATTTGTAATGTAATAATTAACAAGTTTCTAGCAGCAACGGTTCTAACGTCTGTGAGAGGTTCAGTTACACGATGGTAACAAATGATGGACAACATTGATGGTAATCATATGTTGGGCCAATGTATTAGTATATTATCATACGTAAAGTTTAATTATCCAACTATAATAATTGTAGACCCAACGTTGGATATTCGTTGGCAAATTGCCATAAAGTTTGGTTGTAGGTAGGACTAGCGTAGCATATCCTAACCAACTCCCAACCGTTAGCCACCGTTAGCCAACCATAAATGCTCCATACTAGGGTTGCTTGGAGCAGGATTTGAATTTAGCACCAAACTTTGCAAGCAGATACCGAGCCTAATGCGGTCAACAGATCGATCGGTAGTTGCTTACAAAGTTTCGTATCAAATTCATACCAAATCAAGATCAGATTGCTTAATGGGTTGTTACACCATTTAGCCCGCTAAGGAAAGTATATTTAACATTTTCCAAAATCCTCTCCCGCGAATGATTGAAACGAAAGTAAAGTATGATATATTTTCTACTCACATGTGACCAAACATAACGAGGAACGGAAAACAGTCTCTGCCAGAACTGGCCACCTGAATGGACCAAATTGATTCACGACTCCTGGCCACATGATCGCGACAGGAACGTAAAATTGCAGTGCATAAGTGAACAATATACTTAAAGAGATGGCAACTTTTATGCACTGAGGTAAACTGCAAAAAAGACAGAAGCACATTTATCCAACGATTGCATACAAGTCTCTGGCGTACATGTTGTCACATAGTCAAACGTATCGTAATATCTTCACATATTTGTATATTATGTATTAATTATCACGAAATCGGAACTCGTACGTTAAAATAACGCAGCATGCAATATTAGGCGAACACGCGGAAAGAAAAAAGAGAGAATCATTATCCGTTTTTCTTTTTTTTGTTAGTAGGATTTGTTCGGAGGAGGGGGAGCAAAATTCACCGAAACTCTGTTTCAGTGTAGGCAGCAACTGAATAATACAGCACTTCGAAAAAAATACTATATGGTAGAAACCTTGAATGCACGACGACGATTTTTCCATCCACCCTTTGTATGCAACAGAAAATTATGTTACAAAGAGTTTTCTCTTAACTACGTTTGCGTCTTGCTATTTTTCAGTATCAGTTTGATTTGTTTGAGAGAATTTTGATTATTCATTACGCAGAACGATTTATCACCTGGACGCATAATAATCTACTGTAGAGAGTCGGCAAAGCGATTTCGATTTAACATCAATACACAAAACCATTATGCTTTAATCCTTAGGCTACAGAACATTTTCTCGCTAATCACTTGCCAAATATTTCCATTAATGATTTTACAAGAAAAGAAAACAAGCATTTACCAATTTAGCAACATTGTGATTGAAACGAGTTTTCTTGTCTAATAATTTAACACTAAAACTATCGACTAATAAAAGCACTGAAGCACAGTGGATCTAATAAGTATTTGTATTCTAATAAGTATTTCCGAATATTCGATTCTCCATCATTTTACCATCATTTAGTTTTCCTGGGATATTTTTGTACGTCATAGCAAGCAACTGTAGATACCAGAAATTTTTAACTTTTTTGTATACATATTATATTATACTGTAGAGTCTGACAGTAAAATGCAGAAAATCCAAGTTTTAATCTTAGGAATCCACTGATTCAAAAGTTAGAAGTGTTTAAGGTTCAGCGATTTTCACCATCTTTGATAGGTAAGGGCGCCGGCATTTTCTCGTAAAAATCTACAGGATTATATAAACAAAAGTTAAAAATTTCTGGTCTCCTCAGGCGAAGTTTAGCCCGTTTTTGGTAAAAGAATTTGATCCAAAAATTAAATCGTCTGTAATATCATAGTCCAGTCAATGAATGCTCATAAGGGGGGTGTAGAGGGAAATGGAGGGAACACCATTTTTAACTTTGGGTCTTTTTTGGACTAGTTAGGAGGTAAACATACTAAAAGTCCCTACTCCTTGGAAGTGAGCGGGGTACAGGAGGGCACGTAGAAGGTCCCCTTTTTCGGTTTTCCGCTTATATCTCGGAAACTATGTGTCCTAGCATACAAAATTAAAGCTGACAAAATGTGGCACAAGATTGATTCTACTCAGTTTTTCGGTATCTCGCATAGTTTCCGAGACATCCGCGCTCAAAGTTCACTAATTGTGCTGAAGAGTTAGCTAGTCAAATAATAAAATAGTGAACTTTGAGCGCGGATATCTCGGAAACTATGCGTCCTAGCGATACGACCATTCTATACAAAATTAAAGCTGACAAAATGTGGCACAAGATTAATTTGATTCAGTTTTTTGCTATCTCGCATAGTTTTCGAGATATCCGCGCTCAAAGACTTGCTAACTCTTCGGCACAATTCGTGAACTTTGAGCGCGGATAACCCGGAAACTATGCGAGATAGCGAAAAACTGAATTGAATTAACCTTCTGGCACGTTTTGTCAGTTGTAATTTTGTATAGAATGGTCTCATCGCTAGGATGCATAATTTCCGAGATATAGGTGGAAAATCGAAAAAGGGTACCTTCTACGTGCCCCCCGGTACTCCGCTCACCTTCAAGGAGTGAGGACTTTTAGTATGTTTACCTCCTCACTAGTCCAAACAAAGACCCAAAGTTAAAAATTATGTTCCTTCCATTTCCCTCTACAACTTTTCGTTGACTGGACTATCAACAGATTTTAAAAATAAATCTTCCCCTTTACAACGACCGCTAGAAATTTAATCTACGATTTTTGTTTTATATTTTGCAGAACAAACAAGAGGAACAAATTTGATCGTGTAAGGCCTTATAGTACATATAATTGCAAAGGTGACAAAGAAGTATGTATATGTATGTATAAAGATTTCATATAATTGTTATGATGACAAGTGCTTCAATGAGAAGGTTCACATTCGGAAACTTCTGTATACATATGATCGTTTCTATAATTTCAGTAATTTTGAAAGAAAAAATTAGGGACCTGTCATTTTTACTGGTTTGATAGTTCTAGTGTTACGAACCATGTAAATATACATATTTAGCGGATGATTAACGTATAGAATTAATATATTGATACGAAAAAATTGATTTGGGCCGAGTGAAAGAAAATATATATTATATTATATTATTTTCGAGATAGAGACGTGGATAATAAATTTATACTTACACTTCTTTCGTTTCGAGATTTAACGTGACTGATCCTGCTACCGCGTCACCGTATTTTAAATAAGATATGAAACCCATCGCGACGAACATGAAGCCCACAACGACCATACCGACATTTAAGACACCTAGCGGCTTATTGAAATTACTTGGTTTCTTCATCTCATTCTTTAGGGGCAACACCTGAAACAAAAGATAATTTAATCAACTAAAAACTGAGAAATTAAGGTTTATAGCAGGCATGCACAACTGGACGATTTGGGAGCGGGATCTCTCGATTCGGCTCGTGAGCCAGTCGCGAGCTGGCTGGCACACGTAAGAGAACTGCAACAGGAGCCGTTCACGAGCTGCTCTTGGAGCTACAAGTTGTGCATGCCTGGTTTATAGTCTTAATTACGGTTTTAATCCTTTTACATTTTACACGCGATAAACAAAATCTGGCAACGTGTTAATGCGGAGGTCGAAACAAGTAATTGTCTTTCGTTTGTAAAAAACAACTCTCACTCAGTCCTCGGACGGAAAATAACTTGTATGGAAGATGTTGGGTTTGCTTAAATTTTTCTTTCAAACGTGGAATACAGGGTGAGTCCGAAGAAACAGAACAACTAAATATCTCCGTCACTTTTCGTTGTAAAAAAAAACTTCTTAGGACAAAGTTACACTTTTTGAAGGGCCACATGTAACGGTGTAAGGGAAAAAATTTTCGAGGTCATTTTTTAAAGAGATTTCAAGGTTATCGAAATTTTTTCAAATGGAATGAGGTATTTTTTAATACATCAATCGATGCAGCTGGACATTCGTTATAAAAAAGTACTAACCCATGTATGTCGAAAAGTTAGTAGTTCAGGAGATATTTCAATTTAAATAACTCTAAAACACCATTACTGTCGTACTAAGACGTTAGCGTTTAGTTTCTAGTTTCTAGTGTAAAGTGAAGAGCTGAAATTGAAATTGAAAAATTGAAGTTGAAATTAAAGTTGAAATAGAAAAACTGAAATTGAAAACGAAGTTGAAGAGTTGATATTGAAATTAAAGTTGAAATGGAAGAGTAGAAATTGAAATTGAAATGGAAGAGTTGAAATTGAAGTTGAAATGAAAGTTGAAATTGAAAAATTGAAGTTGAAAATGAAGTTCAAGAGTTGATATTGAAGTTGAAGTTGAAATTGAAAAATTGACATTGAAATTGAAATTGAAGTTAGCATTTACTTACTTCTGTAACGCCTTAGTACGACAGTAATGGTGTTTTAGAGTTATTTAAATTGAAATATCTCGTGAACTACACTAACTTTTCGACATACATAGGTTAGTACTTTTTTATAACGAATGTCCCGTTGCATCGATTGCTGTATTAAAAAATACGTCATTCCATTTAAAAAAATATCGATGACCTTGAAATCTCATAAAAAAAGACCTCGAAAATTTTCTCCCTTACACCGTTACATGTGACCCTTCAAACAGTGTAACTGTGTCCTAAGAAGTTTTTTTGTACTACGAAAAGTAACGAAGATATTTAAGTTGTTCTGTTTCTTCGGACTCATCCTGTATAAATTAGAATTTTATCATATTTAGTTATTCATTTTTTTATTCAACTCAATATAAATAGCTAATAACTAAGCTTGCTGCTCAAAGATTAGAATTTAAATGGAGTGGTTTTATCAAGACTGTGGATCTTTAAGCAAAAATAAAAATTTGTTGCGTCCGTCGTAAGAAAAAATATTGAATTATAAAATTTCTGGTAGTTCGAAAATTATACTCTTTCAAGCTATAGCTATTCATTTCTGACATACAGAAATCAATTTCTTTGGAAGGGCTGATACCCGAGATAATTTCAAGCAACTTCTTTCTGTGCAAAAATATTCTCCGCGGCTTTGTTAAGGAGTCATTAATGAAAAACACGGGCCAATCACAGCGAACAGATTCTGGCACAGTCCATGTCAATACCATTTTCGCTGTAGCCGCGTTCCAATTGGTCCGTGTTTTCCCGCGGGGATTTCATTTCCGCAAAAGAAAAAGTTACATCAAAGGAAGGAAGTACCACATTTTTGGAACGATTTTTGGTAGATGTATAAATTCCGATCTGATTCGTGTTTCATGAATTCTCTGCACAAGTTCATTTCAAGACATATCGACATGTTTAAAATCCGTTTTTCATCAGTAGACAGCGCATCTTTAAGCAAAATAGGAATGTTCTGCATCGATCGTGAAAAGCAGGAGTGAAATAAAAATTGACTTCATCCCTTAATGACTTTGTTATATTAAAAACAACAATAAGTATTCTGTTTTCACCGAACCAATTTCTTCATAAATGCATGAAGATCCGCAGTCTACTAATCAGTTAGAATACGATGATAAAAATGACCAAAACATCGTCCACGATCCACAAAAATTCAAAGAGAAATTATCCGAAAGGTAAATGGCACAAATCGCGATTTGTCCTCGTGCACTTTTGTGTACCTGCAAAAGTGACTAAGATAAGGGGGAACAAGATGTGGGGGTTAAGCAGTTTTCATAGTGTGTGCGTATCAATGTCTTCGGAACGCGCGTCGGAAAGTTCGGACGAGTTCGGTTGCTGTAGGACGGACTCGCGACGAAATTACCGGTTGCCAAAATAAGTGTTACATAAATGCGACGAAGCATGTGTAGACGCTTACCAACGTGATACCCTCGAAAGAATATATCACAGTGCCAAAGAACAGAGGGAGATCGTGCCACTTTGCCACGTAGTCCCTCTCGCTAATGGGCGGCAGATCGTGGCACATTATATACATAGTGGCGATGTAGCCCGCGGTCACTAGAAAATTTGCCAGCGACGAGACGGGCACGAGGTACTTCAGATTCCTGATCCACGTGCTGAGCATTATGGGGATCAGGACCACAGCCATATGTTGATGGACGTCCATCTCGATTCCATACACGTCCAACACCTACGGCAGAAATTACATTATACATTAAATATACACACTTACTTTTTACAATTATTCGTTTACTAGCAGAGTTCCCGTTGAAAAATCAACGGCTGGCTTATTTCTGGAGGTATGCCGCTAATTTATTTTTACCACTTGATCCTGTAGAATTTCCGGGATAAAAGCATATTCATACACTACTTTGGGCTAACAGTTACCCGAGTACCAAATTTCAGCTTTCCATGTCCTCTGTGTTTCGAGATTTTTTTACCGTTACAGAGGACAGAGAAATAACACTTATTTAATTTTAGCAATTATTCCTGAAAGATTTCCGGGATAAAAGCATATTCATACACTACTTTGAGCTAACAGCTAACAGCTGCATGTGTACCAAATTTCAGCTTTCTATGTTTTCTGTGTTTCAAGATTTTTTTATAGATCCCATATATAGACTGCGGATCTTTATGCGAAATAGACATTTTCTGCATTATTTGGTAAAAGATCCGATCTTGAAGAAACATATAAAATGAAGTAGAAATAGTATGGATATCGACATCTTTAACGAGTAATTTCTTGTTAAATGTATTCGATGGATGAGAAAGCGAGAAAATGTAGAGTGTGTGGATGAGGAGATGAGACGTGGGAGCATGTATGGGAAGTATGCATGAGGTTGGATGGGGAAAGAGGATGGCAGGAGATGGTAAGGGAAGTATTAGATTTAGATGATAAGGGGAGGAGTGGATGAGGAAGGTGGACCAGTGGAGAGAAAAAGAAAAAAAGATTGAGATGGATTGTGTTTAAATATTAGCTTATTGATAAGATTGAACACTCACCTGCTTCATATTCCTGCCAATGAAAACGAAATAAACGCAGCAAAATCCGAGTTGCGTAATACATAAAAATATGTTAACCATTTTTCTGGAACAAAGGGACGAACGAAAATGTAAATTATGATTTTCAAAAACTATTACGTAAGGGTAATCCTGGACAACTGGGATTACTGCAAGTTATAAAAATCAAGAAAGAAGAAAATATATGATTGTACGAATTAGATATGAAAGAAACATTGTTAATAATAACAATTTGTTATGCATTTCGCTTTAGAAAAAGATGTTTGTACTTGCAATTACGTCGCACACGTTTAATTTTGGTTTCCTTTTACTAAATTTATGCAGCAACAAAACGGAATGATATTAAATTTAAACAAAATTTGCTCGCGAAGCGTAACAAATTAACGAAAACATGGAAAATATTTGCGTGCCGGAATTAAGGCTCTTTGGAGTAATATACAAACTAAGTAATGAAATTCATACAATTTGAGCTTTTCTCCTTCGAAAACGAAACCAATCGAAAAAATACAACTTTGCGTAACATATTGAAATATTGTTGAAACATCATATCGAGAGTTTCTCGTAAGTCGCCATTCCCAAATAATTGTACAACAATACATTCGAATTATTCATATTTTCGTTGAAACAGATAAAGAAACAGCCGAAATGTTTGTTCAAGAAATATTTAAACCAGAGATCGGAAAAATGAGAGAACTCTTCTTGATAGTTTCTGTTTAAGTAACAGATCGTAGAACTATTTCGAAAAACATCCTGATGTTATAAATGAGGGAAATAGATAAGAAAATTCTGAAGAGTGAACGCTTTAAAGTTCGAAAACATAAATTTTTCTCTTAAAGAGACAGATAGTTCGATGTTAAATCATTGTACATATAGGGTTGGCAATAAGTTCGTTCGGTTTTTGTGATTTATTCCACTGTAAAAAACCGAACGAACTTATTATATTTGCCAATCCAATAGCAAATATTAGACGGTATTCAATGGGTTGTACATACTATAACAACAGTAAGCAATTATTACAGTTTAATTGACATTCTAAAAACGCGAGTTATTTGTAATATTTAACCCTTTGCATTCGGAGCAATTTTAATTCGAAAATTAAACATTTCTTCTGACCTAAGATAATTCCATTCTATACGATTTGTTTCATTTTATTGGGCATGAAATTGATATAACACCTCATACAGTACTTAACTGTTTCGTAATTGATTAGATACCAACAAATCTAACAATGTAAACAATATTTTAAATAATGGTACAGCAACTTTTAGTGGCACCTCAGAATCACCCCTCGAGTGCTACGGGTTAAATGTTTCTCTTGTCGGCCCCTATTTAGTAAACCTTATAAAATAATTTGTTCGCGTGAAACTTTTATTGTACAAATTCAAAAACATTTGTTCCATAAGAATACTTTTTGAAGAAGTACCTAAGGCTAACGTTCTTTCCCATAAAAGTCGTACAGGAACAATACAAGTCCGTACAAAATTTTCCCAACTCTGATACGTTCCTCATGGTGAAAATTCACTCATTTTCCGTTTTTAAATACTACAAAATATTTGATTTCTTCCTGTTTGTGTTGCAAGATGTATTTCTTTAAAATGCGATTACACATAAAGCGTAGTTTATCGATTGAAAATGTAAAGCAAAAATGCACAAGATATTATCCTAACTAAGATCTTTTATGCAACTACTTTTAATGTGTGTGTGAGAATTGGTGTTTTTTTCAATAATGTACAAAGTGCTTCAAAAATGGGTGAAGCGTTCTGCCGAGATCTTTCACAGATTTTCCGTAGGACATATGAGAGTTAAAAATAAATGACAATTGTTCATTTCGATCCCTGGTTTGAAGTGTTATCGAACAAATTGGTTCGACTGCTTCGTTATTTATTTTTCACGAAAAATTACGCTTTGTTTCAACTTAATGCATCAAACGGATTTCGGTATGACGCTAAACAAACAGTCGATAGGATTCGTATTTCATCTCTCTTTCTCGGACACGCATACAAACCTCATAAGCACGGAGTATTTTCGGAGTGAGAGAGGGCCGGTGGCGAAGCACATTTCCACGGTACCGGCGAACCCAGACGCGGCAACCGGATTGTTCACTCTCCTCGTCACCTCCTCGTTGCATTTTACCTGTGACAATTTTGCAAAATTTTCATTTCGTTATATGCAGGAGAGCACGGTGAAATACAAGGTGGACCACCTAACGTGACCACCATAATTATTGTAACACAAATTCGATCGATAGAAAATGTAAACATGTTCTAATTTTAACGATTCAGTTGTGACTCATTACTAAATGTACGTCATACATCTGCGTCGTAAATAAATAAAAAGGGACATTTGGAATAATCGCACAAATTTGAACCGATCAAAATTGTTTCACATAGATGATAATTAACCAATTTTTACTATTGTATGTCTTTTTAGTTAACTGCACATTATTTAAGTATATGTACGAGTCGAATGAAACTGTTCCAATGGATGGGTTAGTTTAATTTGTTCCTGATTTTTTCTTTTACGATTATTGCAATTGTGGAAATATATAGAATATTTATTTATTATCGCTAGACAACAGATCTTTATGCGATATCAAAGTTTTCTACGTGAAGTGCAACAAACTGGAGTGAAATAGAAATTTATTTTCTTTCTTAATATGTTTAACAGGTTGATAATGACAGTGTAACAGTTTCTAAATTCTTCCAAGTTACACGTACTCGTTTTCGACATAAAATCCGTTGTCTAACTATCACACATTGTCATGAAAATTCTAATTTTAAATGTTTGTTCCATGATATATGATCTTTCAAAATTGTTATTAATCGAATGTACTGTTAAAACTAAACTCTCGCAACAGCGCACTATGGGCCAAACCGACGAAATCTGTGTCAAAATCAAAGAACTTTCGATAGAAATAAGATAGAGCGATGCAATTTTTTTGAAATGAAAGCTGAAACTTTGCAGAATATGGGAAATTATGGAGATTGTGGTACGAACGTTTTTTAACCTTGAAAGAATTCGTTAAACTTGCACAATTTCAAGAAAATTGTGGTTTCTCCAATACCATGCGCGTAAAAAATTTTTTTTTAACATGCGACACATCATTTCCCGTAGATTTTTTCACGCTGATTTTAAGTAAACGTTCAAATCCTTCATTATGATTATTTTTAATGTGTTTTATATATGAGAATACAATATTCCTGCAAACTAGTGGGTTACCAAATCATTTCAACGAAAAGATTTCTTGCAAAATCCTGAGGTCGTAGACAAATTTTGAAATCAGCGTGCAAAAATCTCCAGGAAATGATGTGTCGCATGTTAAAAAAAAATTTTTTCCGCGCGTGGTATTGAAAAAACCACAATTTTCTTGAAATTGTGCAAGTTTAACGAATTCTTTGAAGGTTAAAAAACGTTCGTACCACAATTTCCATAATTATCCCATATTCTGCAAAGTTTCAGCTTTTATTAAAAAAAAAATTTCATCGCTCTATCTAATTTCTATCGAAAGTTCTTTTGACACAGATTTCATCGGTTTGGCCCATAGTGCGGCGTTAAGGTTTTAATGCTGAAGCTTTAACCCTTAGCAGTCGAGCGGTGATATTAAATAATATTATTTACATTATTAAATATGTTGGTATTTAATCAATTACTAAACATTTAATGTATTCTGTGAGGTATTATATCAATTTCATATTCATACAAAGAAAAAAGTGAATAATTGAATAAATAAAAACGAATTTCTTTATTCAAGATATGAACTTTCTTGTATTAAAAAATCTTATTCATTAAAGTTCATTGCTTGAATAAAGAAATTCGGTTTTATTTCACCTTAAAATACCGAAATTACCTTCTTGCCAACCCAATAGAATGGAATTATTCTAGGTCGGAAGGAATGTATAATGTTCGAGAGAAAATATCTCCGAGTGCGAAAGGTTAATTTAATAGAGAAAAGATGTGAGATTTTCAGTTAAAGGTTCGTCAATTGATTTTTGCTTGTAAAAGATAATAGTGTGGTTCGAGCGTTGCCTCATATGTATACTATTTTGATATCTCGGTTACTTACAAGAATATGTTGCGCATGAACACAAATCACCCCTAGGAAGATTGTAAGTGGTGGAGCCAGCAGCAATCCCGCATGCTTGAAGGCATCTCCCAACGCAAATATACCCGAGCCGACGTTACCTTTGAACAGGTGCATCATTGTTTCTAAATACCTGTAATAATTCCATCGACCATGAGTAGTTTGCTACATTAAAAACACACAACGGCGTGTTCGGTAGAGGATACAAATTGTTTTCAAGAACAATACTGCTCGTAAAATTTTCTAAACGACGCAACACATAAAATTTGTACACGTGGGCAGAGTTGGGCAAAAATTTCATTCAAATAAAAATTTCGAATAAAATGGGTTCTCCTCAAGAATAGTTGCATAAAAAACAGACTCGCATAATAATTCACGCACGTTTGCTCTACACGTGAAATCAACAAATTATGTTCCATTTGTAACGTCACATGTTAAAGAAATACATCTCACAACATAGGACATAAAGGGTCCAATGATTTTACAGTATGTGAAAATAGTAAATGGGTGAATATTTATCCTGAGGATCGCATAAGGGTTAAATAAAATTTTTGTCCAACTCTGACACTTGGCACGGGATCCGTCAAAATGATAGGTTCTAATATTTTTAATTTACGATTATCGAGATTGTCAGAATGCACCCTTTATTCAACAAATTCATTTCTTTGGGTATACAATATCTTCCGTATACTGCAATTAATGCGGGCAATTTTTATTTTGCATAAAAATCCGTAGTCTAGCGATTAGAAACTGATAGTTATTCATCTGGCAAGTGATAGGAAAACTATGCAAAACGTGTTACTATATTAATTGTTATCGCAACGATTTTTCGTCAAGCGTGATCCTGTTTCTTCCTGCAGCTTCGAAGAAAACAGTCTACAAAAATGGGAATTCGCGATAAAAAAGAAATCCGCAGACTGGCGATAGATGGATAAGATTTTCAAAATTGAGGTCAAGGAACTGAACTTTTTCGTGGTTCTTTTTCGGATAGAAGTTATTCTAAGCATGGGAGAGACAGTCCGCGTAACAATTCGATAGCACAAAGGCCGGTGCACAGCTGACAACGAATTTTCCAAGCATTCCCCTGTCCCATCGCACGAGCTAATTTAAAATCGGCGGCGAATGAACCGGCCCGACCGAGTTTGAAAACTTTCGGCCATGCCCGTTCACGCAAATTTCTGTCTCGACTAAACACGTGTCCGTAGTGTTGCTGCTGGCTAATCCGTAGCTACTGTTAACCATTCGCGTACACGATCGTTCTTCGTGTAAGAGGAATGAACGAAAGTCGAGGTGCACGACGAAAATAAAGTAGACAGATTCCGTTTGAAATATGCGATACGTCTACTCATAAAAATTCCCCACTTTCTCAGTGCCTACTGAATTAGTAAATGCAAATGAAAATGCAAATATTCTGCATCGATCGCAGAAAACTTGTCAACAAAACTATGTCAAAGACTGTAAAAACTATCAAATTGCTGATTAATATGTTTCTTCTATCGATCGTATTTGCTGATAATAAATTTTTTAATGTTTTCGGCGCAACGCAACGGTTCGATCGTTTATTACAAAATTACAACATATTTAATTTACAGACGCGATCCAAATAAATCTTGAAAAAGATCCAAACTGGGATCGAAACGTTGATTCTGTTTGACAATTAGCAAAGTTGCTTTATAATTCGTAATAAACGATCGAACCGTTGCGCCGAAAACATTTAAAAGTTTATTAAATTGCTGATTAATCGAATAGAAACGTGAACAATTAATTGTATAGCGTTGCTAACGACTAGTCTGCGAATTTTAGACATTTACTATAACTAGACCTTATGCATTTATAGCAAAATTGAAGAGAGCAGATGAAATTCGTAATTGTTGAAAAATTTTCAAAATTGAATATCTCGATATATGATTTCTCCTCTATTAAAATCATTAAGGGAGGAAATAATATTCCATTTAATTTATATTTCTTGCAATCGATGCAGACAATTTTTATTTTGCATAAAGTTTCGCAAAAAGATCCGTGAAAAGATTAGATGAATTTAAGAAAGCTTTTACATTATCTTCGACATGAAAAATTATTGAAAGAAGAAATACATTGTTATCTAGCTACCATTTCTTGCGAAAGAATTACAAACATTTCAATTTGCATAAAATCCGCAGTCCCAACGTTAAAACTTAAATAAAAGAAAGAGAGAGCTGTATAGATGTTTATTTCTTCTCTTAATATTGGGTTGTGACATACATTCGTTCACTTGAAAATATAAATATTTTCTAATTTGTACGATTTTGTTGCGACTCGTTGCAAATGCAGAGAACTGTGATTAGATAAAAGCTACTTATAGTCACAAATTTTTAAATATTTATACGATTGAAGATAACCAAAAGAATATACATATATTACAAATTATTCTAATGAGCTACAATTAATATAATTGAGTTCTTAAAATCTCCTGACATTTTCACTATTTTCTGTTTCACCTGCTCATGTTTATCAGGTACTTCATATAACCTAATAACGATTTAATTTATGTTTATAACTTTATGCACGTGCAAAGACCTTTTGGTATCAGTTTCTGCTCTATGGATACAAAATAAAAAATTTTGCGAAACTATATAATATCAACGTGAAATAAGATGTAAAATATCAATGTGAAGTTATACATAGGTAGTTTGTAATAATGTTTTTCTAAAAAAAATTATAGCAACTTTTGGTCTGTTTTTTTCATGATAAATATTATAGTTTATATTGATGGTAGAGTACAGTATATTATTGTATAAATTAAAAATAACACATTGTGTTTGTTATTGCAAATTTAACTAATTAATTGTTATTACAATGACGTTTCTTCAAATATCTTCAGATCTATTTTTGTTCGAAATTGGCTAGAGCTGAATTGAATCGTGCAAAGATAATCGGGATTCTAAATTATTTGAATTGCTCGTGATTAAGAGAACAAAATTCAAGACATTACGTTTGTTCGAGTAATATATCAACCGGCATTTTTATAAACTAACATTTTAGCGAAGCTCGTAATTGTGCAATCGATTAAAATACTACTAATACTCCACGTCACGGTCGATTCACTAAATGAGTTAAATGTGGAAATTACGCGAACCAATGAGAACTTATGCCAAAATATTTATTTCGAGATTCGTCTTCGGTTTTAGAGGCTGTAAGAAGAGCGTACGTTTCAATGTTGCCCATTAATCATGTCAATACTAGCAAGTATCACCAAGTGTCTAGTCAGGATCTATCGCCAATAAATGTGATTTTTGAAAATTAAATTGAATTCGTTAAAATTAATACCTTTCTTCTGAAATCGTATAAACTGTACAAAGGGAATATAAATCCAATACATATAGCTAATCACAGTAATATTCAGACACTTTTAAAACGACGATGACTATTGTAATATTGTTAATATTATATACAAATACTACTTAATATTTTAGATTTTATTTTGCCTAAAGAAAATAGTATTTTAAATAAGATATACAATTTCAAAAATAAAATATTTCTATTTTAACAATCTGAAACACAAAATAAAAAATTTTACTTTTTGCATTGTTATAATACTCTGAAAAACCGCATAAACATATGCGGTTTATGTCTGTCTTATCATTAAGAAACGATTTAAATCTACTGAATCCGAACCATTATTTTCAGCAATAATATTTTCAATTAAAATTAAAAATAAAGACAAAATACAAATATTTGCAATATATTCTTAAAATAAAATACTATTTTCGAAAATGACTGCCTCTCTCAAATAAATTATTTTATTTTCAAAAGTAACTACATCAAATAAAATATTTCATTCAAAATTGTACGCATATTTTAAAATAAATAGGAAAATTTATTGTTTACTATTTAAAATTCTATTTTCCCAGCTCTATTTGAATTTGTTTGGGAAATTGGAGCAGTTAGTTTACTACACGACGGGAAAAAAATGTTGTTTAAAATTGCAATTGATCAGAATTACAGGGGAGATACTAAAAGTTGTTGTTTACACCTTTTTTTAGTGGGCCTATGTCGATAATTTAAAAAATACATTTTGTATAGTGCGGATTTTGTAGACTGCGGATTTTATGCATTTATGACAAAAATGGGTGGATGTAATTTAAAACAGTAAAAATATTAAAACAATTAAAAACGTCCGAATATTATTTGCAGTTTATTACAATTGTTAAAAATAGAGAGAATATTTTATATGGTTTTAATGTCTTTTAATCGACGAAGAACATTTTTATTTTGCATAAAGATCCGCAGTCTAATTATTATCAGCTGTGCAATAAAAACATATGAATCTGACAGCAAACTGCAGCAATATCTTCGCAAACAATTGGCTATTTTATTGCATATGTATAAACATGGAATCTTGGATTTTCACTGTTTACACACGAGACCACACGATTTAAGACACAGCTACAGTGCATGTCAATTCCGCTATACGAAGTTTGTTTAAAGTTGACATTTCAAATGTCCAAAACTATGCAAATTGATCACTTTATTCTCCTCAATCCACAAATTGGTAAAAGTGTTTAAGTGGTCGGAAACGATCCACCAGGCAGTTTATACTAATCCGGCATTTAAATTCCTGTGAATTGTTTCATATTGTGATTTTCATTAATATTGCGCGTGCACGCAAATGAAGGAAATTACTTCTACGCGTGACCGTCATGCACAATCCGACAGTAAATCGTTAGACCCGCACTGGTGTTATTTAAAAAAGGAACAGTTTCGTTTGTTTTATAATTTACTAATTGTAAGAAGTATATGAATGTATCTACATATTACACAAAATATATGTATACATATTGTAGATACATACCATCATTTTAAACTTTAAACGCTTTAATAATAGGTAAGTAAACGCTTTTAATAATATTACGTTAATATTATTCACACTATTATCAGGTTCTAACTTTAACATTAGAACTGCCATATGCATTAAAATTACTTGTTTACTGTTTTTGTTTCCATAATTATTGACGTAATAAAAATGTTCTCGTGAGAAAGTTCGCAATAAATTCGTTTACTCAAGCACATATTATAGCAAAAAAATAATACAAAAAATTTACTATTTATATTAAAATAATTTAAAGATTATTATTAAACCCAATTTCAATTCGAAATTTAATTTAATTATTGTACACCAATATACGTATATGAATATCAAGATGTAATTCTAATTTCAATAATAAATTTTTTAAAGGCATCTATACAGAGGGTGAGTTCGAAGAAACAGAACAGCTAAATATCTCCGTTACTTTTCGTTGTACAAAAAACTTCTTGTGACAAAGTTACACTGTTTGAGGGGGCACATGTAACGGTGTAAGGGAAAAAATTTTCAAGGTCATTTTTTTACAAGATTTCAAGGTCATCGATATTTTTTTAATGGAATGAGGTATTTTTTAATACATCAATCGATGCAGCTGGACATTCGTTATAAAAAAGTACTAACTCATTTATGTCGAAAAGTTAGTAGTTCAGGAGATATTTCAATTTAAATAACTCTAAAACACCATTACTGTCGTACTAAGACGTTAGAGTTTACTTGCTAGTGTCTAGTGTAAATTGAAGAGTTGAAATTGAAATTGAAAAATTGAAATTGAAGAGTTGAAATTGTAAAATTGCAGTTGAAATTAAAGTTGAAACGGAAGAATTGAAATTGAAAATGAAGCTGAAGAGTTGATAATGAAATTGAAGTTGAAATGGAAAAATTGATGTTGAAATTGAAATTGAAGTTGAAGAATTGATATAGAAATTGAAGTTGAAATTGAAGAGCTGAAATTAACGAAATGAAATTGAAAAATTGAAGTTGAAATGAAACAGTAGTAATTGAAGTTGAAATGGAAGAGTTGAAATTGAAGTTGAAATGGGAGAATTAAAATTGAAAATGAAGTTGAAATTGAAAAATTGACGTTCAAATTGAAAAATTGAAATTGAAGAGTTGAAATTGAAATTGAAGTTGAAATTGAAGTTGAAGGGTTGATATTGAAATTGAAGTTGAAGGGTTGATATTGAAATTGAAGTTGATATTAAGGAAATGAAATTGAAAAATTAAAGTTGAAATGGAAGAGTAGCAATTAAAGTTGATATGGAAGAGTTAAAATGGAAAAATTGACGTTGAAATTGAAATTGAAGAGTTGAAATTAACGAATTGAAATAGAAAAATTGAAGTTGTAGAGTTGAAATTGAAATTGAAGTTGGAGGGTTGAAATTGAAATTGAAGTTGAAGGGTTGATATTGGAATTGACGTTGAAATTGAAAAATTCACAATGATATTGAAATTGATGTTAGCGTTTGCTTACTTGTGTAACATCTTAGTACGACAGCGAGAGTAATGGTGTTTTAGAGTTATTTAAGTTGAAATATCTCGTGAAGTACTAACTTTTCGACATACATGGGTTCGTACTTTTGTATAACGGCTGTCCAGTTGCATCGAGTGATGTATTACAAAATACCTCATTCCATTTAAAAAAAATATCGATGGCCTTGAAATATCATTAAAAAATGACCTCGAAAATTTTTCCCTTACACCGTTACATGTGGCCCATCAGGAAGTATAACTTTGCCCTAAGAAGTTTTTTTGTACAACGAAAAGTAACGTAGATATTTAGGTGTTCTGTTTCTTCGGACTCACCCTGTATACCGATTATAATTTTCCCAAAAAATTTTATGAATCAAGGAACTATCGAAAACGCTTTTATGTAGACTGTTATTAACACCACACTTCAGAATTAGCAAACGTGCCGCTATAAAATTATGATTAGTTAATTTATAATAATTTAAATAACCTTGCTAAGTTCAAATAACAAAATTGAATATTAGAAAATTCATGTTCATTTAAAGTTACACTTAAAATTCATATGTTTTATATGGTACATCCAAAAAGATAATAAATAGAATAAATTACAACTAACTTTATTATAAATTCCAGTTTTGATTAGATATACTATAGCTGTCTTAACATCTGCAAATCATTCATCAAAATAGTTTTTATGTCTCAAAAAAATGCAGTCTTTGCGTGTTCCAAGTTTATTTTCGTTCACAGCTAATTTACTTTGCAACTCTTGCAAGAAACTTGCAACATTCATTCATCAAAGCGTTAAATTATCTTCTACTAAACGGAATTCGAGGTTAGAAACATTTCGTGCCGCACGATACCTCAAAGTCCCAAGTTCTGTGCTTTAATTACTCGCGATAATTACGCCGAACGAAAAAAGATCCGGACCTGTCTGATCTATTTTAAGCAATGCGCTGCAGCATAGTGGAATGGCAACAATTTTATGGAAAAGATTGATCTACGAATTATACAGATACTTTTAAGTGAGGAAAGAGGACAGGAAAGAAGGAAACAGTGTTCTTGGAAAATATACACGCTCGTGTATCACGGAAAATTACGATGATCCTGATGAATGACAACGTCGCAATTGGCTAAATTGCTTCCTTCCTTTTTCCACGGTATGTGTTCATACAAAATCTTGCAAAAGTAGTCAAACAAAACTATATCCTGATTTATTTTACGATGTCGCTAATAACTTAGAAGTTGATGCGACATAAAACTATAGATAAAAGAAAAACAGTTTATTCCCTTAATATTCTCTGCAAATCGAAATTATATTTAATCTTTGGTACAAGAGATCAGATTCAAATTAAACATCTGTCCGGTATAAATATAGTACTACCCAATTTCAATAAAATCGTGAAAGTTGTAAAAGATTCTCTTTTACTTTGATAACGTTTCCGATTAGGAACAACGTGATTGCATGAATATACAATAGAACGCAGTTTTAGCTAAAGCTCGAGGTAAATGAAAAAATAAACTTCCGCGATTCAAAGGATTTATATAATATGTATTCATGAAAATGTTGCATAGAGTCCTGGAGTATTTATATAATAATTACTGTTGCAGTTCTATGCGATGCAGTAACATAAATTAGCCATTACAAAGGAATTAATTTACATAACATTAACATTTCCTATTCTATAAATAACATGCAAAGTATAAAGAAGGAGATATTTATGTGGCTACATTTAAATGGGTCACCCTGTATACAGGCTATCCGAAAAATATTGTGCAGGGTTTATAAAAATTAATGGTCATCCGTTCTAGTGGTGAATCTGCACCTCTGAATCGGTGGACATTTGTAAAAGAAACTTGCCGCTAAATTGTTTATAACAAAGAAAATTGTTGTTCAAGTTTGTTTGTACATTAATACCTTCTACTCATCGAGAAGAGAAAAAGTTTGAAAGGAGTCACATGTCCCAAACAAAGTTATCGAGATATAAGCTGTTAAAGTTCTTGCAAAATTTGATTGTGTAGAATTATACGTATAGACAAAAGCCTACTACTACAGTCTACACGACCGTATCGATGAGACAGAACATGATCATGTGCGTGCCTCAAGCCAAACGAAATTTATTGGGACATTTGTGCGTCGCTAGGCCCGTACCCAAGTGATCGTCTCCCTGCCCATCGGATCATTTGAAGTAGCAGAATATGGAAGAACACCTTATATCCATTATTGGCGGCGGTTTAGTATAGTGACAACGGCTGCGGTGGTGGATGTGCGGCGCGTATGCTGAGGGGGGAGGAGGGTAATACGAAACCGAAAGAATTATTTTGCGGAAATGAACGGTTACCGAGATATTCGCAAGAAACTATAATTATTTAAAGAGATAATCCTCTCCGACTTTGATGAAATTTAAATATGTTATATAGTTACACATTTTGAACAACTTTTTCCTTTGCAAAAATGTCGCCCGCGGCTTTGTAAAGGAGTTATTAATGAGAAACACGCACCAATCAGAGCGCGACTGTGATTGGTTCGTGTTTTTCGTTAATAACTCGAGAACAAAGCGTGTCGTTCGAAATTGCCAAAGGAGAAACGTAATTAGAATTGTGAATCACCTTGGGAATTACCCCTTACAGTTTTCCTCAAACTTTCTAGGACACCCTGTACAGTAGTTCACAAAGCGTTCAGATATGCTAATCATTCCGCCTAATTAAAATAAAGTTTCATTCAACGAATTTGGCTGATTTAGAAGTTGCATTTTGGCTATTAGTATTCCATAAAAGGACTATTAAAAAGTGAATAAAATCGAAATGAACGTCATTCATTCGTGCGTATATTTTCCTGGGCTACTGCGCACATTAATTAAACCAGTTTTCTGTAACATAAGCATACTAATTCATAGAGGCTGAGTTATTGCATAATTATGATTTGTAGTACAACGTGCTAGTATATGCGTATACCAATAAATTACCTATTGTTACGACTTCAAACATCAATATTTTATTTATGCTGCCATTAAAAAATTGATTGTTATAATGAGCTTTGATAATTAAAATAATTGCTAGTAATTATACTCTTGTTTACTACGTTATTATGTAATTTCAAAAAGGCACAATGCTTTTTAATTCTTAACATTCTATTTGTAACTACCTTTTGTTTTTAATGTAAATCTATCGTTAATAAATTACATATTTTATACCATTTATGACAGAAATTAAAAAGTCGAATACAAAATAGTGAAAATATTTTTATAAATATAGAACGATATTAAAAAAATACATATATATTTGTAATAATAATAAGTATGTAATATTATTTCTTGTAATCAAGATGCGGCTACTTCTCAGAAAATTAAAGTATTGCGATAATCTGCAAATACATTGTACAGCATTACGTACGCATGAAACGATTGAATTGATTTTGCTGATATACATATTTTTATTTCTGAAAGCAATTTGCAAGTATAACTCGTCCCAATTTCATAGAACATCCTGTACACGAAACCAAGATTCTCACAGGATAAAACCGTATTCATGAGCAACAGAGTCAGAAAGTGACCGTGGGCGGTACCATGCGAGTTAAAACCGCAAAACAGATCCTATCCTGCTGTTGTGCGAGGATGTTGTCCCGCAAGCATATGAATACACGGACACGCACGTGCACACATTCTCATACGTGTAAAGATTGTAAAACGCGGTCTTCCTTGAAGTCTGTGTAACCAAGATTACATGTAGAATGTTGTCTTTCGTCATAAATTAATTTAATTCTTTATACATGGAAATCGTGTTTTTCTTAATAAACTACGGATTTTAATGCAAAACAAAAATTATCAAGTAAATGCAGTATTTTCTCCGTAACTGTCGAATCTTCACATTCGAATTGTTTTATAAATTGACCAAACAACTTCAGTTTTTAATGAAAAATATAGTGAAGTCGTTTTTTTTATTTGCGCTTGTAACGAGAACTTAAAAAATGTGTTTTGTACATTTGTGTTATACTATGCTAAGTTATAATAACTAACATGCTAAAAATTTCATCGAAACTGATTAATTGGTTTACGAGTTATAATCGATTAAATATGGTGAAAATGACAGTTTTTCACCATTTTTAGCCTATTTTTGCCTGAGAAGACTGGCTATCATTGCAGAAGTAATTATGATAATTATGATACTTCTGTTGTGTTTGGTGTCACTTTAATCAGAAAAGCGAGACGAATACAATGGTAAAAGTTTCATTAAAAGAAAACCAAAAATTATGAAAGTTGAAATCTCTTGCTCTGCTTGGATTAGTGTAAATGAATCTCACTGGTCACTGAGCCTGTTTACCACTTGACTGGTTCTAGGCCCTAGGCCCTAGGCCATTCTAGCGGGATCTCACCAGTTTCAGGGATAAAATTTTCACAGTTACGGTAGTGATCATTTCGACAATTACGGAGAGAATAGTGTAGCAGGAAATATAAATTAAAGTAAAATATATTTTTTCTTTTAATAATTTTGAAAAATCTCGAAAATAGAGTTACAGCATTCTGTGGTGTTTCTTTTAATAATTTTAACAAATCAAAAATAGTGTTACGGCGTTCTATAGTTTCTCTTTTAATAAATTTGACAGATCGAAAATAGTGCTACAGTGTTCTATAGTTCTTCTAATGTCTGTACAGTTTTGTAATTCACTGTATGCAATTTATTGGCTGCTCTTTATTATTAGCGACGTATCATCAGCTTGAAATAATAGAAATTATTTAAGTCATTCTTATACATAGCGGTCCACAGTCTAATAATTAGTATAATACATATATAATACTAATTTTGTAGAAATTCATGAATCACATTTGGGTGACAGAACTTCATTTTTACGATGACAGGTCAAGTTTCGTATGATCTGTGAAATGTAGCATAAATCTTAACGTCTCAGTTTTTGTTTTCTTAAATAAACCGCTTTCGTTATACCCAATTTTCACAGCTGTTGAGTCGACAGTCAATGTATTAAAGTTCAAAGTAAATAAGATCTTTTAAAGAACGCTCGGAGAATTGAATCAAAGGACAAGAACAAAGGAACTAACGGATGGGGAGAGTATTAAGGTTATTCAACTTACGAGGTTGGATGATTAACGGAAATACCATGCTCGTTGCTTCCGCCTTCCTTGTCCGGGTTCTTCTCGATTTCCAAAATGGGATCCTTCGACTGGAAGGCCCCATAAGTGCTCCCATTCCTGTAAAACAATTCATGTAAATATCAGTATATGCAGTACAACAATTAACCCCTTGATATACGAGTTAAATGAAGTTCGATGCGACCAAAGATATGTACCACCATGGAGCAGATTTGTAAAACCGGCAATATTGAATGTGTGTGTGTGTGTGTGTGTGTGTGTGTGCGTGTGTGCGTGCGTGTGTGTGAAGACAAACAAAATTGCATTTACAGTAACTTATAATACATTCGCTACGAGCAAACTATACCACTATATCACTTAAAGGAAATCATATTAGTTCGTGACGAACTTTTCCCATATTTTTCAAGAAAAATATAGATGTATATTTTTCACTGATAATTTTAATGTAGTGAAAATATTATATTAATACTCTCGTAGTCTTCGAATCTTTTCACTGTTGCAGAGATTGCACCTACTCATTTTTACAAGACACAGGAGCTAAATATAAATGTAAATTTTTCACCAATATAATCTTAAGGCAATGAAAATAATATATTAATTCTCTAAGTGTTTTAATCTTTTCATTGTTTTAAATTGCACCCACTCATTTTTGTGATAAGTGCATAAAATCCGGAGTCTACTAATGACATTTCAAATGATCGTATGCCTCTCTGTTACGGGGACTCGAGACCGGTCGCAACAACTACAACTAGACTACACGGCTGCCGGCTGTTTCTGTATAAAGTTACGCATGCATTTTCCCATGAACGTCAAACCAGTTACTCCCAAGATTTACGATTATCATGCCACGGCTTCTACTACGTTCTATCATAGACTCCTTGGCGCTGATCGAGTTGGCGATCTCCTTTAACGTACAGATTTATACTTTCACCAGACCTATTGTAAAAACTGAACAGCGGCCAATGTCGAAATTATTTCGAGCAACAGCGATACGGTAGCAACATTGCTACGGTCAGTGTTGAGCAATAAACAAATTTATTTAAATAAAAATTTAAATAGAAAGTTATTTATTATTTGAGCACGTCCAAATAAATTATTTAAAATAATAAAGTTAATTGTTATTTACAAATACAATTACAATTATTATTTGTATCAACAAAATAATAAGGTCCTACGGACTTAAAACCACAAGGTCTTACTCTTAAAAACATTCATCCTTTTTCTTTGATGTTTTTCTGTATCTGTACATGTGACAAAGTTATAGCCTGAAACAATTACGTGAACCACCTGTATAATTCATTGATATTTACTACAATATATCGGAGGTACAGGGTTTAAAGAAATTATACAGGGTGAGTCCGAAGAAACAGAACACTTAAATATCTCTGGTACTTTTCGTTGTACAAAAAAACTTCTTAGGACAAAGTTACACTGTTTGAAGGGCCACATGTAACGGTGTAAGGGAAAAAATTTTCAAGGT
This sequence comes from Lasioglossum baleicum, assembly GCF_051020765.1. NCBI lineage: Eukaryota > Metazoa > Arthropoda > Insecta > Hymenoptera > Halictidae > Lasioglossum > Lasioglossum baleicum. The sequence continues at coordinate 5,592,181 of NC_134945.1, forward strand.
CATTTTTTTTACAAGATTTCAAGGTCATCGATATTTTTTTACATGGAATGAGGTATTTTTTAATACATCAATCGATGCACCTGGACATTCGTTATAAAAAGGTACTAACCTATGTATGTCGAAAAGTTAGTAGTTCACGAGATATTTCAATATAAATAACTTTAAAACACCATTACTGTCGTACTAACAATAAGACGTTACACAAGTAAGTAAACGCTAACAGCAATTTCAATATCAATGTCAATTTTTCAATTTCAACTTCAATTTCAATATCAACTCTTCAACTTCATTATCAACTTCAATTTCTATTCTTCTATTTTAACTTCAATTTCTACTCTTCCATTTCAACTACAATTTTCTAATTTCATTTTGTTAATATCAACTTCAATTTCAATATCAACCCTTCAACTTCAATTTCAATTCCAACTCTTCAATTTCAATTTTTCAATTTGAACGTCAATTTCAATATCAACTCTTCAACTTCATTTCCAATTTCAATTTTTCAATTTCATCGTCAATTTTTCAATTTCAATTCGTTAATTTCAAATCTTCAATTTCATTTTCAACGTCAATTTCAAATCTTCAATTTCATTTTCAACGTCAATTTCAAATCTTCAATTTCATTTTCAACGTCAATTTCAACATCAACACTTCAACTTCAACTCTTCAATTTCAATTTTTCAATTTTAACGTCAATTTTTCCATTTCAACTTCAATTTTTCAATTTCAAATCTTCAATTTCATTTTCAACGTCAATTTCAATATCAACCCTTCAACTACAACTTCAACTCTTCAATTTCAATTTTTCTATTTTAACGTCAATTTTTCAATTTCAACTTCAAATCTTCAATTTCATCGATTGATGTATTAAATAATACCTCATTCCATTTAAAAAAATATCAATGACCTTGAAATCTTGAAAAAAATGACCTTGAAAATTTATTCCCTTACGCCGTTACATGTGGCCCTTCAAACAGTGTAACTTTGTCCTAAGAAGTTTTTTTATAAATCGAAAAGTAACGGAGATATTTAGGTGTTCTGTTTCTTCGGACTCATCCTGTATGTCGCGGCTACCATAGGGTGATTCTACACCCTCGATTTGGTTGAAATTGAACTAGGGAAGGTGCCGAAAAATTGATACCTTGACCTTGAATTTTAACGTCACAAGGTCAACAATTTTCTAAAAATTGTCAAAAGTGCAAAAGGAACCATGGGTCGCAACTCTCAACCGCGACGAGTAAAATACAATGCATTTAAAGGAAATTGTTGAACTTTTGTCCTTAAAATTCATGGACAAGGTATCAATTTTGCGGCACCTTTCTTAGTTCAACTTCAACCAAATCGAGGGTATAGAACAGTGATGGCGAACCTTTTTAAAAGTGGGTCATAAGTCAGTAGCTTCAATTAGAAAGGGTAGGGGGGGAGGGTGCCAATTATTTGGAAACATCAAACATTTCTTTAAAAGATAAAGTTGACAGTTGAATCTTTTCGGCTTTCACTTTTGAAATAATCAAATAATTAAGGTTTTAGTTTCCTTTTTGATTTATAACTTTCACTTTTGCAGTCAATATTACAGTAAACGCATGGGTCACTTACAAAACCTTCGTGGGTTAGTATCTGAACCGCGTGTCATAGGTTCGCCACCACTAAGAATCATCCTATAGTAGCCGCGACATACATATAATTTTTTCACACCCTGTACATATGGGATTATCAATGGTATTCGCTCGCCTACTAAAGAAGAAATGACGACCTTGGTCTCCTCATACCAAGAACAGGCATATGTGATAACCGGATGAATGAGCGTGATCCATCGGAATATGATCAGTCTGCTCTCAAAACAAACCTCTCGAGGTGCTACTATCAGGTAGTCAGCGTTCTGTGTAAAGATTGTTTACAAATATCGTTGTCTAAAGGAAATCAGAGCAGTAAAGGGGCCCCTAGACGATCAACAATATTGTCAATACGCCTGTTAATAATACTGACGAGACGCATCGAAAGGGCATATTGACCGTTTAGCAGGGGCTTAAACGCATTGTCAATTTATTGAAGCATATTCATAAAAATTTTGATTGAATCGCATTGACGGGAGCCATATTGATGCGCGAATTGATGTTTAGTTTTAGTTGTCAATATTTCGTCAGTCTCGACTCGGACGTCGTACACTCCTGGACGAAAAGATAGCACACTTTGAAATTCATGTAATTTCTGTTTATTAAGCATTAGAAATTCCATTTTTTTATACAAATATTTTCAGTGTGTCTTTCTCAACTATGAATGAAATGAAACAAAGCTTCATTAGCTTATCTATTTTTATTGAATAAAGTAGAATTATTAACGAAATATAGAGGTACACAATGATAGCACACTTAACGAAAAACTTGAAATATAACAGAATTAATAGATAAAAATCAATGCTCAATATTTTGAAGGACCTCCTTTACAGCTAACGACTTTAATCATTCGGTTTGGTAAATATTTATACAAATTTTTAATACTGTTTTGGCTAATCTCCTTCCATTCGTCCAAAATGCACTATTTTACATCGTTAGTATTTTGGAATTGTCTGCTATTTTCGTACACAGCTCTGGCAAGATGTCCCCAACAATTTTCAATAATATTGAGGTTGGAGATCTTGCTGACCACTCCAAAACACGAATAATTTTTGAAGAAAAGTATTTCCTGACCGCTTTCGCCGCGTCGACTGCGACATTACCTTGTTGTAAAATGTGTTTATTTGCAGCAATTCTTACAGCATAAGTGTTTAGTTGTTCATTTATCATTTCAATATACCATTCACTATTCATTCGTCCTTTTATTTTGATTTCTGTTTTACCCCAATATCCAATACCGGCTCCAATTATCACACAGCCACCTCCCATTTGGCGACGGCTTAAAAATTGCTGTTCTTCATACAAATCATGATAGTAATAGCCTACGCCGTCTGGACCATCCAAATTAAATCTCTTTTCGTCAGTAAATATGACTCTTTGCCGCTTTTTCCTCATATTTATATGCTTTTCGGCACATTGTAAGCGGAACGCTTTATGCTCCACCTTTAACCAAGGTTTCTTTTGCAAACCATCGCGCTAAGTGCTTGCATTTTTGTAAAACACAACACTTTCGGCGATTTGTCTCGCAGTCATCCTAGAATTTGTTGCTGTCCTCAATGTTGCACGTTTTTTACTGGCAGTTAAACTTTGTGGGCGCCCAGAACTCTTCATTCTCCCGTAATTTTCAGGATTATTTAACAAGCTCATAATAATATTTGTGTAATTCAATCTTGTTCTTCCTTTAAGTTTTTTCCTTTCCTTAAGTTAGTTCTTTTCCACGACTCAATCTTAACTATTTAGTACAATGTTGTTTTATTAAATAAGCACGAAAGAAGCTAGTACCCACTTTGTCAATTACGTTTTGCAATGAATGTTTGCTATTCAGTAACTTCTGCACAACTGACAAATGTAAAACTGCTATTTGTGCTATCATTTTGTCCCGCTTGTGGGCCCCAATATTTACGTTTTCATTTCGAAAATTCTATTCAAGCAAATATTGTGGATCATATTCAGTGCATTGTATGTACAGCCATGTCAAAATACGTTGAAATATTAAAATATTCATTTTCTTCAGTTTAATGTACTATAAATGAGGAAAAATAGACGATGTGCTATCTTTTTGTCCCGGAGTGTACGGGCAAAATGGCTGGCGCACCGATTAAAGACGATTCCGCGCGCCGCGGAACCCGTCCGTATTTCATATAATGATTTATTATAAAACAATTTCCTTGTGAGGATTACGCTATGCCAGTCCTCTAGTTTCAAAATGGCATCCAGGTCAATTATTTTTAACTGTGTGAAACTAATTACCATTATCGGTGAGATGATCTTGAGTCGTAGACGGGGTCATGGGATCGTGAATGCGTTAATAAGCCTGCAGTATCACACAACAATGAAAACGGTATCGGTTGTTCTATGTATGATAAGTTCCTTAATGGAATGCAATGAAGTCAGCAGACAAGTTGCAAGACTGAGTTGCAACGCGGTGAAAGTAACTTAGTGACTATCTAATCTAGTCTTTATTTCAAGAATTCCGCATCCTATACAAAATGGCATTAACATTTCAAGGTGAATCTGCCATCGGACTCGGCACGAACGCCTCGTTGATTTAGACAAACAATTTAAGCAGTTCTCCGGTTAGACACGTAAAAGTATCGAATTTATCACGCGTTATTTATAATTCTTTGACCATCGCAGCTGATTTTCCATTTAAAACCCACGCAACTTCACAAGCCGGCCATGTTCGACGAAACAGTCACTATAATTAACCGGATTTCGTCATTTCCATGTATTGAACCTGAGAGCCACGAATAGATATGTTAATGAGCGGACCGCGAATTTTATACATCTGTCAGAAAAATGAGTGTGGGTGCGATTTAAAACAGGAGAAAAATAAAAGGATTCAACACTGGAACTACAGAACCTGCCAAAATAACAGGTTCACTATTTTTTAATACACATCTACGATTATCGAGATTATGGATATATATTCCCGGAGAATTGTTCAATAAATGTATTTGCATTTTCAGATTCTGGCGTTTCCTGTGTGTGAATGTATATTTATAGTTACTCGAATTAATATTTGAACGCTCTAAAAAAGACGATAACTTTTTCAACTAGTTTGCAACTAGTTTACTACAGGATGTGAAAAGAATTGTTTTCAGAAATAGCAATTGATCGGAATTGTAGAAAAAATACTAAAAGTTGCATTTCATAATTTTTTTATATGGGCCTATATTGAAAAATTAAAAAGTACGTTTTGTAGGTCTGTGTAAAAATCTGCAATTTTTACCATCTTTGAACATTTGTAGCTCATTGCAACGTCGATCGATTTTGACGAAATTTTCAGAATATGTTTAATTGACACATACCTACAAAAAACATATTTTTTTAAATTTACAATATAGGCCCACATAAAGAAAGTTGTAAAATGCAACTTTTAGTATTTTTCCTACAATTCCGATCAATTGCAATTTTTGGAAAAATTTCTTTTCACATCCTGTAGTAAACTAATTGCTCTAGCTTCCCAAAAACGTTCAAATCGTATATGTAGTACAATATTGAAAAAGTTATCGTCTTTTTTAGAGCGTACGAATATTAAATCTAGTAACTGTAGTTATATAAAATCTGTTTTTTTTTTTATTCCTATCCAGAAAACTAGGGCGGGGCCGTAATGACGATACAACAGGAAAGAAGGTGATTCCATCTGCAAATATAGATTACAAGTACGAAATATGATTTTTTGCTGCAAGCTTAATTTAGAAGGTGATAGTAATTTTGTACGTAGATAAGCAATATACATGTACATATTTATAACAGTTATTTTTAATATATAATTGGTAAAATAAATTGTATACACATTAGTACTACTCCAGAAAAACTGTCTTTTGAAGTACACTTTACATAAAACACCTAAACTAACAGAGAGTTGGTGGGAATAAAATTTAAAATAAATATCTACATATACATAGAAGTGGGGGTTGAAAGAGTACCCGAGTCGAATTCTACATATACCTAATATACATATAAATATATGTATTTGATGATGGAAATGTCCTATGACTAGTCTGCGCATCTTTATGCAAAATAAAGATTTTCCAAGTCAACTGCAAGAAACGAGAGGAACATAAACATTAATTCCATCGTTCCCCTTCTTAAAGAATTTGGATAAGTCACAAGTAACGTAGTCGTCTGATATTTTCACTTTTTCAGAACAAAAGTTTCATCGAAATTGATTAGTTGGTTAATGAGTTATAATCGATTAAATATGGTGGAAAATACAGTTTTCACATTTCTAGCGTATTTCTGCCGTGACATTTTTTAAATTTTCGTTGCAAACCTAAATAAAAAAAAAATGGTAAAAACCGACTTTTACTATTTCTTTCATAATTCGAACTGAACGCACTTTTTTCTTTATTCGCCATTCCTACAAATGCATAAAATCCGCAGTCTACTAATGACTGGTGGTTTCAGGTGCATTTTCCCGACGGACTTTCCCGAAGTCTTATTAATGAGGAATGTATTTAGTTAGTTGTTGCGCAGCACGGCCCCAGGACGCAGACAAACCATAAACAATTGCGTACGTTGATTGCGAATCTAATTTCCGTCCACATCTGACAGTGTTTATAAATCTCCGTAGATAAGCTCGATTGCGTAATGGATGACTTGCATACGAGGAAACTTCGATCGCTTTGATGGAACCATATTTCCATTAGATTGTCGTTGCGGCCTTACGAGAGATGGATTAACAGGGGAAAACCGAATCGAATGCCCTGCAGGTTTTATACCTCGGCGTTTGATCAAAGATATACATATTACTCGGTGCCAAGGAGATAGGTACATACGTCACATTTGGCTCGACTCTTACTATCGAAGCGGGGAAACGTATACATAAACGCTTAGGCGTTTCGCAATTTGTCCGTTTAACGCTACTAGTCTGTTCCTGTTTCTATTTTCGGCATCGATGAACCGGAAAAACATAGCTTATCGATCATCAAGATCAACAACTCTAATCGTAAGAAGAAATCACAGTGAATCACAATATATTAGACAGCGGATTTTACGCATTTATGGCAAAAATTAGTAGGTTTAATTTAAGACAGTAAAAACATTAAAAAATTTTAAAATACTGTTATATTATTCTGAAATAATTGAGTATGTTAAGAAACTTCTATTTTACTCCAATTTGTTGTAATTCACATAAAAAATTTTTATTTTGCATAAAGATCTGCTGTAAGTTAGAACAGTTAGTTTACTACGCGACGTAAAAAAAAATTGTTGTTTACAACTGTATCGAAAATTTAAAAAGTAGGGTCTGTAGATCTGTTTCAGTTATACAGTGGGTAACGAAAGTATTCGAACGCCCTTTAAAACAGAATAACTTTTTCATAATTGTAACAAACGACCTGATTTTTTATAATCAATTAGAAGCACTGGTTTATGAAATGATAGGGAAAAAAGATTTTCGAAAAGGCGTTCGAATACTTTCGTTACCCACTGTACATATTCTGAAAATTTAAGATATTCTAATTTAATTAACATTCTATTCTTGTAATTAATATGTTCTAATTGAAAATTACAGGCCTCTATACCAATAGAATTAAGTTTATTGAACTTCTTTAGAGCATTTGGATTACTTAGTCTTGCAGTTTCGTATTCGATTTATTAATTTTTTGTCCCGAATTCATAAAATCCGCAGTCTTGTAATAAACGTCGTATAAAAATGTATACATATAGCTTCTCTTAACCTTAAACTAAATAAGGTAAATGTGCAGGGTGCAAAACAAGTGATAGTCATTGATATCTTGATCGATGGACATTTTTTAGATACTTGTACAGTTGTTGGTAATATTGAACATTAGATTTAATATTATATTTATGTTGAACATATCTCTCAGAAATCTCTACAATTTCAGGAGCGATTATTTACTTCTTAAAATGGTAACTATTGCATGTTTTATACTCTGTGAAGTAGATATACATATAATACTTATTTACCTATGAGGCTCTTTGAGCGTCGTTTCGTCACCGTGCAGGGAACTCTTATTCATAGTGGGATTGTTGTACATTTCCATCTGCAACAATAATTACGTACGTGTTATTATAGAATTAAAGGTTTAAGCATCGATTAGGTCAGGTCGTAAGCAGATTTTATTTACAGGTCTGGTAGAAATTGTTCATGCTCTGATCAGATTAATATTACAATAAGTAAATTGTCGGTAAGTAGTTCAAGATCTTCCGAAGCTTCTAAAGTATTTAATAGAGAATGAATTATATTGTTCATATAAATTGTAAGGGAAATAAGGGAAACGACGAAGCTTATTCTCTTAGGCAATATACATACAGTATACAGTCGCGACAAAGGCTATGAATAGACTTCCGATAGCTAAAGTGTTAATCCGTCAAATAAAAGACACCTATCAGTGCATTAATTTCTTTTCTGCACATTCTCGAAAAAGCCGTATGCTGGGTTCGACCATAATGGATTAATAGCTCAATCGGATGATAACGCACTCAATGGATAGCGTTTATACCCCGTCATAAATCATTCATTGAAGAATAGCTCGTATACAAGAAATACACTGTGTGGGGTGTTGCTTAATGTTGAGCTATGCCTGTATCTTGTCTCTTCTTATTGGCGACAAGCGATCGAATTAAGGTCGCGTAGGGTTCAATGCGAGACGGGCAATCCAATTTCCTACCGAAACGTGACCGAACATCTGTTCCGACGATTTCCCTCCGATTTTCCTCGCTGTATTGTTCCGTTATTAACGAGCTCTGCTATTGTTCGACTGTCGACGAGTCAACAAGGATTGCGATATCGCGAATAAAAAGCCGATTTTTAAAAAGGCCCGCGCCGATAGTCTAGTCAACGAAAAGTTGTAGAGGGGAATGGAAGGAACACAATTTTTAACTTTGGGTCTTTGTTTGGACTAGTTAGGAGGTAAACATATTAAAAGTCCCCACTCCTAGGAGGTGAGCGGGGTGCAGGCGGGCACGTAGAAGGTCCCCTTTTTCGGTTTTCCGCTTATATCTCGGAAATTATGCGTCCTAGCGATAAGAGTATTCTATACACAATTAAAGCTGGCAAAATGTGCCATAAGATTGATTGCATTCAGTTTTTCGCTATCTCGCATAGTTTCCGAGATATCCGCGCTCAAAGTTCACTAATTGTGCTGAAGAGTTAGCTAGTCAAATAAGGCAAAAAACGTGAGGCAAAAATGGCTTTTTCACAATTAGTGAACTTTGATCGCGGATATCTCGGAAACTATGCGAGATAACGATTCATGAACATTTTATTTTACTTTGCATTGACCCGAATCGAGAGGGAAAAAACGTAAACAATTTTTATTCTACATATACATAAAAATCTGGTTTCTTTTTGTTGGTGTTGTAAGATGTATTAAAAACATAGTTTTTATGGATTTGAAATGAAAAGCAAAAATGCGTAACATATTATCCTAAGATCTTTTATGCAACTATTTCTGACGTGTATTATGAGAGATCATAAGATTCTGTGTATAAATAATAATTAATATACAGTGATAGTGATTGGTAAATAAAACTATCAAACTTAGTTTTGTTCCATCTAAAATTGCATATATGTATATTCGTGAAACTACTTTCAACAACCACATCAATCATAACCGCCTCCCGTAAATTATATCAATGAAAGCAATTTATACTTCAACAAACACTTACATCAACAGTAGGTCATACAAACTGTGCTAACTACTTGCTTCGTAAACATTATGAGTAGACCGAATGGCGAGATATCTGGCGGTCAGGTAAAAATAGGTGTATGATGTTTATTGTCTACACATGCATAGAATAGAATGGAATACTTTATTTCCGTTTTGCTTGAGGCTTTGCGGGGACTTCCAGACTCCAGACACATTATTACTTATGTATACGCCTGATACGTTATCGATACAGTGTAAAAATAAAAATTAAAAAACAATGATACGCTTCAAATACAAATTAAACACTATACTATTCCACTGGTTGTTTTATTACAGCACACAAATGACATTGTTTTATCACTTTTTTAAACACTAATCTATATAAGTAAAGCTATTGTCATCGAACAGTTAATAAAAATAAATGATTGATTAGGAAACCTATGAATAATTAACAATATCTATCCTGGAAATCGGTGCATAATCACTAGACTGCGGAATTTATTAAAAAATGTATTAAAAAGATTTAAGGCCACCAGTGTATTAGTTTCACCTTAACAAGATAATCAAAAGAAGAATGAAATTTTTATTTGGCTCCTGTGTCTTGCAATCAATGCAAACATTTTTTATTTTTCATAAAGAGCCGCAGTCTAATAATCACTATGATATGAATGCTAGTTTTTGTAGTTTAATGATTAAGGTTCAGCTGTATTCGCTCTTAAAATTGTAAATGCAGTTCACGATGTTGACACGAAATGAATAACATTTTGGAGAGTATTAATTATTTAACCAAATTGAAAGATGATCTGAAAGATTAAGTGAATTTCATTTGCCACTCAAACAATGAAATAATTTGGAAAAATTATTTGGCTGTTCTGATGGAGTAACACATGATCATTTCAAATGGCATGCAGCTAAAAATACCGATAATATGTATATTATCTTGACGATTATGTGTAGACTGCGGATCTTCATGCATTTACAGCAAAATTGAGTAGATAAAATTCGTAATTGTTGAAAAATTTTCAAAATTGAACATGTCAATATATGATATCTCCTCTATTAAAATCATTAAGGGAAGAAATAACATTCAATCTGGTTTCTATTCGTTGCAATCGATGCAGACAATTTTTATTTTGCATAAAGATCTGCAGTCTAATTATGTACACTCCAGGACGAAAAGATAACACACTTTGAAATTCATGTAATTTCTGTTTATTAAGCATTAGAAATTCCATTTTTTTATACAAATATTTTCAGTGTGTCTTTCTCAACTATGAATGAAATGAAACAAAGCTTCATTAGCTTATCTATTTTTATTGAATAAAGTAGAATTATTAACGAAATATAGAGGTACAAAACGATAGCACACTTAACGAAAAACTTGAAATATAACAGAATCCATTCGTCCAAAATGCACTATTTTACATCGTTAGTATTTTGGAATTGTCTGCTATTTTCGTACACAGCTCTGGCAAGATGTCCCCAACAATTTTCAATAATATTAAGGTTGAAGATCTTGCTGACCACACCAAAACACGAATAATTTTTGAAGAAAAGTATTTCCTGACCGCTTTCGCCGCGTCGACTGCGACATTACCTTGTTGTAAAATGTGTTTATTTGCAGCAATTCTTACAGCATAAGTGTTTAGTTGTTCATTTATCATTTCAATATACCATTCACTATTCATTCGTCCTTTTATTTTAATTTCTGTTTTACCCCAATATCCAATACCGGCTCCAATTATCACACAGCCGGCTCCCATTTGGCGAAGTATAAAAATTGCTGTTCTTCATTCAAATCATGATAGTAATAGCCTACGCCGTCTGGACCATCCAAATTAAATCTCTTTTCGTCAGTAAATATGTCTCTTTGTCACTTTGTCCTCATATTTATATGCTTTTCGGCAAATTGTAAGCGGAAACGCTTTCTGCTCCATCTTCAACCAAGGTTTCTTTTGCAATTCTCTTCGCGCTAGGTGCTTGCGTTTTTGTAAAATACAACGTACGTTCTTTCCGTTAGTGTTTACGCCAACATTTTCGGGGATTTGTCTCGCAGTCATCCTCGAATTTGATGCTGTTCTCAATGTTGCACGTTTTTCACGGGCAGTTAAACGTTGTGGTCGCCCAGAACTCTTCATTTTCCCGTAATTTTCAGGATTATTTAACAAGCTCATAATAACTTTTCGGCATCTATTTACAGTTTTTGATATTTGTGTAATTCAATCTTGTTCTTCCTTTAAGTTTTTTCCTTTCCTTAAGTTAGTTCTTTTCCACGACCCAATCTTAACGATTTAGTATGTTGTTTTATTAAATAAGCACGAAAGAAGCTAGTACCCACTTTGTCAATTACGTTTTGCAATGAATGTTTGCTATTCAGTAACTTCTGCACAACTGACAAATGTAAAACTGCTATTTGTGTTATCATTTTGTCCCGCTTGTGGGCCCCAATATTTACGTTTTCATTTCGAAAATTCTATTCAAGTAAATATTGTGGATAATATTCGGTGCATTGTATGTACAGCCATGTCAAAATATGTTGAAATATTAAAATATTAATTTTCTTCAGTTTATTTTATTCAGTTATGTGCTATATTTTTGTCCCGGAGTGTATCAAATAATTGGTTTCGATGATGCCGAGTCCCGCGCGAAACTTCCGAAACATATTCGCGTTTTTTTGCGTTTCTAGCGAGATTATGTCTCTATCTAGAAAATAGAGCGGCGACCCGTAACGTTCCCTAATCGCGGTCGATGGATCGTGTTGCAACTAAGGTGAAGCAAAATTATCGAGCAGACTGAGTCATGTCTAACGCGATCGTGCTGGAATTCAGTTAATCGCGAGAAGGAGGAAACGTGTCAGATGTTGTCAGCGGGGTAGGAACGGGGATGGACGATTAGATTCGGGTGCATGTTTCATGCGATTCGAAATAAAATAGATTGCGCGACACGCTTATCGTTCGTCTCCCGTTTGCGCTCGGGGCAAAGACTGCCGTATCTTAATACGTTAATAAAATGTTATCTTGTCGAAAAAGTTCTTCAGTTTGGAACCGGAGTGAAACCGGTTCAAAGAGAATCGTGTGCGCCAGACGCGATAGCACGTGACAATCGGCTGATTAATTTGCTGTGCAACAGTCGGCAACGGGAACATGCAAGTCACTCGTTCTCCACGCATTCTGCAGACAACGTGGAGCTTCATTGCTTCTTAATACACTCGGAAACGATTCGTTTATGTTACGTCTCGTGCGGACTCTATGTATAATCAGTTGTGTAATTGAAATGGTCGTCATTCTGCACGCGCAAACGCATCCAAAGGCTCAAACGAAATACTTTCACTCGAAAAAATGGTCTAGTTTATGTTTGGATCATGTGGGTCCATCTGTATAATTTTACAAAAACGCACCAAGTCATGTTTCGCTTGGTAGTTGGGCGATTTTGAAACATTTCGCGAAGTTGTTTCGAGAAACTACCTACCACCAACTTTTAAACCAATCAACCCTTGACCCCTTGCCCTACAATATGCCCTACAAATTAATATGTATGTTATTAATAGACAGCGGATCATTATGCAAAACAAAAATTTTCTACCTGAATTCCAACAAACTGGAGTGATATAGAAATTCAATTTCTTTCTTAATATACATATGTATCTCTCTCTCTAATATTTTGAAAATAATATAATAGTATGTTTAAATTCTTCTAATATTTTTGCTGTCCTAAATTGCAGCTACTCATTTTTATCATAAATGCATAAAATCCGCTGTCTAGTTATTAATTTCCTTTAAACCGAAATCAAATTCGTTTTGGTTTTGTTAATCTACAGCTATTAGATATCAATTACAGTATTACAGCAATAGATAGATATAAATTTTCTCCTGTTTTGGGAAATTACGATCTACAAAAAAGTTCTAATCACTGAAACCGTAAAATATAATCGTAGGGCAAGAGGTTAACTGGTATATTGGAGTCTCCCATGACCCCAACAAAATTTCTGTACACCAAACTGTCCCTGCTGTATTGTACGATAATTGCAAAAATTTAGTTTCTTTCACTTCTCTAGAGCATTCGGATTGTTTAGTCTTAAATTGTATACTTGAAGCTAGCTTGGGGAAAATGCACAATTTTAGAAAGTGTCTAGAGTGCGATACTTCATAATTAGAGTGAACACTTAGTTAATATGTCCAACACTTTAATATTATATTATTATAGTATTACAATAATTTACCAAAGGAAAGTCATGGATTTCCTGAGTACGTACTGTGTTCGATGATTTATTTATTTATTTGACTCTGTCAAGTACCATTGATTATACGAAAGAATCAATCAATCATCGGCGATCGTTGAAGAGACTAAAATGTATACTATATTGACATTAAATAATCTTGTCACATGTATTCAGTTGTTCAATGTCAGTTCAGATAAACGACATCTCTTGGATATGAATTTAATGTCAATAATTTAATGAGCAAGCTATATTTTTCTCCTTTCATATACATATTTATTTCTATGAAAATTGAAACGACATGTTTTCCCTTAATATTTGTTTTCGTTTTCATTGGGTTGGCAAGAAAGTAATTTCAGCATTTTAAAGTGAAATAGAGCCCAATTTTTTATCCAAGCAATGAACTTTAATGAATCAGATATTTTCCCTTCGTTCGATGATCTTTTGCCAAAAAGAATAAATAAGAAAATATTTTATTGATTAGACCGTTCGATTAAATCATCGTTTGAATAAAGAAATTCGGTTTTATATCACCTTAAAATACCGGAATTACTTTCTTGCCAACCCAATAATATTTTAGACTGTTTACAAACTAAATTAATCAATTCTAAGGTACTACGTATAGAAACTTTTTACGGCTTTCGATGCAGTTATTAGATTTGTTCACATTTGCTAATTGACAGAACCTTGGTATAGTCTTTATCAAACCCTATAAACAATACTCCACGCAGAGTAAACATTGTATGTACCTCTTAAGGGTTAACAATCAGACTATTATTTTATAAATGAATGTATACTGTTTCATCAATCTTCTTTGCTTTCTATTTTATGGAGGTGATGAATAAATATAGCGCACTGTCAGGCATCCAATTAGGAAACCATTTTCCTTACAATTCAAACTGTTAAAAAGAGAACTTGAAAAACCATGCAATTGCCGTATCTGAGAGATGTACGAGGTGTGTTTAAAAAATAACATTTTTCAGTTTCAACATCAATTTCTCAATTTCAACTTCAATTCCAACATGAATTTTTCAATTTAAACTTCAATTTTTCAGTTTCAACAACAATTTCTCAATTTCAACTTCAATTCCAACATCAATTTTTCAATTTAAACTTCAATTTTTCAGTTTCAACACCAATTTCTCAATTCAACATCAATTTCTCAATTTCAACTTCAATTCCAACATCAATTTTTCAATTTAAACTTCAATTTTTCAGTTTCAACACCAATTTCTCAATTCAACATCAATTTCTCAATTTCAACTTCAATTCCAATATCAATTTTTCAATTTAAACTTCAATTTTTCAGTTTCAACATCAATTTTTCATTTTAAACTTCAATTTTTCAGTTTCAACATCAATTCCAACATCAATTTTTCTATTTCAACTTCAATTTTTCAGTTTCAACATCAATTCCAACATCAATTTTTCTATTTCAACTTCAATTTTTCAGTTTCAACATCAATTTCTCAATTTCAACTTCAATTCCAACATCAATTTTTCAATTTCAACTTCAATTTTTCTGTTTCAACATCAATTTCTCAATTTCAACTTCAATTCCAACATCAATTTTTCAATTTCAACTTCAATTTTTCAGTTTCAACATCAATTTCTCAAATTTAACTTCAATTTTTCAGTTTCAACACCAATTTCTCAAATTCAATTCCAACATCAATTTTTCAGTTTCAACATCAATTCCTGAATTTCAACTTCAATCTTTCAATTTCAACTTCAAATGCACGTAGAAGGTCCCCGTTTTCGGTTTTCCGCTTATATCTCGGAAATTATGCGTCCTAGCGATAAGACCATTCTATACAAAATTAAAGCTGACAAAATGTGCCATAAGATTGTCTGCATTCAGTTTTTCGCTATCTCGCAATGTTTCCGAGATATCCGCGCTGAAAGTTCACTAATTGTGCTGAAGAGTTAGCTAGTCAAATAAGGCAAAAAACGTGAGGCAAAAATTTCTTTTTCACGATTAGTGAACTTTGAGCTCGGATATCTCGGAAACTATGCGAGATAGCGGAAAACTGAATAGAATCAATCTTGTGGCACGTTTTATCAGCTTGAATTTTGTATCGAATCGTCTTATCGCTAGGATACATAGTTTCCGATATTGTATAAGCGGAAAACCGAAAAAGGGGACCTTCTACGTGCCCCCTTGTACACCGCTCACCTCCTAGGAATAGGAACTTTTAGTATGTTTACTTCTTAACTAGTCCAAACAAAGTCCCAAAGTTAAAAATTGTGTTCCTTCCATTTTCCTGTACACCCCCCTTACGAGCTTTCATTGACTGGACTTATAGCAGATACAATAGACTAAACATCGAATACGACAACCAATGTACAAACACTTTTCAGACATGTTTACCAACACAACAAATAAAAATGACACGTGAATCGGACTAACACAACTCGCGAAATCTCAAAATTCTCGTTATTTTTTTAACACACCTCGTACAACAGGTAGGAGATCGTGAACTAGTCGATGTCACTTTCGCCACCGGGTGTCACCCGTAAGTAAGTTATTCGGAATACCTGTAAGGTATTCGGAAAGTCGTCTCTCGTAACTTTTTCGTAAGAAAAAATTGTCGATAGACCTCGGAGAATTCCACAATGAAAGCAGTTCGACATTCGGATGCCACGCGTCATCGGAACAGGACGTAAATACAATGGCTTGTGAGGTCATCGGAATCAAACGATGAATAGTTTGTAATTGTTGCGGCTTGTGCACGCGTGCACGTGCTTTTCGCACGTATTCGCGCGTGCATCTCGGCCACATCTTGATGACGATATTGATGATCGAGAGCACCGTTCCCGAAGATGATCACACCGTTCCAAGCACGCACCGATGATTTAACAGGGCAATCTCATACGGACGGGTCAAAAATCGATTTTCTTTTATTGTATTTTTTAAAACTAAAAATACTTATATCTAAAAAAATTATTTTCTCCTTTTTAGTGCATTTTAATATAAGCGTGATTTTTAAAAAGTTTTTCTTTATACATATATTTAATTCACCTGGCATAGATAAAATCTCGAAAACTACATGGCCGATTGCTTTGAAATTTTGGCAAGCCATTCCGTATACACTGTTCCCGCGATCGATGTGACTTTTTTATCCCCACTACTAGAGGGTTCGGTTGGGCGGTCGATCGCGCTAAAAGGAAATTAAGATATTAAGGTGTTTCAATTGGGGTTTTATGGTACTTGATGTATCATCCTCAGGTATGGAATAACATTAGTATAATACAACAATTTCCCGCTGAGCACCGTTGTTTACCCAGGATCGTCGTTTACACTTGGAAAATTTATCCACACAAGGAATCTATGTGTGGCACACATAAAAAAACGTGGTACCATTTCGTTTCCTGAGGTTCTCACAACGATCGCGGGAACACTGTGCTACTAGCTCTCGCCGACATCAATATTTATACGTTGAATTTATCATACGCTTCTTTTTATTAACCCTTTGCACTCGGAGCTATTTTAATTCGAAAACTAAACATTTCCTCCGACCCAGAATATTTCCATTCCGTATGATTTTTGAAATTTCATGGTTATGAAATTGGTATAATATCTCGTAAAATACTTAAATGTTTAGTAATTGATTAGATACGAATATGTTGAGTAATGTAAACAACATTTCGAATGACGGTACAGCAATTTTTAGTGGCGCCTCAGAGTCACCATTCGAGTGCAAAGGGTTAAACAATTACCGAAAATAGAATGAAATATCAGAATACGGAATTTAAGCATTCGCCGGTTTGCCAATTTTCAAGATCAATTATTCATTTTGTTACGGGCGATAACGACGAGTACACTGATTAAAAATCATCATGAAATAATCGTTTTGGCCCAGTCCGAGATTTCTAATCATCTGCGCGAGCTAGATACGAATTTTAAACATGTATTTATCGCAAGCGAAACAAGGCATGCCATTGCTTTGAAAAAAATTCATGAAAATTGTCATGTTTTGCAGCATTTGCATGAGACTGCCCCCTTAAGAGAAGTCAATCAATGACACGCGTTTGCCTGGCTAGGCTCCTCGGATCGTTCCGCGTATCGCCAAATGCTAACGACGGAATATTACTCCAACGTCAATGTGCACAGAGTGTTAATCGAACGAATTTCGTATGCAGCCGTTCGCAAATGCATTCGAACACTCGCTACTCACGACAACCGAGCACTACAAGTGTCTAATTTATATTGCTTCTTAAAAGTAATCATCTTTATGGAAACATTGCATGCATTCATTTTGGTTATAAATTATGGTACTCAATTTTCAATCTTCTCTTTCATCTTTAATCTTTATTTACATAAAACATCCTACATACTATGTGCACTATTTAGTTTCAGATTGAAAGTTGTGTTACACTTACGAGTATAATGTGAGTAATAATTCCATTATTCTAATCTATTCTAATAATATTGTAATAATAATAATTGACAGACATTAATTTAGGATTCACATTTTGCAACGTTGTTGACGCATAGTTTACGCACATTTCACATTAACTCACATAGTAATGTATGATAATTTCAAGCGAGACAAATTGGATTAACCGATTCAATTATTTAAGTGAAAAGTTAAGCAGGAATATGTTTCCTTTGCAGAATTATTTCATTCGCGACGAGAACAAGACGAGGACAAATTTTGTGAAGCAGGGCAAGTTTTACACACCATGTTCTTCTATCTCTCTGCGTTTAACGATATTATTATTAACATCCGTCGGGATTGTGTCATACGAAATTATCTAATCATCTCTTTACTTTCTCTGTGACCTTTTCAAGAGACGCGTAATTAGCGCAGATAGTTCCACAAATAATTTACGAGTAATTGGAAGGAAGAGTTGTCGGGAGATTTATCGCCGTTCATATTTCCCAAAACTGATACTGAAGAATCAGTTTTATTTTAGCCAAAGTACTGTCTCTTAATAGCATCGTTTCTTCGACATTGTGGAAGCGAAATATCTCGTCCGCGGTAGCAAAAGGGTTAATTGGAGAACAGTATAATGGCATGCAGTTCGGTTTTGTAGGGTTTATATTGACAGTCTTACAAATCGCATAGAATGTACACTGTAAACAATCATAGAGACTTATCAAATCGGGTGATATATGGACCGTTGATATCTACTACTACAGAATTATCTCATCCAATGGATGCCTCAGTTATAGCGTCTGCTGTCTACAAAAAAGGTGGAGGTCACGAAAATGTTCTAGAATCTACAACCAGAACGTCAGAATTTCAGAAAAAAAACACTTTGACAACTAAAAACGGAATCACGGGGTAGATTACCCTGACAATTAATTATCGATTAATTAAATTAATACATTAGTTCTCTCAAAATTTCGAGCATTCTTTTAAATACGAAATCTACATTTAAAGCATGTTCGATTTTGTTGAAATTTTAAAAAAATATTCTATACATAATGTACACTACAATTTAGCATACCATTTTTCCGATATCTTAATTATTTAGCTCTGAATAAACATGTGAAATTGATTTTTTTAATAACGATACTTTCTTCTCTTGAAATTGCCGCCATTCCTAGGACAGTCAAAAGGTTTCAAAATTTGTACGCTACAATTTAGAAGATACATTTGTGTTACATCGAAAAAATGAGAATATGTCAATATAGAGTAAGGAGCAAAACTGAACCAATAACCACAAGTTTTGTATAAATCATTATTTATTGCTAGGAATATAGGAGAATAACAAAAAATCAACATTATAATTATTTTTATCATAGTTAGAAGTAACTTAAGAAATTTTTTTCAATAATTCATATCTCCTCGTTTAGCAATAATAACAAAAATAGATTGACTCGGTTTTGCACCGGTCCCTACAAGAAATGTTTACGTGGAATGTTCTAGTATAGTACGTTTACATCTAGCACTTTGTGTGGTATGTTTACAAACTATTAGTCTACGTCTTAACACTCAGTTCTTCGCAATCAGTCGAACGGAGAATTGTGTAAAAAAAAGTCATTTCTCTTTTGAATGACAGCTTGTCAACGTGTAAGACGGCGAAAACTTGCAGTGCTAGTCAATCGACAGTGCAGAGAATAAGAAAAAAATACTGTAAAAGTATATTATTAAACGTTGAAGGAAGACCAAAAATATTATCACCGCAGGATGATCGAAGGATTATACGGTTTCTCACATATGGTGAAGCTTCAAGTACCATTATGGCTGTAGAATTATTAAAAGAAGATACGAATATACGAAAGGATCTGAGTTTAGAAGCATTAAGAAAAAAAAAAGAAGCCAATGTTATCGAAAAAAAATATTAAACGTCGTTTGAAATTTGCTACAAAATATAAAAACTGGACAACTACTAACTCGGAACGGGTTATTTGGTCAGACGAGACGAAAATTAACAGAATTTGTTCAGATGGCATGTCTTGGTGCTGGATTCGTAAAAATGAAAGGCTTAAACCACGACATGTGCAACAAACGTTAAAGCATGGAGGCGGATCCCTAATGTTCTGGAGGTGCCTAACAGCATTTGGTGTTGGATCACTGCACCGAATTAATGGCATTATGAGTCAGTACATGTAAAAGGATATTTTACAAGATCATCTCATAGATGCTAGTTGAAAATATGCCTTTTGAAGAAAAAAATGTAATTTTCATGCATGACCGAGACCCTAAGCACACTGCTGAAAGTGTAAAAAATTGGCTCAGTACTAAAAAATGTTCTGTTCTGGATTGGCCTGCACAGAGCCCCGACCTCAACTCCATAGAGAATCTATGGGGTTTACTAAACAGACGACTTCGGGATTCATATGACTCCCAACCAACTTAAATCACAGATTTGTATGATAGAATTCAAGAACAGTGGAAACAAATTTCTCCGGATTATTGCAAAAAATTAGTAGAAAGTATGCCAAAGCGAATTAGTGCAGTTTTACAAGCACAAGGATTGTGGACGAAATATTAAAAATAAATAATATATTAAATATTTCCAAGTATTGGACGTGGTGCAAAACCGAGTCAATCTATTTTTGTTGTCATTGCTAAACGAGGAAACATTAATTATTGAAAAAATTTCTTAAGTTACTTCTAACTATGATAAAAACAATTATAATGTCGATTTTTTTTTATTCTTTTATATTCCTAGCAATAAATAATGACTTGTACAAAACTTGTGGTTATTGGCACAGTTTTGCCCCTTACTGTACATATGTACTAGAGGTGTGCGAGACAGTACGGGTATTCCCGAAAATATTCAGGAAACCCGACTATATTTGGGATTCCCGTACTTTTTCGAGTATATTTGTTTGATTTATCTAAATAAAACATCAAGTTTCATTTTACTTGATAATAATTTATAACTAGACAGCGGAGAGAGAGAGATGTTTATGCAAATGCTTATTTTTATAGAAACTAGGTAAAGTTATGGGACTTGGGCAGAAATTTACGTTGTTAAAACTTAACCAAACTCTATATGCATCCACCACTGAAGGACCAAACGAAATTAATGCAAGATATTGGAAAAAATACACATATGCACCATTTACGTCCTGTTATCTTGAAAGGACAATTCCAGTGTACAGATTAATCTTCAGCGAGAAAAGACATCAACTTACCGTTGACAATATGGAAAAAATTATAGTTACATATTGTAATGCAAATTACAGCAAACAATAAATGAAAATACAGTATACATTGTATAATTAAAAACTAAGATATAGTATATACATAGTTTTATTTTAAATTCTCGTGTAAAAAAATTAATTTCTCTACATTTGATGCCAATAGCTTGGTTCTTTTGATGGTAACAATATTTCCAGTTGTTGAAAACAGCCTTTCGCTAGTTGTTTGTGTACTTGGTATAGCAATGTAACGTTTTGCAGCAACTGATAATATTGGATATCTTTCTGAATTTTCCTTCCACCATTTTATAATATCCTCAGAGATCCCGAACACATTGACGGGATTCCCGAAAATATTTGGGAATCCCGAATATATTCGAAAATTTTCGGGAATATACCCGAATATTTTGGGGATTCCCGGACATTTTCGGGAATACCCGTACCGTCTCGCACACCTCTAATATGTACTATACATATAATAAAAATATAATTATTTTTATAGATCACAAAAATTGAGAAGTTATATTAACCAAGATATTTACATGGATTTCAGTTTGTGCATATTTAAAATGAAAATTTAAACGCATGGGTAACAAGAGATAATACTTATACAGGATGGTACAAAAGTCACCAGATAAAAAATATTAAATCGCGATTGAAAAATCACATTGTTACATAAAAGTTAGAAAACATCGTATTTAGAATGCTTGAATTATTAATGCTAATATCTCTATGGGTAATATATGGACAATACTCTATGCAAAATAAAAATTTTCTACCGAAATTCCAACAAACTAGACTGAAATAGAAATTTATTTTCTTTCTTAATATGTTTAGTGGGTTGAAGATAATACAATAACAGTATTCTTCAATTCCTCTAATGTGTATACTATTTCAAATTACACCTACTCATTTTTGTAAATGCATCAAATCCGCCGCCTAATAATAACCGAAAGACAGGATTAATTTTGTCACTAACCAACAGAATTAGTGATTTGTTATAGTAACACAGAAAAATTCGAATTTGATAATCAATCTTACCGACGCACAGTGGGCAAGAAACCGATCTTTTTGGACAAAAATCTGCCGACAACTCAGTTTTTCATCGATTCAATTGGAATTTTTTTTTAAATGTTCGTGAAGGACTATACTTTGATGACGTGCTGCGCGAAAATCGTTAACTGTCACAAGAAATCAAGAATCCTTATCTACAAAACCCAATAACTCTGATACTTCATCCGCCCATACCATAAATTTGCATGTCCCAGCTGAATTGCCGATACTTCTTAACCCTAAACTCTAAACCGCAAAATTTTAAACTGTAACAAAAATTTTTTAAAAAATTTATTAAAAATCCATGGTATAAACTACCTCCATCAGTTCATAAGGTACTGCAACATGGAAGTGAAGTACTTGCTACATTTGAACTGCCAATTGGTTTGTATTCAGAAGAGCCACAAGAGGCAAATAATAAAGTCTTGAGGAAATCGCGAGCTGAAAACTCCCGAATGTGTTGCCGCAAAAAGACAAATATAGATATTATACGGCATATGTTATTATCATCCGATCCACTTATAAGCTCTCTAAGAATAAAGGATCGCAAGCGCAACGAAGTTCTTTCTCAAGAAGCGAAAACGCTGCTGTTGGATCAATAAATTAATAGTGAGTCTCGTAAGTGCCGAATATAATTCTATTCAATTGGTAATTCTCAGGGCCAGATTTACAGTTTGAAATTTTGCGGTTTAGGGTTTAGGATTAAAAAGTGTCGGCAACTCAGCTGGGACATGCAAATTTATGGTATGGGCGGATGAAGTATCGGAGTTATTGGGTTCTGTAGATAAGGATTCTGGATTTCTTGTGACAGTTAACGATTTTCGCGCAGCACGTCATCAAAGTATAGTCCTTCGCGAACATTTAAAAATAAATTCCAATTGAATCGATGAAAAACTGAGTTGTCGGCAGATTTTTGTCCAAAAAGATCGGTTTCTCGCCCACTGTGCGACGACCCACAAATTCCATGATGCAGTCCCAGTGATTGCAGGCCGAAGACTCGAATCAAATTCTCAATGAAGAAAAAGTTGAATTTCTCTCTGATTCCTTTCTTCGTGAACTAGTTTGTAGAAACTAGTTTGTGTTGCACACAAATATCCGAAATCTAATTATTATTGTTCTATCTACAGCTTTGAATCTATTCCATTAGCAAATGCCACAGTAATGCTAACACACATTTGGCATATTTAGTCGTTATTCTGTCATGGTACAGGTAACACAATGACGCGTTCGACGGCTACTAATCGTTACGCCGCTGCAAGGTCGAGAATTTCGTAACAAGGAAGCGCTCAATTGTACCAGGTGTCATTCATTCGAGTGAAAAAGGACCGGTACCAGTTTAGATGTTAAACCAATTCGACAGTAATTACAACCTACGCGCAGCAAGCTTAACCAGATAAACGCTGTAAGTAAAACAATTCTTTGCACATGCTCGCAACATAATCATAAGCATCTAATTTAAACAGACAGTGCTAAACGTTTATTTCGGGCAGGAGAGGGAGTTTCGACTCGTTCCAACTACAGTAATGTCTCAATACAGTGAACCCAAAATTATTTAAACATTGCCAACACCCGAAAAATTGTCGATTCTTAAATTGTGACAATTTCGTAAAAGCAAATAGTAGAACCATAAGTCTGGACTCATTTTGAGACTCGAAGCCTTTACTTACGCAAACCAGTGTTCGTTTTCGTCTAAGCAGGGATCATAACTGTTATAACCAAAAAGAAAAAAGGTCATAGAATAACAAGTATTTCATCGACTAAAATCGTGTTGGTTATAAATACGGATTATAAGTAATCGAAAATTTTTTCTCTTGTTGGTAAATGTTATCGTTGAGAGAAATTCATTTCGATCACTTATAACAGTTATCTATGAGAGAAATTTATTTGGATCGCGCTCGTAACAGTTATCGATGGGAGAAGTTTATTTCGGTAGCTCATAATAGTTGTCGATAAGAGCCATTTATTTCGATCGTTCATAACAGTTATCGATAAGAGAAATTTATTTTGATCGGTCATAACAGTTATTCGATGAAATAAATTTATTTCGATCGCTCATAACATTTATCAATGAGAGAAGTTCATTTCGATCGCTCATAACAGTTATAGATAAAGGAAATTTGTAATAGTTATGATTAAATAGTACAACTTTTAAATGGTAAAAAATCAATTATTTCATAAATTTTTTTGGGACTACAATCAAAATTTAATGTGACCAACAAACAGATTTCGCGTTGTTCTTATGGTCTATTGATTCGTCTTGTTGTACGAAACCTTCCCAATGAATTTCGCAGGCTTGGTCCATCCGAAAAAGAGTAGACAGCTCAATAATTAAATAAGCAACCAAAATGAATTTTCTCGTCAATAATTATTATGGACAAATGAAAAGGAATTCGATCATCGATAACAGTTATGAGCAATAGAAATAAATTTCTTTTACTGATAACTGTTATGAGCGATCGAAATGAACTTCTCCCATCGATAACTGCTTTGAGAAATCGAAACAGTTTTTCTTCATCGATAACAGTTATCGAGGAGGATCCAATTTTTTGGACACTAGTAACTGTAATTTGTAACCATAAAGTGTATAAAAATCGATATTTTTAAATTATTTTTCACTTTTATTAATGATTTTTATCGTAGAAAATTTTAGAATTACTATTATTTTTGGTCCCTGCTTCTAAGGTATTTTTACATAATATAGCAATGCTACAAATTCAAACGCCTCCAAGAACATCCAAAAATTTTTCTCGTAATTGCCATAGCTTTACAAATTGAAGCCTCCTCTTTACAACAACTCCTTAAAAATTGATATACGACTTCTTTGTGACGATGGCGGCACACGTTACATTCCGAAGCTCGAACTAAATAAAATCGTACATCAATTTTTAAGATATCGTTGTGAAGAGGAAATTTCGATCTTTACATCTGCGGTGATTTTAGTCACGAAACAAAGAGATCCATGTACAACACGATTTTTTGTATATGTACATCAATAAAGATATAATCTAACGTTGTAGTTAGGTGTACTGTTCTGTTATCTGAACACTCATGCTCTACTGATTAACGCTGGGTTTACGGTAACCGTCAACATCACGTGTTCTAATTCTTTAGTTTACGATTATGTATTACTAATGTATGTAAACATTATTCAACAGATTTATTTCTTTGGGTATATGTTATAACAAAAATGGCTATCAATTTCGATAGAGATACATTCTTGTTATTTTTATAAAGCAATCAATGTTCTATTGTATTATGAATTAAACAAGTAAATGTTATCCAAATTGTATCATATTTGGAGTCATTTTTATCAGAAAAGTATCACGAATGTGTTGGGGAAAGATTCATAACAAAACCATTAGAAATAAACATACTGACAACAGAAAAGATCAAAAAACAGTTTCTGTGCACGATACAAGTGGCATTTTGGTCCCGATATTTTCACATATGTACATATATCGAGACTACTGCTATTGGATAAAGACAAATCTTTGTACAAAATGTTTTGCTTAAATTTAATTTCATTATTGCCCTTCCTGAAACTCAAATTTAGAAACAATAAAATATTCCTCACTTTTAAGTAATTGTTATACAAATTAACTATATTTTATTACATTTTACTAATAATATAAACGCCCAGAAAAATTATACAATAGCTGCCCATCTAATATTAAAATTTTCTGTAAAATTAGTTTAATCCATAATTGAACCCCTCTCAAATTTAATTTCATTGAAATATTCTAAACCGTTTAATAACAGTATCAATTTAATATTGCCCTTACTAAAATAAACCTAATTAAAAATTCCTCGGAGCAACAAAAACAATTTTAATCGGCATTGGGACGATGTTTTTTGTCGTCAATTGTAATTTTTTTCTCCCTTCGGTATCGCGAACCTGTTTCCACTTTAATACTGTTTCGCCATCGTGTTCCGAGCAAGTCGTAAATCTTCGACCTTGGTCGGATATAGTGAAAGCAACGATAGGATAAAAATGATCTGTTAATCGGTGATCAGAGATGGCGTCATCCAAGACTAAGGAATTGTTCGAGTCCACAATGACATTGCGCAATAAAAATACTAGAAGTATATTGCTTAACCGTTTGCACTCCGAATTATTTTTCAATTATATTGCCAACAACTCCCTACTATCTTAAGTGTTTTATTTGAAATTTACTTCGAAGGACAGTTCCTTGACTTGCTACGTATTTTAAACAATTTTGTTCACTAATTATATGAAGTATAGCTCTCTCAAACTTTGTTGTAATTTATATTTGTGGAACTTATATTTGTTTTAACTAAAAAATAAGACAATTAAATAAATAAAGGGAGAACCAAATACATATAAGAACCCGTTTCATTTTCCCTTTCTCCGATGTCGAGTCACACTCGACAAAGGAGTGCAGAGGGTTAATTAGGAAGAAGATGCCCAAAATTTCTTTTCAAAATAAATCTCCCTAACTAATGAACCCGCTACATATTATATGATGATATTCTTTTTTTTCTTACAACGCAAAATGTCGAACAACCGCGAACATTTTTACGAGTTTTGCAGCATGACCTTCTTCTAAAAATACTTGTGGTGTATGTGGAAACGAATGCCAAGTACTTCCTTGACCAATTCTTATAAAAAAGATACATTTTAATTTACGGTTGTTATCATCCTGTAGTTATCTTACGAAAATAACGTAACAGCAATTCGAAATTTTTCCACTAAATAGTAATAGTACTGGCAATGATAAGCGATTTTATCTCAACAGGAGCGATAATACACAAATTAGAAAAAGTAGAAACCAGATGACGAAGTTAAGTTTGATAGTATTTACGGCAAATTTCAAGCGTGAAACAGATGATCAATAAATACTCCAGTCAATGAATGCTCGTAAGAGGGGTGTAGAGGGAAATGGAAGGAACACAATTTTTAACTTTGGGACTTTGTTTGGACTAGTTAGGAAGTAAACATACTAAAAGTTCCTATTCCTAGGAGGTGAGCGGTGTACAAGGGGGCACGTAGAAGGTCCCCTTTTCGGCTTTCCGCTTATATCTCGGAAACTATGTATCCTAGCCACAAGACCATTCTATACAAAATTAAAGCTGACAAAACGAGCCATAAGATTGATTCGATTCACTTTTTCGCCATCTCGCATAGTTTCCGAGAAATTCGCGCTCAAAGTTCACCAATTGTGATAAAGAAATTTTTGCCTCACGTTTTTGCCTTATTTGACTAGCTAACTCTTCAGCACAATTAGTGAACTTCCAGCGTGGATATCTCGGAAACTATGCGAGATAGCGAAAAACTGAATAAAGTCAATCTTGTGGCACATTTTGTCAGCTTTAATTTTGTATAGAATGGTCTTATCGCTAGGACGCATAATTTTCGAGATATAAGCGGAAAACCGAAAAGGGGGACCTTCTACGTGCCCGCCTGCACCCCGCTCACCGCCTAGGAGTGGGACTTTTAATATGTGTTCACCTCCTAACTAGTCCAAACAAAGACCCAAAGTTAAAAATTGTGTTCCTTCCGTTTCCCTCTACAACTTTTCGTTGACTGGACTAAAAAGCATAGCCTCCATACTTCCACACCTTACTAATCATTAAGTAACATCGCATAATGCGGAATGGTATGTGAGGTCGACTTGCATAAATAGAATTATAACGAGTAAAGTTGGTATGAAAAGAACCATTTTTACACTGTCTTCTTGTAATTCGAGTTTTATATCTCAGATTATACATATACTACATTCTAGTCTACTTACAAATCAAATTAAACTTACAAACTAGTTTTATTAAAATTATTTCGCTTCATTTTTATTACACTGAAAAAGAAGATAAAAATCTTATTGATTAATCTCGTTAATTATTTGAAAGGTTTTGCTGTATTGAATTTTGCAAGTTCGAAAATATCGTACAAAAACTATGACAGTTGGAAAATGATACCACATATAAAAACCGTAGAATAATGTGCAAGTTTTTGCAGTAGAGGAGAGTTGTGTAATGTACATACATTCTTGTATCACCAAGTTCATTGAAAGAAGAATATCGTATTCCCGAAATTTAATAATAAAAATTGATATATAATAAAAAATGTTTTTACACAGTTTGGTAAACTCGATAATACCATGCAACTTTACGTTTCAACTTTTTTTTAGATATTATTTGTAGTTCTTGAGATATTTCACGAAAAAAAAAATATTTAAATTATTTCAATGGCTGATTCCACCCCTTGAATGCGAGAAGTAGCATGAAAAATCGGATTGTATTAAGCATAACTTACTCTACTTATGTATGTATATTTCCAAAGTTTCATAACTTTTTCAATAACTTTTCCCTTGTTAGTTGTTGGATTTTTAAATCTGCATAATTAATAACTGGATTGTAGATTTTTGCGGAAAAGAAAGATGTTCTGTACCAAGTCCAAGAAACAGAAACTAAAAACAGTTTTGATTGTTTCTTTAATCATATTTCAATAAGCTAGAAATAATACATTATCAAAAGATATTTAAATGTTACAATAGAAAGTTAAAATAGTTTTACATCCAATAGTAAAAAAGTTATGTAATGTTTTTGACGTATTAGAACGTGGATAATATTTTAAAGAAAGAAAATATCTAATCAACCAACATTTAAAAAGGATTATTAATTATATACTCTGGTCATCCATATTACAATTATGAGACAAATCTGTGAACCTAATTCAGTAAATTGCATAACTTTTGTAGACTTTGAAACTTTTTCCATTTGTATATCATCTCAAAATAATTTAGCGTATCGTATATTGATGTGAGACAGAGACTAGTGTTTCCGGTTGCAATTCTCAGTACCCTCAGAGATAAAGATGGGGGATTTGTTTAGCATCCATTGAAAATAACGCCGAAGGTGAATAAAAAGATCGTGCCGTTAACAAGTAGACAGAAGAATAAAATTGCAATTATAAATTAGTGGACCATTCTTCGATTCAATAGCAGTGTGTATTTGGATGATTACAATGTCAAAGGGCACGAATTATGCTTTTAACTCAATTACCCCTTTAATGTGCTTCTTAACACGAATCATAATTCTTGGTACACTTATGGTAACCGTTATTGTGAATCGTTCTGGGCTTGTGTTACGCCAACGTGATCATTTCAACGAATAAATTACCATTTGAATTCAATGAATAGCAAAATCGTATAAAGAGACGGGAGTAAAGTATATACTTGGTTGTTTCAAGAATTTAACATTGATCTGTTGTTCACACGATTTTTACTTAACTGGTACACTAGTACACTGTTGACAATACCACCGATTGCGATTTTAGTTCAAGTCGAAATTATTTCGTCCATTAATATTAATGCTTCATGTCATTAAAAACTTTTTCTGCAAATCTTTGTGTTTACGATACATGATTCATAAAACACATAAAATTGTGTATACAGGGTGAGTCCGAAGTAACAGAACACCTAAATTCTCCGTTACTTTTCGTTGTACAAAAAAACTTCTTAGGACAAAGTTACACTGTTTGAAGGGATTTAGAAGCAAGTAAACGCTAACGTCTTACTTAGTACGACAGTAATGGTGTTTTAAAGTTATTTGAATTGAAATATCTCCTGAACTACTAACTTTTCGACATACATAGGTTAGTACTTTTTTATAACGAATGTCCAGATGCATCGATTGATGTATTAAAAAATACCTCATTCTATTTAAAAAAATATCAATGACCTTGAAATCTTGTATAAAAATTACCTTGAACATTTTTGCCCTTACACCGTTACATGTGGCCCTTCAAACAGTGTAACTTTGTCCTAAGAAGTTTTTTTGTATAACGAAAAGTAACGGAGATATTTAGGTGTTCTGTTTCTTCGGACTCACCCTGTATTAACAAATATTGACAGTATGTTTATTTTACTGTTATTATTTCTAGTAGTTAATAATGAATGCCACAGTTGGAAGAATCATTTGCATCTACATATTAGACGAAGGAGATCAAGTATAATTCTGTTAGTTGATACGCATTTGTAGATAGAAAAAATTATTGAAGTTATTCAAAACATTGTTGAATTCTCCTCATCAAAATATTTCTCTTGTCAAATACATATACAGGGTCTTCCATTAAGAAGTGTTATTTTAAATTTTAGAAAAGTGCTGTTTTTTTACAATTGTACAATTGTTTGCAGTTTTACTAACCACTTGTCGAGGAGTAGGAACTCTAATCTTGAAAAATAAAAAATAGCGCGAAATTCAAAATGATACCTCTTATTGTTAACGGAAGACCATTTTGATTTTTATAAAATTAGCTATTAAGAAGAAAATTATATCTAGATCCACAACTTTTATTAACAAAATATTTATTAGCCTAGTTTATTCCAAAACTTTTTGAATAGAACAGATGATCGTAAACATCATCGTATTTACAATGATGTCGGTTCCAATTATACAACAGAAATTGTCAACATTATGCTGCGTTCACACTGAAGCGACAACGATCAGCACTAAATAGGAAAATATCAATTTATGAGTTTCAGCTTACTAAAATTGTTCAGGGGTAAATGAAACTTCTGTTCGGCTGCTGTTTCTTGAAAACGATGCAAACAATTTTTGTTTTGCATAAAGATCTGCGAGCTACTTATTATTATTACTGCTCAATAACGACAAAATTTTTAGAGCCAACAAATTCAGTTCTGTTTTTCAAAAGTTTCCTTTCTCCCAACTGACTTGGAAAATGTTTACTTATAATAGAAGAATAAAAACGAGGTATAAACACCCGTGCATCCGCGAGTGGCGATATATTTGGAAGAAACAAATTCAGTTCTGTTCCTCAAGTTTTCTTTCTCCCAATTGATTTAAAAATATTCGTTCCGCGCATCCACAGTTTACTTATAATATAAGAAAAACACCCGTACATCCGCGAGTGGCGATCTATTTGGAAGAAACAAATTCAGTTCTGTTCCTCAAGTTTTCTTTCTCCCAATTGATTTGAAAAATATTCGTTCCGCATCCACAGTTTACTTATAAAATGTATAAGAAAAGGAACCGTGCATCCACGAGTGGCGATGGAAAGCTGTGCACGCGGCTATTCTTTTGCAAGAGGAAAACACGGTTGCGCAATCAAAGTAATAGCCGCCACGCTGGTGCACATCCAACCCCAAGTTCATTATTCTCCTTTCGTCGATACGACACCTCGATCTTCGCTAAGAATCTTCGACAGTGCACGTGGCCCCTGCGCTTGTTGTCTCGTCCGGAAGAGCGTCCAATAAAAACAGTGACACAGGATTATAAATAATTCGTATATGCCGTGCGATACGTGGGACTGGCCCGTTTGGTCGCAAATGGCACCCGTGTATGCCCATACAGGCGTATAAACGGGCGCCCATTCGAAAATAGCCAATGCCAGATATTTCTTGCGTCAAACTTCCGACGACAACGTGTCGCGACGCGACGCGACAGGGGAGGGCTTTGGTTCGATAACGCAGCGCGGCGCGACACGGTCAGAGTTCGGCAAATGTTATTTCAAATAACGATTAAGAAGATCAAATCGATCTTTTTCACTCATTGTCAGTCAAAGCGATTTATTCGTTATTCGTGAATTACAAATAAATCGACTTTATCCGTTATTATTTATTTGAATACAGTATTATTCATCATTAGACAGCGGATCAAAATAAACATTTTCTACCTGAATTGCAGCAACCTGCAGTGAAATAGAAATTTATTTGTTCTCTTAATATGTTTAATAGGTCAAAGATAATATTACACCTACTCATTTTTGTCTATGTATTCATCATTCACGAGTAAGAAATGAATTTTAATACTATTGGTTGTGTGTATAGTCAATCCTAAATTCGACAACATCGATCAAGCATTGTGTTACTATACTAATAAATATGTACATTCCCATTTCACTTATACTGAATGTTCTTAACTCTACTTCTCCTCCCATTCAATAATGGAGCAGCAGAATTTCTAAAATATTCATTCACCACAATTGCCAAACTATGTATTTATTCTTCATTATTACAATAGTTTACCGACTTTCTTAATAGTTTCATTTATTTTACTAGTTAATATTTATAGAGTTTTTCTTGAAGTTAAATGCACGTGTATATGGAACGCGGCAATGAACACTGCATATGCATACTTATCGAGTGCAAATCACTTATCGATATGATTACATTTATGCTACAAAAAAATCTATTTTTATTTTTCTTTATCAAATTTTTATTAACGCCTTCGGGACACTTTCTTGATTAAAATTCGGAAAACAATATGTCTCCAAATATATTATAATTATCAATAATCAATATTGAGAGCGGTGTAATTTTCAAAATAAAGAAGTGTAGTTATTGGTGAAGAAGTTCTATAAAAAAAGCTAACGTTCTTATAAACTAACAATGAGTTTATAAAAGAATTAAAAAATGTATAAGGTTATTTATGAGATTCCTGATTTCGTACATTTATGACAAAAATGATTGGTGTAATTTGAAACAGTGAAAAGATTACAAGACTTTAGAGCGTATTAATATACTATATTCATTACGTTAAAATTATTAGTGAAATATATAAATTTAGATTTAGATTTATTTTGCATAAAGACCCGGAGTCTAGTCATTATATCTTTTATATTATAAGTGGTTATTATACTTAATCATTGTTCGAACCAAACATACTCGAGAGAGATGTTGTCTCGCTGTGTCGCTGTTCGACAAACGACGACTGAGAAATAAACAAATGACGAATAATGTGAACGAATGAATTATGTGAGACGAATAATGAATGAACGAATAAAATTTTATATTCGGATAATGCGCAACGGATAATGCGCAACGCGACGCGGCGAGGCGCCCCGTTCGAACTTGAGGAATTCGCGGTTCACAACCACGTGCACCAGGAAGAAACGCGTCTATCCGAGCCAGAGGCACCGGTTTGGTTCGGCTCGGCTAGAATTAGCTACCTATTGGCTCAACAATATTTCAAGTTGTACCGCTTGATGCACGCCCAACAACTGTTTTTAATTAACTGAAATTTTCCACCGTTCCGTCTCCTTCACCCGCCGTTTCACCTTCATCCGCCCTTCACCTTTTCAACTTAATTGATACGTTCAGTGTCGAATGTCAACGCCGGAAACTCTCAAAAAATCAAACTAAATTTAGTCGACCCTTCGCACTATCGAGTCAGACCCGTGATGAAGATTTCGAATCAAAAGTCTGTTAAATATGTACAGTCAACCTTATAATTGAGGGCACACTTTAAATCGGAATAACTTTGTTAGAAACGGACCAAACCACTTCGGTTTCTCTGTCTAGCTAGATGGATTAGTTTACTAGAATAGAAAAATTAAACTACGAAAAATAGAGGAATATGAAAGCTTGTGAGACGTTGATAGATAATTGTAGAGAATGGTGGTGATTATACACAATTGATTATTTATTGAAAGTGTTTGCTTTGAAATGTAACCACTTGTTTACTTTTACTTCGGGCACGAACTTTTGCAATCATCCAACAGAAAGTTGGAAATCACAGTCGATACTATATTAACCCCATCGCATTTTAAAAGTCCTAATGAAATTCAATCTATTCGAATGTTACAGAATGGAAATGAATCTTGGTTAAAATTAATGTTATTCATACATGGCTGACGTGGCAGTTAACAAACGTGTTTACACAGTGTCGAATTGACACAACGCATAGTGTAACGTTTCAACAATGTAGTGCAAAGTGCAAGCATGGACATTTTTGTCTCAATTGAGACACGACTGTCCCCACCATAGCGCCCACTGCCCCCCACCAGCATCCGTCGTTACCATGGAGCAGTGTTCGGATTTACTTACTCGCGACGGCAGAGTTTCGAAGGCTGCGCCTCCTCGATCCGGCCGCGTGTCTCGCTCCCCGTGGCGGCCCTAGTTCGGAGCTCCTCGGACGCGTTCCATACTTGCTATTCGTGGAGCCTAGGAGGTCCAAGGGCCGCTATGCCACGGGGAGAGAGACGCGCGGCCCGGCCGGGTCGAGGGGGCGTAGTCTGCGAAACTCGGCCGTCGCGAGTAAGTAAATCCGAGCGCTGCCATGGAGAAAGGACGCGCTTCGAGTGCCGGATGCGGACGAGAAAATCGAGAGGAATTCAATGTACCCCCTCTCTCTGATGACCAGACCAGTCTACGACACGGGCTCCGTGATCTATGGTCTTAGTGGGGGACGTTGGAATGTTCGCATGGTGCTGGAATGGGATAGTGGAAGGGGAAAAGGAGGAGAGGAAAAGCTACCCATTTGGGTAGCGCTTGGCGACACTGATGCGCAGAGGCCTCGCGCATACGCGATTGGACAAGAACATGAGTGGAGCCAGCTTGCATAATAAACCAAACGAAAGAAATGCGAAAGCGGGGCCCCGTCTGGCCCTCCAGCGAGCCAGAAGTTGAGGGTGGAAAGGGCATAAGTCCTGGACGCGTGGTTTTTTTAGTGCGTATTGGGGAAACCGAAGACCTGTTTCCCCCGAGTTCCACATTACCCCCCTTTGTACGCAAATGTATTTTTTCCACACGTCCTCAAACTAAAAAAGGGCCTCGCGCATCGCGGCCGCAAGGAGCATCACGTGCACAGGCCTTACGCATCGCGACGAAGCGATGGAGTGCGCTGTATGAAAGAGAATATATCAATTGAAAAAAACAATAGCTTGTCAACTTGATCTGGAGAAAGTGATTGACCGATTTGCAAACGGAAAAACCAGGAAACAACAATTTTGAAGTTTCTTTTGTGCATTGTCATGTGTGTATTTGTTATGAAACTAAACTTGTGCATACGCTTTGTCAATAAAGTTTATAAAATATTATTAGGTAGAGTTAAAGAATTATATTTTGTTTCATCATTATATTTGTATTGATTAAATTGAATATCTTACTGCTGAAATGCCTCGAATCTCAAATAAATTGTTATTAAGTAAGGTTCTGAATCGAAATAATTACAAATATGCTTTTAAAGTTAATGTTTAAAATTTTGACCTGTTCCGAGGAAGAAAGGGGCGCTGAATGTGTAGCTACACCATTGCCTGGCAATACGATGCGTTTCCGAATAATTTATTCATTTATCAATGAACTCTCCAATATTCTTGAGCAACACTTTATCTACAGGATTTTCAATTTTTTGAATTAATAGTCCCAAGCAAAATCACTAGATTCTGCTATTGAGGATCAAGTCTATTAAGAAATATTTAGCTGTGAATCATAATTAAATTAACTAATTTAGCTAACATTCGGTTGAAAAAGCTTCGTGAAAAAACAAGAGTTTTGTTCAATCGATTGGGCTAAATTGCACACGCTTCACAGAAAGTTTAGAAAGTGATGTATTAACCGTAACAGTTTTAGAAAATCGTGTTATTTTTGTAGTCGGAACGGTGCCATACCAGCGAAATACGCCGTTTAAGATACACCCTATATGTATATCGTTCGTTGAATATTTACATTCGTTATTGGCGAGCCCGAGCGGTTCGCTGCTTCGTGCGTGCGATTGCGTTATTGAAATGCGTCAGCTGGGAAATTGTACTAAAAGAGATCGTTCAGCAGCGAAAATTATGTTAATTATATTCTCCTATTGCGTGGATAATCACGTGCAATCGTTGATACAATAAGCTCCACTGGCGCCCCCTCTGATAATTACAATATAATTACTGCTGATTACTATATACTACCTCAGAGAGTATAAAAAGCATGAAATTTATAATTGATTGACAAAAACAAATATAATTAACTCACAAATACTTTTAATTGGTTACGTCAAGCAAAATTGAAAATTGCACAAAGATGCGCAGTCTATTAATTATCAATGCAAAGATAGAACAAAATCGTGAAAATTACTTATATCAAATAACTTTTAGTGTGTATACATATAATAATTAGACTGCGGATCTTTATGCAAAATAAAAAATGTTTGCGTTGATTGCAAGACACAGGAACCAAATAACAATTTCATTCTTCCTTTAGTTATCTTATTAAGGTGAAACTAATACACTGGTGGCCTTAAATCTTTTTAATACCTCCACTGTTTTAAATTGTACGTATCCATTTTTGTCATAAATGCATAAAATCCGCTGTCTAATAATAATTAATCGAAATTTGGTTAAGAATAAAAGATTTCGTTGCTTTACTGAAAACGTCGCGTCGCGTCGCGTCTCTGTATTGCATAATGGGACAAGTGTAAATTGCACCACAATGAGTTCCATTCAAGAAATATCGGAACGTACGACAACATCTAAAACTACAAATGTCAGTCCATGAATTAGCAGAAATGTGTCGCACTTGTCATCTCGATACCTTCAAATTTTCTTCTGCCTACACATATTAGTATTACACCAACAAAAACCATAGTGTTAATGTACAAATTGGTGTAAATTGTTAGTGTAAACTCGATGATCTTTACGTATTACAAATGACGTTAATTGCTGTATCACTCGTACTTGGATGACGAAATTATTTGCCCACACTGAAAAATTGATTTTGGCGCTGGATATACCAAAGCTTATCTGCGAAATACGAGAGGATTAAAAGATTATTCATAATCATTCATGATTATAATCATTATTCATAATTATTTATGATCATAAACTTTGAGATCTCAGTTTCTATTTCAGATTTTATCTAATTTTTATAGTTGCTAAGTCTGCAGGTAACATGTTGATGCATGTAGTGCCAAGGAATTTCGCGAGTCTTCGTCTAGTCCATTCTGTAAATATTTAACTGAATGTAAACATTCGTGAATAATGTTTTAGCGTCCGAACCACAAGAATCAATTCCAAAATCGCAAAATCATTTTTTATTTTTTAATTCATGTTTTACATGAACAGCACGCCGTAATAAAATATTATAAATCAGAATTGAAACTTTACTTTCGCATCATTCATTTATTACATACATTTTTAAGTAAAAAGTATTGTAGAAATTATTTATACAAGTAGTTTATGCAAGTTTTTTCGAACGAAACTGGAAAGAATTGAGAGATGTAATATTTCTTGATCTATTTTTAACGTTACTACGTTCTTTACGTAACACGTTATTGCAGTGTACTTCTTTTACAATCTGGGAAAATATTCTTCCACATTTTGTTCGACTATTTTCCTTACTATGGTCGCTTAACTAGACTATTATAGAAACGGGTTAGTCTTTAGTCAGCTTCTTTATCTTTTTGGCGATAACAATTATATTAATATTTCAGGACAAAGTAGTAATTTTCTTAAAATATTAATTTTTTATAAAGCAATCTATGTAATTTTTAGTCGTACTATGAAACTAGATACAGAGACAGAAACTAAACTAGATACAGTCTAAAATGTCTTTGATGTTCTTCTACAATAATAACAACCCTGTATTTCTTAACACATTACCGACCGGTGATTATTGCATAATTTTTAAAAATCTATGGTACATGGTTAAACACTTTTTAATGGAAACTTCAATAGCAACAGCAATTTTCATTGTGAACTAACAAGTCACCCTCAATAACGTTATCTTATAGTTTCATTTCAGATTGCAATGTAAAAGAAAATGTCTATGCTTTCTTTTGGTACAGTACAATTATTAAAAATCCTATTAATAGGCTTCTGGTAGGTAAAGTGTTAATTAAAACAAATTCGTGTAAAACTAGCGGTAGTTTAATGGACGATTTATTTTATGGACGAGATATTTCGCGGATCAAATTAATAATTAGGAGAGAATAATTTGAATCAGCGCCTACGTGTTGAACCACTATATGTATAGCTTGAGAAAGAGAAATATTTACATTATTAATAGTATGAATTGATTATAAATTATGCTTTGAAACTAATTTCATTATGTATTTTGAAGAAGAAAATACTATAAGTCAGAAACTTAGTCCAACCTAGTTACTGGTTCAAGCTTAGCTACTCTATAAATTATTTCGAAACCTTAAAATTGTTTTAAATTATATAAATACAATTATGTATTAGTTAATCTTTCCCCTTTTTGTAGATTACATTTGAAAAATAAATTCCTGTACTTTTGGCAAACTTTGGAAATCAGATTTTGCATATTATCAACATCCTCTACTTCATCTAACATTATTTCATAAATGTCAATTCTCAGCTTCGCGCTAAAAGTTGAGTCACCCATGCGTGGGTGACATGAGAGTCGAAGTATTAATAAAAAGAACCGTTTCATATGCAGTGGGTAGTCAAATTATAAAAGCCACCGCACCGTATGAAAGATATTTCAATTTGATAAATAGCATTGCCAAATTGTGTTACCAAATGTATATTAACAATTTGTAAACGTGACTACTTTGCAAAACAGTAAAATAAAATTCGTTGTTGTCATTGTTTCAATGTAAATATATCAGATTTGTGAACAGCTTTAATCGTTTCACAATCCACTTGTTTTTATAAACGTAAACATATCATCAAAAATATTCAGGGTACATAGCTAGGGTTCCATTTAAAGATTGATTGTCCCAGCGTAAACACATTAATTTGTGTGAACAGCTGTAATAGTTTCACCACCCGCTGTATTGTATAAACGTGGATATGTCATAAAAAAGCAAAAAATATTCGGCGTAGCTAGGGTTCCATTTAAAAATTGATTGTTCCAGCGTAAACACGTCAACTTGTGTGAACAGCTCGAATAATTTCATCACCTGCCGTAGTTTATAAAAGAGATTCAGGACAATCAACCGACAGGGTTTACTCTGATTTAATCTGACGTCGCAAAACAGGTAATAATACGCTGCTGCTTACACCAACATAGTTAGCTTAGCACAAAAGCAAGTCGGAGACAAAAAGGGAGATACAAGTTTCCTCGCGGTTTAACATTGACCAATCGAATTGCCGGTTATGGGAATTCCAGCTGTGAGACACTTTTCAAGCTGCGTGTAAACGTCGCGTCGGATTGGAATCTGCTCGGACTACGGTCTGTTTCTCGCTTTTTCTTCTTCACGCGCGTTTTTATCGGTCACGAATCACGTCGATTACATCATTGCCCGAGCAGATGTAATGACGATGCCATGGGCATGGCGGAAATTTCCTTCCCGCGACACCAAAACTCGAGGACGAAAAGATAAAGGCTACAAATAGTACCATCACGCCAACATCGTGCGATCCTCGACCAATGAACAGGCCTCCTGTCCACCGCACATGCAACTGTTAAAATCGCGAGACAGATGATCGATAAGGAAATTTTGCCCAAATACTTCACATTATCGGATCTCGAGAATGAGATTAAGGGATTTTTCCAAATTCATTCGTTGATACCCCATCGCCAAAGCTGGAGGTAATCGATAAACAATCTTTACTCATCATCCTGTGTCGATGGAATTTACAGGAGAACCAAGGAGTATTATTAAAAATTGCCTATATATAAACTGTGATAGTTTCGTAAAAAATAATCCTAGGGTCATTTTGGGATAGATGCACTAATTTTTAATGTTTCTATTGCAGCAATACTGGACGATTCTCAACTGTTTTACGATTGTCATTTATATCGTTTTAACCTATGCAAATATCCTCGTTTCGAAACACACGTATATTACATTATTTACTAGTTCAGTCAATGAATGCTCGTAAGGGGGTGTAGAGGGAAATGGAAAGAACACAATTTTTAACTTTGGGACTTTGTTTGGACTAGTTAGGAAGTAAACATACTAAAAGTCCCTACTCCTAGGAGGTGAGCGGTGTACAGGGGGGCACGTAGAAGGTCTCCTTTTTCGGTTTTCCGCTTATATATCTCGGAAACTATGTGTCCTAGCGATAAAACCATTCTATACAAAATTAAAGCTGACAAAACGTGCCATAAGATTGATTCTAGTCAGTTTTTCGCTATCTCGCATAGTTTCCGAGATATCCGCGCTCAAAGTTCACTAATTGTGAAAAAGAAATTTTTGCCTCACGTTTTTTGCCTTATTTGTCTAGCCAACTCTTCAGCACAATTAGTGAACTTTGAGCGCGGATATCTCGAAAACTATGCGAAATTGCAAAAAACTGAATGCAGTCAATCTTATGGCACATTTTGTCACCTTTAATTTTGTATAAAATCGCTAGGACGCATAAATTGATGTTGAAACTGAAAAATGGAAGTGGAAATTGAAAAAACGAAGTTGAAAGTGAACTCACTAGTCCAAACAAAGACCCAAAGTTAAAAATTGTGTTGCTTCCATTTCCCTCTACAACTTTTCGTTGACTGGACTATACGTGTAACAGTTACGTGTAGCAGTTCTGCTTTGAGATAGTAGGCTTATGGTTATAATATTTGTTTTTATAAAAATAGGAGCAACCATCAAATCAAGCTAATCTATTCAACAAAACGAAAACTTAGTAACTGAGATTTGTAATATTAATTGCTAGACTGCGGGTCTTTGTGCATTTATGGCTTCAAAACATTTACGAAAGATGCTAGAAAATAAAATTCCACAGAATTTAGTACGGTTTTTATTTATTTCAGATCTACACAGTCTTTGTGTACTACCACTGAAAAGAAATTTGCCTACAAAAATTGTGAAGATTGCATAAACATCCACAATTACTTTCTATCTATTTTTTTCTGTCTATCGATTACTTTCCCAATCCTCCTGCATTTTGTAGATAGCAGGCAAAAATATACTTTGTCACCGTAAAAATGATCTTTATTAAGGAATCGTTCACAGTTGACGATGAGTAATAGCTTTGTCAACTACCGTGTGTGAAGACTTCTTATTTCTCTTTAACTCCGTATCATATAACACGTTCTATCTTGTCAATGCGCGTAAGCAAAAGGATTATTAATACTTATTGCAACCTCTCGAAAGCAGTTATCAGGTCTAACAATTCTTTAGAAATGGTGTCTTTGGCCGAATAAAATTACTGTCGAGTCAGTATACGTTACTTGGCAATCCTCCAACTTCGAATTATGAATCACGACACACACACTCTTAGTACTATTACACCACCCAACAATACCAAATTTCTGCTGAAGACTATTAGCAGCATTCCTTCGCAGAAGAAAACGATTATTCTAAATGTTTCAGGAATTAGAAACACACAGTAATTCGTCAATGGATACTTTTAATTAAAAGTAATATTCACTTTTAAAAAGCAAATTGTCAGTCCATGTTAATGAGTAGCATTTATGAAAAAATTGGTTGACCGAAGTATAAGACAGTAAACGATTTAAAACATTCAA
This sequence comes from Lasioglossum baleicum, assembly GCF_051020765.1. NCBI lineage: Eukaryota > Metazoa > Arthropoda > Insecta > Hymenoptera > Halictidae > Lasioglossum > Lasioglossum baleicum. The sequence continues at coordinate 5,633,409 of NC_134945.1, forward strand.
GAATTTCGTAATGTTGCTTTTAATGTAACAAAGTCGTTAAGGGATAAAATCAATTTTTATGTTATTCCTGCTTCCCACAATCAATGCAAAACATTTCTATTTTGCATAAAGATCCGCAGTATATTTAATGAGAAAAATTAATTTCAAAACTATGAACAATGTTAGTATAACCATAACCTCTACTTTGAACGAAGAATAAAATATGTTATAAATGCATATAATATTTGCAATCTGCTTATATAGGTTTTTTCATTAAGAGCTTTCAATTGTAATTTGTTAAAACAGACATTTTTTACAAAAAAATGATGTTTTTATTTCAATGTAAAGTAAAGATTCTGCAGATATCCGATAAATGGCCGTCTCGACTTCTCTTGCAAATGGTCATGCTTTTGACGAAATTGTTCAATACTAGACTGCGGATCTATATGCACAATAAAAATATTCTGCTTCAATTGCAACAAACTGGAGTGAAATAGAAATTTATTTTATTTCTTAACACTTTACCTACCGGAAGCCTATTAATAGGATTTTCAATAATTGTGCTGTACCAGAAGGAAGCATAGACATTTTCTTTTACATTGCAATCTGAAATGAAACTATAAGATAACGTTATTGAGGGTGACTTGTTAGTTCACAATGAAAATTGCTGTTGCTATTGAAGGTTCCATTAAAAAGTGTTTAGGCATGTACCATAGATTTTTCAAAATAACGTAATAATCACCGGTCGGTAATGTGTTAATATATTTCTTAATATTCTTCTAATGTTTTCACTGTTTTAAATTACACCTCTCTCCATTTCCGTCATAAATGCATTAATAACCCGCAGTCTATTTATTACATTCTCGCACATTTGTTGCTCTATGACGAGAATAACAGATCGAATATTGTCCTTAAGTGCGCCAACCGTTTGCGGAGCGTTGGCGTAGCCCCAAAGAAAAATCTAACGGTATTGGATCGCACGATCTAAACCCGGACCAGGAAACTTTTCACGCGATAACCCGATTGTTTCGCGATTTTTTATAGAAAATTTGCACTATTTCCATGCGTCGCGCAAACGTGTATCGTTCCATTTTCGTAAGTAATCCGTAAAGTTTTTAGTTCTACCACTCACAGGCAAAAAATGACGGTCGATTTAAAATGACATCTCTTAATTGCGAATGCTAATAAATACAAACTTGGCACAGGTTTGTTATATAAACAAGATAATAAACTTGTAATTGTTCTTACGAAATTTACGAAAGATGCAAGATCAGTGAAAATATTGGAAGATGCAGTTGCCATGTACAAACAATTTCATGATTTCTAGTTTTATCCAAGTACATGAGAGATATTCTAGTACAACTTAGCACAACCTAGCACAATTGAGAAAATTTTTAAAAAAATGAAAAGTGGGGGGCTATTCAAAAATCGTTTTTCTCATCTTTTAGTCCTATTTTTTTATATTATAGTTATAATATTCGAGCACAATGTAGCACAAAACTTAGCACAACTGTTGAAATTATTTAATTCAACAAGAGGGGGGCTAACTTCTAGGAGAGGTTGAGAATCTCTAGTAGAGATACTTCTGAATAATTATTTCACAAATAAATCATAATTAGACTGCGGATTTCGTGCGTTTATGATCAACATGAGTAGACGCATATTAAAACAGTCCACAAATTGTTGAAAGCATTTAAAAACATCGACGTACGATCCGCAATCTAATCATAACAGTAACTAAATGTAATTAATTTTTAATATGTTATATTTCCCGTTGCACGATACAATTGCCAACACTTTATTGTAATGCTGTTAATGTCTAGCCTCTTCCTAATCTTGTTTTAATCCTGATGGTCTATATTCTTCCTAGTTATTTCTCCATTTTATTGGAGAACGAGCAGAAAAATTGTTGTAAAAATTGATGCACCATGTTCAATGTTAATTATTGAGGAAATACATACGCCACACAAGAATCCAGACGAAATGACTAACATTGAGATATAGTGTCGCAACCAACCTCGGCAAACTATGCGGTTTATACTGCTAATTGCTTAGGTATTATTGCGAAGTTGTCAGTAGAATCTGCTCTGCGTTATCACTTCGAAGCGCACAAGAAATCCGACACATTCGAAATGAAACTGTACAAAACTGTGTGTCGATGAGAGTCTATTATCCAAGAAAACGAAAGGAAAATATTTTTTCGATGGTCAGCAGTCGAATGTTAACGAATAGAAAATATTCTTAACGTTTGAATACATTCGCCAATGATGGAAGGGAATGATGACTTTGTAAGCCGATAGATCCAAGATTATTGAACAGTTTTAAATCTGATTTAATGCCAATCACATAGGCTTTAAAATACAATAGCGATAATACAATAACACGATCGCCAAATATCGCGAAATATTCGGGATCACAGCAATCTTGAATAGTGACGTTATCTCGTCATTATCGAATTCCTTTGACTTCTTATTGAAGAAGATAAAAGGGTTTCAAATTTTTCCGACAACTAAACTGTCCAAGGATACACGTATGAATGTAACACTGCAAACGACACATGTATCGATTCGAAAAATAATAACGAAAGTCAACACATCTAATATTATAACTGTATACGTTAATATAATTATTATTAACCCTTAGTACTGAAGTGGTGACTCTGAGGCACCACTAAAAATTGTTGTACCATTATTCAAAATACTGTTTACATTATTAAATATGTCGGTATCTAATCAATTACTAAACAGTTAGGTATTGTATACGAATCTCATATCTATGAAATTGAAAAAATCATAGGAAATGTGGAAATACATATTTTAGGTCGGAAGAAATGTTTAATTTTCGAGTTAATACTTCTCCGAGTGAAAAGGGTTAACTGTATACGTTAATATAAATATTATTCACATCAGCAAAGGATCTAGGCATGAGTCTTAATTACGAGCCCCGTTCAGTCAAAGGGTCCCTTCTCGGTAAAGAAAGAGAAATTAAAAATTAAAAAAAAATAAATTCTACAAAAATTTATGGTATTTTTGTTAATTTGGATTATTTGTGTAGGCCCCAAACTCCGCCGCTGATGCATATTATATAATAATGTGTATGTAGCTCCTATAGCTCGTATTTAATACAAACAATTTTTATTCTTCATAAAAATCCGCATTCTAATGATAATATTGACATAATCTCATTCAAACACGCTACTTTTCTAATGCACCTTTGATGTCAAGAAGAAATGCATTATATAAGAATTGTAAGATTCAGGGTTCAAATTTGTTCCACCCAAGTTGCCAAAATCTCGCACGTGTAGAACAATATGTAAGTACATTTACTTACATGAAGCTTCGTTTGGCTCTAAATAACTCGTTCACGAAATCATTAAAGGCCTTTCTTCCACGTGCCGCGCCGCACAGTGAGGTATTTGGCCCGAAAAGTCGGAAAGAAGTCGATTTCAAAATTTTTGCTGTCCGACGTAGTTAAAGATCTGAAGATTAAGACTTCAGCATTCTTTTTTAGTAGTGTTTTTTATTTGTACACCAGTGAGATACTCTACTTCATTGAAAGTCAATAGATTTTATAGCACCCTTTGTGTTTTTAAACAGTCTCTAAAACAGCATTCATTTATTAGCGATTTTTTGTGTAAATTCTTGCATTGCAGAAGCTTTTCAAATAGGTGTACAGAGCACTTCCGCACAGATTTCATTTCGATATCATCTAAATTAGCATAGTTATTAATATTTCAACATAATCAATTATTCTGCAAGTCTTTTTTACTATTATAAAACTTCAATTGACGATTTCGTTATACTATTGAGTAATATTCGATGCTCTTTCTGGTATCATTACATTCGATAAAGGTTTGTGATCATAGTTCAAAAGAAATTGGCCACAGAGATTTGGACAGACTGAAGATATACAGGGTGAGTCCGAAGAAACAGAACACTTAAATATCTCCGTTACTTTTTGTTAAGTTTTATAGAGTTGGCAACATTTGTCTCTTTTCATGTGGCAACTCAGCAGAGTTGGTCACACTCTCTTCTGTTAGATACTCCGAAGTAATAGGACGTGCGAGAAATGCGTTGTGAAATTTGAAAATGTTATCAGTTGTTATAAGCCTATAAGGTGTAAAAGGAAGAAGTTTAAGTTTATTTGCACATGTTTAAGTCTAAGAATGTACTCTATTCAATTATTACTTTAAGTATATCTATACAAAGTCTCAACGTGGATTGCATTCATACACCTACGCATATAACAAACCACTGGACACTCATAGAAATATTAACACTTTTCGTTGTACAAAAAAACTTCTTAGGACAAGGTTCCACTGTTGGAAGGGCCACATGTAACGGTGTAAGGGAAACAATTTTCGAGGACATTTTTTAATGAGATTTCAAGGTCATCGATATTTTTTTAAATGGAATGAGATTTTTTTTTAATACATTTTTTAATTTCAATATCAACCCCTCAACTTCAACTTGAACTTTTCAATTTCAACGTCAATTTTTCAATTTCAAGTTCAATTTTTCAATTTCAACTCTTCCACTTCAACTTCAATTTCCATTCTTCCATTTCAACTTCAATTTCAACTCTTCCATTTCAACTTCAATTTCTATTCTTCCATTTCAACTTCAATTTTTCAATTTCATTTCGTTAATATTAACTTCAATTTCAATATCAACCCTTCAACTTCAATTTTTTAATTTCAACTTTTCAATTTCAATTTCTTAATTTCAATATCAACCCCTCAACTTCAACTTGAACTTTACAATTTCAATTTTTCAATTTCAACTCTTCAATTTCAATTTTGTAATTTCAATATCAACCCTTCAACTTCAACTTGAACTTTTCAATTTCAATTTTTCAATTTCAACGTCAATTTTTCAATTTCAACTTCAATCATTCAATTTCAACTTCAATTTTTCAATTTCAATTCGTTAATTTCATATCTTCAATTTCATTTTCAACGTCAATTTTTCAATTTCAATTTCAACTCTTCAATTTACGTTAGCAAGTAAACGCTAACGTCTTAGTCCGACAATAATGATGTTTTAGAGTTATTTAAATTGAAATATCTCCTGAACTACTAACTTTTCGACATACATGGGTTAGTACTTTTTTATAACGAATGTCCAGCTGCATCGATTGATGTATTAAAAAATACCTTATTCCATTTAAAAAAATATCAATGACCTTGAAATCTTGTATAAAAATTACCTTGAAAATTTTTGCCCTTACACCGTTACATGTGGCCCTTCAGTGTAACTTTGTCATAAGAAGTTTTTTTGTACAATCGAAAAGTAACAGAGATATGTATTTAAGTGTTCTGTGTGTGTTTCTTCAGACTCACCCTGTATTCGCGATCCACATATTCAGTATTAAAATAATAAATTACATCATTTCAACATAATTTACATGCAAAAATAATTTTGTCCAGCTTTTCGGTGGAAGCACTCCATTATCACGATTTTTCAAGGGTTTCGGATAATCTGAAGAAAAAATGTTTCGAATAAAAGTTGAACAGTATTTAAACATGTACAAACTTCTATATGTATACAAAATTTCGAAAAAACGACAAAAAATAAAAATATTTATGATATTTTAAATGTTAAAATGCATTTTTGATTCGATAATGTTACAGCTGACATTAAGACGAATTCAACGACCTACGCTATTATGACCTTGAGCCCATAAATAACGCTAAAATAGTTTTTTCCGACTGTTCGGACCAAATACTCCACTGTGTGCCGACTGTCCTTGACAGGTGGATGCAATTATGGGCGAACTTTCTTACCCTCATTTGTCAAAGTGAACAAAGTTGTTGTATTGCATGAGTGGCGCAGTAGAGCACGTTTTTACCACGTGTCACGATGCATCGGGCCAAGATTATTCAAATGTCAAACGTTTCAGCGCCGAATCGTCTGTCAATATTTGCTCAGACATCGTTGTCCCCACTTTTTTCCCTTTTACTTCCGATACAAGTCGGCAAGGTTGACGGAGACCTGTTTGTACCAGTATTTCCAGGACGAGCGTGAATTATGTGTCGCTCCTTCGAGAGGGAAACGACGAAGCCGTCTTCGATTTCATTAGCATGTTCTTCAGGAAATACGCTTTTTCGATTGAAGCAACTCTCTATTTAACAATTTAATCTTCTTATCAGTCCTCGGATTCGGACAATATCCTTCCATATTTGAATAAAAATATATTAGGGTGTAATGCATTGATCTTTCTTTGTGAATTTACCGACTATTGCGGATTTTTATGCGAAATAAAAATTGTTTGCACAGATAAGAATGAACAGGAACCAAACAGGAATTTCTTTCTTCCTTTAATAGGTCCGGATTAATACATCGGAGCTCTTAAACACTTTTAATCTATCTTTTGCTTTAAACTTGAAAAAATGTTTACCATATGTACATGTATCTACATGCATGAAATCCGCATGAAAATGACTTCAAGCTGGAATAAAATCAATTTTCAGCCGGATAAAAATGATTTTAAGCGTATGTATAAACGGTTCAAATGCATTCTACATTTATTCGTATTTGGATAATAGAACAATCTCTCTTTTTCTATCATTTGTACTATTTAACTTTATCAGTATATTATACGAGTCTAAACGAGAAAGAAATGTTATTGTATACTAGCTTTTGCCCGCGGCTTCGCTCGCACAGGAAACCGTTTAATGCCCTCGGAAATTGATATTGTTTCTCCATATAAAACCTTTTAACCCCCCATTCACCCCTATAGAGTTTTAATGTTATGTCATGCCGCAATCTTAGATTTCAAAACCCCTTTTCACCCCCTTAGGGGATCAATTTTTTAAAATGCCGAAATAGGTGTTTCATTAATTATATCAAAGAGCATTAAGACCAAGTATGAAGTAAATCCGACCACGAACAAAATATTCCTCATACAAACGTTGCAACCCCTTTTCACCCCCTTGGGGATTGAATTTCGAAATATCCTTTCTTATCCCTTGTATAGATCATAAGGGAAACCTCTGTGCAAAATTTCAGCTTTCTAAGTCCAAGGGTTTAGCCTGGGCGTTGATAGGTGAGTCAGGACTTCGCTTTTATATATATAGATAGACGTAGGTTGTTTAACGGTTTATTAACCCCTTGCCGTATTTTAATGGTTCTCACTCGCCATGAAGATTTTAAACAAAGTCTGCAAAATATGAATGTTACGCCTTTAAGCCTTGAGCAGTAAGAAAACTGTAGTAATACAAGAAATATAAATTTTCTTTTCTCTTCTACGAAAATCATGCGGCGAGGAGTTAAAAAGTTATAAACAAAAAACCGAACTCGAAGAGAACATTTAAGCGATACTTAAGCTCGTGTAGTTTCTACCTGCAGTCATTAAATTAATGCTAATCTTTTTTTATTCTAATTATTACTACTAATTTTAATTCAAAATTCGTAGATGCCACTAATATTCCATTTCAAAATGGCCACCGTTTTTAGCAATACCAGGTTCATAGCGTTTCAACATGGAATTTATTACCGTACGGAGTTCATTCGTATTTTGTTACATCCCAGTGAATCATTAATTCTTTGTATCAGTTCATTACGCGTGTTCTTTCTCGTTTTATGAACTTTCTCCTTTAGAGCTCGCCTCACACAAAGGCCAAGTGGCGTAATATTCCACAATTCCGTTTATAACTTTTTAATAAAGCGATAAACAATCTATATTCGTGTAGCATTTTTTTTCTTATTTAAATCCATAGAGTACGACTGACAAAGTTTGGCAGTTTAAACCTGGCACACCCTGTACATGCTTTAAAAGTGCTTTGAAATGCCACTTTCACTTTAGAACAAATAAAACGTGCAGAAATTTTTGAATGAATTTTTCAATAAAATGTAAAAGTAACATTTACTTTAAAAAATAAAAGATACAACAAAATCTGTGAACATATCCAACTATGTCAAGCTAATTCATTGTGACGAGTTATAGTTTCATCAAACCTATTGCTACAATACATTTTATACGCATAATAAAACATCCGAGTAGAACATTGATTAAGTTCTGAGCGATGGGTGCCGGGAAGCTTTGAAATGCTTATTGGAAAAAGAATATGGCCGTCTGTCGCTTTTATTTTTGAGCTCGATCTATGATCTAATCTGTCTACGCTCGTCGTGGACGATCGCCAAATATCAATGTCGAACAATTGACGAAAATGTTGCACCACACCGATCATTCGTGGGTCCTCGTCACGTGGTACGATGTAGTATTTCGATTGTATTAGGTGTGCAAATAAGTTACTTCCCCTTTTTTCTACGATCATAACATCTCACCGAGTTCGAATTACTTCCCGATTTTGGTGCCATCTGAAAGAGCGTTCTTTTAGTTTTAAAAAGAGACGTGACGAGCGCTCTAAGAGTTTCCAGTCCTATGCAATAATTTCAAGCAATATTGCGTGCGAGAAGCATCATTTGCGTCACTGCTTACTCTTTGCATTTAAGCCTAGAAAATCAGCTGTTGAAGCTACTGAAATGGTTTGTGCGGCACTGGGAGAGCGCTGTATCTTACAGAACATGCAAAGAATGGTACCAAAGATTTAAAGCCGGAAAAATTCGGAAGACGACGATCGTTCAGGTGCGCCGAGAAAGTTTGACGACGCACAGTGTGTCGAGTATATGGGTATTCGGGAAAAAAGTCATAACTCTTAAACTATGCAATTTTCGAGTAAGGTACCTTAATACTTTTTGAAATAAAATGCAAAGACGAATCGATTGGTATATAAAAAAAATTTTTTCTAATTACTTAAAAAAAAATTTTTTTTCAAATGCGACAACTTTGTCTTTTTTGTCTTTTTTTATTGAGTTATTTTCGATGGATTTGTTGAAGTCGTCATTGTTCCACGACGGAACATATTATATAAATAATACGCATAAACTAAATGATATACATATAATACAACAAACAATAACAAAAATACTATTACAAAATATTATAAATATAATATGTAGAATAAAAATAAATACTGTAGGAAATGAATTTACAGATTATTAATAACTTGAACGCGTTTGCAATTGACTATGTTCGACTTCAGTTTCACGTCTGATACTTTTGACCATGACGGCTATCGTATAAACAATTGAAAATAATGGACTGTATATTTAGAATAACATAATGAGTAAACATATTGTCTTATCGTTTCGCGCGGACTCAAGTAGGAACTGGATAGACTACGTTAAAGGCGTGGACGGCGAACGCACGCGTCTAAACGTCAACATAAATTTCTACTATTTTTAACATTTGTGCATATTTATGCACTTAAGATCGACCGTCATATCGAGTCTAATGTGCTTCAAATTAATATAATACAAAATCTCAAAGGAACCTTTTAGTACTGTCTTTAATCCTGAATTGAAAGATAATAAATATTTAAATAATTCTAAAGCCAAATATATAATTTACAAGAATAAAATTGAGCACATATGTAAGTACTTATCAAATGGCATGCGTTTAAAAATAATTGCAACAAATTTCTTCGAAAGACTGCGCAGAAAGCCGCCGAGCGCGAGCGTCTTAATATGGTTTTTTATTATTTTCTCCGCTTGAGCAAATGTGAGCAGATTTAAACCAACGCGAAATTCAAGTTTAATATGCCACCAATTACTGTAAAAAAATTCACGGGTGTACTTTGATGTACTTTTTTTAAAACTCTAATCAAAGATGATAAATGTTAAACCTAAAAAATTACGACAAATTGCGATTATTTAAAAAAAAATTTTTGGGAGATTGAAGGTCTTATAATGTTAAACACACCCTGTAAAAATCAAATTGAAAAACCAAATAGCTTGCGAGGGACGCATGTTTAAAAAATGCACGGAATTAATTTGACAGTAAAGTTTCAGCCTCAATTTTAATAACAAATTAATTTATTCAGTTAAAATTTAAGGCAGTTTTAGAACATAGAAAATGTTACGAACATTTTAGGATACATAAATTTGCCGATCTTACAACTTTGATTTTCGGCCTATTTTCCATTGGACGACACACTGTGCGACGGTCAGTTAGAGGAATTGCTCGACGAAAGCTCAACGGTAGTCGCCAGACAAGATTTTATTACATTTTATGTACGTAAAATATAATCTTGAATTTGGAAAAAAGGGGAAAGAACTTATTTGCACACCTAATAGTTCAAGTTTGTCGAATGAAATATGATATACAGAGTGAGTCCGAAGAAACAGAACACCTAAATATCTCCATTACTTTTCGTTGTACAAAAAAACTTCTTAGGACAAAGTTACACTGTTTGAAGGCCCGCATGTAACGGTGTAAGGGCAAAAATTTTCGAGGTCATCGATACTTTTTTTAATGGAATGAGGTATTTTTTAATACATCAATCGATGCAGCTGGACATTCGTTATAAAAAAGTACTAACCCATGTATGTCAAAAAGTTAGTAGTTCAGGAGATATTTCGATTTAAATAACTCTAAAACACCATTACTGTCGTACTAAGACGTTAGCGGTTACTTGCTAGTGTAAATTGAACAGTTGAAATGGAAATTGAAAAATTGACGTTGAAAATGAAGAGATGAAGTTGAAGTTGAAGAGTTGAAGTTGACGTTGAAGAGTTGATTTTGAAATTGAAGAGTTGAAATTGCAAAAATTGAAGTTGAAGGGTTGATATTGAAACTGAAGTTGAAGGGTTGATATTGAAATTGAAGTTGAAGGGTTGATATTGAAATTGAAGTTGAAGTCGAAGGGTTGATATTGAAATTGAAGTTGATATTAACGAAATTGAAATTGAAATGAAAATGAAATTGAAAAATTGACGTTGAAATGGAAGAGTTGAAATTGAAGTTGAAATGGAAGAGTTGAAATGGAAAAATTGAAATTGAAAATGAAGTTGAAGAGTTGATATTGAAATTGAAGTTGAAATTGAAAAATTGACATTGAAATTGAAATTGATGTTAGCGTTTACTTACTTGTGTAACGTCTTAGTATGACAGTAATGGTGTTTTAGAGTCATTTAAATTGAAATATCTCGTGAACTACTAACTTTTCGACATACATAGGTTAGTACTTTTTTATAACGAATGTCCACATGCATCGATTGATGTATTAAAAAATACCTCATTCCATTCAAAAAAATATCGATGACCTTGAAATCTTGTAAAAAAATGACTTTGAAAATTGTTTCCCTTACATCGTTACATATGGCCCTTCAAACAGTGTAACTCTGTCCTGAGAAGTTTTTTTGTACAACGAAATGTAACGGAGATATTTAAGTGTTCTGTTTCTTCGTACGTTTTCTCGGACAAAACTAAGTGCTTCTTCTCGGAGATCCTTATCTATTGAAAAAGAAGCACGCGTCAGTGCGAATGTTACGTTTGCACTCGTGCAGGATAACAACGTTTCAAAATTTACAACGTCGATATGGATTAGTCTTATCTTAATTCCAGGATCATTGCAGCGCCGTCAAATAAAACGCCAGACAGCGTTGATAAACGTAACGCAGCGTCTAATGAAACACATTATCCAAATCAAAACCCTCGAATTTAATCGTCAATAGAATCACGTAGTTTCCGGTTTCCCTCGAATAGTTTGGTGTATAGTGTACACACGTATCGACTGAAACCGTTCGCACGATATGGCAGTATCACGTGACTCCATTTCGTTTATCGGAAATGATAAGTTCACGCGTCTCAATATTCATGAAGATAAGTATACAGGGTGTTCGAAAAATGTTGTACTTCCTTGAAAGAGGTGATTCTTGTGGTCATTTGAAGTTACTTTTTCCTTGACGAAAATGCTCTCTGCAGTTTTTTTAAGGAGCTATTAACGAAAAAACATGGATCAATTAGAGCGCAGCTACAGCGGACGGATTCCGACTCGGCCAATGACAACGCCACACTCTGCTGTAGCCGTGCTCCAATTGGTGCTCATGCTTTTCGTTAATACTTTTGAATGAACTCGGGAATCGTCCCTTTCGAAGTACTACATTTTCGGGACACCCTATATGTATATTGCTCGGAAACATTTGACCAGCAGTAGCAACACAAACAAGGAATTAATCTATCCATGCGATAATTAATGTAACCGATAAGACATTTATTGAACACTACACTGTTATCTCTTAGATTGCAGATGATTATTCTAATAGAAAAATAGTTTTATGAATCAACACTTTTATGTGTCACTGAACGTTGCACAAAATATAGATGTAACAAATAATTTCTTGTCGTTCATATTATTTTTTTTCTGCGTTATTTAAAAAGAAGCGTAGACCTTTTGAAACACTATGTGTACGCATGGTATTTATGGAACAAGTTCGTAGATTCGCATTCCTACACTGAATATACATCCGTTTCTTATCGTTGATAAGTCCGTTCTTTTGTTCCTGTTGTTAAAAATTGAGAGCACTAATTAAAAGAATTTTCAAACACAGATGCTTTTCTGAACAATTTTTGCTGAAACGAGTTCCTTAGAATGGGGTATCAAACGAAATCAATTTCTATTTAGATTAAAATCCACGAAAATTAATAAAATCGAAAAGACAACTCTTCGTCGAGAATTTCTGTTCATAGTTATTTTCGAGTTAACTAGATAGCAGTGTCACAAATAAATATTTATTTCGATAATTCTATTTTTCCATTAGTACATCTTCGGGAGCTATTTTCGAGTACTAATTTCAAGTCTCGTGTAGCGTATAATTTCACACAATAATATTAGACAGAATGAATGCCAACATTTTCTACAGATCACAGTTATGTTAAGAATCACAGTTATGTTCCTCAACTTTCGCGTCTTCACCGAATCAATATAAATATGAACAATGTCAACGAAATTCCACGAGTTGTCAGGACAGTTTTTAATTCTGTATAGTATTAATAGACGGTTTTCTTTTCAAACCTCCCAATGATACAACTAAATCAAATATGATCGACTCTGATAGACCATCTGCCATCTTGCGAGTATCGACACTGTAGAATTGTAGCAGATTCTGGCTGAACGGTCCAACGAAACATAAAACTTTCCCGACAATCGAATAAATAAACAATTATAAAGCAATGGTACGTTCACCTGTTGCGAAGAAACGATGGAAAAGTATAACTGCTAATATAATCCGTGCACACAACGCACCAATGATTCTTTCCGCTCAACCCATAAGCGACTGAACTGCGAACGGTAATACAATTACTATATCAATGTGTACACGTCGAATGTCAACAAATGTAGCCATGAATGACGACGATGACACTATTAAAGTGTCTCGAATACCGTTAATGAAAATACCGAATACTAAGAAAAGCCAATAAATACTTTAACGCTTAAATTTATAATCGGTCGGGTAAATTTGCCAACTTGCGAGAAACAATCGTGAAGAAGTATTTATAATTTGCATTGCATTCGCGTTCGATTTATTTAAAAGCGATTATCAGTTTCATTGATTGCGACTATAAATGTTCGGCCAATCTGCAGAAACTTGTCCCGCTAATTACGACAACTGGCGATAAAATTCTGTTCCATAAACGTGACTCAATAAATAAAGTGCTTGCGAATCTCACACATTTCAAGCTCTATTTATTGCCTGAATGATTGTGTCATTGTGGTTCAATAAGTGATTTGCTTCCGAATTACACACATTAGGTCTATTTGTGGCGTCAATGACTGTGTCTGCTCGGACGATCAACCGTCGCATACGAGCGACGAGAATCATTAAAACTGAATGAATTAATAAACATGAGAACACTTTTCGACACTGTCCAATTAATTCTATGATCACGTTGAGATTTGCCACGAGCAATTGAGATTTATTTCGCGCGAAACGTCCTGTCAACTTGTTACTGTTACGTTACAATCGGTTTCCCACAATCATGATTAGTAAAATAATATTGCGGACTTTATTGCACAACATAAGATCATTTTGACAGAGTAGCGACGATAAAAACAGCGTAGGAAGCAGATAAAAGAATAGAGTCAAAGTGTGAAAGAGATATACAATGACTCACACATTTATCCGCACACTACAGGAATTATAAACAAGCGTAAATACTGCAACATAACTCCTATTTGTTTATTATTAGAGCCTTTATTTGCAGAATTACTTTACGACAGATTCTTTCAAACTTCCATACGAGTATCAAATTGTAAATTAGTGTGATCGAATATTTACTTTTGCTACTACATACCAACATTTAAATGTCCGATTAACCGCTTGCCTATCATTATCTTTACCGTTACAGTGATTAAAACGTCTTTATCTCCAAAAATATCGTGGAAGAAAAAAGAAAATTTATATTTTCATCATAAATATTAATTACAAACGAATCTAATTTTATTTCATTTCAAAAGAAAGGCGTAACATTCATATTTGTTAGACTTTGTTTAAAATCTTCATGACGAGTGTAACTCGTTAAAATACGGCAAGGGGTTTAATACTTTATCCTACAAAGTTTTTATTTTTTCGGATAGGGTATGATTAGATCTTTATGCAAAATAAAAATTTTCTACTTGATTTGCAACCAACTGGAGTGAAATAAAAAATAATTTTCTTTCTCAGCATGTTTAATAGGTCGAAGATATAACAGTATTTTTAAATTCTTCTAATGTTTTCACTGTTTCGTATTATACACCTACTCATTTTTATCATAAATGCATAAAATCCGCTGTCTACTTATGATGAATTAGACTATGGATTTTATGCATTTATAATACAAAAATTAATAGGTTAACTGTATAGCAAAACTGTAGAGACGTTAGAAGTGTTCAAGGATACTAATACACTTTTTACGATGATTAAACGAGAAAATATCATTTCATTTAACTTCAGTTTTTCACAATTGACTTGGAGTACTTTTATTTTGCATAAGATCCGCAGTCTGATTATAAATAATTCATATAATTCCGGGACCGTTGAACTTTTGCACGTCGATCAGGATTGAATTGCGAAAAATTTAACTGCCGTTCAATGTATGTTGAATATTAATTCACGGTCTACTTTGACCGTCAGCACGAAAATCCTCGTATACAGTAAAAACAACAAAAATATTAATCAATCGACAAGAAGTACATTGACCAACACATTTAACAGAATTGATAAATAAAGAAATGAATAACTTAAGCCGTTGCCCTGCAATATCGAGTCAATCTCCGGATGAAGATTTTTAACGGAGTCTAATAAATATCTTTATGCATTTACAGCAAAATTGAGTAGATGAAATACAAAATTGGTGAACAATTTTAAAAATCGCAAATGTCGATATATAATTTCTCCTCTATTAAAGTCATTAAGGGAAGAAACAACATTCAATTTAGTTTCTATTTCTTAAAGATCCGCACACGCACGCACGCACGCACACACACACACACACACACACACAGTCTAGGTATTCATTTCTTTTGAACCGAAATAAAATTCTATTTTGTTACAGACGATTGTATAATCTTTGGAGAGAACACAAATAAATATAAACATTCTTTTTTTATGAAATTCTGAACGATCAAGTATTTTTAATCACATCATTTATGGCCTCTGAAAATGTTCAAAAAATGATAGAATATAAAATTCGACAGAATTTAGTAAAATTTTTATCTATTCCAGATCTACAAAGACTACTACCACTGAAAATAAGATTTTATTCGATTCCACTGTCTCTTAAAATTCGTCTAGAAAAATTGCAAATTGTATGAACATCCGCAGTCTACAAATCACTGTAACCATGAAATAAATAGTAGTGCAAGGAGTTAACAAACTATCGGTTATACTTCTAGGTATAAATCATTATTAGCGATCAACGTGAACCCCGGTAAGTATGGCGCACAGTGGGTTTTGACCTAACTCGATTCAAAATCAAAGAACTTTCGATAGAAATGAGGTAGAGCGATAAAGTTTTTTTTTAATTAAAGCTGAAACTTTGCAGAATATGGGAAAAATAGGGAGATTACGGTACGAACGGTTTTTAACCTTGAAAAAATTCGTTAAACTTGCACAATTTCAAGAAAATGTGGTTTCTCCGTTACCACAGGCGGAAAACATTTTTTTTTTAACATGCTATATATCATTTCCCGTAGATTTTTTCACGCTGACTTCAAATCTGGCCTCAAAATTTGTCTGCGACCTCTGGTTTTTTCAAGAAATCGATTTTTGTGACAAGAAATCATTTCAACGAAACATGATTTCATTATTTTCTTGTAATCTACTTATTTTTTCCATATTCTGCAGTTTCAGCTTTAATTTAAAAAAAAATTCATCGCTCTACCTCATTTCTATCGAAAGTTCTTTGATTTTGAATCGAGTTAGGTCAAATTTACCCACTGTGTGGCGCCTGTGGTGCGAAAATAAGGAAGACAATGAATCTCAAGAGACGCAGATAATGGCTCAAGTAGCCACAGAAATGCCTCCTGTAGTATCTCTCTTACTTACAATTAGTCACGAACCAATTGATCAATGTCATTCGCATCCTTAACGGATAGTATCAAAATTTTCTCTCTAATCTAAAAGCCGCTGCCCGATAATACCATCAAAATATGTACGCTAAAGCAAACGCGTGTGTCTCCGCGCCACTGACAATGGAGAGGCAGAAAACATCGTCCGCGTTACACACGTGTGTCCACAAGCACATTGACACACGCTCGCGACATCCGCTGGAATAATTTCGTTTCGCAAGAAGTCGATCATTTTTTCGCGGGTGCAGACCGTAACATAAATCGAACGCGAACGCATAAACGGCGCGAGGCTAGGAAAAACTAGCCGTCTGTCCCTGCAGCCGCGTCTGTCCCAGATATAAAACAGTTTATATTTAAATCCTTCCGCGGATCTATTCGCTTCTATCGAACGCAGTTTGTCTTTGTGCGATTCTCGGTGGAATCGAACCTATCTGAATCGCGATCGATCAAATGCTTTATATTCAAAAACCCCACTCGATCTCGTTTTGGAAACGACACTGCAGACACTTCACAGATATAAGTCACTCCGAAATTAGTGTCAACTGCGTCTGGCAAATATCAACGCGTTTGCTACCAGCATTCCCTCGTTAAAAATGGCTTATTAACAGAAAAGAGTCGTCGAGTCTCCGAATATTGTGCACTACGACTTTAAACAACGAAATATTAAAACAACTTGTCAGACAAAAAAGTAACAGAGCCTCTGAATGTTACACTGTGCATTATAACTTTAAACGACAAGTGCGCAAAATGAATTTGTTCATGTGCGAGTAAACTACAGCACTGACATTATTAAATGAATGTCAAAGCTTGAGCGTAAATACTATTTTCAGCTATCTCAAGTTACTAAAGAAGAAAAGAAATTTCTAATTGGTTCCAATTTTCTATAATTGATGTGGACAATTTTAATTTTACAGAAAGATCCGCATTCTAGTAATTAATTGAAAAGGTTTAACACTTTCACTACGAGCAACGAGCAACCGCGAAAATTGGATAAAATCAAAGTGACTTATTTGATGAAATACAACTGTAAAAGTGAAGGTCTTTCCAAGCTTCTTGTATTTTACATCCGGTACGGTAAACGCGTTAGTGGAAGAATTTATTGCGCTAAGTCGGTAGAAAGAAATATACTCGTGTTGAGAAACGGTGGTACGTAATCGTGCGACTTACTTTTTTGTTGTCAATTCAGTGTATCCAGATACGAGTGTAGATACTGGTAACCCATGGATGATGGCGATTGTCGGCCGATCCGTAAGCACGTGCAACGGTCGGCTGCTTCCGCGCGACTGACAACAGAGCCGCGCTACTCGAGAATACACGGTCCTCAACCACCAAAGACTGCTTTGCTCCTTTCCTTGCTACCACTTTGCTACCGCCAGTTCCGAGCCGTGTCTTTCTTGGCTTTCCTCCGATGCTCGGCGACCAGGACCGAACACCGACCCACGATGCCTCGATAAATGCTGGCTACCCAGCTGCTAGCCAACGTACAAAACTGCAACCAATTCTGTTTCCACGCGATTCTGATCCTAGAGCACAGTTCGCGGCGATAATTAATTTTTTTGCAATCGATTTCTGTAACTAATTATTCAATGTAATCATTAATCAGTAGACTGCGGATGTTTATGCAAAATAGAAATTGTCTGCATCGACTGCAAGAAATAGAAACTAAATTGAATGTTATTTCTTCCCTTAATGATTTTAGTAGAGGAGAAATCATATATTGGCATTTTGAATTTTTCAAATTTGTCAACAATTTGGAATTTCATCTTCTCAACTTTGCTATAAATGCATAAATATCCGCAGTCTATTAATCAGTCAATCAAATCAGTAATTATGATTAGCTTCTATAATTGGTAATCGTTAGACTGCGAATCTTTATGCATTTATGTAGAATTAGAATATAATACTAGATATAATATTAGATGATTGCATAATTTCGTACCCGATTTGAAAATCAAATTCAATGATTAAATTTTAAAGATTTGGTTAAAGATTGGTTAAATTAAAATTAAAAAATGGTTAAATTTTCTACAATTAGAAAAGAATGGTGACTATATGTATAGTTGATTAATAAAGTTGTATTCTTTAAAATTTAACCATCGAATTTTATTTTCAAATGGGGCACGAACTTGTCCAATCATCTATATAATACTAGAGTATAAAATTCCACAAAATTTAATACGATTTTTATTTCTTCAGATCTATGTATAAAGGCTGCTATCACTGAAAATAAGATTTCATTTAATTCCACTTCCCTAAAATTTTCCTACAAAGATTGAAAATTGCATAAACATCCACAGTCTAGTAATCATTAATCAGTAATTTGTAAATCATTCAATGATTTTTATACAGATCTGTACGTTGAAAATTGTACAACTTGCCTTATGTGTAGGTTTATAAAGTTTGAAATGCGAGTTGCATTAAGAGCTAGAAATTAGACTGCGGATCTTTATGCAAAATGAAAAATGTTCACATTCATTGTAGAACACAGAAGCAAAGTAAAAACTGTATTCTTCTTTTAATCATCCTATTAAGCTGAAATTAATACATTGATGTCCTTAAATATTTTGAAGATGTCCACTGTTTTAAATTGTACTTGCCCATTTTTATCATAAATGCATAAAATCCGCAGTCTACTAAAAATAAATGAGTAGTAACTTGTCTAAGGATTTTCTATGTGAAACTGTGTAAAACATATATATGTTTCTAAAAAATTTGACAGCGTTGTTATTTTGGCAAAAGTACAGATCAAATCGTAATCAAAAATGTAATCATATCAAGATTAATAGTTAATAATCGTGTCGTGATCTAAAATCAATAGTGTCTTTTATACTGGATATACTCCGGAAAAAGAATGCAGTATATAGAAAATCGTTTTCGATCATTTTAGCTAAAAGGAAAAACGATTGGCTCTTATTTTGCAACCTTTTTGTCCAGTAAGATCGCACTATTCGAAATACTGTGCTACGATTGTCGAAGAATTTGTAATTAGTGATACATTGGTACAACCTTTGAACCACAAAAGATATCGTAATAACGTTTGCATTAAAAAATTTTATCAAGTCTTCGCTCTGCAGTTAATTACGATACGATACATCTTGCTTTTAACCGTGTCCTCCTTCTTAATTGAATACATTTAATTGCCCGCGGTGACCAAAGCGGTGTAAAGTAAAAGCAATTTGTTTTACATGCATATAAAAAAAATTGAGAAGTTAAGATTTATGATGGCACACAGTTGCTCTTTTAATCTTCTTGCATGTCGCAAATCATTTTGGTACAGGCATTTTATTAGGTTTATTAAATTAATTTTTGAGTCTGGACTAATTATGTCATTTATATATGGGGGATGCAGCAATTGATGTGTTCAAAAGGTAAAATTAGTAATTGCAGAAAATGCGGAACAGAGTCCATATCTAATAAACAGAAATAGCACGTTGAGGAAACTTTCCATTCCGAGGTTATAAAAACATACCACACTGTTAGAAACTGCAACGATGGAGGAAATAATTCTTGCATATTTATACATATACAGTCAGTTACGAAAGTTTACGTGCACCTAACAAATATCAAATATTTCATAAAAAATCCCCACAACTAATATTCACAAATCCCATGCGTAAAAGTGGATCAGATTCTGAAAAAAAGATAATGTTCCTCACGTTTATTATAATATATATATAGTAATAATAATATATAACAATAATATGACCATACAGAAATCTACAAAAAAAAAAACATCCCAAAGATATATTACAATTAATTAAACATACTGTTACAATGACGATAATTCTCGCAAGAACAATTTTTAGAACCTTTAAACACGTTTCCCGTATCGTAAATGTTGTGTTTCTGATTTTTGTACGCCTTCAAAGAAATAAATATAAAAAATAAAAACCATCGTAGTCAACGTCGATAAAATGTACAAGATCGTTATTTCCCTTCTTAGCTTCTACGTTTGTGGCTGGTGTGCGAAAATTGTTGTAATTGATTGTAGCGGAAAACGTGGTAAAAATATTTTAATTTGCCCTTTGAAAATGGTGAAACTGTTTATTGAATGGTTTATTCAATTTGTTTCCTAGATTACGAGGAAATATTGGATGATAGCGTTAGAAATTTAGGAATTTTGACGTCATAGAAAACGTTATTCGCAGTTACACAGATATGTAAGGCAGAATACGTAGAAAATATTCGAATTTATAATAACGCAGAGCTATTCAAACTCGAAGGGCATTTCTTAATATTTGTGAAAAATTTCAACGACTCTTTTTATTACGTCGGCATTATTTTTTTAATATACCGTGGACAATATACTTTTTAGCTGACAGTGTTAATTCTGAATGCAAACAGTTATTTGAAAAATAAATCAGAAAAGTATGAAATAAGGTCATCGGAATATCCTAAAAAAGGTAAGCACTTTTTCGTATAATAGTAAAAAATGCTATCTTTAAAATGTCGAACATTGAGTGTACGTTCCAAGTATCACTTTTTATACTAACTTTTTAACCTTCTTTTACCGTGTGTCTTCTACATTATTATAATCGATCTCACATTTTTAAATCTTGTCTTTGTTATGATTCTTATTTAGCAACCTCGACCTCTAATAAGTTCCGTTTTGGGAAATTTTAATTTTCGAAGACAATGAAATTGATTGAGACAGCTCAAAGTCTTTTCTCCACAAGAAAGTTGACAAGCCAATAATGTATCGATTCAATTTTTCAAACAAAAATAATAGCATCCAAACTTCGTCACACATGCTCAAGTTACGCGCGCGTGTCTCACAGACGAATCAATTACATCTGCAAAGATACAATTTTGTAATAGATGTATATCACCGTCACAAAAGACCGCTTTCATCGTCAAGATTACTAACGCGATGAAAATGATTGATTTGTGCATTCTTTTAAAACATTCTTCAATTTGTAGCAACTCAATGTTTATACATAATAAGCAATTGCCTTAAACAATACATTGATCTGCTATGAAGTTTGTTCACACGCGTCTCGATCATATAATGAATATGTTAAAACATAATTTATCCATCATTTTGGTTCATCATAAAATAAAACTAATATAAAATACAGTCGAATAGCAAAGATTATAATTTGTATTAAAATCAAATGAAATAGTTTCTCATACAACTACATAATATAATTATACATGAAAAATAACAATTAACAAATTGCGATAAAAGACAGAATATGTCTGGAAAACAAGATTAATTTATGTCTAAAGAGATTAACACAGTGCTTAACGGATTAGTTTATTTATTGTTATTTCGTACAACGTCTTAAACTCTATTTTTAGACCTTGAAGAGTATTCGCAGAATTTTTAATATATAACCAGACTTTAAAGGAACAACAATCATCCAAAAGAAATTAACCACGTCGCACCTATGCAATAAAAATATCATTCTGCTACATTATTATACAATTCTCAGAATTATTAATATAACCAGACTTTAAAAGAGCAATAATCATCAAAAAGAAAGGAACAATGAATATGACGCACCTATATGCAATAAAAACATAATTCTGCTATATTAAAATGATTTTAAAGAGCACATTAGTAGGCTCCCGTATAACGCAATTGAAGAAATTGTTTAGAAAGAGATTGATTGCATGTATATTTTAGGTGGCAATAACATTAATATGGTACATGTACAAACAATTATTAAAAAATTGTACAATTACAGTCCTCTCTGTGGCGAACAAAACCACGTGTTTGAATTGTTGATGCGACAATTACGATTATAAAAATATTGATTTAAATCTAACAAATATATTCTGATACAATTTACATTACAATATTAAACAAAAGTATTGTATTATGAATCGTAACATTCATACCATTTATAACGATGAGAGTAATTTTAATATACATATACAAAACTTGTAGAAATACACATCATTTTAATTGACTACATATCACACATATAACACTGACTATAAGTTGGCTTTTTGACTTAACTTTGGTATCAATTATGTTCGATGAAATTTTCAGCATGTATATAACTAACATAGATCTACAAAACATATATTTTAAATTTTCATTAAGGGCCCTAATAAAAAAGTTTTAAAAAATGCCTTTTTTATTTTTGCATGTAACTTTGTAAATTATAATTTTTTTGAAAATGTTGTTTGCATATCATTTCATAGACCAGTGCTTGTAATTGATTATAAAAAATCAGGTCGTTTGTTACAATTATAAAAAAGTTATTCTGTTTTAAAGGGCGTTCGAATACTTTCGTGAGCCACTGTATGTGCACAAACAAACAATTATTTGAGACGCAAACTTCGCTTTCTACGGCCGAAGACTGCTTTACAAGAGACAGGTATTAGAAAAATTCAAACACAGATTCGTAAAAATAGCTGTGTAAAATACATTTACAAAATTCTATTACAAAATTCGCTAGAGTGTAGTAAGATAACAATGTTAGTTGATTCTTAGCACAAGCTTAACTTGCCCGTAAACATATTCGCAGAATTAATTTCAACTGTTCGACACATTTCTGTAACTACAATCACAATAAAAAAAATGGTTCAAATAAATGTTATTCAGTTTAATGAGAGATATCGCAGTAACAAGAAATAAATATATGTACTACTTCCCATTCAAAAAAATTTTGGGGGTCACTGTTTTCCCCCAAAAGTTACCCACCAAAAATGCTAAACATACTACATATAATAACAAAAATAAACAAACATACTAAAATATTAGCCCCCCTTAACCATTTAATTTAAAAAAAAAACGATGTCAATATTTAATAGATGAAATAAATAATAAATTACAAAGTGGCATTAACAAAAAGAAAAATTATTATACATACGTTTCATAGTCTATACACGTCTACGGCGTCTAGGAGTCTAGGCTATGGTTCCCCAAAATTTTTTGGTATTCTGTCTCTTAAAAAAAACAAACGAAATTAAAGTTTTACAAACCCCTGCCTCCTCCTACCCTCAGATCATCCCACTACTAGCTGACTAATACATTGACACATTGATCAAAAATGCAATAGCTAAACAAAATGTATAAAACCATTAATTTCTAAATCTTTTTATTTGCAAATTTATTTGCAAATGGGATATACATACAACTTTTGCTGGTTTCTGCTTGTCATTCATATATATTTCTTTTTACAAAACATCAAAAAATGTTTATAACTATGTGTTACTTTATAAAAAACATTATGAAGATATTTTGTAGGAACATATTTTTCTATTTAGGAACTATCTTTCTATTTAAATAATTTAAATGCAGAAAACTTAACTAGACTCTTAACTAGTAATAACGTTAAAAATAAATGAATAAATGCTTTTAAAATATCTATACATATAAGATAGTTACCAAAATAATTTTGATTGGCTAGAGAATCGCAATTTTACCATTGTGCATTAGAAAATTCTTGTCTTGTCCCGCGAGACGTTTATCGAGAACAAACCAACATTTATAACATTTTTCACGATGAGGGTATTTTTAATATATACAAAACCTGTAGAAATACACATCATTTTAATTGACTATCACACATATTACACTGACTATAAGCTGGCTGTTTGACTTAACTTTGGAATCAATTGTTTTAAAAATAGAAAATAGGGCTGCTGTTGACTTGTCAAATCTCTCAAAGGTACTCAAATACTTTACAGGTATTGACAATTCTAATTGAAACTAGTGTTAAAATTTTGACATGTTGTATCAATCATTTAAGAGTATACATATTACATACGTGTGCAACTTTTACAATATTTTTCGTTCACTTTCTGTATATTGTTTTTATATATATTACCTTATTACTATTATATTACCTTAAGTATCGATTGATTATTGAAACATACACTAAAACGCATAAATCTTTAAAAAAATACACTGTAAAAAATTTTCATTTGTACATTCAAGAATCCGTTACTTTTCCCTTTTCTTTAATCTTATATATTATATGTATATATATAAATTATCTTCAAACAATGGCGCGATACAAATACCTGCAAATACTAGTGTCCTCCTATTCACCAATGTATTTCTTACGTCTTACGATATGATGCTTGTTATGAACAAGCAAGTCTTTTAAACAATTTTTGTTCACCGTAGTCAATGAAAAGTGCTACCATGAAACTGTCTATGTATCAGTGATCGCCGGTAACAGAGTATTACTTCCGGTAAGGTGGCGGGTCAAGGACGTTCAGTGAAACTCGATGCAAAGAATGCGAATTAACGATACTTCGACCTGCATTGAAATCTTTTTCGTTGGTTCAGTGCTCGCTGACCTGTTGCGTGTAGAATAATCGCATGAAATTACCGCTTCGCGTGCAAATAATACAGAATCGGGATCCCCGCAGTGTTCCAATCAATTACTTCGGTATTGTAACATGCGAGTGTCATCCGTAAGAACGTCTCAAGGATAAATGTGACCATTCAAGCATTTTATAAAAATATATATGTATCGTATTAGTAACGGAGAGGAATAATACACGGATTACGGCGAGCAGACAAGTTTATCGATTATTATCTACAGAGTGCATTCAATTCCAACGAAAGACTCGTTAAATCGTACCTTCGCAGATAATGCAAACCATACATGGAAACGAGGTCATACGGGTATGTAACATTTTTATGGGCGCGGAACGACCTTAAACTCAACCATCCATGGACGAATGCAAATATACCTGTTCATGACATGTTTTGTTAATTCGGGATCTCCAGTTTTCATACCAAAGTTCCATCGGCCGGCCGTGAAGATTATAGAACAGAACGAAATTATCATGTTATTAATAGTCTGCGGATGTTTATGCATTTATGAAGAAGTTGGTAGGGTGAGATATAGGACAGTAAAGGATTAGAAAAATTTAAGGATATCGTAATGTTATTTTTCATGTAACAAAGTCGTTAAGGGATGAAATCAATTTTTATTTTATCCCTGCTTCCCACAATCAATGCAGAACATTTTTATTTTGCATAAAGATCCGCAGTCCAGTTATTAGCATGAGAAAGATCTTGCTACGGTTTTCCTAAGACATTAAACAATACTTTGAATTTTAACAGTGGTAGCCATTGTCTTATTCCATCATAAATAAAATTTGTTAATTCGGTTAAAATTCAATGGGAACTTTCCTGCTACTTTTGGTTTCACGAAGCTAAAGATAAGGTACGGTAAGGATAATTGAATTAGTTTCACACAATTTATATTCTGAATGTAAGCCATTATCGTTTAACTTATTCATGAAACTATATAAGTCGGAAACTTTTTTATCTGATTTTAAACTGAATTAATAGGTTTTATCTTAAGTTATAATAATAATTTGTAAGAAAATAAATTGTAAGAACTTTCTTCATGATTGAATTATTTTTACACAATTTGCTTTCCGAATAACTTAAGAATTGTTTTCTTTTTTACAATTCATCCGCAGTACAACAACCATACTTAAATTTTAACAATTTATTCATTAATCATGCATCATTTATTTCAATAATCATGCTTTACTAAAAGAACGCTTAAAAATCTTCTTTTACACAATAATCCCAAACTTTTTCTTAACCTTCAGTTACTCGTACTCCATTTTCTACGTAACTGTGTACATAGAACTCTGTATGACTCCAATACATAAATAAAGTATTCAATGAAATAACTACTTCAATGCAAAATTGATATTTTCTAGCGTAGACGGCACCTTTGTTTATGCTCGAAATACTAAATTTAATGTTTTGAGATTGTATAAGTACTATATGCGAGTAATTAAAAGTTAACAGTGGACCACAGACATAATGTGTTAAGAAATGAAGTTACAATATGTTTGTTAAATTTTAAGTTACGTATGAAACGATTTTCAGATGTTACATAACACTTGTAACAGTTCCCTTTTGTTGAGCAAAGAGCGCGTAGTTCATTTTTACCGTACTTAACCTTCATTCCCTATCACAGAGATTGGAGACTAATCCACGATATATGTAGTCACAAACATTCGTACATTTGTGGCCTCTCTTGTGTGTGATTTTAGTGTAGATCAGTTTCCATTCATTATCTGTCGTGCTTAATCATGCGGATTTAACGAATTCACAGCACAATGTGTTTTATCAGCGACACGCATACTTCGTGAAACCAGACGATTTACTTTATGCCTGTTATCAATTACATCAAACTCGGTGAAAATATGCGATGTCACGTGAAATCTCGCGTGAAAGTAAAAAGTATTTTATTACGACAGAGCGGTAGTGGGCTGTAAAGAGTGAACCGGTTGTTCGAAGAATTAGCTGAAAGATTACGATTTCAGGTAATAAGCATCGAATCATCGCGTTTCATTGTTCAGCTTCAGATAGCATGAAATCACTCGATTTTTTTCCACCTTTAATCGTTGTACTGTGCGCAAGGATTCTTTCACGATCTTATTTTCTTCTATTGTCTGAAAAATGTTGAACCGGTAAACGCTTCTTACACGTTGGAAACCGTTCACAGAACCGGACGAATTTCTGTATAAATTTTCCGCTACCATGAATCACGGAAGTATCCTCATTTTCCATGGCGAGGGTCTTCTTCTTCGGCACGATTACTTTATCATCGTATCTAAGCACCAACGGACCCCAAAATTTTCCACTCCGATGACACAGGCTCGTCACCGCGATCAATAATAGGATTACTATATACCTCTTGAATAATAGATAATAACAACATAATATAATATATAGCAAACCGAGAGTATTCCGACAACGCATGCAGAATATATCGAATTTAGCAAAGATATCAAATTCTATCTAATTCCAATTTACAAAAAATAATTTAGGAACGTCTAATTAATAATATCGAACATTCTAAAGTAACCCTTAAAAGCGTTAATTAATAGACTGCAGATCTTTATGCATTTATGTGGCTCGTAAAAATTTTCAAAAAATATACTGGAGTATCAAATTCCACAGAATTGAGTAAGATTTTGATTTATTTCTGATTTATACAAATGCTATTACTAGACTGCGAATTTTATACATTTATGACAAAAATGGGTATTTGTAATTTAAAGTAGTGGACATTTAAAAAATCTTCAAGGACATCAACGTATTAGTTTCAGCTTAATAGGATAATTAAAGGAAGAATACCATTTTTATTTAGCTTCTGTGTCCTGCAATCAATGCAAACATTTTTTATTTTGCATAAAGATTCGCAATCTAGCTGTTACCAATGAAAATTGAATTTTTTGTCTACAAAACTTGAAAATTACGCATAAACATCCGCAGTCTAGTTATTAATTACTCCGTTTTCACCGGTGTTGTACAATCCTCCACGAATAAACGTAAAAAGTGCTTGCAATACAACACATTAAACAGTAGGTACCGTTTGTGAAATAAACTTATAAATAAATATTATATGGACTGTGGATCTTTATGCAAAACAAAATAAAAATTGCTCGCATCAATTACAAGAAAGGGGAGTTGTTTTATGTGTTTCGCCTATTCATTCTTGCCATAAATGCATAAAATCCGCACTCTACCGCTAATTCTTTCAATGTTATTAAAATAATCCTCATGCACGAGAATAATGAAATATTACAACACAGTAAACGTTTGTATGATCCCACAATAATCCCTGTGTTTTTTTCGACTCGTTGAAACAAAAAACACCTACTAATCAACTTCCTGTCACATTCTTCGACTATCTTTGTGTGCATATCTCGTCTACAATTGACAGAAACTTACGTAACCGATTTGTTGAAACACTCGATACGGCAAGAAATTATCACACCCCCGTGTAGGAATTTAACAGCCGTTTCTTGACCGTCATCGGAAAATCCCCATCTTATAGGACAACTTTCACTTTTTCGTCGAAACCTTTCCTCTCCGACAATCGGGAGGCAAATAATGACTAATGCACCCCAATAAATCTTTCTTTTTATATTGTACAGCTTATACTTTGACAAGAAGTAATTAATTATGAAGGTTTAATCCATATTCGTAGAAGCAACGAAACAAAACCAAATAGAATTATACGTATTTCTATTATTAATATTAGCTTTATCCGTGCAATGTTAAATTTACCAATACAGGTCATTCAAAAAACGATTACTCTTGTAATATTGGAATATACGATTTGAACTTTTTTGAGAAGTTAGACCAATTAGTTTACTGCATGGTGCAAAAGGAAATTTTTTCAAAAATTGCAATTGATCAGAATTGTAGAGAAAATAGTAAAAGTTGCATTTTACAACTTTTTTATATGAGCCTATATGTATATGTGTTAAAAATTTTTAAAATACGTTTTGTAGATGTGTCAATTATACAGGGTGAGTCCGAAGAAACAGAACACTTAAATATCTCCATTACTTATTTTCGTTGTACAAAAAAACTTCTTAGGACAAAGTTACACTTTTTGAAGGGCCACATGTAACGGTGTAAGGGAAAAAATTTTCGAGGTCATTTTTTTATAAGATTTCAAGGTCATCGATATTTTTTTTAATGGAATGAGGTATTTTTTAATATGTATTTTTTAATACATCAATCGATGCAACTGGACATTCGTTATAAAAAAGTACTAACCTATGTATGTCGAAAAGTTAGCAGTTCAGGAGATATTTCAATTTAAATAACTCTAAAACACCATTACTGTCGTACTAAGACGTTACACAAGTAAGTTACACGCTAGTAGTTAAACGCTAACATCAATTTCAATTTCAATGTCAATTTTTCAATTTCAACTTCAATTTCAATATCAACTCTTCAACTTCATTTTCAATTTCAATTTTTCCATTTCAACTTTAATTTTAACTACAATTTTAACTCTCCCATTTCAACTTCAATTTTTCAATTTCAACTTCAATTTCAATATCAACTCTTCAACTTCATTTTCAATTTCAATTTTTCCATTTCAACTTTAATTTCAACTTCAATTTTAACTCTCCCATTTCAACTTCAATTTCAAGTCTTCCATTTCAACTTCAATGTCTACTCTTCCATGTCAACTTCAATTTTTCAATTTCATTTCGTTAATTTCAAATCTTCAATTTCATTTTCAACGTCAATTTTTCAATTTCAATTTCAACTCTTCAATTTACACTAGCAAGTAAAAGCTAACGTCTTAGTACGACAGTAATGGTGTTTTAGAGTTATTTAAATTGAGTTATTTAAATGAAATAGAGTTATTTAAATTGAAATATCTCCTCATGAACTACTAACTTTTCGTCATACATGGGTTAGTATCTTTTTATAACGAATGTCCAGTTGCATCGATTGATGTATTAAAAAATAACTCATTCCATTTAAAAAAATATCGATGACTTTAAAATCTCATTAAAAAAATTACCTCGAAAATTTTTTCCCTTACACCGTTACATGTGGCCCTTCAAACAGTGTAACTTTGTCCTGAGAAGTTATTTGTACACCGAAAAGTAACGGAGATATTTAAGTGTTCTGTTTCTTCGGACTCACCCTGTATATTGTATATGTATACGCATTGTGAAAGTATCATCGAAATCGGTTGATGCGGGGAAAAACGTGACATTTTGAAAGATGTAAGAATCCTTAGATTTGTTGCAGTTAGAGGCCGAAATTCGTGGAAAACTGCAATTTGTACCAGTTTTAAACTTTGTAACTCGTTGCAACGTCGACCGATTTTGATGAAATTTTGAGAATGTGTTTAATTGATACAGATCTACGAAATGTGTTTTCTAAATTTTCCATATAAGCCCGCATAAAAAAGGTGCAAAATACAACTTTTAGTATTTTCTCTGCGATTAACTTGCAATTGTTGATAAAAATTTTTGTCACGTTGTATAGCGAACCAATTGTTCTAACTTCCGAAAAAAGTTCAAATCATATGTGTAAATCAAAAGTGTCCAAATATTTCGTGGGAGTCACTGTAAGTGCCCACCGTTGAAGGAATTAAAAATATCTACATATGAATACATATAATTCTAACATTTAACGTTATTACGACAAGGGTTCAAAATTATTTTATACAATTTAATCTAAACCTAGTAAATTTTAAGATAAATAAATTAACTAATTAAAGCTGAACTTAATAAAAATGAAGGCATATAAGGATAATTATATTATACTATCTATTTTTACTTCTCTCCCTTTTTGTTCGTCATCTCCAAACTTCAGCGTTTATGCAAGAAATTGTGAGATATAGTCAACAACCGGTCGCAAGCCTAGATTTCGGTTTTATTTTGTGTTTTGAAGCTACTATTTAGAGAGTGGTGCCAAGATGCACGCTCTCAGAAGAGGATCGAAAATAACTAAGCCTTTTGCTACCTTCTGGTCACTGACCGACAAGTTTTGTGACCTCCGATAATAGATTTGTAAATTTGTTTATGAAATATTTCTACGATCGTATCAATTCAAGTAAAATATTAAGTAACTATACATATAGTGGCTCACGAAAGTATTCGAACGACCTTTAAAACAGAATAACTTTTTTATAATTGTAACAAAGGACCTGATTTTTTATAATCAATTAGAAGCACTGGTTTATGAAATGATATGCAAAACAGATTTTTCAAAAATTATAATTTACAAAGTTACATGCAAAAATAAAAAGTCATTTTTTAACTTTTTTATTAAGCTCCTTAAAGAAAATTTAAAATATATGTTTTGTAGATCTATGTTAGTTATACACATGCTGAAAATTTCGTCAAAATCGATTAACATACACACGAGCTACAAGCGATTAAAAATGTTGAAAATCGTAGTTTTACACGATTTTTGATCAGTTTCTGCTTAAAATCCACAAAATCGTACATCTGTCGATGCGTGTCGTTTTTTCCTGCGTCAACCGATTTCGATGAAATTTTCAGCATGTGTATAACTAACATAGATCTACAAACCATATATTTTAAATTTTCATTAAGGGCCCTAATAAAGTTAAAAAAATGCCTTCTTTATTATATTTTTGCATGTAACTTTGTAAATTATAATTTTTTGGAAAATCTTTTTTGCATATCATTTCATAAACCAGTGCTTCTACTTGATTATAAAAAATCAGGTCGTTTGTTACAATTATAAAAAAGTTATTCTGTTTTAAAGGGCGTTCGAATACTTTCGTGAGCCACTGTATCTGCAATGTGCACAAACAAACAATTATTTGAGACGCAAACTTCGCTTTCTACGGCCGAAGACTACTTTACAAGAAACAGGTATTAGAAAAATTCAAACACAGATTCGTAAAAATAGCTGTGTAAAATACATTTACAAAATTCTATTACAAAATTCGCTAGAGTGTAGTAAGATAACAATGTTAGTAGATTCTTAGCACAAGCTTAACTTGCCCGTAAACATATTCGCAGAATTAATTTCAACTGTTCGTCACATTTCTGTAACTACAATCACAATAAAAAAAAATGGTTCAAATAAATGTTATTCAGTTTAATGAGAGATATCGCAGTAACAAGAAATAAATATATGTACTACTTCCCATTCAAAAAAATTTTGTGGGTCACCGTTTTCCCCCAAAAGTTACCCACTAAAAATGCTAAACATACTACATATAATAACAAAAATAAACAAACATACTAAAATATTAGTCCCCCTTAACCATTTAATTAAAAAAAAAAACGATGTCAATATAAAATAGATGAAATAAATAATAAATTACAAAGTGGCATTAACAAAAAGAAAAATTATTATACATACGTTTCATAGTCTATACACGTCTACGGCGTCTAGGAGTCTAGGCTATGGTTCCCCAAAATTTTTTGGTATTCTGTCTCTTAAAAAAAAACAAACGAAATTAAATTTTTACAAACCCCTGACTCCTCCTACCCTCAGATCATCCCACTACTAAATAGCTGACTAATACATTGACACATTGATCAAAAATGCAATAGCTAAACAAAATTTATAAAACCATTGATTTCTAAATCTTTTTATTTGCAAATTTATTTGCAAATGGGATATACATACAACTTTTGCTGGTTTCTGCTTGTCATTCATATATATTTCTTTTTACAAAACATCAAAATGTTTATAACTATGTGTTATTTTATAAAAAACATTATGAAGATATTTTGTAGGAACATATTCTCAAAAATGGAAGACCTATCACTGAATACAAAGCGAATTCGTACAAAATATAATAATTCTTGAAATTAAAAATCTGATTCATTAAATTGTACTAAACTTACAATCAGTTAACATGAATTTTAATTGACAGTATTTCTAACATTTTTCTATCTTCCTATTTAAATAATTTAAATGCAGAAAACTTAACTAGACTCTTAAGTAGTAATAACGTTACAAATAAATAAATAAATGCTTTTAAAATATCTATACATATAAGATAGTTATCAAAATAATTTTGATTGGCTAGAATCGCAAATTTACCATTGTGCATTAGAAAATTCTTGTCTTGTCCCGCGAGACATTTATCGAGAACAAACCAACGTGTTTGAATTTTTGACGCGACAATTACGATTATAAAAATATTCATTTAAATCTAACAAATATATTCTAATACAATTTACATTACAATATTAAACAAAAGTATTGTATTATGAATCGTAACATTCATAACATTTTTAACGATGAGGGTAATTTTAATATATACAAACCTGTAGAGAAATACACATCATTTTAATTGACTATCACACATATTACACTGACTATAAGCTGGCAGTTTGACTTAACTTTGGAATCAATTGTTTTAAAAATAGAAAATAGGGCTGCTGTTGACTTGTCAAATCTCTCAAAGGTACTCAAATACTTTACAGGTACTGATAATTCTAATTGAAACTAGTGTTAAGATTTTGACATATCGTTGTATCAATTTAAGATATACATACGTGTGCAACTTTTACAATATTTTTCGTTCACTTTCTGTATGTTGTTTCATTACCTTAAGTATCATTTGATTATTGAAACATTCACTAAATCGAATAAATCTTTAAAAAAATACACTGTAAAAAATTTTGATTTGTACATTCAAGAATCCGTTACTTTTCCCTTTTCTTTAATCTTATATTATATATATATATATATAAATTATCTTCAAACAAGGGCGCAATACAAATACCTGCAAATACCTGTGTCCTCCTATTTACCAATGTATTTCTTACAATGTGATAACAAGCAAATATTAATAAATGCAATACAAAATGACTGTGTATATAACGTACAAAATAAATTTGAACAATTTTCTTAACCCCTTGCGCTACGATCTATTTTACAGTAACAGTGATTAGAACTTCTTTGTTGTTCATAATTTCTTAGAAATAAAAAGGAAGTTTATATTGTGTACAGTACCTATGTATTCTGCAATGGCAACATAAAACCAAATAAAATTTTATTTAAATTAATAACATAAACATTGATTCTGTTCGAAGTCTCTTCATCACAAGTCTGACTTGATGTCAGTGGCGCACCCAGGGGGGGAGGGGTATGGGGCCTTGGGCCCTCCCCAAGAAAAAGGAAATGGAACACTGGAAAATTGGTCAAACTGTAGAACAGCTGCTTCCTCTTCGATTTCGATGATTTTTGGATATCTGATATATAAAACTCAACATTATGTACATATGTTAGTACAGTACATATGTACATTGGCAATTCTTGCACCAGGCCTCACAATATTTTCTGTTCAACTCGCCCTTCTCCCCCCCCCCCCCAAGATTAAATCCTGAGTGCGCCACTGCTTGATGTTATAGTGCAAGGGGTTAAATTGTGTATAAAGTATATTAAATACGAAGTTAAAGAGATTCAGAATCGGTATTGGTTAGAGCAACAACCGTAAAGAACATTTCGTCTGGATCATGAGCCATATAGTCTTTACAAACACGAGCAGCGTCTTCCAACAGTGTCTCTGGACTACTCGAACCATGAGTGATAGGCCCAGGCTTTCGCCCATCTAAAGATTGCAATATTTAATTATGTAATTAGAACACCTCAACAACATTCAGCATTATTCAATTAATTTTTGTTATCATTGACGAAACAATATTCACCTAATTCATATAAAACACCATTTTTTTGTATAAATGCTACAAAATGATGAAATACTGGTGCATCCTCGCTTGGTGCCTATGAAATATCTCTCATCACATTTTGATAATCATTTGGCAAACACAAAATCATACCTCTGTCTGCCCTACAAGTGCCATTTCTTCGTGTGTCTCACTGATTTCATTCGACGTCATTAGAAGTTCTCCAATCTCCGAGTAAGAAAGACCTTTCGCTTTATCCAAGAAATTTTTCAAGAAACCATCCTTAAGGTTTATACTGTAAAAA
Organism: Lasioglossum baleicum; assembly: GCF_051020765.1. Taxonomy (NCBI): domain Eukaryota; kingdom Metazoa; phylum Arthropoda; class Insecta; order Hymenoptera; family Halictidae; genus Lasioglossum; species Lasioglossum baleicum. Next base: position 5,667,977 of record NC_134945.1, read on the forward strand.
TATTAGATCTACATTCTAGATTCTACATTCATTTTTATGTTTGGAATTATAAACTTACGTATCTAGATTATTCGCGACACTGTGAATTAACGCAATTGTACCACACGCATTGTGAATATATTGTTTCATGTAATAAACCGATGGATCTATCGGAGTCGAAGCAGTAGTACCCTGATCTTCGACAACTTCTTCGGTAGCTTCTAACGTATTATTACCCTATAACGGTATTGATGTATAAAAGCTATAACCAACCCTAAATCAATCTAATCATATAATTCCAAACCTTTTTCCGCAAAGGATAAAGTAAAATAATGGCAACAACTGGCTTTGGAACAAGTGCCAGTAAATCTTGTTCCAATCCGTAGACGTCAACGATGCTCCATTCTTTTGGTACACCTAGTTGGTGTAAAAACTAGAAATATACATCCATCGTTAAAGTTTGTAGAGATGCAAACGATGACAAGGCCGTTTCATGTAAGAAAACAACATATTCTACTAATTTGAAGATGTTACGTGAAAATCAGAAACCCACCAACGAGTGAATATTTTAAATAATATACGTGATACGTAACAATTATTGTCGGTAAGTTGTATCAACAATTGAAAATCATAACTCACCTTCGTCATAACCTAGAACAAAGTATAGAAATATTTATATCATGTCATACGATACATGTATTTGTAATTTACAAGATAAAAAGTTTTACCTCGGGGTTTGACTCCAATGGTATCCAAAAAGCCATGATAAAGCTAGTATACTTCTTATAAAAATTATAATAACCCGGCAACGAATGGCGTTGTAAATTCTATGTTCAACTGACTATATACACCGGGCAGTGTCGCCAGAAAGTGACCGAACCAGTGCTGCCAGATGGTTGTAAGATTGCAACCAGGTACTCTCCTCCTTTTCCCCTTCCACTATCCTATTCCATCGCTTTAGGATTGAGTGGGGCAAATGGGAGACACGTTGCGCGTGCGCGATGGGGACGCAACGATGACAGATGAGATGACATGACATTTCGCAGGTTTTAGGTTATTGCCGCGTGTCGTATCGTACTCGTGTACATATACGTACTTAATGAAATAAATCATATGGTTCGTTCTAAATAGACATTCTTTATTATAAATAAAATTAATTGTAACATGTGAGAGTTTCAGTCGTGATGCGAAGTATGAATGCTTTCTTTTATATGTACAATTGAAAAAATTTTGGAATCTGTATGTATGTAGTACTGAGTTACATTCCAGTAAAATCAATAAATCATAATATATTTTAACACTGTTAACCCTCATACGCTTCTCAAAAATAGTTGCATAAAAGAGACTGGGATAATAAATTCACTCATTTTTCTTCTACACGATAAATTGACAAATTATGTTTTATTTGTAACGTTATATTTTAAAGAAATACAATAATTACATAGTATGTGAAATAAGTAAATGGGTGAATTTTACGCGGCAATAACCTAAAACCTGCGAAATGTCATGCCATTGTTGCGTCTCCATCGCGCACGCGCAACGTCTCCCATTTGCCTCACTCAATCCCTGTCGCACACGCGCAACGTGTCACATATTACTCTGGTCATCAGAGAGGGGGTACCTCATATCGGCGTGATTCCCCTCATCTGGCAGCACTGGACCACACTGGACCGAACCAGTGATGCCAGAATCACGCGTCGTGGGTTTTTTCCCCTCCGCTCGCTCAGCCGACTCGACCCCCCACTCTGACGCACCGTCGTCGCCACGCACCGTCATCTACTCTGCCGAGATACTCTGATACAGATAAGCGGACCCTACACGGTAATCAGGAATGACAGTCTGATTGAACAGTCAGACCAAGTCGGACTGTCAATCCTGACCAATCCTGACTGATCCTTACTTCAATCACGATTGACAGACTGATTATCAGATTGACAGTATTGAATGTTGAAATTTTTTAACCAATAACTAAGTCGCAATGTCTTTTAAAGAGAAAGCCTGTCAGTCTCCCCTCCACTTCCCGTGATTGAAGCTCGGATTTCCAAATATCTGGAAATCCGTCAGTCCATTTCATCAGTACATCAGTATTAATCTTTCACGATCAATCCGAATGTCAATCTTCGACAAAACTGTCATTCCGATTGACCGTGTAGGGTCCGCTTTACGTTCGTGTGTAGCGCGTGCGCAGTAGAAGCAACGTGGCGACGACAGTGCGTCATAGTGGGGGGTCGAGTCGGCTGAACGAGCGGAGGGGAAAAAACCCACGACCCATGATTCTGGCATCACTGGACCGAACCGTCACTCGAGGGCACTGATGCCAAGCAGGGGGTGTAAGCTGCAATGGAAATAGGTGGTCCAGTATATGTAGTTCGGCCCTAGCAGGCCCTGGTACTGAGGTGGCGTTGATGGCATGCCAGCGCATGCGCACTGATCATGAACGACGTGACGTCACCAAGCGGAAGCCAACCACAGCCAAGGAAATAGTTGGTCCAGTATATGTAGTTCGACCCTAGTACTGAGGTGGCGTTGGTGTCGCTGCAGTTTTTGCGATACATATACCAAAATTTTCAATGCTTTTATAAGATCGTCGGTGGGCCAATCAGCTAAAGAGTTGGACTACCAAGCGGTAGACCGAGGTTCGAATCCTGTTGGGGTAAACAGTTTTTTTTACAACCGTCTACCGCTTTATATCTATATATACTGCCATTAGTTCGGCCCAGTTCGGCCCTACTACTGAGGTGGCGCTGAAATACTGGCCACTTCTTTAAGGGGGTAGTCTACCCTCGATTTGTAACTAGAAAATTACTAGAATCTTACTAGATTTTGGGTCGAAAATATGGGTTTGCGGCCAGACGTTGATTGACCTTATTAGAACAAATTGTGGGCTGTGTGAGGGCTCATTCGAAAGAGGAAGGTTAGACGCAGCGCGCTTTTCTCACGAGGTTAACGAGATTATGTTTATATCTAATAATATGATGGCCCAAAGTAGAGAAAAAATCTAGGAAAAAATCCCGCAGATTTCAATGCATTTTCTGTCTCTAATAGACTTTTTTGGCTTATGAGATGAGAAAGGCGCGCTGCGTTGAACCTTCCTCTTTCGAATGAGCCCTCACACAGCCCACAATTTGTTCTAATAGGGTCAATCAACGTCTGGGCGCAGATCCATGTTTCGACCCATTTTTCTAGTAGGATTCTAGTTATTTGCTAGATATTTGCTATTTACTAGAATCTTACTAGAAAAATGGGTCGAAACATGGATCTGCGCCCAGACGTTGATTGACCCTATTAGAACAAATTGTGGGCTGTGTGAGGGCTCATTCGAAAGAGGAAGGTTCAACGCAGCGCGCCTTTCTCATCTCATAAGCCAAAAAAGTCTATTAGAGACAGAAAATGCATTGAAATCTGCGGGATTTTTTCCTAGATTTTTTCTCTACTTTGGGCCATCATATTATTAGATATAAACATAATCTCGTTAACCTCGTGAGAAAAGCGCGCTGCGTTGAACCTTCCTCTTTCGAATGAGCCCTCACACAGCCCACAATTTGTTCTAATAAGGTCAATCAACGTCTGGAGGCAAACCCATATTTTCGACCCAAAATCTAGTAAGATTCTAGTTCCTTTCTAGTTACAAATCGAGGGTAGACTAGCCCCTTAAGGGGCTAGTCTACCCTCGATTTGTAACTAGAAAATTACTAGAATCTTACTAGATTTTGGGTCGAAAATATGGGTTTCGTACTAAACGTTGTTTGACCTTATTAGAACAAATTGTGGGCTGTGTGAGGGCTCATTCGAAAGAGGAAGAATAGACGCAGCGCGCTTTTCTCACGAGGTTAACGAGATTATGTTAATAACTAATAATATGATGGCCCAAAGTCGAGAAAAAATCTAGGAAAAAATCCCGCAGATTTCAATGCATTTTCTGTCTCTAATAGACTTTTTTGACTTATGAGATGAGAAAAGCGCGCTGCGTTGAACCTTCCTCTTTCGAATGAGCCCTCACACAGCTCAAAATATGCTCGTATAAGGTCAAACAACGTTTAGTTCCGAACCCATTCTTTCTAGTAAGATTCTAGTTATTTGCTAGATATTTGCTATTTACTAGAATCTTACTAGATTTTGGGTCGAAAAAATGGGTTCGGAACTAAACGTTGTTTGACCTTATACGAGCATATTTTGAGCTGTGTGAGGGCTCATTCGAAAGAGGAAGGTTCAACGCAGCGCGCTTTTCTCATCTCATAAGTCAAAAGAGTCTATTAGAGACAGAAAATGCATTGAAATCTGCGGGATTTTTTCCTAGATTTTTTCTCGACTTTGGGCCATCATATTATTAGTTATTAACATAATCTCGTTAACCTCGTGAGAAAAGCGCGCTGCGTCTAACCTTCCTCTTTCGAATGAGCCCTCACACAGCCCACAATTTGTTCTAATAAGGTCAAACAACGTTTAGTACGAAACCCATATTTTCGACCCAAAATCTAGTAAGATTCTAGTAATTTTCTAGTTACAAATCGAGGGTAGACTAGCCCCTTAACACGGCAGCTTGCACCCCCTGATGCCAAGGCTGTGGTACTATGGTACTAAACCATACCCCCACCATAGCCTACTATTGCCCCTACGTTGTTTTCCAACGCGCCCGCGCGCTACACTCACCAGCGTACATTTAGAACGACCCACATGATTCATTTCATTAAGTAGGTACATGTACATAATAGGTACGATACGATACGCGGCAATAACCTAAAACCTGCGAAATGTCAGTCGTTGTTGCGTCTCCATGGTCTCCATCCCGCACGCGCAACGTGTCACATATTACTCTGGTCATCAGAGAGGGGGTACCTTGTATTCCCCTCGAGCAGTGATGCCAAGGCTGTGGTACTGTGGTACTAAACCATACCCCCACCATAGCCTACTATTGCCCCTACGTTGTTTTCCAACGCGCCCGCGGTGAGTGTAGCGCGTGGGCGTATTGGAAAGGATACGTAGGGGCAGTAGTAGGCTATGGTGGGGGTATGGTTTAGTACCACAGTACCACAGCCTTGGCATCACTGTTCTACAGTTCCCGTTAGTGATGGGCACCATCGACTAAAAACTATCGACTAAATCGATAGTATTCAACTACTATTTTCAGTCGACTGATTTTTTAAACTATCGACTGAATTTAGTAATGGTGGGGTTACTATTTTCAGTCGACTGTTTACACGTCGCCATCTTGAAATTTCAAATGTCAGTGTCAGACGATGAAACGAAAAGGTTAGAAATACATAATTATGACAGGACGTGCAAATATGCAAGTAATGAAATATGTAATAGATATTTCAATACTTTAATTCATATTGGATGTTAAAATCTTATTGCTATTTATGCAATATAAACTATATATGCGATATAAATAAATTGTGTACATTTATATTTATAACATAGTGTATGAATTTATTATTAAATAAAGACAAAATCATTCAATCACGAAATTTAATATCTCTGTACTGTCCCATACTGTCCTACTATTCATTTAACTAGCGAACATCGAGAATAAGAGTAAATACGAGAATAACCTGTAAACGACTGAAAACTATCGACTAAATTCAGTTACTGAATCAGTCGCTTAAAACTATCGAGCTATTGGTTGAATTTTAACGGCGGGTGTTTTGAATAAATTTTATAAGATTTACTATCAAATACATTCACTCATTAGCGATATCGAATTATTAAAAATTATTTTTATTATTATTAATTATTTAATTATTGTCTGGTATATTTACCCCAATTTACTCTTACTGTGCCTATAATACTGAGTGAGCACTGCAGTACAATGCTATAAGAGTGAGTGAGAAATGAGATCTATACGTAGGCATAGACTATAGCCCGCAATCTAGACGTATAACCACTAAAACGAAATTTCAGTCGACTAAAAACTATCGACTAAATATTCGATAGTATGTAGTAACTAAATAGTAATTAGTCGATAGTTGAATTTAGTCGATAATGCCCATCACTAGTTCCCGTTCCCGGAAACCAAAACGTCAAGGCGGAGGCGTCGACATTCCCCCTCCAGCCTCCAGCAGACGCCTTTACCGTGGAGAAGGGGACGCGCTAGTATGGGCATTATCGACTAAATTTAACTATCGACTAATTACTATTTAGTTACTACATACTATCGAATATTTAGTCGATAGTTTTTAGTCGACTGAAATTTCGTTTTAGTGGTTATACGTCTAGATTGCGGGCTATAGTCTATGCCTACGTATAGATCTCATTTCTCACTCACTCTTACAGCATTGTACTGCAGTGCTCACTTAGTATTATAGGCACAGTAAGAGTAAATTGGGGTAAATATACCAGACAATAATTAAATAATTAATAATAATAAAAATAATTTTTAATAATTCGATATCGCTAATGAGTGAATGTATTTGATAGTAAATCTTATAAAATTTATTCAAAACATCCGCCGTTAAAATTCAACCAATAGCTCGATAGTTTAAGCGACTGATTCAGTAACTGAATTTAGTCGATAGTTTTCAGTCGTTTACAGGTTATTCTCGTATTTACTCTTATTCTCGATGTTCGCTTGTTAAATGAATAGTAGGACAGTATGGGACAGTACAGAGATATTAAATTTCGTGATTGAATGATTTTGTCTTTATTTAATAATAAATTCATACACTACGTTATAAATATAAATGTACACAATTTATTTATATCACATATATAGTTTATATTGCATAAATAGCAATAAGATTTTAACATCCAATATGAATTAAAGTATTGAAATATCTTTTACATATTTCATTACTTGCATATTTGCACGTCCTGTCATAATTATGTATTTCTAACCTTTTCGTTTCATCGTCTGACACTGACATTTGAAATTTCAAGATGGCGACGTGTAAACAGTCGACTGAAAATAGTAACCCCACCACTACTAAATTCAGTCGATAGTTTAAAAAATCAGTCGACTGAAAATAGTAATTGAATACTATCGATTTAGTCGATAGTTTTTAGTCGATGGTGCCCATCACTAGGACGCGCTCCTCGGTGTCACGGTATAGTGTTGCCCCTAGTCTAATTTTTAGCCTGGATCAGATCCAATTAGATCCTACATCATCTTTAGCACGAGATACCACAGACGAGATACAGGCACTCTAGGGCTGCAGGCGAGCTGTGATGTCGCTCTATCGAAACCAGCGCCATCCTAGTTATTATTAGAGTCACGTTACCGCGAGTATTTGAATGCCGGAATAAGTAGGAACCCATTTAAGGGGGTAGTATACCCTCGATTTGTAACTAGAAAGGAACTAGAATCTCACTAGAAAAATGGCTCGAAACATGGGTTTGCGCGCTGTCGGTTTTCGTCCTTATTTGAGCTAATTGTGGGCTGGATGAGGGCTTATTCTAAAGAGGAAGGTTAAACACACTGCGCTCTGGTTACGAGGTTAACGAGATTATGTTTATAACTAATAATATGAGGGCCGAAAGTAGAGAAAAAGTCTAGGAAAATAACCAGCAGATTTCAATGCATTTTTCTGTCTCCAAAAGACTTTATGACTTATGAGATAACCAGAGCGCAGCGCGTTGAACCTTCCTCTTTAGAATGAGCACTCACCCAGCCCAAACTTTGCTCAAATAAGGACAAAAACCTACAGCGCGCAGACCCAGGTTTCGGACCCAAAATCTAGTAAGATCCTAGTAAATAGCAAATATCTAGCAAATAACTAGAATCTTACCAGATTTTCGATCGAAAAAGTGGGTCTGTGCGCTGTCGGTTTTTGTCCTTATTTGAGCAAAGTTTGGGCTGGGTGAGGGCTCATTCTAAAGAGGAAGGTTCAACGCGCTGCGCTCTGGTTATCTCATAAGTCATAAAGTCTTTTGGAGACAGAAAAATGCATTGAAATCTGCTGGTTATTTTCCTAGACTTTTTCTCTACTTTCGGCCCTCATATTATTAGTTATAAACATAATCTCGTTAACCTCGTAACCAGAGCGCAGTGTGTTTAACCTTCCTCTTTAGAATAAGCCCTCACTCAGCCCAAACTTTGCTCAAATAAGGACGAAAACCGACAGCGCGCAAACCCATGTTTCGAGCCATTTTTCTAGTAAGATTCTAGTTCCTTTCTAGTTACAAATCGAGGGTAGACTACCCCCTTAAGGGGCTAGTCTACCCTCGATTTGGAACTAGAAAGGAACTAGAATCTTACTAGATTTTGGGTCGAAAATATGGGTTTGCCTCCAGACGTTGATTGACCTTATTAGAACAAATTGTGGGCTGTGTGAGGGCTCATTCGAAAGAGGAAGGTTAGACGCAGCGCGCTTTTCTCACGAGGTTAACGAGATTACGTTTATATCTAATAATATGATGGCCCAAAGTCGAGAAAAAATCTAGGAAAAAATCCCGCAGATTTCAATGCATTTTCTGTCTCTAATAGACTTTTTTGGCTTATGAGATGAGAAAGGCGCGCTGCGTTGAACCTTCCTCTTTCGAATGAGCCCTCACACAGCCCACAATTTGTTCTAATAGGGTCAATCAACGTCTGGGCGCAGATCCATGTTTCGACCCATTTTTCTAGTAGGATTCTAGTAAATAGCAAATATCTAGCAAATAACTAGAATCCTACTAGAAAAATGGGTCGAAACATGGATCTGCGCCCAGACGTTGATTGACCCTATTAGAACAAATTGTGGGCTGTGTGAGGGCTCATTCGAAAGAGGAAGGTTCAACGCAGCGCGCCTTTCTCATCTCATAAGCCAAAAAAGTCTATTAGAGACAGAAAATGCATTGAAATCTGCGGGATTTTTTCCTAGATTTTTTCTCGACTTTGGGCCATCATATTATTAGATATAAACGTAATCTCGTTAACCTCGTGAGAAAAGCGCGCTGCGTCTAACCTTCCTCTTTCGAATGAGCCCTCACACAGCCCACAATTTGTTCTAATAAGGTCAATCAACGTCTGGAGGCAAACCCATATTTTCGACCCAAAATCTAGTAAGATTCTAGTTCCTTTCTAGTTCCAAATCGAGGGTAGACTACCCCCTTAAGGGGGTAGTCTACCCTCGATTTGTAACTAGAAAGGAACTAGAATCTTACTAGAAAAATGGCTCGAAACATGGGTTTGCGCGCTGTCGGTTTTCGTCCTTATTTGAGCAAAGTTTGGGCTGAGTGAGGGCTTATTCTAAAGAGGAAGGTTAAACACACTGCGCTCTGGTTACGAGGTTAACGAGATTATGTTTATAACTAATAATATGAGGGCCGAAAGTAGAGAAAAAGTCTAGGAAAATAACCAGCAGATTTCAATGCATTTTTCTGTCTCCAAAAGACTTATGAGATAACCAGAGCGCAGCGCGTTGAACCTTCCTCTTTAGAATGAGCCCTCACCCAGCCCAAACTTTGCTCAAATAAGGACAAAAACCGACAGCGCGCAGACCCACTTTTTCGATCGAAAATCTGGTAAGATTCTAGTTATTTGCTAGATATTTGCTATTTACTAGGATCTTACTAGATTTTGCGTCCGAAAAAGTGGGTCTGCGCGCTGTCGGTTTTTGTCTTTATTTGAGCAAAGTTTGGGCTGTGTGAGGGCTCATTCTAAAGAGGAAGGTTCAACACGCTGCGCCCTGGTCATCTCATAAGTCATAAAGTCTTTTGGAGACAGAAAAATGCATTGAAATCTGCTGGTTTTTTTTCCTAGATTTTTTCTCTACTTTGGACACTAATATTATTAGTTATAAACATAATCTCGTTGACCTCGTAACCAGGGCGCAGTGTGTTTAACCTTCCTCTTTAGAATAAGCCCTCGCTCAGCCCAAAATTTTCTGAAATAAGGACGAAAACCGACAGCGCGCAAACCCATATTTTCGACCCAAAATCTAGTAAGATTCTAGTTCCTTTCTAGTTACAAATCGAGGGTAGACTAGCCCCCTCGATTTGGAACTAGAAAATTACTAGAATCTTACTAGATTTTGGGTCGAAAATATGGGTTTCGTACTAAACGTTGTTTGACCTTATTAGAACAAATTGTGGGCTGTGTGAGGGCTCATTCGAAAGAGGAAGAATAGACGCAGCGCGCTTTTCTCACGAGGTTAACGAGATTATGTTAATAACTAATAATATGATGGCCCAAAGTCGAGAAAAAATCTAGGAAAAAATCCCGCAGATTTCAATGCATTTTCTGTCTCTAATAGACTTTTTTGACTTATGAGATGAGAAAAGCGCGCTGCGTTGAACCTTCCTCTTTCGAATGAGCCCTCACACAGCTCAAAATATGCTCGTATAAGGTCAAACAACGTTTAGTTCCGAACCCATTCTTTCTAGTAAGATTCTAGTTATTTGCTAGATATTTGCTATTTACTAGAATCTTACTAGATTTTGGGTCGAAAAAATGGGTTCGGAACTAAACGTTGTTTGACCTTATACGAGCATATTTTGAGCTGTGTGAGGGCTCATTCGAAAGAGGAAGGTTCAACGCAGCGCGCTTTTCTCATCTCATAAGTCAAAAGAGTCTATTAGAGACAGAAAATGCATTGAAATCTGCGGGATTTTTTCCTAGATTTTTTCTCGACTTTGGGCCATCATATTATTAGTTATTAACATAATCTCGTTAACCTCGTGAGAAAAGCGCGCTGCGTCTAACCTTCCTCTTTCGAATGAGCCCTCACACAGCCCACAATTTGTTCTAATAAGGTCAAACAACGTTTAGTACGAAACCCATATTTTCGACCCAAAATCTAGTAAGATTCTAGTAATTTTCTAGTTACAAATCGAGGGTAGACTAGCCCCTTAAGGGGGTAGTCCACCCTCGATTTGTAACTAGAAAATACCTAGAATATTACTAGAAAAATGGCTCGAAACATGGGTTTGCTGGTTTTCAGTTGGTGTCCTTATTTGAGCAAATTTTGGGCTGGGTGAGGGCTCATTCGAAAGAGGAAGGTTCACCGCAGGGGGCTCTGGTCATGAGGTTAACGAGAATATGTTTATATCTAATAATATTAGTGTCCAAAGTAGAGTAAACATCTAGGAAAAAAAACCAGCAGATTTCAATGCATTTTTCTGTCTCCAAAAGTCTTTTTGGCTGATGGGATGACCAGAGCCCCCTGCGGTGAACCTTCCTCTTTCGAATGAGCCCTCACCCAGCCCAAAATTTGCTCAAATGAGGACACTAACTGAAAACCAGCAAACCCATGTTTCGAGCCATTTTTCTAGTAAGATTCTAGTTATTTGCTAGATATTTGCTATTTACTAGGATCTTACTAGATTTTGGGTCGAAAACATGGGTTTGCTGGTTTTCAGTTAGTGTCCTTATTTGAGCAAATTTTGGGCTGTGTGAGGGCTCATTCGAAAGAGGAAGGTTCACCGCATGGGGCTCTGGTCATCCCATTAGTCAAAAAGTCTTTTGGAGACAGAAAAATGCATTGAAATCTGCTAGTTTTTTTCCTAGATGTTTACTCTACTTTGGACACTAATATTATTAGATATAAACATATTCTCGTTAACCTCATGACCAGAGCCCCCTGCGGTGAACCTTCCTCTTTCGAATGAGCCCTCACCCAGCCCAAAATTTGCTCAAATAAGGACACTAACTGAAAACCAGCAAACCCATGTTTCGAGCCATTTTTCTAGTAATATTCTAGGTATTTTCTAGTTACAAATCCAGGGTATACTACCCCCTTAAGGGGCTAGTCTACCCTCGATTTGTAACTAGAAAGGAACTAGAATCTTACTAGAAAAATGGCTCGAAACATGGGTTTGCGCGCTGTCGGTTTTCGTCCTTATTTGAGCAAAGTTTGGGCTGAGTGAGGGCTTATTCTAAAGAGGAAGGTTAAACACACTGCGCTCTGGTTACGAGGTTAACGAGATTATGTTTATAACTAATAATATGAGGGCCGAAAGTAGAGAAAAAGTCTAGGAAAATAACCAGCAGATTTCAATGCATTTTTCTGTCTCCAAAAGACTTTATGACTTATGAGATAACCAGAGCGCAGCGCGTTGAACCTTCCTCTTTAGAATGAGCCCTCACCCAGCCCAAACTTTGCTCAAATAAGGACAAAAACCTACAGCGCGCAGACCCAGGTTTCGGACCCAAAATCTAGTAAGATCCTAGTAAATAGCAAATATCTAGCAAATAACTAGAATCTTACCAGATTTTCGATCGAAAAAGTGGGTCTGCGCGCTGTCGGTTTTTGTCCTTATTTGAGCAAAGTTTGGACTGTGTGAGGGCTCATTCTAAAGAGGAAGGTTCAACGCGCTGCGCCCTGGTCATCTCATAAGTCATAAAGTCTTTTGGAGACAGAAAAATGCATTGAAATGTGCTGGTTTTTTTTCCTAGATTTTTTCTCTACTTTGGACACTAATATTATTAGTTATAAACATAATCTCGTTAACCTCGTAACCAGGGCGCAGTGTGTTTAACCTTCCTCTTTAGGATAAGCCCTCATCCAGCCCACAATTAGCTCAAATAAGGACGAAAACCGACAGCGCGCAAACCCATGTTTCGAGCCATTTTTCTAGTAAGATTCTAGTTCCTTTCTAGTTACAAATCGAGGGTGGACTACCCCCTTAAGGGGGTAGTCTACCCTCGATTTGTAACTAGAAAGGGACTAGAATCTTACTAGAAAAATGGCTCGAAACGTGGGTTTGCGCGAATCGGTTGTTTGTCCTTATTTGAGCTAATTGTGGGCTGGGTGAGGGCTCATTCGAAAGAGGAAGGTTCATCACACACGGGTCTGGTCATGATTTTAACGAGATTATGTTTATATCTAATAATATGAGTGTCCAAAGTAGAGTAAAAATCTAGGAAAAAAACCAGCAGATTTCAATGCATTTTTCTGTCTCCAAAAGACTTTTTGACTTATATTATGACCAGACCCGTGTGTGATGAACCATCCTCTCTAGAATGAGCCCTTATCCAGCCCAAAATCTGCTCAAATAAGGACAAACAACCGATTCGCGCAGACCCACTTTTTCGATCGAAAATCTAGTAAGATTCTAGTTATTTGCTAGATATTTGCGATTTACTAGAATCTTACTAGATTTTCGATCGAAAAAGTGGGTCTGCGCGAATCGGTTGTTTGTCCTTATTTGAGCAGATTTTGGGCTGGGTGAGGGCTCATTCTAAAGAGGATGGTTCATCACACACGGGTCTGGTCATAATATAAGTCAAAAAGTCTTTTGGGGACAGAAAAATGCATTGAAATCTGCTGGTTTTTTTCCTAGATTTTTACTCTACTTTGGACACTCATATTATTAGATATAAACATAATCTCGTTAAAATCATGACCAGACCCGTGTGTGATGAACCTTCCTCTTTCGAATGAGCCCTCACCCAGCCCACAATTAGCACAAATAAGGACAAACAACCGATTCGCGCAAACCCACGTTTCGAGCCATTTTTCTAGTAAAATTCTAGTAATTTTCTAGTTACAAATCGAGGGTATACTACCCCCTTAATTGTAATCTCGTAGATATGTAGCTAGGAAATATTGCGATAAAGTTAGAAGGTTACTCGAGTAGGGAAAACACAGGAGAGGAAGGCCATCTGCAACCCATAAAGGAGCGGAAACAGTTCGACGGGACTAGGACCCCTTCAATGAAGAATGGCAAGGGAAAGCAGACCCGAGGACAACTCTCCAGCTATCGTCAAGGACTTCAACCCATAAATTTGCTGCCTTGAACAAAGGACCATTTTAGGAGCAATCGAGCAGCGACGGTCAAGTACCCCTAGTAGCATTTACGGTTGGCCAACGGTGGCCAACGGTTGGGAGTTTGTTGGGGAATGGTGGGGCATGGTTAGTGGTTTTAACATCGCCGGTTGGCACCGCGGTTAAGGGTACGCCTACAGTGGAGCCGTTTTCGTCCTACGTCCTACAACCGACCACACAGACGAGAGTTTCGAGCGCCTCGAGAGGCATGTGTTGGTGCCAGTACGGCCGACTTTGCCGGAAAATGTGCGTACAGTGGGCCCGTCGTCTGACGAAATGGTCAAAATCACGGGGAGCCGAACCTTTTTCAGGTACTTCGAGAAGGGTAACAATGGACAAACCCCATGGGGCCTCGCCGTCTGACGACGTAGGAGGAAAATCAAATAATTTCAATTTTCGTCCGGCGTAGGACGAAACAGCGTTCACTTCAAATAATTTTCATGTCGCCAATTTTGAAGTATCCGTATTTTTAAAAACGGGGGCCGTAAAGAGGACACTTGGGGCTATATTATCATAATCTTTTTTTTCAATTTTCTGGCGGTATGATAGCAATGCGCCTGTTTAAAAAACAATTGCAAAATAAACTATGAAAACAAATATTTTTTCAACTGAAATCATTTTTATTAAATACTCTTATGGTTACACTATGATATAATTTAATGAAAAACTTGTGACTTTGGGTATTCGGATAGTTTTTTCATATTTTCTTAGTTTTAAAAATCTTAATATTAATAAATGTGGATTCGAAATAATCGTTTATCTCGCACTTTCTAAAACCATTGTGACCTTATTTGTGGAAAAGTAACATAAAGTCGCAAATTTTTGGATTATAACCAAATAAAAATCGGTGGCACCATAGGGTCTTCATAATATGTATACAAAAAAAATTAATGATTAGCTTTGCATTTTTTATAATTTAAAGTAATGTACTCACCGCACTGAGTAATATCTACACTATGAAACTTTCGAAAATCAAGGAGTGCATATACGCAAAAACAACAAAGAAATGAGACAAAATTTTTTCCTTCAAATGTATGTCACAGTTCTTTCCAATGTCAGTGTTTGGGTTAGGTTCTATTACAATCTATGATCGATGCATTAATACTGTAATGTATTTCAATACACATAGATTTTTAAAAATGACATAATAAACGAATTATTGCCATGTTTTGGGGATTTTGCACCACTGTACGACGTACGATAGCGTAGCGGCTGTAAAACATTGGGCATGCAAATGGTCGGGTCATTATTGGGCGATCGACAGCGAAGCTATTTTCCAGAAAGCTGTTTTTAACGCGTCCTACTCATAATGTTTTACTGTAAAGTACTTTTTAATTTAACACAAGTCAACACGTCATGTCCGATAAAGTGTCGACTTCCAGCTCAATAGTAATGACCTGTCATAAACCTCTCCATAGAGAACAGCCTCGGGAACGGCACATAAACAAATCGAGCCTATCATTGCTAGGTCTGCCTATCTGCCACCACAGCCGCGCCCGTAGTCCCAATGTTTTGACTTCGACGCTGCACGCTACATGGTATGTGTGGCCGCTGTAGCCAATATTTCGTCGACAGCCGAAAATGCGTGTGAAACGAGGTCTGCCTCCTCCGCTCTGATCCAATCGGCCGCTCATTCGTTCCTAGAGACACGTCACCGTAGTCCTGCCTGGGACCCTTCCTCTCACGCTCGCATCAATACAATGTCACCAGTTCGGACCCATACGAGATGGCGCCTTGCCACCCCGACAATCGCGTAGTAGTGGGCGGTAACGGTGTAATATCTTAAGGGGGTAGTCTACCCTCGATTTGTAACTAGAAAATTACTAAAATCTTACTAGATTTTGGGTCGAAAATATGGGTTTCGTACTAAACGTTGTTTGACCTTATTAGAACAAATTGTGGGCTGTGTGAGGGCTCATTCGAAAGAGGAAGAATAGACGCAGCGCGCTTTTCTCACGAGGTTAACGAGATTATGTTAATAACTAATAATATGATGGCCCAAAGTCGAGAAAAAATCTAGGAAAAAATCCCGCAGATTTCAATGCATTTTCTGTCTCTAATAGACTTTTTTGACTTATGAGATGAGAAAAGCGCGCTGCGTTGAACCTTCCTCTTTAGAATGAGCCCTCACACAGCTCAAAATATGCTCGTATAAGGTCAAACAACGTTTAGTTCCGAACCCATTCTTTCTAGTAAGATTCTAGTTATTTGCTAGATATTTGCTATTTACTAGAATCTTACTAGATTTTGGGTTGAAAAAATGGGTTCGGAACTAAACGTTGTTTGACCTTATACGAGCATATTTTGAGCTGTGTGAGGGCTCATTCGAAAGAGGAAGGTTCAACGCAGCGCGCTTTTCTCATCTCATAAGTCAAAAAAGTCTATTAGAGACAGAAAATGCATTGAAATCTGCGGGATTTTTTCCTAGATTTTTTCTCGACTTTGGGCCATCATATTATTAGTTATTAACATAATCTTGTTAACCTCGTGAGAAAAGCGCGCTGCGTCTATTCTTCCTCTTTCGAATGAGCCCTCACACAGCCCACAATTTGTTCTAATAAGGTCAAACAACGTTTAGTACGAAACCCATATTTTCGACCCAAAATCTAGTAAGATTCTAGTAATTTTCTAGTTACAAATCGAGGGTAGACTAGCCCCTTAAGGGGGTAGTCCACCCTGGATTTGTAACTAGAAAATACCTAGAATATTACTAGAAAAATGGCTCGAAACATGGGTTTGCTGGTTTTCAGTTAGTGTCCTCATTTGAGCAAATTTTGGGCTGGGTGAGGGCTCATTCGAAAGAGGAAGGTTCACCGCAGGGGGCTCTGGTCATGAGGTTAACGAGAATATGTTTATATCTAATAATATTAGTGTCCAAAGTAGAGTAAACATCTAGGAAAAAAAACCAGCAGATTTCAATGCATTTTTCTGTCTCCAAAAGACTTTTTGACTGATGTGATGACCAGAGCCCCCTGCGGTGAACCTTCCTCTTTCGAATGAGCCCTCACCCAGCCCAAAATTTGCTCAAATAAGGACACTAACTGAAAACCAGCAAACCCATGTTTCGAGCCATTTTTCTAGTAAGATTCTAGTTATTTGCTAGATATTTGCTATTTACTAGGATCTTACTAGATTTTGGGTCGAAAACATGGGTTTCCTGGTTTTCAGTTAGTGTCCTTATTTGAGCAAATTTTGGGCTGGGTGAGGGCTCATTCGAAAGAGGAAGGTTCACCGCATGGGGCTCTGGTCATCCCATCAGTCAAAAAGTCTTTTGGAGACAGAAAAATGCATTGAAATCTGCTGGTTTTTTTCCTAGATTTTTACTCTACTTTGGACACTAATATTATTAGATATAAACATATTCTCGTTAACCTCATGACCAGAGCCCCCTGCGGTGAACCTTCCTCTTTCGAATGAGCCCTCACCCAGCCCAAAATTTGCTCAAATAAGGACACTAACTGAAAACCAGCAAACCCATATTTTCGACCCAAAATCTAGTAAGATTCTAGTAATTTTCTAGTTACAAATCGAGGGTAGACTACCCCCTTAAGGGGGTAGTCTACCCTCGATTTGTAACTAGAAAGGAACTAGAATCTTACTAGAAAAATGGCTCGAAACATGGGTTTGCGCGCTGTCGGTTTTCGTCCTTATTTGAGCTAATTGTGGGCTGGATGAGGGCTTATTCTAAAGAGGAAGGTTAAACACACTGCGCCCTGGTTACGAGGTTAACGAGATTATGTTTATAACTAATAATATGAGGGCCCAAAGTAGAGAAAAAATCTAGGAAAAAAAACCAGCACATTTCAATGCATTTTTCTGTTTCCAAAAGACTTTATGACTTATGAGATGACCAGGGCGCAGCGCGTTGAACCTTCCTCTTTAGAATGAGCTCTCACACAGCCCAAACTTTGCTCGAATAAGGACAAAAACCGACAGCGCGCAGACCCACTTTTTCGGACCCAAAATCTAGTAAGATCCTAGTAAATAGCAAATATCTAGCAAATAACTAGAATCTTACCAGATTTTCGATCGAAAAAGTGGGTCTGCGCGCTGTCGGTTTTTGTCCTTATTTGAGCAAAGTTTGGGCTGTGTGAGGGCTCATTCTAAAGAGGAAGGTTCAACGCGCTGCGCCCTGGTCATCTCATAAGTCATAAAGTCTTTTGGAGACAGAAAAATGCATTGAAATGTGCTGGTTTTTTTTCCTAGATTTTTTCTCTACTTTGGGCCCTCATATTATTAGTTATAAACATAATCTCGTTAACCTCGTAACCAGGGCGCAGTGTGTTTAACCTTCCTCTTTAGAATAAGCCCTCACTCAGCCCAAACTTTGCTCAAATAAGGACGAAAACCGACAGCGCGCAAACCCATGTTTCGAGCCATTTTTCTAGTAAGATTCTAGTTCCTTTCTAGTTACAAATCGAGGGTAGACTAGCCCCCCACTCAGAGTTTTGCTAATTCAATTACAGAATTGAATTACATTGTATTTCAATTATATAGTAATTCGGGCATTGTATTGGACTACTTGTTGGACATAAACAAATTGAAAATGTTTTTTCACTACATGAAAGGTGTCCCATCTCTACTTGGCCAAAAGTGTCTTCCAAGTGGAAGACAGATAAAAGAGTCACTGCACATGGTGTGCGGGTTTGACGGGAAACCCCAAGATGATTAGCTGCAGCCCAAAACTGACCGTAGAGGTCTGCAAGGTTTATAGCACATAATTGCTATTGAGGTATAGGGAGATGTCCGAGTTTTTCTTCGTGGCTCCGACAATAAAGTAATAACGAAGTAAATGGATTTAAGAGAGGTTTTCTCTCAAAAATTGCAATTTGAATTTTTTTGCTTACGATTGATCTATGTAAATCGCAGTTTCTTCTAATTGTTTTAATTTTTAATTATTTTCGAGTATCCATACTTCCATGAGAGTTAATCTACATATACATATACAATTAGTGCACATGAATCTTTCCATGCGAGATAGGACTACTGTTTCGAATTTTGTTCAAATTTGAATATGTTGCAGTCTTTAGCAAAATATAAACGTATCTCGAAGAATTCTTTGAAATCTTGAAAACTGTTGGTTTTACGGACGTGTAATATGAGTTGTGTGTCACAAGTTTTTCATTAAATTATAACGGCTAAACTAGCAAATTGATGAAACTTAGTTTTGGTTACTCATAGTGATCAGAGTATTTAATAAAAATTATTTCAGTTCAGAAAATATTTGTTTTCATAGTTTATTTTGCAATTGTTTTAAACAGGTGCATTGCTATGAAAGCACCAGAAAATAAAAAAAATAAAAATAATGATAATATAGCCCCAAGTGTCCTCTTTACGGCCCCGTTTTTAAAAATACGGATACTTCAAAATTGGCGACATGAAAATTATTTGAAGTGAACGCTGCACCGAAATATTGTATGGTGCAAGGGCCGTCCTGTCGGTTGATGCAGGACGAAACTAGAAGGGCCTCTCACAGACGGGCCTACCTGGGCCTACCCACACATTTGAAATGTCTGCCAGACGGCTCTGACGTCACCATGTCTGTCGGTCGTAGGATGCACTGTAGGCGCACCCTAAGGCGTCCGACTACGGAGCGGATACTCTGGGGTTCGAATCCTGTCGATAGTGGTTTTTTGGGTCCCCCGAGTGGGGGGACGGGGACTGGGGGGAGGGCACGGGGAGTGTTCCCCTCCCCGCGTCAACTTATGCCTCCCCCCCCCCCCCCGGGGGGGCTGGGGTTCCGTTAGCGGTGCGGGGTGTTCGCGCCCCGCGCCGTCGTGTGCCCCCGCGTAGGGGAGCGGTGGATGGAGGGGCCGGGGGACTGAGCTGACCCCGGTCCCCGGGGGGGAGTAAATCTCCCCCCGAGTTGGCCCGGCACCCCGAGACGATAGTGGAGGGGTGCCGGCCACCCCCCGGACGCTAGTTCCGGGGGAGGGCGCGTGGGGGGTGGGGTGGGGAGGGTCGGGGCGTCCGGATGCGCCTCCGACGACCCTTTCTTACCGGTGTCGGCGCCTTCCTGCCTTGGCCGGGCGAGGACCCTCGGGTCCACCGCTCGAGCAGGGCAGACAGGCTCCGGGAGCTGTGGGTGGACCGAGCTGGGGCTCGGGAAGCCCAATCCGAAGGCACCAGGGATGGGGACACCGGGCGGGTCCCTCCGCCCGGGCTCCGGTTAGAGCAGGCATGGGGGGAGCTAACCCCTCCCCTCGGGACGCATGTGAGCTGGGAAGTGTCCTGTTGAATACTCGCGTGATCCAGGCACTTCCCATGTAGCTTAGGGCGGGCGTGTGGTTTTAGTGGGTACTCTGGGGGAGGGGATCGGCGAGCCTTGTTGGCTCGGCGACCCCCTCCTCGAGGGAGCCCCACATAACCCCGGCTCCCCCCCAGGGGGGTCGGGGTATGCGTAACGCATTTCCACACGATAAAAAAAGAAAAAAAAAAAAAAAATGGTTAGTGGTTTTGCCGACAAATCCCCAACCTAGGGCCAACGAAGAAAAATTACGTCAGTTTGCCGACGAATACCCAACGTTGGGCCAACGACGAATAACCAACATAGGGCCAACGACGAATACCCAACATAAGGCCAACGAAGAAAAATTACCGTCAGTTTGCCGACGAATACCCAACGTTGGGCCAACGACGAATACCCAACATAGGGCCAACGACGAATACCCAACATAGGACCAACGAAGAAAAATTACGTCAGTTTGCCGACGAATACCCAACGTTGGGCCAACGACGAATACCCAACATAAGGCCAACGAAGAAAAATTACCGTCAGTTTGCCGACGAATACCCAACGTTGGGCCAACGACGAATACCCAACATAGGGCCAACGACGAATACCCAACATAGGACCAACGAAGAAAAATTACGTCAGTTTGCCGACGAATACCCAACGTTGGTCCAACGACGAATACCCAACATAGGGCCAACGACGAATACCCAACATAAGGCCAACGAAGAAAAATTACGTCAGTTTGCCGACGAATACCCAACGTTGGGTCAACGACGAATACCCAACATAGGACCAACGACGAATACCCGTCGTTCAAGATATATGTAGCGTCGATCGTCATTTGGTATTTGTCGATTTTCACTATTTCATTCTTCTGTGCTGTGTCGAACTGTCGAAGTGGTCGTTCTTTGTGTCGCGTGTTTTACTTCATTTCATTAACAAAAAATTTTGATAATGTACAAAGTGGTGGAATTTAATTCAACACCATTAATTTAATTCAATTCAGCATCATCGTTCGGTAGAACAGCAGCCATATGGATGCAGCTACGCCAAATATTTGTAAGTATATTTTAAATTAGTAATGAGTGGTTTAGTTTAACAATTATCTATACCTATACTTAATTATACGTGTTACCACGTATTGTAGATACTTTCTAAAGAATGTGTGTAATTTATGCATGCATTCAATTACAATTAACAATTTTGTTTCCTTTTGCTTTTCTTGTTGTAAGATTAATTTCTATGTCATTTTTCAGATTTTACTGAGGCACAAGTGTTCGATTGATCATCAGCCATGCAGCTACGCCAATATCTATAACTGCAAAAAACAGTTGTATTTTAAGTACGTCGTTATCCGATTCTTGTTTCACCATCTTAAGCGGAACTGTTGTAATTATCAGAACTATTGAAGAGGTGTAATATGAATGTAATATCATATTACTAATGTGCAACGTGTTATGTATGTAATATGAATGTAATGTCATATTACTAATGTGCAATGTGTGTTATGTACGTAATATAATATGTAATGTAAGGAATCTTACTTTTATAATATGTAATATATGTATACATTTCGTACATATATATGTAAGAAATCCGTTATATGCTAGCGTGCATAATAAGTTAGTACTTATATATTAATATAATATGTGAGGCAAAAATTGTTACCTCACAAAATGACTGATTGTGAGATATAAAAATATTTTATTTTTATAATAAAATTTTTATATAAAAATATTTTATTTTTATATCTCACAATCAGTCATTTTGTGAGGTAACAATTTTTGCCTCACATATTATATTAATATATAAGTACTAACTTATTATGCACGCTAGCATACAGGGTGTCCCAAACTAAGTGTAAGTCCCGGAAATGGGAGGTTCCTGAGACCATTCTAAGAGACATTTTCCTTTGCACCAATGTCAACTGCGGCTTTGTTTAGGAGTTATTAACGAAAAACACGGACCAATCAGAGCGCGCCCTGGCCCGCCGCGCCGCGCCGCGCGGGCAAGCGAGTGTCGGTGGTACGCCGTGACATCGCAACGAACAAGAGTTTCTCGATTATGTGAATGCTCTCCGATTTCAATGAGCTTTGGATATGTGGTCAAGATCATTATTCTGAACAACATTTCTCTTTAGACTTTTTGGCGATCGGCTTTAGTTTACGAGATTATCGCGAGAAACTTTACTTGTAAATCCATGGGATCGATGTACTACTAGCTTCTATCCGATTTCAATGAGCTTTAGATATGTGGTCAAGACCATTATTCTGAACAACATTGGCTTTAGTTTACGAGGTTATCGTAAAAAAAGAGAAGAAGCAGAAACTGATTGTATTAAAAACTCACGTATTCAGCCGTAAATCCATTTGCTGCTTCGAAATGTGTGTCTTGAAATCTCTCCACACTCACAGTCACTGTTCACATTTGTCAACACATAGTTATGCACTAATAATAATTGCCATATCCCTTGTACTGCTGCACAAATCACAACAATCAGGTAATGCAATCACTAGATCGCGGATTTCATGCATTTGTAGCAAACATGAGTAGGTGCATTTTAATACAGTAGAGAGATTAAAATAATTTCAAAACACCATAGTATTATTTTCAACTTCTTAAACTGATCACAGTGAGAATCAAATATCTGTCTGGCTCCTGTCCCTTGTAATAGCGGCAGCCAACATTAATTTTGCATAAAGATCCGCAGTCTAGTGATCAGTTTAAATATCACTATCAAAAACACGCTTAATAGCAACCGTTAGCTTTGAATTGACAAGTCTTTGGAGATGTTCTCTCTACCGCGGCTCGAACGACACTGATTTTCCGCAAGATTTTTCTAAAGAATTTAGGAAGGGCATTCAGAGTGTCGAAATTCGAAATGCACGCTGTAGCACGTTTACGAAAACGAAGGGACGGGTAGACGAAAAATAGGATACGAGAAGGACAGCTTAAAGATTTATGGCAAACACATGTTTAGTTTTTCCTGCAGATCGGTACGCAGAGTCGATGGGTAACCGTTCGAAAACGTCGTCTGTCCTTCTTTTAGAAAGTTTCTTAAGGAAGGTATAGGACAATAGGGATGGTACGCTGACCTGACATTTTTACCCCTTGCTGGGTAAAAGGACGGATGACGTTTTTGAACGCGCGGTTACCCATCGACTCTGCGTACCGATCTGCAGGAAAAACTAAACATGTGTTTGCCGTAAATCTTACAGCGGTCCTTCTCGCGTTCTGTTTTTCGTCTAACCGTCCCGTCGTTTTCGTAAACGTGCTACAGCGTGCATTTCGAATTTCGACACTCTAAATGCCCTTCCTAAATTCTTTAGAAAAATCTTGCGGAAAATCAGTGTCGTTCGAGCCGCGATAGAGAGAACATCTCCAAAGACTTGTCAATTCAAAGCTAACGGTTGCTATTAGCTGTGTTTTTGATAGTAATATTTAAACTAATCACTAGACTACGGATCTTTAGGCAACATTAATGTTGGCTGCCGCTATTACAAGGGACAGGAGCCAGACAGATATTTGATTCTCACTGTGATCATTTTAAGAAGTTGAAAATAATACTATGGTGTTTTGAAATTATTTTAATCTCTCTACTGTCTTAAAATGCACCTACTCATGTTTGCTGCAAATGCATGAAATCCGCGGTCTAGTGATTGCATTACCTGATTGTTGTGATTTGTGCAGCAGTACAAGGGATATGGCAACTATTATTAGTGCATAACTATGTGTTGACAAATGTGAACAGTGACTGTGAGTGTGGAGAAATTTCAAGACACACATTTCGAAGCAGCAAATGGATTTACGGCTGAATACGTGAGTTTTTAATACAATCAGTTTCTGCTTCTTCTCTTTTTTTACGATAACCTCGTAAACTAAAGCCAATGTTGTTCAGAATAATGGTCTTGACCACATATCTAAAGCTCATTGAAATCGGATAGAAGCTAGTAGTACATCGATCCCATGGATTTACAAGTAAAGTTTCTCGCGATAATCTCGTAAACTAAAGCCGATCGCCAAAAAGTCTAAAGAGAAATGTTGTTCAGAATAATGATCTTGACCACATATCCAAAGCTCATTGAAATCGGAGAGCATTCACATAATCGAGAAACTCTTGTTCGTTGCGATGTCACGGCGTACCACCGACACTCGCTTGCCCGCGCGGCGCGGCGGGCCAGGGCGCGCTCTGATTGGTCCGTGTTTTTCGTTAATAACTCCTAAACAAAGCCGCAGTTGACATTGGTGCAAAGGAAAATGTCTCTTAGAATGGTCTCAGGAACCTCCCATTTCCGGGACTTACACTTAGTTTGGGACACCCTGTATATATATTGTATATATAAAATTCTGAAAAAAATTAAGAAAAATGATTTCGACAATATCCCATTACTGAATTTTTATAAAACTGGTATCTCCCATACTTCAATAGGAAATATGAATTTTTTTCGAATGTTTTAAAATATGTAATTTTTTAAACACGTTCGCATAATTCGAAAATCTGAAAAGCATATGCATTAATAATTACGATGGGACACAACTAACATATTAATATAAACGAGTTATGTACTCTTAGTCCAGTCGGCAGGTCGAAAAAAAGGCGTCTATTCGGAAAGTATTCCGAACTTAATGAAATTTTGTCACATCATTTAGGGGTACTCTGGGGTGTCGAATCTCAGTTTTCGACCTCGAGGACCCTGTACTAACTTGGGGAGGGGGAAAAAACCACGATTTTTATTACCTTGTTTTGGTTTTTCGCCTATTACTCAAAAACTGTGGGTCCTATGAACTTTCGTCTTCCATTTTTGGAAAGAGCATTAAATTTCCTTCAAATTTCACTGGTCAATCTTTTTTTTGACCAAATAGGCACCGAGAGACAGGCGTTCAAAATTAGGAAATTAAGTGGCAACTGACGAATATAGGGAAAGACAGAGCAAATTACACTGTCCAACAACAAAAATGTTTCCATGTAACTGTTGGGTGTATCTTATACAGTTTTTAGCGCCGATTCCGAATCTGGCCTTAATTTTTCTCCTACACGCACAGTTTTTGAGAAATTTGAGTTTGAAAAAAAACACGTTTTTCGCCTTTGAACAGATATTATGATGTTATTATAAAAGATATTGTATTATTCTTTACAGCAAAAGATTCTCTAGACTTTCCCGAATCCAATGATGTGCAATAATAATACTTTAAACATGTTTAAACAATCATTAAAGACGGAGACGCATCACTTTTGTACACATTTTTAAGGATGTTTTTCAATTTAAAAAAAAAAAATAAGGGTCTAAGGGTCCAGCGGAAAATCGAATTGCACCACGCGATAGAGCAGACTTTTATCTTGAGAAACCACTCTTTCAACTTTCCAACGTCGACTTTTTTTCGAGATAAAAAGAAAAATCTATTTTATTTTATTTTCTATTTTGTAAGCATCAGACATGGATTCTTACTCTTCACCTACCCAATCTACATTTACTACTCTTTGAGATTACGGATTAATGGGAAAATATAAAGTCTTAAAGTGATGACCAGGCACCTAAATAGGGAATAAACTGCAATTATAACATTAGGCACTTGTCAGCGGACCCCCCCCCCCCCCCTCCAAACCATGTGAAGTCTTAATGTCACAATGTGTGGCTCAAAATGACATTTTGAGAAACATTTCCTAATTTTGAACGCCTGTTTCTCGGTACCTATTGCATCAAAAAATACGTTTGACTAGTGAAATTTGAAGGAAATTTAATGCTCTTTCCAAAAATGGAAAACAAAAGTTCATAGGACCCACAGTTTTTGAGTAATAGGCGAAAAACCAAAACCAGGTAACAAAAATCGTGGTTTTTCCCCCTCCCCAAGTTAGCACAGGGTCCTCGAGGTCGAAAACTCAGATTCGACACCCCAGAGTACCCCGAAATGACGTGTCAAAATTTCATTACGTTCGGAATACTTTCCGAATAGACGCCCTTTTTTCGACCTGGCGACTGGACTTTCAGGATCGAAAAAAACGTCGACGTTGGAAAGTTGAAAGAGTGGTTTCTCAAGATAAAAGTCTGCTCTATCGCGTGGTGCAATTCGATTTTCCGCTGGAAACATGTTTAAACAATCATAATGTATTATTATTGCACATCATTGGATTCGGGAAAGTCTAGAGAATCTTTTGCTGTAAAGAATAATACAATATCTTTTATAATAACATCATAATATCTGTTCAAAGGCGAAAAACGTGTTTTTTTTTCAAACTCAAATTTCTCAAAAACTGTGCGTGTAGGAGAAAAATTAAGGCCAGATTCGGAATCGGCGCTAAAAACTGAATAAGATACACCCAACAGTTACATGGAAACATTTTTGTTGTTGGACAGTGTAATTTGCTCTGTCTTTCCCTATATTCGTCAGTTGCCACTTAATTTCCTAATTTTGAACGCCTGTCTCTCGGTGCCTATTTGGCCAAAAAAAAGATTGACAGTGAAATTTGAAGGAAATATAATGCTCTTTCCAAAAATGGAAGACGAAAGTTCATAGGACCCACAGTTTTTGAGTAATAGGCGAAAAACCAAAACAAGGTAATAAAAATCGTGGTTTTTTCCCCCTCCCCAAGTTAGTACAGGGTCCTCGAGGTCGAAAACTGAGATTCGACACCCCAGAGTACCCCTAAATGATGTGACAAAATTTCATTAAGTTCGGAATACTTTCCTATTAAAAGTACCTGGCGACTGGACTATCTGGAAACTTTAATATAAAACTCATTTCACGGCTACACATCAGATACATTGTATACATTGTTCGTTTCGTGTAGGCCGTTCGCTTCGGTGCGAGTAAGCTATCTTCTCGCATTGGTGAGATCGGTGCTTTGAAAAATATATTTAATATATCTCTACAACAATTATATGGTTAAAAAAAAGAGAAAAAAGTGTTTAACGAAAAAAAAAATCATTCGGCGTGGGATTCGATCCAGGGTCGGAGATTCGATTCGCAGCGGGAGAGCTTGCCGTCTGCACTAATCGTATCTGCTGGAAGTATTGTTTATATATTGAAATATAGGTAAATAAAATATTTTAAAAATTATTTTTTTAAGAGCATTGCATTTTTTTGAGTTTGTACTTTATTTTTCCGAATACAAGAATGTTCACTATTACATAATACACCTACAAAAGGTAAAGAAATATCGGAAAAGGTTATTCAGTAAATTCTCTATAAACGCGAAAATCTTTCAACGATAAACGCGAAAAAAATATCCCCTCCAAACTAATACACTGACTCGGCTCGGTATATCGGTGTGAACCACTACTAACGCGACGCGGAGAGTCGCAGTCGTCGGCACAGTTCAAGTTCAAACGCGCCCGTGAGTCATCATAACGTTACACCACAGTCGAACTTCTTCATTTTCCATGATTCTGTTATGGGATTTTCACTACCTTATTTCTGGCATTTTTCTGATTAAAATGATACCAAACACGGTATAAACTAGAGGGTTATTGTTGCTCGCTCGCTTCGCTCGCTCGCGAGTAGGGTTGTTTTTGCTGGCTCGCTTCGCTCGATCGTGGGTGTAGGACTGCTCTTGCGAGAGTGTTAGTGGTACGCATGGCTAGTAGGGCCTGCAGCTATTAATGTTTTTTATTTGGTGTGTGACTCTCCAAGAGCCACACAAAGAACTTCCCGATTCGTTAGTTGCAGTATATTATTATCATTATTTTCAGTACATTTTAACAAGATTGTACGTTTTGAGGGAAATTCAATAGTTTTCTACTTATCAAAATGTTTGCTATATAGCGTCGCATCAAACTAACATCGTAGACTCGTTGCTCGCTTGGTTCCTTGTTATAGCATACTAATGTTGCAAAATAAATTGTCTTAATTAGTTTTTCGCTAACGATACAACTCCTCGTTAGCCGGGTTTGCGGTATTGATCTTGGTTTTCTTCGATACTGTTGATTTAAATTGTCCCAAAATATATAAACTGCTCAATTTTTAAACTCTGCTCAGTTCTACATATAACATTTGTAAAGTTCGTTTTTCTGATGTTTTAAAATTCAAACATACTTTTCTCGTATGTCTGTCCCTCACTTTTATGAATCGTAATCGCTTCGGCAGGAACCACTGGAAATCGACTACGCGTGATTTGATATTTTTCCTCACTCGACGTATCAACTTGATTCGATATCTTTATTATTGGTGTTAAATTTTGATGAATATTTGCATTTTTCATATAATCGCGATAACGAGTTCTTACTTTCACTCCTACTCTGGACAATTGAAAATCTAACCACATAATATAGACGGAATTTTAGTATATTTTCTTGAAAAGTAATAAATTTTAATATTCCGCATGTTTGCTCCATTAACCAATCCGTTTTCAACATTAATGTTATTAATAATTATCATATCGTTTATATTAAATAATTTTCAATTTAATCTCGGTTAATAATTCGTTTTGAACTGATTGTTTTTTTAAAGATTGTAATATAAATTTTTTTTGTACTTTCATCGATATTCTTTGAAAATGTATTCTTGGGAGTAGAGATGATTAACTCACTCTTGCATTGGGATAATTTTCGATTATTGTAAGCGGAAACATTAGCGTAAGGTACAAAAAAAAAATTCTTTTTTAAAAAAAAATTTTTTTTTTAAATTTTGAAAAAATGAAAAAAAAATTTTTTGTGTAATTACGTCTGTTTCTTCGGTGGAAACTTTCCGTTCTCTCGTATAAATTGCATTGTTGAATGAACTTCTTTCGAAAAAAACTAAAAAAACTAAAAAACTACTTGATCAAAATGGACCAAAATCTAATCAGCTCTAAGTTACGACGGGGCACATCGATTGCATCATTCATCATTCTGATCGCGTTGTTACTTTTTCTGAAAACGTTAACGAAAAATTTGATACCATAGAAACAGATATACGCACGCACACACACACACACACACACACACACACACACACACACACACATACGAACATTTTGATAAAAATAGTCTAAAATGACTCCAATGACCATGAAACGTGAAGATCTGGTAAAAAATCGATTTTCGGGGTCATTACAATAACTTCCCTATAAAATCGGGAAGTTAATTAAGCAGAATTTAGTGGTTTAATTCATTAATTGACGATGAAAGTTTCGGGCGCAAGGAAGGACAGCGTATGTGAAAGAAAGAGACGCAGACTCGCAGCGCGCCGGCACAGTTCAAACGCCCGTGAGTCATCATAACGTTACACCAACAGTCAAACTTCTTCATTTTCCATGATTCTGTTATGGGACTTCCACTACCTTATTTCTGGCATTTTTCTTATTAAAATGATACCAAACACGATATAATTCGAAAGAATTTAGTGGTTTAATTGACGGTATGTAGGTACATATGAAGTGACTTTAGAACATAAGAGTATGTATAGCGAGTGAAAAAGAAAGAGAAATTGCGATCTCGACGCTAGGCAAATATTAAAAAACGAGAAAAATTACTTTATAAAATATGCTGAACTGTTTTATATTTTTATTCTTTAACGTTCGGTTTCGCAAATATAAAGACGCGATGAACTATGACCGATCATATCGCAAAACCGAACACCGTGTCAAGTTACGCGCGTCGCTCGCTCCATTACAATTTTTTGATAAGAAACAAAATTAAATAAATCTTAAATAAATCTTAAGTACATTACTTAAAACAGTTCAAAAACTACAAAAAGCGTGCCTTTTCCTGACGGATGCAAACGCTCCAATTCGATAGTTTTCCTTCGATGGTATTTAAACTGTAGAGGTTTAAATGACGATGGACGTTTCGGGCGCAAGGAAGGATAGCGCGCATAGAAAAGAAAGAGACGCGGAGAGTCGCAGTCGCCGGCACAGTTCAAAGGCCCGCGCGTGGTCTCGCTTTACACGCGCTGTCCTTCTCTACGTTCGGCTCGGCCTTTGAAGCTCGGAAAAAGTAGGACCACGATCGAAAAATGCGAAGAAATCCCCCCGATGCGTTCGCGTTTATAGAGAATTTACTGTTTTTATTTTTTTTAAGTACGATGCACTATATAAAAAATTCTGAAAAAAATTAAAAACGGTTGTTTCAACAATATCTCATTATTGAATTTTTATATACCTGATATTTCCCAAACTTCAATAGGAAATATGCATTTTTCCAAATTTTTGGTAATTTCCAATTTTTTAAAACCTGTTCGCAAAGTCTGTAAAATCTGAAAAAATATACATTAATAATCATGATAAGACACATCCAACATAATAATTTAGACGTGGCACTGCGAGAACATCAATGTCGTATTACGCTTGAATTTATTTCGAGTCGATTCCTTCATGCAAGCCGTTCATTTCGTACGAATCACACGCTCGGTGCGAGCCGAGGTAAGCTCGACTGGATCACGTTCAAATACTTCATTATGTTTAATTTTATTGTGTTTTATATATGAGAATACAATATACCTACAAACTAGTGGGTTATCAAATCATTTTAACGAAAAATGATTACATTAGTTCTCTTCACAGAAATCGATTTCTTGAAAAAACCAGAGGTCGTAGACAAATTTTGAGACCAGATTTGAAATCAGCGTGAAAAAATCTACGGGAAATGATATATAGCAAAAATTTAAAAAAATTTGCCGCCCGTGGTAACGGAGAATCCACATTTTCTTGAAATTGTGTAAGTTTAACGAATTTTCTCAAGGTTAAAAACCGTTCGTACCGTAATCTCCCTATTTTTCCCATATTCTGCAAAGTTTCAGCTTTAATTTTTTAAAAAATTCATCGCTCTACCTCATTTCTATCGAAAGTTATTTCTTTTTGAATCGAGTTAGGTCACTTTTCCCCACTGTGCAGCGCACGCTATGGGCCAAACCGACGAAATCTGTGTCAAAATCAAAGAACTTTCGATAGAAATTTCTTTTAAATGAAAGCTGAAACTTTGCAGAATATGGGATAATTATGAAGATTGTAGTACGAACGTTTTTTAACCTTGAAAGAATTCGTTAAACTTGCACAATTTTAAGAAAATTGTGGTTTTTCCAATACCACGCGCGGAAAAAATTTTTTTTTAACATGCGACACATCATTCCCTTAGATTTTAATCACGCTGATCTTAAGTAAACGTTCAAATACTTCATTATGATTATTTCTAATGTGTTTTATATATGAGAATACAATATTCCTTCAAACTAGTGGGTTACCAAATCATTTCAACAAAAAAATGATTTCATAAGTTGTGTTCACAAAACTCGATTTCTTGCAAAATCCTGAGGTAGACAAATTTTGAAACCAGATTTGAAATCAGCGTGAAAAAATCTACGGGAAATGATGTGTCGCATGTTAAAAAAAAATTTTTTCCGCGCGTGGTATTGGAAAAACTACCATTTTCTAGAAATTGTGCAAGTTTAACGAATTCTTTCAAGGTTAAAAAACGTTCGTACCACAAACTGCTTTACATTTTGCAGCAGAGAAGGGTTATGATCAGATTACCACTGTTCTGTTGAAACATGGGGCTGATGTAAATGTAAAAGAAGTGCGGCTGAATGTCCCCCGCAAGGGGAAATGACCCCGCTGTGCAATGGTAAATAGGCGGACAGTGGTCCAAATGGACGACTTAGGAGTGCAAAAGTCAAAGAACCAAACATGTAGTAGGCTCCATGGACATCATATCAATTTCTTAAAATTCGGCATGGCTCAAGGTGCCACATTTCCTCGAGAAGCGTACTTTACTGAGGCTGAAAACGCGGCGCATGCGCGAAAAAACGTATCCCGTCTGGGCACACCGCTGAGCGGTCTTTGTTTTTGTCTTCGCATTCCTATGTTTTGGTCAACCGCATAGCTAGATTTGAAAAGCTGTAAAGGCACTGAAAGGCACAGCGGCACAGCCCTACATCTTGCATATGGTCATCCTAAAATAGTCAAAACTCTCTTATTATAAATGGAGCGGATGTTTTACACTTAGGGGCACAAATTGGTAATTTAGATATAAAATATTTATATATAGTTAGGTCTCTGCTTATGAGCGGAGCATTCTTTAATGCTAGAGCTGAAGGAGGTAAATATATAGATATGTTTTACCATTACACTTTGCAGAAAGAAGAGGAAATCCAGAAGTCATAAAATTACTAAAATTGGTTGAGAAGTTATTTGAACATCAAGAGTACGGAAGGTTGATCTTTCTCGAGACCGAAATATTGCTAACCTATTGAGATTAGTAGAAAAGCTGTTTGAGAATGTAAAAAATGGTAATGTTGAAATTATCAGTAAGCTGAAAGCGATAAAACCTGACGAGTGCGTAGCTGTAACAAATGCTCGTAATGATCAAGGCAAGTCATTAGTCCAGGTTGCAATAATCAATAAACACTCAAACCTTGCAAGTGGATTATTAGAAATATTAAAAAGTCCAAATCGGAGTTTACAAGATGTCAGCGTAAAAAATCGAGTAAAGAGTTTGAAGTTATAGTTCTCTTAAATGAAACTCTAATTAGGGGGTACCAAGATCTAGAAAATATACCAAAATTTTGTTACAAAATAGTGAAATTTAGGAGGATTTTAAAAACATGCCAAATAATACTATTAACAAAGAATTAGAAAGTGCAGTCCGTAAAGGAAACTTGGAAGAAGTTAAAGCTCTTTTGTCTGCAGGTGCTGATGCTAACCATAGAGTAGAATGGAATAGAGATACGTTACTTCATTGTACTAGTAGTGTAGAAATTACAAAAGAGCTTTTGTTGGGTGGTGCTGAAGTCGATGCAAGAAACATGTATAGTGAAACTCCATTACATTCTGCTATAACACTGAGCAAGAAAGTAGAATTAGTTAGAGAACTTCTGAAACATGGGGCTGATGTAGACGCAACAAACCGTAAAGGCAATACTGCACTGAACCATGCTGTAAAACACAGTTTTAAAAATCTGTTAGTAGTTAAAGAACTATTAGAATATGGAGCTGATATTAACATAAGAAATCGTGAACGCCGGCTTTATGACAATTATTCCACATCTTTGGATAACGCTGTAAGTGACCTGGAATGCGGTAAATTGTTGATTAAATTTACTTTAATAAGGAATTTCAATGAGAATTACAGAAAAATTATTGACTTATCCCCTTATAAAGAATTCAGTAATTACAGTAAATTATCAAGTTATCTAGATGACTGTGTTTGCGAAATTCTTCAAATGAAAACAGATGAAATAAAAGATAGCCTTCCACTATATGAATTTGTTACAAATAACTTCAACATACATGTACATTATAATAATCAATTATCTGTGAGACTAGCAAAAATTGATTATTCCGTACGCTATCCTATATATAATGATATCATATTAGATAAGGTAAAACCTTTTCTAGAAAGAGCAGATTTATTAAATAAGCTAAGTAAGATACAATTTTATACTAAATTAGATATGACAGATCAAGATGTCAAAGAAAAAAAAATTATTCTGGACCATAATTCTACATATAATATAACTGAATATCTATCTAATGACAACTTGTTAAACTTTATAATAGCGTTAAGTTCCTTAAATAATCTCGTAGAACCGGCTACAAGACTTTATGAAACTTCTGTAAGTAATGATACCAAACGTGCAAGATTAGAATAAATTGAATAAATACATTTTTTATCAGTACATACTAGAGTTTTTTATGAACAACAATTAGTCTACTACTAATTAGTCTACTGAACAACTATAATGCTTAAAACACTAAATTTAGTGCTTTTCTTATGTAAGTTGATCATTGCTTCTCTTTGTTGTTTTCAAACAGGTTATTATTAGTGGGTGTTACTAAAAATTTAAACAACCAACACATTTCCCGCACCCAAAACCAAATGTTGTTAGAGCTTTTCTTTCTGAAGTTGCACGACTAGTAAATGTTTCTCTCGAAAATATTTTATTAACAAAAGATGCTATTTTAATTTTTGCCATATTAAGTAAACTTTGCTATTCTAATATTGGTGTAAATATATATCTCAGAGAGGGTTTATGTATGTATCTAAACAACAAACCAGTTTTTATCAAGAAGATAAATAAACTTATGACAAAAATGAATAGGTGTAATTTGAAACAGTAAATTCATTGGAAGAATTAAAAAATGGTGTTATATTCTTTTCAACCTATTAAACATATTAGGAAAGAAAATAAATTTCTATTTTATAAAGAGAGAAAGAGAGAGATCCGCTGTCTAATATGATTACAACAATATAAAAGATTGATTTACTATTATCAATCTGTAAAGAACTATATATTCTTATAAATAGTTTAAACATTGTTTATAAAAATGTATATTTTATACGATAAACGTTAACCCACGGTCCATTATAGAGGTGTTACGACTAAGCACAAGCACCGAAGCACCTCTGTAACTGTCTGTAAGTCTGTAAGATTGAAGTTTTGTCCAGTTTTGTCACCGACGAGAGCCAGCTGGAGCCAGCCCAAGTGAGCCCAAGCCAGCCCCTGTGCTATTCAGCGCAATCAGCGGCAGTGAAGCGTGAACAAGAATGATGTTTTGGGCGCGCATGCGCGAGAGAACTGGCCTATATCTCATCACTGATTCGAAGCGCTATCGGTCACATTGTCACATTCGAATGCTATCTTTG
The DNA here is from genome assembly GCF_051020765.1 of Lasioglossum baleicum. NCBI lineage: Eukaryota > Metazoa > Arthropoda > Insecta > Hymenoptera > Halictidae > Lasioglossum > Lasioglossum baleicum. The sequence continues at coordinate 5,702,431 of NC_134945.1, forward strand.
GTATCTTATTCAAAACCAGAGAGGTACCCAGAGATACCCTTCCTGTCAAAACAAACAACAATAAAGCAATATCTTCGTTCTGCAATATTTTGTGCAGAGGTGTTAATAAAATTTGGTAAGTATATATACTGCTAATTTTTTTTTGTTACTTTGTAACGGTTACTGATAAGAGTGATAAGTGCCACCGGTTAAATTTTTATTGGCAAAGTATGAGTAGAGAAAAATTTTTAATTTCGAATTAATAATCAAATTGGTAAAGTATAAGTAAAGAAAAATTGTATTAATTTCTAATTCATAACCAAATTATAAGAATATTATTTAGAATATGCATATAAAGCATTCAGTCAGAGAGGAAATTTCCTTTCCAAGTTTATCTTATGTTTGGTAATACACAGGGTGTTACAGGTTTTAATGGCTAAACTTTGTTAGTATACTGTTATATATAAAAATACATAACATTTGTTATATATGTAACAAAAACATAAGAAAAGCATATGTTATATAAAGCCGTCTGAATTAAGCTTATAGTTAAGAAGCTATATCAATAAAATACAAAATACAAAGAGAACAAAAATGGAGTTGCAGTTATTGTGACACAATGGAGAAGCAAATCAGCAATATTTACTTTAATCTGTTTACGTAAATTATGTTTACTATATGAACTTACTTATCGAAAGTGTACTAATAAAACTTGAAGTACTATATATACATAATATGTGATAAAAAGTATCTTTATTAAAGTCTATAAATGTTTTATAAATTATTTTATATATTTTCAGTACATATAATAAATAAAAAAAATGGTGCTATGGATCTATATGCTATTAATTTATACTTTTTGTACAATATGTGGATCATCAGAAGATAAATACATTATAATATCATCAGACCTAGAAAGCGACCAAGTATTTCAGCATCGTAAAGTAGAAGCAGATAAATATATTCCAACATGGGACAGTTTAGACAGTCGACCACTTCCAAATTGGTATGATGATGCAAAATTTGGCATTTTTATTCATTGGGGAGTCTTTAGCGTTCCCAGTTTTGGTTCAGAATGGTTCTGGAATAATTGGAAAGGTAACATTATTATACTTCTCAGTAATTAAAACATTCAAACGTCATTGTTTTGTTCCTTAACAAGCAATCTAATTTACTACTTTTAGAAGAAAAAAGTGATACCAAGTATAGTGATTTTATGAAACAAAGGTATCCACCAAACTTTACGTATCAGGACTTTGCTCGTGAGTTTACTGCAGAATTTTTTAATGCTACCGAGTGGAGCGAATTATTTCAAGCTTCAGGTGCAAAATATATTGTACTGACCAGTAAACATCACGAAGGATACACATTATGGCCTTCAAAATATTCCTTCAGTTGGAATTCTATGGATGTAGGACCACGAAGAGATCTCATAAGTATTACGGTGTACTTTTTAATAATGGAGTTCCGAGTTATAGCAAAATAATGATTATAAGATAAAGCTGTTAACACATTAAATGAGAAGCTAATTTTGTCTTGTTTTCCATTCCACTATTTAAAGTGGGATAAACAATTGTTATATACCCAAAAAGACCATGAAATTATGGCTAATTTGTTATTTTGATGTGGTGAATATAAATTAATGTTAGATTATTATTAACAATTATATTATTAATTGATGCTTTTTAATTTAGGTGAACTGTCAACGGCATTGCGAAGCTCAACTAATTTAAAATTTGGTCTTTATCATTCTCTATACGAATGGTACGATCCTTTTTATTTAGATGATAAAAGAAACAATTTTACGACACAATTGTACGTCCAACAAAAACTAATACCTGAACTCCAAGAGTTGATAAAACATTATAATCCAGAAGTTTTATGGTCTGATGGTGATTGGGAAGCGCCAGATGTTTACTGGACATCAAAAGAATTTTTATGTTGGTTGTACAATGAAAGCCCGGTGAAGGAAACAATTATTGTTAATGATAGATGGGGTGCTAACATACCATGCCATCATGGTGGTTTTTATACATGTACCGATCGTTATAACCCAGGTATTTATTAGAGTCTGCTATTTATAATAACTTTGATATTTTATTTAATTCTAAATTTCAGTTTTGAATCATTAGGTGTACTTCTATCTCATAAATGGGAAAACTGCCAGAGTATTGATAAAAAGTCTTGGGGTTTTCGGAGAAACGCTCGTTTATCGGAATATTTAACGTTGCCAGAAATGATAAGAGAACTGGTAATTACCGTAAGCTGTGGAGGAAATGTATTAATGAATGTGGGACCAACAAAAGATGGCATTATCTCTCCAATTTTTGAAGAAAGATTACGTGGAATGGGTATGATATTTATCTTATACGAGAATTTTATTCGGGCTCGGGGCGGTTTCTCGAAAATTTCGGGATTCTCGAATGCCTCTAATTAATGATATTAAAATAGTTGCTTACAAATGTTATGTCTGACTTAAACCAAGGTGTCACAAAAAGTATTTGTTTAACAGGTGAGTGGTTAGCAATTAATGGAGAAGCTATTTATAATACCAAACCATGGCATGCACAAAATGATACTTTAACAAACACTGTTTGGTATACCCAAAATAAAATTAAGAAACTAGTTTATGCTCTAATAATTGAGTGGCCAAAGAATGGCATACTACACTTGGGATCACTGACAACATCTGTAAACACGCAAATTTCCATGCTTGGATCTGATGAACCAATTAAAGTATGTAATTTTAATCCTATAATATAGGAAATTACCAGTGTATATAATTTATAAGAAATTAACATTGTATATTTAATTTTAGTGGAAACAAAATGGTGAAAAATTAATTATATTTATACCACCAGAACTTCGCAAAGGACTACCAGGTTGGGCGTTAAAAATAAAGCAAAAATAAATTATATACTACCAAGATACAATAGTTAGTGAAATTTCATTTTATTATAAACGCTGTTTATGTATATTTTATTAATTTGTATGTAAATTAGGCTATATGGTCACAGTGGCTGCGATATCGAACGATTCGGCCGACGCACAGTGATGTATTTAGCCCAAAATCCGGAGAAAAGTCGATTTCTAAATTTTTGCGTATGTCATGAAAATTTTGCTGTCCTTAGTTAACGGTCTGTAGAATAAGGCTTCAATATTGTTTTTTTTATTTGTCAGTCTCTGAAAAAGCGTCCCTACAATGACGATTTTCAAGTGTTTTAAGGAAAGTTGTATAAATTCTTGTATTACAGAAGTTTTTCAAGTAGGTGTACAGAGCACTTTCGCACAGATTTCATTTTGTTATCATCTAAATTAGCATAGTTATTAACATTTGAATATAATCAATCATTTAAAACTTTATTGACGATTTTGTGTTATACTATTAAGAAATATTCAGCGCTCTTTTTAGTACCATTACATTCGACAAAGGTTTATGATCATAATCCAAACAGAATTGGTCGCAGATTGAAGATCATTAGAATTGAGAAATTTCTTAAAATATATATTTACTTATTAAAAAGTTACATGATCTACATATTTCGTATTAAAATAATTAAAGTAATCAATTACAAAAATAATTTTCTCCAGCTTTTCGGTGGAAGCCGAAAATTTTTCATTATCACGATTTTTCAAAAGTTTCGGATAATCTGAGGAAAAATGTTTCCTCAAAAAATAAAAGTTGAACAGTATTTAAACGTGTACAAACTTCTATATATAAAATTTGGTCAATAAATTTTTCATGTCAAAAAGTAGAATCATTTTAATTTTTTAAATGTTAAAATATATATTTTATTTCTTAATGTCATAGCTGACGACAAGACAAATAACGCCAAAATAGCTTGTTCCGGTTTTTCGGCCAAATAGCGACGTCCGACGTCGCATGCTCGAAAAAAAGACGGATGCGTCGGACGTCGCCGAATCGTCCTATGTCCGAGCTATTGTGACCCTAGACTTACAAAAAATCTTGTTTGTTAGCTGTTCCCTTAAAATGATCACTTTATAACTGTACACATTATATTACGCAATTACAAACTTATTTGCAACACATAAATGCAAATTTGATGAGCCTTCTTCAGTTACTGAATTTGACCTACTTCGTACAAATAAGCGCCAAGTAATTTAGTCTGGAATAAAAGTGAACAATTACTATATATAATATATTTTTATGAAATATGTATATCCTTCATGAAAAAGATACTTACACCCTCGATATAATTGCGGACGTTCAACTTCTCATTCTGAGAATGAGCTCCATCATCACCAGCGCCGACTGGTAAAAGAAGTACATTTTTACCCGTTACTTCTTGGAATGTCAGAGTAACTGGTATTGAACCACCTTCTCGTGACAAATCAGGTTCTACTTTATAAACATGTTTGGTAGCCTTTCGTCCAGCCATATAATTTGGATGATCGGGATTTTCAGACCAAGGTTTTCCTCCATGAGATAAACGAACTTTCATTGTATTTGGACTACCTCTAGCAGCCCACTTTTTATTCAAATATGTTGCTACTTTTTTCTCAATTTCATCAGGAGTCATATCTGGCACCAATCTTATTGAAAATTTGCCAATAACTTTTCTTGGAATGACAGTTTTTTCGCCTGGTTCACTAAATGCACCTTCTATTCCATGAAGGGATAAAGTGGGTTGTCTCCATCGATGCATTAAAAGTTGGGTCTATCAATGCAACGAGACACATCAATATCTAATTGTAAGCATTATTATATTCATACTAATATTAAGGGGCTAGACTCTCGTTTCTGGGATTGCAAGGGTGCGGGATGCACCTCCTCATTTCTCGATAATGCAAAGATGGAGTTTTTCAGTAGTCAAAAGCAGTGGATAAAAGATGGGTCCCATGGAAATCACGGACACAGGTTTCAATTAAACGTATTTTGAAAATTTCATCAAAATCGCTCGACGTGCAATGAGCTACAAATGTTCAAAGATTGTAAAAATTGCAATTTTTCACGATTTTTGGCCTCTTAACTGCAATAAATCTAAGGATTCTTACATCTTTCAATGTCTGTCGTCTTTTTTCCGCATCAACCGATTTCGATGAGACTTCCACAATGCGTATAATTGACACAAGTCTACAAAACATATTTTTTAAATTTTCGATATAGGCCCAAATAAAAAATATTTTATACGTTTACGGGGCGTAATTTGCATTACTCGGCAGCGTAATCTACATTATTCAAAAGTGTAAAACTGCGCATGTAGTTATTTTCATAATGCTGCGACAGCTATATGCTGCTGAATAATGCAAACTACGCCTTGTAAACGTAAAAATAGGACTTTGGAGGGCGATTACGGCCTAGATTGATCTTTCATGTAGCAGTTTTGACTACCGAAAAACCCCATCTTTGCATTATCGAGAAATGAGAAGGCGCATCCCGCACCCTGGCGATCCTAGAAACGAGACTACCCCCTTCAACGAGATGGTATGGACGAAATATCTTGTCGTGCAATGTCGCATCGCAAAATCTTACCATTTTATGGACGACTTAGCGACGCGAGGTATCTCGGCAATGTTAACAAAGGAGTTACAATGAATACTAAGCCATTAAATCATAAACACCTACCTTATCATTATTGTGAGCCAGTTTGTCAGCGCCAATAGAGTTTCTTAATTCAGACACGTCAAATTCTATTGTCTTATAAGAATCCAATTCTTTGGCTGTAATCTCACATACATTTTCATAAATGCCATCGACTAAGATTTTGCCATTAACATCAACCAATGTGTTTAATAAGTAAATTAAGTCTGACATTGCTTCGTGCACGATTCCACCAAATACACCACTGTGTAAATCTTTAGTAGCACATGTTACTTCGAGTTGGAAGTAACAGATGCCTCTCAAGCCGTATGTAATGCATGGTTTTGTAGTACCCAACCAATAATTATCAGATATGCAGACATAATCTACACCTTGCAAGAATGTATCTTTACGTGCCCACAGAAGGTCGTCCAAACCTTCGCTTCCACTTTCTTCCATACCTTCGAAAACAAACTGTAACCAAAATAAAATGAGTACCGAAAGATCGCAGAGGAATTGGTAACTCTTTCGAATAATGAAAGTACCTTAAGATTTACAGGAATAGCTACTCCAATAGCTTTGAAAGCTTGCAGAGCATGTATCCAACATAGTACAGGACCTTTGTCATCTGTACTTCCACGACCAAATAATTTGTTATCTTTCTCAATAAGATTGAACGGCTCTGTGTCCCAACCATCTTCTTTCAATGCTGGTTGAACATCTAAATGTCCATATAAAAGTACAGTCTTTTTCTTCGGATCTGACCCAAGAGTCCCTAACAAAACCGGTGGCAACGGTATTTCACCTCCGTTTGGAAGAGTTTGTTTTCCAATATCTACTAATTCTGTAGTAGCACCAAGATCTTTTAATCTAACTTCTGCCCATTTCATCATTTTAACTATCTCATCTCTATGATCTGGCCATGCTGAAACCGATTTTATAGCCACTGCTTCGCGCAGGTTACTTATGTATTCAGTTTTATGGTTGTCAATAAAGCTATATAGAAATTAAAAGTTAAATAAAAATTAATTTCATTGTTGCGCATATTAGTTATTTTATCTTGAGTCGATCTATCATAATATTACTTAAATAAATACCTGAACAAATTTTTTAATACTGCTGGTAGTTCTAATGCCATTTTTCTTCTTTTATTCAGTATAAACGATTCCTATAAAATGTTGTCAGCAGTCTGAAAGTGTACTTCACAAATATCATACATATATATATATATAATATACATATATATAGATAATCTTATCACGTGAATGATGTTGTTCGGAGAAACTCCCAGTATGTTCTGATAATAAAAATATGCAAAGATAACTTACAGGTTTCGTGACAGAAAAACTGACAAGTACATACATAAATACATACATAGATAAATACTAATTTGTCATATTCAGGATTGGAATCATGTAAAGTTTAAAATTAAAGGAACGTCGTATGTATAAATAGTTTAAATTATTGAATATTGAATTATTTAATATTAAAAAATACTTTCACGTATACTGAATTGATTCTGCAATCCTCGGAGGGTACAAGATCACGAGGTCGCCAATTTGGTTGAAATTTAGTACTTACAATTAAAAATGAACTTGTGATATATAATATATACCATGATATATATTTAGAATATTTAGAATGATATATATTTAGAATAAACTAACACACCGATGTCCTCAATAAGCTTCGCAATACTGTGACTCACTGTGACTTCTCAACTGCTTCTCAACTGTTCTCAACACAGACTATGTATATTTAGCTCATTTGCCCACATCCGTTATGTGGTATTTAGATGGAGTAATCTTGGAACATGGCATGTTATCTGAAGCTGGGTCTTACTTATGTACATATGTATATGTATCAGAGTATGTATGTACCAGATGTACGCAGTACGCACTGGTACGTACTACGTACCAAAGAGGATTAGATAGAGGTGACACTGCTGTCTCCCTCTTTTGCAGCGCCATCTAATATCTCAGTGCAGAACTATACGTTTCAGATCTATTCAGTCTATTTCCCTTCTTATATTTTTCTTGTACACGCCGACTGAAATGACTGAAATATGTACCAGTGATGCCAGAGCTGTGGTACTGTGGCAGTGATGCCAGAATCATGGGTCGTGGGTTTTTTCCCCTCTGCTCGCTCAGCCGACTACCCCCACCATAGCCTACTATTGCCCCTACGTTGTTTTCCAATTCGCCCGCGCGCTACACTCACCAGCGTATCACTCTACTGTATTCATAGAGGTACGCTGGTGAGTGTAGCGCGCGGGCGAATTGGAAAACAACGTAGGGGCAATAGTAGGCTATGGTGGGGGTATGGTTTAGTACCACAGTACCACAGCTCTGGCTGGCTCTGGCATCATTGCTCTGGTCCGTACATATATATTTATAAGTAAACTGAAGTAAACTGCGCGTGATATATATGACGTGCTATTGATTCTGTCAAAAAGCATAACATCACCTGTGAAACATAGTGAAACATTGTTTATCAAACTGAGCTAAATTTTTTGTTGTACTTGATTACAGCTCTCTATTGAAAAAGTTTTTCTATAGACAATCTTAAATCATGGTTTATATATTGAAAGGTAAAAAATTTTAACCTCAATGTTCATTTACACATTACGAATATATTTCGTGAATATGTTTGTTTACGTGCATTTATCGCTAAATAATTTTTAGATGGAGAAGTTTCACAAAGTACACCATTGCTGAAGAAAGTATTGAGTTTCTTCACTGGAATAATTTATATGGTTATTCTATTGTGAGTAATTATTTTTATTCTTACGTTTATTACATATTTATAGTATAATACTAAATAAGTGTATTTATTGCAGTTTCAAAACACTGGTTAATCCTGACATGAATAAATATGGAAGTGATTATACACGAAATTACAGACTTGGATCTGGGTAAGAGTATTAATTATTGGCCTCTATAGAACTATACCATACATTCTCTTTCTTAAAAGAAAAGACCTGAAATAAAGTTAATGAAATCTAATTATTTTCATAATAAAGTCTGTCTTGCTCCAGTTCTATAACATGTCGTAAAGGAAAGTAGGGTAGATAATTATGATTAACTGTCAACAGATCCTAAAACAGATCACAGTTTAAATAACATTAATAATTTCCTTCCATATTTTCAATCAATTAATATTAAGTGTATGTGTATTGTATGTAGGCCACAGCCACCACCATCGCGTAGACTGGGAAGACCTAACACAGGAGGTAGCGTACCCATGCCGTTTGGTGGATGCAGGAGTTGCACGGGCTGAAATATGTTCGAAAGAACTACTTATAATGTAAACATTGAATTATTTAAACGCTTATATAAGCATTATAATTATTGTTGTAATAACTTGTTAAAAATACCATTTTCCAGACAAGCCTATGTAATAAATAAATAGATCATTAATTTTCAAAGAACAATTTTATTATACAGATTAGTTGATTTTTACATTACAAATGTTACAAATTACACACAGGCTAGGAAAAGAAGTGAGTATCGTGGTTGCAAATTATCACCTATGTACATACATGTTTACATAAATTAACAAAAACATGATTATTATATTGAATTTCATATAACAGCAACAATATATGTAATTATAAAAGCTGCCATGCTTGCATGGCTCTAGTAGATGTTTCAATATACAAAGCAATTATTTTAATTCAATTGTTTAAGTTTTGTAATAAGTCCAGTGGCAATAGTTGTTCCTTCTACACGTAACATTAATCTACCTAGCTGCTTGATATCTTTGTATAATTCCATGCAGACTGGATTTTGCGTTGTAATTTCGATAATAGCACTCGAATTTTTTGGTAAACAACGAGGTTTCTTTTTTGTGATTTCACCAGTAGTTCTATGCAGTTGAGCCACTAATTTTGTAATCACAGCTGGTTGCACTAAGGATTGTTGATGCATCACCACTGGAAGACCTTTTACAATTGGAATTTTAACTGCAAATATCACAACGTGCGCCTGGAAACACGTTGTTACAGGGACAGGATTCTGTGGATTACAAAGAATATCACCAATTCCAACATTTTGTTGTTCAAGACCCGACAAAGTTAAAACAATATGATCTCCAGCAAACGCGTTTGATGTGGATTCCTCGTCAACTTGCAAACCTGGAATTTAAGTTAATAATTTTTCGATAATTTTGATTTAGTAGATACAAGTCTAGAAAGAAAATTGATTACATTTTCAATTCTAGCATTTAATTGGTGATTCTTCATTACTAGACTGCGGATCTTCATACATTTATTTCAAAAAATGCTAGAGTACTAAATTCAACAGAATTTAGTACGGTTTTTATTTATTTTGAATCTACAAATGCTATTATCAATGAAAATAGAATTTTATTTGGCACCGTTTTCTTAGTCTACAAAAATTCAATACTATTATACAGGGTAAATTCGATAAAGCAGGACGCCTAAATATCTCCGTTACTTTTCGTTGTACGAAAAAACTTCGTAGGACAAAGTTACACTGTTTGAAGGGCCACATATAACGGTGTAAGGGAAAAAAAATTTCAAGGTCATTTTTATGAGATTTCAAGGTTATCGATGTTTTTTTTAAATGGAATGATATATTTTCGTTAACGTAATGTTGTAGCTGACAAAATAACGAATTCATGCATGTAACACAATATGACCTTCAAATGACCTTGAACCCAGAAAAATGGTATAAATAAAATTCAACGTGTGTAAGATTGATTTAATGTATTTCTGTTATGCCAAATGTTCAAAAATATTCCCTTGAGCTGCTATACATTCAAATGTATCGCAATACACAACATAATAACAGATTCAGTGTTGACAGGAGGACAATTATGATATACCTTCACCTATACGTTCGTACAGAATCGTGTTTATCCACTACTAATTACTCAGAAGACCTTCTTGCTATCAGATTTCCACAGTTTCTAAGATTTCTAATCTATCAGTTTATCGATGAACGTTTCACAATGCGTTACTCGAAGGAAGATAAGATCGATATGATTTTCATTTATGGAGAAAGTCGACAGTGTTTAAGAGAAGCCGTGCAGTTGTACAAGGACCGATTTCCTAATCGTAATTGTCCATCAGTTTCCGTTTACTCCAATTTGTTAAATAAATTCCGTGAAACTGGTAGTGTCGAAAATAAAAAACGTACAAAGGTGAGGACTGTAAGGAATGAAGCAAACACAATTAATGTTCTGGCAGCAGTGAATACAAACCCTCATGCTAGTACGAGGCAAATCGCACGAGGAAGTGGCATTAGTCAAAAATGTGTAGTGTAAATACTCCAGGAACACAAATTTCACCCCTTTCACCTATCAATTCATCAAGAACTTCATGGTAGAGACTTTGTAAATCGTGTGAACTTTTGCCAGTGGGGATTGAGACAATTGATAAACGATGGAGCATTTTTTAATAATGTATTATTTACCGATGAAGCTTCGTTTACAAATCACGGGTAAATAAATTTAAAAAACCTGCATTATTGGTCATCTGAAAATCCGCGGTGGTTACGGACAGTCGACAAACAAAGACCATGGTCAATGTTTGGTGCGGAATTTTAGATAACCAAATAATTGGGCCTCACTTTATTACCGGAACATTAAATGCAGAAAAATACATTGCATTTTTACGAGAATCGTTACCAATTCTCCTGGAAAATACACCCTTGAACATTCGTGAAAATATGTGATATCAACATGACGGATGTCCGGCCTATTCTTCCCGTGTCGTAACACAATTCTTAAATAACAAGTTTCCAAATCGTTTATAGTGAACCACCAACGACTATAGACGACATGAAAGAAAGAATCGTCCAGGCTTGTACGTCGATTTCCTCAGAAATGAATTACGCAGCAGTACGTTCTGTAACTTCACGGCTGAATGAATGTATAGCAGCTCAAGGGAATATTTTTGAACATTTGTTGTAACAGAAATACATCAAATGAACCTTACACGTTGAATTTTATTTATACCATTTTTCTGGGTTGAAGGTCATTTGAAGGTCTTATTGTGTTACATGCATGAATTCGTTATTTTGTCAGCTACAACATTACGTTAACGAAAATATATCATTCCATTTAAAAAAACATCGATAACCTTGAAATCTCATAAAAATGACCTTGACATTTTGTTCCCTTACACCGTTATATGTGGCCCTTCAAACAGTGTAACTTTGTCCTACAAAGTTTTTTTGTACAACGAAAAGTAACGGAGATATTTAGGTGTCCTGCTTTATCGAATTCACCCTGTATAAATTTTTGCATACTGTGTATGAACTTGTTAACTATTTTTCCTCATCAACCTTTTTGAGAAATTCAATGTTTAATTTTAATAGTTTGTTGTAGGTACTTCCATTGGGAAAGGTAAACAAATGTTTTTGCAAAAAACACAATTCTAATTATTCAAAACTTTACATTTAAACACATCTAAACAAAATTGACTGCATGCAAAACACCCGTTAGGTATCTGTTTTTTATATAACACTTGCTTAATGTAACGCTATGAAAAATATATTCAGCACATGAAAATTTATAAAAATTACCAGTTGAATATTAGAACATAAAATATATAGAAGAGTTAAAATTTGATAGTAAGCGTTAACATACCTTTGACCACTGCCATTTCGTTTCCTGGTAGCACTAAAATTTTGTCACCTACAGACACCATACCCGTTTCTATGTGTCCAGAAACACAGAATCCAGATCCAGTACCTTTAAATATGTCGTTAACCGATAACCGAAATGGCTTACTTATTGGACGTTCAGGACATTTGAAATTGTCAATAACACTGATTAATGTAAGTCCCTGATACCTGCATGAGAAAAAGATATTTATTTATTTATTCTTTTAAATAGCTTGAATTTCATCAGAAATAAACATACCAATTAGATAAAGCTTCCTTAGGTTTTGTTATAATGTTTTCACCAGACAAACCACTGCATGGAACAAAGACAACATTATCTTTAAATCCAGCTTGCTTCAAGAATACGCTCATTTTATCAACTATTTCGTTAAATCTTTCTTGCGACCAATTTACTGTGTCTAATTTGTTTACCACTACTGCCAACTGTGATACACCTAAACAGATAAATTGTTTATAAATATATAGAATCCAGCGTTGAATGTTCGTTTTCATTCGTTGTTCGCAAATATCGAATAAATCGGTTTATTCGTCATCTTTTTATTAGAATATGATATAACATGCACAAATGACGATTGAAGAACTGTGGTCGAATAACGAACGAACGAATAAAATTTCATTCGTTATTCGAATAAGAATTTATTGGAATAATGTCCAATTATGATAGGGACGTAGGTACAGAGAATATAAATACGGAAATCAATTATGATACCTAGTGAACGTAATAATAATGCATGCTCCCTAGTTTGACCTCCACTATCGAAACCAGTTTCGAATTCTCCTCTTGTAGCATCTACTACCAATAAAGCTACGTCTGCTTGTGTAGCACCAATAATCATATTTGGTATAAAATCTTTATGTCCAGGTGCGTCTAACAAAGTAATAGACTTTGTTTCCGTCTCAAATTTAGAATGACCAACATCCATTGTTATTCCACGTTCTCTAAAAAATACATACACAATAAATCAGTATACAATGTAATTTAAAGAATAATCTCGTTATTATAGAAATTATAATTACCGTTCTTCTCCCGTTTCATCTAGTACCCATGCATAAGCGAATGACTGTTTTCCTATCTTCTTGCTTTCTTGCTGGTACTTGTGAATTAATCTTGATGGGACTTGTCCTAAGTCGCATAAAAGTCGTCCTAGTAATGTGCTTTTACCTGCATCTACGTGTCCAACAACTACTAAATGTAGTTGTTCTTTGCTGTCACCTCTTTTACTTTGATATACTTTTAAAGCATCAACGTTTTCTTCCGTGGTTTTTGTTTTAGAGTCCAAATCAGATGCTACATGTCCTAATACAGGAGAATGGCTACGTGGACTATCTGAACTTGAAGAAATAACTTTCTTCTCCTTTGGCGTATACTCCTTCCTCCTAATTTCCGGACTGTTATCGGCAAACGGGCTTTGAGAACGAGGACTGTCAATCCGAGTATTCAAATGATCTGTGCTTTCTGCTCCACTTAAATCGAAGCCCTTCACCACAGGTCGTTTTCCAGCAGGGATAATTTTCACATTGGAAGGAGTTGTAGCTCGCGGTGTGGATTTCGTCGGTAATTTTTTACCTTTCATAAAATTTATTGTAGAGTTGCCTCATTATCGTAAAATTAAATGTAAGAGAAACATGTGCGAGGATTCGTATGAAATTACATATTATAATATATTTAAAATATATATTTACTATAATCATTTATAAAGATTCTAATTTAAAACTTTCAAAATTATATTTACATAAAATTAGTGTTTACTAGTAAATATAATTACATATTTATTAATTAGTTGCTGTCATAGAGTTGCAACTTATGCGTTTCTATAAGCTCATTTGAAGTATACGATTTACAATTGCGTTTGTAAAATCTAGACGTTCCCAGAAGCTATATTCAACTGTCACATCATGATAATTTTGCAACTAATTTTACAGTGAACCTTTTTCACAACTATACAATTGACAATGTTTGGGACCATTCACATATTTATTTATTCAAGGTACTTCTTTCTTGTAGACTCATTAATCTTTTTGTTGCATGCTAGTTATACAATACTCAATAATAATACAACAACTATTCATTTCATTTAATCAAATGGAGATTTTGATATTCTCGGTTAAAATAGACCTGGATACCGCCGTCAGTGGGTATACGATAATATATATGTATAGTACACAAAGTATAACGACAGATGGGACATATTTTAATAATTAAAAAATCAATGTAACAATAAAAAATTGTTTTTTCTATGAACAGTCACGGTTAGCTCGACATTTTTAAATGATATCACATATTTTGGACTTGAAAAAGTTGTAGGTGACATCAAGGCCAAGGCAAACTCAAAAATCTACAGGGTGGTTCACCAGACATTACTAATGGTTTTTTTGTAGAGAATATGAAGCTTCATCGATTGGTGCAGGAAAAAACATACGATCCCATTAAAAAAAAAATACTTATGACCTCCATATCTCTTCTACACGTCCACCTAGAAAAAACTCACAACACTAAAATATGCATCTCTCAAAACCATTCAAGTTTAAATAAACGTTCTTCGCTACGAATAATAATAATGAAAAAAATCGAGGTGGTAATATCTGGTGAACCACCCTGTATATATGACCTTCGGATGACTAAATTAAAAGATTCATATTGATCAAAGTAATAAAAAAAATAGCATATTCAAATTTTCATTCTATAATTCTACAAGCATCAATTTTAATTATATAATTCTCAAAGTTTGTCCCATCTGTAGCTAAGGTCAGTATTAATAAATTCGTTAATTACGACTGTATGGAACAGAGAAATCAAATCGTTTTATGGTATGATGCTGTTCATGCGATTTAAGAATAGGTTTTCTTAATTTCCATTTTCTGCATAATGTTTTACCAAATAATGAAACACTTCTTTTTGTGTGTGTAAGCCTAGTATTATCTAAACAACTTAAATTTAAAGTTGTAGGGAGAAGTACATATGGGATTTCAGTGTTTTTACTGTAAGTATGCAGTTTCGAATAAGGGAGGACGGTATCAACATTTTCCGAAATTTTTGGTTTTATATGATTACATTCCTTTGAAACTGAAGATGTTGCTTCTTTCAAAGCCGAAGTCAAATCTACTAACCAAATATCCGGTGACGGCGTTCGAGTATCACTTACATTAATCAATAAATCTTCTTTTGTCTCTAAATTATATAATTTATTGTCATTATTGGTATAATCTTTTGAAAAAGCAAGAACGTCAGATATACTCCTTTCGAGCAAATCCATAGAATGTTCTTCCTTCTTATCATTTATCAAATTTAATTTTGTGCTATTTAAATCATTCCTTTTGTCCTTTTTAATTGATAACTTCGGTATCACAAAATTTGTACTAGGCGATACATTTTCATTAGAATTTCTCTCGTCACAAATGTTATTCGATTTTTGTAAATGGTGTGCTGTTAAATCTGCTAAAGAATTGAATAATACTGTACTCGAATTAGATTGACACTCCTTTGTAGTATGCGACGATAATTTAGTGTGATTCGTTATTAAATCAGATAAAGAAGGAAATGTTGACGGAGATTCATTAAGATTCAAATTTTTTAAACTTTGTAAACTATGTGTGACAGTTGCGTTTACGACATTATTCTGAATATTGTTTTGCTTTTGGAAAGAAAATTTAGGTATATTAAATGAACTAGATGGCCGATTAACAGATGTAGCATCTTACCTTACCGATTGATTTAGAAGCAGCACATAAAACAGAAAAATACAGGTCAAGAAACAAACATATTGTTGTTTGTCATCGTATTGGGTTGGCAAATAAGTTCGTTCGGTTTTTGTGATTTATTCCAATGTAAAAAACCGAACGAACTTATTTGCCAACCCAATACAATAACTTTAAACATTATATTAAATTTTGATTTCATATTTTGAACTATTAAATAATATGAATGCATAACATACCTGGGTAATGTTCTGTGATATCCTTAGCGATTGCTGATGGTTCTAAAAATTGAATAATGTAATATAGCGTTGAGTTACTTAAATTGTATGTACAGTAAAGTCCCATTCTAAGTTCGACAAAGGAGACTGTTCTAAGTCAGTTCACTTATCCCTTTCACTAGGGGACATACCTCGCGAGGGGCCAAGAAGCTCGAGCAAGCGATCTATGTTACAGCACAGAATCGAGAATCGGCTTAGATTGGGACTCTACTGTATAATTTACATACGTTTAACATTTTTTGGAGATTCTTTTAAAATGGAATCCAATGCTGTCTCCACATCAAAATTTGATTGAATAATTGTTTTCTTTATCTTAGAATCAGGTATTGTATCACCTATAATATTCTTAACAGATTCCATACAAGAAACAAGCTTAGCTTGTTCTAATTCTGTAAGAACTATATCTTTTTCATGAGAATGTGCTGTTTCTTCGTCATCTTCGTTGTCTTCTACTATGTCTGGTTCCATAATAAAAGACGCAATATTCTGTTGTTTGCTCCGATCAAATAAAAATTGTTCCGCTGTAATTGATATTGAAAACATTTATGCATGTCAATTAGATATGATATTTCAAAATAAGTACATAAGCATATGCATTGAAAAGATTGCATGCCAAAAGTGATTGTTACAAAATTTGAAATAAACTATATATTAAACAAAACCCACCACTAGGAGAAACACAGTAGTCATCTTCGACAGAATGTCCATAAACATCATCGTAACCTTCATATTCTGCGGAAAGAAATACGGAATTTTAGAAAATAAAACAAATATAAAGTTAAATGAAATAAAGTTTTAGGTTATATGTACCTTCCGAATAATTCATACACCGTACGTCTCGATGACGGGACATTGTTCAAACTTGTGAACTTGTGAAAAACCTAGCAAGAAAGATATACTTCCAGTTTATGTAGCTTCTTTTTATAATTTATTACGTATATCCTCTCATGTTATGCCAAGAGTATATCAAGATAAACTCCGACGAATACGTTAGCAGTCAACAATTGTCAAAATTATCAACTATTTTTGATTTACTCCAATAAATAGTCTGGTCTAACAGTCTAACGTCTAACCTCACAAGAGCGAGAGGAGTTTACTTGAGTTTACTTTTCTCTATGCCTGCTCTATGCCACAGACACAGCCAGCAAGCATACACAAGCATACACGCATGTTTAGTTTTAGATTGGAGAGCACTCAATTGAAGATGGCGCTGCGGAAGAAATTTTGTAATCTAATGCAGTCTAAGGGGCTAGTCTACCCTCGATTTGTAACTAGAAAATTACTAGAATCTTACTAGATTTTGGGTCGAAAATATGGGTTTCGTACTAAACGTTGTTTGACCTTATTAGAACAAATTGTGGGCTGTGTGAGGGCTCATTCGAAAGAGGAAGAATAGACGCAGCGCGCTTTTCTCACGAGGTTAACGAGATTATGTTAATAACTAATAATATGATGGCCCAAAGTCGAGAAAAAATCTAGGAAAAAATCCCGCAGATTTCAATGCATTTTCTGTCTCTAATAGACTGTTTTGACTTATGAGATGAGAAAAGCGCGCTGCGTTGAACCTTCCTCTTTCGAATGAGCCCTCACACAGCTCAAAATATGCTCGTATAAGGTCAAACAACGTTTAGTTCCGAACCCATTCTTTCTAGTAAGATTCTAGTTATTTGCTAGATATTTGCTATTTACTAGAATCTTACTAGATTTTGGGTCGAAAAAATGGGTTCGGAACTAAACGTTGTTTGACCTTATACGAGCATATTTTGAGCTGTGTGAGGGCTCATTCGAAAGAGGAAGGTTCAACGCAGCGCGCTTTTCTCATCTCATAAGTCAAAACAGTCTATTAGAGACAGAAAATGCATTGAAATCTGCGGGATTTTTTCCTAGACTTTTTCTCGACTTTGGGCCATCATATTATTAGTTATTAACATAATCTCGTTAACCTCGTGAGAAAAGCGCGCTGCGTCTATTCTTCCTCTTTCGAATGAGCCCTCACACAGCCCACAATTTGTTCTAATAAGGTCAAACAACGTTTAGTACGAAACCCATATTTTCGACCCAAAATCTAGTAAGATTCTAGTAATTTTCTAGTTACAAATCGAGGGTAGACTAGCCCCCTAAGGGGGTAGTCTACCCTCGATTTGTAACTAGAAAGGAACTAGAATCTTACTAGAAAAATGGCTCGAAACATGGGCAGAGAGTATATGAGAGTGCTCACGCCCGGGTTTTGGCCGTGCCGCTTTTGTCTCCACATCATGTTTAGCCTGGAACAGCTCCTACATCATCTTTAGCATGGAACAGAACCTACATCATCTTTAGCAAGAAACAGAACCCACTTTACTGTTAGCACATCTGACGACATCTGTGACAATCTGTGTCGCTCGAATATTTCTCTTACGCCCTCTAGGATATATTCTGACTGGAGTGAGAAACAGGAGGCCACCAGAGGCCACCGACGGCATTTCGTCGGTGCAGAAAACACTGTATCGTGTTAGCAACGCGCCCGCGCGCTACACTCACCAACGTACCTTTACTATATCCGTGTGCGCTGCTTGTGCGCTTATGCCAGCCACAATCTATTTTTAGCACTTGCCATGTTGCCATGTTCTATTGCTTTACGGCGGAAGCGAAACTGAAATTCGGCTGTCGAGCCGTCGAGCGTATGAATCGCAATCTGGAGCTAGCATTCGAGTCCCCGTGCAGCGGGGATTTTTTTTTAATTTTTATTTTTCATTACTTTTTTAATTACATTTTTTAACCTTCCAAAAAATTAAAAATGTAAAAACTATGTTCAAAATATGCATTCATTTTAAATAGAAACGTTTTGTTACTGTCATAATTGCATTAATAAAAATTGGTATATGATCGAGAACAGGTTGATGGTATTTATTTGGACTGATTGGAGAATACGAAAATGCAGGAAGTATTTTTTAGTTTATGAAACAATTTGTAGATTTATTAGTTGTCAAACAAATAATAAAATAAATTGTATAATATATATAAATTGATTTTATACTAGCATACACAAGTTTATTTATTAAAAAATACAGTCATAACTATAATTATAATAGAATTTCATAAAATGTATATTGAGGTTATTGCAAACTCATCTTTTTTCGCAATGATGCTCTAATTTCATTGCTACTCTCGAATGTCCATTTCCTTCCGAGACAGTGGCGTTTCTAGCAGGTGTAAATAAAAAATGTTGATATAAAATGTATCATAATTAAACTACAATTATTCTAATAACGTGGAATGTAGTACATATTAAGTTTTAGTTACCCGGATTTTCTTCTTCGACGTTAAGCACTCTTTACTGCTTCTCGTAATTTACGTATATGCAACATTAGGGTGGACCTTATTTTTCGACCATGAAATTTTTTTGGTCCCGTAAACCAGAATTGTGACAAATGTTGAGAAAATGGTCTGGAAAAATTTTGGGGCCGTTTGAATAATGGGAAAATGAGTTTTTAATGGAAAATGGGAATTTTTTAAATCTTGACATAAATAGACGTTATGATATATCGTTGAATTTGTCTTTTTTCTCATTAAGAATCCATATATAGCATAAACAGTTGTTGATAGAAAAAACATCCGTGACCTTGAAAACTTTAAATAATGACTTTGAAAAAATTTTTTTCCTTTGATACTATATCCACCTCCTTATATACTACAACTTTTGTTTGAAGAGTTTTTTCATATATACATAACTGGCAGAGATATTACATATAAATAAATTCATTAATACGCTCCAATCTACAAAAGAACAAGAAAGCGAGCTAATAAAAACGTGGTAAGAATAGTTCTAATATCGGAAAAAGAAGTTATTATGAATAATAAGTAGTCTGACTGAAACATGGACTGAAGGTGGTCAATGATACCGCTGAACGGGGCGTTAAACTAATGGAGGATCATAATAAAATTTTATCTAGAAACAAAGAGGAGAAATAATATATGTATACTATACAAACTGTGATGGAAAGCAGTATCCTGACGCCACAAAGCAGAATTTGTCAAAGGATTTGTAAATATTTTTTAATATAGCGAGAAACACCTGATCAATCCCTACATGATTAATTGCATTTTTAAGAGGCATTGAAGACAGCTTATTAACTGAGAGTTATTAAATTTTTCATTTTCCTCAGAGTCAGTAAGTTCTTTATTTTTCTCGGAGTCATTAAGTTTTCCATTTTTCTTGGAGTTATTAAATTTTTCATTTTCTTCAGTGTCGTCAAGTTTTTTCATAGAGTCATTGAAGTTTCCATTTTTCTTGGAGTCATTCAATTTTTCATTTTCTTCAGAGTCATTAAGTTCTTTATTTTTCTCGGAGTCATTAAGTTTTTCATTTTTCTTGGAGTCATTGAAAAGTCCCTCTTTGTCGTTTACGCGCTGTCGTTAAAAAAGTTCTGGTATGTTGCTAGTCTAAAAATATGATCAATGCTATTTTTCAGTTTCTCTAAAAAATCTGCATTTGTCTAATTTTTGCGTGTTTTTCAGTTTGTGTAATTAACATTTTGAACCAAAAAATCGGGAAAAAATCTCAAATATCAATTTCAATTAAATGCAGTTATATGATTAAATTAATGCAAGTAAATAGGAAAAATTGACCGAAAATTGAATGGCGCAACGGCTGTTTTAATAATTCGAAGGACTACCTCGTCCGGCTAGAACCTTCATTCCAAATTGTAATATTCCAATATTTCAGTATCATTTTAAATATTTCAAGTACTATTTAAAACTATTAATGAGTTTTAACAACAAAATATTTTAAATGAAAAACTAAATTTTGACAAATAAAATACGATTATAGCAAGCTTGCTATAAATGTCGAAAACTCGAGTCTGGCCAGAGACATTATTTTCAGGAAACACTATTCTATGATGACGAACGGAAAAAAGGGAAGTGAAGCTCGAGGGCTTCGGTTGCCGCGGAGTGGAGTGAAACATTGTAACATGATACGGGTCGGGTCGGGTATATCGATGTAAAATAACACAATATTTTTTAAGAATTATTATTTTATATTAAAACGTTTGTAGCTTATTGCAACGTTGACCGATTTTGACGAAATTTTCAGAATATGTTTAATTGACACATATCTATAAAACGTATTTTTTAAATTTTCAATGTAGGCCCATATAAAGATGTTGTAAAATGCAACTTTTAGTAAGTAAGTAAATACGTATTTATTTATTTATTTCAGCCTCGTGGCCCAGAAATTGGACTTGGATTATAATTCTCGAAGCCATTCATCCCTCTATTTATCCATTCATCCGTTCCTCCACCCATCCATCCATATCGCATGCCACATCAAATACCTTATTGTCTATGTTGATCTATCCCAATCCCAATGTCTCCCCGCTAATCCCGCCTCTCTCTTGATTATCTCTTGTGATTAATTCTTTCCTTTTTTCTCTATACTCCTAACCCATTCTACAATTTCTCCCACTCTTTTCTCCTGTACTATCTTTTCTATACTTATGTTAATTTTTTCTACCCCTTCACAGTCTTCTGCCAGGTGTTTTAATTTCCCCAAGTGTCTCTCATTTTTTCTACAATTCCGATCAGTTGCTATTTTTGAAAAAATTATTTTCACATCCTGTACTAAACTAATTATTCTAGCTTCCCAAAAAGTTCAAATCGTATAGTACAATATTAAAGAAGTTATCATTTTTAGAGCGTCCGAAAATTTTTGCGAGTCACAGTATGTACATATATCGCACAGAACACAATTCTTCTTTCTATTAAATCGCATTTCTTAGGTCAAACAATTGCATTTTGTAATGTATAATAACATGTAATAATAATGTAAAATGTAATAACGTTAAAAATTACTTAATATACACCCGCGGTAAAATCAGTAAGTATAACTTTCGTCCTCACAGCAGAAACGTCGAAAAAATTTTGACAATGATGTCCCACAATAAAAAAAATCTGAAAAAACTTGACGACACTGCCTGCTGTAGTACTTTATCAAGGAACCAAACAGTAGAATAGCATGTTTTCATATTTTCTAGAAATCTGCATTTTTCCGATTTTTGGGGGTTTTTCATTGTTTACGACTACAGTTTGCAACCAAAAAATCTGAAGAAATTCTATAAAATGCGTCTTAGGATCCAAAATATGTAACATTTTTTTTAGAATTTTAGAACGTATTTGAGACCGGAAAATTGCGCTCGACTGTGCAACAGGCCTAACGGTTCTGGAGAACCGATTACACTGTCCAACACCAAATTTGTTTTCAATATACTGTTGGGTCCTTCTTATAGAGTTTTTTGCGCTGATTCCGAATCTGTCCTTAATTTTTCTCCTATACGCACAGTTTTTGAAAAACATGGCTTTGAAAAAAAACATATTTTTCAACTTTAAACAAATATTGTGGTTATTATAAAAGATATTGAATTGTTCTTTACAGCAAAAGATTCTGTAGACTTTCCCGAATACAGTGATATCCATATTAATACATTATGATTGTTTAAACATGTTTAAACAATGATTAAAGACGGAGAGACACTACTTTTGCACCAATTTTTGAGGATATTTTTCAATTTATCTCAAAAAATTAGGGTCCAGCGGAAAATCGAACTATACCACGCGATAGAGCAGACTTTTATCTTGAGAAACCACCCTTTCAAGTTTGTAACGTCGACGTTTTTTTCGAACCAGAAAACAAAATAACTAATATAGAATATTAGAATGTAATGGAGAAGCGTTTGAGCATCTTCTTCAATAAAGACATTTTTTGAAAATATCTCGAGATCTAATAATTTTTTGCCATGTGTACCCCAATCATTTTTTACGTAGAATGAACAGAAGAATCGATCTGTGTAAAAAACAATATGCATTTCTATATAAAGAAATGATGCAATTGTTAATTGCACATGCACTGCTGCATCCAAAAAAAGTTAAAGACCTACAGATGTAGTTTTCTTCGAACCATTTATCTTTCTCCTTTTGCATTTTTTTGTAAATGCAATAATAACCGAGTTATGACTTGTAACAATTGCGTGAATCACCCTGTATACTTAAAATTTAAAAAATACGTTTTATAGATTTGTGTCAATTAAACATATTCTGAAAATTTCAGGGTAACCCTAAAGTTATTCTTCTAAATTTTCGTAGAAAAAATTGGTTTTCAATTTGGTTTAATTAATAATAACTGTGCCTAAAAATATGAAAAAAATTGGAGACAGTATTGATGACAGTAAGTATTTCATCATTAAATTAATTTCCAAGATGGTGGCTTTTAAACTTCGATATAAAATCTGTGTTTCTTCGAAATCTTCCGGCTTTTCTATTTTTTAAAACTAGAGTTTGCAACAAAGGCTCGGGAAAAATTAAAATACTTCTATGAATATAATTTATATTATTAGAGATTTGTATATTAGTTACATATTTGATATAAAACAATATAAACTGTATGTCCTAATCCTGGCCAATGATGATGTACGATCTGATCCAGTCTAAAGATGATGTAGGATCTGTTCTAGGCTAAAGATGATGTAGGATCTGATCCAGGCTAAAGATGATGTAGGATCTGTTCTAGGCTAAAGATGATGTAGGATCTTGTCCATGCTAAAGATGATGTAGGATCTTGTCCATGCTAAAGATGATGTAGGAGCTGATCCAGGCTAAGTACTAGACTAGGGGGCAGCACTATATGGGCACGGCCAAAACCCGGGCGTGAGCACTCTCATATACTCTCTGCATGGGTTTGCGCGCTGTCGGTTTTCGTCCTTATTTCAGAAAATTTTGGGCTGAGCGAGGGCTTATTCTAAAGAGGAAGGTTAAGGGGCTAGTCTACCCTGGATTTGTAACTAGAAAATACCTAGAATATTACTAGAAAAATGGCTCGAAACATGGGTTTGCTGGTTTTCAGTTAGTGTCCTTATTTGAGCAAATTTTGGACTGGGTGAGGGCTCATTCGAAAGAGGAAGGTTCACCGCAGGGGGCTCTGGTCATGAGGTTAACGAGAATATGTTTATATCTAATAATATTAGTGTCCAAAGTAGAGTAAACATCTAGGAAAAAAAACCAGCAGATTTCAATGCATTTTTCTGTCTCCAAAAGTCTTTTTGGCTGATGGGATGACCAGAGCCCCCTGCGGTGAACCTTCCTCTTTCGAATGAGCCCTCACCCAGCCCAAAATTTGCTCAAATGAGGACACTAACTGAAAACCAGGAAACCCATGTTTTCGACCCAAAATCTAGTAAGATCCTAGTAAATAGCAAATATCTAGCAAATAACTAGAATCTTACTAGAAAAATGGCTCGAAACATGGGTTTGCTGGTTTTCAGTTAGTGTCCTCATTTGAGCAAATTTTGGGCTGGGTGAGGGCTCATTCGAAAGAGGAAGGTTCACCGCAGGGGGCTCTGGTCATCCCATCAGCCAAAAAGACTTTTGGAGACAGAAAAATGCATTGAAATCTGCTGGTTTTTTTTCCTAGATGTTTACTCTACTTTGGACACTAATATTATTAGATATAAACATATTCTCGTTAACCTCATGACCAGAGCCCCCTGCGGTGAACCTTCCTCTTTCGAATGAGCCCTCACCCAGCCCAAAATTTGCTCAAATAAGGACACTAACTGAAAACCAGCAAACCCATGTTTCGAGCCATTTTTCTAGTAATATTCTAGGTATTTTCTAGTTACAAATCCAGGGTGGACTACCCCCTTAAGGGGCTAGTCTACCCTCGATTTGTAACTAGAAAGGAACTAGAATCTTACTAGAAAAATGGCTCGAAACATGGGTTTGCGCGCTGTCGGTTTTCGTCCTTATTTGAGCAAAGTTTGGGCTGAGTGAGGGCTTATTCTAAAGAGGAAGGTTAAACACACTGCGCTCTGGTTACGAGGTTAACGAGATTATGTTTATAACTAATAATATGAGGGCCGAAAGTAGAGAAAAAGTCTAGGAAAATAACCAGGAGATTTCAATGCATTTTTCTGTCTCCAAAAGACTTTATGACTTATGAGATAACCAGAGCGCAGCGCGTTGAACCTTCCTCTTTAGAATGAGCACTCACACAGCCCAAACTTTGCTCAAATAAGGACAAAAACCGACAGCGCGCAGACCCACTTTTTCGATCGAAAATCTGGTAAGATTCTAGTTATTTGCTAGATATTTGCTATTTACTAGGATCTTACTAGATTTTGGGTCCGAAAAAGTGGGTCTGCGCGCTGTCGGTTTTTGTCCTTATTTGAGCAAAGTTTGGGCTGTGTGAGGGCTCATTCTAAAGAGGAAGGTTCAACGCGCTGCGCCCTGGTCATCTCATAAGTCATAAAGTCTTTTGGAGACAGAAAAATGCATTGAAATCTGCTGGTTATTTTCCTAGACTTTTTCTCTACTTTCGGCCCTCATATTATTAGTTATAAACATAATCTCGTTAACCTCGTAACCAGAGCGCAGTGTGTTTAACCTTCCTCTTTAGAATAAGCCCTCACTCAGCCCAAACTTTGCTCAAATAAGGACGAAAACCGACAGCGCGCAAACCCATGTTTCGAGCCATTTTTCTAGTAAGATTCTAGTTCCTTTCTAGTTACAAATCGAGGGTAGACTACCCCCTTAAACACACTGCGCCCTGGTTACGAGGTTAACGAGATTATGTTTATGACTAATAATATGAGGGCCCAAAGTAGAGAAAAAATCTAGGAAAAAAAACCAGCACATTTCAATGCATTTTTCTGTCTCCAAAAGACTTTATGGGGGTAGTCTACCCTCGATTTGTAACTAGAAAGGAACTAGAATCTTACTAGAAAAATGGCTCGAAACATGGGTTTGCGCGCTGTCGGTTTTCGTCCTTATTTGAGCAAAGTTTGGGCTGAGTGAGGGCTTATTCTAAAGAGGAAGGTTAAACACACTGCGCTCTGGTTACGAGGTTAACGAGATTATGTTTATAACTAATAATATGAGGGCCGAAAGTAGAGAAAAAGTCTAGGAAAATAACCAGCAGATTTCAATGCATTTTTCTGTCTCCAAAAGACTTTATGACTTATGAGATAACCAGAGCGCAGCGCGTTGAACCTTCCTCTTTAGAATGAGCCCTCACCCAGCCCAAACTTTGCTCAAATAAGGACAAAAACCTACAGCGCGCAGACCCAGGTTTCGGACCCAAAATCTAGTAAGATCCTAGTAAATAGCAAATATCTAGCAAATAACTAGAATCTTACCAGATTTTCGATCGAAAAAGTGGGTCTGCGCGCTGTAGGTTTTTGTCCTTATTTGAGCAAAGTTTGGGCTGGGTGAGGGCTCATTCTAAAGAGGAAGGTTCAACGCGCTGCGCTCTGGTTATCTCATAAGTCATAAAGTCTTTTGGAGACAGAAAAATGCATTGAAATCTGCTGGTTATTTTCCTAGACTTTTTCTCTACTTTCGGCCCTCATATTATTAGTTATAAACATAATCTCGTTAACCTCGTAACCAGAGCGCAGTGTGTTTAACCTTCCTCTTTAGAATAAGCCCTCACTCAGCCCAAACTTTGCTCAAATAAGGACGAAAACCGACAGCGCGCAAACCCATGTTTCGAGCCATTTTTCTAGTAAGATTCTAGTTCCTTTCTAGTTACAAATCGAGGGTAGACTAGCCCCTTATGGGGGTAGTCTACCCTCGATTTGTAACTAGAAAATTACTAGAATCTTACTAGATTTTGGGTCGAAAATATGGGTTTGCTGGTTTTCAGTTAGTGTCCTTATTTGAGCAAATTTTGGGCTGGGTGAGGGCTCATTCGAAAGAGGAAGGTTCACCGCAGGGGGCTCTGGTCATGAGGTTGACGAGAATATGTTTATATCTAATAATATTAGTGTCCAAAGTAGAGTAAACATCTAGGAAAAAAAACCAGCAGATTTCAATGCATTTTTCTGTCTCCAAAAGTCTTTTTGGCTGATGGGATGACCAGAGCCCCCTGCGGTGAACCTTCCTCTTTCGAATGAGCTCTCACCCAGCCCAAAATTTGCTCAAATGAGGACACTAACTGAAAACCAGCAAACCCATGTTTCGAGCCATTTTTCTAGTAATATTCTAGGTATTTTCTAGTTACAAATCCAGGGTAGACTACCCCCTTAAGGGGCTAGTCTACCCTCGATTTGTAACTAGAAAGGAACTAGAATCTTACTAGATTTTGGGTCGAAAATATGGGTTTCGTACTAAACGTTGTTTGACCTTATTAGAACAAATTGTGGGCTGTGTGAGGGCTCATTCGAAAGAGGAAGAATAGACGCAGCGCGCTTTTCTCACGAGGTTAACGAGATTATGTTAATAACTAATAATATGATGGCCCAAAGTCGAGAAAAAATCTAGGAAAAAATCCCGCAGATTTCAATGCATTTTCTGTCTCTAATAGACTTTTTTGACTTATGAGATGAGAAAAGCGCGCTGCGTTGAACCTTCCTCTTTCGAATGAGCCCTCACACAGCTCAAAATATGCTCGTATAAGGTCAAACAACGTTTAGTTCCGAACCCATTTTTTCGACCCAAAATCTAGTAAGATTCTAGTAAATAGCAAATATCTAGCAAATAACTAGAATCTTACTAGAAAGAATGGGTTCGGAACTAAACGTTGTTTGACCTTATACGAGCATATTTTGAGCTGTGTGAGGGCTCATTCGAAAGAGGAAGGTTCAACGCAGCGCGCTTTTCTCATCTCATAAGTCAAAAAAGTCTATTAGAGACAGAAAATGCATTGAAATCTGCGGGATTTTTTCCTAGATTTTTTCTCGACTTTGGGCCATCATATTATTAGTTATTAACATAATCTCGTTAACCTCGTGAGAAAAGCGCGCTGCGTCTAACCTTCCTCTTTCGAATGAGCCCTCACACAGCCCACAATTTGTTCTAATAAGGTCAAACAACGTTTAGTACGAAACCCATATTTTCGACCCAAAATCTAGTAAGATTCTAGTTCCTTTCTAGTTCCAAATCGAGGGTAGACTACCCCCTTAAGTATAGGTATAAATAATTGTTAAACTAAACCACTCATTACTAATTTAACAATATACTTACAAATATTTGGCGTAGCTGCATCCATATGGCTGCTGTTCTACCGAACGATGATGCTGAATTGAATTAAATTAATGGTGTTGAATTAAATTCCACCACTTTGTACATTATCAAAATTTTTTGTTAATGAAATGAAGTAAAACACGCGACACAAAGAACGACCACTTCGACAGTTCGACACAGTACAGAAGAATGAAATAGTGAAAATCGACAAATACCAAATGACGATCGACGCTACATATATCTTGAACGACGGGTATTCGTCGTTGGTCCTATGTTGGGTATTCGTCGGCAAACTGACGTAATTTTTCTTCGTTGGCCTTATGTTGGGTATTCGTCGTTGGCCCTATGTTGGTTATTCGTCGTTGGCCCAACGTTGGGTATTCGTCGGCAAACTGACGTAATTTTTCTTCGTTGGTCCTATGTTGGGTATTCGTCGTTGGCCCTATGTTGGGTATTCGTCGTTGGCCCAACGTTGGGTATTCGTCGGCAAACTGACGTAATTTTTCTTCGTTGGTCCTATGTTGGGTATTCGTCGTTGGCCCTATGTTGGTTATTCGTCGTTGGCCCAACGTTGGGTATTCGTCGGCAAACTGACGGTAATTTTTCTTCGTTGGCCTTATGTTGGGTATTCGTCGTTGGCCCTATGTTGGTTATTCGTCGTTGGCCCAACGTTGGGTATTCGTCGGCAAACTGACGTAATTTTTCTTCGTTGGCCCTAGGTTGGGGATTTGTCGGCAAAACCACTAACCATGCCCCACCATTCCCCAACAAACTCCCAACCGTTGGCCACCGTTGGCCAACCGTAAATGCTACTAGGGATAGTCCTACGGATGACACTAGCTCGGCATATGCGCGCACAGGAGGTCGACCAAATTTGGATTTTTGGTTGGCTGGGCAGCTATAACCCAGATAACACAGTCTGACAGAGCCTACCACCGGACCCAGCCAGCAGAGCCCTTGACCTACAGGTTACGGGCAAACACAACGCTTGGAGCTGCGTCAAGACCCAGACAGGCCGATTCAGCCGGGCCCCTGTGCACAAAATGGCGCTAATATCACCTGCAGGGGGCTCGAGCCCAGGGCCTGCCGGCCGGGCCGAAATTCAGCCTGTTTTGAGAGGGCAGCACGGTCACACTAATGTGGCCAATCAGTGCTTCGATTGAGCCCAACTTTTCTCGCGCATGCACGACACAGGGCGGGTCGCATCCATGGTCCATGGTCGCATCAATGTGGCAGTACTGTGCAAATGCGTAGCAGTCTCCCTTTTTACCGACAAAAGTATAATAAGTTAATAAATAAGACCTTTGAAGGCGATTGCTGCCTAGATTGATCTTTTATCTGGCGTTTTTGACTACTGAAAAAACCCGTGTTTGTATTATCACGAAATGAGAACGCGAATCCCGCACCCTTGCAATCTTGAAAATCGGCCGAACACCGGCCCGGCCGGCAGGCCCTGGGCTCGAGCCCCCTGCAGGTGAAATTCGCGCCATTTCGTGCACAGGGGCCCGGCTAAAATCGAGCCGGTGTGCTGTCTGGGAAGTTATTAGGATAAACTTTTCATCTTTTCATCA
This sequence comes from Lasioglossum baleicum, assembly GCF_051020765.1. NCBI lineage: Eukaryota > Metazoa > Arthropoda > Insecta > Hymenoptera > Halictidae > Lasioglossum > Lasioglossum baleicum. Next base: position 5,732,144 of record NC_134945.1, read on the forward strand.
AACCTTTCTGGAAAGCTATAGAGCCATTAGTTTACTACAGGATGTGAAAAGAAATTTTTCGAAAATTGCAATTGATCGGAATTGTAGAGAAAATACTAAAAGTTGCATTTTACAACTTTTTTATGTGGGTCTATATTGAAAATTTAAAAAATACGTTTTGTAGATCTGTTGAAAATTTCGTCAAAATAGATGGTAAAAATTGTAGATTTTCAGGATTTACTGCAGTTATCAATGTCTGTCGTTTTTTCTGCATCAATCGATTATTTCAATAAAAATTTCACAATGCATATATATAATTGACATAGGTCTACAAAACGTATTTTTTAAATTTCCAATATAGGCCCATATAAAAAAGTTGTATACAGGGTGTCCCAAAATTCGTGAAAATCCCGAAAGGGGGTGGTTCCTGAGACCATTTCAAGCGACATTTTCCTTTGCAAAAATGTTATCCGCGGCTTTGTTTAGGAGTTATTAACGAAAAACACGGACCAATCAGAGCGCGCCCTGGCCCGGCGCGCCAAGCCGCGCCGGCAAGCGAGTGTCGCGGTACGCCGTGACTACCCTGATAGCACAACCAGAGAGTATATGAGAGTGCTCACGCCCGGGTTTTGGCCGTGCCCATATAGTGCTGCCCCCTAGTCTAGTACTTAGCCTGGATCAGCTCCTACATCATCTTTAGCATGGACAAGATCCTACATCATCTTTAGCATGGACAAGATCCTACATCATCTTTAGCCTAGAACAGATCCTACATCATCTTTAGCCTGGATCAGATCCTACATCATCTTTAGCCTGGATCAGATCCTACATCATCTTTAGCCTAGAACAGATCCTACATCATCTTTAGCCTGGATCAGATCCTACATCATCTTTAGACTGGATCAGATCGTACATCATCATTGGCCAGGATTAGGACATACAGTCACCGACGAGATACTATTAAAGACTGCCAGCCTTATGGGCGTTCGTGTCCCTCGAAAATGTCGGTATTTCTTACGCCCTCTATGATATATTCTGGCTCCATCCAGAGAAACAGATGGCCATCGACGGCATTTTGTCGGTAAAGAAGACCATTGAGGAGATTCTTGTCGCGATGTATCGGTGAGAATGCGAATTATCACGAAACCATATCGATTATTATTAAACGTTACATTCTCCGTCATATTTCAGACGATGTTTTGGCACTATTTTGGGACTATTTAGAACTTTTAGCGATGTGGTATATCAGATCACTGTAACTTTCACGTTATCCCCGCGCCCACTCGCGCCCACTTAATGGTCCCGCGGAATAACACAGGGGCTGGCAGTCTTTAATAGTATCTCGTCGGTGATACAGTTTATATTGTTTTATATCAAATATGTAACTAATATACAAATCTCTAATAATATAAATTATATTCATAGAAGTATTTTAATTTTTCCCGAGCCTTTGTTGCAAACTCTAGTTTTAAAAAATAGAAAAGCCGGAAGATTTCGAAGAAACACAGATTTTATATCGAAGTTTAAAAGCCACCATCTTGGAAATTAATTTAATGATGAAATACTTACTGTCATCAATACTGTCTCCAATTTTTTTCATATTTTTAGGCACAGTTATTATTAATTAAACCAAATTGAAAACCAATTTTTTCTACGAAAATTTAGAAGAATAACTTTATTTAGGGTTACCCTGAAATTTTCAGAATATGTTTAATTGACACAAATCTATAAAACGTATTTTTTAAATTTTAAGTATACAGGCCCGGGTGATTCACGCAATTGTTACAAGTCATAACTCGGTTATTATTGCATTTACAAAAAAATGCAAAAGGAGAAAGATAAATGGTTCGAAGAAAACTACATCTGTAGGTCTCTAACTTTTTTTGGATGCAGCAGTGCATGTGCAATTAACAATTGCATCATTTCTTTATATAGAAATGCATATTGTTTTTTACACAGATCGATTCTTCTGTTCATTCTACGTAAAAAATGATTGGGGTACACATGGCAAAAAATTATTAGATCTCGAGATATTTTCAAAAAATGTCTTTATTGAAGAAGATGCTCAAACGCTTCTCCATTACATTCTAATATTCTATATTAGTTATTTTGTTTTCTGGTTCGAAAAAAACGTCGACGTTACAAACTTGAAAGGGTGGTTTCTCAAGATAAAAGTCTGCTCTATCGCGTGGTATAGTTCGATTTTCCGCTGGACCCTAATTTTTTGAGATAAATTGAAAAATATCCTCAAAAATTGGTGCAAAAGTAGTGTCTCTCCGTCTTTAATCATTGTTTAAACATGTTTAAACAATCATAATGTATTAATATGGATATCACTGTATTCGGGAAAGTCTACAGAATCTTTTGCTGTAAAGAACAATTCAATATCTTTTATAATAACCACAATATTTGTTTAAAGTTGAAAAATATGTTTTTTTTCAAAGCCATGTTTTTCAAAAACTGTGCGTATAGGAGAAAAATTAAGGACAGATTCGGAATCAGCGCAAAAAACTCTATAAGAAGGACCCAACAGTATATTGAAAACAAATTTGGTGTTGGACAGTGTAATCGGTTCTCCAGAACCGTTAGGCCTGTTGCACAGTCGAGCGCAATTTTCCGGTCTCAAATACGTTCTAAAATTCTAAAAAAAATGTTACATATTTTGGATCCTAAGACGCATTTTATAGAATTTCTTCAGATTTTTTGGTTGCAAACTGTAGTCGTAAACAATGAAAAACCCCCAAAAATCGGAAAAATGCAGATTTCTAGAAAATATGAAAACATGCTATTCTACTGTTTGGTTCCTTGATAAAGTACTACAGCAGGCAGTGTCGTCAAGTTTTTTCAGATTTTTTTTATTGTGGGACATCATTGTCAAAATTTTTTCGACGTTTCTGCTGTGAGGACGAAAGTTATACTTACTGATTTTACCGCGGGTGTATATTAAGTAATTTTTAACGTTATTACATTTTACATTATTATTACATGTTATTATACATTACAAAATGCAATTGTTTGACCTAAGAAATGCGATTTAATAGAAAGAAGAATTGTGTTCTGTGCGATATATGTACATACTGTGACTCGCAAAAATTTTCGGACGCTCTAAAAATGATAACTTCTTTAATATTGTACTATACGATTTGAACTTTTTGGGAAGCTAGAACAATTAGTTTAGTACAGGAGGTGAAAATAATTTTTTCAAAAATAGCAACTGATCGGAATTGTAGAAAAAATGAGAGACACTTGGGGAAACTAAAACACCTGGCAGAAGACTGTGAAGGGGTAGAAAAAATTAACATAAGTATAGAAAAGATAGTACAGGAGAAAAGAGTGGGAGAAATTGTAGAATGGGTTAGGAGTATAGAGAAAAAAGGAAAGAATTAATCACAAGAGATAATCAAGAGAGAGGCGGGATTAGCGGGGAGACATTGGGATTGGGATAGATCAACATAGACAATAAGGTATTTGATGTGGCATGCGATATGGATGGATGGGTGGAGGAACGGATGAATGGATAAATAGAGGGATGAATGGCTTCGAGAATTATAATCCAAGTCCAATTTCTGGGCCACGAGGCTGAAATAAATAAATAAATACGTATTTACTTACTTACTAAAAGTTGCATTTTACAACATCTTTATATGGGCCTACATTGAAAATTTAAAAAATACGTTTTATAGATATGTGTCAATTAAACATATTCTGAAAATTTCGTCAAAATCAGTCAACGTTGCAATAAGCTACAAACGTTTTAATATAAAATAATAATTCTTAAAAAATATTGTGTTATTTTACATCGATATACCCGACCCGACCCGTATCATGTTACAATGTTTCACTCCATTCCGCGGCAACCGAAGCCCTCGAGCTTCACTTCCCTTTTTTCCGTTCGTCATCATAGAATAGTGTTTCCTGAAAATAATGTCTCTGGCCAGACTCGAGTTTTCGACATTTATACCAAGCTTGCTATAATCGTATTTTATTTGTCAAAATTTAGTTTTCCATTTAAAATATTTTGTTGTTAAAACTCATTAATAGTTTTAAATAGTACTTGAAATATTTAAAATGATACCGAAATATTGGAATATTACAATTTGGAATGAAGGGTCTAGCCGGACGAGGTAGTCCTTCGAATTATTAAAACAGCCGTTGCGCCATTCAATTTTCGGTCAATTTTTCCCATTTACTTGCATTAATTTAATCATATAACTGCATTTAAGTGAAATTGATATTTGAGATTTTTCCCGATTTTTTGGTTCAAAATGTTAATTACACAAACTGAAAAACACGCAAAAATTAGACAAATGCAGATTTTTTAGAGAAACTGAAAAATAGCATTGATCATATTTTTAGACTAGCAACATACCAGAACTTTTTTAACGACAGCGCGTAAACGACAAAGAGGGACTTTTCAATGACTCCAAGAAAAATGAAAAACTTAATGACTCCGAGAAAAATAAAGAACTTAATGACGCTGAAGAAAATGAAAAATTGAATGACTCCAAGAAAAATGGAAACTTCAATGACTCTATGAAAAAACTTGACGACACTGAAGAAAATGAAAAATTTAAAACTTAATGTGACTTCGAAAAAAATAAAGAACTTACTGACTCTGAGGAAAATGAAAAATTTAATAACTCCCAGTTAACAAGCAGTCTTCAATGCCTCTTAAAAATGCAATTAATCATGTAGGGATTGATCAGGTGTTTCTCGCGATATTAAAAAATATTTACAAATCCTTTGACAAATTCTGCTTTGTGGCGTCAGGATACTGCTTTCGATATTCCATCACAGTTTGTATAGTATACATATATTATTTCTTCTATTTGTTTCTAGATAAAATTTTATTATGATCCTCCATTAGTTTAACGCCCCGTTCAGCGGTATCATTGACCACCTTCAGTCCATGTTTCAGTCAGACTACTTATTATTCATAATAACTTCTTTTTCCGATATTAGAACTATTCTTACCACGTTTTTATTAGCTCGCTTTCTTGTTCATTTGTAGATTGGAGCGTATTAATGAATTTATTTATATGTAATATCTCTGCCAGTTATGTATATATGAAAAAACTCTTCAAACAAAAGTTGTAGTATATAAGGAGGTGGATATGGTATCAAAGGAAAAAAATTTTTTCAAAGTCATTATTTAAAGTTTTCAAGGTCACGGATGTTTTTTCTATCAACAACTGTTTATGCTATATATGGATTCTTAAAGAGAAAAAAGACAAATTCAACGATATATCATAACGTCTATTTATGTCGAGATTTAAAAAATTCCCATTTTCCATTAAAAACTCATTTTCCCATTATTCAAACGGCCCCAAAATTTTTCCAGACCATTTTCTCAACATTTGTCACAATTCTGGTTTACGGGACCAAAAAAATTTCATGGTCGAAAAATAAGGTCCACCCTAATGTTGCATATACGTAAATTACGAGAAGCAGTAAAGAGTGCTTAACGTCGAAGAAGAAAATCCGGGTAACTAAAACTTAATATGTACTACATTCCACGTTATTAGAATAATTGTAGTTTAATTATGATACATTTTATATCAACATTTTTTATTTACACCTGCTAGAAACGCCACTGTCTCGGAAGGAAATGGACATTCGAGAGTAGCAATGAAATTAGAGCATCATTGCGAAAAAAGATGAGTTTGCAATAACCTCAATATACATTTTATGAAATTCTATTATAATTATAGTTATGACTATATTTTTTAATAAATAAACTTGTGTATGCTAGTATAAAATCAATTTATATATATTATACAATTTATTTTATTATTTGTTTGACAACTAATAAATCTACAAATTGTTTCATAAACTAAAAAATACTTCCTGCATTTTCGTATTCTCCAATCAGTCCAAATAAATACCATCAACCTGTTCTCGATCATATACCAATTTTTATTAATGCAATTATGACAGTAACAAAACGTTTCTATTTAAAATGAATACATATTTTGAACATAGTTTTAACATTTTTAATTTTTTGGAAGGTTAAAAAATGTAATTAAAAAAGTAATGAAAAATAAAAATAAAAAAAAAATCCTCGCTGCACGGGGACCCGAAGGCTAGCTCCAGATTGCGATTCATACGCTCGACGGCTCGACAGTCGAATTTCAGTTTCGTTTCCGTAAGCCGTAAAGCATGGCAACATGGCAAGTTCTAAAAATAGATTGTGGCTCGCACAAGCAGCGCACACGGATATAGTAAAGGTACGCTGGGGAGTGTAGCGCGCGGGCGCGTTGCTAACACGATACAGTGTCTTCTGTGGTGGCCTCTGATGGCCTCCTGTTCCTCACTCCAGTCAGAATATATCCTAGAGGGCGTAAGAGAAATATTCGAGCGACACAGATGTCGTCAGATGTGCTAACAGTAAAGTGGGTTCTGTTTCTTGCTAAAGATGATATAGGTTCTGTTCCATGCTAAAGATGATGTAGGAGCTGTTCCAGGCTAAACATGATGTGGAGACAAAAGCGGCACGGCCAAAACCCGGGCGTGAGCACTCTCATATACTCTCTGCTGCCAGCCTTACGGGAGTTGGCGGGACTCGAATTTTTCGGTGTTCTCTTACGCCCTCTAGGATATATTCTGACTGGAGTGAGAAACAGGAGGCCAACGACGGAATTTCGTCGGTGCAGAAGACACTGTATTGGTATCGTGTTAGCAACGCGCCCGCGCGCTACACTCCCCAGCGTACCTTTACTATATCCGTGTGCGCTGCTTGTGCGAGCCACAATCTATTTTTAGAACTTGCCATGTTGCCATGCTTTACGGCTTACGGAAACGAAACTGAAATTCGACTGTCGAGCCGTCGAGCGTATGAATCGCAATCTGGAGCTAGCCTTCGGGTCCCCGTGCAGCGAGGATTTTTTTTTTATTTTTATTTTTCATTACTTTTTTAATTACATTTTTTAACCTTCCAAAAAATTAAAAATGTTAAAACTATGTTCAAAATATGTATTCATTTTAAATAGAAACGTTTTGTTACTGTCATAATTGCATTAATAAAAATTGGTATATGATCGAGAACAGGTTGATGGTATTTATTTGGACTGATTGGAGAATACGAAAATGCAGGAAGTATTTTTTAGTTTATGAAACAATTTGTAGATTTATTAGTTGTCAAACAAATAATAAAATAAATTGTATAATATATATAAATTGATTTTATACTAGCATACACAAGTTTATTTGATCTTCTGTCTTCCTATAATAAAAAAACACAGTCATAACTATAATTATAATAGAATTTCATAAAATATTGAGGTTATTGCAAACTCATCTTTTTTCGCGATGATGCTCTAATTTTATTGCTTCTCTCGAATGTCCATTTCCTTCCGAGACAGTGCGTTTCTAAGTGTAAATAAAAAATGTTGATATAAAATGTATCATAATTAAACTACAATTATTCTAATAACGTAGAATGTAGTACATATTAAGTTTTAATTACCAGGATTTTCTTCTTCGACGTTAAGCACCCTTTACTGCTTCTCGTAATTTACGTATATGGACATTAGGGTGGACCTTATTTTTCGACCATGAAATTTTTTTGTCCCGTAAACCAGAATTGTAACAAATGTTGAGAAAATGATCTGGAAAAATTTTGGGGCCGATTGGATCATGGGAAAATGAGGCGCAGCAAATTTGAAACTTTTGAATTTTTTAAATCTTTACATAAATAGACGTTATGATATATCGTTGAATTTGTCTTTTTTCTCTTTAAGAATCCGTATGTAGCATAAACAGTTGTTGATAGAAAAAACATCCGTGACTTTGAAAACTTGAAATAATTACTTTGAAAAAAATTTTTTCTCTGATACTATATCCACCTCCTTATATACTACAACTTTTGTTTGAAGAGTTTCTTTATATATACATAACTGACAGAGATATTAAGGGGCGTAATTTGCATTATTCGGAAGCATACAACTGCGCATATAGCTATTTTCATAGCTACATGCTGCCGAATAATGAAAATTACGCCTCGTAATCGAAAAAATAGGACTTTTGAGGCAGATAGCGCCCTAGATCGATGTTTTATCTAGCGTTTTTGACTAGTGAAAAACCCCGTGTTTGTATTATCGAGAAATGAGTAAATGAATATCTTGCAATCCTGGAAGTCTCTCTACTACCTTAACTAAATTCATTAATACGCTCCAATCTACAAAAGAAAAACAGTTAAAATATCGGAAAAAGAAGTTATTATGAATAATAAGTAGACTGACTGAAACATAGACTGAAGGTGGTCAATGATACCGCTGAACGGGGCGTTAAACTAATGGAGGATCATATTAAAATTTTATATAGAAACAAAGTGGAGAAATAATATATACTATACAAACTGTGATGGAATATCGACAGCAGTATCCTGACGCCACAAAACAGATTTGTCAAAGGATTTTTAAATATATTTTAATATAGAGAGAGAAACACCTGATCAATCCCTACATGCGATTAATTGCATTTTTAAGAGGCATTGAAGACAGCTTATTAACTGAGAGTTATTAAAGTTTTCATTTTCCTCAGAGTCAGTAAGTTCTTTATTTTTCTCGGAGTCATTAAGTTTTCCATTTTTCTTGGAGTTATTCAATTTTTCATTTTCAGTCGGCAGGTCGAAAAAAGGCGTCTACCTGGAAAGTATTCCGAACTTAATGAAATTTTGACACGTCATTTAGGGGTACTCTGGGGTGTCGAATCTCAGTTTTCGACCTCGAGGACTCTGTGCTAACTTGGGGAGGGGGAAAAAACCACTACTTTTATTACCTTGTTTTGGTTTTTCGCCTATCGGGCTCGAGTCGGGTACGCGATACATCAGACACATCGGGAAGCTTATGACTAGACTGCGGATTTTATGCATGTATGACAAAAATGTACACGTTCAATTTAAAGCAGTGGACATGTTAAAAATATTTAAGGACATCAACGTATTAGTTTCAGCTTAATAGGATAATTAAAAGAAGAATACAATTTATATTTGGCTCATGTGCCGTGCAATCAATGCAAACATTTTTTATTTTGCATAAAGATCCGCAGTGTACTCATGACTCACTTTTGTCGGGCGGCTTCTAAAACAATAGAACAAGATCGCGCGAACGAGTTATCGCGATACCCGAGAATCAACTGTGCGTTCTTATGAAATAGATAATAATAATAATGGTACGTATTTCTTTCATAACTTGTCCATAATGTGATTTTTATATAAGTACATTAGGTATATTCGGCAGACATGTGCATGATCGTTATTTGTATTAAAATTTGAAATAATGCACGTTTCACGTGAAAAAATTATAAGAAAATATTTACAACGTGGTATGTAATAAGTTATGATAACTTTTCAGTGGGTGATGTTTTTATTAACTGTTAAGTAACCTACTTAACTATCATTAATCTTACACAAATTCTTAAAAGATAATATATAGTATACAATATAAAATAAAATAGAAATTAACTTAAAATAAAATCATATAAAATAAAAAACTAGAGGGTTATTGTTGCTCGCTCGCGAGTAGGGTTGTTTTTGCTCGCTCGCTTTGCTCGCTCGCGGATAGGACTGCTCCTGCGAAAGGGTTAGTGGTACGCATGGCTAGTAGTACCTATAGCTATTAATGTTTTTTTTTATTTGGTGTGTGACTCTCCACGAGCCACACAAAGAACTTCCCGATTCGTTAGTTGCAGTATATTATTATCATTATTAAGTGTACGTTTTAAGAAAATTATACGTTTTCAGGGAAATTCAATAGTTTTCTACTTATCAAAATGTTTGCTATATGGCGTCACATTAAACCAGCATCGTATGCTCGTTGCTCGCTTGGTTCCTTGTTATAGCATACTAATGTTGCAAAATAAATTGTCTTAATTAGTTTTTCGCAAACGATACAACTCCTCATTATCCGGGTTTGCAGTAGTGATCTTGGTTTTCTTCGATACTGTTAATTTAAATTGTCCCAAAATATATAAACTGCGCTCAATTTTGAAACTCTGCTCAGTGCTACATACAATATTTGTAAAGTTCGCCTTTCTGATTTTTTAAAATCCAAACATACTTTCTCGTATGTTTGTCCCTGACTTTTATGAATCGTAATCGCTTCAGCAGGAACCACTGGAAATTGACTACGTGTGATTTGATATTTTTCCTCACTCGACATATTTACTTGATTCGATATTTTTATTATTGGTGTAAAATTTTGATCAATATTTGTGCATTTTTCATATAATCACGATAACGAGTTCTTACTTTCACTCCTACTCTGGCCAATTGAAAATCTAACCACAATATAGACGGAATTTTAGTATTTTCTTGGAAAGTAATAAATTTTAATATTCCGCATGTGTGCTCCATTAATCAATCCGTTTTCAACATCAATGTTATTAATAATTATCATATAGTTTATATTAATTTTCAATTTAATCTCAGTTAATAATTCGTTTTGAACTGATTGTTTTTTTAAAGATTGTAATATAAATTTTTTTTGTACTTTCATCGATATTCTTTGAAAATGTATTCTCGCGAGTAGAGATGATTAACTCACTCTTGCATTGGGATAATTTTCGATTATTGTAAGCGGAAACATCATCGTAAGGTACAAAAAAAAATTAAAAAAAATTTTTTTTTTTTAAATTTTAAAGAAATCGAAAAAAATTTTTTTGTGTAATTACGTTTGTTTCTTCGGTGGAAACTTTCCGTTCTCTCGTATAAATTGCATTGTTGAATGAACTTCTTTCGAAAAAACTAAAAAAACTAAAAAACTACTTGACCAAAATGGACCAAAATCTAATCAGCTCTAAGTTACAGCGGGGCATATCGATTGCATCATTCATCATCCTGATCGCGTTGTTACTTTTTCTGAAAACGTTAACGAAAAATTTGATTACATAGAAACGGCCATACGCGCGCGCACACACACACACACACACACACACACACACACACACACACACACACACACACACACACACACACACACACACACACACACACATATACGAACATTTTGCTGAAAATAGTCTAAAATGACTGCAATGACCATGAAACGTGAAGATCTGCTAAAAAATCGATTTTCGATTTTCGGGGTCATTACAATAACTTCCCTATAAAATCGGGAAGTTAATTATATAGAGCCTATAGATAATACAGAATAAAATATAAACACGAAATATAATACGTATAATGTTTATATTTATATTTCGTTTTTAATTATTGCCATACTTTACCATATTGTAATCTTCTAGGTGTATTGTATAACTTCCGTAAAGACATTTTAATGATATTATCGATACATATCTAAGTTCATTCGGAGAAAATTCGTTAAAAAGCTAGAAATATTGTCTTTTAAGTTTTTCACATGAAACGTGCATTATTCAAGCTTTAATACAAATAAAGAACAGGCACGCGTTTGGCGAATATACCTAATGTAGTTATAAAAAAACCAAGTATATTAAAAATCACGTTATAAGTAAAGAAAGAAAACCATTATTACCATTATCTATGTCATAAGAACGCAGAGTATTTGAATCTCGGATAACGCAATAACTCGTCCGCCCGAACTTGTTCGATTCTTTTCGTACCCGCCCGACGAATTCGAAGTCGAATCGAAGGGCCGCCGCCGGACTTTCTGCGACCCGACCCGACTCGACTCGAACCCGAACATCGAGCGGCCCGCACATCCCTAAATTATTTATAATTATAAATATATTATATTAAATGACCTATATTATAATAACCTATATTAGGTCATTATTATCACACTTTAAATAAGTAAATATGGCTCAAATTATGCCGTATTTAGGCTCATTTTAATTAGAAGGATCTCACAAATACGTTGGTAATTCCGTAAAAAAGATTGAAAAATAAAAAACTTTCCTATGTGCATTGGTGTAATCGGTACGCAGCCTTTTGAACTGTGTCGGCTGCCTCGTACCTCAGTCCCTCTTTGTCGTTTACGAGCTGTCGTAAAAAAAGTTCTGGTACATATGTTGATAGTCTAAAAATTTCTCTAAAAAACCTGCATTTGTCGAATTTTTGCGTGTTTTTCACTTTGTGTAATTAACATTTTGAACCAAAAAATCGGGAAAAAATCTCAAATATCAATTTCAATTAAATGCAGTTATATGATTAAATTAATGCAAGTAAATAGGAAAAATTGACCGAAAATTGAATGGCGCAACGGCTGTTTTAATAATTCGAAGGACTACCTCGTCCGGCTAGAACCTTCATTCCAAATTGTAATATTCCAATATTTCAGTATCATTTTAAATATTTCAAGTACTATTTAAAACTATTAATGAGTTTTAACAACAAAATATTTTAAATGAAAAACTAAATTTTGACAAATAAAATACGATTATAGCAAGCTTGCTATAAATGTCGAAAACTCGAGTCTGGCCAGAGACATTCAATTTTCAGGAAACACTATTCTATGATGACGAACGGAGAAAAGGGAAGTGAAGCTCGGGGGCTTCGGTCGCCGTGGAGTGGAGTGAAACATTGTAACATGATACGGGTCGGATCGGGTATATCGGTGTGAGACTACTAATCAAACAACAAAGCTTAATTATTTATCATTACTTTTTTATAGGATTTTCCTTAACATATTTGGTGAATTTTGTTTCTTTTTATGAAAATGATACCAAAATTATATAATTCCGATGATATTTGCTTATGCAATGAGCGACGCAAGTTTCGGACACAATGAAGGACAGCGTCGGGAAAAAAAGAGACTCGGAGAGTCCTTATTCTTTTAAGATTTCGACTTCGACTTCGTCTGCTAGCTCTTCGCCTCGTCGCACAATGTACTCATAAATGAATCATGTTTCAGGAAGTGGTTCAGTTCAGAATGAAATAAAATAATGTTACACGCACTTTTTAAATAGCGTCATATATGGTGCAAGAAATATTCGTATAGAGTCAAATAGAATTATTTTTTTAGATATCTTCGTACGAAATACTGCCTCTAAATAACATTGTATGGATAGGAGCCGTCGAAAATTAGTTTAATTAGTTAATACTTTTATCTTGTTACTACCTCTACTTTAATAATTGCAGTCAATAATGCTGTCGAGCATTACAAGTATGGGATAAATAAGTAAAAAAATTAATTTTCTGTTTCCTACTAAGGATCTTAATAAGAACGATTGAATTTTGTCATTACACAACATAACAAAATATTTTTTAAGAATCATTATTTTATATATAACGCAATAATGTTCAAATTACTTTTAAATTCCAATACATTTGTAGAATATTACGTAGTAATTACTTCCATTTTTCCTACATCTATAAACTATCGATTATATTGTAAACAATTATTACAATGGTGATAATAAGGAAAATAAGAATGTAATAAGAGAATTATATATAGTATTATAAGGCAATTACAGAATAGGTAATGTCAGCATTCTACTATATCATTCTTCTTCAACTTGACGAATATCTCGTCGATTGTGGAACTTTTACCGCTGTGGTATATCAGATCACTGTAACTTTCCCGTTATCCCCGCGCCCACTCGCGCCCACTTACCGGTCCCGCGGAATAACACAGGCACCGACGAGATACTGTTAAAGACTGCCAGCCTTATGGGAGTTGGCGGGACTCGAATTTTTCGGTATTTCTTACGCCCTCTAGGATATATTTTAGCTCCATCCAGAGAAACAGAAGGCCAACGACGGCATTTTGTCGGTAAAGAAGACCACTGAGGAGATTCTCGTCGCGATGCATCGGTGTGAATGCGAATTATTACGAAACCATATCGATTATTATTAAATGTTACATTCTCCGCCATATTTCAGACGATGTTTTGGGACTATTTTAGCACTATTTAGAACTTTTAGCGATGTGGTATATCAGATCACTGTAACTTTCACGTTATCCCCGCGCCACCGACGAGATACTATTAAACACCGACGAGATACTGTTACCTGTACGTGCCTGTATGGCGCTGCGTACGGCATTCGAAACATTGGCGCGACTGTGTTGCCCTCTTACGGTGAGGCAAAATCCCCCACCGTTTTCCGTGCAGCCTCGCGGCAGCAGGGATCCAAAACGCGACATTGCTGCCCGGTGCAGCCCTGGTTGTCTGGGTATATGTATGAAAAAGATTTTTAAGTAAATAATCCGTTCTCGAGAGTATTCGGTATTGCATTCGCGCGCGAAAGTTGATCCATAGTATAATTTTTTGATGTCATCCAACACGCGAACGAGCATCCAGATTGTTCTGTGCTAGTATTACTTTCGGAATCGTGTTCAAAAGTGAAATCGAATCATATCGAGTCGAGTTTCAGACATTTGCCTGGGAATCGAACTTGTGGATCACAAGCTTTCGTCATTGTCAACAATATAATATGCGTGGTTTACAAAAATGTATGCAAGCGGTTCGATGTTTTCATAATCTCGAACAGAAAAATGTAAAATATTAAAAACACAATGAGAACATCATTTATAAATTTTGAATATCACTTTTATGTCTTCTTTGCTCACAATTGTTTTTATTATCTATTAAATTACTTTATTATAATCATTTATTATAATTATTATTGTGTGATTATAATCACAAGCTCGTATATATAGTAAGGTTGAATGTACTTTCTTCTTCTTGCATTAATTAACTCACAGCTGTTACGCCGCGATGTACATATAATTATGTTCCGTATGATTAATCGTGTCAATCTCTTTATTGTCTCCGATTAATTACCGTGAAAAATTGCATTATTTTTTCCTCGCGTAACATAATACTAGTACACGTCCGAAGAATGCGGAAGTGGTTGCGAAAATTCATGTTCGTGACATGCTGAAACACGAAAAGCTGTCTTTGCAGTTCGTATCTGATTTGCGTTCGGTAGCCAAGTATCACGCATATTTTAATATACATAGGTGTATGTAAACACGATTCGAAATTCAAAAGGTTCATGTTGTATATGTATGTATATTGAAAAGATTTTAACAACACTGTTTAACCAATTTTAACTTTTTTTAGAATGCTTAAAAATGTTGCATGTTGGGAACACCCTGTTAAGCAATCCGCTCTTGATTTGGTATGAATTTGGTAGAAAATTTGGCTCCAAATACCGACACTCATCTGCATTTCCGCATTAGACTCGGTATTTCGCGACAAAGTCTGGTGCCAAAATTCTTGTGATTTTCTTTTCAAACGAAATATCGTAGAATTCTAATCTCTTTCGTTTATATCATTAGAAAAATATACGTATAAGCTTCGTTACTGCTTTGAAATGGAATTTCAGTTTGTGAAAATTGTGATAATTACCGTCTCTACGCGTCCACGCGTCTACGCGTCTACTATTAATACTATTTAGATATTCTTTTGTCCGCCACTCTCACTGTAGTTCGAAGACGCGGCAGGAATAAACGGTTTGGAACGCGTCGATGACTCTTGCAAATTAAACGCGTACGGGATTTCATAATTGTGCCGGCCGAAATAAATGTAGGAAGCATATTTCTTCATCAGCCTCGGTGTTCATCATGCATTACGATCTCGCGGGAATCGTACGACACAATGTCTGGTGTAATTCAAACCAGAGTCCAGTTTTGCTGGTACAGAAATACCGGGCGACAGTTTTGCAAGCAGGTTCATGTTTCACATTAAAGGACGACAACTTTTCATTTGCATTGATCGTGTAGAAATCACAGATCATCCTGTGAATATATCTTCATTGTTACATGATTTATTGCTACACGTTATATGTAGCTTGTAATTTTGTTATCGTGTGTGCAAGATTGATACGGATGAACAGCATAGAAAATCTAAACGAGAGAAATTATTATTACGCATATTATCGTTCACGATGCAGATTTTTCATGCATTTATAATAAAAATGTCTAGGTTAACATATTACACTAAAAACACTAGTATATAAAATTTAATAATTCTGACTTGTTATATTTTTGACATTTACTACAGGAAATTTTCATATTAGAGGAGGAATATTTTCATTTAAATTTTAAATAATTAGCGAATTTCAATAAAATATACATAGTTTGTATAATGATTAAATTTAGCGGGGAATTTTTTATTGAAATTAAATGTTTAGGGGGTAAACGTGCAGTTTAATATTACATGTATGTATCATGTAGATGAGTAGAGCGTAGAGTAGAGCGTAGTAGTAGAGCATAGCGAACAGGATTTATAGCGTATAAAACATTCAACCAATTTAGCGCATCAATGATCAGTTTATTAAAAAATTTTTCAGAGAAATTTTCTTTACTATAGTAGATAATTTAAATCACAATTTAACTTTGTTGATTAAATCGTTCAAGTTACTTTGGTTGCCTTAGAGAGTTTGTTGTTGTATGTAAAACTTTTGTTTAATCGATCTTAGGTGTATTTCGTGGTACGAGGTACGAGTAACCTTTAGTAATCGCTTGTGGTAATCGCTATAGAAATTTCAGTAACCTGAATTATGTTAAACATTTTTTTAGGACAACCCTACTTTGTGCTACAGTTACAATAACGATTAAAATGTGATAAAGAATTTTACTGTTTTACAAAATATTTTTTTTTATTAATTATCACTTTTAATCTCTTCTCTCTGTCTCTCTCTCAACTGTAATACCACTTATACAATGCACTTTTATGAATGCAGTTCGCGGTTCTTACTGCATGTTCGGTTAAAAGTATGAGAAAGTTGTTTGCAAATTATAAAAAGAAATTTGGGTCATCGATTCAGCAGCGAGAATAAAAAATCGCTGAATCTGAAACGAAAGCTGTAAGCAACGTACAGTACATACATTCATCGGAGAAAGTCCCAAAAATTGGGATAACTGTACCTCTTGAAAGGTTAAATTTTATGCAAGATGCATGTAAGTACATACCGTGACGAAATGTTGTCCCCGACTTTGTTAGGAGGGTAGACTCGTTCGTTTTTCCAGGATTGCAAGGGCGCGAGAAGGGAATGCGCCTTCTCTCATTTTACGATAATGCATGCGCTAGATTAAATATCAATCTGGGCCGCGATCGCCCTCGGAAGTCCTATTTTTACGTTTACGAGGCGTAATTTGCATTATTCGGAAGCATAATTTGCATTATTCAACACCGATGTATTATCAATTAGGAGCTACAATGGAGACTTGGAAGTATCGTTGGCGACGTTAAAATACCGCGATAATGTCAATAGCCTCCCGATTGCATAAATCACGCGGGACGATGTTTACCGGAAGCATCAGGCTCCAAGCAACAGACCAAAAATTCTCTCACCTATTGACTCGCGCTGTGTTTACAGAGACTAACTTGTAATTCTGGCAGACACACGTTCGATAACCCTACGAGGTACCGTTGCTAAACCGGAAGTGGAGAACACGGGTGTACAGTGTCAGTGCCACGAAATTACTCGGGACCTTCGCCACGGAACGAGAAACGGCTGGTATGTGAGAATCAACGTCTTTGTCAGTGCGACGAAGAATAGTGATGGGAATAATGATTTCCGAAATAATATTGTTAATCCCTCGAGTCGTCATGCGAACAGACATATCCTCCGCTTTCACACATTCACGTATGCGCTGATATCATTGTTAGCATGTCATGGAACAACGGTTAGCATACCTAGGAATAACAAGTTCCATTGTATACCTTAAATGTACAGAACCACTCATCATTTTTCGAGCGATATTTCCCCTGCGTTTATTAGGGTGGCTCTTATTTTCGACCTTTGAATTTCTTTTACGGCATCCCCCAGGGTCCTTCCAAACAATTCGAGAAAAGCGTACCCCCACGGATAACGGGGAAACGTGCCCCAAATGAATTAAACATTAAAATAATTAATGATTGCCGATACGTCTCACTCCCCGACATTCGATCGAGCTTAAACTTTGCACAGATTCTTTTTCTAATTATTTGGAACAACTGGGGGGGGGGATGCCGTAAAAGAAATTTTGACAGGAGTATTTGCTCCGAAGGGCCACCCCCTTTACCTAGTGTTTACGCTTTGTCTCACTTTTCACAGATAATTAGAAACTTTAAGGAGGAAATCATATAAAAAAAAGTCTCGAGTTAATTCTCGAGTTAATTCGGGTTAATTGGTTAGATCGCGAAAAAATGTGTTTCCTCTTTATTTCGAGTCCGCTTTTTTTTTTATTGTGGCCCTCGAATTAATTTATAAAAGAGTTTGACATGGCTGCTGTAGATGGCAACCGTAAGTCTGAGAAACTTGGGCACATCGTTTGGATGAATCGCAATGAATAGCAAGTACGAATACTTTTGCGATTCGTCGTGAATGAGAAAAATCGCTACGCGCCGACACGAGTTTTGCCCCAATTCCGAGCGAACGGAGATTCGAAACGAAAACGGGCATTTAACGTATATGGTCTCGTTACCCTGAGCCCTAAGCCCTAAGCCTTAACTTGTTCGGCTAATGACAGTGAAGATCTTCGAGTTGGCCGAAGCTGCGTGGTTCGCCGCGAAAGGCGACGCGACGCGACGCGACGCGACGAGACAGAGGACGCGGCAATTTTCATAAACCCGTTCGCTTTCTCTTGGACATGACTGTAGTCCTTCCATACATATGTACATGTATAACGTACGGTGTGTACACCGCGATGCCTATGGTTTACGACCGGCTGGCCTTGACTTTCACGCGATCCTTGGGACCAGGAGATGCGACCGGATCCGAAGAAGATCGACACACTTTGCGCGATCATCGGAAACTCCCAGTTTCTTTTTTATTCTGGCCAGTCCTTAAATAATCGTTACCGATCGTTATACCGGTCGTTGCGACTAACGGTATATTTAGGATCCTGCTATACCATAATTCGATCTTGACTCCAGAAATTATGGATTTCAACTCGCTACTCGATTTTGCGCTTGTAACATCATCGATTCTAATCAATTTTGATCATCAATCGTAATTTTTCAGTTCAGATAGTACTATTGAGAATTATCGAGAACTAACAAGCGTCATTTTTTTTGAACGTGAGACGTTTTAAAATTTTATATTTAACATTATTATATGTAGATATTCAATGATTATTAATAAACATCATTTTCGTTTATTTTCTTTGGATAGGGAAATAAAGTTTTCCCTTAGTCGAATTTATATACTCGTAAAATAAGAAATAAGAAAAATACATATATGTACATATAACCAATGAAAACGAAAATGTACGCGTTAAATGAAATTGAACAAGTATTCTATGTATATGGAAGAATCCAATTTTACCAATCGATTAAACCAATCGCGATGACCATATACAATATATGTACGAGTATTATATTTTATGAACAATAAGAATTATCGTTCGTCGTAGAAAACAAGTGCGGGGTAATCGATAAATAGTCTACTAATAAATCAAAATAAACAGTATAACTGCAGGAATGATTAAAATTTTATTCGGAGGAATTTAATACGATTCAGAGATGTACTTAATCGATACGGGTTTTGAAATGTTTACCTTGAAATGCAACACTATGTAAATACTAGGTATGTATCGCAGTCTGACCTCACGGTTATCAACCACAGATTAAAAGGTAGCAAGTTTAATTGTTCGATGCGCATCAGTTACTCGTACGTTTCAACGTTGCAGTTATTTCAATGATACGTTTCAATGAAAAAATACAATCTTATGCCGAATAAAACTAATCTAGAAAAACAGAAATCGCATGAATTCTTTGTAAACTGTAACTATTGTAAAGAGAAATCGCGGTTAATACCTAATTCTGCCTGCTTATTATGAAAAGTAAAAATTGCTACAATATTTTCTGTAGTGAGGAACAAAGATACATTCGATTGAAATGAAAAGAGAGGAGATTTGGTATGTATCTCGGAAAGCTCACTCTTACGCTTACTTGCTTATCGTTAGTTTTTTAGTTCTGGCGAAAACGATCGAATAGTTAAGGTTCCTGTGACACAATTGCAATATCATGTGGTCTCTCTACAAGTTTCTCGATGCTATCTCCGCTGCGTTGGTGGGCGAATAGTACAACAAGGATCGAACATACTATATTCCTCCAAGATTTCCTCGAAACGTGAATCACGAGGCTCGATGGAAAGAAGAAACTGGCAAAACTAAACGTCGTCGAACACTCCACCTTGAATCTCCTTTAGCTGATTATTATAAATATACAAAAAGTTGCCTCTGGTCATGCTGAGACCGTACAGAGCCCCGTTCGCCAGCTTCTCAAACGGATTCTTCGAGATATCCAGCACATTCAAGCTCCCCAAATTCTTACAAGATCCTCTAGGTATCTCCGCAATCCGATTATCGGTTAACCAAAGACGTTTCAGTTGCGGCAACCCTTCGTAACTATCTCCATCGATCGTGGTCAGACTATTATTATTCAAATGCAGATCCCGTAACGTCGGCAGATCAAAAGTACCCGCGGGAATACTCGAGATCCTGTTCCCAGTTAGCGACAATGTAAACCTCGGTACATTTTTAAAACTACCCGGATCCAAACTACTAATTTCATTGAAATCAACATGCAAAAAGTCCAAGCTCTCTGGCAAATCTGCGAAAGTGTCCTTAGCGATGCTCTGGAACTTGTTCCAGGCCAGGTTTAGGTCCTTCAGACTCTCCAATTCCGCGAACGTTCCCTTTTGCAGGTTGGTCAACGAATTTCGATGAAGCAGCAACGTCTCCAGCCGCTTCAGATTGCCAAACGCTTTGCGTTCGATCTGCATCAGACTGTTCTTCGTCGCTATCAAAACCTGCAGAGCCCCCAGACCCTGGAACACGTTATCTTGAAGCTTTCTGATATTGTTGTTAGCCAGGTTCAGGTACACCAGTCGTGGAAGATTCGAGAAAACACCATCGGGAATCGATGCAAAGTGATTACCGGATACCACCAATTCCGATAAGCTCTCTGGCAAGCTGGAGACGAAAGACAGGCTGTCCAACTGATTACCGTGAACGTATAAACCCGTCAGGTTCGTCTTCTGCAGAGCACCTTCCTCGATTTTATCGATCAGATTGTTTTTCAGGTTCAACACTCTCAGATGTCTGTTTTCGATCACCTGACTGTGGACACCTCTGATTCTGTTTTCCATCAGGTTCACGGTGATCAGGTCCTCTGGCAGGTCGTTTAACAGTTCCCTGGTGATCTCGGTGATGTCGTTGTTGGACAAGTCCAACGAAGCTATTTGCAGCAGTTGCAGTTGATACCAACCCTCCTGGAACCCTTCTATGCCCAATCCTCGTAGGCTAACTTTTCTTTCTTCCCTGTCTATCGGCACTTCTAGGCAAGAACTGCCTTCGGCGATCTTTGTGCCCTCTTCTAGCGGCTCGATCGACCGCACTATCTTATCGGGAATGCACAGTTTCAGCGTCAGGTCGTCGGGTATCGTCACTTTGTTCAACTGTGACTGTGGCCACTGGCTTTTCAAAGATGCTTCTTCGTCAACTCCGTTTTCCTTCTCGTTGTGCTTTTGTTCGATGTCAGCCTCGGACTTGATCGCTTCCAGCTGCTTCAATTCTTCCTCGTACTTCAAAAACGAGTTTGTGAACGTCCCTGTACTTATGCTCCAGAAAACGTTGTCCTCCGTCAGGATAGCTGTGGATCTTGTCAAGCCAAATAGTTGACCTCTGCGAAGATGCATCACAGGATTGCGAGAGATGTCTAGGGTCTGGAGTTTTTCTAGTCGGACGAATAGGTTCTCCAGGTTGGAGAGCTTGTTGTCGGATAGATTTAAACATTCCAGGTTGGTTAGGTTCGAGAACACGAACTCTGGCAGAGACTCTATGCTGTTGTTCGCCAAGTTTAGAGACTTTATGGATGAGACGTTATCCAGAGCGGTCTTTTCCAGTCTTTCGAGATTCATGCTCGATAGGTTCAGTTCTAATGCAGGATCGCCATTGTATTCGACGTTCTTCAGAGTTCCGTTTTCGATGTCCAGGATGTAGTTGTTCAACGTCGGATTCAGTGGCACCGCCGCCACCAGAGGCAGTAATAGGACGAAGAACAGCATCGTTCGAGAACCTTCGAGCAAATTTTATTTCATTCCTTAACCTTCTATCAGTGTCTACGATGTAAATTCTAGAATTTTAGCGATACACTCTCAACATTCAAGGAAAAGCAGTATCGTAGAGGAAAACGTATTACGCGTAAGTATGGAAAAGGATTCGAGGAGTACAGTACGTAGAAGATCTCAAGATATAACTAAAAATAGCGAATTAAGCAAACTTGGTTAAAGATTTGAGTTTAATTCGAGGAGGAGTGTTGGAGCAGAAAACTAACAATAAGTTAAGGCGGGAACTGTAGTGGAAAGACCACGATATATACGAAGTATACAAGTTCCTCTCTGTCCTCTGATAAGGCTTAGACGATTACGATATTGATAAGATAATACAATATATATAATCAACGTTTCTTATAATAAACTACTTGTTCAAATGTTATTACACCAACACGTATTTAAATTGCCATATATTGTACCAACACAACCCAAACTATGACAATTCCAACCAATTGAAATTTTTTCCAAATTTTTCTCGTCGTGTAGCAAACGCATTGTTCCAACTTCTCAAACAAATCCAAGTCGTCTGGTCCAATATTGAAAAAGTTGTCTTTGTAACGGTAACAGTGTCAGTGTCTTACTTACACATACATACAGTTAATCACTTGTATGAAATACACTATTTTCGGTAAAATAAAAAAAATAAAATTCTTGCCGTTATATAATATTTTATACGAAATAAATTTAATGTGAGCAGATTACAACGGAAAGATACGAGTAATTATTATCATAATTGTAAGCTATATTGCGTCACGAGTTGAAAACTATATTGCGTCAGCCGGTATACATATTTTGTTATTTACGTGTTACCAACGACAAGCATCTGAAACGAATGTACGTCGAGCAAGAAGCGAACGTCGAACAGCAGTCTCGTCAAGTTCGTCGCCGCGAAACGTTGAAATAAAGTGAATTCGTTACCGTTTTACCGTTGGCCATCTCTTACGTAATCTCAACATTTTTAGGGCTTACGTTGTTTTTGTCTAATGAAAATGAATTGAACATTGCATTATCTAATTTGTTTCCATGACTTTTTTTCTGGTAAATACGTAATCACATATTTTAGAGCTCAATTACTTAACACTAGGTTCACGGAGCACTAAAAAAAGTGGCACTATGGTTGATTATCTTATAAAACTGTCGAGAATACTATCAAGAATATTATTTAAATGCAGCGCGTTATACGAGTAGGTAAAGTTGAAGGTCGAGAGATGTTTTGAGCAGTGTTATAGTGTTATTTGTGTTACTCACGTTTCAGGGATGATATCCGAAAACTGTGGAAGAAGAGCGTCGGTCGCAGGAGTACTGCTCCCGTGTCCGTGTCCGTGTCTATTGCTGGCGCGTAGTTCGCGACAGGATTCCTCCGGACGTAACTATCACGAGAACAGGTCTTGCAAGCCTTTATACCCTGCGGATTTTGAGCGTGTCTGAGAAATCTATGGATTGGTACGCGCGAGTGCCGCGATAGTGTGCGTCGTCGATTCGGCGAGTCGTCGTGTATGGGAGGCAACCGCCTCCAAGCAAGAACAAAATGACAAAAAGAACCGTCGAACGTTCGTGGAACTTACGTTTAGTCCCCCCCCCCCACCCCGCGGGGCTATTAGAAGCAGAATCTCGTCACGTATTGACTGTCAAGAAGGAGCAGGAAGCAAGGAGTCTCCCAGTCGAGAAGTTTCCCATCGGAGCTTGACCCTGATCGAATCGAACTCGGCCGGCTATTAAATTCGGTAATCATCGGCTTTAACGTAATCTAAATTTATCTACGGATAGACGACGACGTTGCGTTCGTCGGATCATCTCGACACCACCGATTGGCGCGGACGCTTTATCTATTGGCTACTCGACGCGATAATACAATTTACATGGATATGCTGCTGGAGAATGATCGGCTTGCCCGATTTCGCCGGTTAGACTGTTATCGAGAGGTCGAGACCGAGCTGTCGTTACGTGCCAGTGCTTCGGACTGTTCTTCGTTAGAGTAGTTGCTAAACTCAGTGACGTAGCTACGTTAAGCTGGACCTTAGCTATACCCGCCGAAATGTTTTTGCGAGATTTTATTCATGCCGCCCCCTAAAATTGTGTTATCGGGTGAGATGATAACTCCAGCGAACGCGAACGGGAACAAGTTACTCCGACCACGGTCAAAATAGTATTGCTTAGGTTGAGAACTGTCAAAGAAATTCCTTTTGGCATTGTCTACGGTTATCAATGACGTGATTTATGAGGGTAGTCTGCTCGTCGCTTCGATTGGTCCGTCACACGTTTTTTGCTTGCTATAACGTCCTTTACAGGTATATCGCCTAATCCGTTGGAACGCGAACGGCGAACGGTGAGATGCGGTAACATTTAATAATACAGGATTAATATCCTTATAACAATGAACATAGGGTATTTTCTTCTTTCACATTTTGCAACTTGAAATTTATGATCCGAATGGGCAGGGAGGCGATCACTTGGTACACATACATGGTGATCTTTACTACATGGAACATCTATGTTGGCGAAAAAAACTTTTTTCATTTTAGTTTTCATTAAATTGCATATTGAACTGGAAATTTGCGAAAGATTTACAATTTCTAAATTTGACGAAATAGTTTGATTGGGCTTGAACGAGATAAATAGTATTTCAAATAGGACATATATAATTTATAAAATAAGATATTTTTATATTCCAAGAATCTCTCTCTCTCTCTCTCTCTCTCTCTCTCTCTCATGAATATGATAGAATATTATAACAATCTTGAATT
Organism: Lasioglossum baleicum; assembly: GCF_051020765.1. Classification (NCBI taxonomy): domain Eukaryota; kingdom Metazoa; phylum Arthropoda; class Insecta; order Hymenoptera; family Halictidae; genus Lasioglossum; species Lasioglossum baleicum. Next base: position 5,756,837 of record NC_134945.1, read on the forward strand.
ATTATTGAAAGACATTAAAAAAGCAAGTTTTATATAGTGGCGGTAACAAGGATTTTTGATCAAGTTGAATATGTGGCTACTCTAATACACGCAGCAGGTTCGTATTGTGATTTGTTGATAAACAATATAAACATTTTATACTCGTAAATGTATTGAATACGACCATTGTTTTTAGCAAAGATATTTGAAATAAAATAAATTAATTAAAATCAGTAAAATATTTCAAGACGAAATCCAAATATCCTCGGTATTCTTCAAATAAAATACTATTTTGAAAACTTATTGCATCAAACAAAATATTATACAATATGTTTTCAGAATTGTACGCATGCTTTAAAATAATTCGAATTATTTATTTATCTGAAATAAATAGTTATATCGATCAAGATTAATATTATTAACGAGCGATTGCAACGTGACATAGCTCTATTGTGTGCCAACGCAGACGTTTAAGGTATTTTATTTGAGAAAGAGTTTAGAATCCAACTGGACTCGAATCCCACGGGGCAATGCGTGCACGCAGCTGTCTATAGGTAACAAGCGTTTGTTTGCGTTTTAGTACGTGGCAAGGTTCGGTAAACAGATCTTTCAAAGTCTAAAATCGTTTGCCGTGAATACGTGATGTCCAGACAACAGACATATCACGGCATCGGTAGACGTGGCAGGCTGCTGTTAAACTCGCCAGTTAGCACAAACTTGTCGATTCAACACAGCCTTTTTATTTACTTTGTGTGACAATCACTGTTATACATTGATATTTCATATCAGAACTGCAGATTTATGTGCAAAACAAACGTTCCGCATCAATTTTGCAAAGAATAAAAGCCAAATGAAAATGCATTTTTTGAAATTTCTTCGAAATTTCACCTACACGCTTCTGTTATAAATAAACATACAATATTTTCGATAGGAGTCTTAGCTGGTCTCTCTCTCTCGCCCGGTATAATGAAATAATTCAAACAGGATGTAAGACTATATCAATAGAATCATTCCGTTAGAAAATTATTATTTATTTGTTTACTAAGACTGGGTAACGAAGAACTATGTGTGTGTGTGTGTGTGTGCGAGTAGAAAATTTGGACTTTACATCCATTATATTTCAAGTTCAGATAAGATATTAATATTTGCATTTTACATCGCTTGATTTTCCAGTTATGATATTTGATTTCTAACTCGCAATCAGTTTTGTACCAATCGAAAATACTAATAGTGTATGAAAACATATTGAATATTTCGTCGAATGATCTTTGACCGCTTTGACAGTTGCTGGTCGCCACGCGGCATGCTTGCTGTTTCTTGATATTCTCGAAATATTGCTCCCAGTGGTTATATATTACTGTGCCTGTCTTGATGAATAAATCAATAATATTTTTCTGAATAAATAATTGGGTTCAGTTTTGCTCCTCGCTTGAAAAAAGATTTCGGCAGGTAAGAAGAAAGAAATTTCAAGATGTTCACGTGACTAGGTGGTTTTTCGTTGCAGTAGTCGTCTAGAATGGCGTGCAATTTGCATAGATTAATTTTGCTTTCAAGAAGGTGCGAGTATTCATCGTCGAATCCGGGATTAAAGAACTCCTCTGATTACAAAAGTCATCATAAATCAGTTCCACCTTCCACGAAGATCCGTCCTTGCCGCGAGGCGCGTGATTTACTGTGAAAAGGTGGGTTTATTAAACCATGTATGATGAATTAAGCAGCATGTCCGTGATGGCGATCACGGTAGCGGGAAAGTAGTCGTAAATTTTCAGGCTGCTGTTCTTTTAATTAAACTTACAATACCGTTCGCAGAGTTTCTTCGACTTTAGGAAGTGATATTACGTAACTCGTTATTGTAATTATAGGAACGGTTAGGTATTATTAGTAGCGTTACCGATCGGTCGATACCACCCTCCTCCACGAATATTTACCCTCCCACTCGAGAAACAGCGAACTTTTACATTGTAAACTTGACTTTGCACTCTTCCGTTTCCCATCATTTTTCCGATTTCTTGAAAAATTATACAATACTCTATTATATTGTACTTTCCTACTTCTATCAAGTAATAACTGTAGTTATTTCAAAACAACGATATACCAAACGAACTAATCATTTCTGGTTTAGTTCCAGTCAATTTTCTTCCGATGTCTCTCTTTCTAGTTGATTATAGCACAATTTTATAAATAATAATAGATAATAGAAAGAAAAGATGTACATATTACATTAAATTCGAAAACAGCGAACACGTGGCTGTTCCTAACCTGAGCCCACTAACTTACAGTTAACAACTAACAACACTAACAACACAGTTAGCGTGTGTAAAGAAAGATGTTAAAATGCGTCGTAAACGATTTTTGATAACTCCGAGATGAATATGTGAGAGAAGGGAAAATATATGTATATATTCTAGTCTCCTAGAGATGTGATGCGCGCCATCGTACCCGTATCATCCATCCTCATTACTCTTATCATTCTTCCGTCTACCGACTTTTATTAGCCACGCTGGTAATCGCCGGTGAACTCGTTAACGGTTCATTTTCGAACCGCGGTTTTTCCGCGTGTCATCGTCCATTACTCTTTACGCCGACTAGCGCAGTCTCTTCTCCTTGCAATTCAAGCAAATATTTCGATGTTTTGCTGTCATCATGAGACTAGTCGTCCAGCTAGTTAGTAGGAGAGCCCTTACGAGATTATTTCGGTGCCTGTTGTCAGCTTAATTGCAAGGACGAGAAGGATGCTCGCGATTACGATGCCAGTACTAAATAGCAACGAAAACGAGAGCGTATAAAGCGTTTTAAGAATTGCCAATTATTTGTTGTAATAGAAATCCGAATGGTAGTACCGATCGATACCGATTCTTCTGCAAAAATCTTCTCTGCGACTTTGGTAGTCGCGACAAAATTTACGGGAAATGACGTGTAACATGCCAAGAAAAAAAAAATCTATCAGTACGTGGCACGTGGTATTGGATAAACCACACAATTTTCTTTTCCATAATCTCTATATTTTCCATATTCTGCAATATTTCAGCTTTAATTGAAGAAAATATCATCGCTCTATCTGATTCCTATCGAAAGTTCTTTAATGTTGACAAAAAATTCATCGGTTTATCCTACTGTGTCGCGGCGCGGCAGTGCTAACGACTCGGATGATCGCTAAAACAATTACCTTTCTCGGCGCGGTGCGATGGCGATACAAAGCAGCGATCTCGAGCTGTTATTCAATCATGGGGATCGAGGATCGAGGATCGACTGGTAAATCAATGGTCAATTTCAAGAACTCGTTACCTCCCAGATCGACACCACGGAGACGTCAGCGTCGTCGGGGCATTTCCTGATGCAACGAGCTCGAATGATACGCTCCTCCTCGTCGTGGTTGTCTCGCGATCAATTATACGTTCGGTTAAGCATGACCGATCGATCGAGCTCGGCCGTGGACGGACGGACGGAGCACCGCGTCGCGCCGCGCGCCGTGGCTCGCCGAACACGGCTCGATCTGTACGATCGTGTTAAACGCAAGCTAACAGCCGGCATCGACCGCTTCTTTCCTGGAACAGAACTGTTCTTACTGTTCCTCGACGACGCTTTTTACGCAATTCCTGGTGAAATCTGAGGAAATTACGTGTCAGCTATGAATCGATGTCTCCCGCGATCCATCACGACGCTCTATTGTATTCTTCCTGTGTAGGTATACATACTTGGGTACTCCATCGAAGAACTGGATGTACACTCCGCGACAATACTACAGGCCCGTGTCGAGATAAATTCCGAATTTCTTTCAGGTAGTCGAATAAATATATACGATTTAGTCCAAGAAATTTGGAAATTCTGTGAAATAGTAGAAGGGTGACTGCATCCTGAACAGCTCGCAACTTAACTACGTAACCCTCTTACTCTCTGTTGTCACCGGTCTCCCGATTTCTGGCCTCCCTGTAGCTCCGACTGCAGCCTTGACTATTTCGCGCGGGGCGTAGTCGAGGCAAAGATAAATGCAAAGCGACACAACGCCAAAGATATATCCTAATGCTCATCATCGCGGAGATGATGAGACGCGAATGGACAAGGAGGAGGTGAAGCGAACCTGCAGCACAGGTTCAGGTACAATCTTAAGAAGGTCGTGGTAGCCATAGCCAGTGGAGGCTACATCGAGCAGCGGCGGATCTAGGTATGGGCTTTATGGGCTGCAGCCCAGGGCCCCGTTCAGTCAAAGGATCCCCCTCGCAGCGAAAAAAATTGAGATTATAAAAAGAAAAAATAAATTATACAAAAATTTACATAGACGATACAAAGGGTAACGGTAAACAGATTATAGCATACTTTTCCACTTTGAGAAGTACCAGTGAAAAATCACTGGTATTGGTATAAGTAGCCATGATACTAGGTATAAGTAGCCGTCCGATACTATGCAACTCCGTTAAAAACGATTTACAAGGGAGCCCCGGTGACCGATACATACAGATTTTGATGAAACTTTGCACAAGCGTTCATTGGAATTTAGCCTAAGAATTTAGCCACATTCGGTTTGTGCTCATTTCTTATTTTAAGGGAGAAATATCAACCCTTCTGCTCCAACCGGCCGGCCGCGGCCCTTCTACGTAAGTGCTCATAACTCGCAGACGACGAAAGATATAAAAAAAATATAGTTGAAGTGAACGTTATATTCACATCTTTCAGCCCATAAATGTGTGCGGAAATCATTTTGGAAAAATCATTAAAAAATGTTTGTTTTTCTTTTCTCACAGAATAATCTGAAATGAATAATAACTTGGATTTGAAAAATTGACTTTTGGTTAGAAAAAACAGGTTCCAGACCATGCGTCGTCGGCGTCGATCACCTCTAGAAGGATCTATCGGTTACCTGGAAATAGTATTGACCAGGTTTTGGGTCCCAAATATAGAGCGAGAGTGTAGTAGCGCAGCGATTCGACATTGTCCAACACCAGGCAGGTACATTCGAGATTCTTGTCCGGTTGGAAATATAAATTCCATTGGCCGGAGGCGGTGTTTCTACGACCAATTTGAAATGTTCGTGACCAGGCCGGGACGAGCCTCTTCTGTGTCCCGAGGTCGTCGCACTTTCGGAAACGGTGCGGCGCGGCGCGGCGATCATTCCGCCTCAGGTGAGAACCACTGAATTCTACCGGATCGCGGTTATTACGTAGGACGTAGGAGAAGAGGCAGGGTTCAGTTCAGGCCTCGTAGTTCTCTCACGGTGCGCTATCTGTAAAAAAAGCTGCGCCCGGTACTTTCAGACGCGTCGAGTTAATTAAGTTTGCGCGTATAGAGAAGCCCGCGTGCTCGAGCCCCGTTCGAGATCAGACGCCGCTTAGAACGCCGCGCCGCCGAAGGGCTCAGGATACCGAAAGGCTCCGTGAGTTATCTTCTACCGGCGATCATTCTACGTCTTTTATGCACCTCTACAGTGCGAGTCGCTTTAATTGCGTGATCGAGCATAATATGGTTACGCAATCTCAAACGTTTCCGAAATCCTTTGCGGAAACGAAGCGTCGAGCGTTTACGCCTACCTAAAAGCCGCAGGGGCACGTGCGTCCTTGGACACTTTTTCTAAAAGAACACACGAAATTTTTTCTTGGAAATCCATCTCGACACCAATGCTCCAATGCTATTTATTTGATACCTACTTGTATTTTATTACCACGTTTTTATTAGCTCGCTTTCTTGTTTGTGTGTTCGGCGGCAAATTTTTCAATTAATTTTAAACTAACTTCCCGATGAGCTAGAGGCTTGCCTTGTTGTTAGTAATATACAATATGGTAACAAAGAACCCTCCAGCGACGACATTGCATATTATAACACGGGAGTGTATTTTTTGGTTTTCGTCCCACGACAACGCGCTGTGCACTGTGCACCGGCAAGATATTTTCGCAGGTGGAGCGTAGGTGGGGCGTGTATCAAGGGTTGCGCGGTACCTCAAATCGAAGTTCGGGGGGTCGAGCACCTTCCCGCAGCCGCGATCTTCCAGGAAAGTGGCGCCTTTCTCGCGGGTGAAAGAGGTCGGTGGGGACAGAGAGCGTCGCAGGCGAATGTAGAGTAGAATCGCATTACCGGCGCGGCGCGGCGCGGCGGCTGAGTAACGGAGCGGGCTCCGGGTAGAGTGTATCGCGTATCGTCTCTTCTTCTCCTCCTCGTCTCTTGTTCGAGTTCGGGCTTCTCGTGGCGTGGAATATCCGACAGCGGCCGTCGAGCGAACGGCAGTCAACAACGGCAGTCGCGTGCTGACCAGCCGACCGTGCGTACGGATCGGTCGCTATCGCCCGCGGAACACACCTGTCGCGTGCGTCAATCTCTAATCGATGACAGACAATCATCGCGAAAAATTTGCCGAGCCCGCCACAAATCATCCACGTGATCTACCCTTATGAAATTCATCGAAAAATCCGGCCGTCGAATCGAATTTCGATCGGGTTCACAATATTTCCAGTGAAGCGCACGGCTTAACGAGTTCTCGGATATTCGAAGTGAATTGATATTTGTTGACGTGTCCTGTGAGCGTCATCGCGCTTCGAATCACCTCCGAAGCGGTTCGTCCAAGTTTCAGTGATCGATAGGGACGATAATTCCTAGCGGAGTCCAGCTAACGCGCTGCAACGGAGAAGTGCATGTACCAATCGCGCTCGATCGGCCGTTGTTCTCGCTTGATGAGTTGCGATTGATTGTTTCGGATCTAAGGATCCGATCGAGCTAGAGGAAGACGGGGCACTGTTCCCTGATACGACATCTTCTCGGTGGCACGATGCTGAACGATAACATGTGGAAGCACAGGCGCGTGCCTGTTCCGAAAAGGTCAGTCGAAAATTCGTTCGAGTCCCATCTGGACACCGGATTTTATGCATTTATCATAAAAATCAGCAATTTAAAACGGTAAAACATTAGAAAGATTTTAAAATACTACAATATTATATTATATTCCTTTCAATCTATTAAACATATTAATTCAGGAACAACATTTTTATTTTTCATAAAGATCCGCTGTCTCAATAGTCCCATCGTTGGCTACGGGCTACATTAGGTTTAGGACAGGCATGTCAAACGAGTATAGTCTGCGGCCTGACCAAAAACTTTGAAACTGTTGATGACAATTTACAACTGGAATTAATCGAAATGCAGTGCGATTAATTCCATATTTCTACAAGTATTTATCTGTCGACCGATTTCCCAATATGTTATGTGCAATTAGGCGTATTTCAGCTACGATCGGTGGCAGTGGTGACTGCAATGTTAATAAAAAAATATGTGTTTCCTCTTTATTTCGAGTCTGCTCTTTTTATTGCGGCCCTCGAATGAATTTGTAATACCTAACGACGCCCTTGGTGGTAAAAGAGTTTGACGTGCCTGGTTTAGGGGATCCGTCGCAATGACGGGTTCTAATATCTCTAATTTACGATTATTGAGATCGTAAAGATGCATCCACGAAGAATTATTCGACAAATTTATTTCATTGTGTGTGTGTGTGTACTATTTAATTATTTATCATTATTTATTTTTCTTGTTATTTTTATTAAATAATGTAAAATAGTCACTATCAGTGCACCGCAAATCTAATGTTAAGCCTTCAGTTAGCCACGTTTCCTTCTCGCGTTGACTGGCTATCAAATCCCAATTTTCAAGTTTTCGAGGATCTATTTCCTTCGGATTGTGTTATTCATGGAAACTAGGTGAGTTGGTTCTCTAAATGTAGCGCACAGTAATTAAAAAGCTTATTAACACGATAATTCTCGCGACTCGGTAAACACAACAATTGGATCAAATGATAGCAATTTATTTAATAACACCGAGCAGTTAAGATTTATGATACCAAGAGGCTATTCTCCCTTGGCGCGGCATCGTTTTCAGATGATTTCTGACAATGAGAGAAAATTGATCGGTAATCTTTTATGCGTTTGTAACTGTAACAAAAGAGAGTAGGTGAAATACAAAAGAATAGAAACACTTAACGATCGAAAAATATTGTTATATTATGTTATACTCGTCAAGTGTTACAATGATTAAAAAAAGAATCAACTGTCCACGTGGCTCCTGTACGTTGCAATTAATGTAGAGAATTTTTATTTTGTGTTACATTAACATCCCCAGTCTAGAGTAGATCGAGCAATTCTATATACGTATTGTATTAAAAATGTACTGGTGATATTTACAAAATATTAACATTATTACTATAATATTACATGATGAAAATTAATGTTCAAAATATTGATTCGAGAACAAGGCTATAACGCATTGTCATTTCTTTGAATTGAAGCATACAATTTTCAGAATGTTGCGTCTCAAGAAAATCCAATAAAAAAATCAATTTTCTACCGATTCGAAGGAGACGATCGCTTTAATTACATTTTCAATCCTTCCATAGTTTGGAGCTCGCATGCAGGTTCGGTTCTGGTTCGGTACACTCAATTTATTCACGGAATAATTGATTTTTAAATGTGAACAAATAATTCCGTTACGCAAATATTGGTGTCACGGTAGTCAACGTGTTAATTGGACTTCTGCTAATGAATTTGCGAATGACTTTGTTCAACGCTCGGTAAACACACGCTTCCGACAACCAACGGGAGAGTTCACTATGTCCAAGTATGCACTATGCACGTTCGGATCTTTATTCGTCGTCTTTCTTCGCGAGTATCTTTTTTGAAAATATTGCTGGACATATTGGTCTTTTTTTTCTTCCACCCGATTCACTGGCGACTGATTGGAATTGTCAGAAGTTGAGTATGTACCTATCCGATAAGCAATCTGCTCTTGATTTCCTACGAATTTGCAACACGAAAATCTTGTCGACCAATTCTAACCCATCCGTCGTGTTTTCTAACCCATTCGTGTTTTCGAACATCGATTTATGCAGAAATGAGTCTCCTACGAGAAAGTTTTAAATAATAGCGTTCCAATCTAAAAATTCGATGGAAAACTAATAATTGATGATTAACGACTTAGACTCTGAATCAACGATTCGGATCAACAAGTATAATGATAGACAACTAAAAATTCATCGTTAAATTAACAATAATTATTTACAAGTGCTTCTTGCGATCGGGTCGCTGGTATTGTTTATTTTTATTTCTGGTGTCCTCTTTAGCAAACAAAGATTTCAAACGAACAGCCTAGAAAAAAGTTTTGCTGGAGCGGTTCTGGGTGGTTGAATACAATTATTCGCGAAGAAAGTTACGACTACGCAAAGTTAACAGAGGACGTACCTGCGTTCACTTTCTCTAGAACGTAACATTTGCTGCAAACATGTTTCAGCCCTTCGAATTAATATGTCAGACACGTGTACCTTTTAAAAGAGAAAATGAAACATATCGTTCTTCCATAAAATGCTCCAACACACATATTTTATTATTTCACGAGAAATTGGGAATAATATTAAAATAAAGTAGGATCGCGCGAAGCATGATACAGCGCAGTAATCGGTACTCGAGTTAGCCTAACTCGATAAGAAAACTGACACAACTTCCCTCTAGCGGTTCAATTAGGAGGTAGAGATACATATAAGTACATATGTATGTACAACGTTTTTCTAGCAGGTCAACGTAAACGCACCGATCACTTTTCCTACCTGAAAATCGCTATTCTTTCAGTTGTGTCGCTGTTTTTGCCGGGGTGCGATATTGTAGTTATGCAAAAGTCGAGTAGGTAACAACTGTTAGAGTTTCCTCTGTAGTATTTCGCGAAGACACTGTGTCTATCCAGTGTCTGTTTTAATGTCTCGATGTTTTAACTTGCAGCGAGCATCGATGATACCGCGCAATTATTTCTCTTTTATCGCCGTTGTAATCATCTTATTACTACTTCGCGTCAATTTGCAATGGAAACTGAGCAAACTTATTGTTAGTACGTATAAATTGTATTCTACACTTTCCAGTTCTCTCTCTCTCTCTCTCTCTCTCTCTGTGTGTGTGTGTGTGTGTCTTCGGATAAACAATAGAATTTCTCTATCGGATTGTACCGCTAGCATAATTATCCCCTTTTAACGCTAGCGCGGCCATAATCTCTATTTGGAGATCGGCTATACCTAACGCTACCACTTTTTGCTCTGATGATTCTCACGTTTGCGAAGGCTATGTACTAGGCATATTCGGCCGTTACCGTGTAGTAGCATCGCGAGATCAATGTACATACATACACACCTATATTCGATATTTTCAAAATGGGTTTTGCTGACACCGCTATATGTACCACCTTAATCGTACCGGAAGGTCGATCGATAATCGGAAGATTTAAGGACTTTATCGAAGTAGGAAGACGGATCTCGCAGCATTCCTGAATGACGGTGAGATATATTTCGTCGGCGAGCGCGGCTGATGTAATGGATGAAAGGTTATTCAGCAAAGTCTGCACACGGTTCTGGAACCGCGAACAAATCGATCCATCACGTTGATTGGTTGGTAGAATAATGCGAAGTGTGCACGAATCGTGAACGACCTACTAGTTCACATACACCGGATTCCGTGTAAATTCACGCGGCTACTTTCTTCCGCGATGTTACCATAAACGCGCCCCGCAATAATTGCGTGGCCTCTTGGCTTTTCGAATTTTAAGGACACGTCACCGAATAATTCTAATGACAGATTAGAGTTATCAACCTCCAAGGTTAACGCGATTTTTGCCTGAGGGTGTTCCGGGCTGAACTAATCTCGAGAAGCAAACTTATTCCTTTGCGAAAATCTCCGCGGTTTTGTTAAGAAGTGACATGTTATCGAAAAGCGGGGACGAATCGGAACGCGGTTACAGCAGACGGATTTCGGCTCGACGATAGGTCCCCCGCTGTTTCGCGCTCCGATTCGACCGCGTTTTTCGTCGATAATTCCGCAAAAAAGCCGCGGGGAAGATTTTCGCAAAGGAGAAAGCTGTTTGAAACGATCCCGGGAATCACCTCTTTCAAGGAAGCTCAACATTTTTGGCACACCCTGTATAGAATTGTACTATGCAAGATATGTGTAAATGTTATTTTTACGAAGCACCGTACGCCCGTGATTTTTGGAGATATAACAAGATGGAAATTAGGAAATCTCGTTAATCGTATTTTCCAAGAAAACTTGACGGTATTACGACGTTTAGCTTCCAGAGCATCGCACGATGTGCGCCGCGCTTAAACATGAATAATTGCTGTTGTTTTTTTTCCTTTACGATGGTCAAGTTATGTAGCATGCTTGCGTGCTAAACCAGCAGCGCCTCTTATACTTTCGCGTCGCTTAAGGTGGTGATCCCATTAAAAACACGCGATGCGCGAGTCCTCCATCGCATCGGTGAAAATGTGCTTCCGCGGTCTTTGTACCTGACGGTGAACTTTTCAGGAGACCTGAACAACGAGTAACGGATGCAAACCTTTTGCAACGAGCATATGAAGTTGCGGAGAACAACATATTTACAATTTACACACAATTAGTGGAGTCGTTGGGAAATATCGTGGAAATTTCACGTGTTTCGCGATCATTATGCATTATATCCAGAGATGGGCTAAATGTTTGTCTACATAAAGGCAGATAAATGTTTCCGAGCTATGAATACGAATTAAGAAGGTTTCTGTGCTACTCGGAACGTTAAGATGCACAGATATACATTGTATATGTATACATATGTATATTACACGATGAAACTGGCAGACAGGGAAAAACAAATTGCATCATGTATTCTCGGTACGATGGCTATTTTCGTTTGCAATAATTTATGTCTTCAAACATTTCATTCGAATAATTTATACATTTTCAAATCTTTGTTTGAAAACATTTGTAGATTTTCGATAGATGTATACAGACGGTAATTGACAAGTAACGCCTGGTCTGGTCGTGAATCATTTGATAAAAATTTAAATCTGAGAAAAATTACTTTTAATATGACTAGAAGATATACCTCGCGATAGACAAAATAAGCACATTATGAAATGAGATATTCGTTAACATTGGATTACAACGCCAATTTTATCAACTAGACAACTTATATGAAAACGGGATCTAACAATAAGTATATATCGATTTTTCTAGACAAATTTTCAGAGAAAGCGGTACCAAATAAAATTCTATTTTCATTGGCAATAGGATTTGTAGATCCATAATGCACCCCCTTGGGAAAGTTGGGTTTTTGGGTATACGACCCCCTGAATTAGCATGTAGCTTCAAGAAGAGAGTAGTCAGCGAGTAACAACATTAAAATCAATATAGACTTACAATAGATGTACATTTCTTTCCTTTTTCTGTGAAATTATTACATATAACTGTGGTGTTACAAATGATTAAAACTAACAAAATGTTTGAATGCCAAAATTGTAATCGCAAAAGAAAAAACCGTGAAAATTGTGGTAATTATTTTAGCTTTCTCTTGTCCGCCACTGTACTTAAGGTTCAACATGTCTCTAGTGGGGCTATTGTATAGATGAACAGTTTCAATGGTACCTTTCTTGCTTGGTTTAGTGGATGTCTTGAGATATTCCACACTTTCTCCTGAAAGAAAATCCATGTTGATACATGCGAAGCAAACACCGAAGCTAACGAGGAAGCAAAGTTCAGAGATCGTAGCATTGAAGTTTTACCTACTCTACCTACTCTAAAACCACTCATTGTCGGTTTCACTTACCGCGAGGTCGGTATGTGTGTGAAAAATTTCACTTTTTAGTGCGCCTACACGATCGCGTTAACGGACGACAAGCTCTCCGAAACCAAACAGAGCCTTTCATGAAATATACATAAAAAATGCAAATATGATATTATATATAAATCATTGTATGAACTATATATCTACAAGCACAACATAATATTTTCTGTGGAATTGCTATCATTTTTGTCGACAATTAAATTGTTATAGACTATTGTAGACCATTCCATATTACATACTACTAATCTGTAAATTTTATGCATTTACCAAGGTATTCGTCACCTGGTTTATGTACTCGATAGAAGTATCTCGTAACGGCATAGCAAACGAATAAAATATCTAAATACATTTCTAGTTTCGTCCAGGTTGAAGCAACAGGTACATACCTACTGGTTGGTTTCGTATGGTTTGTACCGAAGCAAGGGATCTCGGGAAACGCGGCGGCGCGGTGGGTGTTAATTGTGGTAAACTTGAAAATGAGATATGCGGCAATGCTGCACGATGGCGTTTAGCGCTGCTGAAATTTGAGGGGAACGGAATAATGCGGGCGCACCGTACGGTGAAATCGGGTTCCCAGTTCCCAGTTCCCAGTTCCCAGTTCCCAGACACAAACACACGCGTACACACAGACGCGCGCCGGATACCTCGTTATTTACGATGATATCATCCCTTCGTGCGCCACGTTCCACGGTGCAAGTTTCGAGAGGAGAGGATGAGACGCTACAAAGTTCCTCTCCGGACTTTACGGTTTCCCCGTTCGTGTGTCGTTGACACTGCGTCTCGCGACTCGCGACCGATACCGTTCGTTTCTCGTTTTCTTTTATCGGGACACGCGCGTTCATTTCTCCCGCCTTGCCATGCCGCATGCCGCATGCCGCCGCGCTGCGCCGCCATGCCACGAGGACGATTGTCAGCGTCGGGCATTGCTGCCTATCGGGAAACGGTTTCTCGACGGACAGAATACGTTTCTTTGAGGAGACTCCTGTTTACGTTAATTGATGACCTATCGCCGCCGTTGCCACCGGTCTTTACAGGGAGAGAGTATTTTCGACACGCCCGATGAAGCACGCTTTCGCGACGGTCATATTTGTGCGAGCAGGAGGCGTACTCCTATCATTCTACCGTTTCGTATTACCTTTTCGAAGGTTCTATATTGAAATTAAAATATCACCCAAAGTAACAATTTTCAAACACAAATACATAGTTGAATATATGTTTATTCGGAATGCCGAGATGCATCCGACAGTCCATAATAATTACATGATTCCGTCTCAAAGAATAAAGATGACTCGTGTGTCTTTCACGCGTACTTACAAGCGAAATACCGGCACACAGGATTACGCCCCCCTCGAAACAGGAAAAGTTTCGTATGGAACGTTTTTTCAAATAACGGACAGTTCTCCGAGATAATCGCATTTGACGATTACGATAGGACACCCTGTGTATAGAAAAAGTCGATTATAACGTTAAAGAATTATAAAATTGTCTTCGAGAGACAACTATGTTAAGAGCGTTCTCTGGACGACTAAAAGCAGTATAGTTTCGAGGAAACGGCGTACTCTCCTTTTAGGCTTCCGGGAGACCGGGAGACGCAGACGGCTCAAGCCTCGCGAGTGCTTGGGTTAATAAACTGAAAAAAATCGAAAGATCGCGGCGCGTAGATGAAGAACACAGTCGTCGCGCGTGCGTGTACGCCGAGCGAACGTTGACAGCATAGAACATGATGTAAATATGCTCACAATGCGGCACATTCCTCATTCTCCTCCAGCTTTGTTGCAACGACTAATCATGCAAATACAGAAGAGCTGGTCTGTGTATGTACAACCGCTTCCCTATGCCTATGTTCCGTTTAACATTGAATGAGAAACGCGAGAACGAGAAGAAGGATTGGCATCGTTTGTCATCTGAGCTAATGCGTTCGTTTCCTTTGCCTTTCCGTGGAAACTTCAAATAGACCAAATATTCAGAAATTTTTATCTTTCATGTCCAAGGGTGGGGGGGGGGGGGGTGTAAGAACCATTAAAATTGATCTTGACGGACTTTTTCATGGTGAAATTTTTTCATGCTCAAACGTACAGTGTCCAGAAGACTTGACACAATCGGTACAATTAAACCAAGTAAGAAAATATACGTATTATAAACCATTACTAAACTAAATAATTGATATAACATTAATATTTAATACATGATCAAATATAATATAACACTGCGTTCCTGCTGCGCGACTCTACGTGCAACAAAAGTCATAACGCGCATTACGTAAAAGTATAACTGTTTCAACAATTAGTGCTCACCGCAGTCGGAATTGCTTGGAAATTGCTAATTCTCTCACGGCCACCCACACGGTTCCAGCTTCAACTGTTTCTAGATACAATAGCAATCGAGTCTCCGTTTGATCCTCGGTTTGCACCAAAATTTAGTCATGCTCGTTGCGATCGATATAAACACATAAGTTTCGTATCTTGATTACAGGACAATAAGAATTGACAAAAGTTCGACAGAAATTCCACTCGATAAAAGTTTTTTTCATCAGGAGAACAACAATACATACAATATATATTATGCACCTTCAAATTATGTAGTGGGTTATGAAATAATTTCAACGAAAAAATTATTTCATTAGTTTTCTTCAGAAAAATCGACTTTTTGTCAAATCCTGAGGTGGTAGACAAATTTTACGACCAGATTTGTAATCAGCCTGATAAAATCTACGTACATACATGATATTGGATAAACCAGAATATTTTTGAAATTCTTCAAATTTTACACAGATGATTTCATGATTAAAAATGTTCGTACAGAATTCACCGGTTTGTCCCACTGTGTGCCGCAAGGAATGACCTAGGTACTCGTTATCGCTACTCAAAAGTGTACCCACAATCACTCCCTTATTTGAGAATCAGTGTTTTTTCAACGATTATTAAAAAGCCGTCGATGCGTTGGCTACTATTGCATACATTTTTATACGTAGAGAGGAAGAGGGTGTGTATAAAATCAGTTTTGTATTACATCGTGTTGCAAAAGCGGATATTAATATGCAAGTAATTATCAACGATCTCGGAGTACATAACGGTAAAGATGATAACTATTGGAAGTAAAAATATTTTTTGTCATCGCCGGATGCACACGCTTCGACCATATCGCGATTCCTATCAACAACCACTTTTTGTTACTTTGACGGCAGCGGAAATTATTTTGATATTTCATATAGAGTCGGAGAGAAAAGTAAATGGACCTTTATCGCCGACTATAAGGCACATACTGTACAGGACCGGGAATATTGAAAACGGAAGCAAACCGAAGAATCATAGTGATTCGTAAAGTTTGATTGTGCAATTTCTGAACGGGAGTCGATCGAAAATTCGATAAAAAGCTAATCTATTCCTCCAGACCCCGTTGTTAACACATCGCAAGCGCGACGTAAGAAATCGTTTACTGAAATTTCCGGTTTTCATGGCGACTATTTCGCGCGATGACCATCGTACGGTAGTATAATTTACGCGTGTCAACGTCCGAATACTTGGAAAAATTGTGAAAAGGTCACCCCAACGAACTTGCAAGCAAAATATTATTCTTCTCAAAATTACTCTCAAAAGATCGAACTTTTATCATTTTTATGTAGTTTTTAATCTTTATTCGATCATGCAGCGATCAATAACATCATGCTAATTTAACGAACCTAATTTTCGAATTTCTGAGAACATTACCTGTGCTTTGCTTCTTTCTGCAGTATTTTGTAAATTTGCAACACAGGCCAAGCTATGTATATTTGCAAGCTATGTATATGTATTGTATTTGGTATCATTTTAATCAGAAAAATGCCACAAATAAGTTGGCGAAAGTCCCATAAAAAGTAATGAAAAATACACAAGTTTTGTAATTGGATTAGCACAGTGGTGTTCTGGCAGATACACCCGACCCGGTGTATCGGATTACGCGATACTTTATCTGTACTTTATCATTACCGAGATATTTACGCGATGATGACACACACGTATATGATCTTCCAGTTTGCAGTTTTCTTTCTCTGCGTCGTAAAGCCAGATAGATCTTAATTACTCGTCCCATAGAGCTATAAACCGCGCAACACGCACCGGGGAACGCGCGATTCTCTTGCCACCGGTATATGCTGCAGTAGCCTGAGCCACCAGCGCGCAGCGTGTCCTTTCGACGTGATTTTGCGTCTGTTCTCGGAGACGAGAGCCTCTCGTTCTTTCATCGCATGCGGGGCGTCATGTCACTTCCTCGCGGCAAAACGAGGTCGCGCGTGAAGCTCCTCTGCGAACAGGACGACCAATTACGAGCCAGATCACTCTGCCGTGCCCTGTTTCTTCTCGCGCTGACAACCCACATGACAGTCGGCTTGTGACTGTGACACTTCTGTTTCGAAAATAGAAACGCATTGTAGTTCTGATGCGAATCTGTTACAACGGCTGCTTAGGCACATTAACGCTAGAATTACCGAGCAGATCAACTGACAGTTTACCAGTTTTCTTGCAGAAGAAGGAAAACACTGTATTTGCTAAGAGCCTTGCCTTGCGATCAGACTACTTCTATTCGAATAAACTTGTTGCATAAAGAATTGTAAGGAATTGCGAGGAACAAAATCGTGATAAAAAAGTAAGTTGTGAGGAAATAAATACTGATTTCATGTCATCAGCATCTACCTTAAAATTGAACTTTTTCCAAATGATAAAATAATACGAGCAAAATAAAAATGAGCAAGTAACAGATAAGGTATACTTACATATATTGCAGTTGCAATTTCCATAAATATTTATACAGAATCAGATATAGCGACGACTCCCCTTTCACCCCCCTTTAACGCTTTAGCTTCGCGGTACTGCACGGTACTTCTCAAGAGACTATAGCACTTTGCCCACAACTGTCATTTCCTAGATGACTTAATCTTGGCTTCGAGACAATAATTTGAAGCGCGGTCTATAAATATACGTGAATTATCTCTTTTCAACTGTCGAAACTTCTCACTTTTCTCGTACTTCAGTGTTCAACGAAATACATGAGAAAAAGGAAAGTTTCATTGTGTAGTTTTCAACGAAAAATGTTGAATCATTATTTGCAATGAAATCCTGTTATTCACAGTTGGCAAGCATTGTAATCTTCAATATGGCTTGAAGTACAGTACTTCGGACGGAGTTGCAGCATGGTGTCCGATGAAAATGATAACTGCGTAGAAACAAGTAACTTGACATGACAGAGAGATTAAGAACACAGATTGGAGAATGGGAGGGAGACGGTTTCTGCAACTCATTCCACATTCAAGCAACTCGTACATGCAAAGAGGATACGAGTAATCATCAAATAATCTAGATAGAACATAAGCAGAGATAGCGACGTCAATCTTGTTATTATTATTGATAATTAATTTTATTATGTACGCGCTATAACTATTAAAGCCATTTATTTTTTATTTCTCTCAGACTGGTGTATAATAGAGTGATAATCATAAGCACTAGTTCAATTCTAATTTAATTTCCAGGACTATCGAACTAATCGCTTTGATAGCGATTTCCAGCACTCTGTTCCTCTTTCTGCACACGAGAGAGCTGCATTCTCGTTTACGGAAAATGGAAGTCCGCCTTCAGCCCAGCGAGGAGGAGATGCCATCGGCGAATCAACTCTCGTTCGGTGAGTTTTCACGCAAATATCCTCCCACTCTACGTAATTTGCATGCTTCTCTATACATATACTCTATGCGACAAAAGGCTTCGCGTGTACTGCAAACTTGTACCGTGTCGTTACTATCATATATTGTACCATCAAAGGTGTCAAGGCTCATTCGTGGGAGAGATTTCAAATTAGCTTTCTCGTCGATGGACACACACAATTTTTACACAAATATCAAATAATATTATACGAAGAAACGATTTTTCAGTGGAAATCAAAACTATAACCCTTGTCCAGAGCGAATGTAGACATCCACTTTTTTTCTGTATATTCTCAATTTTACCTTATCTCATTATCTGTATAGTAATAATTTAATAATTTGTCTTTATCGCTGCTTGTCGGTCCGATTACCAAAACGATACGCCGCAGCAGATACGCAATAACCAATTAGCGAATCCGAGACAAACGAATCACCGCGATCCCGTTACGAAATCCTAACCGCAGAAATGATAATAATCTAATGATACACATATACGCGCGCAGAGCAGACGTGAAAATGCATGCTCCTCTCGACGACCACCGTTGTACTTGGTACGTTCACTCTCACACCTTGACCTTCTTCAACCGGGAAGTCTGGTCCCCATTGGAGAACCAAGGATATGCCCGTACGAGTGTTTGCGCACACTTACACGGTGCGTTCAAAAAGTTTCCGGTTTCAATAGGGATAAAGGAGGGAGACACTCGTAAGCAGCTTTTTTAGTATTACGCAATGTTGATCTGCCGTCCAGATTCACTCCAATACGAATGATAGAACAAAAGTTTGAAGGCAAACAATTGGCAGATTTTTTGCAATTCGATCGATAGACACTTACGAGTACAAGTAGACTGCTGATTTTATGCATTTGTGACAAAACTGAGTAAGCGTAAGTTAAAATAGCAAAAATATTAGAAAAATTTAAACATACCTTGCTCTACTATATTATTCTCAACTTATTAGACACACCAAGGAGGAAAACAAATGTATATCACACTCCAGTTTGTCGCGATTCAGGGAAGAAATGATTATTTTGCATAAAGAGATTCGCAGTCTACTTATAAGAAGTAACTGTTGTAAAACTTTTGTTCCATACCTTAAGAGTGTGTTAGCGAGTCATAAAATAAAATGGACAATGGTCCAATTTTCTGAGCTTAATTACTATCTGGAGCTTATACTATAGCTCCAAACTATCATTTTTTTCTGAACTTCCGGGATATGCGGATGTTCCCTTGTTAGCGTTGCATATATTAGGCGCACAAGTCAAGTTATCAAGGCTCTCTCACAATTACCTCTGATTGTAACTTTGTTTCAAGTTAAATCTTTTACCCACCGCAAAAAATTAAGATATTAATATATGCTCGTGTTATATCTAACAATATTCACTCTCGAATGGTACCCTGGGGTCTTTTGTGATCCCAGCAAAATATTCTCTGTCAGTGCTTCTCGCTTGTGCATTGCAAAATAATTAAATAATTATCGGAAATCTGTTGACGAGGGGTCAACCCTTCGGAAGAGGGCTTCCAACTGTGTTGTAATTTAATACATAAAATTGATAGTATTAAAGATTTCCGATCGTTTCGATGAAGAACGCCCAAAGAATGTTTGATAAATGTCAGAAGCTACCCAATAACTTAGCGTAACCCAACAAACAACTTCTATGCGCGCTTGCGTAAATTGGGAAAAATTCCGAAGCCACGTCAGATGATAGTTTTGTACGATAACACATGGTCACGTTCGGCAAAAGCAACCAAGGAAGTCATATATTTCCTGAACTAGGAAGTTCTCTCTCTCTCTCTCTCTCTCTCTCTCTCTCTGTGTCTCGCGCGCGGCGCGGCGTGCTTGTCGGGCCTAGCTTCCACGGATGATCACCTGTTCAAGGCCAGCAAAACCATTTCTATGTGTGCTAGCAAGATTTGACATATCCGAAGACTAATTAGGAGCACAGGATATAACGTAATTAGCCGCTGCTTGTATCCGCGTGCCACTTTTTCTACAGTATGTACTTCGTTTACATTTCTTTAGTCCCCCGTCGACTATGGAGGACTTGCTGCAGTACACCTGCAGTGTAGAATCGAAACGATTACTTTTATCTTCCTCTCTAGCTCTAAAGGAATACTTTTTCTAACTAATAACTAAGAAAATAATGATATAGCGCATAGAGAACAATCTCATTCCGGTAGTTACGGTGTTCCAATTAGATTGCGGATCTTTATGCAAATACGCGAAATATTTCAACCTTCCACACCAGTTTTATCACAGTTCGCGTGAAATTTCATTGACCTCTCGTTCATTTTTTACTCTGTCGTGTTTTAAAAGTTCAAATATACGTAAAACCTGGAACCTGACTACATACATATAACTTTAAAATGATCATATATTCTTGCTCGCGAAAACCGTTATTTTTCTTTAATTTCACTTTCCACTCAACCCAATGTTATATAAATAATACAAACGCATGGAACCAGAGTTAATGACTGGAACAAACAACTCGAAAACTCTTTACACACTGTTATAAATTTAAACTGAAAAACATAAATTATCATGTAGAGTAAATCTACGTGTTACTGCGGTATTTTTTCCCGAATGAGATATCAAAATACGTAAAAATAAATATTTTTCTCTGAATAAATTTGTACGATTCAATGAGAATGTATTCTCGTTGGCGAGCAAAACACAATTGTCAGTCATTCTCGTATTTTTAAAATCTGAGGATTATACATCGGTTCAGATTGAAATATTCAAATTGTCAAGAGCTGTATAGAATGCGAAGTAAAAATTCCGTACACAAAATTCTAGACCAATCTAATAGAAATGTCACGCCGTATACATATTGCTGCTCTTTTATTAAACTTTTCATTGAACAATTTTTGAACCTTTAGAAGTACCAGGGTAATATTAGAATTGAAGAAATTGTAAATGTTGTGGAAAAGTTGCAACGAATAATGGTCGTCGTCCTCGCAACTACGGCAGGGTTAAAGCGTCTCGCTACATCTCGAATGAAGACAGCAGAGTATGTAGAAAGTAAGAATGATAATCGGAGAAGACAAGGGGTTAAACCGCCTCTTATAGTAATGGACGTCGCGTCGCGTCGCAACAATAAACGTGCGCCAAGTACTACGTCCATCGCGACCTTCACGATGCGATGTGGCGGCAAGGGTCTACGTTAGGGCAACGACGATGACTCGTCTCAACTCTCGCAGGATCCAGCACCGATGAATCCGCTGGATTTCGAGGAATTCCTATGGAAGCAATGCATCACGCTATTTGTCACGGACTATAGGCATCTCCTTCCCGAATAGGAAGGTTGTCGTTCGACGAGCAATTCGTACCTCTCGAGACATCGAAATTCTTTGGTCCAAGTTTTACTATTTTCCCTGGAACAAAATTGTGTGTCGACAATTTTATCAGTGGACAATTATCAGATAACAAACAATTAGTAGCTAAAACGTATAACAGTGAAAACATTAACAAAGTATAAGAATATCATAATAATATTGTCAACTTATACAAATGATTTCGAGTAGGGCTGTTACTTTCTTTCGAAGGTTGAAGAGTCGTGGCTTCGGAAAAGTAACGGCGCTAATTTGGAGTCGAAATCGATTTGGTAATTATTCACAGTAGCGGATTTCTCACCGACTTCAATCACCTTGAAACATGTTGTACAAGGTGTCATCATTCTGAACAACTTTTGAATTGTTGATATTTCTCTCTCGAGAAATCGATACCGATACCAATACCTGTATTAGCTTCTGTGTGGTAAGTTAGCGTATTATCGACTGAAACGAGGAGACTGCGCATTTTATTTGTTTATGACAAAAATGAGTAGGTGTGTGATTCGAGACAA
Organism: Lasioglossum baleicum; assembly: GCF_051020765.1. Taxonomy (NCBI): domain Eukaryota; kingdom Metazoa; phylum Arthropoda; class Insecta; order Hymenoptera; family Halictidae; genus Lasioglossum; species Lasioglossum baleicum. Next base: position 5,778,925 of record NC_134945.1, read on the forward strand.
TAAAAAGATTAAAAGAGTTCAACAGTGTCGAAATACTATTTCGAACTTCGAACATATCAAAAATTATTAATGAACAAAATAAATGTTTACTTGGCTCCTGTAGATTGCAATTGACACATATACATACAAACATTTTATTTTGCATAAAAATCCGCAGTCTGGTAATGGACAATCGTTCCGATCAGATCGAATCGAGAGATTATTTCAATCTGTTCATCGCGAAGATACCGCAAGCGAAGATTCCGATGAAGATAACTAAATCCAAATTTGTTGATTATCATAATTTTGAGAGATTCTGCGTAATAAGGGTCATAATGAAGGGGCTCGAGAAGATTGAACAGATGTTTTATCATAATATCCGTACATATTGTATATAGCTTCGGGTTAAATCTATTAATAACTGAATATTTTCAAGGATCTTCGCTCCCGATAAGAACTACCAACTTATTTGTATAATTGGAAATGTTTTCTTCGCTCGTTTTAACGAACCACGTCCTTAGTTCAGGAAGGTCTGGGTTAGGTATAATATAATTGGACGTGTAGGCCGGAAATCTGTTAATGAGGATTCAACCCTCCGGGAGAGGACTTCCAGCTGTGTCGTAATTTAATTAAATGATTCCATATTCTCTTATTTATTCAAATTAATCTCAGCAGAGAAAGAATTTATTTAGACTGTTCAGGAGAGAAGAGAGAGAGAGAGAGAGAGAGAGAGAGAGAGAGAGAGAGAGAGATCCAAAGGTGTAGAGATTTACCTGTAGGACGGATGACCATTGCGTTTTATACACCCTGTACTTATGACCTCGAGGTGTCCACCTACGGAGCAACTATTTTCATTAAATTATATACACCTCCGAAGACCATTAAACTTTGATCTGCAATATTGTTTACTTTCACCAACAGTTTTCGCACATATATTCGAGGCGACTTATTCAAATGGAACATCCTATGTGTATATTAAGTTATGTGGGCGTGCGTGAATGGGATTTTTATTCATACGAAGAGAATAAATTAATATACATTTATACGAAAGATGTATACTGCCTTGAGGCACCATTTTGCATAGTTATTTTGTGACCGTTAGTACTAAACATTTCTATCACACGACACGAATTTGCCTTGCGAGAGAATGGATGTATCGTTGTGCTCAGAGAGAAGTTCGTATCTCTTGACCCCGATCCTGATGTTCCACTTATTGTCAATGAAAGAAGCATTCCTCTTTGCGATCAGTCTGGAGTGCAGAATCCTCATTGAGTACAATCTAAATAAAAATGGAACGAATTCGTAACATCGATAGAAAAGCAATTTTATTTAGTGTTACAACCAGGTACACAGACAATAATTTTATAGAAATTATAAAACTGTATCCTACATGATATATCCTGTATAATGCGACATGTCGTTGAATGCGCCTTGGAAAATGCTATTTTGTTATGACAAAAAAATATATGGATCCATTAAAAAAAAATCAATTTCTCTTTGAAATGTCTCCACCCCACCCCCTTCATACCGAACAATTTTTGTAAACTCATTTTTTTCGCAACTTTAGTGCGTCACGAGATATTTCTATGTTCTACGACTATTATATACATATAACAGTTCCGTTGAGTAAAAAAGCAAGCTTATGCCTTTCGATTCACCAATTAACGCAACGTAGTATTAGGCTCGCTTTCATTTCCAGTTAGAACAATCGACTTCATTCAGAACTGTCAGGAAACCACGAACAAATACGCGTTACGAGGAGAACGTTTCCGTGTGTTACAATGATGGATTCTCACCGATTGTCCGTGTTTTATCATCGATGCTACACATTTCTCGATTTTACGCAAAACTAGTTGAATATTGTTAAAGGTACAGTAAATTCTCTATAAACGCGAACGCATCGTGGTCCTACTTTTTTCGAGCTTCAAAGGCCGAGCCGAACGTAGAGAAGGACAGCGCGTGTAAAGCGAGACCACGCGCGGGCCTTTGAACTGTGCCGGCGACTTCGACTCTCCGCGTCTCTTTCTTTTCTATACGCGCTATCCTTCCTTGCGCCCGAAACGTCCATCGTCATTTAAACCTCTACAGTTTAATACCATCGAAGGAAAACTATCGAATCGGAGCGTTTGCATCCGTCAGGAAAAGACACACTTTTTGTAGTTTTTTAACTGTTTTAAGTAATGTACTTAAGATTTATTTAATTTTGTTTCTTATCAAAAAATTGTAATGGAGCGAGCGACGCGCGTGACTTGACACGGTGTTCGGTTTTGCGACATGATCGGTCATAGTTCATCGCGTCTTTATATTTGCGAAACCGAACGTTAAATAATAAAAATATAAAACAGTTCAGCATATTTTATAAAGTAATTTTTCTCGTTTTTTAATCTTTGCCTAGCGTCGAGATCGCAATTTCTCTTTCTTTTTCACTCGCTATACATACTCTTATGTTCTAAAGTCACTTCATATGTACATACCGTCAATTAAACCACTAAATTCTGCTTAAATTATATCGTGTTTGGTATCATTTTAATCAGAAAAATGCCAGAAATAAGGTAGTGAAAATCCCATAACAGAATCATGGAAAATGAAGAAGTTTGACTGTGGTGTAACGTTATGATGACTCACGGGCGCGTTTGAACTGTGCCGACGACTGCGACTCTCCGCGTCGCGTTAGTAGTGGTTCACACCGATATACCGAGCCGAGTCAGTGTATTAGTTTGGAGGGGATATTTCTGTCGCGTTTATCGTTGAAAGATTTTCGCGTTTATAGAGAATTTATTGTATAAGCTAGTCCTGCGCGATAATTTTGTTTCCGGTCCAAAAAACTAATTTCTGAAAAAACAAACACAATTTACACATTAAACTCGTTTATTTTATAGCTGTCATAGTTCACTCATTTATTGACTTTTATATTTAAGGATGTTTAATTATACATAATTCGTATTATACAAAAGGGAAATAATATTCATTAATTTATATTTTTGTAGATGCAATTAATTTATTTTTAATCGTAAAGGTGTGAGGACTAAGCGGGTGGAAACACCGTATTTCATCGGTGGTCGTGCATCGTATCACAACCACAACCTTACCCCGCGGTCTCTCTCTCTCTCTCTCTCTCTCTCTCTCTCTCTCTCTCTGTTCCATACTGTTCATATCCTCAACTCTCAAGTACAATAAAAACAATCGGACTCGGAAAGGTTAGTTGATGGGCGAATCAAATGAAACGTGTCAGTCGATTAATGGTTAATTCAGTATCGAATGCAGGATCGTAACTAACGAAGAAGACTATTGCCGGAACTGCGACTAACGGTTGTTACGAGCGTGTTAAATTAAAGAGTTCACAGAATTGAAAGTCTCGCGATCTCTTCCAGGTCGGTCGGTCTCCCGAATATCGCGCGCGCGCGCGCGAGCTTCAAGCCGCTTCCCATGAATGTGAATTCGCGTGCCGCGTAACGCGATTTCCACTTCCTTCGAGATGAATACCAATGCCGTCAGACCAGTTTGGAAAACGTTTCCTGCACCGTGGGAACCGACGGGGCCCGACGATTGCATAACTTTACATTAAATTTTAGTCCATCCACTTGATCGTAATCGAGAGCGAGCGAAACAGGATCATCGACTAATCAGAAAATACGTAAGGCGAGCTTCCGGTTTAGCAACCAAAAGAAATCATAATTTTCAGCAGTTTTTTCCTAACGAAATGAATAAGATCAAAATCTGTGGTTTTCGAAATTTCTTACGTAATCCTTTGGAAATACTGTGTAAATTTTACTCGATTTCCATAGCAGCTCTGAAAAAATTTATACAGTAAAATCCCCATCTAACAATAAGCCGATACTCGGTTCTGTGCTGTGACAGATCGGGACCAGATACTAATTTTTTCTGGCGCCAAACGTAGACAAGGACAGCATGTAAACACGGACAAAGTAGCGTATCGGTGCGACAATATTAATAATGAAACTTCTTTATTTCTTGCTTCTTTTGAATGTAATTTTACCAATATATTTGCGATATAATAAGTAATAATTGAATTTATTCGTTATTCTGGATATAACAACTGCTCACCATTGCGTCCGAATAAGCCTCCCCCCGTAATCATTAGCGAAGTTATGAAAATTCGCAGACTACACGTGACGGACGTGAAATTCGCTGGTCGAGATGCGGCGATGGGACGTTCACCGAGAAAAAGGAAATCACGGACGCTCTCTAGTTAAGAAAATAGGAGAGGCCGGTGAATTAACCTGTCGGTGGTACTAGTATCACCGACGCGGCGCGGCGCGGCGATGCGAAGTGAAAGGAAACGCGTCTGGATGGAAGAAGAAGCCGGTGAAAAATAAACGAAATGAAATATTTCACCGGGAAGGAGAAATGGATTAATCGTTCGCAGCAAATAAACGCTGCCTTCAATGGAAATGAAAGTTCGATCCTGTCGTTTCTCACGAAGGCCGGTGAGAGAAGATCGTCGGACGTTCCAGGGTGAAAGGAAGCATTGACAACATTAAAAAAAAAAGAGGAACTTGCCTCCTCTTCTTTGAGGAAAAGCTGTTATTTACGGATCAACGTGTAGTTTATACATGTAGCAATACATACACTCGTGTTTCAGGTTCGGACCGTAATATGTATCAGCTTTCGAAACTCAACTACCTTTTCGATTGCTTTCGAGAGTGCATTCAGTGAAATGGTCACTGCAATTAGAAGGGACAATCCCCATTCACCCAGTTGAGACTGCACGCTGCACACGCGACTATATTCCATTCTTTCAGCTACAAGTTTACGTCCTTGCCTTACTTTTTGTCGAATTGTTTGTTATTATTGGACACGTGTACGGTTCAACTGCCTTTTCGATTATTTCTTGAAATTTAAAGCAGAGGTCGGCAAGAACTGAACGCTTCGAATATGAATTGAATTAAAATATACGCGGAATTTAAATAATCTAAATTTGACAGATGAACAAAGACTTTTGCAGTTGACTGTTCATCCAAACTACTTCATTATAGATATTAGTTCCTCCTCTATGTTATCTGTTACCAGCAAAGTATTCCAAGTCGACACACAAAAGCACCGCGAATCTTTTCCTAGTGGTAATTAAAACAGGATAGCAAGGAAGTCGTTGGTTTTAATTACACAGGTTTAGGTTGATTACGTTTCTGCAATAATTAAACGCGAGATGGACTATTTATTATATACAATAACATACATATGTATATGTAGAAGAGAACGTAGGTATGCTACTTCGAAAATAGTCGTGCAACTAATCAAATTACAGAAACCTCCTAAATGAATAATTCTTCGATATACATGGATTTATTTACCTTTTCTGGTACTTTGCTGCCTCCTCTCGTTGGACAAGGAATAGACAACATGCATTTATAGCATGTTCAGATATGGGAAATGCAAGGAAACATGTAGATTAGGAAAAAAGAATAGCATTTTTTGACCAAGGAAATTTTCTCCCAATTCTGATTTTTATGATATCTAATCCATCACAAGTTCTGAATATCTATTCTATGTATAAGGATTCGCAGTCATATGAGGTCATGTGAGACGTTCTCTACGTGTGATCTTTGCTCGTGAAAGCAATGTAGCAAATATGAAAATCACGATGCTGCATGCGTCTTCCTATCTTCGTACTTTCTACTTACAATCGAATTCGAAGAAATCGAGGTAACTTTCAGAGAGAACTTACCTGTATTTTCTGTGTTGCATCGATCTACTTGCTGCCTCATCGGTAACAACAATCTCGGAGAAAAGAATGTTGGAAATTCAAGAATTAAAGTATACAGGAACTTGGAAATTCGATGTTAAGTGAAATATTATTTAAAGTAACGCGCGTTGTTGATATCGTCGTTTTCCGCATATCGTTAGTCAGTAATAAAGTCGCTTTATTACCGAAACGTTGTTGAGAGTCAGTTCACCAAATACTGATACATATGTATGCTGCTAAACGTATGCTGAAATAGCGTAGAGTGTAGAGATAGAGAAGGAAATTTCACTTGCAGCGTGAAAATAAATGAGAAAATCACGTGAATCTGAATGCGTGCCATCTTTTTGTCGCGGAGTGTAATGGCACGAGCTACATAAGTAAATACGAGAGACGAGGTAAGTAAATAGAGAACAAGGGGGAAGAGGGTACAGCCGAGTCGAGTCGAGTCGAGTCGAGTCAAGTTCTCACGTACGATGGGTCGAAGAAGATTAACGATATGCTTTCCACTTCTCGGCCAAGTTACGTTCGCACCTTTGGTAGTTTGCGATTCTATCGCCGCGCCACAACTCGTAATACGTCCGCGTGGAATGTGCACCGAGGTCTTTTCATGGTCAGGATTGAGATCGAGGATGTGCTACGGTGTTCCGTTCGCGATCTCGGCAACCAACGCGGAAATTATCCGCTGTATGCGCTAACAATTACTGTTTCCCTGTCGTTCAGGATTTTGCCGATCATGGCACTTCTCTATCACGATTCTACTGTACAAGGCAGCCCGGAAATCAATTACAAATATCCTTGGATCCATACGTCGACGACCAGGAACAATTGCCGACGACGTTCAAACGAAGATTGCCTAAACTTTATTTCGGGAAAACGTACAGCGGTGGAGAAAAATTCAAACACCCTTTGAACAGGAATAGTTTTTTTTTAAAATTTAAAATTTCCAGTAGAAATTGTTAAAATAGATTTCTTCACGCAGGAGAAGACATAGCTAGCACAGGCCTTTCGAATAATCAATTGAGGATATAAATTAGAAAGATGAAGTATATTGTTATTTATGTTCGCTCTTTTCTATAAGCGAGATACTTACGATCGTTCCGCCATGAAACGGGTACCCATAAAGTATTCCTGATCTTTACCTTGACTACGAGGAAGTCACGTCGCGCATTCCATGTAGACACGTTAAGAATTATGTTGTCCTACAAATAATGGCGAACAGAAACGGAAATGGTACAATCCTCGTTGATCAGAGGGGATCAAACGTTTGCCATGACCTCGGGAAAGTAGTACTCGTAACGAAACCGCCGAACGTTTTACCGATTTACATTTTACGGATAGCAGTTCATGCTCGCGTCACCTGCAAACGTAAACAAATACATTTATTTCTTTTTGTTTCATTCGAGATTGCAATGTAAAAGAAAATTTCTATGCTTTCTTTCGGTACAGCACAATTATTGAAAATACTATTAACAGGCTTCCGGTAGGTAAAGCGTTAAGATGAGAATACCTACATATACTGTTTCTACGTAATTTTATAGATTTGTTGAAAATCGGAACTTTTAGCCCCAGTCTCTCCCCTACCTTATTTATCTTTTAGAAGTCGATCGCGCAAGAACGCGAGACGCATAAGAATCTACGGTTCCCGCATTGTTCATAGAGCCATCGTGGGTACCGAGCTCTCGCGGAAACGGACAATCGCAAGTTAGCAATTCGAAAAATTACACGGTGACGGGCCCGACTTCTCTTCGGACGAATTAAGATCACGGATGACGGTCCAGATTCCCGCGGGCACGATCTGACAAACGACGCCCGCTCGCTTGCTCACGGAAACGACCCCGGCCCGGCCCGGCCCGCCAGCGATCGCTTTGCAATTCCAAGTACATACTTTCTATTTTGCGATATCGTTGAAACGCATCGATCCAGTTCGCAACACTACCGCCTTGCTCTGCGTAGCGGGAACTTTTCACGGTCAAGATCGAGAATCGAGATCGTGCACGATCTACGCCGCCGTGCCGCGCCGCGCCGCGCCGGGGTTCTCCATTCTAGAACGAAAGGGAACCATTTACCGTTCGACGTCTGTGTTTTATTTTCGCGGTGCGGTGGCTGGCTAATAAAGACTACGCTCGATCTCTCTCATTAAGACTCTAATTCTTTAAATTTCTGTTTAAGTTGATTGGTCGATTACAGAATGAAGACTTTATCCTACGTATAATCCCCTAGGCTGGAATACCACTATGTAATGTAAACATTACATCGGGTAATCAAGTTACGGGCAATTACCTTGAAATACGATAAAGGCGGCATAATTGTGAACAACTTTTTCCCATACATGTTTTACCATTGTATTTTTAATTTAATTTTTGGCAGAAATATTCGAGCAAGTGGTAATTTTCAAGTGTTCATATAATACATACTGCATACATTACTGTAGGAGGATATTTTTGTCCGCCAGTAAATTTAATAATACGGATTATTGTAAAGATTTGAATATATATTTTAGTTGTTCGTAAACAAACAATATATCTATAATATAAAGAAAAAGCTTAATTGGTAGATACCTCTATTAGATAGGACGAAACGATGATATCATATTAATATTATACGGTAGAAGTTTCTTCGCTATTTCGGCATACATGGTGTACTACTCTAAACTAACAGTGAGTTGTGTCGTCCACAAGTCCACGTCCACAATACAGTTGTTAGCGCGTATCAGAGCAAACATGATCGTACGTGTTGATACTGCAGGATACGTAAGGCTTAAGCTGATTAGCATGCGCTTTGATTAGCCACCGCTATTTAGTTGATGCGTTGCGTGGCTCGCACGTTCATTAAAAGGGAGCGTGCATCAATTTAGGCACGATCGCTCCATTAATTCACATTGTTTCTGCGACTATCGATAATAAACTTCGCACCGATACAAATGCGGCGTCTGCTAAGCCGGAAACGCTATGGATTATACTGATTAACTCGAAAACGGTTAAACAAAGATCTCGCATGATTATCATCGAAATTAATCACTCTATCTTCTGGTAGCATCGAACAAACATAATTAGCAAAATGCAGCGGCGGAACTAGGCATGGGCATCATAGGCTGCAGCCCAGAGTCTAGGCAGGGCCAACAAAAATAAAAACAATTTCAATGAAAAACTTGGGAAGAAATAAATTGTACAAAAATTTTGGATACTTTAGTTGATTTGGGTTAATTGGTTAGGCCCCCAAAATTAGCAGTGCAGTGCGTCGGAGTGCCCGTTTTGGGAACAAAATTCCCGCAGTGATCACATTGTATAATAACACGGAAGTTTATTTTTTTGATTTTTGTCAGAAAAAGGAATCCGACGGAAGTTTTGCTAGTCGATCGCTTTAATGGAAACGTATTTTTATAATAATTGGACTCGGGCTAGCCGGCTTATTGCCGACGCGACGCGACGCGACGCGACGAGACGGGATCTAATGATAGCTTAGCATTATACGTTATTATTTTGATGATAATTTTGAACTGGATATTCGCCGCAGCGTGGCTCTGTAATTAACGCGAATCTTGTATAATTAATATAATATGATACTTTACAACTTGTACACTCTTTTGCCATTTGCGGGCTGGCGGAATGAGATCGTCATGCTAAGGACTTCCAAGACCAAGCAACAACGGTATGCGCCGAGGATTAAGTTAACCAAGGAAGTCAAGTGCATCGATTATGTTCCGATTTTCGAGTTCGTATTGGCTAAATTGTTCTTTATGCGCGCGACAAGAATTTTCTACCTCTATTGCCTTCTTTTTCAATGTATGTTCAGTAATATTATAATACTGGGTGTCCCATGAATATTGTACTTCCTTGAAAGGGGCAATTCCTGAGGTGATTTGAAAAGGTTGCTTTGCGAAAATGTTCTCCGCAGCGTTGTTAAGAAGTTATTAAGGACAAAAACATGGACCAATCAGAGCACAGCTACCAGCGGACAGATTCCAGTCGCGGAGAACATTTTCGCAAAAGAAAAAATTACTTCAAATGATCTTAGCTGTCATCCCTTTTAAGGAAGTACTACATTTTGTGACACCTTGTATACATATAACACTGATAATTTTATCAGTCGATTAAATCAGTCGTGATTTCTTAAAGTTAATTTGTTTAATTCATCAGCAAAGAACCCTCCAGTGGCGACATTGTATAATAACACGGAAGTTTATTTTTTGATTTTTGTCCCATGACAACACACTGTGCGGCGTGCTCAGAATTTCATAGTTAGAAAATAAGGTCCACCCTAGTGTACATTTATGTATAACGATAAGAAACGTTAGTTTGCAGGATTAAAGAAGTTCCTCTATTCTCATCGTTTAACGAAGTCTTAGTGCGTGAATATTCTTCTTGGTGCGTACAAGTGCAGCGACGACGCGACGCGCGACGCGGTTTCCTATTTCTCACGATCTCTCCTCAATTATAGACGAATCGTTCGTTAGCTGGTCTTATTGATATTTGTTTTGCGAGATCCGCCAGAGTTCATGGATGTTTGCCGATGCCTGAATGCCTCGTTACAGTTCGTTCTTGCCGTTAGTTGAAACGAATTGAACGCGAACGCGCGCGGCGGTGATTAATTAGGGGGACGAGGTGATTTTCCTGGAGGCTTCAGAAACGAGGAAGTATCCTTGAAGGACCGTGCCGATCCAGGAAGAGGCTGCTCGGATGAGGCAACCTGATCGAAACCTAATAACACCGACAACCAGCTAGAAACACTGTTTCAACCGAACCCTACATGGATCGCTGGAAGTGGAAACTGGAAATAAGATCTCGAGTTGGTTTACACGGCGTTGTTTTTCGTCGGAATCTCCGCCCTTTTTATTCGGTGGAATCGGCAGACTGCGGGTAAAATTCTCGGTTAAATCAATGTTAATCATTGTTACATTATGAAACTTCTTAAGAGAAAAAGTACATCTGGGTTGACACTTATTTTGTTTAAATTGTTGCGAAGATTCTTAATTTCAATCATTTCAATTGAACGTTATTGTAACGATAGATCCTGAAATTGTGCGACACAATGTTGATATAAGTTTCAATAGTCTAAAATTAGAAATAGATTATTTAGCGATAGAGCGTATATTCAAAGTCAATAATAGACTGAAGTATGGAAGTATTTTCCGCTTCAAATTGAACCGTACAATTACTCTACGCAATTAAGTGCAACGAACTCGTCTAGAATGAGCGTTCATTGTGTGTTCAGTCAATCGAAACGGTTGCAGTTGACGTAATATTAACCGTTGTATGCAATAACACACACATGATTTCTACTCAGCAATCAATATATGTGTCGTGTATTATCGAAGCAGCATTTATTAAATATTAATGTAAAACTCGCTTCTCGAGATTAATTGTCGACACTTATTTTTAGCAAAGAATACTACATTAATGGCAAAAGCATCATTCATCGTTACATAATAATGGAGCTGGAAGAATATTATTCAGGCTCCTGATGTGTATTCGGATTTTTCGAAAATAAATTAAAAGGTTCATCAAAGTGTTTTTTTGTAAATATCGTTTTATCTATTGTATACCTACGTGGAAATACTAAAAATATATGTATAAAGATATACAACACTCTGTTTATAATATTATAATACATTTCACTCGACTTGATTTGTTATCGTTTATGTACAGGGTGTTGCTAATTATTATAGGCAGGTCACTTTCCCGGTTCGCCGTACTTCGCTTTGTTTTTCGCGAGCTCGGGTAAACGGTCAACCATCGTGAGTCACCTGGTGCACATATGGTGTCCCATATGTGTGTGTGTGTTAACCGTACTCCTTCCTTGACCCAAGGTGATCACCGAGTGACGGCTCGACTCACTGATTGTTGACGGTTTATTGTTTATTACGACCCGATCTTGGGTCGTAAGTACATAAAATTCGCTGTCTACATATGACTTTTGCTTGAAACATTTCCTGATATCGTGAATAATATCAGAGATATTCGAATGGTTCGCTTCAAATAGGACACCCCGTGGTTTGCGGATTGAAACGGACCCAGCATTGGTCAGCCAAAGATGAAAGTACTTTCACAGTTTTCTGCGAAGCAGAGAGAGAGAGAGAGAGAGAGAGAGAGAGAGAGGCGTGCCTCGTAAGAGGATCGCATCGAGAAGCAGTAATCAAATTTTGCATTCTACCCAAGAAGAAATCTGATACTCAGGATTAGAGGGTACCAAAAGACGATTGTATCCGGCATCGTGTAGATGCACACCCGGATGTAAATGCAACAAAGTTGCAATGCAGCGCGCGGGCACAGAGACTGTTATTATGGAGATGGGTTTCATCTGTGAGGAAGTTGCTCATTTACGGAGCAGTTTCGAATAATCGAATTACTAGCTAGGAGATAATAATGTACACACAATGCCTTATTCACCACAACATTTTAGATTCAATTAAGACGCGTATTAAAATATGTTGGGAATATTTATAGGTGCCTGAAAAAGAGAACTTTCAATTATTCTACTTTCATTCTCTACGTACACTTCATCTTTTTCATGTAGTCAAAATAAATCATTCTATTCAAGCAACACAGGATATCTAAGATCTTTAAATGAGTTTCATCCTTGTAGTTGAACGTTTTCTTTCCTAAATTTCGTGTAATACAAGGCGTCCCGAAAACGTTGAACATTCTTGAAAAGGGTGGTTTCTAAGGTCGTTTGAAGTAGAAACCCCCTCAAATTGTGACGTTGGGTACGAAAAATCAATTGCAAAATTTGCCACCGGACAGACAAACGAGAAAGCGAGCTAATAAAAACGTGGTAAAATAGTTGTTGCAAAAGATGAAGCTAATCGAATAAGAGGAGAATACGTGGCACATTGACGTTAAAGTTGCGATAAATATTAAATTTTACACGAATGTGGGAATACATACATACATATATACAGTGACTACCACTGACATCTGGACGCTCTAAAAAAAAGGGATAACTTTTTTAATATTGGACCATACGTGCTCAAAATTTCATAGTTGAAAAATAAGGTTCACCCTAGTGTATTATATACTTATGCCTGTTGTATGTTATTGTATAAATCAATCTTCGCACAAATACATATACAATCTTATTGTAAAAACAGAGTATATCATAGTATCCGTAGCAGTCTGCGAGTCAAGGGAAAGTTCTATTTTCCCATAGTAAATTTTCTTGTATCTAACATAAGAGCATTCCTCGCTCTCAGTCGAGTTCCAAGCGTACAAGCAATAAAAATGATAGAGTTACGGTTGAATCGCTAAGGACGCATCAACACGTTCAATTTATGCGTTCCGAGGAAAGGCTTTCCCCCTGTACCTTGTGAGCGTCCGGGAAACACTTTTACCCATCGGCCATCACGTGGCGACGAGGAACAGCAGAAACCTTTCGACCACACTTACTTCCGTCCACTTACGCAATACAGAAGGTATCGGTAAATACACTAATAATATATATATATATATACATATATATATATATATATATATATATACATACATATATATGTATATATATATATATACGTATATGTATACACGTATATATGTATGCAATATATGTATAACTTGGTAAAAATTTATAACGAAATATTATGAAATTGAATTAAAATATTGGGCTGATACAAAATTCGTAGCGTTGTTAGATTAAAATTTATAGATAAAGTTAAGATATTTATCAAGATAGAGGATTATTCAGTAACTTGATAGGTTACCTAAAAAATTATTCAATTTTATGAATAAATATATACTTAATTTTATCTTTTAATTTTAAATGTAGTAACCTATGTTATCATACTATGGCCCGGCGTTGGACGACTCCTTTTTATCGATCGACCGTTTTCCGGGTGTCTGGGAGAAAAATTAGTGGGTTGAAAAGGGTCGCTGACATAATTCTAGCCTAGAAGGATTAAGAAGGCGAGCAGCACACCGAGTTGTTGGGATTGCTCGCGTTATTGCCTGGTCTCGCCTGGTCTTCGCGAAGTGTTAGGGGTCAGCTACGTGGCAGCGAGGACACCATAAATCGGCGGGGGTCCCCTAGACCAACGCGTTCCAGGACGGAAGCACGAAGATGAAAACGATACGCGCGCGCGCGCGCGAAGACGTTAACAGTGCCAGCGTCGCGTTGCGCGTCGATGGTAGGGGGGAAGGGTATCGGAATTAATGGTCGATCGGCCTCGTTTTAGGATATGCAGGCAGATGGTCAGCGAAAAGAATCCAAACGAGTCCGACCACGGGGGGATCGAACCTTTGCTCCCACCTGAGAACGCTGGTTATAGCGCAACTCCGGGTCTGCCCAGTCCCTTTCCAGCCACGATTTGCCTCCTAGGGCATCACGAACCTTGCTTTTCAGCCCTTTATCGCACCGCGTACCACGTATCGCGAGAATCCCATTCCCATAATCCCTGCGCAGTCTCCGGGCTAACAAGGACAGTCAGGAAACCCGCGAAAACCGAGAAAATGATCAAACTTTATGGGCTAATGGAGCAACAAGTCGTAGTTCTGGTTTCTAATATATACAGAACTAATATATATACAGAACTGATTTATCTCGATGAAATATTACAGTCCGGGACAAAAAGATAGTACACACTCAAATTCGCAAGATTTCAATTTATTGGACGGTATTGCACGACGGAGTGCAAAAATAAAAATTACATAGTCACCATTCTTTTCTAATTGTAGAAAATAACGGTGACTATATGCATAATTGATTAATAAAGCTGTATTCTGTATTCTTTGAATTTTAACCATTGAATTTTATTTTCAAATCGGGTATGAACTTTTGCAATCATTTGATATTTTAATATTGCAAACATTATTTTCAGCGTACTTTTCTCTATGCGATTACGCAAGATTCACACATCCTATTCGATCCCGGTACACAAGTTATTATTGTTTAAAGCATATGTGTAGTCTGAACAGCGACCGGATCTCACGGACCCACGACATTCAACGTGCTAATTAGTTCGCGTAAAGAAGAGTTCGGAAGAAATTCGAAAAGACTGAAAGAAATGAAATAAAAGTAATTTTTACGAGAAACTAGGAGTCTCTCTGCCGCGGTCCGTTGGCAAAGTAAGCCAGTCGAATGGCTTAGAACTGTTTTGTCCAGGATAGTTCTGGTCGATAGGGCTTTCATCGAGTTCTTCTCGGCCTCATAATTATCATCAGCCTTGTTCCGAGGCGAGGCGAGGCGAGGCGAGGCGCGCCGGTTGTCGGTAACAGTTTCGAAAACAAATGTTCGAACGGGTTCGCCGGTTCGTTTGCGTCGATGTTCCACTCCGATTCCGCGAATATGTCGGACACGGGTCGTTCGCCATATTAAATGGGAGCGAACGATCATCCACGGCCGCGCGGACACTTGTCGCATTAATTCCGCCATAATCATTTTTCAGATACGCCGAGCCGCGCCGAGCCGCGCACGCCAAATTGAATCTGATGCATAACATCCGCGTAACAGTATTTCAGGTTGATGGACGATGTTTAGATCGCGGTATCAGTATAGCGCGCGTGCTTTGTGCAAAATGAATTTGAAATAGACGCGCTGATATGGCTGAATCACCGGCCATTAATTATTTAAAATACCTGTTCGTGCCGTCAGATATATGTATGTATAATGTATAATTGATACTTGTGCAAATTTGTGTTTGCATGAATTATTTTAGCAAAATTAGAAGAACGACATTTTTCCTTCTCCCGTAATGTATCGTACATAGTTTATAAATTACAATATACAATTTTCTCATGACAAAAAAAAACACCATCAAGAATAACAAGTACCTTTTCAATGCTATTATGGTTGTTTAATTATTTATTACCAAATGGTTTCTATATTTTCTATGAAACATGGTTTTATGTTTGAGACGAGAATTGGAAAAGTTAAAACTGGGATTCAGGTGATCCACCTTCAATCACCTTGACATTCGCGTATGCTGTCAAAGGAAGATCATTGCTGATACAACATGATATTTGAACAAATGATCTGTAACTTGACGAGAACTGTGTTAACACGGCATATATAGAGAATTAACTGCAACAGAGAGTGTCGGTAGAAAGTACCTATTGTTCCCACGGAATAACCGTTGAAACGATGATAATGTTTTTAAGGTGTTGTTCAAGGTGTTCCATGAAACTGGTGCAGGATCAGCGATTTTTTCGCAGTCTCTCGCCACTCGTAAACTTTGCTTTAAGGTTTTTCCTAGGAGTTTGAACGTACGAACCCTTCGCGCCTTTTACGGTTTCGCCATCATCTATGGAATCTTGTAAACGTTTGAACAACCACCGAAGAAGTTGCCGTACGTCATGTTGGGATGGCTCGTTGCATGCAGGACACTTCGGGAACAAGTTCTGCAAACTGGATAATTCAGTTGCCATTTAAAGATATGTACGTATACAACGTGCCGCAGCACTACAGTTCGAAAAAAGTCAATTTACTAGTCTGTTGCGCTTTATACACTTCGTTGGGAAACCGCTGATATCGAACACTTTTCATTTTCCCACTCGTTGTTTAAGTCGTATAAACTACCACCCAATAGAAATTATAGGCAGCGTTTTATTCAAGCCATGTTCCCCCGAATTTACATTGAGTAAATTCAAATGTCTGAAATTAGGGGTTAGATTTTTCTCGGGGGGTTACAGAAAATTATAAATTATTCATTCGAATTGATTTTAACGATTGTGCTGCACCTAAAAGACGTCTGCTCATTTTTTTTAACCTCAGGGCGGAGCTTAACTCACAGGGCGGATGATGGGTCTACACGGAGGACCCATAGTTGCTTCTACTATTTCTTCAAATGTGAAATATTTGAATGGCTAAAACTTTAACCTTGATGCTGAAAGATTAAAATATTAGCAGAACGCGTGTAATAGGGTGGCTCTTATTTACTTCTGTTAAAATGTTCTTTACGACACCCTCCGGAGTTGTTTCAAATTATAATTAAAAAAAAAATCTGTGCAAAGTACGGGCGATAATCCGATCGTAGGATTTTAAACACCGAGCCTTCGCCGTAGGTATATCGGAGCAAACCTGTATCATTTCTCGACAAGAGATTATTTCGAAAAACTGAAACATCGAAATACTTTTGAACCTCGTAGCCGATCGTCGATGTCCGGTAGAGCCGAACGGGTTTCGCGGTCAGAAATGATCGGAGAAGCGGCGCGGCGCGATCTGCTCCAGTTTCGTTCGAAGACGTCGATCGATGGCTGCGCATTTTCCCAGGCTCGACTCCTTCTTCCCGTCCGGAAATTCCACCGTGGAAGCCGGGTTAACGCGATCGAGTGTAGCGTTCGTTACGGATACTCAAACAATGGAGTTCGATACAATTAGCGGGCGAGCCGCTAACGAGCCGCGTCGTACATTGTCGGACGATGTACGAACGAACGCGGAAACGAAACAGGCCGGACCTATTACGCGTAGCTGTGCCCGCGTCCGACGTAAATTACAGTCATTAAACTTCGCGTGGTTAACGAGCCGCTGTTGCTGGATTCGCGATCGACCGCCTAATATCGCGCGAGCGTTTCACGCTTGTCTGTCGGTGGCGCGCCACGGTGCACGGTGGGACGAAACGACCTGACGGCGATCGAAAATTTCTAATTTTGCGCGCGCTTCTGCTTCTGCTAAGTGTTACTGACGGACCGAGTATCGAGATATTCATCTTATTATCGGATATTCATTTTCCAAGACCTGAAGCATGTATAATGACAAAGCTCCTCGAAGGCGAACATTGCTTTCCTCTTTGTATTATTTCGTTCAGCAATTGCGATATCGTAGAAGGCCTGAAAGCAATTCATAAACTGAAACAATGTTCTCCAAACATTTAGGAACTTTGTCATATCTGAATTTCACGTAACAATATTGAATTTGTTAAAGCATTAAGACATAAATAAATAGTTAATAAATCAATAGCTATAGTCAATTCTAGATTTTTGATCGGCGTCAGGTCGTTTGGTCCAACTGTGCGGCGCGGCGTCCTCCTCCGGCCAGGAATCACCGGCGATCGTAAATTCTTGCTAATTGTACCGTTTAATGCTCGTACTCCGAACGATCTTTTTGTCAGCCTTGATTCCCCTCGGTTCGCTTGTATTCTAGGCCATAAACCGCGTTTGCGTCCGACGCAATTTTATCCGGACGACATGCGACGCCGGGAAAGAATGGACGGTTCCGTGTGTTTATTGTTGCCGGGCTGCGTTTCGATTTAGCGACCTCGTTTGGGTATACATGGCAACCTGGGATACGCGAATGGTCGTTAAGGACTCTGATAATTATTGCGTTTGTGTTTAAATGGTCGCTCGATCGATTCCGATCGCGTAGATCGATTCTCTTTGTGGATCGAATCGCGTCGGTTGGAGGACATGTATGCGATACACGTCATCTAATAAGAAGACACAAGACGCTCCTTCGCTATAACTTGCAACACGATTGTGTTTTTGGGAAAACGTTTTTGATTATTCTAAACTGTTTTCACATCTGGTAGGAGAGACCGGGGCTGAATATTCCCGAGGCAACTTGTTTCATTTTACATGTTTCTTCAAATCAGAACTTAGAGCATTTTCATCAAACACATTCATCAGAACATTTCCCTCAAGCAGTTACGTTAACAATAAACAAGCTACATCAAACATACATAATTAGCAAGCTGATGTTTTAGCATATTCTAGAACAAACAGTGAATTCTTATTTGTTTACGATTAATACTTACACAAACCTATTTCGTAAAATATGTACTTTGAACTCTACTCTCTCTCTCTCTCTCTCTCTCTCTCTCTCTCTCTCTCTCTCTCTCTCTCTCTCTCTCTCTCTCTCTCTCTTGACCTTGAAACCTGGTAAATAACATTTTTCGTGGAAATGGTGTAAAAATCGCAGGGCTATTGATGTGTAAGATCTATGATATTTAAATTTAAAATGTTCGACAATAAACAAGAATTGATTAACGCATTAATCAGGAAGAAGTAATTCTTGTAAAGCTATCTGTGTTGCATAAAATATTTGTACAATATATACGTAGAAATGTATAATGTTGAGTATTGAGAGAGCATTTTATAATTTTGCGGTAGACTGTACATCTCGAAGAAGGCGCTACGAAAAACAGCGTTCCCATTTACGTTAAGATGTCCTACGATACCGGTTGCATGCAACATTCTATCAGCAGAGAACTAGTTTTCATTTGAGACTACCAAAGCATTACAAAATTTTTTGTTCACTTATACAATACAGAATAATACAATGTAATTTTAAAATAGCAAGTGAAATTGATATTTATACTTCATTTACATCTTAGATTTTATTTTATTTGTTTGCGTAGTTAACACAAGAGAACGGATGTCTTACAGCAATTGATTTGATATTGATGACTTTGTCTGGAGAGGAAAATGTTATTCAAAAAATGTGTTAATGGATACATATATCGCGGTCGGGACTGACCGGTTGGATTCGCAATGAAATTAACGGTACAGAGCGTCGTTATATTAATTCAATAAAAAGAAAACACGGCCAGAAAAATGTGGTGAAACTGGACGTCATTATTCAAGGTCATATGCAGGGAGGAATGGGGGGGGATGGGGGAGAATTCATCCCCTTCCACTTCGCGGTCGTTGCATTGGATATCTATTATACAAATTTAAAATTAAAACAGATAAATTTAATTATAAAAATTTTTTTATAAAAATAAATTAGTATAATTTGGTTCATTCCAGAGGGTTCATTCGTAAACTATAAAGGGGGTAATCATCATTAATTTCTGGTGTTTTGCTTCATACTGTTCACAATATAAAATATTTCGACAAATTATTTTACAACATTACTGCGATAATCTGAATTTAGGATATGAAATTCCACTTACAACGAATAAAACCAGATTATGGTGTGGTTAAAAATTGTTTCTGTGGTTTGTGAAACTCAACGCCGCCAATTGGGGGTTAACATGACACAGAACGGTTGAAAGTTACACAGGTGCGTGCCTCGGAACATTCCACGTTGGATACCTTCACGTTTCGAGATGATCTTTCCGAAGCCTCTCGATCACGACCTACATATTCGATGCGTATAATGTAGTATATCTCGCGAAAGTTGTTCAACAACTCTTTCGAATTTCTTTTTTCGCTTGGACTTCCTCGATCGATGACGGTTGGGTTGGGTTCTGCCCAGCATCCCGTAATACATAATTCAAGCAGTTTCTCGACGAGACGTGAACATTTTGCATGGAACCATTTACGCATCCGCTGATTGCACACCTTCAGATTTTACTCCGTTATTATAGCGAAATGATTCAATCCTATGCCCCATCGTTTTTCCTTAACACGTTTACGCGTTTAATGTCGAGTTCGTAGCGAATCACGAGTTAACATTTCATAACAGATATATTAATGAGATCATAGACAAAGAAAATTAAATTGAACTCTATAGCGATAATGATAATTAAAATGTTAAAATATATTATTAGGATAGCAGTTACTTGTACACCTATAACAAGAAATATAAAACAGAAGAGATAAGACAATAGATGAAATATTTAGAGCAAACACAAATGAAACAACAAATACCGCAACTGGTTAAACAGGTTTACAAAACCATTTTTGTAGTGCAACCTGCTCGACAGCTAATATTTCCGTCTAATTAATTCGTAATCACGGATGCAGAAAAAGTATCACGCTAGTTTCAAGATAAATCAACACGCAAATGCAATTAGTTCCATTTCAGAATAACCATGTAATATTTGGATGTCAAAAGAAATATTACAATCAAAGGTACCGCTATGAAACAGTTTACACGTTAACAGAGCACAGTGTTCGAAAAGGTAGAAGCTAGCCGGACAAAAGTGTGTATGTATTTCTGTAGTTCTGTATTATTATTATTATTAGTATTATTGTAGTTCTGTAACGCAGTCAATATAATTAGAACAAAAAATGTAATTTTAATAACAAATTGCAACTTTTAAAATAATTCTGCATAATTTTTCGTTAATTTCTAATCACCGTCGAATATGGTAAAACGAGTAAAAAAAGAAACATTGACATATGTAGTGAGGCACGTCAATTTTAAATTGCTTTTAATATGATATAGGATTTGAGAAAACGTTTGACATATTTTTAAAATGGCCAATGTCTATTTCGAAGGGCTGGAAACAGCACTGAAAGTTAGCATTCGGGAAACTGTGTGTAGCGGTCTGCGTGCATGCACGTCCGTGTTGTTCTAAACAGCATTCGCAAAACTTCGAACACCTGCGACAGATACTTGTTCGAACCTTTTCACCGTTATTCGTTCACCAAGGGTCAGAACGCAACCATAGACTCTTCGCAAGTATTATGCTGACCGATCCGGTTACTATTACTTTCCTCCGAGTCTGCCGCGGACAGGATCACATGTGTATATTTCAAATTATTATAGCAGTACTACAACGTAGTGTGTATACCGAGGTCTATTGCCGTATCACCACCAACATATGTACGAAACGAATAGCTAACCAAGGATATATGAAACAGAAAATGTTGCTTAAAGGTCCCTGCTCTAATTTCCACATACAATCGGTGCAAAAAGTATTCGTACTTTCATTTAGAACGAATAACTCTTGCTAAATGTATCCAAACATCCAACGGCATGGATGTTTCTGAGATGTTAGAAAGATTAGTTTACCGGTGAACGTGTAAATAATTGACCTCCTCTCCGATTTCAATGACCTTGAAATACATATATATGTATATTGTCAAGGTCAGTATTCTTTTAGTTCCACTATAGTTTTAGTTTCCGAGATAATTGCAAAAAACTTGACGTGTAAATGTATGGATCGAGTCGGCCAGTGTTCATAGAAAGTCGTACGAATGCTACCGCCAGAGTGTTGGCAAAGAGCGATAGAAAACGATGGTAACACCTCCCAGCGAACAAACACAATTCGTACGACGGTGTTATGCTCGTAACTGTCGCAAAGGTGTTTACCGCAACTGGTGAAAATTTGATCCTCACCGCTGCGCTGCTGGGGGATTCCCCTCGGAACACCAGTCAAGTGGTAAACACGCTCGACGACCGAGCCAGCGAGAGATCGAGTATCGGAGAGGCCGGCGCTAATTAAAAGAGTTAAAATATCATTTGCGAAGACTAATTTCAACAGAAATGCAGCTTACGTGTTCGCGTTTGCATACTTAATCGACTGAATGTAATTGCATTTTGGTGTTATGATATAACGTAAAGGAATACAAAAAGTATTTTGTGAAAGTTCGAAAGCAGAATGCCCCCGCGAGAATGAAATAAAAGAAAAGGAAGCGGGTTGGAGGATCGTTTTATCGGTGGTCAGAAGGAAAGCAGGAAACGATGACCGTCCGCCGCGCCGCGCCGACATGACGGAGTGACCGCTGGTGACCGCTCGAGGCAATCGGGGCAATCTAGGCAATCGGAGGAGGCACAGTCGCTTCCATCGTGCTCCGAGCAGAGATGAAAGTTTCTGCAGTTCTGCAAGGCGTCACGTGCAATTAGAGCGCAAGATCGTCTCGAGTCCCGAGAGGAGTGGGCTACGTGTCTACGTGTCTACGTGTTGCAACAGCCGCGTTCCTTCCAGCGCAGCGCAGCGGCTCGCTTTCCCAAGTTCTGGGTCACCGGGTCTCTTCTTTGCCGGCTCGAGCCAAAACAGGAGTAAGAGGTCGTCAATCCGGTCTTATATGCTCGGGACCGTGTCTCTTGATCGAACCAACCGAACCGTTCCGGACTTCTTTTCCATCCGCGCTTACCTTTCGGCCCCGCTTGACATCGTTTCACACGCGTTCCGATATCGGCACAAATATAGCTACATCGCGCGCGCGCGCGCGCGCGATTTTCAAAGTCTCGCCCGGCAATTATTATTTTCTTGGTCATACTTTAATGATCATCCGAGTAAAAGAAACTCGCCGAAAAAATTCTTTATACCGAAAAAAATTGTTCTTAAAGTTTGTTTTTACATCGACACCTTCCATTTTCTTTTTAATACTTGCCGTTTCCGAGAAACACGCTGGTCGAATTTATCGCGAACATCCTGTACAGCTGCAATAATGATCCGCCGTCCGAGAGTTAAAGAGTCCAACTAAACTGTCCAGAAAAAGAAATGAGTTCGCACACATGTTCGCGTGGGAATAAAAGTCAGGCGACAACGAAATTCGTTATCGATACCCGATGCACGATATAAAAGGAAGCGCGAGTCGTAAAACGCAATTACCGCATGGCCGGGTATTGTTAATGCCCCAGCGATTTTCTCTTCATTGCTCGCTCGAACGATTACGTACTGTTGTTCCTCCGTTCCCTCTCGACCGGAACAATGAGCCCCTCTCCTCTTTTTCGATTTCTGCCACTTTGAATTCGCGACCGCGTAAATACAACTTCCGTCGTCGTTATGGAAATCCTTTCTGTGTGCTTTGCATGATGTTTGTTGCTCGTCCGGCCACGCCTGATTAGCATTGAACGAGAACAGTACGGAAGTCGAAAGGCTTCTCCACTTTGGCGTTTCTGTTGTTTGCAATTCGTTCCTTTCAATTGACGAGTTGCTTCGATTTTTTTGGTTCCCCTTATCTCTTTCGTACACCGTCCTGTGCGATTACGTTTGTTGGAACTTTAATGGCGCTTCCGTTAACTCTGGAAATCCCTAGAAAATCCTGAAAAGGGATTATCAAAAGGGGAGAAATAGTTCTTTTCGTGTTTCCGCTATTTCGAATTTTACTCGATTATTTTCGCCATGAAAAGAATAAAATCCGCAACTTGGCTATGACATGAAAAATATTGAAAGCGCTGATTGGATCAGAGTCGATGACTAAGGTTTGTACATTGGTGTTCTCACCAGACTCGGTAACTCTATATCGAGGAACGCTTCCTCGTCATTAATATTTCCAAGAATGATTTTTTTCCCGAACATTTCTCATCACGGAGTTCCATTAGCGGAACATGAGCTCGACCTTCGAGTAAGTCGATCGAAGGAAAGGTTCCATAGATTCGATTACGCGAACGTTATTCCGATCGTGATGATGAATAATCAACGATCGACTCTATGTTCCAAGGATTTTTGCAGCCTTGAAGCTTCGTGTTCCGAAGTCATGAATGACGCGAATGAACTCTGTACGCCCACGCCGAGAGCATCGTTCTGAGCGAACATGCTACGAACGTATCTCGCGGTTGAATCCGTATCTGTATCGGTCACGAAACTTCCCGTCACGATTAAGGTCGAACCATTCCGTCGATCGAACCTAGAGGTCAGCCACCGTGTGTACGCTCGGCGCGAGCTTTAATTAAATATCAAACATTTCGATACAACATCCTCTTGTTTATGCTTGCGACAATCGGTACCGCAAAAAAATTTTTCTCTTTCATCTTTAATAACTTGTTTAAAATCCGACGATTTAAAATCCATCTACAGTTTATGTTTCGTGTACGAGAAACTGTCGCGTTTCGCTAGTTATCGCTTCGCCAACGACCAACGATCTCAGCTGTTCGAGTTCGGCGAAGTAATCGACCGAATTTGTAAACACTTGCCGCGTGAAAAGTTCGTCTAACTCGCTGTTATTGTCGCGTGAGCCATCGCGTCTCCTTTCTTCCTTATGTCAAATCCGTTGCCCAACAATCGTTTCGGTGCGGTCCTAT
The DNA here is from genome assembly GCF_051020765.1 of Lasioglossum baleicum. Lineage (NCBI taxonomy): Eukaryota > Metazoa > Arthropoda > Insecta > Hymenoptera > Halictidae > Lasioglossum > Lasioglossum baleicum. The sequence continues at coordinate 5,803,172 of NC_134945.1, forward strand.
TCTCTCAATTCCAAAATTCCCGTTCCTCGTAAAAGTCCGAAACACTGTTAAAATCTGAATTTTCAAGCGTCGCACAGCTTTGTAATTTTACTTTTTACTTAGAGTTATAAGAGTCGGAAATTTTAATTAAAAAATGTAGAGTTAATAGTCTATTTCTCAATGGCAATTGTGATGTATTATAAACCTATGTAGACTCGCGGGTCACACAGCTGGCAGCAACTAGTGCCGTTAGCCTAAGCTTATCCCTAAACAGGGAGACATGTGCATCGATCCTGTAGTCTCTGTAGAGTAGTGTAGACTGTAGACGGTGGATTCATGTTGGGTAATACTATCGCTTGAACGATACCAACCATCTAAGATCTCATTAACTTTTCCGTTGTCCAACAAAAGTGGAACTGCAACATTACATAGGTATAAGCTTCTGACATATCGCCGCGCTGCGCCGGCCGCATTTGAAAATTGTCCAAGCCCAAAAAAGTAAATTTTACAGGAGGCGAGAAAAACGATTTAAAGCGGAACTATTTTGCTTTACACGGAGATTTTCTCATTTATAACAATACTCTTACGTATATGTTTCGCCGAAAGGAAAAGCAAGCAATTGCAAAGAATTCTTGAGGAAAAACGCTGTTCGCGTGTAAGTCAGAACCGATGAAAATGTCAATTAATTTGTTGATACAATGGTTTTCCTGGTAGGACAAAAGTGCATCGCTTTGGCATGGCGGGGAGATGAGGAACACAATGCGCACATAAATATGAAAGGAATCTCAGCGATGGTTCCGCGAGAGGTGGCTGAATTACCAGCGATCATTATGCACTTCCACGATATTGTGTCGAGCTTCGCTTGTCTAAGTGGTTAGGTTAGATTAGGTTAGGCAGTACACACAATCGCTCCTCGAAATTGCACGCCGCTAATCATTCCCCGTTCTGTCGAATCTATCCGATACAAAATACCCGTGTAGCACGTTTCTTAATGCTCCATATTCGTGTGTAACCGTGGCACAGGAATTCTTCCGATCATTACATCGAACGGTTAATTCAATTCCGTTAATTACCGCGGCGTTGTTGCAACAACAGCTGGCTAACGTTGCTTCGGGGATCGCGGGTGTCTTATTATAGCAACGGCTCGAGATAACCGATCGCATCGACAAGTTATCAAGATCGAGAGACGGTCCTGCTCGAAACCCCGGCTCTCTCGCGTAACGAGCTGTTCGCTTCTTCCGAACTGTAATTAGGCGAGTATTCGTTGCACGAAACGCGGAATATCGACAAACAGCCTGTGGCCATTACGGTGAACTGTTCCGAGAGCTGTTTTATGATTTAATTAGAGGCCTGGCCAATGCTCTTTTTATTTCACATGGTCACGAGGTGAATCCTTTCGATCTGCTTTCTCCTTCATTACGCGTCCGCGATCATCGTCGATTCAAGATTAACACTTTCTCCCGCTTCGAACCACGTGAAAATTGCACATTTCACGTCTTTTTTTTTTGCACGGCATCTAAACGACGCGACGCGTGCTATACTTCGTATTTCGACACCTTCTCTTTTTTTCCAGTGTTGGCTTTAACATCATTAAACGTGCGCGCTTCGAAGCGCGATCCTCGAAATTAGCATCTAAGATCAGAGGAAAAAATAAATGCGTAAATAACATTATATCGCTCTATGCTAATATTTTCTATACTTTTCAGGAAACAAAACATAATTTTTCAACGTGTCCATAAGCACTACCATCAACAAATTAATAATTTTATTTTACTTATATTGATAGAGAGTTCCATTATCAGATTAAACACTGTAATTTTATGTTGTATAAAGGAGGAATCGTTTGAGTTACGTGGTTGAATTTTTATGAAATTATATATGAAAACGCGCGGGAATTTACATAACTACCCACAGTCTAGACCTATGCAGATGATGGTACGGTTTGTGGGAGATAATTTCGGGTTTATAAATGCACGTGTCTCGATTAGAAGGTGAGACTTTCGAAACGGCTGTCTATGCTACGAAAATCTGTAGTTCACAGTTTTTAACGACCGAACGGATCACTGAGAAATGTGCATTTTCCTTAAGAGGAGAAAGGCATCGATGTAAATAGTAGCGAGATGATTCAAATTCTTCCTGGTGAATGTCGATTAATTTAAAGCTTCGCAGCAGGTGCTCGCAATTAGTACTTTCTACATCGATCTTTGATGGTTTCGTAATTCCACTGGACGGGCGTTTATAATATTCTTTCTATTAGTTGCACGCAAAACCATTTAGCTTCGGAGATGCGCGTTTTACCCCTCGGGAACATGTTCCTCGTCAGAGGATACAAAAACAGGCTATTTTAGATCGTCCATCTTAAAGCCATTCCGAGACGTTGAATCTGCTGCAAATTGTATCTATCAATCTCGGGAACTATCGACTGCGTCATATTTCACTTTTTAGAGATTGCACGCTTCCTGCCAGGAGAGCAAAAGGCTAAACTTCACCTTTTGTTCCCTAAACCGTGTAAAATTGTACACGGACGACTTTAATATTTTTATAACGCGTTTTCCTAAATTATTCTACGAAACTCGAAAAATCTTCAACACATCGATTGCGCTGTAGTTATGCACCAAAGTGTATGCTGTTTAATAATCATTATTACTCCCTGTCATTATAACGCTAACGAAAAGTTTCGTTTTTCCTGTTTCAGAAGCAGTCCAAACAGATTCTAGTCCCAGTGGAACTGTCCATTATCCAAACGGGCACCGCCTGTTCGCAGTGAAGGTATGCATTTCACAATTATGTGTAGAGGGAAATGGAAGGAACACAATTTTTAACTTTGGGACTTTGTTTGGACTATAGTTAGGAGGTAAACATACTAAAAGTCCCTACTTCGGTAGTGAAGGTCCTCTTTTTCGGTTTTCCGCTTATATCTCGGAAACTATGTGTCCTAGCGATAAGATCATTCTATACAAAATTAAAGCTGATAAAATGTGCCACGAGATTGATTTCATTCAGTTTTTCGCTATCTCGCATAGTTTCCTAGATATCCGCGCTCAAAGTTCACTAATTGTGCTGAAGAGTTAGCTAGTCAAATGAGGCTCGACTTTTTCACAATTCGTGAACTTTGAGCACGGATATCTCGGAAACTATGCGTAATAGCGAAAAATTGAATGATATCGGTCTTATGGCACATTTTGTCAGCTTTAATTTTGTTTAGAATGGTCTTATCGCTAGGACGCATAGTTTCCGAGATATAAGTGGAAAACCGAAAAAAGGGACCTTCACTACCGAAGTAGGGACTTTTAGTATGTTTACCTCCTAACTATAGTCCAAACAAAGTCCCAAAGTTAAAAATTGTGTTCCCTCCATTTCCCTCTACAACTCTTTCCGTTGACTGGACTATATTCCAAAAATTTCGCTAATTTTAAATTTCGATTTGTTGGTAAAACGGGACGAAGGAGGTTGAAAAAATGCGAAAAGCACGGGGGGGGGGGGGTCCGGGTGTAATCGCGTCCGGAGATCTGCGGTACTAGTTTTATAGATCGAGTTACCGTGTATATGTATAAGTTTCCGATCTTGATATGAGATGCACGCAGTATGCACAGAACGTTCCCAAGAAAATCGAGGCCATTCCCGGTTGTGCCTGAACCGTGTTGCTGGAGAACAAACGCTTCCCGAACACTGAAGCTCGAAGCATTTGTCTGCTTGACTGACCGGCCAACGCGACGCGACGGTTTCTTCGAGTATCCTTGCTACTTATTCCACGGATACTGTGGGACTAGATATCGGGGACTCTTATCAATAGCAAAGCATCCGTTTCTCTATTTCCGAGAATTCTTGCGCTGCGAATACAATCCACGCATTACAAAATATATCCGGAGCATTCCAATTTCAAATATTTCTACAGGATGGGCCAAATCAACCAATCAAACGGGAATTTTCTTCGGCCGCTCGGTCCGTGTTTACATGTCCTTTTCTACGTTCGACGCGGTCGACGCGGCCACAAAAAAATAGTGCTCGGTCACGATCTACGTCACAGCACAGAACCGAGAATCGGCTTTTATTGTTAGATTGGAATTTTACTGTACTATTCTTGCGTGTAAAATGGAGCATTTATAGTAATATTTCAATGCAGCTCTCTTCAATATATTCGCGCGCTGCATCAATTGTATGCGTGACCTTAATGTTAGAAAATCTGTGATGGAATGATAATCGTGCGTGAAACGGTCGCGTGTGAAGTTCAGTTATCCGACGCAATCTCTTGATGCACAGAAATGCCGTTGAAATGTGGTTGCATCCTAATGACCGGCGCGGCGTGCGGCGCGGCGCGGCGACGAGGAACCGACGCAAATAGAGCAGACAGTAGTTTGAAGAAAGAATATTGATATTGGTCTAGTAATGATCGTGTTCGGTCTGTTTGACTTCGGTGTGAACACGGTTCGACGATATTACGGTAATCATTTCTATTAACCTTCATTCTTTCCACTGTACTTTCCGCTATAAAATGTACGTAACGTCTCGCACTAAATGCTATTGCTATAGAATCGCGACGGAAATACGCAGAAATAAAGCAAACGTAAGAACGAACTGTAAAAACAGAAAATGTAATTACCTAGAATAGCGGATTCCTCACCGTTTCAATGACCTTGAAACATGTTATGTATTCGGGTCATCATTCTGAACAATCTTTCCTATTCATGTTACCGCCGGACGACCTTGAATTGCTAGAGTTTTGCGGGGGAAACTGTGTTCGGATCACTCCCCCTGACAACAAAAATTCGTTCAAAATGGTTATACAAAACTTAGGGTAATGGTACCAGGCAACGGATATTTAACAACTTGCAAGTTTTTTTATTGATTTGAAGGCATTTTCTGTCATTTATTTTGCATTATATGCGATAAACGATTGATCATCAACTTTCTTACTGTATCGATAAATTTTTCTGGACGATTTTGTTAGAAAGTTTGTTAAAAATTTTGGTCTTATTTACCGGACACGCGAAGTTCCTGATAAAAAATTAATCGATTAATTTTCCCGATGCCGTAGCACAGTAAAATCGTTGTTTCATTATCCTCTGGCGTATCACAGTTTCTTAGCATTGTCTATATCTTAAACGAAAATTAATAAAGCGGATTAAACTTCGGTAGTAAGATGTGTAAAAGTAAAGACATCTTTCCTTAATGTGTGTCGATACAACGTGCTGATATGGGCAATTATGAAAGCGCTTGATAATTCCGTGCTCCATAGTGGTCGCAAAACTTGGAAAACTCTGATCCGATGTCGACCACGTGACCGCCGCCGTTACAGTAATAACACCGAAAGCAAAAAGGAAGAAGATCAACGGACACGAGTCAAGATTGAAGACTAAAACGCGAGAGGAATGGGAACGCGGAGAAACGAGCGGAGAAACGAGCGGAGAAATCACGTAGGAACACGATCGTGAGATACTGAATGGCTACGAGCCATTGAAGAATTGAAGCAAAACGCTGTGACGGGGCAGGATGATGGGGCCGATAAGACCCCATAAGACCCGCAAGAAGCGCAGTCGCCTGCGGTGTGATCGTGGTCGACAGAAAAAGAGTGAAATCCGAGGTCCAATTGTCCGAGTCACAGTCGCGCGTCCGTTACCGGGACCGGGCGACCTTCTTCGTGGTCCACCCGTTACATACATATGTTACGCGCGCGCACCTGAGAAACGGTAAAATGTGGATCCGAGTCACCGACGACGAGCCATCGTGTACGACGCGAAACAACGAACAAGAACAATTGCCAGCCACGAATCACCGTAGGAACGAACAACCACACGGAATATCAATCTCCATCGAACTCGTTAATGACTTTTAACTGTCCGACCGATCTCGGTCAATTACGGTACGAGCAACGGGTCAACCAGTCGACTATCCCCCATGTTAGCAGTGCACTGCTCAAGGTTACCCATTTCTTCTTTCGTATTAACAGTTTTGTTTTATCTTTCACCAGGGGAGGAGGCATCTCACATTCCTTCGAATAGTTGAAAAATAATACTGCAATTCAATTGGAATGTATTTAAATTAGCACAACTCTGTGTTCTGAACCGGGCTGTCCTCGCGGAGGGTCGAGTGCAACCTCGTTCAAAAGGAATTAGGCCTATCAGTTGTATCATAATCAATCTATGTATGTTCGGAATAACGTTCACGGTCGAGATGTTCAAGCGGTTAATGGTTAGACTAAAAGCCAGTAATCTACTTGGCGGTTTCACGCACCTTGGCTACCGTGACGTGACGTTTCGCCCGCGTTATACTGGATCTCTCGTGGTTCTTGCGTTGCTGCCGGCTGCCGGCTGCCGCGCGCGTACTGCTTTTTCTGTCTACTTTGTACAAAATTGATTCAACGAGGTTACAGTTAATTGATGCAAGAAAACCAATTCCCCGAAGCACCAGTGAAAATTGCATAAGTCGCGGTAATCCAAATCACGCTCCAAGTGTTCATTAATGAGATAACTGTAATTGTATGAAAAAGAAAAAGAGCACTTAATTGCACCGGACGCCGCGCCGTTTAGGAAGTAGACTGTGGAAGAAGGAGTACCGAAGTTTCTTGAACGGTAATTTCGAGGTTCTGTTATCACCCCGTAAAGAGCAAATTCTGCCGCGTCTAGTCCTCTTTCGTCGCACAATTATCCTTTAAAAATAGGCTGTGAATGAATTGCTGGAATTAACACCGTTACGCAGCTATTTCTCTTGTGTTTATTTACATGTTTGATTCGAGTCGGTATTCTCGTCGGTGTGTATTCGATACTTTGGCAAAATCTGTAGTTCGTGCGCTCAGGGTTAAGTAATAGTTCAAACAAAAAGAAACTATAAAAATTACACCTTCAAAAATGAATTTTAACATTGCTAATTTATATGTTTGGTTCAGTTTTCCTTCGTTCAAATAGTATGTACTGTTATACTAACTAATGAGTAATTCTATATATGTACATATTTATTAAGAATATACAATAATAATGATTTGGTAACTGCAGGATTATGTATCAATAAAGTTAAAAACTTTTGATCCATCGCGCCACGCCGAGGCGGAGCTCAAAGTCACATTTTCGTGACAGCGCTGCCGGCGAAGAGTGGAAAACGGGGGTGTATAATACTGTGTAGAATACTGCGCGGGCATTGATCTCGGTATACTTGAAGGTCATCTGTGAGGCGAACTCTGTTTTATAAGAATACATTCCTGTCTTTGATATTCGTTATATGTAAAATAGCAGCGAATGTTTATTAGATTTGAGCATGATTCGCGGCTCGCACGATCCTGTGACTGGTTTTACGGTTATCAGGAGGCGAGAGCAGGGCTACATGGCAGATCTCTCTCTCTCTCTCTCTCTCTCTCTCTCTCTCTCTCTCGTAATGTTCGGTATTAGATAGATAACCGCGAAGCAAATTACGTCGCGATCCTTTAATACCGTGGGTAGTAAGCAGAAAGACGGACTGGAAGTCCGCGGGAAGAATCCGACGAAGAAAGACGGTTAGGAAGAGGGCGGGAGAATCCGTAATCGAGGAGGAAGCGTGCAAACGCGTGTAGTAATAATGCAATAATGTAACGTACTTGTGGTGTAATGGCCAAGCCTCGAGACGTGGACAGGAAGAAGAAGAAGAAGAAGAAGAAGAAGATCGGTTAGATTCCGTTGAGCACTCTGCGCCGTGTGATAACCACTTAACGTGTGCATCTGAAATATCCCGTGCTTCGATACGTGCGAAAGTCGCGGCAAGAAATTATTCCTTCCGAAAGGAACGGGTCGTCCTACGAGAACGAAATATTCTCAAGGTTCCTTTCGCATTTCAAAATTCATTCCCTCTTCTATCGCCGATCTCCGGCAATAAGTATTTCGTTAAACAAATCAATCATCTACTTTTAATTATATTGTAATATTCGTATACATCGTAAAACTGACAAGGAAATCCCGGTGACCGATACACGCAGATTTCCTTAAAAGGGATGATGGCTAAGTTGATTTGAAGTAATTTGAGGAGTTGCTAACGCCCTCCCCGATTGGTCCCTATTTTCCGTGAATAACTCCTTAACAAACCCACGGAGAAAATTTCCGCAACGGAAATGATCTCGGGAACCACCTCTGTTAAAGAAGTACAACATTTTTGATCCTGTATAATAATCTCTTAATGAACTGATTTCAGTACAAAGAACCGGAAGTACTCGACATAGATGCGTTGAACAACACGAAAAGAGCAGGCAAGGGTGTTCTGTTCTTCAATCGTGTACCAAAGGTGGGCTCGCAGACGTTTATGGAACTGTTGAGGAGGCTGTCGATGAGGAATGGCTTCTCTTTTAATAGAGATCGCGTGCAGAGAGTCGAGACGATACGTCTTGCACCAATTGAACAGGTATTGCCAATATTCGGAAACTATTATACTATATATATTCCAAGTTATTAAATAAAGATTTGAGCGCTTACATCCAAGTCTCTTTTCACATGAATGCGAGATTTATCGAAAATATTTATCAAAATATACGCGGAAGAAGTGAACATATGACACTATGTGGGTGTATCGTTACTAAAAACTGTTTTCGCTGTTTAGCTCCAACTCGCCACAATGGTCAGCAGTTACTCGGAGCCATCCGTGTACATAAAGCACGTGTGTTTCACCAACTTCACCGAGTGAGTTTCCTGAAATTGGACATACACATAGCTTGCTGTTAAATCAGAATTCCACTTGCGTTTCCTATCTACCGGGTGTAACTTGTATAACTGTGCATGCAAATTTTAATCATCGAAACCGTAAAATAAATCATGATGCAAGGGGTTAACACCTCGATCCCATGATTGATCATTCGAAAAAATAGAAATGCTAGATTCATCCGAGAGTCTTCGGGGAATCGTAGCAGCGCAGCGTTTTGTTTGTGCTCTTAAAAAGTAGTAAAAAAGAAAAAGAAGAAAATAACCCGGAACAGCATTATGGTCTGAAGCCGGCGGCGCATCTGATCCTTGACGTTTTTTCTGTTCAGGTTCAACCTTCCGCAGCCAATTTACATCAATATAGTCCGAGATCCTGTTGAAAGAGTGATATCCTGGTATTATTACGTGCGAGCGCCTTGGTATTACGTCGAGAGAAAGCAAATATTTCCAGACCTGCCCCTGCCAGATCCCAATTGGCTGAAGAAGGACTTCGAGTCCTGTGTACTTAAGGCGGACCGTGAATGCAGATATCTGGAGGGCGAAATCCACGAGGGGATCGGCGATCACCGCAGACAAACGCTCTTCTTCTGCGGGCACAGCGAGAGGTGCACGTAGGTATTTCCGAAGTGGAATTTCCTGTGTATGCTTTTGCCACGATGCCTGCGCCAAGTTTCGGTATGAAAAGTAAACGCTTCTGCGCTGCGGAGTGATTCAGCTAACTGTGCCACCTAAATTATATGTAAACAATCGTGTAAACAAATATATCAAGAGTGGCGTGCAATGTTCTAATTAGTTTTTTCTCTGTTTTGAGTTTCTTTATTGCGAAGGGAAAATTTTTGTTTGGTACTTGAAGAGAGATACGTACAGTGGGTAACGAAAGTATTCGAACGCCCTTTAGTATAAAATTACTATGTTAAACGACCTGATTTTTTATAATCAATTAGAAGCATTGGTTTACGAAATGATGATTTACGAGGCTACATGCAAAAAAATAAAAAAGGCATTTTCTAGAACTTTTTTTACTAATTTCATCGAATATACATATATAAATTGATTGTTTGTTTTCTCTCTTCTCCGTAGTCCTTTCAACACCGTGGGTGCCCTGGAACGAGCGAAATTGGCGGTGGAGAAACATTATGCCGTGGTCGGTGTACTCGAAGACTTGAATACCACTCTCACAGTATTGGAAAATTACATACCTCGATTTTTTCGCGGAGCCACTGACGTTTATTACGGTAATTTTTCTGTTCCCCGATTGTTCATTTGTGGTTGTGAATTTGTAACTCGTTATATCGTATCGCGATAAATAGATGGTTTACGGCATGAATATTATTTTATCCGTTCTATCTGTATGACGTTTTGTTTGATAGTTTTGAAAGTGTTCCTTGCGTAACCAGAAATTTTAGCCTTTCTCCTATGTTATCCAGTAGATTTGGACGAGAAGATTTCCGTCTGTGAAGGGTGTATAACAGAATTTAATGTAGCCTAAACTGATTTCAGACGGAGTGAACTCGTTCACGAAAATCAACCGAAACTTCTTCAAGCCTTCCGTCAGCGAGGAAGTGAAGGACATGGTGCGTAGCAATTTCACGAGGGAGATCGAATTCTATCAATTCTGCAAGCAACGATTGTACAAACAGCTGAGAGCGTTGAAACTACCGAAAAATGAAAATGCACAACTTTCTGGAGGCAATAGCTTATAATGTCGTTCTAGAAATTGAATAAACATGATGATGAAGAAGGAAAGTACTTCTGTGTATATCGTCTACTCCGAGAAAATTGAAGGTGCGGCTGTAGGAAATTCACAACTTGAAGGGAAGTTCGAAGAGAAGAGATAGAGAGAATATACTTGGTCGCGCTTGAAGAAAATAGTAATACATAGCGAGAGAAGACGTCGATGGAGCGGGAGAGATTTACAAATGATCGTTGCCTTTGAAGAAAACTCATGTGATGCAAGATGGACGTCGCGTCGACCGATCAACAAGAGAAATCAATCTATGTTAGAGCAAACTAGTATTCCGATAAGCAATATTCGTCGTGATTTGTAAGAGTGAGTGATCGGATCGGATCGGATCGGAACCTGAATGGGACACTCGTAGGCGAGTGCCCGTTTTTATTTTGTGATTGTTTATCCTATATTTTATCGTGTAACTTAAGAAAAGACAGTGATGTAATTCGTTGAAAATGACGAGACTCGTGTGGCTATTTGCAAGCGGACGCGAGACACATTAGTCGTACTTTATTTCTACATATATGTTGTATGTATAAGTAAAGTTACGATTTCTACGCGAGTGCTTTAGAGCGTTTTATCTTTTCTGGATTAATTTTTGTCGCGGCGATTCGAGAATCCTTTCAAGACTGATCGAAGAGACATACACTGTTCTTATCGAAGGGTACTTATAAAGATATAACAGCAACGAGAGCGAAACGCACAGGGTAATCATAGGATATACTGCTTTCCGGGCAACTCTGCCGCCTTTTTTATCAGCGTAAAGCGTTTTTTAATGTCCAATTGTTTCACTCTTTTCGTAATAAACCGCTGCCATTTCAAACTGTACGAGTTTTTCTTCATTCACCTCGCAACAGTGAATCGCACTGGCACAGAGGCAGAGACGCACCCTATATTATTTTAACGAAAACGTACGACGAAAAGACTCGATCGAAGATTCATCAGAGGATATGTTTTCGTTAAAATAACAGGGCGCGTCTAAACTTCTGTTACGCACTGTATATAATATGCATATGTATATCACAATACTGATATCTGTTATATGTAGACAGCGCGGATTTTATGCATTAGTGAAAAAATGTTATTCCTTTTCTTTGACTTATTTTTACATGTAGTATCACCCCCCCCCCCCCCTGCCCAGTGTATATACAAATATTATTTAACCAATGTATATATACGTATATTCCAGCGTGTTCATCTTTGCATTTACGGACTCGCATTGACTATTGTTAAATAACATTGTTGGGTTTATTACAGACCAAATTCTGTACGAGCAGATATCAGTGTGAACATGAACAATTTCTAGATGTCTTTTTGTGGGAATTACTTGTCGAGCGGATTTTTCCCGTGTAATTGTCTGTCCGAGTGTGTACATATTTCTTGTACGCAATTCTCACGTATGATCTTGACACGTACACTCTTGTCATAGAGCCGGATATATCGAGAACGGCAGACTGCATTATAAATAAAGATACAGTTTTAAAGAGTCAGATGTCCGCGCAATGCAAAACAATGGGCAACACGGTATACGAGGTGAGGTGTTCCCCTTTTAGCGCAGTGAAAAACCTTCTAAAAATACACAAGGAATCTTGGCCTATCGAAAAGAACAGTCCAGTTATTTGCAGCCGTCTCTTCAGCCCCCAATGAAAAATTAATTAGCACTTTCCTATTCTTTGTATCTAACGAAAACAGAGAGTACACGTTATCGAGTTTATAATGTCGTTACATAAATTTTTTGCCGAATAAACGCGATCGCTTGAACATATAGATTATTGCTTGTATCACCGCTATTTTCAATCCAGACATTTTTAATACGAGCAAAACTTCATTGATACCGTGCACGATTTATGGAATCGACGTGTACATCGATCTATCGGCCCAACCGATAACCTTAAGGTCTAATGTGACCTCAGATTGCCGTGTCACAACTGCAGATAGCAATTACCGAATTACTTATAATTATACTTATGAAAAATACGAACGTTCGCGATCGATTGAAACACCGACTTACACCACATTCGTTACATCGTGTTCAATTTCCATAAAAATCATTCGAAAATAAAATAGCCCGCTAAAGAAAACAATTGACAGTTTCATGAGCAACTACCACGCTGTCTTTTAAAAAATATAAATATACCATATGTACGTTAACGATAACGCGAATTCAATCTCCATCGAATAACAGTGGAGACAAACAGAGAGTTGACAGCTCATCCAGTTCACAATTTTCAACGTTCTTTTCATCGGTTTCCGATGCACAAATCGGACACAACGGAGAACAACGACTTTGCGAAAAAAAAACTTTTCCCTGCGTTCACGCAGAAACCGTACACACAAACAAACAATGAACTTTGTAAATATACTCTCGACACGTGCAATTATCATACCATGACCTTCGACCGATTGTAAAAAAATCAAACACGACGATTACTTTATATCGTTACCGTCCTCTATGCGACATTCGTTTCTGAAATTCGATGATACACTTTTCTTCAGAATTTTTTCTTTTTTCAACAAGTTGTTTATTATTTGAAGTTACGATACGGCTTTATACGAAATAACACTAAAAGTAACAAATAGACTGCAGTTCTTTATTGTATTGATAACAAGAAATTAAATTGAATGTTGTCACTTCCCTTAATGATTTTAATACAGGAGAAATGATATATTGATGATATCTGTACAATTGTTCAAATAGTTCAACAACTTTGAATTACATCTGCTCAATTTTTAAAATAAATGCATAAAGATCCGCAATCTAGAATTAATGACATGTCACTCGAAAATGAAAAAATTTCATTTCGTTAATTAAAAACAATTTGATCATACAGTTCCTTGTATCTTGTTGCACAGTTTAAAATAAAAAAATTCCTTCTTACGATAAAATTAAAGAAAGAGCGGCGTGTATTGAATTAAATGGAAAATTCGTCTCGTTTGAATAAAAATCGAAAGTTAAGTAGCAAATAATATTTATATTTTTCTCTGTAATATTTACAATAAAATAAGCCGCGTAACGACGATTCAATCAAATCAAATGAGTTACAACAATTGCGTAAAAGTATATTCGTTGGACTTGGAAAAAAGATTAACGCTAAACCTATCGAGCACTAAAAGCGATCCAAATGTGTTCTACCTTATAACAAATGACAGGGCTCTATTTATTTAGATTTTCTGCAATTCACAAAAAATCCCGATATCTGCTTGGACAAAGAAGTTTATCGAATCAATTTCCATGTAAGCAACTTCATAATTTCAATAATTCCATGATGAAAAATATAAAAACCGGTCGTTTGACCGGCAGTGGTAGGTTTAGCGTTAAAGAGTAACATTGGACACTTCGGCTTCCGTAACGAAATTAACATGTTCTTGGATTCGATGATCAACCGTTCGTAGAATTTTCAATAACTTGATCGTTCCAACACGTGGAAGAATATAGTTTTTTCATCGTTAATTAAAATAGAAATCTAGTTTGTTTCATAGGTATATATGTACACAGTAACCGTAGAAAGCTTCCATATCGTCTGAATAATACCTGTGTTTCTATAATATAAATATATTCGGCTTCAATAATGGTGGTTGCAATGTGTCCAGTAACAATGAAAGTAAGCAATGAATGATTCACGGTGAACGCTTAGGAGGATACATTTCGATAGGAAGGAACACCTTAACAACTATCTGGCACTAGGTTGGAAGCATTAATACTAGACTGCGGATTTTATACATTTATGAGAAAAATGGATAGGTGCAATTTAAAACGGTATAAACCGATTCAAAAGATTCTCAACACTGTCGCGTCATATTAAAATTATTCACGAGGAAGATAAACGTTTACTTAGCTCCTGTACGTTGCGATCGATGCACAAAAATTTGATTTCGCGTAAAGATCCACAGTCTATCTATTACTCTTTCATTCCGTTACAGAGTGTCCCAAAAATGATTCCTGATCCCTGATTCCTGAAAGTGATCCCTGAGCTGATTTCGAGTAACTTTTTCCTGTGCAAAAGTGTTCTCCGCGGCTTTGTTAAGGAGTTATTAACGAAAAACACGGATATGCCTCTGATTGGTCCTCGTTTTTCGTTATCAAGTTCTTAAGGAAGCCGCGGAAGAAAGGAAGAAAGCTATTTAAAATGACCTCAGGAGTCACCGTTTCCAAGGAAATGCTACAATTTTGGCACACCTTCTACGTGAACAGTGCAACGACCGCTGACGCTGCTGTGGCGTCATTCGAAATTCAACGATTAACACAGTTTTACTTGATTTTTCAATTTACTTATTCTCATTAGATACACTTCTTCCTCCTTACTTTCCGAAGACGCACAATTACCGGATTTATCCACGTAAACAGTAAACGTGTTATTTTGTAAAATTTGTTCGGTATTAATTACAAATTAATTTTCAAAACAGTCGGTCATTTTCGTTTAAGAACAGTTCGATAAAAACGAAAGTTTATACATAATATAGTACCTAAAGTAAATTAAAATAATCTCATAATACGTATCTACAAAAACAGATATGTAAACGCAATAGCACGCGAGAGAGAGAGATACCAGTTGTTTTCGTTTGATATAAATGTGAAACTTCTGAAAATATAAAAACACTTTTATTACGATCTAACAATAAGTAATAATAGTTTACATTGTTCAGCTAAATATAGGTATCTTCGATGGAGGAGATGCACGCGCGCGCATGTAAAAAACGCTATAAAATATATCTGCGACGTATGTATGTTTACAGTGGGGATAGAAGAAAATTTCGTTGTTGTAAAGGGAACGAGATTCGGAAAAATGTAAGAAAGTCGTTTTCGAGACACACTTTTTACCACCAGTACTGAGACCATGCTTGCACGCTTTGTTACAAGGATTCATACTGTGGGAGGAACGTATTTTCGATCGAGATTGAGACCAGAGTCACCGGATTAACCATAAGACGCGTATCCCCACTCTACTACCTTCCCCTTTTACATCACGTGACGTGTTTCATTTCCGTCGATAGGGGGTAACTCTTTCTCCTTAATTCGTGCTCCCCATCTGGCGCCTCTCATTGAGACTTCAATTACTCCTAAACATGCTGTAATCTCATAAATTGTCACCGAATTTCAGAATTTGAAAACGCCGTGCCAGTTAACCCCGAGAAAACTGATTGTAAATTCTCCTAAACGAGCAAACCAATTTTCTTTTTATCATTTTAACCCCTTGCCGTAGTTTAACGAGTCAGACTCGTCGTGAAGATTCCATGTGTAATTTTCAGTGGTGGACAATTTTTAGAAGCCTTAAATAATCCATATTCAGGCATTCAAATAAATGTAGCTTCTTTACTCTTCTACGACATTTTTCAGAATAAAAAGACGCCCTAATCGCTGCAACTGTAAAGAAAATGGTACAGCAAGGGGTTAGTGTATAGGGCGTTTCAAATGTAGCGGACTCGTTGAAAACACAGATATATCAATTTGTCAGACGAACACGGTTCCACGTATAGTTGTAAACAATAAATAAATTCACGACAAAACTACAAAACATGATGTAAAACCATACAAATCTATGTTATAAGAAAAAGCTCCTCCTTTCTGTGCAGAGGATAGTATTCACTTGAGAAAACGTTCCTGAATACTGTGTTCATAGTTAATACTTTTAGGTACATGAAAATAGCTCGTAACAGCTCCTACTAGCTGCAACAAAACTATAAGGCACTCGTCAAGATAAACGGATGAACATTGCTCGGTAAGAAGAACGTTAATAATGTTACATAATTAAAGGTGCACCTCGAAAATGAATGACAGTAGTTGAAACAAGAAAACCATGCTTTATACCGAAAAGAATGTTAGAGATTTTATAACAAATATAAGTTAGAGATTATTTATATAAAACGTACATTCATGAAAACATTACTTGCCTTATAGCATTGTCACGGCTAAAAATAAGTATTTTTACATTTATTCGTTTTATTATTATCATTTTTCTAGCTGTCAATTACAGATTAATGTTAAATAATGTTTCTCAAAATTTGCAATCATACTATACATATAGGAAAGATCAATTCTTCTTTATAACATAGATTTGCATGATTTTATACAGTATCTTACAATTTCATCGCAAATTTATCAAATTGACTTTATGGTGTATCACGTACAATCAGATCGTAGCATAACTATAGCAAGACAGGAAGTATGTATGTAAGGCGAGCGTCCTCACACACAAGTGCGTAAAATAATTTTCATTTCAAACATACGTGTCAGTGACCAGATTTGTTAAACGTCAATCGACATTATCAACGTCAACGGTATTCATTTTTTGCTCTCCTTGACGCCCAAGCTCTACAACCCAAGTAGCCACGTACGTCCCTAAAACGTACGTTTCAGGCCCAGTTCACGTCCAAACGTGTCCTACGTCCATTCTGCGTACGTTTTAGGGACGTACGTGGCTACACGTGGCTACTTGGGAATATATCTATATATTCGACTTGTTTGAATAAAATGCGAGTTTAAAATATAAATTACACTTGTAAAATATAAATGTACCATTTATGCGTGAAACAACGTTGGGGTAAACTTTCCCTTGCGTGACCAGAAATTTTCTTCGATGACGTAGGAAAAAGGGAAAAATGTCTCGTTACGCAAGGAAAAGAGCAGCCCAATGTTGCGTTAATAGTTTTATAACTTAAACGAATTACGTGCAGTTGTATAAATTGCACTTGGAGGTTTGGGTAAGGTTGAACAAGAAAAACAGAGAGATCTGATTTTGTAGAATGTTCGACAACAGCGAGAAGTACAACATGATAATATCTCTATGGTGTTAACAATAAAAATGCCGTGGGAGCTAACAAAATTGTACGTTTATTAAAATAGATGGCTACATTATGTAAACAAGGCTGAGTATCACCTAATAGGAACTATGTTTGCAAATATGGTCAGCTTTGTTTCATTCTTAGGCGAATGGGCAAGGATGCTTGAAATGAAACTTATTTTATTGACATTTCAGCAACGAGTAATTTCAAACACTGTGGGGGCATAATACTTTCTTCAACACAACTTTTCATGGTCTATCCAAAATGGGGGAAAAGATATTGGACATCCAACACGGAAAGACTGTAAAAAACGAATCATTACATTATTCAGCCTCTCGACACGACTTTATATATACACGCTAAATATTTATTATTTCCTATTTCGATCTCATGGAATAACGATTAGCTGATACATACGCTGTGTTTCCTCCCTTAATGACTTCACAGTACGGACCCGTGCGACAAAGTGTACACCCGTGTAACAATACAGTTCCTTGTTCTTCTTTACATATATAGAAAGCACTTTATACGAAGAGAACTATTACAAAATATAACGATATTCTCCATACGGGTCATCTTACCAGTAGTTTTCATTTTATTGTATATGTATGTTTATCACCTACTGCTTGAAATTGATTCAAACGCGAAAATTTCAAGACCCCGTTGCAACGATCACGATCACAAAATAAACACTCGTCGTTAGAGCCGCTGGATAAAGCCACTCTATCTTCCCGTTTCACGGGGCCCGGTACTGCCTGAGAGAAGGTAACTTTTTCCCCTCGATTCGTGCTCCCTCCCCTCATCCGGCGACTCTGCTCATCATTAGGCTGTCGACTTTACGCATCTATAGCATTTTTGACCTTTTAAAACTCTGACATTGAACAAATTTAATAAACTCTCTATATTTTCTTCGACACATAACAGCAATATAATATCTCTGATTGAAGGAATAATATCAATTCCTACACAATAATGCACAAAAATGCTATATATATATCCGCATACAAATCCACAGTCTAGTCCAGGCCTGGGCAACTTGCGGTTCGCGAGCCCCGCAGACGACTCCTCCCCCTACTTTCGGGTCCTGCCCCACCAAACTCCTGTGAAGTGCAGGAGCAGGGTAGGATAATTGGGAGTGTATCCTCGCAGTGACGCGAG
Organism: Lasioglossum baleicum; assembly: GCF_051020765.1. NCBI lineage: Eukaryota > Metazoa > Arthropoda > Insecta > Hymenoptera > Halictidae > Lasioglossum > Lasioglossum baleicum. The sequence goes on from NC_134945.1 coordinate 5,821,469, forward strand.
GCAAAACACGGTTACGGCAATAGAAAATAGTTGAAAGTGGGGGAAACCGGTACACTGGTAGCGAAAGTCGTGCAGCAACAGCGGTGGAAGGAGTTGCCCGGGCCTGGTCTAGCGATTACCATGTCTTAGAATGCTATCTTGTCATTTTAATCGCCACTAGAGAATTTTCGAGTTTGATCGTGTTATCGAATGCTACTGTATATCGAATTGGTTCGTAGTTATTGTGATGTATTATTTCGAGGCAGTTGCAAGATCAAAGGCTATCGATTCGTTACAAACGATATTGGTGTCTTCGAATTCGGCTAACTATCACTGATCGCATACCTTGAAAATCATTCCACATTCTTCTGTCGATCCGCTCGAATCGCTGCCAAAACGTTCGAATATTCTTTCCTCGGCGCGATCTGCCTCGATTAATCGTTAGCCTAAGCGATTCGTCGTTCGTCGAGGTTGCTCGGAAACATCTTCAAACTCTTACTTAATCCCATAAAAATTCTTTCCTCTCTCTTCTCCTGCGCGCGATTCGAAATTCCTCGACCAGAATTCGAGAAGAGACGGAAAAACAATCGACGAACTGTGTTGCACTCGTACGCGTTACTCATAAATAAAAGTTCATCTCCGAAGAGTATCCCCTTCGAAACACCGAGTTCCATATAGTCCGTATAAAACATTTTCACAAACCAAGCACAGTTTGCAACGCTAAAAATCACTCTGATCAAATCAATTCTCTTAAAAAAAAGTAGTCGACTCGTTAGAAGACAAAAAAAGAGAAAATAAGTTACATGGAAAATCATATATGTATGTGCATATATAATATGTATACAGAGACACACACACACACACATATACAATGTTCACCGTTCGAACCTCGCAGCAAAGAATTCGATCTGACGTTCACCTCTCCGCGTTAATATAATATACTCTAGATATACAAGTAGATATGCTTGTGCAAACAAGGAACAACGAACGTGTAAAAAATATCAGTCTAACGGCTGCGTCATATTCTTCCGGTCCACGCGAAGAAGACTCTCTCTCTCTCTCTCTCAGGAGACGAAATGGCAGGAAGGAATAATTGACGCCAGTGTTGTGTGATCCCTGCACGGCGATCAGGCTCTCGTTCTGTACAGTAGCTACACTCTAGGAACGTTTATCGATCCGTAGGCTGTCCCTGTCCCTTCTCGATGGGGTCTAATCGTGCTCTTGAAACGTTTCTTATGATTCATCGTTAGCAACAACCCATCGCGAACAACAGCCTCCATCAGTAAAACACCGGCGACCAGTCGCGCTCGCGGTTCTCGGAGGCGGTGATGGGTATGTATCCGACTGGAGACGATGTCGGCAGACATTGAAAACAATAATTAGCCCCGGCATTGTTGTCCCAGTACTGTTCGCCCTTGCACTGAAAGCGGACAGCGAATTCCAGCCTTTGCCCCACGGACAAGGTGTGACAGTAAAGGACAAACGAGAAAGTGTCGCTGAAACCATCGCAGGAGTTGAGCACGTAGGTGGCCTGCAGGTCGCTGTAGTTTCTCCAGGAGTTTAGCGTGTACCTTATGTGTACGGACTTGTGAAAGTCCAGGTTGATCACCCTAACCGTTCCCTGAATGCTCAAAGAAATAGGATCTTGGACGACGGCGTTCTCCAGACAGACTCTGCGCTCTCTAACCAGATCCAGGAAGTTGGCCATGCCACCTGGTTGCTGGAACAACGGTAGCAGCGTTCTGTCCAGCTTCCGACCGGGCAGCACGCATCCCGAGGATCGTCTGGTATCCGGGTAACTGCTCTCCCAGCTGTTCGCAACTGTGTTTACGGGGCTAGAGTCCTTCTGGAATATATCGTTGTATATCAGGTCGCTGTACGCCGAATTAGGCACTTTCGGGATCTCGTCCAGGAACGTTCGCACGTCCGCCAAGTCTAGACCCAGCACATCCGCGAATCTCACGATCTTCTTCCTCCCTGGAGTTCCCGGAGGAGTTTTTCCGGTCTTCAACGAGGAGCAGCGTCTGATCTTCTGCGGCCTTTCTTCCTCCTCCTCCTCTTCTTCTTCTTCCTCTTCGACTGCTTCGTTAACCACCTGGCTAGGAATCGGGATGTCGTCTCTGATGGCTGGACTGGTCGTCAGCTTTTGCAGCAGGATGCACATCTTGTCCTCGTCGCTCTTGTTCGTTACGCTACCATTTTCGATCTGCAGCTGAACCTCGTTCTTCAACATCTCCACGACTCTCTCGCCCGTGGGACACTCCAAGGTCAGTGCTCCTGGTATGTCGATCATGCTGCTGTAGGTAGAATGATCCTCCTGCTCGTTGTTCGCGGTTTCCTCGACTTTTGGCGCGCAGAGTCCTGGCTGCAGCTGACTGGCTTTCGGTTTCTCCTCGTCGAAGGGGAGTTCTTCCTCGTTGGTGTTCTCCGAGGAGTCCGTGGATTCGTCCTTGATCAGATTTCTAGCATTCTTAATATCCTCTAGCTCTCCATTTTCCGCGATTCCATTCACGAAATCCACCTGATCGACGCCGAGCTCCGTTTTCTCGTCGTTATTATGAGAAATCGCTATCGCGGGCCCGTGGATCGGTATTTCCGAGTCGGAATGCGACTTGGGAAGTCGGATCTGCGGTATACTCGGCACAGGGATGATTTTAGAAGGACTTTCATCTTGAAGAGACATAGTACTCTCATCGAACGTGCTCCACAACGACTCGTGACTCGGTGAAGTGGTCTCCAAAGAGCTTCTCTCATTCGAATCCTCAGAGTTTGGCACAACATCGCTGCTCCTGAGTTCGGGCACGTTGTTTCTCTGCAGAGATGAACTAGATTCTGAGGTGTCCTCGGAATGCTGGTCTCCTAAGCTGACTTCTGCTCGCCTACGGTAGACTAAACTTTTGCCTTTCGTCGTTTCGCAACCATTTGAGAGATTCGGGATGGTGACTTCGCTGTCCGAGGTGGGTATGGGATCGAAGTAGACTTCGTTTTTCCTCTCGACGTCCGAGGATTCCGGGTCGAAGAAAAGGTCCGAAGAATCGCTGTCCGGCGATGTTCCGGTGATAGGCGAAGCGAATACACAGCCGGATTCCAGATCCAAATTCGAGGGAGCCTCTTTCGGCCCATTGGTCGAGGAGTTGCGACCATGGTGGTTCATCTTTAACACTTCCGGGTTTACCAGCAGGTCCGCCAGCTCCGCAGCGGTGGCCTCTTCGGCTGGTGAGCTGAGGCCGTCCTCGATGTCAAGGTCGAAGTCGTAACAGAGGTCCGTTGCTTTTGGACTCTGACGAGGCTGGTGTTGCAGAACGTGGTTGGTTATTGTGGCGTTCGCGATTGGTTTGGACGTTGACGAGGCACATAGCCGGGACGTCTCCTTGGGATTCGCGTCCGAGTTTTTCTGGGAATTGTCTTCACCTCCCAGCGACGTTAATCGCCGATGAAGACGTCTGGCGAAAGCCTCCGCTCGACCGCGACAACTGCTCGGGAACAGAGAGCCGACTAGGCCGCAGGAAGAGCCGCTGCCATGGGTGCTGCCCGCCGAATCTGTGCTGCCCATCTCGAGGACGGACGAACCGGATGACCCGGAGGCGTGCTGGCCCTCCGAGGGCGAGGTGGTTGTGCTACTCGAATCCTCCGACTCTTGGCTTCCGCTGTTTGCCTGGAAAAGCAGGAGAAGATGCACTTTAGCATAGAGAATTCGAATACGCGTGAATGAACAGAAATGACAATCAACGAAAATGGTTCAAATAAATACTGTGTAGTAAGTCAACGTGTGTGTCCGTATCGATTTCCGCGTTCTTCCGGTGATCTATATGTATACCCTACTATTTTTTAAGCTTTCATTGTGATTGACGTGTAAAATCGCTTTAGATATAGCCGGGTAAGGGGTCAAATTGATATTTCTTCATACCATTCGACAGACCCTCCAAAGAAAATCCTCTGTGGCAGGTATGACAAGCTATAATTTGAAAAATAATTATGCACGAACCTCCAAATAGGACACCCTGTATTAGCTCATAGATAAATAAACATATGGGTAAGCTTTTCCCTGCGTAACCAGAATTTTTTGCCTTTGTCGCAGTAGATCTAGACGAGAAGATGCGAGAAATCCAACGTTTCGATCCTGGAGGATCAATGGTTCAAAAGTTATAAGTATTTCAAGTTGAGTCAAGTTTTTTATAAATGCGTGAACATTTGCATCGGCGTATAAACTACTTTCACTTTCACATTATAATCTGCAAAATGGCTGATCGAACAGCTGTGAACACAATGTCGTACATAAATTGTGTTAGCTCGCCCGTGACTGTAAGTTCCAGAATAGTTTCAATGATTATACATATAGCTAATGACTGATCTGCCAAAAACTAAATTTATTCAGAATAAACTTAGATTGTAGTTTTGCAAATACGAGCAACCGATGAAGGCAAGTCTTCCTTGCTTTTAATGTTTCATGTGACTTTGTCCACGTGTCTCTGTTCATAAGATGAAAAATAATATTATTATTTAGTCTAGTAACACATAAAAATAGTTACGAGTCTAATAATTTTTCAACATACACAGGTCCGGCCCCACTCTGTATACACGATTCTATCTAAAAAAAAAGGTGAAGGTGACCTTGAAATTTCCAAAAATTCTCCAATTCCAAAAAAATTATTACCGTCATATCATAGATCTTCCTGACCTGAAGTATTAATTTTTACTGGACCACTTTGTCACCACTTAATCATGATTGTAATTATAACACAGTTTACGATTGCGTTAGTTACCATAAAATCGTATGCGCGAATGAAACGAAAAAAATGACGTCTCGAAGTGGGGTATCGTAATCTTCTTCGACCTCTGATTGTGAAACGATTACTCGCGTTGCCCATTAGGCACGTGATCATACTATTACACGGTTAGACATATAAAGGGCATTAACAATGTTGTTATTGTAATAGCTTTGAATTGCGTGCATCGAGCGTCACAACGCAACGTGTACTATATAAAGGAATAAGGTGCTTCAATTATTTACTATAGTCCGTAACTGTATACTGTATACTGTATATGTATAAGTATAGTAAGTAACCATCAATCATATTTGTATTACTTACATCGATTTATTCAAGGAAACAATAAAGCATACCTAGCGATGCGAGGCTTCAACTGGATATAAACAAAATTATACAGTTGTATCGGCTATCATAAAAATTGAATAATTATGTACATTGAATGTGTAATATTGTGAGTAATATCTATACTTATAGCCACCGATCAGATTTAGTTTCAAAGATATACGCAAATGTATTTTTAACGGCATGCTTTCTATTATTTCGAAGCGTTTCACAGTCTAGAAATGCAATAAATGTCATTTATGAATCATCATTTCTTCATAATCCAAGGGACTCGTTCGATGTTTGTTTACTTTTTGAATTGGCGATAATTATTTATCTAAACGCGACAGTAATAGATGCATTTTTTAATGTTTTATGACAATAATAACGAATAACAGAAGTAATATAAGCTGTAGATGATTTTTATCTATTCGATACGAGAGCTTTCATTTGGTTCATATTATCTAAATTATTAGATAATATATTGCGTACATATATACGCTATGTATACAGGGTGTCAAATCATCAAAAGATGATACCTTTCTGATGTGCGTCTAAACTTTTGATACGCATTGTACATAAGCGTTACTATAAGCGGCTCTGGTAAAGAAAATCGTACGACTTCAAGTACAGAATACTTACAAGTGTGCCCGCTGGCCGATGCTTAATAGTCGACATAACACTAAACGGGACAGCCATGCGACACGTAAGGAATACGTGTTAACATTCTTTTTCGTCATCGATTAACCAACTGGTTGATTACCGCCTCGAAATAGCGGCTTGTTTGTAAACTAAGCGGCGGAAGCGAACCCTCGTCAAAAACATCGAAGAGAAATTTCAACGGAGATCACAAGATTGGCACGCGGCCATATCACTAATAGAAAGAAGAGTGTACGCCGGACGCGCAGATGAACGTCATTTTGATCTACGTGCTGAAATTTTGACGCGCAAAACGCCCGACGCGACGTCGCGATCAATCATATATCCAAGAGTCGGTTCGTATAGTGCGAAAATAACGAGTACTATGACGTTTCACTAGTCCTTAACTTGTCAATTATAAAATAAAGATACAAGCTAACGTTAAAAATTCAAAATGATGTATACGCATTCTTTGTGTTTACATTTGATGAAAAGATTATTCTTCCCGCGATAATACGCGTGGGACACTAGGGGAGCTCTGAATATCGCATTTGTAGGTATACAAATTATTCGAATTGATAAGCACCGAGATCTCCGAGGTGGTCATGGGACTCGGTGTCCATAGAAATCTGTAGTACCGTCACCTTAAAATGCCAGTGGTCTTAGCGTCCTCTACGCTTTGAGAACGGTGAATTCGAGAACTAGATCCACAGTGCGACTCTGCTTCGACAAGTTCAACTTCTACAGCGTTGTCGAGTTTAAAGTACGATATTTTAATTTGAAATTTCCTTTAAGCTTCAAATACTATTGGAAAATTCTCCGGTAAGTCAAATGTTAAACAATACTGAATCGAGGCGAGAACAAAGGAATAGTGGCGCGTTCAAGGAGAGTGTGCTCTCACCTTACGCCTGCTCCGCCACTCCATGCGCGCACGGGGTGCAATTCGGGCAATAAAAACCGAACCGAATTCCCGACAAAAGTAATGTAGTCGCGAAACGTTGCGGACAAAGATAAAGAGGAAGTAACGCCCTCGTTTCGCCTTCTGCTTTGCAATCGCAGAGGTCTGGCAATTATTTTTGGCGCCGAGCTCGCCATAGCCGATCATCGAAAGTAATTGGTCAAGAAGAAATGGAGCGTGATGACCGCGACGAGTCCATCCGCCGAATCGATCCCGTCGAATGTACACCGTGATTTAAAAAAAAGAATATCGATCGATAAAAACAATGAATCGCCTGCGGGTTTCTTAAAAAAGTGTCAGGAATTATTTTGCAAAAGTAAGCAATCCTTTCTTTTTCTTGATATCCTAATGGGAAAAAGGAGAAATATTTTTGATGCGTTGATCGGTCTGTGTGGGAATTGGAACGGCGTGAAAATAGAGTTGGCACAGTTTCCGTACAGCTTTAGCTAGTAGTAGTAGTAAACTAACTTATTCTAGGGATACGAATGTTAATAAATATCTTGTGAAAACTTTACGGACTTGCACGATGCCTGCGAAAAAAGCTGAGGATGTTCAAACTTCTTTTTTCATATACATTTTCGTCAGAAATGTCTGTTAAAAGCCGGTAGAAAATTCTGGACGACCGTCGTCGACCATTATCATCGCAACTTCGCGCGTCCTCGCAGACCAAAACAATTCAATCATGCGAATAGCTGAACATCCGGGCCGCGCTCTGGTTGACAATGAAAACACGTGACCCTCCGCGTAATGAAAAATAGTGATCGTAACAATGAAGAAATTAGATCAGTGGTAGTACTAACGCAACTCTGCATAGGTCACCTTAGCTTGTCAAATGAATTTTGCTTCGCTTTCTATTTACTGTATTTGGGTATATTAACAAGACCCGAACTCCTTATTATCGTTCAAACGATTCGATACAATTTATTTGAAAAGTTGTTAAAATTTATTTTAAAAATATCAACGTATGTTTTAATACATTATAAAATTATGTCTAATAAATTTTTCAGCGCAACTCAGACAGTCAATTCGCAATCGCGAGCATTGAATAATCTAGACGCGTGCTGATAACGAAAAGGTTGTTGACTCGGCGATCGATCGCGGTGATATATCGTCGATAGAGCTAACGTTTCGTTCAGGTGAGAAATGTGCAAGTGGTGTGTTCGTGGCGTGATAACCCAAGTTACGACTTCTCGACGATAAGTAACCGTGTAATTACATTAGATCGGTGACCGATTAGGTAACTTCACAGACGCCGCCGCGCGGCGATCGCTTCAAGAACAATATCAATATTTTTCCAGAATGAATTCTTTCGCGTACCGATCGGAGAAACAACAAATATTGACCATACCTAACATGGAAACGCATATCGGGCACTCTTGAATGAAACTGTTGAAACAATCTGTGCGCACTTTCATAGCTGGTTTAAGCATGACGAGCAACGTTTCATCTTTTACGATCTCATCCAGTTTTCTTCGGCGCATTATTCTGAACCACTATCGCGACAGTCCCTTATCATTTACTTATCTTAATAGAAACAACGGAAATATACATAGTGGTGAAAGTTATTCATCCACTCGGTATGTATGAATATGAACTCGCGTGAATAGTTGCTAATCAATTACAGTAGGATCGCAGTGTTGATTGGCCGGTCGCCTTGTACGAGTAAAGGCGATAAATCTGTCGCGATAAATTGCGATGCTGGCCTAGTCGTGGGTCAAGTAGCTGCGATTTAAACTGTGCTGTGGTGAATGGTCGGGCAAAAATAAAACGACGGATCGACAATAAACCAAGAATAGATTCTTCTCTGGAGGCAGCTGACACCGGCACGTGTACCTCGCAAATGTTAATAAAAACACAAAAACAATCCAAGATAAGTAGACAGTGGATTTTTAAACACTAATAACTTGTGTGTGTGTGTGTGTGTGTGGGGGGGGGGGCGATGTGGGAAGTAAATCAAGCATCTTTCTTCTGCGAAACATACTATTTTCAAAATGTCCAACTTTAAGCGTTCGTTACGATTACGATTTTTATTATATTCTCTATTAACTTCTTTATTTTCGAGGTAGATGGATATTTAGGAAGCAATAAAAAGCTTGTACATATGTCAATACGAGAAAGTTGATTTTTCGAGAAAATGTCATTCAAATTTCCAATCCGGACCACTGTGGGTCGATTCGAGGTTCTCGTTACAAAAGAAAGAGCGAGTGGGCGTGCATTCCTCGGCGCAGCAGGAGATCGACGGAACATTAAACTAATCCTGCCGGCCACATTTTCATTAGGCCGCGTGTTGTTTCTCGCGTAAAGAGCACGAGGATATCGAATTGTCGCTGGGTCGTTCATCCGCTATCTTCGTCACGGTTTAATTACCAGCTAATCACGGCGTCGCGTCGCGTCCCGTCGCGCGTCGGAGCTGTCGATAAATTCCGCTCCGGGGAATGTCTGGCGCAGGGCGTAAGCTGTCCGCAACCCGTTCCGTTCCTTCCAGGTGCAACGTTCTCGACCGGCGTGGGCATATACACGAATACGTCAAGTCCTACGCATGTTTAAATTGGCGGTAGGCCTGTTCACAGGATGCCGGCGATTACGGCAGCGAGTACCGGCTACGAATCACTGAAAATCGCTTCCGAACTGGTTTAAGGAGGCAGTCACGCGTAGACCACACAGTCGAAAAGTCCATTTCTATTGGTCTATTGCTTCACAGCATTAACTTTAACTTTAACTCGAAAATTAAACATCATTTGTTCGCAAGTGAACACGTTCGAACGTTGATAGGTGAGAAAAACTATTGTACGTATAAATGGATTAGCGTGGCACAATCATATGGTATCGAAAACATCTGTTTGCGGAGTGAGTCGTGTGCGCATGGGCTCGCGCTGCACACAATCGCGTCGGTTGTCTATCGGAAGTCTAGGCGTGCGTGATTGATAATCGTTATGTAAAATAAGGCTTCGAGGCTGTTGGCCTCCGAGACTCATCGGCATCGCGCGTTATTCCAGTCACGAGAACGGTCTGGGATCGCGGCACGTTTAACCCTGCGGGCACAACTCGGTCATCCGCGTACCTTTTTCCTCTGTTTACGATCTGAATAATAAAACTTTGCATGAAATTATCAGTGTCCTTAAAATCGACAATTCAATCCGAGATAGCAAGGGAACCATAATAGTTTGTGCATTTCAAACAGTTTTCATTTCCTGTCTGCGCCTCGGCAGTTTTATATGTATTATATAATAATTGGAAAAGTTATCTCCCGTACCCCCTAATGTAATTTAATCAACTCTTCTCAGGTGGTGATTTAAAGGAAATTCATTGCGCTGCGTTTGAAATTTCTAAACTCACAATCAGCAGAATAGTTGAAGAGTTTAATAATAGGCTTTTCCAGTGGGTATAATAACGTAAGTAATATATGATATATAGTAATTAACCCAAAAGTAAGCCAAATTATTTTCATAATAGACTGCCGATCTCGCGCAAAATAATTATTTACTGTTAAATATATAGTAACTTGTATTAAACTACACCGCATTACCTACTGTTGAGGTATACGACTAAATTCTTTCACAATATTCAATTTATTAAGAGCAGAAATAGATATATCTATTTAACTGTAATTTTACATTCTTCTAATGTGTTTACAGTTTTGTATTTCATCGATACTTTCTTGATCACAAATGCGGATGCTTCGAGTCCATTCATAAATCCTCAATGTTGTTTTTGTAACCAACCAACTAATTAATTATCGACATTACCGCGTGCTTGGGCTGCCATCCATTTTTTTGCCAGACATCCTCTCTGTACATACATTCGTCTCTTCATTGTTAACAAATAAATTTGCACACGTTTTCGCGAAAACTCGTTTTTCGAATCGCCGAAGTGGTTTATTTACAACCGAAGAAACTCTCTCGAGAGAGAACTGTTGCCAGAGGACAAAGACTTCGCCGGTGCCTTGCCGTATGTTAATTAATTTTTACGATCTCCAGACTTTTGAATACAAATGATCCCTCGAAGCTGCGCGGCGGACAGCGTCGCGATTCTCATCTTCGCTAAATATAAACTCTGTGACTTTATTTATTCTTGGCATCGTGTCAGCTATCAACGACATCGAGGCCTCGCGTTTCGGTATTTTCTAGGTGTGTCGATGTATATTCAAAGCTATCGATCAATTATACTATTATCTCGCATCCATCCTCTCTCCATGCGATCGACAAACACACAATTCTGAGAACACCTGACCACTTACCACGGAGTCATTACAATTTCATACAGTAGCTAGCAAGAAGTAAATATAGTTATTCGCGCACGCACGGTAGCATGTTTTTCTTTTGCAATAGGTAAAAATAGATTCACGGACGTACATGGATTTCTTGTAATAATGCTACATACATTAAAAAGCAACACAATGATTGATAAATACGAAACACTCTATCTTTGAAAAATTAGATGCCTGAGGAGTATTTTATAATTCATTTTTTCAAGATGCTTGCTAATTCGCGAAACATTTTCCTGTCAGGATTTCCTGTCGCAAATGTATTGGTGGAATTTCATTAAAAATAAGTAGAAAATAAAGAAGTTTCATAATTGCTAAAATAGTATTGTTATTGTTTCCTCGATTTTTTGTTGCGCCTCTTCGGTTACGCGGTCCGTGTATACATGCTGTCCTTTTCTGCGTTCGACGCGGTTGGTGTGCGGCCACAAGAAAATAGTATATCCGGTCCTGATCTATGTCGCAGCACAGAACCGAGAATCGGCTTAGATTGGGACTCTTTACCGTATCCTACTTCGTACGATAGAAAAAAACCATTAAGGAATGTATTGTGCACGTTGGCAGAGGATGGTTTCTATCGTGTTGCATGCGAAGATGCAACATAAGAAGTCGAGACATCGAAATACACCTGCAGTTACAGCAGGCTTTCGAGAAAAGTATCGTATCGCGAACGGGGACGCGAGTGCACGCGAATAAAAATGAATTCTTACGGTTGCTATCGTTTCAATACAGTAATAAACGAGTGTTGATTTCCATGCAGTGGCCAGAGACGATTACGCGACTTACGTACACACGTGGAAGTCGTCTCACGCACGACTTTATAACGAGGATTAATTTCCTTCTCTACTTAGCCGGAGATTTACGGGTCGCAGATGCAATCGTCCTAATGTAAGACAGAACGACGATGAGAAAATTTATTCCAACGACCGATTAGATTAATCTCGGCGCGACCGGACCGGACCGTGCAATCGGGACAGCCAGCGTCAGATCAACGGCAAACATTTCTACCGTCTGCAACAAAGACTGCGATACAAGCCTCGGAAACTAGGGCTGTTACTTTTCTTCGAAGGTCAAAGCCTCGAAAAAGTAGCATCCCTAATACCGAGCCTAACGCGGAAACAGGTGGGTCGGGATTTGTAGACAAGGTTCGGTGGAAAACTGTACAAACTGAACAAATGGGTCATTTGATGTAACTTTTCCCTCTAAGAAGAACTTTCCCACTAAGTCTTGTGACAATTTTATCCAACTAGTCTTTCGTTCTTGTACGTGTTTAGAATTGATAAATAGACTACGGATTAACAAAAATCATTTAAGGGGGTACCTCACCGATAGAAGGCATCATTTTACACGAATCTAACTAACAAAAATAGGCACGCACCATTTAAAGCAGTGGACACGTTGCGTCAATATTTGAGGACATCAATGTGTTAGCTTCAGCTTAATAGGATGATAGTTAAAAGAAGAATACAATTTTTATTTGGATTCTGTGTCCTGCAGTCGATGCGAACATTTATTAATTTTGCATAAAGATCCGCAGTCTATCGATAAATCAAGCGGATAACAGATAAAAATCTGAAAAACTTGAGAACAACTGTTAGCAGGTGAACGAAGAAAAGATCCGCGTGAAAAATTAGTTTGTCCGCGGAATGCCAGAAACCAACGCAACTACTCGGGAACGTTAGGTGTAAAATCAGTGTTTCATCTGCGATGCAAGCTATCACGCAATAACGCATAGCCGCGGCTAACTTTGTCGGGATTGTGTTGCGTTTGCCAAGCCGCAGACGATTTTTACAAGGGTGTAGGTTAGATAATCGATGCGCTATCGTGTCGACGTAACTATTAAAATGTCGTATACCAGAGGTATCCGATCGCACGAACGGATCTGAAATAGAAATCGTCTCGTTCGACCGATCTGAAAACGATCCGAAACGATGCGAAGAAACGATCCACGATGTTTCCAGCGCGGCTTGGTTCGCGCACCGCGGTTCAACGAACGTGTTCGAACGAAATCTCTCGAGCGGGTTTCATCTGCTTAAGCATTAGACACAGATAAACCTTGACCCACTCCGTTTTATTAAAAATAACACACAAGGCTGCAGAATCGAGGAGAGCGACGTTTGCGCAAGGAATAAAAATTGGCTAGCGTCTGCGGATCGACTTATGAAACAGATCAACTTCCTGAATACGTACAAGGTTTATTCATTTCAAATTAAATAAATAAAAAAATCGATTTGTTACTCGTATATGTATTTCCAATTCAAATCCGTAAATTCCGTAATTAATGGGTACACGATAATTGGTACATGGACGATAAGTCCACAGTACGTTCAAAATGCTGTTGATTTTATTTCTTAATATTTTTTTTATGTTGTATTAGGTTTTGAAGACATTCTTCGAATAATATTAGAATAAAAGACGCTGATATTACACCGTTAACTTCAGAACTGTATCAATCAGACGTTTTATGTCAGATTTCCATTATGGCTGTCGAGAAAAATGTATAACATGTCAACGCAACAGTACTGCACGATAATATGTATTTCGTTTAATATCGTTTTATCCAAACTGATACCGTTGCACGCGAAAGATATTAACAGATAGATCAATTTTGATTGATCGGGGGATTAGATTGATTATATACACATACAATAGTATTTCAATCTAACCAAGTATAAAATTGACCGTTTATCACTTTTACACGTATTTATATTAGCTTATATAAATACGACGATTTAGCCCACATTAGTTCATTGTTTACTTTCTAGTATATCTCGTCTTATATCACTTTTAATTGCTTATCTTTAGCGAAATTCCCAGCCTCTCGTATTTAGCACGACTGATTACATTATTATCTACTATGCGACAGTCAGTTTTGATAAGTGTGTGTGTGTGATCCAAATCGTTGATTTCGTTTCTAAGAAGAGTTATTTACAAAAATAAAATTTTGATTATATACTTGATCGAATGACTGAATTTTGAACATTCCGAATGACGTATGGAGTTGTGCCCTAACGTAATCATTCCATATATATCGTGAAAATCTCATGTTTCAGTTATTATTTGCACTTGAGGCCACCGTTTTGCCTATCTACTTAAACTCTGGACGAGTCCATTTCCGAATTGCCCCCCTTAACGATCGAATTGCCCGACTGTTCGATCACTGTTCCAGATGATCACGCAGGTATTGAACCTTCGCAGCGTCGAGTGCCGTCAAGCACATTGAAACATTCAAAATTCCTCACCACTCGAGTTCGTTTGGCCAGTTATCGCGCGGCATTATCGCGTTCCACATATCGACCTTCTCGCTGCTCGCGGAACGAATCATAATTAACGCGTTAATTACTGGAAAACAGATATCATCTGTCGGCCGTAACCAATCAAGAAGGACGCTTATTGTGAGTCGCGTTACAATAACCTCGCGGCCGCTGCCTATTCTTTATAAATTCAATCGAGCAACAACAAAAGAAATCGCTTCGGCGTAGTGGCTTCGACGGATACGTTTGACTGTGCCTCTGTGCGTACAATAACTTACATACATATGTGAAAGCGAAACGAGGAGACGAATAGGGCGACGACGGCGCAACGTATCACACGGTTATAATTAGCAGATAGAGCCATTCGGAAAGTTCGATTCCGCTATCGTCGAGTGTCGAACTTGCAAATACATCGAACGGGAATTAACGGCTCAAGAATAATTTTTTAAAAACACTGAACATTCTCTCTCTCTCTCTCTCTCATCTTCGTTACCGACTGTTCCGAGTTCTGAGACTGTTGTTGAATCGCCAACGAAGAAGATCGCGATAGATATTGTATAGACATGTTAACTAAATTGAATCTCGTAAGTGTTACGTGATCAAAACTATGTACGTCAGATGCCTTCTAAGATTGTTAATTGATATTTGTATAGAGCAGCTAATAATCGAGATCAAGTTGATTGTTACCTATTTTATCTACGATGGCTTCGTTGAATGGCGTGGAATCGCACAGGGCGTTCATGGGTAATGATAAAACCGGGATGACAGAGATACTTACCTGAAAAAATAATCAACAGTTGTAGACTAAAAGTTTATCATTAGATTTCTTTATTGATAACGCATCATTAAGAAATTATAATATAGGGTTAGGAAAGTCATTTGTTTACTCGATTAGGCACCGACCGTCTTCTGTGATTCTATTCCAACGTTTTGTAAATTTCTTAATTTCTCATTGGTGATAGTAGATTGTGAATACACTTTACACTTTTATGGAAAATATGAATATTGAAAATACAATCTCCCAGTGAAATTAATACAGATGAGAGAGAGAGAGTATTACGCAGTGTTTTTAATAAAGATTATTATAGATTGCGCGTATAGAATTTCAATATCCATTCATTTTGTATTATACATGTGGAACGAGCATATCTATTTTAAGTGAACGTAACATGATTCGCGCGAGGAAAATTATCTGCTGTAAATAGCTATTTTTCAATTATCCTTATCTATCTACTTATTGGTTATTTAGTTCAATGCATGCCAAGGCTGCAACACTGATAATACTGCTTAATGTTAACGCAATGATAGCGGATAATACGGTACTAGCAGATATTTATCCAGCAGAAGAGTCGAGGCGATAAAATCGTACAGGACCGAACAAAATAATTGGACGCTAAAGTAATTTTCTTAAGAAATTTTGGAAAATAATATTTGGACCACCAATTCTGTCACCACATTCGTCATTTCCGCATTGGCCTTTGGCGGAAACCACGTGATCGGAGTTTTACAAACACTCCAAATTTTTGTAGTATTGACTAATAAGCACACATGAAGAAAATAAAATGATATTATTCAAATACATTATGTTTTCTACTAATTACATAATGACGAATCACTGAATAATACAAGAAGATAGAAATGTTGCACGAGTAGTTGCACTGTAGTAGTTAAGATAGTAGTGAAGATACACATATAATTGTAAGACGCGACTTTAGTCAACCGAATAAGAGAACAGTTGTTGGCACAACATTTCAGAAAGAAAGGAAGATCAATTATTCAGGATGAACGCGATGGAAAATCCAAGCACAAGGGAGCCTCCGATGGGATCAATGTAGGCCAGACACGAAGCAGCATGGAGGGGTGGTAAAGCAACAGGTTTGCGTCGAGAGTTGAGCAGCAAAGTTAAACAGCAAGGGGACTGTGCTAGCCTTTCAAGGGTAATTTATTTAAACGTCGACCTATCTGCGCGCCTATCGGGTTGCTAGCTCTCTCGGAGAGGCTCGCCGCTGAATCTCTCTCTCTCTCTCTCTCTTCCTCTGTATTCGCAGGGAGCAGTCTTTTCTGTCCGAGGAAAAGGAGAACACGATGGTCCCCGGAGGATTCGCTGGGGAATACTTGTTAGCGACCGTTTTGTTTCCCGTTTCGCAGCCGCGGACCACAGGGAAGATTCGCGCGATGACCCAGGACTGCGAGAACTGCAATATGTCCATGCCGACTCGCTGGACCACGAAGAAATCCGGGTGCCATACGTCTTGCGGCAGATTAGATCGCCATATATCCGCCCGTGACTCGATGCTACACCATCGGATTTTCGATAATGAAACGACAGGATTGCGGTCGTTCATCTTGGTACAGAACCGGTTACCGTTAAACTGGACGATCCTGATTTTTTCCACGCCCAGCTTAGGTTTTAATAGCTTCTTGATATACGCATGATGCGACATAAATCCTCGGGGAGCGTCATTCTATATGCGCTGATTGCAACAAATGCTTGAGAGCTCGCACGGTGCATTCAAACAGCTGCTGATTAATGGAAAATGAGAGATGCAGGAGGGACTCTAATTGCTTTTGGATCGTTGTTGGATCGAATGTAACATGTGGCACAGACGAGAGTGGGGGTTATGCGAGTTTCGACTCTTGCTACCTTTCCTCTTGTACTAGGTGCACGCGAGCAAAGCACAGTCAGTCTCAAATGTATTATAATAAACCTCTGAATAAAAATAAAATATTTTATATCGCATTTTTAAGTTTGCACATTATTCTCCTGAATAGAAAAATGTTCAATATAACATAATACACCTACCAAAACATCGCAAACATTGATTTTTATCTTCTTTTAATTACAATGCAGTATATCCAGCTACTTATTTCATAATAAAAATAATATAAATAATATATCAATATATAATATTATTTCAATTTTTATTATCTACGATATACGTATTAAAACAATTATTTCACAATGTAAACATATCTCAGTTATCATTGAATATGTACTATTTTTCATGTAAATATTTCAATTTAAATTCAATACGTTCGGGTAATAGTAATAGTAGGACGCTCGTAAAACAGAGAAATGCATTTAATTTGAATCTCGTGACGTCGTCGATGACGGTCGCTTTATTCGAAAGAATTTCACCGATTCCATCCCCGAGGTTCCAACACTGGTTCGTTCGGACGAAAATAATCACGTTTTTCCCTGTACCGCGTGACCAACAAGGATTCCAATAAACATCGGAATTTAAAGGCATCTATTTGCGATGGGCGCGTAATAAGCATATAGTTTCGAATTTGTTGTAACTGCACCTCGAACTTGGCGCTAAACTTCAGGCGCTGCGCTGCGCCGCGCCGCTCGAGAAACTGTGGGATAACTTTTAGGTGAAACAGCGTATGAATTAAAATTTGAAAATTAATTACACCTCTGTTTCTAAATGCTGTAACATATTTGATTCTCCCTTTATTACGTCACGGGTTGATATAGTTGTTTAAAGCATTCTATAACATACAACATTTACTCGAAATACTATATTTTATATTCTTCATATTATTAACGGACTCGTGTTGTACGTATAAGACTTTATTTTATTTTGCATTAATTGCGGAACTTTAATGTTTTAACATCTTAATATTCAATATATCTAAAATTGTTTTACGGTGGAGCATTAAAAACTAAGCTCCAAAATATTGCAGGATGATCTCTATAGGTCTTTTGCGACTAGAATTAGTTTATCAAATAATTATGTCCTTTCTCATTAGTATAGACATACAGTGACTTCCATTAAGCTGTAAGAAATTGATTGATACTCCTAAATTCGTGTACCCTTTGTTTCTTTGGAATTACAGCTACCTATCTTTGCCATAAATGCATAAAATCCGCTGCCTAGTAATGAGAAACCGAGAGTCTGTCAGATTCTGAAATAGAGTCAACCACAGACAGAAATAATATCTTGTTCCAGTACATTGCAAGAATAGTATAAATAATAAGTTATTTTAGTATATTGTAATCAACAAAATAATGAAATGTCATATCAACTCGCGATAAGGAATACGAAGATCGAGTTGTTCTAAGCTATTCGCGTAACGACAACCGCTGCAAATATAAATAACGTTTTATGCAATAAATACAGCAAGGTCTTCGCAAGTAATTGCACTGACTTTGCGTATCGTATCGCGCATACATTATCATTAACAAATAAAAATGCTCCCGGCAAGGCTTCCGTCAAACTCCTGTAAACTGTAAACACGTTTTGACAAGGCAGTCGCATTTACAGAGTGCAGTGTGCAGTAGTGTGCACGCGCATCCTAATAAGTTCCGTGGCGTCGCGCGTCGCGAACAACCCGAGACACGCACGTGAGTTTATTACGCTGCACAGAATCTTGATAAACCTCGCCGCGCCGCGCCAGTGTATTCGCACCGGCTACATAGTTTCGCAAGATGGCTATCTTTCGTAATTCGAGGCATTCGTTTCGGATCTACTGGAATAGACACAGAGAACTATACTATCGTATAATTACACCAAATCAAATCAACATAAATCGCTCAAAATTAATATCTGGTCATTTCAAAGTGTTACAAGCTGTTTTCTCAGAATCGAATGAAACTATCGAATTACTTTTTTTTTCAATTAAATGTTCAAGGAGGGCTAATATTTTAATATGTATTACATTTTTTTGGGGGAGAAAGAGGGACCCCAAACATTTTTTTAAATGAAAAGTATTACACACTGATTTTTTGTTATCGCGATACATACCTCTCATTAAACTTGATAGCATTTACTTGAACGTTTCTTTTATTCACAATTATATCATAAATAATATTATATTCACAATAATTCATAATTATATCTCGTGTTGTCAATGTACACTTCAAACGAATGGCTTTCGTTAACGAAATAATAACTGTAATCTGAAGTAGCTACCGAAAAACTTTTAACCTCCGCCCCCGACGACGCGAGGTCATTAAAATCCGATTTCTGCCACCGTGATTTTTTGTACAAACCGAAATGTACGATAAGAACGCTGGTGGGAGAAGCATGCGTTCAAGGGGCTCCAACCGTGCTCGGTACTCTTGTGGATATTGGCACAAGGGTTAAAGGAAACAAAGACAGTTTCATTGAAAAGCTACCGCATTTTCTGCTTGAAATCGTGCCTCTTTCTTGAAAGAACGTTCCATTTCGTTGAGTTTATTATTAAACGATTAACGGAGTTGTGAACTATAATTAACAGAAGACCCCACAGGCTAACACGAAATACCAATATTTTCATTGGTAGCCACGACGAAGACGAAGTTATCAGAGTTACGCGCGATTCGAGCATCCGCTCAGCAATAAATCAGCGAGAGTTATCGTTAACAAAAGCGCTGCACTAGAAAGAAAAGGTAAAGCTTTCTCGTTCATTCATTGTCAGTCGAACAACATAATGTCCGACTGCCATGTGGAAAATTCTATGAATGCGTAATCTTATCGCTTCGGAGGGAATCGAGAGAGAATCCTCCGTTTGTTTCTATTGTAATAATTAGACTGCGGGGATCTTTATGCATTTATCGGTTGAAAAATTTCCAAAAAAAGGTAGAAAATAAAATTCCTCAGAATTTAGTACAATTTAAAGACAACTACCACTGAAAATAACATTCTACGTGATTCCACTTTCGTCGTAGGCCCTATATTTGGGATTTCTAGACGAAACCATGAACCATGTCCCAACCGTTGGCCAACCATAAATGCTACTAGGGCATTAACGCAAGGGACACCGGTTATAAGGCACCCTGTAGGACTCGTCGTACAAATGCAACTGATCGCAATCGGCGGGGACCGAATACAGTCTGTCGGTTCAGACCATTTTCGGTGTCAAGGTGTTCCAGAAAACGCACGCTATCGGCGAGGCCTTCGTTTTCCAGCGAAACGTTAATTCATTCATGGCACGCACCGCAAGGGGAATAACCTGACCGACGACCACAATTACCATGAAAAATCCTCTTCGATCAATTACTCCGATGAACGTGCTCGCTTTTCAACAAAAGTATGCGGTATTGTGCGATAATACAGTGTTTTGTTTATCAACTACCAGATAAGCATTTTAATTTACGTTTCTATGATTCAATATATGTAGACTAAACATTGTTGCATAAGGTAATTATTAAGTCGTACGAGTCAGCGAATAAGTAATAAATAGACTGCGGATGTTTTTATGCAATTTTCAATTTTTGTAAATTTTTTAAAAACAACACTTAATGGTAGTTGAGTTAATATGGGTTGATTGGATATGCCCTCGAGCAGTGTTACCCCAGGGCCCCTAAATCAACGCTCCGCCCTTGGTAATATTTCATTCCCGTGACATTTAATATTGTCTGCGGTGTTCCTAGACGTGTACTTGCAATTTCAAAGCATGAATATTTCATGGAAAAATGATAATAACTCACTGTAGTTTGAATTACATTCACGAACTGTTTTAATTTAGCTGACTCTAATAATTTGATCACTTCATTAATGACCGATTCTAGTGCTCCACGTAGGTACTTACGTTGCGTAGAACAGTGGCAGACAAAAGAAAGCTTAAAACTCTATACGAGCATTGATAATTTTATAGTGTTTTTAAGTGTTACTTGTAATTCAGTTTGTAAAAATTGTGATAGTTATTGTGTAGATTACTGCGTAAACTTTCTTTTGACCGCCACTGTACTTACTTCGCTGCGTCGCGTCGCGATACGATACGCAGAAGAAACTAAATATAAATGTTCTCGTTATTAGATACGCGTCTTAATTTCGGAATAAATAACAGTTATCTGCGGCGTTTCGATACACCGAGATAAGCTAACAAATGCCAATGTAAATCAGCCGGTCGAAACGTGATGTGCCGCGAGATAATGCTTGCGAACGGAATTACAACTAATCGATGCGATGATTGTCTAACAAGAAACCTCGATTTGGGAAAAATTCGTTCATAATTTTACCTCGTAAACCAATTAACCAATTTCAATGAAATTTTCAGAGCGTATATCATTTATACCAGTTGACGAAACAGATTTTTTAAATTTTCGTTATTGGGCCTGCTAAATAAGTTTGTCAAAATCAATTTTCAGTATTGTTTTTCACAATTCCGACCAAATGCATTTCTTGAACCCTTTTTTTACACATCATTTAGTAAACTAATTCTTCGAGCCTTCCAGAGAAATCGAAGTCGTTTGGTCCATTCATATAAAAGTTATTCCGATTTAAAATGTGTGGAATCGTCCTGTTATATTTTGATAACACATACAGTTTGATTATTTCGGGATTTTCATGTAAATATGTGCTGTAACTTTGCCAAATATAAATGACAAATAAGTACAGCGATTAATAAGTTAACTTATTGTTGTAAGAAACTTGTCATTAGCTGCTCTCTTCCTGATCTGTCTGTATTCAAGAAAAATTCGTTCACAAGAACAATTTTACTCGTCTTTTCGTAAATCGCACCCCGGCAGAACAGTGACATAATAATTTGAAGAACATCTTTCATCTTTCGGAAAAATATCTTTCGAAGTAACTTCGATTAGGCTCTATGAAATGATATTGTGGATGTCTTGCTGAACTTTAAAGTGACACTGTTCTTGCCACTACGAATATGAACTATCTCAAAAAGGAAACACACGTGACGTTATTCTAGCACGTAGAAAGGCCAACTAAACAAACACATCGATCACTGTCGCAACTTCAAAATTGTTATTTGACCAAGCACAAAACAAACAGTCTGTCGGAATAAGTAGACTGCGAATTTTTTAAAAATTGATGGCAGTTTTGATCTTTTCAAACTCCACATTGAAAACTGTCTGGAAATCGAAATAAAATTTCGTCTGCTGTAGGACATGATAAATCCTTTAGTCAAGATATTTATCTCGTTCGGAGAAACATCCAAAATTTCTGAGTATAAAAGTGAGGAAAAAAGATAGTTTAATCACCAGCGTGTGTCCATTCATCTGTTTCGTCGGCGTTTTAGGCTCGTACGTGGTCGTGGTCTCCTCGGTCTGCGTCATGATCATTTTGCTCTGCTAAATCGAACCGAACCAGAACGAAACTACCTTGAACAGGAATGCTTCTTGCACTGTCCGATCAGTATCACGCATCTTCGTTCTCACATTTTCGGGTACCCAGACTCCTCTTCCGAATTCCCCCCATCAACTTATCAACGAAAATTCACGTAGCGACGATCGACCGACTAACGCTCGATATTCTCATGAAAAAGTCGATTGACTCAATTTCTAACAGAGAAAACTCCAACACCAAACGAATACATTACTCCAAACGAAACAGTCTTTTTTGCTCTCCTCGTAGTTTGCACCTAGACTATGATCACCGTTTAGCTCCTTTCGATATGGTCCAGTCGTAAGAATCGATCGCGCACTGTCCCTGCTCCACCCACCGAGTCCTATCGATCTAAAATTCGTAAACGTTTCCACAGAGAACTGTCAGACGTGGCAGTTTCGGGTCCGCAATTTGTCACATAGGGTCCAACACTTGACGACTCCGTAGGACCACAAATATAGAAGTTTCCGATTGAAATCGTGGATCGTTCGGTTCCGGGCGAGGTTTAGGTATGTCGGTGGCAATGATCGATCCGAATGAACTCGAACGGTGCGATTTTTTCGGGACGCGAAAGTGCAACGGAGCCAACGAGAGAAAAGGAGCCGGTGCGACCGGCCGGCTTACCACACACTGACTTCTGACTGGTCGAGCTAGTAGGTGACTGCGGGGACCCCTTCCATAACGCATAGCAACTGCTCGTAAGACGACTGATAAGTTCTTGCATTCTGTTGGGACCGACAGATCGTCCTGACGCGGCGGCAGCAGTGGCGGCGCGGCGCGCAGCGGCTTGCAGTTCGCAGTGGTTCAGCATCGCCAAAACGTGGCCAAAATCCGAAGACATACTCCAATTTTCCTAAAAATCGGTATTCCGTGGGTTCACGGGTCGCTGATTATGAATCCGATTTTAAAATTTCAAAAAGCACAACACGGCGGAGTCAATATTGCAGATGTGTTGCTCAAAAAATTGTCAGATCACCTTGAAATCTAGTATCCCCATATTTGTTGAGTCGCTGAATACAAATTTGATTTCAAAATTTCAAAAAACGAAATCGTCGGACTATTTATCGTTGTAACTTTAACATTTGCAAGTGTTTGCAAGAAATTTTTATGCAACCATCTTAAGGAGGCTCTAACAAATATTTCTATGGAAAATTGAACTGTCGTAAACTTCGCTTTGTAAGCGTCACTAAAGAAAGAAAAGACAGCATAATAGGTGTTTCGGAAAAGACAATCTTCAAAGATGTAAAATATTTTGACACCATTAATTTTTATATTGTACATACAGACAGCTGAAAGAACGCTCTTCAACGCTACCTAGCTAGTTTTGGTGAAATTATTACTCATATAAAAAAGTATGATGAGGCAAACAACGTTAATTTCAGGGAGAAGTACGATCATTCTAGGACATTTTTGCTCGTTTTCGAACTTCTCTCAAAAGATAATGGGCGACTTATAGCAATTTATGTTTACGTTAAAACATAGTGTGTACATTTAAGCTTGACGAATCGAAAAATTGACTTTTGGCCAGGTTTTGGCGATTCTGAACCACTGTGGCGGCGCGGCGCGACGACCACGCGGAGAGCTCGCGTACTAATATCGCCGATGCTAAATTGCGTTTGTCCTTTGTGTAATGGGAATAGCGGGATCCCTAGACCGAAAAATCTTTCTCACTTTTCTCACGACGCGAATACAATGGCGCGTTAGTCACAGCGACAAGCTGCGTATTAATCTGGCTTAATAAAGCGTTAATAGCGAGCCGGCCGCGTAGATGTTTGCAGAGGAGTATCAGCACGTTTTCCGGCGACTTCATATTTTCTCGCTAATGAATGCTAATTATAAAGTTGTTGCATACGAAATATCGTATTTTTAACAGTAACGACGTTAAACAAATGTATTCTTCTAAACAAAAGTCGTTGATCAAGCACCATTAGAATCAACAAGTCTGTCAACGAATTAGAAGTTTCGTGATTCTTTATGGTGAAAATTTAATTTGATCGTTCACGTTCATCATTTTTATTTTTATTTTCCCCTTAAAGGGGAAGGGGAATCGTCGCTGTATCTCATTCTGTATCAATATATGTACATATATGTAAACTCCAACTAAAATATATAGTTTGTGTTATTACCGCGTAATTTGCATTATTCGGAAGCATACTGCGGCAGCTATGTACATGCTGCCGAATAATGCAAATCACGCCTCGCAAACCTAAAAATAAGACTTCGAGGGCGACCCGCGGCCTAGATTGATCTTTTACCTAGAGCGCTTTTCACAACTGAAATCCCTATCGCATTATCGAGCAATGAGAAGGCGCATTCCGCACCCTTGTAATCCCAGGAACGAGTCCACACTCTTAAGAACACTCGATAAACTTGGCGAAAGCAGAATTGGAGGAAAAATCGTAATGATAACATAATGTTGGTATACCTCCTGCGAGAAAATGGCAAGGCCGACGCGTCTCGTACCTTCGCGGCATGGCACGTCGCGTAGCCGTTCACAAAAAGGAAAATCTGCAGGGTCATTTTATGCGTCGTCGGGCGATCGTAAATCAAACGAAGGATGCAATATTATTAAATCATGCGCGCTCTCGATTCCTGCTATTACGGCGAGGATTTTCTATCGATCTTATCGGCCGCCGTTGCATCCATCTTATCGGGACAGTACGAAACGCCTACGCGTTCGTAATCACTGTACACTGTAGATACACGGTTGAACCACGCGCGACCTACACCAACGTACGTTAGAACTAAACAGAGTCGGTATGCAGCCGAGATACAAAGATAAATTGAGCTAAAGCGACTTGGCTCGAATGAGGTGAAAAGCTGCCTCTGGAATGCTCGTGTACGACAAACAACAAAAATTATTCGGACACTGCACGAGTTCGCTATTGGTGATTACTAATTTTATTTGTAACCACGAGAAAATTCTTTCGCATCTACAGCATTGTGTCAGCAGATCAATTGACGAAGGTAGGCTCGGCGAGAATCACATTTTTTATACTCAAGGTCACTTGAAGGTCGTGACTTGAAAAAATACAAGTCTAAAAAATAAGAAGATAACCGGACAAAACAATTTTTCTTCTATTCAATAAACATTTAAGTATTCTATGAGGTTTTATATAAATTGTAAATTCATACGAAAAAATAATTAATATGCAATGGAATTATTCTAGGTCGAAAAAGAAATGTTTAATTTTCAAGTTGGCTCCGCGAGTGCAAAGGGTTAAACATTTATGATTTTATTATAAAACAATATCTGGGAAATTCTGTAGAAACGTTTTGTGCATGGCACATTTATAGACTTGCTTTTTTTAATCGATTAAGATGGTAAAAACTGCCCTTAGAAGTTTTTCAATGACTATTGAACTTGCATGACCGTGAGGGTAGTTACAGGGTTCTCTCTCTCAAAAAAATCGAAAACAATAGAGAAAACGGTTCTCCGATTCGTTTTAAATTCGCTAAACTACACAAACATCGCGAACAGGTTACCAAAATACAAAAAAATAATTTGTTGGTCAATCTTCTAATTATTATACAATATGATTAATGAGTTAACTTTATTCGGAACTTTTGTTCGTTCGGTTTTTGTTCTCACTGATCACGAGCTTTTTATGAGGTCGGTCAACGTGGTGAATAGATTCAATCAAAGCAGAGCGAGGGGAATGGACCAGAAAATCAAACTCAATGAACATTAATGACTAATTAACCATCAATAAAGGAAAGGTTTAAAAGAGGTTCTACATTGTTTCAACTTAACCGTTCCGGTTTAACAATTCGGCATTTTGTGCAAGCGGCGAAGAAACATGGTTACAATTTAGGTACCAGTTGACGTTACATGCGATTCGCTAGTTTGCAGCGTTATCTTTGCCGTGAGTAGTATTTAGACCGGTCGTTATCGCTAACCTATTTGATAACACTATGCAATCAATGGAAATTGCCTTTGTATGTAATCTGGTTTCATTATTGATTTCATTCAGTTGATAATAAGGTGTAGGGCAATGTACGACGTAATAGCACGGTTTGCCTCTAAATTTTGAACTTGAACGGCGCACAAATCAGTTCATTCTCCTTCTATAATCTCATATAACGTTGAGTTGAATCGCAACCCTAAACGATTGCACAAAATCGTGGAAATTCAACTAAATTGATTGGCAATTTTCATTTTTATTCAGTAATGAAACTGAAATTAGAGAGTTACACTACTTAGATCAAGGCTTTACCGTATTTTTAAATACATTTCTCTAGACTACGTCGATTGTCTTATATCGAATGTCTAGACCTAACATAAATAATTGAAATTGTACACGTCATCGCAAACAAAGAAGATATTTATGTGGCTACATTTATTTATGTATCAATACTAATATTAGTTACGTAAACAAGGAACCAGAAAATCACGAAAACCCTGAAACCGGGTTACGGTGAATCCGATGCAAACATTGAAACATTCGTTGGAAAAGGTCGTCCTTTGGAGAAACGATATCATGGTCACGAGACATCGAGATGCAGTTGCATGTTGCGTGCTGTTCGTCACACGAGGAACGCGTGTCGTGGGTGCCAAACGAGCAAGAAGGAGAACGAGGCGAACAATAAAAATAATTCGTTCCTCGAAATCGTGTACAGGCTGGCTCGGACAACCAAAGAAACCGTTTGCGTGCGTCCACTCAAACGTTTCATCCATTTTTACGCGTTTTTGACACGCGCCGACGAAGTCATTTATGTACTGTTACGACTCTGGCAATACAGGAACGCGCGAATCTTAACCCCTTAGCACTCGAATGCTGATTCGGAGAGAGTCACCACCAAAAGTTACTCTACCATTATTCAAAATATTCTTTAGATTATTCAATACGTTGGTTAGGGTGAAACGAAACAAAACAAAATTGTACGATTGTTATCTAATATCTAATAATGAAATAGAGATGCCTTTTATCAATTCAGATTAAGTTTGCGCAAGTTGGGTTGTGTCAGATCAATTTTTACACCTTAATCCTAGTGAGAAATAATTTTTTGTTTGCAAATAGGAAGTAATAAATAGATCACTTTTGACCCCATATTTAAATGATTTCTATTTGAATAAAAAGTTTAGATGACATTTTCAATTACAATCACGCGTTTATCTATTATGTAAATAAAAATTTGCCCAACTCTGATCATAAACATATAACGAGAGGATATTTCGCGCGCGTAATATGGTAAAGTGACACTATATTTTTATCGATAGTATGTTTATCTGACCGTCACCGATGACCCGGTCATCGTAATGCATACGAATGATATATTCTGGTCGTTATTGAATAACACCCTTTTTCTGTTACGCTGATATCAGCTGTTGTTTATGTTGTTCAACATTTTTATTGGATCGTGGTGACACGTTGCAAATATTTAGCATTTATGACTATCGAAACACTGACAAACCGAGCAATGGTCACGATTAATCATACTACGATCGAAGTACGTGCAAAATGGCACGTACATTGAACGTTGTCAAAATTGCTTTTATATTATTTTACTTTTATATAATTTCGTTAGCAACACATTTTTGCGGAAGGCAGTGTATAAAACACATATTATTGTTTCTCTAATGATTCCACATGGAATTAACCCGATTAATCAACGTAAATTATTATTTGTAGAACAATTAATAATTTGTAGAACAATGTTAGTTTCTGCTGCTATCGACACTGAAATGATTGAAAGATCGTTACAGCCTGGCATTGTAAAGTACAAGTTTGAACTGTTATATTTATGTTCGGGGTTCAAGGTCGTTCGAAGATTACGAGGCACAACCGATGCAACAGAAAAACATATGTAATTATTTGGAATTTGGAATGAAAACTTGGATGACCTGGATGAACTCTGAGAAAAAAACATTTGAAAGAAGCATCTGCAAGAGATACCGAGAGTACTTAATATCATTCAAATTATTTATAAAATACTCTTTGTGCGTTTTGATAATTGAAAAATATATTCGACGGGGTCACATGTATGTAAATGGGACGGGACACCTTATACAATATTCTGTTTACAGCGCCGACTGCTTGCTTATTCTTGTTGCATTCGTTTCTGGCTATTTCGCTGACAATTGCTCGTGTCAATTGCAGTTCGGAGATAACGAGTTCCATTTTCAACGGTCAGCTGACGATTACTTTAATCTCGGAGTTTTTGCAGACAGTACAAATTCAAGAAAATAACTTTTATCGAGCAGCGTACAGCGTTCCGTTATCCCGGCCTACCGGAGACACCCGGTATACAGATCACGAAGGGTGTGGTCTCGCAGCGCAAAGGGAGAAAAATCTCTTTGCTCTCTTAAGACGCATTATCGTGCGTAACGCATCGTATTTCAGCCACGGCTGGTTCGAGAGCAGAGGCCCCTGATATCCCCCGCGAAAATAAACGTCCTGCAACACGTCTACTCGTTTCTACGCAGTCGTACAGGGTGGTTAACAACACTGCAGCGACACAGGAAAAGCAATCGTATGTTTACGTGTCTGTCCATTAACATATTTCAATGTCAACAATTCACGTTTCGTTGCCTGTGTTACCTAATTACGTACAACCGCAAGGGGATGAGATTCTACATAGAAAAATCAGTCGAAAATGTAAAATGAAGTTCTACAAGTGATATAAATGCATAAACATGCGCGGTCTAATCATTACATTATATGTAATACTTCTCGTTTCTGTCGCGAAGCTAATATAGCAAGAGGATCTCTCGAGGCTTCCGAGGCAGTAAACAGAGAAAAGAGGTTGTGTAAGTGGTCCGTAAAACGTCCCGAGACTATAATAGACTATACATATTTTCTTCTGTGAACCGATCATTGGCTGAAAAATGTAACTTATTCTACTTACAACGGGTTCGGTCAGTCGCTCTTGTTACATTGTTGCGGACCTTGCTAATAGCTGCTGCAGTTTTGTTAAGATAAGTACATTCTTATATACGGAGTGGGACTTGCAACTCAAACCAGTTGTGGATCTACAGAGTACTTTCTCGCATATGGATTTCATGCGTTCCTTTTTTTAATATATTCAGGATGAAGAACCTATTGTTGGAATTTGGAATCGTTCTAAGCGGAAATACAAGTTCAGAACAAGTAAGATTAATACGTAGCCGGCATTGCACACTTTGTCGCATTTGTTCTTCGATCTGCTCGTGCAGCAAAGGACTAATTAAGCGCGACCTCCGAATCAACGTACCGATAATTTAAAGCTTTCCGCCTAACTACTATTACTCTTCTAGATTAGTAGACATGTATTTCAATTTGTCAGCGAGTGCCAACACACTCGGTGGTACCAGTAGAATCTCTGCGAAATAATAGAGTTGCCTTGCGCAAGATCAAACTATTAAGAACTGTCGGATGAAATTGTCAACATTCAACTGTCAGTGTCGCTATCTAGCCAATCGAGCGATAATGAACTGCCATCTCAATTGAATAATTCATTGATAGATTATAATTTTACAGAATTGATACATTCGCGGTAAAACAAAATATAAAGACGTAAATAACTTGTATAATAATAACGTAAAATAGACAAATGATACAACTTATAATTGGACAGCGAACTTTATGCATGTATGTATGTCTCGGACTCACAAAAAAGAAAAATATATCTGATTGTGAGTCGCCTTATAAGCGAGCGAACAATCGCGGCGACCAGCGGACTCGGCATATACTGGTTCCCAATAATAATTTCTATGTTCGCGGCCATGAATCTCACGCCTGTTCTCAATTACCGTCAGTCGAAGCACCGAGCAGTATTGGTAATTAATCGTACGCATCCAGTTGCGCCAATTAAGCCAAGCGCTCGGTGTGTTTCACTTAAGTTTTCCTCGTAGCGGATCGCCGACGAGTTAATTTTTCGTTATTTATGGTGGCCGGTAATTCTCATAAGTAACATCAATTACAAGGGCGCGGTGTGCTTTCCATGCAGCATTCACGGTTCGAGATACATACTACTCGCATGCCACACGCATACGCAACTGTATGCACCTAAACACAAATCTAGCATACCGTTGCGTCTTGCTTCACTGCAACGGCCAATGACTTCTGGTTATGGTCGCACCTCCGCTCCACTCCGCTCCGTTCTAATTGTACGCTGTATCTTTTCGGTTTCGGAAGTATCGTCGTTACGCATCTATGTACGTGCAGATTTATCAAATGTAAGGGAGCGTATACAGGCGGGGACAATATTAAGTGGACCCTCTTCAAAATCGCATAACATTGTTCAAATTGTTCCAAAGTACTTGAATTCTTTAAAGATGTTAGACCGACTAGTTTGCCAGAGAATGAGTAAACAAAAATTTGCTTCGATTGCAATTGGTAGGAATCGTACAAAATTTAAAAAATGATGTTTCGTCAACTAATTTATCTGACAATGAGCGTGTAACAATAATTTGAAAAATGCGTTTTGTAGAACGCATTCGGTAACTTGTATGCATACTGAAAATTTGCAATAAAATATTATAGTAATTCACTTTAGAAATGCAGATATAACTAACCAACTTTTGTATTTGTAAAAGTAGTGTGTAACTGTCGAATGTGGTTCGAAGAACGTCGATACGAAAGGAAATCCCTGCGTCCTGATACCGTAAGTCATTCTTCCTAGTTGGAAGAGGAGGACGTTCTCTTGTCGATGACCTTTCCGGACCATCGTCCGGAAACTCGGCACAAACCAGTACGCGGAGCGATGGTTCGTGGGAGGAGCTTTCGCTCGAGGGTGTCTTTCGTGAACTATAAACTTTTATGGATCAGACGCAACCCTCCCTGTCAAGGTGACCTCCGCTGAGTCAACCAAATCCACTAAATGCACGAAAACAACAGACACATCTGGCAAAAATTCAAGCAACCAAAGTATTCGAACAAAATCTTGGATATACAGTGGATTATCAATATAATGTATATTATGAATGAAATAATACACTGTATTATATTTTAAGAAAAACGTACTCTTTGATGAATCTTTGATTGATTTTTATTATCGTATGTTTAGAACAGTTTCAAGTATGTTTACAAGCATCATATCAAAGCGATAATCTTAGCAGGCAAAATTCTGCATTGAAACATACAAATCTAACCTTTACCCTCTCCCCATACGAACATGATTTTCTCGTTGAAGGTTACGTAAAGGTCAACATATCGCACACCTTTCAATTTGTTTTTTCTTTTATGAGCTATAAAACTGTTGTAATGAAAATGTGCAGTTCTATTTAAAAAAACTTCGATGACCTTGAAATTTCGAAAAACATTATATAATGTTCTTATGTATAATGAATATATTGTATCTTCAAAGGGAATAAATGCTTGCGTTGGTATCGATGTTAGACAAATTTAAATGTCAATGGACAATTTTTCTATTGAAACTTTTAATCAACGTCTAAAAGTTTGAAGTTATTATGAGCCTCTCGAAAGTGGGCTTGAAAAATACAACTTAATGGGTGTATTTAATCCCCATTTTTTCTTGTCAGCGGAAACATTGAGAGATAATAAAAGGTTATCTAAATCTTAAAATGGTTATATCAAAATACGTGAAATATATTTAACAGCATATATATACAGGGTGAGGCACCTAAGACCGTTGTTTTTAGTAATACAGAAAAGTGTTTGGTTATGAATGTATACATATAGTTACGGTGGATCCACTTAAGTTATGGGCTAAAAACACTTTCTTTTTCATTGTCAAGAAACTAAAAAATTACCTATTTGCATCGTTCAAATAAATGCTTTGATCCGCTCTAAGAAATTTGGTAAAAATGGGGAAATATGACACTACCGAGGATCCTTTGCCATCGGCTTCCGCGATCATCCTCAACAAGTAGTATTTTTAGCAGGCTCCTATGATCTTTGCTTGTTGACACGTTATATGACTATCTAAAAGTTCAATGTTTATTCATGTGCCATATATTTGCACGCATGCCGGAGAGGTCTAGGATTTGCGGCGCGATGTAATGACTATGTAGAGTTTAAGGATTAAGGTGTGAAGGTTGCAAGTCCGGCAACACTCGGCGCAGATAAAGTCTTCATGTACCGTTACCACGTTTATGGCTTAATTGTAAGCGTACAGGAGACATGTCGCCACCGACTACAGTCTAAATAAAACTAACTTTTACAAGAAGGAATGTATGAACTGTCTATACACAGACTGAAGGCCTTTGCTTCTTCAGTTCAAATATTTGAAATCCTGCAGCTGTATGCAAGATTTGTTTACTAACTGTGCAGAGTGTATACAAAAGATATGTCGCGATTGTCATAGCGAGATTCTGAACCCAGAATTTGCTTGAAATTGACTACAAAATGATACTGTTACGATTGGTTTTTCTTCCGGAATAAGTTATAATGAATCTCTGGCCGCAACGGACACATCTACTTTTATTTCTATTCATGTGCTGCCACATTCAGCAGCGGAAAAATGAGCACATTTTGGACGAAAATACTGAACTAATTTAAAATAATTTGATGTCCAACTTCCTACATTAAATAAAAAATATGCGTGCTGATCAGAAATCGGGACACGATCAGAAATAGGGACATTGTCCACCGCATTGATTTCACTATAAAACGATATTTCTTTGTCCGAATCTATAAATTCTTGAAAATTTGATCGAGCGAGTTCAGTTTTGCGCGTCACTGTCATCTTGTCGAGGACTGTAGGTTCCGGGGGGTCCATCGAATTCGTTACTGCGACGATTCGCGACTTAAAGGTCGACGAAAGCCCAGCGCGCGACCAATTGATACAACGTGACGGTGAATCGAGGTCGTCGTTCGCACTTCTCCGACTAGCTGGCCCGCGTGAACACGAACCTGAACTCACGCAGAAGAGGATCAGAGGTCAAAGCAGAGCCCACCTCGGCGACTCTGGCCGCAAGGATCAAAGACTATGGCGCGGCGACTGGCTCCTTTTTACGGTGTCGACAACCTGAAGACGCCAAGAGAAGAATTCCCAGCCGGCGCGGCGACCCTATACATATACCTGGTCGTAGGTCGTGGCCGGCCCGACAAGATACGGGTAAATTTTATTCTTGATTACGACGTCCCGCGATATCACATTACTGCTATCTTGCCGAAGACCAGTCGGAAATATTCGCCAGGACATCGGATACCTGCTGCTGCGTCCCCGTACCAGGACCGATGAAAATAACCGGAGAACTATGTATTCGCTCGCAGAAACCCAGACGCTGTCTCGCCCCAACCCCGGCTAAATTGCTAACAGTACGCTACGGAGTCGTAAGATATCGAGGGACAAATATTTCCGGCATAATCGAGTTGCCGGAGAAGACGAAATAGCGCGGAGATTTAGTCGTTCAGGTTAGGTTAGGTTGCTTCTCCTAACTACCATTTTCCTTGAGTTTAAAAATTTTTCAAATAGCGATATGCCAGTAAATTCTGCGCAGAATCGATCCAGCAGTTCATTAAGACTTTACCACTATGTGGAAGTTTAACCCTTAGCACTCGAGTGGTGTGACTCAGAGTCACCGCTAAAAATTGCTGTACCATAATTCAAAATATTGTTTACGTTATTAAATATGTTGTTACCGTAGTGAAATCGAAGATCTTGAACAATGTACTACAGGAAATGTTCCCACACGTTATCGACATTTAAGAAAATTTGTAAGTTCGACATCGTAACCTTTTTGCAACAGAATTCTTGTTGGAGAGTTAATGAACGGTCAGGCTGTATACGCGGACGTTGAAGCAAATTAACTGCTCACTCGTGGCTAAACATCAATTCGATTTTTTCAAACATCTCGGAAGACACGTGTGCAATCAATCTTAACATCGAGGAATCTTCCGTATCTACGGAGGAAATTTCTTTAACCCTAAAATTATTGAAAAAGGTTCGTCGCATCGTCGGAAAACTGGTAGTTAAGATAAATACTTTGAATTATTTGGTATAACGCGGCGAAAGCAGTCCATAATTATTTTCTCGCAAGGGTATAATTTTATATCCGTATTACAAGTAAATACTTGAGAAATTTCATATTTTCAATAATATATAGAAATATCTATATAATTTTCACTGTTATTATAAACTCTGATATTAACCGAATTTAAAATGATTTAGAAAGATATAGAAACAATACGAAAATTATTTCTAACCAGAAACACAATTTTTCCAAATTATATTAAAATTTCCAACAATTAAACGTGACTTGTAACCTTCAAAACATTTTCTTTTTTATTACGTCTTGAAATATGTTAGGAATTTACAGATAAAAGCTTACACAATATTATCTAAACTTCCAAAATATACTTATTTGCAATCAAAAGAAAAAAGTGATTACAAAATTCGTCGATTCATATGGGTAACTGGATGAACAACTTTTATGTTCTTCTAAACATATTACAAAACCCATGTGTTCGAAATGAAAATTTATGCAAAACATCTTATATGTATACTCGAGCTTTAAAATTATTTGTAAATTTCGGAAGATATATGAAACAATATCAACCACATAAATTGTTCCATAAAAAATGTCCAATACCATTTCTACGTTTGGATAAGTGAGAAAGGTGTTTACATTTTGACGTTGAATGAAACTAATTAACGGGGTCGCCTGTAGATAGGCAAACCATCTTACAGCGAGGTAGGCTTCTCGACCCACTTGCTACTTCCTCGCTTTGATCTATTGCCTCCCTACCATATTCATTACCACCGTTGCTATCATGTATTTAGGACAGTCGCGATCTTATACTTTACATACGGCAAGGCAAATTCATTTTTCAAATATGTTTTACAAAAAGAAAGTGTTGTAGGTACTAATTGAATTCTCTCACATTTTATATCGTGTATTGTTTTCTGCAATATGGTATATGAGAGATTTTGTTCAGATTCTTCTCATTTAGAAAATGAACGAAAATATGGAATAAATATTTATTATGTCTTCGGGGGAAAATAGACTAAAAATCAGTCGAGTTCGCGGGCCCAGCGTTTTTAAGTAGAATTAGTAGGTCATGACCAGACGCGTCAAACAATTCCTATCCAATAGCACGCGTGTTCGCCGGATTTTCAAACTCTTTCTCGGAAAGAAAGAGACAAATGAAAACATTTGTTCTACATTTTCTCATGTAGAATCCCCCTCCGCGTTAATACCATCTTGAAACACCCTGTAGACGTATGGAATGAAATAGTTTACGAAATTTTAAAGTCGTTTTCTAAGAGAACGGTTCACTCGAGACTCATGGTTCCTTTGAGACGTTTGCTCTACTGTACAATGCAACATACAGAACAATTTCGAACGCGCTATACGAATCCACAGAATTGACTATGAATGAATATGAACTTGTCACGTGTTCAGCGCATGATAATCGCACGACGCGACGATTATTTTAAGACGTCTCAACTAAAATTTGAGGATTCCTGGTGTTCTTGCGTACTGCTGCCAGCAAGCAGCGTCCCGACATACAAAATCACGCCCAGAAAGATGTTACAACATTCAAATATTTCACCGTAGAAAGATTTATTCGCCTGGCCCATCGGGACTATTCGCTATGGGCTGATGATTCCATTCTTAGAAGAACCATAAAAATCAGAAACAGTCATAGTTGCAACATCAACTTGTCTCTTTGATGTTGGACTTGGACTTTTATTACGTTATAGCGTAATAAAACAAAGAAACAGTAAGCTATACATTTGGAAACATCAAAGAAAAATAGTGGAACGTACAGCGGATACTGACAATTTTAACGTAGGCATGTATTTGCAATTTCATTTTTTTCCCCAGATAACATTTTATCTTACGATATTGTATTATCT
This sequence comes from Lasioglossum baleicum, assembly GCF_051020765.1. Lineage (NCBI taxonomy): Eukaryota > Metazoa > Arthropoda > Insecta > Hymenoptera > Halictidae > Lasioglossum > Lasioglossum baleicum. The sequence continues at coordinate 5,857,456 of NC_134945.1, forward strand.
ACTTGGCATAACTGGTTTGGTTCTCGCATTAACATAATAATGAAATAAATTAAATCAAATCAAATTAAAATTAATGAAATTCAATTAGATCACTTAAATATAAATTAGATAAATTGAACGTTCGGGGCGATTAAGAGAAGGATGACCAAAACAATTAAGCGTTTTCATGAATAATATAATCGATCCACCGGAGCGAGTATGAAAACATCTGCAACACGCGTAGCAATCTTGTAATTGTAAGGAAAATCCCGATGGCTAATCGGAACAGCCGAGAATAGCGGTAACAATGCTATCTCCTGTTTGAACGATCGAAGTGCGCGTACATATACACGTACGTATACTCTAGGAAGGAACGCCACGCGGACGGTACATGGCACAATACCACGGAAGAACAACGGATACACATTAATTGACCAGCGGATAGAACGATGCGCGGGATGATCAGCGAACACAATGATTGATTTCTACGTTTCCGCTTATGGTGCAAACAAATCGATCACACCTCAACATATCTTCCTCTTGGGAAACAAGTGAAATACATGCAACAACTGAGTAGCCACATGTACCCACTTCAATGGGAACAACACCTTTCTTGACCCTTTGCACTCGGAGCTACTTTAAATTTAGTGCTTCTAGCATAAACAAAGGTGTCGACCACACTAGCAAATATTTATTTTGCATTAAAATTTAAAGTTATTTCATTGAATAAAAATTGATTTATGTTGGAGCGATGTGAAAGGTATGTAGAAAGTGGAGTGCGAGTAATTGAAGGTTAACCCTTAATGTTTATATTATTTTAAATGACATCTACACTGATTGTTGTAATAAACGCATGAAATCCGCAGTCTAATTGTAAATGCATGAAATCTGCATTCCATAAATAGCAGGTTTAAAATTGAATAGAATGAGAATGCGATGTAACACTTCCGGCTATCGATTGCATTAATTTGTTAGACACTCGAGAGAGCTCCTGTATTGTAATCTAATACGCGTGCGTTAGCGCTTAAGTAAGGGTCTGTAACGCGATACGGATCTAGAGCGATCTATTAGCGCGCCTCCTTCAATCGTATTTGCAAATGGATCGGAAGCACATGTGCGTTTCTTTAATTCAAGATGAAATTGTTATCGATAAATAATCAATAGAGTATTAAATTTGTGTAAAAATTAGGACATTCAATTTTATACCGTTACAATAGCTCTTATACTTGTTTCGCGGAAAACATTTCTAAACAAATTTGAGACATTCAAACAACAACATTTGACATTCGATACGTATATTTATATTTTCGTGACTGGCAGTATCCTCGAAAGTATTCCGGTAAATTTTTCCGAATTTTTGAAAAGGTCTCAGCGCGACATTCCGGTAAAAACAACGTGTGACATAGCAGAGTTAATTAACGCGAGTGACAGTTTGCCGTGCTAATATCGAAATGAGATTCTTCTCACAATTCAGAGATGACAAAAAAAGTCGCAAGTAATTTTCGCTCGACAACGACGCGACGCGACGCGACGCCTCGAGTGAAAAGAACTGAACTCGAAATGGTTCGAACGATTAGACAAGCTATCGAGTCTCGGTGTTACCGCCAATTGGATTCCTCCGTTTCTTCGTGTCAACGTGTTCTGTCAACTTTCAGAGAGATCGCAAAGTGCAATCATTAATATACATTTTTATCGACGATACGCATTATTGTGGAACGAGATACACGAATGTAACGCAAACAGAGAAAACGCATAATATTCTTCCTCTCTCTCTCTCTCTCTCTCTCTCTCTCTCTCTCCCTCTCTCCCTCTCTCTCTCTCTCTCTCTCTCTCTCTCTCTCTCTCTCTCTCTCTCTCTCTCTCTCTCTCTCTCTCTCTCTCTCTCTCTCTCTCTCTCTCTCTCTCTTTCTGTAGATGTATACACATATACAATGACTCCATTAATATGCGGACGCTCTAAAAAAAAAGCGATAACTTTTTTAATATTGGACCATACGATTTGAACTTTCTTGAGAAGTTAGAGCAATTAGTTTACTACGCGTTGTGATAAGAAATTTTTTCAAAAATTGCAATTGGTTAGAATTGTATAGGTAATACTGGAAATTGCATTTTACAACGACAATTTGCGTTCTCCTTTTTTAGGAAATTACTTTTTAATTAATTAAATTGTAGTGCAAGGGGTTAAAGGGACATCCGAACGAGTGACATCGAAAGTGCCGTCCAGAGTGTCGTCTCGTTGTATCGCTACTCTTTGGTCTGACAGTGCATTCCAATTGATAGACAATACCGTTCGAGGTTCGATAGACACTTCGGTACATGTTCAGCAAAAGTCATCGACGATACACACGATGCCACTGATTACGTAATGGTAAAATAATAGTACAAGCAGAAATATACTTCTTGTTTGATCACGTGCGCGTTCCTCGTGTCGTTATTTATAGTTTGAAATCTGCAGCTTAAATCTATATTTTCAACTTGCAGACAGAGCATCAAGAAAAACTGAAGAAACGCGGAATGAATAAAATGTCCCAATCGGTATTAGTATATTGCAGATCTTTATTCAAAATAAAAAACCAAACTTACCACACAAATAATTCAATATATCCTGACATGAAACTATGAATAAGAAAAAGTTTTCTGGATCTTGTGGAAGAAATGAGAGAGGCAAATATATAGAAATTTATTTTTTTCCAGCCCTGAACCGTTCCTCGCCATGACACGAAAGTCAATACGCTGTGAAAATAAACGGTTTGTTTGAAAATGAAAATAACGAAATAGGGTGAGGTAAAATTAGGACAAGATTGTTTACGAGCATCCTAAATAACAAAACGATGTCCAGAACATACTGCTGTTTCCGCATCTGATTCAAATTAACGTAGGGGACTGATGTAGAATTATTATTCTAATAAGTTGAAAATAATATATAGAGATACCCCTCTTTAAATTTTGTACTGTAAATTTATTAACTTCAATATAACAGAAAATTAGAAGTCTAATTACTATTTGATATTTAACATTGCAAAGTCGTTCATGAGACAACAATATTTGTTGTTCCCTTTCTAATTTGTTTATAAACACTTGAAGCAACCTGGACGTTTGAAAACAAAACCCATCTAAGAATAAGGTGTCACTACGCCACATTAAGTAGTCAACAAACGATTTCGTCAGCAATCGTAGCTAATTACGAACAAAGTATTACACGAGGCACAAAGTAAACTCTATATCTAAACTTCAAGCGTCGTTGAAATGTCTCCTATAAAAATAAAAACAACTACAAAAGCACCCGTCAAAATACAGAAAATATACGAAATTATGTTTAACAAAAACTACCCCCAAGTTGCATCCGAACAAATTATCAAAACGAAAAATAAATTTGAAGAAAAACGCATCGATCACATTTCTGCGGATCTATTGTAACTTGAACCACAGATGTTCTCTGTACGAGAACGAAGCAACCCCCATTGGAATAATATTTGAATTGGCTTTCGTCCTGTGCATAGGCGATTCATTCTAAATCAGAAGACCGCGGATGTTTATGCATTTTCCCATGTTTTTAGACAAATTTTATGAAAAAGTGGAATGAAATAATAAAATCTTATTTTTAATGGGGGAACAGCCTTTGTAGATCCAAAACAAATAAAAATTCTATCAAATTTTATATTCTAGCCTTTTCGGAACATTTTCATAAGCCATGAATGCAGAAAAAGATCCGCAGTCTATTGATTACTAACATTAAAATTACGTTTCGATTAGGTTAGGGTTCTCTCGAAGTTGGGGCGCAGTCGAAAGGGGTCTACCCACGCTCAAAATTTGATAAACTTTTTTGTCGAATAATGAAAATCACCACAATAAATGAAAAAGTTATTCCAACGAAGAGTGGCTCCTAAGAGTTTTCATAAATCCATATCAATAGACTGCGGATCTTTATGCATTTCTAAATAAACTAGTCGAGTGAAAAGTAAAACGGTAACAGATTATAAAAATTCAAGAATATATATGTATATTGGGCTAAAGGGATGAAATGAATTTTTATTTTATTCCTGCATCGCGCGCGATCAATGCAGAATATTTTTCTTTTGCACAAAGATCGACAGTCTACTTATCAAAGACAAAAGCAAACTAGTCACGCCGCAAAATTCAGACAAAACACAAAGCTACACGGGCCGGAAGCTCTTCGATTTAGGATCACGATTTCACTACCTCTCGGGGTTGCACTAAATAAAAAAAGAAAAACGAAATCTCATGGTACAACACTGAACTAGAAACCACATTCAAAGAAAACCACGTGAGCCGTGTACTCTCGACTCAGCGTCGTCGGTGCGCTATAAAAAATCCATAAAAATCCAAACTGCACCACAGAGACAAATGTGTTCACTCGTATCGAAACTCAATAAAATTAATCAATAAAAATTCACCAGTGTCCGAAAAAATGTCACGATGGCGGTGTGCACACTCGGGACCGATATAATAACAATGGCCCCCACCAGTCGCCACATATCCTCGCGCGCACCAGAAAACAATCAAGTTCGTGTGTGAGACGCGGGAGAAGCTATCGCGGGTGACCCCCTCTGGCCGACTCGCATGGGCGCAGGAGGCGAGGGTACACAGTGCGCGACGCGGTTGCCATTCGAGAATTCGAAGCGTGCCGTCGCGTCGCGACGACCGTGCGGCCCCTGGATGCTGTTTACCGGGTAGCGCGCGTGCACGCGGTCAGCCCTAGCTCGAAGGGCGCTTTCACTCACCGACTCTCCGCCTGGCAGTGGTGTTACGGGCCCGTCCAGGGCGACCGGAAGTGGAGGACACTGTCACAGCCCGGTCTGGCGGTCGAGGACACTGTTTCCGCGCGAAGGAGGGGGTCGAACCGAGCTAGAGCTCCAAACTCGAGGAGGCAAAACCGTGGTCCGCGTGGACGTGCGTCTGTCCGGCGTAAAAATGACGAGGATGGGCGTCGCGTTGCACGACCGCCGGCACAAGGGCGTCGAAGGTCGCAGCTGCGCGTCGAGCCGTGCCGTGCCGTGCCGTGCCGTGCCGAGCCGAGCCGAGGAGCGGCATACAGGTGCGTCCCTCTTTCGCGATGAGCCACGACCGCGACCGCGACCATAAGCGCGATTTGGAAACTGCCCGCGAGCAGCGCCGTCGTCCACGAGCACCCTCCTATGTCTGACGGGCCGCATCAGAGAGGGGAAACGTAAAAAGACTGGCTTGTGAACCCGGTCTAAATGCGGCTCTCTGGCTGTACATACTGACGCCGATGACGTATCTGCGCTCGGGATATCGCGAAGTTGAGACAGGGCTGATGCTGAAGAGTATTCTGGTGATGCTGCGCGCTGCGAACGCTGACCAGTTGTCGCCCGATTAAGACTTGTCCCTCCCACTCTACCCTTCCCCTTCTACCACGCTATTCCCCCATTTTCCGGCGACCAGCATCCCCACGCTTCTGCAAAGACCCGGTCACGTGATGCGTTTCGTCTCTGTCATGCATGTCGTATCATACGTCGCAATGTCACGCGACTTAATCCGGTAACGATAGAGAGAGGGTAACTGTATTCCCCTTAATTTCTCCCTGGTCCGGCGATACCAACGCGCTGACCGGCACGAGTGCTCGGACAACTTTCGTCTCCAGCTGCTGGAGAGATATCAGTGTTAAGATAACAAATCATATGTCACCCCTGGCAAAATATAGCAATCAAATTGATCGAGCACATAGTTCCTCCAATAGTACCTAAATCCCTTATCATTCGATTTTTTCACAACAGCAATGATTACACAACTATTTTGTTCTTATTAATTTCCTGGACGAGCGCGACAAAATTTATGTTCATCATATGTATGTATATCTACATTTTCTCTAATGCTTAAACGTTGGCAACAGGAGAATAGAACTATTATTTCGATTTCAAGCGAATGAACAATATTCAACGACCTACTATACCATAACCTTCGGATGACCTTGAAGTATCATTTTAAGAAAATTAACGTGACCTTGACAACACTAATAAAGAAAATTTTCCAACTTTTTCTATTGCAATGTATAGCCAATCGAAAACCGATCGAATTTTGTTTAAAATATTTTTTTGTCAGACTATCGCAAGCGCTTAATTGAAAAGTCGTGAAAACTGTTATTACGTGGGAGACACCCTGTATATAGAATGGAATTATTCTAGGTCGGAAGGAATGTTTAATTTTCGAATTAAAATAGTTCCGAGTGCAAAGGATTAAAATACGGGATTACGAATGAAAAACTGTCAGTTAAAGTATAAAAGAAACGACGTAGTTTTTGGTAACTGTTTTAAGGAGCGTAGGAGGGCTAAATTAATTAGTAATTAAGTGCAGGGGTGACCGTTTTCTGGAGGTTAAGGACCCGACGAGAAGGTCCAACAAATTTTAGCATCGATCGCATACTTCGAGCAGTTACGTGTTTCTCGTGATACGGTACTGGAGGCAGCACCAGCCAGACTCTCAATTAGTAGGTGGTTATAGTCGGATCAAAAGCAACTGGTCCCAGAGAAAAACACCGTTTCCACTCTCCTTCGCATAAAATACAATCTCGAACTTTTAAAGCGTTGCCTCGCATCGCATTCCAAAGGGCGAAAGAACGATGTGGATTGGACATGTCATGATCAAAGACGGGAAGCATGGTGGCGATAGTGCACGGTAGCGTTTATTGCCCGACTATTTTTGTTCGACCTGTAGATTGGATCATTTGACGTATTCTACGCACTCGGAAACCTAAACTGCAAATGACGCGCCAGCAGAAAAAGTTGCACAGCGGCTGATCTAGTTAAACGTTACCGTAGCGTAGTGGACGTTATGCGTCAATGCAAAATTTGTAATTAAGTAACCGTTAAATGTGAAAATGTTTGTAAAAATATATTCTATCGTGCAAACTGTTGTTAAAGAAAAATGTGTAGTTATTAAGATACAATTTAATTTGTACAGTAAAATGTAATTGCAATATTAAAATTTTCAATTCAACTGTTTCTAAATAACATTATTTATTAATTTGTTTTATTTCTTCGAAACACCGTGAAATTTAAATTTGGGAATTATTTAAATTTTAGGTTACTGGATAACCTCCAGATGGATATACCTCAAAGTCAATTAACTCGATACTTGAGAACTCAATATACCTTCAAACTAGTGGGTTAACAAACCATTTCAACGAAAAAATGATTTGATTACTTTTATTCACCTTTCATATCTAAAATGTGGCCAACTGAATCAGCTCTATAATATAATAAAAATGGAAATTTTATGAATATGTGAACAATTATGTAAATAGTCCGTCTAAATAATCTGAATTCTTGTAAATAAACTAAATAAGCAGAGTGATCATCGATCTGATTATGAAAAATTTGCTAAGGTACGGTGAAAAAACTTAATGAAGATTTGTATTCGTTATTACTGGAGAACTAATACCAGATGGGACGAAATCAAATTCGTTTTGCTTTGGAATAACAATGTTATTTATAGCTATATTAGCAAAACATCATACTATGCGCCAGTTTTAGTATCGCGTTGCGTGGGTATGTGAAAGATTCTTCGACCGGGGTAATATTAGGCCTGACGTAAAATTACGGTCTTTTCTCCTCGTGCACTTGATGTCTTACAGTTATTGCTTATTTTAACATCGGGCAACGTCGAATTTACGATTATTACCTTTCTCTAATGATTTCCTTTCCTCTTAACAAATTTCGCGAAATTATTCAACTTATTCGAAATATTGGTTCAATAATTGTTATCTCGTCGAAATTCCGAGCTTGCTACATTATAATTATTGAAATTCTATTGTATGCGCGCAACGGAACTTCCCCATAAATCCAATCTCTCGTTTCAAAACTGCAGTAATGCATTATTACATATCTAGTTCAGACATGTCAAATTCTTTTACCACCAACGGCCTCATTAACAATTATAAATGAATTCGAGGGCGGCACACGTATGTACAAAATAACGTACGTTTGTTTCCAATGAGAATAAAGAATAACACACGTACGTACTCAAAAGGTAACAACTCTTTTCGTGGAAATTCCACAGGAGCGGATATTTGTTAAACGAAACGTACAAATTGGAGCAGAATTTTTTGAAAAATGGAAGGTATCTGTTTATTTCGAGCCCTGGTTTTACTAATAGTTGTACCATTATTCAAAATCTCGTTTACATTATTAAATACATATGTACCGGGATCTAACCAATTACTAAACATTTAGGCATTGTATGCGGTATTGCACCAATTTCATAGCCACAAAATTTCAAAAACCATAGAGAATGGAAATATTGTAGGTTGGAAGAAACGTTCAATCTTCCAGTTAAAATATAGCTCAGATTGCAAAGGGTTAATGGATTCCCGAAATTTTCTAGAGAAAGCCCGCTGCGAGTCGGCCGAAATTCAAATTCGCCCGTGCTGGCCGAGTCTAAAGGCACGCGGGGGCATGCGCGCAGAGTCGATCACGGAGTGATTCGCCGCGAGAGGCGCGACGCGGCGTCGCGACGCTGGCATGTGCCGCAGATTATGCCGCATTGGCACAACCGTACGACACCGGTCGGTCGTGGAAGTTGTTCGAATCGTATCCTCGCGAGTCAAACCAAACGACGAGAGTGGATCGGAATACATAATAAAGAGCGGAGAAGAACGAGAGACGTGACGATGCGTCGCCGCGGGAGAAAACGACGGTCAGGTGATCGTCGTCGTTGAGCGAGACGAACGGCCGCGCTCGGTGTTGCATCACGACGGATTAGTGAAAAAAAAACAAAGGAAGATAACAAAAAAAGAAAAAGAGCATTCTCACATACCAGAAAAGAGAAGAACAGTGTCCGCAGGATCATGAACGTCCGAAGGCTGCCCGGTTTCATATACCACTACAAAGTGGTCACTCTGTTCGTGTTCTCTTTGTCCCTGCTGGTCGTCTACTTGCTCCTGCACTGGGGTATTATGTGCACGAATCTCGAAGCCTGGCGGCACGTATCCAACGTGGTGAGTCCTTTCGAATCGCACACGCGCCGGCCGACAGAGCCTACCTACCACCCTTTCCTCGGAACACACACGCACACACGGAGTCGCGCATGGGGATTCTGTCGAGAAGGGTGCAAAATCCAGGGTAGTAGAGCAAGGAGCACGGAAACGCACGACGAGCACGCACGCGCCCTCCCGACGTCCACGAAACAAACTTCTACGGAATACGAGCCACCAGCTTCCTCGCACGCGTGTACACCGACTAAATTTGAAAACATTCTCTCTCTGTCTCTGTCTTTCTTTCTTACTTTGTGATCAGTGTTCACGTCTGTTTACAGTCCTGTTATCGAGCCTACCGCTGCTCCGGCTGTAAACAACCGGATTTCGAACGCGAGATTTGCGGTTAACTACTACGTGACTCAGATCAGCCGTGCAACTGTCAGCTCGGTGGAAAAGTAATTCCGGTTTTGACTAGGGGTGGGCGAATTTCCGAAAATTTTGGTGTCGATCGGGTATTTTCTACGGGATCCGAACGGGACTAGCGATGGCGTGCGGATCACTTATCGTAATTTATCACAGTGATCGCAGAATCGCGATCACGGTCGTCATTTTAACTTCATTTACGCCGTGATCATGATTTTTTAATCTAGAGTGAGCTTGTTCACGATTGAATTAGTTCTTTTTTTAAATATTGGGTTGGCAAATAAGTTCGTCCGGTTTTTTACAGTGGAATAAATCACAAAAACCGAACGAACTTATTTGCCAACTCAATACATCAATTAGCTTGCATAAAAATATCTGCAAATTCTGAATATCACAAAGTATATATTAAATTAAGACTCGTTAATAATCTTTTTTTTTTGTAACTTTCGTGGAAAAACAGTGTACGTTTTTGATGTTTCATAATGTCTTAGCTTTTCGAAGGTACTGACTTCGGTTAAATATTGTGATGTGTAAAGTGATAAAAAATAGCAATTACTGTGACAAATCTCGATCGTTCCATATTTGTTTGATTAATACGTTGCGCGTCGACTCTGTGGTATTTTTATGGTTGCCGAGTCGGCAGTTCACACGAAGGGGCAATATCCTCTAATGTGCTGTTCCGCTGCGTTTATTTTTCGTACACCCTGCACCACTCTAACTTCCAGCTCTAGTAAAGCATTGAATAAGAAAATGATAACTTAAATTTTTGTAGAACGCTCATGAAATGTATATTTAATTATGCTACTTTTACCGAGTTTAGTATTTTCCGCTAAACATAGTTGTGAGTATGATCAAAAAATGATTCAATCAACTCGTGAGAGTAGCTTCCATTAACAAATATCAATCGTTGATCGTAAATAATAACGGTTAATTGTTAACGTTAATTCTAACAGATGATTAATTATTTTATTAGACCTTCCAGTAAATTATGCAATTTGATCAATATTTAAATTAAAATAAAACGTGTTTATTTATACTGTATTATTAAGAGAATAATAATAATAATAAATTGCTTTGGTTTTAGCAAATTTTTGAGATTGCTAAATTGTCAACGGATTAAAACGGACATTGTCATCTCCTCTAAAACCTCGAAAGAAAGATTACAGCTATAAATTCCGGCTGTCGTGACTGATTCGAACAAAGTACGTAGACATCTAATTGCACGCTTAGTGCCAGTGCCTACCTATTCGTACACATGTATTAGATTCCAGGCATGGAACTGTTAGGTTGGAATATTAAGAACGGATATTGGTTTACGTAACGCATTATTCGACGCACGCGAGCTAATGAAAAAATACGTCGCTGCATATACTTCGTGCAACATTGTCGTCAATATTCTCCACTTGACAATGTTTATTACTGGCCGAAAATAATCGTTTCATCTCTATAATTGTTAAATTTCAGATATTTCTACAATTTTATGTTTTCGTAGTAGAATGTAGAAAACAAAAATCCACTAAACTTGTATGTTATATTATCGCTGTCACTGAATCAATATTCATAATAGAAATGTTTTCATGCGGTATAAACGCACAGAAATTCTCAGGAGGTGTAGTGGGTAACCTGATCGGACACTATAAATATAATTACTTTGACCCAATCGGAAAATTTGACCTTTTCATTGTTTAGTTAACAATAAAAATTACGAGTTTCACTCGAGCTTTCTGAGGCTTCTAAATATATGAGCCGTTTATTTGAGAGTGGCCCAAGTCCATTTGTTAATTGTTTTTTGTTGACTGTAGTAACCCGTACAACTCGAAGTTAGCTGTGATAAATAAACTGCGGTATTTTATGCATTTATAGCAAAATTGAGTAGATGAAATTGAAAATTGTTGGAGATTTAAAAAATTTAAAATATCAATGTATGATTTCTCCTCTGTTAAAATCATTAAGGGAAGAAATAACATTCAATTCAGTTTCTATTTCTTGAAATCGATGCAGACAATTTTTATTTTGCATAGAGATCCGCAGTCTAATGATAAACAACATTTTGCCTTTATAAAATAATTATAAACAACGTATTAAAGGATGGAGAAGAATATTAAATCCGTGTTGTGATTCGTTAATGTTTAGATTTTTGCTGCGGTAAAACAACGATTTTAATAGCATTCTCTATAAATGCAATCACGTGTATCGATCTACGAGGTTCTGACGTCAGTCCTCTCACTAGACTGATTCGGATAAAACATCCCAATGACCACCGATAGCTAAATGACCCAACGTAGCCACTAACTTCAAACGACGGCTCTGTCCAGTCTCAACTCCCCTTGACTCTGTTTAACGCTCATTGTCAGTTAACGTGACCCAAAATCAGGCTGTTCATGTGACCCAAAAGTTTTTTAATTCCACTTTTTGTTACACGAACAAACTAACTAATTTAATATCTCTAATGCTTTAAGTCTACACACAGTAGCGGACCAAAGGAAGTTTAAAATTGAAATTTCTGTATATGAGTATTAAATGAACAAAATCCGGAATTTTACGTAAAAAAGTGTCCTTTACGACATTTTTCGGGATAAAGACGTTTTAATCACTGTAACTATAAAAAAAATGACGCGGCAATTCATTTAAGAACAACTCTCATTGTCCGTATCCGGTTTCCATATCCAGAACCATTTTTCTATTTTTCTATATGCACTGTGCTCTTTCTTCGGACTAATGTCTCCGTAACTAGTCTACCATATAAATAAAGAATTAGGTATAATTGAAAAGGCTCCGCGAACGAGAATTTTTTGACAAAAAGTGTATCCGGTGAGTTACTCGTGCTCACGCGACACACGGTGCCCGACATGCATCTTACAGCGGTCGGCGCTATCTGAGAAGCGGTCTCATCATGGCGTCCAGGACAACTAAAAATATCGCGTGCATGATCTGCCGTACACGCATCGAGACGTCGTCTACGCACACGCGAACGAGAACCGTCCGCAAATGTGCGTACGCGTGTACGCAACATGGCCACCACCCACGCAACAACAGGATAATTCACTTTTATTGCCCTCGCTACGACGACGCTCGAACATCCGCGGATCGAACGTAAAAGTTTTACGACACGACTCCACTGTCCGCCCACGAAATTCCTTTTCTCCCAATTAATCTGTGCTTTAAACCCCCGCGGACCGGCACGTGTTTTCGACAACTGTCTCGAAACTATTAGCTGTGTAATAAGTTCGTTCGAAACAATGCTAGAAAGTCGAGTTTTTGAAGCATGGAACCTAAAAGACATGTCATAAAACATTAGTAATGTAGCTTTTAATGCTACCCACAATTTGTACTAAATATATGCATGAATGTTAAACCTGACACCTAATATCGAATATGAAATCGCATAAGGCCTTTCCAAACCCGTCACATTTTTTGAAATATCCACAATTTGCTCCAATTTTCTCCTGATGGACGATCAGTACTGTGCAAACAAAACTGGTATTCTCCCTCTACATTGTCAACTCTACGGGACACCTCTTTGACATAAACTTATATCAGTCTAGAACTGGGGTTTACAATGACGTACATAAGGGAAACAATTCCTGGCAGACGCAACGAACGTAAGAAAACAAACTTATTTCAAACGATAAACGTAAGACCGCTTGAAACGCTATTTGCGAAGCAAGTGTCTTTCAATTCTGACTTTAACGTCGGTCTTGTGGAGACCTGATTGATTCAAATATCTCTTTCGTGCCGCATCGAACAGACCAACATCCTAAATGTTTACGTTGTGGAAGTAATTTGGGTTTCATTGAGGAAACCGCGTGACGTGATCGCTTACAACCTTTTTCTTTGTCGGTAATATTGTGTGTGTGCGCGCGCGTATGTGTGTGCGTGTGTAGGGGCTTCTTCTGATACGCACTGTACTATTTTTAAAAAATTGTAATCCGGTGAGATTGTGCATTTAGAGTTTGTACAACACCAAAAATTGAACAAACTTGAAAATACTAACCTCGAAAAACCATAATCGCGGAACACCGATAGATTTTTTATCGTCTTATAGTAGTAGTATTTATTTAGTTTAATTAAATAAGTGTGGAAATAATGGGGTCCCATGGAAATCACCGACACAGATTTCTCCGACAACGAATTTCATCGACAACGATTTTGACCGACAAAGAATTAGATCCACAACGACTTGAGATACAGTTATGATAATACTGTATGATAACATTTATGAAAAAATACTGTATAATACTACATACTATAATACTGTATAATAATACTGTATGATAATACTGTATGATAACACATATGATAATACTGTATGATAACACATATGATAATACTGTATGATAACACATATGATAATACTGTATGATAACACATATGATAATACTGTATGATAACACATACGATAATACTGTATGATAATACATACTGTGGTCGTCTTAAGTTGTTGTGGATCAAATTCGTTGTCGGTCAAAATCGTTGCCGGTTAAAGGCGTTGTCGGCGAAAGCAATTGTCGGTCAAATCTGGAGTCGGAAAACCGTGTCGGAGAAATCTGTGTAGGTGATTTCCATGGGACCCAAATAATGTTGGTTCTCGTATAAGAAGTAGAATTATACAGGACTGAGCAAGGATTTGAATAACAAACGCACATTGTCAATTGGAAGCCGATGCATGGAAATTACCCCGATCCCCGGCAAACAATTCCACAAGCGTGGGGCAATTCGTATAACGGCTGATCATAATTTTCATTTTAGTGCAGCACGCACAGAAAGGGAGCTGCAATAGGAATTCTATGCGACCCGCTATGTGCACAAAGGGGTATTCATTCGCTTGCGTGCGAAACGCTGCATGCTGGCAAAGAAGCAGTTTTCTCGGCACACTGGGAAGCGACACGACTAGTATTCAAAGCTTCAAGGTTTGTTTTTATTTTCTCTTTAAAACACTAATCATCTGTCGTAAATGGTATTAAGATTTGTCTTGCCTAAAGAAATAATTGTTTACTTTATCGCCAGAAAATGAATTTGTTGATTGTTAGGCTACGCGAAAAGGACTTTATTATCTGAATAATGGGGATACAAGTATAGACAGTGTTCGCGCATCTATTAACTGGCGTTGTTTCATAAACAACAATGAAGAATAATGAACAATGTCAATGTTTTTGTAGTCATATCATATTTAAGTGTCATCAAGTTTAAATATTCCGAATGGGTGAAATTGATTTGCGAAAGGGTGAATTTGGAGTGCAAAACCTGTATATACATATACATATACAGTAATTTCTCGTTCGTTGCGAATAATGTACTACGCGCTCGTTGCGACGTGCCTACCCACTCCACTGCCTGTCAACGCCGAGTCGGCCGAGTCGCTCCGCACGGCGGCAACGACTGTCCGCTGTCTCTTTCTTTCCTATACGCTCTTCTTCGTTGCGTTCGAAACTTCCATCGTCGATAAAACCACTAAATATTGGCCAAATTATATCGTGTTTGGTATCATTGTAATCAGAAAAATGCCAGAAATGAGTTAGTGAAAGTCCCATAAAAGCCTAATGGAAAATTAACAATTCCATCACTGCCATTACATACATTGTAAGAACTCACGGGCCTTTAAATTGTGCCGGCGACGGCGACACGCTTCGGTCACCCGATCCGTATTTCATTCTGTCCTTCTCTATGTTCGGCTCCCTATTGAAGTCTCGCTCGGCGCGGTCGGCGTGTATCTGGACGCAGTCATAAATCACAAAAGGCTTCCCTATTTGCTCGTTGCGAACTCAAACCCGCGGCAGTTTCGCAACGAACGAGAAATTACTGTATACGGGTTTCGTAGCGAAAGGGTTGGTCGGTGAAGCGATAGAAAAACGGAAAAGGTTGAAGGAGCAATTCCGATTGAAAAAATTTGAGTTTCAGAACGAAGACCCCGGTTGAGCAGTACGAGTCGCTCTACTGGACGGACACGTCCGGCACCAAGCACTTTCCGTCCGAGGAGGACTTCTGCATCATGATCAGAGATCTAGTCGTTAGCAAGCTGAACGTGACGCTGTCGGGACATCAATTAGAGAGGTTGGCGCGACTCCGCACGCACCGTGTCGAGACCGAGCCCACCAGACGACAGCTGGAGATGGAGAATCTTTGGCCGTTGCTGCAGGAGAACGAGTACCTGATGAGCATCCTCTACGAGGACAGGGACATTTTTCCGCAGCTGATCGGTACGTGCGGTACATTCTACGCGGTCGAATACGTTCGACCGATCGAAACACCCACGACGGTGCTAGCCCTGTCGGACTCGAAACCGGAATGGGCGAAGAGGCTTAAACTAGCCGTGATGATTCTGGACCTGCTCGAGGAACTCGACACCAACTTCCCCGAGCCGATCTATCTCTGCGACGTCAAGATAAACCACTTCGGTTTGCCCCTAGGCGGACAGAAACTCAAGTTTCTCGACCTGGACGCCGCGTTTCCTAAAACGATCATCAGCCGCATCACGGCCGACAGGAAGAGCTGCGAGAGACACGAGGACTGCGACTACTTCGACTGCAGGTCCGTCTGCTCGAAGGACAAACGCTGCGAGTCACCGGTCCTCAACAACAATTTGCAGGTAGTTTGTGAATTCACTTCAATATTTTTAAATGTATCCGAATATTGGAGGGGGGTCACTGTATATTTATAATGTCAGATGACTTGATAATAATTCATGGAATTTTTCAGATTGTGTGCGAGAAGATATTTCTCGGTTGGACTCTCTCCGGGACTATTATAATACCCGGACTACTTATGTCGGAGCACACCACCAGCACGCTGGCAGTGATGTTGCGACAATGTGCGAACCCGGCCGGCGACATCGGCCACTTACCTCGTGCTGCTGTGCCAGATAATTTAAAAACACGGCTGTACAACATGTTACACGATATGGAACAAGAAATCGCCGCTTCCTTGTAGATATCGTTTCAGATTATTTAAGCGAAATTAACAATCAGTGGCTGGCGATTACTTTGCAACATAAAGATAGCCACCTAAAGATATCACATTCAATTCTGATGTACGAGGTGCATGCAAAAGTTTTACTCCAATATAATTTAATATTCATGCATAATAACGTTCAATTATAATGATTATATTTATATATGATTTATATATGATTATATATCTATTAATTGTGTCAGAAATGTTTTCAATGAATTGTGTTTTATATCGTACTTTTTCCGAGATATCAAGATGAGTTTTTTCAAAGTCAACGTGCCTTTTCTAAATACCACATTGTTGCCGACGAAATGAAAAATTCAACGACCAATAATATGACCTTGAGTTGAATTTGAAAAATTCTTTGGAAAAACTCATGGTCACCTTGAGAACTCGGAAAAAATGAGATATAAAAAATCAAATTGTACTGATTGCGTCCATTAAAATGCTATTATATATGTATAATACTTTTGCCTTTTTGCTATGTTGTCCAGTAAATTTGGAAGAGAAGACGTGCGAAATCCAAGTTTCGATCCTGGAGAATCAATGGTTCAAAAGTTATAAGTGTTTAAAGTTAAGCTGTTTCTATTCCTAACCTGCCAAGAACACTGGAAATCGCTCAACTTTAAATACGTATAACTTTTCAACTATTGATCCTCCAGAATCGAAACTTGGATTTCTCACATCTTCTCGTCCAAATCTACTGGAACATTGGTTGTAAAAAGTGAATCGCGAGCCACTGATATGAAGATTTCGTTTAGAGTGGCCTCCGAATTCTAGAGTGTAAGCAGACCATATACATATGCGTATGTATAGTATCTCATTTTAATTAACATGTGGATACACGTTAACGATAATGTCATTGATAAATCTTCCCTTAAAAAATCAATGCATCGAGCTTTCATAAATTAACGCGAATTAACTTATAATAGATTATTTTTGATAAGTTGGTAGATATTTATTAATGTTAATAAACATTACGGGCCCAATTATAAGTCAGATGCACGACTTTGCTCGCGGTTGTATGTATAGACCCTAACAGAACATGGAAGTGAATAAGATTGTTTATAGTAAAATTCGAATCCAATGTTTCGATTTTCTGTTATAATTTACATATTGTATATTACAATTATAATTATTCTAATTGTAGTTATTTATTCAAATAAGTTCGTTCGAATAATTATAATGAATTAAGAACGAAACTGTGTATATCCATATATGGATTAAAATGAGACGACGATCTAATACCTAAGACCTAAGAAAACGAACTCTTCATAGTTACAGAATTGTTCCTATGAGACAGATTAAATCCTAGAGCTTATTACCCCGGCCTTGCAATATGGTTTACATGAACTTTGAAGGGTAGTGTACATAAAATACGTCGATACATACAATATAGGTAAAAAGATTTTTACAGTTTCGAGAGAAGGAATCTTCTTTGTACCTTAAAAATATTATATAAGCGAATAAGTGACCATTAGAGGCTAGTGATAGTAATAAGGAAATATATGATAACATTTCAATTATTACTAGACAGCGGATTTTATGCATTTATAACAAAAATGAGATTAGGAGAATTTAAAAACACTGTTATATTATTTTCCACCTATTTAACATGTTAAGAAAGAAAATAAATTTCTATTTCACTCGAGGTTGTTGCAATTCAGGTAAATAGAACAATTTCATTTTGCATGAAGATCCGCTGTCTAATTATTACCAACATCGAGCACAAATATTACATATAAATTACTTTCACTTGATAGCAGCCTTATTACAGAGTACTTTAACCTACTTAATACGCTTATATAGGAGCCAAAGTACAAGAATATTTATTACTTTTAATACATGGCCATATGCCTTGAGGCACTTAAAACATAAGTAGAATTATTGAATTTTTTTAGAGATAACTACTACGTGAAAGATATTAATTTTTGTTAGTATAAAAATGTAATTTACAGCTGAATATTTCAATCGGTTTTACTCGCAATGTTACAAAATTCGTTTATTTCAAAGCCTGCTGACTTCTTGGAATATCAATTGCTGGCTATTATTACTTGAAAAATACAGAATATCTAAATTAACAAATTTTTAAAAAAACTTTTTTCTATTAAAGAAATCATCAGATGGAACAATTATAATAATAAGAAAAACGTATGCTACATCAGAAAATGTTTTATGAAGAATATTTTCTCCAACTTTTCGGACCAGTCCAGAAAACAGATTTTCGAGAGAAAAGCATAAAAAATGTTTACTCGCTATGATTTACTACGATATAATCCGCCTCTGTACACATTGCTATAATTTTGACACATATTGTATATGTTTGAGATTTTCTGGAAACGAATTATTAGAATGGCCTACTTAAATAATAATATTAATATATCGATTTATTGCAGCGGAGTTAAGAAATTTCTTCCCCTCGTTTGATTAATAGATTTTAACGCGTATGATTTTAAATAAACCAACTACTTTAAGATCGCAGGGACTTGGGATTTCAAATTGATTAGAAATTCAATTTTTCTGCATTTAATAAACCATTTTTAACAGAAATAGATAATTTTCTGTTTTTATATCATTATCCGCGTCTAGAGAGAAGAGACTTGCGACGGCACAGGAGCAAGAGGAGCAAGGTTCTTGGAAGGAGAGGAGAGGAGCAATACCCAACTTGCTCAATTGTTCACACGCTCCCAAGCTTATTATGACACATATTGCCATCTTTCTCTTCTGAAGTAGTAGTAGTTGTAACCTACCTAGCGAATAGCGAGAATGCGTGTGACTCAACTGTGTCTATGTGTGTGCAACTCGCATTCTTTCCGAGTGTTTTCTCTCCGGACGCGGATTCCATATATATATTGTTTGTGATTTCATAGAACAAAAACAACTGTAATTTTTATTTTTAAAAATAAAAATTCATGCCTTAAAATGATATTGTCATTTGTACCCTTCTAAGTATATCATATCGTACAAAAATACTTATAAATAAAAGTTCGATTTATATTGTTTCAGAACACAGATTAACTATTGTCAAATACAGAAACAAAAAGAATCAATTGACAAACAGTGAGCAACTAAATCAGAATTAATAATAATCTCTGCTCCTACAATGATATTGTGATTCTTTCTTGTCGGTACTGTCGGTAGTTCGTAGAAGTTACTGAAGGGGACATCGTGTTTCCGCGTGTACTGTCAACGAGCAACGATGATTTCATCTGTCAGTCGACGAACAAAGTGAGAAATTTTACAAATTACGTTTAAATAAACAATTACTTATTCGTCAAACTGTTGACTATGTTACTATGAAAACAGTAGATATTTATAAGTGTGTTCAAATTCAAAATATTAACCTTATTCAAGTTGCTTTACTCTTGCTTGAGGTTATGTACCATTTTCGACATATAGTTTTGTACACAACAAGGAAGATATAAGTTGTATTTGTTCACGCAGCTTAAAAATATCAGCGGGGGCATTGGTATGCGATGAAAGCATTTTGAAAGGAGATATTACAATTGGTCCGAAGAGTGTGGTACATCCTAGAGCAAGCATCATCGCAGAGGCTGGACCAATTATAATAGGCGAAGGGAATATTATCGAAGAAATGGCAACTATAACGAACAGGTATGTCAAAATCCGTATACAGGGTGTAGCTCTCTAACTATTGCCACCTATCCGAGTTGGGCAAATGTAATTCGATTAATCATTGCAAATTATAGAAGGTAATCATGATTACTGATTTATTTCAACGGTGATTGATTGATTAATGATTACTGTTAGACACACCGTGTACTTGTGTGACACAGCTGTAACGGTTTCGACACGGAATCCTTGGGAGCTGAAAATCGGTTATTGAAAAAAAGCACCTTGCACGTTCTGCACGTTCCGAAAGTATGATAGTAGTAGAAAAGTTCTTGAAATAAAAGGGGCCATGGCGTGGCATTGATCTTTTGTTGCTACGCAGAGTCATTTCAGAAATGCAAATCTCACCTTTGTTTTTGTCTATAACTGAGAATAAAATATTTATTTATAGGTTACCGCCCGATGCTCCTGAACCAATGACAGTTCCTGTGCAAATAATAGGTAGCTTCAACGTGTTTGAAACTGACTGTACTTGCGAATCCCATAAAGTTGGAGATAACAACATATTGGAAAGTAAAGGTTGTATAATATATTATGCTAGAAATATATTTGCTACATACTTATGTAACTAGAAGGATCCTTTTATTTGCAGCCTTTGTTGGTCGTGAAGTTGAGTTGACCAACGGTTGCGTCATTGGAGCAGCCTGTACATTGACAGAACCAGAATCGATACCTGAAAACACTGTAGTATATGGAAGCGATTGTCAACGTAGAGAAATGCATGATAAACCATACGTAAGTACTCATAGCACTTGTGCTAACATTTTATACTCTGAAAGATGTCCGTAAATATCTATGTTTTTGTATTGCAGCCACAAGTAGGTCAACTTGAATTTTTATTAAAAGTTCTGCCTAATTATCATCACCTTAGGAAGCCAAATGTAAAAGCTACAAAAGGTGAAGGAGAAACATAGGAGCATAAACAGTTCGGTATTGCGCTTGCAATGTATTAATTTAAGACTATAAATATTTATACAATTTTTAACAATTCATCTGGATACTAGCTAAGAGCAGATAAAGAGAATAATTCCAGAAATCATTTTTTCAGCATTATATTTATATTTTCTGTTGTAATATTTATATTCTGGAGGTGTTATTATTTAATGAATTTATAAAAACGTATATAATAAAACAAATAAACATTATATAAAATCTATCAATATTTATAATATGGGGTGTAAGTAGTATTCAGAGTGTTATTTTACTATTGCATGAATAAATGAAAGTTACCATATTTCATTACAGTATCATCAACGAGATACTGTTCAGATCAGTACAGACATTGCATCTCATGGACTTTTTTGTCTAGGCTTCGGGAGCTAGCTACTAGATAGAGATACAAGAGATGCAAGCTACTTGGAAGCAAGCTTAAGAGGGTAGACTCGTTCCTAGGATTGCAAGGTTGCGAGATGCTATTTCTATGCGTTTTGTAAATGTACAAAATCAAAAGTCTCAAAAGTAATAATATATTCTCCAACGTAATATTATTCTCAAACTTGTATGACTTTCAAATTGAACCAAAAATTTGTTAATTTGAAATCTAACTATACTGTGAAACACTGAATTTATTACTTTGTGGAGATTTTCTTAAGGAGTCGATTCAGATATAAATTGAAATAAAAGCTGAGAAAAAATTCTGTGTGGTGTACCGTCACGTTCAAATATATATTTATTTCATAATTATATAATATAAGAATTAAGAAGTAGCGTATCGAAAGATACAGCGATAAGGATCGAAAGGATCGATAGGATCGGTGAACTCGAATGATAGGGGTCGATAGTGCGTGAGCCGCACCGCTCCAAGAAAACAAACGCACCCGCTGTTTTATTATTATTTTTTTTTAATCGATATTTAATATAACTCTATATTATCCGTCAACTTTTATTTATTATATATATATATTTTTATATATTATATATTATAAAATTTAACTCCAAATTGCGATAATAACGTCTAATTGCAACGTGCGTGCGCGTGTACGTGTTGCGCCTTTGTGTATGTGTCTGTTTTGCATTTTTTTTTTCTTTTAAATATTCCTTAATTCTCTCTCTCTTTCTCTCCCATCACTTTCTCTCCTCCATTCGTATTCGCAATATTTTTTTTTGTTGCTTATTTTGTTTGTATCTCTTAACCGTGCCCGCCCCGGTTATCTTCGACGTATGTGTGTGTCGATGTATATATCCGTGTATGTGTGTGTGTGGTGTGGCTGCGTGTCTCTGTGTTTGTGTATCGTGTATCGTGGTACGCAGTGTACATATGGGTGGGTGGTTCGTGGGTGAACGATTACAGGGTGGTAATGTATCTTGCACTCGCGCGTACGTGACTGTGTACGTGTTTTATCTACAGTTAAACGAATTCTACGCACTTACTCGTTAATCGGCAGAATAATATGCATTTCTTAATTTCGCTATAAGTATATTTAAACCGTCCGAAAACGTATCAGTCGGCGCACCGTGACGGATTCGCCATCGCTCTCGTCGAGCCTCCCTCGTTTCCCTAAGTTCCCCCGTTCTACCTCATACCATTTCAACCCCCATCCCCCCCCTTACACTTGTTCGCATTTTCTCTCTCGCTACCTATACTTCTGGTTGCCTCAACTTCCGAAAAAATTCGAAACAACAGTTCACCCCCCAGTTCCTCTTTTCGCTATTAGGTTGGCCAAAAAGTACAACAAACTGACGCGAATCATTCTCAACACAGGATTTCAACATTCCCAACAGTTCAGACTGGAGATTTGATTTGATTGGATGGATGGAGATTTTCAACCATTCCTGAACAACCCTTCGGAACACTTTCCCGAAAATATCTTTTCTCCTCGTTCACGTCCAAGTCGAAATAAACATCGAAGGATTCGTTGAATATTTTTTAGATTACATGTTTCACCACGTAGCTAGGGTACGCCATTATAGTCACTCTTGTTTAAATTATTAACTATTAAAATGTTTCATCATAATTGTTCAAATTTTTCTAGCGAAAACATATTGGAATATGGGAACGAATTCAACCGTAATTGTATTTTTACATAGATGTGATAAAAATAATTTCTTCATATATATTTCAAGTGAAAATATATCAAAACATATTCAACTGTAATTTGAGTTTTACATAATTCTGATAAAATATATAGCGAGAAGCGTCGAACACCGATCTCCATTAGTGTCGCCGTAGCTAAGAGGTGAAACCTGAATTTGGAAAAATTGCGAAAACATGAGAAACCAGCTGCCACGGAGAAATCCGACAATACCGATTGGCCAACCCACTGTTTCCCGTTTCGCTACGTTGCTCGACTCCTTCGAAGAGTACCAAGTGCTGATCAAAGTCCGAATCCCTCAAGCGGCACGTGTCCGAGCACTGCGAACGATACCGAGCGATTAGAAACATTATATTTGACGATCCTCGCGAATAAAAAAACAACGATATTTGCTCGACCAAGCCGTCTGATCGAGCAAGCGGTGTGCAGTCATCGGTCGGACCTGTGTCGGTGCCGTTTCAGGGATGCTCGTGCTAAGTAACAATAAGAGAAGAGAAGAGAAGATTTCGCTCGCGCGGGACGCGGATGATATTTCACCGTGAAACTTATCTAAAACGTTTTAACGTCTATCGGTTAATGGTCACGCTACGCGGTCTGCTAAGCTGCGCTAAAAAATGTGGGACGCTTTTCTCGGTAAAGTATCGGCCAAGCTCTCTGTCTCTCTCTGGCGGTGCGCTACTGAAAAAACTCGAACCTAGCGTCAGAATTCAGCTAGCTGACGATCTCGAAAGCCTAGGCGCTTCAACCCAACGCGCGCAGACACAACGATACAATTCAACAATTACAAATAATATCACTGTCTAAAAATTAAGGCGACGTTCGTCGCCCAAGATTACGTACAAAACAAGAGGATGGCCCGAGTATAGTCTTCGGGCAGTTCCAACTTCGGGTGGAGGAAGGAGTTTTAGAGGGGGTAGCTCCAACTTGGGAAGTCCCTCGCTTCCCTGGGGTTGCGACGCCCCCCGGGGAGAGCTGTCCTCCCTCCACTTGAAACGATAAAAACAACAGGATTACAAGGTACAAAATGGTCGAATTCTCGTTGACTCTAACTAAGGCTTAGCATCGTTGCTTCGAACAATTGATTACTTTTATATGAAAAAAGCCTAATTCTCGTAACAGGTTGAACAGAGTTTCTTCGAGTCTGAAACATCGGATCGTTATGAAACCAGCTAGAATTCGTGATCGTCCATGAAGTCGAAGAACGCTGCCTACGTGTCTATCGCGGAATCGTAGATTGCGTACAAAAGAAACGGTCTTAATAGCAACGCGAAACATACGTCCAGAGTCGCCAGATGAGGGGAGGGAGCACGAAAATCGAGGGGAAAGAGTTACCCTCTCTCAGCCAGTATCGGACGTCACGTGACTGGGCGGAATAGCGTCGTGGATGGGGAAGATAGAGAGCGGGGGGACACAAGCCTTGATCTGGCGACTCTGTGTCTCCAGAAAGCGAAGCTTTTGTTGGTCGTCGGTCGCTTGTCGTGTTGATCGAAACTGACGAAACGTTTCCGGCATCGTTCGAGGTCCCTCGTGCCTCTCTCACCCTTTTGTCGGCGAAAATAACTTTTTGTCGATGTGGTGTACGATGCGGTGAATTGAAAACTGATCCGCAACGACGAAAGGATTCAGGATCGTGTACCCCCTATCGAGCGTTCCGTTTCATCCTTGTACTTGTTCGGAACCACGTGGGAGGCTGTTCTGCGCGATCAGTGGACAGCGGATTTTATGCATTTACAAATATTGGAAAAATTTCAAAATACTGTTGTATTATTTCAAGTCCCATTTCACTCCAGTTTCTTGCAATTCGGGCAGAACATTTTTATTTTGCGCAAAGATCCGCTGTCTAGCGACGAGAGAATTCGCGTCGTTTACATTAGAGCCGGGGATCTGGTGGCCCATGCGCAATCACCATTCGCCTAGTATCCTATGAAAGAAACCCACGGATCAGTTCCCCGGCTCTGGAAACGAAGCGAAGCTAGGAGTGGTGCCGAAGAGTGAGAGACCAGCAAATTAATGGTGGAAGTACTTCCCCGGCTCTGGTTTACATGATTCACAGTGTAGATTTAATCCTTTACGCTGTCGAACAGTGACGTCGGCGAAAGTTCTATAGTTTATTCGGTACTTGTTTAATGAGCTTGTGAGATTAATTTGTTAATGACAGATGTTCTATGTGGTCGAGTAGGTGGAAAACAGACTGAATGACTTCCTCGAGGACTCGAGGAATACGCGTTGTTGAAAAGATACCTGACCGCGTCGATGAGAACGCCGAGAAGGATCATGGAACAGCGAGAAGAATTAAATTTAAACTTTTTATCTGGGAAACCTAATACATTCTAGACTCGACATTGCAGTTTTATCTCTTCTGTCACTCTTTAACCGATATAGAGAAATCTTAGTTATAGCAATCTCTCACTTTACGCGTTAAACGACAACTCTCTCAAAATGGACTTTCAACAACGTTTCTGATCTTACGTTTCATCAGAGTTCTTTGTAAAAGGCGTTGATTGAATACGACACTTGAATCGAAATGTGCAAATTACACAGGGTGTCCGAGAAATGTCGGAGAACCTCGGAAGGGATGGCTCCTGAGATAATTTGAAGTAACCTTTTCGTCTTCACGGAAACGGTCTTCGCGGCTTCGTTAAGGAGTTATTAATAGACAGCGGATTAAAAACGAGTAGGTTTAACCTAAAACAGTAGAGACATTAAGAGATTTTGAAAATACTGTTGTTTTATCCTCAACATATTAAACATATTAAGGAAGAAAGTACATTTTTATTTCATTCCGGTTTGTTGCAATTCAGCTAGAAAATTTGATCCGCTGTCTCAAAGTTACTAACAACAAACACGGACCATTCTGATTCTGATTGTTCTGCGCTTTTCGAAAATAACTCGTTCCGTTTACTTCAAATGACCCGAGAAACCACCTCCGAAGGAGTACAATCCTTTCAAGGACACCCGTTAAGACTTAGAGATCTAGAAGACACGAGTACGAACTCAGTTGCTAATGGCGACGCACGAAAGGAAGCTTCGTAGGACAGAGAAATGGTGATCGAAAGAAGAGAAGTAGATTTGACGAAAGCAGCGATTCGAGTGTAAAGTGAGGAATTGCCATACGCTATATCGATGAGATTTATTAAACTTTGAAAGAAAAGAACATAGTTGCGCTACAGTGAAAAAAAAGGCACACGCACCATATCTGCCCAGTGGTTGATCGTTAGAAGGATGCCGGGGGCGGGGGGGGGGGGGGCAGAGAGGTCGCAAACAGATTCTCGCAGCGCGGTCACGTGCGACAAGTACGAAGGGATGAAACAGCGAATAAAGGAGTACAGTAACGATCCGGTGGATGGCTGGCCAGGGATATCGGATCGGATCGGCCGCTAGCTAGGCGCTCGTCGCACTTATAGCGTGTGTCCGGCCGACGAAAGCGAGGAAAGCCGGTAACGGTGCGTAAAAAACGCTTCGAGAGGCTCCACCGCGGCGATGGTTATTATTATTTAGTTTAAGAAGTACGTGTTTACGTATAAAGAGACGCGTCATACAGTGCCGTACAGTACCAAAACGTTTATAATGCGCACATAATGATTACCTCGATTAAACCTCTATCTACGCGCTCGCGCAGGCTCGTGTATTGTAAATGTGTCTCTGTGTTTTTCGTCAGGTTCGTATCTCGGTTTCGCTGCGGGGGTGGTGGTGGTGTATGTGGATCGTGTGTGTATATCCGTGTGCCAGTGTTTCCTTTTTCTCACATGTTGCGTCCGCGAGCCGACCAGACCGGTCCAGGGACAATATATCTCGCTCTCTTTATCCTTTTCATTATTTATATTTATATTTATATTCCTATATTTTTATATATATACATATACGTATACGTATACGCGCGCGCGCGCAGTTCACAGTTTCCTCTTCGTCGCATTCCTATTTCACTCTGGCCGTGTTCTCCGTTCGGAGACGCGGGGACCGTCTCTCTCTCTCTCGAATATTGCCCGTTCCGCCGCAAATTTTCGCCCTTTCTCAATATGTATATTTATATATATGTATATGTATAATATATATATATAGATGCGAGTGTGTGTGTTTATACATATACAGTCTAAAGTAGCTCAGAGGGAACTATGCGAACCACTACCGCGAGAAGCTGGCCCACCGGAATTCGCGCCGCCATTTTCTCGCCTGCCTCCGCGCGTCCACCTCTAGATTTTCCGTCTCCGCGCGCGGAAACGAGAGAATGTCGACGCGCCTCCAACTCGGCCAGTCCTTCGCCGACGCTATTTCATCGGGTCTTTTGCACCGTTTGCGTTTAAATGTATCTCGGTTTCTCGTTTTCTATGTCGTGAACGGGCGGTCCGAGCAAAATTCTAACGGCACACGCCGCGCCGCGCCGGTCCCCCGTCTCTGTGGTGTTGTGTTCTCTGTGTGTGTATGTATACATATATGTACATATATAAGTTGTCTGTGGACCGTTCTGGCCGAGCCCCTTTAACCACATTTTTTTTGCTTTACTTTAATTAGTACAATATATACCTTTTTTGTATGTATGCATCGTAACAACCGATATTCTCAGTTCTTTCGTGCTCTCTCTCTCTCTCTCACACACACACACGCATTCTCTCTCTCGCTCTCTCTCTCTCTCTCTCTCTCTCTCTCTCTCTCTCCCGCTTCCTGTGGTTCTATCACTTTCCTCCACTCGCTAGTGTTTAATCGTTTCCTCCGATCACTCTTTCGTGAAGTGGTGTTCCTGACATTCTCTCACAGACGCATTTTTAATTCTCACACATACTCTCTCTTTCTATATATATATTTTTTATATTAGTGTGTATATATATATACATATGTGTATATATATGTATATGCATGTATGTACATATAAACATATATATATAATATGTAATATATAGTGTATATATATATACATATATACACACACTTCTACATATCTTTCATATATATACTTTATGTTGCTTTTTATGTATAGTTTATATATATATATATATAACTTTTGTGTTGTTTTTATATATATATATAAAAAACAATTGTTATGTTTATTTAAGGCCCAATACGTTCATTACGAAGGAAATAATCTGCAACAGAAAGGAGACGAATATACGGTTAAACGCTTGTACCTCTTTTGCTCCCTGTCGTAAGCACCGCGAGTATAGAATCTATTCAGTCAATGACGAGTCGTGGTTTCTTGTCGGTTTTTTTTTCTCGTATTTCTCCCCCTCCACTAGTCGTCGCACACGGACGCGACCGCTCTGCCACTTCCGTCGAGGCGAAGGCAACGCAAGTAGATGAGCCACAGAATGGTCGAACCGATCGTCTCGACCAGCATCACGCGCGAGTAAATTAACGGGAGAGCCTTCTACCGTGTCGTGTCGTGTCGTCCCCCGTGCGTAATTAATAATAATCTCTTTCATCGTCGCTTTCAAACATTTAATGATCATTTTTGTCAAAAATTTCATGACAGTTTCCGCTAACCCTCGTACGCTCCTCGAAAAGAATTGAGGACTGGAATTAAAAAAGGCTGCAACTGCCAAAATGAAAATTCCGAGGGGAAAATCCATGGAAAACTCTTAAGATCGTCTTGTAATTAATCTCGTAACCATTATTTCATTGCGTTGGCGTTAAAACTTTGGAAAAATGGCTCTTGCAGCCTTCTTTAACTCCAGTCTACAATTGCGCGAAAGATCCTCTCGCAATATTCAAAATAGAAGAGATATCGTACGAGAGTTTCGCCTGAATTTTCTAATCGAGTGACACACGCAACTACGTGAAATGAATTCGAAGAGGTCAGTCGCGTTCCAAGGTCTACACGTTACGCTAGAATCGAAAGAAAACGGAGAATAGAAACGGGTACTCTAAGCAGACGACTGAACGGCGTAAAATGTTTCGTCGAGCAACGCGAACGTGAACAAATATATCTGTACGCAAACTGGACAAACGATTCGCTCGAAGTTGCTAATCAATATATAAAAGTATAAATCCGAAGAATATAGATAACGCGGTCCGACGTGTTGTTCAATTTAAACGTAGTCCCTGTGCGCCGGTCACGCGCAGAAATCGTTCGGTTCGTGATCATCCATTTCCGTTCCGATTGCCTCGACGCGTGTCTCTACGCTTGTTCCGCCACTGTTTAAATCTACGATCCTGCGGTAAATTCGTTTCGCGCGCACGCTCGCTCCTCCACGCTGCCTAGGAAGGATCGCCGTCGACCAGAAACAAGTAACTTTCGACGCTCGGAAAATATGTAACTCGACACGCTCGTCCTCTCGGGATCGACCATTTCGTCAGCCGATCGCGGATCGCCTACCGGATTTTCGACCGAACCACCCGGAACAAATAAAATCAACTAGACGCGAGAGCGGAACCACGCTCGTCTCTGGTACCAGGCCCGGGACATGCTAGATTCGGCAACGCTGTCTCAGTCTGACTTGAAGTTGTTCGCGTTATCTCACGGCCGTCTCTAACTATACGCTACTACGCATACTGGGACTGATGTTCCGCTTGCGGTGTTGCCGCATGCTCCGGCCTGCACTCTAGAGACGGGCGGAACTCGTCTCGGTCAATTTACACCCTTAGTTTATACAATATGTACAAATATTTACGAACGCAATTCTCGAATGGCGACGCGATTAGAATTAGAATCATGGAATGAGTCCGATCGAGATTAACAATATAATGAAAGTAAGATCTTGGAACAAACCTCCGTCGGTTGGAAATAGACTGCGGATCCTTATGTAAAATCTAACCTTTCCACTTGAATAGTAAGAAACTGGAGCGAAATAGAAAATTATATTCCTTTTTAGTCTACCGATTTCTGTGATAAACGCACAAAATCCGCAGTCTAGTTAGAAAGCAAGTATACTTTGCTGTTCGTTGGGAGGGATCCTGATGGAAGGTTCCTTCCAAAGTACTATAATCCGATTTTCGTTCAATTGTTTTTTCTCTCGCGTTAAAGCTATCGACGAACGTTCTCGCGACATCGTCCAGGACGACAATAAATTAGAGTCTTCTTGCAGTATCCTCGACAAGAACCGAGATAACCGAGCGCGCGAAAACCCGGTAGACTTGTGTACCCCGCGGTTATCGTTCCCGCGCCGTTTTTCACTCAGAAACTCCCAAGGTAACTTTCACTTAACGGGTACAACTAATAAACAATCGAGGGAAGTCGGGGGGAGGAGGCGGGTCAAAAGAAGAAACTTAACACGAATTATCCTATCGCATTTTGTACAGGTGAAAGGGAGACAAAACGAAAAACTGAAAGCTTTCAAAAGAAAAAAAAACGAAAAAAAAGAAAAAGGGGAGAGAAGGAGGGAAATAGATAATAATAATCGTAATATAATAATAAGGATAATAATAATTATTATAATAATTAATTAATTAATAATGTTAATGATTATCGTAAATAGTACTAGTAACGCAGTTTCTGACCGAAAAAAGATAAAAGTACAAGTTACGTGCTTTCCAATATAACGAACCGATAGTAGAATAGAAGAAAAAAGATGGACGAGTAGACTTACAACGATCGCAGTTAATTTTAACAAAACAAAAAGTAAAACGATAAAAACAGTTACTTGTTTCCCGCTCGATTCAGGCGGCACGTCATTTCGAAGCCGGCTCTCTCGCTTGCATGCTCGATTTAAGATCCAAAACGTCGTGCTCCGGCGTGAAGTCCCATTTCCTCTCTCCCCCTCGCACACGCACAAGCACGCACACACTCTCTCTCTTCTCTTTCCGATTCTCTCGCTCTCTTTCACTCCGGACAATCGTGAAATCGGGTTGCGCAGATAAGATTAAGATTTCGTTATCTCACGGTGTGACGAAAAGCTCTGTTCTATCGTCATACATTTTTTCTCGTAAATATATAGACGACGATGAGACACGACGAAAAAACGAATATGTACAATAAACCGCGCGTCACCAATCAACCGTCTTCCGCGTCGAGACGTTCTCTCGATTGCTCGCACTCGTCGTCGGCTACGATTGTTTCTTTTCTTTTCTTTTCTTTTTGAGGATCTTAGAATTCCTGCCTGAGTCGAAGGGTCCGAAGGAAGATCGTGCAAGCGACAAGCGGCAAACAGGATCCAAGGACGCAGAGACGATCGATCGATCGTCGTCTCGCTCCTCTTCCGATAAAACTTATCTCTTTGTACTTAAAAATTCTATATAACATGTCAATATATAAAATTCAATTACTAATCCTCGGAATTAAATATACAATAACAACGCAACGTGTGCTGCCTAAATTACTCATAATCCATAATATGTATATATATATATATATATATATATTCTATATATATAACTCATAACTTGTTCCTCCTGTTCGATGCGTTCTCGTGCACGATACACATTTCAAGCTAAAGAAGAAGTACGGTAGGGTTTATGATAGTACGATCAAAGAAATAAAAAGTAGTGTGGTAAGCGTGTGTCCGGCAGTACGGCCTCGGAAATCAAATCGGACAAAATCTCAGCAAGCTCGTTGCGTCACAATCGCGTTCTCCGCACCCTTCGACCGTCGTCGTCGATCGGCCCTAAACACGCCCACGCGTTATTCACACTCTTACGCTCACGCTCTTTCTCTTTTTCTCTCTCTCTTTCTCTCGCTCACTCACACCCAAACACACGCAACACTTTTTCTCTCTCTCTCGCGCACTTCCTAGGTAGCGTCGCCGCGACGTCACCCTTTTTTCTCTGTTGACACGCGTCGCCTTCTCCGTCGTTTCCTTTCCGGGACGGTGGAACTCACCTTGACAGAGCAAGGCCCGGCGCTACTCGCGTACCGCTTTGTTCGTCAGCGTCGGGACGCCCTGCGCCGCGTCGATCGTTCAGCTGTCGACGCTGAAAAGCTCTTTGTGGAGGGCTGGGAAGTCGAGGTGGGGCTGCGACCGTTTCAGCTTCGCGAGGGCGTCCATGTGCAGCAGAGAGATCTCCCGGAGCTGGGGGATCTTCGCCAGGATCGCGTCGCACACCGTCACGTCGCCCTTGATCGGCGACACGTGGTTACGGTCTAACTCCGACCTCAACGCCCTGATTACCGCCTGTGACAGTCTCGTCACTTCCGCGAGGCCTTTCAGTCCGGGCCGATCTGAAATTCACGCAAAACCCCTTTCAGATTAACCTCGTCGGCGTCCGTACATTTTTAGTGACGTCGACCTGGTAGACCTAGGCCGATGTGTTCACCATTTTCTTCGGAATCAATTGTTATGTGGCTAGTAGAGACAACAGTTGAATAAAAATTTCTTTTGAACCGAGGCACTTAGAACTATGCACAGAATTTTAATTGAGAGGTTAATTCAAGAAGTTTATTGTATAAACTCAATTACCATCTGTGAATTCTACATATACATAGGTTTGACTGAAATGGCTCATTGTATTAGAATAGTCGACAATATATTTGAATTACACTTTAATCATCACAAAAGACAGGTTCTTCTGACTTTATAACACGTTTTCTGTCCAACATCAAAAGTATTACAAAATACCAGGTTCTCGATAAAATTAAATTTTTGAAAACATCCAAAAAGTTTCTTGACATGTTCTTCTATGGATTTCTAGTTACCAGTTACTTTATCAAATAAATTACAAATAAGCAATGTTATAGGTACGAAAAGAAGGATCGAATTAAACAAATTGGAACGATAAACGTCAACATCTTTGCATCAAAGATGTATATTAGAAGCGTTTAGATGTTTTATAGATCGATACACGATAATTCCATTCCTTTAGGTGATTGTCGAACCAACTGCATCCCCATTATCGTCGGAAGCAATAGATTATAGAGAAGCAGAATCCTTTTAACTAAAAGGATTGAGAAAGTCGAAGCCGCCGTAATGGTATTCGTTTTATATATATCGTAATAGTAGACTAGTGCTCTTCTATCCCCAGTTAAAGTACTCTACCTTGCTTTTTCATTGACTGATAAAAACTTATCTGTAACGACCGGCTGGATTAACCAAATCAGTTGCGTCTTTACTACACGAGAGGAGATACTTCCCTCTTTGTATCGCGATGTTTTCAAATCGTCGTACGACCATCTACATATTTATACGGAACCTTTAGGAGGGTTTAAGGAATTAAGGATTCGCGAAAGGAATCTTCGCTAGTCCTCGAAAGCATAATCCTAATAGAAAATTATGAATAGCTAATGGTAGGAGACAAAACATTTCAGCAATTTTGTCCATCTTTCGATTCGGAAAGGTTCTTTATGACTTTTACTAACCAGGGCTGTAGAGAACCGCTGCGCTGTACAGCGCGAGCTCCGTTTCCGTGAGTTTCAATTCGGCAATACTCCTGGCCATTTCGAACACGCAAGAAACGAGCTTCATTTCCGCTGTGTCCGTCGTGTAAAACGCATCCTGCGGCAACATGGTGTCGCCGTAGAGGACGCAGTTCTGCTGGAGGTCTAGGTACCTGCTCATACGTAGCACAGCCAACTCGAAGGAACCTGCAAACAACAAATAATTAAAATAATGCCTACGAACACGAATGATTATGTCCATTTGCTTCGAAGCTAATTACTTCCGTGAAAATGCAAAGTCCTAACGGAAGAGCATTCAGCCCGATGTTATAAAATCGTTTCTTGGATGCACAGGTACATGAACGAATTAATAATTTCGGTTCGATAGACTTCTGGTTGGTTTACGTACCAGCCTTTAATAGAACGATCTGGTCGTCTTGCGAGAGCTTCATGAATCCAGGAACCATCTTGGCGAACTCGATGATCTGCTGGATAACAGCGGTTAGTTTTTGGGCGCATTCGAGCCAGAGTTGTTCGTGCGCCATGTTCTTGTAGTAGATCAATCTGGTGAGGTCGTGTGGCTTCCGGAAAGACTCCTGGATCTCTTCCGTCGTCATCAGACACGTTCTTGCGTGGGCATCCGCTATCGTTTTCGAGAGCAGCTCGCTGATCTGTGCAGGATCTACGAGAAAACGAAAACCAATTGCCGGGTTGAAATTCTGTTCCTCGCCAATCGTTCCCACCGACCACATCGAAAAAGATGCAGAGATATCTCTAACTACCAACACTAACAAAAACAAGAGAGAAACAGCAACGAACAACCACGTATTCAAACGAATCAACAGAAACACAGACACGAATGAACAAGTCTCTCCGACATTTTGTTGCAACGATTGTTTAGCGTTTAGATAGTGTAACACACACAAGCGACAGATATTTCAAGTTCAAAGATATTGGTAAATTGTTTTGGCATTGGAACACCACTCGAGTCTTGTCTTCGACGAGAATGCGAGAGCACGTTTTCTTAAGATTTCCCGGACCGATCTGAACCACCGAGACCTCCTATCCTTGGGTTCGTTGTAAATTACCGCTGCATTATCGCTGCAGTTAGTGCAGCCATTTCACTACGTCCTCGAGTCGGCGAACTTTACACGATCCACTCTCTCGCGCGCAAAGTCTCCGCCTAAAACTTCATCCCTCTGATTCGTGTCGATTACTTATATCATATATTTTATTGTTCGTTGGAATCTTCAACAAAGGAAAAACGATTCGTTGACGACAAAGGTGTTCTCCCAAGATTACATAAATTTCTGGTGTCATTTATAAATCGAATGTACGCAATTTTGAAACATCAATTGAATGGTGTTCCGTGCGAGTCGATGTAAAACATCTGAGCGGAGGTTCGAAGCAGCAGAAAACGTGCTCCCCGAGCGAGCGTCGAACGGAGGACGATAATTGCAAAGAAAAAGGAACAGCGTACGATCGTAAAACGACGAAAAGAGCGAGGCGCGAGGCGCAGGAAGACGAAGAAAAGAAAAGAAAAGAAAAGAAAAGAAAAAAGAGAAGAAAAGAAGCGCAACTCTAGCATGCCCATGCAAAGGGACACAAACGTAACCTCACATCTCGCATGGGACATACTGGGCAGACTCGGCACTTCGTCGTCTTCGGATGGATTGCTGACCCTCTGTTGCTGACCGCTCAGAAAGGTCGTCGAGTCGACCATCGTGTACGAGCCGTGGCCCAGGTTGGCGAGTTCGACGGTGGTCTCTTGCTTGACAGCAACGATTCCACCCCCGCTGAGGGAACCGGCACCACCGCCGCCGCCGCCGCCACCAGCGGCTGCACCGCCACCGGTGCCAGAACCGCTCCCTCCACCGCCCGAGCCACCGCCACCGGATCCACCACCGTTACCACCGCCTCCGCTACTACCGCCACCACTACCCCCCGTGCTGCTTCCGGTCGTCGAGGCAGACAGCGACTTTCCTGGTTCACGCGAAAAGTCAAAGTTCACTAGGTCCAACACAGCTCTCTTTACTCTTTATCCAATTCGCCCATTTCTCTCTTTCTCCGCCCCTAGCTCGCGACCTATTTATTCTCTAAGGCCTAGGGGAAAGTTACCAACATCTTCGCTACTCCACTTCACGGATTCGTTCTTAGCCAGCGACGGATCAACACCTCCAGAGACCTCTCTCAACCTCTTATCGTCTCAAACTCTTCAACTTCATTTTCAACTTTAATTTTTCAATTCCAACTTTAATTTCAACTTCATTTTTTCAATTTCATTTCGTTAATATCAACTTCAATTTTAATATCAACCCTCCAACTTCAATTTTTCAATTTCACTTCGTTAATTTAATTTAATCACCTGTATAGAGGGACGCTTAGACTTGGAGGGTTTGTTTTAAATGTTGATCCGTGTATTCGAAATCTTGTCAATACGTAATCATAGAAATTAATTATATTTATTAGCAATTAATTAACGTTTGGTAATTTTCCCCTATGCTTTCACGAAAGTGGGGGTGATCTCCTTTGGAGCAGAAACAATCAATTCGATGTAGTTTTTTCACAAATATGTCTTGAAAATTGTACACCCCAATTCTATTTATAATAGTTGAACAAAAACATTTAGAAAGTTTAACAAAGGATTTGCGTGGAAGACCACTTTTGTCCCCAAAAAAACAAATAATTTTGTGGTTTTTAAATAATCATGTACTTTAATAGACTAACAATTACACTTTCTCTGGATCAATAACCAACATGTATGCAAAGAATTGCTTGATCTACGGTAATCTGAACTTTTTTATCGCACAAATATTATCCGAAAACGACGCCTCCATAGAAGAACACCCCCTGAAAGTGTTTCTGGTAGGACCTAGTAGAATTAGCTACGATCGGAACGTGGATTGGACTCTGTACGAGGCGAGACTGTGTGCCAGCGCAGTAAGCTAGTTGATGAAGCGGTAATTTTAGTCCGCGTAAGTTGTAAACCATTTGAACGCTTGTAATGATGGGTTGGGTTATGGTGGCTGCTCGCTATCTTTAGGAATACGCTACTGCCGAAAAGTTTCGACCATTATCGTTAGGTAAGTGTTATGGTAACTACGGGTCGTTCTGCCCGTCCTCCATCGTTCGGGTCAATTTCAGTGGAAAACGAGACTATGTCCTAAATCATTCGTTTGATCAAACTTGAAATTTCGAAAATCATATTTGTTCTTCGGACTTTTCCTCTGCATCGATTTGGAAAATTTTCTTTTCATTTTGGCACGCGTCAACAAAGATTTCAATCGATCACGTAAGAGAAGATCGCGAACTCGTCCGTCTAGAAGATCTTTCACTATTTTTCAGATAGCGTAGCGGCATTGTTCACTCGAAGAAACGTCTATCGCGGCAGCAGCATACTCCTGAAGCGGCAATTCAATCGTATCTTTATGACTGTTAATGTTACTTGAAGCAACAGTATCAATATCATTCACCGAATGCACCGTGCAGTCAACTGGCAGTGATAAACACAATAATTGTATCAGCCGCGTGGCGCTGAAAGGGACCAGTACTACTTGGCGCTGGTTGTTCATCGATTGACATCTTGTTACCGCTCCTTCGCTAACAATAAACTTTAATGGAACTATAAACTCTCGTCGACTTGGCACGACTTCAGTTTCGTCTGGCACAGTCGCGTAACTTCATATTCCGCCCGATCAAAATTGAAAATATACACACACGCGCGAGAGAATAATACTTTATCTACACTCGGAAATAACGTGCTGTCTCTCTGAAAATTGATAGGATCCTCCGCGCGGATTCAAACGCGAAGCATTCTCGATTTCAGAGATATTAGGTTGATGCATATCAAATGTCCGATCTCAGAGTGCAAATCTTGTGAGACGTCAAGAATAGTCCAGTCAACGAAAAGTTGTAGAGGGAAATGGAAGGAACACAATTTTTAACTTGACGTGAGCGCGGATATCTCGGAAACTATGCGAGATAGCGAAAAACTGAATCAAGTCAATCTTATGGCACATTTTGTCAGCTTTAATTTTGTATAGAATGATCTAATCGCTAGAATACATAGTTTCCGAGATATCCGCGCTCAAAGTTCACTAATTGTGCTGAAGAGTTAACTTCATAATTAGTTGCGTTTCCCAACTTTTTTATATGGACCTAGATTGAAAGTTTAACTTACTTTTAAAAATCGGGCATTTCATATGCAACAACCTGATAACTGCGGTCAGCATTACATATTAGGATTATAATATTCTGCAGCTCAATTTGTTATGTTAACAAAATTAGTAGAAATTGTTTAACCTTTGTCAGCCCCACAGAAATAATTCTTTCGAACCGGTATGCGAAAGTTTCGATTCCTCCCGACTAAACACTGTGGATTTTATGCATTCGCGATAAAAATTCAGCCCTGCTCGTACTGTTCTTAGCACAGTTTTTACAACAATAACTGCAACATCTTTGTCCTCGATAATTTTGTAGTAGAAAAAGAAAATTTATTCCCTGCATGGATTTCAATGCTTAACCGAGGTGCCACTAAAAATTGCTGTATCATTCAGGTATTGTACGAGGTATTATGCCAATTTCATATCCATAAAATTTAAAAAATCATAGGGAAATATTCTAGGTTGGAAGAAATGTTTAATTTTCAAGTTAAAATTTTGCTCCAAGTGCAGAGGGTTAAATATTAATAACAAAAGCAATGAATATTCTGCCAGAAATGTTGATCGCGAGTTTGGGCTTTAATCGCGCGACGCGTTTCGTCACGCGACTGATCCGGTACCGACACAGAGAGGGTAACTAGAGCCGCCTGTGAATTTTTCTCTGGCATAACTATCCACGGTCTATCCGCGGCATAAACGGTAAAGCGAGATTGGTTTGCGTTAATTTTCCCAGGCCGAACCCACCATCTGAGCGACCATACTAGAGCCTTTCCACAGACAGATGACAGTGATGATAGAAAGAGACAAATGAGTAGCAGCAACCCGGACACCTGACCCCCGCAAAGCACAGGTAGATGGAGACATGTTTGAAGATACTCACCGGTGGTAACCACGTTGGGAAGAACCCCAGTCGCGGTGACAGCGGAGGGTGTATCAGGTGCGACGGTGTCCGCGACCTGCGTCTGCGTCGGTCGCGGGTCGTAGGTCGTCGTGCTGTCAACATAATCCGCGCTAAGCTCATAGTTCGTCATCGCCTGATGATTGTAATAACCCGAGCCACCTGTTCCGGGGCCGGGTGAAGCGTATTCGCTGCCGCCGTACGTATACCTAACATAAATAAAAAGATTGGAACACGTTAGCGGCCGGCACTGGACATATCTCCGTTTTGAAATCTTCTTCGGTTTTAATTATTCACTTAAAAGGGAACAGTATTTTCTTGTTTACTAGGCACCGTCTCAGGCCATCGTTTGTCAAGACAGAAGCGAGCCACGAACCGTAACCGCCTCGCTACGAGGACGTCGTTGGACCCAAGCAGCGAGCCTTTATCAAGCATAATACTAGAGGATATACACAATTATTCTCGTCGCGATACTCGATAAGATAGCAATTCGTACTTACCCTCCGTTATAAGGGTGGTGCTGATCCGAGCTGCTCGGTGTTTGGTGTTCAAACACGCTGCTATCGGGCGCCGTCTCGGAGGCCGCTCTCATTTGTGCCCTGTGGAATCTAACTTCGTCCTCGACCTTCTCCCTCTGCTTCTTCGACATGCGTCCGAATTTAACGGCTGCAACAGAAATCGGTGTCCGATTAACCGCCTAGCAATCGTCGGTTAAATGCGAGACAGGGTCTTTCAATAAGTGCGATTAAGGTATCCTTAGGTTGATTACGGACTCCAGGGTGAGGACGGCTGGGTGAGTCCGAAGAGAAACAGAACACCTAAATATCTCCGTTACTTTTCGTTGTACAAAAAAACTTCTTCGGACAAAGTTACACTGTTTGAAGGGCCACACGTAACGGTGCAAGGGAATAAATTTTCAAGGTCATTTTTTCACAAGATTTCAAGGTCATCGATATTTTTTTACATGGAATGAGGTATTTTTTAATACATCAATCGATGCAGCTGGACATTCGTTAGAAAAAAGTACTAACCTATGTATATCGAAAAGTTCAATTTCAATAACTCTAAAACACTATTATAGTTAGTACTAAGACGTTAGCATTTACTTGCTACGTAGTGTAAATTGAAGAGCTGAAATTGAAATTGAAAAATTGACGTTGAAAATGAAATTAAAGATTTGAAATTAACGAATTGAAATTGAAAAATTGAGGTTGAAATTGAAAAATTGACGTTGAAAATGGAATTAAAGATTTGAAATTGAAAAATTGAAGTTGAAATTGAAGTTGAGGGGTTGATATTGAAAAATTGAAGTTGAAATTGAAGTTGAGGGGTTGATATTGAAAAATTGAAGTTGAAATTGAAGTTGAGGGGTTGATATTGAAATTGAAATTGAAGTTGAAATTGAAAAATTGAAATTGAAGGGTTGATATTGAAATTGACGTTGAAATTGAAAAATTGAAATTGAAGAGATGAAATTGAAAAATTGAAGTTGAAATTGAAAAACTGACGTTGAAATTGAAGAGTTGAAATTAACGATGTGAAATTGAAAGAATTGAAATTGAAATGGAAGAGTAGAAATTGAAGTTGCAATGGAAAAGTTGAAATTGAAGTTGAAATGGAAGAGTACAAATTGTACTTGAATATTGCAAACTTTCCGAAATTTCGGGTACCCGTGCACCCCTAATAAATAGGTGTAAAAGGTACATTATGTTCAACCTATTAAACATATCAAGAAAGAAAATAAACTACCGCTTCGGAAATGTTTCATCAATTGATTTCGTTTCTCGTTGGAATCTGAATAAAAGTAGCTATTATCGCTGTTGGCCAGCAGATTACAAATGTCTGTAAAGCGACAGCAACAAAGCGAGTGCAAAAGGTTCAATCGAGGTTGGGAAGTAACAACGACATAATTCAGGCTGTAAAGGGTTAATGGAACAATCCTGTTATCCGAAGAACGATCAACGAATCGTATGACATGTTTGTGGAAATAAGACTCCCAGGTTCCGAGCAATTTCACGTTCACGAAGAATCGCTTTGTAGCGCATCGCGTCGCATGCACCGACTCGTGGAGAACGAGTATCGATCCGATAAACTTCGGAAGACCTGGGCTAATGAAGATCGAAGTACGAGCGTCCTCGTCGCGTCGTTTCTAAGTGGCTCGTCGACGCCCCAAAGAAATGTTCTGATTCGAAGAACGCGGAAGTTCTTTGCATCTCGGGCCTCGTCGTCGTTATCGCCGGCTCGGATGCACCCAGCCATCCGAGTGACGTCACCACCAATACACTGACGCGGACTCGTCGTACACTAGTGCGCACATGCACACGGGCTACGTTCAACTGCAACGCGCACACCACCGACATAATACGTCACGCGAGGAGCGTTCAACAACCGCTAGAACCTGAATCGTCCCGTCTTCCTTTTTCTTCCGTGTTCGCCAGTTTCTCAAGTTCATCCGCGAGTTCAAACGCGACACACCTCTCCCGACGGCCCGGCCGACGGGCTATTGTCAACGGAACTTTCGAATCATCGATAAATCAGCCCCTCGTGCAACTAGAACCCACCGCGCATCAACGTTTCCCAGGCCACTGTCGTCGACAAATCAATTCCGAAAACGTAGACGATTATCTAAATTATTCGAAATCCATTTTTGACACTGTGTCTCTTTTTAGATAGATCAAGTCCATTTGCTCCTTACTTGTAGAATTTTTTATTAATTTAATCATTAATTTTTAAGTTACTTTATTAGAAAAATGGGTAGGTGCAATTTAAAACAGTGAAAATTTCAGGTGAGCAGAGGTGGAGATGGTGTGTTAGATTTTTTATAGAATAAAGATATACTATTTTGCCCAGAGGTCCAAGTCTGCGAGGGCACACGTCGTATTGGCATACACCCCCAGAAAGGGCATCGGAATCTCGAGCCGAAAAGGCACACCACGGACCTAAAGGACTGTGCATGATTCTGAGGGGGTGAGCCAGATGACGGAAGGGGTATCAACTGGTCCGCCATCTTGTTTGGTTAAAACTGTGGTGCGCTGTACAGACGACTTTAAATACTAGTTGCACCGGTACCACGTGGCGGTAGTGTTTTGTGAAGAATGTATCGTGGCGTCGCGTCGTTTAGTAAATCAATTTATAAAAATTCCATTAACACATCGAAAATTTATCCATTCCTTACAAAAACACATCCTTCATAATAATTAGACTGCGGATCTTTATGCAAAATAAAGATGTTCCGCATCATTTCTGGGGCGGGGGGGGGGGGGGGGGGGAGCCAGGAGTCAAATAAAAATTCATTTCATCCCTCAATGGCGGTTTTACATTGAAAACAACGTAACACCATTGTTAGATTTTTCTAATAATTGA
Source organism: Lasioglossum baleicum (assembly GCF_051020765.1). Lineage (NCBI taxonomy): Eukaryota > Metazoa > Arthropoda > Insecta > Hymenoptera > Halictidae > Lasioglossum > Lasioglossum baleicum. The sequence goes on from NC_134945.1 coordinate 5,899,082, forward strand.
ATGTTCTACATTTCACCTAGCTAATTTCTCCACAAATGCATAAACATCCGCAGTCTGATAAGAATAAATACGTAGAAACAAAATTGTTATACAAGTCACGATTGACTTGGAATATACGCGATTCGATTGTACATTTTAAACGTTGCCGCGAAGTTATATAAATGGCAGCATTAGTTTAACCACTCAGGATGGTGGCAGTCAAAAATCCCCCCTCCCTCCGCTCACAGAAGCACCCCTCTCACCGATAAATCTACTTTACGCTCGGTCCTTTAGGTCCGCGAGGAACACACGCGGTGCCACGATGTCCCGAGGTAGGCCCTTGCGTCGCGAAAGAGATGGAACGATGAAACGCGAAGCGGGAAAAAGGGGCAAACACGCGGCGACGTCAGCTGCCAGCTGAATCGCTATCGGGATCGCGGTTGTACAGCTCGGAGGAAGCCGAGAGAGAAGTTCGAGTCCGACGAAGAGGTCGAAGCGGAGGGTGATCGACCGAACGTGGCTGACGCGCGACGAAGAGGGCCGGAGAAGCAAGGAGAAAGAGAGAGAGAGAGAGAGAGAGAGAGAGAGTGCGAGGGGAGAGGAGGAATGAACGACACAATGGGAGGGAGGAGAGATAGAGAGAGAGGGAGAGAGACGACAACAGGAAGAGTATGCGCGCGCCATCGGTAGCACACGATGCACTTTCTGGTAAGCGTGTGCGAGCGTGGAGCACACGCTGCGCCGAGATGACTGGCTCCTTATCAACGGGCGCAAATACTGCCGGACGCGCCGCCGGCTCGTGAGAAGTAACGCGATTATCGTTGCCAGATTCACGGCGGCTGCGTTCAGTCCGATCGTCGGCGCTTCCTTCCGTCTAGCTCTAGGAAGACGACCCCGTCCACTTTTCAGACATTCGGCAAACCGGAGTCGGGCGCATCGCTTCGTGGCCCGCACCGGGCCCGACTCCGACTCCGACTCCGAGACTCCGACTTCGCGTCGACGCCGGGATTGAACGAAACCGGCGTCAATGACCTCCGGCGCGCGGTGCTTCCTCCGCGAGCTGCTAGACACTCGGATTTTCGGAGTGTATTTTTATATTCGGAGACCGGGGGTGGGCAACCGCGTGGGAACGTTGACTTCCCGGCCCGGGGGGGACTTTCAAGTCCGATCGAGAAGGGTAGCGTAGACACGGGCCGATTTTTCTCGCGGGACACGAACAAATCTGTGAGAGAGCCGCCGGCCTGCCTCTCGATAGCAGATATCGTTCGCTTCTCACGCACTCGTCAAATGATTCAGTGTCAATGATCCCAGAAAGAAGGCGCGTTGCGACACGCGGTAGTCTCGCGACGCGGCGCGTCGCTCGAGTGTCCAGATAGAGCCCGTCTACAAATTTTGCAGACGCTGCTCTCGCTGGCTGATTTTAGATCACTCCGCCGATAAATGTTATTTTGAACCGTCTATTGCAGGAGGAAGCACTCGGATAAGTAGCATCCGATGTTAGACGACGACGAGAGAGAGGCTGGATTCTTATCGAATACTTGCAAACGATGGCTCGTCAGCGGCCAGACGATTATCGAACAGCCTACCTGCACGATTAGGATATTTCAAAATCTTGCGCATACAATCGAACCAATCTATTCCCTCCAGCCTCGGCTTTATCAATATCCCCGGCTAAATAGCATTCCTTCTACATCCGTACATCTTGCTAGATTTCATTTAATTAATTCATTTCATTCGCTTGCTACCTCTAATTTTGTCGGAACAAATTTTGAACGGAGCTTTGATATTTATGTCTCTCCATTAGCGCAACTCGGGAAATTAAATGTACCTGAACATTGATTACCCTGAACTAAATTTTAAATTTGTCTTCAATCTTCATTTCATTAGCATAATACTCTTTTAAGAAACGTAACTGATACATCGGAGTCCTTAGAGACCCCAAATAGAGTGAATTGTATATTTCTGGTACTAGACTTTGCATTTTTATAAACAATGAAAACATTGAAAATCAAACTTGCATTATGTTATTAATTGGAAACTCAATTTACTGAGACTCAAGGGACTGACCCCAGTATATCGGTTAAAAGTTACATGAATTATTTAAGTTTAAATATAAAAATGTGCATAAGCAAAAGACTTGCACATTTTATTGGGAAACATATTTCCAATGTTCTATGAGTTAGTATATATTGTATCATGAACTCGATGTATTTATTTTGATATTCACTTCCTCGAGTTAAATACGGCGTGGCCCGTTCTGGGCAGAACGCGACGCCGCGCCGGGGACGCGACGTCCTGCTTTTCGGCCGGTGCCTATCAGACGCGGCTTTTTATCTGACGGCAGAAAGCTGGAAACCAGGCGAGTGTTCATTAAAAAAGTTTACAACCACTCACGGAAACGAACGGACGAAACAAACTCTAGAACACTCGAATGTGCATACGTACACATTCCTCTGCACGCCGCGCCGCGCCGCGCCGGGGACACTTCAAAGACAATTCGTCTTTCAACCGCAATCGCGCGTATAAAATACTTTGACGAGATTTATGTATTCGAATCGGTAGAGTGGAGGAGAGCCGATTGCTGAAGAAACAGCTAACGAGCCCGGCTTACTTCGCCGCTGCGCCGCGCCGCGCCGGTCGGAAAATCTTATCTAAGCTCTTGTTGAATAAATTCTTTTCGATATTAATATGAGTGAAGTTGAACTATTTTCGTCCGTTTACTTATACACAGGGTGCCCCACTTCCGATAGTCGGATGATAAAATGTTTCGGAAAAAAATGGATTAGTTTTGAGTCGGCTACAAAATTCAAAAAAGAAATTTATTCATGGACCTGCGTTTCAGATCAGCTTCATTTCTTTTATGTATTCTTTAGTACATAATTATGACCTTGATATGACCTTAACAGCAAGGCAGGCTCGAGTTGTTGAAATTGGTCAAGATCTCTCGCAATTGATAATTTTAAATAATAATATTGTTCCAAACATTTCTTTATCCGGCTACCCGAAGTGCCCGAGAAATAGCTGTTACCTCCTTGGAAGCAAAATTGGAACGCGGACAGATACGAACGATGCTACGATGATTGCATCGATTACAGTTATATCGTGAAATGTTAGGATACATTTTATTACACGAGTTTCGAAGTTTAATAACACCAAAATTACCGGACACGGTTATAACAAGGCTGTTTATAGCGTGAACGTTACAACGTAAAATGCAAAACGGGGGCACAAAAAGTTTCGTAATTAACTTGGAGCACGGAGTTAATTCGTTCTGTTCATTCTAGAAAACGGAAAAAGAGGATATTGATGAAACATTATCACATATTCATACCGGGGATATTAAAACACGCAGGGATAAACAACCGAAAATTCATATCTCGAGTCTAGATGAATTTATTCAACAACTTATCATTTTTCGAAGTAACTTCGTTCAGATGAATTTAAGTAATTTGTCGCTCGAAGTAACTTTTTCCTTCGGGAAAATGTTCCCGGCGGCTTTGTTGAGGTGATATTAACGAAAAACACGGACCAATCGGAGCGCGGCCACTGGAAGTGACTGATTGGTCCGCGTTTTTCGTTAACAACTCCTTAAAGAACATTTTCGCAAAGGAAAAAGTTACTTAAAGATACTCGGGAGTCATCCCTTTCAAGGAAGTACCACATTTTTTGGGACACCCTGCTTCGATTCTGTATTTCGAGAGATTTACGTTGTTTATAAATACATGGGTATTTTATTCTGATTATTTAGACCTGCGCCATGTTTGCATTGAACGGCTCTCAATTATAATATTATGTATTACTGGCATTTCGATTTTTCGGGGAACAAAAGGCCGCGTTGATTTTGCAACAGGACCGCCAACCAAGCAGGAGACTAAAAGCTACCTGCTCACGCGTTGAAGATCGAAGCTAGATGACTGCGCACGAATGTCGTTAACGTGTCTAAGACAGGCTGTGGCTCGGTCCGATAAGGTGCAGCAACGCGGTAAGAGGCCCGACCGCGTCGAGGAGGGAGAGAGAGAGAGAGAGAGAGACAAAGACGGAGTGGGAGAGTAAGAGAAAGGGAGAGAGAGAGAGGAAAGGAGCGGTCTGCGGGGGTGTTGGGACGCAGAGGAGGCTCGGGTCGAGAGGAGGACTGGACAGCCTCCGATAAAGGGTCGTGCACCCCGAGGCGGCACGCGTGGCCGCCACTATCCCCGTGCATCTGATTTGCCGCAAACCGCGGACGAACACAGCAAATCGTACGTTTCCGAGTGACTTCGTCATGGCAATGCGACCAACATGAATCTCCAGAATTGATCAGTCTGAACGGGACAACCGAAACGGTCGCGCTCGACGCGACATACCGACGATCATCGATCACGATGCACCTTTGACTCCTATTTCATGGGATTACTGTTTGCAGAGGGCCGCACGGACTGCTACGTTGCTTCGATTCGATTTTCCCAATGTCTTATCTGTATTTTTGTTGATCGATTCCCGAGGAAACAAAATCAAATGTTTATTGGTTTATTGGCCAGTGGGAGGGGCGGCAAAATCCAGGGGCGAAAAATTTTTGGACAAATAAGGCACGAGTCGCAACGATAACTAATTTAAAAATAAAAACGACATGTTTGAATGAGCCTGAATGAGGAAGGAGTTGGCTCTTCCAGGGCGTGTAGAGGTAGAAGTATAAGTCCGCTACTGTTGATGACGTCACGGGTGAACGTGCTTGCTAATAGTGAGGTGACTTTTCAACCTTCGGTCACTCGTACTTCATTTTTGCACACTTACAAAGTCCCATTTCGTCTTTTACTTTATTATTTACTTTGTTGTTGTTGTTGTTGTTGTTGTTCATTGTCACTCACTGTAACCCTTTGCACTACGATTTGTTTTACAACTACATTGATTAAAACTTCTCTGTCGTTTATAATATAAATGGCTACGTATTAACAAAAACGAGATTGAATTTTGTTTCAGTTGAAGGAAATTAATAATAGTCATTACCTTATTAGAAATGGCTCTATACGTTCTAGAAAATGTTTAGTTTTGAACATGCAATGACTCCACACGACTAATTAATTAGAAAATTGCAGATGATCGACGGAAGCACGAAATATTGTAGTTGACAGCTCTTGTTATCTCATTTCTGTCGAGTTTCACCTGTGACGAGAGTCTGAACTGGCGCGTTCGCGGGCTTTGTGTTTACATACTCTATCGTTGAAGAGAGCTAATCTTCCGAGTGAGAGAGAGAGAGAGAGCTCCTCGCAATTGTTGGGTGACTTAACGTGATAATAGACGCGGGAACAAAGAAATTACATTTTCCTATCTTTGTTGATTTCTTTGCACTGTCGGTGGGGTTTGTTGGCTTGACACTAGCGACGATTATCGTTCTATTTTCGCGGATCTTTTCTTTCAACTATCACTTCGCCAACTGCGAAATGTAAGGAATCTCTGGTCGAAAAAAAGAAAGTCTTCGTCGTAACTTTTACCGTAGTAAAGCCTTTAAAGTGCTCTAGCTTCTGAAATAGTTTGAATCGTATAGTCCAATATTAAAAAGATTATCGCGTTTTTTTAGAGCGTCCGAATATTAATGGGAGTCACTGTAGCTCTCCGAGTGCACAGGGTTACCATCATTTGACAACAACGTCAACCGTTAATTAGATTTATTCGGTAACCTTCCGTAATTGACGAAGCATTTACTAATTAGTTGCCCACACGGGCTGACGTCAGCCATACCGATTACCGATGCGTATCGAGAAGCCTAAGGTAATGTAACTCTCCTCGCCACCTTGAGGAACGATCAAGAAAACGAAAGCTCGAATCAGTAATATGCACTCACCATCTCTGGACATGCCGAGGCGTAGGCACTTTTGCAACCGACAGTACTGACACCGGTTTCTGTTTACACGGTCGACCACGCAATTCTTGGCCCGTGGACATTGATAGTTAACGACCGACGACTGGGACCGCCTGAAGAAGCCTTTGCAGCCCTCGCAGGTGATCACGCCATAATGGACGCCGCTGCTCTTGTCGCCGCACACCTTGCACGGGATTATTTCGATCTGGGCTGAAAACACACACAAGCAAATTGTCTTTTAGTCAAGTTGATCCAGCCCCAACTCGACGATCTTAATGCTCTACGCTACAAACGTCTCCGGTATGTCCTTATACGAGTCTCAGGACAACGGTCTTTGCTGATATCAAATCATAAGCGCAACATCGCTAATTTCAAGATTCAATTGAAGAAACTGGACGATGTTGTAATTGTTGCTCTACAAAATCGAGAGATCGAAAATGGATTTCGAAATGGAAATCGCAGATATTGTGACATTGGAATAATTCGCTGAAATAGTCACACCAGTTCAAATAAAACAATTGTCTTTAGGTGCGAATAGCAAACAAAATGTTTCTGAAATATATTTTGCTAATGTTTTCTAACTGAAAACGAAAGTCGTGACTAAATTGTAGATTACGATATTGTTTCTAGCGTTTAAACGTGATTATATTGAACGAATCATCTTCGCAAAAACCCGTGGCATCGTTTCGCGATAGCGGGGCCTATCAAAAAGATGCATAGCCTGGCACCTTGCTTCTGCCTCGTCAAAGTTCATCACACCATTGGTCGTTCTCGCAAAGTATATTTACGGATAACCTTTCGATCGGAAAAGAATACTAGCCCGCGAGTACCATTGCGATGCAATCGCGGCTGCGCTGCGTTTCAATGCACCATGAACGGTCTGTTAGGGCTTCGCCAGAGATTTCGTATCACGGTAATGGGGTGCGATAACGGGCCGATAAATTCGTTGCGGTTTACACTGTGAAATTAAGTCGAAAAGAGATGTATGGCGGTGCATAGATACCATCGAATAGAAAGACCCCTTTCATTAGCTCTCCCTGTATTTTTCAATAGCGTATTGTCATTCAAGGATCCCACAAAAGAATATTCTTCGAACAGAGAAACTCTAATTCAAATTGGTTAGTTAAACATTGTTCAAATCTTCCTGTTTTTTTTTTTGTTCTTTAACCCCTTGCCGTATTTTAACGAGTCACACTCGTCATCAAGATTTTAAACGAAGTCTAACAAACAAAATTGACGAAGACAATTTTTATTTTGCATAAAGATCCGCAGTCTAGTTATCAGCATAAAATAGTACTTAGTAGCAGATAGAAAAGTGATGCGTTGCGCATGACTAAGGTTAAATATGAAATGATATACATATGTATAATACGTATATGTGGCAGGTGTAACTGTGTAACTCGTCTCGAGTACCTCGTATAGAATTGACTTGGAATCTACGATCCTCCGAAAGGTTCTCCGGACTCGGAGTTTGCACGGACACCCTCGTTCTCGATGTTTCCGGTGGTTGAGGGCTGGTGCTGTCCGCCCCCCAACTTGGACCACCGAACGTTGAGAGACTTGCCTCCATTTACGTTCCACACTCGCGTGTTTCATTTAAAAACTACACTAATAACTCGGACGTGAACACATTACGGTGGTTTACTATATTTCAGGTGGGCAGAACTTCGTCTAGCGGTCGGGTCGCACTATTCACATATGTATCGCACTGTAGACTTATCTTACTTTATATACGGATCATTAAAATGTAATATCGTTTCAACGTGTTCACTGGATGGGAAGAAGATCGAGCGGGACTTTGAAAGACGTCCGATATCGATCGGCGGATCTTGTTTCAAGCAGACCGCCGTCGGTGCTCGACTTTGAAACGGTTTTGCACCGTGCCCCGGGATAGAGACGGGACAGAATGTTCCCCGGAGACACGCGGGCAGTTTTTCTTCCGCGGTCTGAAGAGGATCGTTTGTCCAGGAACGTGACCGTTTCCCCCTGGATCGATGGAGCCGCATGGGCGCTGGATTGCTCGGAGTCTGTTTTCGTAAATACTTCGGAGAGGAGACTGCTCGAAACTTCTGTAAAGAGAAATCGTCTTCGTGTCGGAGGGCTGCGCGCTTCCGGCTAACCGCACGCGATCGTTCTACCGTCGCGGCGCGGCGCGGCGCGGCGGATCCATACGATCGCTGCGGGAGTCGCTAATCGCGCGGGAATGTTATCGAACGGACCAGCGACGAGGAACCAGCTATTCGGGATTAAAAGTATTAATTCCGCAGCTCCCGAAAGTAATTTCCAGGGGCGAGCCTATTTATACGCCCTATAACCTGGATTTCGACCAAGAATACACCCCGATCTCCTCCCGAAGCAACCCTAAATCAATCCGGCCTTCTGTCGCGCACGGCATCATCGGCGGAAAGCACGCGACAAATTTTGTATTCGACCTGGGACCACCCCGGCGCTCGTCGATCACACTTCCTCCTCGGCCTGGATAGCAGCCTGGCCGCGCGATAGCAATCGAAATAATCTACGGTGTAGGGAGTCTGAACGCGAAACGTTCGGGAACGCATGAAAATGAACACGGCGCGGCGCGTCGTCGTCGGTGACGACACGGAGATACCGATAGAGGAAGAAAAATGAAAAACAATTCGAGAAGAAGACTCGGAGAAAGGAGAGAAAGAGAAGAAATGCGGCTGCTGCTGCAGTGACTCCCGTGTTGCCCTCTATTTTCGTTCTCAGCTCTCGGTAACGTGGTGCGTCTACATATATCGCGCTGCGAGGGCGCTAAAGCAAAAGAGAGAGGCAAGAGGGGCCAGCAGAGTTGGAGAGAGAGAGAGAGAGAGAGATTCAGTCTGCCAAACGGAGAAAGACGAGCAGAGAGAGAGAAAGGGAGAGGAAGAGGAGGCGCGCTTCGCGTGTGTGCATCGGCCGTACAGGCCGGCGACTACTGTATTGGAGCGAGGAGGATTCGGTGCGCGGCTCGGCTCTCTGTATATTGTGCTTCTCTCGTCCGACAACTCTAGCGCCACGAGTAGCGTCGAGGCGCTTGCACCATACGGTCGAACATTACATAACCGAGAACGATGAACCCAGAGTACAGTCACCCGACACGCTCGCATCTTTGACGTGCGTCATGCCGTTGCCTCGAGGAGAGTGCAGCGTCGGCCACTATACCCGGAACTCCCGAAATCGAAGTCGCTTTGTGCCCCGCGGCGGTTCTCGCTTTGTCCGACGCGACGCGACGGTGCACCGTTGCCGCGTGTTTTACTTGGTCGGTGCGCGCCTACACACCTACACAGGCACGCATACTTTGCCGCCGCCCCGACAAAGCGACACCGTTTGCTAAATCGCGGAAACAGAGGTTCTCGATGTTCGATCCCGTCCGTCCGTCCGTTCGCAAAAGCCCCCAGACCCCCCTTGGACATCGTCCAAACTCGTCGACAGAGTCGTACCAGAGGAGAACGGCCCGGCCGATCCCGCTGTACAAACCTCACGACGAGTTTTTCCCTCCGCTCGGCCGTGACTAGACGTAGTTTCGGACGCTATCGCTCGATCGACAAACGTTCCCAACACACGGCGAAACGATGCCCGGAGATTAGGCCGCCGCGCAGTTATCGGAATCAGTCGGCTGGATCGCGAAACGCGTCTCGGGGCCTCGGTTCGAGTGACTAGCGTCTAATTCCCCGGGACGGAAATAGATAAACGCTCGCGAATTATTTTGCTAAATGTCAGGTCCCTCTCTGTTCAAACGATCTTTTGTAGACGTATTGAAATGTCGTCTCGAGACGATGAGCGAGGAGCGTACACGCACCGACAACAAGCCAGGGGCAACGCCGAGGGGCAACCGACGACGCGACGTCACAAAAAGAAAACGCGACTAGCAACGGAGGAGACGCTATCTAGCGTGTTATCCCGCCTCGAGAGCCGGCCACGCTGCTCCCCGGAGCAATCCGATGTACAATTTTCATACAGATTAGAACAGACTGGAAAGGAGAGCCCGGCTATAAATCAGCGATACTTTGTCGCATTGTTTCTTATCGACTCTTTGCTCGAGTTCGATGCTGGAAGAGATTCTGGCCGGAGGATAAATAAACAGAGCCAGGCAGCGGGAAGATACTACCTACAAACCCTCGACCGAGTCGAAACCAGTTGCCCCTAACCACAGATTTTCCACAGGCCGAAATTTTCAATGGAGTAGAGGAGAGAGCGAATGCGAAGAGGCAAATGGCGTAACCGTCGCGCATCCGGAACTGTCGAACCCGAAACGACCCGGCGAAGCTTGCTCGAAGTAGCCGGCTGAAAATTTTCGAATGCGAATCTGCGAACAGCATGGCGCGCGCTTAATACATCCGGAAATAACGAAATCTGAACTACTTCCTTGTACTGTACACGCACACATGCACGCATTCCCTCTCTGTCTCTCGCCTCGGACCGCCGCTTCCATTCGAGATAACTCCGAGGGAGAAGAGGACTTTAAAGCGACGGACGGAGAACGAAACCGACGCGTCGTGAGATTTTATGGCGGAAATGAAAGAGAATCAGACCACGTGAAGTGCTGCGGCTGAAGAAGCCGTGATATATGTCTGTCAACAGCCTGACTTAAAACTTTCTAATTTCGGAGACTTCGACGCTGCCGAAACTCGAGACGGGGAGCTCTCGTGAAACGAAACTGGCATTCCCATCCGTGAAAATTTAGACAGATAGCACGATACAGCAGAATTAAAAGTTTCGGCAGATCGGTTGGTCCGATAACTGTCCAGCAGCGGTTACTATCTAAGAAACGGCTTCGATCTGCTAATTAGAATTGCTCACCTTTGCCCGAAGCTTCTCACGATCGACTTATAAGCTAGGCCCACTCGAAAAGCAACGGTTGTTAAGAACGCGGAAAGGTTCCATGGATTCGCAGAATTCAGTAGAAAGTAGCGTTGGCTGCTAGAGATAGACGCGATCTCGCGCGACGCGTCTGCATAAAAATTGGGCACGCAAGTGGCTTCGGATGCCAATGGCACGGCGCGGAATACCAATCGAGAGAAACTCAGCGACTGCGATAAAGTGAAATAAGAAACGTGTCGCGGGACGTAATACCCAATTGTCAAAGCATGGCTGGTGTACGCAGCCGTCCGGTCTCGCATCATCTGTCGGTTAATGTCGACGGAGGAACCAAGCGTCTTCCCGGCGTCACCTATTACGCAGTCTGTCAACTTTCGAGCACGGGCCCGCTAATGGGTTTCGCAATATCCTCCTAGTCGAAAGATCTCGTGGCCGGCAGGAGCCAAGCTGGATCCTTCCGCGGATGTGATCGTTCGCGCTCTCTTTCTTTGGGAGGATAAGCATTTTTCCGTCGACCGAGAAACGTTAACTCGCGAGTTCGTTTACGGTGGACGAGTGGCGAGAGAAGAGAGTCCTCGTTGATTCGGGGCGCAGGGTGCCCGATGGGACCAGGTCGCGGACGGTTCACAAATAGCCGATGGTTTTCATCGCGACAACAGAAGTTCTTGCTCGCTGGGAGCTCTCGGCGCGCGTGCACACGCGAATCGAGTCGCGGAACGACCGCGCAAGCGCCGCATGTAAAACAAAATGTACACGTACAGGCGTGCACACGGATGAATGCAGGCGCGCAGCGGCGTGTACACGGGTGCACAGAGAGAGAGAGAGAGAGAGAGAGAGAGAGAGAGAGAGAGACACGCACGAAGCAGCAGACACACGTACACATAGACACAGAGAGACGGGAAGAGGTCGCGTGTTTTCCACCTGGAGCCTTTCCAGCTACGATGATCACTTTGTTGGCTGCACTTAACACGCACGAACGACACACGGAATACGGTACCGGACTGCGGAGCTGGCTCGCGCATTTGGTAACGCGTTCACAGGCACCGTGGCCTCTCCACTGTTCATCCTCGGCTGGTTTCGGTGGACCAAGCGGTGTTCTGGTCCCGACTGTCGACGACGCGGATCACCGCGGGCCGCGACGAATTTCGAGGCGAGAGCGAGGCTCGACGTTGCTCGAAGAGAGGTGACAACGAGTCGACTGCTCGAACAACAGCAGCCTTCGGAGACGGAGAAAGGGGAGAAAGGAGAATGGACAAGCTCGGAGAAAGAAACGAAGAGGGCCAAACGAGGAAAATGCTGGTACACGCGCGCCGGAGAAACGACGGAGGCGAACGTACTCCTCGGCTGAGCCAGACCACTGGCGTGCACGCACGTACGCGCGCGCACGCACGCACGCACGCACGCACGCACACGTGTAGGCCCGCACACGCGCGCACTCGCCAAGCCACGATGACTCCACGTTTCCTTCCTCCGCGGCAATTTCGGGAGTCTCTCGCGCACACACACGCACACTTGGATAGGTGGATCCGATCGAGTGTCCGGGACGCAGCTAGCCGACGACACGCGCTACACCTTCCCACTACGAGAGCGCGTCACGCGATCACGCTTCCTGCTCGGACCCGATCGGGAAAACTCGCGGAAACTCCGCGCGGCATGAATATTTCGGGGGTTTAACGAACCTTTCTCCCGGTTCGAACGCGAGTCATCGGGAAAGAAAAGAGAGACGGATAAGGAAAAGAAGGAGCGAGCGAGCGAGCGAGCGAGAGAGATAACGGCGAGCAACGCGCGTGGACGGAGGAGGAAGGAAAAGAAACAAAGAAAAGGGGGGGATAGCGATATAACGACAGAGATAGAAAAGATAGAGGGGGAAAGAGCGGGACTACCGAGGAAAAAACGAAGCGAAGCCAGATAGTCGAGGAAGAGAGAAAGAGACGGAATAACGGAAACAGAAAAAGGGAGGTCGAGAGCGAGAGGGACGGAGAAGGAATGCTAGATGGGAGTGAAACGGAGAGAGAGGTGTTTTTCGGGGACCGGCGTTAGCGGGTTGGCATCTCACAATATGTCAGAACTCCCAGCTCCCTCCTTCCTCCCCCCTCATCATAGAATGACGCTCGTCGGGTCACTGAACTGTGCGCGCCTCCGCCGATGATGGCCGAGTGCCTCACCCTTCGCTCTCCCCCCACCCCGGTCGTGCTGTCGGCGCCCCCTCCACCCTCGCAGTCCGAGCACCGCCGAGCTCCGCCGAGCGGGTACGAGGCGGCCCGACCGACCGAGCCAAGCGGTTATCGCTCGCTGCGCGGCTTCGACCAGCCACGGAAACGGCCGAACGAGATCACGAGCGAGTTTCGGCGCGCTTTCCGATCCGGTCTCGCGCGAGACGCCTCGCCACGCCACCACCAATGCCGCTTTAACTTTATTAGTGCGGCTCGTTAAGGGCACCGGCTCCTAAATACACGTGCGTATCGTGTTTCCCCCTCGGCGATGTTCGGAAACCGCGGGTCCCGGAAAGTTTGTCTTTCGGGGATGACCGTCCTCGCCGACGCCACCGCCTCGACTAATTAAAGAACCGTGCGGCACGGTTTCCCGTTTGTTGCCGCTCCGTTTACGACTACAACTTTGATTGAGCAGGGAAAGCCGCGAGCTCTGAAACACGGATAATGGAATTAGAGATGTCGCTTGACACGAGTGGATTTTTACGAGCAGTTTCTTTTTCAATGAACGACCGTCAGCCGGCGGCGGCGGCTTTATTATTGGTACAATTTCATGGAGTCGGAGATATATCAGTTTTATGGGCATGATTCCACGTTTATCGAGTTATCTCGAGGGAACGTGTCACTTCGGAAGATTCTATATTTATTGCTCGACGGTAACCGGATACTTTGAGGAATCGTAAACTCGGGATTCTTACGGTACGCGTTGATTCCCGCCGTACACGAGTATGCGGAAATACAAAAGTTTTCGCAGCTTTCGTGTCCCGCATCGCGTTGCGTAGACGCGTCGCGTCGCGTCGCGCAATCTTCGTTTCGCAATTCTTTTTTTTTCAATTGGACTATTGCATCTCGAGTCCGCGCGCGCGATTGCTACACAGCGCGTAACAATCGGTTTTCATTTATATTCAGTGTTAATGCGATTCTGCGATCGGTGCGCGCTTTAGGCATTTGTGCCAAGGTCACTTTCGTTTTTGTCCCGCGTATAATGCACTTAATGCAACAACCCGTGCTCGGCGCTCGTTGAAGGGATTTTGATAGATCTATCAGAGCCGCCGCCGTCTGTGATATTGAGCTCGCAATCGTTACCACCGGCGCGGCGCGGCGCGGCGTTTCGGTGACTCAACCGGAGACAATCGCGTGTTCCCATCCGAAGCGAATCAATTAAACGACGAAATGTACGTAACATTCCTGTTTGTTCTTAGACTCCCTATTGACATTATCATCACGCAACGCGTCGATGTCCTTCGTCCTCTCCCTCTCGCCTAACTCGCTCGCGCACATGTATTCTCCAGAAACCTCACCCTCTCCGCATACTACTCCACTTGGCCCTCCCAGCATGAATTTTCAAGCTATCGTCTCTCTCTCTCCTACGCGAACCCCTCTTGTTTTTAGACGCGTTCCGTCTTTATCCATGTTTTCCGAGTTTCTCCGTCTCTTTCTCACCCCCTGGTTTCCCCCGGCAGGCCACCTATTTCCAAATAACTCCTTTAGAGGTTCGTTCTTTCTCTCGGACACGCGCGCGCCTCTCCCCACCGTCGTCCTCGCTCTCCCCACCCCTCGGGACTTGGCTCCCTCCATCCTCGTCTCTCCGTAGGCTCTCCGCGCGCCCCACCGTGTTATTGTCTGCCGCTGCGGCCGCAGGCATCGCTTCCTCTCACTTCAAGCCGTTCCCTCGGTCGCGTCCTCCCCCTCTTCCCATGTCCCTTTCGCTCCTTCTCTCATTTATTGCATAACCGTGCACGAGGTTGCCAACCTGCACCGCGTAATACTCTATAAATACGTTTCGCAAATAAATAATCGCCCCGGCGATATGTCTCCTCGCGTCGTTCTCCAGTGGTTCGCGCGTCGACTGCGACAACGCCGCCGTTGCCGCGCGCAGGAATTTACACGATGAAATGGCCCGATAGCTGGACACCGATAAGCGGCACACCGCGATAAGCGGCCCTGCGAGAATGCGCGTTCACTTATGCACGTACCCGGCGCGGAGCCCGAGATGCGTGCACGCGCGCCCGACGAAGTTACTCGTCGACCGAGCTGTTTTCCAAGAGACGCCGAGCCTGATCGATTTTCTGCCGTTGTGTAATTTAGTTTTTCGGCCCGGTGTTTCCTTCTCTCGGCGCCCTCTAATGAGACACCGATTCATAATAATAACGTCGCGTCGTCATTATGCAGAACATTCTCGCAGGGAAGCAGAGAGCTTAAAAAAGAATGGGACGAGAGTACGATAAAATAATTTGCGTGATTAACTAATTAGCAGATGAACGAGCTGAAACGAGCACCGAGGACAACGCAACGCGCTGTAAGGGCAACCCAGTTAGCCGTACACCCTAAAAGCATCATTGTTTTTGCTAGTGTACGACATGTTGAAGACTTCCGACTTCTCTCCTTGTATTTCGACGGAGCTCCTCGTGCGATTTGAAGTCTTGGAAAAATAAAAAACACTTGTTTTGTGGCGTCAACGCGAATGCCACGAATTATTCATACGTGATATTGATATCTTCTCGCGAAGCACAGTTTGGGAGACCCTGTCTCGGAGGATAGGCACCGAGGTTACGAGAAGTGATAGCCAGGCGCATTTTTAAGGGGCAGCATGGACGTGTGTTCGGGAGATCGTTACCTGCCGAAAAGTTCCGCTTGAAAGGCCGCGGGTTACATAACGGGAATCTTCAAGTCCCTGTTTGCAATGCAAACTTGTTTCGGTTTCGTTCCTTT
Source organism: Lasioglossum baleicum (assembly GCF_051020765.1). Taxonomy (NCBI): domain Eukaryota; kingdom Metazoa; phylum Arthropoda; class Insecta; order Hymenoptera; family Halictidae; genus Lasioglossum; species Lasioglossum baleicum. The sequence goes on from NC_134945.1 coordinate 5,914,637, forward strand.
TACTCCGCGGAGGCAGGCGCTACGGGAGGGTAATTCGGCGTAGCTGTCGGCGCAGAGGAGGAACACGGCGCGCCTTTTAGTGGTGCTGCTCGATGCCCGTTTATGTACCGGTCGAAGGCCGTGCCATAAATGGTGAAAAATCGGCGGACCCAGCCGCCGCCGCGCCGCGAGTGAACTCGGAATCGCGAAGGATGAGTCGCGAGCCAATCCCGAGCACGCTGCTGATCAGCTGTCGGGTAAATTTACACCAGGTGAATCAGAAACTGTTCCCCGTAAGACACGGCGGAGGATTTTTCTTGCGCCGGCGAGGCACGAGAATGTCGAAACGTTGCCTTCGATCGGCCGTAACTCCGCAGAGAGCCCGGCACAAATTACCCGGGGTCAAGTTGATGTTTATTTCCACGACACTTAGGGACTCGCCGCGAAGTTTGTTGTCCCCTCGCGGCCCCGCCAGCTGATGTCGGACATCCTAGCTAGGAAACAACCGAGTGACACCGCTAATTCGTCCTGTCGCGATACGCTCCAGCGGAGAGCCAATCGTCCGAGCCGTGCCAGCCCGGCGACAGGACAATTCCTTTACCGCGAATCGTTTGGGGATCCTTAAACGTTATATTGTAAACGACTTTGTTTACATTAAAAGCAACATTACGACATCCTTTAATTTTTCAAATCGTTTACCGTCTTATACAATTTCGCTCAACCAATTTCTTCATAAATGCGACGTGAACTTGTGGGACGACCTAATACATTCGATGGCAAGACTAAGCTGCTGTTATTCCCAGGTCGCGACACGCCGCAGCCAATTTGCATACTATAATTGCTGGAAACAATCGGTAACGTAGCCGGCACAACAGTCTTTCGTTGCCAGGACCCAGAATTGCTGTTTCATCTGCAGAATTCCTGTGGCAACTTCTCTCGCGACCCTTCCAACTCGCGTTCAGACAATAACAGTGTTACGTAACTTGTGACTTAATCCGTCGGCGTTTAAAGGGTGACGTGCCGTAAACTCCCGTTCCGCCGCGCCGTGCGCCATAATGATAATTGTTCCGCGGTGGTTCGACGCGATGCACCTGCTCCGGCGCGGCAGGCTGAAATTTCATGTACCGAGAGTGGCCGTTTTTTCCCCGCCTATCGCGGATATTCGCGTGGAACACGGAGAAACGGAAGCGTGGCGCGCGCGGCTGCACTCCGTTTATCCAAATATCTTTTTATCGGGTTTTCTCCGCTCCTCGGTGCTCGCAGACAGCCTAGCCGTTGCGTGCAGCCGCTGAAGCGAGCGCACGCTCTCGTCGTCCGGAGTCGCGAGCGCGCGGCGTGAATCTCGGAATGAATGTAGGTCAGGCTATAGAATAATCAGCATGGAGGTAGGTTCTTATGAACCCCGGCGCAAGCGTTCCGCGCGCGCTTTTAATATTTCGCTGCTTTCTTCGCCCTTCTTTGACTGGCCACATGCATTCGCGGAACTACCAAAGCGTAGACGAACGTTTTTCTTTCTTTTTGTTTCTTTCGCAGCGACCCACCGACGGCAGACGACGCGGCCCACGATTAGCGGATCGTCCGGTCGCAACGTGCAGATTCTATCTAGGTTACCGATACACACCGCGCGCGCTTCCTATCGTTTCTTATCATTTACAGAGACAATATTGTGTTTGACGCTGCAAAAAATTCCTGACAACCTTTTCTCGGAAAGCAGGAATCTCGACGAACTACTGTCACCGGGACTTGCGATCAGCTTAGAGCGTACAGAGGTTGCGCGAAATAATTCTACCGTCGTGTGTTGCAGTTATGCGATTGGTAGCCAATTTCCACTTCCATTTTTCAGTTTTCGACATCAATTTCTCAATTTCAACTTCAATTCCAACATCAATTTTTCAGTTTCGACATCAATTTTTCAATTTCAACATCCATTTTCCAAATTCCACTTCCATTTTTCAGTTTTCAACATCAATTTCTCAATTTCAACTTCACTTTCAACTTCAATTTTTCAGTGTCAATATCAATTTTTCCAATTTCAACTTCAAGTTTTCAATTTCCACTTCAGTTTTTGAGTTTCAACATCAATTTCTCAATTTCAAATTAAATTTTCAATTTGAACTGCAATTTCTCAAATTCAACTTCAATTTTTCAATTTCAACTTCAAATTCACGTAGAAGGTCCCCTTTTCCGATTTTCCGCTTATATCTCGGAAACTATGCGTCCTAGCGATGAGACCATTCTATACAAAATTAAAGCTGACAAAATGTGCCACAAGATTGATTCAATTCAGGTTTTCGCTATCTCGCATAGTTTCCGAGATATCCGCCAGTGATGCCAGAATGAGCTCCAGACGGAGTGGAATTAAAAAAATTGATGTTGAAACTGGAAAATGGGAGTGGAAACTGAAAAAGTGAAGTTGAAATTGGAGTGTTGAAATTGAAGTTCTGAACAGACTTCTGAACTCTTCCAATACTTTCCTACCAGTAAATAGTTCTTCACTACGGAATTGGACATGAACATTTTCAGATTTATGTAATTTTTTTTGGTAAAAATGTGGCGATTGATCAACGTACTAGTCGTTGACGGTGAAAAGAGCTACAAAATCAAGATAACAATCTTGTAAATGAGAAACGTGAATGACATTACAATCGAAAAAACTTTAAATTTGCACATAGCACCTAAAGTTTGGCTTTGCAAACTTAAAATTCTAGTTATAACGCGACCCAGCGTCCCTCGGTCAGCGATAGCGATCGCGTTGGCAAACTACAGCCAAGAGATATCAACTGTTTGATGCGATCGTTATAACTCTAGCAGCGAGCGCATAGCTCCTTAGCGTAGCCGGTCTTCCCGACGCCTACGCCCGTGCATTTCTGGCTAAAGATACACGGACGCGGAATATAGAACGGCGAACTCCGGAAATAAGGAAGAAATTACGTAGGAGCGTCGAACGCGATGCAGATTTCATCGACTCCGGAGCATCCGAACTTCCGAGTAATACATAGTGCCCAATGGTCTCCGGAAATAAGGAAAGCGTCTGGTGTGGACAACCGAACGAGCTGCAGATTTGATCAGCGAGGGCCATCGAATGGTAACCTCCCACTCGGCGATCCTGCCGTCGCGAAGTGTTTCCTGTAAACCGACGACCCTTCGAAGATCCCAAATCCCAAATATCTTTGATTTCGCGGGGGCCAGAGAGTCGGGGACGAGGCAGAGTATCTAGAAGACAGCGAGCGACCGGTACGAAACGCGAGGATGTGCGATCTCGAGAATTACGTAACGCTGCGAAGCGAGAAGCGAGAACGGGGAGCAGCAGAGCAAACGGCCCTTGGGGCCACGTAGTGCGCAACTGCGAAGGAGTCCCGCTCTCAGCCGCAGACAAGAATGACCGTTACAGTTTCCTTAAGCGAATTCAGATGTAGCAACGCTTGCGACATTGCCTCGCCGGCAGCACGGCCAGCACACAGCACACGCAGGGGTCCGGGAGCGCGCGGCCGTCGATCGATGGCCAACCGGTGCCAAGATCGGCCGAGAAAGATTTTTGAATTCGGGCCGGGCCGGGATAGGCCGGACGTGAATAGCTCGGAAACGCATATCGGCCGATTCAGTCGGCTAAACATTGTCTTCCGTTTCTCGCGGCCATTCATTATGTATTTTCGTCGTGTGCGCACGGCCGCCGGCCGGTCTCTCGCTCTCTCTCTGTCGCTCGCTCGTGCGTTCTGCTGCGGACGCGTACATCACGGGATAAATTGTAGCCCGTTACGCGCGGATTTATCGCGTCGGTTACGCGGCGTACCGGGCGCTCTGATACCCGGAGCTGAATTGCATCTCGTTGTCGGCGCGGCGAACCACGACGCTCCCGCCTTTCACGCGGGCCAGGCGTCGCGACGCTCGATACTCGTCACTCCGGAGAGAAGACGGTCACCGGCGTCGCTGACAGCGACTTTTCATCAATACTCCGATGCCGGTAGTTTCTAGGCAATTTCAACCGTAAAAATCGATCGACGTGTATTTCCTGCCTTGGAAATGGTTACACGCGGTGCGCCAGAGCCCCACTCCGGGCTTCGACACAGTGCACGCTAGCTTAGCTACACCAAACTCAAAGCTCGACGATCAGAAATTAGCTTCTGCAAGAACAATTTTTCTTTCAACTAGCGACAAGAAATCAATATTCATCGTGGCGTTAATAGCCACTTTAATTAAAGCCACTTCAATTAAAAAATGAAGTTGACCTTCATATGTCGTTTACGCGTCCAGCTGTAAAAAAAATAAATACCCTACGTAATGTATCCCTTCAGACCATGCAACTTATGTATACAAAACTTTTTCGTGCAACGCATACTTTGGAAGTTATTATAGGTGTGCAAGTTGCGTGGACCACCCTGTATATTACTGTGCGACTTCTCAACAGACTATAGCACTTTGGCCGCATCCATCATCTGGTAGACGATGTAATCTTGGCAGAGGGTATGTCATCCGAAGCCGGGTCTACCAGTATGTACGGTCTAAGTTGTAGAAGGTGAAAATACGGCGTTGTCCAGGTGATTCCCACGTCTCGGAGGGCGCGGGGGGCGTTGCGTCGATGCTTGCCAGCGACATCTACGATTCGAAAAGCCGCGGCGTGGCGCGAACCGCGGATCGCGTTCCGCGGGTACGCCTCGATAGTTGTTCTCCAGACAATATCTACTATCCGGCGTAGGAGCGCGAGCAGGCGCTTCGATTTTACGAACGTCAGCTGCGTGCATGTCTACGAGGGCCTCTTATATCCTATACGCGGAGACTAATAGCCGCGCTATATCTTGCGGCGTCGATTCGATCGCAAGTTAACGTCCGTTACCGGTGCACGCCGGGTTAACGTGAAACACCGTTCGACGCTCGGCCGTTCTCCGAGACCCGCCGCGGTCGCGCGTCGTGTCCCCCGGGATTCTCGCTTTGGAAATGGTCGCAGGGGCTGTCCGGTGCGGGAGAGCCTCGGTAGAGCCAGCGCCAACGAAAAGCGCGGACAGTTTCTCATGCGAGAAAAGTCAACGTTTTTCCAGCAGTCAATACGGGAATCTAACTGGCGACCGGGTGTCGGAAGGTTAGTAACTTGGTCAACGGTGAACGACCGAGGGAGGCAACTGCGCATGCGCCAGTACGCCGGTGACCCAGATGCGCGCAACGTGATTGCCGTTCGGCCGTTCTCGCCGATTCTCGGCGACCCTCGGGGCCTCTCGCGGTCGCCTCGCGGTTGACCTACATCGCTGCTACTCGCGGCACTCGCCACCGCTCGCGCGCCGTTCGCGCCACTCGCTCCCCCCACCTCTCTCTCTCTCTCTCTCTCTCTCTCTCTCCTTCCTTTTCTCGCTCGCTCTTTCTTTCTCTCGATCCGCGATAGGTCGATGCGCTTCTACTTTGCACCATGACGGTTCCCTTTTGAGAATCCCGCGAGAATCGGGTATATGGTTAGATAATGTCGATGCGCGTTGATCTGTTAATTTGATGGAGATTGAGCGGACGAGAGCGGGCTCATTAATTAGAAAATGCATTCTCCGCAGTTTAGCGAGGGTGGCCCGTCGCGGTGCTTTTCAACTACGCTCGCGGAACATACGAAATTTGGAATGTTTCTTGGTACATACACGCAGTTCTCGGCTTTTCGTGATCCTGAATATCCCCGGGGGGCTCTCTTAATTGGACTGTTATTTACTTTTGAAAGTTGTTTAAGTAGGGTAATAAAGTGCGGCAAAACGTAAACCGAAGAATTTGCAAAGGGGTCGTTTCAGCTTCCCCAGGAGTTTCAATGTTGACCGCGTCAAACAGTGATTTGTAGAAAAACGAAGTAACCGAGAGACGTCGAATGTAACGAACCGAATAGAAAATACATCAGTCCTGTAATTCGGGTGACTTTTACAGTAAACTTGCGATTGTCGGTATACATATTGCCAATCATTGGTGTCATGAACGCGCAAATTCGAAAAAAGAAGATGGGTAGAAAGTTTACTCATGAAAGTTGCTTCTGCCGGCCTCACGAGTATACTATAATATACCGGACTATACTACGATATAGCGGAATGTACCAGAATGTGCCGGAACATAGTAGAATATTACTAGAATAAGTCCATGAGAAAATAGCATTAACGTTAAATCCTACCGAGCCTTTAAAATTAGCTGGTACACACATGTTGCCTTATAAAAATAACAAGATTGATTTTATTTAGACTTTGTACCGCTCCTGTTATAATACGTGCTCTACTAAAGATATTTATACAATCAATTCTTATAATATCATTTTTATTATTTCAATAATTGCAGAATAGTAAATCCGGAAGTGGTGGTAGGTTTAGTGTCAACACGTTTTCGTTGCAATTCGAACACATCGGGATCTATGAAGAGGCAGAGTGCGCCGCGCGCCGCGCCGGTGAGGACGCGTGGGGCGGACCGAATGTTTGACTGTCTGATGTCACTTGCGGCTCGATGGCGGCTGAGTAGTCTGCGAGGACAGCCAATTAGAAAATGTATGCTTGTAACTTTGAACCGGCGCGGCGCGGCGCGCTGAAGGGGGCACTCGGGGAATTGGTGCAATGATGAAAATTTGATCCGGTTGTATCGTCTGCTGTTTGACGGAGTCTTGCTCGGTTTAATTAAGAGATTGCTTAGTCAAACAGCTTTTTAATACCGCGAATTTATGCTTGAGATTCGGCGGCCGGGCGGCCGGGCCTGGAAGAAATCCGGAAGGGACGTGTGCAGCGATAATTTAAAAATTCGGAGCCCCGCGCCACTCGTGATTCGAGAGAAATTGGAGGGTCCGAGAGGATCCCTGAAATATGAAAAGGCACGTACGGTGTGCCCGTACTTGAAACTGACTCGCTGAAGCGTTGCTCACTCGTGCGGCGTGGCTACCACTTGTCTGTATCTCTCGCTACTTCTTCTTTTTTCTCCGTCCGCCCGCGAAAGTGCGAGCTCCATTTCATTATCAAACGAATCGACGCCCGATTTTTCCAATCGGACCCACGATTTATCGTCCCCTCGCTTGTTAATAATCGAGCGCCAAGAAGAAAACGCAATTTCGCATTTTTCAACGTTCGGCAATCGCATTCGATATTCCGTCGTAGCGTTGAGCTTTCGAAACAACGGCTCGTAAATATCGTGCTATCTAGAAGAATTAGAAGGTATAATTAATTGGAGACACGGTATCTAGATATTATATCGGCGCTGTGCAGTCGGCGACCACCGCTCCGAGGAGGAAAGGTTCTCCCGCGGCAGGTATTTCTTCTAACGCCGCGTTTATTACACGATGTTCGCGTTTCGACCTGTAAAAACCCGCTATCGCGCGCGATTAACAATATTAATGGCCGCGTCCGATGTTCATTAGAAACCGCGGCATTATTAATCGTACCTTTCGATTACGTATTGCGTGCGCAAATGCCACCGACGCGCCTCGGTTTGTCCGTCTTATCACCGTTCTCTTCGCGTCCGTCATTTTAACCCTTAGCACTCGAGTCACCGGTAGATATCGCTGTACCATTATTCACAATATTCTTCTAAATATTTCAGAATTCTATGAGGTATTATAAATATTAGGTCGTTGATTTTTAACAGCAACGTTAAATAACCGCAACTATTCGTTATTGATCGAAGAATCACACGTCTCTTGATTGGGTTATGGTAGAAATTGAATTTTTTTTCATCTCTATTTTGTAATCTGCGGATCTTTATGCAAAATAAAAATTGCTTGCGCCAATTGCAAGTGACTGGAGCCACGCAAACAGTTTATTCTGACTTTAATAATTTTAACAAGCTTAAATCATTGTAACCTTTCTACTGTTTCAAATTGCACCCACTCATCTTCGCTGTAAATGCATAAACTCCGCAGTCTGTCGCCAATATATTGTTTTATCCAAAAGGAATTTGATATCTGTAAAGTAAAATGGAAGACAGGATCGCAAGCTTTGTACCTCAAAGCGACGTGCAATGAACCTGTCAACTGTAATGGTATTTTTTAAATGAAAACGCATTGCAAAGTTTGCATTCTAAAATCGGACATTTCACATGCAACAACCTAGAATGGAATTATTCTACGTCGGAAGAAATGTTTAATTTCCGAGTTGAAGTAGCTCCGAGTGTAAAGGGTTGAAGCATACATCGATTTTAATGCGGCACTCGCGTTCTACGAATGCAAGTCCCGTTCTAGCCGGCCAGCGAACGCAGCCGGATCAGATTGATGAATTCCGGGCCGAGCATTTTTCTTTGCCTGACGATCCCGTTTCGAGAATATCCATAATCAAGTTGATTTCGTCCCCAAGGAAACGGCACGGAGGGGAACCTCGCTTTTTCAAGTGGAAGAGGCGGTCATTCGCCGATAGCGGCGAACTAACGATTAAAGTATAGTAAGTATTTATCTTAGAATTAGAGGAAAGTCATTCACGAACTTCTTCAACCCCTCCGCGAGACGGAGAAGCGTCTTGCTTCGCGACAAGAGACAAGAAACCCGAACGAAATTATATTATCCCGCGTGGTTGCGCTTCGAGACCTCAGATTCGGATGTGTTCGTCGATCTCAACACTTTTCATTGTCTTTAATGCTCGCAATGCTGGCAGAAAGTTCTCCCCGCGAGAGTCTGTGCAACCGTACAGCCATCTAAATGGAGACATTCTGTTGCTCTTGTACTATGCTCTTGTTTCAGAGCATCACCTTAACAATTAATGGGATATTGACCAATATTGAAACTGCTTGGTGTAATCTTACGAGCTTGAATGACCAAGTACTATGAATATGGTTTCCGTTGCAGACAATTCTTATTATGCATTCAGATTCGCAAAATCTAGTCATCATTCTTATGTAGTCATGGACATTAGTACCGAGATTCGTTGAACTATGTTTCATCGTGCATATTTAACCCTGTTGTGTTACAGTAAGTTGCGTGCAAAAATACCACGAGAATACATCATTAATAGCCTGCGGATCTTTATGCATCGATGGCACGTGAAGTTTTGCAAAATGCTGGGAATCATGGATGAGAACTAATAGCATTTCTAGTTCTATAATGAGCGACGAGTGAGAATTTCTTTCGTAATTCCGGTATTTGCTGAATTGCGTGTCGAAATGAGAATTTGCATGGAGATATCCGCTTTTTGCTTATCGAGAAGAAAAAAAACCGTTGGTTGGAATTAACGCGTCTTTCGGCGCGATGCGCGATGTGTTGCTCCGAACAGCGACGATTTACATCGCGCGAGTAAACGCACTGGTCATGTAGTTCCGTTTATTTTTAGTCTGCACGCGGAGCGGAGCGGCGACGGTACAATAGCCTTTATTCCATTTGACGGAAAACCGGCACGCGTCACGCGTTTTCCGGAATGCTTGCAGTGAAATTTAGAAAGCACGCCCGCATCTGCATGATCGCCTGTCACACGTGCTGAATATGCATAGTCGTCGGCGGAGTCGATACGTGGTTGCACGACAATGGGGGATGTTCGGGGATTTCCTTCGTTTTAATCGCGCCTCCTTTCCCTGTAAAATGTCCCCGGCGGGCAGTGTTCGGATATTGCACGGTTTTTTCGCGCATGCGCGACCAACTACAGGAACGTATCATCGTATGTATTATGTCCTAAGTTTGTGGGGAATGTAGTGAACAACTATTACTGGTAGAACTTCAATTTCAACACTCCAATTTCAACTTCAATTTTTCAGTTTCCACTCCCATTTTCCAGTTTCAACATCAATTTCAACATCAATTTTTTAAATTCCACTAAGTTTGGAGATCATTCTGGCATCACTGGCAGATATCTCGGAAACTATGCGAGATAGCGAAAACCTGAATTGAATCAATCTTGTGGCACATTTTGTCAGCTTTAATTTTGTATAGAATGGTCTCATCGCTAGGACGCATAGTTTCCGAGATATAAGCGGAAAACCGACGGGGGGACCTTCTCCGTGCATTTGAAGTTGAAATTGATGTTGAAACTGAAAAATTGATGTTGAAATTGAAAAATTGAAAACTTGAAGTTGAAATTGAAAACTTTGTACTTCACTGACGCTAAAATCGCCGCGCATGCGCGAAAAAACCGTGCAATATCGCAACACTGCCGGCGGGCGATATCGTTCCGGTATTGTGAAAGCTAAACGAGAATGAGCGCTGGTGTGTGTGTGTTTTTTCGTTTGGGACGCGATCGCCTAGAAACCACGGAACGAACCATTCTCCGTGTCACGCCGAAACGTGTACTCATTTAGATTGATCGCGGCAATCCATTAACAGGTGATCGATCGGATCGGTTGATCATCAAAAATTCATCGTCCGACCGGACCGTTATTCGGCGTTTTCGTTTAATCCACTTAGGCTACCGATGCCAACCGATTCTCGCCGGCTGGTAGATAGATCGCGGGCCCGCCCTGTGAATACCCGCTGAAAAATCCCTTGTTACGCGGACTTATTTCCCGGTTAATTACCGGAAAACACGGCCGGCCCGCCGTGATCGGCGAAAAAGTTGATTAATTGACTCGGCCCTCTACACGGCCGAACGTTAATTGGCCCGGCGTTTCAGCCGATTGATCGGTTAAGTATGAGACGGTGCTTCAGCCATCCTGAAACGTTCCCGATCACCGTAACCGTTCCGCGACTCCGCGACGACGCGTCCCACTGCTTGCTTAATTGCTCCTCAGTCGGTCGTTAATGCGCGCGTATGTTAACGATCTTATCACGACCGTTTACGACCGTTCCACGGACCGTCTATCCCTTCCTGCTTCGCTCAACGGATCCGCATCGCGTCGCGACGACGCAACGATCGCCGATCGAATCGTCGCACAGTGCGGACAAATGCCCTAATATTCGGCACTTTTCACTGAATTTGATTACTAATATACACTCTCGATAAGTCTTAGGGCTCCCCTGATTTTTACTAAAACTCTGGTATTTATTATGAACCTTTACAAACTTCAATGTAATGATTCATTAAAAATTATGAAACGCCGATCATCAGATTTCAACCCCATTGAAAAATTACGGGATCAACTGGATAGACAGGTACGAAACCTTTGCCCTACTTCGAAAACACGTTTATGGAATATTTTGGGACCAGAATGGAGTATAATATAACAACAGAAAGTATGAAAAAATTGATCACGCGGAAACTGTAATAAGCTGAACGCGTTCTATCGAGCGTCGCGCGGCGAGGTGTAACGGTTAATATTAAAATATATTTTTTTCTCCTAGACGCACAGTTTTTTTTTTAAGAATTTGTTTTTTAATATTGCATTGTCATTCAGTTCTGAGCTATGTTTAAAGTTTCAAGTCTCTAGCTCATCGGGAAGTGGTTTAAAATTCGATTACAAAATTTGACGCATACGACAACGACAACTCGGCAAGCTAATATAAGCGTGGCAAAAAGAAATCAACAATATCTGTGCATAAAAATGATTGTTATACGATTAATAATATGGATTTCCTTCGAATGTGCAGTTTTGCCAGAGAAATATAGTGTACATCGTGATATAAACGAGTAATGAGATATGCCAGGTTTGTCCGCACTGTGCATGCGAGTCGATCAAGAAGGAACCAATTTCCGCTTTTGATTCGAGCGTGGCTCGTATCAATCTCTTTTTTTTCACCCGCTCGATCAACGATTTCTACGACACGGAATGCCGTTTTTGACACGTGTCGCGAAATGTTGCATATTTACGAGCGCGGCTTTCATTTAAATGGTAAACACTGCGGGGGAACGACTTATTCCAACGACGCTCTATGATTTACGCGTGCCGAGATATTTCTTTCAGATTCGCGCAACGATGTGGTAATTTATGCTAACCACACACACACACCGACTACGAGTCTTTGAAGATTATTCGTTTCCATTGTTCAAAGATATTCAGAACGATTTTGAAATGGACGTTAAATTGTTGTTGGAGGAAATGCAGTCAATTTCTACGTTAATTGAACCTTGTGACTAAGGATGATTAACTACCTTCAATCGACATGAAGAATTAGGATGACAGTGACCACTCTAGATTAAAATATCACGATCACGGCGGATGAATGAAGATCACGATCTAACCTTTCGAATTTATTTCCCAAGTTATTAGTCGTCCACACTATATTCAATAATTAATAACGAAACTCTTATTTCTATCCGCTTTGCCCTAATATTAATTCTCGCTACCTAAATCCCAAGTCTAAATTACCCAAATAACCGTATATATCGGCCGCACGCAGTTTACATCCAAACCAAAATTTAAATATAAATTTAACCACTATTACAATATGTATACCATTTTTTCAAACCTTATTGTTTTCTAACCTGTTCGGAAGGATATTAGCCTTCGCATTCTCGCTCGCACAATATTTTTATAGGTTACTGTCCTAAAATCCCTATCTTTTTATATTTTTTCCGCTTAAATGGGTTATATACCCCCGCTTTTTTTTATTGTAGATATAACCCTTGTAAAATATCCTTTTAAACGAATACCCACTCGCGGGGTCTAAAATATCACGATCTAACTTAACCTAATCAAAATTTCGTCATACTCGGCGTAAATAATAGTTTATACAAAAGTTCTTGATAGAATATACAAGAATATACTAGATTCTACCTCGTCGTCCCCACCCAATACAGTTTCCCCGTTAAATGGGATCCCCTGAAATTGGATTACGCGTGTGCGCACACGAACAACCAACTTATGGAAGTTCTTTGTTTGTCAGAGTTCTTTTACTTTGCCAGCGATGTAATTCCAAAGACAGCCCGAGTCCGGCGTGGTCAGACGAGGGGAATTGATTCGAATCGAGGGGAAAAGTTACCCCCTCTCCGCCAGCACTGTAGTCACGTGCACGAGACGTAGAGTGGGGTGACGCGAGTCTTAATCTGGCGACTCTGCTCCAGCATTTCCCGAAGATTGGAAGATTCAAGATGCGCGTGTTGCTTTAACTTGCAGATACGCGACTCGACAATATATATTCCGTCCGCGCAACTAAGAAATAGATTCGTGCTCGCCGACGAAAAAGCACCGTTGACGCTCGCATTCGAAACTACGACGATAAATTTTTGTAAATCCACTCTTAAACTTTACCGTCGAACAGTCTTTCGAGAGATACCAGAAGTTTCGGTGTGTAACGGACCGCCCCCGCGCCCGTCCTCCGCGAAACTTCCCCTTATCTTCGTCCCTGCAAAAAATTTCGAAAACATCTTACCGCCGCGACGCGTGGATCGATCGGGAACGATAAACGATAAACGTAATTATATCGAGATTAATTAGTCAAAGGTTTTCCGTTTGACACTTCCTTTTCTTCTGCAGTTAGCATTAATTAATAAATAAATTCGGATCGAGCGACGCTATCCAAGTTTTTCGACGAGAATGTACACAATGTAAATGTACACAAACAGATACATTCATAACTCATATCACATTCGGTGTAATCAACTTTGTTTTGTGTTCGCTGTTATCACATGTAGAAAATGACTTCTGTGACTCAGAACCATTACGCAATTGTTTGATACGGTTACGTCAAAATCAATGGGGAAATAGTCGAAAGCGCTGGAATAAAGTAACGTCGTTTTTAAGTCATTGAATTGTTTGTTCCTTCAGCGATAAGGAGAGTGTGAAACCATGAATGACACAAAAGAGTTACGAAACGGTGTCGAGTGTGTCCAGATTTTAGGTATCCTAACTGGGGAGAGCTGTACAGGCTGTCTGAAAAGCGTATCTCCTTGAAAAAATGAGAACAATGAAGGAGTTATTATCGAAAAACACGCGGTGAACATTTTCCTAGAGAAAAAAAGTTGTTGCAAATGGCCTTGAAGGAAGCACGCGATTTTTGGGACACCCTGTAACTGTAGATTTTCGTGGTTCAGGCCGTGATGCTTATGCGGGGTTTCGATGGTTCATATTTCTCGATACCTGGCTCGTGATTAATATCGAGAAGCGGTGCGAGGAATCGATCAAACCGAAATTCCCGGGCTGTCTACTTAAATTTCGCATCGTTCCGCGGCCACGGAAATTAAGCGGAGGCCCCCCTTTAAGGGGAGGCGACACTTCCCCATCAATAATTCAAGTTCGCATCGGGAATCAGTCAATCAGAAATTCCGTGTTGTCTGCCGCGCGCGCGGTGGTTCGTGGCTCTGCGAGTCAGCGGTTCGTCGATCGACCGGATTCGCCCTATTCGAAAATGGAGTGTGCCGCGACAAAGAAGAAAGCGCGTTTCATTTCTGGTTCAGCCGCTTGGGGGGGGGGGGCGGCGAGAGAGGCTTCCGTTCATCTAGGAAAGTGCGACTCCATTTTCATCGAGACACGCGGATTGCACAATGCGACACGTTTCGCGCTTCCGTCTGCTGCTGCTGCTGCTTTTCGCCGTTCCATACACAACCGGCAACGGTTTGCTAGACTGTTCACCGTGACGCGACGAAACCGTCGCGTAATTAAGTTTCTGTTTTCGACTTATCGCGTTGTTCGCCAACTCTACTGCAGACCCAACCAGTGTTGGGATATTGCACGGTTTTTTCGCGCATGCGCGACCAACTACAAGGACGTATGACCGTATGTATTATGTCCTAAGTTTGTGGAGAATGTAGTGAGGAACTGTTACTGGTAGGAAAGTATTGGAAGAGTTCAGAAGTCTGTACAGAACTTCAATTTCAACACTGCAATTTCAAGTTCAATTTCAACTTCACTTTTTCAGTTTCCACTCCCATTTTCCAGTTTCAACATCAATTTTTCAAATTCCATTCCGTTTGGAGCTCGTTCTGGCATCACTGGCGGATATCTCGGAAACTATGCGAGATAGCGAAAAACTGAATTGAATCAATCTTGTGGCACATTTTGTCAGCTTTAATTGTGTATAGAATGGTCTTATCGCTAGGACGCATAGATTCGGAGATATAAGCGGAAAACCGAAGAGGGGGGCCCTTCTTCGTGCATTTGAAGTTGAAATTGAAAAATTCAAGTTGAATTTGAAGTTGAAATTGAAAAATTGATGTGGAAATTGAAAACTGATCCTAATCTACCCGCCCCATAGTAATCTGGGCGGCCGATCTAGCAGTTCATTAAAATTTTATCATTATTTGAAGATTTAACCCTTTTCACTCGGAGCTATCTTAACTCGAAAATTAAATATTTCTTTCTAGCTAGAATAATTCCATTCCATAAGATTTTTTAATCCATTTGATTAGATACCAACATGTTTAACGATGTAAACAATATTTTGAATAATGGTAGAGAATATAGAAAAAAAGTCGAGAATGTAATAGAATGAAATTTGTTCACACAAGGCTTTGTTTCCGAGAATTTTCAAACTCGACTTTCTCAAAAACAAAGCCTCATACGAACAAATTTTATTCTACACTTCCGATTTACTTTTCTATGTTACTTTTCGGTTCAAGCACCAATCACCGATCATCCTGTATAATGCAAAGATTTGTAGATAGCAGATTCGTTAATTTCCAAAACGTAAACACGGACTTGTTCATACGCATAGAGCAAACATATTAATGCCGGCCGAAAATGTATAAATACTTTATGCGATGTTATACAATCTGTTTGCCTGACCCATTTCAGCATGTCGCACGGTGCTCGAAATGCTCGATCTAGGTTGATAAAAATGAGAGATCTGACTACCTGGAATTGGGAAAAAATAGACTGCAAAGACCTCATAGAGAATTGAAATTGCCAAGAATTAATGAAATTTGTAGAGACAATGTGGTCTTTCCGCTTCGACTGTCCTTTAAATCCTTGTAAGATTGATGAAGAATTAAGTTTTTACAAATACCACTTTTATTACGAGCACAGATGTATGTGAAAATGTGCTTCCTTGAACGGGATGATTCCCGAGATCATTTGAAGCAACTTTTTCCTTTGCGAAAATCTCCTCCGCAGCTATGGACGAAAAACACGGACCAATCAGAGCGCAGCTACTGTGGACGGATTCCGTCTCGGCCAATGCTAATGCCGCTTTCAGCTGCAACCGCGCTGTGATTGGTTCGTGTTTTTCGTTAATAACTCCCTTAGGAAGACACGGAGACCATTTTTGTAAAGGGAAAAATTACTTCAAATAACCTCAGGAATCATCCCTTCCAAGTACAACATTTTTGGAACATACTATAGTAAGTTTCCGGTGATAATGAATGTTTGTTACACGAATTACGGTGGACTTCGGGTGCACCTTGATCGACCATTTCAACTACCGGTGTTTCGACGGCGTTCCCAGCAGTTTACGGCCGTCGGCGTCACTGTTAGACCAACATTTGTCTGATTAAATAATCATGAAATTATTCTGTTTGCCCGTGCTAGAATTTCGAGGCGGAAAGTTTCAATTTAAAAAGAAGTTTCGCCGTCCTTTCAGAGCTGGGATCCAAGCGTCAAATTAAATAGAAACTTCGCGTTGCCTACGGAGAAATCGCACTTACCATAGCTACTCTTTATACATAGATTCAAAGATGTCCAACAATTTTGCTCCGTCCCTTTAACTATTCAAGTGATCTCTCGAAATACATTTAACAAGTTATATCTGAAACAGCAAGTACTGCCGGAGGAATCCGTGAAACGGGTTAGTCACTAATTCTGGCTGACAGGTTTGGTTTAAATCCTGGTTGTATAACGGGAACGAAACATCGCAAACGATAGAAATAATACTGTTAACCACATCTTCGAAGAAACGACGATTAGTCATATTCGTGATTCGTCGCGGTAGCGGTGGGGATAAACTCGATTATGTTACGGATTTTTTAAAAAATCGATTTTACAACCGAAAATTCTGAAATAATTCACTGTCATGTGTGCTGTTGGGTAGAATGCTCATGAATTTTTTCGTAGGGTTTCGTTCAGCAGAACAAGAGAAATAGAGCATTGATTAAACCGTGCTCGCAGAGGGTTGTCTTTGAGATACCTATATCGAATGGCGTAACCATTTCACCCTTTATTCGTTTGTAATTATCATAAAAAATGGCTAAAAGTCTGAACAGGTACATATTGTAGATAACGGCAAGAAGGATCACGGGATAAAAATTGGCAGCGACGTCCCATAGTCAATAAAGCGAATGCCTGGAAGATGAATAAAGAAAGGTAGGTATCGCACGGTAGGAGTTCGCGTCTAAACCAGAGTCGCCAGATTGAGATTCGAGTCCCCACTCCACTTTCCCCTTCTACGACGCTGTTCCCCACGCATCCGGCATGTGTCCGGTGCTGGCAGAGAGAGGGAAACTCTTTCTGCTTCGCTAGTATTATTGAAGATCATTTCTAGATATCAGTCACCGTGTAGTTCTCACGCTAAAATGAAGTATTCCGAGCAGTAAGTAATTCAATTACGGCGCAACAATTTCAATGAATAATAAAGACCCGTTGTGCATAACAATCGATGTAATATCGATACTCGCAGGCACAGAGGTATTGTATGTACAGGACGCTATAATGACTGTGCCGCGAATGAAACTTTCAATCAATGTGTCGGAGTTGAGCTTTAAATATCGTAATATACGACTGTAGTATTTATCCTATGTTGCAAGCAATGACAACACGGAGGAAAGTAACGCATGTAACGGTATATCTACCTCGCAGCGTTCCATTTTCTCCAACACGAAGGACATATTAATTTAGAAATAAAAAATAATTCAACAAGATGGAAAATACGTCGCAATGAAGAAAATTAAATGTTGGTCTCTCGTCCAATTATTCTAACACACAC
Source organism: Lasioglossum baleicum (assembly GCF_051020765.1). Taxonomy (NCBI): domain Eukaryota; kingdom Metazoa; phylum Arthropoda; class Insecta; order Hymenoptera; family Halictidae; genus Lasioglossum; species Lasioglossum baleicum. The sequence goes on from NC_134945.1 coordinate 5,932,245, forward strand.
ACCGGGCTATCATAATTAATAGTTATAAATTGCAGTGCTGTGATATTTCCATTAAATTCATTTAGATTGGACAGAATGTGGAAAAATATATTTTATTAAAATAAACGGGCCATATAAAACTTCGTTAATTTAAGCTCGCAACGTTAATCAACGAAATAAAGTTTTAAAAAATGCATTATTATTTAGTGTACTTAACTATCGTGTCACTAATAAAATGACTAATAATTTGCGTATGAGAACGTACCGGGGAAAGTGCGTTTTATGATGCACCCCCGAGCAGAGTCGTCCGATTAAGACTTGTCCCACACTCCACCTCCCCCTTCTACGACGCTGTTCCCCCACGCTTCCGCCGCTGTCACGTCACACGTTCAGTCGTGCAGGTGTCACGTGACTAATCCGGTACTGCCAGATAAAGGGTAACAGTTTCCCCTGAGTTCGTGCTCCCACCCCTCATCTCGCGACTCCGCCCCCGCGATAGGATCGAAATGGGAATAATTAGGAATAATTAGACAGCGCGCGGATTTGATGTGTTTATGACAACAATGATTAGGTGTAATTTAAAACAGTAAAAACGTTAGAAGAATTTAAACACATATTGTTACATTATTTTCAATCTATTAAACATATTAAGAAAGAAAATAAATGTCTAATTCACACTCCAGTTTGTTGCATTTCAGGTAGACAACTTTTATTTCGCGTAAAGATCCGCTGGCTAATTATGAGTAGACTTTGTCTTTATACATTTGTAGCAAAATCGAGTAGATGAAATTCCAAATTGTAGGAAAATAATGAAAATTGACTTAAAATTGAATTAAAGAAAGAACGTTGTCTATTCGGTTTCTACTTCTCGCAACCGGGGCGCAGACGATTTTTCTTTTGCACGAAGATCCGCAGTCTGATTATGAGTCTCCGATGCAGAATCGCAATCAACGTTGCGCCGTCCATTCGCCCACGAGACTACTCGATTCTCTCACATATCTACATACCTAATCCGCCCACGCCTCGCTACGCGCGGCTCTCACGCTTTATTTCTCCCGAGCGGTTCTGTTGTGCGAGAAAAACGAACTGGGAGATCGAAAAGAAAAATTATGGATGCTCGTATTAACGTCACTTTCGATTCACCGCCGCGATAGCGTTTCCTTGGGAAGTCGGTACGCGAGCATCAACACGCGACGATATTGATACTGAACACTGCGTAAGGCGATTCGCTCGCGAACTTTCGGAGATTTTTACATCTTTTTTTAGCTGGGCCTATATAAATTATATACGCTCTGAAAATTTCATTGAAATTAGTTGATTGGTTTGCGAATTATGAACGGTCAAATGTGGTAATTTCTAGTGTACCATAAAGTGTCAAGTTTTACCATTTTTTATCGATTATAACTCGTAAACTAATCAACTAATTTCAATGAAATTTTCAGAGCGTATGTAATTTATATAGGCTCAGCTGAAAAAGTTGTAAAAATCAATTGTTTACTATTGTTTTTCACAATTCCGGCCAAATGCATTCTCTCAACTTATTTATTAGACACGTCATATGCTAAACTAATTCTTGTAGCCTTACAGAGAAATTGAAGTCGTTTGGTCCATTCATGTAAAAGTTATTCTGATTTAATAGAATAGAATTTAATAAAATAATAATTCTGTTATAGACTGCGTAAAGGGGCAAACAAGAAAGTGTGATTAAACATGATTAAGCAAACATCTTGCGTACCTCAGAGACAACGAGCGAAAATGTTTAAATTCTGCGTTAATCATGACTAATCAATATCTGTGGTTACACTTACGCAGTCTATAACAGAATATACTTCGATTTTAATTGCGTTCAGAATAGCTTTGTTACTCGTTTTATGAGAAAAAAAGGGTATAAAAAGCCTACAGTTTTATCCAGATTGTTATATCATAGCTGCTCGGTAAAGTAGTATTTTAAGTAGCGAGAAATGCGTGCGATGAAATAGCTGAGCTGATCGTGTACAGTTGTTTTATTTGCGATTTAAGGGGGTAGTCTACCCTCGATTTGTAACTAGAAAGGAACTAGAATCTTACTAGAAAAATGGCTCGAAACATGGGTTTGCGCGCTGTCGGTTTTCGTCCTTATTTCAGAAAATTTTGGGCTGAGCGAGGGCTTATTCTAAAGAGGAAGGTTAAACACACTGCGCCCTGGTTACGAGGTTAACGAGATTATGTTTATAACTAATAATATGAGGGCCCAAAGTAGAGAAAAAATCTAGGAAAAAAAACCAGCACATTTCAATGCATTTTTCTGTCTCCAAAAGACTTTATGACTTATGAGATGACCAGGGCGCAGCGCGTTGAACCTTCCTCTTTAGAATGAGCCCTCACACAGCCCAAACTTTGCTCAAATAAGGACAAAAACCGACAGCGCGCAGACCCACTTTTTCGATCGAAAATCTGGTAAGATTCTAGTTATTTGCTAGATATTTGCTATTTACTAGGATCTTACTAGATTTTGGGTCCGAAAAAGTGGGTCTGCGCGCTGTCGGTTTTTGTCCTTATTTGAGCAAAGTTTGGGCTGTGTGAGGGCTCATTCTAAAGAGGAAGGTTCAACGCGCTGCGCCCTGGTCATCTCATAAGTCATAAAGTCTTTTGGAGACAGAAAAATGCATTGAAATGTGCTGGTTTTTTTTCCTAGATTTTTTCTCTACTTTGGACACTAATATTATTAGTTATAAACATAATCTCGTTAACCTCGTAACCAGGGCGCAGTGTGTTTAACCTTCCTCTTTAGAATAAGCCCTCACTCAGCCCAAAATTTTCTGAAATAAGGACGAAAACCGACAGCGCGCAAACCCATGTTTCGAGCCATTTTTCTAGTAATATTCTAGGTATTTTCTAGTTACAAATCGAGGGTATACTACCCCCTTAACCGACGCGACGTTCGATCGTCACGCGTTTCTGCATCCGGAGATCATACACGGAGATTAATTTATCGGAGAGAATGCTCTCCTAAGACAAGAGTACTGTGTTTTTTCCGCGGACAAAGAGTTCTATCTAATATTAGATATCGATCCACGCGTGTCTGTGCATGAAAGTCTGTATTTACTGAAATCTCGAGCGCTCCGTAGCGATGTTTCATCGGTTCGGTTACACGAGCAACATAGAAAATGGCAGCATCGCGTTGCACACTTTCAGAGAGTCTGCCAGTCTTCATTTGTTCGTGTATAATTAGTCGCTAAATAATACGATCGTGAATAATAAAGCTTTTAAGTTATTATTTCCCTTGAGCGTTTTTCGCCGTGTCGTACGACGACGTATTGTTTCGCTAAAGTGTATAGTGTAGGGAGATGAATAAAAATGGAAATTGTGAACAGTTCGATGTGTGCGTGGAAAAAAATAGCGGAATGAAAACCACGGAACACGTCGGAGCTCCCTCACAAAGAAGGGATATAACTCGAATGACTCGGGTAAATGTCCGACTTCTACGGGGTGAGAACAAAGGTGCTTCTATTGATTATCTCAAAATAACTCGCACGGACTTAGTAATCACGCCGGAGGAACGACAACGGATCAATCTCGGTAGCAGCTATGTAGTTTTCATATCCGGAAGTCTCGCGACGCTGTCCACGTCAGAAATTCGTGTCAGCCATGTGTCGGTCTAACATTATGCAACCCGCGATTCCATTTCCAAACGCATGGACATGGACTGCTCTCATCATTTTCAACCGTTCGTAGAATACATTAACCATTCGCACTCTGAATCTCCACCATCATTCAAAATGTTGTTTACATTATTAATATAAATGTGTATTAATATAAATCGGTAAGGACGTTACAAGTATATTTAAAAATGCAGTATTGAACATATCGAGAAACAAAATCAATTTCTATTTCTTTCCAGTTCGCTGCCGTTCAGGTAGAACATTTTTATTTTGCATAAAGCTGTCTACTAATCAATTAACGGAAGTTGAACACGGAAGTCGTGGGAACGCAGGGCCAGGCCGAAAAGCATCGGTACACATTAAAAAATTTATTGCTTCCCTCCAGAACCCATTCAAACCATGTTGAATGCAATTCGGGGATTTTTTAGTCGGGAGCAAGCGCTGCACGTGAAATCTTTACGGCGGTTTACGCGGATGGGAACGGATTGAGACATGAATTTTAAAAAATGCAATCCGCCGCGCTGTTTATCTTGAAAATTTCAACCACGACCCACTGACCTGCATCGGATGGAGCTACTATACACACTGTTCTCTGCAGGACGAATTCGCGAAACACAATATTTGACCATGCTGCTTCGAATTTCACGAGATGTCCACACGCGAAGTTTACTTTCGTGGACGAAGTCGAGTCGCTCACCTCCGTAATCGATTTTATGCTTCTTTTTTTTTTCAAATCCACAACAATTATCCGCCTTCCCTGTCGATTAGATACTGTTCACTGGTTCTGAATAAGTATTACTTGAAAATATTGCACCGCTACCTTGGTACAGTGCAGCCTTGATCTAAGAAAAACCCTCGGGTCCGTGCTGTTTCTTAGATCCTGTGGTTCTACTATTACCGTCAATTAAACCCCTGAATACAGTTGAAATCATATCGTGTTTAGTGTCATATTAATCACAAAAATGCCCCAAATAAGTTAGCGAAAGTTGCATAAAATAATAATGATAAATAAAGAAGATTGCCCCGCAGTGGAGGCGATATTTTCCGTTTTCTTAGATCAAGGCTTTACCGTAATTGTTCATTTTCAAAGAAGAAATTTGCAAAGAGATGAATTATGTTTGAAACGTGGAAGACAAATGAAGTATTCATTTAAGCTTTTTATACGTAGTCTATAGTACGTCTATACTAAATTATGTCTATATTATATTGACTAAAATTTGTTTGTGTCTGTTCTATGAAAAAGGTATATAGGTTTGATTCCCAGGTGGCAGAATATTTGTTCGTCTATATATATATCAAAGACACATGAGAAAGTTTAGCTGCAATCGAATTTATAATTGATAGAATATGACGGGGACACCTGTGCGGCGAGAGATTGACATGCACCACGCTTATGGCATGACAATTGAAAGTTAGGGAGCAGTTACGTCTTTCACCTGTCCGTGGCGAAACGATTTTTCAATTGTGCAGTATCATACTCTATTCTAGACCACAGTAAACATGTCAGATGATTATTAATGAAATTTCAATGACCATTTTCCTGTACTCAAGCGTGTGTATTCTGACAGTAAAACAAAAGCTTGAATTCTTCTTGTCTCCTCACTCTAGCTTCCCCTTCTACGACGCTGTTCCCCCACGCGTCGTACATACATCTCAGTGTCACGTGACTGATCCGTTACTGGCAGAGAGAGAGAGGGGGGGGGGTAACTCTGTTCCCCTCAATTCGAGTCGATTCCCCTGATCTGGCAGCTCTGGTGAAGTAAAAATAGATAGAGAAAAAGTTCAGTACGCAATTGGCCGAGATTATTCATACTTTTACGAGATTAATTGTATGTTTTGCTAAAGTACTAACGAGTCATATGTTTATACAAATATTTTTAAACTGTAAATAAAAAACTGTCAACTGTGTTTACATGTTTCTAGTTCTACTTGTAGGATGAATTAAGTATGCTCGACGGGCGAATTTGGAAAACCCTGTACAGTGACACATGTCATCAATTGTAACGATAGCATTTGGTCGACCGAGGTGAGAAGTATGACATGCATGCATAATAAGTCACGTGGTCGGATGTGTGGAGGTCCTCTCAAGCGTCCTGCTTGCTACGTCTAGACGTGTTATTGATTGGTCCAACTACTGTGAATATTTCAATAAAGACACTAATTTTTTCAATGTTCTTTTTTCGACTGATGTTTAACCCGATCAACTAAATTACGTTATCACTGTCAGCCGACAATTTAATTATTAAACGTAGGCGTTTATTTCAACGATATGAAAATCGGGTTGGCAGTGTCATCGATAGACATATCGGATCTTGATGCATTTATGAAGAAATTGGACGAAATATGAAGCAGTAAAAGAACGTCGTAACGTTGCTTTTAACGAAACAAAGTCGTTAAGGGATGAAATCAATTTTTACGTTATTCCTGCTTGCCACGATCATTGCAAAACATTTATTACTTTGCACAAAGACTGGCTGTCTCGTCATCGATGAGATGAAAAACGTAGAAAATAGGTCATTTTGACTAGTTTGGTAGTTCTAGTGTTAAAATCACATTGTTCTCGTAGTTGGACGTCCACGGAAGAGTAACTCGAGCCTGACCATTGTTTGTGCATCTAATACCGCGGCTGCAGCGGCGTGCAGCGCACAGCCGATGCGGCGAGCTAGCAGAGGAGACGAGACGAGACGGGACGGGACGAGACGAGACGGAGGAAAGTCGTGGAAAACAGACAATGACGCGGCCATGTTGTTAGAGCGGAGAACCTCCATTATGAGCGGCGGCTACAATGTAACGTGCCGATAAATGGCGGGAATGGGGTGTGTGACGCGAGACTATCTGGACGCACTATAATTTGAATACAGCTCCGCATAATTTCCCCCGCGGGGTAGCAGTCTGGGCGGAACGGGATGACGACGACGACGACGACGACGAGGATCATCCGTGTGATCGTATTACGTAAAGGGAGCGGGTACGATGGCATTACGATGCTAGTGGACGGACGGCCACTTTGTAACGTTCTAACGTGGCTGAGCGCAGCTATGTACGTGTTCGAGTTCTTTTTTTAGAAGAAACTCGTATTACGTTCACACGAACTAATATAGAATGCTCTTTCGCAACCGACTTGGACTTTTTCAGCTATTATTTCGTTTGGACAGAGAATTCACGACGCGCCGCGCCGCGCCGTCTGCGTCGTATTCCGCTCTCGACATTATCGTAACTTATTCACTCCGCGGAAGTCTGTTTAGATCGAACTCGCCAAACGAGGGGAGGGAGCGCGAATCGAGGGGAAAGAGTTTCCCCCTCTCTCTCTGCCTGCACATGCCGGTTGCGTGGGGAACAGCGCCGTAGAAGGGGAAGGCAGAGTGGGGGGCGCAAGTCTTAATCTGGCGACTCTGGTTTAGACGCGAACTCCTACCGTGCGATTCCTTTCTTTATTCAACTTCCCGGCATTCGCTTTATTGAATATTAGAATCTGGGATTCGCTGCGGTAGGGGCGCCAATTTTTATCCCCCGAGATCCTTCCTGCCGTTATTTATTTCCTACAAATTAGCACGCGTATTCGTTCGATCACACAAACTTTCGGAGACTAGTTCACCAATTAAACAACGTCATTCTCGATTCTGTGCACGAAAATTGTAGAAAGAAACTGCGGATTTTTTGCATTTATGGCAGAAATGGGGGGGGGGCTGTAGTTGCAAACAATAAAAAGATTACAAGAATTTAAGAGTTTCGATACATTTTTCACATCTTCAGAAAGCCCCTCGAGAGAGAAATAAATTCCTATCTGGTTGCCATGTCCTGCAATTAATGAAAACAGTTTCTATTTTTACTAATAATACATTAACAGTTACAAAATGACAATATGTACCTATTGAAACTTTTAGCCATTTTTTATGATAACAACAAACAAGCAAATGGTGTAGCCGGATGAAATGGTCACACCATTCGATATAGGGCTCTCAAAGACAGCCCTCTGCGAGCATGGTTTAATCACAATGCTCTATTTCTCTTGTTCTGCTGAACGAAAACCTACGAAAAAATTCCTGAGCATTCTACCTAACAGCACACATGACAGTGAATTATTTCAGAATTTTCGGTTGTAAAATCGATTTTTTTAAAAATCCGGAATCGCAACATTGCCGATTGTTTATCGAAGTTCTCAGAGTACCACGTTCATGTTATTAATTACACTGCGGATCTTTATGCATTTACAGAAAAATTGAATAGATGAAATTGAAGATTGTTGGAAAATTTGCAAAATTGAAGATGTCAATACATAATTTCTCCTCTATTAACATCATTAAGGGAAGAAATAACATCGAATTCGGTTTCCCTTTCTTGCAATTTTTATTTTGCATAAAATTCTCAGCGTGATTACTAATGTGTATCTTTTGCGAAACAAATGCATATTTCTTATTGAAGTTTTGGAGATACCATTGTTCTCGATTTTTTTCAGAATTTTGTATACAATGCATCATAGTAAAAAAAAATAAAAATCTGTTAATCCGGCATAGCGTACGGAGGTTTAACACGAGCGATTGAAAATATCGCAGTACAATCTCGTTATTCAAAGGAAAACAGACCCGATGGTTTAAACGCGTTCAAAGGTACTCCGCGAAAATTGCATCACGCGGAAACGTTGGAAGTTAAGCAAACTGTTTTCCTTTTCACAGCGCGGTGTCCCGGTTTGTCGTTTGCGGAATACAGTAAAGAAGTTTATTTTACTTTCTTCGGAAGAGGTAATTATTTAAACGGCAGTCGGATCCTCTGTGACAGGCGGAATATCATATTCTGCTTGCTGTTTGTTTCGAGGAGAAACTTTACCTGAGCTTCTACTTTCGGTAATAACGTGAAAACGTCCGTCTGAAATATTTCGTTTCTGCTGCTAGGAAATTTGATTACCGTCGATTGGACGACGGTTTTCCGCTTGCGTCTTTGAAATGCTAAAATCCTTCGATGCCGAAACGCAGAACTCCGCGTGCATAATTTTCTGACGTTCAAGTCGCCCCGAGTGCAATGTACTCTAAATGAAAGTGGTCGAGTTCGATAATCTTCTGGACTACGAAATTTCCATAATTAATAGCATGCATCTTTCGCTGCTGTGATACCAATTCAAGAGGAATGAATCATTGGGTATATTCCGGATCTAGTGTTACAAATGTTCTTTAATCGCTGCCAGTTCAAATCACATATTTCTACGATGGATAATAAGATCAACGTTTATTTGTGCACAAATTGTCTGCATCGGTTGCACCAAACAGAAACAGAGTAGAAGTTTCCTTCTCTTTTCCTAATGACTACGAAGAAACTGGCTAGGTGAAATACAGGGTGTCCTAAGAATATGGGAAAACCTTGAAAGGGGTGGTCCCCGAGTCATTCGAAGTAACTTTTTGAAATAGATCCATCTAAAATTGTCGAAACATATATTTTCTTGTATTTTAAAATTCTTCTAATGCTTTACACCAACGCATTTTTCTCACGAATGCGTAAAATCCGCTGTCCGATGACCAACAAATGGCGGTGATCGAAGCATTTCAAGTGAATCGTTGATTTTCGTGAACCTTGGAGTGTCGATCGATCTCCACTAAAGAATAAGCGAAAAAAAAAAATAAAATTCGGCCTCTCCCGCCCCAGCGATTTTCCTTGCCGCAAAATGTCCAGCGGCCCTGGTAACACACAGCGCTAGCCCGCAGCGTTCCCCAGATATAATTACATTAGCCCAATTTTTCTCGGAACTATGTAAACACGAAAAATAGTTTGGCCGCAGTAGAAAAAGGAAGGAGTACCATCTAGAGAGAAGAATGGTGGTTGAAACTAGTGATCGAGGGGGTTGAGATGATTCGGAGCCGCGTAACTCCGTGCGCGTGCATCGCGTTGCATCGTATATCGGTTCGACGGCGCGGCGCGGCGTGGCGGTCTGCTGCGAGGAGGAAAGTCGAGGAAAGTGCGCGGGGCGACGAGGAATACGTGCGTGTGCCCGCATCGCGGCGTGATTCTAGCCGGGGGAGGGGGTGCGAAAGGTGGAGAGTGGGCCAGAGCGTGTGACACGCGGATAGAGACACGGGGAATACTGTGGCGGAGAAAACGGGTGGGAAAGAGGAGTATGGGAGCAGGGGGTGACGGCGGGGCGGAGGGGAAAACGTCGGGGGAGAGAAAATGCGGCGAGGAAGACGGGGAAAACGTGTGCACGCGCTTGAATGTGTGTTTGTCTGTGGAAAGAGGGACGGAGAGGCATCGGGGCTGGAAAAAGAGGGTCGAGAAAAAGACGGCGGACGGTGCCAGAGAGTTACATAGAGAGAGAGAGAGAGAGAAAGGGGGGGAGCGACCGAGTGGGAGGGGAGTTGTGCGCGCATCGGCGTGCACTGCACAGTGCATGCACCTCCGAGAGGTGTGGGTGAGAGACGCGTTTGTGTTGGCACGAGCGTGTAACTGGGTCGCGGGTTCGACAACTTCAGCCAAGGCTGCTAGCTGCAGCGGTTCTCATTCGCGGCTTTCGTCGCGATCTCGCTACCGATCCTCTCTTCCCGACTCGTGCACGATTTTTTCTCCCTTCCACCGCCGCGCCGCGCCGCCGTCCGCAAACTCGAAAATTCCCTGAAAAGCGCTCTCATCCGAAATCCGACACGTTGTATATTTCTTTGCTTCTCCTTTTTTTTCTCGGATGCTTGAAAAGTCGCGCCCCGAGTAACTAGTGCTCTCTCTCTCCGTCTCTCCCTCTCTTTGTCGCGCTTTTTCTCTCTGAAGCGAGCCGGGTTTTAAAAATTCACATTCGCCGCGTTTCAGTAAAAATAACCGGTTACAAGACCGCGCGCGCGCTTGGTTCGGTGTAACCAGAAGCATCGCGATCGATACGATCCTCGCCGCGAGCTGACTCTTTTCCCTTGCCAGAGTTAATTGAGGAAACACGATGCCGCGAACGTTGCCAGCCCCGTGGCTTCTACCTTTTTCTCTTGTCTAGCTGTCGAACTACGATTAAATGTCACCATGACATCCGACTATTTAGCCGCGCAATCTTCGGCTCGGATCGCCAGCTCTTCCCAGACACGCGCGCAACCGCTCTACACCCGCCTCCGGTTTTCGCCAACTTTTGTCACAGCCACGTTGTTCGAACTTTCCCAGCGACACAACGTGTCGTTTGTTTACGACGCGATCAAAAAACTGTTCAAAATCTGTTTGCGTTTTATACGAAAGTTTCAACTTTCGCTGCGATACAACATGTCATTTGTTTAAGGAGTACAACGCATTAAAAAAACTGTCTAAAATCTGTATGTGTTTTATACGAAAGCTTTAACTTTCGCTGCGATACAACGTGTCATTTGTTCAAGGAGGACAACGCATTAGAAAACTGTCTAAAATCTGTATGTGCTTTATACGAAAGCTTTAACTTTCGCTGCGATACAACATGTTATTTGTTTAAGGAGGACAACGCATTTAAAAAACTGTCTAAAATCTGTATGTGCTTTATACGAAAGTACAAACCAATTGTTTAGACTGTACTTAATATACAGTAGGTCCCCCAAAAACCTTGTACTTCCTTGATAGGGAGATGATCGAAGTAAGTTTTTCCTTTGCGAAAACGTTCTTCGCTAGCTTGTTAACGTTAAAGTTGTATCTGCGAAAAACGTGGACCAATGCTGCGCGCCATGATTGGTCCGCGTTTTTGGTGAATAACTCCGTAACAAAACCGCGGAGAAGATTTTCGCAAAGGAAAAAATTTGTCGAAGCCGGAATTGGAATTGAAATTGAAAAACTGACGTTGAAATTGAAAAATTGAAATTGAAAAATTCACGTTGAAATTGAAGTTGAAATGGAAAAATTGATGTTGAAATTGAAATTGCAGAGTTGAAATTAACGAATTGAAATTGAAAAATTGAAATTGAAAAACTGACGTTGAAATTGAAAAATTGAAATTGAAGAGTTGAAATGGAAAAATTGATGTTGAAATTGAAATTGAAGAGTAGAAATTAACGAATTGAAATTGAAAAAACCGCGGAGAAGATTTTCGCAAAAGAAAAATTAGTGAAAACCGCCTCAAGAATCGCCCTTTCAAGAAAATACAAATTTCGATCGCGTTGCACGGGAGTCTAGCGCATTCTATTCCAACGAAATCTCGTAACATGTCAAAATTGAAGATAATTTTCACTCACAAACATGTTTTATCACGTAATATGTAAATGAATGTTTACAATGTCGTAATCGAGAGATCAAGATTAATTTCAACTATATATAGTTATTGTGTCTAGCTAAAGTTATATAAATAAATTCTGGCGTAAAATGTTACGCGTTTCTCTAGATTTCAGTAAACTATTCAATAAGTCACGTGGAACTTTCTTCAACGCCCACAACAGAAAGTTTATTCTTTTTGCATGAGAACATCTGGAACATAGTAATCGATACAATAAATATTTAACGAAGAAAAGTATTTTCCCTGTTAATCGTCGCGATGCCATTTAGTAATCCATGAATCAAATTATACGCTGCAATTTTCTCTCGAGGAACATGAGCCTTTAAGAGCGAGCATCCGTCGGTTTTTTTTTAAAGGATTAGAGATCAAGTTATGTGCTAATCGATGCGGACGCAATCGAGTTTTTCCACTGTCGTTTTTCTCGCCTTGATTTGATCGTTTCCTTCGGTTGATTAACTAATCGAAAATGTTGTTCAACATGTAATTAAAGTAACACTGAAAATAATCTGCTGCATTTCCAGATTTGTTTCTCAGATTCGATATTCGTTCACGTAAAATTGTTTTGCTATTTCATAACACATGTACTATAATAATTAATATAAATTATAATAAATTTTTTAAACTATAATATATATACATATATATATGAAAAAATGAGAGCACGGGTTAGTCAATAGTTCCTTTCTTTATTTATAAATGTAGCTTTTTCTCCTGCAACGGGGTTGTAACGTTATTACACAATAGTACTGGAAGTAAAAACGAATTTACATAACCTGTTAACTTTGAGATAATCGAGTAGAAACAAAAACATAATCTTCTTAACCTATTTATCGCCATTCTACGACTGTTTTAGAAGTAAACGACAAATGTACTAGATGAAAAATGGTAAAACTTGCCACTTTATGCTACACTAGAAATTACCACTTTTGATCGTTTATAATTCGCAAACCAATCAACTAATTTCGATGAAATTTTCAGAGCGTATATAATTTATATAGGCCCAGCTAAAAAAAGTTGTAAAAATCAATTTTTACTATTGTTTTTCACAATTCTCCGTCCAAATGCATTTACTAAACCAATTCTTCCAGCCTCGCTGAGAAATTGAAGTCGTTCGGTCCATTCATAAGAAAGTTATTTTGATCTAAAGTGTGAGTGATCAATTATGTGAGTAACTGTGCATGAACCTGTCGGGAGACAAGTTGGTTCACATAATCGGGTGGTTCGTATATGTATAGTAGGAGTCCACCTGTCTCCCACTACTGACTCGAATCGAGGGGAAAGAGTTACCCTCGCTATGCCGGAAGCGTCACGAGTTATTGTGACACCTGCACGGCAGAGATACGTAAATTTCTTGTTAATTAGCCAACTATAATAATTATAGGCCCCCGACGTCATAAATTTTCGCCGTATCCCAACCAGCTCCCAATCGTTGCCCACCCACAAATGCTTCTAGGGATATTAGCTATGGTCCGAGATATTAAAATTAGATTAAAGATTTAATATTATAGAATAGTTTCATTGTGCATGATTTTTTCCATTTCATGGATATGAGATTGATATAGTACCTCATACAATACTTAAATGTTTAGTAATTAATTAGATAACTTAGCCCTCGAGAGGTGACTCCATTTTTCAAAATATTGTTTAGGTTATTAAATATACCAATTTCATATGCAGAAAATTTGAAAAAATGAGACGTTTAATTCTCGGGTTGAAACAGCTTCGAGTGCAGAGGGTTAATAGAAGTGCACGTTTCGCTCGGCAGAAGTTGAATTCATCTAAACGGAGTTCCACTGTAATTGAATTCCTTACAGCACTGTTGTAGAAACCGGCGCGAAAGAACGGATCGACGTTTCCCTGGAATCTGAACTGTTTCTCTTGACGCGATGAGTTTTCCGGGTTTGGGGATCCGAGGGTTCCGTGTCCGGCGAACTTTTTCGCCGCGGTGAATCGCGCTTGCACTTATGCACGTACATGAAAAGGAACTCTGTCAGCGTCGCAACGTCGCGGCGCGGCGTGTAGGGTAGCGTGGACAGAGAAGCTGGGTTGGGCAAGGCAGGGCAGGGCAGGGCCGGGTGGAGAAATCGATCGTCGTGTTTACCCGGCGGCCGCGCGTCGCGACGCTGCGGGTTTCGTCGACGCGCGCGATTTCGCGCTCGAGTACGCGAACTTCGCGCTTTCCAGCTCGCGCGCACGGAGAAAGAGAGAGGGTCGTTTTACGTAATCGCATCCTGCGTGAACACGATAGTCCGATCTCGTAGCGGCGGCGCGCGGCGCGGCGCGGCGTTTATTTATACGAGCCGGCTGGAAAACTCGCCTCGAGGATACGCGCGACGACGCGTCGCTGTCGAGTCGCTCCGTGCAGAGCCGTTCGCGATTTCCCGCGACTCCGTGCAAGGAATCGACCCGTTACACCACTCGCTCGTAACGAGCCGATTGCGGTAAATTTATTTTCTAAGTGGTTGTTCGCGAGAACGGCGGGTCAATGTTAGGTTACTGGTCGCTGCGCCTGGCTACCAGCAATCCTATCACAAGCGGCACTCTCGCCCACTCGAATTTCTTTCCCGTTTCAACCCTCCTCCCCGACCCGCCCCCCCTCGCCCCTCCTGTCATATGTCGGTCTGATACATTTTTCACCGAGAACTGGTTCTTCCCCCGAATATCTTCGCGAGATAGCGAAAAACTGAATACAGTAAATTCTCTATAAACGCGAAAATCTTTCAACGATAAACACGAAAAAAATATCCCCTCCAAACTAATACACTGACTCGGCTCGGTATATCGGTGTGAACCACTACTAACGCGACGCGGAGAGTCGCAGTCGTCGGCACAGTTCAAACGCGCCCGTGAGTCATCATAACGTAACACCACAGTCAAACTTCTTCATTTTCCATGATTCTGTTATGGGATTTTCACTACCTTATTTCTGGCATTTTTCTGATTAGAATGATACCAAACACGATATAATTTAAGCAGAATTTAGTGGTTTAATTGACGATGAAAGTGTCGAGCGCAAGGAAGGACAGCGTATGTGAAAGAAAGAGACGCAGAGAGTCGCAGTCGCCGGCACAGTTCAAAGGCCCGCGCGTGGTCTCGCTTTACACGCGCTGTCCTTCTCTACGTTCGGCTCGGCCTTTGAAGCTCGAAAAAAGTAGGATCACGATGCGTTCGCGTTTATAGAGAATTTACTGTAGAACCAATCTTATGGCACGTATTGTCAGCTTTAATTTTGTATAGAATGTTCTTACCGCTAGGACGCATAGTTTCCGAGATATTCGCGCTCATAGCTCCCGAATTGTGAAAAAGAACTCCACAGCACAATTAGAGAACTTTGAGCGCGGATATCTGGGAAACTATGCGAGATAGCGAAAAACTGAATAGAATCTTCCCGATTTATTCAATCTTCCTCCGATTTATTCAACCACTGTCGCGCGGTTTCACTCCACGTCAATTTTATTCGCGGCAGTCCACCGTCGCCCGACATTTTTAAATAGTTTCTTTAATTATGCATTAAATTAGCAATATTCATTTCCTCTCGCTTCGATAAATATTAGCTGCATGCTAACGTTTCGCTCCTTTTTCCAATATATGTATTTTATATTATACACGATAGATATGTATATATGCTACCAGTTGACCAGGAAGTTGGTTGTTTGAACATATTAACGGCAAGTAATTAACTATTGCACCGGAAATGCGCAAGATTATAACTAGACCGGGAATATTTTACGGATTTACGTCAAATGGGAGAAGCAGGGAGATTGTAAAAATATATCAGAAGCATTTATAAATGATTTTATTACGTCCACCTGTAAGGAAATCAATTTCTATTTCCGTTTGTTTGTTGCGATTAGATTATATTTCACTTTTATACAGTAAGCAGCATAACTGATTCCACACACTTTCAATCAGAACATCTTTTTTATCAATGGAACGAGCGACTTCAATTTCTCTGGAAGGCTGGAAGAATTAGTTTAGTAAATGCATTTGGACGGAATTGTGAAAAACGATAGTAAAAATTGATTTTTACAACTTTCTTCTCTGAAAATTTCATTGAAATTAGCTGATTTGTTTGCGAATTGTAAACGATCAAAAATGGTAAAAATTGCAATTTTTCATGATTTTCGGCCTGCAACAGCCATTTGCATTTTTTATTACTAATAAAAGAGCAGTGCACACATTTTTATTTCGTATAATTGATCACAGAGTATTTTATTATATAAAGTTAGCTTCCTGAAACTAAATTAAATCGTGGCGTTGAATCTTTTACTAAATATTCTCTGTCAAACATCATCAAACGTTGAACTCATCAGCTCAAACGACGGAACTTTTGTAATTACAGCGTTCTTGATTTCACAAAATTCCGTATAACAACGTGCTTAAAGTAATTCAGCATATAATTTCTATAAATAAGTCTCTTAACATCTTATCTTCGCGAAGATCGACATGCGTGAAGTTAATTTGGTCTAGTTTACGTAAAATACAGAGATTACGCGAATTGGGTATTACCAATGCTAACATGTATATTAGTTGAATGCTTAATCGTTTCTCATGTTACCACAACGAAGTTTAATATTCCCAGTAACGTCATGTTTGAAACATCATGACCCCTGTTGACTGTTTCGTTTTAAGAACGTGCATTCGTATGACTAATTGTTTTTAAACTAGCATTATTGTACTGCTTTTTTTCGCATACTACATTGCAGTTAAAATTTGATTCAATAGCAAACGCAAACTTCTTTTCCCACATGACGAGTATACTGGCGTTTACATTTTTACATTTCAACAGTCAAGAGTTTAATTGAATTAAATAGTTGTTTGAAATTGATGATTAAGTTACTTTTCAAGAAACGAGCTTTGGAACAGCATCTGTCAGAATTTGTCAAATTGTTAATTTTATCGAGGAACATTGGCGAGTATTGTTGCAGAAAATAAATACTGCTTGACATACGCCAAGGTGCAGCAAAATGGCGGAAGCCAATAGTACAACCGAGTACATTTTTATCTTATCGAGTAACCAAAACTGATAAAGTGGAAGGAGTAAGCGATAAACATGATGGAGATTCTAACACTAAGCCGGGGCAACCATTGCTTAAGCCTGGAATCTAGTATTTCGCAAGGTAAAATGAACAAAATATCTTTTTATGCATTTTTATGCATTTATAAAGCATCTGGCTGGGTGAAAAAAATGAAACAGTCAAAAATTCGAAAAATCCAAGAATATTCTTATGACGTTTTCAACGTAAAAAATCGATTAAGGGATCAAGTGAATTTTTATTCAACTCCTGCAGCCCGCAATCGTCACAAAATATTTCTATTTTGCATAAAGTACCGCAGTGTAGTAATTAGTAGACTGCGGATGTCCTTACAATTTTTAATTTTTGTAAAATTAAGCATTTCTTTAAAATTTCCAGATACCATAAATGCATAAAGCAGTCTACTATTTATTAGACTGCGATGTTTATGCAATTTGCAATGTTTGTAGACGAATTTTAAGAAAGTGGAATGAAATGGAATTTGATTTTCTGTCGCAGAAGCCTTTTTAGATCAGAAATCAATGAAAATCGTGCTAAATTCTGTCATATTTTATATCGTAGCACTGTTTGAAAATTTTCAAAAGCCATAATTGCATAAAGATCCGCAGTGCAGTAACTATACATCGAAAGCGATAAAAGCTACACATAATACACGCACTATTTATATTTTCTGATTATATTGACAAAAAAAGAGTGGTTATCTTTAGCTGCGTCGTTTTCCCACAGTTTCAGGGTATCCGCGCTAAAAATACCGAGAAACCGTTACGCCAGTACACCATAAAACATTATTCTAACTTTACAATTCGTGTCGGCACGCCGCGGACATTAATGATCACGGTTGTATGGTGATCACGTCATAGCAAGAGCCGAGTCGTAGTCATAGTCGTCAGACTCGCCTTACGCAATCTTATCGTTCGTCTCGAGCTACAATGCCCTTTCCCCTGGCTTTCTACGTTCAGACGGTTCCAGTAACGAAAAAAAAACTCGGACGTCTTCCATAAACCTTTGGAACGACCTTAATAAACAGAAACCTTCGTAGTTTTTGCACATTGATCGTATCGTCGATCGCACTTTCACCCCACCTAAAAAACGTCCACGCTAATTTACCGAGGCAACGAACGGAGACCTGTGATCCGCGGATCTGTATCGATCTTCCGTTTCATCGACAGCTCATGCTAAAACTCAAAAAAGCTCGACCTGACCTATCCTAACATTGTTATACACAAAAAACAAGCAGAAATTTATCGGCTCAAGGTCATAACATCGTAGAGCAAGTCAGCTATAATGCTACGAAATCAAAAATGCATTTTCATATTTAAGAATCCTCATCTTCTCTGTCGAAGAAGAACTTTTCTCGAAATTTTATCGCGTCAACAGTGGAAAAGTTGATGTTAAAAGCGAGTTTTAGAAGAAACTCTGACAAATTTCGTTAGCTCGACTTGCCTCTAAGCGGGAGAGCCGAGAGTGTTGCACTATCAAGCAGGAAACATTGACATTTGCGAAAAAGAGGAAGCAGCGTTTCAGCGAGAAAAATGAGAAGTTTCGAGAGAACGGAAGGGGAATCGGATGAAAAGGAGCCGCGGGGAACGGCGAACAGTTGGTCAGCTGTGACGCGCGCGGCGATTGCAAAACATCGGATCGAAAACTTTCGCGTGTCTGTCGCGTTGGTGCGATTCCAACGACGCGACGCGACGCTCAGCGGAGAAAGGGGAGAAAGGGTCCACGAAAACATCGTGCACGCGTTGGCTGCTCGGTTGCGTAACAGATCCCCTTTCCTCCTCCCTTCGACGTGCCACCTGCTCCGCGAAATTCGCCTTCGTTCTCTTCGCTTTTTCCCCCTGCGCCGTTCTCCCGCAGCAAATCCGCAGCGACGCGACTTTCTGAGGATTCCGGCGCTCGCCACGGCACGCATCGCGACCGCTGCTCGCTGCTACCAACTCATTTTTCCATTTACATTCACGAAATACGCATTCGACGGAGCGGCGAAGACGCGCAGACAATTCCCAAACAATTCGAGCGCGATTCATCGACGTCGACCACCGCGAAACAAACATTAAAACTTGTTTCCCACTTGACTATGTGAAAAGTACACTGTATAAAAAATTCTGAAAAGATTGAGGACAATATTTCATTATTGAATTTTTATCCAAAACTTCAATTCGAATTTTTTTAAACGTGTTCGCGTAATACGAAAAATCTGACAAAAATACACGTTGATAATCATGATGAGACTAACATAACAGTTAGACTGCGGATCTTTATGCCAAATAAAAATGTTTTGCATTTATTTTGAGAAGCAGGAATAAAATGGAAATTGATTTCATCCCTTAGCGACTTCGTTACATTAAAAACAACATCGCAGTATTCTGAAATTTTTCCACTCTCTTTCACTGTTTCATATTTCACCCAACCAACTTCTTCATAAACCCATAAAGACCCGCAGGCTAATAATAATATAAACGTGGTGTACTCTGAAAAACTGCAATACATATAAAATCGGCAATGTTATGCTTCCGGATTTTTCAAAGGGTCATAGTGATCCGCAATATCATTTTAGCAGTTCGAAACAGAGTGAAACAAGCTTCCATCGTGAAAAATAAAATGTTACACAAATCTGACCTAACCCAACCGATAGAAGTAATCAGACGAGAATATTACAAGCTAGTCATAGAGGGTCAGATTTGAAACCGGCGAAATCAATTTTCGGGATATAATTGAATTTCGGGGAAGAAGAAATGCCGCGATGGCGCCGCGCCGTCAGCACTAATCGCATAAATTAAGAAGAAAATAGTGGCCGATCTCATTAGCAAGCGGATCGATCGCGCAGAAGCTCCGAGTCATTTGCGAGTAGCCCGCTAATGAGTCTAGCGACAGAATGCGTGTGTAGAGATGCATTCGAATGGACACATCTAAATTGGTAACGAGTGTGACGAGCCAAGAGTGCCGTTCTTGCCATGCTGTCCTACATCCACTCGCAGTATGGCAGTCGGTTGACTCGGGAAATTGCCGCTCGATAATCTTTCTTCCTATCGCCGCCTTCCTGCTTCTGTTAAATATTGAAACTTTTCCGAGATAACGCCGCCCCGCGCGCGATTCCAATCCGCAACTACCAGACGTAGACGGTTCTAGCTAGCGGATACCGCCGGCACCGTGCAGTCAGTTTTCTGCGTCACCTGTTAACGCCTGAGAACCTTCGATCCTTGAATTTTATCCGGCGTGTTCAACACGGATGCTGGGTAATAAGTCCGACAGCAGAAAAAACGATATTACCGTTCGTAATAACGGCACGCAAATACTATGTAGCAAGTTCAGAAGAAAAACGCACATTACGTACAAGGCTGATCGCTAGACTAAGGATCTTTATGCATTCACAGCGAAATTCAGAAGATGGAATTCAAGATACAAGAGAGATGTCTCTATTCGTATTAATTATTACGGGAAGAAATAACGTTAAATGCGATCGATGCAGACAATTTTTACTTTGCATAAACAACAAGAACAATTAGTTTAGTAAATGACGTCTAAACAATAAGTTGAAAAAATGCATTTGGTCGAAATTGTGAAAAACAGTACTAAAATTTGACTGGCCCAATAACGAAAATTTAAACAATGTATCTTGTCAACTGGTATAAATGATATACGCTCCGAAAATTTCATTAAAATTGGTTAATCGGTTTACGAGTTATAATCGATCAAAACTGGTAAAACTTGCCACTTTATGGTGCACTAGAAATTACCACTTTTGATCGTTTATAACTCGTAAACCAATTAACCAATTTCAATGACATTTTCAGAGCGTATACAATTTATATAGGCCCAAGTAAAGAAGTTGCAAAAATCAATTTTTACTATTATTTGCCACAATTCCGTCCAAATGCACTTTTTCAACATATTTTTTACACATCATCTACTAAACTAATTCTTCTAGCCTTCCAGAAAAATTGAAGTCGTTTGGTCCATTCATATAAAAGTTGTTCTGATTTAAAATGTGTGGAGTCAGTTATGCTCCTTACTGTACGTGCGTGAGCTCGGTTAACGGGCCGCGCCGCGCCGGCTGAAACTCCTTAAAGCGAGATATCTCGATATGAATCGCGAAACCCATTGTCGGACCCATGCGCGGCGCTTCCACTTGCGATCACGTTCTCACAGGGTCACGGTGGTCCACAATATCGTTTTAACAGTTCAAGAATAGAGTCCGCGGATTAAGTCTCCCCACTCTACCTTCCCCCTCCACGAAGCTAACACGTGACGCGTCTCGTCTCTATCGTGCATACGTCACAACGTCACGTGACTTCTCCGGCATAGAGGGGGTAAGTGTTTCCCCTCGATTCCAGCGATAACAACTCGAAATATCACTTTCGTCCGAAAGCCCTATTTACAGGACCCATAGAAACGTGCGCAGTGCGCACGACTGGAGAACCCCTTCTCTCTCCGCGTGTTTTTCTCCGATTCACATTTCCACGGACAATATCGTTTGACCTATCGTTAATGGCGTATCGAGCCGAATACGTGCGCGGGGCTGCCGCGGCATTCATTCGGAATGCGAGTCGGAGGATCGTCCTCGTGGAATCTGTGAACACCAACCGCCACGCTTGTACAGAAATTTCTGCGGATATTGAAATCGCGTCGAAATTTCAATGGGTTTCATATTACACGTCTGTACCGCTGCCATCGGCGGAAAATCAGATTCGAGAAATCGGTTTTCTGCTGTGAACAATTATTTACGAAAGCTTTCGATTTTGGGAAAATAATTACGGCGACTGTTTAAACGATGGAAATAACACGACGAATTTATTTAATGTTTATTTACTTCACGACTTCCACTACCAGTGTACCAGTTCCCCCACCATCAACTATATTCATGTTACCCCTACCGAGAAAAGACAAATCTATCTATCAGTTCGTATTTTTGTTACAGCTATCATATTCTACGACGATTCGTGAAAACTGAAGTTTCCTATTTTTGTCGAATTTTTTTAAGGAATTTTTGAAAGACAAAATTAAGAAAAAATTGAAAATTGACTAGAACTGTTCTGGAGTCTGTTGGATTTAGCAGTTTACAATTATTGACCATTATTGTACAACATTCATGCATTATTATTGTAATAGACAACGAGTTAATTATTCAACGGCGTGTCTATTGCGGAAAAATGTAGAGCACCACTGGTCTGCTGTGTCCGCGGCTAATTACGTATTCAAACGAAATTATATAATTCATTATATCCGCTGGCGAATATTTCTGACATAGTTGCAATACAGAGATTGCATAATTCTCGCAACGATACATTGAACGCGATATAATGTAACCACAACAATGCGTGAACATTTTTTCGAGTCAGCCACCAGTGAAACGGTAAATATTTGATATCGACCGCGCCGCGGTATTTATAAACATAGCGCTGTGCACGATATCAACATTCTATTACGTCTTCGTGCCTTGACTTGTCGGAATCATCTATTCTCATTCGTCTCGTCTCGGCGGTCAATTATCTCCGTCGGTTCTTTACACCCCGTCGCTCGCTCGCTCGCTTTTTATCTGTTACGAAACAAACAACGTCCACAGTGCGTGATCCGAGTCATTACATTACTCCGAAAGAAAGAGACTCTGTGAACACGGCAAACAATCTCAAACCCGAACTATAAAAATGCAATAATGAACCTTTCAAAATCTGCTGCGATAAATTAAATAAGTTAAAGTTTCGGTCCACAATTCTAGGAATGGTACAGTAATAAAGTCTTGATCCAAGTCGGACGGAGTTGTAGGATTTTGGTCAGGTCGCCTTCCCCGTCCACTGAGGGGGATACCCCGCGAGGGGCCCAACAGCTCGAACTGCCTCGGTCGCCGAACAGTGTGAAGAGTAAATATGCCGCGTAATCCAATAACAAAACTTCTTCATTTTTTTATGGTTTGCATGTAGCTGCCAACAAAGTGGGGGTTGAAAAATCTATTTTATCGAATATCCCCTCTCTCTCTCTCTCTCTCTCTCTCTCTCTCTCTCTCTAAGCTATTAGACGATTTCAAATTTCAATTTGTGAGTCGTTGAATGGCGAATCTTTTGGAGTGAACGAATTTTTCAAAAAATATGTTAAAAATTAACATTTTTTAAAATAGAACGTTACAGTTTCTCATGACAATTTGTATACACAGTCCGTAAACCGGCTCGCTGCGTAAGCTCCCTTGTCACAGGAAGAAATTCCAAACAGTCACAAGCAAAAACGAGATTGTTGGTCGAGTTCTACATTCGCGGTTAATCATTCGCAAAAGACCGAATCCCAAAGACACGCGGACACTGTCAAGCGATGGCATGCCTAAGCCCCGAAAACAGGAAAAAGAGAGGCATGAAGCTGGCGTCGGACTTCTTCACAAGCCGGCGAATTAAAAATTAAATTTTCAACTGAAGCCTGTATCCCCCATTCAACCCTCCCATCCGTCAGCGGCGCGCGGCGTCGGTCGCGAGAGCACCCACTCAGCTCTGAAATTTTCCGACTCGTTAAATCGTCGCATGAAAAAAAGGAGCGGAGAGAAAGCCGGAAAGAGGGACGGAGAGGAGAGAGGAGCAAAAAAACACATACACACAAAACACGCATCCATTAAAGGACGAAAAGGAAAAAAAGGAACGGAAAAGCGGGGTCCCTCTCTCTCCCTCGTTTTCCAGGGAAAGAGAAAAGCGGACGAGACGAACAAAAACGGGAGAGAAAGGGACGGAAAAAAGAACGGGGGGAGAGCGGGTTGAAAGAGGCTCGACCATTGTCCGTCGTTTCCACGATAAAGCTCGCGCTTTTGGACGATGAGAAAACGTTGCACGTGCGAGAGAGCGTATTGACGTCTGCGCCGCGGAACGGCGTGGGATACGTCAGCGATGACGACGTCGCCGTCGACGACGACGACGACGAAGGAGACGACGACTACTAGGATGTCGTCGTCGACGTCGTGGTTGGCGACGCGAAGTGAGCTTCGGTTGCACGGGCGCGCGGCTATCGATCTGCGAGCCCACGCTTCCGTTTCTCCTCCTGTCCTCTGCCGCGCGCCTCACCCTTCAGCAACTGCAGTTGCAGCTGCAGCAGCAGCAGCAGCTTCGCGACCCAACCCTCTCGCTGATATATATATATATATATATATACTTCAACCCCTACCCCTCCCTCTCTGTATCTTCCCACAGAGTCTGTCTCTTTTTCTCTCTCTCTTTTAT
This sequence comes from Lasioglossum baleicum, assembly GCF_051020765.1. Taxonomy (NCBI): domain Eukaryota; kingdom Metazoa; phylum Arthropoda; class Insecta; order Hymenoptera; family Halictidae; genus Lasioglossum; species Lasioglossum baleicum. The sequence goes on from NC_134945.1 coordinate 5,956,276, forward strand.
ACAGGGTGAGGCGCAAGAAACAGGCCACCTGAATAACTCGGCTGCTATTGGTGTTAGGAAGAAATGCATCTCACATGGAACTTGCTTGGTTTCGAGGGAGCATTAATTAGATGTTAGTAGCTTTTTTGTAGGTGGACGCGTATGGGACATGTGAAGGTCAACTTCATTTTTTTTTTAATGGAATGAGGTATTTTTTTATACATCAATCGATACAGTTGGACATTCGTTATAAACAAGTATCCATAAGTACCCATGTATGTCGAAGAGTTAATAGTTCAGGAGATATTTCAATTTAAATAACTCTAAAATAACATTACTGTCGTACTAATTGTAAGACGTTAGCGTTTACTTGATAGTGTAAATTGAAGAGTTGAAATTGAAATTGAACAATTGACGTTGAGAATGAAATTGAAAAATTGACGTTGAAATTAAAAAATTGAAATTGAAGAGTCGAAATTGAAATTGAAGTTGAAGGGTTGATATTGAAGTTGAAGTTGAAACTGAAGTTAGAGGGTTGATATTGAAATTGAAGTTGAATTTGAAACTGAAGGGTTGATGTTGAAATGGAAGTTGATATTAACGAAATGAAATTGAAAAATTGAAGTTGAAATGGAAGAGTTGAAATTAATGTTGAAATTGAAAAATCGAAGTTGAAGAGTTGATATTGAAATTGAAGTTGATATTAACGAAATGAAATTGAAAAATTGAATTTGAAATGGAAGAATTGAAATTGGAGTTGAAATTGAAGTTGAAATGGAAGAGTTGAATTTAAAGTTGAAATTGAAAAATTGAAGTTGAAAATGAAGTTGAAGTTGAAATTGAAAAATTCAGTTATTCAGGTGGCCTGTTTCTGGCGCCTCACCCTGTATACCTGTTCCTAGCTCTTGGTTTCTTTACCTCTTCCTCCCCTTCGCCACCCTCTACCACGATCCCACCCCTTTCTTTCTCTGCTCTTTGCCGTCTCCCTTTCGCTCTGCTTCCAACTCCCTCTCTCTCTCTCTCTCTCTCTCTAGCCTTCGCTCTCCTAAGCGACTATAACGCGCGTGTTTTAAAGGCTAGGTGTTCCTCTTTCCTTTCTTCGTCCGTCAACCCTCTCGCCGTCCCCGCGAAACCCACCACCAGTCCGACTGCTCCCCGTCGCCATCCAGCCTAGTTCCTCTCTTTCTCTTTCTGCTCCTTTTTTTCTGCGCTCGCGATTCTTTCTTCTTCCCTCAAACGTATTCCGGAGCCAGCGCAGCCGGAGTTCCAGTTATGTGAATAATGAAGGGCTTAGAAGTCGAATAATTAATATCTCTTTAAGCGGCGTCGTTGAACGGATCTCCTCAGACCGGTCCACGCGTTTGTTTTAATGGACCGTTTTCTCGGAGACGTCTCGGGGCTACTCCTACGTAGAACGATCACGCGATACGAATTTTCTTCCGTTTTTGATTTTGCTCTTTCGAAAATTCGCGTCCCAGTTTCCAGCGTCATCGTTCCCGTTCGAAAAACGCCGCCGGCGGCCGTAATGATCGCCGGGGTATCGCCTGACATTTAAATGGTACATCATTCCCATGCCGTGAATTATTTTTTCTTTTATGCATACACTGTGCCTCCAAGTAAAACTCGGACAGTTTCCTCTCTGTGCTCTGTATGAAGCGAAAAAACATTTTTAAACAAAATATAATGTTAGGTTCGAGTGCGTATAATTTCCCCGAAACTAAAAATAATTATTTTCTAATTCTAATGCTAATTCTTTATCGTTTAATAGCACTTCCCTGTCATGCTGAGTTTAAAATTGTGGGGATTAGAGTGGAAAAAATATTTTCAACGAGAGGGGAGAAAAAGAGATTTTTGGAGAGTTAAAATTTTGTCAGAAAAATTCGTTACTTGAAAATGGGGAGACTATTTCGGAGCAAACGTCGCTAGAAATAGGTAAAGTTCTACCAACGAAATATTACATTCAATGTCCATGATTTTTAAAACGTTGAAGTTTGCTTCTATTTTTAATAAAAGCAGTTTTATTCCGTAAACATTTTTCTTACAATATCGACCGTTTTATCCGGCACAAACAGGTGAGCGTTCTAGTTTTACTTTATCCATTGCACGTCGAATTTTTCAATTACAATACAATGGAGATACGCGCGGCCCGCACGGAGAATAATTTGCACACACGTTATCGAATGATATTATTTCGTAGCATTGTTGCACGCCGAGCTGACCCAAATGAGTGTCCACGTTTTTCATACGTGTTCCGTGCAAATGAACATAATAATATTCCTGCCGGTTCCGCCGTAAAAGGTTCTCTCGAGTGATTTGTTTCGTTTCGCGGAATAATTACTGTTGCTGTTTAATAAAAACTCGTAACATCCATTACTTCCCCGGTTCCGTCGAAACTGCCGAGTTCTCTGACCCGCCCCTCTCACACATTTCGCGCTGAAACTACCGTCACGTGACCGGTAACAGTTTTTTTATTACACAATTATTTGGAAGGATTCTTCCATGGGAAATGATTGTTGAGAATGAAATTGGTAATTGAGAATCATAGAATTATACTGGGCAGAGTCGGGCAAACATTTTTATGTAAATAAAAAATTTTTGTTCCCTCAACTTCGAGGGAATGCTTAGCATTTTCCTGAAAGCAGTCGTCGCACGCGTTCGAACGTCTGCGGCTCGGCTTGCCGGTCTATCGTGTAAAGACTGAAACGCTTACCTACTTACAGTAGTTGTACCTATTACTATAATCTTATCGCATCGTGACGTCTATAAGGTCGATGATCTTTGAATGACGGGAAGCACACGTACGCCGGTAACGGAGCTGCATATCGGACTTCTTTTACTACGGGAATAATTATGTGGCAATTATTTCGGAACGAGTCGCCGACTCGCAACGTATAATTGCCCCCCCCCCCGTAATTCCGAGCCGAAAGGCAAACATCGGCCTGCGTTACGACCTACAATCCACAATATTACAATAAACAGTTTCCCAATAATTACGTCGCTATTATTACATCGAGCGTTCTGTTTAACAATTGGAAACATGGTGGAAACTCAAACGGACGTTCTTCGATTTTCTTCTATGAAAAAATCAAAGGATTTTAATCTTCTTGGGATGACAGTCAACTCGTCGTTCGTATTCACTGCAATCTGCCTTGCTTCTTAACGCAACAGATTCTTTGGATAATTAAAAAACCATAAAAATCATAGTTCTTTTTCATTTATTTCCGCAAATAATGGTAATTTTGAAAAATACTTAAAAAATAAAAGTTGTAGGTCTCATCGAAGTACACATTTTATATCCTATTGATTTTTGTCATAAAGACAATAGTTTTTGAGAAAAACGATATTAAATAAAGTGAATTAAAGTGAATAATTAACTATCATTTTTTTCTCAGAAAGTATTATCTTTATGACAGAAATCAATATAACATAAAATGTGTATATTGATGAGGTCTACAACTTTTATCCGAAGTATTTTTCAAAATTCCCATTATTTACGGAAGTAAATACAAAAACTATATAAATTTTTTACACAGACAGAGTTAATTCGACCCCCGCCGAGTTATTTTGGGTCTGACAGCCAAAATAATAGGTATACGTGAAAAATCTATATAACCTTTTTTGTAGAGCTGTTTATGAGCTTCATTTTTTGTTTGAAACTTTTTCCTGTAAAATCAATATTTTCGAAAATATTTAAATTCATTTAAAGTTATTTAAATTTGGAGCTTCTTGGGATAGTAGAGACTTCTACCGTACTTGAAAGTAGATGTTCACTTTAGAGCGTGAAGTTGTTAATTAAAAAAACAGCAAACGTAGCCTAACAATTGTTCCTAACGCGAGAGTCGACTATTCGCTGATTCAGTTCCATTAGCGGACTATTTTTCGGGAAAACAGGACCGGCAGAATTTTGTCAGTTTACTCGGGCGGAAAATTCGACGGGAACGCGACAACGAGAGAAGCGATCTTAATGGCGCGATAAGTACGAACCGGAGAGCGTTCACGTCAAAACAACAGACGTGGATCGATTTCGTAACGACAACCTTCGAACCCGTTCGTCGGTTCTGAAAACACGCCGAGAGAAGGATGAAGGATTCCCACTGTCGAACACACCGTTCACCGGGAGACTCGCGTCACTGCTTTGGCTTTCACTTGCGAAAAAAAAATACGAGAAACCCCGTCGGCGACAACGCGAGCCGGATGTACCTTCGCGTGCCCCGTCACCAGAAAAATCATCGGCCCCTGCCGAATCTTTCAAACTTCACCGAAGAAAGCACGATACAGTTTCCCCCTCTCTGTCAGCACTGGATCAGTCACGTGGTGTACAGTCGAGGACAATATTAACTGGACACACTTAAAAATCAATAAAAAAAGGACTTGAATTTTTTTAAGATGTTAAACCGACCAGTTTGCTGGAGAATGAATAAACAAAAATTTAAGAATTTGTTTAGATTCTAATTGATAGGAATCATACAAAATTTAAGACATTATTAAATCAAAGAACACATTTTTTAAATTACCGTTCCATCTCAGATAAAAAAGTTCACGAAAAACATCATGTCTCCAAATGTTCACGAAATTATAATAGAGGAACGCGTCACGTGATCGGGGCGTGGCGTGGGGACGCTCGCGGCCGGGGAGTGGGGAAAAGACGTCGCGTTGTGGAAGGTGTAAGACAGAGTGGGAGACAAGCCTCGATCTGGCGACACTGGCACGATAAATAGGAATGGCTGTGCAACGTTCGTCCCATGTTTTTGCAATTCAATAGGACCATTACCGGAAAACAATTTCTCTATTTATTTCCCATCTCTGCAAACTGCCGCGCGGAAACGTCAATACCGACCTGCAACCCAATTTTCAATAAACGCGGACGTGGACGCGAGTCATTCTACTTTTGCGACTGTAGAATCCATTTTTCGCTTTGTACACGCGAATCGAAAAAATTATAAAAATACCAGATTTAACGCAGGTCGATGCCAGGTGTTTATTTTTACTTCGCTGGAAATATTGACAAGGAGAGAACGATCTTACCCGATTTATTTCTAGTTTGTGTGAACTGGCGCAGTTTATTGATTGCAACCCTCGCGCTAATACTTGGGTGTAGATATTTTCAATTTTTCTTTCTCCTTTTTAGTGCATTTTAATATAAGCGTGGTTTTTAAAAAGCTTCTTTTACATACGTATAATATTATATACGTAGGGACGCGCGGAGTGGGGAGCGCTGAACGCGATCACGTACTACCGAGCGTCGCGCTGCGAGGTGTAACGCTTAATATTAAAATTTTTTCTTCTCCTTAACGCATAGTTTTTTTTTTAAATTTGTTTTTTAATATTGCATTGTCATCCAGTTCTGAGCTAAGTTTAAAGTTTCAAGCCTCTATCTCATCGGAAAGTGGTTTAAAATTCGATTACAAGACTTGACACATACTACAACAACGACTTGGCAACCTAATAAATATAAGCGTGGTAATAAAAATTCATTTTAACCCTTGATAGTCTTTCCACGTTGAAAGCAACATAACAATATTCTTAGATCTTTTACATCTTTCATCGTTTTATATTTGACCCAGTTAATTTCTTCATAAATGCATGAAGATCCGCAGTCTAATAATAATCGATCGACGATTTGTCGTCGTGATTTTTTAATCTAGAGCGAATGTGTTAATTCCTCATCTCGATTGAGTTGCATCAATTAGCTTGCATGTCTGCGTATAACGTAAATTTAAAATATTCTTTTCCGTACCTTATTTTAATATTTAAAAAAGAAAAAAATTAACTCTTCCTCTCGATTTCGAAATCGTAATACTTATCTATTTAAATAGTATAAAAGTGCAGATAATTCTCTTATGTTTACAAATTACTGTTTATAAATGCAATTGATATAACTCTCGCAATTTTGTTTTTATGTTGTTGATATATTATAAAACATGGCCGGGACGTGGCGGAATTGTTAAATATTGTTATATTTCTTATTTATTTACGAAAAAATGTAATCAGAACAAGGAATTTTGTGTGGATTCATTTTTTACATTTAAAAATGACGGTACGCGGACTTTTTCCGACTGTACTGAACATATTTCTACGAATTTGATTCTATCTATAATAAGTATACGATACCCATTTTTGATAGTAAAGCGTCAGCGTCAGTGTGCGATAGCCGCGATTGTCAGGAAATAAATGATGAGGCACGAAGTTAATAATCTAGATCGCAAAACGTACGGTTTCGACTACGAAATGGGGCGCGAGCGCTGAAAATATCCGAGTCGAATTAGTATTATCGGAAATTTGCTCACCTGACTGGATCTACCATATTTAACTCGACGACAAGCGCAAAGCACTTCTGATAATTACTGTCAGTGAATAATTTCTACGAGGCCCATTAACGTTGTAAATATTTATATACGTTGATACTGTGTTGTCGTAAATAGGTCGATGGTATTTTCGATAAAGTTGTGGTCGTCGCGTTTTGAAGTAGCGGAAGGTATGCAAATGGGCGCTTCGCGGATCCAGGCCTAGTCTTGTGCGAGCAGCCTTGTAGATCGTGGAAATTCAAACGACTCCTTCGACTATTGGAAATAATCAGAACCCTAACAATATTTGCACAATATAATTTGGTACGGTTACACGCAAGACTGGAGCCGGCAGATTAACCCTTAGCACTCGAATGGGGACTGCGAGGCGCCATTAAAAATTGTTGTGCCATTATTCAAAATATTGTTTACGTTATTAAAACTATAAATAAAAAAACTTTTTAAAAACCACGCTTACATTAATATGTACTAAAAAGGAGAAAATAATTTTTTTAAAGGAGAAAAAAATTATTTTCTCCTTTTCAGTACAATTTAATATAAGCGTGGTTTTTAAAAAGTTTTTTATTTTCTACTTTTTAGTCTTTACATGTATATCTTGTAATCGATTTTAATTACCAGCGTTGCGGGGCGAGGTGTAACGGTTAATATTAAAATTTTTGTTTTTCTCCTAGACGCACAGTTTTTTTTTTTAAATTTGTTTTTTAATATTGCATTGTCACCCAGTTCTGAGATATATTTATAGTTTCAAGTCTCTAGGTTATCGGGAAGTGGTTTAAAATTCGACTACAAGAATTGACGCGTACAACGACAACTCGGCAAGCTAATATAAGCGTGGTAAAAAATTACAAAACACCAGATTTAACGCAGGCCGATGCTAGGTATTATTAATGTCATGTTGGATATCATGGCCGAATTTTAATTTTGGGGGATGATCGAGCTCCGAAGCAATACGGTTGCCGTAGATCACGGCGTTCGGCTGAGACAAGATCGGGGGACAAGAAATCGGAACGCAGTCCTCGGAAGTCGAGTTAATCGGCCAATCTAGAGGCAGCAGAGGCTGCTCAGAAGAAATTCGTTTTCTCGTCATCGCGAAGGCAGGAGGACATTACCAGACGACGACGACGACGACGACGTTACCGGGCGTTCTTCTTACGAAGCATTTGCGCAACCGACACTTACGTGGGTACTTTCGCTTTGCATAATTTAGTCGCCGCGTTTCGATCGCGTATTCGTATACGTATTCGTATTCGGAACGACTATGACTCGTGACATCGTAAACTTACTTTTGAAACCGTTCCTCCTGTCTTTCGGTTGTTTTGCGAGACAGCTATCTTCTCTCTCTCTCTCTCTCTCTCTCTCTCTCTCTCTCTCTCTCTCTCTCTCTCTCTCTCCTCACTGTGATTCGCGGAACTCGCGACTTCAGACACGCCGCATGTGCGAAACGATCTACGGAGCGACTCGAGAACCGCCTCGTGTTTCGTAAATTATGCGGTCCATTTGAAAATTCCGCCGATTATGAACGTCAGTCGCGAACTTCGCGGAATTCATTCGGAACTTAATTATGCGACGTCGCTCGCTTTGAGGTGTTTTGTAGACAGCGTCGATGAATGAACGCTCGCGCGTCGTTTGTGTTGTCTGTATCTATTTCATCTGATACAGGAGTGGTCAAAGAGTTCAGATTTTCTATCTTGTTACGTTCGGTATTGAGGTTGGAAAATAGGGATAGAGATAATTTGCTTAATCACTCAATCAAATTCATTACTTCACGCCAGTTCAAAAGATACAGGTTTATTCGAGCACGAATCTACAATACGGTAAAGTCGCGTTTACTGTCCAACAATCTGCGTTCTGCACGGACAGTGATCGCATACCGACATCATTTTTTTATGACTGAATGTAGAGAACGTAGAGAAGGATAATATTATTGATTAATATTATTGATCGATATTATTGGTAATATTATTGATTAATATTATTTATATGATAATATTGTTGATTGATATTATCGATAATATTATTGATTAATATTATTGGTAATATGATTGATCAATATTATTTATGATATTATTGATTGATATTATCGATAATATTATTGAATAATATTATTGATTGGTATTATGGATAATATCATTGATTAATATTAAATAATTTAAAATCAATGACCCCTGCGCCAACAAATATCGTTTTTGACCTTCAGCTAATTCAAAAGCGCGCAACTTTAGTCGTTCACTGGAAACATTGCATAAAAGATCGCCAGTCCTGGATTTAGAGAAACAACTATCGCGTCGTAGAACATTCTGGATACATCGGTGCTTTCGGATCGTATTTGTATTCGAGTCGGTGCGCGACGTCGCGACCGTAAAAACAGTTTTGAAACGATTCGGGGTACTCTTGTCGCTGATTTCGAAACTCTCTCTTTCTCACCGTTTTCCGCAGAACTATAGTTAACCCTCTCTCCGTGTTTTTGTAAATTTGAATTTTGCTTATGACTCTCGCTGTCATTGTTCAGAAGCAGATGATCTCTGTACTTCATCATTGTTGTCAGTAGACTGTCAGTTATTTTATTCATATAAATTTGAATAAATGGTCTACGAACATTTTTGTCTATGCAAATTATTATTTTTCCTGGCTCAATCACTGTCATATTAACCTGCAAAAAAATGTTCAAATTTTCAGCTCGACCTAAAATATTTTTCAGAGTGGATTAACTGTCATAAAACAGAAAATTGTCTACGAATAAGTCATTTGTTTGCAACTAATGGTATGGTACAGCGCGAATCGAAGAATGGAAAGTAGTATCGGTTTTCTTAAATGTTTATGCATCCGATAATATCATTGTAACGATCGTCCGGCAGCAACGATTTCCTCCTATTTGCTAAAATTATCGGTTTGGTAGCGATTCGACGCAAACGCGGCCGGATCGATACATATTTACGTACGCGTATTGGCATTATCTAGTGGTCCGATCATTTTGGAAGTTACATCAATCACGTGGCCAATGTTTGAGATCAATTCGTGCAATCTTGCATGATAACGAGATCGAATAATCGATGGCGACAAACCCTCGAAGTTACGAGACTATTTGGGCGCGTTTATCGGACATCAAAGTTGAAACACCGCCGTGTATCGAGAAATTTGTCTACCGTGACTCCCGGCTACCCCTCCTCCCGAAAACGGCGCAGCCATTTTACGAACGATTTCCCTCCGACGTTGTTTATCGCATTTCCGAATATTAGCATCATAGCTCTAAATCATAGTTTTTTCCATTTATTTCCGTAAATAATGGTAATGTTGAAAAATACCTCAAATAAAAGTTGTAGATCTCATCGAAATACACATTTTAAGTCGTATTCATTTTTGTCATAAAGACAGTAGTTTTTGAGATAAACGATATTAAATAAAGTGAATTAAAGTGAATAATTACCTATCATTTTTCTCAGAAAGTATAATCTTTATGACAGAAATCAATATAACATAAAATGTGTATATTGATGAGGTCTACAACTTTTATCCGAAGTATTTTTCTAAATTCCCATTATTTACGGAAGTAAATACAAAAACTATATAAATTTTACACAGACAGAGTTAATTCGACCCCCGCCGAGTTATTTTGGGTCTGACAACCAAAATAATAGGTATACGTAGAAAATCTATATAACCTTTTTTGTAGAGCTGTTTATGAGCTTCATTTTTTGTTTGAAACTTTTTTCTGTGAAATCAATATTTTCGAAAATATTTAGTAAGAACTGTCAAAACTTTTTGAAGGGGGCTGGGAGCAAACGAGGCTTGTCGCCAAAAATTCTACAATTTTGTTCCCTTTCGGAAACGAGATAGAACTTTTCAAAAACCGGATGTTTGCGAAGATACGTTCGTATTTTGCAACGGTGAACGAAAACAGAGAAGAATGGAAAAAATATACACGTGGCCATTGTTGCAGGATCAACAAATAAAAATGTCCTGATTCAGGGGTAACGCCTGCCTCAAATCGAAAAGTCCAGGTACACGGACGAACACAATCGCGCATGAATAGAATTTCAGTAAACCACGGGACCGCGTTGTTATCAAAAGGACGTTATGTAAACTCGGTTCACGGCAATTCCGGTGGGGGTCTGTGTATTACAACGGCTCTCCGACGCGCGAGCGGAATTAGAAAATCCACATAGTATCAGTCCGTCGCGTCTTTAAACGTCATGCTTTTTTTTCACTGTACGGACGAGATCGACAGTGTGGATACTCATCATTGTTTTGTACCCGAATACAGTATTTTATTGATAAATGTCCGAAATTAAAGATTACCTTTTATGCTCCCGGACGAGGTGTGAGGTGTCTGCGGTGCGTGCGAAGTCAAAGGTAACGGCGAGCCCGAGGAGGTCGCGGAGTGTTCCAGTTTGGAACTCACCGCGCTCCACATCTCGAACATGTTGAACGCCGTGGTGATGGCCTTTCGTCACTTCCAGGCTGCTACTCCCGTAGGTGACCCGGCGGCGGCAGCGGCACTCTTTCCCGATTCGCCGTAACATCCGCTGCGGAGCGCCGCGACGCCACCCGAAATTTACTGCGTTTTTCCCGTGTTGTCTGAAGCTCTCGATTCTTCTCTTTGTCTCCCCACCGATTTCTGTCCACAAGCTCACTTCTCGCCGACTATCTTCGTCTGTGTATAATAATTGTCCTTCTCTCTCTCTCTCTCCTTTAGAATTCTTACTACCGTTCACGTGTGTACACTCGAATATCTATATATATATATCATATATATCTGTATATCGTAGTATATCGCTATTCAAGCCACGTTTCACTTTGTACAACGGTTCATCTCTCTCAGTCGGTGTGCTTCTAAGATTTATTATCACTTCGTTCCGCTTACCGGCTACTACCTCTCGATCGCTTCATTTCTCGTTTCTACGGGTATTGTCGAATCGATGCTAAATCGTTTAACAAAATTATTCGGAAATTTCTTCTCCTTTATACACGGATCTCACGCGATCATGCTTAAGTTTACGCGGCGCACGTATATGTATGGTATCTACGGGTGTGTGTTTTATATATCGATGCTCGGAAACTTTTTCTTTCTTTTTCTCTCGCATAGATTCGCTACGGATTATTATTTACTTTATTAAGCTCGATTTTTACGCACTTTTAACACCGGCACTTGTTTCTCTCCTCGGCTAAACACTATACTTCGATTTCTTCCGTGTACTTGTTGCGTGTGTCTGTCTCTCTGTCTGTACGTGGTGTGTGTATGTTTTTGTGTGTGTGTGTGAGAATACGTGTGTATTCGCGTACGTGTACGCGAGAATATCGTCAACGCCGATTCCAAACTGTACAAACTATGTACACCTCCCTCTTTCGACCGGTATTACGTTAACACCGTGTCCATCATCGTCCGCTTCCTTCTCCACCTCCTCTTCCGCCTCCTCCACGCCACCCCAACTCGCCCTACGCCACAGCGTGACACGGTTTACCGCGTGTATCACCTCGCCGCCGTTATTAGTATCGTCAGCGCCTTGGCTAATGAACGTCCCACCGACTTTGCCGGCCGGCAAGCAAGCCTTCTAGTCACCGCGAAGCCGAAGCACACCCAGGCGACTCGTCGTGATCGTCGACGTTGCGATCGTGTCCCGTACTCTCTTCGATCCCTGGGATCCGTGCACCTCGCGTGACATGGCGCCAGAGGCGGTTCGCGTTCGACGATCGCCGATCTGCAAACAGTCTCATCAGCATCTCCCGGTAAATGGAAACCCGCCCGACGTCGTTTCGCTCGGCCCTCGACGATCTTTCTCGGGAACTCGATACATTTCAATGAATTTCGCCGCTCTCTCCTACAGCATGCGACTGGGTTCGTTGATTTGGGATTTGGACGATTAGGGTACGTCGAACTACAGTCGCCAGATTGAGAATTGTGTCCCCCCCCCAATCTACCTTCACCTTCTACGACGCTATTTATTTTGAAAGTGGTCCAAGTCCATTTTCGAGGAACTTCAAACTGGCAACATTTACATTTCTACGTTCTCTTTTCATCTTGAAGCAAATTGTAACTAATATATTATATTTAAAATCATAAAGATTTTGTAAAAAGGAAATTAACTGGTGAATAGGATAATGCAAATTTTTATTTTGAAAGTGGGCAAAGTCCATTTTCAAGAAAAATCAAGCTGGCAATTTTAATATTTATATTTCTACGTTATCTTTTCATCTTGAAGAAAATTGTAACTAATATATTTAAAATCGCAAAGATTTTGTAAAAAGGATATTAGCTGGTTAATAGAACGATACAAATTTTTATTTTGAAAGTGGCCCAAGTCCATTTTCAAGGAAAATTAAACTAACAATTTTAATATTTGCATTTCTGCGTTATCTTGTCATCTTGAAGAAAATTGTAACTAATATATTTAAATCGCAAAGATTTTGTAAAAAGGAAATTAGCTGATTAATAGAATGATTCAAATGTTTATGTATAGAACCCTTTAACAAGGGTAGTTTATTGGGTAATTTGAAGCTATTGCGGATTATCTAATAACTTTAAACGCAATAAAATCATTATATCATACAATACTTTCTATAATAAACACATAGTCTATCATTATACGTTATAATTATACTGGGTGCTCTTCTTTCTTTCGCACAGTAGTGTAGTCGCGAAAGAAAACGTAAAGCAAGGGGTTAAAGTCTGCTCGGTGGATATATAAAATCGCTGACAAGTCCCGGAGAAGTTTTGTAGGTTATGTTCGGTAAAACCTGCAGCAGAAGTTTTTATTCTTGTTTCTCGGAACATGTCAGAACTTTGAATATGCCAGACTATCAGCAATGTAGTCGCTCCTTTATTGGAACGGGGTTGGAGAGCTGTTTTCGAAAATTCTTAAACGACTGATGGATGATTTATCTTTATAGGATCGAGGTGATCTATTTAACTTGTCTGGTGAGGGAGATCTAGTCGTAATTTTCGATTCTTCCATTCTGGTGGATCAGGATGATCGCTTTGCTAAAATGGCGACGTGTCGAATCAGCTGGAGCTAACGTCAAGGGAATACTTCTACTTCTCTTCCAAAATAAAAGGGTTGCTGGTACGTGACGACAATAGGATAGAACAAGTAGAAGAAAAGTCTGCTGCTCTTTTAGAATGAATTTAGTGAATTAGGGTACATTTTCGAAGAACTCTATGAAATGGAGGAACTTCAAGTTACCACGACCCTAGAAAATATTCGAATCTTCATTTACAGTAAGGAGCATAACTGATTCCACACACTTTAAATTTTCACCTCGGCTTTGTATATTTTTCCGCATATGTATATTGTTCTTACTATTCTCTCTCTTTTTTTAATGTAATAAATTGTGAGAAAATAAATTGCCATTTGAATTTAGATGAAAACTGACTGACTGATCGGAAATTATATTAAAACAAAATTAATTTATTTGAACACGTCGCTCGTGGAAGAGCCGCAGTTGGCCGACCACTGGTCTAAAGCAAGAACAGTGTCAGATGTCTGTTCCACTTCGATGGAAATTTGATAATCCCCTTAAAATCGTTATTCCGAGAATACTGAATTTGTTGGTTGCGTTACTATTCTTGCCGTGAAATATTCATACTGTGAAAATGCGAAAAACGAAGATGGGAAGAGGCGCTGTCGAAGAACCTGGTGCGATTGAAATTCGGCGATGATCGAAATGCGAGGCGGTCAGAGAAAGGTAACGGTTAGACCAGCCACGCGTACAAGATGTAAAAAGAGAGTCACGCGATAAGAGAAACGGAGGTGTAAGAGGATAGGGGACAAACTAGAAGCGACACACGCACGTGTCTCGGGAGATGGGTATCGTATTCGGCACGTTGACGCGTCCGTCTGCTCCGTGCACTTGTCATACGGATGCCTGACACCGTTAAATCGCGGATCTAATTAATGCGAGGCATCCCGTTACGACCAAAAAGAAAACATAAACGCCGCATCCCTTCCAGATCCGATTATCGCGACCAGTCAACTAATATATCGCGCGCAGATCGGAGCTATTTTAGAGACACGGTCACGAGAATACATTCGATTCCACTTTCAAATTCGAGATCCAGGTATTAGCAACACTTGGGCTTATCAATTATCGGTAGACTGCGGATCTTTATGCATTTGTAGCAAAATTGAGTGGATGAAATTCAAAATTATCCGGAAATTTTAAAAATTGAAGATGTTCATATATGATTTCTCCTCTGTTAAAGTCATTAAGGGAAGAAGTAACATTCAATTCAGTTTCACGAAGATCCGCAGTCTAATTATATCAGCATTCGATTTAAAGTTTAACGAGGTCAATTAAACTTTTTATATTAGAAATGATTATTTTAATTTTCTTCCTCTAATCTCTAATAGGTTGCTCATAGATTTAATTTTCCGGATAAATTTGAAAATTGAGAAAATAATAGATTGATACGAAATGGTTTCAGAGAATATTTTAATGAAATTTGAGGGGTTTAATTACGATCATAATAATTTCATAATAAATCGTAAGATTAAGGGAGTTAAATTTCGTATTAACGCATTACCGACCGGTAATTATTGCATAATCTTGAAAAATCTGTTTTTTCAATAGCATCAGCAATTTTCATTGCGAAGTATCAAAAGTCACCCTCAATAACGTCATGTAATAGATTAATTTAAGATTGTAATGTAACAGAAAATGGCTATGCCTTCTTTTGGTACGGCACGATTATTGAAATCGGTAGGTAAAGTGTTAATAACTGTAGAATTAAATTCTACAATTCCGTTTTCGTTCCTAGAGCAAGGTTTACCCCGATATTGACCGCTGTTTACCCTGCCCTCTTGACGAGAGCAAGATTTGGCATGGAATTGCGCCTGCAAACTTGTAATACCGAGTAAAAGATGAAAATCGTGATTAATCGAAAAGCAAAATTCGCTGTCACTAACGCTACCTAAGAGACAGCAGAATCCTTCGAGAATCCTCCCTTGGCAAGCCACCCTTGCAACATGCAGCCTATCAGCACCATCGGACAAGTGGGTACGCAGCTCGGTAATCCGTGGAGAGAATGATGGAAAAGGTGAGGGCCTGTTCGTCATCGGGGTCGGCAGTGAAGGAGGAAGAGGCGGAAGGGGAGGGGAGGGGCGGGGAGGGAGGCGGGTGGGTAGGGTGTAGAGGAATCAGCGGAGACGGGATTCCTCGTGACCGGGAGGCAGACCGCCGTTACCGCAGAGCCGCGGCCGATCGGTCACGACTTGATACGAAAATTCAGACATGTGCGCATCGATCGTACATTTCCGTACATGGACTGTTCCCCTTTAATCCTGCCGCGTTGCAAGTACGAGAGCTCGTGTCGAGGGGAACCGCACTTTGCTATCGAGCGAACCGAGAGCGACCACCAGCCGAGCCTGCCTTGCTTTGCCTTGCCTACAGCCAACCACCCACAACCCACCCATCCGCCGCCTGCCGACTGCACGGACACATTCTCGACAGCTTTCCGAGTGTGCCGGCCACACGTACACACACACGGACGAGAGCGAGAGACACATATCTCCACCGACAGTAGTCTATTCCGTGCTTTCATGCCGGTTCCTAGTGCCCGCGCCTCTCTAGGGCAGGGCGAGAGATTCACCGTGGAAGGAAGCGTCGCGGCGCTCTGCGCCTACGCTCACAAACGCGCAGCCTCTATGTATAATACATCTCTGCACTTTACATACCCGCTCTCCTATGTAACCGTGCAACGAGCCCCCAGTCTATACGTGAGGCTCTTTTTTTTCCATGCACCTGCATGCAAAGAGCATATGCGCGTCCGGAGAACCCGTCGCACATGCACCCTCTCTCGCTCCCTCTTTGTTCCTCCGCGTGTGTATGTACGTGTGTGCTCGCGCACGAATCCGCCTGCATGCACCGGCCAACACACACCGCGCCCGTGTAATGAACTGTGTCACCGTGATTCGTGTTAGCAGCGGCGCGCACGTGTGTGACGGCTGGTGCTGCACGCGTGTTACGCAACCAGCCCGACCGAAGTGCGCGCGAAAAAAAACTCCATCCAGCGCGCACCGCCGACCGCCCGGTGCTTGCTGTGCGTGCACTAACCTAAGCTAAGGAGCCGTATCGTTGCTAAACACAACGATGCCGGTGTTATTAGTCCGCGAATGATACGTCTGCCCGGATAATAAGCGCCGTATCGGCTACCAGCAGCGCTAAGAGGATCTCGCAGGGGTGCAACCGATGTGCAACAGACCTACGGCTCCCGGTTCAGAAGTCGCCGGACATCGGCTTTTTTCCCCTGCAGAAAATCTTGCTTCTGTTACTGTTCCTACTGTCATCTTCCTCTGCCTTTCACCTAACGGTTAGGTTAAGTTAGTACAGTTAGTAGGTTAGTTAGGTCCTAACCCTTCGGGGACCCGACTCAACGAATCCTCTAAAAGATATTGCACTGAATCCAACTGTTATCAGCACACCGCGGAAGTCTATGCAATTTTCCATTTTTAACGAGCGGCAAGCACATCAAATATCATTTTTATAAATGTATAAAGATTCGCAGTCTAACTCTAACTCTAACACAGTCAAAATAAAAATGTTCTGCAACGATCCTCACTTGGAATATTGCTAGAATTTTCTAATCCTTTGCACTGTTTCGTGTTGCACAAAAATCCGCAGTCTAATTATTATCCCGAGGCGAATTCGAGTCAGTTTTTCCTTGGAGAAAATCTTCTCCGCGACGGCTTTGTCGAAGAGTTCTCAACGAAAAACACGGACCAATCGGAGCGCGACGACAGTGGGCGGAGTCTGGCGCGGCCAATGATCGTCTTTTCGCTAATAACTCTTTATTAATCTGCTCGTTCAAGGAGCTACAACATTTCTGGACGTGTTCCCTCTCTTTTATGTCAGAGTTTGCTATATTCATACACATGATTCAATCACATTTCCACGAGTAATTTCAGCAATGTAGGTGGAATTATTTATATCAGTTTCACATGGAAAAGAAAATTTCTCTGCTCCTGGCAAGCTTTTGAAACTAGGTGTTCCATATTACCAACCCTGTGTGCATTTTAGTTGTCTTGATGAATCGATAGTTCGTATGTAGCAGTCGAGGGGATTCAGAGCTCCTAAATAGATTGTAAATAAACGATAAATCATTCCGGGCACGCTGTACTTTGTTTCGAGAGATCGAAATTAATTGAACGGTCTTTGTTATTTAACGATACGAAGTTTGTAAGTACCAAAAATGAATGTGAAGCACATTTGAGGAAGGTTAACGAGATTTGCGTGTCATATTCTCTAAATTAATGCAAATGCGATGACTCTCCTTAAAATAATTGATGGTGCCGCGAGTATTTTAGCCAGTATTGATCTAATCGTAAGCATTTCTCTCGACGATATGCTAGTTTTTATCGATCTCTGCATCATAAATGCAAATATACAAATGATGCTATGTTACATAATACTAGATAGTCGACAGACCTTTCAAATACATTCTCCTTTCCTACACGTTAGAAACATTGTCCAGCGATTAGACTGATCTCTCTGGAATCCTGATCAAAGGATCATAACATTATCATAACGCTGATTAAAATGACTTTTGTTTCAACTGTTCAAATCCTTTCAACTTCAAATGAGGATCGGAAAATTTACTTGTTTCTTGTGTTTTACTTAACATTCGAATACAAGATTTGACGCATACAACAACGACAACATCGGCAAGCTAATATAAGCGTGGTAAAAAAAGAAAAAAAAATAGGAAAACAACGGAACGCTTGAAACTCCCGGCGATTATTTCTTCAAATCGATGTGCGACGATAAAAAGATGCTAACAATTATATTACACACCTAAAATAACTTAAACTTGTACGTTGATGGTCTAGGATGACTATTTTAAAAGTTTTATTTCATCCGAATTTTACGGGGTTTGTCTTTAGAACGTACATCACAGTACAGAATAATCTGAAACGAATAATAATTTGGATTTTGCAATATCTTAATATTGAAAAATTGACTTTCGACCCGAGAAAACGGGTTTCCGCGTTTCATGAACGCTGACTTGGTCGAACGAAACAACGCGGTTTCCAATTTTCTATTCATCTTTAAATGAAGAGCCGTTCTTGGATCCTCTCAATTAAATTACGAATCCACACGTTCTCCGCGAGAGATGAACGGCGGTGGTGGTGGTGGGCGACGAGGACGTAGCAGTTCGTGAGGGTAGCACGCTCTGTGTGTGTGGGGAAGAAGGAAGGATGGAAAGAAGAACGGAAGAACAGAAGAACGGAAGGAACGAGGGAGAGAGAGACAAAGAGGGAGACGGTACCGTAGTACGGGCTACATTCTGTCGGCCCCACTAGCCCACTGACTCGATGCGCTCCTCTCTCGCTATTTCTTTCCTTCTTCCCCTCTCTGCTCGTTCTTTTTCCCTCTTCTCTCGCTCTATTCTGCGCGGCGGCGGCGGCTAGCGGATCTCCTCGTTCGCCACGCCACGCCGCTAGCGGAACGTGTTTCCTTGTAGCTGTGCGCGATCCCGTACAGGCCGTTTCATAACGAGGGTGAAGGAGCTAGGCTCCGAGCGTGCCCGGGGCACGTCAGCTCCGCCGAGTCGGTCGTTGATGAATGGAGATACCATTCCCAGTTTTATTACAGTTATTCTTGGAAACGCGCGCGAGTTTAATTTAGGCAAGATTTACGATACGGACCCGCGATCTCTTCGCTGTTTTTCTCGGAATCTTTTCGGCGGCCATTTTACGCAGGCTAGACCGGGCTTTTATTATTTCATTTCGTACCCGGCGAGTCTTGGACACTCAACTACTTTCTGAGGGAGCTAGTCAATTCAGGGGAAAATGTCACCCCCTCTCCTCGGCTGCCAGCACCGAAGCGTGTGGAACGTGGAGTGGGGACACGGACCTTAACTTGACGACTCTGCACTAAACTCGGTACGCAAGTGTTAGGAGTTAACAGTTGTTGCGCAACCGTAGAGACTCGCCGTCGTCGCGGACGTGTGGACAAACAGCCTAAATGTTTTTACTAATTGCTTGACTGTACCTCTAGCAAGCAGTACTCGTTCAAACAAATCGC
The DNA here is from genome assembly GCF_051020765.1 of Lasioglossum baleicum. Classification (NCBI taxonomy): domain Eukaryota; kingdom Metazoa; phylum Arthropoda; class Insecta; order Hymenoptera; family Halictidae; genus Lasioglossum; species Lasioglossum baleicum. The sequence continues at coordinate 5,975,577 of NC_134945.1, forward strand.
GTGTTCATCTTCGAAATTATTTCCAATTCTGTCTCAATTCCATCTCAATCTGCAAATGCAGTCACCTTAATTGAAAGGGGTCATTTAAAGAGAAGCATTTATTCTGTTTCTCGAAAGCACAATAATTTTCTATCTTCTCGGAAGCAACGCAGAAGTTGAAGAAAATGTTGAAATTTGCTTTCAAGAAATGAATAGGTGGGACACAAAACTCTGGAGACATTGATTGAACTTATTAGGTGTGATATCGTACTACGTTATCTTCGACTTTATTAAAAGGATTAAGAGAAAATGCTGATAATTAGTACAAAAATATTATCACGTACGCTAACATTTTTAAAATAATTTATTAGCACGTTTCTCCCTCCATGAATTACCCTATATATTCAAACATCGATTTCCTGTACATAACCTCTCTAATGTCGAACATTCCAAGTTCCACGGTAGTGTGGTGCGCCACTATCGATGAAACGGCGTGATAATGAACCGTTAACCCCTTAAGCGGTTCAATACGCGCGAGTTTGTAGCTTTTCGCGAATATCTCCGCTCGATTGAATATTTATCTCGCTTTTTTCCTTAACCATACCCGTAAAATGTTCAATCCGTCGGCTAAAGACTCTTTTGGTCATCGTTCTGCGCGAATTCTTTTGAATCTTCGCCTCGAAAAGCATCCGATAACCGATCGATTAATTTCTCTTTTTCAGTACATTTATGCTTTCATACGGTTTGGCCGAACATTATTTAGAATTGCCTTTACAAGAACTACACTAGTCACCCTTCGCACACTCCCTTAACATTTCCGCTTCTGAAACGATTATACTAATTCCAAGTATACAGGGTGAAGGGTAACTGGTGGGACAGATTCTACAGGGTGTCTCAAAAATGTCGGAGAATGTTGAAAGGGGTGGTTCCTTAATAACTGCTGGACAAAGCCGTGGAGAACATTTTCGGAGAAAAAAAATTTCTTCAAATTACCTCGGGAATTACCCCTTTCGGGGAAGTACAACATTTTCGGGACACCCTGTGGTTGTCAGCAAAAACACTGCACGTCACAATTTCAAAAATGTTCAGTTTACGCATTGATTTGGGACATTTATCGATAAAATACTGTATCAACACGATTTTTAAGGCATTTCCTATGATCTGCCAAAAAATGTTTCCAACAAAAGTAAATTCTTCTAATGTTTTTACTGTTTTAAATCACACCTACTCCTTTTAGTCATAAATGCATTACATCCGCTATCCACCGATCAATTACTTAAATCAACAATGTCTGTTTTACTATCAATTTCACGATTTAAGTAAAACGCAAGAACACTTGTAAACAAAATTGTTGTACCCAATTGTTGTGCATCTGTCCAGTTTTCTCAATATTCCGAACCTGTTTCGCTCCGGAGGATCTGAAATATTGAGTTGAACCCTCCAGACGCGGGACGCCCTAATTATTTCGAGTGGTATAAGTTTCCCATTAGAGGACACCGAGAGAGGAGGGCCGGTGCTCCCAGCAGTATAATTTTTGTTTCGCGAACATTCGCGCTTGTGGGCCGACAACCCCGCGAGAATTAAAGTCCTCCGCTCGCGCATTTGTCGCATGTTCTAGTCGGGACGAGCCCCTGGTAACCCCGAGCACACACCGGCCGTCTCAATTTTCAAAAAATCCTAGACGGGAACGATAGAATTTCTCGAATTCGATTATCCGGCGTAATGGCATTACAACACTGCTTCGACATGGAAAAGTGGAGGCTCGAATAGATGAAATTCTTCAGCGAGGCCGAACCGTTAATCTTACACGATCTTCATTATCATTATTAATTTTAAGGTTAGCTTAGTTCTTCGCGGAAAAAAGGTCGAAAAAGTCGGTTTTTATTTTTTTTAACAACAGCGCGCCAAACCAAAAAATCTGGAAAAATTCACGAACAATACTTGTAACAATACACCGCTACTGTAAATATATAAATGTTGTCGCTCTAGAACTTCCATGCGAAATCTGCATTTTTTCGATTTCTTCGAGGTTTTTGATTTTTTACAAGCAGGATTTTCACTTTAAAAATCTCAAAAAATTCATGAACAATACTCATCATAATATACCGCTACTGTAAAAATATAAATGTTGTCGCTCTAGAACTTCCGTGTGAAATCTGCATTTTTTCGATTTTTTCGAGGTTTTTGATTTTTTACAAGCAGGATTTTCACTTCAAAAATCTAAAACCAATTGCAAAGTATGTATTTGGGTTCTTGACACGTGTCAGATTTTTCTCAGAATTTCTAAACGTCATTAACTAGGGAAAATAGGCCGAAACCTGATTTTTCGATTTTACCCCATAACTACCCTCCCGATCAAGATACAGGGGTGAAATTTTGCACAGTATGTTTTTTTTGGTGCCCTATCGAATGGCACATCGTCGATAAAATTCGGTTCAAGGGGCACAAGTCTTAACACTGCGACGATTTGCAATTAATTTAATTATTCGCCGTATCTCGAAAACAGAAATATACAACCCTACTCGAAAAAACGTTATGATTCATCTACGCGGTGCGTGTCCCACTCCGTTCGTTCATTATCACGTGATTAGTATCAGTCGGAGAGCGACGTGTAAACTCGCCACGTTTTTATTACCGTGGTTAGAATAAGCTATAATTCTTCTAACCCCCCGTCTCGAAATTTAAAGCACTCCGCAACGCAAGCGCGCAAGCTTATGGTTATCCTGATTATATCGAGTCAGTACTTCAATTTAGCAAACAGTAAATAGTTTCAACTTGTCTCGAGTTAAACCAATTAAATCTATAGTCTCGTTACAAGAGGTCTCTCGAATACTAATTCACCCCCACTTCACCATTTCAATCGTTCTCTGTGATTAATGTTAATAGTATCGGGTTTATGGATCCGTAAGCAAATGAATTCAGTATAGTGTTAGTCTTTTATTTAATCAATTATGTTACTTCGTTATTTTATTTTAATCTGTTTCATTAAATTTCTTCCTTGAAGAATATTTTAGAGCTTGCAGATTTTATCTAGTATTTATTTACCAAGACGTAAAAATGCAAAGTAAAGTGCGTTTTAACGAGGAACATGTTTTGCATAATTCAGATATTTTTTAACAATTACATTGGACAGTTCTCTATTAAATAAGAGAGAGAGAGAGAGAGTAGTTTTGCGTTTGCTATGTGTAAATTGTTTATAAGTGTATAAATTCGCAACTGAATTCCACGCTGGCACGAGCTAAACTGAGTTCGGTTGCAAATTTATACACTTATAAGCAATTTACACGTAGCAAACGCAAAACTCTCTTGAAGATGATTCATACTTGAATCGAAACGTTGAGAAAAGTTGTTTAAATTGCAAAATTGCTTTGTCTTGATTTTGGATCGAACCTATGCGCCGATAACATAAACTAATTTCTATTACCTTGCTAAATATTTAGGGATCGTATACAATTTAAAAAGTCACAAGGAGTGGAAATATTCTGGGTCGGAAGAGACGTCTAATTTTCGAGTAGAAATAGCTCCGAGTGCAAAGGGTTACGGAGAATATCATCCTAAAGAATCTGACAAACGACGAAAGAATGTGCTGTCAGGTTCCTCCGGCACTTGGCAGAGTTGATGAAAAACGAGAAAATTGATATTTGAAGATTGGTTTCCGGACGCGTGGACGACGGACCAACGCGCCGTGCCTCTAGACACCGCACAGTCCTGCGACTCGAGCTGCTAACTGGACAAAACCGTCTTTATGACTACTAATACAAACTGGGTAGATATTGGAAATATTAATCCATTGAATAACGAACATGGCGGCTCCCGGATAGCACAAAGACGTCTTAGAGACGTATTTAATTTTAATTAAAGACATCTTTAATTGATATTGTGATGTTAATATTGTGATGTTGAGATTGTGATGTCGATATTGTGATGTTGTTATCGTGATGTTGATATTGTGATGTCCAGATTGTGATGTTGGAAAATGTTGTGATGTAAGGAAAATCGATATTCCTAAACTGTCTAACTTTATGCGTGTATCACAACCAGAACTGCTATTGTGTTTGATTAATTTTATCATTTTCGTGGTCTGTGGACATTTAGAAATCGATATCAATTGAAAAAATATCAAAATTAGAAAGTTGATTTTTTCCGCAAAATGTCGTCGCGTTAATCGAGCCCACTGTGCAACGATGCGAACAGTTGGCCATGGCTAGAGGGAAACGAGCAGTTGAATACTGTTCGGGCAGCGCGTCGGAAAATCGGAGGTGCGTCTAGCGGTTGCTAATTTTACGCTTTCCACTTAAGCGGACCGCGATTATGGTAGAGCATGGGCCGCGGCGGCGTGTACCTGACGACCTCAACGCGAAAAACGCGGGTCGAACCTGCGCTAAAGCGGTCGACGCGCGTTCCTGCGGCACTTGGTAAACTATAGCCCGAGAGAGCCCGGCACAGGCCGCCGGTGCGCCGTCGTGTATACGTGTATCCCCGGGTACCACGCATGTGTCTGTGAATTACTTTCGCCCCGGGGGGCATCGCATCTTATTTAGGTCGTGTACACCGAGCGTATACTTTGGTTCTGGCACGAGCGTGCCGGCGTTATTACAGCATCGCTGCCGCGCGCTACCACTGCCCCGACAGAGACGCAGGTGACTCTCCATTCTACGCTATGAACAACGCTCTGCCACCGCTCTACGCCGCGCCGCGCCAGCGAATAGCCGTTCTACCCGTGGCAAAATCGCTAGCGTCGTTTATCGCTAGACCGTGGATCTCTACGCAAAACAAAAACTGTTCGCATTCGTTGCAGGACACTGGAGCCAAATAAAAATTGTATTCTTCTTTTGAGGATGTTCTGGAGGTACAATGGGAGACAAAACACCAAGAAATTCGAAATCCATCAATATATTCGCAACGAAAGCCATTCACGAGTATATTTTGCATTTAAAAAATAGATTAATTTAAAAAACTTTCGTTTAATTAGTGAATTTCATGTTACATTTATTTTTTCATCAAATTGTCTTCATATTATGAAAAATTGTAAGTGACTTTTGCGAATAATTGTACCCCCTGATTTAAACTTCAAGATAATAAACACGGCAAATAACAATGACAACACGATAAGATTGACGTTTTGTAACAGTTACACTTAATAGATGTTGAACATTCCTGGTATTTTGATTACAACCACGAAGCACTTATGGATTTATATGTGGTCGGCATTTCTCTTTCGGATATTTAACGAGCCACTCACTCCCTTCGAAAATAGAACAAAGATAACAGCTGTCGCGCTCAACGCGAACGGAATCGAAAACATTTACACGAGGAGACTAGCGCGGGAAAAACTACCCCCATCTGTATCCCTTCAGAACTGACGTGCATTCTTTACAATTTCCTTCGCGGAAGTATTGGCAATTTTTATTCTTATCCCCCCACTTCAATCTTGTTAATATAAATCTCGTTGTTCTCCCAGATGGTGAACGCAACAAAATGGAATAGCACTGTGATGCGTCTGTGTTTATATAGCTAGTGAACACACTGTGGATTTTATTGAGCAACACACTTAAAGACACTTTTGTGACAGAATGACAAATGAATGCAGACAGTCATTTCAATAAAAATCAACAGTCTAGTAATGAAACTATCGAGACGGTTTAACCACCCACCATGGACGAGGATTTTTGAAAACATTATCAATATTTTACTCAGGAAACTGAATTTTGTCTAATCAACATAGGAATTAAATTCGCCTGAGTGGCCATTGCTTAACCCATAAACTTGACCTTGACGTTGGCAATCGACATGTATTAGGTTGTCGCAAAAGTTGGTTTTCGATTCGTGCACATAGGAAGTACTAAAATATTAAGATAAATATTTAGCAACATTAAATTTGGAACACATTCCGACAGAAACTTTAGGGACAACCTAATATAAATAATTTGACTAAGTCAGAAAATATTTATTGCGAGGCAATAAATTGACATAACAAGCTCGAAAGATCCTACAGTAAGGAGCATAACTGATTCCACACATTTTAAATCAGAATAACTTTTATATGAAACGATTTCAATTTCTCTGTAAGGCTAGAAGAATTAGTTTAGTAAATGATATGTAAAAAATAAGTTGAAAAAATGTATTTGGACGGAATTGTGAAGAACAATAGTATGATAAAAATTGATTTTTACAACTTTTTTAGCTGGGCCTATATAAATTATAAACGATCTGAAAATTTCAATGAAATTGGTTAATTGGTTTACGAGTTATAAACGATTAAAAGTGGTAATTTCTAGTGTACCATAAAGTGGCAAGTTTTACCAATTTTGATCGGTTATAATTTGCAAACCAGTTGACCAATTTCAATGAAATTTTCAGAGCGTATACAATTTATATAGGCCCAGCTAAAAAAGTTGTTAAAATCAATTTTTACTATTGTTTCACTAATATTTTTTACACACCTTTTACTAAACTAATTCTTCTAGCTTTACAAAAGAAATTGAAGTCGTTTGGTAAAAAAGTTGTTCTGATTTAAAGCCTGTGAAATCATTTATGCTCCTTGCTGTATATTCACGGTGGTTTTCTGATATTCTTTGAACAACGGAGAAGATTGTTAGAGCAATGCTCTAAACGGACGTCCGGGTTGGTACCCAACACACCGGTAAATCCGATCAAAGATCACGTGTCCCATAGCTCGGTTCCAGGTCCAGTCAAATAATACGCGTACTATTCATTCATTTACCAATTTCTATTTTGTCCCCATCAAAACAATCCCCCATTGCTGACAATACATTTTTGCCAACGTTTTTTCCACTCTTCGAACATCCGAAAAATTCAATTCCTCATCTCTGAATTTTGTTTTACCTCCCCAATCGATTGAAATCGACATCCCCGTAGCGGTTGTTTAAATCGCGAAGAAAGAAAAAGGTCGCAAGGAGCTTGAGACGAGTTTTTAGCCAAAAAGTTGCGAACAAGCATGCAGATACATTGTTCAATGAATTTCAACATTGTGAAATTCATTCAGACAAGATCAACTGCTGTTTACAAACTATTCGACTGATCCGAAGTTGACAACCCAAATCTGTTCTAACCAGGTGTAGCAAAAACGAGACAGTCCTGGAACTTTCCGAGCAGATACCGTTGCTAAACCGTGAACATCTTTCCCGCGATAATTTCATAATTGCGAATAAATCAGCGAGCAGTCGTTCGGCTATGTTAATTGCAAAAGTTCGCATAATTCTGTCGCGAGTTTCCAGGAAAAATGTGAGTGGAGAACCCGCGCTTTCTCGTTCGCCAGCGTGCACCGTGCCGAGTACATACGTGCTCGCGCGAGTCGAGGCAGTGCAGACCGGTGTGCCGTATTTACAAGCACATGCTACCACACGCGCGACGTAGGTATTACTTAATAATATCCATAACCGGGAGGTAAATGGTAGAGTGTGGGCGAAAGACAGAGCGGCGGAGCGCGCGAGTAAGAGCGAAAGAGTCAAGGCGCGGCGCGGTAGCCGGAGCAATACGCCATGCGCCAGCAGAGAAAACAGGGGGAACACATTCAGCTGCATGAAAAGCATCGCGGAGCCTCCGAAAAAGGAAAAATAGATGACCAGAAGAGCGAAAGGGAGAGAGAGAGAGAGAGAGAGAAAACGAGAACGCAAAAAGAAAAAAAGCGCCCGGGAAAAGAGGACGCGAGAAGAAGTCTGCTTCCTAGAGAGCCTTTAAAAAAGCGCGGCGCAATCTCGAGTTTGTGAAGCGCGGCGTGTTCCTATGTGTATACCTCGACCACCGCACCGGTCTCTCGCCGATGGCAACTAACGAACCTGCGCGTATTCCCAGCCCCGAGTTACACCTGATAACATTGTACCTAGTCGGATCATCCTGCACAGTTAGCCCGTGCTGGTAGACTATAATCGATGCTAAAAATACTGTCCGAATCGTCTCGTCTCGATCACCCTGTCCTAGATACCACGAAAAGGTTCGAAAGCAACGAACCTTCTGCTACCGAGGCCTACCTACATCATCGCAGCTAGAAAGCATCGAACCTTCTGCTACCGAGGGCCTAGCTACATCATCACAGCTAGAAAGCAACGAACCTTCTGTTACCGAGGCCTAGCTACATCATCGCAGCTGGAAAGCAACGAACCTTCTGCTACCGAGGGCCTAGCTACATCGTAGCTAGAAAGGCTAACCGAAAAGGTGGGGTCTGTTGGACGATCGTGCGTCGTATCGGGACCGAGCGAAACGGCGAGGGAAAGATAGATGTGTACCGTAGCCTGTACAATGTAAGAAACCCACCAGGTTGCGTTTCGTGCGAGCCAGTCGACACGCACCGGTACAGGTCGTGGTCCTCTCGCGCGGAGCGGCGAGTAGTCACTCTCTCCGGATAGCGGATCCTCCGGTGTGTTGCGCGTTATCACAGTAAAAACTAGAACCCTGTCACAATAGCCACTGCGTGTGCGGCAGTCGGCGCATCATTCACTTTCACTGGGTGAACCGGCGCGGCGGCGGCGGCGTCGGCGGCCGGGTACCGGACCGTGGCCGTACACACGTTGCTCTCTTTCCCGTGGACACACGCTCCTCGAGAGAGCTGGCCCGTGTTCGCCACACGCGAGCAGCGCGGGGGTTGAGCAGCACACACTACTCTCACGGAGGCGCGGGGAGAAACGTCGATACTTTTTTTTCCCCCCCTTTCGGCTTTCGCGTCTCGTGTCTCCGGTTCGCTCGGCGAGTCCCGGTGTGCCCGATAACAACGGGGCGGCTGCTGCTACTGCTGCTGCTGATTCCGGTGGTGCGGGGCACGTAGATCAGGTCCCGTGACCGGTTGCTGTCGGCTGTCGCGGCTCGTGCTCGTGTTTGCGACCGGGGCGTCGACTGACACTCGCGGACAGTCACGACCCCATCCCCGCGACTCTCCACGCGCGAGGATCGCTCGGGGACCGATCGAACCGAGCCGACCACGGGGATGACGACGATAACGACCACGACGACGACGTTGTCACGCGTGCCATCGGTTCGACACCACTGGAACCACCGATATCCGCCGCTCTCTTTCTCTCTCTCTCTCTCTTTCTCTCTCTCGCCCCGACCTGTTCCAGCACACACTTTTGCTCACTCGCGATCAACTTTCTTCTCTTTTATCCAAAACACCCGTTTCAACCCCCCTCCCGTGAGATTGCCTCGCCGTGTACCTAGGTACAAGTTTGTTCGAAATTTTCACGACGCGATCGTTGCGACGATGGGGGAGATCGATCGCTTTCTCGGGTTGTGTCACATCGGTCGCAACGCGGTCGTGCACTTTACCACCGAGCGTTATTTAAAGACCGGTAACGAGAGCCGTGCCGTGTCCCGATGCGACTGTCCCTTAACGTGACGAACACACAGTACTTGCGCTACCGTGGCTCCGGGTTGACTGGTGCGCGCCGCGCAAGACCGGAGAGAGCTAGCCCCACCGTGCAACTTCTCGCTATCGCCCTCTCGCTCCGGTCCTCGGGAACGGTTTCTCTCCCTCTGATCCGGCCGAAGGGAGCGCTAGTGAGAGAGAGAGAGAGAGAGAGAGAGAAAGAGTGATAGAGAAGGGGGGAGAGAGAGAGAGAAGGAAAGCGTAAGCGCAGCAGCGAGGAGGGCTCGCCGCGAGAGGGTACGGAGTGGGGTGGTGGGACGCGATAGGGTGACACCGTGGAGGGAGGAGAGAGAATCGAAAGGGACGGGGAGCACGAGAGAAAGAAAGAGATCCGAACGGGGTAGAGGAGAGCTATGATGTCGTCGTCGCCGTCGCCGTCGCCGTCTGTCTGTTTCTCTCGACGTTCCCGGCTATCTATCCTCAAGAAACGACTACCGCGGGGGAGGCTGAATTCGTCCGGAGAAAAAAAGCAGACGGAGATGCTTGATTCCGTCCGAGATACATACTCGCCAACGCTACCAACACTCCCGGACCGAAATGATTGTTGTGAACGGGAAAGGGTTGCGCTCTGGGTCATCTCCCTGCCCTCCTTTCCCGGCCATGTGGCCGACCAAGTTTCGATGTTTGCTACCGTGACCGGCGATCAAATCACCGCCGGTTGCTACGTCACCGGTCTCGCGCGATTATCAGGGGACGCTCCAGTCGAAACGTCATTCGCTCGTTTTCAAATTTTTCAGCAGTTTTCGCGTCTACTTTCCGCTAATACGTATACGAGTGTCTCTGGCCTTCAATGTTCGTTCCGTTTGTAAACATAAAGTTTCACATTTTCGAGAACAATATTCATTCTTAGTTGTCTTTGCTTATGTACGTCAGTTTTTCACCGGGTCCACGTTAAATTTTTAAGAAACAATGTTTCTCATTGTTACTTGTATATTAATTAGATTTTCAATAAACAGTATTCAACGAAGAATGACATTCGTTTTACTGTCAGTCCTTCTTAACTAGCTGTAACTTGTACCCATATAATTTCGCTAGATTTGAATTAAAGAGAGCAGCGTATACAAAACAATGCATTTTGCTGTCAGCCATTATTAACACTTTACCTACCGGAAACCTATTAATAGGATTTTCAATAATTGTGCTGTACCAAAAGAAAGCATAGCAATTTTCTTTTACATTGCAATCTTAAATCTTAGGGAAGTGCCATGTGTTGCCTCCCCTCTCTCTTTTTCTCTCTCTGCCAGTACTGGATTAGTCAGGTGACATTGTGACGACAGAGAGGAAACGCGTCAAGTGACCGGGCCGCGGTGGAATCGTGGTGGAACAGTCTCATTCTGGCGACATTGCTCTCTTCAGTCTTCGAACAGACGACGCAAAGACTAAATTGGTTGCTCGAGACTAAAAATTGATATTTTTCCTAATTATTTCACGGGACATTCCGTCAACGTTGTGAACGACGCTGAAAGGACCCGCGTCTCTCGGCAGCGAAGACATAACAGTGCTTTTCACTCGACAAACTCGTCCTCTGCTAAATGAACTGATTCTCTGCGAGGAATCGTACCGTTTTAAGAGGAATCGTGAAAACGATTGGGGCAACGACGATATTACGAAGACAGGTACGTACATAAAATTGTTGAAGAGGTTGGAGAGGCGGCGGGCGACTCGCTGACTCCGTGTGTTAACCAGCGCATTTTAGAAAAAAAGAACTGGCTCGCTGTCGGCGAACGATGGAGGAGGAACGTGGAAGGCAGATCCTGGGAATAAGGAAGAAATGCATGGAATCGTGAAGAGGCTTCTCGCGGGAGGACGTGACGCGGTTTGCGGGAAAAAGGGGATTTTTCGTATAAACAGGGTCACGTTCTGGTAGGTCACTCACCCTCTTTAGCCTAACGTTATTAGATTCATATCGGTCCTCTGGAATTTCACATAAAATTAACACATGCGACGGAAGACAAAAAGAATCGGCACGGTTCTTGTAATTAGATTGCAAATGGCTCGCGAAGATTTACCTGTATCTTTCATTCGATATAAGGTGGAGTCGACACAAAGTTGGACTTTAAACTGATGACCTGTCAAGAATCGAGTCGGCCACCATCTTGAATTTCACGAAAGGGTTAAGCTCGCAATTTAGCAGCAAACCCCCCGTGCGGGGTATCGTTGTAAAGGGCGCGACGAGCCCGCTCAGATTCGCGCATAAAAAGAGGGGGTTGATTGTGCTTTTTAGTTGATTTTAGGGGGTTGATTGTACAAAGTTGTTGGAACACCCCGCAGTTATTAGAGAGAAAATACAGCACCCTTTGTCCCCCAAGCACAGCGTTAAATAAAGCACGAGATATATTAACCGGAATGTCCGCGGCGGCGTGCCCGATATTTCTTTCCGGGGGGTGAAATATTTAGCCGACGTGAATTATCGCGACAACGGAGCAGCCAACTTGCCGCGCGACTTCGCGATAAAGAAATAGTAGAAAAAGCCCGAATAAACCGTGTGTATGTATATTTATACGATAAATAGGAAAGTTCGGTCTGAATATTATACAAGTTCGCCTCTTTAGAAAAAGGAAGACGCGCGACGTAGGGAAACGGAAGGAGCAAAAGGGGAATGAATAAAATTGCTTGCCGTGGCATGCAATGAGGACATACCTCGGCCATACTTCTCCAGAATTATAATTTACCGTCAAGTTAAACATCGGACGAACGTAAACGGTTGCGAAGTTTTTTTTTTACTTTGCCGGACCCCTCCCCTCGGCTTTTATGACGGTGACGCTGTCGGGCTCTTTAATTGAATATATTATCCTTACAAAGCTCGTGTGTTACATAAAAAATGTATAATTTCTATAAATATGATGGAACTAAAAATTTCGGGATACCCTTTTCGTTGGAACATTTAAATACGTTCACGATCATAGCAGCATCGGAATATTTTGGTGGAAATTGTGGAAGGTGTGCTCGACACGTGACCGGTGTTAATCAACGGCGACTTTTCCCATCACGAAACTCTGGCCCCGTCGAAAAGTTCCCTCGGAACGGTCTCTCTCGAGAGGAAGGCCGCGCCTCGTTCGACAAACGTTTATCCGGAATACAAAAGAGGGGGATGGATCTCCCCGGCGAGCGGTGCGCGGTGCGGCGTAAAAGTTTCCCGGAGAAGTTCCACGGGAGCATCCTCTCCTACACTAATGGCTGATTGGTTTCAATTGTCGAGTGTTTTCACACGACGTTAACCACTTTTCCAGAGCGGTTGAACGACGGAGGAGCTCGCGGGCCGGCGGCGAGCGAGCGGCGCACGCACTTGCCGCGGCGACGATCGATCTTAGACGGAATCGATCGGCCGGGATGACGCCTATAAGCGTTATGTACTCGCCTAGGAACACCTATCTGCCGCGGCCAGCAACCGTTAACGCTAATCAGAAGTCCAAAGCCCGTCTCGAATAATAAAGAAGTTCGGCCGTTCCACGGGCTGAATGAATGCGCGGACGCGGAACAGACGCGCGACCTCCTCGACAGGAATGCAAAAGAGCGCCGCGCCGGGGACCACTCATTCTTACGTGCTGCAGATCATTGCACGGAACGAGTACCGTTCCTTCGGTCATTTAGCCACGCACTGCGCGTCAAACGAACCGGGTTCGATCGCGAAAATCTAATTCCAAACTTACACGTGTTTCGACTCGCTCGAGCTCCTCCTTCGCAATGATCAATGATGAAACAACTGCTGAAAGGGTTTTACGATATTTAGAAGAAACGGTGGATCTCCTTTGCGCGCCTTTTATACTCCATTCGCCATACTTCTTCTGAACCGCGTCTCATGCACTTGACAAGTTGTTGGGAAATCTTTCTGCTCTCACAAGTCAAGCTAGCCTAAGCTGAACGAATATTTTACAAGAAATTATTGCGAACATGATCTAAAGTGTTGTAAAAGGTTATATACATATTTTACGTAAACCTATTATTTCGACTGTTATGACCCAAAAGAACTCGGCGCGGTCGAATTAACCCAGCCCCTTTCAAAGTTTTTACAGTTCTTACCAAATATTTTCGAAAATATTAAGTTTAGAGAAAAAAGTTTGAAACAAAAAATGAAGCTCATAGAAAGCTCTACAAAAAGGGTTGTATACATTTTTTACGAAAACCTATTAATTCGGCTGTTATGAGCAAAAATAACTCGGCGGGTGGTTAAATTAACTCTGTCAAACATTTTTTTAAATTTATTTATTTCCGTAAATAATGGGAATTTTGAAGAATACTTCAAATAAAAGTTGTAGACTTCATCAAAATGCACATTTTATGTCCTATTGATTTTTGTCATAAAGATTATACTTTCTGAGAAAAATGGTAGGTAATTATTCACTTATACGGAGCCACCCTCGATTTCAATGATCGCATGATTTATTCATCAATGCAAAAATTATGCGATTAGAATTAGTTTGGATTAGGTGGTGGTGGGGACGTTGACCACGCGGACGAAAATCCAGGTTATATCAGTTACATGAAGTCTGGAACATTAATATAGTTTTTCTCGAAAGAAATGAAATGACAAACAAATATTACACGAATGATCAATTTATTAGTGTCGTTCTATTGGGGAAGCTCTCTACCGTACAAGTGGACAAAAGCGTTTTTCGTCGATAGTCCTCGTCCCAAGAAAGTCGAAGGGTCATTGCCCTTCGCCTACAAAGATGATCCGATAACGGTACAACACATGTCATCGAGGAACCCAGCCATATCTGAAAATATTACAGCGGAGACGTTGCCACGCATAATTCCAGTACGGTATCGATACACCACAGAAGCTGACAGATAATTCTGTTCACGATGAACGACGACGCCGCACTTGCACAACGTGTTTTGAAAGTTCAGTCGATCGCGGGCCCGTTGTTTAATTCATTCTTGGGCTCCGGTCGAATCGTCGGTACACCAACGAATTTTCTCGTGGAGACCTTGAAGTGTGTCTATTTGCCGATTGCTCGAAGTCACGATGAAGCGACGGATTACAGTTATTCACACGCGGTCATTGCGTCAATGACCCGCACCTTCGCCGTCGTCCACATAAAAGTCGACAATGAAATTATCGCATTAATCGCGAATCAATCAAGAAAATTCAGTATGCAACTGTTTCTAATCCACCGGTTTCTTTGCGTCACCTAACCGGAAGCAATACATAGTATCTACTTGCATACAGACACAGTAGGATATTCGGAATAATTGGCAATGCCTAGCCCCCTGATTTTTGATCATGATCATGATCGAAAGAACCACGTTCGTTCAATGGAGCATTTTCCTGCTCCGGAGTCACTTACTTTTTCGAGAAACTAACGCTATCCGCCATGTTGCAAACTGCGCGCCTCCAGCTTGATTGTAGAGAAAAAAGTTTCAAACAAAAAATGAAGCTCATGAAAGGCTCTACGAAAAAGGTTATATACATTTTTTACGTAAACCTATTATTTCGGCTGTTATGACCCAAAATAACAGCCCATTTCAAAGTTTTGACAGTTCTTACTAAATATTTTCGAAAGTATTGAGTTTAGAGAAAAAAGTATCAAACAAGAAATGAAGATCATAAAAGGCTCTCCAAAAAAGGTTGTGTACATTTTTTACGTAAACCTATTATTTTGGCTGTTATGACCCAAAATTAACTCGGCAGGTGGTCAAATTAACTCTGTCAAACATTTTTTTAAATTTATTTATTCCCGTAAATAATGGGAATTTTGAAAAATACTTCATATGAAAGTTGTAGACCTCATCAAAATACACATTTTATGTCCTATTGATTTTTGTCATAAAGATTATACTTTCTGAGAAAAATGATAGATAATTATTTACTTGTACGGAGCTACCCTCGATTTCAATGATGCAATGCAATGGTGCTTGCAAGTCACGTCGCAAGATAATTCAAAATTATCGATAGCGATATAAAAGCAAGGTATTACCAAGTAGATTTATGCATTATTTATTTATTTATTACCCATTGTCAGTATTCTCGTGGATGCCTTGAAGTATAAGCGATTTATGTATAGTTTCACACGCTGTCATTGCGTAAAAGACCCGCCACTTTACCGCGATCCACAGAAAAGTAGATAATCAGATTATTTCATTAATCGTGCGAATCAAACAAACAGGTGGTCAGGACAATTCAATGTGCAACTGTGTGGAATTCACCCGGGTCCTTTACTTAACTCAACCGGAAATTACAGTGCCTATGTCTACATAGACAGACACAGATACTCCCGAATTATACAACACGATTGTACTTTTTGTTTTTTTATTTCATGTGAAAATGCGTTACGCATTCCCAGGCACCCTGGTTTAGGGAAATCGAGGTTAAACACGATTGTACTGTTCTTTTTTAATTTTTTTTTCGTGTGAAAATGAAACACGATTGTACTGCCAAATTCTAACCTCTTGACATGTGACTTTGTTTGCGACTACGGTGACTGGAAGTTTCCATCCTCAACAATTTCCTATTAACGCGTTGAGCGTTCAGATGAAGTTTTTTTTTTAGTCAGCTCCGGACCTGTTGTTATATCTGGAGACTTTTGTTAAATTTACCTAAAGAAGTGCTGCTTTCCACACTTCAGATCATGTTCGCAATAAATTCTTATAAAATATTAGTTCAGCTTAGGCTAGCTTGACTTGTAAGAGCAAAAAGACTTTCAAACAACTTGCCAAGTGCATGAGACGCGGTTCAGAAGAAGCACAACGAATGGGGTATAAAAGGCGCGCAAAGGAGATCCACTAGGATGGCTCCGTATAAGTGAATAATTACCTATCATTTTTCTCAGAAAGTATTATCTTTATGACAAAAATCAATAGGACATTAAATGTGTATTTTGATGAGGTCTATAACTTTTATCTGAAGTATTTTTCAAAATTCCCATTATTTACGGAGGTAAATAAATTTAAAAATATGTTTGACAGAGTTAATTTGATCCCCGCCGAGTTAAATATTTTGGGTCATAACAGTCGAAATAATAGGTTTACATAAAAAATGTATCGAACCCTTTTTGTAGAGCTTTCTATGAGCTTAATTTTTTGTTTAAAACTTTTTTCTCTAAAATCGATATTTTCGAAAATATTTAGTAAGAACTGTCAAAACTTGGAAAGCGGCTGGGTTAATTTGACCCAACCGAGTTACTTTGGCTCATAACAGTCGAAATAATAGGTTTATGTAAAAAATGTATATAACCTTTTTCGTAGAGCCTTTTATGAGCTTCATTCTTTGTTTGAAACTTTTTTCTCTAAAATCAAGCTGGAGGCGAACAGTTTGCAACATGGCGGATCGCGTTAGTTTCCCCAAAAAGAGAGGTGAGCGACTCCGGAACAGGAAATTCCATAATAATCGTATCCATTGAACGAGCCTGGTTCTTTCTCGGTTCGAACGGTACACTCGGCTCTCGAATAGCGTGCGCCGCGCAGAGGAGCATTCCCGGTGCACAACAAATGCATCTCCCTCCCTCCGGTTTCGGTGGATGCGACGGAAACCTTTCGTAGTTATTGAAAATCATAGGAAAAGCGATACGCCTGTTCACGCCCCCGCGTCTCGATCCGGATTTCGTCTCTTTCTCCCTTTCCGTGGGCTGTTTTTTTCTCCGTTTTGGTCCACCTGGCGGGCATCTTCGATCACGATCGCGTAGCTTACCATTCGAGTCCATCGGCCTCTTTGGCTGGCATTCGCCACAATAATGGGACTCCTCTTCTGGCTTGGCTCGATCGCATTCGATCGAGTGTCTTCCCACGTACCTGCACCCTCGAATCCGTGTATAATGTGCGAAACGACAATGAGCTCGGGACGAGGGTGGACCGACCTAACGGTACGATATCGTGTGTCGGCCGGTTCTACCCAGGGCGATCGAGGAAATCATACGATTTCAATTTCGATAGCCGGGGCCCTCGGTTACCTTACACGAAATCATTTTCACGAGCTCGCTCACCAATCTTTTATGGAACTCGACAGCCTGTTTTTCTAGACATTACACAAGTCGGTTTCAGTTCTTATTAAATATTTTCGAAAATATTGATTTTAGACAAAAAAGTTTCAAACAAAAAATGAAGCTCACAGAAAGCTCTCCAAAAAAGTTTATATACATTTTTTACGTAAACCTCATATTTCGGCTGCTATGACCCCAAAATAACTCGGTGGGGTCAAATTAACCCAGCCCCTTTCCAAGTGTTGACAGTTCTTACTAAATATTTTCGAAAATATCGATTTTAGAGAAAAAAGTTTTAAACAAAAAATGAAGCTCATAGAAAGCTCTACAAAAAGGGTTGTATACATTTTTTACGTACACCTATCATTTCGGCTGTTATGAGCAAAAATAACTCGCCGGGTGGTTAAATTAACTCTGTCAAACATTTTTTAAAATTTATTTACTTCCGTAAATAATGGGAATTTTGAAAAATACTTCATATGAAAGTTGTAGACCTCATCAAAATACACATTTTATGTCCTATTGATTTTTGTCATAAAGATTATACTTTCTGAGAAAAATGAAATATTCGAATAAAATTTATAACATTTGGGTGTCGAAGTTGCAGCAGCGCGTGAACATAGTTGCATAATGTAATCATATTACAGGCATCTTCCCGCAGTGTTTGACGGGTATGAACCGTGTATGTATCGCGGCGATAGCATTGCGGGCACAATGAAGAATTTAATATCTACATGTTGTCGCTGTCTCACTGATACTTTCTATTATTATGAAGTTCCGCGGAATGATGGACGCTATGCAATATCTTCAGTCCCACGCCCTTGCGCGTTTTCCGCTACAGATGTCACATGATACGGAAACACAGCGTCCGAAATAACACTGAATTTATAGCGGCACTGTCTATCACTTCGCGTTGTTTGCCGTGCCGTGATATATCCGCGCATTCAGCGAAAATATTTCTCTTCCTAAAACATATCGGAAGTGCAACGGCGTCTAGGAAATCAGGCAGTTCCGAAACGTTTAACCTCTCGCACCTGGAGCTGTTTTAAGTCGACAATTAAACATTTCTTCCTAGCTAGAATAATTCCATTCTATATAATTTTTTTCATTTTGTGGATATGAAATTGATGGACCAATAAAAAGGCACATTATGTCTAAATAGAAATAAAAGTCGGAAGTTCAAACGCATTTTTCTGAATACAGCGTTTTCGCAATTGGTACCAAAAATATGTCGGGGATTAATGAAGCAATTTAACTAAAAGCCTGTCATACTGTTTTTCTATAACAATCGTAGTATTTCTAGATAGAAAACAAATCACTTTTATATCGAATATCGCATTTTCAGTTGGAACGATTGTTTCGTCGGAAACTTGAAATTTCGAAAATTAACCGTGACAATTATAAATCCCATTCCACTTTAACGCAATATTTTTTGAAATGTTTCTCTGATTGATACCGTCGCGTTTCAATGATTTTTAAAGATTCTTATTTTGAATATTATACGCTGAACAACGATTACTAAAACACAGTCAGAGAGAGTATAATACATATAATATTTTGTACTTAACTTGTACGTAACTAAGCTACACTTTTTTACAAATTTTTGAGTATCAAAAAATTCATTCATTTCTACTCAACATCTATTCTTCATAGTATGAATATTCCAAGAAATACAGAGACACTTGTCGATTTAAATTATCTGAAAAACTACTAAATAAGTAACAAATGAACAATTTCTAATTTTATTTTAAGACAACAATATATTTAAAGAATTAATTAAAAAATGATTACAAAAGGACATAGTAGGAATAATTTTTTAATGATTGAAGAGTTATATATAGTTCAGTTCACTTCAAACAATTTTCATTTCGTCAATTTTCAAATGTCCATCTTTTTAAAAAGGGGTCCGTAAAGGGGACACTTGGGGCTATATCCTCATTTTCTTGCAATTTTTTAAAAAGTGGCCCACTATGGAAACACGGCATTTGTTTAAAACAATTGCAAAATAAATGGTGAAAAAAACATTGTTTTCAAATAACAACATTTTGAGCGGATACTCTTATGTTTTCACTACAAGCAGTTCTAGTCTTACAATTTAATGGGAAAAGGTTGACACGTTTTTTTACACCTCTGTAAAATCAACAATTTTTAAGATATCGCGAAAAATCCTTGTTTTTATATACTTAATAAAGAATTAAATCCGAAACTTTTCTCGTAAAAAGGCGCCGATTTTGCTGTGCTTTCCGATCAGCCGGCAGCGAGAAAAAACATACTGTGCAAAATTTCACCCCTGTATCTCGATCGGGAGGGTAGTTATGGGGTAAAATCGAAAAATCAGGTTTCGGCCTATTTTCCCTAGTTAATGACGTTTAGAAATTCTGAGAAAAATCTGACACGTGTCAAGAACCCAAATACATACCTTGCAATTGATTTCAGATTTTTGAAGTGAAAATCCTGCTTGTAAAAAATCAAAAACCTCGAAAACATCGAAAAAATGCAGATTTCACATGGAAGTTCTAGAGCGACAACATTTATATTTTTACAGTAGCGGTGTATCGTTATAAGTATTGTTCAAGAATTTTTTCAGATTTTTAAAGTGAAAATCCTGCTTGCAAAAAATCAAAAACCTCGAAAAAATAAAAAAAATGCAGATTTCACATGGAAGTTCTAGAGCGACAACATTTATATTTTTACAGTAGCGGTGTATCGTTATAAGTATTGTTCGTGAATTTTTTCAGATTTTTCGGTTTGGTGCGCCGATGTTAAAAAAAATAAAAACCGATTCTTAGCTGTTCCAATAAAATCGCGAGACAGATTCACGAGTCAACAAAGTGATAAATATTGAAAAATTCTCGGACGGGATTGCGAACCAGCCGATATGTACATTGACGGCGGCAACGATCGGCTCGGAAAAGTCCGGCGGAACAATTAGAACTCTTTCGGAGCAGGAGCGCGGAGATGGATTTTCCAATTTCCACTGGCAGAGGAGTCCCGGGATTTCGTCGGGTGACTCGTTAACCACCCAAGAATAGTCAAAGGAGAGTCGAGAAGGAAAAATTAACGGGCAGAGAGGAAAAAAGAAAGGGCGGACGATCGAGAAGGGACGAAGTCTTGGCAAAGGGACGGGGCCAAAAGAAGAGAAATTGTGAGAGAGAGAGAGAGGAAGAGAGAGGGAGAGAGAGGGTAATGGTCGGGGTAAGTAGAGAGCGGCGCACTCTTCCGTCTTCTCTCGTTCGAGAGAGCAGCAGCAGCAGCAGCAGCAGCGTCAGGCCTGACGGTGCCGTTGCGGCGCGGCGAAGAGCCCGAAGAAGAGAAGAGAAGACGAAGAGAGAGGCGCGGGAGACGAAACGAACCGATCGATAAGTATGTATGTGTATGTATGTACGTAGGTATGTATAGTACGTGCGTGTATGTACGCGTTATGCATATAGGCGCGATCGATCCGGGCCTAGGCGCTATGAGAATGAGCGATATATAGGTACGTGGGTAGGTAGGTAGGTAGGTTGGTAGACCATTGAAAGCGTGCAGGGATGTACCGTTAGCCGCGTCACCCGCCGATATATGACTGTGCCCATTGAAATTCCTGTCGTCACCCAAAAACGAGCAGCTCCGCTCGCGGAATTGCCACCGAAAGATCGCGCAATCGTTTCTGCGCGCTGCTCGGCGACGCGCCACCGCCGTTAAAGGGCAGACTTCACTTCCATATTTCATCGTTGTCCTACAACGTATTACTTCCAACCTTAGAAAAGACACACTGTCGGCCAAAAGTTTCGAATCGCGGCGTAAATTCAGACAAACAAGTTTATACAAGGTTTACAAGAAGAACTGAATGCCTTTAGAACAACCAAGGAAGATTATCTTGTCAAAAAAATGTTTTTCATTTTGTATTATTATATTTTATCAAGCAATGCATATTTTTCTTCAAATTGCGGAATTGAGAAATTGATGTTGAAACTCAAAAATTGAAGTGGAAATTGAAAACTTGAAGTTGAAATTGAAGTTGAAGGGTTGATATTGAAATTGACGTTGAAATTGAAAAATTGAAATTGAAGAGTTGAAATTGAAGTTGAAGGGTTGATATTGAAATTGAAACAGTTGACGTTGAAATTGAAGAGTTGAAATTAAAAAATTGAAGTTGAAAATGAAGTTGAAGAGTTGATATTGAAATTGAAGTTGAAATGGAAAATTTTATGTTGAAATTGAAATTGAAGAGTTGAAATTAACGAATTGAAATGGAAAAATGGAAGTTGAAATTAAAAAATTGACGTTGAAATTCAAGTTGAAATGGAAGAGTAGAAATTGTACCCGAATATTGCAAACTTTCGAGGCCCCGACCCGAACCCGAACAAATTCCCCGATCCGACCTAAACCCGAAATTTCGGGTACCCGCACACCTCTATTATTTTGTCATTTCGGCTGGTTTTAGTAGATCTCGTCGTAACCGTTGCTACTTGTGAACAGAACAAGCGTGCATCGAAATCGGAAGAATGGAAAAATATCGTGATAAAGAGATTGGCAAGGCAGTTGGCGCGCCGTACAGTCCGATCAACTTTCCACTTGCAAAACCCCGAATTGTTTCGCGGGAGATGTGGCGATCGTGTAAGAGGCTCGCTCGTGAAAGCGGCGTATCGCTTAACCCGGTGACTTCACCGGGGATTTTTGGGATTCGCAGAGTTTCGCCGCCGCCACGGTGACCGCCTCTCATTGTCGCAATCCGACGCGCAGCCACAGTCCGACTGCATTCGAAAATTAATCGTCCGCGACGATAACTCTTCCGACGTAGTATTCCCGAACAAATAGCATTGCTACAATCCGGTTCGAGGAAACGTAAAATATTCCACCTCACTGATTCATCGTTTTCATATCAAATATTAACTAGTTGGCTTCAGAATTTTCCTATGTGCATATGATATAATAAGAATGCACTTTTCTAAGCGGACATCTTTGGCAACTTCTACAAGATTCATGGAAAATTATCAAATTAGAAACATTCCTGAAAATAACATTTCCTGGACAAAAACTGCGTTGAAATGTTCCATCGCCATGTACGACTAAACTTCTCCCATACAGTTCGTCATTATTATGTAATAAATAGCATTCGAGAACAATGTTTGACCCATAACGAGGAAGAAGAACGAGAAAGAAGGATACAAACACGTGTGATAAATTAACTTTTCATAGACCAAACCGGAACGTTGAATAATAAAGAAATCGTAGTGGACAACGCATTCGTTTGAAATGCAAACGCTATATTCGTTCTACATACAAAGACATTTTTAATGCAATTGTATTTTAGATTTTCCCAATGTTCCTTCCGCAAGTGACGGATTCGACTAGCTGTATAAACAGTTTGAAAGCACAAGTGCAGCTCGTTTGATCCTGGTTGACCTCTCCCACGTTTAATTGGAGAGGGAAATCGACGCGAGTTTCCTCTGGCCGGAGACATAAACGAAAGTTCCGCGTGGACGGTGTGCCTGACTGCCTCTCCAAAATTCATTGCCGTTTGCAGTCAACGGTATATACCTGACGGTCGCGAAATGAGACGAAACATTGTCGTAGACAGCTTTCTCGTGGGCTCGTTGCGCCGCGCGCCGCGCGCCGCACCGTTTCGGCACCGTTACGACACGCGAGGTGAAATTTACAACGTGCACGCTCGTAAATTCACTCGCGACGAATGCGGATTTGACAAGTCGTCCCTCGGCCGCCATTACAGCGAAAGAATACCAGACAGCATCCTGATGCCTCGAGGTTCGACGAATTTGTTGGCCACCCGTTAGATATGTCGCCTTTTTATGAGCCAACGATTTCTGATCTTCTCATTTACGGTTATTTTCACAGTATGTAGCTGCTCTTTTCCACGCGTAACCAAAAATTTCTGCCTTTCTCCTATAAATTCTTGTCCTTTCTCAATCTTATCCAGTAGATTTGGACGAGAAGATGCGAGAAGTCCAAGTTTCCATCCTGGAGGATCAATGGCTCAAAAATTATACGTGTTGAAACTTGAGCGATTTCCAGTGTTTTTAGCAGGCTGGCGCCGCCATGTTGTGCCTATCTGACCAATGTCACGTGAGTAATCCGGTACTGGCAGAGAGAGGGTAACTATTTTTATGTAATTACTTTTGCAAAATAACAATTATCTGTGAAGCAATGTTTGGTCTTGAAAAGAAGTTGCCGCGAAAATGTTCTTGAACTAGAGCGGAAGGTCAATTTTGCTTTTATTGCATTGTAGTCCACGCATCGTGGGATATATGAAATATACAGGGTGGTCCACGCAACTTGCACACCTATAATAACTTCCAAAGTATTATAGGTGCGCAAGTTGCGTGGACCACCTTGTATATGAAATAATGATGTGGAGGATATATGAAATAAACCATCGAGAATACATCAATTGCAGTCATCCTAACAGATCGCAAAGAATGTAACGACATTTCACCGCGTAAATACATAAAATCCGCAGCGATAAATAAAACTATAAGATGCTGAATTTACATTAACCAAGATAGAGATTCGTATTACATTAAGAAGCATTGCTTCGCAAGTTGCTCGAAATGCAAGACAGCGTTCGAAGGCACAGCGTTAACATCCCTGCTAATAAAATCCCGTGAAAAGAGATTGGCCGCATCTGGACGAAATTCGAAATATCTTGTTTATTTAATTGAACGGTTCGTTGACTTGGATTGCAGGCACGTTACGAAACATAAGGATATTTTTAAAGTTCCGTTGAATCCGCGAGGTGATTTCGGAGCGTTGAATACGCTTCGAGAAGCGTCAACACACCTTCGCCGGGAATCTGTTTCGCGCAGAACCGTTTCAAGTTTTACCGTGATCGGAGCGGAGGCAACCTGACCGTTTTCAGCAGGCGATGAAATTAATAATAAAGAGATATTTTCGCGCGATTCGCGAGCAGATTCGCGCCGGTCGATCTGGCTCTGTTCGGGTTTCTGGTTGCAACGAGGCGGGAGGCGAACGTTGAGAATGAGCAGAGCAAAGGGCGAGAGGGGAGTACGCGGTGTGTGCAGGCGTGAGAAGGACAGAGAGAGAGGGAGAAGGAGAGAGAAGAGAAAGAGGAAGAAGAGAAAGAGAAAGGGAGTATATATTTAGTCGAGTTGGACCGATGCCAAGCTCATCAACGAAAATGAAATCTGGGTCTCTCTCTTTCTTTCCCCTTTTCCTCCCGTCCTCTGTCCTCTGTCCTTTCCTTTCCTTTTTTCCCCTCTCCCTCTCCATCTCTCCTTCTCTGTTTCTGTCTTTGGTCTCTCCGGCATCGTCGCCAGCGCGCTAAAACGTCCTCTCGACTCGATACGCGTGTGTGTGTACGTGTGCAATGTGTACACACGTACGCGCGGACGACCTGCGCTTTTGAAAATTCGACTGTTGCCCTTCTGTCGTCCACGTTCCCCCGATTCCCCGCCGCTCGCTCAGTGGCGCACGCTGAAAACGTAGATTTCCACCTTTGAGGCCGGGGAAACGCCGCGCACGGTCCATTTTAAAAGGCAGTTTCAAAATCGAAACGGGTAAAAGGAACAAGTTTTTATTTCACAGAGACCTTTCGTTCGCCGGAGCTGGCACACAAACCGGGTGGAAACCGGAGCAATAAGAAGCAACGGAGAGTACTCTGTACTCCCTGATAAATGAAACGAAATACATAAATTCACTTCCGACGTAATGAGCCCCGAAATAAACGAGCCCAGAACCAGTAATTAATCCCGGCGACTCCTTTTTAACCCGATTCCGCGATCGCTTCTGATTCCGTACAGTCCCACGCCGCGCAGTTGCGAAAAACACGGACG
Organism: Lasioglossum baleicum; assembly: GCF_051020765.1. Taxonomy (NCBI): domain Eukaryota; kingdom Metazoa; phylum Arthropoda; class Insecta; order Hymenoptera; family Halictidae; genus Lasioglossum; species Lasioglossum baleicum. The sequence goes on from NC_134945.1 coordinate 6,000,647, forward strand.
AAACATACGTTTCTGACTAAAACAAATACCTGGTTATTTCGATAAATCTGCCCAGGGTTAAATATATTCGTACGCCCTCTAAAACAGAATACCTTTTACTACCGAGCGTCGCGCGGCCAGGTGTAACGGTTAATATTAAAATGTTTATTTGTTCGAGACGCACTGTTTTTTTTTTAAATTTGTTTTTTAATATTGCATTGTCATCCAGTTCTGAGCTATCTTTGAAGTTTCAAGTTTCTAGCTCATGGGGAATTTGACGTTGAAATTGAAAAGTTGAAGTTGAAGTTGAAGGGTTGATATTGAAATTGAAAAATTGAAAGTGAAGAGTTGAAATTGAAAAATTGAAGTTGAAATTGAAGTTGAAGGGTTGATATTGAAATTGACCGAAATTGAAGAGACCCGCGCGCGCGGGCCTTCCAAAGTCAATGTATAATTGGTCGGCGTGTTATTATCGCGTTATCGGTTGGCTCATGTTATTTTATTGTCCCGAATATAATGTATTAACTATTACGTAAACGCGTGACGCAATCCGTTCAAACTCTTACGGACCCGTGTACACCGGTTTATTTTAATGAAGACAGCCTCTCAACGAGACTGTTTTATCCTGAAATTTCCCGAAATGCACTGTCTCGCCGCGGTAATTTCACTTCTGATTGGCTCATTTCGACGTGGGCATATTCGACTTCGGTTAAATCGTTTTAAAGACGCGGAGATGCGCGAACGACGAGCCAGACGCGTTTTGATTATTTTCGACCGCGAGTATTATAGTGGTTTGTCCCAAAAATGTTGTTCTTCCTTCAAGCGGGCCATATCAAGCATTTAATTGATTGAAAATAAATTAGTGCCACCTCCGGAAATAAGCCGGGCGTCGATTTTTCAACGGGAATTAGGAATTGAACGTATCTTAATAAATATTAGCAGTCCGGAAGACCTTCAACAGTAATTGTTCGAGTACCAACTTGAAGGGTTAACAATCTTGTCATCAGTTAATATTAACGAATTCCCGAGTAAATTCGATTTGATTCTGCGTAGAAACGAATCAACGAGCGCCGCAAATAAATAAATAAATAAATAAATAAATAAATAAATGATCGGTGGTGGTGGTCCACCACCTACGAGCAATTAATAGAAATGGCTGATTTCAATTCCGTCTGGGGTCTAGTATACGTGATTCGCCGCCAGGAGGAAAGAGGGTCGCGAGGAACGGTATCGACCAACTGGCCGCAATTTGTTAATGGATCCGCGGGCCCTTCAATGCGACCCTTAATGAAAGATTCCTCCCACAGAGTCGAAGACGTCCCTGGCCACGTGAACCGCCGCGCCGCGCCGCCTTCATTCTTCCCATTGAGGAGGCGTCGTTGTTCTCCAGCGCGCGCGCGGGCTCTCTCGCCATGGGGCATCGATCATGTTCACCGCTGCGCCATAACAAAACCAGCGGTAATAGCGTCCGCGGGCGCGAAAGTGTTAAAGCTGTGAGCGGAACGAGCCACGCACGTGGGGTCCCAGAACAGAGGCACACTGGTTTTCGTGGATTGCGCAACCACCGATATATGCTCTCTTCGGGGCCCGATGTTCGGCAAATAGTCAAAGGCGACGGCACCGGGAGAAAAGAAATAGACTCGTCGGGTGGGAGAGCAGCGGGGCCTGTCCGAGGAAGAAGTCTTGAGAGCCTGGAGCCAGGGTCCGGCTCCGGAAACGCGATTCGGCTGCCGCAGGCGGGGAAAGCGACCACTAACTTGGCACGTGGTTCTCTCTCGCGAAATCTCCCGCAGCCCAACACTCTCTCGCGAATCGCGAACCTCCGGGCTTCCGAAACTCGACTACCTCCTTCTACCACCCTCCTGGAGAGTGCTGGACCGAGATCGTTCCAGCCCCACAGCACTAAACCTACCGAGACTCAAAAGTAACTGGTACTTCACATGTTTCTTTATAAAAATGACGAGATTGATTTTATTCAGACTTTGGGCGGCTCCTATTGTAATGCGTGCACTACTAACGATATCTACAGGGTGTCCCGAAAATGGGAGGTTCCTGAGATCATGTGAAGCAATATTTTCCTTTGCAAAAATGTTATACTGTGCCAACTCGCGTCTAGGTCGCGCTGTGATTGGTCCGTGTTTTTCGTGAATAACTCTTAAACAAAGCCGCGTATAACATTTTCGCAAAGGAAAATATTGCTTCGAATGATCTCAGGAACCTTCCATTTCCGGCTGTTGAAGGAACTTTGGGACTCCCTGTATACAGTCGTTTCTTGTGAAATCAGTTTTATTACTTTGTTAATTGTAAAATGAATAGCCTGGAACCGGTCATTTTGACCGATGTTGGTAGGTTCAGTGTTAAATAGGGGGCGGTTGCAGCTTCAACCCTCATCTGTCTCTCACTTCGTGAATTTGATACAGTGGTAAAAATTATTTCATTCGAGTTAACATTCATATCTTAGGTTCTTAGTATATCTAGGTTTGAAATTCCGAAATATGTACAAATTAATTTAATATTAAGCGAATTTAACCCTTTGCATTCGGTTGTCGCCTCTGAGGCACCACTAAAAATTGCTGTACCACTATTCAACACATTGTTTACAGTATTAAATTTTTCTAATCAATTACTAAACAGTTATAAAATTTATAAATTTATAATATTTGTAAAGTTTTAAAAATCATAGGGAATGGAAGTATTCTAGATCGGAAGAAATATTTAATTCTCTCCAGTTAAAATGAAAGAAAGAAATTTCAATTTGTTTTGCACAAAATTTCGCAGCATCCTGCAAATTCGTTACCTCTCCGAAGTGAAACGTTTCGAAAGCCTGTTCTGCGAGACAACATACATAGTTTTAATGTATGCAGCAGAAGAAGTTACATAAAATAAATCTTTTCAATTCTCTTGTGTAATTGCAACACGAGCTACGGTGTGCAGTAATATAAATTCACTGATAAGAAACTGCGAAAGAAATGTTGTGTCAATGCAACGTTGGTTCTCATCAACTTCATTACGAATAACTTAAAGTATGTTGTTTAATTATATTATGAACACATTAATTTTTACGAAAACTATCAAGCTCGTTACAAATAACTTAAAGTATGTTGTTTAATTATTATGAACAGATTAATTATGACGAAAACTATCAAGTTTGTTACAAATAACTTCAAGTATATTGTTCAATTATTATGAACAGATTAATTATGACGAAAACTATCTAGTTTATTGTAAATAACGTAAAGTACGTTGTTTAATTCTTATGAACAGATGAGTTTTGACGAGAACTATCTAGTTTATTGTAAATAACGTAAAATACGTTGTTTAATTATTATGAACAGATTAATTATGACGAAAACTATGTAGTTTATTGTAAATAACGTAAAGTACGTTGTTTAATTATTAATTAAATATTTAATTATATAGATAATGAATAATCACATTATTCACATTATTATTTGAATATCAATAATCACTATATTGAAATTTGCTCATCAGTAAAATATATAGCTCAATAAAATATTTCTATTTTAACAATATTAAACACAAAATAAAAAGTTCTATTTTTGCATTGTTATAATACTCTGAAAAACCGCATAAACATATGCGGTTCGTGTCCATCTTATTATAAACGATTTACACTCATAAATGTAATAAAACGTAATAAACGTAATAAAGAACGTTTTTAAGATTTCCATAAAGCAAGTGAGTAATTTAATACAGCATCTTGATACAGAATTGCAATCCGATTTCACAGATATTCTAAAGTTTTTGTTTATTACATTATAAAATCGTTTTCAGACGCAGTTTTTCTACTTTCTCGAAAAGGATCCACACATGGATCGAAACGTTGAAAGTTTTTAAGTTAACGTGCAAAATTTGCTTCTCCGTAAATAGTTGATCGAACCGTGTGTGTTGCGCCGAGAACATTAACATATTATTCATTAAACGTAACAAGCGCAGGAAACGTAATAAAATCCGCCATATTGAATATTGCTCGGTTCTGGGTATCGGCTGGCACGACTGGTTGCACTGCGGCGTGGCTTCTTTCCGGCGGAACACGAGTCCGCGCGTGGCTCTTGCTGTCTATCGAATTTTAAGTGCGCGCCGCGCCGGGTATCGTTCGCTGCCGAATTTGTTTGCTTTCGAATTTCAGCGAATCGATGCGCCGCTCAATATCGAATTCAAACATATCAGGTTTGTTACCGAATTCAAGTGTATCCGGCTCTTCGTCGGACCCCCCCCCCTCCTCCTCCTCCCCCCTTCCTCGACGTAGAACGCGTCGATAGTTCCTCTCCCTGGGCGAAATACGAATCGCTGGAACTTTGTTTGCCGTTAAACTCGAATAAATCGATATTCCTTTGATAACGGTCCGTGTACTGATGAAAATGTAGATTGAGTAGTTCCTCCGCTTTTATGCTGGAAGCTCGCTTTTATACAGTTCCCGATCGCCGCGCGTCTATTTTTACGCCGTGTAATGACGTTGCGATCCTGGCCCCCTCGAGCGTTGCTGCCTCTATTTCACAATGCGTTTCCCGATAGCGATTTATGATAATGCCGCCGCCTTTCTCGGATTGACTTTTTGCGAGACGACTGCTCGACGACCGGCGACCGGCGATCTCGCACGAGTCTCCGAGCCCGGACTGCCAGATCAGGGGAATTCGCATCGATCGAGGGGAAATAATTACCCTTTCTCTACCAGCACCGGATTAGTCACGTGATAATCTGACACATGCACTGATCACCCACACACTTTTGATCAGAACAACGTTTTTATGAATGGAGCAAACGACTTCAATGTTGAAAAAATGCATTTGATCGGAATTGTGAGAAACAATAGTAAAAATTGATTTTTTACAACCTTTTTAGCTGGGCCTATATGAATTATATACGGTCTGAAAATTTCATTGAAATTGGTTAATTGGTTTGCGAGTTATAAACGATCAAAAGTGGTAATTTTTTGTGTACCATAAAGTGGCAACTATTACCACATTTTTGATCGATTATAATTCATAAACCAATTAACGAATCTCAATGAAATTTTCGCAGCGTATACATATAATTTATATTAGTTGACAAAACACATTTTTAAAATTTTCGTTAGTGGGCCAGCTAAAAAATAAAGAGAACCTTAAAGGGTCGTCGTTTTAACCACGTTCTTTCCAAGCATAGACCAGATTGAAAGCGCATCGCTGAAAGAACTAAAAGCTATCCCAAAGATCGGGGATTGAAATGAATAGATGCCCCATTTAAGACAGTAAAAATATTAGAAGAATTTAAACGTACCACTATATTATTTTCAACCTATTAGACAGATTAAGAAAGAAAGTGAATTTTTATTCACTCCACTTCGTTGCAATCCAGGTACAACATTTTTATTCTGTATAAAGCTCCTATGACTAGTAATATATCCAATGAAGACTATTTTGAAAAGGATAACATTCACGTAGTCGAATAAATAAAATCGAAAAAATGCACATTCGACCGAAAATGAAGAAGAGGGAATAGAAGGGGGAAGAGCAAGGTGGGAGACTCTTAATCTGGCGACTCTGAGCCTGTGAAGCCTGATCGCGAGTCCGCGCAGAACCCGTCAACTAATTATGCTGATCGGCAGCGTGATCCGCGTCCTCGCCGTGTAAGATATTTAGCTCGCTCGGCGCTCGCACGAGCCTGCAACGGCATCGGATTTTTTCCGATCGTTTTTTGCCCGTGAAAATCACTATCGAGTCCTCGCTCCGCGTTTGCCATCAAGCTAGACGGCCGGGTGCGTGCTACGTTCGCATTCTGCGAGGTATGTAGCTCGAAAAGGTTCATATACGAGACTAGCAAAGCGCAGTTTCTTTGCACAAACGGACTAGAAATGTTGCTCTTGGGAATATAGTTTTGCTCGCCGTCGAATAGAAAGTATACTTCGGCTCCGTGTGTCTACACTGTTAGGAGATTAAACACAACTGCTGGGCGATTCCGAAGGAAATCTAATTCTGCAGAAACCGATTTTATTTAGTACTCCTTGTGCCTCTGACCCTACGAATGTATTATAGTATAACCTTTTTATTCTGTTCATGTTCTCTGATAAAGTCAATCACATTCCATTTTTATATCGAGGGCAAGAAATGTTTAATTTTCGAGTTGAAATAGTTCGAGTGCAAATAGCTAAAGTGTGTGCCATTAACGATGAGTAGACTGCGGATTTGATGCAGGCGTTATAAAAATGGCGAGTCCAATTTAAAAAAGATTAGGGGCGAAGAGAATTTAGAAACACCAGTGCATTAATTCCAGCTTACCAAAATTATTAAAGAAGGAAAGAACTTTTTCCTCGGCCTGTGTTTTTTAAAATTCACGCAGATAATTTTTATTCTGCCTAAACATCCAACCCATCTTTAATTAGACAATTATGAGACTGACTGTAGCCTACTAACGTAACCTAATCTACAGTCTGTAGGTTCTCGAGCATTCAATTAGCCAAATACGAGTCGGACAATCGGAGGGGAAAGAAAGACAGATTCCGTCCGAACTGTTTTTATCCGCCGGTGGTTGTTACGACCTATGTTTTTTTCCTGATCTAACACAGCCTGGGGATTTTTTTCGAGCCTTATATGGCCGTGGTCCGCGATTCTTGCGCAAATCTTTAATACAGCAACGCGCACTTGCATTTTATCGTTCCCCGATCTTTCTCCTCGCGCTGCTTTTGTGCCCGCGGGCGAAGCCTCGAGTCCACGTTGTCAACGTAATGGTAGTAATTTAGCGTAAGTTACAATTGGCTGCGTAATGCCTGTGATAATGTCACCTCGAGCCACGCCACATCACGGTAAATCACATTAACACGGTGGTTTCTTCTTTCGTCGCGAAACAACGCGAAACAACAGGCCGCGCGTTGTCTTTCCAAGACGACGATTTCGTTGGCTCGCACAATCCCCGGTAAACAAAATCATTTATACCGTTTCATTGGATATATCGGAGTCACTGAACCGAAAGTCGAGCGTACATTTCCAATGTTTATCGGAAAAATTGTTAATTCTCTTCGCGTATTTGATTTCGACATCGTAACAAGGATCACCCCGATAACAACGGAAAAAGTAATTTAATTTTCGTTCCTCCTTTTCAGCAGCAATATCCGCAGGGAAATTAAACAATTCGGATTATGTACTGGGTGTACCAAAAATGCTGTTCTTCTAAGGCCCTTTGTTAGAGTTTCATTTGAAATTTACTTCAAAGGACAGTTTCTTGACTCCTACTTGTTTTACACAATTTTATTTACTAATTATTAGACTGAGGATCTTATAAACGCAAATTCATTTCATCTCCTCTAATAGCTTTTTACAACTTGAAAACAACATAACACTGTTTTTAGATTTCTCTAGTTTTCAGCGTTTTATATTTCGCCTAGCCAATTTCTTCATAAATGCGTAAAAATTCAATCTTGTAACAATACGACATAAATAAATACAGGAAGAACGAAATACGAAGCTCAACATTCTTGGGATACCCAGTATATGCAGCCAAGACAACGTCCACGTTTTATTACATAATATTTTTTTTTCAGAGGCCGTTAACGTTCGCCGGGATTGTTAACGAATTTCTAAAGATAATTTTACCGTCGTTACTGTAATTGTAACATTACTGTCGAATCTGATAAATTATGTTCGGCGAAGTGAAAGTTCTCGGCTGGCACAATCCGATAGAAAATTATACAATCACAATCGCGCCCGAACTTGTCGGCATTCCTCAGCCAAAATTTTCGAGTCACCGTATCTCGGCCGCAAAACCAATTAACACGCGACCGATAAAAAACCCCAACACTACACAGTTTCATAATTTAAGTCAGCGGATAATGTTGCGAATACAAGTCGTTCAACTTGGTTCAATGTTTGCCATGCGTGTGTCGCCGGGTTTTTTATAATTTAACATTAATCCGTTGCACGTTGTCGAACGTTATGGAATTATCTTCGATTTGTTATCGAAGAAACTCGTTCGGAAGTGTAACTGATCTGGGATTAGACACATCGGTGAAACAAAACTAATTATTGGACTGAGGATTTGATGGAATTTATGACAAAAATGGGTACGTGCAATTTAAAGGTGTTAGTGCAATGTGTTAGATTAGGTTAAATAGGATAATAGGATAATGAATATAGGATAATTGAAAGGAAAATACAAATTTTTATTAACTCATTTTCTGGTTAAAATGAGTCCAAACGCGATAGGATTTCGACCATGTTTGCTTGTTTCATTGTCAATTCAGTAGAATCTCGATTATCGTTGGATTCGAACTCGATCTCGGTGGATTTGAACAGGAACAACATCAAAGAGCAAGCTAGACAAGAAGAATAAGCAAGGGTCCAATGAAAAATTGGACATTATGTAATTGTTTAATGACTCGCGAGCAAGCGTTTGTGAAACACAAAGAACGCCGCTTCTTGCGACGACGAGGCCGAGAGGTGGGGAAATCATTGATACCGCGCGAAGAGGAAAATTTATCCTCGTCCTCGAGCAACGTCCCCGAGGACAGTGAGAGTATACCGAGCCGAAGCGCACGGCGCGGCGTATTGGTTCTGCGCGTGCACCACGGTTGCGATACGTGCCAAACGACTCGACACGAAATTTCAAGTTTCTTCTGCTGCCGAATAATGTCTTTAAATCCACCGGATCCCTTTCTTTTCTTATCTTTTTCCCCCCCGTTTCGCACGGCCAGCTGCACGTTTCTACCCCCGTTTTACGACCCTTGCTTAATTTTGGCTTTAATCTCACAGTTTTACCTTGGCTGCAACTTCCATGCGAAATGCAGAGTGCATGCAATGCAAGTGTTTATGTGACATTTTCTAAAAATTGCTTATTGCTCTGTGATTCGATGGAAAAATAAATAGAAAAATAAATATGCTGTTCATGTAAATTCACATTTTTATAAATAATATCAAATATTAAAAGTCTAATCAACATTAACATTTTATTTTCCCAACAATTTTAGTGAATCAAAAATAATAGTAAATTACTCATTTACTATTAATACAATTCTGCATGAATCCTCTACTTTTTTTTATTCTTATAAATAATATCAAATATTAACAGTCTAATCGACATTAACATTTTATTTTCCCAACAATAATTTAGGGAATCAAAAATAATTATGCATGAATCCTCTATTTTTTTTTTATTTTTATAAATAATATCAAATATTAACAGTCTAATCAACATTAACATTTTATTTTCCCAACAATTTTAGTGAATCAAAAATAATAGTAAATTACCCATTTACTATTAATATAATTCTGCATGAATCCTCTATTTTTTTTTTTATTTTTATAAATAATATCAAATATTAACAGTCTAATCAACATTAACATTTTATTTTCCCAACAATTTTAGTGAATCAAAAATAATAGTAAATTACCCATTTACTATTAATATAATTCTGCATGAATCCTCTACTACTTATATTTTATTTTTTTAGGTGTACATATTTTCACGAGTGTATGCATTGCTGCATCTCACACGAGTGCTAAAGCGTAAAAGAGTTCATTGAACTCCACGTGAAATAAAAGTTTCATTAACTTCATGAACTAGTAAACTTTATGAACTACTACGTTGTATCAAACTTTACGCCGTAGATTCTATAAACGCTGAAATTTACTCATAACCGTTGGTGGAAGCAGAAAGATGCACAATCGATGTAAAGTATAGTATACTGTTCAGTAGAATCGGAAAGTATAATGTCCAGACGTATAATGCAGCACCTGCTTCACTTACTCGAAACATTATTCGACGAATTCTTCCGCGATCAGTATCATCTCTTTCACTTCTCTCATCAATTACGAAGCACCCTGTACAGACGGCAAGATTCTTCTTTCTGCTTTTGACGTTTTTTATACAGGGTGTTCCAAAAATGTTGGAGAACCTTGAATGAGGTTTTCTTATGTCATTTGAAGTAACTTTCTCTTCAGCGAGAATTTCCGCATCGGATTTGTTCAGGAATTATTAATTATTATTTTGTTAAGGAATTACAAATTATTACTTATTTCAATAAGTATCTGAAGAATAAATAATGACGTATAAATATGTAAATAAACATTTGAATTGCTTAATAATTATTCACATTTGATTAGATTTTTTTTTAAACTTACATAAAAATACTGTATTTAAAAAGGATGAAAAAGGGTGAATTTGGAGTACGAAACATGTAGAAGGATGAAATTGATTTGCAAAAGGTCCGATTTGATTTGTAAAATTGGGTGCAATTGATTTGCAAAAGGGTGAATTTAGAATACAAAATCTGTAAAAGGTTGAAACAGATTTGCAAAAGGATGAATTCGGAGTATAAAACCTGTAAAAGGTTGAAATTGATTTGCAAGAGGTTCAATTTGATTTGCAAAAGGGCGAATTTGGAGTAGAAACCTGTAGAAGGTTGAAATTGATTTGCAAAAGGTTCAATTTGATAAGGATGAAACTGATTTGCAAAAGGTTCAATTTTATTTGCAAAAGGGTGAATTTGAAGAACAAAACCTGTAGAAGGTTGAAATTGGTTTGCTAAAGGTTGAATTTGATTTGTAAAAGGGTGCAATTGATTTGCAAAAGGGTGAATTCGGAGTACAAGCCCTGTATAAGGTTGAAATTGATTTTTAAAAGGGTGAATTCGGAGTACAAGCCCTGTATAAGGTTGAAATTGATTTTTAAAAGGATGAATTTGGAGAACAAAACCTGTAGAAGGTTGTAATTGATTTGCAAACGGGTGAATTTGGACTGGAAAACCTGTATACTACTAGTATATCCGCACTTCTGCACAGACTACATTAATAACACGTTAACTTTCGCTACACTTATTTAGAATACACGTGAAAAACGGCTATCTCTAGTCAATAGGTTAACACGGTCTGCGATCCCAACGTAAGGCGAGGCGTTGTTTACGTTGGGTCGCGAAACAGAAATCCCAAGATCGCAATTCCCCCCGGTTTGTCACGCTGCTGCTCCGAGCGTTAGGAAAGTTACGCAGTTGTGAAACAAATTCGTGACCGGACTCTCGAGTGGCTTCGATCACAACTAACGCTGCGCGTTCATCCACTGAATTATACATTTATCTCTGTGTGAGTGGCGGCACGGAACGCCGCGCCGCACCGTGCCGGTGATGATACGCGTCCTTAGGCCAAAAAAAAACAGAAGGAATCGCTAACGAGATGTATCCGTGTTATTTCGTTGATTCCGTGAAGGTACTCACCGATCCGTGCTCGCGAGCTCACGTGAACACCCAAATCAAGGACATGGAACTTACCTGAAAACAGAACAGACAAAGGTTACAAATTTCACAATCGAAACAAGATTATATATTCGTTATACACGATAGTCCATGATATCTAGTGTTAATGGATAATGGTTGGCCAATGGATCGAAAGTTTAACGACTTTTTAATTTCTGTAAGCTTGGCGATGTATCAAGAAGACCGGTGGTCCATTAGAAACAGATCATCATCGTGCGCGTCTCAGCTCGGATGATTAATAACCCCCACTTTTTTCCATTATAGGTTCAAGTTTTCTCTTCGTTATCACGCATGCAATTATTAGACTGCGGATTTTATGCTTTCATGAGACTGTGAATAATGTTCGAAGAGTTTCATGCAAAATAAAAAGGCTAGATTAAATTTTTAGCTGAGGTGGGATCCCAACAAAATAGTAGCCCTACACGATCTATGTCGCAGCAGGGACCCGGGGATCCGGCTTACTTAGATCAAGACTTTATTGTAGAATCGATAGGAGAGCTGATTAATAACCCCCACTTTTTTCCATTCAGTTCTTGTTTTCTCTTCGTTATCACGCATGCAATTATTAGACTGCGGATTTTATGCTTTCATGAGACTGTGAATAATGTTCGAAGAGTTTCATGCAAAATAAAAAGGCTAGATTAAATTTTTAGCTGAGGTGGGATCCCAACAAAATAGTAGCCCTACACGATCTATGTCGCAGCAGGGACCCGGGGATCCGGCTTACTTAGATCAAGACTTTATTGTAGAATCGATAGGAGAGCTGATTAATAACCCCCACTTTTTTCCATTCAGTTCTTGTTTTCTCTTCGTTATCACGCATGCAATTATTAGACTGCGGATTTTATGCTTTCATGAGACTGTGAATAATGTTCGAAGAGTTTCATGCAAAATAAAAAGGCTAGATTAAATTTTTAGCTGAGGTGGGATCCCAACAAAATAGTAGCCCTACGCGATCTATGTCGGATCCGGCTTAGATCAAGATTTCACAGCTGATCGGAAGGCATTGCTGGATCCAGCGAACGATCGAGCGTCCTCCGGATCAAAATCAACAAAGTGTCGGTGCTTTATTCATCGGGACGCCTCCATTGAATTTGTTTCTCCTGTCGAAACGTTCTTTTCATTCTTGTTCCCGTTCGCGCGAAGAAAAGACTTGGTCGCACGTCGCGAATCCAGCTCCGAGCTATTATTACGCGCTCATTTACAACTCAGCCCCCGACACCCGCGCCCCGTGGTCCCCGGGAAAGCCCCCCCCCCCCCCACCGGAGCCAGGCGAAGAACAAAACGGAAGCTCGGTCTTTTACAAGAAGAAGAAGAAAAAAGAAAAATGGAGAAAAAGAAGCAGCGCGGCACCGGCGAGCAATGTGCCGTTCCCGTCTCGGTTGATGTGAAACGAAGTTTTTAAAAGGCAGCCTCATGCAACTATCAACGTGCATCGTGAGGCCTTCTCGTTTCTTTGCGTTTGTTCGGCTGGTCGAGAGACCGTGCCGTGCACGCTCCTAACGTAAGGAGCGATTGTTGTCGGCGATGGGCGCTGTCGCAATCGGAAGTTTCGTCTTGCAACCGTCGCTCGGCCGTTTCGCTTCGGTACGCGCGCCGCGAGAGCCAACAATCCCGCTCGAACGATCCACCGGAATCGGATGAAGAGAGAGAGAGAGAGAGAGAGAGAGAGAAAGAAAGATCGAGGGAGAGAGATGGATCAGACCCATCTTGCCGTGCACATCTCACGAGATCCGTTGCACGAAACATCCTTCGCTTGGGAACATCGGCCCCGAGAAGAGATCCGAGTCCTCCCGTTCAAATGAACACATCGCGGACCGAACGCTCGGATCGGCACTCGCTCCGTGACTCATCGTTTAATGACTCGAACGGATAGATCTACCTTTTTGCGCTGCGTCGCATTGTCCGCTTACTGAATGCACCGCACTCGCCGCCTAGACCGCTAACTGGGCTCAGCCGGCCCGCAACGTCGTCGTCGTCGTCGTCGTTTTAACCGTTCGAGAGTTTCATTCGCGCACAGAAATCAATCGAACGGAATTCGTTTACGGGGATAGGGAAGATGTACCTATTACTGCGGGTACACGGTTTACTGCGGGATTCTTTCCCGATGGAAATCAATATTTTGCTCCGAATAAGTTTGCACAATTCAATGTTCAGTGAGCTAAACAAAATTGTCAAATTACATTCTTTATAGGGTACATGTACCTATTAGTGCGGGTGCTCTCTTATTTTTATAATCTAGGATTTGGAAAAATATTCTTCGTGACAGGTAAAAATAAGACCATTTTCTTCTATCTCGATCATTAACGGAATGTTGTTCACATGATTGTACATTCTTCATAATCCTCTAACCCTTTACACTCGGAGCTATTCTAACTCGAAAATTAAACATTTCTCCCAAACCAGAATACTTCCATTCCCTATGATATTGTAAACTCTGTGGATATGGAATTGGTATAATACCTGGTACAATACCTAAATGTTTAGTAATAGATTAGATACCGACATATTAAATAATGTAAACAATATTTTGAATAATGACACAGCAATATCAAGAGGCGCCTGAAAACTATAAAAAGAAACTTCTCTCGCCTTTTTTCTTAGAAAATTAAGCCCTCAGCATTACGTACATTAAAGTGAAGCAGGAGCTCATTACTGCGGCACAGAAATCATTAGGAATGTCCGTAATACTGCGGTGTGAATTGCAACTACGATGAGAAACGAGGTTCGCTTCAGCCTAACGTTTTAGGATAGGTATCTATTCGATACACATAAAATTTATTCATTCGAAGAAAATGTGAAAACGTTGTTATCAAAATAGGGACGTTGACCTTTAATGTTAATAACCTAACGTAACCTACCTAATAAATACATAGTTGCACGATCTAGGTTTCCAAGGGTAGTATTTAGAAAAACCACCGGATCAATCAAGAATCAAGAGTGCAGGCCGGTCGCTGTACTAAAAACTCAAAACTGTTTTAACGAAACTCGACAGCCTGTGTTACTATTTCGACCAACTGTCACGTCGCGACAGAATTTGACAACAACGATGTCAGCTAAATACGGACAGTGTCCGGGAGACGCTGTTAATAAAAACCGTTCAACTCAAAATAGGTGTGCCTGATATGAGCTTAATCGGACTTTGTCCTGATTTATAACCCAATGGGAAATGGGTCTCGGATCGTTAACCATTCAGAAGTCCTTGAGAGCGTATAAGGCGTTTTATGTTGGAAGTAAATGGCCGAGGAAAACTCGTAATAGTTCGTTCATAATTCACCGCCGCGCAGCCTAAAACACACATCGCTGGGTGCTTCAAAAATATTTCCGTAATAATAAAAGAATATATCGAACAAAACTCAATCCATTTCCCTCGCAACTCGATTAAAATGCCGATTGACAGAAATATTCATATTTGAATTATATCGAAGAGAATAGGATTGAAAAAAATGTCCCCGGTGGATGCAACCGCGAAATTTAAATTTAAAATTGACACCGTCCCTCGGGTCCGCCCAATGAAAAAGAAGCCGAACCGAAACGCTCGACGGTGGCGCCATCCAACGTTTGAATCTCGTCGGTAAGGTCGGACATCGACGATAACTTCGTCGGTCGATACTGCCGGGCGTTTTAAGATTGGTTTGACGGGAGAGAACACGCCGTTAGCAGCGTCATCTGACGTGGTATTCGGTACCACGGCGGCGACCGGCCTTGCAAGGCTGCAGGCCATCGAACTCTTGGCCTACTGTCGTGCCACGTAATACGTGTGTAAGATGCGCGAGAACGAGGATAACCGGCGTGCGCAAGGGAAAAAGGACGACCGATCCGGTAGGAACGATCTAACTCCGAAGACTTGAAACGGGCCTGCGCCGAACCAGTGCCGTATTCCCGCTGGTCCCCGAACTTCAAACTCAAACTGATTGCTCACTGCATTCCTTAGACTTAGACTTTAGACCGTGGACAGTAAGGAGCATAACTGTTTCCACGCAGTTAAATCAGAATAATATTTTTATGAACGGACCAAACGCGACTAAAATTTCTCTGTAAGGCTAGAAGAATTAAATAAACATTGAATTGTGATAAGCAATAGCGAAAATTAATTTTCACAACCTTTTTAGCTGGGCCAATAACGAAAATTTCAAAGATGTTTTTTGCAAACTCGTATGAATTATATACGTTCTGAAAATTTCATTGAAATTGATTAATTGTTTATTTTATATAATTTTATAACTTTGTAACTTTGTAACTTTGTAATTTTTTAATTTTATAATTTTATAATTTTATAATTTTATAATTTTTGTATAATTGATTAATTATAATTTACGAATTATAAACGATCAAAAGTGGTAAACATTGCAACTAACATTTTTACCACTTTCGTACAAAATGCATGTTCTAAATTTTCATTATAGGCACACATAAAAAATTGAAATGTTTCCAAAATATCAAGAAATTTATTTGGTGCAATTTTAAGAAAATGTGATTATTATTCAAATGATTTTTCTCGTCAAAAATATGAACAATTATGATGATAAAGGCTACATTTATTTAAGCGAATGCATTTTTCAGGAGTATTCTTATTTAACAGAAGACTAAACATGGTTGAAATTTGACCTATTATCAGCTAAATTATATGTATAGACGTCGACATGCATGTCCTATCTTGGTTCAAGTTGAATGAACGTTTTACTGTTACTAATATTTACGAAGCGTGTTATTTATGCAAAACTACTTTTTCAGCAGATTGCCTTCCACAGAATCAATGTACAGTAGCGTTTATTGTTAGTAACGGTTTGAATGTAATGAAACTCTTTTAAATATAAATCTGACCTCGATTGGAGCATAATTAGAATCTGTATAAAATGAAATTTGATCGAATTTATGTGTGGTTGTTGATAAGGGCAATAATATTATACTGAATTTCCGCAGAAATATAATACGTAGCATGAGACGAGTGCCAATTTACCAAGACGTGCTTAAACTGAAGATGGAACATCCCCTCAAATGAATTTCGATATATTCATGTTTCCATGGTACTTGTTCTAATGAGAGAGAGAGACTATTAACAATTGCAACCATTGTTCTTGGTTTCCGATTACAGTCCCCCTTTCATCAATTTCTGTTCCAGCTCCAGTAGGTGGATAATTACCCCGATACTTTATTTAAATATAGAAAAACATTGTTTGTTAAAGTTTACTTTTTTTATATTTATATGTGAAGCAAAACATGAGTAATTATTGTCAGTTAGGGGTAGTCAGACAATGGTATCGTTCAGAGACGCCTAACTTCTTCAGGGACATTGGCACATGATTCAGCTTGTCATTCCCCTGAAATTAAAACATCCATGCCTCACCCAATTTTAATTCATGGCTTATGAAAATTTGCAAAAAATGCTAGTAATTCCATAGAGTTTATAGTAAGATTTTTTCATTCTAAAAAGGCTGTTCTAAAATTTGTCTATAGAAATTGAAAATAGCACGCAGTCTATTAATCAGCATCTTACTAATCTGAACGTGTAACGGTTAAATTCAATAGCTTTTATATCTCCTAAACGCATAGGCTTTTTTAAAAAATTTTGTTAAAATATTGCATTGTCATCCAGGTCTGAGCTATGTTTAAAAATTTCATGTCTCTAGCTCATCGGGAAGTTGGTTTAAAATGAATTGCGAAATTTGTACCGAAGAGACAGACAGACAAGAAAGCAAGCTAATAAAAACGTAGTAAAAAATTGCGTGTATAGAGAGCATTTACTGTACCGGTCGAAGCTCGATCTCTAAACAGATGGCAAAGTAATGAGCGGAGAATAATTAGCAAGCTTGCAAAGAAGGCGATCCACCATATTCGCCACGTGCGCGTAACAGGCGGGACCGTAATTTTCTGCACTTAAGCATTCGCTCGTAATATTCGACGTTATTCGGCGGCCCGACATTTCTATGGCGCGCACAAAAAAGCTTTCAGTCGGAGAGACTCGTTCTATAAATGGGGAAACTGTGGGATATGTCGGCGAGGGGAGGAAGCGGTGACGTCGTCCCGAGGAATTTCATCATATAGCCAGAATGCAAGGTATCCACCCGGTTTTAAGCGAGCCACGGGAGGCCAAACCGTGCCACGGTCGCGCTTCGGAGTCGGGGCTTCACTGTCGAGCGCACTTTTACCCTACATCGAGCGCCGTAAGCTTGTTAGCCGGACGAATCTCGCGCGCAAACTTCGTGGCCTTACGCTCGGCAATTTCTCTTTTTCTTCGAGAAACTACATCGATTTCTTTTCGCACGATCTACTAGTTTCACTGTTTGGAAAGACCTCCGGAAATTCTCAACCCTTAGCTTGTTCACTGGGGTCTCTGGGGAAATTGCAAATACCAATATTTTTTAAGAGAAAATTTCTTCAGACCGTGCACACAATTGCTGGGCTGTGAATTAGTCTGATCCGTCACGCTGCGAGGTGAAACGCGATTCGGGTGAACTCGGAGAATTCGGCCAATCGCCATAGAAGTTTTCACTTCGATGGACGATTGGTCTGTCTTTCTGACTTTTTTAGAACATTTGCATTGTTTAGTCATAAATAATACAGTGAAAGCTGTTTTTGTGCGGTAGATAGGGACCTCAGAAAAAAAACCGCGCAAAAAAATATGCACGAACTTCATAAACAGCTATGACAAATAATTTTTCACAACATATTAATGAAAAATTTGTTTCATGCGGTGGGGGGGGGGCCGCATAAAAATGTCTCGCTTAGAAAATACGTCAAAGCTTTACGAAATAGCGAGAAAGTGCTTTCCAAACAAAATAAATAATTAAATTACACATGGAAACATTTTAAAGAATTTCAATTTCTCATTTTAAACCTGGAGAAATTTTCAAAATCTACATAATTCAATACGTATACAGGGTGTCTGATAGGGGTCGTTCGTTTCTCATCCCTTGAACTCCGGGTAAAGTGAAATTCTTCATTGTTTATTTTACGTATGTGCTCGTATAATTCGACAGACCACGCGAACACAGAAACATTCTCTCAGAATTATTGGTGAAGGTATAAACAACTATTATTTTGTTTCTTACAAGAAGCCTATCTTGCTTGCACGTATCAAATCAAACCCTAGCAACTTCTGAAACTACGAAGAGCAAAGATTAGATGGTCAAGTGGTCCTGTTCGCTTATGTTGATTAATGTTTCGATAAGTTGCGTTGCAATTACGTGACACGTGTATTTCTTGAGTAGAATACATTCACGACAACAGAAGAGGGTTGATAAGGATTTTGAAGTAACATGTTCTCAAGAATTAATCATAGAAGTACATCTGTTGGGTCTGAGGGTTATGAGGTCAGGCACTTTGCCATTAACCGATCGTGTCCGGCACACGAAGCAACTGCACGTTATACATTCCGTCGATGTTTGTTCGCCTATCGGTATCTGGCATCTATTACGTTGTTTTCAAGCCCAAGAATTAACACGCTGGCTCATTCTTGCTGCCCCGGCAGCAGCATGCATTTTTTAACGAGACAGTTTAATGTCTGGACGGTTAGTACATACGTGTTTGCTTAAGGGAGGAGCGTTTATCGCGAGTGCTGTTACAATTATCAAAAATCTACACAACTGACAGTGACCACTACACGACGTGCACGAGTGGGCATCATTCAAGATCGAACTATGTCTAATAACTAGACTGTCGATATTTTTTTATGCATTTATAACAATGACATTGTTATTTGGAGAAAGTGTATTTTTCACCATTAATTTTGCAATTGTTTTAAACAAACGCCGTGTTTTCATAGTGGGTCACTCTTTACCACGCTTAGTGTGGATTTATAGTGGAGCAGCGAGGTGAGCTGTGCGGTGAAAAAAAAAAGAAAAACAAAGAAAATACATGCAGTAATTCTTCGATCGGAGTCTTGGGGGGTGTCTCCGATCGGAGTCCAGTGCCTACTCACTCCACTGCCGGCCAACGCTGCTCCGCGCCGTAGAGCGGCGATGATTGATCTCGGCTCGGGTATATCGGTGTGAACACCACACATTGACTCGAGTGAATCGAGTTCTCAAACTTCTTAATTTTAATGCTCGGTTTATGGGACTTTTACTAGCTTATTCCTGGCGTTTCTCTGATTAAAATGATACCAAACACGATATAATTTCAACGTTATTTAGTGGTTTAATCGACGGTAAAAGTTTCGAACGCAACGAAGAAGAGCGTATTGGAAAGAAAGAGATGCGAACCGGCGGCGGCTACTGTTCGCGTCTCTTTCTTTCCAATACGCTCTTCTTCGTTGCGTTCGAAATTTTCATCGTCGATTAAACCACTAAATATTGGCCAAATTATATCGTGTTTGGTATCATTTTAATCAGAGAAATGTCACGAATATGTTGGTGAAAGTTCCATAATGATATCATAGAAAATAAGACAGCTGAGGTCTTGGTGTTTCATTGTGATGACGCACGGGCCTTTAAACTGTGCCGGCGACGGCGACACGCGATCCTATTTCATTCTGTCCTTCTCTATGTTCGGCTCGTCGTTTGAAGTCTCGGCGCGGTAGACGCAGTCATAAAAATATAGCCTCCGTACTCTACCCAAGTCCGTCCAACACCCGGGTGTGGAGACTCCGATCGAAAAATTACTGTATGTACTTTTTCATTAGTATGTGTCGAAATGTTGTCACGCATGTTGGTTTGTTTTCACCGCGCCATAGCGGCTATCATCGATGCTCTCGCAGCTCCACTATAAATCCACCCTTATATTAGCTTGCAGAGTTGTCGTCGTTAGTTTCGAACGTTTCAAGGAAAATATTCAAATTCGTACGAGACGAATTCCCTCGAACGTTTAACGATGCGCATACGCTCGTACCGCATTTTATTTCTATGACTAGATCCGATATTCCCCTTGGGGTGCATCAAACGTTCGGGTAAGGTGCTCGTTGAGCAATTCAAGCCTAGTTTAGTAAGTAGACGTAAACACATGGAAGCCGCCGCGGAGAGAGAGAGAGGAAATTCTATCGAAGTGGAGTGCACTTTCATGTATCAGACCTGTTTACACATTGGCCTGAAAGGACTTCGTGCACATCGATCTTTTTTCCGCGCGATAAGCGTGTTGGAGTTCAACTCCGAATTTGCTCGATTGTGACGTATGCGACCGTACGTCATTCACGTTGTCCGAAAGCGTTTGTTATAAATTATACAATCCTCTCAACGTAATACAGAAGTCAGAATCAGGAAACTGTCTAAGAACACCATTCACGTCGATCAATGAAAAAAGTTTCAATGTAAGTTAAATTAGTATGTGATCACGATATTAAATTTAGTCATCTTAAAACGGGTTTAAAATATTCAGTACGGCCATTATTAAAGATTTATGAACAGTTTAGAAAGAACCCTTTTGTTGTCCTAATATTATTATTGAATTTGACTCATTATCAGAGTCACCACTAAAAATTGCTGTAAAATTCATAATATATTCATAATAAATTCATAATAATGTCATTTACAGCGTATATATCTTCATGTAAAATAAAATCGTCTGCACCAACAGAGTAATTTAAACACGTTTCGTGGTTCACCCTACATAATTAGGAGAATTTT
Source organism: Lasioglossum baleicum (assembly GCF_051020765.1). Taxonomy (NCBI): domain Eukaryota; kingdom Metazoa; phylum Arthropoda; class Insecta; order Hymenoptera; family Halictidae; genus Lasioglossum; species Lasioglossum baleicum. The sequence continues at coordinate 6,021,425 of NC_134945.1, forward strand.
GGAAATCTTTATGGTCCGATTGTGAAACCTTAAAAACTCCGCCCACTGCTACCGCGGGACTGCTTTGAAACAACGTTTATCACCCAAGTGGTAACAATGCTAAACCGCACAAATTGACGTTAACTCAACCTTTGAAACAGCGATCTCTTAAATGCAGAGACAATATACATACAACACGACTTTTGTGTTTCTTATTATTCGGAGTCATTAAAAGAGCGTGACTCTCTACCGACAAATGTATGTTCATACATGAAACACAAACAACTCTGATATTCAATATTTTTATGTGTATCGTAGATTATTTTTTAAGAGAACTATTAATTTAAATAATTAACGTGTTCTCTTAACTTCTGTTTGTATAAATTATGCAATGTCACAAGTTTACAGTTTCTTTTACGGTAAATATGTTTCTTATATTTTTTTTCATTCATTTTCAACCAGCTTTTTAAATTTTTATTTTGGTAATGTATAACGTTAATATTATAAATTATATCTTAAATAAAGGAAGTACATGAATAAGTGTCCTGTAACTATACTTGGCCACCTTTTTTTACTGACGATTGATAGAAATTAATTTAAATAATAACATATTTTGGTATTTTATTTCTTTATGATTATTAAAGTAAAAATATACACAGCAATTGACTTTCTACGTGAAATAAAACTTCACTAAAAACAAATGCACCTTAACCCACCCTTTATTATTCTTTTTTTGTTTTTGTTTCAGTCCTAAAATTTAATTGTCCCCAATTTGTCACTTCTGCTCCAAAAATTGATTGATTTAGATTTTTTTTAAAATCAGACTGCGGATCTGCATGCATTTATGGCCTCCAAAAATGTTCAAAAAATGCCAGAATATACAATTCCGCAGAATTGAATACGATTTTTATTAATTCCAGATCTGCAAAGGCTACTACCACTGAAAATGAAATTTAATTCGTTCCCACTTCCTCGAAATTTGCCTGCACAAATTAAAAATTGCATAAACATCCGCAGTCAACTTATAATTGCTATTTACCACCAGGAAACGACGTAAACAGAGTTATTCGATCGACTGGCCGATATAGTTGGGACATTTACGTTGCTGTTTACGTTCATCATTAAGGTCACAAAGAAATTCTTTAGATGCCTGACTTTTCAGCCAGCGAATTAATTTACAAAGATAGAAATTTGCATCAGAGATTTTATAATCGCCCAGTAATTTCCATTCGCAAACAATTGAATGTCTGCTGCAGGGGGATTAATCGATCGAGCCGAAGATACGTGATTAAAATAGCAGAAGGATAATTCGAAGGAGATGGTGTACCAAAAAATGTGCAACGCACGGAATATATCGAGGTCCTCGGTTATCTCATATCGATGGGCGCTTACGAAACACGTGAGGCAAATGGCAAATAGCATGACCTGCTGACCCGTAGATCATAGAGATTCACAAAGCTGCAGAAACGCAACGGGAAACCTTAACCGCGTGCCGGCGAAGTATTGTGTATTGCGATTCGTAGCGTGAAAACCAGTCCACGGTAAAATGGCGAGGGCTCGCTTTGATTCAATAATTACTCTTGGAAATGGACGTGAATCGATCGCTCGTATAAACGATATTTAAGCACGATACCGGCGATAATCGATCGAGCGGCAACCAACGTGAACGGCGAACGACAGTATCGTTGACCCCGTGACCTTTCGGCCTTCTCACACGCGAACGAATGCAACTTCGAAAAATTCATGTTCCTACTTCCTTGTACGCGAGACTCGTGCGTGAAGTTGACAGTGAGACCAAACGATCAACGATCACCTAACGGCGATCAAGAATCTCTCTAACTTTGGTTCTGCTTTGTATACTTTATTGAATTTTTCACAAGTTCATTCACCACTAGACTGCCGATCTTTATTTCAGCGATTTTGTTGCGTTCAAAACAACGTCACAACAGTTATAGTTTTATATAATATTTCACGGGCTACTTATCGCATCGAAAAATGTGTTCAACAAAACCTGTAGATTTTCATATTCCGCATCTTCTATGTCAGATTACTTCTCCTCGTAACACCAACGGTTTTCGAGAAAATTGAGAAAACGTTAATTTTAAACTCATTTCGGGTAGTTTCTCTTTTGGCATAAATCGTGTTGAACATGTAAATAAATTAATAATATAATTTTAATCGTCCAGAGGAAAAATCTAAGAATGTGAAGGTTTAAATCAGGCCTGGCCAACCCAAATGCTTTCACGGGCCACTTTGATGACGCGTAACATTACAGCGGGCCGCGCTTCAAGTAAACATGCTTTTAAACAATGCAATACAAATACAAATTCAACAAAACTTTATTGTTATACATCGCATGTGCGCATTATAACAGTATGACACATGCAAAATTTAATATGTTTTGTGTACATACAACGAGAAACAAACGTTTCAATGGAAACATAAAATCGCCCGGCGAGCCGCGTGTTGGCCAGCCCTGTTCTAAAAAGGAATTCAAATAATTATACATAGTATTTCGATTAAACAGAGACGTGTATAGTCTATGAAAAGCCAAAGACGTCACGCATCAAATATCCGAAGCGAAAAAGCAACAAGCACAGTACACATTTGGTAAAAAAAAAAAATAATCGCCAGAAGCTCCGCCCCAATTTCGCATCGACTTAATAACAAAAAAAAAAAAGAGTTCGCCTCGGTCGCTTGATCGTAGGAATACGGCGCGGCGTAATTACGAAACACTCGCGTGCAAAATCAATGTCTGGATCGACGGAGCAACGGTACAAATAATCCGTTAACGGGAGGTATGTGTGTGTGTATGCGCGAATTCGTCGGTAAATAAAATAGTGGTTTTTTTCTCCGCGGCTGCGCGGCGTGTTTAAGTTACAGGATCCCGAGTGGCACACGGCGCCGTACAGGGTTTCTTTTTTTGCCGGAGATCGACGGCGATTATTCAAATATTGTCTCGTAAATTTTCTCATGGTGCCGGACGTGAGTAAAATGACGAAGCGGCTGGCCTCCTAACCCCTGGAGTCGGTGGAGAGGTGTACCTGACCGATCGTTCGCGTGAACCGCGGCTCTTACGGAGGCTTCCTTCTCCGTTACGCGCGATAAGCGCGCGCTTCGCCCCTTCCCCCCCCCCTCCCAGCCCCCCGAAAAGGAGCGATTGAAACGGTGCTTTTAGCGCGCGGAAGCTTCGATGCCGCAATTTTCAACACCACAAGTGGTGTAAACAAATGAAATCCTGTTTTCGTTAAAATGATTTCTTGAAAAAGCCAGAGGTCGCAGACAAATCTTCAGACCAGATTTGAAATCAGCGTGAAAAAATGTACGGGAAATGATATACATATAGCATCATAAAAAAAAATATTTTCCGCCCGTGGTAACGGAAAAACCACATTTTCTCGAAGTTGTGTAAGTTTAACGAATTTTCTCAAGGTTAAAAAACGTTCGTACCATAATATCCCTATTTTTCTCATATTCAGCGTAGTTTCAGCTTTAATTTAAAAAAAAATTCATCGCTCTACCTCATTTCTATCGAAAGTTCTTTGATTTTGAATCGAGTTAGGTGAAATTTACCCACTGTGCGACGCACCGTGGCGTCGCAACACCCGAATAATAAGCGGAAGAAAAATCGCGTGTGGTTAACTGTGATTCCAGCACCTGACTTCCACCGCCCACCGCGCCACCAACCGGTTCCATTATCTTTCAAAGGTTTCAATGTATCCGCGCTGGAATGACGAACGTATTACGATAACAGGGCCCCGTCTCGACACGCTACCTGAGCATATACTATTAAGTAATATTGCATGTTAGCCGTTGCGTCGACCTTAGATAAACAACAAGTTGTTTTTATACACACAAGTTACCCGTTGCTCGGAGATCGTCTTTTTTCGGATTTAGGTCAGAGTTCTCTGCTGCAGCGAGTCGATCAATGGATGTTGAAGAATGGATGTCGATAAGGGTACCAATTGGACCGCGAATTGAAACTCGGGAGGGGGGTTATCTTGATGATATTTTTTATCGAACTTCTTCGCCGGTGTTTCATTGTTGTTTCCGATTTTCAAGGAACGTATCAAATCGTGTAGAAATAGTATAAATATTCTCATCTCTAACGACTAAACAGATTGTCGAATTTGTTATACTTCAAAATAAGCAGTAGGTTTTTTGGTTGGGTTAGGTTACTGAGATGGGCGAGTATTCAACATGGCGTTCGAGAGCGCCAATCTCAATTAGATTAATATTAATTCTTTAGGTTAACAAAAATATGTTTTGTTTGACAGAACATCGAAACAATGTACTAACTCGAACATTATCTCAGGTATGAAATTACTTTGACATTCTGCATTCAATTCTTTAGCCAGCAAGAATGAATGTTGTGCTAATTAAATTTTCCTGCACATTTGGAAGCTAATTCATTCTGGCTTCTTGTGGAGAAAGACCAAACTAAATAGACAAACATTTCAAAAGGTATCCTGCCATAATCTTTCGCTAGTAGGCTTCTAAATTCTGTCATATTTTATATCCTAGCATTTTCAGAAGATTTTCAAAAGCCATAATTGCACAAATCTATGATTTCTTCTATCGTTTCGTTGGCCTCGATGTTTTTAATATTCCCTGATCGTGCCTTCGTACTTCTGATAACGTTTCTTTTAGCAGGTTGTGAAGGATGAATCGGATACACTGGTTTTTCTGGAAATTATTCCAAGTACAGCGGTTTCTGTGTTCCCTTAACAATGCACGCTAAAAATACACCTTCCAAACACATGGAACTGTATCTCTTCATCAGCGTTCGTGCGCTGCTCGTAATTACACGAACGACTTCAAACGTTCAAGCGATAGAATGTTACACTTAAAAAACGAGACCGTTTTACATGGCAAGCTTGTAAAACGTGGCGCAGCATAATAGCCCTCGGTTACAAAATCATTGGCTAATTTACGTTCACATGTGGTTCATCGACATGCCATGCCGACTGTTTTCCAATTAGTTTCTTTATGATGTTCCTTTACATTTTGCAAATTTTTGAACTAATTTTGTTTGTGGGAAGGTAGCTATTTATTTATGTATTAATGCTTTAACAAACGCATTTTAAATGTTTCGATATTACAAAGTTCCTAAATTTTTAAAGAACATTGTTTCATAAATTTATAAATTGTTTTCAGGCCTTCTACGATATCGCAATTTCTTGAACGAAGTGATGCAAAGAGGAAAACAATGTTTGCCTTTGCATTCGTTCAATTAGTTTCTTCACGATATTTTTTTAGAGTAACAATTACTTTAGCAATTATTTGATGTCACAGAACGGTAACATTGCTTGAGAAACTGTCAACATTAACATTGACTAACGGTACCGAATAGAAAGTGACTGATGAACATTATAAATATTATAAAAATTACAAGACAATAATACGTGCTTGAATAAAGAAATTTAATTTGATAAATTTTAATGAGGGTGGGAAGAGAGGGGCATTGTCGTAATTTCAACAACTACGCAATAAAAAATGTGGAACAGTTCAATTGTTTTATATTTTTCATCTGGCAATTATTGAAATGATGAAGTTGCTGAGATGGGAATTGATTCGACGAATCTCTTTATCATATTATAACAAGACTAGCAGAAAATCTAAACAAGTAAGATCTTGTCAGGTTCAGCGTTAAAGAAGATTCCGTATCGGATCAATATCGAATGGGGCAGCATTCCGAAAGTTGGGAAAAATGTTCCCGGCGACTTCGCATTCATATTCCCCAATTGGAGTCGGAGTCGGAGAGTCGACAGAGCGGCAACCGGTTAGCGTGATCGCGTCGCATCGCCAAACGTTTCGACAAACTAACAATCTCCCGTTGCATATTCATGCCGCATGAATTCGCGACGAAGCTACACACTATCCCAGTTCCCTTCGGTTCCCTAGAATTCCCTTTCCGCGCGCAATTTCTTCTTCGACGTCTACGTCGCGCGCGGGTCCGTTCGATTCACCGTTGCCTGGAAAAAGAAAAACAAACGGAGCGTCGCTGGCGCGGCGGTTATTTGCAGGGAGGCGGTAACAGTGAATCGAGCTAATGCAAACGGAACTGGTTGCTGGGTAGAAGGGGCATTGGATCCACTGGATCGTCGAAGGAGGTGGAGGAGGAGGGGTTCGCGCGCGTAACGCTTGTAAACAGGGCCGGCCATCTGGGGAGGGGGTGCGGCGGATGCTATGCACCGGGGCCCAATTTTTCAATTTCAACGTCAATTTTTCAATTCCAGCTTCAATTTTTCAATTTCATTGCGTTAATATCAACTTCACTTACAATATCAACCCTTCAACTTCAATTTCAATATCAACCCTTCAATTTCAATTTCAACTTCAATTTCAATATCAACCCTTCAATTTCAATTTTTCAATTTCAACATGAATTTTTCCTTTTCAACTTCAATTTCAATATCAACCCTTCAATTTCAATTTCAACTCATCAATTTCAATTTCAACTCATCAATTTCAATTCTTCAATTTCAACGTCAATTTTTCAATTTCAATTTGTTAATTTCAACTCTTCAATTTCAATGTCAACATCAATTTTTCAATATCAACTCTTCAACTTCAATTTTTCAATTCCGAATTCGTTAATTTCAAATCTTCAATTTCATTTTCAACGCCAATTTTTCCATTTCAATTTCAATGTAAACGCTAACGTCTTAGTACTAACTATACTGGTGTTTTATAGTTATTTAAATTGAAATATCTCCTGAACTACTAACTTTTCGACACACATGGGTCAGTACTCTTTTATAACGAATGTCCAGCTGCATCGATTGAGGTATTAAATAACACCTCATTCCATTGAAAAAAATTTCAATTTTCTTGAAATCTCATTAAAAAATGACCTCGAAAATTGTTTCCTTTACACCGTTACACGTGGCCCTTCAAACAGTGTAACTTTGCCCTAAGAAGTTTTTCTTCACAACGAAAAGTAACGTAGATATTTAAGTGTTCTATGTTCGTGTTTGTAAATATCTTTTTACTTTACAAAAAATTTGTGGCCCCGAATGGTTTCTTGCACCGAGGCCCGTTTATAGAGAAGACCGGCCCTGCTTGTAAATCAATCGCGGTTACCCGTGAGACAAGCGGAGGCAAGCGACGGCGTCACTGGCGCGCAAGGGGGATCACGATTTTTCCACAGTTGGTCGAATTCGCGCGCGTTTCGCCTGGCTCGCGTTATCCTTCCAGCCGAACGCGCCGACCCGAGCCGAGCCGAGCCGAGCCGAGAGAGCCGCGCCACGCCGCGTGCTTCAAAGAGAACGGTGAGACAGCACGTGGTGGGTATATACACTCGCGGATCACCGAAGTAACGGTGTCCGGTAACCGCGTCAGAGCCGGTGCTAGCGGTACTCGAGAGCGTTCCGTTACTCGACCGACAGATCCGCTAACGCGACTCTCTCGCTCTCTTCTTCTCTTCTTGCCGCCGCCGCCGTTGCATTCTCTGCCCCTTTCACTCCCGTCTCGTCCTGTCCCTCGTGGGATGAGAAGCGTGCACGAAAATCGTCCCGGCATATCGGCCCGCTCCGTCTCGCTGCGCAACCCAAGCGCGAGAGGAGTAATAGTCCTTCATTACGCGATGCAACCGACTCGCTGCCTGCCCCGAGAACAACACAGCCGACCTCGACCGTCTCTCCGGCCAGCGTAGTCGGGCTTGCTAACTCTGCTTTGATTTATGCTACCTCTATCGCCGGGGCCACGTTCGTGCCACGATCGCTCTCTTCGCCGAACACAGCCGTTCTTCTCTTCTTCTTCTTCCTCCTTCTGCATTCTGCATTCTACATTCTGCACCTAGTGTCCGCACAGGATTGATGCGACCAGATAAGATTCACGTCCAACGGATCGCCGATCATCGCAGAAGATCCGTTTGTCGAACGTTTCGGCTCTCCTCTGCTGCTCGCCGATCGATATATGGTAACACAGCGGATTCTGAACCTTGTTCCTGATTCCACGAGGAGTGGCCACGTTGCGTGAGCAGCGTCCGCTATGCGCGTCGCCTCCTCGGTCTTTTGTTTTTCGATCACGCTAATGGGGATGCTATGTTCTGATGGATCGCCTCACGCGCCGGATCGCGATTGTTCGGTTAATTGCGTTTCTTGTTGCTTCGCCGTTCTTCGTCGTACGATTCTGACTAATTTGACGAGCTGCTTTCGCTTACGGGACTTCGCAAGTCGAATGTCAATTTGTTCGACATGTCTGTTCTCGAGAGTGCGTTTCACTGTTTTCCCTACCCCCGGACTTCATTTGTTATGCGTGTATTTTTCCTAGCTAACCACAGAACATTTCTGTTTAGATATAATCGTTGAATGCAGTGGCGCACCCAGGGGGGGGGGCAGGGGGCCAAGTCCCCCCAAGAAAAAATGTTTACCTTCCAAAATTAAAATCGCGGAATAGCCCTTGACAGATATGTTGGCTAAAAAAAAGGTCATCACGCAAAACCTAGGGCTGGGTTCAACTCGGCCCCCTCCCCCCAAGATTGCATCCTGGATGCGCCACTGATTGAATGTATGTGTTTATGCGCAACTTTGTGCTGGAAATACGTCAGCTCCAATGTATTTAAGAATCGTTTGCATTCGATGAAACTTTTCAGCGGGTAACTCGAGCCAATTAAAGGATGGAAACGAAATGGCCGTGTAGCCGAACCTCTCGAGAGTAATGAAAAACTTTCGGCGATAGGATCGCGAGGATCTCCCAGCGGACTTATAATTGAAACAGAGAAACGTATTGCATATTAAAAGTCTCAGTAAAGTCGCGTTTACCGTCCAGCAGCCTGTGTTCTGCACGGACAGTGATCGCATGGCGACATCATTATTTATGACTGTGTCTATCGAGAGTTCAAAAAGCAGTAGAAAGTTCGAAAGAAAGTAGAACGTAGAGAAGCACAGCATGCCAGTGGAGTGGGTAAACACTGGACAGTGATCGCGTAGCCGATCAAGGACAGTAAACGCGACTTTACTGTAATATTATCATGAAAACACAGTTACGAGCATAACTGATCACTAGACTGCGGATCTTTATGCGTTTATAGCAAAATTGAGTAGATGAAATGAATGATTGATAAAAGCAGGTATTTTCGAAACGTAAAGAACTCGAATTTCTTCGTTAATGTTCATAATGTTCAAGAGTGAACAGAATATTGTTCCCCGCATCGATCCAGTTTATCAGAAGATGCCCGCTGCAATAATCCTTCGTTATGCGAACAAGGTACCATTGGAAAAAAGAATAAAAAAGCCTAACGCGACCATCGTCTTTCATTCGCTAAGCCAGCTTCCTGCCTTCGCCGAGCCTTTCTCTCTCCTCCCCAAGATTTCTTGCTAACAATTCGCCAGAGACTCGTGCATTTTTATCCAAAGAAAAGTGTTACGTTCCAAATTGAGCACTTCAGAAACACAAGGATCAAATCCTGCCTTCTATTCTTCAAATTTAATTGGATGGCGCTTGCTCATGCACGTCCCGCTGCGCTAGTTTAACCGCTTCTACTTGGAAAATAGCATTGCAAACCGCTATTGTTTAAATTGCAAAATATATAAGTCAAACAACTTCTTTTTTAACCCCCATACGCTCCTCAGAAATAGTTGGAGAATACCCCATGACAACATTTCACCTATTTGTTCTTTACACTTTGAATCTGCAAATAGCATTGCAGTTCAACCTTTCAGCGACTTCGCGAAGACAAGTAGAGTTGGGGCACCAAAGATTTGATCAACGAGGATACCACAACGCCACAAGTAAGTAAAAATGTTACTCGTTCGATTAATTAACTGTTACTGAAAAGGTTAAAGGGGTAGACTCGATTCCAGGATTATAACTCGTAAACCATTTAACCAATTTCAATGAAATTTTCAGAGTGTATACACTTTATATAGGCCCAGCTAAAAAAGTTGCAAAAATCAATTTTTACTATTGTTTTTCACAATTCCATCCAGATGCACTTTTTCAACATATTTTTTACACATCATCTACTAAACTAATTTGTCTAGCTTTGACAGAGATATTGAAGTCGTTTGGTCCATTCCTAAAAAAGTTGTTCTTATTTAAAGTGTGTGAAATCAATTATGCTCCTTACTGTACACTATAAAAAAAGTGATCGGGTGAATTTCCAACCTGAGGAACGTAAGAGGGTTAATACACTCATGCAAGATAATTTTCAAGTGAGGAAAAACTTCATAATAAACGAACAATATGAAATCTAAAAATAAGTGATAGCGTCATAGTATCTGTAAAAAATTTTACGAGTCTACAATAGGACGTTTTTATACTCTTGCACAACGTTTCTTTACGATGAATTATTGAAAGACTACATACATACTTTTTATTTTTCAATTATTGAAATTATAAAGATGTTCGAAGCACACATTTTTATCAAAACTTTGATAAATCTTTTGTACTCTTTTTCTTGTGAAAGCACAGAGAATTCGATGGCTCTAACAGAACGTTTAATTCGGAACGTAACACGAGCATTGAAAGAGCAACAAAATCGCAATGCTCCGCGAAAACGGTACGATGTTCGAGAGGGGAGGTTCGCGAAGGAACGTTTTGCTAATCGAACAAAAACATCTAATTGAGATGTCGATAGATCTGAAGTATAACCCTACCGGAAGATCTCGATCGTTTCCTATTCGTACCTGTGCCCGTGATTGGTGGCGACGCCAGCTGCGAGCTGCTTATATCCGGCGGTTGTTGCGTCTGTTGCGTTTGTTGCGGTGGTGGTTGTTGTTGCGGTTGTTGCGACTGTTGCTGCGGACTGTTCGCAGCGACTTGCACGGAGCCTGGACTCGCCGCACTTTCCGCCATTTTTTATATATCTCTCTCTCGAGAGTTATTATGCTCTGTCCGTCTCAGTTTAAACACGACCCGACAACATTCTCGCCGCTCGAGGCTCCAGGGAGCTCGCTATATTCAGGTATTGCTCTAAACTCGGACAACTTCCGGTCGGGACACTTTGTTTCTTCTTGTTACATTCGTTTCCGTTGTCGGACAGTCTCTGGACATCGTGAACTGCGCGCGGTCTCGTGAATTCGTTTCCCTCGCGAGATCCATCGGCTGCCATCTCTTCCGCGGGCGAAATTAAAGACGCACCGTCGAGACCGCCCCGTGGTCGATCGATCGCACTCTTTTCACCCGGTAAAAGTTCGACGACGATTCGATTCAGCTGGCGAACGTGGCGAACGTTGATTCTTCGAGGACGTAAGGCGTGATCGACTCCAATAACGTTTGTCGGGTGCACTGTCTGTGTACGTGACAGGACGCAGGATACTCTGGGAGGAGGAGGATCCTGGGGGGAATAGACAGACGCGTGGGAAGGAAGAAGAATGAAAAAGTGTGAATCTGTCCCTGAAGCTTGTCTCTGTTCCTTTTCGATGGGGCGAAAGGAAACCGGACGAACGATGCTTGCCCGTCGATCAGTCGAGAGTAGATAATAATCTGAGGCACTGTTTACCGACTGTCACGCGTCGAGCTTTGTCCGCGTAAAAATTTGCTCGAACCGATCTCTGCAGTCTCGAACGCGAGAAAATAGAGGATCATTCGTGCGCGTCGAGAATCAGTCAAGAAGGCATACAATTTTAGGCACTCTTCGTCTTCTAGTCCCTAGCAATACTTGACGACCTACACGCCAAAGAGAATCAGACAGACGAGAAAGGGAGAGAGAGAGAGAGAAGGAGAGTAAAAGAGTAGAGATACCCTGCACACCGAGTCACCGTGGCGTCAGACGCTCAACACAAATAGAAAAGTACCGATTCAGATAATCCTTAGGCACTCGTTTGTCTCGTGAATGCGCGCGGGTCGATGTCGCGCGGCCACCCCTCTTCTCGAGGGGTGTACGAATTGCGAACGTCCGGACGCTCAGGTACGCGGCGGCACCGCCAGCACACGCAGGGGAGAAAGGCGGAGAGAGAGAGAGAGAGAGAGAGAGAGAGAGAGAGAGAGAGAAGTAGGGTGTGCAGAGAGAAAGACGCTGGGGGTAGGAGCGGAGCGGCCGAGTCGATAGGTCAGTGGGTCTCGTTCAAAGAACGACTCTCTTCGATTCACCCGCGCCTCCGCTCGTACGCGCAGCTACGTCGCCTTGCCCGCGACGCGACACACTCTCGCACGCAACAAACACAACACTTCCTCCAACGGTCGCTGTCCTCCGGATGCGTCGACCTAGCTGCTCGATTAGGTGTCCGCGGATTAAAGGGTAAAAGTAAAAAAAAGAAGGTGGAGATCCCAGTAGAGAGAGAGAGGGGCAGAGGGGTTGGAGAGGCGGGGAGGGGTGTAGAGAGTCGAGTCGATAGGTCAGTAGGTCTCGTTCAGAGAACCGTATTTCGAGGGAGTTACATCTAGCAGCCCGCACACTCTCGGTTTCAATGTTCCCCCTCGTCAATCCGGGCGCATCGATTCATCGGAGGATCTCGCTGCGGCGGCTAACCTCGCCGAAGACGATGAAAACACTTCTCGCGCGTTTTCGGAACCTCGCTGGTTTCTGGCAACGGCTCTGCTGGTCGGTTTCCGAACCAGAGAGTGTACTCGCGGCTCTATCGGAACGGTTGATCTTACGGGAAGAGGCACACACGTCCGTTCGCGACCTTCATTCACGACTAATTCGGTAGCTGGCGGCCTTCGGTCGATATCCCGCGAACAACCAGCTCTCTCCGGTTCAACACGGAGTAGTCGTGCAACGCAGAGCGGGGCTATTCGAAACTCCTGGTCTCTATCACGTTTCGCCCCTCGTTCAACGTCATCTCTCTCTCTCCCGCTCTGTCGTGTCTCTCTCTCGCTCGCTTCACAGTGTTCCTGTCACTTGGTTTACGTTCTACGGGGGAGAGAGAGAGAGAGCTACATCTGGACGAGAAGAAGGGTCGACACCCAGGTGTAGTCTTGATCGTAGATAACACGGGATAGTCTGTGTGTGATATAGCTGGCTAGGTCCGGGAAGGGTTCAATCGTCCACCAGACACCTCGCCAGTTTGAGGTTGTGATCGCGAGAGGATTGTGGCATCATCGCAGGTCGCGCAGGTACTTCCGCGACATCGATCATTGTCCAGTCTCTCTCCGGGACACGGATCAAGGGCCAGGATATATATCGGGATCCGTCCGATTTCGCGCACAGCCCGGGCTCACAGGACCGGGGCAGTCTCGGGCACGATTGACAACGGTGGCCCGGCCATGAATCCGGGAGGTCCGCGCGCGTTGCCAGTCGGGTCACACCAGAGTCGAATCCACTCGGGCCTCGTGGGCTTTACGTCATTGTCGTCGTCTCTCCGTGATCCTGGCTCGGCGATATGCGTGACAGTTTCGTTATTTCGTTTCCGGAAGAGCAACACCACCGCAAGGCAACACGGGACAATTACACACCCCACAGAGAGCACACGGGAGCGGACGGAACACGCGTGTCAATCGCGTCGCGCACAGAATCCCCTCGATCCTTCGGGAAAAGCTCGTGCTGATGACGTTTCGGTGCCGAACGACTCGTTTCGGCTATGCACTTCACGGGGAAGAGCAGTGGCTCGAGCTTGGAACGACCATCGCCAGATGGCAGCCGGTGTTGAGCCACCACCGTTTTGCTACCACCCCGCCCGGACTCGCGCCGAACACGGACAGCCTTTCAACCCTCTCGCACAACGTCCTCTCTTCCCGAGGATTTCCGGGCCCGCTCTTTCGACACTCTCGATCCCGGTTCGATCAGCTATTTTTCTGTGATCACATCTCTCTCAGGGAAATTCTTCGAAACACGTCGGAATCTTCTAGCCCCCGAGGGCAGCGTAAGAGGGTGTTTCATTGGTTCGACGGAAGATTCAGGGGTAAGGTGCGCACGCGCTTGCCACCGACCGCTCTACCCGCTCTGTTCGCGTTCGATCCGTTAGCTGTGCCTGTATTCCTCGGTCAGATAGGCCGTTCCGTCTTCGAGACGGTAAGTTTGCCATCTCATCCCCTGTCGCTTCTGTTCTCCGGAAACGACGGAGCCGATCGCGATGGACCTGCTCGAGCATATTTTGTCTCTTGTTGCTCGGAGTTACGCGAGGATCAACGGGGATCGCAGAAAAACGAGGTCAGCAGGTGTCGAAAGGGGTGAGCATTGTCGGTCAACGCGAATAGTCGCGTCCCTTTAAGGCGAGCTTCGATCTACCGTAATATATTCGTTCCCACTCTCGCTGAGTGTATGTGTGTGTTCCCGTTCGACTCGGATTGGACCGCTGTTTTGTTATCGGTACACGCCGCGCGACACGCGGCAATTTGAATAACAGTGGAACTATGTGGACAGCGGTAATGGAAAGTCGGCTTCAGTGACTCTGGTCTGTCGTATCGCCGACTCCTGTTCGGATTGCTGGACTTGACCTAACCGCGAGCAACCAGGCCGTACGCCGGTAGCCGGAATCGTGGCTGAAATCTTATAAAAAAATGACCTTGTGGCCCTTCGAACAGTGTAACTTTGTCCTAAGATTTGTCCGACTTCTTCGGACTGACCCTGTATGTTCGTGTTTGCCAATTTTCTTTTACTCTGCAAAAAATATGGGGCCCCTAAATGGTTTTTTGCACTCAGACCCCTTTATAGAGTAGGCCGGCCCTGGTTTCTTGTCGAGCAGTGTAAACCACCGGTGTGAACCACTACTAATCCAATTACAAAATTTCTTTGTTTCTCATTATTTTTTTATGGGACTTTTTGATCAACATATTCGTGGCATTTTTCTCATGGAAACGACACCAAATATGATGTATTTGGTTGGCAAGAAAATAATTTCGGTATTTTAAGGTGAAGTATAAAGCCCAATGTTTTTAATCAATCAAAAAAGTCAGCCAAAAAAATCGTCGAACAAAATGGAAAATATCGAATTCCTTAAAGTTCTTTGATTGTAAGAAAGAGGGACTTCTTGCGACGCACGGAGCGTATCCGGTCCCGATCTATGTCACAGCACAGACCCGAGAATCGGCTTACAATTAGATTGGGACTTTGCTGTAATTATTTTCGCGTGAAACCCGCGCGGTTCTGTGTACCCCGCGTGCCCCGTGCTTCATCGTCTTCTCCCGGTGCCATTGAATTCGTCGCTACCGTTATACCCCCTTCGACTGGATCCCTGCCTCCGCCGCCGCGCCGTTTCAGTTGAAGCGCCGCGCCGCTCATCGCTTCGACCCGCGTACACGTATACGGGCGAACACTACAACCGAGAGAACACTCTCCTCGCTCTCTTCGGCTCGATACGAGCCGTTGCATTTTCAGAACGGTACTCCTAACTGTATCTTACATACGTACGTACTATGCGCGCGCGTGTGGATGTACGCCTGTGTACTCTGCTCACCTGTCGGCGTCGCGCGGCGAGGCACCCGCGCATACCGATCAGAAAACAAGGGAAAACAACGTAACGTCGATGACCCTGCAGATCCGCCGCTTACATACCAAATATCGCTCTGATCGACTACCCCGAAATCGCTGATCGTTCATTCACACGTGGTCGTCCACGTATTTAGATGTCCACTTGATTAGATTTTCAAATTCGTTTTTGGGGCGAGAACTTCCTTAGGCCCCCCCCCCACTCCGCGTGTACAATTTTTGCTGGACAGTGAATGAGTCTGATCCGTCACGCTCCGAGGTGAAACGCTAGTCGGGCATATTTTTACATATTTGGAGAGATTAAAATCCAAACTGTTTTTTTCTTATCTTCTATTTTAGTTATCACGAGGCCATTGTTCCTTTCTTAGGTTGTAGTAATATTGAAGAAGATATTCATTTTAATACTAATATTAATTATTATGCAATATTAACGCTCGTCCCGGTTAGGTATGCAGAATGTTTCCGATCGGAGGCATTGAAACGGATTTTAGAGAAAACATTCACAATTTAGAAGTATAGAATATTACTTTATGGAGTTAAAACTGAAATGAAATGAAAAGGGGCTAATTGAAGAATGAAAAACAACAAAATAACATAAGCTTACATTTATTATGGCAAAGAAACGAACAAATAAACAAATTGTCACTCGGAAAAAAGTTTCCGATTAATAGATCAGCTGGAAGAAAGTTTCCGATTCGATTACCACTGCCATCACCAAATTTGTTCAAAAATTACTGTTGGGTGATTCTTATAGAGTTTGTTGCGCTGATTCCGAATCTGCCCTTAATTTTCCCCTAAATGCACAGTTTTTGAGAAAATCGATTTTGAAAAAGGAAACATATTTTTCAACTTTAAACAAATATTGCGATGTTATTATAAAAGATATTGGATTGTGCTTTGCAGCAAAAGATTCTGTAGACTTTCCCGAATACAGTGATATCCAATATTAATACATTAGGAATGTTTAAACATGTTTAAACAATCGTTAAAGATGGAGATGCATCACTTTTGCCTCAATTGTTGCGGATGTTTTTCAGTTTATCTCAAAAACCAAGGGTCCGACGTGAAATCTAACTGTATAACGCGATAGAGCAGACTTTTATCTTGAGAAACCAGTCTTTAAAGTTTGCAACATCAACGTTTTCTCGAATCAAAAAGCAAAATATCTTCGCCCGACATGAATTGCCGCCAGTGGCGCCCGCCATTAGTACGGCCGTTCGCCGCGTCGTATCCCGTCAAAAGATATTTTGCTTTGTGATTCGAAAAAACGTTGATATTGCAAACTTTTAAGGGTGGTTTCTCAAGATAAAAGTCTGCTCTATCGCGTGATACAGTTAGATGTTACACCAGACAGTTATTTTTTAAGTTGAACTGAAAAATATCCGCAACAATTCAGGCAAAAGTGATGCATTTCCATCTTTAACGATTGTTTAAACATGTTTAAACATTCATAATGTATTAATATTGGATATCACTGTATTCGGGAAAGTCTACAGAATCTTTTGCTGCAAAGAACAATCCAATATCTTTCATAATAACATCGCAATATTTGTTTAAAGTTGAGAAATATGTTTTTTCTTCAAAATCAAGTTTCTCGAAAACTGTGCGTCTAGGGGGAAAATTAAGAGCAGATTCGGAATCAGCGCAAAAAAAACTGTATAAGAATTTTAGTAATTGTTGAACAAATTTGGTGAGGGGCAGTGGTAATCGAATCGGAAACTTTCTTCCAGCTGATCTATTAATCGGGAACTTTTTTCCGTGTAACATTTTGTTTATTTTCTCGTTTCTTTGTTATAATAAATGTAAGCTTATGTTATTTTGTTGTTTTTCATTCGTTAATAAGCCCGTTTTCATTTCCCATCAGTTTTAACTCCATAAACTAATATTTTATATTTCTAAATTGTGAATGTTTTCTCTAAAATCCGTATCAATGCCTCCGATCGGAAACATTCTGCCACGGGGTTGTAGGTATATGTATATGAATGTTTTTAGTATCAAAATCAATATCACCTTCAATATAATGGTGCTGAAGAAAATACAACGAAACGAGGACACACTTACATTTCAATTTACCTTTAGCTTTCCATTTGCGCGTCAGTTAGCGTCCTTTTAATAGGAAACTGCAAACACTTTAAACAGTTTCTAGCTTCGATAGTTTCGCAAGATTCCTACATTTATTATCATGAATCTTACCGATCATCAATCCCTAACCTGGTGTTGCATTTGTTGAATCGTTAATTTGTAAAAATCATATCAAACAGTGTTTTAAGAATTTATACATATAGGTACTAAATAGTATTTATCTGGTGCTGCTTAAAACATCTTATCAATTTTGAGAAAATTGTGCGCTGAGAAACTAAATTAAAATTAGTATAGTAAGTACATTCATTCGTGAAATACAAAACTGTTAAGATATTAGGAGAATTTCTATGAATATTGTTACGCAATTTACGACTTACAAAAACACGATTTTTTTTAATTTCTGTTTCCGACAATTGACTTAAGAAATTTTTAAAACCAGATTTAAAATCAGCAGTGAATAGGTGAATTCGTGAAATACAAAACTGTAAAGATATTCGAAATACTGTTACACAATCCTCAACTAACAAAAACACGTTTTTCTTGAATTTCTGTTTTCGACAATCGACTCAAGAAACAAGATCTAACAAAAAGGAACGTTCGTATTGAACTCTAGAATTATTGTATATTGTACAGGGTGTTCGAGAAGCAGCAAAACCTGTGCAGACGTATTCCATAAAAAAGGTTCAGCAAGATACGAGCAAACAAATCTTCTTTTTCAGTCTTTTTCAGAGGCGATCCCGTTCGACTTTAATTGCCGGAGCCTAAGAGGAGCATTTCGACGCGTTAGAACGCCGTAAAGCGTATCGTCGAGAGACGAAAGGTATGCGAATTATATCGGAGCTCTTCCTCTGGTTTGCGAGACGTCGGCAGTACAGCGAATTTTTTGACAGGACTTTCGAAACGGTCTGTGTGTGAATCACTGGCGGTAAGAAAAGAGCGGCGTGGTGGCTGGGGGCAAGAAACTGTTAGTCATCGTCCGATGATCTCGCGGCGCGGCGCGGCGAGTCGGCGCAGCGTCGTCGAGAGGAAGGTACAAACACGTTGCATGTAATTAAGAAACAATCGAGGTATACATTGAAATAACGATCGAAGATTAAAGGAGACTGCCTCTCTGGGACCGTTAATCGTTTTTTAGGATACCGCTTGAATGAGCCGCGCCGAGCGAACCAGGGAATCAAAGAGGATGCGCGAGATTGGAGAGAGAGAGAGAGAGACAGAGCGTACTAGGTGGGGAGGGAAAGAGAAAGAAGAGAAGAGAGAGGCTCGGCTGGTGCAAACAACGTGTAGCGGATCTTCTACGCAGGTACGTAGGCTACGTACATGCGGGTCGCGTGTAGGGACTCTCACGTAATGTAGGCCCGTTGCCAGAGGTACCGTAAGACCTTGCTGTTACGTCACTAGAAGCCGCGCGATTAGGAGAAAAAGGATACTCTGGCGAAAGGGAGGGAAGGAAACAGGAACCGCATCCTCCGGCGGCAAGCGACTCCGTTCCCGATTCCCGACAGTGGCACCTTTCGTCCAAATCAGAGACAAAATCAAAAAACTTTCGATAGAAAAGAGCGATGAAATTTTTGTTTAATTAAAGCTGAAACTTTGCAGAATATGGGAAAAATAAGGAGATTATGGTAAGAACGTTATTTAACGTTGAGAAAATTCGTTAACCTTGCACAATTTCGAGAAAATTGTGGTTTTTCCAATACCACGCGCGGATAAAATTTTTTTTGAACATGCTGTACTTCATTTCCCGTGGATTTTTTCACGCTGATTTCAAATCTGGTCTCAAAATTTGTCTACGACCTCAGGATATTGCAAAATCGATTTCTTGAAATTCTACACGTTTAACGAATTTTCTCAAGGTTAAAAAACGTTCGTACCATAATATCCCTATTTTTCTCATATTCTGCAATGTTTCAGCTTTAATTTTTAAAAAATGTCATCGCTCTACCTCATTTTTATCGAAAGTTCTTTGATTTTGTCTCCGATTTGGACGAAAGGTCCAACTGTGCGCTGCACAGTCCTGCGATTCGAGCTGCTAACTGGACAAAACCCTCTTTATGACTACTAATACAAACTGGGTAGATAGTGGAAATATTAATCCATTCAGATTTTTCAATACATTAACCCCTTGCCGTATTTTAACGAGTCACACTCGTCATCAAGGTTTTAAACGAAGTCTAACAATATTTGATCAATTAAGGTAACAATTTATATATAATTACATAATTATAATTTATAAAAATATAAATTACAATATAATATACAATTTATATAAAGACTAACAATTTATATAATTAAGTCTGAATTTTACTCGTTCTGTTTTAGATGAAGTAAAATTTGATTTATTTGTAATCAATATTTCAACCTTCTTGCATTTTTCAGATGTTAACCTAATTATCTGACGACTGTGCGAGGAGTTAAAAGAAGATCGATACTACGAATCATTATGATCGGTTATCCATTTCGTGCAATGAGCGAGGTTCTACTGTAGTCCTTCAAACTTTTTGCATTTCTCAGATGAATGTGTTAGTACACAAATTTTTTTTAGATTATATAGACAAACAATTTCGTCACCCATCATATTGTGATGTTGATATTGCGATGTTGATATTTTTATGTTCTTGATATTGTGATGTTGTCGATATTGTGATGTTATGTTGTCATATTGATATTGTGATGTTGATATTGCGGTGTTGATATTTTTATGTACTTGATATTGTGATGTATTATAGTTGATATTCTGCTGTTGTTGATATTGGGATGTTGTTGATATTATGATGTTGTCGATATTGCGATGTCGATATTGTGATGTTATGTTGTGATATTGATATTGATGCGGATCTTTATGCAAGGTAAAGATTCTCTGAATTAATAGCAAAAAATAGAAACTAGAGAAATCATATATTCACATATTCAATTGTTAAAATTTTTCAACAAATGTGAATTTCGTCTACTCAATCTTGAATAAATGCATAAATATCCGCAGTATAGTGACCACTAAATCGTTCAAATTAATATTAATGTTCGACAAGAAGCTAGTCAACATCATATCAATTTAATAAAATGCCGGACACGTTTGAAACCCTCGTTCCCCTGCGAAACAATGTGTACCGAGCATAAGCCGCACTCATGCAACATTTTCTCGTAAGCAAATAAAGGTCCGAAACTCCGTGAAACTTCTGAAATCCCGTTCGCTTCAAGGAAACTGACAGACGAGACCGTGGCACGTTCGCCAGAAGGAATTTCGTAAACGTCCGCGACGCTCATTTCGTCACGTATACCGATGACTGGCCGGGGCTTCAGGTGAAATCATCAGCCCTTCCAGCCTGCCCCCCCCACCCTCTTTTTCATTCCCTTCCCCGGAATCGTCGTCACCGACACGGTCCGCGTCCACGTGTGTCTATCTCCGGTCAGTGCACCTTGCTGCACGAACCGCGGCCATCTACCGAAGGTCCATGTAACGCGACCGTGCTTAATAATCTTTTCTCTCAAGGATCGTCGACCTTGCCGGCCAGAGAGATAGAGGAAACGATGGCCAGTATAGGGGAGATCGAGTGGCAGATGCCCGAGGAGGAGACCTAACCCTACACTAAATTTTTCTCGGGCTTCCAGGCTTCCCGCGGTGTCATTAATCGTATTGTCTGTCCTTCGAAGACGGATAGCCCCGTTCGTTTCATCGTGATCCACGATTCTTTCCTTCGTTAACATTTCCTCGACTAGAACCGAGGGGGACCCAAATGAGGATATGTATAATTTCTTATTGTAGCGGAGACCGGGGCTGGAAATTCCCATTTTCGAGAAACATGGAAAATAAATGATTAAATTTATTATCGCTTTTTGCAAAATATATAATACATAACCGTTCTATGCTTCATCTATGAACTCTGCAAATGACCCCCCTAGGTTCTGCAAGAGTCCTTTTGAAGAAACGCTTGTCAAGATTCAAACATCTCTTTACAATTGTCGCTTTTGAAAATTGGCAGAAACTGCTAGGATACAAAATAGGACAAATACGATTTGAATTGATGTCAGATCTAAAAAGGCTACTGCCTCAGAAAGTAAGATTTTATTTTAATTATTATCATATCAATTATTTAATTATCAGGGACAGCCTATACTACGAGAACGTTGATGATCCCTGACAAATGGATGATAAGAAATCCATTATCATTATAACGTAATTTGGTTTAACATCATTTTATGCATTTATGAGAAAAATGTGTAGGTCAGGTTACGTTAGTTAAAGCCATTAGAAAAAATTATTATAGAAAAATGTAAAAATGCTGTTTTCAAAGAAAATAAACTTCCACTTCGCTACAGTTTATTTTTATTCCAGAAAGTTTTTATTTGCATAAAGATCCACTGTCTAGTCACCACTATTGTTGCGCCAACAGACTAGTACAACAGACTAGATCTTTATGCATTTATAGGAAAATTGAGTAGACGAAATTCATAAATTGTTAGTGTTGAAACTGTTAGTGGGAATGTTTAGCAACAAGTTGTTGGCACCTATCCGTAAGAAGACACTGAAGGCGCGTAGAATATTTCGCAAGAATAGCGTTAATTTCCATAGCGAGTTGATTTATTTTCAACAGCGGTGTTGCGTCAAGCCTGAAAATGCTTATGCACGGTGCAGGCGGCGCGGCGATGCACGTTGATTCATTCGGAACAATGAAACTTGAGACAGGAGGATGAATGCGAGCACGGATTCTTCATCTCCAGTTTGATACCGCGGCGGGTAAATGCGCCGCGAGCCTTCGTGTCAATGACACGTGCTAATGGACGGTTTAGCTGAGTTGACAACACGGAAGTGAAAAATGCAAATGCAGACGACGATGAACTTGTGCTTTTGCCACCATGTTTAAAAGGAAAGTTCCTCTCAATGCTGAAGAGTATCACTTCCTTTCTACATGACCATCAAGATCCTCCAAGAATAAGCTTCTGACTACGATATCAATGCTACTAATTAAAAATTAAAATACATGCAAACGTAGGATCACAATTATTTAGCAGATCAAATTTTATTTTTATAGTGCAACAGGTTGATATTTATTCTCAAGTATGAGTGGTTGGAAACGAACCAATATTAAACGAACGTTAAACCATAACCTACCTTCTTCTTAATATTCTTCTTAGATTATATACAGGGTGGTCCACGCAACTTGCACACCTATAATAATTTCCAAAGTATGCGTTGCACGAAAAAGTTTTGTATATAAAAGTTGCATGGTCTGAAGGGGTACATTATTTAGTGTATTTCTTTTTTTTACAGATAGACGCGTAAAGGACGTATGAAGGTCAACTTCATTTTTTTAAATGGAATGAGTTATTTTTTAACACATCAATCGATGCAACTGGACATTCGTTATAAAAAAGTACTAACCTTTGCATGTTGAAAAGTTAGTGGTTCAGGAGATATTTCAATTTTAATAACTCTAAAACACCATCACTGTCGTACTAACACAAGACGTTACACAAATAAGTAAATTCGTACAACAAGTAAGTTGAAACTGAAAAATTGAAATTGAAGAGTTGAAATTGACGAGTTGAAATGAAAAAATTCAAGTTGAAAATGAAGTTGAAGAGTTATATTGAAATTGAAGAGTTGAAATGGAAAAATTGAAGTTGAAAGGTTGATATTGAAATTGTAGTTGAAATTAACGAAATAAAATTGAAAAATTGAAGTTGAAATGGAAGAGTTGAAATTAAAGTTGATATGGAAAAATTGAAGTTGAAGAGTTGATATTAAAATTGAAGTTGAAATTGAAAAATTGACATTGTAATTGAAATAGACGTTAGCGTTTATTTACTTGTGTAACGTCTTAGTTAGTACGACAGTAATGATGTTTTAGAGTTATTTAAATGGAAATATCTCCTGAACCACTAACTTTTCAACATGCAAAGGTTAGTACTTTTTTATAACGAATGTCCAGCTGCATCGATTGATGTATTAAGAAATACCTCATTCCATTTAAAGAAATGAAGTTGACCTTCATATGTCCTTTACGCGTCCAGCTGTAAATAAAATAAATACACTACACAATGTATCCCTTCAGACCATGCAACTGTTGTATACAAAACTTTTTCGTGCAACGCATACTTTGGAAGTTATTATAGGTGTGCAAGTTGCGTGGACCACCCTGTATATTTCACTTTGCAATAGTTTCATTTAAAATTGCAATGTAAAAGGAAATTCCTATGCGTTCTTTTGGTACAGCACAATTATTGAAAATCCTATTAACACATTACCGACCGGTGATTATTGTATAATTTTGAAAAATCTATGGTACATGATTAAACACTTTTTAATGGAACCTTCAATAGCAACAGTAATTTTCATTCTGAACTAACAAGTCACCGTCATTAACGTCATCTAATAGTTTCATTTAAGATTCCTATGTGAACGAAAATTTCTATGTTTTCTTTTGGTACAGCACAATTATTGAAAATCCTATTAATAGGCTTCCGGTAGGTAAAGTGAAAAGTGTAAACATAATTTCTCTAGTTTCTATTTTTTGCTATTAATGCAGCAAATCATGAACATCAACATCAACAACACCAAAGTAAGAAAAATGTTGGATTTCTTGTTTAAGCCGACAAGGTCGCACTTAGGTCTCTTTCACACCTCTCCCGTTTCCATTGTTGCGTGTCCTGCTGCAACGAGAAGTCGAGGATAGCGAGCAGCCACGCCTCTGTCCGCAGGTAGACACGAATCGTAGGCAGAACAAGAAGAGGAAAGAGTATATAAGTTAAAAGTGGAAGACGGTGGCCCTAGGAAGGCAAGAAAAAGGTTCACGACGGCCGGGTGGTTGGTTTGAATCAAGCGAGCAAGGTGGCTTGATGGCGAGGAGACATCGCTGGCCACGTGGTGGCCCGAGGTCAATGGCCTGCGGCCTTGTTTTGTCGAGGTGAATCGGCTCGGGAACCGGGTACCTGTTCAAAAGTACCCGCTGCTTTCGGCAGTCTTTGAATATTATACCGGGGGCTTCCCCTCCCTCATCGCGTTCCACGTTTCTTTTCGAGCGGTCGTGTTTCGTGAGCTGTTGATTTTCCTTGTTACACGGGGCCCGAAAAAGCCGGCTTTAACTCCTTCTCCCACGGGTCTTCCTGTTTAACATCGGAGGAGGAGGATGTTGGCTCACCGATACCTTCGATGACTCTAATCTCGGACCCATCGATTTGTCGACAGCTAACATTTGGTCACCGGGTTCCCGGAACCCGGTGATTGGCTCGGCCAATCTAGGATTCTTTTAATTTTCGATGCTGTAACGTTGACACCCCGATTATCCGGTTGACACCTACGCGAAGCCTATTAATAGGATTTTCAATAATCCTGGTGTACAAAAAGAAAGAATTTTCTTTTACATTGCAATCTTAAATGGAACTATTAGATGACGTTATCGAGGGTGACCTTGTTACTTCACAATGGAAATTGCTGTTGCTATTGAAGGTTCTGTTGAAAAGCGTTTAGCCATGTACTATGGATTTTTCAAAATTATGCAATAATCACCGGTCAAAAAATTGATTTCTTATTTTTGGCATTTTTCTGAAGGCAGACAGGACTTTTTTGGAACACGAGGAAGGACCATTGTATGGTCCTGAGTTAGCAGACTAGTCGTAAGTATGCCATTCTCATACAACGGGCATGAGAAACTTCAAACTTTAATCAAAAATCTTATACCAAGAGGTAAAACAATATTTATATTTTCTTTTCGCCACGTTTCTTTATTACAGTTTTCGCGTGATCAATTTTTTCAAACTTTCTGCTGTTATATTATTGCATTCTCGATCCAAAATACAATTCTATAAATGTGTTTTCGAAGTGGGCCAAATGTTTCGCACCTGTGTCTATCCAGTCGATCCCATAATTTTTAAATAGCGTTCAAATCTGGTGATTGGGGTGGCCATTTAATAATTTTTAATGAATTATTACAATGAGAAGTTGACCTTCAAATAGTTTTTATACATATTTTTCTATCATGTAGTTATAATACAGTTCAAGGTTCATAATGTATAAGAAATAGAGTTTCACTAAAAATCAGAGGTGTCCCGAGATTTACACAACAAAAACATCGTAGCCAGGGAAATTTCGAAATTCGCCTCTTTTTTTTCAGAAACCCCGTACTCTTACTTTCGCGAGGGAGATTCGAGAGCTGTTAACCACCGAATTCCTAACCAATTACGGTGAGCATTATTCGTCGGCCAGTGTCCCCGGGTACGACGCGCATAGAAAACCCGACGTGACTGTAAATTTTTTACGAGCGTGAGATAGAAAAGGCAACGGGCCGTAAGTTTCGGCCGAGGCAAAGCCGCGAGGACGAACAAGCTGAACGAGCAAGCGAACCAGCGAGCGAACGAGCGTGTAGCACCTGCGGTCGATGACCCTTGCGGTGCTATCGAATACCTGCCGACACGACGATCCGCTCGTTTACTCGCGAGCGATCGCCTCCTCGCTCTTTCGGCGGGCCATCGAAAACCTCGGCTGAGAATTTGCGGCCGCGGGGCCTACGAGCCTTTGAATTTGATGATTTTGTCTTCAGAAAGCTCTAATAACAATAATGACGCAATACAAGGTTGTAATATCTGGTGACCCATCCTATGTAGATATGAGTTCTTTTAATTAAATCAAGCTTGTAGCTCTACACCCACGTACAAGTACAAAATCCGCAGTTCAAACATTGCTCAGCCGAAACCAGAATGAAGGATCGTTACCGAACGCCTCCTTAAACAGAGTTGTAGCTTTGTAGTTGTTGTTCATTTGTAGCTTTCTTTGTTAAACAGAGTTGTAGCTTTGTAGTTCTTGTTCGTTCGTACCTTTCTTTGTTAAACAGAGTTGTAGCTTTGTAGTTGTTGTTTGTTCGTAGTTTTCTTTGTTAAACAGAGAACAAGAAAACGAAACGATAAATTGGGATTTATGAAACTAGGAGAGGGGGGGGGGGAAGGTTGCGCGCGGGTTCAACAGTCTAAACAAATGGCGGCTTGGCGGAGAGCGGAGGGATCAAGATCGCTATTTAGATCGTCCGTAGGAACGGCGAGGAGCGCGGTTGGTAATGTGACCGTGTCACGAATGAACTTGTCGTTGCAATAAACTATACGGTATGCGGAGTCGTTTTTACTATAAAATAATTCTTCCATTCTATTCCCGCGTCCCGCATAAATCTCCCGTCCTATCATCCGTGTTGCGTTTAAATCATTCTAAGCAGAACCGCAAGAGAGAGAGAGAGAGAGGGGTCCCCGGGTGTATATGCATTTAATCTTGATCGTAGCTCGCTTGCGAAGGGTAGACACGTTTGCAAACTTTTCGTTAGATATTAATTCAGCTCTCCTCGAATCCCGAGGAGCGAGAGCGAAACAAGGAGACAGAGAGAGAGAGAGAGAGAGAGAGAGAGAGAGAGAGAGAGAGAGAGAGAGAGAGAGAGAGAGAGAGAGAGAGAGAGAGAGAGAGAGAGAGAGAGAGAGAGAGAAGAGAAGGTCGCGGAACGAGTTCAATGAACCGAACAAGCTCTCGCACGTGAGTCGCCGTGATGTCCGATCCGCAGCTCTCCACGGATTTATTTGCCGTCCTAGGGTAAACATTTCTTAACAAAATTATTGCCGGAGGAACGAAGGAAATTTTCTTGATGCGCAAACATGATTCGCAATCAGGTTGTCGCCGGGGTAGAGAGAGAGATCGACGGTTCCCCGAGGAGACCACCAGAGGCAGAACCTTTTGGCTCGCTACATTGTCGTAAATTCGAATTCACGTCAGCTTGCCAAAACTTCGGGAGCTTCTACCGAATTTCCGTCCTGGTCTTCAGTCTCCCGGAACTTCGCTTCCTCAGACTTTGCACGGTTTGACACGGTTTCCGGAACATATGAAGCCACCTCTAGCGAGATAGTGCTGAAGAAATGACAGATTTATCTACTCGGAAAAATTCTCCGTCGAGGGCTAACCACGATTATTACGCAATGCTTTCTAATCCGAAATTGATGCCACGTAATTGCCTATTAAATGGGTAATCCGCGTAATCGAGAACAAATCCGATTTCACCGGATCTGCTTACACGCAGACGTTCGCGATCCCTCGGAATACTCTTAACCGCGACCGCAAACAGTCGATAATTCCTCTGGAAAACTTCGAATACCTTCTCTTCTGACATCACCCGTTACGAACACGTTATAAACAATACTGAATATTAGGTGTGTATTAAATGTTACTCGCTTTAGATACGGAGCATTAAAAGTGATTAGCATTAAAAGTCCCCATTATTTTAAATTGCACTTGCTCGTTTGCATCTCGTACAAGTATAAAGTCCGCAGTCTAATGAAAATTTAAATACAATGATTTGATTTTTAATGAAGACAAAAAATATGTACCTTTATTTAAAATATATATATATATATATATAACCTCGCGAGTGCATAGAGAACAATTAGAAAAATTAGGAAAGTCATCGGCTCGGCCCATGTCCACCATCGACCAGGTTTTCGTCCCGATCGTTGACCCTAAACTCTCGACCTTCCCCCGGTTGTCGCGTAGCCGAATCGATATTCAAGAAGAACCTTGAAAAGACCCTCCTACCTTCGCTCGGTCTAGCCGGTAATCGGGAGTAGCATGGAGTCTAGGCCTGGAGGTGTCGGAAGAGGCATGGTCCACGGCCAGGAAGAGGTTACGGTGGGGGGAGTACCTGTGGGGAGAGGGGAGGTGACAGGAGGAGAGAGAACAGTGGGGGAGTAGTAAGAAACAGCTGGTGGGTTGAACGAGCTTCGAGTTCAATGACTGGAGAACGAAGGAGTGAGCGAGCCGGGTTTCGAGTTAGGTAGGTAGGTAGGTAGGTAGGTAGGTAGGTAGGTTGGTAGGTAGGCTGGTAGGTAGGTAGATAGGTGGGCAACCGAAGAGACACGTTTACCTGCGTAGACGCACGCCGTGTGTAGCTCTAACACGCGGGGATATCTAGCATATACACGCGTCTCTCGAAGACGCGCGATCCTCGTTGCGATGCGTCACGCGCGTGAATCTCAGCTTCGTCAAACGAACTCGCACCGGACAGCGAGCCGTTTTGTAGTCTTTTGCTGTTGGATATGTAGGTATAAAGGGTGTTTCCTCTAACGCGACGCACGATTTCTCACCCACTTGCAGCCATCTGACACGGGAAAAGTTTGGAACAAGAGTTGCAGTGCACAACAGACATCAGCAAAAAAAGATTCACCTTGGGATTTGCAAGTACAGCTTGTCAATGGGCAATGGGCAAACAACTTCCCGATTTTATAGGGAAGTTATTGTAATTTTGTGTGTGTGTGTATAAAGATCCGCAGTCTACCACTGACTAATTAAATAATATTTCCCCTCCGTAAAACCTGTTGCGTACAACAATTGCTTGTCGGAGATACAGCTCGTATTAAAATATATTTAACTGTAGTGGGTGGAGTGGGAGGAGAAGAAGGATAGCAGCCATGGAGCCGAGGTTGTCCAAGTCGCCGCGCCGGTTGGCTCTCCCCAAATTAAAGTCCCGAAGTACCGTTATGGCAGGTCCATGATTCGCGGAACGTCTGTAACGAATTTTAAACGTCCCCAACGAATTTTAAACGTCCCCACCAGCCCAAAATTCACGCATACAATAGCGCCAGCGGCATCGGTGACGAAACTATCTGAGTATTCTAAACGATCCTCGTTGAATCCGTTTAAACGGTACTAAAAGTCGATGCCAACAGACCGATATCTCCGCTGACTGGTTTGAAACTCGAACCGATTACATACACGTGTATCTAGCTCTCAATTATTCCTTATGCTTAGCCATTAGATAAGGCAGCATCTGCTCTCGCCACGAAATGACAGTCGAAACAGTCGCGTTCGAGAGAAACGATAATCTCGGCACACGATCTTCCGTGGAAACAAAGACTTCTGACTTCTGTTGACAACGATCTGAACTCTGTCTCAGGGCCGAAGCGAGCGCGCGACAGTAGTCCGCGCGTTGCTGGACAACGGTAATTCGGTTCTGTGTCAGCGTAAGACGATTCCGCTCCGCACTGGTCGAGAAGGAAAACCATGAGTCACACGGTTCTTCGTTGTTGCTAATGTTATACTGCAATCACGCGGACAGTGATCGCATAACGACATCATTTTTTTACCACTGTGTCTACCGAGAGTTCAAATAAAA
Source organism: Lasioglossum baleicum (assembly GCF_051020765.1). NCBI lineage: Eukaryota > Metazoa > Arthropoda > Insecta > Hymenoptera > Halictidae > Lasioglossum > Lasioglossum baleicum. The sequence goes on from NC_134945.1 coordinate 6,050,936, forward strand.
TCAATTGCGAAATTTGTACCGGACAAACAGACGAACAAACAGACAAACAAACAGCGAGATACCGAAAAAATGAATGGAGTCAATGTTATGGCAAAATTTGTCAGCTTCAATTTTATATAGAATAGTCTTATCGCTATCTCGCATAGTTTCCGAGATATCCGCGCTCAAAATTCAAGTTTTTCCCTTATTTAACTCTTCAGCACAATTAGTGCACTTTGAGCGTGAATATCTCGGAAACTATGCGAGATACCGAAAAACTGAATTGAATCAATCTTGTGGCAAAATTGGTCAGCTTTAATTTTGTATAGAATGGTCTTATCGTTAGGACACATAGTTTTCGAGATATAAGCGGAAAACCGGAAAAGGGGACTTTTAGTATGTTTACCTCCTAACTAGTCCAAAGAAAGTTCCAAAGTTAAAAATTGCGTTCCTTCCAATTCCATTGACTGGACTAAACCCTGAGTTACTGTTTTGGGCGCTTATGCGCAAGATAACCTGGCTAATATCAATCACTGAACACGATGTTTTCTAGCAGAGGATTACGTTTGTCTAGTAAAAGGGATTAAGGTATAATATAGAAAACAATGGAAGCTCGATGTATCATATCTCGAGGAGTGGAGTGAGCGTGATCGTAAGTAGAATCCTGAAACGCGAGCTGAAACGTTAAAGTGGCCATGTCGGAACTCTTATGGGATTCAGAATTTAGATTGCGGCATTCTGTGCGACCTACCTACACACGCGGAACACCGCAAGACGGTGGTAACTCACCGTCTACGTAAATGAGTTCGTTCACGTTCGAGGTAACCGCGCTTGGCTATCGACATGTGTACAGAGCGTACGTGAATACCATTGACGGTACACCAAAGTCAAGAGCCACGGGAGGCTCGCTCACGTATCTTGCATAACATCTTACGAGGATTCATAAACCCGTATCCTACGTAACAGAGATTCCACGTGAGCTATGAAATATACTGACGGGAGAGCCAGCAAAGTGAATATAACAAGGGGTAATACGTGCAAGTGCATTCCCATGGCTTAATGACTTCACTCCGGTGGTGTACATTAACTCCTACCATTTGACGGAACCAACGATTCCATCGGTTATATCTGCGTTTATACAATCTCGAATCACTGACGTTCAGATTGCGCAGCTTAGACAAACAAAAATAATTACAGAAAGTTAGATTTTCTTGTTGGTTCCAGTAGAAAGTTCAAACGAAATCAAAGTTGTTTCATTAATGACACCGAAACTTGGAACTTTAAAAAGGCATCGTGGATGTTAGTTTCATCATCCCCTTTTGTATTTTACAAATAAAATTCAACTCGTTTCAATATATTACAGTGAAAAGTTGAAAATCATCGTGGATGTTAGTTTCATCCCCTTTTGTATTCCACAAATAAAATTCAACTCGTTTCAATATATTAGAGTGAAAAGTTGAAAATCATCGTGGATGTTACTTTCATTCTTTTACGTTCTAAAAATTCGAATAAAAATCGAGTCATTTAAATATATCACAGTAAAAAGCTAAAATCATCGAGGATGTTACTCTGCATTCGAATTTGAAATTGAAAAATTGAAGTTGAGTTTGAGGAATTGATGTTGAAACTGAAAAATTGATGTTGAAACTGAAAAAGGGAAGTTGAAATTGAAAAATTGATATTGAAATTGAGAAATTGATGTTGAAATTGAGAAATTCATGTTGAAACTCAAAAATTGCAGTGGAAATTGAAAAATTAAACTTGAAATTGAAGTTGAAATTGAAACCTTGAAGTTGAAATTGAAAATTTGATGTTGAAACTGAAAAATTGAATTTGAAACTGAAAAATTGATGTTGAAAACTGAAAAATGGAAATGGAAATTGAAAAAGTGAAGTTGAAAGTGAAGTGGAATTTGGAAAATTGATGTTGAAATTGAAGTTGAAGGGTTGATATTGAAATTGAAGTTGAAATTGAAAAATTGACGTTGAAATTGAAAACTTGAAGTTGAAATTGAAAAATTGATGTTGAAATTGAAAAATTTGTACTTCAAAGTGCAACTTTGTACTTTACTGACGCTAAAATCGTCGCGCATGCGCGAAAAAAGAACCGTGCAATATCCCAACACTGGTCCACGCTTATGTAAATGGCTCGGCGGGCGAAGGAAGGCACTTTAGTCACCGGAATCCGGACTTGACCGGCCGTGGCATCGCGGGTACCACGAAAGTACCTGGTGGCCCGTGAGAGAAAGAGCGAGAGAGCGAGAGAGCGAGAGAGAGAGAGAGAGAGAGAGAGAGTAAACGAGTGCGTGTACATAGGTACGGGCGTGCGGGAGGCCGGTGTGCGTGAACCGGCCGCGTGTATTGGGCCCGTACGTGTACGCCGGGTTCGTCGACCTTAGCTTTTGTTCGTGTCCCAAGTGGCGAGAGAGAGCCCGTCGCGACGCTTAGTTCGAAAAACGGCTTCGAATCCCACCACCGACTCACAAACCAAAATCCCCTGTGGTCGTTCGGTTAGGTAATCGATCGCAACGCTCTTACGTTTACCAAGGTCTCTGCCACCTGTCACAGGAAGAGTATCTCGCTTTCCTACCTGCTTTTCCCCCTTCCGCCGTTACACCGCGTCACTCGGTTCCTCTTTCTCTTTCTACCATGTTTGACCTCCCTTCCCCCTCCTAGCAGGACGCTCTGCACCAGAAAAAGGTAAGTTGAAATCGTGCAAGAAATTACGAGGTTGACCCCCGACCAAGCAGTCGATCATCAGGCTGCGTGTTTCCGAAGATCAGTGAATAATTCGTGCAAACGGACAACCCGATGCAATCGAACCGATGCAATTTTTCAATTGTTGTTCGTTTCAATCGTGCCGGAAGTTCGCGAGTCCTCCGTTTCTCGATACGTTCACGAGGTAATTGATTTTTAATCAATTCCGCGCCGGACTTTCGATTTCCCTGGGCTCTCCTTGCTTTCTATAGCTTCCTTGGTGCAGGCTGTGGCTCGCGTCGTGGATTGGAAACACACGACTTGTGCTTACGATCGACACCATTGTCGTCCCATTACGACCGTTGTCGTAAAGTCGTCGACTTAAAGTCATCGAGGGTCGAACCGATAACAATGGTGTCAGGACCACGGGGCGGACAATCGCGATATCAAGGCATGGGGAAAGAACACGCACTCCACAGGATCGAGGAACCAGAAGAGCCTCGCCGCGTTGACCGACCCCCGTCCGTTGTCAGTGTGTTACTGACCTCGAGTGACCCTGCTATGGCGACCGTAACTCCGCATACTGTTACAGCTTCCACAAATGTATTAAGTTGTTGCATATGAAATGTTCGATTTAGAATGCTATTCTTATAAAACGTTCCGATTAAGCAATACTGTTACAGTCAGAGTTGGGCAAAAATTTTTATCCAAATAACACTTTTGCCCAACTCTGGTTACAGTGTATAGTTAGAAGCATAATTGATCGCTAGATTGCGCATCTTTATGCAAAATAAAAATTGTCTACACCGGATGCAAGAAATAGAAACTGAATTGAATGTTATTTCTACCTTTAATTATTTTAATATAGGAGAAATCGTATATTGACATCTTCAGTTTTTAAAATTTTCCAACAATTTTCAATTTCATCTACTCAATTTTCCTGTAAATGCATCAAGATCGCAGTCTACTGTTCACTAGACTGCGCGTCTTTGTGCAAAATAAAAATTGTCTACACCGGATGCAAGAAATAGAAACTGAATTGAATGTTATTTCTACCTTTAATTATTTTAATATAGGAGAAATCGTATATTGACATCTTCAGTTTTTTAAATTTTCCAACAATTTTCAATTTCATCTACTCAATTTTCCTGTAAATGCATCAAGATCGCAGTCTACTGATCACACGCGCTTTAAATCAGAATCATTTTTTATCAATGGACCAAACGACTTCAATTTCTCTGTAAGACTAGAAGAATTAGTGTAGTAAATGACGTCTAATAAATATGTTGATAAAATTGATTGTTACAACTTTTTTAGCTGGGCAAATGGCGGAAATTTAAAACGTGTTTTATAAACTCGTACAAATTATACAAGGTCTGAAAATTTCATTGAAATTGGTTAATTGGTTTACGAATTATAGACGATGAAAAGTGGTGCAAATGGCAGTCTTAGAAAAATTGCAATTTTCACCACTTTCGATCGTTCATAGATTTATTTGAATCGCGTCTGTAAAGTAAATATGTTATAATAATTTTAAAAAACAGAATTATTGAATGATTGAATTATACTTGCTTTGGGGAAAATGACTTTATGATAAATGTGTGACACGTGTGTTTAAAATTGTTATAAGATATTTACTTTACAGACGCGATTAAAAATAAATCTCGAAAAAGATCCAAACTAAGATCGAAACGTTGATTTTGTTTGACAATTAGCTAAAGTGCTTTTTAATTCGTAATAAACGATCGACGAAAGCATTAAAAAATTTATTAACTAGAACACATTGGATACAAAATTGCGTTAGTGTAACATCATTGCTAAAAATCGGACATTTCGTTGATGGAAACCCGAATTTTTCGAATTCGGTCTGCCCCTATCTACCCTTCCGGCGTTCATACAAGCGAAAAAAGTGTAGCCGCCCACCGCAAAAATGATCAAACTCTTTCAAAGGAACTCGTTCAATTTTTCTCTACGATATTTTGAATAAATATACCATCACGTCAAATTAGAGGAACAGATTGCACAATGCAACTCTGTAACTACTAGTTTCTGCGCCGAAAAAACCATTCACAGCAGGAGCACTGTTGCGTTATCGCGCAACAAAGTCCAGCTACCAAGTTTCGCGACACGTGGACAAAAGCTATAGGCTTGCGAATGGTGCACACGTAATGTAACTGTGGCGTAGAATGAAAGAAACGGCATATATTTCGAAAAACTTGTTTGGTCCGCCTAGGAGAGACATCACCGCGACCGTTAACCGTTCGCAGCGCCTAAGGGTAGATTTATAGTGGAGCGGTGAAAACAAACCAACATTTGTGACAAGATTTCGACACATACTAAAGAAAAAGTACATACAGAGGGTAGTCCACGCAGCTTGCACACCTATAATAATTTCCAAAGTATGCGTTGCACGAAAAAGTTTTGTATACAAAAGTTGCATGGTCTGAAGGGGTACATTATCTAGTGTATTTCTTTTTTTTACAGATAGACGCGTAAAGGACATATGAAGGTCAACTTCATTTTTTTAAATGGAATGAGTTATTTTTTAATACATCAATCGATGCAACTGGACATTCGTTATAAAAAAGTACTAACCTTTGCATGTTGAAAAGTTAGTGGTTCAGGAGATATTTCAATTTTACTAAGTCTAAAACACCATCACTGTCGTACTAACGTAAGACGTTACACAAGTAAGTAAACTCGTACAACAAGTAAATTGAAACTGAAGAGTTGAAATTGACGAGTTGAAATTGAAAAATTGTCGTTGAAATTAAAGATGAAGGGTTGATATTGAAATTAAAGTTGAAATGGAAAGATTGAAGTTGAAGACGAAGTTGAAGAGGTGATATTGAAATTGAAGTTGAAATGGAGAAATTGATGTTGAAAACTGAAAAATGGAAGTGGAAATTGAAAAAGTGAAGTGGAATTTGAAAAATTGATGTTGAAATTGCAGTTGAAATTGAAAAATCGATGTTGAAACTGAGAAATTGAAGTTGAAATGGAAAAATTGATGTTGAAACTGAAAAATTTGTACTTTATACTGACGCTAAAATCGTCGCGCATGCGCGAAAAAAACCGTGCGATATCCCAACACTGCTATAAATCCATACTAATGCCGATAGGCTCGCCCCGGCGCGTTTTCAAGTGATTTATCGATCCGTCGAAATCCTTCAACGGCCAAGAATCGTTTCGAATCGCATGCCTAATTAACGACAGACGAGTAAGTTTCATTAACGGACAGGTATATACGATCGAATTCCCATCTATGCGTCAGTGTGTTACTGACCTCGAGTAACCCTGCGATCGTGGCCACAACACCGCGGCGCGTACTGTTACCTCGTGCGATCGTATTTGTTGCTCGCGCCGCGCGACGAGCGCCAGCGTTTCGATCTAAGCGCGCCGTAACGAAACGAAGATCGATCCCCGCGCACGCTACTTTATTTTTCTCTTTTTCCCCGCTTCTGCATACACAATCGATTCCGGCGAAACTAAACGCGCGAATATTAAACCCACCACAGGGAAAATTATGCTGTACAACTGTGTTCGACTCACCTCTTATGGTGCTGGGCATCTTGTCCGAGATCACATATCCTGATATCCAAAACGGAAGATTTCCAAGAGGAGGGAGATTCACACGACGCGATTATTCTTCACTGATATATATATACTCTTCCTCTGATCAATTTTTTTCTACTTTCAATTTTAAACACTGTGATCTCTCGATCCACAACAATTTCTATGGTGTTTCTCTGTTTCCGACACTTAGCAAACCGCACCGTGACACCCTCACCGTCGTCCATGGGGTTACCTCGAGTGAATCGGCGCGCTCTCGACGCGTTGCACAGCCGAGCGACGACGTTCTCGCACATCCGCGACACGACCGTGAGTCTCAAACACCCGGGAATCACCCTCGAAGCTGGCAGTGAATGTTCCAAAGCGAGAGTCCCAATCCTCTCGGCCAGTGGTCCAGAGCCTGTGGTATCCTGTTCGAGAGCAGATCACGAGCGCGAGTTTTATCACGGACGAACCAGTGGTCGGCGACAATGGTACCGAAAAGCGAGCCGCGTGACTGCTCGAACCGCGGAACTATGACCCGAACGATGCACGTCAGTGTCACCGGTGCGTGGCGAAACCGTCCGCTTATCGGGACACGCGAGCGACGCCGTTATCAACGCGGAAAGCCGGCGCGGCGCAACAGCCACGGCACGCGGAAACCTCGGAGCACCGTTCTCTATCGATACCACACTCGAATTCGACGAGATCGAACCGTTCGCTGACACTCGGGCTTGCCGATCCTCTTCGACGAGCTAGCTGGCACTCGGGCTTGGCGATCCTCTTCGTCCTGGCGAAGAACACGTCCTAGGATGGTGATTAAGGCGATTGACAGATCTCGCTGATGGTTCTTTCGATTGCGTGAGCGACGAATAGCGGTGCTCGTTGTTGTCCTCTAGCCTGTGAACCAAGGTTCGGCGGTGGTCCGGTGGTGGTAGCCGGTGAGTGACTCTACCGTGGCGCGGAGATCCACAGGTGCTTGCACGGTGCCTCGTACCCTTACCACTACCACCAACCCCCACCCCTCCACAGCCTGCCGAAGTCTACTCTTCCGCCTCCACCACCTTCTCCCGTGCCCCTTCCAGGCTGTCTCTCGTGGACGGCGGAACCTCTCTACATAGTGGTATTCGTCGTCTCCGTTCGTCTCTCCTCCTGGGGCTACCTCTCTCTCTCTCTTTCTCTCTCTGCCTGTCCCTCTGTCGATTCTTTTTCCTTCTCCTTTTTTCCTCCAACTCTTTTCGCCTCCCCTATCTTCTTCTGACTATTCTTTCGACGCTTCTTCTTCTTCTTCTTCTTCTTCTTCGGATCACTTCTTCTTCTTCGCGTCCCCTTTGTCCGGTTTTTACCGATCCAGCCGGGGCCCCGATGCTCTGCTGGCTGCCTCTGCTGCTTCACGGTGCGCACAGCTTTCTTCCGCGACGAGAGCTCCGTCACTCGGATTCACCGTTCACCGTTACTCGCCTCGCACGGCACCCTCTTCGCATTCCTCCCTTCTACCTCGCGATCCTACCGCCGAGACTCCGTTCGCGAATCTGCCCCGCGATATCCTACTCGCGGAGGACCACTCTTTTTTGATGGACGGGGTAATCCTGGACCTATGCGAACTATGTATTTCGGGAATTATTTGGGAACTGTTCTAACTGTTTGCGCACGCAGGCTCTTCTCTGATCAAGCAGCAGCTTTGATGTTTACAGAAGTCTCGCAATTGACGATTCATCAATTGATTGAATTAATTAAAATATTAATCGTATACATTAATCAATCAATCATGATTAAAATTTTAATATCGATTAATGCCCAACTCTGTCCGATTGGAGCGAAACAGATATGCTCCCTGAACGTCAGTTTTCGGAGTTGTTCCGTTTCGCGGACTATCAATCCCGAGCGCGGCGGTTAATTAAGCTGCGAGCCGAGTTAATGATTCCGCGCGGGCGCGGGATTTAAAATTCAAACGCCTGAGCGCGATGAATTTTTCGAGTCAACGCCTTAACCAGTACAGTTATGGCAAAACAACCAACTGATTCTAAAGAAGGCCAGGCTGATTACCCGACCAATTCCGCGAGCGTGCATCGCTCCTCTAATGAATTGTTCGCGTAATGCCAATTAGCCGCGTGAAGAATCTTAGCGGTATCGAAATCATGCACTGCGAAAAAAAAAGATGGAACGAGACACACGCAGATTCTAATCCGTGCAGGCCGCAACGAGGCGGGATATTATTTAGACCGTAGTCACACACCGCCTACTCTTTCTTTCTTTTTTTTTCGTTTCCGTAATATTGTGTTTGCGTACGCACAACGTTTCTTTTTTCATTTTACAAACGATTAACGCGGCAACGGGAAAACGCATAATGTTGTCGTCCGTTCCACAACAATGCAAATAATCTGCCTTCGTTTCGAGATAATTAGCCGCGGCGATCTCGCGTGTATACGGGTTCAAAAATCGATTTTTTACAAGTATACAGAATACAAAATAACTTCCAAAGTATGCGTTGCACGGAAAAGTTTTGTATACAGAAGTTGCATGGTCTGAAGAGGTACATTATTTACTGTATTTATTTTTTCTACAGGTGGACGCGTAAAGGACATACGAAGGTCAACTTCATTTTTTTTAAACGGAATGAGGTATTTTTTAATACATCAATCGATGCCGAAACTGTTTTCCGAAAACTGACGTCGAAAATAATTGGGAAACATTTGGCAACTAGTGAAGTTGAAACGCGTGGAATTCGCCGAGCTCGGACTGCGGCGTAATCTGTGCAATCGCGAGTCGGATTTCAGCTTGCTCCGAGCATCCGCTCGATGGGCAATAGATTTCGGAAGAGGTTGGAGATCTAACGGTGCGACTGGTTATTTTCAGACGCGATTCTGAATGGAGTGAAGCGTGTTGACCCGACGGATGATGACCAATCGATTTCCTGATAGGTGACATCTTTTTTCGCGCGACGCCACAAGGAAACTCGACCCGAGGAAAAAAGCGCGAACGCAGGTAGCGATTAATTACGCGGGCCTGTGGACTCTATGTCGGCGTACGACCATCGAAAATCGCTGAGCACACCGTTCTACAACTAAATACCTGTAGCTCCCGCTTTACGAGTCAGGCTAGCCTTGGGTTCGGCGCCAAAGACCGGCCCGAGGTCAACGACCATCGGAATATTCACGTTCGGCCGGCAGGCAGTCAGGCTTGGCCTCAGCGATTCCTCCTCGCTCTCCTCAGATTGTTGCAAATCTACGGATTCGTTAAATATCCGTACACGCGACTGCGGATTCTATTAAAACCGCTTCTAACAATGAAACGGCTCGGAGAGCCACGCCGCGGCTGATATTAATGTGGTCTTCCGGGATATCGCCACTTCCGGGATATCGGTACACACTGCGAGGCTGGCCGGATTGTCGAGATGCGTCTGAAAACGTGTTTTCGTTAGTTAACCAAACAAAAACTATTTACTGTACTAGTCTTTATAAGTAAATACCTGATTAAAAACACGTCATGCCCCAACAGTTTGCAATTCCCTAAATAACTCTAAAACACCTTTGCTGTCGTACTAAGACGTTACACACAAGTAAGCAAACGCTAACATCAATTTCAATATCAATGTCATCGAAAATGTTTAAAAAAATTTCACAACCCTACCTGAAGATATATACAATAAAGCATTTTTGTTCTTGATTCTGTACCTAACATGGATTTTATTTTAAAAATTCTCGAAAATCATCTTCTTTTCGACCTGAATTTTTAATCGACTTTTGGCCAGCTTTCGCGGCGAAGTGCTCGACCGTGCGACGAAGCGTATCGATGTGGTTGAGCGTGTCCAAGAAGCGATTCGTAGCGTTTTCGATGCACAGTAAGTAATTGTTCCATTGTGGAACGGGAATGAAGGCGGTTTAACGCGATGGGCGAAGGAAACGAGGTAAGATGAACGGCACATTAAGATCTCAACTCTGTTATTATTGCTCGGGTCGGTGGGTACACACGTCGCGATTTACGACTCCGAAACAAGCATACATATTTTATTGGCTAATCAGTATTCCATATAACACCGTCGCGACGCGGAAAGTATCTGCCAGACGTGAAACAACGAAATATAAAAGTTCGAGAGCATGGGTGGAAACGTAATGTTCATCGTATTCAAATTTAATCAGAGATGAATAGATAATAACTGTAAGTTTCATAATTATACAACAGAATTAATGGTTGTTTGCTTATCTAATAATGTTTATTAGATGCTCCTTACAATAACGAGAGAAGTATGCTTCTTCTAGAGAAGAAGGAAAATGTTGTACTGTATAATTAATCTTGTACACTTGTCTTAATATTTTCAGGAAATTATGTTTAAAAATTAATTGTGTGTACAGAAGTAAGTCAAATAAATCTCGAGGAAGCTACACATCTAAACATCTAATAATGTATATATAAGATTAATACATATACATACATATATATAAAATAATATTTAAATAAAAAAAAAACAATATAAATAAATATCGGGAAAAATTAAATGAAATTTTAGTTATTTGAAGATAGTGATTAAATTTAATATTTAAAAATTTTTATATTAATTGGATATTTATGTAAATTTCATACTTATTTAATAAAATTGAAAATTAAGGGATTTTCATTTAGGTTGAAATTATTTTCTAAATTAATTGGTGCATTAAAAACACTAAATAATAAAAAAATGGGGGAGGCATTTTTGAGGTTGAACAATTATGAAGAATTAATTTTATATAAAAATTTGATTAAAAGTGAACAATTTAGGGGTGTATTAATTAATTTTATATAAAGTCTAATATCGTTGAAAAATTAATACGAAAATTGATATGTCTAATATTATTTAAAGCAGTCATATTATTTACAGAAATTTTATACATAATTTAGTATTGTTTTAAATTATTATTAAATTAATATGTATATTTAATATTATTTGAGGGAGAATTTAATGCAATTTGAATTCCCAAGTAGAGAATGAATTCGTTTTGAATTTCATTGAAAAAATTGAAGGTCACCTTCAACTATAAAAAAACAATGCAGCCAAAAAGAAAGTTACAGACACCATTGCGTTGCTTGCAAACCCTATAACATTCTCGCCTTTCATTTTGTTCGAATCACAATAGTTATCGAGAAGAAACCGTCTTGGCTATATGTACATATAGTAATTACGCGAACACCCTGAATGCGCACGAAGAGATCCGCTTGTTACATTAAAATGTAAGAATATATGAGAATATAAGGGAATAGTAAGTTACATGTGCGGCAAGCAAATTATATTCCGCAACGTATAATCTGGCCACATTACACTGTAGCAGTGAAATATAACGTGTAATCTGACTACATTACACTGTAGCAGTGAAATATATGACATCGAGCTATATACTTGCCGCAGAGTATCGTACGGCGAATTGATTTTCTGGAATTGCGTCACACGGGAATCATTAGAAATTCGTCGAACGGAAAACGTGAAAGATAGTCACGGCCTCGGCAGGTTTGACATTGCATAATCGACTTTGTTCTCGCAACGTCACGCTCGTGTTTGGTCCTTGGGGTTTCGGGGACCAGAGTCAAAAACCTCGTTTCGCCATGGGACAGAGGCGTTCTTGACCACCATCGTGCGCGTGTATCGGCCTTCAAAGCGCACATACGTCAACGATCGTGTATACGCGTCGTCGCACATAGTCGTAGGAGTCGCTTAAGTAGGCACCTCATTGTTTTCGATACCGTATACAGAACATTTCGATTCCGGATTCTAATCTCGAGTCTCCGCCGCATTACGCGATCGATTGTTGTACATTTTTCTAATCCTCGAACAAATGTCTGTCTCCTTTCCATCTCAATCTCTAGACTCGAGATAATCAACTCTCGATAATATAATATAATAAATAATATGATATACTATAATATATGTGCATATAAATACTTATTTATATATATATTTAATTATAAATAAAATGTAAATATAATAAAATTGTATTTATTTAATTAATATATAATTATTTTTATTATATCTGTAATATAAAAATATTTATTGTTATATAAATTATTTATATATATATATATATTTAATGCTTAACTATTTATTCAAATAATAATAATATAGATGCAATTCATTTATATATGTATACAATATCTTATAGCGGCTGAAAAAATACATTTGAATATGCTTAAGTGATTAACAAGATGGGTTAAAACAAAATAACTTTTCCCGATAATAAATAACGATGACCTTGAATAACCTATGAAAAAATAACCGGACGAAAAGGAACTGTTCTTCTATGATATTTCTGCTTCGATACCATTTCAATTATGCCAAAAATATTTTTTTTCTGCCATTAAAAATAAAGGAGATATTTAGGTGGCCTCCTTCAGCTGAGACCCCCTGCATAAATGGCCAATGTAATTAATAAATAATCGATATTTTAGCTAATCATCATGTCGAATGTCTTAAGATTGATTTGAAGTGAATAACGTTTTTTTAAATAAAAATTTGGAGATGCAGCTTGAAGCAATAGTAATCGCTGAATGAACGGAAACAAAGCGTGAAGTGAAACAAGATTTCTCGCACTTACGGTGTTTCCTCTCGCGCTCCGTAATTGTTAGTAATCTGATTATAATATGCTAAGAGCTCTCTCTCTCGCGGACTCCTAGAGTTCTCCATTAAACTCGTACCCCCGTGTAGCTACACACGTTTAGGATCGATGATACGCGTGGGCGTGCAGTAGAATGAAAGTACCGGTTGCAGTTCGCAGTCGGCACAGCCTGATGCATCAAGGGAATGAACCCAAAGTTCAGAGAGCCAACAATAATATTGAAGACCATAGTGGACATTGCACAACAGTTCCAATTTTCCGATATGCACAATGCAGAATTGAAAGGACTATTATTCTTTCTATGAATAGAAAAAGAATTTGTAATAACTGCATGTTGGAATATTTAAAAAATTGATGTTGGAATTAAAGTTGAAATTGAGAAATTGATGTTGAAAACTGAGAAATGGAGGTGGAAATTGAAAAAGTGAAGTGGAATTTGTAAAATAGATGTTGAAATTGAAGTTGAGATTGAAAAATTGATGTTGACACTGAAAAATTGATGTTGGAATTGAAGTTGAAATTGAGAGATTGATGTTGAAAACTGAAAAATGGAAGTGGAAATTGAAAAAGTGAATTGGAATTTGAAAAATTGATGTGGAAATTGAAGTTGAAATTGAGAAATCGATGTTGAAACTGAAAAGTTGAAGTTGAAATCGAAAAATTGATGTTGAAATTGAAAAATTTGTACTCTAATGTACAACTTTGTACTTTACAACACTGCTTACAATCAGTGCAAACATTTTTTATTTTGCATAAAGATCCGCGCAGTGTAATGATCAAGCAGTGACCTAGTTAACAGTTTGACATGTCAACTGGTGGCCTCAAAATGACCAACGCCTCTACTTCCACATTTATTCGTAGTACATTGAGACTTTCGGAACCGCCTGTACACGTACGCAAGATTAGTCAAGCCGTTGACCTTTCGACCACTCTCCAAGGTCGCCGAAATCGGTGAACCCCAGCTTCATCTCCTCCGATTGATGATTGAACCGGAAAAGAGGCGAAATTCGACCTCGAGTTCGCTTTCTAGCCGCGAAGAAAGGAAGAAAGGAAGAAAAAGGTTGCCCTTGCATCCCCCGCAACCCTATCCGCGGATCAAGGTTTCAGAAACACATGTGAACGCTGTGTACGCTCGGCAGGATCACGCATGTGGGCGTGCGATAGAATAGGAGTACCGGACGCGCGGGTTATACGAATACCGCGCGGGCAAGCAAACGAACGAACGAACGGCTCGCAACGGTAAAACGTAACCGTTGTGCCCCCGACTGCGAGAGGCCGTCGCGAGAGCGAGCTGGAGAGGGGTCCCGATGATGTAAGAGAAAGGGACAGGAGGCCCGGCGGTTGCGCGGTGGGGGAAATCGACGATGTAACACTGCCACATAGCGGTACAGCATCCCCACCGATCCTTGAAATCATCATTCTCTCTCTCCCGAGGTTCACGGACACTTCGGTGAGCCGTGGCCATCGCTCGCTCGCGATTTCGTTTTTGCTCTTTTTCCCAATTTCTCCGTCTCGAGCCGTTCCTTTTTCCTTCTCCACCTCCTCGTCCTGCTTCGTCCTGCTTCGCCTTTCTAGCAGAAACCTGGTTTTTCCGTCTCTTGTATTTTCGTTCTCTCGAATCCGCACGACCGCGTATACGCACCGGGACACACCGGTGCTATCGGAGCAACGGAACCGGTACTCCGCGGGCCGGTAATCTTATCTGCTTAAAGCAGTCAATGCATCGACGCGTCGCGACGGCTCGTTTTCTTCTATTAGCGGCGCGGAGTTCTGCATCGTGGTCTTTGATCGCGATGAATCACGCGTTTTTCTTGAGACAGTTCCCCGTCCTTTACGAGCCGATCCGGCACGCTGCTCGATCACATTTATTAGCTTGTTGAATTATTCGCGCGCTGCGAAATGGCCACGTTTTGGTCGCGTTGTGCGTATCATCGAGAAAAGTCCACAGGAGAAGATTTCGATAATAAATTTCCAACGATTTGAAGGAGCCACCTTTTCGTTTACGGCGCTCGTAAAACCACGGGCCGGGGTGGTGAATAGTTTGAATCGCGGCGATCGCGTAGGAAACCAGTTCTTTTTTTCTTCCCTATCGTTCTCCTGTATGATGCACTGTAACCATCGGCTCGGGAACCGGTATTTTATGGTTAGGATGCGGCGCATTAAATCGCTCGCGGGACCATTATTTGTTTCCCCTTAGCAATCCTGATTTATATCCGCTCTCGCGTAAACGGAGCTGCGAAACGAGCGCAACAGTTGGAAATTCCGCGAGTTTCGTGAATTGAATTAATCATCCGATTGTGAAAGTACCAAAGAATACGAAACATTGATTTTGATGAAGGCTTCGCAATTTTGCGCAATAATTCCCGTTCAAATGTTCACTTGCTGCTATTATTACGGGACAGAGGGAGTATTTATTTAGCAATTCGTAACACGGACATTCTGGAGCTAGTTGAGGGTCAGGTTCGCGCGAGCAAGATCGGCAGGAGTCAAAGACAATTTCGATGAAATCGATCGGACCGTATGTAAATCGCGGTATCTAAAATGATAAAAGGGGAACACGGCGGGGAACACGTTGCAACGTGTAATTTCGGGCATGGTCCGATATTATTGATGAGTTCGATTCCTCGAATCGATCAGGAATAATATCCCAACGGTGTGGAATATACGATGCGACGGGACACGGGACAGTGGGGGGGGGGGGGGGTATTGCGACGCCCACGGCAATCAACGGTACATTGCACTCGCTCATAACGCCCTGCGCCGCGTAAGTACATACATACAACAATATACGTCGAACAACAGGTTTACGTATAAACAGCCAGTGTCCGGTATTCGGCAGGCCCCGAAAGAGGGGGAAGGCACCGGTCGACATTTTCTCCGAGGGCCTGGTCCCAGTGTTGGGATATTGCACGGTTTTTTCGCGCACGCGCGACGATTTTAACGTCGGCATAAAGTACAAATTTCTCAATTTCAACATCGATTTTTCAATTTCAACATTAATACTAACATAAATTTTTCAATTTCAACATTAATACTAACATAAATTTTTCAATTTCAACATCAATTTTCCAATTTGAACTTCAATTTTCCAATTTCAGCCTCAATTTTTCGATTTTCTCTTCGATTTCAACTTCAATTTCAATTTCAACTTCACTTTCAACTTCAAGTTTTCATTGTCAATATCAATTTTTCCAATTTCAACTTCAAGTTTTCAATTTCCACTTCAATTTTTGAGTTTCAACATCAATTTCTCAATTTCAATATTAATTTGTCAATTTCAACTTCAAATGCACGTAGAAGGTCCCCCATTTCAGTTTTCCGCTTATATCTCGGAAACTATGCGTCCTAGCGATGAGACCATTCTATAGAAAATTAAAGCTGACGAAATGTGCCACAAGATTGATTCAATTCAGGTTTTCGCTATCTCGCATAGTTTCCGAGATATCCGCCAGTGATGTAAGAATGAGCTCCAAACGGAGTGGAATTGAAAAAATTGATGTTGAAACTGGAAAATGGGAATGGAAAATGAAATTGAAGTTCTGAACAGACTTCTGAAGTCTTCCAATACTTTCCTACCAGTAATAGTTCTTCACTACATTCTCCACAAACTTAGGACATTTTGATTGAACAAGAAAATAGCGAACGATCATGTAGCAATCAAAACTTTTCAATTGAATAATTTGAGACTGATTGACTCAGTCGCGGTTTAATGTAATTTTGTGGAACGATCGGCGACGATCGATTAAGTTGAACAGATCGCGACAGCGACCGGAGGCACACCTCTGGGATAATTGAAATTGTTAATTACGGACCGACTTTGTTTACCGATCAACAATTACCGAATCGCATCGCGGAAAGCTAAACGTAACTTTTAAACGAGGATCGTTTAATGCCGGATATTTTCCCCCCGCCGTAGGATTTGTTTATATTCAATTACGCGTGATTATTGAAGAGCAATTAAAGCACTCAGACAGTTTGCTCGGGAACGGGATTAATTAGCGGCTTCGTGTACAAATAAATAATTACCGGGCATTAATACACCTAATGAACGAGTTTCAACGAATCGATGTAGATTAATGTGATCGGGATGCATAACGGTTGTAATCAATGTGTGATTAGTTGGAGTTTTCGGTCCTCTAATTACGGCAAATCACGGTGCTACGGGAGGCAGCAGTTGATGGCTGGTTGCACGGTTATTACCGTGGTATTATCCACATTTGTTGAAATCGCGGTGATTCCCGTATTAATTTCTCGGCTAGGAGCTGCCATCATTTCACGGCGAAATTTCGATTAGCGCGGGTCACACACGAGTACAGGGGAATAAAGTCTTCCAAGAGGTAAATGCCTTACATTAGTTGGGGTTAAATCAATTAGCCGTATGTAGTTTCCAGCCATCATTTGTTTTTGTGCATTCATTTAACCATTTGAAATGTCACAAACATGGTCTACTTCAGGTGTACAATCATCTACAATAAGATGTATTACAATATTTTCGTCCTATAACTCTGTTTCGATAACTGAGGTAGATCTTATTGTAAAAATTTTGACGTCTCAGTTTCTCAAAAATTTGTAAATACACAATGTACCGTTATGGGTCATAACAGCCAAAATAATAGGGTTACGAAAAAAATCTATACAACTTTTTTCGTAGAGCTTTTTATGAGCTTCATTTTCTGTTTGAAACTTTTTCCTCTAAAATCAATATTTTCGAAAATATTTAGTAGGAACTGTCAAAACTTTGAAAGGGGCTGGGTTAATTTGACCCCGCCGAGGTATTTTGGGTCATAACAGCCGAAATAATAGGTTTACGTAAAAAATGTATATAACCTTTTTTGGAAAGCTTTTTATAAGCTTCATTTTCTGTTTCAAACTTTTTTCTCTGAAATCAATATTTTCGGAAATATTTAGTAGGAACTGTCAAAACTTTGAAAGGGGCTGGGTTAATTTGACCCTGCCGAGCTTTTTTTTGTCATAACAGCCAAAATAATAGGTTTACATAAAAAATGTATATAACCTTTTTCGTAGAGCTTTTTATGAGCTTCATTTTCTGTTTCAAACTTTTTTCTATAAAATCAACATCTTCGAAAATATTTATTAAGAACTGTTTTTTCACTACAAAAAATTTTTGGTAGTGTTTCATGAAGAATGGGTATATTGTAAATAATAATAACAGTTGGATTTACAGCATGACTCAACAAGAACACAGACGTAATATCAGTACAGGCTGTGCATTATGCATGCGATACATTTTTCTGTATATAAATCTGAATTACCGACTCTGTAGAATATGCCCCAGCCCTAGTACGACAGCGGACTCTATGGAAATGGAACGGTCAGCTAGTGAACTACAAGACGTTGCAACTCGTCGGCACCAACAAGATACTGGTCGGGTGAATATAGGATCTGATCCATGCTAAACGTGGAACCGAAATCCCGGGGGCGATTATATATTTCACAATTGCAATTAATTTTACATATTTTTATATCAATAAAAGTGCTGAAATATTCGAAAATATGTTACAGAATGTTTAAAAATCAATAGTAAAACGAACTTAAATAAATATTAAATTATAATTTGAATTTTGAAATGAACAAAATTATGGCAGTGAGTACATTTAAAAGGTCAATTGATATTTTATTACCTACATTTTATAAACAGCATGTCTGTTTTTCAAAATTTAGCTTAATGCAAGACAGAAACTATTTAACTTCTGCCATACCCTTCCAGGAAATGTAACATTAAACAAATTGAAAAAGGCTATCAGGAAATCATTTTATTTTTATGAACAACGATGTTTTTGCATCACGAATACTCACAAACCTAACCTAACCTTTTTCGTAGAGCTTTCTATGAGCTTCATTTTTTGTTTCAAACTTTTTTCTGTAAAATCAACATTTTCGAAAATATATAGTAGAAACTGTCAAAACTTTGAAGGGGGCTGGTTAATTTGACCCCGCCGTGTTATTTTGGGTCATGACAGCCAAAATAAAAGGGTTACGTAAAAAATGTATACAACCTTTTTCGTAGAGCTTTCTATGAGCTTCATTTTTCGTTTGGAACTTTTTTCTCTAAAATCAATATTTTCGAAAATATTTAGTAAGAACTGTGAAAACTTTGAAGGGCGCTGGGGAGTAAACGAGGCTTTGTCGTTTTTCCCTTATCGATATTAGAAAAAAAAATGTAGGCGTACGATAGAAATGAATTTTGATATTCTCACTGGAAATTATCGTCGATAAAGCATTCTTCATTTTCAAGGTATCTAAATGTTTTAAAAAATAGTATTTTATTTCTTACTATTCGCTTAGAGTCAGGAAAGATACAAATTTAGCTCTCATCCTGTGAAGAAGAGCGTAGGTCGACGCAGTCCAAAAAAAGAGCGATACAGATTAGAATGGAACTATTACGTCAGAATAATAACAGGTCGTTATGATAAAGAAGAGCGCGGTACGCATTCAACGAAATTAATCGAGATTGCGCATGGAAGCGTAAGATCGTCCATCGGCAGTCCCTTAAGATCGCAAAGCTTAGTTCAGTGGAAATTGTTCCTCTTCCCATCTTGGACCACGCTTGCGCCACAGCAGCTAGTACTTACCGCGTCTCTGTATAAAAGCGGCCACTTGTTGAACACGACTTGCATTCCACCGATTCTCCTCAACCGTGAATATATCTGTTTTTCCAGTAGTAAAATTTGTCTGAGTACCAGTTCGAGAAGTGATCGCGCCGCAGAACCTTCTCCGAAGTTAATCTGCCGCGACCCGTCCTCCGTCGCAAGGAAGTTACCTGTTTCGCCGTGGGATTTTAAACATTCAACAAGGTCGGTTTCCCCCAAAACACAATTAAACCGTACAAACTGAAAGTTAAACGACCAATTAAATCGCTAAAATCATTCTGGAGCTTCCATTTTCATTTAACGTGTCTCGAAGACCCAAGAATTGCTAGGCAAGCGCCTCTTTAGGAAATTGAAACGAAGACACGTTTTAATTAAAAATATTCATTGTGTCAATATTGTTCAAGGATAATTTCTGGTTGGCATGGAAAATTAAACGTGGGCATTCTCGTAATATTATATACGTAAACTGAAAGGTGATCGGCTGTTTTTCGCCGAGCAATTCGCGTAGTTATCGACACGATTAGGACGCACGTTCGGGAATTCCGATTTCCATTCCGCGGCCAGGCATTTTCCGGTGAAACCACGAATCGCGGCATCAGGTAGCACAGTGATTCGCGTCATACCTAAGCAGCCTGGCATCGCTGATAAATCCTTCGCATCGGGCACGGATACTGAAAGCTACGGGAAATTACAAAAGTCGGAAACGGAAACGGTGGAAGGACGAGCTTTTAATATCGTCGAGCGTCATTTCTAGCTTAAGCTCTCGAGATCCTCGCGACTGTCGATGTTCGATTTTCCATTTTACACCCCGTACAGGCCTCCGGGATGATCTTTTATTTTCCCGTGTGTAATCACCGCTTGATAACGTCTCGATCGTTCCCTGTCCGGTGATCCTTTTCACGCCGCTAAGGATTCGCCTCGTGTATCTCATGACAATTCGAGCAGCGAAAGGGATCCAGCGCGATTGGATTTCTTTCAAATTGACTGGCGTTGCTGGAGACATTCGATCAACCTTCGTATTTATTAATCGGGCATTTCATTTCTACATTCGCTCGGGTATATTCGAACTCGTTATGGATCGTGTGTTTTAAATTCACTGTGATTTAAATAACTGCACTAAATCTAACGATTTTTAAGACATTCAATGTCCAATTCGCAGATTTACAAAATGTGCTTTTTACATTTTCAATACAGGCTCACATTAGAAAGTTCCAAATGCAACGTTTAGTATTTTTTTTGTATACAATTTCGACTAATTGCAAGTTTTGACAAAATAATTGAGTGCTCAGAAAAGTTTGAATCGTATAGTCCAATATTTAAAACGTTATTGTGTTTTCTATTGGTGAAGAAGATTTTTAAACAAAGTCTAAGAAATATTTAAGATAAGAGAAATTAAGAGAAATTTTGGAATGAAATTTGCACTAAAATTCATTTTAGAAAGTAGTAAATTTTAACTGTAGACAAATACCACTTTTTTTATTTTGTTAAACATTAATTTTTAAGTAATTTTCATTCATATTTTTTATTAAAATAGAATTGTTTAAGTATAATCTTCCCAACTATTTTTTACTTACTAAATATGTATTTTATATTTACATTTCATACGTGTAATGTTTTATGGAATACGTAAAATATAAATTCGAGTATAAAATATAAATTCTAGTATTATTTAAATAATTATTTTTACTCATTTTCAGAATACAGTGTTAAAATTATTGATGATCACCATATAGAAAATGAAAAATAGTCCGGCTACGTTTTTGTTTAATAGTTGAATGCTTTAACACAAACATATGTCAATTTGTGCGATATAATAATTTGATCACACGAATTATTGTTATTGTATTGTTGTTGTAAGTTGTTCTATGGGTGAACGTACAATTCAATTTGAAAATTCAACCAGAACGCTAACTTCTTTGATGAAGGAAGAGAGAAACACCGCTGCACTTCAGTGATATTCGCGAGTGAGGTTCTCTGTTTCCGAAAACAGGATTAATACGTCGGAAGAAGTCACTCCCCGTTTACTGTATTTAGTAGACATTTACTCCCACAATTTGCACACCCCTAACGAGACTCTTCGTTCAGTTCTGATTCAATTTCAACACTTATTGGAATATATAAAAAAGTATACCGAACCAAGAGACGCCGCAGATACTATTAACTTGATTTAGTCTGCTTTCAGTTTCTATTATCATTCTTTTACTGCAGGGGTGTACGTTTCCATAATTACCTATCATTTTTCTCAGAAAGTATTATCTTTATGACAAAAATCAATAGAACATAAAATGTGTAATTTGACGAGGTCTACAACTTTTATCTGAAGCATTTTTCAAAATTCCCATTATTTACGGAAGTAAATAAAAAAAATGTTTGACAGAGTTAATTTGACCCCCGCCGAGCTATTTTGGATCATAACAGTCAAAAAAATAGGTTTACGTAAAAAGTGTATACAACCTTTTTGGTAGAGCTTTTTATGAGTTTCATTTTCTGTTTGAAACTTTTTTCTCTAAAATCAATATTTTCGAAAATATTGAGTAGAAACTGTCAAAACTTTGAAAGGGGCTGGGTTAATTTGACCCCGCCGTGTTATTTTGGGTCATAACAGCCAAAATAATAGCGTTACGTAAAAAGTGTATATAACCTTTTTGTAGAGCTTTTTATGAGCTTCATTTTTTGTTTGAAACTATTTTCTGTAAAATCGATATTTTCGAAAATATTTAGTAAGATCTGTCAAAACTTTGAAGGCTTTGTCGCCAAAAATCCTTCTGGAGACTTTCTTCTCTACTCAAGGATAAGCTTTGGCAAAAATTTCAGGAAAACTGGACCGAGAACTGGTCCGCGTGTTCTCGAGAAATAAAGAAAGGTCAGATCGAGGAGTCGAACGCATTCGATCTAGTTCTAGGCCGCGGGGAGCCTTGTGACACTAGCCTAATAAGCTCTAGGACCCATGTGACGAGCGATCGATGATGAATCCGTAGAAATCGTTCGCTCGCGGCTGTCGTATCGCGAAAGTTCGGTGCTAGGTCAACACGCATACGGCCAAGCTAAGCGTGTCCACAGTCTTTACGCTGAAATCCGTTGCGTCGCCACGATTTGAAACTTCCGCGAGACGCGTTGCGACTCCTGCCTTCCTTCCCGCGAGCTGCAACTTCCGCCGGGGAGGTCACCTAATCGTCCCCACATGCGCCTGATACGGTGCCACCGAAATTTCGAAATCTGGTTGTTGTGAGAGCCGACGGTGAGGGAAACACGATCTTTACCGTGACTTTTTAGTTTACTCTTATGCATTGCGTCGAGAAAATACCAAACTCTCAATCAATTCTTTAGTGAAATCGAGATTAAGTGAAGCCCTTCTGTGAGTGAACCATTTGCTGCCTTCGTTTTGCTGTACAGTAGGACCTCGATTAACCGGATACCGATTATAATAAACAAATATGCGTTTAAATATGGTTATATTATGAAGGGAAATCAATTTTCAAAAATAACAAATTTACTTTCGAATATAATGTATGTATATTTTAATAATTTCTACGAAAATTTGTTTTGTGCCATTAAAAATAATTTAGGTGACCTTGAAATTTCCCAACAAATTCGAATTTCATCTACTCAATTTTGCTATAAATGCATAAAGATCTAATAATAACAGTATGGTTCAATATACCTGTTCAACTGCGACTCTCTATGTTCTTGAAAAACGTTTATTTCTTTGAAATTCACATTCTCTGAAATATGTTGACAACACTTCTATTCAATCTTTTTGCAAGAATAAATAATAGGATGTATATTGTTCTCGTTACAGATAATATGAATCTGGAGGAGTATCGAAAGCATGGTAAGTGGAACCAGTAACTTATACCCCTGTCTCTCTCTGTAAGTATTAGAATCGTTAGGTGCCATCTTTAATTTCTAGAAGCCTGCATAGAATTTCTGAAAGAACCACGTAGTATCATAATTCTTATGACTAGACTATGCAAATTAAAAGTATACTGCATCGACCCGTTTTCAATTCCTCAAATAAAGTAAGTGATAAATAGTTTAAACTTTTGTGCTTTACTTCAAGATATCTGTTCCTTCAAAACCTTTTACCAACCAAGTATAAAATGACTGTTAAAATTGAACTTTTATAACAGAATTAAATTATTAATGTACAAAGTTAGCTTAAAACACAGAAGAAATAATTTAGAAGTTTACAGTTTCATTAAAGCCCTGCACACTTGTGCTGACATTTTATCTAGGTCTATTCCCATAATTCTCTCGCCACACAAAGCTACAAAAAGTTACAAACAGATTTAATAAAATACATATTTCTGTAATATCGATAAATATTTCACAAATATTTCTGTAATATTGACGAATATTTCACAAATATTTCTGTAATATTGACAAATATTTAACGAATATTTCTGTAATATTGGCAAATATTTTACAAATATTTCTCTAATATTGACGAATATTTCACATATATGTAATTCTGTAATATTCATCAGTATTTCCGTAATATTGTAAAATATTTCTGTATAATATTGGCAAATATTTTACAAATATTTCAGCAATATTGACAAATGTCGATTTCTAACGATCTATTCGATGATCTAAACAGTCCGAAAACAATTATTTAACTCGAATGGAAACCGTAAACCTATTACCCGTGGTCCTTTTAATTGTTAGATCTTAAACCTTCGCAGAAACCAGTCCCGTCTCAATCCCGTGATCTCGAGCGATGTCTTTGTTCCGTTCGCAATTCGTTCGCGTGCAACAAAGAGATTCGATTCGTACGATTTAAAACTATGTCCGAAGGCAGATCAAACACCGGGAAGATCATTTGCTGGAAAATTATTGTTGGCACGGATTTTCAGGCGCGTCTAAATTCGACGGGACACTTGTTTTCGTAAAGGTTGCCCTTTCCATGGACGTTTGAAAGACAAAGTTGACAGGGAGGTCCAGGTCCCGTGCGAAATTGGATTTGAGGAAGGGGGAGGAATCACGGGGGGTGAATCGTTCGCCTAGGATTCGAATAGATTTCGATTCGAAAGACAGAATCTAGCGGGTAGCGTATTGGAAGCAGTATCGAATCCATAAAACTCCCATAGACTTACTCCCGGTTCGGTGATCCCTCTTTATTGATGCCGTTTTAACGCCCCTGGAACGATGCTCGCGCGTACCCACTCCGCTGTAAGATTACAACGTTCGCAAACGTTTACAGGAATCGTAAACATCTGTGGTAATGCTAGACACTGCCGACGAGACTTTACGGCCATCGGTTGCATGTTGTTTGTGCGTTGCCCGTTGGAATTGTTACTGAATTGAGACCCTTAACACAGTTTTACAGAATGTTCCGCGATATCAACTTCGTCTGCGTGCATATCGCAATTCTTTCCTTTGCATCTCGTTAACTTTGCAGTCTACTGTCGCCAGTTTCTTCATGTGACGAATTATGTTTCTTTTCAATTAGATCTTTGTACGTGTTTATTTGCAAACGTAGATGGTAATGTTTCGTGTGTTCGATCCTGCAATGCCAATCCTACAATATTCGTCAAAATTACAGCAATATTTGTTAAATATACTTGTGAATATTACAGAAACATTTGTGAAATATTCGTCGAGATATTACAGAAATATTATAGAAATACTTGTTAAAAATTTGTTAATATTACAGAAATATTTGTGAACCATTCGTCGATATTATAGAAACATTTGTTAAATATTTGTCAATATTACAGAAATATTTGTAAAATCTACCTGTTAATATAATATCACAGAAATATTCGTCAGTATTTCTGAAACATCTGTTAAATATTTGTCAATATTACTGAAATATTTGTTAAATATTTGTCGATGTTCGAAATTGATGTCGAATTTTCTCAGGAAAAGAAATGGTGGACTACATCGCCGATTACCTGGAGAACATCCGATCCCGACGCGTTTATCCAGCCGTTTCCCCAGGTTACTTGAGGAATATCCTACCATCGTCGGCACCGGTAAACGGCGAGCCGTGGGAAGACATATTCGCCGACATCGAAAACTGCATCATGCCTGGAGTAACCCACTGGCAGAGTCCGCACATGCACGCTTACTTTCCCGCCTTAAATTCGCCCGCTAGTCTACTTGCCGATATGCTGGCTGATGCGATCAACTGTCTTGGATTCACTTGGGTAAGCACATCGTTAATTCCGACAGAGTGTATAATTGAGGCACAAATTGCGGGGAAAAGGTTACTATGTCAATAGTGAGACGCGTCACGTGCCACGGCGGAAGCGTGGGAGGAGTAGCGTCGTAGAAGGGGAAGATAGAGTGGGGACGCAAATTCGATCTGGCAACAGTTATCTCAGAAGTCCTACTCTTTAACTGTCATTCGTTACTCATGCCAATTTCACATGTTTTTTAAAAAGTTGATATCAATACCTTACATCAGAGTTGGGCGTTAATCGATTAAAATTTTGATCGTGATTGATTGGTTAATGTGTACGATTAAAAAAAGAAATCATCGAGAAATCGACGATCGAATACTATTTGGAATGAATTGTTTTGAATGTTGTGCCTTGAAATCCGATGCGTGCACTTTAAAAGGCATCGAGTCCCGCGTGCACGGAACTGGAGACCATCGTAATGAACTGGCTGGGCAAGATGATTGGACTGCCGGAGGAATTCTTGCATCGTCCAGGAGGATCCGGTGGCGGTGGCGTGATACAAACCACCGCGTCGGAAGCCACTCTCGTTTGCTTACTCGCGGCAAGAACCCGAGCCATTAGGGACGTGCATCAAAACGAACCGGACCGTTTGCCAGCCGAAATTAATTCACGTCTTGTCGCCTACTGCTCCGACCAAGTACGTATTTTCATTACTTAATGCCCAATCGGTCGGGAATTTTTCCTTGATACATTACTCCCTGCTGTCCCTCTCTTAAATGCGATGCTGAAAACCATCTTTAATTATCCTTAGCAGTAGCCTTCGGGCGAATTAATTGTTTGCTACTCGACCACCCTCGCAGATGTGCCATGATCAATGCAGTTACAAATACAGAAATCTTGAGAATTCAATATTTTATTTTTGAAGAACCCGAACGACTTATTTTCCAGATATCAAAGAAGTTACGGCACCCGAGACTTTGATATCTAAATCCTTTTATTACTGGAACAACGTAATAGTTTCATTATTCGAACATTTAAATTCTCTCGATTAGTTTGGATAATCGAATTCGAATTTCGATGGTAGTACTTCTAAAATCTTTTAATCCTAGTATTATATTTTTAACCCTTTGCACTCGGAGCTGTTTTAACTTGAAAATTAAACACTTCTTCCGTGACTTAGAGAATAATTCCATTTTATATTAATTTTTTTGAACATTTATTATCATTTTTCTCAAAAACTACTGTCTTTATGACGAAAATCAATAGGACATAAAATGTGTATTTCGATGAGACCTACAACTTTTATTTGAAGTATTTATCAAAGTTACAGTTATTTACGGAAATAAATGGGAAAAACTATAATTTTTTCATGGTTTCAGCCATTACAATAAAATTTGGGCCAATTTTCACTATAAAAAAATCGGAGGGTTGTCACTTTCGGAAGTTTATCCAATGAAATAAATTTTTATTTTATTCCTGCTTCCCCCTCAATCAATGCAGAACATTTTTATTTTCCATAAAGATCCGCAGAACCCTTAATTGTCGAAACAATTTTAATACTGCACTTGTATTTTTTAATATAACCTAATGGTTTTTAAAAAAATGTGTTTCTGCTTGCATGTTGTTGTCGTTATATTATTGCATCTGTTAGTTTTGATTTCTTTTCGTGTGTTGCTCCATTATAGGCTCACTCGAGTGTCGAAAAAGCAGGTCTCATAGGTCTGGTGCGAATGAGATACATCGAATCCGACGACCAGCTTAGTATGAGGGGTGAGGCGTTACTCGAAGCGATAACACGTGACAGAGCCGAGGGTTTGCTTCCATTTTATGTGAGTACTGACAAATATTCAAAGCACCGAACTTGTATACCGAAATTGCAATTTTTTTACTTCACCCTTAAATTTTCTCCCACCTGTAGTCGAACACAGGTCCAACTGGCTTGAAACAATTACAAATGGTTCAGATAGCGTTTGAAATACTGTTACACATTCGTCAGATTCGGAACCAATCGATTTTTTCTTTTCCTCGTTCAAAATGGGCGTTCCAGCGTCGACGTCTTGCTACGCGAGAGGAAATTATTGACAAATCGGCGAAAGTGTCGAATTCAATTTCAGTTTTGGCGTTCTGGCCGGCTTCTGGAGACTGGCGAAAGGATTCCGGAAATATTTGGCTGGAACGAAATGAAAATTCAAAGATAAATTTGCGATGTTTATTCGTAGAATTTTTTGCCATTACTTCTTGCCATTTTTAAGGTAACTTATCGTGTTGTTGAATAAACCTATGAATAAATATCTTAATGTTATCTTTAAATCTGCATTTGACGTTACGAACTTTTCTAACAATTTAATTGAGATTCATTGCAGTTCCAGATATATCTGTGACTCAGTAGAAGCTACTTCCAACGTAAACTTTAATATTTTTAATTAAATCCTTTCAACGTAAGCGAAACATTTCTATTTTAAACTGAAATTTTATCAGAATTTCCCATTGTAGTCAACGATTATTCCAACTGATCGATTAATATATTAATAATTCTTGTCTTTGTTAATAAATGTGAAAAGAAAATATTGAAGATAATCGAACGAATTTATGTTATAACAATAATAAATAGGGGAATGTTCAGAGAACTTGAATTTTCTTTCCTAAAAATTGCACGATACAGAAATTCCGTGTTCGAAAAATTTCTGAAGAACGTAATGAGCGTGGTTGACCACTTCCAATTGGAATCATTAAGCTAGAGATCGAAGCCACAGAGTATAGAGATATCGACCTCCCAATTAACCTTATCGGAATTGTTTGTATTTACCACAGAAAAGACGAGACCGACATGATGTTGTAAGGCGGATTGTCTTTGCGCTAGTTGGTCCCCATGGGAGCAGCCTTCATTTTTCGAATCAAAGTAGCATCTATAAGAAATTAATATCAGAAATCGAAGCACACTCAGATATCTGCTTACTGTGTTTAAGAAACTCTCTCTTCAATTTGAAATATCCTCTGGAATTTTTGTACTGAATAAAATGTTACTACCAGAAACACCTTTGAACGTTATTATTTTAGAATCTGCATAATAAAAGTTCCACGAAAATAATTCATTTAGACAAAAAACCTTTGAGCTCTGAATTATTTTCATTAATATTAAAAGCAAAGAAATGAATAAATCTAAATCTAACTTTCCAATTATTTAATAAACAAGATTCGCAATTATCTTTCTTCTTTGATGACGTTTCTAACAAGAAGTTGCACAATTCAACGTTATTTATGTTATACAGCAAGCAGCATAACTGATTCCACACAGTTTAAATCGGAACAACTTTTTTACGAACGGATCAAACGACTTCAATTTCTCTGTAAGGCTAGAAGAATTAGTTTAGTACATGATGAGTAAGAAATATGTTGAAAAAATTCATTTGGACGGAATTGTGGAAAACAATAGTAAAAATTGATTTTTACAACTTTTTTAAATGGCACAATAACGAAAATTTAAGAAATGTGTTTTGTCAACTGGCATAAATGATATACGCTCTGAAAATTTCATTGAAATCGGTTAATTAGTTTACGAGTTATAAACGATAAAAAATGGTAAAACTTGCCACTTTATGGTGCACTAGAAATTACCAGTTTTGATCGTTTATAACTCGCAAACCATTTAACCAATTTCAATGAAATTTTCAGAGCGCATATAATTTATATAGGCCCAGCTGAAAAAGTTGTAAAAATCAATTTTTCCTATTGTTTCTCACAATTCCGACCAAATGCATTTTTCCAACTTATTTATTAGACGTCATTTACTAAACTAATTCTCCTAGCCTTACAGAGAATTTGTAGTCGTTTGGTCCAATCATAAAAAAGTTGTTCTGATTTAGAGAGTGTTAAATCAGTTATGCTCCTTACTGTAAAACATTTTAAATACCAACTGGCTTAACACGGTTCTGTTTGTTTACAAAGGTGTGCGCTACTTTAGGTACAACAGGTGCGTGTTCGTTCGATAATCTCACCGAAGTTGGCCAAGTGTGTGAGTACATAAGTATTTCTAATTAGCAATTTTCACGTGAAAAACACTTTTTATAAAATACATGTCTCGTGAAAGATCATTATTACATGTCATTTTGAAAAATGAAAAAAAAACATTAAATGTAAAAAATCGAAAGAGATAAGGGTCGTGTTCTCATCTTGCTTCAAAAGAAAAGTCTCGATTAAAAAAAAAGTATGGCACACAGAATAGATTGGTAACAGTGGGTGAGAATGGCTTTAGTGGACAAACATTCAGCTTCGTTCTGCATTCGATAGGTGTCGGGAACGGACTCTGGCTGCACGTGGACGCAGCGTACGCGGGCAGTGCATTCGTGTGTCCCGAATTCCGGAGCTGGCTCCAAGGAATAGAATATGCCGACTCGATAGCATTTAATCCTAGCAAATGGCTGATGGTGCATTTCGATTGCACCGCGATGTGGTGAGTCTCGAACAATAAAAGAGCGTCGACGATTGCGATCGACGCTGATGTATATACAGGGTGTCCCAAAATTCGTGAAAATCCCGAAAGGGGGTGGTTCCTGAGACCATTTCAAGCGACATTTTCCTTTGCAAAAATGTTATCCGCGGCTTTGTTTGCGAGTTATTAACGAAAAACGCGGACCAATCAGAGCGCGACCTAGACGCGAGTTGCCACAGTCGGCCCGGCGCGCCAAATGTCTATTCATGTTTATTGGCCGAGTATGGCAACTCGCGTCTAGGTCGCGCTCTGATTGGTCCGTGTTTTTCGTTAATAACTCCTAAACAAAGTCACGGATAACATTTTTGCAAAGGAAAATATCGCTTGAAATGGTCTCAGGAACCACCCCCTTTCGGGATTTTCACGAATTTTGGGACACCCTGTATATAACAAATAATACGGGGAAAATTCGTAAATGCGCATGTCCCCGCAAACAGTTTGCCGACTCTCTCTCTCATGGTTTGTAGGTCGTCCTGCGGATGCAGAATCGGTTTTTTCATTCTTCCCGCAATTTCCGTCGAACCGTTCGCGCGCCCCGACATAATTCACAATCTTTCCGAACGATATTTAAGGGTCTTTTAAAGCCGATAGAGCGCATCGGGAACGAGTGCATCGAGCGCGCTTTATTACCTCGCCAGATAAATTGATCATTATCAGTTGATTGCGGTTATAGCCGGACATATTCGGATTTTCGACAATGTCTCATCAGCGACGAGAAATTAGAGGAGAATTTCTATCTTCTCGCGGCGGCGATGTTCGAGCACTGAAAATCGAAGTTTAATTCTGTTCGATCTCTCGCGGCGACAGTGAGCTGATTATCAGAAGTATCTTCGATCGCATTGGCCACCTTCAAACCTGTTTCTATGCGATTTTTTTATGCAATTTTGTTTTATGCGGTATACATGAATATCAGATCAGATCAGCTGGATATCTCGGAAGACGTTGTCCCTATCAGAAAAGTGTTCCTACAAAAGTTGTTTGGTATGACGGGCCACATCACGTAGTATTAATTGTTTTCTCGTGGGTGTAGTGGTGGAGGGAATTTCAAGGTCACCTTGACTTTTCTAAATGGAATGTCCTACTTTTCATACCATAGATCGATAAAGTATCAAGTTCTGAGTATAAAAGTGTTGACCTTCATATGTCCTAAACCTAATAGTTGACGCGATATCATCGAAACAATTTTCTTTCTTCTTCGGATAATACCTCGTTAACTATCAGGTTTAGGACATATGAAGGTGAACACTTTTATACTCAGAATTTGATACTCTATCGGTGTATGGTATAAAAAGTAGGTCATTCCATTTAAAAAAAATCAAAGTGACCTTGAAATGTCCTCTACCGCTCCACCCACAAGAAAACAATTAATGCTACGTGATGTAGCCCGTCATACCAAACAACTTTTGTAGGAAGACCTTTTTGATAGGGACAACGTCTTCCGAGATATCCTGCTGATCTCATTTCAGCAGGACACCCCGTATTATGTATCGAGTTATGTAGATTTTTCGTCTCGCTTTTGCGTCGTCCGTTTATAGACAATTTAACTGACGATTTGCAACGAAAACGCGCGACTGGTCCTATCGCATCGCAAAGAGTGAAATCGACCGTAGAAAATAAGATTGAAGAAACACGTGGAATTGATTGAAGAGATATTCGAACGAAGCGGCGTATTGGTTCGTAGAATTAGGTAATGATCCTTTCGTCGGCTGTTTCAGGGTGAAAAGCAGCCAAGCGCTGCACAGAACTTTCAACGTGGACCCGTTGTACCTGAAACATGAAAATTCAGGTAAAAAAGCATCGGTACATTTTCTCCTGACGTTCTTAAGTCGTCGTTTTCCCTTCGATGAAGCGTAATTATGCAATTAAACACCGGCGTCTTATTTATTTGCAGGGCTTGCTATCGATTACATGGTAACTAACCGTTCGATACACGTTGTCGAAAACATTCCGAAATAATCGTGGAATGTTTTCGAAGTTTCCTTGTTGTTATTAATCCCTTTGTTGAACGCTGTTTTAGCACTGGCAAATCCCGTTGTCGAAGAGATTTAGAGCCCTGAAACTCTGGTTCGTCATTAGAAATTACGGAATCACCGGCCTTCAGAAACATATTCGCGAGGTTTCTATATTACGTCATGCATTCTTGCTAAAAAGTACACACAACGCCACAAACATTTGCAACACTTCCTCCCCTAATCCTTTTAAAAACTAGAACATGCTTTTATCACATTTAACAAAATTTAAATAAAATAATTTGATTTCTATTGAAGATAACAAATATGTACCTTTAGTTAAAAAATACCTGATAAACTAACAATATGTCAAATTACTCCTGTGCACACAACGCTAGATTATGTGTTTATTTTAGGAACTATAGAAGTCCGTGTACTGTTCGTCCATCGGGAGATGGCAGTGAGAAGCTTGCAGGGACCACGTGATATCCCTACTCTCCGCGCTAACCTGTCAAAAACACTGTTTATCGCTCAACTTTAAACACTTGTAACTTTTGAACCATTGATCCTCCAGGATCGAAACTTGGATTCTCGTATCCTCTCGTCCAAATCTACCGGACAACATAGGAAAAAGGCAAAAATTTATAGGAGAAACGAAACCGTTCTGGTTACACAAGGAAAAGTTTACTCCTGATCCCTGCCATATTCAAAAACACTGTTTATCGCTCAACTTTAAACACTTGTAACTTTTGAACCATTGATCCTCCAGGATGGAAACTTGGATTTCTCGCATCCTCTCGTCCAAATCTACCGGACAACATAGGAAAAAGGCAAAAATTTATAGGAGAAACGAAACCGTTCTGGTTACACAAGAAAAAGTTTACTCCTAATCCCTGCCATCTCCCGGTGGACGATCAGTACACGTCTATCTGCCCGGACTTGGATTTATTTGTTAATCTGACGACGGAAACTGTGAATTGCAGGGCGTCAGGCTGGCACAAAAGTTCGAGGCACTAGTTTTAGCAGACGCACGCTTCGAGATTCCGGCTACGCGACACTTGGGGATGGTAGTGTTCCGTCTCCGTGGTGAAAACACTCTGACGGAACGGTTGCTGAAGAAAATGAACACGAGGGGACGTGTGCACTGTGTGCCCGCTGCTTTACACGGGAAATACGTGATTAGGTTCACGGTCACCTCCACTAAGTACGTTCACGGTTCGATTAAATTGTAGCTGTTATGTAAACCACAGATTTGATGATGGAATTTGATAAATTGTGTTAGAAACTGACGCCATTATTTTGTATTATTTTCAGCACGACCAACGAGGATATATTAAGAGACTGGGCAGAAATACGCAACACAGCGAACGAAATCCTCGGGGATACTGCAAATTCTCCCGTACGAGCAAGAGTACCACTCGCAGGTAATGAACATTCGAAATGTAGACCAGTTGAACCACATTGACAGAGTCGCCAGATTCAAGGGAAAAAGTTACCCTCTCTTTGTCAGTAGAGCGGATTATAATCCCCTGACAGTGTGACAGGGGAAAATTGATATACAGTATTGTCACCATAAACGCATAAGCCTCGGGGGGAAAGGACGAAGGACAATGCCAGCGACTACGACTCTCCGCGTCTCTTTCTTCCCCATACGCTGTCCTTCCTTGCGCCCGAAACTTTCATCGTCAATTAAACCACTAAATACAGTTGAAATTATATCGTGTTTGGTCTTGTTTTAATCAGAAAAATGCCACGAATAAATTGATAACAACAAAGATTAAATATTGGTGTTACATCATCAGGACAAATTAAAATCTAGGCTAGTGATTTTTCATGTCATATGTTGACGTCGTTGGAGAGCAACGTCGTGTGGGGACACAATCCTAATCTGGCGACTCCGTGCATTGATACGATCGATCTCTAAAAGTAAGATTGTAAACGTTACGCACACAGACTTTACGCTGCATAAGCTTGCAAAAGTCTGCAGCATAAGCTTTATGTCCATTATTAAAAGTGACATTCTGTTTCAGCTTCTTAAACCGAGCCAAGTATTATTTCCTCCCACTCTTACGTTTATTACTCAGCGAATGAAATTTCATACTTTGTATGGCAACCGATCTTTATTTCACCGATTAATAATTTGTGATTTAATTAGTCAATGATCCTTACATTTTTATTTCATCGAAACTGTTGAAACTGTAGGAACATTATCATTTAGCATGACACTTTCATGTTAAAATTCGAGAATCGTTAATATTTCGTTGAGAATGCGGATCTGTTCCTTAAATTGAACAACGAGTACACCTTGTACTGAATACTGAAGTTTATTATAAACATTCGAACTAACGAGTTTGGCTTGATTACTTAAATTTTTCATTTCGTCCTCTTATTCGTTTAGGTTTCCGATACGAAATTATGCAGCTTGCGCTAACGATAACGAACAGTTTTCTTTCTGATCGCATTGTTTTACTTCTTTCTTTTTGTTTGTTCCGTAAAAATGCATGTTCCAAAAATGTTTGGAGTACAGAAAGCTCAGGTAAGACGAGTTTCCAGCTACTTCATTGTTATCTGTCCTTTGATTTACGATCTTGTTGGCAATATATTATATTAAATCATGTGTCGTGCGAATGGCATCGGCGGGGAGCGATAAATGGAATTTAAAATTTTCAGACACTCGGGAGAAAAACGAAAACTTCGGCTCGAGCTTGCTGTTGGCCAATTCACCGATGTCACCGAAAATAGTGAACGGCAGCTTCGCTGCTATTTACGACACGGCCGACGTGTTCGAAGAATGCACGAAGGCTTGGGGTCAATTGCGACTGGAAGCCAGAGATAGTCCAGGTAAACAATAGGAAAATGATTTTCAATTAATTCCCGTAACCGAGAAATATTGCAATTCCATTTGTCTAGAACAGGCCCGCGCAACTTCTTCCCCTCTTTTTTTAAATATATCCCAATTCCTCGCCCATGGGGGCCGTGTGGATAGGCTCGCGAGCCGCGAGTTGCTCAGGCCTGGTCTAGAAGCTGAAAGATTTCTGCTTTTAAACCTCTATTCCTCTGTAATCACAGCTATGCGACGTCGGATTCGAGGAATACTCATGTCAGGGAAGCAATTCTCTTTGGACTCGCGTATGGACCTCGTACAGGTAGCAAACTTTAATTTTTACTGTGCATATAAAATTGTATAGGGGTCATTCCATGCCAAATCGATCACTTTTTGCAGGCAGCAATCATCGATTTTGTTCTAAATTAAATATGTTGTAGTCCATGTGAAATTAGGGGGGGTTTAAGTCATCATTTAGCCGGTCTCGAAATTTTTTAGAAATGGCAGACCGTCAAAGTTTTCAATTTTTGCCCATTTTGGCGAAAACGTGCCTCACTTGCGATTTTTTATCTCCGGAACTATTTGTCCGATTGAGATACATTTTTTTTTGTTTTATTCGGAAAGGATCGGGCTATTACAAAATAATTTTTTCAACCCTGACAATCAACTTTATAATGTCGAAAAATTTAAACGGTTTGTCCACGTTACAGGGATACGCCTGCTGTCGTCCAGCCATCGATATGTCCTCCGAGTTACCGTTGAAGGAGGACGAGGACACGTGCGCTACCAACGAGACGGGATCCGACGCGACCCGATCCAATAATGGCAAGCAACAACAATAAATATCAATAATCTACCCGTATCTCTCCTCTTCACGTATTAAGTCGTACCTGTTCATATAAAACAGTACCGAAGTAAATCGCAGTTTGATCAAAGATTCACAGAGCTATAATTTTGAAATTCAACCAGATGCTTCTGGCGAAAGCCCGGCGACCCAACAGAATTCGCAGGAGGTTTCAATGGCGGACAAACAGTTGCGAAAGCAAAACTCTAAAACACGTTCGAATCACGGCGCGGTGAACGGTTCCATCCGAATCGGTCTTCAAGATTGCACGAACGATTTAGCGTCCATGATCGTGACAGAGGCGACTCTGCCGAGGAGCGAAACTATAGGCGCCATTTGCCATCGATCCTACACCAGCGATTTGTCGATCACGCAGGAGCGACGCGGGGATCTCGGAAAGGAAAAGAAGAACAACGAAGGGGCCGCGGGGGGTTTCTGCAGTAAATGTGGCCACTGCATGGCAAAAGAAGACAACTAGTCGGATGATTAATATAAGTCGGATTACGATCGATCGCGTTCCTTCGTTCGCTTCGATGGATTCAATGTTGTTCAGATTAATTCGCGATCCCCGCGATACATATTGTTGCAGCGAGAGTAACAAGCTACGAGAATAAATCTGAAGTTACTGTCGCACTGTCTCATCAATTATTTTCGAGCCCTCCACCAGTTCTAGAACATCCAATATCAACTCTTCAACTTCATTTTAAACTTGAACTTTACATCTTCAACTTGAATTTTTCAATTTCAACTTTAATTTCTACTCTTTCATTTCAACTTCAATTATTCAATTTCATTTCGTTAATTTCAACTCTTCAATTTCAACGTCAATTTTTCAATTTCAATTTCAACTTCAATTTTTCAATTTCATTTCGTTAATATCAACTTCAATTTTAATATCAACCCTTCAACTTCAATTTCAATATGAACCCTTCAACTTCAATTTCAACTTCAATTTCATTATCAACCCTTCAACTTCAATTTCAACTCGTCAACTTCAATTTTTCTATTTCAATTCGTTAATTTCAAATCTTCAATTTCATTTTCAACGTCAATTTTTCAATTTTAATTTCAACTCTTCAATTTACACTAGCAACTAAACGCTAACGTTTTAGTACGACAGTAATCGTGTTATACATATTATATAGAAATGAAAGCTGAAACTTTGGAGAATATGGGATAATTATGGAGATTCTGGTACGAACGTTTTTTAACCTTGAAAGAATTCGTTAAACTTGCACAATTTCAAGAAAATCGTGGTTTTTTCAATACCACAACATAAAATTTCATCTTAATTAAAATTTCAACATAAAATTTTTTTTTAACATGCGACACATCATTTCCCGTAGATTTTTTCACGCTGATTTCAAATCCGGTTTCAAAATTTGTCCACGACTTCAGGATTTGGCAATAATCCGGGCCTATTAATAAAAAACACAATAGGCAGATTTAGGCAGAGCAAACGGGACGAGTTCAATGGCATATAAACTTTATTGAGGATCTCACGATATGACATGTCAATTTGCCAGGCCGGTCTAGGCCCTCGATTATCTCCGCTTCGGTATTCGACGAATACACTTAACAATAACTGTTATAATTTCTCTTATATAATATCATATATTTCTCCTTTTGTGTGTGTGTTCTGATTCTTCTCGTAATTCGCGTGACGAAAATATCGTTTCGGCTTGTCCACGAAATGACGTAGAGAGAAGTAGAGGGTGTGTGTGTGTGGGGGGGGGGGAAATGTGTGTTTGCACACATCCGTCGTATATTTGCATTGAGGTAAGTCAACAAAGTATATCACTTTTTGCATCTGATAGTCTATTATATTCGCGTTTAACAATCGATTCGCGTCGGTACAACGTGCTCGCTGAGTTTTCAGGCTCGACACACCACCGTCGGTAGTAACAACAATCATTAAATCACAACATTCCCTCGGTTACGTTCGCTCGTACCCAACACTGAACACCTCCAACGCCCATCAACAGGTTAACTCGACACTGTTGAGCGGAACAACCGTGAACCAGAGTCACCAGATTAGGTTACGTTAGGTTAGTTTATCCCCACTCTACCTTCCCCTTCCAAGAGGAAGCCTTCCCTTTCCCCTCATCTGGCGACTCTGCTGTGAACAGACCTTCATGGGTAATGGCGGGCTCGTCTATACAAATCCACAGACGATCCCCCGCTAATAAAACACGAATAAAATGATCCGTCGTCGAAGGCTGAAGCGCCGAAACTTTGATATTGACCCACCTTTGGTAAAAATTTCATTTCATCATTAATATACGAACCACAACAGGAAATATAACAGTCTTAAAATCCAGCCGATTCGTCGTAGGTACTCGGAATTTGAAAAATTACCCATGCTTCGGGACGATCATCCAACCAGAACCTCGCGTGCTCCAGTGATGCCATAACGAGCTCCAAACGGAGCTCCCGAACTCCCCTACATACCCCTTCCACTATTCCATTCCAACACCGTGCGCAGGCGCGCACTCCGCGGTCCCCATCGCGCACGCGCAACGTGTCTCCCATTCGTCCCACTCATTCCCCATCATCAGACAGGGGGTACATTATTTCACCGTGACTCCCAGCATCTGGCATCACTGGTGTGCTTGCACCACCACGGATGGGTACTTTCCGGATACCCTGTGTTCGATATTTACGCGATCAATTGCCACCTGCACTCCTCTCCTATCCTAGCTAAGCGCTGCTTAACATTAAGTCCATAATCTGGTATCATCACCATTGTACTACGTCTGGTAAAAAATTAATAAACGCCAGGGCAAATAATTGCTCGCCAACAACTTTCATTCCGAAAGATACACTGTGTTTTCGCTCGTTCGCATGTGCTCGATTCCGCATCGATTCCCGCGCTCTTAACCACTACGCCAGCCACTAAATAGCGCCTGTCGGCCTCGTTAACGCTCTATCGTTATCGAGAAATTATCTACTTCCGCCGCGGCGACGATATGTGCATTAAGGAAAATTATTTCACTCTATCACTTGCGATTTTAACGCTTTTCTGTTTCCTTTTTCTATTGTGGACAAAGCGGGACACGTTTGATCGATTAAACGCTCGGACAGATATATATGTGTGTGTGTGTATGTATGCAGGGTGGTCAACTTGCACGTCTTGAATATTTCCGTTGTTCGTAATAATATGGAGATGCGCAGGGTGACCCAAAAATGTCGTACTCCCTTGAGAGAGTAATATGTACAATACTCTTTCGACTTACACATTCAAATACAACACGTATGATACAAAAAGGCGAAGCTTCCGTTTACGTCCATCGTCAGAATTGGATGAAATTTTGGGAATATGTACCTTCTTTTTTTAACTAAAATGACGATTGTCAGCAGGATTTTTGGCGCCTCGAAAAAAATTTCTTACCATTTCAATGTCAGTTCCTACCTTACCGACAACATTTTTTTACTATGAGGTCAACAAAGCTGCTGATGATCCATTTTTGCAATTAATTAAATATGTACATTCTGGAACTTAATATGAAATGTTTTAAAACTTCCAATTGTTAAACCAATTAATTGACATTCTATTTTAACTCACATTTTAAATCATTTAAATCATTTTAGTCAGAAAAGAACCTATTCCCAACATTTCATGCAATTCTGTGCACGGACGTAAACGGAAACACAGCCCACAGAAACGCAAGGTTACCTTTACATCTCGATTAAATATTAAGACACGAAGTAACTAACGATCCTTATATCCTTACACCTTATATGTACTTATGTTCGAAACTTCTTGTGATGCAACGAGTAGGTTACGAGTAAACTTAGGTGCTACAGTCAAGTGACTCACCCAGTACATTTATTCGGACTCGCAGACCTAAAAATGTACCTCCTTGAGACGGGTGATTCTTGAATTTTTTGCCTTCGAGAAAATGTTCCCCGCGGATTTGTTAAGGAGTTGCTGACGAGAAACACTGCTGGCCAATCGGAGCGCGGCCATTGTGGAGGGATTGCCGTTCGACCAATGTAGTCGCGCTCTGATTGGCCGATGCTTTCCGTTATAATAACTCCTTAACAGAGCCGCGGAGGACATTTTGCAAAGGAGAAAGTGACTCCAGATGACGTCAGGAATCAGTTCTTTCAAGGACATACAATATTTTTGGGACACCCTATACACAAAAGTTGCATGGTATAGAGGGGCGAAATAGTGTGATGCAAACATTTTGCGTGTGTATGAAGGCGTTACGGAGATTTCAAGGCTAGATGAATTTTTTTAAACGGGAAGACCTATTTTTTGAATCACGGTTCGATAGAGAGTATTGTAGTGGGCCAACTAATGCGCGTCAGTAATAAATTGTGGATATAAGAATACTAGAAAATCAATTTGGAATATAATAATTAACAAGTTTTTGGTTGTAGCAACGTTTCTAAATGTTGGTAAACATTGGTTGGACCAATGTAGTATTATCATACGTAAATTTCTTGTTGATTAACCAACTGCAATAATTGTACGCCCAGCTCTGGATAATTTTGGAAAATTCTCATGAATATTCGTCGTAGGCTCTATGTTGGGGATTTATAGACAAAACCACCAACCAACTCCCAACCATTGGCCAACCATAAATGCTATTAGGGTAGGTCTTTACAATTCAAGAATCGAAGATGACCTCCGACATGCCTTCGCACATGTAAACAGTGGTTTAGATCACAGTACTTCATTTGTTTACATCATTACAAGTAACGGAAATGCTGATGGTGTGCAAGCTGCGTGGACCACCCCGAATATAGCAATCAAGCTGCAGCCGCTTCTCGAGATAACCTAACCTAACACTCTGTAGCGTTACCCAGTCAGCAAAATCTAATTCTCTGAATCTGCAGACCAAAACCTGTCGCCAAATACCGAGCCTAACTCTATAAAGTTTGGTGCCAAAATTCCATACCAGTTGCAGGTCAAATTGAGACCAAATTTTGGCCCGCCTTGGCCTCGTCATAGAGGGCAGCTCGGTCGCACTAAGATCGGATCTAGTCTTGCTCTAAGAGTAAATATCGAGCAAAATCGGATTGGACCTTGCTGTAGGAGCAAAAATCGAATTCCATTTAGACTTCTCAATTACATAACGTTAAGTTGTATGTATTTTAAATCATTTTTAAATATTTACAAGTCTTAAAATAATGGCAATAACGATTTTGCCCGATATTTACTCTGAAAGCGAGGTTATGTTCGTTCTCAGTGCGACCAACCTGCCCTCTACAACGAGGACAGACCCTGCCCTCGATTTGGCCTCCATTTGGCGTGGAATTTTGGCACGAAACTTTGTCGTTGACGGTAAATTCGGTGCCAAATTCATACGCAATCGAGAGTAGACCTGCTTACCGGGTAAACCGGGCGAAGCGTCGGAAAGCTGAGGCGTTAGAACGGGAACGAATTGGCGTTTGCCAATCGGAGCTCGCAAAGGGTTAATCGAATATGATAGAACGGAATAGAAAACCTGAGACGTTTCTGCGATTCCTTACGAGCTAGACGTCTGTCCTGTCGAATCCTACGCGCGGTCCAACAACGAAAACCAACCGTAGAGAACCAAGTGGAAAACTATAATTAGCTATGTCGACAACACACCGGAAACTTTGTAAAGTACTGTTGTGTGTCCGCTCTCGGAGCAGAATTGGGGAACAACGAGATATATATATATTACGTGCTGTTTCAAAACGCTACTTGACCATCGAAACATCATCTCATGCTGACCGGAACCACTCTGGACTCCTCTCGAAAAAAAAAAGAAAAAAAGAAAAGATCAACCAGAACGACACTAACGAAGAATTAATATAATAATAAGGCGAGAAAAATCAAACAGTCCGGGGGCAACGGCA
This sequence comes from Lasioglossum baleicum, assembly GCF_051020765.1. Taxonomy (NCBI): domain Eukaryota; kingdom Metazoa; phylum Arthropoda; class Insecta; order Hymenoptera; family Halictidae; genus Lasioglossum; species Lasioglossum baleicum. Next base: position 6,092,427 of record NC_134945.1, read on the forward strand.
TACAAAATTCGGTTACACACACTGACACGTAAATACAGAGGGGGTAATCTTGACACTTGCATCTTGTAAAATATCGATCCATACACCATTCAGTATGCGCAAAATGTTTCGTCAACAGCGAGATAAAACGGGTAATACAGAGCGTGTCGTACAATAGGTACCGGACATCTCGGCGCAAGTAACATCGAGTTTCCCAACAGACAGAAATGTACATCAATATCAACGATCTCCTTTGATCCTGATTAATATGCAAGCACTTGGATATCTATATATGAGTTTTCGTGTAGAGAAGCGGTACTAAAGAGTATCGGACCGAAGACTCCCCCCCAAGCAGTTTCGATCTTTGACGAGCGAATGTGACGCCGCCGGCTGTCGTTCACGTTCTCGGAAGAGTCGTTCAACGAATTGACAGTTTTTCTTTTTGGAAAACGTCGTAGCTCGAGGTCAGAGAATCTAGACAACACTAGGGCAGTGTTTCCCAAAGTTTCGATATCTGTCCCTTCTATAACTGTCGTAACACTGAGTATCATGGTAGCACCAGGATTGTTGCACTAGAAGAAGTGCATACCCCTTTGAAAGTCTTCCTGTACGCTTTGGGAAACACTGCTCCAGGGTATAGGCTGTTGTTGGCGCGTCAGGTCCGAGAATCTAGACAACACTAGGGCAGTGTTTCCCAAAGTTTCGATATCTGTCCCTTCTATAACTGTCGTAACACTGAGTATCATGGTAGCACTAGGATTGTTGCACTAGAAGAAGTGCATACCCCTTTGAAAGTCTTCCTGTACGCTTTGGAAAACACTGCTCAGGGTATAGGCTATTGTTGGCGCGTCAGGCCCGAGAATCTAGACAATACTAGGGCAGTGTTTCCCAAAGTTTCGATATCTGTCCCTTCTATAACTGTCGTAACACTGAGTATCATGGTAGCACCAGGATTGTTGCACTAGAAGAAGTGCATACCCCTTTGAAAGTCTTCCTGTACGCTTTGGGAAACACTGCTCAGGGTATAGGCTGTTGTTAGCGCGTCAGGTCCGAGAATCTAGACAATACTAGGGCAGTGTTTCCCAAAGTTTCGATATCTGTCCCTTCTATAACTGTCGTAACACTGAGTATCATGGTAGCACCAGGATTGTTGCACTAGAAGAAGTGCGTACCCCTTTGAAAGTCTTCCTGTACGCTTTGGGAAACACTGCTCCAGGGTGTAGACTGTTGTTGACGCGTCAGGTCCGAATCATGCAAGATCGAGTTGCTTCAGATTCGTCTCTCAGCACATCCGCCGTTACTTCGCATGGTACTCGTATCGGTAGCATTACGTGGATACTTTCCGGCTGCGAGGCCAGACTCAGAAATGAGATTCGCCCGTGTCACATGCTGATTCCGTTTGACGTCGCTGTGCCCCTGCCACCCCTGCGCTCTTTGGAATCGCTTGTGCTCAAGAGGAACAACAATACCAGATAATAAGCTGGTCAGAATTTCTCAGAGTTCGTTAAAGTTCATCTAGAAACATTGCAAACTAATCCTAAATAATAACGCATAAAGATCCGCAGTCTAATAATAACCGGCGGGTAAACTTTACTTTACTCAAGATTAGTCCTGATAATAGTCAAGATAACTCCTGAACCATTGATCCTAGAGGTTCGAAACTTCGATCTACAGGTTCTTCGGGTACAAATCTACTAGATTGCATACCAAATACATCATAATACGTCCGGTAAAGTAAAGACCAGCCACAACTTAATCAGATTTGCTGTAACATCTCTACTTTTCGACTTGAGCCTGAGTTTCTCCGAGGAGCGCAACAGCGACTAGAGGAACCACCGGCTAACGACAAAGCTGGGGCTCGAGAGTACGTAAGATGGTAGCGAGAAATTGATAGAGAGGAGTCAGAAACGCGTGGCCTCGCAGCCGCGCGTGCGACAATGAACAAATGACGCGACACGAGCCGCATGGCTTGCCAGAGAAACACCGGTTAGCTCGCTTTATCATCGCAAGCACCGAAGCTTGTTTGGCAAGAAGCTTCGCCAGGAAGCCTCTCTGTGAGGACATGCGCGTTCAACTTGCCACCGTGCCAGCCAGACGATCCACATAGATCGTCTTGAGTCGCGTGATCGAAAGCTCGTTTCGACGAGCACACTCGAGCGAGTCGACGTCGCCTTCTTGCGATCGAGTTGCTCGTTTTCAGCGTGTGTCCAGAGAATGAGAGAGACAAATTCCGCGCCTTTCAAAGCCTGAAAGCCAGACCTACGTCAAGACCCGTTGTTCGCACGGGCGGCGTGGCACGTTCGAAGCTGAAGGCCCACGTTTGTGCTTGATTAGTTCGATCTGCCTCGCGTTGCATTCGTCGGGGTGGAAGGTTTCGTGTTCGGGTTCACTGTGTTTCGTGCCGGGACTTTCGACCGGGAAACAGACTTCCTTTTCAATATCACAAAACTCTCGAAGAGACTCTAAAACTTGAAGAATGTGGGAATCGTAGTGCTAAAGTGACAGGCAATCGGATTTCTCTTTCTCGCTTTTACTTTGGAAGACTGTTTCGTCGTCGAAAAGTCGGCTACGAACATGGAGCTCTACGTTTTTGTCGCAAGAGTACTAGTATCCATGCAAGTGTCATGCAAGGTGTTGCTGCACGGAGACGTAAACGTCGCGGACAGAGGAATATTCGGCTTCTGTTTTATTCTCGGTGCTAGATGAATTGGAACAATACGAAAATAGTTTTGTAGAGTTCGATTCGAAGTTATATTCTGGCTTGAATCTTCCTCTGTCACCGCTTCGAACACACTATACCGAAGGTGCTACAATCCATGCACTCAGAGTAGCTCCTTTCTACTTGTGAACACACTCCTGCTAAATACGTGATTGTAGAACTCGCTAACACTACTGTCGTACACCGACGCTCAGGCGCGCTGTCGAAAGATCTGCTTACAACCATGACTTTTTAGGTGTTGGACAATTTCCTTTTTTCATTGATTTTTTTAGAGGTGGGACAACATTATTATCTTCCACGATGTGGGCAAATTTAGTGAACCAAATTCGTAAAAAGAAGAATTGGATGAAATTTTGGGGATAGGTTCTTTTTTGGCTAAAATGATGATTGTTAGAAGGATTTTTGGCGACTCGAAAAAAATTTTTTTATCAGTTCAATGTTAGGATTAGGTTAAGTTAAGGGTTAAAAATTTTTTTTGACCCGGATTTGGAAGAATATAAATTGGTGAAGGGGCAGGGGGAAAAAGGAAATTTCTAAAATTCTTTCTAGACCCCCCGAGTAGGTACTCGTTCAAGAGGGCGTTTAACAGGCGTTAAACCCACAAAATAAAAAGTGGGGTTAAATAAGCCTCTTAAGCAAAATAAATACAAAAAGTTAGGGAAATTAGGGTTGTAACCTAAAAAAACTTTGCGAGCGGGAAAGCGAAGTCTAATAGCCTTCCGAATAGGTTATAAAATAATACGGTTTGAAAAATGGTATAAAATAGGGTTTAATTTGAAATTATGATTAGAATTTAGGCTGCGTGCGGTTATCGTAGGGACAAGCGACTAGATTTAAGAGCGTGGTACTTTGTTGAAATCGTTTGGACACAACTGAAAGGAAAAATATATATCCGGTCATGTTAGGTGGAAGGGGGGCGGAGAGTCTGGCCCGTCCACAATGAAAATTGCTGTTGCCATTAAAAAGTGTTTTTCAAAATTGTCCAATAATCACCGCGGTCGGTAATCTGTTAATTAATTGCAAGTATGTTTCTCGTGATCTTTCGAAGAGCACCTGGGCGAGTGAACTCGAAACGTAGAACACGAAAATGCTGTCGTCGGTGCTCGCTGATTGCCGTCGACGTCACTAATGGCGTTGATGTCGATACCGGACCGAAACCATGCGGTCTGCCCGTGGATTACCATAAGCCGAGTGGTGCCATTCCCGTTTTTCCCCCGTTTCGCTCTCTTGGAGTGCAATATGCGCACAACACCGGTGTCCCATTCGGATGGCGAATGATTGACCCTTAGCACTCGAATGGCGGCTCTGAGGCGCCACTAAAAATTGCGGTGCCATTATTCAAAAAAGTATCTGCTCAATCTCTAGACATTTAGGTATTGTATGAGACGTTATACCAATTTCATAAAATTTCAAAAATCACAGAGAATGGAAATACCCTAGCTCTAGGAAGGAATGTTTAATTTTCTCAGTCGAAGTAGCTCCGAGTGCAAAGGGTCAACGTTGACAAGACGGTTGCAGTGACGAAGAACAATGAACGGTATAGCAACACCGAGAGAAAGAGAGACTTCTACCGCAAGATACATCGAATAGTAAAAAGGCGAATAGCAAAAGGTTTCTTTGGAACTGGAATAAAAAATTTGTGCATAGACGTCGAATGTCGCTTCACCCTCAACTCGAGAATCGAAATTTCTGCCCCCTCGGAGACGTGTCTTAGGAATTAGCGCTAGCTCGTCGATGCTACGTTCGGTAAACGAGTATTTACAATGTTACGATGTTGATTATCACGGACCTAATGACTGTGCATAACCCTTGAGGCGAAAGACGAATCAACTTGTCGGCCATCTTGGGCGGGGCCACACTGTGGTGCGCTCTATAGGAGACTTTAAATACTAGTGTAGCGTCTGTAGCACGTGGTCGCGGTACGCCAGAACCATTTTGTGCCTGGTACACGTGTGGTAAAGTTGGTAAATCGTCGTGGTTTTGTGTATAAATGCCAGTGTGTGTTGTGAAAGTTTCTGTCCCATGCTAAAGATGTAGTACAGACGCTACAGTAGTATTTAAAGTCGCCTGTAGAGCGCGCCACAGTGTGGCCCCATGCAACATGGCCGCAGTCACCCATAAATCTACTTTACGCTCAGTCCTTAGGTCCGTGGTTGATATTAAATTTATCCTGGCCGATTCTAGCACTTTTAAAGCAGCAGATCGCCATCGTCAACGCTTACTGGCGCTTTCCGACAATACAAACGCACGGCGTATCAAATTTCTACTAGTTCTTCCAATGCTACCAGCGTTTTAAGGTTACGAAAATGGCACCCGAATGCCCGCCCAACAATCGACCTCTATGCATCGGAGCGTCTCTTTGTGTCCACACTCGGTTTATCCTTCGTCACTACGAAAAATTTCCACAAAATGCTTCGGCACTCTCAGTGCTGCCTGGCTAATGTCAGGCTTTAACACACAACTAAGGACTTTCCTAGGACTTGCAATGATCGAACAACATTCTGCGAGTGTTCATTATACCTATGCGCGTAGTTTCGTGTTCTATGATGGCTTGGAAACGTGGCGGAACTGGTACGGAACGAGGTGGTCAAGCGGGTGAGAACTCTACTGACGAGACATTCAGATCAGTGTGATGCTTGGTCTAGGTATCCAGGGTACACCTCTATCCAATAAAGCTACGGCCAAAGTGATCACGGAGATGCATTACGAGATTCGGAAAAGGTTGCTCCGGAGATGCCATGAATGCAAGTAATGGACGAATCAAAAAGAATGTCGTGAAAACTGGAGATCACGGTTTTGGACGTGCATTGAGGATACACGTGTTCGCGCGTCTCAGCTGAAGGCTGCTTTATTTTTAATGGCACAAAAAAGATATCTATGGCTCCCTTGGGTGCGCCACTGACACGTGTACACGTGTGTTTTCAATACACGTGGAATGGGAATCCCCAGCTAAAACCATGCAGAATCACTTTGCCAAAAGAAACTCGTGGTGGCAGAACTTCCTAACGGTTCAAGCTTGATTGACACAGCTTCCGCTACGAATTTTGAGTCGAACTCGCGACAAGATTTCATCAGAATCGCGTTCATCAGCGAAAGGGATTTGTTTAGCTTAGCCCCTAGCAGTTCGTTGACACCGCGAGGGGCTAACCCGTGCTGCTAGCTTCGTGCAAGACAGATGAGAGTCCGAGGAACGAGCATCGCATCGTGGGTGCATGTTCTGACAGGGACAAACTGAAATTCTTCTCCAGTGCACGTAATCACGAACTGATTGCAGCAATGCCGAACGGTGTTCTCCCAGGTGGCGACCAACACAAAAGGTAAAATCGTGAGAGTGATCGAGAGTCGGATGATTTGTCTACACAGAACACGGCCGGGATCTCTTGCTAGGTTCTATGCCTGAGAATGAGAGAAATAGAGAGACAGAGAGAGAGAGAGAGAGAGAGAGTAAGAATTTGTGTGTCGGAACGAGCGATGCGCAAAGTGCGAGCTCTTCGAAGGAGAAGAAGACATTCTTATCTTCTTTTAAACCCTTGCCGTATCGTTTTCTTTGCAGTTACAGCGACTAACAAAGATTAAAAGAAATATTTTGTTTATTTTCAATTCTTTTCAAGTGAAATGAAAAAGCGCGTTCATATTTACTAGGCGTGACTCGCTAAAATACGGCAAGGGGTTAAGCTGAACCCCTTTCTAGTCGGGTTTATTTCGTTGGGGGTTCTCCTTCTCTTCGAAGTTCGCGGCAGTTTGCCTCTAACGTTCTATTGTCGTAGAAAGAAAGTACAGTTTCCTTTCGCTATAAGTCGTATTCGACTTGACCGAGGCTTTGCTTTGTTCTTCGACGATTGGTCGAGAGAATCACTTTGTTCCCGAGTAAGTCTAGAGATGAAGTTGTCGACCGAGCAGCAACGTCTCTCGTTGGAAAAGGTGGAACCCTTTCGAAAGAAGAAGATTTTGTGTCGTTGCGAAGAGAACATCGTCGCCTTATACCGAAAGGAAACTGTAGCTTGTTTGATTCGAGTTGAAAGTGCATCCGAGTGCTGGGAGATCGCTCTTCCCGACGAGGAGTTTTCGTGTCGCCGACTAGAAACTAAACGTCTATGTGGATATGATCGGAACCACTGCGGGTGAATCGAGAGTAAATCAGTGTTATACAACGTGACCATTGCAACGTTCTACAAAGCAAGCTGGGACCCCTAAGATGGCCGAGCGTAGTACAAGGATGGTCGACAGGATCATCAGGAGTACGGGATTCGAACACGAGGTCGGGGAGACACGATTGCACATATCCTCCTCACAGAAGCACATGTGACCAGTGCCGGTTCTTTCCATCATGCACACGTGGTCCACCATGAACAAATTTATTTGTAGCTGCGAAGTGCAGGTCCGTCTCACACTTTCGTACGCTGCGAACAGAAAAGAAACCATCTTGAAAAGTCTGGATTACAAAATGGGAATTATACACAGCACCAAACTTTGTAGCCTAACATCGAACGTCTTCGCATTAGGCTAGGTAGTTTGCAGCCAAAGTTCCATGCCAAATTGAGGACAGGGTCTGCCCTTGTTATAGAGGGCAGGTTGGTCGCACTTACAAGGAGAGGGAATTTAGATTTCTAAATTATATAATGTTAAGTTGTGTGACAATAACGATTTTGCCCAATCGTTATTATCATTATTTTAAGACTTGTAAATATTCAAATTATTGAAAATGCACACAACTTAACATTATATAATTTAGAAATCTAAATAGAATTTTCGATTTTCCCGCCTACATTGTTAGTGCGACCGACCTGCCCTCTATGACGAGGCCAAGGCAGGCCAAAATTTGGTCTAAATTTAATTTAATTAGAAATGCACATCGTTCAAGAAATATTCTAATATCAACAATCAAAAGAAATTGTGCAACTCCTCTCTACCGTACACTTCATTTATAATTGTAGATAAGATTAATTTCTCACAGAAAAATGATTAACTGCTTCATAAACAATATGAAGAACATCAACTATTTAACTATAGTCTTTCTATTACGAAGTTTTCTTACATTTAATCTATTCGAGGTATCGAATCCCTTGTACTATAGCTCAGCCTCTAATGTTCTTAAGGATTATAGTACGAGCTGTCTTTTGATGTCTTCTTTATCTAATCATCAGTTACTAGACTTTTGCCGAGTTTCATAGAATGCTTCAAGCTATTTGCAGACATTAATTTAATTTTTGTAAATGGAAGGACGTGCTAATTTTTTTATCTTATCATACTCAGCAACGTTTTCTCCTTCATTTTCATAATTTAAGTATTGGTAAGAGAATGAAAATTTCTCGAGGGAATGCGACATTTATTATTTATTATTCTGCAATTTATTTCGTCCTTTTAGTAAAGGACGATTAATTAGTAAATTAGGATTAGTATTCTAATAAATACGGAGTAATATCGGTCATAAAAATTTATTTCGTCCTTTACTAATCCTAATAGTGTCTCCGAACGATCACTGTCAGTGCAGAACACGGCAGTTTGACAGTAAACGCGCAGTAAACATCGAAATTGAAGAATTGCTTCGGACACTCACGTGACTTCGCGTTGCGAACCATTTTCACGCAGCATCCATTGCAGGTCATCAGGGGCGGTTGGTCCCTCGGGAGCGCGGTGTAATTGAAAGGATCCTTGCATCTCAGGTCCGTCCACGAATCGCATTCGTAGCAGTAAACCGAGCGAGCTGTAAAACACCGTCACAATGAAGCCAAACCATTTCTCGCCACACCAACTTCGGATAGAGAAGAGACAAGAGGCAAACTGTTTTCGAAAAATGCCGGAAACACTTCGATACGCGTCGCAAATCATTTTATACTTAACCCTTAGCATACTATGGGGGGTCGCTCAGGAATCCCAACTCATTGTTCTATTGTTATGAATTTCTAGAAGTAAAAACACAGATTTTTAAAAGAATTCTCACATGCTTTCTGGGGAAACAAATCAAAAGCATATCTGATGAATAAGCCAGCGGTTTTTATACGTTTATGACAGAAATGAGCAGGTGTAATTTAAAACGTAAAACACATTCGACAAATTTAACAATATTTACACATCATTTTCAAGGTTAGGACAAAATGATCCTGGTTGACAGAAACGTCTGGATTTCGGAATTAAAATTGCTTCGAGTGCGAAGGGTTGAAATCTTCGTCGAGTATGCTAAGGGTTAAGCGAATCTTCTTCACATTAACTGACAAATAGAACCGCAAGCATTTATGTATAATCTTTGACTGTTATCGTTGGAAGTAAAGAAGAAAAGATATCGAAAAATTCGCGAATACAATAATGAATAACGACAGATTTGACTCTGAAGACGTAAGCCCTGCTGTCTAGTGTTGACGTACAACGTTGACAACAAGGACACTGAAGAGGAGAAGCTGGTTTTTTGATCACTCACTCTGGCACTCTGCGCGACAGACGGTGGCAACCGCGAGTACAATTGCCGCTGAAACGAAACATCGGTGATTATTTTAGACGATGGCAAACAGAGATCGGTAACTGCGAACAGCTACGAAACGATAATTCTGAACAACATAAAACGGGTGCACAACGCTAGGACTACCACTATTGTTCCTACTGCTACGGTCTTTGCTATCGTCGTGAGTTTACTTCATTGGTATTGAATTTAATAATAAATCGATTATAAATGGATTTAGTTAGTCTTATAATTCCGAATTATTTTACACGATTTATGGCTAATTTAAAATGATTTAAGGATTTCCAATGTTCTCGACAGATATTCTTTGATCGAAGCTTCTTTTCTGAATTAAGGAATCCATCTTGTGATTTGATATCAATTAAAATGTCTACATACAGTGTTATAATCAGAGAATTTTCGAAGCTCCTCGATAATCGATATTCCCCAGGCAAATAACCATTTTATGCTATTTTCATACCTTCCAGCACGCAGCGTATCTTTGTTGTGGCATGTGTGGGAAATATTGTTGTTAATAAGAAAATGACAAGTCGATAGTTTCGAGCTTTATCTGTGTTAGCAATTTTAGAAACTTGTTCGTACGTACCTCGTACACAGCGTGCCTAATAACGTAATCGATTCTTAGGGGGAACTATACATGTACACAAGCAGTCTACGAGTATGCACGCATTATGCGGTGGAGAAAGGTCGTTCGAAATCAATTTTTTCAAACCTATATCATTGTTTTATTGGAATTAAGATTGTAATAGTGATTGTCATTGTTTTACAAAAATTATAAGACCGAATTTATTTAGATGTTTCGCAATTTTTATAATAATTCGTGCTCGAATAAAGAAATTTATTGAATAATTCCTAATGGAAGCAGCTCTATAATTTCAATAGTTGAAAAATACATTTTTTGAAACAAATAATTTGACCGGTCACGGCACGGTTAGTGTTAAAAACGAAATTTCTGTATTATAACACATTAACAATTCACATATTGGAAATCTGTTCACACTTCACCTATTGGAAGTCTATTAATAGGATTTTAATGGTTGTGGCATATTAAAATGCAGCTTAAAAATCTCCTCTTGAATAATTCTTTTACAAGAAATGGTTCAAGTATTTTAGTAGACAGATGAAAATTTACAAAAAAAATCCTGCTTCAAAAATGTGCAATATATCTTTGACTGATGAATCGTAGATTTTTTAAAAATATTGCTAATCGTTAAATGATTGAAACATATTATAAATATATAGATTTCTTATTCCTTGGTAATCTCACTATACGTGACAACTAAATTTTTCTTTAAGACGAATTTAAGAAATTATCACTTTTCATTAAATGTATAATTTAACAAACGAAATCGATTTTAGGTTACCTTTCATCTTTCACTGTTTTGTTATAAGTAGACTGCGGATTTTTATACATTTATGGGTTCTAAAAATGGTCAAAAAATGCTCAAGTATAAAATTCCACAGAATTTACTACGGTTTTTATTTATCCCAGAATTACAAAGATTATTATCACCGAAAATAAGATTGTACGTGATCCCATTTTCTTAAAATTTGCCTAGAAACATTGAAAATTGCATAAACATCCGCAGTCTAGTTATAAGGTATTGTTGCTTTCCTGTCGTTCATAGTTTAGTGCGATTAGGAGACTAACAGAAGAGAGAACCTACTTTAGAATGTATTAACTGAGGAACATTTTACTTCCCAAATATTATTCTGCCACATTTAAAAACAATGTATACATAGCCTATACATACACCACTACCGCTGCTGCATGTATCACGAATTACACGAAGACACACTCGGCATCATCTTTTGGCAATGTTTCCATTAGAATTTAACGTGTGACGAAACGCAATACTATTTATATTCTGTATAATTTTATATATATATCGCATGCAGACACGGAGACACGGAAATTCGATGCTCTAATAAATGTCAGTGTATAAACAACTTCACAAGAAGTGTAGAAAATTAAATTCAAATTTTTGAATGCATATAGAAACTCTAAATCTCGCGAAATATTTTACAAAAATCGAAAAGAAAGAAATCGAAATCTTTCCAACATACAAAACGTATTAAAAATTGCTAATTACTACAGATTTCTTTTTCTTTTAGAATTTTACATGTTCTACGAGCATAATCCGAAATCTAAATGGTAAATTACACTGCAACGAACTATAATAATGTATCATCGCTTAAGCCCGTGCTAATAAGTTTTCTATAGTTGTGCTCGTATGTGGGTTCAATGTGTTTGGGGGGGGGGGGACTCCTTCAAAAATACCATAGATCAAATACGAATAATGAGAATAGTCACTCGAAAAATATTTCTTTAGAGATCACTGTTCTCGTAACTCACCCACTATAAAATAATTCGTCTCCATGTTGTCCCTGGCGATTTCTTCTCACTTTTTTTTATCCAGTGTCATGACGCGCGACGAAATCACCCTTGAAGCAAGAACGCTCACCGGATGCGAGTCACGCAGTTGCATTCGTTCGCCACGCGATCAACTGCAATCAAAATTAGAAAACTATTTGTGACAACCGTACTCTGCTTCAACTGAAACACTTTCAACGTGATTAGACTATATACCATTGGTTTCGCAACTTGAACTTCACCCTATTGAAAGTCAATTTCACCTTCTTGCAATTAAATTTCACCATTTCCTAAATCAATTTCACCCTTTTGCTAATTAATTGTCAAATCTAAAAGGGTGAAGCTGATTTGCAAAAGGGTGTGTATTTGAAGTGCAAAAGCTTTGCGAATATTTGTTGCTTTTCAAGTTTGTAGAGAGTTCTTTACATTAACAACATAAATTCGGGATACAGAGAGTTAAGGAATGACCTCGTTTCATTTTATTGTTTCATCGCCGTCTATACTCCGTGGCCATTAATTTTACCCGTCGTCCCCTACATTGATACATACATAGAATTGTAGAAACAGCGAGTGGGGACATGCGGCATTTTGTTGGCTCACAATCAGCTGTTTCCCGCAGTATTACTAATTCCAAGAATGATCCCGCGAAGACCAATATACCTGCCAATTCGATTATTGATACGAGTTATGGCGAATCAATCAATTAATTGATCTCAATTGACATCAATTGACACTGAATAATGTTGTACAGTAGGGAGCATAACTGATTCCGCACACTTTAAAACAGAATCACTTTTATATGAATGGACCAAACAATTTCAATTTCTCTGTAAGGCTAGAATTAGTTTAGTAAACGAAATTTTTAGCTGGGCCAATAACGAAGATTTAAAAGATGTGCCTGGTCAACTGGTATAAATTATATACGCTCCGAAAATTTCATTGAAATTGGTTAAATGGTTTAGGAGTTATAAACGATCAAAACGCTAAAAATTACCACTTTTGATCGTTTGTAACTCGTAAACCAATTAAGAAATTTCCATGAAATTTTCGCAGCGGATATAATTTATACGAGTGGACAATTTTCGTCGTTGACCCAGCTAAAAAGTTGTGAAAATCAATTTTTACTATTGTTTTCCACAATGCCGTCCAAATGCATTTTTTCAACATATTTTTTACTCATCGTTTACTAAGCTAATTCTTCTAGCCTTACAGAAAAAATTGAAGTCGTTCGGCCAATTCATAAAACGGTTGTTTTGATTGAAAGTGTGTGGAATCAGTTATGCTCCTTGCTGTATATTTAGACAATAATTAAAGCAGTTGACAAAAAGAAAATTACCCTCAATATTCTGTAAAATTTTATAAAATTATTTGTAAAATATATTTTGTAAAATTCGTAACAAAAATACGGTCTACAAAGACTTAAGAGAAGACAAGTATTTCTCCAGTAAGAAAATGTCCCCATTTCGTATAACACAGGTTGTACCGCACTATACATACTACAGCTGAAGAGGAATGGATACTTGAAGTAACGTCTGTTATTCTATGCAACATCGACCTGGCAAGCGAAATATGTTGTTTGCCCACAAGCTGAAGTATCAGACGGTGAAGGCGACACGCTGAGCACTCAATCTTTTAACACCCTACACGTGCTTATTTACATTATTATTCTCAAAATACCACGCGCATTTTGAATGTTACCTAATCTTTTCGATTTGTGGGAAAATATCTCCGATATTTTAATCATTAAACATTTCTTCCTAGCTAGAATATTTCCATTCCCTATGATTATTCAAACTTTGTGGATATGAAATTCTTATAATACCTCATAAAATACTTAAACGTTTAGTAATTGGTTAGATATTTATCTAATAATGTAAACGATATTGTGAATAATGGTACAGCAATATTTTGGTGGCGCCTCAGAGTCACCATTCGAGTGCTGAGGGTTAAAAACTTAAAATAAAAACAAGAATTCGGTGCAACTAAAAATAGTAAAAAGATTAAAAGAATTGAAGAATACGAATACACAGGGTGGAGTCCATTTATCTTGAGACAGTCAATTATTACGGAAACCAGCAGGAATATGAAAAAATGTTTCATACAAAATATTCTTCGTATGAAAGAGCACATTTAATGGTTCTATGCACATTCTTCCAAAATGGCCCTTTAAGGGTCAGATGAAGGGCAACGTCATTTTTTCAAATGGAAACCCATATTCTTATTCTACATCGAAAAATAATAATATGAACGGGACTGCGGTATATGTAAATGGTTAAAGGGGATTCGCATTTGCACACCTCGACAGGGTTTCATATCCGATTCTCTCTGAAGAGTGTTCGTACCGAGACTTGTCCGGATTCTGTAGAGATTGATCTGTTTATCCATGCAAATATTATGAACCGACATGCAACGCGTATTTCAATGTAACGCGTTCGTGACTGAATACTGTCGCGCGTAAACCGGAGCGGAATTCGCGTGTATTGGAGCAAGCGATTGTTACACGGAAAGTATTATCGCGCGAAACAAGGAATAAAATAAATTGTTCTTTCCCCATCTTGAAATATAGACCACAAGGGAAAATGTTCTGGGTATAAGCTGTCCCCGGAGCTTTCGTTGGAAATACACTCAGCTTATCGAGTACATAAATAAGGGAGCTTAACAGGTTCATCGCTAACAAAGCATCTTTGTTCGAATTTGTATAATTACACTGCGAACGAGTCGTTTCTTCTCAGAAAATTCAACGTGATAATAGCATTAAAACCTGTATATTCCTGCTAAAAGGTTTGGAATGAAAAGGAGGTCGGAGGCTTTCAAAATGATCCGAAATGATTTTAAAAATGGTTTTGCAAAATGATTTTGAAACGACTTCAATTTCTCTATAAGGCTAGAAGAATTATATGTTAGTAATAGTAATAGTAAATAGTAAAAATTGATTTTCCAAATAACGAAAGTTTAACAGACGTATTTGATCAAGTCATATAAATTATATACGCTCCGAAAATTTCATTGAAATCGGTTAATTGGTTCACGAGTTATAAACGATCAAAATTGGTGAAATGTCGAAAATCTTGCAAAACTGCAATTTTTACCACTTTAAATCGTTTATAACTCGTGAACCAATTAACCGATTTGAATCAAATTTTCGTATATAATTGATACGATTATGCGCCCTCATACAGGCCCACGACCGTGTCTTTGACGCGTGCATGTGTCTGTATGTTTGGTATTCTGTGATTGGGTGTTATGCGGTCTTATCCTCCAAACCCCGCCATATGGGGTGTCAAGGGAAAGAGGGAGAAAAAATAAGAAATTTGAGCACAAACAATACATAGGTTAGTAATCAAAAAGTTTAAAGTGCGTTGTGGACCCCCCGAGTAGGTACTCTATCGAGAGGTAACCGCTAGAGGAACAAGAATAGCGAATAAAAAATATAGGTTAATTATTAAAAATTTTAGATTGCGATTTAGACCCCTCGAGTGGGTATTCGTTTGAAATGATATCACTAGGGGAACGTATCAAAGTAATAATATAGATAGGTTATTTATAGAGTTAGTGAATTTTTATGTAAGACGTGAGAGAGAGAGAGTTTAAAAACGAAAGAGGTTTGTTACAATAAAAGGAAACAATACCCAAAGGGTGTTGTGCGGTCTTATCCTCCAAACCCCGCCATATGGGGTGTCAAGGGAAAGAGGGAGAAAAAATAAGAAATTTGAGCACAAACAATACATAGGTTAGTAATCAAAAAGTTTAAAGTGCGTTGTGGACCCCCCGAGTAGGTACTCTATCGAGAGGTAACCGCTAGAGGAACAAGAATAGCGAATAAAAAATATAGGTTAATTATTAAAAATTTTAGATTGCGATTTAGACCCCTCGAGTGGGTATTCGTTTGAAATGATATCACTAGGGGAACGTATCAAAGTAATAATATAGATAAGTTATTTATAGAGTTAGTGAATTTTTATGTAAGACGTGAGAGAGAGAGAGAGAGTTTAAAAACGAAAGAGGTTTGTTACAATAAAAGGAAACAATACCCAAAGGGTGTTATGCGGTCTCTTCTGGTCTCTTCTATCTGGATGCCGCGGTTCGGGCGTGCTCGTGTCTCGCGGCGCGGTAATTTCTGCGAATCGCAAACTTCAAACACAACTGGCATAGGTAAAAAATTGTCGCACCGAGTTCACGGGGTACTCAATCGAATCGGCAGAATCTCTGCTTCAATCTGACTTTCGGATCATGGAATTCCGATCATTTCTCGCCGAGATATAGCCAGTTAACGGAAAAATGGAAATTGTGCAGATTTCAAGCATATTTTCAAAAACACCTGGTATATCGAAATGTTAATGAAATTGAAAAGGCAAAAGAAGTGCCTTGAAGAGAAAGAAACGCTCTTTCTATTGCGTCTTTGGACAAGATTCTACGATAATTTTTTCGCTTTCTGGAGCCAGTTAAAGCTGATAAGCCCATATTTACTTCAATGTTGAATAACTCGAATACAAAAAAATCGCACAATAATCAACAACCACGCATTTTACACAGGAAAGATAGCCCTTCCAAATGATATTAACGCGATTTATCAAAAAAAATTTGTTCCTCCCGGTGTGATGTTACAAAGTTGCACAAAATTTTTGTTAATCGTCCATGTTGTCTTTATCTAGCTATAACTTTGTAAAAAAGCGACATAGCAACAATTTGAAACAGAGCATCCAAAAACTATAGGTTTCACAGCAATTCTGGCCGGAGTTATGATCGTGTAAACTAGTAGCAATTTAAATTCTGTTGAGGAGCGTATTATTACTGTTTTAAATGACCTAATTTTTCTCGTAAACGCATAAAATCCGCGGTCTAATTATGTACAAGCGAAAGAAGCACGAAGACGATGATGAAAAACTGAATAATCGCCATACCTATTGAGATAGAGGAAGGAGTTCTTGGCCCTCGTGGCGTGGAGGAAGATTCTTCAGCGAGATATAAAAGTCACCGGCTGTTGAAGGAAATGCGTCGTGATTTAGATCGTCTGTGCTCGACGACGCTCTGCTACGACGAACGACAACTGTTCCGGTGTGAGCCGTTTTCACTGTCGTAACGTAGCGATTTCATGTTCCTGCGAGGCACGTCGTGCATCGGATAGTACCGCGGCCTCTTCTCGTTCTTACGTCATCGTTTGCGACGGAGCAGCCTGACGATCCTGGAAGAATTTCAAGCGCAAAAATTCGGCGGAAGTCTCTGACGGATTCCTTTCAACCCTCGAACTCTGCATCGTCTGATAGAACTCAAACGATGATCTAGTCTGACTGAATTTCTCAATACAGTTTCTGCACGTGTATTTAGTGTATAGCATTCAGTCGAAATTAAAACTAATTATGTGTAAATTATTCTTGATAATGTAGCCATGCAGTTTTTGATACGCGAATAAAATTTAATGTATCGGGTTGGGGCAAATAAGTTCGTTCGGTTTTTTGTGATTTATTCCAATGTAAAAAACCGAGCGAACTTATTTGCCAACCCAATAATACCATTGAGTATAGCATGCCCCAAACTTAGGCTATATTGCGGGGCTTGTTGTACACTAAAAATGTTAATGTAAATGTTGGTCAAAACACGACTAATAAACGTTTCATAAGAAATGAATATCTACGCAGTTATATTATTCACATTATAGTGGGTCACCATTTATTTATGGCACCGAAATAACATGTTACTGCGTGAGAAAAAAAATCTAATCTATGTAAACGAGATAGACACGACCTTGTGCTTCAATGGCGAGAGCATTGCTATTCATTTCACGGATATTTGTTATTAATAACTCTGTAACGAAGTGTCCCCTTTTCTTCTCGTTTGAAAATTTCAATCAGAATATAACTTTTATATGAATGGACGTCAAACGACTTCAATTTCTTCAATTTCATCTAATAAATAAGTTGGAAAAATGCATTTGGTCAATAATGAAAATTGAATTTTACAATTTTATTAAATGGCACAATAACGAAAATTTAAAAAATGTGTTTTGTCAACTGGTATAAATGATATACGCTCTGAAAATTTCATTGTAATTGGTTAATTCGTTTACGAGTTATAAACGATCAAAAATAGTAAAACTTGCCACTTTATGGTGCACTAAAAATTACCAATTTTGATCGTTTGTAACTCGTAAACCAATTGAGCAATTTCAATGAAATTTTCGCAGCGGATACAATTTATACAAGTGGACAATTTTCGTTATTGACCTAGCTAAAAAGTCGTAACAATCAATTTTTACTATTGTTTTCCACAATTCCGTCCAAATGCATTTTTTCAACATACTTTTTACGCTCATCATGTACTAAACTAATTCTTCTAGCCTTACAGAAAAATTGAAGTCGTTTGGTCCATTCATAAAATGGTTGTTTTGATTGAAAGTGTGTGGAATTAGTTATGCTCGTTACTGTATACCTAAAACAAGTGAAATTAATTGTACACACAGGGAATTCCATTCAAAGTGGACCATGCAATTATCAAATGAAATTATATGTTGGTGTCCTAGAATCTTTTCATACATATGTATATCCGATACATTTTGTACCCAGTACAGTTAGCGTTAAGTATTTAGTAATTGGTTAGATCCCAACATATTTAATAATGTGAACAATATTTTGAATAATGCCACGATAATTCGAGTGCTAAGGGTTAAAACAGAGGAAGACAAAAAAGAGGAAGTGCACAGTTAAAGCGTCTTTAAGCTGCGCATGATGTGAATGATGATGCGCGACACGTTGCGTGAAAATGATACGATTGTAATTAGGCTGCCCGCGCCGAGCTACTTGAAACAAGCAGCGTAGATAGGCCTTTATTAAAAAAAAATTTAAGTTGACCTTCATATGTCTTTTACGCGTCTATCTGTAAAAAAAAGAAATACACTAAATAATGTATCCCTTCAGACCACGGAACTTTTCTATACAAAACTTTTTCGTGCAACGCATACTTTGGAAATTATTATAGGTGTGCAAGTTGCGTGGATCACCCTGTATATAATCAGCGCCAAAATTTCTAATAAGAAAAAAATGCTGCACCGGAGGTCCACGATTTAAGAAGATAAAATGTTTCTTGGCATCGACTGACGACAGGTTACTATTGATTGAGATTTACAATCCACTCCATTATTTACAACCGAGTTAACTCGATTGGTTTGCCTAAAGAAATCGGGTGGTGGAGCACGTGGAGGCTCCAGTGCTTCCGCAAAACTCAATTTAACGAATGGCCTTAAATCATCACAGGTGATTGATCGGCGGGGTCAATATGTGCGGCGATCGAGACGGCTCGCCATCTCGCATGTAAATGTTTACGTATGTGAGATGCATAATGGAAAGCTAAAGCCACCACTAGAAAGCATCACAAAAATCTTACAGAAAGTCGTGTAATCGCTACAAAAAAATATATAAAACCAGTAAAGACAAACCGTGTCCAAAGAAACAACAAATCTCCGTTTCAATAATATTTTTTATCGACACAGGGTGCTATGTTATCACCGAGCACAACAATAACCAAAATTCGGACACCTGTTGCTCTAGAAAATTGTCCAACGTGACTTGTTCAGCTTGAAAATTACCATACACCGAGTAAATTGTCAACGCTTATTTAATAAAGAAACTGTGTGAGATTCGTTTGTGCGACGACGCAAGACGAACCGTGTGTCGGTGCGTTCTCTGACAAAGTACAGTGGTCGAAGATCTGGCCACGTGAACAATCGTTTCGCGCTCCTCGCTGGTATTAATACAATTTGAAAAATTTAAGATTTAGATTAACAAGTCAAGTTGGATTTTTGTAGGGCTTCGACAGCTTCGCGACGAGAGTGCTGCGAGTCTGTCGAGCACGCATGCCTCTCCTGGAGTGAATTAAACTGCGAGCGATGATGGGAAGAGGCCCGTGTAGACCCCATAAACATTGAAACATCACTAGGTTTATGCACAATCCGAGTAGTCGAGCGCAGACTATGTTTCTGCGGGTCTAAACGGGATCCCTAGGTAGCAAGAAGCGTCACGAGAATTGGTGTAGCAGTCCGAAGGAAGATTCGAAATACCTTCAATACGTACACAGTTCATAGCGGAAGGATTCTGGACACCAGGGGTGTTGAAACCAGAACTGAACGAGGAAAAAGGGAGCAGCGTTCGGGGTGCAACCACTTTGGCGATTCGTTCTCTCTCTGTCTCTTACGGATCTCTCGATCACTGCACCACCAGCATGGCGACGGACGAGCCCACGACAGGGTACGACGACACGATGCGTTACTCGCAGGTGCAGTGATTGCGACTACGCTAGCGTAGTTCGAGCGTCGGGGGAGAGAGTCGCGCGGCGCAGTCCGCGGAGCGCCACCCGAGCCGCCGCGCAATCGGATAGAGGAGGACTGCGGATCCAGGTCGATCAATATGACGGGTCAGCAGTCGTTGCCTCGTGCTCGCGTTGCCGCAACCACGCTGATACAGTTCAGCAGAGACACGACGAACCCAACTACGCCACGTTTGCGCCGTACACAACACGCCAACGGAGCGTACGCTTTTTCCTACGACGCACGTGTTCCACGCAGACACACACCTACCCTCTCTGTTTTCTTTCTTTCACACGAGGATACACTATACTGTTACGTCTTAGAGAATACTAAAGTCGTTCTTGCAGGGGGAGTTATTATTCTTCTTTTTGTTGAGCACTCTGTGCGTCGCTGCTTGCGAGAACATTCTCTTCAAATCCAACTTCAACTCCAATTTCAACTTCAATTTAAATTTTTTAACATCGACTTGAATTTCAACGTCAACTTCAACTTCGGGTCTCCAATTTCAACGTTTGTAATTGAATATCAACTTCGATTTTAACTTCAACTCCAATTTCAACTGCAATTTCAATTTTTCAATACCAACTTGAATTTGAACATCAAATTCAACTTTGACTATTCAATTTCAACTCTTGTATTTGAATATCAACTTTGAAATTGAAGTTGAAATGGGACAGTTAAAATTGAAGTTCAAATTAAAGTTAAAATGAAAAAAATTGAAGGTGAAAATGAAGTTGCAGAGTTGATATTGAAATTGGCGTTGAAATTGAAAAATTGAAATTGAGAATAGTTGAAATTGAAAAATTGAAATTGAAAAATTGAAATTGAAGGGTTGATATTGAAATTGACGTTGAAATTGGAGTTGAAATGGGAGAGTTGAAATTGAAGTTGAAATGGAAAAATTGATGTTGAAATTGAAATTGAAGAATTGAAATTAACGAATTTAAATTGAATAATTGAAGTTGAAATAGAAAAAGTGAAGTTGAAATGGAAAAATTGATGTTGAAAATGAAGTTGTCGTTAATGTGTGAACATTTCGAAGAATTACGAAGCCGGATAAGAGTAACTATATCATTTTTCTTCTACTTGACGAGTATATCTCGTCGGTGGTAGAACTTTTAGCGATGTGGTATTTCAGATCACTGTAAGTTCCATGTTATCCCCGCGCTTTAATAGTATCTCGTCGGTGCTGGCAGTCTTTAACCCTTCGCACTCGAATGGTAACTCTGAGGCGCCAGTAAACATTCCCACACCATTATTCAAAACAGTTTTATAATTATTAAATTCGTCTGTATTCTATAAATTGTGAAAAGCTGAACTGTTATACGAGAAAACAAGTTCGATTTGATATGTGCACAATGTAAAAAATATTAATTAGTACAATAAAACTGGTCTGGGTTGAAAGAACTGTCTTGATTTCCGAATTAAAATTGCTTCGAGTGCAAAGGGTTTTAATAGTATCTCGTCTACGCCTGTGATTTTACTTATCTTCTGTCTGCGATAACGTTCAGATAATTCGTGTAGCACATCGATGGCGCCACCATTCGCTTTCGCTCATCATTACGGACAGACTACCTACACTCAGCAACCCAATATGTCAGTGTGTGGTTTATACACACAGCATCTCAATCACTTAATCTAGCAACGTCTACTCTCAGAGAACAATGGAGAAAAATTAATCAGAGACTTGAAACGATGTACAGTAAAGTCGCGTTTACTGTCCACCGTGTTTTGCACGGACAGTGATCGCATACAGACATTATTTTCGGACGTACTGTAATTTTTCGACAGTAATCGAGACAAGAACTGTCGAAACAAGAGACGGGTGGAAACGAGTCGCCGCGTGACAGGAGTTTCATTTACGGTGGAGGAGTCGAGCTGCTTCGTATCTAGAGGCCCACGGGGATGCTTCAGCCAGAATGCTTACTAGCTGCCGCTAAATTAGCGCCGGAATTAATCTCCATCCGCTTTCGCATTCTACCCAATTCTCGTGTTCTCTCGACCGGCGTCTCGACGAATACTGTAATTTACACCTTCACCCGCTTCCGCGGTCATATTGCAAAAAACATTAGAAACTCTCTGTTGTGATAATTCCCGCCACCATTACTGCGAGCAAATTGCTTCTGGAACTTCCGAAAATCTTTTACGATAAACGCGAGAGCCACTTTCAAGCTGTTTTTAGACAGAGACTGAAATAATTGAGGGGGGATGGACAGCTACGGTATTTTATTGATAATTGTCCACAACACGGGTCTGCTCAGGGACAATTATCGGCCAGGGATACTATTCTTTGACTTTCGTCGAAAACTTTGACCATGACCAAAATATTCGTGGCATTTTTCGAATGAAAATTAGGTTTACCAAATATGGAATTGGTGGAACATTAATGCAATTATAATATTATGGTATACAGTGCAGTGTTTCTTACGACCCTAATTAGTAGACTGCGGATCTTGATGTAATTATGGCTTTTGAAAATTTTCAAAAAATGCTAGGATATAAAATACGACAGAATTTACTACGATTTTAATTTATTCCAGATTTAAAAAGGTTGCTGCCGCAGAAAATAAGATTTTAATTGATTCGAGTCTCTTAATATTCGTCTACGAAAATTGCAAATTGCATAAACATCCGCGGTCTACTAATTAGTGATTATTATCGGGAAATCAAGTCCCAAAGTTTCACAAGGAAAGAACTAAAAATATGTATTAGCGAGTTTATTGTCTGGGTCGTTTTTTTAACAAAGAACAATAGCATCATTCTTCTCAACCAGTATTTATGAACAGTTAACCTGTCTAAAACTGTTTCTTAGTTAAAGCGAGAAATTCCTGAAAAACATAGCGCAAAGAATTCGATGAAGGAAAGGTCACGAAGAGTTCGACAACCTTAAGTCATTGCAGCTTGCAAGTTTTCGCGTGCTGCAAGCACAACTCCGTGTCAAGGGTGAATGACGGACCAGACGACTGTAAATCTGGGATTATCCTGGTGACTTAACGTCAAGCGAGTGCATCATCATGGGAGATTTTTTAACTTACAAGACTGCAGTTCCCTTTTCCTTCTCGGTATATTGATCGGCACAAAATCGAGAACATTGAGAAGCACATGTCAATTAAATTTCGTATTTATTCGTTGTTGGTTTCAGTTAATTTTGCAGAAATTGTTAAACTTACGTTTTACTTTTTTCTTAGAATTTTTAAACCTCGATTATTGCAATCATGGTTCGTAATATCACACTGTAGGTTGCATGGGAGAATGCAACGGAAGAATATAAGAACAACGTTGTATTACAACTTGCTAAAATGATTAAGAAATCAATATTTGTTCAACAGCAATTTCTCACAATTACAGTAAGGAGCGAAACTGAACCAATAACCACAAGTTTTGTATAAATCATTATTTATTGCTAGGAATATAGAAGAATAACTAAAAACCAACACTTGAATTATTTCTATCATAGTCAGAAGTAACTTGAGAAATTTTTTTCAATAATTGATGCCTCCTCGTTTAGCAATTGCAATATGGAATTGCCACACAAATCTACGCGTTCCGAAGGAATCCCTCAGGAAAAATTCAATTATACCTGACGGTCTTGAAAGGTCCAGCCAAGGGTCCTTTAATTTCCGAACCGCTCTCGTTATCTCAGAGATTTCCCGAGCGATACGCCTGCGAGCTATAACGCCAGAAAGATCAGCGCGAGAGGAGTTAAATGAATCGACGACAGCGAAAACGGTTGTAACGTGTTACGAGGATCTTTACCGGAGAGGAATCTATATCGTGGCCTTAAGTGTCCTGGCAGGTCATCATGTGGAGACCGTTTCGCGTCGTAAAAGTTAACATCACTTTCGAGAAAAGTCGAGAGTAATTTAATGCTCTTAACGCGAGCGCCGCGAGACATCGCAGTATTATTAATAAAAGACGTAATGACGCCGGTGTACCGATTTAATCGTTCTTAGTAAAAGTATTTTAGTACTTTCAATATCACTTGTTTCATTCCAGGAGCGCGTTACTTTGAAAGAACACGGTCGAAACGATGAGTAATTTATTAAATTCGAATGCAAATTGTTTGCATTCATTGCAGGGCACAGGAGCCAAAATAGAAACGTATTTTTCTCTTCGGTGGTTTTATTAAGTTGTAAAGAATATGTGGACACTCTTTAATTCATTTCATTGTTCTACTGTCTGATGGTACATCCATTTTCACTCAAAGGGTTGATTGCAACCCGAATCCCTAAAAAATTAATTATCTTTTTCTACCAGATTTCTCTACTGGATTTAAGCATTAAAATTTTGCGACAGATACTGTATTCATACGTTCCATAGTTCCACTTTGAGAGCTTCTGTTATCATCAGCTCAACATGCACAGGGACCGGCACTGATATGGATGATCTTCTTACTCATGCATGCACATTGTTTCAAATAAGCTGATTTTAAACTAAAACGACACGAGTGGGCATTATATCATGCAATATAACGCAGTTCTGCTTTTATATCAGATTGACGATTGACAGGAATAGAGCTCTCTCTCTAATAATAGGGGCTGAACTTTATATTTCAAAATATTGGGGATATTGAACGGGCATGGTTAGGTATTTCGAGAGAGAGCTTCAAATCATATCATACGTATGTGCTCTCGCGATAAATGAAAACATATGTTTCGAGAGATGCAATTATCCCTCGTACGCTTCTTAGATATAATTAATCGGATAATCCTCGTTTTCGCTTTACGTTTTCACTGAACGAATTCCAGTTTATTCGCTATTTCAATCTGTAAAAGCTCGCGTATTATAATGTACGGTGGATGTTAACAGCTTTCGACCATAATGGAACTCTATTATCCGCTTTACTATATTAAAAATGGGTAAATTAAATATGAAACACTAAAAAAATTACAATAATTTAAGAATATTGTAAAAGTGAAATGGGTAAATACGTCACCCGACGTATGTGTGACTGTAATGTAATCTAAATAAGTTATCTATTTTCCATGATTATATTTTCATTTGCACAGGAAGTAAGGTGAGTATTTAATTCTTTTTAACTTATTTTTCATCAACGAATTCTTTAACATCTGGTGAATACCTTATTCTTATTTTTATTTAACACATCATTGAAATGTTCGTTATTGGCCCAGCTAAAAAAGTTGTAAAAATCAATTCTTCCTATTATTTCTCACAATTCCATCCAAATGCATTTTTGCAACATACTTTTTAGACATCATTTACTAAACTAATTCTTCTAGCATTACGGAGAAATTGAAGTTGTTCGGTCCATTCACATAAAAGTTCTTCCGATTTAAGTTATGCTCCTTACTGTATATTTAGACACTAATTAAAGCAGTTCACAAAAAGAAATTTAAGAAATGTGTTTTGTCAACTGGTATAAATGATATACCCTCTGAAAATTTCATTGAAATTGGTTAATTGGTTTACGAGTTACAAACGATCAAAAATGGTAAAACTTGCCACTTTATGGTACACTAAAAATTACCATTTCTGATCGTTTATAATTCGTAAACCAATTAACCGATTTCAATGAAATTTTCAGAGCGTATATAATTTATATAGGCCCAGCTAAAAAAGTTGTAAAAATCAATTTTTACTATTATTTCTCACAATTCCGTCCAAATGCATTTTTGCAACATACTTTTTAGACATCATTTACTAAACTAATTCCTCTAATCTTACGGAGAAATTGAAGTCGTTTGGAGTTTGGAGTGCTTTCATATAAAAGTTGTTCTGATTTAAAGTGTGTAATCCTTACTGTAACTATTGATATTATTTTCTAGTTTTAAAACATGAAAATTAAGAGTGCATTTCGGCCAGGGGCTGCGCGATTCAAGCAAAGGGCGTCACGGAATGCAGTCGCAGGTGCGCCATCGTCCCCTATATACTTCGCGTTCGACCGACGCGACGCTTTCGATGGATAAAAAAAAGATAAACGGAAAAAGCAAAAAAAAAAACCACGCGGTGGAGTGGAAATCGGGATTATTAACGTTGTAAACTCAAACAATAAACCAGCGGGATTAAAAAGGCATACAGTAAAACTCGATTCCGGCGGTGTTGCGCGTTATTCTTGCTTTGTCGACGAAGTCGTATCGGTAGTCAAGGATTAGTACGCCCCGCGCCGCATTCAAATTATCGGTTGACCTATTAACGGGCCCGTGGCATGGGGCAGGGCTCGAAAATACGCCATTTTTCAGCGATGCCCGGCCAGGACTTAGTCATTAGTATTCGCGGTATAATTCAGCTGCATCGCGGTATCCGCATTCGGGCCGATAAGGTAAATAACGATCTGCCGACTGAGAGGTACATATTTTTAACGAGGTCCGAGCCCGCCCACTCCCCCAGAAATTTCGAGTTTATCGAACGATTACAACGGAACGAAGCAAACAATGAATTTGGATTAAAGAACCACCCCGTCGCGGCCTACTCGCTTCGTCGGCCCCGGCTAAATGAAATTCTATCGAGAATCGCGATTGTATCGGTCATATCCGCGCGCGAATTAACGAGGCACCACGCGTCAGCTAAAAGAAAATAAGATCCGCAACGGCGCAGCGTCAGGACTCAAAATTTCTGCCCTTCTCCCACGAATTATGATGTATTTGGTATGTAATCCAGGAGATTTGTACCCGGAGCGGATGCAGATCGAAGTTTCGATCCTCTAGGATCAATAGTTGAGGAGTTATATTTTTTACACATCACATTTACTAAACTAATT
Source organism: Lasioglossum baleicum (assembly GCF_051020765.1). Classification (NCBI taxonomy): domain Eukaryota; kingdom Metazoa; phylum Arthropoda; class Insecta; order Hymenoptera; family Halictidae; genus Lasioglossum; species Lasioglossum baleicum. The sequence continues at coordinate 6,118,967 of NC_134945.1, forward strand.
CTCTTCTAGCCTTACAGAGAAATTGAAGTCGTTCGGTCCATTCGTAGAAAAGTTATTCTGATTTAAACTGTGTGGAATCAGTTGGGCTCCTTACTGTAAATTACAACAGAATTCGAGCGAGCTATGTTTAATATAATTAGTAAACAAAATTGTTTCGAATAAGTAGCAGTCAAGAAACTGTCCTTTGAAGTTTTCAATCGAAACACTGAAAACAATTGGCAACAAAATTTAACAAATAATTCGCAGTGCAAAAGGGTTAAACGTAAAAAGACAGATTTCACTCCTGTATCTTGCAATATCGATGCAAAACATTTTTGATTTTGCATAATGGTCCGCAGTAGTGCCTCGGTTACTGATCATTTATTTATTTCCTACACAATGAGCTGTCGATTCGGCGGCAGCTTTGTACGCTGAATGTTCCGCTTTTATGCTGACACTCGAGAATGCGTTCGATCAGCAATTTCGCCCGCGTTCCAGCTTTTCCCTCGCGTTATCATCGATTTATGCTGGTCAGACGCGAGGTCAGCGTTTCTTTGGTCGTTTTTTCTTGTTTCTCGCAGTTCCGTATTATTTTCTGGTGATTTTTCTGGGTCAGTAGTCTCGCTCTCAGAACACCCTCATTTTCGTTCGAATGCTTAATCCTGCCACCGATTTCTTCCACTGGGAACAAACCGTTTATTTCTATTCGTTATCGTGTCCCTGGTTGGTCGTCTCTTTTAATCACCGCGACGCTATACAGGTAAGGAGCATAACTGATTCCACACACTTTAAATCGGAACAACTTTTATATGAATGGACCGAACAACTTCAATTTCTCTGTAGGCTAGAAGAATTAGTTTAGTAAATGACGTGTAAAAAATATGTTGAAAAAATGCATTTGGACGGAATTGTGAGAAACAATAGTAAAAATTGATTTTTACAACTTCTTTAGCTGGGCCTGCATAAATTATAAAATTTCATTGAAGTCGGTTAATTGGTTTACGAATTATAATCGATCAAAAGTGGTAATTTTTAGTGCATCATAAAGCGGCAAGTTTTACCATTTTCTATCGTTTATAACTCGTAAACCGATTAACCAATTTCAATGAAATTTTCAGAGCGCATATCATTTATACATGTTGACAAAAACACATTTCTTAAATTTTTTTTTGAACTGCTTTAATTAGTGTCTAAATATACAGTAAGGAGCATAACTGATTCCACACACTTTAAGTCAGAACAACTTTTATATGAATGGACCGAATAAATTCAATTTCTCTGTAAGGATAGAAGAATTACTGTAGTAAATGACGTCTAATAAATAAGTTGAAAAAATGCATTTGGACAGAATTGTGAAAAACAATAGTAAAAATTGATTTTTACAACATTTTTAGTTGGCCCAATAACGACAATTTAAAGGAAATTTCAAATAAAACACTGAAAATAGTAGGAAATAAAATTGAAAAATAATTCGGAGTGAAAGGTTTAAAGGCGACATTTAATCAAACAACGAGACTCCTGATTCATAAAATCAAAACCACGCGCGAAGAACTTTTAATAAACGGTTAATTCAGTTTTCGTAGTCGAAGCCTGGCTATGGGACACAGAATAACATGGGAATTCCACGCGGACACTGCTATAATGAATCAAACGCGAGTTTCTGCAAAGGACTTCTAAATCATGTTATAAACTAATAACGTTTAACGCAAATGCGCTCTCGCGCACACGTCCGCGCTTTCATTTTCCATGGTCTCCTCGTTCCGAATCGAAATTAATTGTCTTACTCATTAGCGCTTCGATTTGAAACACCTGTAAATAACCCGCGCAATATTGCTCACGTGCATAACTCAGTGGACACATACATATGTGTGCCCGTGATCAATAATTATAACGGTATCATGGCAATGAATTTTACTCCGCCCACGGTACTTACCGATTCCAGGGGCGTGAATAACTGAAACGGCAGAATCGACTGTGTAATCTAAATCCAAATTAATAGGTCGCATTGCCCCCCGCAATAATAGCCGTTATGACACACAGGAGGTTACGGTTAGCGCAATTTATTCTATGAACATGTCATTCTTTACGCATGATAAACCATACGACTTCAATTTCTCTGTAAGACTAGAAGAATTAGGTTAGTAAATGATATGTAAAAAATATGTTGAAAAATGCATTTGGACGGAATTGCGAAGAACAATAGTAAAAATTGATTTTTACAACTTTTTTAGCTGGGCCAGTAAATATAAGTATAAATTATATACGCTCTGGCCAACAACCGTAGTCCCGTTGAAAGCACCGGTTCTCGTTAGATCACCGAAGTTAAACAACGTGGAACGTGACCGGCACTAGGATGGGTGACCGTCTGGGCAAAAACCGGAAAGTGACCCACCCGGGGTGTTTTTCACGTGTTGTTGGCAAAAGGTGGTTCGGAACCCACCATAAACAGTAGGTCCCGCTGAAAAGGCGATGGTGAGAGTGGAAAAAGGAGAGGATTGGTAAATGAATTTGAAACCCTGAGGGGACCAAATATCATGTCCATACCATACCATACCATACCATATACGCTCTGAAAATTTCATTGAAATTGGTTAATTGGTTTACGAGTTATAATCGATCAAAAGTGGAAAAATCTGCCACTTTATGAAACACTACAAATTACCACTTTTGATCGTTTATAACTCGTAAACCATTTGACCAATTTCAACGAAATTTTCAGAGCGTATATCATTTATACCAGTTGACAAAACACATTTTTTAAATTTTCGTTATTGGGCCAGCTAAAAAAGTTTAAAATTGTTTTTGACAATTCCGACTAAATACATTTTTTCAACTTATTTATTAGACGTTATTTACTAAACTAATTCTTCTAGCCTTACAGAGAAATCGAAGTCATTTGGTCCATTCATATGAAAGTTATTCTGATTTAAAGTGTGTGGAATCAGTTATGCTCCTTACTGTACGTCTGACTTATGGCAGGAGTTTCTACTGTGCGCCATCACTATTTTACTGTATCAAGGTTATATGTTCATCATTCATACTTTACTGCGTGATGAAATTCAACACAAAAGTATGTAGGGTCTAATAACTATTGTACTATCCAATTTTTATTTCCTTTTTTCTAACAAAGCACAATAAATTTCTTTAAGGTATAGTGTAATACTTTTTCCACACTTGCACATGTCATTTAATTTTTCCATTGTTCTCTCTTTTGTCGGCACTTTATCGTAAGGTGAAATAATCCTTACATGAGAAAGCTAATCTTATAGATTCATAGATAGTATTTAAAAAACATTCTCGTTAATCTTTAGTCTTTCTCTGTAATCGTATGGGAATATAAAAAAAGCACACACTAACTTTTCATACCTCTCTACTGTCGCATAATTACTGTTTTTTTCAGTAAAACACACAACACAGTGACATTTTGCCATAATTTTTAGCACACATGGTAGAAGTCTGCCTCTGTGATTATCCACACGTTTGACGTGAAACATATTTTCATTAATGATAAAGGAAAATATACCTACAGGAAAGGATCTTTATAAATAATGCAAAATAAAAATGTTCCGTATCGATTGTGGAAGGCGGAAGTAAAATATAAATTGACTTTATCTCCTAAAATCACAGTGTTACATTAAAAACAGTATTACAATGTTCTTGAATTTCTCGAATCCTTTACTGTTTTATATTTCACCCAACCAACTTTGCCATAAATGCATAAAGACCCGCAGTCTAATAATAGCGCTGAAATGGTAAAGATGTAACGAATCGTGTCATCAAGTTCGCCACTGTTTTCGTACTGTGGATAGAAAATTGCACGCGTGGTACGCAAAATAGTATTTTCGTGAACCAATCATTAGCACGTCATGTTCACGTGTCATTACGCGGACGCGTTCGCTCTTTAATCATACTTTCGTGCGCTTGAAGTCGTTTTACATCTAGCGAAACCGAGTTCTCGCGTTTTCTCCGACGAGTTTACCATTCCCGTCGTTTTTCCCTGCGTCAATACCGTCCGTCTTCATTTTCCGTGATACTGTAATGTGGAAGCTCAGCGTTCGCATGTTTCACGTCATATATGAGACAAGTAAGTACTGCAGCAGAGTTAGAGCATGCTGTATCTCGCAGCGCTCAAGCAATTCGGAATAACTTAAATTCCTCAACGGAGATAATAAACACTTTTGATGATACAAAGGCAAAACTATAACAACGTTACTGCACTTTGTCGAGAAACATGAAACGAAAATTTAAAACGAAAAAATGCTCTCTGTTACTGAAAACAAAATTCTGAAAAATGTGAGAGATACCAATACATTTTTTTTTAAAGGAGAAACTTCAGGGAATGTAACCATATTTTTCTCGAAACTTAAATCACTGAGCCCCATTAGCGAAAAAAACGCAGAAGAAGAATTTGTTTAAATTTTTCGACATGATAAAGTTCATTTTCGAGGTTGAAAAAATTATTTTGTAATATCCCAATCCTTTCCGAATAAAACAAAAAAAAAATGTAGCTCAATCGGACAAACAGTTCTTGAGATAAAAATTCGTAAGTGAGGCCCATTTTCGACGAAACGGGCAAAAATTGAAAACTTTGAAGGCCTACCTATGACCTTAACAGTAAGGCAGGTTTGAGTAGTTGCTATTTCTTAGATAATAAAGGTTTGCTATCCGTTTCGCCGCTGTAAATCTATAAATTGAGTCGCGTGGTTGTTGAAACGGACGCAGGTACCGTTGTGAGCGTCGCCGCCGTTAGAAACATCGATCTTCCGAGTGTCAATGCTCGGCCCGTTGGCTGCTACGGTAAATAACAAACTTGTAATTACCGGACACTACATCAATGTTCGAGCGCGCTAACGAAAAATCTATGGAATGACTTTCGCGTGACACGTGTCAGTCGAGCACGCACCGAGCCAGGGTCGGCCTTCTCTATAAAGGGGCCTGGGTGCAAGAAACCATTTGGAATCCCATGTTTTATGTAAAGTAAAAAAGAATTTACAAACACGAACACACAGGGTGAGTCCGAAGAAACAGAACACCTAAATATCTCCGTTACTTTTCGCTGTACAAAAAACTTCTTAGGACAATGTTACACTGTTTGAAGGGCCGCATGTAACGGTGTAAGGGAAACAATTTTCGGGGTCATTTTTTTAATGAGATTTCAAGGTCATTGATATTTTTTTAAATGGAATGAGGTATTTCTTAATACATCAATCGATGCAAAATGAACAATTGAAATTGAAGAGTTGAAGTTGAGGGGTCAATATTGAAATTGAGGTTGAAATTGAAAACTTGAAGTTGAAATTGAAGTTGAAGGGTTGATATTGAAATCGAAGCAGAAATTGAAACATTGACGTTGAAATTAATGAAGTGAAATTGAAAAATTGACGTTGAAATTGAAGAGTTGAAATTAACGAAGTGAAATTGAAAAATTGAAGTTGAAATTGAAAAATTGAAATGAAGAGTTGAAATTGAAAAATTGAAATGAAGAGTTGAAATTGAAATGGAAGTTGAAGGGTTGATATTGAAATTGAAGAGTTGAAATTAACGAATTGAAATTGAAAAATTGAAATTGGCGGGTTGATATTGAAATTGAAGTTGATATTAACGAAATGAAATTGAAAATTTGAAGTTGAAATTGAAGTTGAAGGGTTGATATCGAAATTGAAGCAGAAATTGAAACATTGACGTTTAAATTGAAGAGTTGAAATTAACGAAGTGAAATTGAAAAATTGAAGTTGAAATGGGAGAGTTGAAATTGAAGTTGAAATTGAAAAATTGAATTTGAAAATGAAGTTGAAGAGTTGATATTGAAATTGAAGTTGAAAATGAAAGATTGACATTGATATTGAAATTGATGTTAGCGTTTACTTACTTGTGTGTAACGTCGTATGTTAGTACGACAGTGATGGTGTTTTAGAGTTATTAAAATTGAATTATCTCCTGAACCACTAACTTTTCAACATGTAAAGTTTAGTACTTTTTTATAACGAATGTCCAGTTGCATCGATTGATGTATTACAAAATACCTGATTCCATTTAAAAATGGAAGCCGCGCACTCCAGATGGCCGGCCCTGCACCGAGCTGCGATGATATTCAGGTGAGGCTCGTTGGAGAAACGTTAAGCAGCCCCTAGACTTCAATATTATTGTCAACCTACATTGACAATATCATTGAACGTGTCTAGGGGTCGCTTTAAAAAAGCTTTGCGGAGTGTACGTCGAAATCATTTCAATAATACCTGAGCGAAACACGCATCATTAGTTGTTCTAACGAGAATTCGCAGCTATCGCGATCGCAAATATTTCACGATAGCAATGATCGCGGGAGGGTGGTTAAAGTAGCATCAACTTATCGCGGAGCTAAAGTTCAGCCGGTCGGTTTGAATTTACGTGTGCATCGATCAGTTTGCTGGGCTGATCCTGGCCGAGGTAGTTCTGCCTCCACAGTTCTCCTAACAGAAACGAAACGATCGCGGGGCCGAAGTTAACGAGCATCAACGTGCCACGTATTTATCAGCTCGAAGGCACGAACGACGGCTGACCGTACGGGAATGATGGATTCCCTAAATAGAGGAAGGCTGTAAGCGGTGCTCACTGGCGGCAAGCCAGAAACCACTCGCTGCCCTGACATTTATGCGTTATTAATGCATCGGAAACATTTCGCCTCGATTGCCGTGACAATGGATTTAATCGTATACCGGCAAGTTAACCTGCAGACGAACGCGATTCGCTGGCTTGCACACCGCCGCCGCCGCTGTCAGGCCGAACCCCCCTCCTAGCAAATCTATAGGCTCGACCCCCGTTGTGTCAGCGACTTTTTCCCGCACGTCCATCCTCTCTCCGTGCTTTCACTCCGTTTTCTAGCCGTTCCGTATTCGTTCCGCTGCCCGAAACAGGCTGGCCCATCGCCAGAATCTTTTTATTAACTGTTCTGTATAATTAGAACAGACCCCGCCGGATATTTCCCTCGGCAGGGAAACAACTTTTCTTCCACAATTTATTATAATTGGAGAAGTTCGCTCTCTCGCTGCCCCCCTCCGCTGGGATTAGCTGTTCGTAGCTGCAAGCCCCGAAGCTTTTTCGAGGACCTACGGTTAGTGCCTCGAAGAATTAGGGTATTGGTGGACGCCGGCCACCCCGTTACTCTCAGACTCTCAGATTAGCCGATTCTACGCTAGGGGAAACAATCTTCAATTCTTCCTTCTTCTCCTGGGGTCTTCCAATTTTTCTCTATTGATCTCTTTGCTCTTCTTAGCTTCCTTGCTTGTCCCTAATTTTCATTCCTTGTTCTTCAACGTTAGCTTACCTCATTTTTTTAGTAAATTAATTTGTTTGTTGTCTTCTTCTACTTGAAACTTCTAGTCAACAGTAAGGCACGTCCGTCACTATCTAATTTGTATAAAACGACCTACGAAAACGTGGATTTGCATAAAGACCCGCAACGCCACTTATAATAAATTGGGTCGAAGCTGTACCAGTGTCTCTGATAGACTTACAGAATAAATAGAACGTAATAATTTTCAGGTTAGCTTAGTTCTTCGCGGAGAAAACGTCGAAAAAATCGGTTTTTATTTTTTTCAACAACGGCACACCAAACCAAAAAATCTGAAAAAATTCATGAACAATACCTATAACAATGTACCGCTACTGTAAAAATATAAATGTTGTCACTCTAGAACTTCCATGTGAAATCTGCATTTATTCGATTTTTTCGATTTTTCACAAGCAGGATTTTCACTTTAAAAATCTGAAAAAATTCATGAACAATTCCCATAACAATGTATCGTTACTGTAAAAATATAAATGTTGTCACTCTAGAACTTCCATGTGAAATCTGCATTTATTCGATTTTTTCGAGGTTTTTGATTTTTCACAAGCAGGATTTTCACTTTAAAAATCTGAAACCAATCGCAAAGTATGTATTTGGGTTTTTGACATGTGTTGGAATTTTCCCAGAATTTCTATACGTCATTAACTAGGGAAAATAGGCCAAAATCTGCATTTTGTCGAGGTTTTTGATTTTTCACAAGCAGGATTTTCACTTTAAAAATCTGAAACCAATCGCAAAGCATGTATTTGGGTTCTTGACATGTGTCGGATTTTTCTCAGAATTTCTAGACGTCATTAACTAGGGAAAATAGGCCAAAAACTGATGTTTCGATTTTACCCCATAACTACCGTTCCTATCGAGATACAGGGTTGAAATTTTGCACGGTATGTTTTTTCTTGGTGCCCTCGATCCAGCCCACTGTGCGGCGGTAGCCAGACTAATCAAAGTCTCAAGGCGCTTATGCGATCCCGCGCTTGAATGTCGGATCGGAAATCTAGTAGAATGTGGGACAGCAAATCGGTATCTTATCGGCGAGGTTCGCTTAATTCGGCTACGAGCCGCGGAAAATTTCAATCCGAGGGTATTCAGCAGGCTTTGTTCCGCGCTTAGTTCCCATTGAATCGAAAAATACGCGTTATCATGCTGTACAATCGCGAAAGATTTCCGTGCAAACGGATGGCCGGTACGTGTCCTTGCAAAATGATCATCCTACCACGCGCCGCGGCGAAAAACTGGGACGCATTATTAACGGAAAGGAGAACGCGGAAAGAAACGCAATGAGCGCCGAATGCTTTTGATCCATCGCACACAACCGGTCACCGTTACCGCATATTCACCGCGATTTACGCGGCATTTGCATAGCCGAGATTGCATTTTACATTTAAATCCTTCCCGCACGACTCGCCGCCGCCACCGCGCCGCTGCCTCGGTCCACAGGCGAGGATCCTCTCGTCATTTCGTAAGTTATGGCGGCGAATGATATTCAATTTTTGCGAATAGAACCCCGGATCTGCTCCTCCCTATCCGCTTCCACGGTCTTTTCACCTCTTAAGCCGGTTTGTGAGCTCGCCGATGATAATATCTCCTTTGAAGGCTGATAAACCCAGCCCCGATCATTCGTTGTAATATCCACGGGAAGACCGCCCGCGCAAAGAAATTCGATATGAAATTCATCGAGTCTCCGAGCATAATTAAATGCGGGATATCAGCTTATCGGGACTTATTTAACAGTTTTCCTCGGATCAATCGTATACGGTGAGCCACGAAAGTATTCGAACGCCCTTCAAAACGGAATAATTTTTTTTACAATTGTACCAAACAACCTGATTTTTACCACCACGTTTTTATTAGCTCGTTTTCTTGTCCGTTCTGCTCGGTACAAATTTTGCAATTGACTTTAAACTAACTTCCCGATGAGATAGAGAACTGGATGACAATACGATATTTTAAAAAATATTTTTTAAAAAGCCTACGCGTTTACGAGTAATAAACTATTAAATTTAACCGTTACACCTCTCCGAGCGATGCTCGGCAGTACGTGATCGCGTTCAGCGCTCCCTACTCCACGACGCGTTCCCACTCCACTTCCATCATCTAATGGTTCTACCGTTTTAAATTACACCCAGTCGTTTTTCTCATAAATGCATAAAGTTTAATAAATGCCGGCTAGTTTCGGCAAACATCTCTTCTATTATTCATCGATTCGAGAGAGAGAGAGAGAGAGAGAGAGAGAGAGAGAGAGAGAGAAAGTGTTTGGCAGCTTCAATTTGTCAACGCGATCTTGACTATCGGATAACATAACAGGGATGCTCCCGACGAGCGGCAATGTATGGACAGGCGTTTTGATAATAAAAAAAAAGCATACAGAAAAATCTACACGGGTCTATTCTTCCGCGGCAATGTAAAACGCTGGAGTGATTGAAGTTAACGAGCATCGACACACACGCACACAGGCGCATACACATAAGCGTACACGTGTATTCAGGTTCGCTCGAAAACTAGGACAACGGCCGACAGATACCAGGGGATAATGGATTTCGCATTCAAATTTTTCACGTGTTCGTTTTTAATCAGTTACCACAATACCCCAGCCGGATCGTTAGCGAGTCAAAAGGATAGATATTGTTTTTACGTAGAACATAAGGCGGAACAATGTGATATATCTTACGAATGGAGAACCGCGAAATTTGTTCGGGGGCAAATTGTTGGCAGGCCTTCTCTGATGTCTCGATTTAAAACTGAAATTACGGCTGATCTTTTCCTTGCGTAACCAGAAATTTTCGCCATTTTCTTATGTTATCCAGTAGATTTCGACGAGAAGATGCGAGAAATCCAAGTTTCGATCCTGGAGGATCAATGGTTCGAAAGTTACAAGTGTTTAAACTTGAGCGATTTCCAGTGTTTTTGAAAGGTGAACGTTCGGATAATGGAGGCTCTACAGAATCGTCGATTAAACGAGTAAACGTGATGCAAATTGTATCCTGTTTGGGCTCGTTTCAATCAGAAAAATGGAACAAATACATTAGCGAAAGATTCGCAAAGAAATGATCAAAAAATTCTATTTATTTACTCGTGTTGAATAGTATCCTATGTCATGGATTTATATTTTATAAACATGCATGTTCAATGTAGCAATAAAAGCGAATATGGGCGGAAAATAACCGGACCCCGTTGATCTTACTAATTGAAAACGATCTAAACAATTTGGGGTTACTGGGGATATGAAAAGAGCACTTCAAAATAACTAACGTAATTGATAAAATGCACATCGACAACTCCATTGTTCCACTAAATCAAAACCTGCAAACATGAAGACAAACTGCGAATAGCCATTCTTTTATAACCACAATTCATTGAAAGCTCTCCATTTGTCAAAATTTATCGTGTACTATATTTCATAGATTTTATGTATATACATAGGAGCGCGAGGGATGTGTACGTTTCAATGAAGTAGGACACCATTTAGTGTTTCACCAAAACTGAAATATCTGAGTAAAAATGTTTATGTTCCATAAAAAGAATCGCTAAACTGTTCAGATATTCGCTTGAATAACGAAATTGTTTAATCAAAGTGTATAGTTTGATCGTTTATAATTCGTAAGCCAATATTTAGTTTAGTAAATGACGTCTACAAAATATTGATTTTCACGACTTTTCTAGCTGGGTCAATAATGAAAATTTAAATAATGTGTTTGGTCAACTTGTATATGGCAAAATATATACGCTCCGAAAATTTCATTGAAACTGGTTAATTGGTTTACGAGTTATAAACGATCAAAAATGGTAAAACTCGCCACTTTATGGTGCACTAGAAATTACCACTTTTGATCGATTATAACTCGTAAACCATTAAAGCAATTTGAATGAAATTTTCGGAGCGCATATAATTTATACCAGTTGACCAAACGCATCATTTAAAAATCAACTTTTACTATTGTTTTTCGTCATTTTTCCAATTGAAGTCGTTGGGTCCATTGATAAAAAAAGTTATTCTCATTTAAAGTTTGTGTGATCAGTTACGGTCAGAGCTGGGCAAAAAATTTATTTAAATAAAAATGTTGAACAAACCCACTTTATTCCAATAAAATTTTCGCCAAACTCTGGTTATGCTGCTAGCTGTAGACTGTACGATCGACTCGGCAGTGAACGCGTTTATCAGTACCTTCCGAGGCGACCGTGTTTATCCGCGAATAGGGGAAAGAGTGAAAGTCACGAGGTTCAAGGAATCCGAAGCGCGACAAAGTGAGAAACCGGTGGACAAAAGAGACGCTCGTTACTAACTCTTGGTAACCGGAGGCTCGCCGTGATTAACATCTCGCAGATATTGCGCAATAACGCCCCGGGCACATCTGTACGGCTCAATATTAACTGAGATTTCCAGCCGGAAAAATATCGTTCTTGCAAATATTCCCGCCATAACTTTGCGCGAGGATGTACGTAAGTGCGTCTTCTACTCCGGCAAGCTCGGAGTTAGGAATATAAAATATGCGCCGCGTGCCTCCTCGGAATCTTGCTGTTTATGAATAAACGCGTTCCAACCCGGAGAGAGCGAACTTCGACGCCGGCGAACGTCTTCCGCTCTGCGAAAACGTTGCGCCTTCCATTTCGATAAATTGCGTTCATTTGCATCCTCGCAGTCGCGGATTTCGCTGGCAGTAATTTACTCCTGTTAGATTATCCCCGGGTTTCGAGAACTTGTGCGAAACCAGGCTGCATGATCGAACGTTCACGGTTTAAAAATTTCAACAGCGCAGCTGCGATACGATAAAAGGTCTTGCAAAACTGGATTGATCATATTTAAATGTTCGTTATTCTTTACGTAAATGTTACGTTAGTCTTTTGTGTAAGCTCGACAACGTACACAGAAGCAATTGATCAAGCAATTTTTAGTTTTTTATTCAAAAACTTCCCCTTTTTTCGATACGAAGATGCTGACCTCACTGAGGGAAGAGATGTTTTTGGATAGGAAATTGCTGGCCTAATTCAGAGAAGGGATGTTTTTGGATAGGAAATTGCTGACCTAACAGAGAGAAGGGATGTTTTTGGATAGGAAATTGCTGACCCAACCGGTAGAAGGGATGTTTTCGCTTCGTATTTTTCTACAATCCCGATCAATTGCAATTTTCGAAAAAATTTCTTTCCACATCCTGTAGCAAACTAATTGCTCTAGCTTCCCAAAAAAGTACAAATCGTACAGTACACAGACGCAATTGATCAAGCAGACAATTCGATGGCCGGGGTGGAGTAAACAATTTCTACGGATTAAATAGTCGACGAAACTTGAGCCATTCGGAATCGCGTTTCCAATCTTTCCGGCGCAGCTTAAAAGGAGGAAGATCGCTTAACGGAAGACCCATTAAGCCAGAGTTCGCATTTGCTTGAGACTTGGCTTTTCAAGGCTGTAATATCCGACCGGAAGTATAAACGAATCTAATTTCACTAGACGCAATGGTGTTCGCAAGCGATGTATTTTTCCTCGAGTTTTTCCGCATCTCATCTTTCCCTTTTCAATGGATTCTTAATCTGCCTTAAATAATTGATTGATTCTCCGCGCGGCTAATTTCATTCCCGGCGATGTTTGCTTCTTCTCCCGATCTCATTGTTGTGTTAATCAAGTGGACGAATAAACAATAGAGGGATGCGCATTTGTTTTCACCGTTTGAGGTAGAATTTGTGCTTTGGAAAAAGTTCTAAAACCGGATCGATTTTTCTGTGAGCCCTAGGAAATGTTTCCTTCCGTAATGTCTCGATCCCTGGTCCCGCTTAGAATGTCCTGTAATGCAGACGCTTCCCTCGAATTCTACTCAACCCCAACGGAATACCAATTCGGAATGGCAGGAGCGGTATCGGGGACGGTCGCGTCGAACTATTAATCTTCCGCTTCTTTGATGTCGAGCAAACCATCGAATTTCTCAAGGTAACGCAAGATTCTTTCGGAAGAATGTTCGCTCCTCCTCCGGGAACCTTTCAATCCACAGAAAATCCTGTCTCTTTCGTCGATCGCCAAAGGGATTCTTTCCATATTTGGCGGTGGACGGGTCCGGGATATCGGCGCGTTCGAAATTTCAGGTCATTGAAAATTGCGTACCAGAAGGTAAAGGCAATTACTGCAGCGCATTGTCTCCACAACTTCGGCCTCTAATCGCGGTGCCGTTAATTACGTTCTGTTTCGTGCCTCTTCTGCGTCCTCACGTTGGAGCATTTTGCTAAAGTAGGAGGTAGAAGACCATATTCATGTTCATTTTTGTTTACTTGTTCTCTAGCGAACTAGTCAGTCTAACATCTTCAAAAAATTCAAGTACTTCGGACCAATTTTTAAAAATTTATGCGATTTTTAAGAGTGTCCACTTAATATTGACGCTGACTGTATAAGATTAACATGTAAAAGAAATCCTAAAATACTGAATCCTGAGGCAGTAGAGTAATTAATTAACTAATGCAATCGATCGTCATACATCATCACGAAAGACGAATTATGGTATGTTTATTTTATCAGCTTACTTTTTTATTTTTGGTAATATTGACTGAATATAATTTTAGTACTATGTTAGTCGCAATATGTATTTAAAATATTTCTTTTTTTTACACAGGAAAGCATCCTTTTCTGTGTTAAAGATTAAGACCAACACTAAAAATTATTGTTCACAACAAGTAAAAAAGGTTGAAAAACTATATTTGAACCATTCATTTTTTAATAAAAAATATCAATGAAAAGTTAGTAAAAATTATTGTTTAACAAATGCGAAAAATATTTAATTATGTCTAGGTAAGAATTACTATTTTTTAAAATATTTTTCGTGAAAATTTCGTTGCGATATCTCTAATAGTTTGAAAGTTATAACAAAATGACACCAACTTCTTCGACGGTGACCACGGTGAACGATTGTTCCGCGCGTATCGTTGAAAGTGTCCAGACATCTCGATGGAAATCCGAGTCCCGCCGTTCCAGTTTCCGCTTTACTAACCCTCTTATGGGGAGTAAGCTCCGGGTATACATCTATATGAAAAGCGCGAGCCGTTTCATTTTTTAAGAGGCTGCGAGGACGAAAGAAGTGGGAGAGGAACTGGCAGAGCCAGGTTAATGGAAACACTTAGTTCCGTTCCTTTATTTTTTTCTCCTTCCCTCGCTCGCCTTTATCTCTTTCAATGAAAACTACGGGCGGAGCAAAGGGTGCATCTCCTTTTCCTCTCATTGTTTTCTTGTAGAAACGAACGGGGAATTGCTTTTTTTCCTTGTTCGTTCCGTTTCGAGCGGATTCTCGGAAATTCTAACTACGGAATTAATTCGAGTGACAACTGATAAAAAGTAGAGAAACGGCAGTCACAATTAACATAAATTGTTCCCTCTGTAATTGAACTGTCTGTTTAATAGATGACGAGCAAACTACAGGTGTTTGGCCATTTACTGCATCGCTGGATCTACTACGCTAACGATCTTAGCGATCTTTCTGTTCTGCTTTTAATGGAATTCAAATTTCTACAGAAAAAATTAATTCAGCTTCGAAAAAACGCACTAGAAAGTACGAAATAATTTCCAATTTAATTGATGTGAATACACACGAACTTAAATACAATATAATAAGTTCTCAAAGTGTAAAAATTGTATTGTATGTTGTTAAATTTTAATTGTCGATTCCCTACGAATCAGATGGCAGATATGAATCGAACGGATAATATTAATTTATTTTAGTATGAAATGATACGACATCGTTTCGAATAAATCGAATGAGAAGCTATTATAAAACGGTGAATGACATAACCATTAAAAACCGTGGAAGTTCGGTGTCAAGCGCCGATAGAAAGTAAGAAAAACCATCTTTTATTAAAATCGTTTTAGCTTCTATTGGACGGTAACCTCGTTAAAGTAAGCTTCTGCTGCTTGGCAGGATTTAATAACGGAACCTCAAGCTTACGCTTTCATGGCAAGAAAGAGTCCACGAGGAAAGTGAAAATTAATTAATCCTCTATTTACAAAAACGGTGATTCCGTAAGCTGCAGACGTCGCAGATTGATTTAACAGAATCATTATTCCATTAAATTTTTATGTTTGGCATCGCTATCTATACATTCGCTTTTATCGATACTGAACGTTCCAATAATTGAATCAATCTTTTTGAAATTAAAGAATATTATATATTATTTTTCAATTTCGTTTTCGTTAATGTCAACTTCAATTTCAATACCAACCCTTCAACTTCAATTTCAATTTTTCCATTTCAACTTCAATTTCAATTTTTCCATTTCAACTTCAATTTCAATTTTTCCATTTCAACTTCAATTTCAATTTTTCCATTTCAACTTCAACTTCAATTTCAATATCAACCCTTCAACTTCAATTTCTCCATTTCAACTTCAATTTTAACTCTGCAATTTCAACTTTTCAATTAGAATGGCAATTGTACAATTTCAACTCGATAATTTCAACTCTTCAATTTGAATTTCAACATCAATTATTCCATTTCAACTTCAATTTCAATATCAACTCTTCAACTTCATTTTCAATATCAACCCTACAACTTCAATTTCAATTTTTCCATTTCAAGAGATTAGAAGGGAATTTAGCACACTACTCGGCAACGAAAGCAACACTGAAATAAAGCGAGTATTATCGAAACGTGGAATTTGTCCGTCCCATGACACTTTCAGGCTTCAAGTCGTAATTAATGCGTCGGACAGGTTTGCGGTCCCATTTGCAGCGATTCTACGCGTTCGGTGTGCTCGATCTTTGCGCTTTGCGGGTTTAATGTGGTTCGCATGATTAGCCATCGGTACTAGACATCGAAAGTGCTCTGCTAATTAACAATCTATCAGAGGTACCGATGTTTTTCCCCGATTAATCCGAAAATTTTCATCCTTCCTTTCGTTTTGCATTTAAAATGAATAGGGATTAGAGTTATTTAAATGGAAATATCTCCTGAACTATTAACTTTTCGACATTCATAGGTTAGTACTTTTTTATAACGAATGTCCAGCTGCATCGATTGATGTATTCAAAAATACCTCATTCCATTTAAAAAAATAAAGTTGACCTTCGTATGTCCTTTACGCGTCCAGCTGTAAAAAACATAAATACACTACACAATGTATCCCTTCAGACCATGCAACTTCTCTATACAAAACTTTTTCGCGCAACGCATACTTTGGAAGTTATTATAGGTGTGCAATTGAATTTAGTAGAATTTTTATTCAGTATTTATTTATTAGAAAGTAAATGAACCGCCAGGGAAGAGCGGCCAATAGAAATCCGTTTGAAATGTATATCCTCGAATGAAAATTGATCGATTTATAACACCGCGGTCGAATTTAATTCGCCGATAATGCCCGGGCGACGCGTTACGCCCCCATGTTGAATAATAATTGAATCCCGTTTCTCCTGGACGCGTACCGTGGACGATATGGAAAAAGCCGCGCGAAAAATCAGCTGTATATTCAATTGAAAATCCCGCGGTTTCGATATCTCGTGGTCCCTTTGGGCAGCCCGATAAATAAATTCGTTCCGGCCGGCAGAAGTTGCAGCCGATAATGGAATGCGAAAGTAACCGGAGCTATTAAAGCTTCTCGACTAATTAACAGGTACACGACGCGTGCTGCATTATTATTGCATCAGCCGCTGTTGCATCATTGAACGCCTCTGCTACATGATCTATTTTCCATTGAGGGATAATGTGCTACTTCTGTAACGCTCGAGCAGATCATGTTACTGCAATTTCCGTAAACGATGTGTGCGATGGATCAACGGGAAACGCTCGCATTCTACGCCAACACGACCGAAAGCTATTTTTAAAAATTTATTGCAATTGTGTGCCGCTGCGATTTCGTTCATGGTACTAATTAATAAATGCTGTTATTCAACGCTGTCCCTGTTTAACACGTTCCGTGCCAAACTCGACTTTTCATTCAGGCCATTATTTGGTATTTTGACTAAAGATTCATTCAATGTATTAATTAAATGCTCGAAGCAACGTTCTCGAAAAATTAGGAATTAAGATTAAGAAGCGGAAACACGTGCACAGTCGTCGACTACTATTTTTACTGGAAACTTCGGCATTTCCTTCGAAGTTGCACGCGCATGCGGCGTTTACGAAAAGCCTGCGGCGACATTTATGCCGAAAGTTCCGCACGTGGTCGGTTCGCCGAAGCAATGGGACATGTAACAATGCTCGACATACGAGCACTCAGTGTGAAGTCGAGTTTACCGCGATCCTACGTAACTATACTATCCATGTAACTATCATGACACCTTTCCTCTGTTATCTCGAACCCATCGATTGTTCGTCCTCGTCCCTAATTAATTTTACGATAGCGTCCATCGCGCCCGAGAATCCGAATCACCGAATTAATTCAAGTTAAGTATTATATTAATTTGTAGTTAACATATTACAGTTGTTGAAATATTCGTTTCCGATCTTGCAGAATATTTAAACATCGAGAAAGCTTGAGAATAAAATATTCTGTTTATCGAAACATTTATTTGACTGAATAGTTATGTTTTCGACTTTGAAACGAGTCCAGAATTATTCTACTACATTTTTAACGAATGTTCTAGTTGTTAACTTTGAATCTACGTGGATTGAACTGGACCTATGCGATTTATTCTCTCCCCTCCTGTGACGACCGGGTATCGTTCGATCAATCGGCCCCTGTCTGGTTCATGGGAGGTTCTTTTTACCGGGCCAGAGAGCCACCCCATCCTATCGGGTAGGATTACCAGTCTAAGTACTTGCAGGGCATTTCACCCCCGTCGCAGCGGCGCGGCGCTCTCTCAGTTGATGCGCGGTCTTGAAAGTTTACGATCGACTCTTTGTCGGGATCCCTCATTACGACGCGGCTCCTTAAACGGCAAGAAGCCGGAAAAAGAAGACGGCCCGCTGATAAATCACGCGGAGAATAGAGATAAGAGGAACGGCCTGTGAATCGGGCATTCCGTGGACCTCTTCAGTCGCTTCTTGTAAAACGAACAACCCTCTGCCCGCGATGAGACGGCTATCAACTGGTTCCAACGTTTCCCCTATTTTTCAGGTCGCGGAATATATTCCCGAAACTGCGTTCGATACACTGGCAAACTCAATTATCCGAATTTCTTGGACGTCTGAATTCTCTGTAATTTTTGAAAGGATTGAAATTGAACGCGAAAGTTAGGCTTTAGGACGAAGTAACCTAAATAGTCCGGGAGGATTCACCCCATGAAATACAATTTCCTTCACGTAATTAAATAATTGCTTACGGAAAAGAAAATCTATGTTTATTATATTTAGGCTGCGAATCTTTATGCAAAAGTTGAAGGGTTTCAAGTTGAAGTTGAAGTTGAAGGGTTGATATTGACATTGAAGTTGATATTAACGAAACGAAATTGAAAATGAAGTTGAAGAGTTGATATTGAAATTGAAGTTGAAATGGAAAAATTGATGTTGAAATTGAAATCGAAGAGTTGAAATTAACGAGTTGAAATTGAGAAATTGATGTTCAAATTGAAAAATTGATGATGAAATTGAAAAATTGATGTTGAAACTGAAAAATTGATGTTGAAACTGAAAAATTGAAGTTGAAATTGAAAGATTAATATTGAAGTTGGGAAATTGATGTTGAAACTGAAAAATTAAAGTGGAAATTGAAAACCTGAAGTTGAAATTGAAAAATTGATGTTGAAACTGAAAAATTGAAGTTGAAATTGAAAGATTAATATTGAAATTGGGAAATTGATGTTGAAACTGAAAAATTAAAGTGGAAATTGAAAACCTGAAGTTGAAATTGGAAAAAAAGATCTTGACAATGAAAAATTGAAGTTGAAAGTGAAGTTGAAATTGAAATTGAAATTGAAATTGAAAGATTGATGTTGAGAAATTGAAAAATTGATGTTGGAATTAAAGTTGAAATTGAGAAATTGACGTTGAGATTGACGTTGAAATTGAAAAGTTGATGTTGAAACTGAAAAATTGAAGTTGAAATCGAAAGATTAATGTTGAAATTGAAAAATTATTGTTGAAATTGAAAGATTGATGTTGAAATTGAAAAATATTGATGTTGGAATCAAAGTTGAAATTGAGAAATTGATGTTGAGATTGAAGTTGAAATTGAAAAATTGACGTTGAAACTGAAAAATTGAAGTTGAAATCGAAAAATTGATGTTGAAATTGAAAAATTTGTACTTTAAAGTACAACTTTGTACCTTACTGACGCTAAAATCGTCGCGCATGCGCGAAAAAACCGTGCAATATCACTGATTGTGTCCGGAAATTCGTCGTCGATGCTGTGTCGTCAGGAAAGTATCGACGGCAAAGCGGTACGCAACAATGCGCGAGAAAACCTTGTGCCGTATCCTCGAGGACGAAACTCTGGCACCCGGGGGAAATCGGAGCTTGCTTGCCGGCGAATCGGTTAATATGCATTATTCAACCAATGACTGGCCACAGTGCCGCGTAAACGAAGCGCACCGTCGCGTATACATATACTCGAACGGTTGCGGACGCGTCGCGACCCGCAGGATCGCAAATTAGAGAGACGGCTCGCTCGTGGAACTGCGATAACTCGCGCCTCGTCGCGTTAACAAGTATAAATTGTCGGCCATCGTGATTTCTAATAAAAAAGGGAGAGGCGGAGTGCCACCCAGCGGCTGAGTATCTGTTCCAGCGAACCGTAGAAACGGCAAAAGTAAGTGATAGCTGAATAAATTCTTCTCTCGGAAGCCGTTAATTCCCCTTACGATCAAATATTATCACTCTCTGCTTCGGGATCTAGGTTCTCTTGCTGTTTCAACTGTAACGGTTCGATAACGTAGCGAAATATGCATACGGCCGCGGTTACGAACATCTACGTGTACCTTAGACCTTTGGTAGGCTGCTCTTTACTTTACCGGACTCAAAATTTGTGCCTTTCTCCTACGAATTATGACATATTTGGTATGTAATCCAGTAGATTTCTGCCCGGAGAATCTGTAGATCCAAGTTTCGATCCTGTAGGATCAATGGTTCAGGAGTTATGGTTGTTTAAAGTTGAGCATTTTTGACAGGTTAGGGCGCCGCCAAGAAACTGGAACTATGCTCAACTTTAAGCGACCATAACTCCTCAACTATTGATCCTAGAGGATCGAAACTTCGATCTACAGGTTCTCCGGGTACAAATCTACTGGATTACATACCAAACATGTCATAATTTATAGAAGAAAGGCACAAATTTTGAAGAGCAACCAAATTTACCAATATGTTTGCAACAGTTTTCTGACTGTTAAAAATCTCGTACATTATTTCTATAATCCGACGAATTAAATCCAGTCTTATTTAAATTGCAGAATGTAATCAATTGGTACAGCAATTTTCAGTGGTCATTCTCTGAATCACCACTCGACTGCTAAGGGGTTAAACACAAAACGTCGTCAAGTATTGGACAGTTCTGTTGAAGTTGCTTCTCGATTCAGCTCGTCTTTCGGAGTTCCAGCAACGTCACTTTGCAGCCAGAGACTCTTTTTTCCCATTCCGCAAGTCTGAAGAGTCCATTTAGCCTCTGTGAAAAAAGGTTTTCCCCGAATTGGTTATCGGCGTTTCGAAACGGGAGGAAGACGTCGTTCGACGTCGGAAAAGTGCGGGCCGAGTGTCGCGTCGACGATCGGCTCGGTAACTCGCGGCTGTTTCTTGAACTCAAATAATAAGTTGAGCATTGCACAGTTTGGCACGGTTTCCGGCGCGCCGCGAGGGAGTCAAGTTTACGTCGGCCGGTTCGAAAGTTCATGCGGAATTAAGGAGCTATACGGTTCGCGCAACAACCTACGAAGTTTGCGTGCGTCTTGGAAGGAAATACAATTTCCTTGTGATACGCCGGCTGAATAACAATTACGCTCGTGGATTTCGGGTAATTCCGTAATCTCGGGAATCTGCCTTCGCTGGAATTAAATGGCAATGAACGAGTACGGGACGATCCCGTGTGGAGAACTATGCTTCTGAGTTCTTTCTCGCGACCGGGCATACGTTCCTGTTGGTAAACAGAGAGAATATCACTTACAATGAGGTTGCCATCTTATCCCCCCCCCCCGGCCAGTGTAAATATCGGAGCGTCGCGCATTCAAACCCGGAGATGTACCGTTCTCTTAGAAAATTATGATAAAGTCTTTCTCATTAGAGAACTGACTTTATTACCACGCCTTATATTAGCTTTGTCGAGTTGTCGTTGATTTTGTATGCGTCAAATCTTGTGATCGAATTTTAAACCATTTCCCGATGAGCTGGGGACTTGAAACTTTAAACATAGCTCAGAACTGGATGACAATGCAATATTTAAAAAACAAATTTAAAAAAAGCCCATGCGTTTAGGAGATATAATAACTATTAAATTTAACCGTTACACTGTTTACATCGTTACACACGTGATCGCGGACAATTCAATAAAATAAGTTTGATAATGAAAAACTTTACCTATGATGTTTTAAGAAAACGATCGAGTTTTAACCGGTGATTAAATATTTTCACTTTTTATTCTTGCGATAAATAAAATACGATGCAATACGAAAAAATTGTTTTTTGAACTTGAAATTCAAGGTGCGAGTTATTTATCGCTTCGATTGGTTTCTTTATTTATTTATAGTCTCATTTATCAGTTTGAATAAGGTTGAACATGTACGACTTTCTGTTGGAATAATTTAAAATATTAAAAAAATTTTTATACATGACTCGTATGGTGGCCTCGAATATTTAAATAATTTTCTTAAATAGTTTAAGCATTTGTGGCTCATAAAAATTTTCAGAAAATACTGCAGTATCAAATTCGACAGAATAGACTACTATTTTTATTTAATTTTCCATTACCAACGAAAGTACGATTTTATTTGGCCCCACTTTCTTAAAATTCGTCTACAAACCTTCAAAATTGCATAAACATCCACAGTCCAGTAATTATTAAATGATTGACAGCATGTATACAACAATTAGTGTGAATTAATTAATATTCGAAACACCATATCGAGAATGTTATTATTTGTGAGCAAGATGTTTCGAATAAAAATGTTATCTATGGAACAAAGATAACGATATCGGCTATAATATTCGGGGCATCGAGTGTAGTAGACTAGTGTGTGCTAAAGTTAGGTGTTCCGGCATGGTTTATTACGATCGTTACCGCCGTAAAGCAGCCCGTCGTCGAAGTTACAAAAGCAACTAAGGGATAATTGGAAAATTATAGTTCAGAGAATTTACAATGGCAGAATTCGAATCCCTTGAGACCAGGTACTTGTTCGATGAAAAGGGAATTACTACCCAGTTATTATTAGTTTCACTCTTTATTAACTTCCTTCGGCAACCATAATTTCACTATTAATTACTTCCTCATCTTTTAAACGGGAACTGATATATTTGTGTAACTTTGTTTAGGTATAAAACGACCATTTTAATGACCGTCCATTGCAATAAATTGGTGTAATTTAATACATTATTTTATTTTCACTACCTCACTTCAGTTTGCTGCAGTTCAGGTAGAACATTTTTAATCAGCTACTGAACATTTTAGTATTGTGTATACGAGGTGTTATATCAATTTTAAAAAATCATGTAAAATGGAATTATTTTAGGTTGGAACAAATGTTTCATTTTCGAGTTTAAATAGCTCCGAGTGCAAGGTACACATTGCTTATTTTTTAATTATTAATTATACATAGTTTTTAGCTGACCCAATAACGAAAATTTAACATATGTGTTTTGTCGATTGGTATAAATTATATACGCTCTGAGAATTTCATTGAAATTGGTTAATTGGTTTACGAGTTATAAACGATCAAAAATAGTAAAGTTTGCCAGTTTATGGTGCACCAGAAATTACCACTTTTGATCGATTATAACTCGCAAACCAATTGACTGATTTCAATGAAATTTTCAGAGCGTGTATAACTTATACCAGTTGACAAAACAAAATGGTATCCCGGCTACTTTTTCGAAGGCTACTGCTCACTTTCCTCCAGCCCCGTTGCTGCGAGCAACACGATAGTTACGTTACAAAGCGGAGAATTATTGGAAGTGCTTTCGCCCCGAGAATTTAATACGCACAGGCTCGAAGATAACGTGAAAGACGGCCAGTGTCCCGGGTTAAGCCGAACTGAACATTAGGAGACCTTTTCATACGGAAAATAATAACTGGGCTAAAAGGGGGCCGAGAATAAAAGATACATGGATTTCTTCGTGCGCTATACGAGCCGCCAACGAAAAGCCAGACGAGCGCAGAACGCAGCCTGAAAGTCCTGGATAAAGAAGGCCCTGCATAATGGATACTCAGAACAAAGAGCTCGGATGAAGACCTCTGTGAACGTTTACGAGTTCGCCGCCGCGCCGCGCCGAGTTTCCCGGACTGGAACGTTGCTTACCAATTCGAATAGAAACACAGTTTTTTAATTAACAAGCTAAGCTCCCCGTTTAGCCTCGCCCAGGATCATACCACTACTTACTCCTCGGAACGAATGTTACTGCTGATTAGACGTAATTATAGCTAATTGCTCGTTTCCCCCTTTATCCATTACTCTGCGTTTCGTTTGTTTAATCAATGCGAAACGGAATCGAGATGTGAGTTTTCTAATTACGCGGTCGTTCCAATTCCACTCCGCGCGAATAAGCGTGGAAAAGGAAGCAAATTTATTTCTTTACCAGTAGAAGACACCAATAATCCGAATTACTCGAGTATAGGTCAAAGTATAATTAGTATAGGTCGACTTAACGAGTAACGTGTTTAAAATAATCTTGATTTATTTCAATTTAATAGTAGCAGTGGAGTAGGGAGTGCTGAACGCGATGTAACGGTTAAATTCAATATTGTTTATATCTCCTAAACGCATAGGCTTTTTAAAATTTCTTTTTCTAAATATTGCATTGTCATCCAGTTCTGAGCTATGTTTAAAATCTCAAGTTCCCGGTTCATCGGGAAGTTAATTTAACAATCAATTGCAAACTTTGTAAACGGACAGACGCACAAGAAAGCGAGCCAATAAAAACATGGTGATAAAAATTGTTTGCATCGATTTCAAGGGATAGAAACTAAATTGAACGTTTTTCTTCGCTTAATGATTTGAACAGCTTAACTAATGATTTCTCGATATCAATAGGCTAATACTTTTTTGTAGAGAGTGTGAAGCTTCATCGATTGGTGTATGAAATGAAAGTATACATCTCTTGAAATCATTCAATCTTACGTACACATCGTTCGCTATGAATAATAATTAGACTGCGGATCTTTATGCAAAATAAAAAATGTTTGCATTGATTGATAGACACAGGAGCCATATAAAAATTTCATTCTTCTTCTAATTATCTTATTAAGGTGAAACTAATACACTGGTGGCCTTAAATCTTTGTAATACCTCCACTGTTTTAAATTGTACGTGCCCATTTTTGTCATAAATGCATAAAATCCGCAGTCTAATAATAATAATGACGAAAATCGAGGGGTGCCACGTATAGCGAAGCAGATGAAGTTGCGAAATATAAAAACGATAGGGAAAGTTTGCCCAAAAGCATCCCCGCAGAGAAACAGCAGGGAACACGGGGCAGCAGTTCTCTCAAAAACGCGAAGACAAAGAGGGGGAACACGCAGACATTCCGAACGTTCGAGAAAATCGCAGGAAGTTTGAAATCCAAATTTCCAGCGACTGGAAATTCCATGAATTTTGACGCGGACTGCGCAGTTCGGAGGACGACCATTGGTAAAGTAAGGTCCCTTTTGAAAAGTTTTCCATATAGCCCCGTGGTTACTCCGCTGTCTGAAAAGTGGCTGCCGGTCTAAAGACTCCCCCGCCGATTCGTCGGAAAGTTAGAGTGGTCTTTTCTGTCTCCTTTTTAAGTTACTGAAAACGAGGTACAGGACCTCCGCATTTGGATCAAGTTCTCCACGAGAGCGGCGTTCAAACGAAGACTGATTCGGGGGATATCGCGTCAGCGAAACCCTCGGCGACCACTTCTTCCGTAAACGATAACTTGATCAACGTCCCCGAAATAATAGCCGCTGCGAGCCACAAAGTTACCGCGGGAATATGCAAAATTCAAGAGTCGGATCCTTTGTCGATAGACGTGGTTTCTTTTTTATCTGCAGAACTGATTAAAATGTGCAGTTACAGTGCCTCCAAGGAGACTGGCGTTCATCAGGAGACGGCGCACAGTGAGAATCTTCAAAGGAAAATTCGTGTAGAGTAAATCCTTTATAGACGCAAAAAGGTGCTACACGATAAATGCAAAAAAATATCCCCTCCACTGTAGGGTGTATCGGTGTGAACCACCACCAATCCGACGCGGTGAGTCGCAGTTGCCGGCACAGTTCAAAGCCCCGCGCGTCCTCACAATGTAATAAAAATATAAAAACTTTTTTATTGTTACTTATTTTTTCATGAAACTTTCAGCAATATGTTTGCGGCATTTTTCCGATTAAAATAAGAGTAAACACGATACAGTTGCACCTGTATTTAGCGGTTTAATTGCCGATGAAAGTTTCGGGCGCGAGGAAGGACAGTGTATGGGAAAGAAAGAGACGCGGAGAGTCGCCTGCGCGGTCTCTCTTTGCACACGCTGTCTTCTTATCACGTTTTTATTAGCTGGCTTTCTTGTCTGTGTCTGTTTGTTTGTTCGACAGTGGCAGTATTTTGACAAACAGAGAGCGCGCACGTTTCCGATGTCCATATTTTTCCTTCTCACCTTGTCAATTGATTCTAAGGAATTGCCTTACGCAATATCTCCGCATGCATTATCTATCGAGCTATCGAATTTCTGCCAAGTCCGGGGACACGAATGAAAATCGAGTAATCTTCGATACGTTATGCGACGAGACGAACCAAGACGACGCGCAACGCGACGCGGCAATTCCTCATTCGAACGTGGAAGTGCGCGCGACAAATGAAATTTCGTTGCGCGATTTCCATCTCCGGACCGGCCATCTCGAGCTGCGGAACAGCTTCTTTATGCATCAGCTTTCGACCGCACCCACACTCACCTTCTCTCCATCTCCGGGATTCTCCTGCCTCCTCCTTTCCGCTTCCTGTCCGCCGGGAGAAATTTTCCGGTGGAGAGAGCCGGCCAAGTGGATTAAAAATTGTTGCGGGACATTCATAAATATTTACAACATGTATCCAGCTACGTGACCGGCGAGAACGTTCTCCTTGAATTAATTGAACGAGTCGTACCACGACCGCGGAAGTACACGACCTCGACAAAGCGTGCTGCCGATCGGTAATTAATATTACTTGGCTCATTTCGGCTGATATACTAATTGAACCGTCTTTTGTTTTACGATTATTTCTCTTGTGTCGTCTCGGAAGCTGTCCTACTCCCGCCACAAAATTATACAGCTGTAAGACGATGAACAAAAAGTGTGTTCCCCGTAGTAAGAGTTTTACTAACAAACATTTAATATTAACCTCCAGAATATACAGTGGGTGTACAAAGTACTCGTACACCTTTCAAAAACTAAATCGACCTGATTTTTTATAATCAATTAGAAGCATTGGCAAAAAAGATCTTCCAAACAATTATAATTTACGAGGTTACATGCAAAGATAAAAAACTTTTTTATTTGGGCCCTCAATGAATATTTAAAATATACGTTTTGCAGATCTATGTTAGTTATACGCGCGCTGAAAATTTCATCGAAATCGATTAACACACGCGCGAGATACGAGCGGTTAAAAATGGTGAAAATCGTAGTTTTACAAATCCACGGAATCGTGCAACTTCTGACGAGTATCGTTTCTTCCTGCGTCATCCGATTTCGATGAAATTTTCAGCATGCGCGTAATTAACGTTGATCTACAAAACACATATTTTAAATTTTCATTAAGGGCCCAAATAAAAAAGTTTTAAAAAATGTCTTTTTCATTTTTGCGTGTAACCTTGTAAATTATAATTTTTTGAAAATCTTTCTTGCGTATTATTTCGTAAACCAATGCCTCTAATTGATTATAAAAAATGAGGTCGTTTGGTACAGTTATAAAGAAGTTATTAGTTTTTAGAAGGTGTACGAATACTTTGTACACCCACTGCACATATTTGATATCTTCAACTAATTGCAAAAATCGATCATTACCAGCTTTGTTGACCTCGTAGCGCACCATACCTCGTCACAGGTTACAATCGCGCCTACGACTTTGTCGATAAAGTAGAGAGTGACATTAAAATATTTAAAAAATTGTCGGTAAGGTAGGGACTGACATTGGAATGGTAAGAAAAATTTTTTCAAGTCGCCAAAAATCCTTCTGTACCGTGCGCATTTCTTTCATGTGTACAGTGACATTACCGTGCTAATAATATTAATTTTGAAAATCGAACAGGGTCGACTACAGTCTGATTTTTCCCTCACAGTGACGTAAATATTGTTCGCGGGATACCTTCTAATGTCCCGAGCGAATTTATTATACGTACCGTGCGGAGAGCTAGTGGAAGTAATTTAAATAGAGAAAAAATCCGCATCGATCTCCGATACTGATTATTATCAGAGACCGTCATCTCCGTTAATACTGCCCCGATGATCGCGACTCGATTCTTTGACATGGAAAATAGACGTAAAGGGAGTCCGTTCGAAAGAAGTCTTGTGAAAAGAGATCAGAGATTAAATCCAGTTTTATCAGGCTGTCCTTTGATGTCGCGATCTGCTTGATAATCAGCCCGAGGACCGCAACGTATATATATCGCTGCGAGATGAATTCTTCAGATGTGAGCATCGCTGAACGCATTCGCCGTCGTCGGGTTCAGCCGAATTTCATAAAAACCGAACATTATTGCTCTCGAATATGCGTTCCATCCTTCTTATGAAAAAACTCAATCCCTAATATTGACCCCCCCCCCTCTATCTCGTGATTCACGTTTTTCTCATAGATCTTCTAACAAATTCGCAACTATTTATCCTATTCATACACTCTGTGATATATCTTTGAGACGCCGATGCCGATTTCTAAATGAGTTTTTCTTTATGGAACGTAAATACGTAATTTAGCCTTTTCACCCTAAATAGAATATTTAGAAATTTTGAGATATTCTCATTGGAATATATTTCGTATATTATCTATATACGAAAGTTGACCTTGAAGACCGTGAAAAACAAGGTAGAAAAGCCAAAAATTTCTTTAAGATTTAATTCTTCCGAGTCCGAAATTGTCCGAACTGGAACTGAATGAACGGAACAACACACTGACCGAGCTCCTTCGGTGCGAAATGGGTCAGTGGAGTGGGGATGAGTCGGAGTGGGAACGTGTAGTGGAGTGGGGAGCGCTGGCGCGCGGAGTGGGGATCGCTGAACGCGATCACGTATTACCGAGCGTCGCGCGGCGAGGTGTGACGGTTAATATTAACATTTCTTTCTCTCCTGAACGCACAGTTTTCTTAAAAATTTGTTTTTTAACACTTTACCTACCGGAAGCCTATTAAAAGAAAGCGTAGAAATTTTCTTTTACATTGCAGACTTTGTTAGTTCATAATGAAAATTTCTGTTACTATTGATGGTTCCATAAATCATTAAATCCAATATCGTTCCATTAAAAAGTGTTTAGCCGTGAAAAAGCCATGAATAAGCGCGGTAAAAATAATAAATATGGTGTTTACAGCAGGGAATACAAAAATGGTTAATATCTAGTACGATTAAACGTCAGGACAGTATCAGTGTAAGATGATGATACAACGGGAATCGTGACCGGTCACGAAGCGGGGGCTATTGCGAAGGTGGGGGAAAAAATAAGATAGGTGACTGGAAATTTAAAGGGCGACACAGAGCGAACGTTATTAAAGCCGCGTCGTGCGACACGGAGTCTTGAAAAATTGGTGTCTACGGGAAATTAATTTCTCCTTATCCGCTCGCACGGAAGAACCGATAAATCTGGTCAGCACGGCCGGAACGGAATTTACGATCGCGCACCTCGCCGCGATCCGTATCATCTTGATTTTTCTGTGCGCCGTCATCGATGCGAATTTATAGGACCCATCCCTCCCCCTCGATTGCCAGACATTCATCGTCGTAATTAGTTTTCCTGTCGATCGATTCGCGTCTGAAAATGTCTACCAGGGAAGACGTCCTGCGGTCCCCGAGCCGCGAAACCGCGAGAATATCATCGCGAGGCGTCCGCCCACGCCGTCAAGTGAAAAATAAACGAGATGCTGGAAATTTCATGCTTCGAGTGAATATACGAACCTAAGAGCGGTTGGATTTCCTGTATACAGTCGCGCTTGAACGTGTTAATCATTTCGATGCTACAGGGAAAATGTGACTTGAATTTCTTTGGGATTACAATATGAATTATGCGTAATTTTAATTATAGCCGGTTTTATGAGAGAAGGGACGATTTAACGTACTGATTTAACTGCAGATTTCATGCAGTTATATCATCTACGATTTCGTATAATTTGCTATAGCATCATTGTAAACAATTTACAATATCTATTTTGCTAGGAACTTTAATAGAACTGAATAAATTCAATCATTCAATAGGCTGAATCAATTTCTATTCAATCTGGATAAAGCATTCAATAGGATCTACGAATTCTTGTTTGATTTCAGTGCAGGAAATCACATTACAAAGATTAATATTCGTAAGGAATTCGCTGGAATACTTAGGAGAGCAACTCCGTATAGACAACGAGCTGTTTCCCAAGCATTAATAGAAGACGCATAAATTGAGACATGGTGGTCCGGGGCTAAATGGAGTCCCATCGTACTCGGAATTAGAAAAAGGCGGGTGCATCGACGACGAAAAAGGAACAACTTGACACAGAAAAGCAGACTTCGCTGCGTACACATACTGTTGCAAAAAATGTCCAATAGTTAAACGACTTCAAAAGGTATCTCTAACTGATAATATTCTGAAATGTCAACAATCGCATGTATTCTAATTAAAACTTAGGTCGATCGAGTGTGGAAATATTCTGAAATATCGTAAAAATCCCGAGGGAAATTCAATTATTTTAATTAATAATTCTTAATTGCGTTTTCCATTCTCAAGGTATTACTTAACTTTATTAAATGAAGTAATTTAACCGATTTCGTGATACGTTCGTTTCACAGAAATTTATGAAATGCAAAGAACGTTATATAAATATCTTCCAGCTGAAATGTCGCGCATAAAAGATGGTGGAACGTTAGCGGGAATAGGTTCTAGATTATCCGTGTGTACCAACCGTGCTGTGTTTTGATAGATTGTGTTAAATGAATCATTCTAATGTGCAAGGCGCGCGATAAATCTTTTCGAACGATCACCAAATTACAATCGCGCCGGGGTAACTCGATGGAATTCGCAGCTACGTCGTTGAAACATTTAGAACTCTCCGAATTATTCGGTTGAATATTGAAAATCTACGGTGGGCTCCATTCGGCTGGATACATTTTCCAAATACCAGGTGCTGGGACCTTCAGACGGTTGAACATATCGAAAAATTTAACACGAGCGTTGAATTTTAATTCAATTTTGCAACAAGAACGAAAAAAACTATTGCAATAATCATTTTGTAAAAGACGATATCTTTACCAGTTTGTTTATAATGATATCGAAAGCGTTGATTCGCAGAATCGACTTAAATCGACAATAAAATTTCATTCAATGAAATCAACAATTAAAGAAAAAAGAAAATTGACGAATTGGAATTGAAAAATTGAAATTTGCGAGTTGAGGGGTTGATATTGAAATTGAAGTTGAAGGTTTGATAGTGAAATTGAAGTTGTAATTGAAAAATTGACGTTGAAATTGAAAAATTAAAATTGACGAGTTGAAGGGTTGATATTCAAATTGAAGTTGAAGGTTTGATATTGAAATTGAAGTTGTAATTGAAGTTGAAGGGTTGATATTGAAATTGAAGTTGAAATGGAAAAATTGAAATTGAAGGTTTGATATTGAAATTGAAGTTGTATCTATCTGTTGTCCGTGAACTACGCTCGAGAGAACGAAGAAATACGTACATACCTGCGCGCTCCGTCCATCGCCCTAATTAAATTCCATTTTTTTCATAAAAATTACTCGGGCGCATTCAAATTACGTAATAATCCGACTGCGATTGAGACGCATCGCGGGAAGTGTTGAACGCCAAAGAAAGTAGTTCACCCCGACACGGCGGAGGAACTACTATAAGACTCAATTTCATGCTCGAATACGTGCCAGACTTCCGGTAATATTCCCCCACGGGGGCGTTCAGCTAATGCGTCATTCCTTATTTCCACGGTTTGCCAAACCGATGAACTTCGTCACGACGACATCTTAGATTTTTCGAAGATATCCGTCGATTCTCAGCTCCCCGGTCATCGACGAACACTCGAACGAGTCTCTCCCCACCGCTCTCATCCCTTAACGAGAGAAAACTTTAGATCGTATTTTCTCCGCGACGAACAGAATGAACGATGACCTTAAATCGGATCTAGAATTGTATGAAGCCATCAAGTAATTTTATTGCCCCCTTTCGCCTATTCCTCAGATTCTAATTTAGATTCATCTCCGCTCCCTAGAATTTCGCGTTACCTCGATCATTCCAGAGGAATATCCCGCACGGCTCCTATAAATCATCTTCCAAGTAACCTTCACCCGCTGCCGAAGAACTTCCGATATAATTGCAGCTGCATATCGTAAAATCGGAACCTGAAATTAAGGGAGCGTGTACATCTTTCCAGAAACTTCGTCCACCATTTTATATCGAAGCATAAACCGGCCCTATCCGCCGGGTCAGATCCTCCCCCCCCCTCTCCGGAAAGTTTCTTGCACTCATCTTCCCTCCGACAACTTTCTTCCCCGTCTTAGACTCGAACAAATATTAAAGAATGAGCGTCGTAAACCATTACGTCAGTCGTATTCCGGCCGTATAACGTAATGTAGTCTTTTCATTTTTGTTTCCTAACAGCTTCTTATTATTTTAAGACAGTTCCTTAATTGATACTAGCACTAAACAATTTTTTCTTATTTTTCCATCCCAATGAATAGTTTGAAAATATTATTTGTTGTTCTCTGATATTTTTTCAAGGGTTGATTTCTAAATATGGGGTTGTTTCAGGCAAAACTGACTCGACCTGCGTGCAGTTTCGCAATCCCTTGAATTTCCAGGTTCCCTGTTAGACGCGAAGAAGCATTGCTCGAACAATCAAATTATTACGAAGAGAAATGGTGATTTGATTACCAATCGTCGAGGCTCCGCCTAACAAGAAGAGGAAGACTAGTTAAAGCAACCGTTAAGAATCGAAATGGGGGGAAAAAAGGAGAAGAAAATAAGGTCAAAAGTAA
The DNA here is from genome assembly GCF_051020765.1 of Lasioglossum baleicum. Classification (NCBI taxonomy): domain Eukaryota; kingdom Metazoa; phylum Arthropoda; class Insecta; order Hymenoptera; family Halictidae; genus Lasioglossum; species Lasioglossum baleicum. Next base: position 6,151,462 of record NC_134945.1, read on the forward strand.
GCAGCGGTTCGGTTGAATCATTATGTTGATCGAATTACTGTGCGAGTCGAGGTAGCGCAGCTCTTGTGTAGTACTTTATTCTGCTTTCGCAAGAAAAATATCTTGTCGCTAAGTCCGCGTTCCGTTGGCCGCCGTTACAGCTCGTTATTTTCCGGTGGTGCGCGAGAGACGGAGAATATTTGAAGTAAGACCGCGGCTGAAGTAAAAATAAAAAATCCTGCTCGTGAATGGCGCATCCATTCCGCCGCGAGTTCCTTTTATTCCTCCTAACGAACTAACGACATCGAACGCCGGGACGGGATTGAAAGTATTGTTAAAAGTTGTCGAAACGAGAGCGCTTGACGCACTTGCGGAATAATTAAAGGAACCGGAGGAACTTGGGAGCCGGGAACCCGCTCCCCGACGTCGACGAACAAGTTAAGAAGTAAAACATTTCACTTAATTACGCTGTTGTTCGACGGAATCGAAATGTGGCGATCGCCTTAAGACTGAAATTGATTGATCTTCCAAGATTTTTATGGGGGGTGTCTCAATTATCAAATCTATCCTTGATTCATTCGCGAAAACTTATTTTAAATTGTTTTAGAGACGCTTCAAATGGCGGCATTGTTTAGGGAACACATCTTTTCAGTTTTCCATTCGTTAAATCGTGCAGAACTGTCTTAGAAGACTCGAGCTTTAAAATGAGACAAGGTTTATGGTTGTACTATTTTTATTACAACGCATAAATCGAATTTTAAACCACTTCCCGATGCGCTGGAGACTTGAAACCTTAAGCATAGCTGAGAAATGGATGACAATGCAATATTAAAAAAGAAATTTAAAAAAAAGAACTGTGCGTTCAGGAGAAAACAAGATTGTAATATTAACTGTTACACCTCGTCGCGCGACAGTCTTTCAAAGTAGAAAATAGTAGAAAATAATTTTATAGGAATTTTAATGTAAATTAAAAATTGAGGGGATTTTAAATTGTATTTAAAATGATATATAATTTATTGGAGAATTAAAATAGATCAGTAAATCTTTTGTATAATTGAAAAGTAATAAATTTTTATTGGAATTTCCTTGACCTTGATCCAGAGATGGAACAAAAAAAAAAATGGTAACGTTAGGCGTGCTAAAGAATTAGTAAAAAAATGCGTGGAAATTGTTCAATTTGGCAACATTCACAGAATAGTGGCCTCTTAACGTGCCGCGGGATAAGCAACGACCGGCGACGTGACAGAAATTCAATCGGCACAGAAGTTTCTGCATGTTTTAATAATTCCGACCGCGGACCGCCTGATTTATCGATGAAATTCGATAGTTTCTTTGCTTTTTTTTTCTTTTTCTTGAAAAATTCCGAACTTCCCCATCGAGATACATTCCCGTGAACAATTTATGTGGCCGGAATTCGCCGGAGTTCACAGGTGAGATCCCTGCTCTCGGCGAGATCAGACGGTCTACGCGCGAACGAAACTTCCACGAGAATACGTATGTATATGTATATTGATTTATGATTTATGCGACCGCATCAACGTGAATTCCGCGCGCTTTCAAGAATTTTCCAGATTAACGTATCAGGCATTTTCATTTTCAGTCCTCGTTAGAAAATCGTCGGAAAATATTTTAATACTTCGAGACATTTTATTCTTTGTTGTTTATTTTAATTTCATTGTAAAAATTTGTGGGATCGTTCATTAGCGATGCGAAGGTAAAATGAGCACTCTCTAGATGTTTGAATGCAATTAATCTCAAAATATACGATTAGCTATCAAATATCTACATACACTTAATTAAATGTAAAAAATTAAAAGAGATAAAAGAGTCGTGTACATCCTGTTGATGTTGATTAAACAAAAAATTGTTGATTCAACAAGAAAACAAAAAATGAATCTGCTATCCAAGATCATGAAATTTACTGTACATTTACAAGGAACATCGTAAAATTCCCAAAAAATTTTTGCGACCATTAAATAAGAAATTTTTGTATTTTAAAACATTCACAGTAACTGTTTGTAAACTCCTATGTTATCATGTTTTCGGTTTAGTAACGTTTTTTTGTAGCCAAACGTGTTTTTCAATAAGGCAGACGTCATGTCTGACTATAGGCTGTCAATTCTACTTGTCCGCAGTGATATACTGCATTCAATCGGACATATTCGACGATACAGTGGCATTCGCATCAAAGATAACAGTGCACTATGGAAAGATGAGTGTGTTCATTATCATTTACGCAAGTAAAGATCATTACCGAGTAGACAATTATTTATTCCTCAATTTGTTTGTATGTAAAATGTCCTCGAGTCAGAAATACCTTGCACGTAATTATAAAAGTTCAATTTTCTTTTATAGAGGATTAAAATGGACGAAAAAGAAAAGGGAAAGCTTGTGGAAAAACTAATTTTTACATTTATTATGCAAATATATGCTTTTTCTGTGTTACAAGTAGATTTCTTTATGCATTTATGGCTTCTAAAAATAGTCAAAAAATGCTAGAATATAAAATTCCACAGAATTTAATACGATTTTTATTTATCTCAGATTTAGAAAGGCTACTACCACTGAAAATAAGATTTTATTTGTTCCCACTTTCTCTTGAAATTTGCCAGCAAAAATTAAAAAATTACATAAACATCTACAAATTGATGCTAACTGAATGAACTAGAGGAACTCGTCATTCAAAGTCGTTGAAGGTGAACAGCGATGGAAAATATTCCATTTAATTTATAATTAGTCAATATTCGATTACTCAACGTAAAATCGAAATCTGAGAAGAGAGAACGCGATGCTACATACGTAATTACCGTGCGTGGAATTACGTAATGAAAATTGAAATTGTTAGGCAACAAAAGAAAGCGAATGGGACTTCAACGAATGTTTCGGAAAATTGATGGACGGTTTTCACTGCAGGAGCGCAAAGTTTTCCATGAAATTTTGAAGGACTATTGTTACTGCGCACTCTGAAATGAAGCTCATCGGTGCATAAAGGGTGCTTTGGCTCGGTAAATGGAGGAGAGTGCTGACACGAAAACAATTACAGGGGCGCTTTGAAAAAAAAGAACCATTTATCACGCGAACACCTCGTAGACCTTTATCTACGGTAATCAATCAATGTTCTATTTAATAGAAAACCGTGGCCGCTTAATTCGCATGGTCCCCCGTTTGATATTGTGCCTCCGCGGGACGGGGTTAGAGAAAACTTCGAAGTGATCGAAGAGCTCGCTGGAACTAGAGGCATTAAACATCAGGCGATCTCAAAGGAACTCTATAGGCAATTAAAACTCTGTCAATATAAATGATATAGCGTCCGTGATACTTCATAAAACGCTATCGTACCGTTATCACGCTAATAAACGTGCATGAAAATCATTTTTAATCTTCGTATACAGGGTGAGTCCGAAGAAACACAACACTCAAATATCTCCGTTACTTTTCGCTGTACAAAAAAACTTCTTAGGACAAAGTTACACAGTTTGAAGGGCCACATGTTCAATTTCAACTCTTCCATTTCAACTTCGATTTTTCAATTTCATTTTCATTTCAATTTCGTTAATATCAACTTCAATTTCAACATCAACCCTTCAATTTCAATTTTTCAATTTCAACATCAATTTTTCAATTACAACGTCAATATTTCAATTTCAACTTCAATTTTTCAATTTCAATTCGTTAATTTCAACTCTTCAATTTCAATTTCAACAGCAATTTTCCATTTCAACTTCAATTTCAATATTAACTCTTCAGCTTCATTTTCCATTTCAACTTCAATTTTTCGATTTCAACTCTTCAATATCAATTTTTCAATTTCAACGTCAATTCCAATATCAACCCTTCAACTTCAACGTCAATTTTTCAATTTCAACGTCAATTTTTTCAATTTCAACTTCAATTTTTCAATTACAACGTCAGTTTTTCAATTTCAACTAAAGTAACGGAGATATTTAGGTGTTCTGTTTCTTTGGACTCACCCACTATACTATATTTCAGTTTATAATGCGCTATAAACGCTCTACTTCCGCGTAATTCACGAATTTATGACGAAACATATTCACTAGATTCTATCACCTACGATCTACGAGAAATGAACTGCCAATCTCATGCGTTTATGGCAACAATCTGCAGTACGCTGTTATATTATTTACAGTTTATTCGAGTTATTAACAGTGGAACTACCACACCAGTCAAAATGAATGGCTTCACAATTTCATTTGAAAATTCTTACTTCACGTTACATTTTTGCTCTGCAATGATGCGATGCACTTTTCACGCTCATTTTCGCATCCCGCTAATTATCCGACGTGTATTGACATTCCCCTCGTTAATGTCTGACGTTATGCGTGACGCAAACGTATTCATTCGTTTATATCTCGGAAAAACGAGTGGTTTAATCAAGACCGAAACGTTTCCTCGGCTATCGTTCGATTCCTCTTTTCTTTCGACGTTTACTCGAAATGGAACTCTTTTCTCTCTTCAAACTTCGATCAGCACTCGATAGCAACATCCTAAACCAAGGAGAAGTTCCAGAAACGGGAAAATTTCAACTTTCTACCTATGTCCTACCTCTTTTCGTTGCGATTCGAGGCCCCATTGTTTCGACTATCGTCCCCTTCCAAGATCATTCAAAGACTTCGAATGGCTGCCGATACACACGCGTATACGTAAACGCTCCTAGTGATCTCGTAGCTGCGATACTTTTCTTTTATTCGATTCCGTTCAACACTCCGGCGAATTTCAATCAGTTTTCAGGCTTTACTACGGCAGGCATTGACAAAGCTATTCAAGGGCCCAGGAAACGGAAATAGCAATTCGCAGGCTGAGATTTGCGCACACGAGATTGAAAAACGAAATGCCATATGCGTGTCAGGGAGGATCGAACAATACAAATTAAGTAGGGGAAGAGGTTGGGTTGTGAGACAGTCGTTTTTATCCATCCATTATTGTATCCTTCCATTCATTATATTTCCTTTTTACTTTTCTTCGCCATTCTTTGCCTTTTTTTCAATTTTTTGCCATTCTGTTTAACTCCTTTGGTCACTTAATGTCTTTAAAATAAAGAAAAATTCATTTTTGCATACAGTTACATGGATTTTACTTTATATTTTACCACTTTTAGTTGATTTTACGAGTGCCTCACAACCCAACAACTTTTTTCAGGAACCCAAAAACATGTTCTCGAAAAATTGACCATAAAATTTTACTTGTTGATCAAATCACCAAACCTTTTATATATAAAAGTTGCGTATTTTCTTCATCTTTCCAACGGTATATCAAACTCTTTGATGTCTTCATCAAGCAAAAAGATATAGACCAAAAAATGGCGAAAATATCCGAAATCAGATCCAATCACTGTGATTTCCAAGGATAAAACTCGACGATTTCGTTTTATCGATGAAGCGATTTCCGAGGTTGGCAATAGATCGAGTATTCGAGAGTCAACGTAAAGGAATAAGAGCTCCGTTGCTTTACAAGCAGCAAGCACCGCGCATCGTTTCCCGCAGACCCGAAGATGGAAATTATTTACACGCGTTGCGCCCGAGATATTTTTTTTTGATCGTGTTTCCGTTGCTTTCGCCGGCTGGTTAAAGAACTTTTATGCTTCGTCGTTCGCGTGAACACAGCAACTGGGAGCACTAAGGAAAGAGAAGAGAAAAAGATTGCTCGAAACGATTTCTGCGAAAGTCACTTACTGACCATTACGTGCTTTCTGTTCCCTTGATGGGAGTTTAACGTCTCAAATATCGTGAACACGCTGCTAACTTCACCGCACAGTGGAAGACGTATTTTGGTGGCTAAACTTCCGCTGAAACTTCCCTCTAATGCACGAATAACTTAATCCTTTTATTTGTTGTTCCGTTCGTTAGGCACTGGCATTTTCATTCCCGAGAATAAACGCAAATTCATTGGGTCATTGCTTTGCATATTTCTTCTTGCATGCATACTGTCTAGAAATTTTAAAAATCATTTTTTACTTTAAACATATTAAAAGAATTTTCAGACTATTTTTAATTTAAAATCTCTCTCTCTCTCTCTCTCTCTCTCTTCTCTGTAATGGCGTCTCCCGGGTACTCTAATGATCCAGCAAAGTGAATATGAAGTTTCTTTAACCTCTATGGAACATGGTGTTCGCGTGATTTATTTTTCAGTGAATATAAGTCAATTAAAAATAGTCTAGTGAAAAAGTGGGATAAACTTCCGAAAGCGACAACCCCCCGATTTTCTTTTGTACTCTGGACTCTTATGGACTGTGACATGCTGATTACGAATATGATAGTGAAAGTTGGGGAAAATTTTATTGGAACCATTAAAAAACCACAAAGATCATAGTTTTTTCCATTTATTCCCGTAAATAATGGTAATTTTGATTAATACTTCCAATAAAAGTTGTAGCTCTCATCAAAATACACATTTTATGTCGTATTGATTTTTGTCATAAAGACATAAATAAGAGTTGTAGGTCTCATCGAAATGCACAGAATCGCACAACAATGCTCTGAAGATATTCAGATGTTTTCACAGCTCCGCGATCTACTCAATTTGCTTATAAATGCATAAAATTCACAATCTACACATCGAGGTATTACAGTATTTATAGCAATATATTTATTTATTTATGAATTCCATTCAATTCAATGCAATCCCATTCAATTCAATGGAATTCCTTATTCTAATGGCGGAAACCATTAAAAAACCATAAAGATCATAGTTTTTTCCATTTATTCCCGTAAATAATGGTAATTTTGAAAAATACTTCCAATAAAAGTTGTAGCTCTCATCAAAATACACATTTTATGTCGTATTGATTTTTGTCATAAAGACATAAATAAGGGTGCGTTCCGTTTCACGCTTCAAGCGCATACACTGTATAGTGTAGTATAAGAGTCTCTATGCATACACTATACAGTGTATGCGCTTGAAGCGTGAAACGGAACGCACCCTAAGAGTTGTAGCTCTTATCGAAATGCACACAATCGCACAACAATGCTCTGAAGATATTCAGATGTTTTTACAGTTCCGCAATCTACTCAATTTGCTAATAAAATCCGCAATCTACACATCGAGGTATTACAGTATATTTATTTTGGTCGTTTCTCGAAAGCATAAATCGAAAATATCGACGCAAGAGCAAATATTGAATAGCAAACACGGGCGGCCTCCGATGAAAAATTCAACGTTTAATTCCCTATTAAAATTGATCGCTCGGAGATATCCCGTCTGATTAGTTCGCGTAATCGAGGTCCGACCGTGTCCTATTAGCCATGCGCTCCGAATTAGTCGAGCGGATCGACAGTACGTTACGATATAATCGGGGACGGTCGTTCTTTCTGCTGAAAATTTCCGACACGGAGGTTCTGGAGCGATGCAACGATATCGGGTTCCCGTGCTAGTTCACAGAGGGGACAAACATTTATGTTATTTGGTCGATCGGAAGGGCAAGTGTTCCGCTGCTTGCAAATACCGTTCCACCGTTATGCCGAGAGATTCACAGAGAAATCCCCGTGTCGTTCGATTTTATCCGCGGCACGCTGCGGACATCGTTACGTTCGATTTGCTTGCTCTCGGAGACCGCGTTTCGTACTCGATAGAACCGATCCTCTTCCGTTATCGCGGAATGTGCGTCAGCATGTTTTTGATTTTCTGGATAATCACGCCCACAACGAACGTTTCCGGTATCAGCGACATTCTAAGCGGATTGTCTGGCCCCCCGCGGGATAGTCAAGTCTCGTACCACTCGCGATTCTATCCTTCTATTTATGTAATGATTGTATCTTTGGAAAAATTCCAGACTCGGGGCTCGAGTTACTGCAAGTCTTTACAAGATAGTCGCAACCTATTATTTACAGGAGAGATACAAGTGTAATTACAGTATTGTATCGATAATTGTACCCAAGACGGGTCTGCTCAGGGACAGTAATCGTAGAGGACGTAGAAAAGGACAGTGGAGATCGAGAGGCCTCGCAAAAAACTTCTCTATTTTTCATTATTTATCGGAGGGACTTTGACCAACATATTCGTGGCATATTTCCAATGAAAATCATACCAAATATGATACAATTCCAATTATATTCGCTTGTGTTGGACGATGAAAGTTTTCGACGTAAAGAAGGACATCGTATTGGAAAGAAACAGGCACAGTTCGAAGAACTTCCTGTACGCTGTTCTTCCTTGTAAATATTCTTATATTCGTTGTAAATATTATCCGAATGATGAGTGAAATTGAAATTTATTTTCTGCCTTAATATGGTTAATAGGTTGAAAATAATATAACAGTATTTTTGATTTCTTCTAATGTTTTCACTGTTTGAAATTACAGCTTCTCTCATTTTTCTAATAAATGCATAAAATCCGCTGTCTATTAATAAATTGATAATAACATAACAGCATTTTACAATTCTTCTAATATTTTTATTGTTTTAAATTACGTCTACTGATTTTTGTCATAATTGTATAAAATCCTTTGTCGAATAATTAGTAAAACTTTTTTCCTGAAACATTTTTCCCAACACTCATCGTTTTCGAGAGTAACGGCGGGAGGTAAATCTCCGTGTATCGATTAACCGAAGAACATCGTTCGGTATTGTCTTCTCGAATCTGTTGCTGGAACCTCTACAAATGTAACGTAATTTATTATATTCGTACACGAACCAGTAATTAATTGCGAGCACTTCGTTAAAGCTAAGCCGTACAACGGTTATTAAACCGCAGTTGCTAAATCAGTTTTGAAAGTACCATGGAGCCGCCGCGTTACCTTGTACACCGCTAAAGTCCAAACAAGACTCCTCTAACGGAGTCAGTGTATCGCTAATTAGCATCACCGGCATTCGGGATATGGCACGTCGGCTTTAATATCATTTTCATACTTCCGGTAACGCGGACCCATTAAGTGAATTTCGGTTCCGGAACTTCGCAATACAGTTCTGTTATTCGACTAATGGCCAGACACAGGGAAATGCGAAACAAACATCTGCCATTTAATTTATATCGTAAAAAGCAACGCGAGCAATTCAATCATTAACGCTGTGCGCTACAAAAATTTTAAATAATTATTCTGCAAGATTTCTCATTACTAGACCGCAGATTTTGCGCAGATGGACATTAAAAAGTTTTACTGGATTACAAACTATTGTCTTCGTATGTAGTGAAATATGAATTCTACGCGTTCCCATTCGTGGGGCACATTCATGAAACGGTTACAATTCCGCAACTTAATTAATGTCTCTCAGATGAGCAAACTCTTTCATTGGGGACAGGTAATTATGTTCCAACATAATTGTTTTCATTACGATATTTAATTGTAGACGGACGAATTTTCATTTTTGACGTAATTATTTCAGCTCGCATGCACGTTCTGCAGAATTGAATTGAAAACGTTAATGTGAAAGCGGCCGCACAACTGGCGGTGTCTGTAAACACGGAGAAAGAATGTCGCTTTTATGACAGGGAACCAGTCACCTTATGATGTTGCGTGTCGCACGATGCGAAATACCGTTTCTACCCAGAACTATCCCTACTCCTGTAGGGTGTACCCCCTTGAGGGGCCGGGAAGCTCGAGAGGCCTCGCTCGCCGAGAAGTATGACGTCATACGGCTCGGGTATATCGGGCATATCATCGAGGTGTAACGGTTAAATTTAATAGTTTATATCTCCTTATAAACGCATAGGCTTTTTTACAAATTTATTTGTAAATATTGTATTGTCATCCAGTTCTGAGCTATGTTTAAAATTTCAAGTCTCCAGCTCATCGGGAAGTTAGTTTAAAATCAACTGCAAAATTTGTACAGACAGACAGACAGACAGACAGACAGGAAAGCGAGCTAATAAAAACGTGGTAAAATAGCTCCGAGTGCAAAGGATTAAAAGCCAACTGTGCCAATGCTTTTGTTCCCAACTGTAGATTGACATTAATTGCTATGAATAATGCCGAGTTATAATTCGTAAACCAATTAACCAATTTCAATGAAATTTTCAGAACGTATTTAGTTTATACGAGTTTTACAAAACACAGAACTAGATAGTAATGGATAAATCATGCGATCATTGAAATCGAGGGTGGCTCCGTATAAGTGAATAATTACCTATCATTTTTCTCGGAAAGTATTATCTTTATGACAAAAATCAATACAACATGAAATGTGTATTTTGATGAGGTCTACAACTTTTGTCTGAAGTATTTTTCACAATTCCCATTATTTACGGAACTAAATAAAAAAATGTTTTGACAGAGTTAATTTGACCGCCGCCGAGTTATTTTGGGTCATACCAGCCGAAATAATAGGTTTACGTAAAAAATGTATGTAACCTTTTTTGTAGAGCTTTCAATGAGTTAATTTTTTGTTTCAAACTTTTTCCTCTAAAATCAATATTTACAAAAATATTTAGTAAGAACCGTCAAAACTTTGAAGGGGGCTGGGTTCAAACGGTTACATTTAATAGTTTATATCTCCTAAACGCATAGGCTTTTTTAAAAATTTGTTTTTTAATATTGCATTGTCATCCAGTTCTGAGCTATGTTTAAAATTTTAAGACTCTAGCTCATGGGGAAGTTATTTTAAAATCAACTGAAAAATTTGTACAGACAGACAGACAGGAAAGCGAGCTAATAAAAACGTGGTAAAATAGCTCCGAGTGCAAAGTATTAAAAGCCAAGTGTACTTTTGTTCCCAAGTGTAGATATTGATTGACATTGTTCGTTCAATTGTTAGGAATAATGCCGAGTTCGCGTGACCACGCATGCGTGGCGAGAGCCACAACCAAAGTCTTCAGATATTAAATCGCGTATCGGTAAGCTGGAAACGGGGGATTCCACAACGAACGTAACGCGTCGCGTCGCTGTGTTTGAGAAACCGCGACTCCTGCTGGCAACTTTGTCTTCGTTCCCTTACCTGCGCACAGATTTACGAGGCCGCGTTACGTTTGCAGGAAGAAGAACGGATGAATAATGGCGCACCTGGCTCGACCCAACGGTTGCCGGTATTATTTGCGGCTGCCGGGGAAATTATCGAGTTACGTGTTTAATTGCGCGAGGGAATTTTATCGTTAGACAGACACCGTTTCGTTTTAAGCCGATTCTTTACCTATCATTATCCACCGTCGCCATCATCGTTATACCAGTTTCTTGACAATTTCACCTTACGTTGCTTCTTCGATCAGCAAGGCAATGATAAAACTGTGCCAGTGCTGCTGGATGTTCGTCACGGCCATTTCCGTTTCGCCAATACCACACTAGCACTACCTGTGTGATTACTCAGAAAAGACTGAAACTAGTTTAGTACCCGGGACAAATAAATATGGAGTACTAGACTGCGGATCTTTATGAATTTATGGCGCCTGAAAATTTTTGAAAAATTGCTGGAATGTAATTTTCAATGATTATAGACAAATTTAGTTTAATTGTTTATAAACACATTTAATGGGAATAGCCTTTGTAAATGCTAACCAAATAAAAATCCTATTAATCCTATCGAATTTTATATTATAGCATTTTTTTTAAACACAGTAAAGTCGCGTTTACTGTCTGCGATCACTGTCCAGTGCATACCCACTCCACTGTCATGCTGCTGTTATCTACGTTCGGCTTTCTTTTGAACTCTCGGCGCAGAAGACGCAGTCATTAAAAAATGATGTCGGTATGCGATCACTGTCCGTGCAGAGCACAGGCTGTTGGACAGTAAACGCGACTTTACTGTATTCTTAAGCCATCAAATGTAATAAAGCTCCCCAGTCTACTTATTAATTAAAATGTAGGAACTTCAGTCGATTAAAGGAAGCATTGAATTTCATTTTTAAGGTTTCAAGTAATCACGTGTTTCGTACTTACGTTTGCAATCGAAACACAAATTAAGATCAAAGGGATGCCTACCCGGTCTGGTTATTTCAATGAAAACACGTCGATCTAAGGAAACGTCTGTTCCGTTCGTGAAATCCGACCAGCGATGCGGTAATAAATCGTAGGATTTTACAATACCTCGACGAGAAATCGATATATCCCATAAGCGCCTTGTCTCAGCTGGAAAAAGATATATCGTCGAACGATTGCCAAAACTATCAGGCTTTTCCATTTAAAAGGGAGCATTTCCGCGCCACTGTCAACGCCGCTTGTGCTGTTTCGAACGCCCTTCAAGTTTAGAATACATCCAACATTGGATCTCAAAAATTACGTATTCAAAACAAACATCCTGTGCACCAGAAAATTTCGTTCGTATTCTCCTTGAGCTAAGTAGTACCTTCTGATTATGCATGACAGATATACTCCTCTAGATTAATCTTTTCCTTCTGTGACCAAAAAAATATATTTGTGCAATAATCGTGAGCTTAATTAATTGCCAGTTTTTCTCTGCAGAATTGCTATTTTCCACGGTTTACAGAAAACTAAAACGTGATTCAAATTTCAGACAATGCACAATATTTTCAGATAAGGACAACGTAGAACAAAAATTGATAAATTCCCCTCTAATTAAAAAAAAGTGCAATATTTTTGGTCCTAGAAGCAAAAGGATAACCCTCCTCCGCAATAATTACCATGTACTACTTAATTTAAAATTATGGTGAAAACTATTTAATCTCAGGCAATGCAAAACATTTTAAGATAAGAACAAAGAAGTAGAACATTGAAAAATTCACCTCTAATTTAATTGACTGAAAAAGTACAAAATTTTTGGTCCCAGAAGTAAAAGGATAATCCTCCTCCACAATAATTACCATGTACTACTTAATTTAAAATTATGGTGAAAACTATTTAATCTCAGGCAATGCAAAATATTTTAAGATAAGAGCAAAGAAATAGAACATTGAAAAATTCACCTCTAATTTAATTGACTGAAAAAGTGCAAAATTTTTGGTCCCAGAAGTAAAAGGATAATCCTCCTCCACAATAATTACCATGTACTATTTAATTTAAAATTCTTGTGAAAACTAAAACGTGATTTACACAGACAATGCAAAATATTTTGAAATAAGGCCACGCAGCTAATAGATACATAAGTTGGAGGATAAGTTTTTGTAAATGATAAACTTTAGTTCCATTCGTGTTTCGGCGATCTAGGGAAGAGTTACTAGTTGAAAGTATTTTTGGCTAGCGGCTTGAGCAGGTTAGGGCCACGCCAAATACGCGTCACGTATATCGAAACTTAAGCTCTCTTAACAATAAGTTTCGGAAACTCCCATAGAAGCTTAAAGGATTCTCGAGTTTTTAAACTAATCTAACGACCTACCGTAAAGTTGTTAATACAGATTTCGCGGGGAAAGAGCCAAAATGTACGAGATCGGATTGAAACGGTATTAAATGAATTTTCTCGCTGATCCTAGAAACTCTTACGGACAATGGTTACTAATTAAATAAATATATATATATATAATTCTCACAATTATTATACAAGTAATTACTAGACTGTGGATTTTTATGCATAATAAAAATTGTCTGCATCATTTTCATGAGACTGGAGCGAGATATACGTTTAATTCTTGCTTTAATAATTTTAACAAGCTGAAAAATTATTACATCACTGTAACTTTTTTACTGTTTTAAATGGCACCTACTTATTTTAAATACAAATGCATAAAATCCTCGTTTTGGTCTCGTGCTAATTTTATTTAATTACTTTGCTAATATACGTTCCTTCTTCTGGCAACACCATGGATATACCGAATCTCATTTCATGAAAGTAAAATCATGTTCCACTCGTCACGAAGAATGTATTTTCCCTCGAGCACTTACCTCGTCCTTCCTTAGCGAAAGACAAGCTGTCTTGAAATGCATATTTTAAGTCCCTGAATTTCGGAGCGCTAAAATTTGTCCTCCGCCCTCCGCGTAGATTGGCCAGCTTTTCAAAAAGACTTCTCAAACTTTTACGACCGTGCGATTGTAAAAAATATGCGATCCTTGAGAAGTGTCCCAAGGCGAGAGCTTCACATAAATCGTAAGTTATACGGAAATAATTTCAGTATACCCTCAGGCACCGCGTTTTAATCGTTTCTTAAATATAAAAAAGTATACCATAGCACATAAAATGTGTATTCTGATGAGGTCTACAACTTTATCTGAAGTATTTTTCAAAAATTCCAGTATTTACGGAAGAAAGTAAAAAAAATTATATACACTTTAAAAAATGACAGAGACCCCCGCCGAGGTATTTTGGATCATAACAACCAAAATAGTAGGTTCCCGTAAAAAATGTATATAACCTTCTTTGTAGAGCTTTTTATGAGCTTCATTTTTTGTTTGAAACTTTTTCCTCTAAAATCAATATTTTCGGAAATATTTAGTAAGAACTGTCAAAACTTTGAAAGGGGCTGAGTTAATTTGACCCCACCCAGTTATTTTGCGTCATAACAGCCAAAATAATAGTTTTCCGTAAAAAATATATATAATCTTTTTCGTAGAGCCTTCCATGAGCTTCATTTTTCGTTTGAAACTTTTTCCTCTAAAATCAATATTTTCGAAAATATTTAGTAAGAACCGTCAAAACTTTGAAAGGGGCTGGGTTAATTTGACCCCACTGAGTTATTCTGCGTCATAACAGCCGAAATAATAGGTTTCCGTAAAAAATGTATAAAACCTTTTTTGTGGAGCCTTTCATGAGCTTCATTTTTCGTTTGAAACTTTTTCCTCTAAAATCAATATTTTCGGAAATATTTAATAGGAACCGTCAAAACTTTGTAGGGGCTGGGATCAAGCGAGGCTTTGTCGCCAAAAATCCTTTTAGTCACTTTCTTCTCTAATCAAGGATAAGCCTTGGCAAAAATTTCAACAAAATCGGAGGGTTGTCGCTTTCGGAATCAAAGTAATCGTCTTTTTCACAGACCGTCCGAATATTAATTCGAGTAACTCCGCGGACCAACGTGGAAAATCCGTCGCCTAATTTCTCTCGTCGGTCGCGAAGTTCTACCGGGCCGATCAGGTCGATTATCACGATTCGAGAGAAGAGAAGTATGGAAGGTAGAGGATGACTGATTGAAGCGAAGCACGGTAATCGTCGGTGATTGAAAACTGGTCGAGTTAAAAGGGGGAGGGGGTGGGTGGTGGAGTAAGTGGGACGTCTAGACGGTGGCAGTCGAACGAGAAATGCGCCAGAAAAAAGGGGGTCGTCGGATAGGCGAATAGAACCGGCGTTTCAAGGTGGAACAACCGGGAACAAGAGGGGAACGATCTGGAAGGAAACCAGGCAGAAACGCGTCGCAATCCGAGACGGTGAGATTATTCGGGACGTCTCTCTCTCTCTCCCTCTCTCTCACTCTCTCTCGATCTCGCTCGTGTGTCGATTTTGAGACGGCTGCCGTGCTGAAACGCGGCAACTTTTGCATCAAAGAAACTGCACACGTGCACACACACTCATCCACGATCCACACGTATGGAACCGTGTCGCAGGCGAGTTTCCCCATAAACAGACGAGACGAACGAAACAGTTTCGGTGTAACGAGGCTGAAGCAGTCGAAAGATTCGAGCGAGCAACTTTTCCTCCGAGAACTGCGTGCTCTTCTCGAACTTGAACTTTTAATTGCAGGAATTAGTGCACGACTCGAACGAAACATTCTACTTCTTCCAGAGGAGGACTCGACAATCTCCTTCACTGGAAGTGTCGTCTATCGATTCTGCTGGACACCATTAAGATTTGAATTCGATTTATAATCAGAAAAGATTTATTAGTCCAGTCAATGAATGCTCATAAGGGGGATATAGAGGGAAATGGAAGGAACACAATTTTTAACTTGGAGTGTTTGTTTGTGGACTAGTTAGGAGGTAACCATACTAAAAGTCCCTACTTCAAGGAGGTAAGCGGTGTACAGGGGGGCACGTAGAAGGTCCTTTTTTTCGGTTCTCCGCTTATATCTCGGAAACTCTGTGTCCTAGCGATAAGACCATTCTATACAAAATTAAAGCTGACAAAATATGCCACAAGATTGATACCATTCAGTTTTTCGCTATCTCGCATAGTTTCCGAGATATCCGCGCCCAAAAATCACTAACTGTGCTGAAGTGTTAGCTAGTCAAATAATAAAAATAGTGAACTTTGACCGCGGATATCTCGGAAACTATGCGTCCTAGCGATAAGACTATTCCATACAAAATGAAAGCTGAAAAAAGGAGCCACAAGATTGATTCGATTCAGTTTTTCGCTATCTCGCACAGTTTCCGAGATATCCGCGCTCAAATTTCACTAATTGTGCTGAAGAGAGTTAGCTAGTCAAATAATAAAAATAGTGAACTTTGACCGCGGATATCTCGGAAACTATGCGTCCTAGCGATGAGACCATTCCATACAAAATTAAAGCTGACAAAATATACCACAAGATTGATTGGATTCAGTTTTTCGCTATCTCGCACAGTTTCCGAGATATCCGCGCTCAACTTTCACTAATTGTGCTGAAGAGAGTTAGCTAGTCAAATAATAAAAATAGTGAACTTTGAGCGCGGATATCTCGGTAACTATGGGTCCTAGCGATGAGACCATTCCATACAAAATGAAAGCTGACAAAACGAGCCACAAGATTGATTCTAGTCACTTTTTCGCTATCTCGCATAGTTTCCGAGATATCCGCGCTTAAAGTTCACTAATTGTGAAAAAGAAATTTTTGCCTCACGTGTTTTGTCATATTTGACTAGGTAACTCTTCAGCACAATTAGTGAACTTCGAGCGCGGATATCTCGGATACTTACTATACCGAACGCGTTCGCGCAGTGATGGCGCTCGATCATAATATTGTACGGTGCCCAGGCGTGAACTCAAAGCCGAGAGCACAGAAACGTAGGGAATTTATGGGAGCCGTGATTCCGAAAATACATGCACGCGGTCATTAACTAAACCAGCCCCGTCTAAGCCGCAGATTCTTCGAATCTGTTTTACTACGCGGACAATGAAATTTTGCAGATTAAATTCTGGGATCTTTGTTGCAAATCCGGGGAACGAACGGACCGCGCCGCGCCAGTCCTGTGAATGGTTGATTAAAGCCGGAGGCGCAATTATCTTTGATAGCAGGGATATTCAGCATTGTCCTGAGATCACCTGTGATTAAATTCACTGAACACTAACACCGACATGTATTTAGTCCCGTGGACCTAATCACTGTCCGAGAGTGTTGAGAGTATAATGGCTCGCATTTGAAACACCGCTCCGCTGCGCATGGGAGGAGTTTGAATCGGTGTGTGTCCCCTATAGTACGACCGAGCCAAAAAGTTCACTTTGCCAGCGTTCCATTAAATTTTACCGAGTAGCTTTCGCCAAACGATCGCTTTGTAATTCTAATCGCCCCGCGTCGGTTAAGAGACCGACTTCCGATTTCGAAAATTCTCGACAGGCTACGTCAACGAATACGAATCGGCTTATCGCGTTCGTCCAACTACAGCTAAACCGCAACGGTTAACAGATAAACGAAGTTCTCGCATGTTTTATGGACGTTGTTTAACTTGTTTGTTAAAATTTCATGGATTATTCCGCTGGAATAGCAACACTTTGTGTATCCGCTGTCCTAGGAACACAACAGTTGTTTGACATGATATACAAATAACGATTTGATATATAATCATTATTAATTTTATATTATTTCAATTTTCAATTTTTGTAGACTTTTAAGAAAGTGGTACCAAATAAAATTCTCGTTTCATTGCTAATTGCTAAATTCTGTTGAACTTAATAATTCTATTAAGCCCCGGACGCCGCGTGTAAATTTCGTTTGCCCCGTACAGATCGTTCGGGATTTAGCGATAACGCGAATCGTGAGCGATCGTGGAACCGCGAGATAACTGCGTTACACCGGCGACGCGTCACACGATCGAGCGTGAAATGTGTAAACCCGGATTCCTATGTAAATCTTGTGTTCATGGGACCACTGTGAAAGGAACAGTCTTCGTTTTTTATATTTTCTTCGAGTGCACTCGAATCGATCGCTCGAAGTCTGCTCATGTGGACAGCGATCGGTGTGCTTGGATGTTATAGTCCTTCGATCGCTTTTTTTCTACATACACTATTTTGATCTCGACGTGGACGAGCGTCCACTCCGACAAGTGTTGCTGCTTCTCATTGTTTTCATCTTGCGTTCCATTTTAAAAAGACTAAAAAGTAGAAAATAAACAATATATAAATAAAGACTTTTTAAAAACCACGCTTATATTAAAATGCACTGAAATTGAAGATGCCTTTCTTCGAACCCTTCAAAGTTTTGACAGCTCTTACTAAATATTTTCGAAAATATCGATTTTAGAGAAAAAAGTTTCAGACAAACAATGAAGCCCAAAAAAAGCTCTACAAAAAAGGTTCTACAGTATTTTCTCGTTCGTTGCGAAACTGCCGGGGGTTTGAGTTCGCAACGAGCGAATACTGAACTGTTTTGTGATTTATGACTGCGTCCAGATACACGCCGAGCGCGCCGAGCGAGACTTCAATAGGGAGCCGAACATAGAGAAGGACAGAATGAAATGCGGATCGGGTGACCGAAGCGTGTCGCCGTCGCCGGCACAATTTAAAGGCCCCGTGAGTTCTTACAATGTAGTAATGGCAGTGATGGAATTGTTCATTTTCTATTAGGCTTTTATGGGACTTTCACTAACACATTTCTGGCATTTTTCTGATTAAAATGATACCAAACACGATATAATTTGGCCAATATTTAGTGGTTTAATCGACGATGAAAGTTTCGAACGCAACGAAGAAGAGCGTATGGGAAAGAAAGAGACAGCGGACAGTCGTTGCCGCCGTGCGGAGCGACTCGGCCGACTCGGCCGACTCGGCGTTGACAGGCAGTGGAGTGGGTAGGCACCAGTAGGCACGTCGCAACGAGCGAATACTACATTATTCGCAACGAACGAGAAAATACTGTATACACTTTTTGCGTAAACCTATTATTTTGGCTACCAAAGCCTCGTTTGTCACCCCAGCCCCCTTCAAAGTTTTGACGGTTCTTACTAAATATTTTCGAGAATATCGATTTTAGAGAAAAAACTTTCAGACAAAAAATAAAGCTCATATAAAGCTCTACAAAAAAGGTTGTATACACTTTTTGCGTAAACCTATTATTTTGGCTACCAAAGCCTCGTTTGTCCCCCCAGCCCCCTTCAAAGTTTTGACGGTTCTTACTAAATATTTTCGAAAATATCGATTTTAGAGAAAAAACTTTCAGACAAAAAATAAAGCTCATATAAAGCTCTACAAAAAAGGTTGTATACACTTTTTGCGTAAACCTATTATTTTGGCTACCAAAGCCTCGTTTGTCACCCAGCCCCCTTCAAAGTTTTGACGGTTCTTACTAAATATTTTCGAAAATATCGATTTTAGAGAAAAAACTTTCAGACAAAAAATAAAGCTCATATAAAGCTCTACAAAAAAGGTTGTATACATTTTTTACGTAAACCTATTATTTTGGCTGTCAAAGCCTCGTTTGTCCCCCAGCCCCCATCAAAGTTTTGACAGTTCTTACTAAATATTTTCGAAAATATCGATTTTAGAGAAAAAGGTTTCAAACAAAAAGTGGAGCTCATAAAAAGCTCTACAAAAAAGGTTATATACATTTTTTACGTAAACCTATTATTTTGGCTGTCAAAGCCTCGTTTGTCCCCCAGCCCCCTTCAAAGTCTTGACGGTTCTTACTAAATATTTTCGAAAATTTGTTGCCTGCACAAAATTAATGGTGGCATTTTATTTTTCAACCGAAACTATCACGGGTCATTGAGCGATATTGAGAGAAAAAGGCACTCTGGCTTTGGATCGTTAGAAAACAATCTAGTGCCACCTATAGCTCGAAAATCATTAATCATTCCTTATCGCCGTGGAATTATTCGATCGATTAAATTTATTCTATCTGACGCGTGCATTACAAGCACGAATTTTCTACCGTGTTGATACCGAAAATAACTCTTCCTGATACGAAATACCGTGCGCGAGTAATCAGGAATTTCGTTATCAACGCACATTCAAATTTAAAATTGAAAAACCCGAGCTTAACTATTTCAGGGAAATATATAAATTATGTTTATCGAATCCCACGCGAGAACGATACCTTTTAAAAATTCATTAAACGTTAAACGTTGCGGCTGTGTACGGAAATGAAAGTCGGTAACCAGTAAATACAGCATTTCGGATAAATACAGTTAAGCTGCAGATGTGAATATAGTCATCAACATCACAATTTGTTTCGATTATAACTTGCATAATGAATATTATGCAAAAATACGCTCTGACGATTTTCTTCTCGTGCTCGCGTTGTCGGCGATAAAAAAAACTTCAACGAACGACCGTTCTCGTTTTTTATAAATCTGAATTTCTCCACTGTAACAAGTATTTTATATTTAACGTCTGCTACGTTCAGTGCGCTGGATGTAAATAGATTATTCTGATTGTAATTGTTACGATTCTGAATCTACGTAAAATAAAGGGAAATTAAAAGAAAGTGCAAAAACAAGAAAACAAAGTAAATAAATAAAAACAATGTAGAAATAAGAAAATCGATCAAAATAAAAAATAACAAAGCGGAAATAAGGAAAAACAAGAATTTTGATCACCTTGAATATTTTCATCGTTTATAATAATATAAGAAAGTAATAATGTATACAAAAATGGCAAGACATAGAGGGGGAAATGTTGTGGTTCCCCCTTCAAAGTTTTGACAGTTCTTACTAAATATTTTCGAAAATATTGATTCTACAGAAAAACGTTTCAAACAAAAAATGAAGCACATAAAGAGCTCTACAAAAAAAGTTGTATACATTTTTTACGTAAACCTATTATTTTGGCTGCTATGACCTAAAATAACTCTTATTTTCAGTGGTAGTAGCCTTTATAGATCCGAAATAAATAAAAATCGTATAAAATTCTGTGGAATTTTGTATTCTAGCATTTTTTGAACATTTTCAGAAGCAGTCTACTGATCAAAATCATTGGTCCTCCCTCTATTATAAAAACCGTTCAACTTAAAGACACAGCCGGAAGTTTTCGATGAGGGGGCTATCAAAAAAAACAGAGGAAGTGAGATGTTTCCACTGACAAAGGTCGGATGCTTAAGTATCTTTGCTAAGAAAAACAGGAGCTAATTTACTAGCCCCAAATGTATAACATCATGTGACGATTAGTGAAGCAATTAGACGTTTAGGGTAGAAAATTATGAGTGGGGCTGCAGGTACATAAATACATATGTATAGCGTGCCTGTGGACGGAGCAGTAAAAACTGCTGTACATGTGCGCAGGAGGAAGTAGAGACATCCGTTTGCCACTGAAAATTTGTAGATTCGATGCTGAACAAGTCTTTTACAAACTTCCGTCATTTTTAAAATAAATCCTGTCCGTATTTGTCAGCTTTTATTGCTACCTTACAAATGTAGGTCTTCAAGTTAAGTGTCTAAATAAATATAAATATTTTGTTAATGCTTCAATTATTATATATATAATATACATAATAATTATATTTCGTTTCTCTTATAAAAATTCGAACATCCGAGTTGGTTTTTTAAAAAATCAATTTTGCAAAAATTAAAATTTTATACAGAAAAAGAAACTCGGTAATTCACGTACTAATTATTTATTAATGTTTGAATATCTGAAACAATTCAATTTACCGTAACCAGAAAAAGATGGACTGGTATAAATTGTTGGAAACGGGGGGAGTACAGCTGGCATTTCATCTCGTTTTCTCCGGAACGTTATAAAAAAATCAACACGAACCTATCCCATTTTTACTGCAAATGTTTTGTTTCAACCTTTTACTCTTCGGCAACAAGTGCTTCTCTTCTACTCATCCTACTATCCTAGGCTTTCAGTTTCGACGTTTCTACTTTTCCATTGAATTTACACCGCGCCACTTTGATAGGATTATGGACTCTTAACCCACATGTTCGATGCTGTATATTTAAAAAGCACTCCCGAAGCCTTTCAAAAACAATACGTCGAAGAAGCATATTATCGGACACTCGGCCGATATCGAGCACAAACAATGCACGAGGCAACCAGTGTATGATTTCTTATAAAATTGCATTCCACGAAAATCATCTCCGTGGACTTGTTCGGTTCGCCGACTGTTAACAATAGAGGCGGAACGGGGTGATCAAATAAAAATACGTAGCTCCGCGGCAGTTTTCTTCCACGATCACGAGGGAGAAGAAATTAAGCGCATATCTTGGTCTCGCGAAGAATATATCTATTTTCCTAAAAGTATTTTATACAAAACTTATTTACCAACAAATTATATGACTATTAGATTACAAATTTCTATGTTATTATATTTACGAAAAATCTAGATCTTTGGTTTATATTTATTTGAGTGCATTTTCTGTTCTACTATTTGATATTTGGAAAAATTATTTCTACTTTAAAACTTTAAAAAAAAATTTATATTAACCGTCACATCTCGCTGGGCGATGCTCGGTAGTACGTGATAGCGTTCGGCGATCCCCACTCCGCGCGCCAGGGCTCCCCAGTCCACTACGCGTTCCCACTCCGACTAATCCCCACTCCACTGATCCATTTCGCACCGAAGGAGCTCGGAGTTCCGTTCATTCAGTTATATTTCGGACAATTTCGGACTCCATCAAGAGACGTCGCGCGTCGCGTCGTATCTCGGAGTCATCCCCACATCCTATCTCGCGTATGTCCATATCTTGGACTGTATCATAGTTACACTCGACGTAGGATTGTTTGTAAAATTACATTCCACGAAAATCATCTCCCCGAAGCTGTTCGATTCGCCGACTGTTAACAATGGGGGAGGGCGATTAAATAAAAATTCATAGCCCCTCGCGGTTTCCTCGAGCAACCGCTGGAGAGAGTAGGAAGCTGCGTGTACTTGCCACGAATAAAATTTTATGACCCCGAAGGGGAGGGAGGGGAATATTATCGCACTTATCATGCCGTATAAGCTCGGAGCGTAAAGCTATCGACGTGGAAAAAAAGAACCGAGCCCCCCAAATGCGATATGAAAATAGAAAAAAGATTTCTCTCGTCGCGAGTCGACGATTTTTTTATTCTGCTCGTAAATTGGGGGTGAAAGGAACCTGGGGAAGGGCGCGCGTCGTTTCTTGGGGAGGCGCGACAGAAGCTCGCTTCCTCATAAAAACGGTAGGATTTTGCAAAATAAAAGAGCCCGGCTCTCTCCCGATCGAAAATCAATATCGAAGTCGAGCGGGGGTGGGGGGGCAGAGGTGGGACGTGATGGGGGCACGTTTTTGCGGGCGTAAACGTGTTTACAGCCCCGGGAGTCGATCGTTTCTTATTTTACTCTCGTTCGCACGAACCCACCCCCCTTCGCCGCCGCCTTTGACCCTCCGCTGCGCTTTAAACGGGCCCATAGAATTTTCCGGCAGATCTATCCGATCCCACACATTTCCGCGAGAATAAAACTCGCTATTCCGGAAACTCTCGGGGTATCCTCCTTCTCCCATTTCTAACTGACAACGATGACAATGTGCCCGGGCAAACAATACTTCTCGCCGATATCGGCTTTTCGCTTCTCCGGGGGGATTAATATCTCCGTGAATGTGATACAATTCATGAAATATCGTGGCTTTTGCCGTGGCCAGGCGCACACTCGATCCGCCTTCTCTCGGGTTATTTCGAAATTGTTTAAATCAATTACTTCGGCTGCCTTTTGCGATAAACTGAAAAATCGCGTGATTATTCGTGAATCTTCTCTGTGCCTTTGACTGAATTGGCACGGTACAGTATTTTATCGATAATTGTCCCCAACACGGGACAATTCAGAATTAGTTTACTCTGGCCGAATTAATGATAGGTTAATATCGGTTTTATTATATTTCTCTATAAATTATTATGTGTTTGGTATGCAATCCAGTAGATTTGTACCCGGAGAACCTGCAGATCCAAGTTTCGATCCTGTAGGATCAATGGTTCAGGAGTTATGGTTGCTTAAAGTTGAGCATTTCTCAGTTTAGGCGGCCATACCTGTCGAAAACACTGAAAATGATCAATTTTAAGCAACCATAACTCCTGAACCATTGATCCTACAGGATCGAAACTTCGATCCGCCTTCTCTAGGGTTATTTCGATATTGTTTAAACTAATTACTTCGTCAATAAATATCAATATATACATCGTCAATAAATAAATTGCACTTTAAGCAATTCCATTCAATTCTATTCCTAGTGCAGGTAGAAAAAACTTGCACAGGGATTCTGATCCAATTTTCTATTATTTGTCAAGTTCTGTAGGTCGATTTTTTGCAGAAGTGCATCAATGTAGTTGCCAAGTGCAAACGCACCTTTTTCAAATAGAACGATGCAATTCTTTTTTACGTCGTTTCACTCTGCCCGCCATGTTGAAGAGAAAGGTATTCAAACACAATGTAAAAAGTTAATAATTCGGGTAATATTTACAGTTTCATAGAATATCAACTAAAATTTATTTGGACGGAATATAGAAAGGTTATATTTCGACAGAGATATTTAAAATTTCGTAAAGTCTTCACTAACGTTGCAATATCATGTCGCGCTGCTGCTATATTTACCGACAGCGATATCGTGTACAATTTTAAATATCTCACGAAGTATTAACTATTTACATTGTGTCTTGATACTTTTTCGTTCATGAAGCGTTCATGTAGCGTTCCATGAAAAATGAAAACTGCCATTTCACTTCGTAATATTTTTATGGATTTTGACGGGATCTAAATTTTTAAATATTCGGTTCTAAAAAAACTTTAAAGATCAATAAATCTATATCATCTCAATTTTTCAATTTCAACTTCAATTTTTCAATTGGAACGTCAATTTTTCAACATCAACTTCAACTCTTCAATTGCAACTTCAATTTCAACTCTTACAACGGAACACCACACTAACTGAGCTCCTTTGGTGCGAAGTGGGTCAGTGGAGTGGAAATGAGTCGGAGTGGGAACGCGTAGTGGAGTGGGGAGCGCTGGCGCGCGGAGTGGGGATCGCTGAACGCGATCACTTACTACCGAGCGTCGCGCGACGAGGTGTGACGGTTAATATTAACATATTTTTTCTCCTAGACACACAGTTTATTTAAAAATTTGTTTTTTAATATTGCATTGTCATCCAGTTCTGGGCTATGTTTAAAGTTTCAACTACAACAACGACAACTCGGCAAGCTAATATAAGCATGGTAAAAAATGGTAGAATTATTGGCTGTTGTTGAAACGGCCTTTGATTGGTACATCAATAAATGGCTGTCATTGCAATAAAAATTGAAATCTTCCGACTTTTCGTGAAGGTAGAGTGAGGAAAAACTTCCTTTTTACTATGCGTTTCTTGAAATATCAAAGAAGTCAGAAATGCAAACAAATTGAAACCTTTTCTCAAGCTTAAGATCTAGTTTGAGCGATACAAGCAGCAATCCGCGAGTCGGCAATATTAAATTGTCATCTCGAATCCGTCCCATTGTCCGTAGACAATGAAGCGGCGCCTTTTGATAGTTATCCGAGAGTCGCATTCTGCCGGGACAAGCGAGTTCATCACAGGAGAATCCTTGGCTGTTGTTTATTTCCTGGCAGCGTAATGGATGTTACAGCCTGGCCATCGGTCTTCCGAGCAAATCGATTTCCCATCGGCATGCAAATCCGCCGACGTATCTCATCCGCCTCATCTGTTTCCCTCTTACAATTTTGTAGCGACGCGACGCGTCGACTAAAGCATCCACTTCGACGATACCTCCAACTACACGACTCGCGCATCATTTTCGAGAGAGACATTTCCCTTTGCAATTTTGACTCGCAATTACTCCCGGCCGAGCGAAAAGGGAGCAGCGTTTGCACCGTTCCATGGATTTCAGCTTTGCGGAACTGCGCTGTTCAAAGTAATTACCGTGTTGGGCAAATGAATTGCCATTTTATTGACTATCAAATATTTTCAAGTTCTTATCAGCCACACACACAAATCACCTACGTTTATTCAAATTTTTCCATGAAAATTACCTCTTTCAAAGACCTTCTTCTATTTACATTCCCGACCGCTTTTCACCGAGGATCCTCCGCAGACTATCTCCAATTCGCACACCCACTAGCCAAACACATGCATTCGTATCTTTCCGCGCCTGGAATTTATTTGACAACGATCCCCCGCTTAATTTTCGTGCCTGCTTTCCAGCTTATTCGTTCCTCCCTTCGTTACCGTCGTTCTCCTCGATAAACACGCGTCTCTACATGCATATAGCCTTTTGGGATCGCTATGAAGACAGTCGCCTAGAGAACTGCGATAATTGCTTGTCGCGTTTCGCAATTAAGTCCGCGTTTCTATACGGGACCTATCGAAAATCGGGGTAGGGGAAGCTTGCCCATACTAGCTAACTCTTTAGCACAATTAGTGTACTTTGAGCGCGGATATCTCGGAAACTATGCGAGATAGCGAAAAACTGAATGCAATCATTCTTACGGCATATTTTGTCAGCTTTAATTTTGTATGGAATGGTCTTATCGCTAGGACGCATAGATTCCGAGATATTCGCGCTCAAAGTTCACTAATTGTGCTGAAGAGATAACTAGTCAAATAAGGCAAAAACTTGAACTTTGAGCGCGGATATCTCGAAAACTATGCGTCCTAGCGATAAGACCGTGCTACACAATATTAAAGCTGACAAAATGTGCCATAAGATTGATACTATTCAGTTTTTCGGTATCTCGCCTAGTTTCCGAGATATCCGCGCTCAAAGTTCACTAATTGTGCTGAAGCTAGTCAAATAAGGGAAAAATTTATTTTTCACAATTAGTCATCTTTGAGCGCGGATATCTCGGAAACTATGCGAGATAGCGAAAAACTGAATGCAATCAATCTTACGGCATATTTTGTCAGCTTTAATTTTGTATGGAATGGTCTTATCGCTAGGACGCATAGATTCCGAGATATTCGCGCTCAAAGTTCAAGTTTTTGCCGCATTTGACTAGCTAACTCTTCAGCACAATTAGTGCACTTTTAACGTGGATATCTCGGAAACTATGCGAGATTGCGAAATCTCCCAAATGTTGGGAAATATTATACTTATAATTTTTTAAATATTGATGCTGTATAACCTAAAGGGTACGATTTTGGGAATCAGTGTAGTCCTGATTTTGCTGCGACTAAATCTCCAGCTCAATGCAGATGGCAGAGTCGATATCGCGATATTCTATCACACGAAGGCAAATAAACACGCACGGTATGACTTTTTTGTGGATCTCACTTTACTTTTCAATTAGTTCGGAAGGGCATTGTCAGAATTTCGACGAATGCACGTGTGCTCGACAAGTTTTCAAATTGGATTTGTTTGAGAACGAGGTTCCAAACGAAAATACATATTCCACATCTGTGTTTTCTTTATTTTTGCATGTGGAATAGCATCCTCTCAATTATACCGTCGGGTATTCAATTTACAGTTAGCCAACTGTACTTGTGCTCGATAAATCGTCGACTTTTATTTTGCGCGAGGACGAGTCGTCAAATGAAAAAATTTTACTTTATGTTTCTGTATTATCCCCCGTCCCACCCACCCCCCCTCAAGTACAGGATCTGTATCTTCTTTTTCTATGCACTCTGTGTGCATGCACAATCGCTTACAAAGCCATCCGGACTGTCTCATTTGAAATAGTATTTAACGAACGAAACATTCAGGTTAGATTAAAACCAAAATAGGAACAAGAAAACAATGTCAAGAGATTTTATATCGTGATGCTCATTCAGACCTACACAGTCAGAGACAATATTAAATGTACACTCTTAAAAACCGCATAGCTTTGTTAAAATTGGTCGAGATTACTTGAATTTTTTTAAGATGTTAGACCGACCAGTTTGATAGTATTACTATATGCTTTTAGCGGTAATAGTTCAGTCAATGAATGCTTATAAGGAGGGGGAGGGTGTAGAGGGACATGGAAGGAACACAGTTTTTAACTGTGGGACTTTGTTTGGCCTAGTTAGGAGGTAAACATACTAAAAGTCAGGGGAGCACGTAGAAGGTCCCCTTTTTCGGTTTTCCGCTTATATCTCGGAAACTATGTGTTCTAGCGATGAGACCATTCTATACAAAATTAAAGCTGACAAATTGTGTCACACGATTGATTCAATTCAGTTTTTCGCTATCTCGCAACGGGACGCCCCCGGAACGTGACGACGACGGGTGCAAATTGGAGAGTTGAAATTAACGGCGAAGACATGTCCTGTGATCGTACACTTCGGAACGATCTTCGGACTCTAATTTCATTAGACTATGCTCGACTAACCGCGTCAAAGAAGCCCGGGTTAACCCGAATTCTGGAATTGGAAAGTGCGGTCGGTTTCGCGTAATCGAGTCGATTCAATTGAAACTTGGTGCAAAGTTACTGCCACACCGGCCGATAAATGCACGCAAAACGCGACCACTTTGGCCTGTCAGCGATCCGATAAATCACGGGGAAAATCACTGGAAAACTTTCACTTCGTTTGGACGAGTTAGTATGCCGTCGGCGCTTCAACGTCGACGCGCGCTTAATTAATCACTGTTTAATTTGGTAAATCGACTTCGACGCTTACGCTGTTCATCTTTTCTATGATGTATGGGCTGCGATTCGCTTTGGCAAATCGTGTGAATAGCTATCACCCACGGAAAACCAGACGGGCCGCAGAATTTTGCTCTAATCATCCATGCTCGCAATGCTATAAAAGTTCATCAGCTAACCAGTCTAGTATAAAGCAATCAACCACGCGAATCAATACTCTTCTATTAGCGTTTTTCATACCAAATAAATTCTCTTCTCACTTTTAATTGGTTTGCATTAGGTTCCATTTTAGTTCTCTAACGAATACATATACCTAATTATACATATACATATACAGGGTGGTCCATGCAACTTGCACACCTATAATAACTTCCAAAGTATGCATTGGACGAAAAAGTTTTCTATACAGAAGTTGCATGGTATGAGGGGGTACATTATTTACTGTATTTATTTTTTCTACAGGTGGACGCGTAAAGGACATATGAAGGTCAACTTCATTTTTTTTAATGGAATGACGAAATGAAATAGAAAAATTGGAGTTGAAATGAACGAAATAAAGTTGAAAAATTGAAGTTGAAATTAACGAAATAAAACTGAAAAATTGAAGTGGCAATTAACGAAATAAAATTGAAAAATTGAAGTTGAAATTAACGAAATGAAATTGAAAAATTGACGTTAAAATTAACGAAAAAAAATTGAAAAATTGAAGTTGCAATTGAAAAATCGACGTTGAAATAGACGAGTTGAAATTGAAAAATTGACGTTGAAATTGACGAGTTGAAATTGAAAAATTGAAGTTGCAATTAACGAAATAAAATTGAAAAATTGAAGTTGAAATTAACGAAATGAAATTGAAAAATTGACGTTAAAATTAACGAAAAAAAATTGAAAAATTGAAGTTGCAATTGAAAAATCGACGAGTTGAAATTGAAAAATTGACGTTGAAATTGACGAGTTGAAATTGAAAAATTGAAGTTGCAATTAACGAAATAAAATTGAAAAATTGAAGTTGCAATTAACGAAATAAAATTGAAAAATTGAAGTTGCAATTGAAAAATCGACGTTGAAATAGACGAGTTGAAATTGAAAAATTGACGTTGAAATTGACGAGTTGAAATTGAAAAATTGAAGTTGCAATTAACGAAATAAAATTGAAAAATTGAAGTTGAAATTAACGAAATAACATTGAAAAATTGAAGTTGCAATTAACGAAATAAAATTGAAAAATTGAAGTTGAAATTAACGAAATAACATTGAAAAATTGAAGTTGAAATTAACGAAATAAAACTGAAAAATTGAAGTGGCAATTAACGAAATAAAATTGAAAAATTGAAGTTGAAATTAACGAAATAAAATTGAAATTTGAAGTTGAAATTAACGAAATGAAATTGAAATAAAATAAAAAATATCAATGAAAAGTTAGTAAAAATTATTATTTTACAAATGCAAAGAATATTTAATTATCTCTAGGTATAAGAATTACTATTTTTTAAATATTTTTCTTTTGAAAACTTTTCAAATAGGTCAAAAGTTATAACAAAATGACACCAACTTCTTCGATCCGGACCTGTGCGACCCCAAACCTGTTCTTGGCAATTATAGTGACCTAGTCCTACAGCAACTATAGGATTGCAATGGGATAAACCATGGTATCAGTAAAATCACTGCAGTTTAAACCAACATAAGGATGCAGCAAGCACCACTGTAGCTACTCGTGGATTCCGGATTCTCTTTTAACACGACGGAATCGCAGAATGCGTCAAATGTATCAGTATCCGAGCATTGAATCCGCGGATCGATATATCGTTGGATCTATCCGACGCCGGGGCCCGTTATCAGAGAAATGAGTCCGCCGCATCGCGCGATTAATAATTGCTCCGTACAACGCGATACGGCTCGTTCAAGGTAATCGAATAATAATTAATCTACTCCCCAGATTGTGTTTCATATTCATTAGCAAACGACGGAGTCACGTATCCCGAAAGCCAGAAAAACAGGAGTTCAGTTAGCCGTCCCCCGGCCAATTCATGAGGGAAAACGCGGATTTACGGGCAAATACGCGAGGCATGCATGCGCCCTCCGCTCTCCCACCGGGACAGAACTTCCTTTCACGATCGGTGTGTCAAAGCGCATAATTTAATGAGTCGTATCGTTGCACTTTCCTGCTAGGACACTCTCTCTCTCTCCGCCTCAGTGATTCTTATCACTTATATGTCAGCCTCGAGCGATACGCGTAATTGGAAACTCGAACACAACATCTGCACCGTTTCTGAATGGATAGAATACTATCGAACATATCGTGACTATCGACATAAACCTCTAATAGTGGCGGCGGTTAAGTAACGTTACGAAATTGTCAATGACGAGTCGAAATTAATTTTCTTTCCGCCAGGCTTCTATGAACCCGATCTCTGGATCCAGCTTGTTCCAAGCACATACAGTAATCGAATATCAACCGACCTATTTCTGGCAAAACTTCGGGTTCCTTTAGGATTTCAGCTACGTCACGTCGGCTAAAGCTTTGTCCACTTGCTGTCACGCTGCTGTTGCGTTGATTCTTGCTTGGACAACTTCCTGATTTGCCTAAGCAATATAGAACATAACATTAACATTTACACGATCTATTCGAGGCGTTTATTTTGAAAGTGGCCATGTCCATTTTCGAAAAAAATCAAGCTAGCAATTTTAATGTTTGAACGAGTTTAAAGTTAAACCTAGCTTTATCAAGAGAACGCATGTGGAATTGACATAAAAAGTGTAATAAAAATAACAATTGCCATTAACATCACTATAAAAGTAATAAAAATTGAAGTTGCAATCGAAGGGTCGAAATTGAAATTTGTAAAATTGAAGAGTTGAAATTGAAATTTGAAAAATCGAAGAGCTAAAATTGAAGTTGAAAACTTGCAGAATCGAAATTTAAATTTGAAAAATTTAAGGAGAGCTTTCACTGTACAGTAGACAACGATCGTGCACGGACACTATTTTAGATTTACGACTGCGTCTAGATATCGCGCTGACCGCGCCGAGCGAGACTTCAGTGGAGAGGCGAACATAGAGAAGGACAGAACGAAATCCGGATCGCGTGTCCGATGCGTGTTCGCAGAGGTGATCCCTAAACTCTTTCGAGGAGTGTATTTCGAGAGAGAGAGAGGAAGCTGAATATCGCGTTCTTCTCGGATCGTTGACTAGACGCGACCGGTTAACGGGCGATAAAGAACGGGGATGGCCGGAATAATCGAATCGGTCTCGTTTCGACAACTTTCGGCCGGTCATAAATAATCTAATCTCCGGGGCGAAGACGCCGCGGCGGAGACGTCTGCATCCAATATCGACGTGGAATCGTGCGGCTCGGCGGCACCGGTATCAGACAGGCGAAGACGATAAATTCGCCTCGCGCGAGCCGTCCTCCGTGTTCACGGGGGCAAACGAGGGAGGTGGCTCGTCCGAGATCTACGGTACACGATTTAATCCCATTAGCAAGCTCGTCGTTTACGAGGGAGGAAGTCGCGGTAGTAGCTCCGGTACAACGGATCGTTCGATACCACCCCTCTCTCACGGCCAGTCAATCTTTAACGTTGAGGTCGCAGGTGAGTTTTACGGTCCCGATCAAGGAATAGAAATTCAAGCCGTCGCGCGTCGCCTCGCCGAAGCCTCTCGAACTCCTAACCGGTGTGTGGCATGGCAGCGTCGTAAAACGCGTCAAACCCACCCTCCCTCCCTCCCGCCCCATCGAATTCAACTAAAACATCGCCTCAGCCCGTGTGGACCGCGTCGAGATCTCGGGGAAAAATCAGCAATCGTGGATGAAACGGCCCGCAGAAATTATTCAGGACCGATCGAGTTTACCGTTTCCCTCCGACATCATCGTTTCGAGTTTTCGTCATGCTCACCCGGGGATCGGACACGCGTGATATTTTTGTTGATGGATCACCCTGCTGCGCCGCTCCGCTGAGGCTTGTCGAATCAGCCACGCTTCGTGAATAGTCGCGTGACCTCGCGGTTTTACTTCGCCCTTGTAGCCAACCACGATGTATAGATTATTCAAAACATTTTTGTATTTAACGTGTTTGCAGAAATTATCGTTTCTGCACTATAAATTGCTCCCTTTGTCTCATAATAATAGTAGCAGTTGGTGAATTTAATTTGTCCCATAATAATCGTAGCGAAAGAACATAAATATAGAATGCAACGTTTATTATGAAAAAACTAGATTATTTACATTAAAAATATTACTCCTAATTTTTATTTTGGGTGTTATGGATATAATTTGGTAATATAATAATGATAACTAGACTGCGGAGATCTTTATGGATTTGTGGCTTATAGAAATTATGAAAAAATGCTGGATTATTAAGTTCTACAGAATTTAGTACGATTATTATTAATTTTGGATCGACAAATGCTTTTAGCAGTGATAATAGAATTTTATTTGGTGCCACTTTCTTCAAATTTGTCTACAAAAATTGAAAAGTAATATAATATCAAATTAATAATGATTATCACATTGTTGATGAATTTATTCTTATGAATTTATTAATTTAATTTGTCCCATAGTAATAGTTCTACCTGTCTTTGTTTTCCTTTATTTCCAATTTCTTCAGTTCATAAATTTGATTGTTCCCTTCTCGTTAACTATCCAATCTATGCTAATGATAACACACGTTTATCGTTAAAAGTTTCTAAAAAATAAACAAAGACGTTTTAAGCACTGTAACGGTAAGGAAAATGATACGGCAAGGGGTTGTTAAACATCTGCTGGCATTTTGGAATCGACGTAAATAAACAAGCCGAACGATCGATCGCTTAGAAAGAGTGTGATTAAGTCCGCCTGTCCGTATAGCTTTGTTAGCGCGTGTACAGCGAGGGATGAACCGTTCAGCAAAGGTAAAGCATCTGGGATGTGCGGGTAGGCCGATGTGTCGAGTACCCTAGGTTCGGTTCGGGTCGGGCTGGGGAAAAAAACGGACGAGATCGGTTCCGGATTTCGACAGTAGGATCATGCTACATACCAGCGCTTTGAGTCCCGACAACGTCATGCTATATGCATTCACTATGTTAAACACTGACAGTTAAACGGATATGTTTGAAGTTTGAAGCATAACATATATTACAATTTTTTTCATATTTATTAATTGATATATTAACTAGTCTACACAGCTGTGAAGACGTCAATCTGAAGATTGCAATGTAAAAGAAAATTTCTGTGCATCCTTTTCGTACAGCACCATTATTGAAAATCTAATTAATAGGCCTCCTATATATTTGCTATGTCTACTGAATTACTAAACATTTAGGTATTGTGTGAGGTAAATAAAATTTAATTAAATCTAGATATATCGTATGAGGTAGATAAAATTTTAAAAATCATAGGGAATAGAGATGTTCTAGCTCGGAAGAAATTTTTAATATCCCGAGTAAAGATAGTTTTTATGTGATTTCGAATAAAAAATGATAAAGCTGAAAATATCATTTATATTTAGGAATGAAATAGTAAAACCTTGAAGTTTTCTTTTCATTGGAGATAACACGTGAAATAAAGTGACAGGCGATTTAGAGGACACAAGATTCGAATCTGG
This sequence comes from Lasioglossum baleicum, assembly GCF_051020765.1. Classification (NCBI taxonomy): domain Eukaryota; kingdom Metazoa; phylum Arthropoda; class Insecta; order Hymenoptera; family Halictidae; genus Lasioglossum; species Lasioglossum baleicum. The sequence continues at coordinate 6,185,418 of NC_134945.1, forward strand.
GAAGAAGATAAGATCGGACTGATGCATTATACGGAAGCATGTTTCGACGTTCATTCGTACATGACAAAATCCTATTGTCGTTGGCAGCGTGTAATAAGCGGCCCGACGTTGATTGACACCATCATCGTCGATCTTTCGTATCAACGATCATTTGTCAGTGTCTTCGGTGCAGTAGCACTGCAGGCATATTGATGGCCGCCTGCGAAATTTATTCGAAACCCAGATTACTCGACTGACAGCGATAAACGCATCAGATTAAGCCTTTCGTATCCACCCCGGGGAAGAGAACAGTCATTAGAACAGCACTGATAATTATTGCAATCTTCACTCTAAGATTGTCTCTATCTGCTTCAGCTTGCGTTTTTAATCTTTACTACGATCATTTTCTTGGGAAACTTCGATATTCATAATGCAAGGCTACAAATAGTTTCAAAAGCAAAACAAACAATATTCCACTCTTCGATTTCAACTCTTGGATTTCAACTTCAATTTTAACTCTCCAATTTTTCAGATTTCTACTTCAACTTCATTTTTCCAAATTTCCATTTCAATTCTTCAATTTTTCAAATTTCAATTTCAACTCTTCGATTTCTAACTCTTCGATTCCAATTCTTCGATTTCAACTTCAATTTTAACTCTTCAATTTTTCACATTTCTATTTCAACGCTTCATTTTTCCAAATTTCAATTTCAACACTTCAATTTTTCAAATTTCAATTTCAACTCTTCGATTTCTAACTCTTCGATTCCAATTCTCCGATTTCAACTTTAACTTCATCTCTTCAAGTTTTCAACTTCAATTTTTCCAATTTCAATTTCTACTCTTCAATTTCCATTTCAACTTCAATATCAAGTCTTGGATTTCAACTTCAATCTTTCATTTTTAACATGAATTTCAACTGTGACTTCTATTTCTATTTCAACTTCAACTCGTCAATTTTAACTTTTCAATTTCAACCAATTTTTATTATTTTTGTAGTAATTTTAATTGCAATTGTTATTTTTATTACACTTTTTATGTCAATTCCACATGCGTTCTCTTGATAAATCTTTATTACGATCATTTTCTGGGGAAACTTCTTAAAAAGAAGTTCTTAAAACTTCTTAAAAAGCAAAACAAACAATATACAGGATGTGCCAGCTAACTCGACCTCCTTGAATATCTTTGTTGTTTTTAAAGATATGTCAAATACCTGAAGGACAAAGTTGAATGGTAAAATGGAGCTCATACGATACCAAAGAATTTTTGTTATTATGTAATTTTTTTAGGTATAGAAGGGTCACCTTCATTTTTTTAAATGGAATGAGGTATTTTTTAATACATCAATGTAGGCACTGATGTCTAAAAAAATTATTTTCTCCTTTTTAGAATATTTTAATATAAGCGTGGTTTCTAAAAAGTTTTTTTAACCCTTTTTTACTCGAACAATTTGAATTCCAAAATCAAGATATTTGTTTCAACCCAGATCATTTTTGTTCTATATAATCTTTTTTACATTGTGCACATCAAATTGAACCTGTTTTCTTATACATATATATATAATAGTTGAGCTTTTTACAATTTAATTTATAGAATACAGACAAAAATAATGATAAAACTCTTTTGAATAGAATGGTATGGCAATTTTTAATGGCGCCTCAGACTAGCCATTCGAGTGCAAAGGGTTAATATATTTTTAAATAATATTTTCAAGGAATATTTTATGGACCATATTACCAGGCCTTTTCCTCACCTTTCACAGAATTGACGAAGTATACAAACGTAATACAAAGGTTTAAATTATTAAGTACGTTGGTATATAAACATTTAAGTATTGTATGAGGTATCATATGAATTTCCTATTCATACAAAGTAAAAAATTAATATAGAATCGAGTTATTCTAGGTCGAAAGAAGTGTGTAATTTTCGAGTTTAAATAATTTCGAGTGTAAGGGTTAGAGTCTCTATTGTCCTATATCTCCCGTAAGAAACTTTCCAAGGACAGGACAGATTTTTTTCAAACAACAGCGACGCACCCTGTATATCCTCCCATATCGTGTTATCTCGCGCACACTATGGTTCGTTTTGCATCGTTATAATGCACGCAAATCCATTATTAATACACCGACGAGTGAAATCCGAGAATTCTCAATAATGACTGCTAGAAGCACCGGCATTCGCGAGAGGATCCGGGTAACAATAATTAATACGCAGCGTCTCCGACAATATTTCACACACACACACACATCGACCGATTTTTCACAAAAATCTCGAAGTGGGATTGCATTTCCTGAATTTCATGCGGGATTAATTAACATGCTCCTTCGTATGACGAACGGCTTTATTTTCCAGCGATCGTGAAATTACCGCGGATGGGGATTTTAAATTTCCTATAATTAGGTTGTTTATTAATCAACTGACATTTCGATGCGACGTAAAGAGTCCGATGAATAATGTAATAAGCGAGAACTTATTTTGGGAAATAGGTTAATGGTGGACACGTGGTTAATGAATTTTCATCGGCACTTGTTTTGCTCGATACGATTCCAGCAATCGTTGTGATAATTCCAGATTTAATGAAACTGAAAATTATGGGATTTTTACTCGGGTAAAAATTATCTTTCAAGGTAACAATCATAACTTGCTTGATGCATTAAAAACACTGAATAATAAAAAAATGCGGAAGCTTTTTCGATGTCGATGAAAATAATTTCAATTAATGGAATATGTTTTTTTCCTATCGATCGTATTTGTTGATAATAAATCTTTAAATGTTTTCGGCGCTATACGGTTCGATCTTTTGTTACGAATAAAGCAATTTTGCTAATTTAGTCAAACATAATCAACGTTTCGATCCCGGTTTGGATCTTTTTCAAGATTAATTTGAATTGCGTCTGTAAAATAAATATGTTATCATATGATAATGTTGAAAAACAGAAATTATTGAGTGAATTTATTATTATTGAGTGATTGAATGTAAAAAATATTGTTCATAAAGACACACTCACTTGCTTTGGGGATTTCAATTACTTAGGAATTTCAATTAATCGAATATGAACAAAGCCTGTAAAATAAAAGTATATGTTAAAGATTCAAAACGGCCATTTCATCTGCAACAACCTAATAATATGTTTTCGAATCGATGAGACTTTCGATGTCACCGAAGAAGAAAAACGGAGTCCCGGTGCTGTCCGTAAACATTCCGCCGTCATTTTTATTCCCCTCGCGGAATCGATATCCTATCTAACGTGTTACCGACACAACAGAAAATGGAAGATATCAGCGGGTTACTGGCGCTATCATAAAAGGCTACACGCTCGTAAACGTGTTACTTTCCGTGGGGGCACAACTATGAAATATACCGTGAATTCAATATCTTTCAGTTTCTCGCCGCGCGCCGCGGCGACCTTTAATCGTCCCCCGTTACTGTTCCCCACCTCCCGCATCACAGAAGCATCGAAGCGCGCGAATGGCAGAGTATAATGCGAGTTATTGCGGAAACTGAGCGCGTTAAATCGTACACATTACGTGATTTTGAAAGATAGCCGGAAAACTTGAGACTGGCTGCGAAATGGAAAAAAGCGTATTAATCAAGAAAAAAATTATTTACTAGGCGGAAATATCATAGGGGCAATTTTTTAGAGAAGAAATTTATCGCGGTACCTATGAGTTATAGGAAAGTAGTCGTAATTCTTGAAAAATCTCGATAATAGCGTTTGTGTTCTGAATAATGGCTTTTAATAACGCTAGTCGAGTGTCCGTAACTCATTCTGTCCGGAACTGATTCGTTCGGCAGTGACCAGCTCACTGATAATTCTGTTATGCATCATGCCGTCTATATTTCTCCACTTAAAATCGCGATTCCAACATCAAACCGATTCCTCGAAAGAATCTTCATTCTACTGTACATAAAAATGACGACACTGAATTTATTTAAATTCCTTGCAATTTTTATTTATAACAATATGTGCTTGAATGAAGAGAAATTCATTTAATAATTTATAATGGAAGCATCTTTTTATAATTTCGACAAATAAAGTTTTTTTTATTTTCTACAGTTGAAACTAATACACTGATGTTCTTAAATCTTTTTAATTGTTCACTGTTTTAAATTCTACGTACCAATTTTTATATTAAAGCAGTCTACTAATCATATTCTAAAAAAATCCCCATTTAATTCAGTTTGTCAGTGGAGTGGGAATGAGTCGGAGTGGGAATGCGTAGCGGAGTAGGGAGCGCTGGCGCGCGGAGTGGGGATCGCTGAACGCGATCACATACTACCGAGCGTCGCGCCACGAGGTGTAACGGTTAATATTAAAATTCTTTTTTCTCCTGAACGCACAGTTCTTTTTTAAATTTGTTTTTCAATATTGCATTGTCATCCAGTTCTGAGCTATATATGTTTAAAGTTTCAAGACTCTAGCTCATCGGGAAGTGACTTAAAATTCAATTACAAGATTACAAGAAAAGAATTCAATTTTCGAGTTAAAATAGTCGTGAGTGCAAATTTTGATAGAACATTTATGAACGTATACAAACGACTCAATGATCAGTGAAAGTTCAGTGTTTGTTTGTTCTTATTGTTTCGAATTTCCAGAAACCGTTTTGAAAGTGCCCTTTTCCCCTCGTACTATTTGTGGCATTCGCCATTTTATTCGCACACGCATTCGTTCTTCTATACGCATTGCAAACGACACTGCGAATCTCTGGAAATTAAGAGACACGTCGCAATAGCGAGAAAGTTTCATACTCGACGCAATTCAAAACCCCGTTTCGTCGCGTACTTTTTCTACGTCCACGGACCGCGTTCATTGTCCCACATTGTACGTACCCGCAGCTCTGTCTCCCTCCGCGAATATTGTCACGATTTTCCCATATCCTGCCAAATACTTAACCAGTGGCTCTTTGTGCTTATACATGTACAACCACGCTTCTTTTATTTCCACCCCACGCGTTGTACCTTCTTTACAAATAAAATTCTTTTTCTGCTCGGAATTTCCTCCGCTTGCAATTTAAATTTGATCGCAAAGAACGGCTCGCAGTAGGATCAGCCTGTCATAAACTGCGTTTGATTTCAATGTACTAATATTTTCCTCCTGGCCATTATTTTATGCTATCCTTGAATATCCCTGTTCGAGTTAACTCTTTGCAGTCGGAGCTATTTTAAATCGAAAATTAAACAGATCTCTCTCTCTGGCTAAAATAATTCCATTCTATATGATTTTTATCATTTTCCATTCATTTTTTCAAATTTCAATTTCTACTCTTCTGTTACGGATGACGAACAGGTGTTCAATATCATCTCTGGCAGGAACCGTCCTAGATAAACGAACAGAGTTTTTCCCTAGATAAATCTACATAATTGTTTAGGTTAGTTTAGGGCCCAAACGTACGCACGACCAACTGGTCGTTGACAAAATACGAATGTTCACTTGAAGGGTACTGACAAGTACCACCCGTCATTGCAGGGCTATATAAGCCCTTACATTTCTACTCTCGTGGGCTAGTACTGTCGTAATCACGAATAGTGTCGCGTCGTGCTGCATCTCGGAAGTCAACTACCAGTGAGATCGGACGTTCGTTCCTTTTGAATCAAAGTTTAACCGTACAGATTCCGCGAGTTCGGTCTAAAATCTGTTAGGCAGTGACAAGGTTGCTCCGAGTCCCCCGCATTGCCAGTGCGTCAACACCGTGCGTCTTAGCTTAGGTAATATCACCTTTCAATTTCTTTTCTATTCTAAATTCAGTTCATTCGCGACACAAGTACACTTGTAGAACGAAACTCTATAGTAAGAATATATTTGTCTTCTTTAATAATTAACTCAAATTCATTAAACCCATAATTATCGTCCAATATCCTAACCAAGTAATTGAACGTCCCCACATGATACAATCTTACCGCTCGGATTGTATCAATTAAATTATACTAGTTACGAGGCTTACTAATTATCCTAGCAATTCCCTGATTAACCATCAGGTTCTTTCGCGACATTCCAATTGTCCGAACAGAGATTTATCCAACCTAGCGGCTCCCCAGTTTTGCATTGGGTTCGTCCGCATCCTAACAGCTCCCTGATTTCGCATCAGGTTCGTCTGTGCTATTATACAACCTCCTAGCAGCTCCCCGGTTTTGCATCGGGTTCGTCTGCGTTTGACTCCATTCCTAGAGGCTCCCTGACTTCGCGTCAGGTTCGTCCTCGCTGTCAATAATCCTAGCGGCTCCCCAATTTCGCATTGGGTTCGTCCGCGTTCCTTAACTAACAAATTTATATCATATTCCTAGGGTAATAACCCTTCGCCGGCCACTCGTGCTGCTCGCGGCCCTGGCTCGTAACACTTCAATCTTTCAAATTTCAATTTCAACTGTTCGATTTCAACGCTTCGATTTCAACTCTTGGATTTCAACTTCAATTTCAACTCTTGGATTTCAACTTCAATTTCAATTCTTGGATTTCAACTTCAATTTCAACTTCAATTTTTCAAATTTCTATTTAAAATCTTCATTTTTTCAAATTTCCATTTCAATTCTTCAAATTTCAATTTCAACTCTTCGCTTTCAATTCTTCGATTTCAACTTCAACTTCAATTTCAACTCTTCAATTATTCAAATTTCAATTTCAACTCTTCAATTATTCAAATTTCAATTTCAACTCTTCAATTATTCAAATTTCAATTTCAACTCTTCCAGTTATCAACTTCAATGTCCATTTCAACTTCAATATCAACTCTTCGATTTCAACTTCAATCTTTCAATTTTAACATCAATTTCAACTTTGTCTTCAATTTCTATTTCAACTTCAACTCGTCAATTTCAACTTCTATTTTTCAAATTGCAATTTCAACTTCAATTTTTCAAATTTTATTTTGAACTTCTTTTTTTAATCATTTTACAGATATAATACGTCATACAAACATTAAATGTGTAATAATTGATTAGATCCCAACATATACAATAAGGAGCATAACTGATTCCACACACTTTGAATCAGAATACCTTTTATATGAATGAACCAAACAATTTCAAATTCTCTGTAAGGCTAGAGAGAATTACTTTAGTAAATGACGTCTAATAAATAAGTTGAAAAAATGCATTTGGTCGGAATTTGAAAAACAATAGTAAAAATTGATTTTTACAATTTTTTTTAGCTGGGCCAATAACGAAAATTTAAAAAATGTGTTTTGTCGACTGGTATAAATGATATACGCTCTGAAAATTTCATTGAAATTGTTTAATTGGTTTACGAGTTATAAACGATCAAAAAATGGTAAAACTTGCCACTTTATGGTACACTAGAAATTACCACTTTTGATCGATTATAATTCGCAAACCAATTAACTAATTTCAATGAAATTTTCAGAGCGTATATAATTTATATAGGCCCAGCTAAAAAAGTTGTAAAAATCAATTTTTACTATTGTTTATCACAATTCCGTCCGAACGCATTTTCTCAACGTATTTTTCACACATCATTCACTAAACTAATTCTTCTAGGCTTACAGAGAAATTGATGTCGTTTGGTCCATTCTTAAAAAAGCTTTTCTGATTTACAGTGTGTGATTTAAAATGTCTTTACCAACTTTTATAAGAAAAAAACAATGCTTCTCCTTTTTTTATAATGATCGAGACAATTAATCTCGCGAACTTTTAGCCCCCGCCTCCTACACTAATGTTAAGTTTCGAATTCCTTTTTGTTAATTGCAATTGTACGCTTCGTTTGATAGAGCCAACATGGCGCTCCGATGCAACTAGAGAAACTGCAATTAGTTTCCAAGTCACCGAATACCGTTACAAAATCGCTCGAACCCGTTACGGTTAATTGAATTTCACTGCATCGTGAACGGCACAATCGTATTTATATCGCGTTAAAATATTTAGACTCGACGGAATCCCGGCACAGTGCAGCTGAATTTCATTTTCAATTCAAATCGGCCTCGGCCTGGGTACAGCAGTGCATTGCCTCATGAACAGATTCCGCAAACGCACGGGCCGGCAACACTAAACCTTTGGAAAATAGAAATTAGCGTCTGCGTGGTGGTAGGCTGCTGTAATTGTGGTTGATGCACGAGGCGGCAGAAAATCGATTTTACCAATTTTCGATTTAAAAGAAAGAGATTATTTTTGTATTAAACATCAAATTTCAGGATTTCCAAGAATAAATCTCGTGGAAATTACAGTTATATGATGTTGAGGGTGAAATATTTCAAGGTTATATCATAAATAATAAAGAAAAATTTGAAATAGTTAGAATCAATTGTTTTAATAAAAAGAATGTAATAATAATTTCTATATCACTCTTGAATAAAATAGAATCTAAATCCTCTATAGACGCAACATTTTCTATACGATAGATGCGACCAAGAATATCCCCCCCCCCCAACTTAGTAATCTGATCTCGGCTCGGTATGTCGGTGTGAACCACTACTAACGCGACGCGGAGAGTCGCAGTCGCCGGCACAGTTCAAACGGCCGTGCGTCATCGCAATGTAACACCAATATTTAATCTTCGTTATTTGTCATTATTTTTCTATGCAACTTTCACCAACATGTTCGTGGCGTTTTTCTAATGCAAATTGACACCAAACAAGATATACTTTCAACTGTGTTTAGTGATTCAATAAACATTTGTTTTCATCATTTATGTATTGTCTGTTGGAGAACTTTCAAATATCGATAATTATGTTTAGTATGCAAGAAAATTCAGTTTCTTCAATTTTACGATGAATTTTTGGGAAGATTCTGCCGTCGAACAGCAGAATTCTATCGGCAGAGGCCATTGTCAGTCAATTAGAAAATTGTAGTGCCTCCTAAAATCGGGATAGGACCAAAACAATCGCGTATCGAAGCAAAGCAGCTGGAAACGCGCAAAGCGAACGCGGCTCTCGGACATTCTGATAACTCTGCATTATGTATTTACGGTGTATAGGTTTCTGTGCGATGAAGGAGCAACCGCTGTAGAAAGAGGAGCACATAAAGGGGCAGCCTCGAAACCGCAAATGCGATACAATTCATCGGGTACGTCATACCTTTGCCCATCATTGTACCTCGTAGTTCATTGTCCGCCGGCGGACAGTTCGGATCGTTTGTTCAACGATTCTGCTTGACATTTCTCTTTTTCCTTCTACCCTGATATCCCCTATCGGGAAATATGAACTACGATGTTTCGTGATATAGTATTCACGTCGTGACGTCAGCCCCCGGAACGACGAAAAACCGATCCTGCCATTTCGGAATTTAACCCGAAAATCGGAGCAGCGACTTTAACTAAAAAAATTCAACGTTTCTTCAACCTGGAATATATTCTCCCTATTCTCTGTGATCTTCTAAATTTCATAGGTACGCAACGAATCTTTATGCAAAATATAAAAATGGTCTACCGAAATTACAATAAACTGGAGTGAAGTAGAAATTTATTTTCTTTCTAATAATATGTTTAATAGGTTGAAATGAATTTTGAAAACCTTCTAATATCTTCACAGTTTCAAATTGCAGCCACTCAACTGAAAAATGTTTTATACTTAAATTTAATCATTGATTAGATACACCAACATATTTGATAATGTGAACAATATTTCGAATAATGGTCAAGCAATTTTGAAACCATAGATGCACGAGTGGGCAGCAGCCCAGGGATAACAATAGCTTGTAGCCCGTATATGAGATTAATTAGCAGAACGGGATGGAGTGTAATGGCATGTATCAATTTTCATTATTGGGGAGGTGTAACGGTTAAATTCTTAATAGTTTATATCTCCTAAACGCATGGTTTTTTTTTTTAATTTGTTTTTTAATATTGCATTGTCACCCAGTTCTGAGCTATGTTTAAAGTTTCAAGTCTCTAGCTCATCGGGAGGTGGTTTAAAATTCGATTACAAGATTACAACAACAACGACACGGCAAGCTAATATAAGCGTGGTAAAAATCAGGTCGTTTGGTACAATTGAAAAAAAGTTGTTAGTTCTTAAAAGGTGTAGGAAAATACTTTGTATGGTCTAAGGTCGTGCATGTGTCACAATGTCACGTGACCAATCTGGGGTACCGGCAGAGAGAGAGAGGGGTAACGTTTCCCCGTGAATCGGGGGTAACTTTCCCCTGACCTGATGACTCTGGCTGAAACAACCTGTATACAAACAGTTGGAGCTGTAAGCTCCAAGTCTGCTCTGTCATTTCTACAGTCGACAGAGAACTAAAGTTTCACCACTGTCTTCTAACCATAACACCGCCGCCAGCCGTAGCACGGCTTGCACAACCGGAAACCCTGTTACTGCCCCTAGAAAGGATCTATTTCGGTGCAACTCTTAGACCACTGTAAATTCCAACTACATCGAGTGCATTCGATTCGCGTTCCAACTACATTTCTTCTTCCGCTTAAAGCTTACACTTTACCGAATTCATTCACGTAGCTGTCGTAAAACTTGATGAAGTCATTCGATAGCACGGCTTGAACGCCAGGTTTATGGAGCAATAAAAGTGACTATTTTACATTATTTTATGAAAATAACAGGACTGGCTCTGTCTAAATTTTTAACCACCTTTTTACTATATAGTTTAGTACATAATATTATTGCTTATGACAAGACGAGTTCAACGACCTGACATATTTTGACCTTGGCATGACCTTAACAGGAAGGAATATCAATAACTGAAGGGCACATGCATTTCCCATGAAGAAATTTCTTTTTTGAATTTTCTTCTATTGCACAGTTAGCAGCCGACTAAAAACTAATTAATTTTGTTACGTGGAACACCCTGTATATGCTCAAAGAAATGAATTTGTTAAATTACCCCCCATAGATACAGCTTTGTCATCTCAATAATCGTAAATTAAAAATATTAGAATTATTAGAAATATTAGAAACACAGAAGCATGAAAAATTGAAGAATGAATTAACCCCCATCTTTATAATCTCAATAATCATAAATTAGAAATATTAGAATTATTAGAAATATTAGAATGAATTATCCCCCATAGACACATCTTTATAATCTCAATAATCGTAAATTAAAAATATTAGATTTATTAAAAATATTAGAATGAATTATCCCCCATAGACACATCTTTGTAATCTCAATAATCGTAAATTAAAAATATTAGAAACAGGAGAAGTCATGAAAAATTGAAGAATGATTTATCCCCCATAGATACATCTTAGTAATCTCAATAATCGCAAAATTAAAAATATTAGAACTATTAGAAATATTAGAAACACAGAAGAAGTCGTGAAAAATTGAAGAATGAATTAACCCCCATCTTGATAATCTCAAAAAATGATCGTAAATTAAAAATATTAGAGTTATTAGAAATATTCGAAACATAAAAACTGACGAACAAATTTTCGTTTGGCACCTGTGTCTTGCAAAAAACGTAAATATTTTTTAAAAATGCTGAGATATTAATTTTTATCGTTTGCAGAGTTTTTATGCAACCACTTCAATTAGGGGATGCAGAAGTAAGTTCTGTGTCGTCCGACAAATTCGTCAACAGCCTGAAAGTTCCGAGCATTTATTTTTAGGTGTCTCAAAGGAGCCTCTCGTCGATTCGCGGATAAGAGCAGTGCACAATGTTTGGAGGGCAGCGACAAGAGTCGCCTTTCCCCTCTGGAACTTTCGTTTCGCGGGTAGTAATTAATAAGAACGCGCCGGCGAGCAACTGGTAGCCTCATGAATACGCTCAAGGAGAAGCGAAATTAAAAGAGCGTGAAACGTGAAAAAAAGGGGGATTCAAATTAGACAGGGTTGTAAAAATAAACCTCTAGACTCTGACGAATGGGTAACCAGCTTATTGAGGTTTGCTTTCAATTAATTAACGAATTCTATACGTCAGTATGTCGTTGAAATAATTTCGCGTTGTGTCTGTTATCAATTAGAAGCTTCGACCAATTAGCATAAGTAAAAACAAACCAGCTCTTACCAATTGAAGTTGAAATTGAAAAAAAACCGTGCAATATGCCAACACTGATTACGCCGTGGTTATCTCGGGGTCTAAAAATTCTGTAAGGCTTTAGCAAAATAAACATATTCGTCAATGGCAAAAGATCTTTGATGGCGACTGGAAGAAAGCAATCATTCGCCAAGCTAGGGCCGAGGGACTGGATCGTGACTGTTTAGAATCGAAAACACAATTCGGAGAAATGTGGAAGCCTAGTGACCCGGGTCAGATTAACCGAGGATCAAGAGATGCCTAACAGGACAACTCGGGACTGGGTAACACGAATCGGAGCAACCCAAGACCGAGAAGTTTACATTAGCAAATCTAGGACTGAAAGACCCGATTCGGATTAATCTGGATTAAAGGATTTAAAACCAAGGGAATCCTAATTGAAGATTTTGAGGAGTGCCAGACATCTTCATCTAATGGGGCGAATTTGTGAATTTCCTGGACTCCTTGACACCGTCATCTAATTTGCGTTCATGAGTTAGCAGCCTAGGGAGTCTCTCCCTCCCCACCCCTTGGAAAACGAACACCCTGTATATTTGCTATCGAAGTTACGATCCTGTAGGATCAATGGTTCAGGAGTTACGGTTGCTTGAAATTGAGTATTTTCAGTGTTTTCGACAGGTAAGGGCGCCTAAACTGAGAAATGCTCAACTTTAAGCAACCATAACTCCTGAACCATTGATCTGACAGGATCGAAACTTAACATCGAAATAAACAATGAAAAATAAAGAAGTTTTGCCATTGGATTAGTTATGTCTACACTTCTCGGCGAGAATAGTATTCCTGGCGGATAATTGTCCCTGGGCACAGACCCGTCTTGTGGACAGTTATCGATAAAACACTAGATAAATAGAAATATTTTGCAAAATCTTCTGTTTCTCACGGTTTTCTGGTTTTCTTGCAGGTGTTTGTTATGGACGTGTAGAATCCGTAATAAAGTCACGTGTTCGCTGTACAAGAACTTTCGCGGAAGAGTCTGAATACTAATTTCTATGTGCGGATCGCATCCAGACCGTTGGCCTCGGAGTCTGACACGACTCATTTCCCTCAGTTTGTGTTACAGCGCCGTCTTGTTCGCTCACAAGGTAATCGATACTACATTCGCCCGCCGAAATATCTTAAGCTCCGCAAGGAGCCGCGGATATTCGAGAGGAATTTGCAAAATTCTCGAGGCGGGACCGAAGAACGCGAGGGGCGAAATTTACTTTCGTTCGTTCCCTCCACAGTGATATAATTTTCCACATCTTTGGACTTCCACAGGAAGGAGGAGCAGCCTCGTAAAATTTTATGGTCAGACTGGAAGACGCTGCGATGTAACCAGGAAGAGGAACACTCGGACCGTGAAGCAAGAAAGTTCATTCGCAGTTATCGTCGGCGGCTGCTGGACATAGTTTTGCAGCAGCCCCCACCCCCCTCCCCCATCCCTCTTTCCGGTGTCTCCTTCTTGGCCGCCTTTTATATTTAGATTTATTTCAACGGCGTTTGGCGCACTCGCATTGCCCCCCAGATGACCACGAGCACATTATATCTCCAGGGAATCTCGAGATATTTTACGCGTTCCCCGGTCTGCGGACCATTTAGGGGCTTCGGGATCACCGAACGCACCGCCCCTATCCTTGTTCCTTCTAGGGTAATCATCGGACAATATCAGACTTATATTTTCGTCGGTGTACTTCCGAAAGCGACAACTAAATGGATTTTTGGCGACAAAGCCTCGTTTGCCCCCTTCAAAGTTATGACAGTTCTTACTAAATATTTTCGAAAATATCGATTTTAGAGAAAAAAGTTTCATACAAAAAATGAAGCTCATGAAAAGCTCTGCAAAAAAGGTTGTATATATTTTTTTACGTAAACCTATTATTTTGGCTGTTATGACCAAAAATAACACGGTGGGGTCTAATTAACCCAGCCCCTTCCAAAGTTTTGACAGTTCTTACTAAATATTTTCGAAAATATTGATTTCAGAGAAAAAAGTCTTAAACAACAAATGAAGCCCGTAAAAAGCTCTACAAAAACGGTTGTATATATTTTTTACGTAAACCTATCAGTTTGGCTGCCAAAGCGTCGTTCGCCCCGCAGCATGACCTCTCGAATGAGCCATAGCTTTAAGGGCGACTCTCGCGGAAAGAAAGGAGAATAGCAGTCGTGTTGAGTGCCATACTCGATCGAACAGCGAGAGAGCGTGCCTTACTTTCGTTCGTTCTGTCCGGATTAGAAAAATTGTCTTGGATCAGCGTCCCAGAAGTTTCGTCGCGTGTATTTTTCAATTCCTGAAACAGAGTCGACTCTTTATACGCTTCAGCCGTTGAAAGCTTTTAATCTACCCACTCGAGTCCGCCGTAGGAACCGACAGCAGTGTTTTTCGTAGCTGGCAAAAACGCGGAAAGGACAGCCATCACCTCCGTTTCTCGTTCGGGTGAGATATTTACGTTGTTAAAGGGGTGAAACGGTGGGGCAACCCTCCGCGCGTCTCCCACGGCCTGGCGAACGTCTCGGGGAAAAACGGACTTTGCTGTTATAGCAGCGATACCGAATTAAAATGCTAATTCGCCGCATTAATTTCCATCTATCGTGAACCCCTTACGGCTGGATTCCAGTTTTAAATGTTTCCCAAGATTTACTCGCTGAACCACTGCATCTTGTCTTCTTTCTTCAAAATCTATTAGGTGTTGCGTATGAAATGTCTTTGTGGCACAAAGCTTACGATCCAGATTCGGAGAAATATTATTTCAATTATTTCAATTACTATTTAATATTTTAGATTGTATTTTGCTTAAAGAAAATAGTATTTTAAATAATAAATACAAAATTTCTCGAAAATAAATGATTTCTATTTTAACAATCTGAACCTCGGAATAATATTTATAATATTGTAATATAATATTTGCAAAGCGCGTCTTTTGCATGGGAAAGTTGATACCATGGCTGGACACACCTTGGTCATGTCTTTGCGGGACAGTTGGGAAACACGAAATTCGTGCTATTGTATTCGCCGCCGGGATTTAACGGACCATGCAAAGACGGGATTTAGCTGCGAAAGTCTTACAGTAAGAACAAGGATTCCAGTTTTCGAGATTATCTCCCCGCGCCTTTCGAACAAGCGTTACAAACCGTGTTCGTAATTCAAAGGGCTATACACCGAGTCTTCAGAGTTAGGGGAACTCCTCTGTCCAAACTTCTACTGCATTTCCAGACGGAAAAATATTATTTTCTCCACTGGGTAAGTAGTACATAGCTGCAAATATCTTCATAATTAAGTGTTTATCTGTTATTAGCAACAAAATGTATGCTTATAAAGTGAAATTAAATCCGGTAAAATGAGTCCAATAAAGTTTCGAAATTCCAGGACTCGGAAATTCGAAGAACAATTTTTTAATTATTATAAATGAGAGCAAGAATTTAAATTAAAGGAATCTAGACTCTGAGACTCGAGTTAGTATTAAACTGTTTTTAAAGAATTAGCATGTGTTTCTAGAATATGAAAGGTTCGTCTTTCAGTTAATCGTCCAGTAATTTATTTAATGATAATTTCAGCTGATTAAATGCTAATCCAATCCCTCTCAGAATTGACAGCATAATAGAAGCGCAGAACATACTGTAGAACACAGCAGAAAGAAAGTTATGCAAGCGCTCGACTGAGTAATTCGCCGAACTG
Source organism: Lasioglossum baleicum (assembly GCF_051020765.1). Classification (NCBI taxonomy): domain Eukaryota; kingdom Metazoa; phylum Arthropoda; class Insecta; order Hymenoptera; family Halictidae; genus Lasioglossum; species Lasioglossum baleicum. The sequence goes on from NC_134945.1 coordinate 6,200,988, forward strand.
CTCATCCAATTAGTTAGAAGCAGGAAGCAAAAACTTTCTAGTGCTTCGTCAGTTGCAACGAGTAGGTACCGGAACAACTAAGAACTATAAAAACGAATTCGACGAGGATTCCTTAACAATCTCCGGTCCGTTTTCAACGAAAATGCCCCCGCCCGTTTCCATAACTGACCAAGCACAACAACAACGCAATTTGCGTAAGAATAATAAGTTGCGCGCCCAACGAAAAAGTTGTAAAACATCGAAACCCGATCGCGAGAACGAATTCTGTTCATTCAATTTTCCGAATTAGAAACAAGCATGCGCACTGCGCAGTCGTCCTGGCGGTCGAATATTCGTGTTCAGTTTCGAAATCGAATTAGTATTTTGTGCATTCGTGAATTCCACTTCGTTCCGGAAGTCTTTGTGACGCACGCTCAAAATATAGTCAGGCATTAATTTTGATGAGCGCAGGACACGGTATAAAAAAATTGTTAACAGTCCAGTGAAATCAAAATTCCATCCACGCGATCCGTCCCGCTATGTACAATTTCAAGGTTTTATTGCGCGTCCATTCCTATCGAATTTGGAACCAACAAACACACACTTTTTATCAGAATAACTTTGATACGAATGGATCAAACGATATCAATTTTTTTTTGTAAAGCTAGAAGAATTAGTTTAGTAAATGATGTGTAAAAAATATGTTTAAAAATTGATTTTTACCACTTTTTTAGCTGGGCCTATATAAATTATACACGCTCAGAAAATTTCATTGAAATTGGTTAATTGGTTTACGAATTATAAACAATTAAAATTGGCAATTTCTAGTGTATCATAAAGTGGCGAGTTTTACCATTTTTGATCGTTTATAATTCGCAAACCAATTAACCAATTTCAATGAAATTTTCAGAGCGTATATCATTTATACCAGTTGACCAAACACATTTTTAAAAAGTTGTGAAAATCAATTTTTAGTAGTGTTTTTCACAATTCCAACCAAATGCATTTTTTCAACTTATTTATTAGATATCATTTAGTAAACTAATTCTTGTAGTCTTACAGAGAAATCGAAGTCGTTTGGTCCACTCATATAATAGTTATTCTGATTTAAAGTGTGTGGAATCAGTTGTTTTTGCTCCATACCGTATAATAAGCAGTAAAAATTGATTTTAATAACTTTATTAGCTGGGTTTATAACGAAAATATCAAAGATGTGTTTTTGAAAATTTCATTGAAATTGGCTAATTGGTTTACGAACTATAAACGATGAAATGTGGTAAAAATGGCAGTTTTTGGCAGAAAATCACGAAACATTGCAATTTTTAAATTTTATAACTTTTGACCCGTTGATCCTACAGAATCGAAACTTGGATTTCTCGCATCTCCTCGTCCAAATCTATTAGGTGCCGTAGGAAAAAGGCAAAAATTCATCGGAGAATGGCAAAAATTTCTGGTTACACAAGGAAAAGTTTACCCCTTCTATTTATTTTATCTTCGTTCGAGATCTAATATGGAACTATTGGGTTGGCAAATAAGTTCGTTCGGTTTTTGTGATTTATTCCAATGATAAAAAGCCGAACGAACTTATTTGCCAACCCAATAGATCGAGAAATTTATAGAAAGGAATTCTAGCAGCAAGAAATAGTGAAAATTATTAAGTAAATCTTTGGCATCCCTTACAATATCCACAACCTGAAAAATAATTACTTTTTAAGTAGAGCTAATGCAACGTTGGACCATAATAAAATATTCAATGAAGGTGCGAGCAAGGGGAGAGAAAATAAAATTGATTTCATAAAAATAATTTGCGAGATTCGAGTGTTCGACCGCTACTCACCTGGCGACGAATGAATTACAACGAGAGAAATTACGCCGATAAACCGAGGCCAGACAGTTCACTTGGCGGTGAATCGGGGTGAACATTCGCGGGGGAGGGGGGGGACTCGTACAAAGTAATTTAAAACTTTCTCCTGACTGGATGTCGGGTCCTGAATAGAGCTGTTCGTCATCAACGACGAGAGGAGCCGTGACACGCACGCGTAATAAAAATGCTAATTACATTGCTCGACGAATGAGAGCTCGATGGCGAAGAGAGGGTCGAAATTATCGCGAAATGAGAAAGGAATAAAATTGAGTGCCCATGCGCTACCCTTTGACACGTTATTAATTCATATTCTGCATTCTGCGCGGACGTGAATGCTACGACGTATTGGTCGTACGCTTGTGCGCCGACTACGAAAGCCTATGGTAATCCGATTCGTCGCATATAAGAGGAAGAGAGTTCACTTTTCATAATAACTCGACTCTCGGCGGCGAGGAATCAATTTTTTTAACCATCGTCCGTCCTTCATTTCACATAAACATTTATTAACCTGTGATTTTAAGTAATCTGGAAACAAGGAAAATTACGAACGGGCAGCTTTTTGAAATTCTTCAATTTTTCAATTTCAATTCGTCAACTTCAATTTCAATATCAACCCTTCCATTTCAATTCGTTAATTTCACCTCTTCAATTTCAATATCAACCCTTCAACTTCAATTTCAATATCAACCCTTCACCCCTAAATAAAATGAATCTTGTCATTTTTATAAGGGAACATGATTTTAAGTAATCTTAAAACAAGGAAAATTACGAACGGGCAGCTTCTTGAAATTCTTCTTGCTTAACGTGCTATTAATTATATGTATGTAAATAGAGAAATTGATCTAAATGTGTCCGTGCTTAGTGTAGTCTTTATTTGAATAATGAAGCGGTGAAAGCAGGTGCACAAATATCCAAAGCTAATCGGATCAAAACGTGATCGATTACGTGATATGGAATTTATAGATAGGGAATCTACGCTTAAAGTGAATGAATAATGCGCGCACATTTGGTTGTTGAATTAGTCTGATCAGTTTAGATTCCTGTTGCGAATCTCCTGTTAACATCCCAGCACTAATTGCAGTCGGTTACAACTTTGACAGCCTAAGAGATCATCTCCACAATTGTTCGAAATTTTCGGAAAATTTATATTCACAGTGATGTTTCCATTCTCTGATTTAATATTAAATATATATATATATATATATATTGATTTTTAATGTTTACACTTCTCAGCGTGCGAGGTCTCCCACTGTCCTTTTCTACGTTCGGCAAAAGTCAAAGAATACTATCCCTGACGGATAATTGTCCCTGAGCAGACCCGTGTTGGGGACAATTATCGATAAAACACTCTAATAGAGACGCGCAATCCGACAAACGAGAAAAGCCACGGTAAAGTACAATATGGCGCAGAGGAATCACACACATTTGAAACTATGTACTCGGTGGGTAGATCCGAAGTTATTTCGGCTTCGGTCGAGAGCAAGAGCGTAAAAAATAACGGGTCCATTAGTTTCACGCGGGATCTCGGTGTGTCCGAGTTGGAAATTTCTCTATTCCCCGCTTTTCAATTAATATCAATATTGCTCGCGCGACATGAAACATTCATGAATGTTCGAAGACGATCCCTGCTCTCTCTCTTCGTCTGTGTTTTTATATCTTCCGCGACGTATTTCCGGTAATTGTCGATAGTTTGCGGGTCTACGTCCCTCGATCGACGTTCCGCTTGTTTGAACACGATATTGGAACGCGCGCGACATACAATTTCGTATCAGCAAAACACTATGAGAACGTTGTCTGCAGTTATGTTAATCGCCTTAGAGAAATTACATTACGTATTCTGTCGCATTTCATGGGAAAACTGCGAGATGCAGCGCCCCATCAAAATTTATGGATCCGACGAAGTTTCTCGAGCCTTGAATCGATGTTGATGCAGTTGCCACCGTAACGACATTGATAAACATTGCGAATGTTAAGCACACAACTTGACACGCACGCTGCACAAAAATGCCCCAAAAGCTGGCCAAAGTACAATTTTTCGAATTGAAAGACGTTTGTTCGTTCCAGTGGTGATGTATAATTATCCCCTTGCCGATTAAAACGTCTTTTTCATCCCCTAAACTGTCGTAAAAGAGTAAAGAACATTTATACTTTTTGTATGGCTACATTTTATTTTAACGCTTAAATATTGATTATATTTTATTTCATTTAAGAAGAAGAAGAGCGTAGCATTCATATTTATTGGACTTTGTTTAAGTAATAGTTCGGACTATAAGGAGCAATCAAAATTAGCTTCAAAAATTAATTTTAACATTGCTAAATTATATCTGTAGTTCAGTTTTCCTTCATACGATAATACTGTGAACTCGTGTCATTACAATATACTTGAACTTTTCTAATCTATCACTGTTTTATATTTCATCAAATTAATTTCCTCATAAATGCATAAACATCCGCAGTCTATCTATGACATTAAATTACAGTTATCGATCGTGTTTGTTGAGAGAAAAAAATTATTGTTGTTATTGATATTTATCAGGTGTTGCATTTACTATTAATGAATGTCTCTAGGCTTAGAAAACGTACATTTCCCGCAGATAAATGATAATTATTCTTGAAAAGTTACATTAAATTATTTCAAATCCCCTTCGCCGAGAGAGAACTTCCGGTAAACCACATGTTGCAGGGTGAACGAACTCAAAGGAAACGAAACTTCAACTGGAACAGCGGAATATGTGTAAAGTGGATTAGGTCGTTAATAACGTACTCTAGCGGTTTACGTGGCCGTAAACAATGAGAAACAATTCTCCATAATGTGCGTTACTTATGGGTTTAAATTTCGATTTTTCTGGCGGAGATCTTAACTTGGAAGATCTCTAGGAATTCTTGTTCATTATAAAAATGACAAGATTCATTTTATTTAGGCTTGTACTCCTATTGTAACACGTTCTCTACTAAAGATATCCACGAATACAATCATTTTTTTCCGAAATTAGTATTTCGTTAGTAGTTCCGGAGATATTTCAATTTAAATAACTCTAAAACACCATTACTGTCGTACTAAAACGTTAAAGTTTACTTGCTAGGGAAAATTGAAGAGTTGAAATTGAAAAATTGACGTTCAAAATGAAATTGAGGAGTTGAAATTAACGAATTGAAATTGAAAAATTACAGTTGAAATTGAAAAATTGACGTTGAAATTGAAAAATTGACGTTGAAATTGAAAAATTGAACTTGAAGAGTTGAAGTTGAAGTTGAAGGGTTGACATTGAAATTGACGTTGAAATTGCAAAATTGATATTGAAGAGTTGCAATTGAAAAATTGATATTGAAGAGTTTAAATTGAAAAATTGAAGTTGAAGGGTTGATATTGAAATTCAAGTTGAAAAGGAAAAATTGATGTTGAAATTGAAATTGAAGAGTTGAAATTAACGAATTGAAATTGAAAAATTGAAGTTGAAATTGAAAAATTGACGTTGAAATTGCAAAATTGATATCGAAGAGTTGAAGTTGAAGTTGAAGGGTTGACATTGAAATTGACGTTGAAATTGCAAAATTGATATTGAAGAGTTGCTATTGAAAAATTGATATTGAAGGGTTGATATTGAAATTCAAGTTGAAAAGGAAAAATTGATGTTGAAATTGAAATTGAAGAGTTGAAATTAACGAATTGAAATTGAAAAATTGAAGTTGAAATTGAAAAATTGACGTTGAAATTGCAAAATTGATATCGAAGAGTTGAAGTTGAAGTTGAAGGGTTGACATTGAAATTGACGTTGAAATTGCAAAATTGATATTGAAGAGTTGCTATTGAAAAATTGATATTGAAGGGTTGATATTGAAATTGAAGTTGAAAAGGAAAAATTGATGTTGAAATTGAAAGTGAAGAGTTGAAATTAACGAATTGAAATTGAAAAATTGAAGTTGAAATTGAAAAATTGACGTTGAAATTGCAAAATTGATATCGAAGAGTTGAAGTTGAAGTTGAAGGGTTGACATTGAAATTGACGTTGAAATTGCAAAATTGATATTGAAGAGTTGCAATTGAAAAATTGATATTGAAGAGTTTAAATTGAAAAATTGAAGTTGAAGGGTTGATATTGAAATTGAAGTTGAAATGGGAGAGTTAAAATTGAAGTTGAAATGGAAAAATTGAAATAGAAAATGAAGTTGAAGAGTTGATATTGGAATTGAAGTTGAAATGAAATGGGACTTTGACCAACATATTCGCGGCATTTTTCTAATGGAAATCATACCAAATATGATACAATTCCAATTATATTTTCTCGTGTAATGAACGTCCGGCCAACGGAAGCTCATTCGCCCAAGAGTGAACGAAAGCTCGTATGATTCGTGGTTGCGGCGTCTCGCGGCAGGAAGTATAAATACTTTTGTGAGCGAGCGTATAGGAAGGATGACAATCGACTCTATCCTCTGCATATTCCCATTTCTCCTCACGAATTTCCGGTCTGTCGACCTCTAATCAGAATTCAATTTCCAGGAAAATATTTGTCCATTCGACGGCGGGAAAAGGCGACTGGCGTTTTTAACAGGCGTCGCTCTCGCGGAAATTCGTTCCCTTAGAGAGCTGGTTGCCTCACAATCGCGACGTGGAAAATGTTTCTCAAAAACTGTCGCTGCAACCTTTCCCTTTGATTCCACGTCGGCTTTGACTGCGTCCTGACTATATCGACGTGTGAGCTCGTGGGCGGCGGACAAGATTGGGCGCGCTGGCAAAGCATCGTTACCGAACTACGTGTCGGAAAAGGAAGCCGAGAGAGTTCAAGCCTGAAGGCTCCGGCAAGTTTACAAATACACAGACTTAAGATCAGTCTTAAGGCGGGGTAGTATACCCTCGGATTGTAACTGGAAGGGGACTAGAATCGCTTAATGTCCTTGTACGAGCAAATTTTGGGCTGATTGAGGGCTCATTCGAAAGAGGAAGGTTCAAAATGATAATTTTCAAGCAAAATTAGAATCCTACAATAATACTAATTCATCATTAATAACTGTGGCAAGAGTTTGATACCGGGAACGTTCAGTTTTTACGTACCAGAGTGAAAACACATCAGTCTAAAGTCCAACTTTGCAAAAACTATGGCCCACTCCACCTTATATTTGAAAAATGCCGTTCGACCGGTGTTAGGTCGAATTTTTACCGTGTTCCGCGCGCAGAACGTGTCAAAAATTTGCCGTGGCTGAAATGAGCGCAGGTCGATTGTCGTGCGACTCTTTTCCGGGAAATTCGAACAGTTTAAATATCGAGAATTTGTCGGAACTCGGCGATTCGGTGTGCCGATACTATTTGAGGGCTACTGCAAACGAATGGTCCGTTGAATGTCCCTTCTCCGTCCAGTTTCGGCAGGCTCACGACAAATACCGACGGGAAAAGGTGCGTCAAAGCAAAAGTGTATCAGGGGCCTCGGCATTTTCTCTACGGCTACGTTCAACCGAAAATTTGGCAAACGCGGCTAGAACGGCGTGCAGGGCAAAACGGCGAAAAAGAAAACGGGGTCGAGCCGCGTCATCGTGAGACCGCGGGGTTAACCCTCCGGCGACAGATGTCGGGGAATCGAGAAATTACGATGCCGAGCAAGTAAAAGCCCAAGCCCGCCGCCGCGCTGCCACGGGTCCCCCGTGGAGGGTGTGAATGTCACGTGTAGCTGGTCGAGACAAGGGGAAGAAAAAGAGAAACAATGGTAACCCGAGCGTGAAAACGTCGCGGACGTGTACGAACAGCCACAAGCAACCCGGCAAGACGTACACTTGCATTAATATTTATTCTACGCGCGCCTCATGCCACGCCGGCGCTCGGCCATTTCGTTTCCCTCGCGCGCTCTTCGATGAAAACTATCTCCGAGGCACGTGGACCCAGCCAGGAAATTCGATTACTGCACGATTGCATCGTTGGCGATGATTGCGTTCCAAGTGTTTCACGTTGTTTCGATGATCAGACGTGATTTCACCAATAGCAGTTTCTCACATCCCGCTTCTTTTTTCGCTATTCTTTTCCTTTAACGACGCACAGTGCTCCGGATCGAAGAGGTTGGTGTCGCGACATGTCGTTTAGCTAACAAGTCAACTTTCTCATATCGATTTGTAACAAATTTGATGAATACTCAATCATGAATATAGCTACAAGAATTATTTGAAGAAATTCATTTGGTCGGAATTGTGAAAAACAATAATAAAAATTGATTTTTACAACTTTTTTCAATTGTGTTTTGTCAACTGGTATATATTGTATACGCTCTGAAAATTTCATTGAAATTGGTTAATTAGTTTACGAGTTATAAACGATCGAAAATGGTAAAACTCGCCACTTTATGGTACACTAGAAATTACCAGTTTTGATCGTTTATAACTCGCAAACCAATTAACCAATTTCAATGAAATTTTCAGAGCGTATATAATTCATGTAGGCCCAGCTAAAATAGTTGTAAAACTCAATTTTTACTATTGTTTTTCACAATTCCGTCCAAACGCATTTCTTACACATCATTTACTAAACTAATTTTTCCAGCCTTGCAGAGAAATTGAAGTGGTTTGGTCCACTTCTAAAAAAGTTGTTCTGATTTATAGTGTGTGGAATCAGTTATGCTTCTTACATAATCACCAGTTTATTAAATTTCATTGCTACAAATTCTTGGTAGAAAAATATCGCGATCGATGGCAAAACCGAGTTCAATTACAAAAGGAGACGCCGATTCGAGGTCCAACACGAATTCAGTCCGAAATAAAAGTATTCGCAGGTAGCCAGCTTTCATTTCCTTTCACGAGTATCCTCGAAAGAGACTTCGCCGGAAGACTATTTGAACTGAACTACGCGGACGCATTTATTTTCGTGATATTTGCCTACCTTTTGCCATTGTATGTCCACCTAAAGTGCTCCCGTACAAATATCATTCTGAATGCATTACTTCTGCCAAGTTAAAAATTTCTCCGAAAATCTTTCCTCGACTATTCTCCCGAATCCTTTCTTCTTAACATTGTATCCGGTAACATTCCCGAACCAATCAACTGCTCAGCGAAAAATTTATATATGATTTTATGTTGTATGAAAATTCTCAACGTCAATTGCGAGATCCTGCTAGCAGATAAATCATTGTTTGAGCCTTTAACAATATTAGTAAGTTGGAATAATCCATTGATACTATTAAAATGTTGTCATCTCTCCACTGTTTTATTTTTTTCTATGTCTGTTCCATTATGTAGCTATTATTGGAAAACAATTTTCCAGAATTTAATTTTCTAGAAAAATGCAGCAGTTTCTCACATAATTTGGTATTTTGTATTTTGATCTAACTGAATCATTTATTTCGAAGTAGAAAAGTGTAAAAGATTTTTTTCTAACGATTTATTAGTCTTCCGATGAAATTTTGTGTTTCATACGATTATTCAACACTAACCAGTCAAACGACCGGTTTCACATTTCTCATTTTTTAATTATCGAAATAATAAAGATGCTTCGATCATAAATCATTCGAAGAAATTTCTTTATCCCCAAACTGAATTTATTTAATTTATTAATTTCATACTTTTTAATGCGCTTTTTCGAAGTCGGTTTAATTTTTTTTGTATATAAAACTTTACTCATATTTGTCATAAACGCGTAAAACCCGCATCCTACATAGTTATATAGCAAAATATTAAGCAGAAAATATTTCGATAAATTTCTAGCGCGCGCGGAGAATAAAAAGAAAATCGTCTTTCAATGCTTCCAATTCCACTGGGAATTAAACGCTTCGGCCGTGCTCGAATTACATTGGATTCTTCGTGAACGAACACACCGAACGCGCACAATAATCGTTGATCGAGCAGATGCAGATGTGATGCGGGCTGCATAATGCAGTTTCACTTTATGAGAACGAAACGCGACCTCTGCAACGGGGATGAATTTCGCTGGTTGAAACGCTGCGCTCGATTCTGCACTCTCGAATTTTTGCAAATCGGTAATCCCTGGCCGTGCAGACCAACCGAAAAATTAGGAGATTATCGATTCTTATGATTAGACTGCGGATTTTATGAATTCGGGACGGCTTCGCGCGGTTCCGAGGGTAGCATAATTCCCCATCTCAATCATTATTTTGTAGGTGAACGCGCGGAGAGGACACAAGTCCCCCTCAGCGCAAAATATTAGGTTGTTGCAGACGAAATGGCCGTTTCGAATCTTTAACATAAACTTTTACCGATGCATAATTTTCAGCTTGTTCGTAAAATACTTGTATACATTTAGTGTTCATTATTTTCCATTGTAAACAGTAAAAACTTCCCTCGGATAACAATAAAATAAAATTAAAATGCATTATTACTTCCTCTTGCAGTTCGATTATTTTTATATGCTGATAACAGGAGCAAAAGATTGTTAAAAAGTAGAATGGACTACCTCGCAGCCACCCGTTACTCCGGCGTTACTTAATTAATCCGGTCACGGAAGCCTGTCATATTTATGTGACCTGATTACGAGTAGAATCGAAAAGCCCGGATAAAAAATGTAGATGCAATTATCGCGGGACACATTTTTCGATACAAGTTACGACCAACAGGGCAGAACCTATCAGAAAATTTTCAGTTGTTATTTGTCTAAACGAAAGCTAAGGCTACATAAAATGTCATATTAATAAAGATATCCGAGTAAAATACTCGGTTAAATTGTCACTAACCGTGCCGGCTACAATGTTTCACAAAAATGACAAGACCGAAGCAGTTTGATGAAAGAAATTGATTGGATAACAATAATTAAAAAATAAAAAATGTGAAACGCAGAATTTGATCGGAAACATGTTGACATTGATCGCAGGACACAGGAGCCAAATAAAAATTGGATTCTTCTTTTAATTATCCTATTCAGCTGAAACATATGTCCTTAAATTATGTTTAACACGTCCACACTTTCAAATTTTACGTATTTTCGTCATAAATGCATCAAATCCACAGTCTACTTATCACAAACATCGGACATATTTGCTAGCTCTTATTAGAAAATCAAACGCGTCGACCAAAACATGTTTTTAGTCTGCAGTTTCCGACCCGAATGACCCTAAAATATTCTGTTTCTGAATCGAAAGAGGTTCCTCGCAAAAATACACGGCTACACGGAATCAACTATTATATAAAACCCGTATACCTTTTCCGTAAAAATAAAGAGGATTGCGTATCTCAACTTGTTCGGATTTAGACTCCCCCGTGATTTGTTTCAAAATGATGACAAGCGTGAAATGAATGAAGCCGTAAGTTTTGTTGTTACGAGATTCATCGATGCCACATGATTTTTCCAGTTAAAAAATATTTATGCCCCGTATTCGGGCTGGAAAATTATTGCCCATGGGGTTGGTTGTGTTCACACGTATCTGCCGCGAAGTTATCAAGCATAAGTTACCGCGCTACAGCCGTATTTCCTTGAATTTATGCTTGGCATTCAGACACCATCTGTCTGCAAGCACAATTTTGTAATCCACAGGGAAACGCACGCGCTTGTCGAGTTTACTGCAGAACTGAATTATGTCTCTCTGCGTCGCCTCTTCGGCTGATCGATGATCGCCGCTTACGGTCTATCGCTTCTTCGAATGATTTTGGTAGTGGCGACAAGAGAAATTGTTTGTACGTTTCACCGAGACATTCGAATACACAAAGTAATATCCTCGTGCGCGTAGTAATGGACAAGAATAACTCGAGTATGTACGAATTGATCCACGTTTTTTCCCACTTTTAGCAGAATCCTTTTTTTTCTAGACGACATTTCTCAACTGGAGTTAGATAAAACATTTGTCTTTTTTAAAATGTGGACCATTTATCGCGATAGTAACATAAACATCACACTGTGTTTCCGTTTACGTCCGTGCTCAGAATTGTATGAAATTTTGGGACTAGGTTCTTTTTTGACTAAAATAATAATTGTCAGAAATGTTCCTATTCACAAAATTTCATCCAATTCTTGGAAGGACGTAAACGGAAACTTATCTACGTGATTACAATTATCTACATGATATCTTATTCATCGCGATAATGGTATAATAATTTTTAGAGGGTTATTATTAACGAAAACCATTAATAACATTATTAAACAAGCGAAATAAACCTAGAAGGGTTTGAAATGGTTACAAATTAAGAGAAAAAATGTCGAAACAAGCGAAATAAACCCAGAAGGGTTTTAAATGCTTACAAATCACGAAAAAAAATCAAAACAAGCGAAATAAACCCAGAAGGGTTTAAAATGCTTACAAATTACGAAAAAAAATCAAAACAAGCGAAATAAACCCAGAAGGGTTTAAAATGCTTACAAATGAAGAAAAAAGAATATCAAACAGGAAATATAACATATTTTATACGATAATCAAATGCATATTTTCATGAATGTGATTCTTTGGTTCAGATTTCTCACGCTCCTGTAAATCAAAGGAGATGATCATTCTCAGAGACGATGATTAATTAAAAATTAAGTGAAGTTCTTCCTTCCATATAGATTTCGGTAAATAAATATTTTCACGCAGCAAAATTCAAGTCCGCCGTGCACATTCGCATTCGTTATAAACCCTCTGCGTACGCCGCGTGCGAAAAAAAGGATATTGAATAAAGCATTTTTATCGGGAAGGTATTGTTTGCTGATGGTGTTCGGGATTTTAAAACTGCGCGACAATAAATATCGTCGCATTGCTGTCCTAAATGAAAACGATTCACGCACACGACGGTTATTAATATGCGCGACAGGTTTTTGTTTTCGAAAAGAGAGGAAAAAGAGATGTGAGAAATGGAACACTAAATGAAAGCGACGCGATTAATCCGTTCTTCCAGGTATGCGAAATGATGCAGAGAGATGTAGAGAGAAACAAGTGAATCGAATTGTCTGAAAATCCCTGATATTACGTTGAACCCGTATCATAGCAGATGGTAATCGAGCAAGCAATTTCCAACATAACTCTGTCCGCGTAATTCGGTTGCATCGTGGTCTTGCAAAATATGCAACCATTTGTGCAAACAGATAATATATCCCCGATCAGAGTATCAGTTGGACGGACTGATGCGCCGATCGCAAATAGATAAATTGATGCCTTGATGAATACTATTTTGAAATTTCGGTCGACCCTCGAACCCTATTGTGTAAAACACGAATTAAATTCATTGCGAACACAATTGTAATAGAAGAAAAACATAATATAGAAAAGTGCGACGTCTGAACAGAACTATCATTAAATAGAAGAGTGGGAATTGGTGGGATTAGCCCTATTTCGTGTTCAATCCTTCAAAGGGGTTTGTAGAAGGAACAAATTTGTATTGCTGTCGCGCTCACAGGAATATTAGCCAATTCTGTTGTTTAGTAACAACGAGGCAAAAAAGTTCCGCTGCGTCCAACAACACATAAATGGAAAAAAAAACCTTGAGAAACCTGTTACAATATTTTAATTTCAAGATTAGGTTAGGGGTATTGTAAAATATAATAAAATTAACAATAGATTACCCTTTAAAGATAAGAATACCAATTTCTACGTCATTTTATACGTTTCTTCGAAATCGGAATTTATAGCCGCGGTCTCTTCTACATAGAAAAGTAAACCAATCTAACATAAAAAAACGGAGTTAACCTTAATAACAGCTTCACAAAGCCGCGAAGAACATTTTCGCAACGGGGAGAAAGTTGCTAGAAATGACGTCAAGAATTTCTCCATTCAAGGAAGTCCAGTTTGGCTGTATTTACTATCATAGTGTAATATGTAGCGATATGATATTGGCGTCCCATTAATGTCGATTGGATCTTGTTTTACTGGTAAACCAATACTACAATTCGTTCACAATGAATGCCCCCGTACATTTTTCATTGCGCAATTTAAGGCGATGGCGGCGCGGCGCGGCAGTTCGATATCTTTCCACCGATTGAGCACGAATCTCCCGAGATTAAGTGGAACCCTTTACCGTTCCTCTGGTTTTTTCGCTCAAAGAAAGGGGTGGAGAGAAACTGACTGACGATAAAGATGAAAAATGCATAGAAGTAGCTGACGAGCAATATCAGCTAAAATCCAATATCCAGTCGACAAGCGCGACGTTGCGTTCCGCGTTACTTTTCACCCGGAAGGAACGTGCCATTTCATCGACGTTCGGGACACCGGTGATTAGACAGCGGATCTTTATGCTAAATAAAAATTGTCTGCGTCGATCGCAAGAAATAGGAACCAAATGGAATGCTAATTTCCTCTCTTAACACATTACCGACCGGCGATTATTGCATAATTTTGAACAATCTATGGTACATGGTTAAACACTTTTTAATGGAACCTTCAAATAGCACCAGCAATTTTCATTGTGAACTAACAAATCACCCTCAATAACGTCATCGGATAGTTTCATTTAAGATTGCAATGTAGAAGAAAATTTCTATGCTTTCTTTTGGTACAGCAGAATTATTGAAAATCCTATTAATAGGCTTCCGGTATGGTTTTCGACTACACAAGGGTTAATTTAATTAGATTTCAAGCGTAACGAGTAACCAGTCTCACAGTCGTATCGAATTGCTGAATGCACAAACCAGCAGAATATTAACGTCGGGTTTGATCAAGGAGAGTAATTCTACGATAAACGTCGAAATAGGTACACACATAACAGAAAGTTATGGGAACATTTATTCTTCGTCTGGTCCACGATAAGCCGACATATTTATTGATTTGTCGGATTCGTCAACGCCGAAACGGCTGTAGCCAAGCTTGAACGAGAAGACAAATGGACTCTGACTGGTTGTTGATGAAAAATCGGTGGTGTACGAGTTCTTTATATTTCTGAAATTCAATTCCATTGACAACACGCCATATCCCATACGTCTAACAATTGCATGTTACACAAATGTTTTAATAAAAGTCTTTGATTTCTACTCCACTGTACATATACCACTATTGGCCAGAGATCGAAATAAACATTTGTCTTTCGTTTTGAAAAAAAATTCTGTTCGAAATTCTACGTTTCTCCTAAGAAGATAACTGTAGCTGTGGATCTTTTATGAACGAGAAGCGGCAAAGAACATTAACAAAACTTGAACTGTGGATTGTCCACATAAATATGGCATTGTATAATCAGAATGTCAATGTAATAATTATTAATGTTAATAGACTGTGTGGATGGACCGTGGAAAATTTGTGGAATTAAATAAAATCTTATTCTCAGTGGTAGTAGCCTTCGCAGGTCTGGCATAAATATAAATCGAGTTAAATTCTGTCAAATTTTAGACTCTAGCATTCTTTGAAAATCTTCAGAAGCCATAAATATAAATAAAGATTCGCAGTCTAATCATTTAGTATCTGTTACGATGAACGACGACACTTTTAATATCGAGTTCAATTGAACACTTTGGTTATTAACTAATTTCAAATCGAAACACGTGAACACACGTACACGATTTTTCACAAAAAATTTCCACGTCAATTGCAGAAAACAGGGACCACCTAGAAAATTGTATTCTCCTTCTAATTATTTTATACAGTTGAAACTAACACACTGATGTGTCCTTAAATCTTTTTAATATGTTCTCACCAATCACATTCTAACAAATTCCAATTTAATTCAGTTTGTTCGATCATTTTGAAACCCGATGAAAAATTAGCGTCATCCATAAGGTAACCGACGCGGCAGTTAGCGTATTTAGCAAGTTCCGATATCGACATCCGTGATAGTCGTCCCTTCGAGTGCAACGTGTAAAGTGCAGCGACGAATGTAGCGCAATAAGTCCGTGTAATTCTAGTCCGCGGAGTCTCGCGATCGTTCCAGTTCGATAAGTACCCGAAGGAGTTCGTTGTTCAAAGACGTAACTAATGAAAGCTGGAAGCTTGGCCTTACGGACACTTTCCCGTTCGAGTGGACGAGTAAGAAGTCGAATGCAGGAAGATGCTGGAAGTAATGCCACGATACGGAGCAAGAAGTTGCGCCGAGAGAATCGAGCTTGGCAGGAATCCAGTTTGCACCCCATGAAACGTTTCATCGTTGTCTGCAATAATTCATAATCAATAAACTAGCCCCTTGTACAGGTTTTTATGGAGCCCGTGGACCAGTGCATCAGGGTCGCGACAGTTTCGAAACTGGAGGAGTTGCGGAAATCGACGAAACTCACAATTCCCGAGCCTAGGATCATTAGACTGCGGATCTTTATGCATTTATGGCTCCTGAAAATTTTCAAAAAATGCTCGAGTGTAAAATTCGACAGCGTTTAGTACGATTTTTATAATAATTTTCACAATCTGCACTTTGCACAATGGGTCAATCAATCATCGATCAATCATCAATAACCCTTTGTACTCCGAGCTGTTCCAACACGAAAATGAAATTACGTTTCCTAGCAATAATTAATATTCCCATTCCCTATAATTTGTAAAATTTTGTGCATTTGAAATTGATATAATACCTCGTGCAATACCTAAATGTTTAGTAATTGCATTTCGACAATATTTTGAATACAGCAATTTTTAGCGGCGCCTCGGTCACCATTCGATGGCTAGTAACAGTGTACAAAGTATCGGTACACCTTATAAAAACGAATAAATTTATCAAAATTGCACTCTTCAGCTTGAGTTTTTTTGAGAAAAAATGTGTTTTGTCAACTGGCATAAATTATTATACGCTCTGAAAATTTCATTGAAATTGGTTAATCGGTTTACGAATTATAAAGCTACTTCATGGTACACTAAAAATTACCACTTTCGATCGTTTATAACTCGCAGAACCAATTAACTAGTTTCAATGAAAATTTGTACAGCGATGCGTTCCAGATAAAAAAAATGTAAAAATCGTGACCTTTACTATTTCCTTCGCAATTGCGACCAATAACAATGTTAAAAAAAAAAGAATTATTTGCACATTAGCTAGTAAACTAATCCTTCTAACGTCCGAAAAGAAACTCAAGCTGTTGGGTTCAATTTTGAAAGAGTAATTCGTTTTTACTTTTTAATGTGTACGAATACTTTGTACACCGATGTCTATGACGGAATTTTACCAATAAACTGTAGAACGTGAAGAGAAACGTTATAAAAATGAAAATGTAGTTTTCTTTGGCATGGAAATCTATCAGTATCAGCCATAAGTGCCGGCGCAGGTCACAGACATGGTTCCTCATCTCTTTCACGGAGCCAGATGCATCTTCACGCATGTCTGTCACGCTTCGTCTAATAAGAAGCGGCACGGTAAGATCGTATTTCCTGTTTCTACGCCAGAAAGAAGATCCCCATTTAATAACGGGGCGTCGTTCGGTTAAGTGAAACGCAATTTCTTTCAAAAAATAGAAAAGTGGGACGGAAAGGCTTCGCGTTCCAGAATTTAAAATATAATTAGTGTATAGTGCATTAAAAAAGTATTAACACATTTTTCTCAGTCTTGAGATAACTTCAACTTAAAAATAATACACCGATGGCCTTGGACAAGCTTAATATTTTGAGAATTTTTTTCTGTAAAGTAATAACCCATCAAACCTTCAAAATCCAGATTATTATTCACTTTAGATAATTTTCTAACGAAGAATAACGTTCTGAAGACAAAATCCTGAAGTGAAAGTAATTGTTTCAAGTACCTACTCATTGTGGAATAGAAATAATGGGTTTAAATTACAATTTTATGCTTGTGAGTAGTTTATATAATTTATGTACAATTTAAAAAAAATAATAACTGTAAAATAATTGTAATATTTAATTTTAGGGACATCAGTTCGAGCACCTATTATCTAGCTCTTCCACGTAAATAGTAAAAATGTACGTATTGAAAATTATTTCGATAATATTTCGATAACTATTAAGTTGAGGACATATGAAGGTCGATACAGTTTAAGGAAAAATTGATAATCTATCGATTCTCGATACAAAAATCACACCGATCATTCTAATTGAAGAACTCAAGGTGACCTCGAAAGCACCTTCACTCATATAAATAATGTTTACATCACACAATACCTATTCAATTTAATTTATTTATATACATATCTATTTATTTTAAATTTATTTAATTTAATTTTTAATCTAATTAATATCTGATCTTTATGCAAGATAACAATTTTCTTCTTGAATGGCGAAATTTATTAGGAAAACAAATATATTATAACAATATTTCTTACTTCTTCTAATATTTTCACTGTTTTGAATTGCACCTACTCATTTTTCCCATAAATGCATATAATCCACTGTCTAGTTATGTGTGTGACCTAATGGAAACTTTTGGTTGAAAACTACAAAAAAGTTTCATTCAAATTTCCATAATTTTTGATTGAATATATTTCTGAAAATTAATGAAACAGTGTCATCTTTCGCTATCACCTCATCTCGAGCTAGCCTAACATTTCGTATCGAAACAGCCACACTTATGGCTCCGTTCAATGTTCTGGTAACTACTTCTGATAAGTTCGTTGTAACTGTACATAGCGTGGTTTAACCGCGCTGTTGATTTGCTGTTTGTACGGTTGCTTTCATCGCCGATTGCAAATGCAATATTCGTGCAAGCAATTAATAGCAGAGGCCAGGTTAACGAGATCCTTGGTGACCAGTGGCTACGGTTCGGAACTGCTCGAATGGTGTTGTGCTCGTCGCGCGCGTCAATTTATCTTGCTTTCGCGAGACTATCAATTGGCTCTTGCTTTTCATTATACCGATATCGAAGATCCTATGCAGAACAGAATGTATTTGCTAAGTCACAAAGTAAAAGCAAAGTATCTTTTAGGTTAAAAGCATTTTTGAATTGGCAAAAAATCTATAACAAACAAAATTTAAGTGAACTTTCATATTCATAGGTTGCTTCATAAATAAAACAGAGAAAAATTTTCTTTCATAAATTAACATCTCGCGATAAAAATGATGAAGTATTTTTTAAATTTTCCATTTCCTCACAATTTTCAAGATCATCGATGTTCTGTTTTAAATAAGTACGTATATTTTCTTGTTGCATCGCTCATAAAAACAATACATTCAAATACGTATTGTGGCATGACCTTCAAATGACCTTGAACTCCAAAGACGAAGGTCAAACTTGAATTTCGTTTCCAAAAAGAGAATGTAGCAAGTGTTTCTCGTAGCACAAAGAAGCCAATAGTACAGCCAGTAGGAAAGTATCTATTAAACAAATTATACCTTATTTAAAATTAGCGTATACAGGGTGTTTATTTTATCTTGAACACCTAAGTTATTTCCGCTACTATTAAAGGTAAGAAAAAATAACTAAACAGGATGCACATGGTTATAAGACACGCATCAGATGGTAATAAAAAAATCCTTTGAATAAGGTCATTTTGACAGTTTTTTTCAAGATCACTGTATTTTTTTGCATATTAATTGTAGACTTGAAATTGAAGAGTTGAAATTGAAGTTGAAGTTGAAATTGAAGAGTCGAAGTCTAAGTTGATGTTCAAATTCAAGTTGGAATTGAAAAATGAAATAGAAAAATTGAAATTGAAGTTGAAATTAGAGTTGAAGTTAAAATCGAAGTTGATATTCAAATACAAGAGTTGAAATTAGAGTTGAAGTTAAAATAGAAGTTGATATTCAAATAGAAGTGTTGAAATTGAAAAAGTTGAAGTTCAAATTCAAGTTGGAATTGAAAAATTGAAATTGAAGACTTGAAATTGAAGAGTCAAAATTGAAGTTGGAATTGAAAAATGAAATAGAAAAATTGAAATTGAAGTTGAAATTAGAGTTGAAGTTAAAATCGGAGTTGATATTCAAATACAAGAGTTGAAATTAGAGTTGAAGTGAAAATAGAAGTTGATATTCAAATAGAAGTGTTGAAATTGAAAAAGTTGAAGTTCAAATTCAAGTTGGAATTGAAAAATTGAAATTGAAGACTTGAAATTGAAGAGTCAAAATTGAAGTTGGAATTGAAAAATGAAATAGAAAAATTGAAATTGAAGTTGAAATTAGAGTTGAAGTTAAAATCGAAGTTGATATTCAAATACAAGAGTTGAAATTAGAGTTGAAGTTAAAATAGAAGTTGATATTCAAATAGAAGTGTTGAAATTGAAAAAGTTGAAGTTCAAATTCAAGTTGGAATTGAAAAATTGAAATTGAAAAGTTGAAATTGAAGACTTGAAATTGAAGAGTCAAAATTGAAGTTGGAATTGAAAAATGAAATAGAAAAATTGAAATTGAAGTTGAAATTAGAGTTGAAGTTAAAATCGAAGTTGATATTCAAATACAAGAGTTGAAATTAGAGTTGAAGTTAAAGTAGAAGTTGATATTCAAATAGAAGTGTTGAAATTGAAAAAGTTGAAGTTCGAATTCAAATTGGAATTGAAAAATTGAAATTGAAGACTTGAAATTGAAGTTGGAATTGAAAAATGAAATAGAAAAATTGAAATTGAAGTTGAAATTAGAGTTGAAGTTAAAATCGAAGTTGATATTCAAATACAAGAGTTGAAATTAGAGTTGAAGTTAAAATAGAAGTTGATATTCAAATAGAAGTGTGGAAATTGAGAAAGTTGAAGTTCAAATTCAAGTTGGAATTGAAAAATTGAAATTGAAAAGTTGAAATTGAAGTTTCAACGTTAAATTAACATGTATTTTTCATAAAGCAATGTTGTAGTCGACGTCAAGATGAGTTCGGCGACCTACACACCTTGAAGTGACCTTGACGGCGAAAAAATCCGTTTCGGTTTGAAGAATACAAAAGTAATAAAATGAAATGGGTAATATCACCTTGTATTTTTAGTTACTACGGCGGACAGTCACCCAGTATGATAATCCGTCTCTCTTTGTGATACGATATCGTACGAACTGTAATCCTACCGCGCAAGCCATCGATATTGAGGATGTACAGCGTAACCGCTCATAATTCTCGGAACATCGAGCAATCGATCTTTACGATGCTCTCTTCCGTTTTTCGACGATTACCGGATCCGACTTTGAAAAATTGAATCCTCCCACGCGGAACGTCGGTATGAATATCAAAATGAATGGAAATGTCAGGGAAAAGTGAGGGTGCTCGAAAATATTTTGTCAATGCTACGAAGGTTTCAGCGAATTTGTTTTTTTTTCCTCTACCCCCGTTCACTCTGATTTATGACCAACACGCAGCTCACTCGGCCGCATATATTACTCAGGCGCGCACATAAATCCTTATTAATAATTGAAAATGTGTACGCGAACAATTTATGATGTTTTAACTATCGAAGATTGTGTCCCAGTTTGGTGTTCCGTGCATCTGAAACCGGGCCACCACGAAAACACGAACCAATCGAACTATGCGATAATTACATTGACGTTTCATGAAATAATTTAACAGCACATTTATTACCACGCTTATATTAGCTTGCCGAGTTGTTGTTGTATGCGTTAAATCACGTTGAAGATCCCCTTTTCCGGGTTTCCGCTTATATCTCGGAAACTATGTGTCCTAGCGATAAGACCATTCTATACAAAATTGAAGCTGACAAAATGTGCCACAAGATTGATTGGATTCAGTTTTTCGCTATCTCGCATAGCTTCCGAGATATCCGCGCTCAAAGTTCACTAATCAAAAACTTTTGACTAATGACTATTTCGCTATGACTAACATTCAACAAGACTATTAGTCACTTTTAAATATTAGTTGATTATAATTATTGCCTTACTCTGGTCTCTCTACCCACATCTATAACAGAAACAACACGAGAATGATGTTGTTAACGAAAAGGTTCGAACGTTCGGTGATAGATTGGTCCAGTTTAGAAGCCACGTTGTATCTTCGCCGAAGACTGCACCAGCAGCATTTTCTGCGCGAGTGAGAAGCCGGGGGGGAGGGGGCCTGGGTTGGGAATTCAAAAACACGCTGCAGTTTATCAATCGAGCCATAAAAGAAGATCGAACGACTCGCGCCGAGGATCCTCATCGATCACTTTGGCCAGATAGCCGAGGGCCCCGTGCCTGAAAGACGCTAAACGCTTTCACGTGTCCCAATTTCCGAAGTCGCTCGGCCGTGCATGTAACGTAACACTGTGTGCTCCGTAGAGTAGCAGCCAATTTGTTTTGGATATTCTCGTTCTCGGTCTAGGCAACGGGCAGATGGTTTAATTGTCGGCCCGACACGGGACATCTATTTTCTGCGTTCTTCGGCTTCTCCACCGAAGCCGGGTAAATTTTTTTTTCACCGCGCGGAGGAGGAAGTGCGGCCGACACGGCACTTTCGGCTTCGTTAGCCGCCCCGTTCGGGGACCGACAATCATCTAAATATACAAGGTGTGTCGAATACAGTGTGACGAGCTGTTCTCTAACGAACGCTTCGATTTTTCTTCCTCGAATCGAATGGTCCCGGCAAGATGTTCTTTTGCTAAGCTATACAGACTTTTGGACCATTGCTGCGAGGCAAGCTGAGCCCTAAGACTTTCGAGAATGTGCGCATAACATTGTTTTTTTTTTTTGTGTAAATATACATTTAGTAAACATTTTTATGCAAAATAAAAATCGCCTGCATCGATTGCAAGAATTAGGAACCGAATTGGATGTCATTTCTTCCCTTAATAATTTTAATAGACGATCTTTAAATCCTACAAAGATGTTCAGGTGTTTTGTTTTTTTTCTGACTCACCCTGTATAATGTACACATTCTGACACAGGTTAACACTTTCTTGCAAAGAATATCAAGCTGCATTAAGTGGCGCAATAAATAATATACAGGGCGAGCCCCCGTAACGTTCACACCTCAAATATTTTTCTTGTTTTTAAAGATACGTCATTTTTGGTTTTATGTAATTTTTTAAGTGACATGAAGGTCACCTTGATTTTTTTTTAAATGGAAAGAGGTATTTTTTAAAACATCAATCGATGCAGCTGGACATCCGTTATAAGAAAGTACTAATCAATGTATGTTGAAAAGTTAGTAGTTCAGGAGATATTTCAATTTGAATAATTCTAAAACTAGAAAAAAGACAGTAATGGTGTTTTAGAATTATTTAAGTTGAAATATCTCCTGAACTACTAACTTTTCGACATACATGGGTTAGTATGATAGAAGTCGTGTAAGTCGAAGTGATAATATGTACATGGCCACCCACCCAGTATATGTGAATAAATGTTTAATGACGAGCACTTAGTTAAATGTAAAGTCCAATTAGTAGAATGAAAAACTGCTTATTACAATAAACGGCCCATTTATATCTTGCTTGTCCCTCGACGAGTCCGTACAAATGAAGTTCTACTGTATTTTAAGTACTTAAGAATTTTCTTCAGGATCCTACTAAAGTCCGAGGACTTTTACAAGTTTTACATAATACCGGTTAACTTCTGCGGAACACAGCACGTCTTAATATACAATACTTTCTAATAGACTGCCGTTGTTTATGCAAAATTGTCATCTATAAAAACGTCATTTTAATACCAAGAGAAATATGCAAATTTATATTCTCTGCCGAGTAGTTTACATACAATAGTTCCACTCTTACAGAAATTGAGAAATTCTTTCTAGAATAAGAACAGTGTAAGTGAATTTAACTCTAGCGACATCGTTCATAAATTTACCCATTCTGTTATTATTAATATTCATGTGCTGAACACGCATCTGACTGAAAAAAATGACGATACTAGTTCGTCAGTATGTGCAACGGTTAGATACAAAGATAGGATACGAACAAACATTTTCTGGTGGAAGGGAGGGAGGGAGGGGCGAACTCCGAAACTGTGTACAGAGTTACTCTCCGCTTGGATTCATTCGAATCGCATCAGAAGCTGAAGCAAGACGTTTAAATACACGAACAACGCGACTACGACGTAGCATCGAGTTCACACAAACGCGTATGCTCACACAAAATTGGCGAATTACGCTCCGCTGTTCGCTGAAACCACTGCATTCGAGAGATACAGATAAACAGACATGACACTGTTCGCATGGTATACAGTATACAATATACATGCACGCACATACCGAAAACATTTACACTCGAAACGTACAAAAGCAATACGGCATTGAATGTGACACTCTGTTTATTACGGCACGCTAATCTAGAAAACATTAATCGATTTTGAGTTCGGGGAATTGACAAACAGGATACAGTTTTATGAAAAATGTTCTGCTTTTGCTCGTGTACAGGGTGCGCCTTTAAGTGGACAATTTTTATTGGTATCGCGTGCAAAACAATTAGTCCAGTCAACGGAAAGATGTAGTGGCAAATGGAAGGAAAACAATTTTTAACTTTGGGTTTTTGTTTGGTCTAGTTAGGAGGTAAACATAGTTTACTTCTCGCATAGTTTCCGAGATATCCGCGCTCAAAGTTCGCTGACTGTGCTGAAGAGTTGGCTAGTCAAATAATAAAAATAGTGAACTTTGAGCGCGGATATCTCGGAAACTATGCGTCCTAGCGATGAGACCATTCTATACAAAACGAAACCTGACAAAACGAGCCACAAGATTGATTCGATTCAGTTTTCTACTATCTCTCATAGTTTTCGAGATATCCGCGCTCAAAGTTCACTAATTATGCTGAAGGGTCAGCTAGTCAAATAATAAAAATAGTGAACTTTGAGCGCGGATATCTCGGAAACTATGCGTCCTAGCGATGAGACCATTCTATACAAAACGAAAGCTGACAAAATGTGCCACAAGATTGGTTGGATTCAGTTTTCTACTATCTCTCCTAGTTTTCGAGATATCCGCGCTCAAAGTTCACTAATTATGCTGAAGGGTCAGCTAGTCAAATAATAAGAATAATGAACTTTGAGCGCGGATATCTCGGAAACTATGCGTTCTAGCGATGAGACCATTCTATACAAAACGAAAGCTGACAAAACGAGCCACAAGATTGATTGGATTCAGTTTTCTACTATCTCTCATAGTTTTCGAGATATCCGCGCTCAAAGTTCACTAATTATGCTGAAGGGTCAGCTAGTCAAATAATAAAAATTGTGCACTTTGAGCGCGGATATCTCGGAAACTATGCGTCCTAGCGATGAGACCACTCTATACAAAACGAAAGCTGACAAAACGAGCCACAAGATTGATTGGAATCAGTTTTCTACTATCTCTCATAGTTTTCGAGATATCCGCGCTCAAAGTTCACTAATTATGCTGAAGGGTCAGCTAGTCAAATAATAAAAATTGTGCACTTTGAGCGCGGATATCTCGGAAACTATGCGTCCTAGCGATGAGACCATTCTATACAAAACGAAAGCTGACAAAATGTGCCACAAGATTGGTTGGATTCAGTTTTCTACTATCTCTCCTAGTTTTCGAGATATCCGCGCTCAAAGTTCACTAATTATGCTGAAGGGTCAGCTAGTCAAATAATAAGAATAGTGAACTTTGAGCGCGGATATCTCGGAAACTATGCGTCCTAGCGATGAGACCATTCTATACAAAACGAAAGCTGACAAAACGAGCCACAAGATTGATTGGATTCAGTTTTCTACTATCTCTCCTAGTTTTCGAGATATCCGCGCTCAAAGTTCACTAATTATGCTGAAGGGTCAGCTAGTCAAATAATAAGAATAGTGAACTTTGAGCGCGGATATCTCGGAAACTATGCGTCCTAGCGATGAGACCATTCTATACAAAACGAAAGCCGACAAAACGAGCCACAAGATTGATTCGATTCAGTTTTCTACTATCTCTCATAGTTTTCGAGATATCCGCGCTCAAAGTTCACTAATTATGCTGAAGGGTCAGCTAGTCAAATAATAAAAATAGTGAACTTTGAGCGCGGATATCTCGGAAACTATGCGTCCTAGCGATGAGACCACTCTATACAAAACGAAAGCTGACAAAACGAGCCACAAGATTGATTCGATTCAGTTTTCTACTATCTCTCATAGTTGTCGAGATATCCGCGCTCAAAGTTCACTAATTATGCTGAAGGGTCAGCTAGTCAAATAATAAAAATAGTGCACTTTGAGCGCGGATATCTCGGAAACTATGCGTCCTAGCGATGAGACCATTCTATGCAAAACGAAAGCTGACAAAACGAGCCACAAGATTGATTCGATTCAGTTTTCTACGATCTCTCATAGTTTTCGAGATATCCGCGCTCAAAGTTCACTAATTATGCTGAAGGGTCAGCTAGTCAAATAATAAGAATAGTGAACTTTGAGCGCGGATATCTCGGAAACTATGCGTCCTAGCGATGAGACCATTCGATATAAAATTAAAGCTGACAAAATGTGCCACAAGATTGGTCGGATTCAGTTTTTCACTATCTCACTGTAAACAGGGTATCGGAGCTATTGAACATCGTTGGGAAAAGTGTATCGTGCTAAAAGGAGACTACGTTGAGAAATACCGTTATTTTTTCCCGAATTTTGTCCGTTTTCTTTGTTAGATCAAGTATTTCTGGGACTATCCTCGTAGCTAGTTCAGGACCGCGGTCTTTGCGAGATTGATCACAAAAATGTTACCAGTAGAAACGAAATGTGAAAAACAATCGGCGCTGGAACATCGCTAAAATCGTGGTAAGCGACCGAATGTAGAAAGTCGACGATTACATGGTGCGTCGAACAGTTACGGGAATTCGCTACGATCCTCGAGTTTCAAGGTGAGGATGAAGCCTCGGGAGCCTCACGGGAGGCCGTCCGGAAATGGAAACTTGAGACAGGTCGAGTCGCGGCGCAGGATGACGACCACAATGGAAGGAACTCCGCCCCGTAGCGTAGCTACGAAGAAGAAGAAGAAGAAGAAGAAGAAGAAAGTGGCCAGAGAAACTTTAAAGGGTCGAACCACGGGATTTACGAGCCCTTGGACTCTTCGCGCTTGGTTAAGTATTTAATTAATGCTCTTCAGACTTGAGTGACATCGTGGTTGTCGTCTGGCAGGGATTTTACAGGGTGTTACGTTGCCGGGTATCAGCTTCCCGTCGAACATCGAAGAAAGAATCCTTAATGAACGAACTTGCGCCACGGATTAATTAAACACGAATAAATGCTAACGATTTCCTTCGGTTCCTTCCCTCCTGTCATCCTTCACCTTTTTCCGCGTCGCGCTTGGTCCGGATCGAACAGTTTACATTCTGAAAATGTATTGACCTTCTGGATCTGATAGTTAACGAGTGGGTTTTAGGGCATGTGAAGGTCAATACATTTTTAGAGTTTAAACTTTTCGACCCCAACTTATTAGATTTAGGACATATGAAGGTCAATATATTTTTAGAGCCTAAGCTTTTCGACCCCAACTTATTAGATCCAGGATATATGAAGATCAACACACTTTTAGAGTTTAAACTTTTCGACCCCAACTTATTAGATCTAGGACATATAAAGGTCAATACATTTTTAGAGCCTGAAATTTTCGATCTGGATTTATTACATCTAGGACATATGAAGGTCCATACACTTCTAGAGTTCAAACTTTTCGACCCCAACTTATTAGATTTAGGACATATGAAGGTCAATATATTTTTAGAGCCTAAACTTTTCGATCCCAACTTATTATATCCAGGATATATGAAGATCAATACACTTTTAGAGTCTAAACTTTTCGCGATCCGAACTTATTATACCTAGGACATATGATGATCAATACACTTTTCGAGTCTAAACTTCTGGATCTGGATCTATTAGATCTAGGACATATGAAGTTCAATACATTTTTAGAGCCTAAACTTTTCGATCTGGATCTATTACATCTAGAACATGAAGGTCAATACACTTTTAGAGAGAGTTTAAACTTTCCCATCCAGACCTATAAGATCAACATCTAGGACATATGAAAACTTGTTGGTCTACCTATTTATGATACAGAAGATAGGTCTTTCCACTTGGAAAAATCAAGGAGACTCTATACCATGCAACTTTTCTATACAACATATATAATTTTTTCACATTATGACAAATAAAACGGAAATATTCAAGGTGTGCAAGCTATGTGGACCAGAACTTGGAAAAGTTGACTCTCTTTTCGACAAAGTGTCTAAATTCTTCTATCCAGACCACCACGCCACGGTCTTCGTAAAGTCTTTGTGAAGATGGCTCGCAGCGAAGTCGAGTTTATGTTTCACGACCAGGACCCGCGGTTTCGGCAAAGGGAATGTCTAACGAGTGGAGTTTCGCCGGAGTTCGAGAAGAATAAAGATGCCGTTTGCAACATAACAAGAGGCTTTGCTTGGATTGTGTTAGCGCGCTTGTTATTATGTATTAGCTTACCGCTGGTTGGGAAGATTACTCTCAGAACTCCGCTACGTTACCTTGATTCTGAGCACAATCCTAACGAAACCTAGGTCTTTGGGCCACTTTGGACCAGTTGCTAACTGTGAAGTAATGTTTACTAATTCAAATGTAGACGTTCATACGCCTGCGTATTTGCTGAATTCTACGGGGTGTATAAAAATTAATGTAGATTCGTCCTAGCAGTGAACCTACGTTTCTGGTTCGAGGGACATTTGTAAGAGAAATTGTTGAAGGCCCTGCAAAATTTCTAAGTACAGTATTTTATCGATAGATGTCCCAAATGTCTGTACCAAGGAAATACACTTCCTCTATATTTATCTACGAAAATCTAAGCTTAGTTTTATGTCCTCGTAATAAAAAATTCAACATGGAGTGCATCGATTAAGAAATGGTAGTTCTATGGCTGAAGGAAATTTATCTTTTTCACGGAATGGAAAGCAGTGACAGTATCAAAGTATTTGTTTCCTTCAATTTGCGAAGTGCTGCTGTTATTTAGTGATTTGCAACGTGAATAAAATTAAATCGGCGCCATGATTGTGCGAGAATGTTCGGCCGGGAAATATCAACGAGAATATCACGGTTCTTTGCACGGCGGTTACACATTATTACACGCGTGACTACACAATGGCGGTGATTATAACGAAAATATTTTTAATTCTGAATAGAGAAGCACGAGAGAGAGAGAGAGAGGAAGGGTAGAGGAGCGCGGTATGCGGAAAACGAGAAAGGTATTCAAAGTTGAACTGAAATGCGACGAAATGTATATTACGGCGGGGAATGCAATTTTAACAACAACGTCCATCGTGTCGTTATCTCGTTTTATCGGCATTCAGACAATGTTTGCGATTGCGATATATTTTTCGGCTTTCGCGATGTGATAAAACCGTTGCATTCATAAAATTGACAAGTAAACAATTCAGATTGAATCAACCGTATATTAACATAATTTTTGTTCTTCATTACACGGAAATGCTGTACTTTGAATTTGAAAAGGGTGATTTTAGAGATTATTTGAACTAAAAGAAGATAAATATTTAGATCCCGAGTTTTATTATATTTTTCTATAAATTATTATGTGTTTGGTATGTAATCCAGTAGATTTGTACCCGGAGAACCCGCAGATCCAAGTTTCGATCCTGTATGATCAATGGTTCCGGAGTTATGGTTGCTTAAAGTTGAGCATTTCGCAGTTTAGGCGCCCTTACCTGTCAAAAACACTGAAAATGCTCAATTTCAAGCATTCATAACTCCTGAACCATTGATCCTACAGGATCGAAACTTCGATCTGCAGCGCTTTGGGTTCTTAAACACTCTCCGAAACAGTGTTCATTAGCGATTATACAGGGTGTTCGTTTTTCGTTCGAGATTCTTGGTCCCTGGGACAATTGTCCTGCAAATATTTGGGACATTCATCGATAAAATACTGTACTTAGAAATTTTGCAAGGCCTTAATTTCTCTTATAAATGTCCATCGAAACAGAGACGTAGGTTCACTGCTAGGACGAATCTAAATTAATTTTTATACACCCTGTACAATTCAGCAAATACGCAGGCGTATGAACGTCTACATTTGAATTAGTAAATATTTAGATCCCGAGTTTTATTATATTTTTCTATAAATTATTATGTGTTTGGCATGTAATCCAGTAGATTTGTACCCGGAGAACCCGCAGATCCAAGTTCCGATCCTCTAGCATCAATGGTTCAGGAGTTATGGTTGCTTAAAGTTGAGCATTTCGCAGTTTAGGCGCCCTTACCTGTCAAAAACACTGAAAATGCTCAATTTTAAGAGACCGTAACTCCTGAAGCATTGGTCCTACAGGATCGAAACTTCGATCTGCAGCGCTTTGAGTTCTTAAACACTCTCCGAAACAGCGTTCATTAGCGATTACACAGGGTGTTCGTTTTTCGTTCAAGCTTCTTGGCCCCTCGAGGGGGTACACCGCGCAGGAGTGGGTATACTTCTGGGACAATTGTCGGCCAGACATTTGGGACATTTATCGACAAAATACTGTAATAAAACAAAGCAAACGAAGAACTGTTTGATGAAGTTTAAGGAAGGTGTTCCATTACGAAGCTTACGAAGGGTCAGTATTAAGGTCGTCGCACACTAGACTGACCCGACGTCTTACCTGCGCCGCGCCACTAGGCCGTTTTGGGTTTCTTCTGTGTATTTCAATGCGACGCGGCGCGTCGGGTCGGTCTAGTGTGCAGCGACCTTTAATGGCTCGACGTTCGCCTCATAAACTTTAAGAAATGGAGCGACGGGTAGGGAGTTCGGTGCGGATCAAAATCCGTGCATGAGAACAGAGAGGATCGACGGGTATTCTCAGGGCAAGAGTTTCCGAAGGCCATGAAGGGAACTCCCGAGTAATCGATAGTCTGAAAGATGCTGGAACGTAAACCCCCAAGAGACTTTATAGCCGGCCCCGCGCGTTGTATACGTATACAACGTGGTTTCACCGTTGCTACTTGGTAGATTCGCTGTATGTGCACAGGTAAACCGCGTCAGCTTTGCAATCTTTTACAGGACCGTAGTTCCGAAGTCGGCCGGTCAGTAGAACAGGTAATTTACTTTCCCGAGCAATCACGTCGTCGCGAATAATTCAATGGAGAAACCTCTCTTCCCAAACGTCCCTTTCCTGCTTGCACACCATTACTTCCGTTCCCATCGTACTTCTTTCGTTACACGGTTCTAAAAGTTCAACGCAATCAGTCATTTCGCCAGGGACAAGAATCGTTCTCCGATTAATATTAATTGCCCGGCACGAGCTTGAATAATTTCGAAACTTCATTATTATAACTTCGCTCTGGGGAAATGTTTGTTCGAGTCTGGCCCGGCGCGCTTCCTTTTGTTATACATTATTCTGACGTTTTTAAATTGGCCAGGAATAAAATGTACAAGTTAATTCATCGCCCTCGCAATCAATTAATTACAAATGTATTTTTTGCAACGCATTTTTTCAATGTTCTTCAAGGTTCAATTATTTTCATGATTTTCAGGGTTCAATTTTTCTCAATGTTTCTCAAGGTTCAATTTTTTTTCAATGTTTTTCGAGGTTCAATTTTTTTTCAATGTTTTTCAAGGTTCAATTTATTTCAATGTTTGTCAAGGTTCAATTTTTTCAATGTTTTTCAAGGTTCAATTTTTTCCAATGTTTTTCAAGGTTCAATTTTTTCCAATGTTTTTCAAGGTTCAATTTTTACAATGTTTTTCAAGGTTCAATTTTTCTCAATGTTTTACAAGGTTCAATTTTTTCAATGTTTTTCAAGGTTCAATTTTTCTCAATGTTTTACAAGGTTCAATTTTTTCAATGTTTTTCAAGGTTCAATTATTTTCAATGTTTTTCAAGGTTCAATTTTTCTCAATGTTTCTCAAGGTTCAATTTTTTCCAATGTTTTTTAAAGTTCAATTTTTTCAATGTTTTTCAAGGTTCAATTTTTTTCAATGTTTTTCAAGGTTCAATTTATTTCAATGTTTGTCAAGGTTCAATTTTTTCAATGTTTTTCAAGGTTCAATTTTTTTCAATGTTTCTTTAAAAGTGTATAGAGAATCATAGGCATTATTTTTGAAGCTGAAATATGTTTTAATTGTTTGTAAATTAACAAAAAATTCATGAAAACAGAATCCTAAATAAATTTATACACCTACTATATATTTAAGTAGTGAAAGCTTTCATATTTAGAAAAAATAATGGTGTCAATTAATTAGTGAGAACGGTAAATGATTAAAAGTTGATGACAAATATAATTGATTGATATTAAACGATTAAATCATATAATTAAAGCTAATATACATGTAACATACGTATATCTGCCTCTTTTCAACAATAATAACAGGATTTAAATAATTGCAACTGGCTTCGAAAAATCCTTTAAATCATAAATGATTTAATTTAATTCTTTGAAAAATAAATTGGTTCCATTCAGATAGATATGAATTACTTTAAAGTCTCCGACCAGATTTACATCCAACGTAAAATGCCTTCTTCAATAAGTTTAATTGAACACGGAATACTTTGGTACATAATTGCTCGGCATGAGTTAGCTTGTATACGCGGATGATTTATGATACGTATAAAGTGTATATATTAGATAGTTAACATATACATATGTATACATATGTAGATCCGCGTGGAATGTCTCGCAAAGTCATTAACTGTACCGTCACCACCTGTATATCGCCGCATAAATTTCATGGCGTTGGTTTAAGCGAAGCGTGTCCTGTCTCGATTTTCTTCTCAAATATGATCGCTTAACTTGATTGTACACATCCCTGCCTCATATCGCGTTTATTATATTGGGAGCTTATGTTGTGCGTGGTCTGTCCGGAAAGTATCCGACCTTTGTTTACTCAGTAAATCCTCCATAGTCGCAGAAGCCTCGGGGAGTATTTTCTTGAGTTTCAAAGACCGAGCCGAACGTAGAGAAGGACAGCGACTGCGACTCTCCGCGTCTCTTTCTTTCCCATACGCTGTCCTTCCTTGCGCCCGAAACGTTCATCGTCAATCAAACCACTCAATATGCTCCAATCAAAGAATGCTCGTAAGAGGGGTGTAGAGAGAAATGGAAGGAACACAATTTTTAACTTTGGGACTTTGTTTGGACTAGTTAGGAAGTAAACACACTACAAGTCTCTACACCTAGAAGGTAAGCGGTTTAGCGGCCCCCCTTCTCGCTTTTCCGCTTATATCTCGGAAACTATGTGTCCTAGCGATAAGGCCATCCCATACAGAATTAAAGCCGACAAAATGTGCCACAAGATTGATTCTATTGAGTTTTTCGCTATCTCGCATAGTTTCCGAGATATCCGCGCTCAAAGTTTACTAATTGTGCTGAAGAGTTATCTAGTCAAATAAAAATAGTGAACTTTGAGCGCGGATATCTCGGAAACTATGCGTCCTAGCGATAAGATCATCCCATACAAAATTAAAGCTGACAAAACGTGCCATAAGATCGATTCTATTCAGTTTTTCGCTATCTCGCATAGTTTCCGAGATATCCACGCTCAAAATTCACTATTTTTATTATTTCACTAGCTAACTCTTCAGCACAGTTAGTGAACTTTGAGCGCGGATATCTCGGAAACTATGCGAGATAGCGAAAAATTGAATGCAGTCAATCTTATGGCACATTTTGTCACCTTTAATTTTGCATAGAATGGTCTTATCGATAGGACACATAGTTTCCGAGATATAAGCGGAAAACCGAGAAAGGAGACCTTAAGCTAACCTATCCTAACTAGTCCAAACAAAGACTCAAAGTTAAAAATTGTGTTCCTTCCATATCCCTCTACAACTTTTCGTTGACTGGACTAATACAGTTGAAATTAATACTGTGCGTTGATCTAAATCGAGTTATACTCTATCCACTCTAATTTATCATCGGTGTGAACCAGGCCAGTCGATCGCAGGAATTGCTTACGCTTCCGCGAAAGGAAGATTGAGGAGGATCATTGTGCAGTATCGTCTCGTAATCAAATTACTTTTTCGCGAGAATGTCACGTGTGTCCGTAGCCATTTCGTCGTTCCCGGAAGATTGTCGTTCGCACGCTACTCCAAACCCATCTGTCTATCGGGACACCATTCTTCTTCGCGGGTTTTGCATCAGGAACCGCGTCCCCGAATCTACCGCCTCTCGAATGCATCTGTTCGCAGTTTCACCATTATTGGCTGCCGGGTTGATTTCTTTCGCTAGCTTTTCTTGTTATCGACCCCATTATTCATTTCCCTCAACAATGGCCGCCTTTCAACAGTCTCGCACAATACAACATTATAATATATGACTGTTCTGCACGACACTTTTAATGACGGTGTCTTTATCTGTGATAAAGTAACACAATAGTTTATCATGCGAATATGGAGCCACTAAAAGATCGTTCGTGGAATTAAAGAAACGCTATTTTCTGCCTTTGATTTATTTCTTTCGTACGTTAGATACCGAAACCGTGTTCTCCTTGATTTATTCCGCTGATCGAATTGTTCGAACAGAAATAGTCTGTCGGATTTCCAAGTGTTGTTGGGAACAATTATCAGATAAAATACTGTACTAAACATTTAGGTATTGTATGGGAATATTCGAGTTAAAATAGCTTTTAATAATTTATATTTTTTATTTTTGTACATATTATGAAAATATGTAAAACTAAAACTTAGCAATCTATATAATGGTTGTTAAAATACTTTTGCTGTTACTAAATTTGGCTAGCACATGCGCCGACACATTATGGACCATTGTCCCTGTCAGTTAGTATCTTTTAAATTCGATGGATTGAGTTTTGGGGACAATTATCGAACTGTATATTCAAAAATCGATATTTTTCCAACAATAGAGGATCCCACCTCAAATATCTTTGTTGTTTTCAAACGCGCGTTAAATGAATCGCATAGTGAACATCGAAACGTCAAAAGAAAAGTCGAAATCTGTTGGACAGTGTAATTAATTAATAATGATTGTTCGTGCGAGCGATATTCTTAGTTTACCAGCAGTATTTTTGAAACCCGGCACTTGATTCGTTCAAAATATTTTATTTATCTGTTCCGGTATGTCACTTTGTCACGCTTCGCGCTGCAAACGCCCTGCTACCATCGAATGGACACGAGCGATGGAAGATACGCGTGCCCATATATCTTGTATGATTTTATCTTTTAAAAGTAACACTGTGTGCACGGCCAACTAGCGCGCACACGTGTAAAAAAACGTTTGACGATTGCTAACAAATTTATTTGCTCCGAAAACTGCAGAGAAATGCCGAAATAAATTGTTGCGCATTAATCTACGGTAAAAGAACGTTTCTCTTAATTGATCAGTCCAAGATAATTCTCATTAAACTCAGAATTCTCGAAATTGTCTAGAAAATTTTCAGTAAGGGGTTCGAAAATATAAAATTATCTTCGCGTACTTAGGTTTCACATTGAATTATGGATGCAGAATTTCTCTGCGCATAGATACCAGCAATATTAGTGCACCAGTTTTTGGTATTCCATGAATTATGCATTGGCTGAAAAATTCACCGCATGATTACTCGAATATGCAAATAGTGTCGTCGTGTCTACCGAAACGAGGCACTTCATCATTATTATGAATCTCGATAATGTATTTACATTATTTTTAAATAAAACGAAAAATATTACACTTGCATGAACATGATCCATCGAAAAAAAACACGTACAAAAGAAATTAAAATAAATCCGTGCCAGAATTCGCGAGCAAGGATCAAGTAACCAAGTGTTCTTCAATGGTAATTAGCTAGATAAATATAATATCTGAAAAGTGGTGTTTTAAGTTTCAATTGTATCGCGAAGAAATAATGAATAATTCAACTAGCCAGAACGAGCAAACTGTCTTTTAAATGTAAATTTGAAATGTTACTAAGCAAAGAAAACTTTAGTGATAAAGTATTATTCAACAGTCCTGTAATTAAATGATACATCGCACAAAAAGAATGGCCTTTAACACTAAACCTACCACTGATACACATATTCTCTTATGAAAGTGATAAGATTGATTTTATTTAGACTTATACTTAGATTGTAATACGTGCACTAAAAGATATTTACGTATACAGTCATTTCTTACTAAATCTTTTTAATTATTAAAATAATTGTAAAATAAAAAATTTTAAAAATTCTATATAGTTTAAGCGACTGTACCTTCCCAATTTAAATAATAATAATAATACTAACTCAACTCAAGTTTAATTAATACTAAATCTAACGTGACTTAAGAATAACTGTTACATATTCCCTTATAAAAATGACAAAATTGATTTTATTTAAACCTGTGAAATCAGTTTTAATAATTTTCTAATTATAAAATAAAAAACCTGGAACCGTTCATTTTAACCGGTGTTGGTAGGTTTAGTGTTAACTTGCCAAAAGTATAATATTTAACAGTTCAATCCACAGTTCAGAAAGAATATATTTTTAAAATTTGTCAATTGGAAACGAATCGATACGAAACAGTAAAACTTTTCTAGTTAGGAAGTAAACATACTAGAAGTCTCTACTCCTAGGAAGCGAGCGATTTACAAGGGGGCACGTAGAAGGTCCCCTTTTTCGCTTTTCCGCTTGTATCTCGGAAACTATGCGTCCTAGCGATAAGACCATCCCATACAAAATTAAAGCTGACAAAACGTGCCATAAGATTGATTCTATCCAGTTTTTCGCTATCTCGCATAGTTTCCGAGATATCCACGCTCAAAGTTCCCTAATTGTCTAATGCTCTTCTAACCGCTAACATAAATCGTGTAAATCAACAGATTATTTCCGATGTTATTTCTCATCGTCTCAGGCAGTAAAAAAAAAAACTGTTCTTATCTTCGTGATAGCACGAGGGGTTAAATGGAATTGATTCTCCGGTGGACAACGCGTTCGAAGAACACACATCTCGAAAGCGCGCGACGGTGACGGATGTGACACTCGGTGGGGGCGTGGCTGTTTTTTTCTAGAACACGAAACTGAAATTCTGACTACTTAGAAAAAGCCATACGTCAAACGTTCAGCCGGGACTGTAGCCTATTTATTTGTTTGCGCGAGAGATGTCACGTCGCTGATGCCCGGGCAAGTTTTCAACGGAACGGGAATGAACGGATACGCGTACCGACAGCGGAAACGCATAGATTTTTCTCTTCTTGGTGGTTTTTTGAATTCAGACCGCGGCGGCAGCTGGGCGAAACCCGAGGGGACGACGCGAACGATCCCGACCTGCTCTATTTTTATCCGGCCGCGTCAACCTGAGAGATTTAAGGCCGCACAGATAACGTTGCCTCACGTACTTCCTACGTTAGGGGTGATCCTCCCTCAGCGATGGGCCACGATCACGTCGATCGTTTGTTTGTTACATCCCTCGCCACGCCACGTCCGACAGTGCAAAGTGGTCTGGACGGCGACTTATTCTTGCCAAAACTCGATTCATCGAATTTAATAGATACTCACCGACGGGGACAATAGACAATTTTGTAACAAAATATAAAAAAATATACATTATTCTTCATTATATTATATGACGGAAATTAACGTCGCATTTAAGAGCAATTTTAACAACAATATTCCCATACAATACCTAAATGTTTAGAACGGTATTTTATCTCGGGTCTGCTCAGGGACAATTATCCGCCAGGGATACTATTCTTTGACTTTTGCC
Source organism: Lasioglossum baleicum (assembly GCF_051020765.1). Classification (NCBI taxonomy): domain Eukaryota; kingdom Metazoa; phylum Arthropoda; class Insecta; order Hymenoptera; family Halictidae; genus Lasioglossum; species Lasioglossum baleicum. Next base: position 6,238,035 of record NC_134945.1, read on the forward strand.
GATCGTAGGAAAGGACAATGGAGATCGATAGGCCTCGCTCGTCGAGGAGTGTAAACATAACTAATCCAATGACAAAACTTCTTTATTTTTCAATTATTTATTGGTGGGACTTTGGCCAACATGTTCGTGGCGTTTTTCTAATGAAAATTATACCAAATATGATATAATTCCAATTATATTTACTCGGAGCAACTTTAACTCGAAAATTAACATTTCTTCCGACCTAGAATAATTCCATTCTGTATTAATTCCTTTCTTTGCAGGAATATAATACTTCATACAATGCTTAAATGTTTAGTAATTGATTACACATCAACACATTTGTACATTAATGTACATGAATAATGCTACAGCAATTTTTATTATATGTAGTATATGTAGAATAATTCTATTCTGTATTCATTCGTTTCTTTGTATGAATATTAATAAAAAAGTAAGATAATTGATATGAATAATGTAAACAATATTTTGAATAATGGATTGATAAATTGATTTAAAAGAACACACAATTGCTCTTCAATACAATTAATGAAAATTTCAGTTCGATATGTCCAGTACGAGCATTATACCAAAATGTTACCCGAATCCAAACGGAAACCATATTGTGCGTCGGATTGCTCCAATTTAAATATTAGCGAGATACACTCCTTTCCACCCCCCTGGCGTTTCCATTGTAATTTCATTTTGACGTGATGGAAACACGTTTTGGAAATATTTCACACAGGCACCGTCCATTGAAACGTTCCTCCACGGTTGTTTTGCGTTCAGGTGTAACGTAATTTGTGGCAATAGGTGGAGTTATTTACGGCGCGTGTCGATTTTGATCCCACCATTGCGTCCCTCCGATTGTTACATTAATATTCTGCGAATTAAATTGAACCCTTGTTGACGTTTAATTTACTAATCCTACGGGGGCTGTAGTTGTATTGTGGATTTCGTGCATGGCAAGAATTATTTCGAAAATGGCCAAGCGAAATACAGAATTGTAAAAATATTCGAAGCATATGAAAACACTGTTTTATTACCACGCTTATATTAGCTTGCCGAGTTGACGTGGTTTTGAAAAAATGAAGCTGTAATTGAAAAAATGAAGTTGAAATTGAAAAAATGAAGTTGAAATTGAAAAAATGATATTGACAATGAAAAATTGAAGTTGAAAGTGAAAAATTAAAGTTGAAGTTGAAGCAGAAATGGAAATTGAAATTGAAGTTGAAATTGGAAAATTGAAATTGAAGTTGAAATAGAAAAATTGACGTTGAAATGGAAATTGAAATTGAAGTTGAAATAGAAAAATTGACGTTGAAATGGAAATTGAAATTGGAAAATTGAAATTGAAGTTGAAATGGAAAAATTGAAGTTGAAGTTAAAATGGAAAAATTAAAGTTGAAATAGAAAAATTGACGTTGAAATGAAAATTGAAAAATTGAAGAGTTAAAATTGAAGTTGCAATTGAAGAGTTGAAATTGATGTTGAAATTGAAGTTGAACTGGAAAAATTGAAGTTGAAATAGAAAAATTGACGTTGGAATGGAAATTAAAATTGAAGTTGAGATTGGAAAATTGAAATTGAAGTTAAAATGGAAAAATTAAAGTTGAAATAGAAAAATTGACGTTGAATTGGAAATTGAAAAGTTGAAATTGAAGTTGAACTAGAAAAATTGAAGTTGAAATAGAAAAATTGACGTTGAATTGGAAATTGAAAAGTTGAAATTGCCTATTGTGAAGTATATGATTTTTTCCTGTATCATTCTTTCTATTTTTACTTAAAAAAGAGCAGTAACTTGTCCCAGTTCCAAGAATCACCCTGTATATTGAAAAGCTTAATGAAGGGGGCACCGAATTAATTTTAAGGTATTAAACTAATTTACGTGCCTCTCTCCACAAATGATGGAGGAAACAGGTTTTCTTTTTGTACACGCGGCAATTAACCGAGTTTTAAATTACATTTTATTCGAAAGTCATAAAAAACAAAAGCAGAAATTTAAATCCGAGATAATACATACACGTATGACAAAAGAGGATTAAAAACACAGTAAAATTCCGGTAATCCTGCCTTCAATGTTTTGATATGTGTACGCGATAGTCCGTCACGCGAGCAGAGAATTCGGAAGCCATATGAAAATATTATACAAAATATAAGTAATTTAATTGACAATTATTGAGAACGATGTAATGAAACATGAGTTAATTAATTATAACATACACACACACGCATATGTAGGTAATGTATAATCTGCCGATAATTAATTAAATTATTGTACGATATTAACGACCATTGAATTTTAAACAATTTTCCCCACTTTTTCAACGGTATAAATGTAGCTCAATAATCTGGCATATTTGATAATCCGACATCGTCGGAGTCGCGAGCACCTCGGATTATCGGAATTCCATTGAACGTAAACTTTAAAAATCCATTTAATCGTGTGGAAAATGTTTTCCACCTTACAGAACGCGACTCCGATATTCAAAAATATTTTTCATCGAACAATTTGCAAAATTACTTTTATTACTGACCTGTTTCGATACAGTAATTGCATTCTTTTTTCGAAAAATTATTCGATACATTTTTATTACACGTTTCGTGATACTTTAACGGTACAAATTTTTATTTATTATATATATCCATTCTTGTATTATTTTTTTCTTCGTCAACCTCGTCAATCTATTAAAAAAAAATGCTACTTTCATAACTGACCTACTTCGATATAGTAATTGCATTCTTTTTTCGAAAAATTATTCAACCCAATTTTATTACAAGATTTCATTATACTTTAACGCTAAACATTTTTATTTATTATATATTTACTATTTTTTCCTTCGTCAACCTCGTCATTCCATTAAAAAAAAAAATTAAGGCGACCTTAATTTAAATTCCATGTTTTTCAATTTTCGTTAAATTTATCGTTTAACTTAATTCTTAATTTTATTCGCGTTGATCAAGATACCTGGGACACCCTGTATAATTTCATCGCAGCTTCTTAGTATTTTTTTAAGGATCCCGTCTTATCCTTACTGTTTTCCAATCCGTGACACGTGCGACCATAGAAGACCTCCGTGCAGTTGCAGCAACTGTAACCGCAGTCACAAGTGAACATTTCAAGTTCCAACTCAATCAATTACGAAACTTCGCGACTATCGACAGTTACTACGGCTTTGGCGTTGTAAGTTGGATCTGTGCTGATTAACGTTAATGAAGATGCTATCGGGAACGGGGGCATGGAAACTTTGCGCGTCCGCTATCTCGGTTAAATCAGTTTCATTACGAAGACGCGTTCTTTCCACTTCCTCCAAGTATTTGCCGACTCGTATTCTGACCACTGTCCTAGAATAGTAAGTCTGGAAACGAATGTTTTCGCGTTTACAACGAGATCACGTCCTGACGTCCTGTCTACAAACTTCTAATAGAAAAAGCTGATTCGTTCTTTGTATCAATCAACACATATGCAATTTATAATTCATGTTTCCAAGTACAGTATTTTATCGATAAATGTCCCAAATATCTGGCCGCAAAGTTTCGATCCTGTAGGATCAATGGTTCAGGAGTTATGGCTGCTTAAAATTGAGCATTTTCAGTGTTTCTGACAGGCAAGGCCGCCTAAACTGAGAAATGCTCAACTTTAAGCAACCGTAACTTCTGAACCATTCATCTTACAGGATCGAAACTTGGATCTGCAGGTTCTCCGGGTGAAAATCTACTGGATTACATACCAAACACATAATAATTTATAGAAAAATATAATAAAACTGATTTAATCATACAGGGTGTCTCAGCTGAAGGAGGCCACCTAAATATCTCCTTTATTTTTAATGGCACAAAAGATATTCATGGCACAATTTCAATGGTATCGAAGGAGGAGTATCGTAGAAGAACAATTTCTTGTGTCCGGTCGTTTTTTTCATAGTTTTTTCAAGGTCATCGTTGTTTTTTTATCGGGAAAACTAATCTTGTTTTATCCCATCTTATAGTACATTATTATATTTCATTATACACAACTAACAAGACGCAATAAAAAAATAAGTTTTCTCGATTAAAAGTAACGATGACCTTGAAAAATCTATGAAAAAATAACCGGACAAGAAATAATTGTTCTTCTATGATATTCCTGCTTCGATACCATTTCAATTGTCCCATAAATATTGTTCTTGTGCCATTAAAATTAAAGGAGATATTTAGCTGTCCTCCTTCAGCTGGGACACCTTGAATTTGAAGCAGTCAAGGTGTCCTAACCGAGTTGTACCGAGTCCACATTTAGGGGGTTGAAGTACGTTGACCCCCTGTCGCGTCCGGTTCGTCAATTACACCCTGTCTCTGCCGGTTGGGATCGTTGCTCTCCGGCGGAAGAATCCCGGAGAAACGTATAACTGGTCTTTTATGAGTGGCACGTAAGACGAGAGTTGCGAAATATCCACTTGAAAAGCCCAGGAACCGCGCGCGCGTCCAGACACGAGAGCCCCTATAAACCTGCGGCGATCCCTGTTGCTGAACGTGCTACGTGGCCGAGCCCCTGCTACGGGGGTGTAGAGGCCGCGAAAAATATCTGGCTGGCACTTATCTCGTAATAGGATAAATAATGGGATCGCTTATACCGGGTGGAAGCGAACGAACTCCGTACCTTTCGCTTTGGTGGAATCGTTGAAATAAAGAGAGACAGAGAGAGAGAGAGAGAGAGAGATCACAGGCTGGAGCCTTTGTGGTCGCGGAAATCAACAGATTTCGAAAGTTAAATGCGGGATAGCAATCGGCGGGGTGTCAAGGAAGATGGTGGGTCGGGGATCGGCTAATCCTATCAGCGGAAATCCTCTTTGAATATACGTACACCGCGTGCTGTGTAAAGATCTAATTCATAGTACGTGTCCGGCAATCGTTCGTCGACGCTGCTCGTCAGTGTTCGACGCGATGGTACCTTTGAGGATTGCTTTGACGAATGACCGATACCGATCTATGTAATGCTGCCGCAGTGATCGGTTGATAGGAGAGTGGCGCGGGTGGCTGTCATATGCTGTTCGTGTGACCAGCTTTCAAACTGCGGGCTGCTGGGATTATTTTTTTTTCTATATTTGTTTGGTTGCGCGACGTTTGTTGCTCACAGGCTGAAGCGAGAGATGTATTGACGAGAACAGGAGTGGATTCAGATCCGAAGTAGTGACTCGCGTTGCAATTCGAAAAGTAAAGTCGAGATGCCTTCTATCGGTTAGATTAGGATTTCTGGATCCTAAACAAGATTAATCTTTCACATAGCGATTTGATTACTGGAAAATCTTTGCATTACCGAGTCTATCCCCTTACTCTAATGTCACCAAACTGGGGAAATTGAGGGGAATACCCTCCCTCCCTCCCTCTGTCATTACCGGATTCACGCACAACAGCGACAAAGCGCGTCACGTGGCCGAAGCTAGTTCGGAGGCGTGGGTATGCTCGCCGCCGGGGAATAGGAGAACGGTGTGGCACAAAGGGGTGAGGTGAAGTGGGAGACGAGTCCTGATCCGGCGACTCTGCTTCTGACCCCTGATAAAGCTAGCATCAATGGTTCCGAAACATTGAGAAAACAATTCCCAAAGGACACGGCTTCTATCAGAAGCTTGAACAGGCGGAGAGATACCAGGTCGTGAAATCCTCAAAGCTCTAATAATTGAGTGGGTCTGTCTCGTATCAGGAAACATCACCCTAATCTAATTCACGTTCCGCTTCTTTCCGGCGAAACGGTCGCAAATATGAGGCAAGATACATCGGCTGGGGGACCGTTCTCCCGTTTCAAAATACAAATAGAGAGAGTTACCCTTGTATCCACATATACGGTCGCCGCGCGCTCGCGTTGTGCACACAGCCCGCGTAGATACCGTACATAGGTTTCGCCGGCTCTGACACAGGTTTACAAGCTCTCTGTACATACAACAGATCCACGTGAACCGCATACATTTACAGAGACGCCGGTTAAACACGCGTTTTGACTTGCAATCCCGCCCTCATACCCTAACGGCGCGCGGCGCGGCGCGGCGCGACTCTCGAGGGCGGTTTCACGTTTTATTATCCCCCGCCAAACGAGCTGCTCACCCACCAACGTTTCTTTTCTTCCTTTCGTGAACGCAATTAGACCGGTAAACGGTGTGTAGCACCGGCGATACGTACTATTACAGTTGGCTAGTGAAAAGCGGAATTTTTAACGCGTAGTAAAATACGCCGGCCGAGAGTAACTGCCCGGAAATCATGTAAATTTCTACGGCAACTATCACTGGCGCTTCACTCGACGGTGGCTAGAGCAGCGTAGCTCCGAAGTCGGTGCTGTGCAATGATATCGCGTAATTATCCTACATTGTTTGGGAGCGCATTGTTTTCTATCGAAGTTCTTGTCTCGGATATGATCGGGTTTGTTGCATTTTTCTTTTATACAGGGTGTTGTACCGGGTCAAGTGTTGCAAGGCTGTTTTCTCGGAATCTAATGAAGATATCGACTTAATTTTTGTTTAATTAAATGGTTCAGGAGGGCTAATACTTTAGTAGTAGTATAAGTACTATGTACATACTACATACATACAACTTGGTAATGCGAGGACGAAGAAAGATGACTTACAAATTGAGCATAGAAGTTCAAGGACATCATTTTGAACATTTAATAAAATGTAGTATGTGATAATATTATGATATTTTTCACTCTTTTTTCGTTTCTTAAACGTTTCAATGCGCAACAAACTGTTCGATATAATTGAAGCAAATATAATTCAATTCAAATAAATGCTATCGAGTTTAATGAGAGGTATCACAATAACAAAATATCAATAATACATTATCTACTTAACGTTAGGGGTGCCCCTTTCTCCCTCGCAAAAGTTACCCCAAAAAGATTTAATATATAAAAAAATGAATTCAATTTCTTCATTAGATTCTGAGAAAACAGCTTGTAACACTTCATCGGGTAAGGTTGCTCTGTTGCTCTGGGTATAAAAGTTAGGATTTATCAAAGAAATAGAAATTAAATGTGTTATTCAATGCTTGTGTTAGTATTGTTGTTATTTATTATAACGAAATTAGAAAATCTGTACGCTTTCACGTAAAATAAACTGAATCTTTAAAATTCAAGTGGTACGACTTGAGCACTGGTACGACACGTGAGCAACCTTACCCTACAAGTTAAAAAACTGAAGTTGAAATTGAAAAATTGACGTTGAAATCGAAATTGAAAAATTGACGTTGAATTGGAAATTGAAGAATTGACGTTGAATTGGAAATTGATAAATTGACGTTGAATTGGAGATTGAAAAATTGACGTCGAATTGGATATTGAAAAATTGAAATTGAAGTTGCAATTGAAGAGTTGATATTGTGATGTTGAAAAATTGAAGTTGAAATTGAAAAATTGAAATTGAAAAGTTGAAATTGAAGTTCTATATGCTTTCACGTAAAATAAACTCGAGCAACCTTACCCTACATGTTTCTAATCGAAATGTTCGAACCGAATTTCGCGAGACCTCTTCCGAGAAACTAGATGCGCACCGATTCGTCCTGCCTCTGGCCTACTCCTAATTGCCGAGCGGCTAAATCGAATAGTAGGCCACCGATGTACAGAGAATCGTGTACTCGCTGTAGAAACTGTAGAAACAAACGAAAGATCCAGCGAGATCTGAACAGGCGGGCGTGTCTGTATTCCGCACAGACTGTTCCGTAGCGAGCCAAAGGCTAAAAAAAGGGGGCGAGAGCCTTCTCGTTAAGTTGTCACCTTAGTGTATAGGGCGCGAGGGTGCTAAAGTGAACGCTAAGCTTGAGACGCTATTTGTTGCCAAGGCACGTCGTCAAAGTCTTGCCGCTTCCGCGGCTCCAAATTGCGAATGTAAGAGCACAGGCTGTGTAGCCTTTGTATGCGCGTAAGAAAAAAAAAAAAGATTTTTCCAATTTTCACGGGAACGCGCCCCGCGACGCATAGAAAAAGCAAACCGTGCACGCCGTGTTGTCATAACTCCGCGAGCGTCGCGTCGCGGGAAACAAGGTCCTTTATGTCAACTAGTCTTCATCCTTGCTGTGCGTTGACACACACACACGCATTGCATAGTAATACATCTATCGCAAGCAAGTTTTGAATAATCTAAAAATTTGTATAAATCGCTTAGTGTATAAAAACTATTATTATTTGTGACAATGTTCCTCTGAAACAATTTATGGAAGGCTAGCTGCACTGAATTTTTATCATTTATGAAAGTTTAGCAAAGTCTAAGAATATGGTTATGATGTTTACAATTCCAGCGCGGATATCTCGGAAACTATGCGTCCTAGCGATAAGGCCATTCAATACAAAATTAAAGCTGATAAAATATGCTGTAAGATTGATTCCATTCAGTTTTTCGCTGTCTCGCATAGTTTCCGAGATATCCACGCTCAAAGTTCACCAATTGTGCTGAAGAGTTAGCTAGTCAAATAAAGCAACTTTTTCACAATTGGTAAAACTTTGAGCGCGGATATCTCGGAAACTATGCGAGATAGCGAAAAACTCAATGCAAACAATCTTATAGCATATTTTGCCAGCCTTAATTTTGTATAGAGTGGTCTCATCGCTAGGACGCATGGTTTCCGAGATATCCGCGCTCAAAGTATACTAATTGTGGTGAAAAGTTAGCTAGTCTTTGAGCGCGGATATCTCGGAAACTATGCGAGATAGAAAAAAACTGAATGGTATCAATCTTATGGCATATTTTGTCACTTTTAATTTTGTATGCGATGGTCTTATCGCTAGAACGCATAGTTTCCGAGATATAAGCGAAAAACCGAAAAAGGGGACTTTTAGTATGTTTACCTCGTTACTAGTCCAAACAAAGTCCCAAAGTTAAAAATTGTTGTCCTTCCATTTCTACACCCCCCTTATGAGCATTCATTGATTGGACTACATGGCAAAAATGAGTGGACGCAATTTAAAACAGTAGAAATGTCAAAATAATCTCATGACGAGGGTATAAAATTTCGGTAGAATTATATCGCCGGCATCAGAGTCGGTCGGCTCCGCATTAATTGTTCGGTAGAACCAGATCCAACCAATACGTTCTTGGAACTAGTTCGAAATGGGATACGTTTCACCGAATACATTGGATCAGCGCTGGCCAAACTCGCGTTAGCTTGAACGCCATCGAACCAGCACAACGTTTACCAAGTTTCCAAGAGATGTCTATTGACAGTTTCACTCGGATGTTTCATTGATTCGGGGCGCAAGTAGCTCCTCCGCGAATTTACTCAGCCGCCTCCCAGTAGAACGACGACGTTTCGCGATTCGGTGGGATTCTTGCGCGGAGGATCTTCGGCGGAGAGTGCCGCTGACGAAATCGGCTATTCGTTGCATCGGATCGATCGTTAAAATGAGCCCCGGTGTGTGCCCTGTGTCTCGGCGTTTACGTTTCGATAGATACGGGACCGAATATGAGGACCCGAAATGCATCACCGCGGTAAAGTGGATTTATCGCGTTGTCCCGAATCCCGTAGTTTGCGACCACTGTTCCCGCGGATGCCGCGCTCGAACTGTGAGCTGAAGCGTATCGGGCTTTATTGCGAATAAATCCAGCGCCATTTCTTTTTGTCAGCATAATGGAGAACAACGATGAAGTTGATTCCTGTTACTTGTGCTGCGATCGTTTCTTCTTCGTGTTTACTCTTATCCTCTTTCCTTGGCGTTTGTGCAACTCTCGAACGAATTAAACACAATGGAACTAACTTCCAAGGAAGAGGACTAACTTCCAGCCAGACTATAACAATAAGACTCGCATCCCCACTCTACCTTCTGAAATTTTTCAATTTCAACTTCAATTTTTCAATTTCAATTCGTTAATTTCAACTCTTCAATTACAATTTCAACTTCTATTTTTTATACGAATAAATAAATATATGCCATAGTGTCTCGCAAAAGTATCGTTACAGTTTTGGTAAATGTAAAATATAAAAAGTTTGTGAAGTGGATCGTTTTTACTCGTTGGTAAATCTGTTTGAAATATGTTATTTCAATCTCTCAGAAATATCTCTGGTTACGCTTAATTAATTATTAGCGATAGCTTTGTAAGCCTGCAAGCTATTATAGTACATTAAAAATTCCCGCTACGAATAGAGTCATTTATATTGTTTGTCCTTAATCGTTTATATTTTAGAATTATCCTTGTATTATGATTAAAATTATGATTAAAAAAATTATATTTTCATAGTGATACATAAAAAGGTGAAAGACACGCACGAATACGAACATATGATCGTGTAAGAGTGTACGTGTCCCATATTGACGGTATTTACTATTTTCTAATCCGTTAATTGGAGTGACAGAATGTTGGCAGTCAGTTTATCCGATCCTCTATTCCAGGACAATCCGGAATTAGATCGCTGTCACATTTGAACCGGAAACATTTAACAAATACTCCGTGACATTTCCAGTATGAACCCCGTCCCCGATTAATTACGAGACTTTGCTAACTATCGAGATTCAAAGTCACCAATTCGGCGGGTTTCGTCATTTATAACTTCTGTACTTGGCAGTGCAACTATTCACTTGAGCAACAAACTTACAAACTTTTTCCGACCTAGGATAACTCCGTTCTATACTGTTATTTTCATTTCGTGCATATGAAATTGATGTAATACCTCATACAGTACTACTTAAGTGTGTAGTAATTGTTTAGACACCAAAATATTTAATAATGTAAACAATGTTTTGAATAATGGTACAGCAATTTTTGATTACAAGGGTTAAATATTTCGCTTACTTTTTGTGATACAAATAAAACGAAAAAAACGCATCTGGTCGAAATTGTGAAAAACAATACTAAAAATTGATTTTTACAACTTTGTTAGCTGGACTTATACAAATCTATACACGCTCTGAAAATTTCATTGAAATTGGTTAATTGGTTTACGAATTATAGACGATCAAAAATGGTAAAACTTGCCACTTTATGGTGCACTAGAAATTACCACATTTGATCGTTTATAATTCGCAAACCAATTAACTAATTTCAATGAAATTTTCAGATCGAATTGAGTAACCTCCTCCTTTTTCGAAGTCGGATAAAAATCAATCGGTATACATAATAAAGAATGAACGAAAAATAAAATTTGTTTTAGTATTGTCGCTTAGACCACTTTCATAATTATCGCGTCACATTTATAATAAATATCGTCGCTCTACTATCGGTTTAAGAAATTCCACGAAGTCTGCGAGAGCCTAACTGGGCGATTCAGGGTCAAACGCAATATGGTATCAATATCATGGATCTCGGCAGGCTAACATTAGACAGAATGCTGCAACAACATAACCTTCGCGTCGTGTTTTCCCGATAATAAATTTGAAAGTTTAATGGCCTCACGCAAATTCGGGGTCGTTGTATCGTATAACACGCCTCGATGAATCCTTGCCGACGATAGAGTGAAATATCTCGCGTGTGAAGGATGAGAGATAACAATGAAAACAGATTCATGTACACACGCACAACAATGTACACAATACTTGCAACAGTATGGCTCGCAGAACGCAGATGTTACGGACGATCTTTGTTGGCAGAAAATTAATCTGAATTCGATGGTAACACATGTATTGCACAGGGGAAAGTAGTTCAGACTCGTGTCCTCAACATATTTCAATGTCAACAACATGAACAAGTATAATTTAGTAATTAATTACGCTAGATGCAAAATGAAAATTAAAGTTGAGTTCTGCAACGATTGTTGGCAAGACGAGTTAAGCAGAAAATCACTTCATCCCCTAATAGATCTTTTAAAAAGGCAAAAACTTGAACTTTCAGAGCGGATATCTCGGAAACTATGCGTCCTAGCGATAAGACCAGTATATACAAAATTAAAGCTGACAAAATGTACCACAAGATTGACTTCATTCGGTTTTTCGTTATCTCGCATAGTTTCCGAGATATCCGCGCTCAAAGTATACTAATTGTGCTGAAGAGTTAGCTAGTATTTGAGCGGAAATATCTCGGAAACTATGCGAGATAGCGAAAAACTGAATGGAATCACTCTTATGGCATATTTTGTCAGCTTTAATTTTGTATGGGATGGTCTTATCGCTAGGACGCATAGTTTCCGAGATATCCGCGCTGAAAGTGCACTAATTGTTCTGAAGAGTTAGCTAGTCGAATACGGCAAAAACTTGTACTTTGAGCGCGGATATCTCGGAAACTATGCGAGATAGCGAAAAACCGAATGCAATCAATCTTGTCGCATATTTTGTCAGCTTTAATTTTGTATAGAATGGTCTTATCCCTAGGACGCATAGTTTCCGAGATATCCGCGCTGAAAGTGCACTAATTGTGCTGGATGTAAGGATGTTGTACCTGTTACACAATAATGTCCGTTTAACGAGCGACAGTTGAAGTCTCGGAACAGCCTGAATGCCTACGCCCTTGCGTCTATCCTTTAGATACGTGCCAAGAGTGAAGAGAATCGATTTCTTTAATCGTGCAGATAGAATGAATGTGTATCGACCCGCAAACATCCCCGAGGATTTGGCACGGCTGAACGTATCGAGAAGTTAGACGGGTGTGTCTGACATTATTGGAAGCAATTTCCCCTTAACCGTGGACCATAGTTGCAACTACCACATTATCGGTAGCGAGAGCTGAATGCGAGGGGCATCGGCGTATCTCGTATCGGCAGCGGAATCTTGTAAGCGACGTGAACGCTACGTAAAAATCGATAAATCGGTTTCTAATTTAAGATGACGGCGGCAACGTCTGCGAGAGACCCGATGACTCGCGGCATTTCGCGGGTTTGCTCGACGTTGTCACGCAGTTTTCTTTCTTTCTTAATTACAAATAGGTCTCCGCCGTTTGAAAGAAAGTAGTGGCCAGCGATGGACAATACTTTGGATAAAACACATGGTACCGTTCTTTCGCAATAAATGCCCAATGAAAAGCGGCGGAGACTTATTTGTGCTTCCAATAATTTTTCCCATGAATGCATAAAATCCACAGTCTGCCGATTACCCTCCCCTGCAAGTAGCGATCAGTCTTTTGGAGAATCACGGGGTCCAAAGTGCAAGGGGTGGCTGCGAAAGTGCGCAACGAACACTAGCCGGGCGACTAACAAGCTGGCTCAAAGTGAATAGCATACACGCAGCGGCGTTCGTTCGTTCGTTCGCTCGCTCGCTCTCACGGTGTACGAAATCGATTCGCGACATTGCTCTCCGCGTGTGCAACCATATCCTCAATCACGCTGCTTCAGAAACCAGGAATTACTGGGCGCGAGCGCGCGACCGCTTTATGACTCTGAATAATTCATGCTGGCCGCTAGTCGAACGTCGCGTTGCATCCTCCGATGCAAATATTTAGTTTAGTCACCGCGAACGCGCGGCCGACTCCCGTGTTTCGGGCTGCAAAGTGCATCTAGATTGACTCGTTAGCGGGACCGTGGGCGACAGGAAGCCATTCGTCTTCGGGCTCGCACTTCGACTGCCACTTTTTTTTCTCTCCCGCGCGCCAACGATCCTCGCCGATCACACCGAACAACCGCCTATCAGCCGGCACGACTCTATATAATCTATCGCGCGATATCTACGCGGCCCCGTATGCTTATTAGCTGCGACACCACCGCGAGAAATTATCGGTTAACTTCTGCAAATCGCGCGCGATGATCACCGGCCAATTATCTGTCGCACATGCCGCGGATAAAGTGGCTCAGATTTATAGCCAAACAAAAATGTCTTCCGTACAACAAGCACGCCCTTGCACTACATTTACAGGTTTTCGTTTTTCTTTGCAGAATTAATGGAGACTCAAACTATTAACACTTCATCCGCGATTTATAGACCAGTCAATGAATGCTCGTAAGGGGGCGGTAGAGGGAAATGGAAGGGACACAGTTTTTAACTTTGGGACTTTGTTTGGACTAGTTGGAGGTAAACATACTAAAAGTCAGGGGGGCACGTAGAAGGTCCCCTTTTTCGGTTTTCCGCTTATATCTCGGAAACTATGCGTCCTAGCGATAAGACCATTCTATACCACATTAAAGCTGACAATATGTACCATAAAGATTGACACTATTCAGTTTTTCGCTATCTCGCATAGTTTCCGAGATATCCGCGCTCAAAGATCACTAACTGTGCTGAAGTGTTAGCTAGTCAAATAATAAAAACAGTGAACTTTGAGCGCGGATATCTCGCCCTCGCTGTCAAATTGACACAGCGATCAAAAATCGATAAAATAACAAGTTAAACAGTTACTTTTCGATGTTTTTTTTATTCAAATTGATCAATTATATTTACATTACTTAGGTTTTGTGGTTAATAAATGACAGAACGGTATGACTTATCTCGGGGAAACTGTGTCAAATCGACGCGAGGGACGGACGAGGGTTAAATAAACTTGATTTCTATTAGACTTCTATTAAACTTTACTTGATTTCTATCAGACTTCACACAACTTGAATTTGTATACGGCTGGTCATCACGACACAAGAGTTTACACAAGAATTGTCGCGAGAAGTCAATACGATTCGAGAATTTCAAACGAGTACTCACCACGAAGGTCCTTCTGTTCATATTATATTCTTTCTGGGTTTCAAAAACAAGTGAAGCGTTGGCACGGTCAGAGGGAAGCTCGGAGAGAACGAAACCTGCGCGCGGTCAATTTGACTTTCATCCACTTTCATCGCGTATAGAAATCCGATGATGATCGATCGGAGATTTCTCCCGAATTGCGACGCAGCGCCGCGCGGCGCGAAGGGGAAGCTCGCCGAACCGTAACCAATGGTTAGGTTTAGATTAGGTTACATACTTGTAGATTCGACTTCAGATATCGTTACTCGTTCGTTTTTACTTTACTCTTATTATTTTACATAGTGTTAACTCATTTTGTCAACTATAATTTGGAAAGAGCTAAATTGTAACCTCTCAGCGCACTCGCCCGAGTTAAGTCGGGTTCAGTGTTGGGATATTGCACGGTTTTTTCGCGCATGCGCGACGAATTTAGCGTCAGTAAAGTACAAAGTTGTACTGAGTACAAATTTTTCTATTTCAACATCAATTTTCCGATTTCGACTTCAATTTTTCAGTTTCAACATCAATTTTTCAGTTTCAACATCAATTTTTCGATTTCAACTTCAATTTTTCTGTTTCAACATCAATTTTTCAAATTCCACTTCACTTTTTCAATTTCCACTGCCATTTTTCAGTTTTCAACATCAATTTATCAATTTCCACTTCAATTCCAACATCAATTTCTCAATTTCAACATCAGTTTTTCAATTTCAATTTCAATTTTTCAGTTTTGACATCAATTTCTCAATTTTAACATCAATTTTCCGATTTCAACTTCAATTTTTCTGTTTCAACATCAATTTTTCAAATTCCACTTCAATTCCAACATCAATTTTTCAATTTCAACATCAATTTTTCCGTTTCAACGTACAACAAACCAATTTCCAGAGAAAAACCTGAAACATTAGACACTTCACGCCAAGACATTTATTTTATACAAACAGCGAATGAAACTTGGCCAAGGAAAAAGAAAGTGTAAGTACGTCGACTGATTTGTTACTGTCATTTGAGAAAATTGGTCCCCGTCGTTCGCTATCGGATGACGTCATACGTTCAGCGTAGCGTCAACAAACGGGCCGCGACAGCGAGAACGAATGATCAAAAAGTCAAGGGGCTGAAACGACGATTTTTCTGAGTCTCGAAAATAATGCTTGACTTATTTTATCCGAGCTCGTCGGAGCGTGTTCAGACGCACAACAAGGCCAAGTCGTTTCATCCCTTTCGAAGATCATAGAGCGAACCGCGGAAACCTCGAGGCAATAGAAGCGATAGCAGCGTGTTCACGTACACGGCAGTTTCTACGAGCGTGGGCATGCTTGAGAATCAAGCCTGAGAAAGAAAAACTGCCTGGGACGGAAGGGGATGGGGATGAAGGGGACAGCGAGGAGACCAAGATGTTTGATGACAATTAGGATTCCCGGACGTGTAGCTTCTAATGAGCGGCAACCGAGTTGTTAGCAACTCGGGTTGCATTCTTAGTATTCTTCAATTGCTCGAGTTTATACGATCATGTTCCTTCGCAGTAGGATAAAAACAAGATATTTATTGAAATAATCCTAATTATCGATCGTAAATGTTCAATATTTAATTTA
This sequence comes from Lasioglossum baleicum, assembly GCF_051020765.1. Classification (NCBI taxonomy): domain Eukaryota; kingdom Metazoa; phylum Arthropoda; class Insecta; order Hymenoptera; family Halictidae; genus Lasioglossum; species Lasioglossum baleicum. The sequence continues at coordinate 6,254,127 of NC_134945.1, forward strand.
ATGATGCTTTCGGCGCTACCGTTTCAATCAATTAATAAATCAATTTTATATATTGACACACTATATTTTACATAACTAAGGTTATTATAACAATTACGTATCAGTATCATTTTTGCTTAATTTCAATTCACCTATTTTATTTACTGTATTTTCTTGTAGACGCAAATTCTACCTTTGACAAAGGTTCAAAACTGAACCGAAACGTTAGGAAAGAACAAAAGCTTTTTGCAAAATTGCTAGATTTATTAATTGATCGCATCGTTATTTTGGGTCATAACAGCCAAAATAATACGTTTACGTAAAAAATGTGTACAACCTTTTTTGTAGAGCTTTTCATGAGCTTGATTTTTTGTTTGAAACTTCTTTCTCTGAAATTAATATTTTCGAAAATATTTAGTAACAACTGTCAAAACTTTGAAAGGGGCTGGGGGGCTAACGAGGCTTTGTCGCCAAAAATCCTTTTAGGGACTTTCTTCTCTAATCAAGGATAATCTCTGGCAAAAATTTCAGCAAACATGATACGAAACAAACGACGTTTTTGTCATAAATGCATAATATTTGCTGTCTACTCTTAATGAGGCAGGCTTTGAGGACGTGAAATTAAAAGAGAAAGTGTGAATACATTGAACAGCATTCTAATGAAGAAGTACAGTTACCCGAATTAATATTCGGACGCTGTGAAAAACACGATAACTTTTTTAATGTTACGATTTGAACTTTATTTGGGAAGCCAGAGCAATGTACGTAATTAAACAGAACTAATGATAGCAATAACAATAGCATCACATTAATACGGCTCAAATATGATACGAAACAAACGAGACATATACGTAGAAGAGTATGCCGAACAGTATTACGAACTAAACGCGTTCTCGTAAGCAATGCTAAGTGCAGTTACGCTGTTCATTTTGCATATCACGAATAGCAGCAAAGACTATTTTACACTCCGGAGTTTATATCCTGCCGCTTGCTTCGTTACTTGCATTTGCTGGTGCCGTTTAATTATAGTGGCGCAGGCTGCAACGTGCATCTTCGCACGGAGCTGTCATTACCCTCGCTGAAAAGTTACACTCGGGGAATCGGTGCATGCACCAGAGACACGCCTGACGTACTTACACATCGTTCATCAGAAATCGAAATTATATTCTAAGAAAGTTTGTTTCCAGCTCCCTATATACGAACAGGAGCTTTTCTGCATTGTATTAGGCGAATATTGGAATATGGAGATGGACATGAAAATTTTACTTGCAAAAGAATCTCTGTCACTATTTAACCTTATCGTGATGTGATACAAACATGACAGAAAGAAGTACAAGTCTTTGCTCGACAATTGTGCTTTGCTTTATACTGCGTTTTTTACAATGCCCCTCTTTTGATTCTTAAAATTCTTCAGCCACGATTTTTGTTACAGTATTGTCCCGTTGCAATATTCATTGTAAATATTATCCGAACTACATCATATTTGGTATCATTTTCATTGAAACAGTGCCACGAACATGTTGGTCAAAATCCCATGAAAAAATAATGAAGAATAAAGAAGTTTTGTGATTGGATTAGTGTGGTGCGAATTGTGGACAATTGTCGGCCAGACATTTGGGACATTTATCGATAAAATACTGTATTCTTAAACAATGTATTCTTAATTAAATCTTTATTTACATAAACAACATGTTCTAAAACGAAATCTTTTTAATTCGGACTGTTGTTCAGAGAATACCAAAGCGCACGTGGAAAATTGCAATTCGGAACGTCGAATTGGCGAAGCCCGCTGTCGAATCACGGAGTCCTTGCGAGGATAACGTGCTCCCGGATAGTCATATTGCCGAAATTACCGGCAGCAACATGATTAATGCTCGCACGTAATTTCATCCGCGCGTAGACACGCTGCAACCACGGAGATTAAGATTGATACACGATAAGGGAGATCCGTGCGCGACCGTGATGCAATCAAGTGATTAGCAAAGACATCGGAATAAGTGATCGAATGACATCAGGAACGTATACTGTCGCCCCGAACCCCCATGTATTATTCAGCGACGAAAGAACGGATTACGACTGTGCGCATATATTTCGCTATCGACGTTATTGCACACGATGCAAGATATTTTTAGAAGCTCATCAATAGACTGCGGACTTTATGCATTTATGAGAAAACCGGCCACGTAAAATTTGAAGCAGAGAACGAATTAAGAAGATTTAAGGACGTCTTTCTATTAATTTCAGCTTAACAAGACGATTAAAAGAAGAAAGGAATTCCTATTGGCTCCAGTGTCTTGCCATTTTTCTCAATTTTCTTCTGAAAATTGAAGAAAGATGAAGAAGAAGATGAAGGAAAATTTTCTTCTCAAATGTCATTTTGAGAAACATTTCCTAATATTGGGTGAAGAAATACGTTTGACGGGGGAAATTTGAAGGAAATTTAATGGTCTTTTCAAAAATGAAAAGGAAAAGTTCGTAGTACCTATAGTTTTTGAGTTATAGGCGAAACACCAAAAACAGGTAACAAAAATCGTGGTTTTTTCTACCTCCCCAAGTTAGCACAGGGTCCTCGAGGTCGAAAAAAACTCAGATTCGACTCCCCAGAGTACCCCCAAATGACGTGCCAAAATTTCATTAAGTTCGGAATACTTTCCAGATAAAAGTAGCTGGCGACTGGACTATATTCGTCATGTCGACGGGCGTAGTTGCAGCGTTAAGGCGTCGCGCGTGCGATGTATCGCGATACCAGAATATTTCCTGTACAGTTTTTTTCCCCCGCCCGACTCGTTCCGAGACGATCAACCTTCGGGGCCGAACTTTTCGACGATGCTCGTTCCTGAGAAGCTTTGCGTGCCTCCTTCAGTGATGCAAATTTATGCTAACCGTGTAAAGCAACGCGAGCAGCGAGGCAGGGCGCCTCTGGATAACGATTTAGTAGGTCGTAATTTGCGAGTGGCAAAAGTTCAGCCGCTCGTGGGAGAAGCGTACGTGGATGATTATAGGAATCCGAAATGTGTCTGACACGGTGATACCGTCTCTTTATGGAAAACAGACGCCCGCTGAAAGGCAAATTGGTCTTTGAATCTTTTCACCTTTACACGCGCTCGCGAAAATCATTTTATTTAGCTAATTATAAAATGCCCTGCTGAGATATCCGCATTAAAAAGCGATTTTAATATCGAATCCAACCGTTTGACATTTTTTGAAATATTAAAAAGAAATTAGTTCGCGATAGGTGACGTGTCGAAAAAATTTTAACAATTGTTATTGGTGAAAATTGCGAAGGGAAATGTAAATATCAGGATTTTTAACCGTAAATCGGAAAATTTGAAACATCCTTTATAACATCCTTTATAAAAGAAAACATTTGTACTTCTGTTATTCGTGTAGGTGCAAAAGTAATTTTAAACTAAAAGCAATTTTTCCACTTATTAATATAACAATTCTATTCCAATAACAATTTTTTATTTCATTACTTCTCCTATATTTTAAATTATATTCGAAGTAATTTAATTTACTAAAGTTAATAAGCTTCTACAGCAAATATTTGCGAAAATATTTATTAAGATATAAAATTATCTATTCACTTTTTAAAGTGAAGTAGACTACGTACTATTTTAAATCGTTTTGAAAATTTCACATAATGCTTGCAATGAATACTGTAGATTTTAGATGTAAATATTTTAAAGTGTACTAGAGTGTAGCACGAATTTTATAATAATAAGTTTGAACCATCGACCAGTTTCGGGACTTTCCTGCAATTTTCAAGGAACTAATGAAATCCACTTCGCTTACATTACCAAATGGAACGTCGGCTATTATTTCTCGTAAAAGTTTCGGGTTACTATTACCATTATTATAGGATTTATTACTGCCTCACACTGTACTACCTGCGCGGATCATCATAATTTTCGAAGAGAATGAAGCAGGGTGAAATGAACGTTGACTGTAAAAACGACCTGGAACCTCTCGGTTTTTCTAATCCATTGTGAAGCTGTTTGAATGCGTGAATAACGGAATTATTGATTTAGTACTAAACCTATTTAGTAGTATAGATCTCATTTATCTTCACAGTCCTCATCTTGTCAAACTGAAACAATGAAACAGAAGTGTTAGCAGTGAGAATAACGAAATTATATTTCAATGTAATAGATAACTGAATTGTTACACAAGTGTAGAATTTAATTTACGAGTGACGTTCACGATGTATAATTTGCTGATAACCGCCATTGACAAGACTTTGAATTGAAATGAAAATTGAAACAAATATGAATGTTATGTCTTTCTTATTCAATGAAATAGAATTTGATTCGTTTGCAATTAATGTTTAACCATTAAAATTAATGTAGCCCCATGCAATAAATGCAGATATTCTTTTTTCTTCAACCGTATTTGTAGAGCTTTTCATGAGCTTCACTTTTTGTTGGAAACTTTTTTCTCTGAAATCAATATATTTTCGAAAATATTTAGTAAGACCTGTCAAAACTTTGAAAGGGGCTGGGTTAATTTGACCCACGCCGAGTTGTTTTGGGTCATAACAGCCAAAATAATTGGTTTACGTAAAAAATGTATCCAACCTTTTTTGTAGAGCTTTTCATGAGCTTCAGTTTTTGTTCGAAACTTTTTTCTCTGAAATCAATATTTTCGAAAATATTTACTAAGACCTGTCAAAACTTTGAAAGGGGCTGGGTTAATTTGACCCACGCCGAGTTGTTTTGGGTCATAACAGCCAAAATAATAGGTTTACGTAAAAAATGTATACAACCTTTTATGTAGAGCTTTTCATGAGCTTCAGTTTTTGTTGGAAACTTTTTTCTCTGAAATCAATATTTTCGAAAATATTTACTAAGACCTGTCAAAACTTTGAAAGGGGCTGGATTAATTTGATCCCGCCGAGTTATTTTGGGTCTAAATTGTAAATGTATTGGCGTAAAAAGGAGACATTTCGCTCGGCAATAAATCACGCGGCATTGTTTCACAGGCGAAACCACCGAATACAAATAAGGAAAAGACATTGCAACGGTTGGTTAACAGGAACAGTTTGTCAATTCTGACGGTAATACGTAAGCTAAAAAGAAAAGTTTGCAGACGCTGTGGAGACAGTATCGAAGGAGGAGGGCGGGAGAGAACCCATTACGAAGTGCAGTGGCGTGTCAAAAGTCGCACGCGAGATTGATGAGGTCCTCCAGCGGGTTTACAACTGAAAGTTTACAGATTCACCAGCCTCCTTTACTTCTGTCGCACACCTCGAACCGTTCCGTGTACTTCGAGGGAGGATTAAGTTTTAGAGATTTAGTGAACTTTGAGTGCGGATATCTCGGAAATTATGCGAGATAGCGAAAAACTGATTACAATCAATCTTATGGCACGTTTTGTCAGCTTTAATTTCGTATAGAATGGTCTTATCGCTAGGACGCATAGTTTCCGAGATATAAGCGGAAAACCGAAAAGGGGAACTTTTAGTATGTTTACCTCCTTACTAGTCCAAACAAAGTCCCAAAGTTCAAAATTGTGTTCCTTCCATTTCCCTCTACAGTGATTAAAAGAATTCGACGACTTACTTTAATATGACCTTGAGCCTATAAATAACGCTGAAATAGTATTTTTAGCGAAGCTACAGATGGATTTATAATTGAGAGCCTATATCTTCTAAAATTTGGTATCTGAGGACCTTCCATATCCCCCATAATACCAACCAAGTTTGTCTCGATCGGCCGCGGTTGCCTTCCGGAAGTGCAGCCCTGTTTTCAATCCGTGAACCACACGAGGGACGGAAGAATCGATCGCCGAACGAGATTCGCAAGTTTCGAGGTGCCGGTGCGCGTTAGAATGATTAAACGTTTCGGCGACCGAATGACAAACAGTAGCGTCGGTGCCGGTAACTCGTCGCACGTCGGATATGAATCTAATGAATCAAACGATGTCGATGAATCGCGCGCGTTGCGCTGTAGAGAGCCGGAGGATTGGTAGCACGAAAACGCCTTTGATCTCTCGATCGAGTAACAGCGCGAGTGGTTCACCTGGATCTGGATGCGGCCACGTAACGCGTCAGTCTTGCGCGGACGTGATTTACAGTCGGCGCGGTAAACGTCACCAGGTTATCCAGAACCGATAAATCGAGCTTAGTGTGCGGTCCCCCGGTTGTTGGCGATGCGATTTTCCACATCCTCGTAGTCGGCCCGCTCGCTTCACCTACTTGAACCGCCACCTCCGGTTCCAGGATTAAATCCGGAAGTGCTTGCCAACTGGTTTGAATATTGGACACGTCGACTTATCTGTCCGCCAAGGAGCGCTCTTTACTCACGAGCGTGTTTAGATTCAGGAATATCCCCGCGGCTGGATCGATCCTGAACAAATTATATCGGGGGGGGGGGGGGCACGGTCGCGAGAAGCGTGCTTCCAATTTTGAGACTGGCTCTCCCAGTCGATACGATTCCCGGATGGAACGCGTCCGCTCTGATAGGATATTGTAAATTCAACGTTGTAATCCTGTGTATCGGTGGAATATTCTCAGTTGTTCCGCAGGGGCATCACACACAGTCGCGATGTGGACGCTACACGCGCTAACGCTATAAATTTCGTTAATATCAACTTCAATTTCAATATCAACCCTTCAGCTTCAATTTCAATTTCAAATCGGCAATTTCAACTCTTCAATTTCAATTTTTCAATTGCAACGTCAATTTTTCAATTCCATGTCGTTAATTTCAAATATTCAATTTCAATTTCCAACATCAATTTTTCCATTTCAACTTCAATTTCAATATCAACTCTTCAACTTCCATTTCAATTTCAATTTTTCAATTTCATTTCGTTAATATCAACTTCAATCTCAACATCAACCCTTCAACTTCAATTTTAACTTCAATTTGTCAATTTCAATTTTTCAATTTCAACGTCAATTTCAATATCAAGCCTTCAACTTCAACTTTTCGATTTCAATTTTTTAATTTCAACTCTTCAATTTCAATTTCAACGTCAATTTTTCCATTTCAACTTTAATTGCATCCTCTCAATTTTAATTCTCCCATTTCAACTTCAATTTTTCAATTTCATTTCGTTAATATCAACTTCAATTTTAACTTCAATTTGTCAATTTCAACGTCAATTTCAATATCAAGCCTTCAACTTCAACTTTTCAACGCCAACTTTTCAATTCGTTAATTTCAATTCTTCAATTTCAATTTCAACGTCAATTTTTCCACTTCAACTTTAATTTCATCTTCAATTTTAATTCTCCCATTTCATCTTCAATTTCAAGTTCAATTTCTATTCTTCCATTTCGACTTCAATTTTTCAATTTAATTTCGTTCATTTCAATTCTTCAATTTGAACGTTAATTTTTCAATTTCAGCCTCAATTTCAATATCAACCCTTCAACTTCAACTTTTCAATTTCAGTTCCTTAATTTCAACTCTTCAATTTCAATTTCAACGTCAATTTTTCCATTTCAACTTTACTTGTGTATTTATAAGAACATGCCAAGGACATTTGCATTATTCGTTCAGTAGACAATCAATGCGTCGCAGAGACGTAAACAATAACATACGCATAAACGTTCGGTCGCGAGGAAAATGTGAGAGCGCAATTTTTATATTCTGTGCAAGCACAGTCTTCCTGTTTATTCGAAAGAATTGTTCCCTGATATACTTATATCGCTGGTACGGGGAAACGTAAGAATTTCAGCAATAAAATGACACACGGATGTACATAATGCATAGGTAAATATTTGATAAGGATAACGCGGAAGGACCATTTACGTTCCCATTTTTTATTTTTCTTTCCGAGCCGGATGTTACTCGGCCCGCGCAAGTATTGCATAAAAATAGAAACTGAATAAGCCGAGCGCAATGAATATCCAAAGCTCGTGGCGCGGGGCACATCACTCGCGTCTTTTTACCGCTCTTGAGGTTTCCCAAGTACACGACGCGCATTTATTTCCCGAGATAGGGGAAGGATTTATTTTCACCTGCGCGAGAGAATAACAAGCTTTTCTCCGGTGCGACTAATTTTCCGAGGTAGAAAAATGCGACGCGGGTACGCGTGTTCCGCCTACTTTTCATATGAAAGACAATATTGTTCTGCGATTTTTCGAAAATTGATCCGAGACTTCGTGACTTTTATTAATTAAATACTTTCGGTAGCAACACAGATCGAAAAATGTTTCGAATAAAATTAATTAAGTTTTTTAGTCGGCTACAACATGCAATAGGAAAAAAAAAATATCGAGAAGTCTTTTTTACATCTATTTAAAAGAAAAAACTATCTTTCTATTTCGTTGATGCTTTACTCGCTTGTGTCAATTGGCACACGAGATTCGAAATTATTACTTTTCCGTTTCCCCTTGTGTTTTTAATACTCTAGTGTACACTGTGTACTCTAAAAATGTAAATATTTATCGAGTTGTGAAAAACTCTTTGAACAGTTTTGTAGAATACACAAATAGTGTAAATAGCGAAGTAGGTATACTTTGTTATTTAAATTACGGTTGTAAGCAATTTCGTACGATAAGTACCATTTTACCATTCAACTTTGTCCTTCAGACATTTGACGTATCTTTGAAAACAACAGAGATATTCAAGGTGGTCCAGTTAGCTGGGATACCTTGTATATCGAATATATTTATTAGTAATTGTACAAAATTTTATTGTTTACTGTGTGAAATTAAACATGCTACAAATGTATGGTCACGAAGAACATGTCAATCTTTCCGGTTAATGTGTTTCCCAGTAATTACGTGTACGTGCAGATTCGACTCCGCTATCGTAATGAAATAATCACTCGGCTAAGTAAGTCTGTGTCATAATCATTTTGGCGCGTGGCCAAGAACGGCCGCTTCAATCGCAGTTTTCGAGGAATTGGTTTCATTTGCGGTCCAGCGGACAAAGCGCAAACCCCGGACAATAGTGCTACACACAGATGTTTCATTTGTGGTCGCCGATCAAAGAATGAATCGCGGTCGGTCCAGCTTTTCTTAGCACTCCGCAAGAAAATAGACAAGTAATTTATACAATAGATCGCCTTAAATTGATCTGTATTTCAATTTGAAGTTTGCAAATAAAATCTAAATGTGATAAAAAGAGACATCGGTGCATTAAATAATCGAAATATAGGCCGATAAGTAAGTTTTTTTATAAATAATGATCGGGGGACAAGTTACCCCGGAACGTTTCTCGCATTCAGGACGGAACGGTGCGGCGGCGGCACTTGTGTTCCACCAATTAAAGAAGCCCTTTCAGAAAACTAGCATGTGGTGAGGAATCTAATCTTCCTCTGTGTATCGTCAGTCTTCGAACAGCGTTTCTTGATCCTGACACATCAGAGGCACAAAAGGCATCCCTTGTTTGCTAGCCTGTTGCCCGGACTTTGTAACCAGAACCACACACGATGCACACCACTTTCGTGGAGGGTATCGGAATCGCTGATCTGTTTCTTCCTCGGAAACTGACACACGAGAATGAAATTCTTCCCGCTTTCCCCCCCCCCCGTATGTTCTGTACAATAGACTGCTTGTGATGTGCCAAATTTGGACCAGACTCGATTCAAAATCAAAGAACTTTCGATAGAAACGAGGTAGAGCGATGAAATTTTTTTTTTAATTAAAGCTGGAACATTGTAGAATATGAGAAAAATAAGGAGATTATGGTCCGAACGTTTTTTAACCTTGAGAAAATTCGGTGAACATGTAGAATTTCGAGAAAATTGTGGTTTTTCCAATACCACGCGCGGAAAAAAATTTTTTTGAACATGCTGTACTTCATTTCCCGTAGATTTTTTCACGCTGATTTCAAATCTGGTCTCAAAATTTGTCCACGACCTCAGGATTTTGCAAGAAATCGATTTTTTTTAACACAACTTATGGAGATAACCACAATTTTCTTGAAGTTGTGCAAGTTTAACGAATTTTCTCAACGTTAAAAAATGTTCTTGCCATAATCTCGCTATGTTTCCCATATTCTGCAATGTCTCAGCTTTAATTTAAAAGAAATTTCATCGCTCTACCTCATTTCTATCGAAAGTTCTTTGATTTTGTCTCCAATTTGGACGAAAGGTCCCAGAAACTCAAAATTGCTGATTGTTGTGTATTATTGTGGTTTTCAACACGTAATTTTTGTGGATTTTTCAAAAAAAATTCTAAAGCAATGTTCATGAATCTTTTCGTAGTTTTGACTGCAAAGTCGATTTGTAAAAAATTCCAGAAACTCAAAATTCCTGATTGTTGTGTCTAATTATGGTTATCAACGTAATCAATGTAATTTTTGTGCATTTTTCAGATTTAACACATGTGTCCGGCTACGTTCGTTACACAAATCGCTGGCAGCACTCTGTTCCCGAAGCAAAAGTTCTTCCGAAGGATGTGCAATTGAAGTGAACTCGCGTCTATGTCGACCAGAACCTGCCGTAAATTGATCGCAAAGCGCTTTCTCTCTCCCTACGTGGTAAAACATCTTCTCCAGGGAGCCGAGTCAAGATTTTCTTGAAGGTGGTACGTGTAATGTGTCTTGCAGCACTCGCCAAGGCAACCGTTGCGCCGTATTTCACAGATCCTCCTGAAACGATGTCTTAAATAGTGATATACTACTCTCGCATGATGGCGTTTGTCGATTCCATTTTTCTGCTTCCCGTTCGTCGTAATGGCGGACATATTTGCTTAGAATAGAAATAGTTGGACGCATCTAACAAATATCCAAATGTCCTGCAGAAATGTCCCTATGTCTGGGAGGACTGTACAATGTTTAATTTGCTAATCGAGATAGCTAGTCATTCTATGCAAAAGATGTATTGAACTGCTTATTTTCAGAATTTGAGGGTGGACTCGCCTTTCTAGGATTGCAAGGGTGCGGGCTGCGCCTTCTCATTCAATTGCAAAATAATGCAAAGAACTATTTTTACGTTTACAACGTGAAATAACTAGCTAATATATAAAAATGTAATAAATAATACTTCAAACAGCTAGGTACATAAAAGTGGACACATAATATTAAACAGATTTTCCAGGGTATCAACCCCTTGCACTGCGAATTATTTATCAATTTTGTTGCCAACAATTCGAAAGGACTATTGACTGCTACTTATTTGAAACAATTTTGTTTACTAATTATATTAAATATAGCTCTCAAACTTTGTTGTAATTTATATTTGTGGCAGTTATATTTATTTTTAACTAAAAACATAAGACAATTAAATGAATAATGGAAGAACCAAATACATATAAAAGCCCATTGGGTCATTCCATGCCGAATCGATCACTTTTTGCAGGGGCACCATCGTCGATTTTGTTCTAAATGAAATATGTTGTAGTCCATGAGAAATTAGGGGGGGGGGGGGTGGGGTTTAAGTCATCATTTTGCAGGTTTCCAATTTTTTTGGAAATGGCAAGCCTTCAAAGTTTTCAGTTTTTGCCCATTTCGGCCCGAAAACGGGCCTCGCTTACGAATTTTTATCTCGGGAACTGTTTGTCCGATTGAGCTACATTTTTTTTTGTTTTATTCGGGAAGGATTGGGCTATTACAAAATAATTGTTTCATGTTGATTTTCAAATGCTTGTTCTAATCACAACTTTTATTAAACCTCATTAATTTAATGTTTTTTTGATGTTATAGACATTTAGGAAGCAGTATACATCCGATAAACATCAATTTCGACAGGTTGCTTTTTTACCAAATGAAGAGCTAAGTAGATTGGGCGCGTGACACAGTGTGCGACGAGACGTAAGTAACACAGTCAAAATCTGGAATATGTCGTACAATTAAAATTAGGAGTTGGAGAATAGAGTGTACCTGTATCAGAGAGTGCACAGTCACCCCCTATCGCAGTAGCGATAGCTTATCTCGATCAATTGTGGACGCGAGCACAGTATGTTACTAAGGATCTGCTCGTGGCGGGTTCCGACTAGTGGAAATTGCATGCGGGTCTCTCCTATCAAATCACCTAGATTAAGGAAAAATTGTTGTAATGGACGAGAGAGCCATTTCGACAGGATAATAATAGTAAGTACCGCGTTATGGTCTTTCACGAGCGATTCTATATTTTCACGGATATATTACTCTTTCTACGAATGGTGAATATTGTTTATTATTAGATCACGAATTTTATGCATTTATGACAAAAATGAGTACATAAATTGAATTCAAATTAATAATGCGGTTGTCAATCTAGAATAGAAAAAGAACTGATGAAATAAGAGGCTGTGAGAAATAAGGATTAGAGCAAAATGCGTTTGTTTTTGCTTCAATTTCAACTTCACTTTCAATTTCAACTTTATTTTCAACTTCACTTTCAATTTCAACATCATTTTTTCAGTTTCCACTCCCATTTTCCAGTTTCAACATCAATTTCACAATTTCAACATCAACTTTTCAAATTCCACTTCACTTTTTCAAGTTCCACTTCCATTTCTCAGAGTTTCAACATCAATTCCGACATCAATTTTTCAATTTCAACTTCAATTTTTCAGTTTGATACATGAAATCTGTTCCTCGTGTCATAAAGTTTCTACAGTATAAAGTAATCAAATGTAATCCATTCCATTCTTCAAAGTATAATAAAATACTATATATCATCGTTGTTTATTAAGCTTTCGTGACATAACACAGGTTGTCATTATTTATATCACGCTGGTGAGCTGAAAATATTCTCGGTCCACAAATACAGTAAAGATGCATTCATTTAATTACGTATATATCATTTTAAAAAATGGCTAAAAATTTAAACAGACATTTTTTCGCCCTCAAGGCCATTACAAGGTCATGCTGTAATAAAAAGAAACATGTTGGCGTGCAAAAAACAGTTGAAACGACCTTCATTTTTATTATTTCGCGCATCCACGCAATTATGACATTTTTAAAAATGGCAAAAAATTCAGACACAGATTTTTTCCGCCCTCAAGGCCATTACAAGATCATGCTGTAATAAAAAGAAACATGTTGGCGTGCAAAAAACAGTTGAGACGACCTTCATTTTTATTATTTCGCGCATCCACGCAATTATGACATTTTTAAAAATGGCAAAAAATTCAGACACAGATTTTTTCCGCCCTCAAGGCCATTACAAGATCATGCTGTAATAAAAAGAAACATGTTGGCGTGCAAAAAACAGTTGAGACGACCTTCATTTTTATTATTTCGCGCATCCACGCAATTATTACATCAAATAAAAAATCTTCCAGCGTGTAACGACCGAGCAGTAATGAAATAGAAACAAATACAACAACGGAGCCGTCTTCTCCAGTGCACAGGGGTTAAGATAGCTAAGCCAACTTTGACCGCTCGGTTCAGGAATATTCTATGCATAAAATGTCTGCAACTTGCAATTAGTTTAAGAACTTGTTACGGCCAGCAATTTATCATTAACCACGTCTACGAATTTTTGTTGGTCCTCTTATTTGAATTCCGAAAGTTCTCGCTAAAACTTTTGTCCACTGTTCTTTTTTCCCATTCGTCGCTATCGGAAGGGAAAAGAATCCACGGGAAGAAACTTGGTCCCGCCGTATCGGAAACCTATTTTTTCGTTAACACGGCTCCGTATCATGTACGAAGAGTTTCCTTCTACGGGATATATCGATCAGCGGTTACGGTGAAAGCGTACACAACAAGAAGAAGGTAACACCAAGACGAGGTACGAACTTTAATTGTGATGGCATTATCGGACGCTACGCAGCCGATCGATTATCAACTTCGGAACGTTCGTTACGGTCGCTCCCGTTCTCGCATGCGAAAGATTTGCACTCCGAGCAACTTTATGCTCGAGAAAATTAAACGTTTCTTTCGATCTAGAATAATTCCATTCTATGTATATTAATTCTTTTCTTTGTACGAATGTAAAATTGATATAAATGAAATTGGAGAGTAGAAATTGAAGTTGAAATGGAAAAATTGAAGTTGAAAATGAAGTTGAAGAGTCGATATTGAAATTGAAAAATTGACATTGAAATGGACATTGAAGAGTTGAAATTAACGAATTGAAATTGAAAAATTGAAGTTGAAATCGAAAAATTGACGTTGAAATTAAAATTGAAGAGTTGAAATTAACGAATTGAAGTTGAAGGGTTGATGTTGAAATTGAAGTTGATATTAACGAGGTGAAATTGAAAAATTGAAGTTGAAGGATTGATATTAAAATTGAAGTTGAAATTGAAAAATTGACCGTTGAAATTGAAGTTGAAATTAACGAAATGAAATTGAAAAATTGAAGTTGAACTGGAAGAGTTGAGATTAAAGTTTAAATTAAAATTGAAAATGAAGTTGAAAAGTTGATATTGAAATTGAAAAATTGACGTTGAAAAGTTGATATTGAAATTGAAAAATTGACGTTGAAAAGTTGATATTGAAATTGAAAAATTGACGTTAAAAAGTTGATATTGAAATTGAAAAATTGACGTTGAAAATGAAATTGAAGATTTAAAATAAACGATTTGAAATTGAAGAGTTGAAAATAACGAAGTGAAATTGAAAAATCCAACTGATTTTCCATATGATTAGTGCGGGGAGTTCTTTAAAAAAGTAACATGAAACTATGCAAATGTACATTTCTAGCTTTTTATATTGTTTGTCGTTGAAATTCAAGAATAATCGAATAATTTGTTACGCGAATAAGCTGTTGCAAGGCAGAATATATAATAGTAATGAAAATGTCTACATCCGTGTTTGTAATGGGCTCTGAGACATCTTCATTACAGAGATAAGCAGTAGAAAGCGCAACTTTGTTCCTATGTACGTTCAACAACAGCTGTGCATCATCTCGTTAACAATTATGAATGTACTGAAGTTTATAATAGCACGCCAACGAAGGAAAAATACGTATAAGGAGAACATAATGCACTGTAACAAAACAATTTTTTTGGAGGATGCAAGTGTTAATATTTAGCCTTGGAATTATAAATTAATTTAGCATTTTGTATACGTATAAAAATGTAAACGCTGTTTTTTCCAAAATAGAAAAGACTTAGATTTAAATAAAAGACTTATATTTAATACAAAATACTTTTCTTGGAAAGGCAACATTCCGAATTCTGTTTTGGTCGTATTTTGTGTTTGGATTTACACTTCTGAGGTATTAAAAAAAATAGATTAACATTTAATTGAAAAAATTAACGAGAAAATGCTATTTTTCAAGATATTGTTCAAACCAATAGAAATATTGAAAATCTGTTTCCACAGATCTATTATTTATAAAAAAGTACACAATTCTCCTGTGTGAACCACCCCTCTTGCTTTAAAATAGTAATTTAAATAATTTTATTAAAATAATGTAGTACGTCCGAGATTTCTCAGGATTGCGTGGAAGAATATTTGAAAATATCCATTTGTTATACTTATTAATTAATATAGTATTTCTGTGTAGGTTGTATATCAGAAATAAATACTTTACGATATGAAATTTTTTATGATATCCTGAAGAATTATAATTTTCGGGGAATATATATATATGTACGAGAAATAATTACTTCAACCAATATTTCACGATCTGAAACACGCGTTACGATGAGCATACAATCATAATTACGAATGTCAAACATGAATTTCGCTTGTGTACGAAACGTAGAAAAATTTCGTTATATACGAGGGATGGCGGAAAATTATTTATTTCAAATAAACGTTTGGAATTCGTGCGGAAAATATTTAATTGAAATAAATGTTTCAAACAGTATTTTCGGTAATACGAAAATAAATAAATATTTTTAATTAATCAGTATGAGACAGTTGTATAAGAATTATACATATGTATACCATATGTATGTATAAGATGCTATATATACAATAATATTCTATTTGAAATTATATTTGAAAATTAAATAGTAATAAGTAGACTGTTCATGCAGTTTTCAATTTATATTGACAAACTTTAAGAAAGTGTGATGAAATGAAGTCTTATTTTGAGGGGGAACAGCCTCTGCAGTTCCAAAACAAATAAAAATTGAAACGACCTCAGCCCCGTTCAAGGAAGTACAATATTTTTGGGGACAGCCTGTATAAATCCAAAGTCTAATGACGGTTTCTTTCCCGCACACAAAATCCCGGATTCGAGCATTCGGGTGGCGGTAAACAGTCACTCAGCGGTGCCAGGCGGCGCGCGTCTGATTTTATTTTCCCCGCGGTTATTTCCCTTTACCACCGTCCATAGCAATAGCAGAACGTAACAATGGCCAAGCCTGGGCGCGTTTTATTTCCATTTCCGGCCCTCCGCGCTAACCTGTGAAGAATTACGATCTCCCCCGCTTTTGGAGGCCGCGCCGCGCCGTTTTATTTGGATTATTTCCATATTACGTACCTGGCGAAACGGTGTTCTCGAAATACGGCGCGCGCCTCCTAACGATTATCGGCATCACTGGGGAAGAATGGCCGATGTCGGCGGAAACAGTAAAAACGAGACACGCCGAAAAATCCTCGACAAAAATGAACCAATTGTTTTCTTTATGTGCACACACGTTTCCTTCTATGCTCGGATAGAAACATTTATTCAATCATTTTCCGTGAGATTTTCGGATTGGGTCGTCGCAAACATTTTGATACGTTTCGGTAATTATACAAAGAACTCATCGATTTTGATGAGCTTGAAATATCTTGTCAAAATAAAATTTGAGAACGAGAGGCAGGATTTCACAAACAATGAAATCGTTATTTCAGTTCGTTAATTTCAACTCTTCAATTTAAATTTCAATGTGAATTTTTCAATTTCAACTTCAATTCTTCAATTTCAACGTCAATTTTTCGATTTCAACTTCAATTTTTCCATTTCAATTCGTTAATTTCAACTCTTCAATTTCAATTTTTCAATTTCAACTTCATTTTTTCAATTTCAACGTCAATTTTTCGATTTCAACTTCAATTTTTCCATTTCAATTCGTTAATTTCAACTCTTCAATTTCAACTTGAATTTTTCAATTTCAATTCGTCAATTTCAACTCTTCGATTTCAATTTCAACGTCAATTTTTCGATTTCAACTTCAATTTCAATTTCAACTTTTCAATTTCTTCTAACAAATCTCCACCGATCCGAAAGCAGCATTTAAATTTTATCGAAATCGGAGATTGCCCTCTGTCTAAATCATTACTACCAAAAACACGCGAAACGAATCGATATCTTTCAGCGAAAAGAGAGAAAATTCCGCGTCGAGCGTAAAGCGTATCATTAGACTGGCATAAACGAATTAAAAACAGTGACGCGAGAGAAAAGCGGCCGCTTTCATCCGACGCTACGGTTCCGGGATGTTTCGGTTAATTCTATTTGCCGAAACGCGAGAGGATCTTTCTTCCGTAGGTCTCGAAATGCTGGTTGTCCCGCGGATTTATCAGAGGAAAGCAAAGCGGTCCGAGTACTCGCGGCAGTGTGTTTTCGCGTGCTCTCCCTCTCTCCTTCTCTGATTCTCTCTGCTAGGCCAACCGCGATAATTACTCGCGCTAAGCTTTCGCGTCCCGGAGCTTTGTTTTCGTGCCGTGCAAAAGAAGGAAAAGGAAATGTGATTTTAAGAGCGCGAACTTTTCTGCCGGCCTGTCCGCCGTGTTCCTTTCCCTCGCAGGTTTTCCCGTTTCCTCGTTCCGCGGTGTTGACCCATTTATTCGTCTCAGGACCTCTCCCTTCAACCATCGCCACGGCGAAACGGTATAAACTAACCTAGGTGCTGAAAGTACGGCCGACAAGCGGGGGCGAACCTTCCCCTTATTTATGGCGTTCTCAGAATTTCTCCCCGGACTTTAACGGCACCGTCACCTGTCTAATTTATGAAAAATTCCCAGGCTCGAATTTACGGAGCGTAAAAGCGCGGATCCCGCCGCGCCGCCGCAGCCTCTCGGATCGGACAGTTGGTATTTCTCCTCGGCAGGATTGTTTTCAGAAGTCAATCATTCGCGTGTCTTCGCCGCGATCACCGTCTCCTACCTCGAGATATTCTCGGAATCCCTCTCGCTCGATCGCTTTGATGCCGTTGCACCGCGAACGTCGCGAATCTCGCCACTTCGAAAATGTAAACTGTTTTTCCTGTTGCTAAAAACTCCTCTGGAATCTAGCAGCCGTTTTGTAACCCTCTTTGGACCTGCAGTACTGGGGAGACAAAATCGTGCCATGGGTCATGGGAATCGAGTATACATTTTAAAAAGAATTTTATTTGAGTAAACTCTTTACTTTACCGGACTCAAGATCAGAGTACCTTTCCCCTGCGAATTATGATCGAAGTTTCGAATGTCTAGGATCAATAGTTGAGAAGATATGGTCGCTTAAAGTTGAGCATTTTGACAGCCTTACCTTTTCACTTACCTGTCAAAAATGCTCAACTTTGAGCAAGCATATCTCCACAACTATTGATCCTAGAGGATCGAAATTCGATCTGCAGGTTCTCCGGGGACAAATCTACTGGATTACAAACCAAATACATAGTACATTAAAAATATGTGCATAAATGCATGAACATCCGCGACCCAGTAATAAGTTACACAAGAAAAACACCTAGAAGACCTAGAAAGACCTAGAATTTCAAGGTGAAAGGGTCATTACAATTCTGAATTCTAATTCTCGATCTTCCATTGAGATTTCCAGGCTACACCGCGAGATATGTTATACGACGTATCCGGTGCGCAAACCACCGGCGCGCCGCGCGCCGCGCCGGCCGGAAAAATCATTAATCTCTTCGGCGTCGATGTCGCTTTTTGCGGCGGAGCAACCGTGCATTGGGAATTTATCAATAAATAATAAAGGAGCCGCATGATAGATGCGATCGCGAAGTCAATCACGACTCGCGGGGGCGTGACTACCGCCGATGAAGTTTAGAAAACAATTTATTATTGATAATATAGCCGGCCGAAAAAGCTCGAGAAAGCAAGATAAATTGTTTCGACGTGAACGTGTACGGCTCGCTCCCGTTCAAAAAACGGTCTTCTTCGAGGTTGAGCATGCACCGCGGGGATCTACGTGTTGAATAAGTCGAGAGATCTTTCTACCATCGATCAATCTGTTGCGTGATCGTTGCATAATTTTTTAAGGCTATCATGTTTCACGGGCTGCGTAACTATAATATTGAAAGACACTCTTTGAACTTGGGGTGTATTTGCGCATCCATCGCGCGCTGGGCCACAGGCCATCCATCACACAGCGCGGGGGTTCAACAAGTTACTGGACGTAGAGGGTAACGGTCTACACAATTTTGGCAAATATCGAGGGTAAGTATATCGAAAATTAGGAAGTACCGAGGGAGTGTTTGCTCAAGATACACGCGTCGATTTTCCGTGAAATTTATGGGAGGGGCACAGAAAAATGTTCGGTAAAGTTTTTAGACGATTTCAATGAGCTCCAAATCAGTGTTGAGATATTGCACGGTTTTTTCAAGCATGCGCGACGATTTTAACGTCAGTAAAGTAGAAAGTTGGACTGGAATGGGGTACCTTGGTCACCCCGCAGAATTTCGCAAAATTAATGTGTATGTACTACTATGTACATATAATATATAGTATACAGTTCCGTAAAATTCTATACAAAGTTAAAGCTGACAAAATATGTGCCATAAAATTGATTAGAGACGGTTTTTCGACATCTCGCACAGTTCCCGAGTATCCGCGCTCAATGCTCACTGTGGTATTATTTGTTCGAGTCAGTGTTTTTGCTTCAATTTTAATTTCAACACTCCAATTTCAACTTCTATTTCAATTTCAACTTCAATTCCAACATCAATTTCTCAATTTCAACTTCAATTCGAACATCAATTTTTCATTTTCAACTTCAATTCCAACATCAATTTTTCAATTTCCACTTCCATTTTTCATTTTTCAACATAAATTTCTTAATTTCAACTTCAATTCCAACATCAATTTTTCAATTTCCACTTCCATTTTTCATTTTTCAACATAAATTTCTTAATTTCAACTTCAATTCCAACATCAATTTTTCATTTTCAACTTCAATTTTTCTGTTTCAATTTCAATTTTTCAGTTTTAACACCGATTTTTCAAATTCAACTTCAATTTTTCAAATTCAACTTCAATTTTTCAATTTCAACATCAATTTTTCAATTTCAACATCAATTTTTCTGTTTCAATTTCAATTTTTCAGTTTCAACATCGATTTTTCAATTTCAACTTCAATTTTTCAATTTTAACTTCATTTTCAACATCAATTTTTCAATTTCAACATCAATGTTTCTGTTTCAATTTCAATTTTTCAGTTTCAACATCGATTTTTCAAATTCAACTTCAATTTTTCAATTTCAACTTCAATTTTTCAATTTCAACTTCAATTTTTCAATTTCAACTTCAATTCCAACATCAATTTTTCAAATTCAACTTCAATTTTTCAATTTCAATTTCAATTTTTCAGTTTCAACTTCAATTTGTCAATTTCAACTTTAAATGCACTTGGAAGGTCCCCCTTTTCGGTTTTCCGCTTATATCTCGGAAATTATGCGTCCTAGCGATGAGACCATTCTATACAAAATTAAAGCTGACAAAATGTGCCACAAGATTGATTGAGTTCAGTTTTTCGCTATCTCGCATAGTTTCCGAAATATCCGCCAGTGACGCCAGAATGAGCTCCAGACGGAGTGGAATTTGAAAAATTCCTGTTGATGGAATTTTGTTATAAAAAAAAAGCATGTTAGGGTGGAAAAACAGTTGCCTTTATAGGAAAATTGACTAGATAAAATTGAAAATTGTTGGAAAATTTAGAGAATTGTAAATGTCAATGTATGATTTCTCCTCTGTGAAAATCACTAAGCCAAGAAATAACATTCAATTTGGTTTCTAATTCTCGCACATCTCGTATCGTTGTGACTAACAGTTCATATTTCTTATAAAAACAATCCAAAATCCGCGCAAGCCGCGGGCAACAGCTACTCTCGTGAATAAGGAAAACTTTTGTTTGTCACCGGACTTTGTTATGTTGACGAACACGTTCCGCTTCTCCCAGTGAGCACACTTCCTGTCGAATCCCCGTTTTCACAGCGTTTTACACCATTTTCCAGTTTCAACTGCGTTTCAATGCAGTTCTGATAATGGCGTCGCTCGCGGAGCGACACTTCCGAAAAGTGAATACCGAAACTGCGAATACCATTCGGAATTATTACGCGTACAATCATACTTTTGTCGTAGAATTGCCACTCGTGCATAATTGCCACTTGCGCTATCGATTCTTCACGTCCTTCGAGAGAAAAGTATACAGGAGTGCTATCCGAGAGGAAGGTAAATAGAACGAAGATACATCTCTCGCACAGTGTCGGAATTCTTTTCACCGAAGTAGAGTTTATAGGTACGTTCGGCTTGCATTTTGTGGTGACTCTACTATACTGCCTCGCAGCAGCGGTCTGGAATTTTTATCTTGGGATCTGTTTGTCCGATCGAGCTACATTTTCTTTTGTTTTATTCGGAAAGGATTGGGCTATCACAAAATAATTTTTTCAAGCTCGATAATCAACTGTATAATGTCGAAAAATTTAAACAAACTCTTCTTTTCAGAAATAACAGTCCCTCGAAATTCGCAATTTCTGCCGATTTCGACGAAGACGGGCCTCGCTTACGAATTTTTATCTCGGGATCTGTTTGTCCGATCGAGCTACATTTTTTTTTGTTTTATTCGGAAAGGATCGGGCTGTTACGAAATAATTTTTTCAACCTTGAAAATTTTTCCATTATCGAACAATTTAAACAAATTCCTTTTTTACGTTCTTCTCGATCAGGGGCCGCGGAGTGAAGAAGAATTTGTTCAAATTTTTTGACGTTACAAAGTTGATTTTCGAGGTTGAAAAAATTATTTTGTGATACCCAAATCCTTTCCGAATAAAACGAAAGAAAATGTAGCTCAATCGGACAAACAGTTCCCGAGATAAAAATTCGCACTTTTTTGGCCAGCGAAGCTACCCGTCGCTGCGTGTACCGGTCGATTACTCGGGAAATCTCCTCGTTTGTGGAACTGCCGTTCGTATTCGCCATCTGGCTCGGTGTGTCAATTACAAAAAAACGAACGGGACACGTAAATCATCGTTACCCACACATACAGAGAGCGAGAGAGAAAGAGTGACATACAGACACGCATAAATCGGGGATCAGTGAAGTTGCAAGCTCTTGCGGGCTGCCGAGGAAAAAATGCGCTCCATCTATTTCGCGGGCCGTTAAATCGAAGCGTTGGAGCCGCGATCATTCCACTCCGCGAGCTATCCTCCCGCGAAGACTTCAAAGCCATCCAGCGCAGCGGCGGCGGCGACGGATTCAAAAAAAGTATCAAACTGTTCGCACGGTCCTCGAAGACTGAAAAGACACCGCTTCGCGATGTTTTGTGCGAGAACGCTCTTCTGATGTCGTCGTGGCTTCCACTCGCGCTGACAGAAGTGGATGCAAAGTGAATTCGCCCGTTTGTGCGCCGGAGTGTAAGTGATGCTCATAAGGCGATTGAATAAAAAAACAACATAATGACGGCGAGATACGCAAGTAAATGAGACACAGCTGTACAATTATTTATTATCGAATAATTGTGACTATTTCAATAAGTGTAAAATGAAAGATCTGCAACCGGTGATTATCACCGGTAGGTTTGCTGTTAATCTGGGAACTGTGCCACACAAAAAGCATCACAGGTGGTTGAGTATGAAATTTGAGAAATAAAAGTTTTTCATGGTTAACGAGCTGACAGAACAGAGCCAGAAGAAAAAGGGATGATGTGACGTGTTCTCGAATTCGATTCGAGTTATCCCGCGGCAAAGTTGCGGCGAAATAATCTGCTTAACGTACTTTATGCGCCGAGATAAATAGTAACCCGAATGCAGAGTAAATTCCCGATGAAATTTACGGTTATTGCCATATGTATCAGCGTTGCGGCCGAATCTATGAAATAGCCCGCGATCTACATCGCGAACTTCGCGGAGCCGGTTTTCCATTAATAATCGCGCTTTATAGATCAATTGGAACACACCGCTCGGCGTGTTTATTTCTCGCGATTTCACCGAAATATTAATCGCGCTAATGGAATGGGGCTGATTATATTTCTATTCTGCCTGTTAGTTAGTTGTTTGCGCACCGTTCCCTGTATAATACCCCGTATTGATATTATTGTTTTCAATTTTCGGCAGAGAGTTGGGCATTAATCGATTAAAATTTTAATCATGATTGACTGATTAATGTGTACGATTAAAAAAAGAAATCGTCGAAAAATCGACGATTCATACAATCGATTGATGAAGTCAATCGTCAATCGTTGATTAAATGAAGAAATCGGCGATTGATCCAATCGATTGATGAAGTTAATCATTAAATGAAGAAATCGTCGAAAAATCGACGATTGATTCAATCGATTGATGAACATAATTGTCAATCGTTGATTAAATGAAGAAATCGTCGAGAAATCGGCGGTTGATCCAATCGATTGATGAAGTTCATCGTCAATCGTTGATTAAATGAGGAAATCGTCGAAAAATCGGCGATTGATTCAATCGATTGATGAACATAATTGTCAATCGTTGATTAAATGAAGAAATCGTCGAAAAATCGGCGATTGATTCAATCGATTGATGAACATAATTGTCAATCGTTGATTAAATGAAAAAATCGTCAAAAACTCGGGGATTGATCCAATCGATTGATGAAGTTAATCGCCAATCGTTGATTAAATGAAGAAATCGTCGAAAAATCGGCGATTGATTCAATCGATCGATGAACATAATTGTCAATCGTTGATTAAATGAAGAAATCGTCGAAAAGTCGGCGATTATCAAAATCGAAGTCGGACCCACTCGGGCTAAAAGGTTGAAAATCGTTGTCTGTGTTGCATTGCGCACAGGTATGCGGCGAATTTCGTGTAACTTGAAATTCGTAAATTTGAATCCCCTAGGGTCCCGCGCCTGGGGCAGCACGGTATCATAAACAAGTGATGCGCATGTACGGCAATATTTAAAGCGTGTACCGTATCCGAATGGTAGACTACTCCATAAATAGATTGCAGTTTACGTTATGCCGTGCACGGGTTTAGTGTCATATCACAATACACGTTTTTAGCTCGGCGGATAAACTGAATTACCATATCTCAAGCAGATGGCCCTTCGAGTATTTTTGGATTGATGTTACCGAGGGTGCTTAAGTATCGACGCACATGGCCCTCTCTCTACTTGGCTACTGGAAAAATATTGCTCTCCGTATGATCTTTCTTACCGCAGCTATACTGCTTCTTCGTTTCATTCGATTTTATTTCTCGTGTGACCTCGCCACGTGCCATATTAAATACAATGTCCACTTTTCCAAGTACGTACGTTGAATTTGTTCAATTGAATTGGGTGAAGAGACTTCGGATCTTTTTGCAAGATCGAAATTTCCTATCCGAATTGCAACCAGTGTTCGGCAATAAAGAAATTTATTTCAATAAATTTCAATTTCAATTTTTCAATTTCCATTTCAATTTTTCAATTTCCATTTCAACGACAATTTTTCCATTTCAACTCTTCAATTTCAATTTTTCAATTTCAATTTCCATTTCAACGTCAATTTTTCCATTTCAACTTCAATTTCAATTTCCATTTCAACGTCAATTTTCCCATTTAACCTTCAATTTTTCAACATCAATTTCTACTCTTCAATTGCAACTTCAATTTCAATTTTTCAATTTCCATTTCAACGACAATTTTTCCATTTAAACTTCAATTTTTCAACATCAATTTCTACTCTTCAATTGCAACTTCAATTTCAATTTTTCAATTTCCATTTCAACGACAATTTTTCCATTTCAACGACAATTTTTCAACATCAATTTCTACTCTTCAATTGCAACTTCAATTTTTAATTTCCATTTCAACGACAATTTTTCAACATCAATTTCAACTCTTCAATTGCAACTTGAATTTTTCAACATCAATTGCAACTCTTCAATTGCAACTTCAATTTCAACCAACTTTTATTTTTCAATTTCAATTTCCATTTCAACGTCAATTTTTTCATTTCGACTTGAATTTTTCAACATCAATTTCAACTCTTCAATTGACAGTGATCATTAAAAATAATAAACAGTCGGACAGAAATGTCAGATATTTGAATTGTTTTGTCGAGTTCTGCCTGCTTCATTTATTATCGCCGACGTTCTATCGAACATTAACGGTCCGAACATTAACTATAAGCAATTGAACTTGGCAAAACTCGAAGATTTGAGCAAGGGATATATGTGTCACGGACGTTCCTGCGTTTTAACGCCGCTCATGAATCCCGCTCCCGGAAATTCAAGAGGGTCGTGAGATGATAATGCGTCTTCAGAAGAAGCCCATTTCCTTCTGCTTAATTTAGGAAGAAGAGAGAAAGAGAGCCTTTTTGTTGCTTTATTAATGTCCACTACTTTAAAACGTCTCTCGAATTTCAGGTCAACGGTATTTTTCTTGAACAATCTATTTCCCGAAGAGAGTAGATAAACACAGCAGCGGGGCGCTGTTCTTTTTACATTGAACAAAAGGATATATCCATTCCCGTGACCTCGTTTTCGCGGACTGTTGCAAAAAGCAGCATCTGTTGAAGACTGTATTATGTAAATCGTGATTCCTTAGTGACAGATGGTGAGCATCGGCCTCGTAGATCGCGATGCACCTCAGATTTTATACGACCATCTATCTCCTTGTAAGGTTATTAAACTTTACAAGACTTCGCCCCGAAGTGGAATATCCAGAAGTACTATCCCGTGGAACAAGTAAATCTGAAACTCCGAAAGAAATAAGTCTTCTCGAGGCCATCGCATTCCGTACGGAATACTATATTCAAGTGTCATTCCATAATGATAATTAGCAAATATATGATTTCTCCTCTATTAAAATCATTAACGAAAAAAATGTTTATTTTGCGTAAAGATCCGCGCAGTCTCTGTTAATAATAATATTCTAATTATAAATTCTCAAGCTAATTCTGTAATAATAATTTGTCGTATCAATCGCGCTTAAAACGATAATTATTGTTATTGTAAAATTTGTGCTGCATTTAGAAGTAAAAGAAGTCGGTTACTTTTTAAAATGACAACTTTATTTGTCGATTACATACTCGTCAACATTTTTGACAATTGTCTTCCATTTTTTGCACGTCTTTCACAGTTCTCAGAATGTTTCGTTGGTAGAAGATGGACGTTTCCAATCATCCAGTATAAATAATGTACAGAATGAAACTTGAAATGATTAATATCCAATAAACTAGAGAGCAATGGCCATGCTAACCATAAATTTAAAAAAAAAACATTCGCGAACCGTCCAAGTACACGGTTGGTAAATATTGTGTATTTTTAATGAAATGGAACGCGCGGAACAAATGTAACTAACATGATATACAAAGATAATAGAAACATAAATTAATTAATTTCATTTGTTTTCTACAATATTATTGCTGACGAATCGAAGTTCTCGTTCGAAGAAGAAAAAGATGGCCCCGATCGGGACATTATTAACTCTCGTCATCGAACTATACCAGAAAAAATGAAACAACTTGTTAATTTGCATTTTTCTGCAAACAAATTTGATAAAAGCATAAACTACATATTCCATTTCATACACATATTCCAGAATATTATTAATATTTCCTACAACAAACTTAAGAAACATTATTTAAACATTTCCAGAAAATTGCTATTATAATTAGAATCAGCATTAACGTTCTAAACAATAAACGCATACAGTGGGTGTACAAAGTATTTTCGTACACCTTTTAAAAACTAATAAACTTTTTTATAATTGTTCTAAACGACCTGATTTTTTAATAATCAATTATAGAAGCATTGGTTTACTGTAAATGATATGGAAAAAAGATTTTCCAAAAATTATAATTTACGAGGTTACATGCAAAAATAAGAAACATTTTTATTTGGGCCCTCAATGTGAAAATTTCTGTCGAATAATAAAAATTGCAACTCGTAAACGAAAATGAGAAGGCGAATGCTTGCACCCTTGAAATCCTGGAAAAGAGTCTACCTATTAATCTTCCTATTAATAGGCTTCCGGTAGGTAAAGTGTTAATTAATTTTCATTGATATTTTTTATTAAAATAAAATTGTTCAACTACAATCTTCCGAACTATTTTTTACTTTCTAAATATGTGTATTTTATATTTACATTTCATTCATGTAATGTTTCATGGAATACGTAAAATATAAATTCGAGAAATCTTTTTATAATCGACGCATACAAAATGTACCGATTATTTTTATAATAATTTCTAATAATTATAAATAATCTTTTCAATTTAATTGTTTTAAAATCATGTCCATTCTATAAGCCAATTAATCTTAGCAACACGTGTTTAAATTCATATTAACAGGTGAACTTTTTTGTCAATTTGTTTAGTTTAATTTTAATTATTAAGTCTGCAGCTTCTGGATATATGTATGCAGCCGTAAAAACTGAGATTAAAATTTTCACATTCAACATATACTGTCAGATATAAAATGTAATCTAATTAATAGACTGCGGAGATATTTATGCAAAATCAAAATTTTCTACCTGAATTGCAACAGACCGGAGTGGAATAGAAAGTAATTTTCTTTTGTATATTATCTTCAACAGGCTGGAAAAATAATACAACAATATCCTTGAATTGTTCTAACGTCCTTGATAGTTTCAGTTACACATACACATTTTTCTCATAAATGCATAAAATCCGCAGTCTACTAATTAGCATACCACTTTATATCAGTACAGTCCTTCACGAACATTTAAAAAAAAATTCCAATTGAATCGATGAAAAACCGAGTCGACGGCTGACAGAGATGAAAAAAAGTGTGAAATAAAAAGAAAACTTTTTTTAAAAAAATTAAACCGACTTCGAAGAAACGCACTAAAAAGTATAAAATAATTTCCATCTAATTGATCTGAATATACACACGAACTTAAATACAATACAATCTTTTCGGAGGCGGCGCAAAAATTGAAAATTTTCGACACTGGAAATTACGAAAATCCTTAGATTCCTCTAAATACTAATATATTTATATTTAAATAATATATTTGCGCCGCCTCCGAAAAGATTGTATTGTATTGGAGTTCGTGTGTATTCACATAAATTAAATGGAAATTATTTTATACTTTTTAGTGCGTTTTTTCGAAGTCGGTTTAATCTTTTTTATTGTCCAAAAGGATCGATTTCTGGCCCACTGTGCGTTCCATCGTTCGCCGGCCAAGATTCACGAGGTCATGATCATCGTCGTCAAAGTCCCCCGGCTTTCGGGGCGAATCTCTCTCTCTCTCTCTCTCTCGTCGTCCCGCGGCACGGATTGGCCGGTGGGTGGCGCGCGTGTGCTCGGCGCCTCTGACGTCACGGTCCACCCAGTTTGAAATAGTCCCGAGCGTCAGTCGCGCGCCGAACGTCGTACCGAACGTGTCCGGTGTTCCTCGCGTGTCCCTTTCGATCTTGCGAAGTGTCAACGCGGTGCCCGGTCGAATAGTTCAATGACAGTGTGTTTGTCGCTCTATACGTGGCGGATCGACACTGCCATCGGTGTACTCGGTGTGTTTTAGCAACGTGACATCTCGGAATAATCGTTCCGACGAACGGCGTGGACGATCGCCAGCGCGACCAGGGAGGAAGCGATCGTTCGTCCGGATATTTTCAATCTCCGTCGATCTCGACGGAACGCCGTGGAGACCGATGGATGGCGGTGCTGTTGCGCGAGTGTCGATCTGATCGGATCGCGGGACCACGTGGTTAGTGTGCGGCGGTTGTGGAAGGTCGCGTCCGTTCGGGAAAGGAGTGACCGAGGATATTTTCCAGTGGTGTGATATATGCGTGTTGGGAAAACCGATCTCGGATCGCTTACCAAGTGACAGAGGGATATACCATCGAGATCGTGATCCAGAGGGGAGGGAGAGAGATTGATCTAATATGCGTGTCGCGGGGAAACGGACCGACGATGCTCTCGGCGCCGGGTATCTGACTTTGACGAATTCGCGCGCGTCCCACGAGGCCTGACTCCTCGCAAGTTCTCCTTCTCCGTCACAGCGTCTCTCTCTTTCCGTGCTTCGCGAAAGTGTTTTGTCGCTCCATTTGGTATTTACTCGCGCGCGGGTGATGTGCAGGTGCCGGTGTTAAAGTTGACCGAGTTGCGGTGCTTCGACAAGGGTGTACCGGATAATCGTCGTTTCTGTCTTCGAGGCCCCCGCGACATAATGCTGACCGTCGTGCTCCTCCTGTTCCTGCTGGGCCGACCGGCCGCGTGGGCTGACCATTTGGGTGAGCTTCGTTTCTCATTTCGCGGCGCACAGTGGTCGGAAGCAGGAAAAAACCCTAAATTATGAAAGTCGTTATTTCAAATATTGACCACTATTTCCTGATAGGCCATAAACCAATGTATCTTGCTATGAAAATGGATCTATGTTTTTCTCTTTCATAACGGAGAAAAATAGATCTAAAGTAGACCTCTCAGATTCTAGTTGGATTCTTATAGATTTCTAACCACACGCTCGACGTTATTCTTTCATTTTTGAGGACATTTATAACCATATATGCTATATATTATAAATGTATATAGTCTCAGCTTATGCCCGATGTTAATAATTTTCGAAAACTCACAACCAAAATAACAATATAAAGCCCGAAAGTAGGATACGTATAATTTCATATTACAGCTGCTTTCTGTAGCTCTACAAAAAAAGCTACACGTTCCTACATTCTCTGAGTGGCATCTTTTGAAAGAAGACACCATCACACAATAGTCCTGCAAAAATCAGCGCCACGTTTTTCCACGTTTAGCTGATATTAACGTTTAAAGTTTGAGAGCGCATGAAGTTTCAGCAACGAAGCAGGATTCCTGAATAAGTGGGCGGCACTTCGCTAGACGGTTCGAAGGATTATGATCCCTGTACCGAATTGTTATTCTCATAGGAATAAATTCCAACAAAATGATCAATCGCCATGATTATTTCACGTGTATGTAAATACTTTGTAAATATGTAAATACTGTATGTATCCACTTTTTAATTCGAATTAATTTTTAGGATACAGTTACTAATTTTCGAAAGCAAAGTATGGGTATATAAAATAGATACAAAATTTAATTTGAAAACCACTGCGATTACAAAAAATGTAATCATCTAGTGTATTAGAGAAGAATCTGATGTTTTAATGTTCTAACAATAAACGAGTTTTTTGGGATACATATTCTTAGAATATGTTTAAATATTTTCTTGCCGGTTCTACAAGTCTAAGATGTTTAACTTTCTGCGTCTTAGCTGTTTGAAAACCATACAAATTTCATTGGAAGTATTTTTTTCTAAATACGATGGATAGAGATATCCATGCATAGGCACGGATCCCATAGGGGTTCGCTGTCGGAAGAGGCCCAGGAGGGTAGGAATAAACATTACAGATACTATAGAATACACCACACCAGAAAGTGATCTCGTTTAGCAACAAATGAGGACATGTTACACATGCTTTTAATAACTTCGGATCCATACATTAATCTTTTAAGACCAGAACCGAAGACCAAATCACTGCCACTTACTGAACAAGCGCAGTCTCTATTGAAATAGTGTTCATGTATATTATGTAAATATTATTATACTAATATAATACTATTCGTTAATAATATTATTCGTAATATTATGTATACAAAATGATATTAAGCTTTTTGATTAATACTATTTCAAGTTTGTTTGTCTAATACTATTTAAAGTTTGTTTGTTTAATACTATTTGAAGTTTGTTTGTTTAATTCTATTTCTAGTCTTTTTGCTTAATACTATTTCAAGTATTCAATTTTAGTATGCTGAAATAAGAGTTCGTAATGTAATAAAAAATATTATGTATAAACAATTATATTAAGTTCATTGTTTAATATTTCGTTTGATAATATGAGAAGTTTGAAGATTGAGAAGCAATAAAAAAAAGAATTATTCAAAAATATTGAGAATTGCCGAAGTTATGAAGTTTTTTCCATTTTCCCTATACGTTCCGACCACTGTGCGGCGTCGCACAGTGGGCCAGAATGGCTCGGTAGCTGTTCATGAGCTAAAAAATGAAAGTCCTCATATCGATTTTTAACCAATGCACAGTGATTCTTAAATGTCCATTACATTCGAAAACAATAATATTAATTAAAGTTATTAAAAACTCTCGTCACAATAAGCGTTCAAAGATCAAACTTTTTCAGATATGATTTATCACCGAAAAATTCCTTTTCTTCATAACGGTGTCCTGGAAAACCTACTGATGATTAAGTGCCCAATTTCTTTTTATACGAAGAATGTATATTTTTGTTGAGGACGCACCAGGAACTAAACATTATTGTTCATAATTTGTTATAAAAAAAAATACTGAGTCAACTAAGGAAAATCGTCAAAGTTTTTCACCTTTGACAAGGAATAAGTTAAAAAATGATCAAAAATGATGGCTCTAACAACGTGGAACATTTTCAGCAACATCTCCTCTAAAAGATCCTGCAAAATTCGCGTCCCCCCTCAGACCACCGTGAAAATTATGATAGTTTAAAGCGTCGCGTGACACGCAATTCCGCGGCGAGTCGCGTTGCACGAGACGCATTGACGACCACTCAGCGGCTCTTAAGAGTGTGAAGACCTAGCCCAGACCAATCTTATGAATTTTTTAGATTATACGACCATTGATAAACATTCAAACTTCTTGCTAGCTTAAATGAATCATTTGTATTTGAGAGATCATAGTAATAGCATCGTAGTATTTTTTAATCAAAAATGGTGTGCACCTTGAATATTTATTTATAACTATATATTTTTTATTAAATAATGTTATAGCTGACGCCAAGACTAATCCAACGATATATTTAATGTGGTCTTTATGTTTTGAAATAATGGTGAACAGCCAGTTTTCAAATATTATTCATTATTCACACGAGTTTTCAGACATTTCCGGTGGTGTGACAAAAAAATGTTTCCTACAAAAAGTAATCAGTACTCAGTCTTCTACAAACCCCAATACAAAAAATTTGAATAATTTCTTTTTTTAAATAAAAAATTGTGGTCAGCTTCAATATTTATTTATAACTATATATTTTTTATTTAATAACATTATAGCTGACGCCAAGACGAATTCAACGACCTATTTAATGTGGTCTTTAAGTTTTGAAATAATGGTGAAATAGGCGTGAACAGCTACCGAGCCATTCTGGCCCACTGTGCGTCGCACAGTGGTCCAAATCGAGAAATTCAGTGACATTCTGCCAAAAATCAACTTTCTCATATTAATATCTGATCGACATGTATCTTTTCATTTTGCATAAGTATCCGGACTGTACTAATCACTATAACCACAAAATAGTAGCGCAAGGGGTCAACATTAAACCCTAAGGGATTAATTTCAACATTAACCACTCGAACCACAATTTAATTTACGATTAAATGGAATTTTATGTCGTTCCAAAATAAATTTATGACAAAAATGAGTAGGTGAAATTTAAAACATTGAAAAGATTTTAAGAGGATTAATATTATATATTGTTTTCACTGCATTGAAATTATTAGCGAAAAATATAAATTTATATTTAGCTCCTGTGTCTTGCAATTTTGATGCAGAAACTTTTTATTTTGCATAAAGATCCGGACTGTACTAATCACTATAACCACAAAATAGTAGTGCAAGGGGTCAACATTAAACTCTAAGGGATTAATTTCAACATTAACCACTCGAACCACAATTTAATTTACGATTAAATGGAATTTTATGTCGTTCCAAAATAAATTTATGACAAAAATGAGTAGGTGAAATTTAAAACATTGAAAAGATTTTAAGAGGATTAATATTATATATTGTTTTCACTGCATTGAAATTATTAGCGAAAAATATAAATTTATATTTAGCTCCTGTGTCTTGCAATTTTGATGCAGAAACTTTTTATTTTGCATAAAGATCCGGGTGTACTAATTACTACACATAACCTCAAAATAGTACTGCAAGGGGTCAACATTAAATCCTAAGCGATTAATTTCAACATTAAGCCCTTGCACCACAATTTATTTTACGTTTAAATAGAATTTTATGTCGGTTCAAAATGAATTAATAACAAAAATATTTAGTATTTATCTTTATCAGGAGTTTGACAAGGTGTTATAATGCTAGATAGTTTATGACGGTCATTTTTTAGTAATTCACTTATTCAGAATAGGAGCGAGAGCTCACCCATTTCAATGCTCTTAAAATATATCCTCAAGGTCAACACTCCAAAATACTTTTCCCTAAACATGTGCTGCACGGTCTTGCCTTCCGAGATATTTGTGGCAATAGTGGGTCTCCGTTAATGCGAGTTCTAACGTTCTAACAGTGCAAAATATAAAATCCTACCAGGCTGAATTGAATGTGAACAAAAATATCAGTGAATGCGAGGTTCGCGAGACTTTATTCGGCGCAATTGTGGAAACATTTAATCTTTTGTTTTCACAGTCTAACTTGTTCTGTTCCGTAGAGAGACAATGCTTAAATTCCCTTCGAACTTTAGTTTGTGTAGTTAGTAAGTCTTAATTTGTTTGGAGAGCTCGGTATATAAATATAGCGGGAAGTGTGCACAATAGTTCTTTCGCCAGTCAACATTGTTCGAGACACTTTAAACAATAATATACACGTTTATACCATTACCATTTCATGAAATAAGAATGAAATACTTAATTGCATATTTACTTTAAATTAGAACCACAAATCCTGTATTTATTATGCAATTATTATGTAGTATTGTGCAAATAAAGAAATAGAGTGTGCAAATATAAAAAATGTAGTATAAAATACTACAATATAATAATAAAATAAAATGTTATGGACTGCATTGCATTAGTTATACTACTGCCTTTTTTATGTATATTCAATCTATCGTATAAACACATTAATGTTTACAAACGAGAACGGAAATACAACCCGTGGCATAATGTTTCCGATCGGAGGCACAGTTTATGAGAAACTTGATTTTGAAAAAAAACATATTTTTCAGCTTCGTACAAATATTGTGATGTTTATGACAAATATGATGTAATTATAAAAGATATTGGATTGTTCTTTGTAGCAAAAGATTCTGTAGACTTTCCCGAACACAGTGATATCTAATACTAATACATTATGAATGTTTAAACATGTTTATTATAACATCACAATATTTGTATAAAGCTGAAAAATATGTTTTTCTTTCAAAATAAAGTTTCTCAAAAACTGTGCGTCTGGGGGATAATTATGGGTAGATTTGGAATAAGCGCAAGAAACGCTATAAGAATCATCCAACAGTAATTGAAACGTTATTTATAAAACACATAATATATTAATATATTTCTATTAAAATGGGTCAGAGAGAGAAAATGAAATAATTGACCGAGATTTTGCGTTCGCGATCGAATAATTAATTCCAAGCACTGCGAGAATTACGAGAACAATATTGCCCAACAATATGATAAACACAATGCTCGTCGAACCAGCGATCGTGAAAATTCCCCGAAATTGGAGTAATTTATTTAACGAAGCAAAGACTTTGAAAGGTTTAAATCTGTTAAAGTGATTGCACTTCCAACCCCCGTGCACGGTGTTCGTAATTGACTGGACAGTGAACGTGTTAATGCCCTCAAATTGCATTACTACATTTAAATTTTCGGTCATTAACTACACCGGCAAATGGTGCGCGACATGAGTGCTGAAAGCGGAATAAAATAGAAAAACCGGTGAAGTAGTTTCTGGATTTTTATGCAATTCCACTGTTTAATTCTTTTTCTTTTATCACTAAATATAGTAACGTCTTGATCTAAGTAAGCCGGACGGAGGTGCACGATCTTAGTCGGTTCCGTCTATCCCCTCCACTGTCGATTTTGGAGTGCAAAAACTAGTCGACATTTAAAAAGTTAAAGTGACCTTCATTTTACCACGTTTTTTATAAAAAGAAGATTTTTCTTTAAATTGTTTGTGTGGACATTTGTTGAAAAGTGAATATTGATCAACTTTTGTTGTCATTAACTACACCGGCAAATGGTGCGCGACATGAGTGCTGAATGCGGAATAAAATAGAAAAATCAGTAAAGTAGTTTCTGGATTTTTATGCAGTTCCACTCTTTAAGGAAAATTAGTATGCATTCACTCGAATCAGACCAAGTTCTTTTTCTTTTATCAGTACATATAGCAACGTCTTGATCTAAGTAAGCCGGACGGAGCTGCACGATCTTAGTCGGTTCGCCTATCCCCTCCACTGTCGATTTTGGAGTGCAAAAACTTGTCAACATTTAAAAAGTTAAAGTGACCTTCATTTTACCACGTTTTTTATAAAAAGAAAATTTTTCTTTAAATTTTTTGTGTGGACATTTGTTCAAAAGTGAATACTGATCAACTTTTGTTGGAAACTTTTTGTCAGATCATTAAAAATATTTGAAAAACTGTGTTAACAATGCTTTCAATGGAAACACGTTTCTTGTGGCCACAATGAAAAATACGTTCGTATTGAAATTATTAATTATTATTATTAAAAGTTGTTATTAAACTTTTCAGTAATTTATTTGACTAAAAATCAGTTTTGAAAGTACTGTAGCGTTAGGGTGGTATATAGTAGAATTAGTTCGAGAATAATTCAAGACAGCCTCGAGCTAGAAAAAACTATCGAACTACAGTAAAAAATCTAGTAAATAAAATCTAGTAAAAAATAGAATTAAAACGAGAAGATTTTATTTGGAAAATCCGCTGCGATTTACAGGAAGAATGCAAATGCGGTTATTATACGAATAAATTATTAGGGTTAATCTTTCGTTATCGCATAAAATCCGCATTCAAATAATTTCGATGTTGGCGATTTCAGCTCTCGATACGATTATTCCGCGCATGATTTTCCAAACGGGTTGTAATGTGTGGAATTATGAAGACTTTCGTTCGGACTGGAATTGGAAAGTTATTCACTTTTGTCGGCAGAACGGATAGAAGATAAAATCTACTAGTCAAGTGATTAATAATTTCGGTGAGAAAGGGACGTTGGAACAGTAATAAATTTTACTCTATTCAGTGTTACTTGATCACTGGGCTGTCACTGGCATTGATTGAAGCGGGATCTTCCCCAAACGAGACGATTCTCCCTCTCCATTGTACAAAATACAAAATGATAAATCAGTCGCTGCTGGCCAGAACGATGCTTGTCACATTTGCAATAAATTTTTAGGTCAGAGCTTCGTTGATATTGCGGTATATATATATATATATATATTATAGTACATTTTTCTTTATAAAAAAGCCTACCTTGTGTCACCTTACTGCACAAAAATGTGAAAAGGCTATTCTGAAAAATATAATACTAACCCTTAGCACTCGAATGGTGACTCGTGAGTCGCCACTAAAAATTGCTGCACCAAAAATATTGTTGACATTATTAAATAAAAATTACTAAACACTTTAGTATGAGGAATTATACAAATTTCATATCCATAAAATTTAAAATATCGTAGAACTGAATATATATTAATTTTTTATAAAATTAATTTATAAAATATTATATTTACCTTAAAATTTTTATGCAATTTATTCCCCATAATTTTTTATTCATATTCCCAATATCGAAAATAAAAAATTTTATACAAATAAACCCCCTTTTTAACCTCACTAAATAAATATATAAAATTTATATAGAAAAGTATAATACTAACCCTTAGCACTCGAATGGTGACTCGAGATTCACCACTAAAAATTGCTGCACCAAAAATATTGTTGACATTATTAAATAAAAATTACTAAACACTTTAGTGTGAGGAATTATACAAATTTCATATCCATAAAATTTAAAATATCGTAGAACTGAATATATATATTAATTTTTCATAAAATTAATTTATAAAATATTATATTTACCTTAAAATTTTTATGCAATTTATTCCCCATAATTTTTTATTCATATTCCCAATATCGAAAATAAAAATTTTGATACAAATAAACCCCCTTTTTAACCTCACTAAATAAATATATAAAATTTATATAGAAAAGTATAATACTAACCCTTAGCACTCGAATGGTGACTCGAGATTCACCACTAAAAATTGCTGCACCAAAAATATTGTTGACATTATTAAATAAAAATTACTAAACATTTTAGTATGAGGAATTATACAAATTTCACACACACACACACATATCCATAAAATTTAAAATATCGTAGAACTGAATATATATTAATTTTTCATAAAATTAATTTATAAAATATTATATTTACCTTAAAATTTTTATGCAATTTATTCCCCATAATTTTTTATTCATATTCCCAATATCGAAAATAAAAATTTTGATACAAATAAACCCCCTTTTTAACCTCGCTAAATAAATATATAAAATTTATATAGAAAAGTATAATACTAACCCTTAGCACTCGAATGGTGACTCGAGAGTCACCACTAAAAATTGCTGCACCAAAAATATTGTTGACATTATTAAATAAAAATTACTAAACATTTTAGTATGAGGAATTATATAAATTTCATATCCATAAAATTTAAAATATCGTAGAACTGAATATATATTAATTTTTCATAAAATTAATTTATAAAATATTATATTTACCTTAAAATTTTTATGCAATTTATTCCCCATAATTTTTTATTCATATTCCCAATATCGAAAATAAAAATTTTGATACAAATAAACCTCCATTTTAACCTCACTAAATAAATATATAAATTTTCAATAAAAAGAATCCTTCCATATTTAAAATAAAACCCTAATATTTCTCAACATCAATAAATTCTATTTTTAACTTTAAATATTATTACTTAGATGGGTTTTTATTGGTCCAAGAGCCATTGAAAAACCTTTAAGGGCAGTTTTGACCATCTTGATCGGCTAGGCCCAGATTCTATTAATCTACTAGCACACATAGATATTTTCTTTTTGTTATAGAGTGCACCACACACGTTGAAATAATTGTGAACGGCACTGTGTGGATATTGCGAGAGCGAGACACAGCGTCCGCGGCCTGGAGATAAAAAAAAATTAGAATGCGTGGGATTTAATGATGTTAACTAGGTCAGATTTCCAAATGGAGTTTCAGCAGTGTTAACGAATTGCTTCGCGACGGAGACAGAAGACTTTAAACTCGAAAACTTCTTTACGATGAAATTTTAAGACCGGCATAAAACGCCGGTATGTAGCGGTCCGATTAAAATTCATAGGGTTTTACAATTCACTCTCGTCTGGTGTCTTGCTGGCGGGAAAAAAAAAAATCGAGCAGAATTCACTTCCCAAGAAAATATGGAAATTGTAACTGAACTAGCACTGCTGCTACTCTACGCTTCCGTGCAGAAATTTATTTTCTATAGAAATGAATGCAATGCATTTTCTATAAACAGTTTTAATGTTACGTCATTTTCGACTGATTTATATGAACCTGTTCTAATGTTACATCAGTTTTGACTGATTTATATGAACGTGTTCTAATGTTACATCAGTTTTGACTGATTTATATGAACGTGTTCTGATGTTAAGATTAATCGTAATTTTATTTATAAGAAATGGGATATTTAGTAAATGGGAGTTAATATTAAATAATTTTGGGTACGTTTTAATTAATTAATCAAGACGTTTGTAAGAAAAAGGGGTTAACGGGATAACTATCAACAAAATGAGATGTTCTTAACATAAATCTTGGGCTTGTTGCGTATTCTGTTCGCATTGTTCGGCGAATGTTTCGACAGAGACTAATGAGTTATCGGATAGTGAGAATCCGGCTTAATACGACGCGCGGAGATATTCGACTAAGGATTGCCCCGTGTGTCGCCCCGAAACGAGAGACATTTCTAACTAATATCCAGTGAGATGCCATGCTGGTTGCCGGTGTCACAGACATTCGCATTGCGACGACTACAGATTTAACTTCATTAAGCGATTATGCTATATTACCGTTATGGTTCGCCTACATTTCAGGAAACGACAGCTCAAGTTACTCGAGATTAACCGGAGACATATATCTGATAAGACAAACTTCTATCGACAATGTCGAAGATTTCACAGATTGTTGTTCTTCGTTAATTGCTACCTTACGAGAATTTTTTTCTATCGTATTTCTGATTGATTTACTACAAATAGAAACTGGAACATCGGTCAGTGTTGGCATATTGCACGGTTTTCTCGAGCATGCGCGACGATTTTAGCGTCAGTAAAGTACAAAGTTGGGCTGAAATGGGGTTACCTTGGTCACCCCGCAGAATTTCGCAAAATTTTCTTCAACGATTTTCAAATATGGATGTTTAACATGCGTATGTTATATTAAAATTTAATGTGTATGTACATGTAATATATAATATACAGTTCCGTACCATTCTATACAAAATTAAAGCTGACAAAATGTGCCACAAGATTGATTCGATTCAGTTTTTCGCCATCTCGCATAGTTCCCGAGATATCCGCCAGTGATGCCAGTGATGCCAGAATGAGCTCCGAACGGAGTGTAATTTGAAAAATTGATGTTGACATTAATGTTGAAACTGGAAAATGGGAGTGGAAACCGAAAAATTGACGTTGAAATTGAAATTAATTTGTTGTGTCACGATCGTACATATTTGATAAGAGTAAATATGCTCACAGCGCACAGTTTCGATCAAAAGAAAAGACAAAGCAAATTTGCAAAAGTTAACCGCGTTTCGATCGGGATTTGGAACATTTTCTAGAGAAATGCGTCTGACAATATTAATATCATTGGTATTTAACACGGAAAGGAACACTGTTTATACATAGAATGAACCCTTAAGACACCTACTTGCTATGTATAAAGAATTTTAGAAGTGTGGTTAAATTGGAAAATTGAAGTTGAAACTGAAAAATTGAAGTTGAAATTGAAAAATTATAGTTGAAATTGAAGAGAAAATCGAAAAACTGAGGTTAAATTGGAAAATTGAAGTTGAACATGAAAAATTGAAGTTGAAACTCAAAAATTGAAGTTGAAATTGAAAAATTATAGTTGAAATTGAAGAGAAAATCGAAAAATTGTGGTTAAATTGGAAAATTGAAGTTGAAACTGAAAAATTGAAGTTGAAATTGAAAAATTATAGTTGAAATTGAAGAGAAAATCGAAAAATTGTGGTTAAATTGGAAAATTGAAGTTGAACATGAAAAATTGAAGTTGAAACTGAAAAATTGAAGTTGAAATTGAAAAATTATAGTTGAAATTGAAGAGAAAATCGAAAAATTGAGGTTGAAATTGGAAAATTGAAGTTGAACTTGAAAAATTGAAGTTGAACTTGAAAAATTGAAGTTGAACTTGAAAAATTGAAGTTGAAATTGAAAACGTGATATTGGAATTGAAGTTGAAATTGAGAAATTGATGTTGAAAACACTGAAAAATGGAAGTGGAAATTTAAAAATTGAAGTTGAAAGTGAAGTGGAATTTGAAAAATTGATGTTGAAACTGGATAATCCTACAGTATACGTATGTACTTGATCTGAGGGTCCTGATCCCACAATAATTTGATACACTCTGGACTCTTTCGTACTTTGACGTGCCGATTACGAATATGATAGCGGAAATTGACGCAAATTTTATTCTAATGGCGGAAACCGTTGAGAAACCATAAAAATCATAGTTTTTTCCATTTATTCCTTTTTAAATGGTGTGCGAACACTTTGTACACCGACTGTATATTCCGGAAATTACATAAACGCGTAAGAACCACGTGTTGCCGCATCGTGCATGGCGCTAATGGTAAAAATATTCCAATCGGAAAATAATTGCAGGGAATAAATAGCTGAATCGTAATTCTCAAAAGAAACGTTCACAATGAAGTCATTGTAAATACGTCTTTCCATTGCTTAATCACGTAGTATTCTTGCGTTATTAATAGAACAAAACGCGCTTCGGAGTGATTTAAACGCCGCCTATTCGTAAGCATTCTTCCGCTTCGAGGAAAGTGCTATAAGCAAACATTCGCAGTGTTATTCGATGCGTTAAACTACTCAACCTGTTGCTGTGCTCCTCGATGATTTCCTAATTAACATTTATGACGCAAATCTTACGCATTGGCGAGTCATCGATGATAATATTTCTTTAAAATAGAAAATGTGTGCGATGTTCTTCCAGTAATTAATCATCTGATGCAAAGCAAACGGAAGGCTATTCGATCATTTTACGTTTCAATATAGACTCAGCATTACTAACCAGTTGCACATGATAAATATTGACGCGGACCTGCATTAAAAATTCACGAAACTCTACTTCACGTGTTGACAATCAATAATGTGTATAAATGTATGAATGTTGTGTGTTGATAAACAACCTAAAGCAAATAGTTTGTGAAGGTTCGACCTAGATACGTCTAATAAATTTACATTTTAACCCTTTGCACTCGGAGCTGTTTTAACTAAACAATGGGTGGGTGTACAAAGTATTCGTACACTTTTTACAAACTAATAACTTTTTTATAATTGTACCCGACGACCTGATTAGGTATAATCAATTAGAAACATTGGTTTACGACATGACATGCAAAAAAGATTTTCCAAACAATTACAATTCACAAGGTTACATGCAAAAATAAAAAACTTTTTTATTTGGGCCCTCAATGAAAATTTGAAATATATGTTTTGTAGATCTATGTTAGTTGTACACGTGCGGAAAATTTCATCGAAATCGATTAACATACACACGAGATACAAGCGGTTAAAAAAATTGTGTCCCTTCCGTTTCCCTCTACGCCCCCCTTATGAGCATTCATTGACTGGACTATATTGGGCCAGCTAAAAAAGTTGTAAACATCAATGTTTACTATTGTTTTTCACAATTCCGACCAAATACACTTTCTCAACATATTTATTAGACGTCATTTACTAAACTAATTCTTCTAGCTTTACAGAGAAGTCGAAGTTGTTTGGTAAAATAGTTATTCTGATTTAAAGTGTGCGTGATCAGTCATGCTCCTAACTGTGTTTGTAAATTCTACAGTGTGGATCGATGAGTAACGGATAATGATCGCCAACTATTCGAGACCCGGAACACCGGAACAGACATGGAACATTTCTGGGAATGATTATGCAAAACGGTTCAACGATGTGGTGTAAGAAACTTCATTCGGTGCAATTAGCCGTTAACTACTTTAAAGGTTCTTTGTTTCCCAGGGAATTTCAAGAATGGATAATGCTCTTTGTCTGTATCTCGAGTTTCGTGCGGTACAACATTCGAGAGAGAGAGAGAGAGAGAGACCAGCAATCTCCCTTTCCTAACTCGGTGCAAACGATAATTACTTTGTGCTTGCGGCGCAGATGTTTATGCAAATACAGAGTCTTAAAGAAACAAGTTTACATGGTTCACGATTCGAGGAAAATATACATTGGATTCATTGAAGGTTATATATCGTGCGACAAGTGTATTAATTGTAAGAAAATTCTTGGATTTTTTCGTACATTCGATCGGGGAGGCCGTGCGTGCGTAAACCATGCAATCTGGTTATGCATTACTATGTTTTATTATACGATATGTCTTGCGTGTAAGGTGTCTCGAGTATTGAGTGCCCTCGACCATGGTTTTGAACTTAGGTTACAAATTTTCACTGCCCGGGCTCTTGAATGTTTAAGGTAAACATTATATCGTGAACATCATATGTTAAAAAGGAACTGATTGCATAACAACGTCCTCCTATTTTAAGTGTTTCGTTTGATTTCAAAGGACAGTTCCTTGACTGCTACTCTTATTTTGAACAATTTCGTTTACTAATTATATTAAATAGCTGTCAAACTTTGTTGCAATTTGTATTTGTGGAACTTATATTTTGAAAGTGGCCCAAGTCCATTTTTGAGAAAAATCAAGCTAGCAATTTGAATATGTACATTTCTACGTTATCTTTTCATTTTGAAGTAAATTGTGACTAATATATTTAAAATCGCAAAGATTTTGTGAAAAGGAAATTAGATGGTTAATAGGATGATTCAACATTTTATTTTGAAAGTGGCCCAAGTCCATTTGTCAGTTGTTTGAGATAGACCATAAATTCTTAACATTCGTTTTTACCGAATGACAGAGATTTTGGCGTCGTAGAAATGTCATTAAAGAAAAATAATTTGCTGTTTGTCTCCCAAGATTATTATAATGTTGACAAGAATTCTATTGGGTTGGCAAGAAAGTAATTTCTTTTATTCAATTTCTCTTTTTTATTCAAGCAATGAATTTTAATGATTTTTTTTTGTTTTTAATTAATTATTTTTGTTTTCAATGAATTATTTTTCTTTTCAATGAATTATTTTTCTTTTTGTCGATGATCTTTTGCCAAAAAGAATAAACAAGAAAATATATTCGTCCACTGCTTTAAATTACACGTGTCCATTTTCGTCTTAAAATCTGGAGTCTATTAATTGTATACTTTAACGATTCCACACGGTAGTCTACCTTCATGACATTGAAATACAAGGTGGTCCTTTTAAGTAAGGCCACCTAAATATCTCTTCAGGTTATTGTTATGCAAAAAATATTTGTTGCATAATGTCCACGGTATCAATGGACCAAATAGCTGGCAAGAATGTTTTTTCCGAAGGTCATTCTTTTCGGAGTTATCAAGGACATCGTGACTGATCGAAAAATACATTTAGATATGTCTAACAGCATGACCTTGAAATGACATTGAAATAACCTTGACATGAAATGACTTTGAAATGACTAGAAATAACCTTGAAATGACTATAAATAACCTTGAAATTACTAGAAATGACTTTGAAAAGACCTTGAAGTAACCTTGAAATGACCTTGATCTTCTAAAATTGCATAATGCAAATTTTAGTATTTTCTCTACAATTCCGAGCAATTTCAATTTTTGGAAAAGTTCCTTTTCACATCAGTGTAGTAAACTAATTGCTGTAGCTTCCACAACAATTCCAAAACAATGTAGTCCATGATTAAAAACTTGTCGGTTTTTTTAGAGCGTTCGAATTTTAGTGAGAGTCACTGTATCCTTAATGTGAGGAGAGACTTTCCTCGTTTCCAAAGAATTCCTCCGAACATTAGCAAAACTGAATTTCGCATTACGTCGCAGAATTTCGTTTTGCCGTTTGATTTTTCCGTGTCACATGATTTCGCGCTTACCGTTTGCTCAGCCATTAAAAATGAAGTGGGTACGTGTCTCTAGAGAACGCGCACTGCTAGGCGCGCGTCTCGCGAAATGATAGCTCCGTAGCCATAACTCATCGCCG
Source organism: Lasioglossum baleicum (assembly GCF_051020765.1). NCBI lineage: Eukaryota > Metazoa > Arthropoda > Insecta > Hymenoptera > Halictidae > Lasioglossum > Lasioglossum baleicum. Next base: position 6,298,144 of record NC_134945.1, read on the forward strand.
CCGCTAAAAGGAAAACTGGCGTCGCGTAATTTCACGTTTTGCTTGTAAATCAACATCCATAAATAATGTACGCTGTCTCTCTGTAGCCAGCGCGTAATGATTTCGCAATCGTTCTCCATGGTTTTCGAAACGAATTATTTTATTTTCTCTTGAAATGTTTCTGGCATCGATCGATTTCGTTTGGAGTGCACTTGACCCTTTTATTTTTCTCCGAGCAGCGCTGTCATCCGATGACGCGCGCAACAAACGCGACTAAAAAATCGTTTCACGCTGTGTGTGTCGACGGTCCCTTCTTTTTTCCCCTCGTGCCCTTTTTTTCGAATTCTTTTCTCCCTTCGGAGTAAGCCAGGCGGAACTATAGTTGACTTATTTTCTCTGCGCTTTGTGATTGACATTGTCCCATTACGTAATCTCGTCAGTTTAGGTTTTTTTTTAACTGATTTTCTAGTCGTCCGCACAGACTCGACGATTCTGTCGTAATTAATTTTCAATAAAAATTGAGAAGCAGTAAAATCTGAGAAAGAAATTCGTTTAAACATATTTTTTACACAGTTCGATGGGCACAATAATGCCATGCAACTTTCGTTGCAATTTTTTCAACGGCTGATTTCACCCCTTTAATGCGCCAAGTATACAGGGTGCCCTGCTGAAACGAGATCAGCAGGATATCTCGGAAGACGTTGTCGTTATCAAAAAAGTGTTCCTACAAAAGTTGTTTGGTACGACGGGCTACATCACGTCGTATTAATTGTTCTCTTGTGGCTGAAGTGTTGGAGGATATACCAAGGTCACCTTGATTTTTTTTAATGGAATGTCCTATTTTTTTATAGCATAATTCGACAGAGTATCAAATTCCGAGTATAAAAGTGTTGACCTTCATATGTCCTAAACCGAATAGTTAACGAGATATCATCCAAAGAAGAAAGAAAATTGTTTCGATGATATCTCGTAAACTGTTAGGTTTAGGACGTATGAAGGTGAACGCTTTTATACTCGGAATTCGATACTCTATCGATCTACGGTGTAAAAAATAGGACATTCCATTTTAAAAAATCAAGGTGACCTTGGTATGTCCTCCAACACGCCACCCACAGAAAAACAATTAATACTACGTGATGTAGCCAGCCAACAACCGTAGTCCCGTTGAAAGCACCGGTTCTCGTTAGATCACCGAAGTTAAACAACGTGGAACGTGACCGGCACTAGGATGGGTGACCGTCTGGTCAAAAACCGGAAAGTGACCCACCCGGGGTGTTTTTCACGTGTTGTTGGCAAAAGGTGGTTCGGAACCCACCATAAACAGTAGGTCCCGCTGAAAAGGCGATGGTGAGAGTGGAAAGAGGAAGAGGATTGGTAAATGAATTTGAAACCCTGTGGGGACCAAATATCATGTCCATACCATACCATATACTACGTGATGTAGCCTATCATACCAAACTACTTTTGCAGAAACAGTTTTTTAATGACGACAACGTCTTCTGAGATAAGCTCTACAAGCTTTCATGAAGACGAAAGAGTGTTGCGTCGACAATAGAACCCTTGTTAGCACGTTGTGCTCGTCGACCCTCCGGCGTGTATATCTTTGTGCCGACACGCATAATCGGTCTAATATTCCGCTAAACGAAGCGGGACATCGTCGGAGGGGGGGGGGCTGGGAACGAGGAAGACAACGTGTTCTTAGCATGTTGCGAGGCGCCCCCTTCCATTCTGGCCGTTTGGCTTTCTCGCGTTCTTTTTGGGGTGGAAACTTGCCGAACAGGGGAGAGCGTAGCTCGTTTCCCAAGCTTTTACATTTCCACTCCATTCCACTGGCAGTTTCCCGACTCCCGGAATCAACGAGTCGCGCAGCTTGGCAACAGTTTAACGTGTCCCGCGCTTCGTGGAAGTGCATTTGCCTATTGTTCAGACCGGGGCTCGTCTTTCGCCGGGATTCGAAAGCGCGGACAATCCGCGTATCTACTCGCGTGTAAATTCCTCCCCGCCCCGCCCCGCCCCTTCCGCGATATTGGACCCATCTGCAGCCGTAATCGGCTCCGACAGATATTCGAATTTAACGCGTGCCACCTAACAACCGTAATCTTCTCCCTGCTGATGCTGATGCTGTCGCGGTTCATGCCCTGAAAACACAAATAAACACTTTTGACCTTGAAATACATGGTGGTCCTTCTAAGTATAAGGCCACCTAAATATCTCTTCAGGTTAGGTCAGTTGCAAAAAATCTTTGTTGCATATAATGTGCACGGTGTCAATGGACCAAATACCTGGCAAGAATATTTTTACCGAAGGTCATTCTTTTCGGAGTTATCAAGGACATCGTGACTGATCGAAAAATACATTTAGACATGTATAACAGCATGACCTTCAAATGACTTTGAAATAAATGACTAGAAATGACCTTGAAATGACCTTGAAATAACCTTGAAATGACTTTGAAGACCTTGAAGTAACCTTGAAATTACTAGAAATGACCTTGAAATGACCTTGAAATGACCTTGAAATAACCTTGAAATGACTTTGAAATTACCTTGAAGTGATCTTTAAATGACCGTCCCATCCGCGATATTGGACCCATCTGCAGCCGTAATCGGCTCCTACAGATATTCGAAGGAGACCTTATCCAAAAATAAAAATAACTTATAAATAATAGATTTCAAGGCTTAAAATTGAGGGAAGTATCAATTTCAAAAAAAAAAAGAAATGTCGGAAGCGGGAGTCGCACCAGCAACCTAACGATTACTAGTAAAAACTCGAATGGATAAGATGGTCAAAAGTCAAAAGTGCCTTTGGGCCGAATTGATTGGAAGGTAGTTATGGGGTAAAACAGGAAAACCAGTTTTTGGCCTATTTTCCCTAGTTAACGATGTTTAGAAATTCTGAGAAAAATCTGACACATGCCAAGGACCCAAACACATACTCTGCAATTGGTTCCAGATTTTTAAATTGAAAATCCTGCTTGTAAGAAAGCAAAAACTTAAAAAAATTCGAAAAAATGAAGATTTCACATGGTAGTTCTACAGTGACAACATTTATATTTTTACAGTACCGATATATTGTTCAAGAATGTTTTAATAATTTATGCATTATATGATAACTGAACGATAAGTAAATATTCTACGAAACACACTAACCACTGAAACTGGCTTTACGGCCTCTTTGTATCTCACTCTACTAAATACTTCTTTAACTCGGAACCCATTCAGAGGAAAGCGAACTGGAGCGAGAAAACAGTCGGTAATCCCAGGGTCTCTACTTTCCTCGATAGTGTTCGCGATAAGGTCTCGGACCCGCAACCAGCTCACCTATAGTTGCAAATCACCTAATCTCGTGTTACTGGACTAGGAAAGCTACACGGTGATTCTCCACTTCAAATGCTGTGCTCGAAGAAACGTAACAATTAATACAATACTGATTAATAGAATATTTGCATTATGGTGAAAATTGGCGCAAATTTTATTGTAATGGCGGAAACCCTGAGAAAACCATGAGAAAATCGTAGTCTTTTCCATTTATTTCCGTAAATAATGTTAATTTTGAAAAATACTTCAAATAAAAGTTGTAGGTCTCATCGAAATACACATTTTATGTCGTATTGATTTTTGTCATAAAGACAGTAGTTTTTGAGAAAAACGATATTAAATAAAGTGAATTAAAGTGAATAATTACCTATCATTTTTCTCAGCAAGTATAATCTTTAGGACAAAAATCAATACAATATGAAATGTGTATTTTGATGAGGTCTACAACTTTTATCTGAAGTATTTTTCAAAATTCCTATTATTTACGGAAGTAAATAAAAAAATATATACATTTTAAAAAATGACAGAGACCCCCGCCGAGTTATTTTGGGTCATAACAGCCAAAATAATAGGTTTACGTAAAAAATGTATATAACCTTTTTTGTAGAGCTTTTTGTGAGCTTCATTTTTTGTTCGAAACTTCTTTCTCTGAAATCAATATTTTCGAAAATATTTAGTAAGAACTGTCAAAACTTTGAAAGGGCCTGGGGGGCAAACGAGGCTTTGTCGCCAAAAATCCTTTTAGGGACTTTCTTCTGTAATCAAGGATTAGCTTTCGCAAAAACTGCAGCAAAATCGGAGGGTTATCGCTTTCGAAAGTACACCCCGAAATAGAAAATATTTTTAATAAATTAAAAATGATTCGACAGAATTTATCAATTCTTCTAATGTTTTTACTGTTTTAAATTACACCTATTTATGTTTGTTATAAATGCATAAAATCCACTGTCTATCAATAATAAATGACCAGACTATATGTAACATTTTAAATCATTCTATTCATATCTCTAGGATCTCCATAGTTTGCTGGTTAATTAATTATACTTCTTGCGTCGGAACGATATTCGGACATCTGTTGATGCTCGAATCGAAATCAGCGAGCTTAAACGTTTCTCCGATATCCGTTTTGATTTTAACGCATATTCGCGACTAAAACTGCAAACTGTTGTGCACTACTGATAAAGTGGGGATTATTCATACCCATCGGAAGGGGAATTGTGTGAACTAGAGTACATTGATGCGTCACCGATACGTTGTTCGAATGCATTGATTGTTCCGTTCGTTCATTACGTTATTCTTCGGTAAATGAATATTAAAAGACTGAAACGTATCTTGCTAACTTAACCCTTTTTAATACCCTACAAATTCACCGAGTACTGGACTCAGGGACAACTTTACTGCTACTCTTATTTTGAACAATTTTGTTTACTAATTATATTAAATATAGCTGTCTCAAACTTTGTTGCAAAAAAAAGTGTTTAGTGTGATTTTAATCAGAAAAATGCCACAAACAAGTTGGCGAAAGTCCCATAAAAAAATAATGAAAAATAAAGAAGTTTCGTAATTGGATTAGTAGTGGTTCACACCGATACACAGTGGCCCTAAATCGCAAAAAAACCGGCCGAAACCTCTAAACATACTTGAATGCACTCAAAAATTCGTACTCGGGGGTTTTCGGGGTCGCTGATTACGAATATGAAGTTGAAATTCCAAATAATAAAATGGCGGATCCAATATGGCGGACACATACATTAAGAAATGGTTAGGTCTGCTTGGAAAATGATCTTTATGGGGTTTTTGGGGTCACTGATCACGAATATGAACTGGGAAAATTGAAAAACAAAATGACCGACTAAAATTTAGACAAGAATTCGCATTAAATGTGTTTCGAGTGGTTGGTAGAAATGCCTTTCGTTATTTGGAACAACTGTGTTTGCTTGCATGCGTGTTTCGCGCCGACAAACTCTCCATGTGGTGCACACCGGGTCATGTAAATATGTTTGAATCCATTTCGAAATTTTATATATTTTTTTTATTCTTTGACAAAACAACGCGCTACGCGTTCAATTTAGTGCGACGGTCTCCAGTTTGCTTGGGATAAATGTTTCGTTTCGACAATTGTATTCCGTGCGCGAGATATTTTCCAAATAAATAAAAAAATAAGCTTTCCCGCGCGCGCGCGTATCGTATTTCCTGAAAAATGTGTCACTGTGTTTGTACATGTTACTATTCACGACCCCGTCAATTGTGGATATTCGAGTCGCGTGCATTTCTTCTTTTTTTTTTTATTCCGTTGCGCACATTTCCAGTTCGAAGTTTCGTAACTCAGACAATCGCGGTCTTCCCTCATTCCGTGTAGAAGCAACGCACTGTTTTATGGTTCGATATTTTCGAAAGTATGATGGCTATATTACTATATATACTGCGCACAGCGGCTTAAATTACTCTTCCCGATTTTTTATTTGTCATTACTAGACTGCGGATTTTATGGATTTGTGAGAAAAATGGCCACGTATAATTTGAAGCACAGAACGAATTAAGAAGATTAAAAGGACATCTGTGTATTAATTTCAGCTTAATAAAACGATTAAAAGATGAAAGAGAAATTTCTATTTGGCTCCTGTGTTTTGCAATCAATGCAAACATTTTTTATTTTGCATAGAGATCCGCAGTCTAGTCATTACTTAATACTGTCTGTCCATATTTTAAATCTTTTCTTAGTTAGACCAATTAGTGTTCTGTACAAATTAACAGTAATTCTCTATTCAATTAACAATGAATAAACGTCCAAATTTTTTCATTTGAAGTAAACAAATTTTTACTAGAAAGCTTCAACACTGTACACACAGTGTTGGGCAATAAATAAATTTATTTAGGTGAATAATTATTTAAATAAAATTTTAAATAACAAGGTATTTATTATTTGTGCAAGTCTAAATGAATTATTTAAAATAATACAGTTAATTGTTATTTACAAATAGAATTTCAATTATTATTTGTATTGACAAATAATAAATTAAATTGTATCTTTTTATTGAAAAGTTTGCTATAGCAGACAAAAAACGCGCACCTGTTCATTGTATAAAAAAAGTACACAAGAAATAAGAGAAGACCAAAAACTATTTATTTGATTTCCACCTCAATCCAAATAATAAATAATCTTCTTAAGATTAAGATGATTAGATTAAATAATCTATAAAATAAGAAATAATAATTTATTTAAATAAAAAGTTTTTGGTTTTATTTGCAATCAAAAACACACGTTTATTTATTATTTAAAATAAAATTTGCCCGACACTGGCTGTATACAATTATTAACTAATTTTTTGTTTAGTAAATTAAATAGTTATTGACTATATTTCATTGAATCTGGAGTCCACAATTTTTATACTTTATTTTGAAGTAGTCGAAGAAAACATTATGTAGTCGTTTGAAAGGATTATAATATAGTAAGAAATTGTAAGAACGTCGAAGCAATTACTAACGAAATTAGCGTAATTACGGAGAAATGAGATTTATAATGCGAAATGATACATTCTCGGAAGAGCAATAGCAACACGGTCGATTCACGGCCTACTTAATGAACGTGAAATTATTCGGACGCAGGACGGCAAAGCGATCGCGCTCGTTGCGTTTATTGAGTGGGATTGATGTGATAGAGTTCGTAACACGTGGATAATTTTCGAATGGGTGTGCATCCTGATACTACGGCTTGATCACCAATCGTCAATTTGCAATTGTTGGCCTATGACCTATTCCAGGCTAGTAGTACACAGTGAATGATATAGCAATCTCTCAACTGATACCTATGTATTTTCTAAACAATCTAAATTATAACTGTTGCATTATTGAATACTCTTTCCATTTTACTAGTTCGAGAGATGTTGGATTTTTCAAAATTATTTCAGCTCAGAGAATATACATTGTTTAGTTGCAATTAGAACATGTTAAATTATTGAGCCTTTCTCCTACGAAATTATGATGTATTTGGTATGTAATCCAGTAGATTTGTACTCGGAGAACCTGCAGATCCAAGTTTCGATCCTGTAGGATCAATGGTTCAGGAGTTATGGTTGTTTAAAGTTGAGCATTTTTCAGTGTTTTTCAGTGTGAAAATTAAATCAAATTACGCGCTATTTAGCCCAGTCAACGAAAAGTTGTACAGAGAAATGGAAGGAATACAATTTTTAACTTTGGGTCTTTGTTTGGACTAGCGAGGAGGTAAACATACTAAAAGTCTCCACTCCTAGGAGGTAAGCGGAGTGCAGGGGGGCACATAGAAGGTCCCCTTTTTCGGTTTTCGCGTATATCTCGGAAACTATGCGTCCTAGCGATAAGACCATTCTACACAAAATTGAAGCTGACAAAATGTGCCATAAGATTGATTCTATTCATTTTTTCGCTATCTCGTATAGTTTCCGAGACATCCGCGCTCAAAGTTCACTAATTGTGAAGTTAACTCTTCAGCACAATTAGTGAACTTTGAGCGCGGATATCTCGGAAACTATGCATCCTAGCGATAAGACCGTTCCATACAAATTTAAAGCTGACAAAATGTGCCATAAGATTGATTCTATTCAGTTTTTCGCTATCTCGTATAGTTTCCGAGACATCCGCGCTCAAAGTTCACTAATTGTGAAGTTAACTCTTCAGCACAATTAGTGAACTTTGAGCGCGGATATCTCGGAAACTATGCATCCTAGCGATGAGACCATTCCACACAAAATTAAAGCTGACAAAATGTGCCATAAGATCGATTCTATTCATTTTTTCGCTATCTCGTATAGTTTCCGAGACATCCGCGCTCAAAGTTCACTAATTGTGAAGTTAACTCTTCAGCACAATTAGTGAACTTTGAGCGCGGATATCTCGGAAACTATACATCCTAGCGATAAGATCATTCCATACAAAATTAAAGCTGACAAAATGTGCCATAAGATTGATTCTATTCATTTTTTCGCTATCTCGTATAGTTTCCGAGACATCCGCGCTCAAAGTTCACTAATTGTGAAGTTAACTCTTCAGCACAATTAGTGAACTTTGAGCACGGATATCTCGGAAACTATGCATCCTAGCGATAAGATCATTCCATACAAAATTAAAGCTGACAAAATGTGCCATAAGATTGATTCTATTCAGTTTTTCGCTATCTCGTATAGTTTCCGAGACATCCGCGCTCAAAGTTCACTAATAAAACTTGTATAAGCATTATGTAAAAGTATCACACACTTCATAATATAAAAAAATAAACGTTTTTTTGCTCTATGGGAAAATTACCCATTCATATCTTCATGTTTACTTGGCCCGCCGAGCCTAAACTTTTTACCATATCTGGCCCTTCCTAAAAAAAAGTTTGTCGACCCCTGCTCTAAACGAACTAAATTAGAACTGTTATATTGTTGAATACTCGTTTCTTTTTACTACTTTGAATCACGTTTGATTTTTCAAAATTATTTCAGCTCAGAGAATCTAAATTTCTTTAGTTGTAATTAGATCACACAATCTAGGATCATAAAATAAGATTATTTGATATGATATTTACTGCTTCGTCCATGAAGTTTTATTCTTTTTTTAAAAATGTCGTTTTTACCTTTTTCCTCACTAGTGTCTTCTGTTTCTGCGTTCCCTTTTAGATTCGACACCCATTTCATCAGGTCCAATTTGCTCTTCCCGGTTTCCATTTCCATCCGGAACTTTTTCAACCGCCTCAGCCATATCTTCGACTTACTCATTTCGCTTCTCTAAATTTGCGAAATCTCACGTCCCGTTATTTGGGTTACATTCGCTGGCACTTTTTCTCGTTCCGCGGGATTTGTACCTCCCGTTTCATTTTTCTAATTTTCCTCGGGTCCCATGTATATCTCGACCATCTTTTCGTTCTACAAGCTTTTTGCCGCGACATCTTTCTTTCCCGCTCTCTTCTCCGTAGAGTCACGGCATTATAATTCTTTTTTGTTCCGAGGAACGTGGAGAGCGCTGTATCTTTCGGCTTTTTCTTCTCGACAATCGTGTTCCGCCGACGCACTGACCCTGCACGAGGACCGAGAATAGTACGGGCAAGATAAAATTGTTGCCATTACATTTACCGAGTGGGTCACGACTGGTTAACAATCTAAGGAAAAGTGATACTTGTGGAGATTATTTGTTACGAAAATAAACGTGCGCACCGTTACTGTTTTCAGTTGCATCTACTCATTTTTGTCGTAAATGTATCAAATCCGCAGTGTAGTGATCGCACACACTTTAAATCAGAATAACTTTTTTATGAATGGACCAAACGACATCAATTTCTCTGCAAGACTAGAAGGATTAGTTCAGTAAATGACGTCTAAAAAATATGTTGGAAAAATTCATTTGGTCGGAATTGTGAAAATCAATAGAAAAAATTGATTTTTACGACTTTTTTTAGCCAATAACGAAAATTTCATAGATTTGTTTCGTCGGCTGGTATAAATTATATATGCTCCGAAAATTTCATTGAAATTGGTTAATTCGTTTACGAGTTATAAACGATCAAAAGTGGTAATTTCTAGTGTACCATAAAGTGGCAAGTTTTACCACTTTTGATCGTTTATAACTCGTGAACCAATTAACCAATTTCCATGAAATTTTCAGAGCGTATACAGTACTTGATTATAAATCATTTTTACTTGATAGGAATTAAACAAAATTTTGTAGACCCCCTGTATAAGTGTATGAAACATGATGAAACTGGTTTGATTAATATTTTCGAGATTCTGATTCCATTCCGCGTAATCGGGATTCCATAACGACGAATTCAATGCGAAATTATTTGTGATCTTCATATTTACAGAATACGCTTTTCCTGAACGGATGTAAATCCATTGCATTAATAAAATAATATGAGATTAACCTAACCTTATTCATTCGCGATATCTACACGAAAGTTTCTTGGAATTTGTATAAAATCGCAACGACCACAGTTCAAGTGTTGGGAAATGGTTGTATTATTTCCGGAAAACGTCGACGATAATATTTACCGATGTACTTGAATAACAAATGCAATATTAAATCGCGATCCATCGCAGAATTCTCATTCCCGTCCGATTATTATTTCCGTGATGCTCGATATTCGATTATATATTAATAAATTTATCGTGCTCGGAACGAAATTCAAAATTCGTCGAGGCGTACGAACAAGATGGCCGTAACGGAAATGAAAAATTTCGTAGTTACGTGCACATTTTAACAATGAATGGCTTAGTACGTTCCGGAATAAACGCGGAAGTATGAATTAATGTCACGAGAGTTTTGCATTATGCATTTTCCACTTAATCAAATGACAAAAATATTGGGTTGGCAAGAAAGTAATTTTGGTATTTTTAGGGTGAAGTGTTAAATCGAATTTTTTTTTTTCTTATATTTATTATTATGTGTATTTCTTTTTATTCTAATTTTTATTTTTATTTTTATTCTGTATTTATATATTGTTATATTTCTTTTTATTCTAATTGTTATTCTTATTTTCATTCTGTGTTTATTATTATATTTCTTTTTATTCTAATTTTTATTTTTATTCTGTATGTATATATTATTATATTTCTTTTTATTCTAATTTTTATTTTTCTTCTGTATTTATATATTGTTATATTCCTTTTTATTCTAATTTTTATTTTTATTTTTATTCTGTATTTATTATTATATTATATTTCTTTTTATTCTAATTTTTATTCTTATTTTTATTTTTATTTTTATTCTGTATTTATTCTTATATCTATTTTCTTTTATTATTATAACTATGTTTTATTCATTATTTAGTATTTATTCCTTTCGGCAAAAGATACATTAATTAATAAGTGAAAGCATGTAGAAAAATTAAAGGATTTTCGTAATTTCCAGTGTCGAAAATGTTCAATTTTGCGCCGCCTCAGGAAAAGTTTGTATCGTATTTAAGTTCCCGTGAATTCACATCAATTAAATGGAAATTATTTTATACTTTTTAGTGAATTATTTTAGTGCGTTTTTTCGAAGTCGGTTTAATGTTTTTTTTTATAATAGTATCGCGGTAAAATAATTTCCCTGGACAGAGACTAATGAATGTTTATTTAAACCTCAGCTTTGACAGATTGCTTCGTAAAGGTTTGAATTTCCACGAGAATTTTTAGTTCTAAAATGGGCAAGGAAGTTGTCACGTATTGCACGTTTGTTAACATGATTTTCAAGTATGGAGAAATTGTGTCGGGAAACGTGTGGCGGTGGATGCGGCTTAATATTTAACTAGACACGAATTCTACCGAGATTTCCCGGTCTCATATTTCTTGTGTTTTCATACCCGGGATTTCCGTTTCCGCTTTCGCCGTAGCCACAAAACGGTGCCATATGGACACTTGGAATGTCCAAGGAGCACGTAGATACGGGTTATGCGTCAGTCTCGGGAATTCCTTAGGGCGGTCGCCCTGCCAGCGAGAAAAATTCTTGAAAGGCTCATTGTCGGGATACGTTGTTTCGAAATTACCTTTACCGTTCGCATACCTGGATAGAGACGAACGGAAGCTCCAAGAATTGTGAAAACCCGGCTTAAATTCAAAGTTTCTTAATGTACAGGGTGGGTCTCGTAACGTGATGGGGTCATTCCATGCCAAATTGTACTCCATGTGAAATTAGGGCGGGTTTAAGTCATCAATTTGCCGGTTTCGAATTTTTTTAGAAATGGCAGACTTCAAATTTTTCAATTTTTGCCCATTTCAGCGAAAACGGGCCTCGCTTACGAATTTTTATCTCGGGAACTGTTTGTCCGATTGAGCTACATTTTTTTTTGTTTATTCGGAAAGGATTGGGCTATTACAAAATAATTTTTTCATCCTCGAAAATCAACTTTATAATGTCGAACAATTTAAGCAAATTCTTTTTTCGATGAGGGGCCGGAGTGATTAAAATTTTGACATTATTTTCGACATTATAAAGTTGATTTTCGAGGATGAAAAAATTGTTTCGTAATAGCCCAATCCTGTCTGAATAAACCAAAAAAAAATGTAGCCCAATCGGATAGACAGTTCCCGAGATAAAAATTCGTAAGCGAGGCCCGTTTTCGCCGGAATGGGCAAAAATTGAATACTTTGAAGACCTGCCATTTCGAAAAAAGTATAAGAGCTGAAATCAAAGTTGAAATGGGAGAGTTAAAATCGAAATTGAAATTATAGTTGAAATGGAAAAATTGAAATTGAAACTGAAGTTGAAGAGTTGATATTGAAATTGAAGATGAAATTGAAAAATTGATGTTAAAATTGAAATTAACGAATTTAAATTGAAAAATTGAAGTTGAAATTGCAGTTGAAGAGTTGATATTGAAATTGAAAAATTGAAATTGAAAAATTGAAATTGGAAAATTGAAATTGAAAAATTGAAATTGGAAAATTGAAATTGAAATGAAAGAGTAGAAACTGAAGTTGAAAAATTGACGTTGAAAATGAAATTGCAGATTTGGAATTAACGAATTGAAATTGAAACATTGAAGTTGAAGGGTTGATATTGAAATTAACGAATTGAAATTGAAAAATTGAAGTTGACATTGAAAAATTGACGTTGTAATTGAAATATTGAAGTTGAAATCAAACAGTTGAAATTGAAATTGAAAAATTGCCGTTGAAAATGAAATTGAAGATTTGAAATTAACGAATTGAAATTGAAAAATTGAAGTTGAAATTGAAAAATTGACGTTGTAATTGAAGGGTTCATATTGAAATTGAAAAATTGAAATTGAAAAATTGAAATTGAAAAATTGAAATTGAAAAATTGAAATTGAAAAATTGAAATTGAAAAATTGAAATTGAAAAATTGAAATTGAGGAGTTGAAATTGAAAAATTGAAGTTGAAATGAAAGAGTAGAAATTGAAGTTGAAAAATTGACGTTGAAAATGAAATTGTAGATTTGGAATTAACGAATTGAAATTGAAAAATTGAAGTTGAAGGGTTGATATTGAAATTAACGAATTGAAATTGAAAAATTGAAGTTGAAATTGAAGCTAATACATTAATTACTTCAGAAAAGTTACATGATTTCAGTTCTTGATCGTGTTGGGTCCCTCTCAATCGCGGGTCCTCGGTGCATAGCATCCGCCGCACCCCCCAGATGGCCGGCCCTGAATAGAACGAAGAAATCCGCAGGATAATTTGAAAAGCTTATTTACAGACTGATCTATGGCGACAGTTTCTAACGAGTAAAAATTTGTCGGTTCCGAGTCAGCGTGGTGGGGTTCTGAATAGGGTATGAAAATGGTGGAATTAAGGACGTGGCAACAGCAACCAGCGTTTCCCGTCTTGCCAGCGTTCATTCAAAGTCCGCGTAAAATTCGCGACAGTGTAGTACGCGGACTATTCCGTAAATGCGAAAAAATAAAAAAAACCGAGGAGACACCCCGAAATGCGAGAGACAGACGGTCGGAGACGGTGCGCTGTTGAAGTCCACGCTCTGGCAGTACGGGGCGAAAATGAAATTAAGAAACTACGGTCGAGTCGGGCTGGCTTGGTCCGCGGAGCATATTACATTTTCCCCGCAGGAGGAGGTACGTTACCACCGACGCGCGACGCGACGCTATCCTGGTGCACGGCCCCGGAGATATATTGTAATAGCCCCGCGGGAACGTCCTTAAAAGTCGTTGAATTTACATCTCGGTGGAGGGGGCGCCAAATGCCGCGAAATAAAGCGCATCTTGCACGTCGGCCAATTGTCCTCGAGACATTCGTTTTCGTCTTCGTAACCCGGGCTCCGTTGTATTTCTTTCCGGCCCTGCCTCGCGTCGCTGAATCGACCTCGTGCTCGTATTTTGGCTCTTCGATCGATCTCAAACCGTCTCACATAAAGTCGAATTCGACGTTGGTAAGGTCTCTAGAATAAGGTTTCAGTATTAATTACTGTATCCGAAATAATAATCAAAATTTGTGCCTTTCTTCTATAAATTATTACGTGTTTGGTATGTAATCCAGTAGATTTGTACCCGGAGAACCTGCAGATCAAGTTTCGATCCTGTAGGATCAATGGTTCAGGAGTTATGGTTGCTTAAAGTTGAGGATTTTTCTCTCATTCGTCAAAAACACTGAAAATGCTCAATTTTAAGCAACCATAACTCCTGAACCATTGATCCTACAGGATCGAAACTTCGATCTTCAGCGCTTTGCGTTCTTAAACACTCTCTGAAACAGCGTTCATTATCGATTTTCAATTGTTTCAAGGGAATTTGTTGAAATTCTTACACATTTTCTGCCTGAAACATTTTCGTTAATAACTCCTGCACAAAGCCGCGTAGAACATTTCCGCAAAGGGAAAACTGATTCGAAATGACCTTGGGAATCGTCGTATTTAAAGAAATCTGAAATTTCCGCGGCACCTTGTACAGTCTCTAAGGTTCGAACAAGTAACCGACACACACAGATCGATGAAACCCAGATTCCCCATAACGTCCTTTGAAAGTTCGCGTAGTTCGCTAGCTGCGGAGAGCGTAGGCAACGTTGGCCGAGGTATTCAGCGTAAAACATGAATGCTTCGACCGCGCGACTCAGAGCATTTGCATAATTAGCGGAGATTTTGTCCGGGTCGTAATGAAGTTCGCGTTACAGTTCGTGAATCTGGGAGGGATGTTCTTCTCGTGCGCCCTACTGAATTATTTCGCCGCCGCGCGGAATGATACACCAAGGACCCCGGGTGGTCCTACATCGCTGCTAAAAACACCCTTTGAGTGATAACTTTATTTAGTTACAGAGCAGCAGCAGCCGCGTCGGAACTTCGCCCGTCCCCCGATGCACCCTGCACCTGTAGCTCATTAATTGCGACACCGACATTTATACCGCGGATGAAGTTGCAAAAATATTCGGCCACGGAAGAATGCTGGATATCCTCGAGGCCCCAGTAACCACGAGCTTGCGCTCTCTCCATTGTTTGTTAAATAAATTTCCGCGAACCATTCTCCCCGGAGGGCGGCGGAATTTCAAACTTTTATTTAGCACGGCCGCCGTAATTCAGTGTGTTTTGAATTTCGGAATTTAATGCCGCGTTCCGGAAACGAACGCGTTACAAACTGTCTGCTCGGGCGCAGGCATTTCGCGCGCGGGTTAATAAAAATCCTGGCTTGTGAAAATTAACGAGACCTTAATTCACAAACTTCGCCCCACTTTTTCTCCGAATTTTCTCGCCGTTCGTTAGAATTTATAGGAAATGTTTTGCGCAATCTGACGAACTTCAAGGAAGTGGAACAAAATTGAATCTTATTTAATAATTAATATATATTCATTTTATTCGACCAAGAAGCAATGAAAGTAAGGAGACCATTTATACGTTCTCTGTTACTTTAACAGGGTTTTATGGTGTTTCGAGAATTCCTCGCCCCCGAGAACGAATCCTATCTCTCAAGGAGAAGCTCTTCTGGTTCAACGACCGGACAATGCTTCGATTTCACGCTCCACGGAATCACGCCGGTGATTGTTTCTATTTGTTGTGGTTCCTGCTGTTTTTATGTATGAGCAAATATCGGAAGATGGTCGTGAGAGGTTCTAGGCGCGCCACCCCGGATAATGGAATTGCTGAATAGATTAAGTCCTCTTCGTTCGTGTTGGTTCACTTCCAACCACGACTGGACAGCATCGAAATGAACGACTCGTACCGGTTCTAAAATAATTGGAATATGATGTTCACACCGTGTATTACTTTTATCAAATAAATCTTCAACCCTGTCTGCTTTTATACTGTTTTATACTCGTCTGTAGGTAATACTACATATTCGTATTGCGTGGGAGAATTACCTTGGAATTTTCGCGAATTTTCAAACTGAATTATACGTTTTTCACTCCCGGCATCTTTGTTGCGTTGGGTATTAAATGAATCATTCGCGTTTCTTATTCGGAGTAGGTTACCTACATTTCTTTTTACGCCGAGATGGTTAGTTCAGGGCCATTAACTATTTCATAATGTCGATATTGTGTTTTGCCTCATGTAATAAAGGGTGAGGCACCTAAGACTTCAACCGAAAATATCTCCGTTGTTTTTAGTAATACAAGAAAAAATGTTTCCAGCAGAAAATGTGTAAGTATTTTACAGAGAGTGTTTAAGAACGCAAAGAGCTGAAGATCCAAGTTTCGATCCTGTAGGATCAATGGTTCAGGAGTTATGGTTGCTTAAAGTTGAGGATTTTTCTCTTATCCGTCAAAAACACTGAAAATGCTCAATTTTAAGCAGCCATAACTCCTGAACCATTGATCCTACACGATCGAAACTTCGATCTTCAGTTCTTTGCGTTCTTAAACACTCTCTGAAAAAGAAAGCTTGCAAGTATAAGTCTCGCGTTCGCCAATCAGCCCTTAAAACGTTGAATTTGCATGAGGATCCTCGTTTATCGATAATTCAAATAACAGTCGAGACAAGGTAGTCTTCTTATTGTTTTATAGCAAACCAAATGTTCTCGTAGTTGAACATCCTTGGATGGAAAGCAGTGGCAGTCCCTTAGGTACTGACCTTGAACACGTGTTTGCACGGTAAACCTTTTCTGTTTTCTCACACGGAAGGGATTCGCGAGCGGGCGCGCGGCCAGCCTCGGTGGGAAAAGATTCGCGAGGAGAGGAGACGCCGAGGATCACGGGGCTGGTTTTCCCCTCGATTTTATTTCGACCTCTTTAGAACTTTGTCGTTGATTTGCCCCGGGCCGGTATCCTCTTTTTGCCACCGTTTTTTTCTCTGTCTTTCCGTTTCTTCTGGTACTTTCGTTCCATTCGGTCGGGTTCCGCTGTGGTTCTATAGTCTGCGAACTACGTCGCGTCGATCGTCCATATATCGAGCTCTCTCTCTCGGTGTTCCACGAGGCCGATAGTGCACTCTGCTCTTGTGCACTTCTGACGAACAGTCACGGTTCGATTCTTCTCTTCTTGTTTCCTCTTCGTCGATGGCGGGACAGACCCCGGATACAGTGGAGAATTTTCCTGTCCCATTTGTCGGCGCTGCTACAAAGACCGTATTAGGAGAGGATTTCACGAGCCCCTTGATTCGCCGTCCGGGAAATGTCACCGGAGTGATTAATTTTCCGCGATTTCTGGGACTTCCGGACCGATATCGAGTTTGATTAACTACGGTCAACGGTGAGAATTCGTTTCTTTTTTGCGAACTGTCTTTCGTTTAATAATTCTTCCTCCCTTCTTTTAATTCCGTTATTTCAATCATCTGGTTTTCATTTGTTAAGAGTTTTGGTTCCACCTCTAGTTTCCCCTTCTGCCACGCTTCCATCGCGGTTTTTAGCCAATAACGATAATTTTAAAGATGTGTTTGGTCAACTGGTATAAATTATATATGCTCCGAAAATTTCATTGAAATTGGTTGAATGGTTCACGAGTTATAAACGATCAAAAGTGGTAATTTTTAGTGTACCATAAAGTGGCGAGTTTTACCATTTTTGATCGTTTATAACTCGTGAACCAATTAACAAATGTCAATGAAATTTCCGGAGCGTATATAATTTATACAAATTGACAATTTTCGTTATTGACCCAGCTAAAAAGTTGTAAAAATCAATTTTTACTATTTTTTTAGTTGGTACTATAACGAAAATTCAAAAGATGTGTTTTGTCAACTGGTATAAATTATATATGCTCCGAATATTTCATTGAAATTGCTTAATTGGTTTACGAGTTATAATCGATCAAAAGTGGTAAAAATTGCTACTTTATGTTACACTAAAAATTACCACTTTTGATCGTTTATAACGCGTGAACCAATTAACCAATTTGAATGAAATTTCCGGAGCGTATATAATTTATACAAGTTGACCAAACACGTCTTTGAAATTTTCGGTATTATCCCAGCTAAAAAATTTTTTAAAATATCTCGTTAACTATTAGATTTAGGAAGAATTCAATACTCCATTGAGTATATTTCCTTGTACGTCCTAAATCTAATAGTTAACGAGATATTTTAAAAGTTTTATAGCTGGGGGCCAATAACGAAAATTTCAAAGACGTGGAAACGTTCACGACATAAAAATTGTCTTCCCATTTAAATAAATTGAACATTGAACTTCTAAATACATTGCTTCTTCTTCTTCTTCTGCACATTGAAATTCTACAAAGGACTCGCTAGTTAAGAACATTCGTGTGAAGCTTGTGAAAATAGAATTGGAAAATTTACCGTTTCATTGCGCCTCCCCGCGCGAACGAACGTGCACGAACATTTCTCCGTATTTTCAAAACGTCTCTTTACAAAGTGCAAACGTGTATCCCAGTTCTACTGCCACTTCGTCGTCTCCGCTACTTTCAAACCTTCATGCTTGGCTCGTAAATGTTTCGAGAAGTTTTTCTTTACATTCCGAGAATGTGTTACAAGTTTCTGAATGTACAAGCTGGCTGCGCGGAAGCACTTCCGTTGTTTTGTAACACACGGAAAGAAAAACTTGCAACTAAATGTAGATATTCGAACGTTTCGAGGAACGTTTCTGTGTACCGTTTAGCTTATGGAAAAGTTAAAATATCGACGTCGATAGCAAATATACAGGGTGTTCGTTTCAACCCCTCGCCGTATATAAACGAATGGGACTCGTCGTGAAGATTTGATCAAAGAGTCTGACAAATATGAATGTTACGCGTTTCTTTTTCGGCGACATAAAATTTGATTCATTTGTAATGAATAGACTGCAGAAGTTTATGCAATTTGTATCTAGAACAAGGTTTCAGTATTAGTTACTTTGGCGGAAAAATAATGATAGGTTTATATCAGTTTTATTATTTTTTTAATAATAAATCTATAAATTATTATGTGTTTGGTATGCAATCCAGTAGATTTGTACCCTGAGAACCTGCAGATCGAAGTTTCGATCCTGTAGGATCAATGGTTCAGGAGTTATAGTTGCTTAAAGTTGAGCATTTTTCAGTTTCAGGCCGCTTACCTGTCAAAAACAGTGAAAAAGCTCAATTTTAAGCAACCACAACTCCTGAACCGTTGATCCTACAGGATCGAAACTTCATTTAGCGATTTTCAAGGTAATTGTGCAAATTCTTACACATGTTCGAATAGTATTCGGTCGCGATCGACGTCACAGGACAGAACCAAGAATCGGCTTGGATTGCGACTTTAACTGGACATTCTATTTAATCATTTTTTCGTACTATAGTCGCAGAAATAATTCACGTGCTCGAGTTAAAATTAACACCCTGTATCGTCGGACTCATTCGCGCGATCTACCGTGTATGCAGAACATTTTTAAATTTACTGCGTCTGTTCAACCAATTAATGTAGTTTATAGCCGGATTTATATTTGATTGTGTTATTTCAGCAAATGTACACGCTCGCTATGGGCGTTTCAGATTTGCGCATACTGATTCGGCAAATATAACGCTATCTATTTGTCTGCAAACAATGGAATTTTTAATCTCGCATTGGCAGTAACATTCCTCAATTTGATTTATGAAAAATATACATACGGAAACCGTGAACCAGTTAAAATAGACAACATAAACAAGATAACGAAAAACTGAATGGAATCAATCTTGTGGCACATTTTGTCAGCTTTAATTTAGAATAAAATGGTCTTAAAACGCCAGGACGCATAGTTTCCGAGATATCCGCTCTCAAAGTGTACTAATTGTGCTGAAGAGTTAGCTAGTCAAATAAGGGAAAAACTTGAACTTTGAGAGCGTATATCTCGGAAACTATGCGAGATAGCGAAAAACTGAATGGAATCAATCTTGTGGCATATTTCGTCAGCTTTAAATTTGTATAGAATGGTCTTAACGCTAGGACGCATAGTTTCTGAGATATCCGCGCTCAAAGTTCAAATTTTTGCCTTATTTGGCTAGCTAACTCTTCAGCACAATTAGTGCACTTTGAGCGCGGATATCTCGGAAACTATGCAAGATAGCGAAAAACTCAACTGAATCAATCTGGTGGCACAATTTGTCAGCTTTAATTTTGTATGGAATGGTCTTGTCGCCAGGACGCATAGTTTCCGAGATATCCGCACTCAAAGTTCAAATTTTTGCCTTATTTGGCTAGCTAACTCTTTAGCAGAATTAGTGCACTTTGAGCGCGGATATCTCGAGAACTATGCGTCCTAGGGAAAAACTGAATGAAATCAATCTTGTGGCATATTTCGTCAGCTTTAAATTTGTGTAGAATGGTATTACCGCTGGGACGCATAGTTTCCGAGATATAAGCGGAAACCCGAAAAAAGGGACCTCCTCACCTCCCAGGAGTGGAGACTTTTAGTATGTTCTTTATGTTCCTTCCATTTCCCTCTACAGCTTTTCGTTGACCGGACTACTTCAAAATGGAACTGTTAGCCTCGGTGGCCACCGTCGCGGTAGTGCCCCGTGATATCGGTCAAAGAAACGGACCCGTAGCGACGAGAATGAAATGATGAGGTTAAAACGACATCGGAAAGCCACACTCGCTAATTGAATCGCAGCTCTTTTCCCGTCGATGTTTAATCTCGGAACAGAGCGAGAGAGAGGGGGAGAGAGAGAAAATGAGGGAGAGAGAGAGAGAGAGAGATGCAGAGAGAGCTTCATCTCAGCGAGGGAGCTTCCTAATCCTTGCATTATCCAGCGTGTCTACGGTCTTGGCTGTGTCGTCCTTTCAGGCTCTTATCCCGGTACTGGTGGAACAGAGCGTTTCATAAATCCTGCCGGCAGAGATAAGTGCCCCCTGAACGTCTTGCGTCCGGGGTTTCGTCGTGCCGGTGTGCTCGACGAGCAGACGACCAGTCGTCGAGGAGGAGCCCGGTTGGTGTTTTGGGATGGTTAATTCGTGCGGTACGTACCGGGCGTTCTTAATCAGAAACTCCAATTTTCGGAGGCGCGAGCGCTGCGGGTTTGCGGATTCGCCGATAAGACGAAACTTGGGGACTGGACCCTGTTAGGCACACGAGACACACTGGCGCGCGTGTTCGCCTAATAGCGTGACGGCGACGAGGCGTTTCGCGCGCTAACTCGATTAAGCAAACAACAACTTTGATCGGAACCAATCAAATTTTCCGTACTCGCTCCCGGCGAATTGAATTCGCGGGGGCGGCGCTACTTGTCTGGCATTACCCCGGTTTTACGCGAGTTCTGAACGGGCGCACGCTGGTGTGTTTCGGTTTTCCAATTCGATTCGACCCGCTTGTTTCCGGCCGGTGTTCCGGTATCAGTTTCCGCCGCGCGCCCCATTTGCTCGGGTTGCGTCCAACTTTCCCCCGACGCAACTTCATTGACGTGTATATTGACTCTGCTGAAAGTTCGCCACGACGATGATGACGCCGCCGCCGGGGTCAACGGCTCTCGTGATCTGCCAAATTTCACGGACTCGACGCGCTCCCCGCGATCGTTGTTTAATTTCGAGCTACCATTTCCAAAACTCCGCCGCGGCCGCGCCGACGGTATAATTTCATTTCGACGCGACCGAATCAGCGGGCACGCGGTCCGCTGACAATCGCGGAACTTGTTAAATGTGTCCGGTAACCGGTGCACCACGGATTTCGTGCGTTCGCGGCGCCCGTAATTGCGCGCCCGCGTCAAACAGCAAAATATACAATTTTATCCGAAACTGGACTTCGGATTAAAAGAATCAATGTTCGTACGGTTTCAGTTTATTAATGCAATTTAATTTTATAAAATTAAAGCTGATTAAATGTGCCACAAGATTGATTCGATTTACTTTTTCGCTATCTCGCATAGTTTCCGAGATATCCGCGCTCAAAGTTCAAGTTTTTGCCGTATTTGAGTAGCTAACTCGTCAGCACAATTAGTGCACTTTGAGCGCGGATATCTCGGAAATTATGCGAGATAGCGAAAAACTGAATGGAGTCAATCTTGTGAAACAATTTGTCAGCTTTAATTTTGTGTAGAATGATCTTATCGCTAGGACGCATAGTTTCCGAAATATCCGCGCTCAAAGTTCACTAATTGTGTTGAAGAATTAGCTAGTCAAATAAGGCAAAAACTTGAACTTTGAGCGCGGATATCTCGGAAATTATGCGAGATAGCGAAAAACTGAATGGAATCGATCTTGTAGTACATTTAGTCAGCTTTAATTTTGCATGGAGTGGTCTTATCGCTAGGACGCATAGTTTCCGAGATATCCGCGCTCAAACTTCAGTAATTGTGCTGTAGAGTTAGCTAGTCAAATAAGGCAAAAACTTGAACTTTGAGCGCGGATATCTCGGAAATTATGCGAGATAGCGAAAAACTGAATGCAGTCAATCTTGTAGTAAATTTTGTCAGCTTTAAATTTGTATAGAATGGTCTTATCGCTAGGACGCATAGTTTCCGAATTATCCGCGCGCAAAGTTCACTAATTGTGCTGAAAAGTTAGCTAGTCAAATAAGGCAAAAACTTGAACTTTGAGCGCGGATATCTCGGAAGCTATGAGAGATAGCGAAAAACTGAATGGAGTCAATCTTGTAGTAAATTTTGTCAGCTTTAAATTTGTATAGAATGGTCTTATCGCTAGGACGCATAGTTTCCGAATTATCCGCGCGCAAAGTTCACTAATTGTGCTGAAAAGTTAGCTAGTCAAGTAAGGCAAAAACTTGAACTTTGAGCGCGGATATCTCGGAAATTATGCGAGATAGCGAAAAACTGAATGCAATCAATCTTGTAGTACATTTAGTCAGCTTTAATTTTGCATGGAGTGGTCT
This sequence comes from Lasioglossum baleicum, assembly GCF_051020765.1. Classification (NCBI taxonomy): domain Eukaryota; kingdom Metazoa; phylum Arthropoda; class Insecta; order Hymenoptera; family Halictidae; genus Lasioglossum; species Lasioglossum baleicum. The sequence goes on from NC_134945.1 coordinate 6,321,044, forward strand.
TATCGCTAGGATGCATAGTTTCCGAGATATCCGCGCTCAAACTTCAGTAATTGTGCTGTAGAGTTAGCTAGTCAAATAAGGCAAAAACTTGAACTTTGAGCGCGGATATCTCGGAAATTATGCGAGATAGCGAAAAACTGAATGCAGTCAATCTTGTAGTAAATTTTGTCAGCTTTAAATTTGTATAGAATGGTCTTATCGCTAGGACGCATAGTTTCCGAATTATCCGCGCGCAAAGTTCACTAATTGTGCTGAAAAGTTAGCTAGTCAAATAAGGCAAAAACTTGAACTTTGAGCGCGGATATCTCGGAAGCTATGAGAGATAGCGAAAAACTGAATGGAGTCAATCTTGTAGTAAATTTTGTCAGCTTTAAATTTGTATAGAATGGTCTTATCGCTAGGACGCATAGTTTCCGAATTATCCGCGCGCAAAGTTCACTAATTGTGCTGAAAAGTTAGCTAGTCAAATAAGGCAAAAACTTGAACTTTGAGCGCGGATATCTCGAAAATTATGCGAGATAGCGAAAAACTGAATGCAATCAATCTTGTAGTACATTTAGTCAGCTTTAATTTTGCATGGAGTGGTCTTATCGCTAGGATGCATAGTTTCCGAGATATCCGCGCTCAAACTTCAGTAATTGTGCTGTAGAGTTAGCTAGTCAAATAAGGCAAAAACTTGAACTTTGAGCGCGGATATCTCGGAAATTATGCGAGATAGCGAAAAACTGAATGCAGTCAATCTTGTAGTAAATTTTGTCAGCTTTAAATTTGTATAGAATGGTCTTATCGCTAGGACGCATAGTTTCCGAATTATCCGCGCGCAAAGTTCACTAATTGTGCTGAAAAGTTAGCTAGTCAAATAAGGCAAAAACTTGAACTTTGAGCGCGGATATCTCGGAAATTATGCGAGATAGCGAAAAACTGAATGCAGTCAATCTTGTAGTAAATTTTGTCAGCTTTAAATTTGTATAGAATGGTCTTATCGCTAGGACGCATAGTTTCCGAATTATCCGCGCGCAAAGTTCACTAATTGTGCTGAAAAGTTAGCTAGTCAAATAAGGCAAAAACTTGAACTTTGAGCGCGGATATCTCGGAAGCTATGAGAGATAGCGAAAAACTGAATGGAGTCAATCTTGTAGTAAATTTTGTCAGCTTTAAATTTGTATAGAATGGTCTTATCGCTAGGACGCATAGTTTCCGAATTATCCGCGCGCAAAGTTCACTAATTGTGCTGAAAAGTTAGCTAGTCAAATAAGGCAAATACTTGAACTTTGAGCGCGGATATCTCGGAAATTATGCGAGATAGCGAAAAACTGAATGCAATCAATCTTGTAGTACATTTAGTCAGCTTTAATTTTGCATGGAGTGGTCTTATCGCTAGGACGCATAGTTTCCGAGATATCCGCGCTCAAAGTTCAGTAATTGTGCTGTAGAGTTAGCTAGTCAAATAAGACGAAAAATACTTGAACTTTCAGCGCAGATAGGATTTTCACGGGATGGAAATGGATAGTCACTTTACAGGTGGCAGGCAATCGCGAGAGGAATCGCGTTTCAAGAAAGGACGCTGTTATTTTCGGACGTGATCGCGATGATAACTAGAGGTGATTATAGTCGATCTCGGAATAAAAGCCGCGACCGAGAAAAGGGAAACAGAACAGTCGGGGAGAATAAAAGGCCGAAATAAACGGATTTATCATATCGCGGTGGGGAAAGCACCGCGCCGCGTCGCACACACGTTAACGGGGATGGGTTTCAACAAAACAAACGCGTGTCAACCGGCCCACGGTGTTACGCTACGTGCCGTGTAACCTAATTAGTGCTTGACATGCGTGTAATGTTGGCTTTACCGTCATTGCCGTGAGTGCACTTCCACCTGGCTGCTATAAACGCGCGACAAAACATCGATGCGCCATTGTTGTGCACGTGCTTTTCCAAAAATAACAAAATTTCCATTCACTTTCGGAATAATCTGACAAGGATACCGGCTATGGTTACACTGCGGATCCTTATGCGAAATAAAAATGTTCAGCAATAATTGTGGCCAGCAGGCATTTGATCGGAATTGTGAAAAACAATAGTAAGAATTGATTTTTACAACTTTTTTAGCTGGGCCAATAACCAAAATTTCAAAGCTGTGTTTTGTCAACTGGTATAAATTATATACGGTCCGAAAATTTCGTTGAAATTGGTTAAATGGTTTACGAGTTATAAACGATCAAAAATGGTAAAACTTGCCACTTTATGGTACACTGAAAATTACCACTTTTTATCGGTTATAACTCGTAAACCGATTAACCGATTTCAATGAAATTTTCGAAGCGGATGTAATTTATATAAGTGGACAATTTTCGGTTTTGACCCAGCTAAAAAGTTGTACAAATAAATTTCTAAAAATATATTATATATAAATTTAATATTATCGTGGTTTCCTAAAAAGTGTTTTTAAAATATTTTTACTATGTTGTGCTCGATCTACAGAGAATTGTCATGAACGCATAAAATCCTCGGAGTCGAGTTATCAGTATACTTAGCGCGGCCTATAAGGGGGAGGGGGTGTCGTCCCACTCGCTCAGCCTGGTTTCCGAGTGAAATGCTACAGTCGGGAATCGGAACTTCCGGACTATAAGTCAGCCTGCCTCGAAGAAACTTTCGTAAGTGGGCAGTTCTCTTGAGAAATTACTGGCATCAGTCTGCCGTAATCACGGCGCCAGAAGGCTCGCCAGAAATGTAAACGCATATAGTAATTCACTGCTCGCGATGTCTTCTTTGTGGGACAATGGCTCTCGCTGTTGTTTCCTGATGTCCCCGCCCTCCCCTCCCCCATCCCGAGAGCGTGCTTTAATCTCCGTTGACCTAGTCCTCCTGTCTGCTATCCAATTCCCCTTTTTAATTGCTTCTTTATTTCGTAGGACGCGGCTTGATATAATGAGAAACAATTTTGCGGGTTACCCAAGTTTTAAATTGGCGCGAAATAAATGGCCACTCGCCATTTATACTCGCAGAAGTGTTCTAATTCCAGGCGGACTCTCTAGTCCCCTCGATTCGAAGTCTATGTTTACAGAAAATACTAGTCGAACCGTTAATTCATTATTTTTCGAATTAATGCAATTGTTTAGAGTTACTTAAATCATTTATTTCTACATTTCACGATATCTAACCTTACAGTGGTATGATGTTCAACTCGGCGAAAGCATTAATAATCCAATCAACGAATGCTCATAAGGGGGGTGTAGAAGGAAATGGAAGGAACACAATTTTTAACTTTGGGACTTTGTTTGGACTAGTTACGAGGTAATACACTAAAAGTCCCGACTTCTAGAAGGTTTTTCGGTTTTCCGCTTATATCTCGGAAACTATGCGTCCTAGCGATAAAACCATTCTATACAAAATTAAAGCTGACAAAATGTGCCACAAGATTGACTGCATTCAGTTTTTCGCTATCTCGCATAGTTTCCGAGATATCCGCGCTGAAAGTTCAAGTTTTTGCCTTATTTGACTAGCTAACTCTTCAGCACAATTAGTGAACTTTGAGCGCGGATATCTCGGAAACTATGCGTCCTAGCGATAAGACCATTCTGTACAAAATTAAAGCTGGCAAAATGTGCCACAAGATTGATTTAATTCAGTTTTTCGCTATGTCGCGTAGTTCCAGAGATATCCGCGCTCAAAGTTCACTAATTGTGCTGAAGAGTTAGCTGGTTAAATACGCCAATAACTTGAACTTTGAGCGCGAATATCTCGGAAACTATGCGAGATAGTGAAAAACTGAACCGAATCAATCTTGTGGCACAATTTGTCAGCTTTAATTTTGTATAGAATGGCCTTATCGCTAGGACGCATAGTTTCCGAAATATCCGCGCTCAAAGTTCACTAATTGTGCTGAAGAGTTTGCTAGTCAAATAAGGCAAAAACTTGAACTTTGAGCGCGGATATCTCGGAAACTATGCGAGATAGTGAAAAACTGAACCGAATCAATCTTGTGGCACAATTTGTCAGCTTTAATTTTGTATAGAATAGTCTTATCGCTGGGACGCATGGTTTCCGAGATATAAGCGGAAACCCGAAAAAGGGGACCTTCTCACCTCCTAGGAGTGGAGACTTTTAGTATGTTATTTATTTTCCTTCGATTTCCCACTACAACTTTTCGTTGACTGGGCTATAACCCTTTGCAGTGGGAGCTATTTTAACTCTTAGCACTCGAGTGAATTACATTATTCAAAATATTGTTTACATCATTAAGTAAGTCGGTAGCTAATCAATTACTAAATATTTAACTTTTGTATAAGATGTTATTTTTTTATATCCATAATGGAATTGTGTTATAGTTCAGAGAAAATTTACAGATATTTATCAATTAGCATGTTGTGTGACTAATCTGGATGAAAAAATGAAGATGGATGGTATTATTCTGGGTCGAAGGAAATGTTTAATTTTCAAGTTAAAAACAGCCGAGGGATAAATTTAATGAAAATCGGCGAGGTGTAAACTTTTAATTATCAACACGGAACAAATGACAAAAATATATAAATGTGTGTTAAATCGCTCTGAAGTTTCGTGCTAGATTTATCTTCGTTTAATGTCCGTAGCAAAATTCCAGAGCGGCATTAACACGCTTAATTTTGCCCATTTCTCGCGTAACACGTCGTAAATTAATAGCACACGTTTAATGCTATTTCATTCTAACCACTCAGTTAAGTTCTGTTCGTTTCATTTCACATAATGGAATTAAAACATCGTGTTCCGCCCATTCCGCGGAAACTTTCGCATCCGCGTTGGCTAACGGCGAGACTTACAGATTCGTCTTGTTGAATCTTTGCGGTTTCCCTGGGTTTCCTCTGTGTATCCATCGCGGCGCGAGTTCGTCAGGTGTGCTGTCAAGCGGAAAATCGCCCGAGGGGCCACCGCAGCGTTTCCGTTTTATGAATTAACCTGTGTAAAAGAACGGACCGGTGCGGTGTCGGCTGTGTCCTGAGGTTAAAGGATCTCTCGCAGGACCAACAAGAATGTTCGCGAGACGGCAAAGCACTCGCAACAGTGGAATTTATGTGGTTCTTCACGCCAGCGCGCAAAAATTTTGCTAAAACGCCGTGTAATTTAATGCGTAGCCTAACGTGTTGCTTAATGGAATCTCTTTGGTCAATCTTGACGTCTTGCCGTCGACGCAACGAACACTTTCGTCTGATGGAAGAAGTGAAAATATGTACACAGAAATCATGATATAACAGTAAAACCTTTTAAGGCTGCTCTTTACTTTATCGGACTCAAAATTTCTGTCTTTCTACTATAAATTATGATGTATTTGGTATGCAATCCAGTAGATTTCTACCCGGAGAACCTCCAGATCCAAGTTTCGATCCTGTAGAATCAATGGTTCAGGAGTTATGGTTGCTTGAAGTTGAGCATTTCTCAGTTTCAGGGCCCTTAACTGTCAAAAACACTGAAAAATGCTCAACTTTAAGCAACCATAACTCCTGAACCATTGATCCTACAGGATCGAAACTTGGATCTAGAGTTTCTCCGGGTAGAAATCTACTGGGATCACATGCCAAATACGTAATCGCAGTCACGTGGTTGGCAACCGAGCAACATTGACTTTTCCGGTTGTTATGAAAATCGATCGGATTGGAAGTGAACCGTTCAGGTGTTCTCGATCGTAACATCTTGCCCGCTTGTTGGATTTATATCTATCGTGACGAAATAGCCTGTATACCGGCTTTCAATTTCGCCGTTCACCCGAACACGCCTGCGATACGAAAACACGGTGCACACGTAATAGGAGTACAACGTACACCGGACTTCCGTCATATGTTACTGTCAACAGCATCGTTTATTTACGTGCATACCGAGCTGTCTGTACATGCACACACACACACACACATACCTCCGCCATGCGCACACTTTTCGGTTTTACTGGGTTAACGTCGACGAAAACCCAGATTTTCCCGTGTTTTCATCGGGGATACAGCCGAGGTGTAAACAAATCCTGGTAAACCGTCCTCGAAGTCAACCATCCTGTCCACCGGAGACCTCTATTACGGATTAACCCATTCCGACGCAACGATTCGTGAATTAGCCGGTTAGTTACATGCACTGCACTGTAATCTGCGACTAAATTACCGACGAAACCGTGCCTAATACGGTTTCATTCATAATCGTCTCCCCTTAAATCAGAATACGACGTTTGGTGCCTCCACTTTTTAGCTTGGCAACCGTGCAGTGGATCCGAAACGTATTTTTAAACAGTACATTTCCGATTTGCAAAAAATTCTACATATTTGCCTCGCGATTCAAATTTACGGTTCCAGTGATTACAACTTTCTTAGTGTAGTTCGTAATTTCTTTAAAAAACTATACACGGTGTCCAAAACCACCCGTAGGATCAATAGTTCAGGAGTTATGGTTGCTTAAAGTTGAGCATTTTTCTCGGTATCCGTCAAAAACACTGAATAAAGCTCAATTTTAAGCGACCATAACTCCTGAACCATGGATCCTACAGGATCGACACTACCGCAGATAGTAGATTTGTACACGGCGCGGATGCAGATCGAAGTTTCGATATTGTAGGATCAGTGGTTCAGCAGTTATGGTTGTTTAAAGTTGAGCATTTTTAACAGGTGAGGGCGCCGTCACAAAACTGGAAATATGCTCAACTTTAAGTGACCATAACTCCTGAACTATTGATCCTAGAGGTTCGAAACTTCATCTACAGGTCCTCCGGGTACAAATCTACTGGATTACATACGAAATACATCATAATTTATAGGAAAAAGGTACTTTTTTTGAGTTTACCCGAATGTTGTACCTGAATTCCAATAAACTGGAGTGGAATACAAATTTATTTTCTTTCTTATAATACGTAGTACGTTGAAAATAATATGACAGTATTCTTAATCTCTTCTAACGTGTTTACTATTTTAAATTACACTTACCCGTTTTTGTCATATTTTTCTCGTGTAGAGAGAAATTGAAACTGTCTCGTGTTTCTGCATAGCACGCGCAATATCCCCGGTACCTAATAGAAACGCGTTCTCAGATGGATGTAAGTTCAGTGGTAGGCGCGAGAGAGTAAACGAGGATCCTCGCGGAGATGTGGCCGCGTTGCGCGCCGCGAGAGGAAGATTAACGCGGAAACTCGCGTGAAGGATCGGCCTCGGAGAAACGAAAAATGAGCAGCGCGGCGCGGCGGGCCGGGGGCATGAAAAATTCAAGTATGATGCAAATCCGAGACACGCCTGACAGGGCTTTTTTTTCTGTTGGTCCTTTTGTACGCGGAAAGTGTCGGTCCTGTAAGAATAGAGAATTCCTTTAGCGACCTCTCTCTACGCGAGAGTTTAATACGTGCTTGGTATTTTGCATTTGAAAATGTGGCGGCACGTCGCGGCACTCCGACGAGAATACTGCCGCGCGGCTCGAAATTTATGCTCCTTGCTAAAATTGAAATTTCGTCGTCGCCGGATTTTCAAATAAGGTCACCGCTTTTCTTCGACTGTCGTACACTTGCCCGGTTTAATAACCCGACGCCGCACAGTGGGCTAAACCAAAGAATTCAGTGTTAAAATCAAAGAACTATCGATAGTAATCAGATGGGGCGATGATTTTTTTAAAGATTACAGCTAAAATTTCAAGCAGAATTCACGCGACGCTTTTGGAACGCCCTGCACATCGACAACAACAAAAGTAAACATTTATTTCGGTCCAAAATAAGTTAAATTCTTCGCACGACGCTTTTGGAACGCCCTGTACATCGACAACAACAAAGCAAACTTTTATTTCGGTCCAAAAGAAGTTAAATTCTTCGCACGACGCTTTTGGAACGCCCTGTACATCGACAACAACAAAGCAAACTTTTATTTCGGTCCAAAAGAAGTTAAATTATTCGCACGACGCTTTTGGAACGCCCTGTACATCGACGACAACAAAGCAAACTTTTATTCCGTTTCAAAAGAAGTTAAATGATTAGCACGACGCTTTGGAACGCCCTGTATGTCGACAACAACAAAGTAAACATTTATTTCAGTCCAAAAAAAATAAAATGATTCACACGACGCATTTGAAACGCCCTGTACATCGACAACAACAAAGCAAACTTTTATTTCGGTCCAAAAGAAGTTAAATTCTTCGCACGACGCTTTTGGAACGCCCTGTACATCGACGACAACAAAGCAAACTTTTATTCCGTTTCAAAAGAAGTTAAATGATTAGCACGACGCTTTGGAACGCCCTGCATGTCGACAACAACAAAGTAAACATTTATTTCAGTCCAAAAAAAATAAAATGATTCACACGACGCATTTGAAACGCCCTGTACATCGACAACAACAAAGCAAACTTTTATTTCGGTCCAAAAGAAGTTAAATTCTTCGCACGACGCTTTTGGAACGCCCTGTACATCGACGACAACAAAGCAAACTTTTATTCCGTTTCAAAAGAAGTTAAATGATTAGCACGACGCTTTGGAACGCCCTGTATGTCGACAACAACAAAGTAAACACTTATTTCAGTCCAAAAAAAATAAAATGATTCACACGACGCATTTGAAACGCCCTGTACATCGACAACAACAAAGTAAACTTTTATTTCGGTCCAAAAGAAGTTAAATTCTTCGCACGACGCTTTTGGAACGCCCTGTACATCGACGACAACAAAGCAAACTTTTATTCCGTTTCAAAAGAAGTTAAATGATTAGCACGACGCTTTGAAACGCCCTGTACATCGACAACAACAAAGCAAACATTTATTTCGGTCCAAAAGAAATTAAATGATTTACAATGACGCTTCTGGAACACCCTGTATATCGACAACAAAGTAAACTCTACTTTTGTCAGCAGGAGAACGAAATGCTCCTCTTAAAATGTGAAGACGTAGGACCACAGCTCAAGGATGAGTGGTAGTTGCAGGATGAGAACGTCGGAAAGACTAATGGTGGATTTCTTTTCGCTGCTTACCCTTTTTCTCGTTTCCCGGGCCGCCACCACCGCACCGTTTCCGCGCCTTTTCCCACGAATAATTCCTTATCCACCTGCATGCCGGGGGTTAAACTTTTTGAATCTACGACGCCGCCATTGGCCCCGGCTATTTTCTTCGGGGAGACCGCGATTGATATTTCCCAACACCGATATTTTCCGGGGAAAGTCCGGAAGTTTAATTGCGGCTCGAGGAGAGCACGAGGATGAACCTAAGTTTCCCGTCCGTCATATAATCGAACGGTTTAGACTTTAGAGGACGCCGGGGCAAACTGGTCCCGCGATATTTACAGTTAGGAACATAACTGATCACTAAACTGTGGATCTTTATGAAAAATAAAAATTATTTTGATTATTTTTTAGATTGCAAGAAATAGGAACCACTTCGATTGTTATTTCTTCCCTTAAATTTTATCTTCCCAACTTTTTAGCTGGGTCAATAACGAAAATTGTCCACTTGTATAAATTACATCCGCTCCGAAAATTTCATTGAAATTGGTTAACTGGTTCACGAGTTACAAACGATCAAAAGTGGTAAAACTGGCCACTTTATGGTGCACTAGAAATTACCACTTTTGATCGATTATACCTCGTGAACCAATTAACCAATTTCAATGAAATTTTCGGAGCGCATATAATTTATACCAGTTGACAAAACACATCTTTTCAATTTTTGTAAAAATGCATTTTTTCAATTTTGCTCAATTTTGCTGTAAATGCATAATGATCTGCAAGTCTAATAATGAATAATGAATGAATTTGACTTGCAAATGGGCGAATTCGGAGTACAAAGAAATGGATGAAACAATTATCTCGAATATTTTGTTTGCAAGTGCATAAGATAATGATGATGATAATGAATAGACTTTACATTTATGCAAAATAAAAATTGTCTGCGTCGATTGTAAAAAATAGAAACTAAATTGAATGTTACTTCTTCCCTCCAATCTTTAATTTTTTAAAATTTTCTAACAATGTTGTGTTGCATCTTCTTTTATTTTGCTATAAATGCATAAAGATCCGGAGTCTATTTACAACTAATAATCGGAACTTTTATCCCTGGTCTCCCGTGCATTATTTGTTCGAGCAATGTTTCAATTGTTTCGCTCTCCGTGGAGATCCGGCATTTCCAGACACGGGAGCAGAATTTGCTAGAGAATAGGACAATCAGTTGCACGATTCAGTCCGAGGAAAAGATTTAAAATTCTCTGCGGAGGTCGCGGTCGTATCAATTTCGTCCTATACCCTATAATGCGAGCCCTAAATTGCGCTGGATATCATAATAATCTGCAATTTCGGGAGGTATCCCCGTAGTCTAGAGGGAAATTCAACTTTACATGCAAATTTCCAGCCGCGTGTAGCTCGTCGTCGTCGCCGCCGCTCGATCTTTCACCTATGAAAATAGATCCACGCTCTGTGTCTCGCTGTCGAGGGTAATACGATTTCTCTATAACGCGATCAAAGTTTTCAACATGTTCAGTCCCGTAAGAACTAAACTTTCTAACGGGCTTCAAATACACCCCGAGCCATCTCGAAGTTTTGGATATACAGTTACGACCATAACTGATCACTAGACTATGCATCTCTGATAAAAATGGCTACACACAATTTAAATAAATTATTGTGTGGCAATAAAATTGAAAAATAAATCGGAGTGCAAAGGGCTAATGGGTAAAATTCATTTGCAAACGGGTGAAATTAATATTCAAAAGGGTCAAATTAATTTGCAAAAGGATGAAATTTATTTGCGAAGGTTGCATTTGACTTGCAAAAGGGTGAAATTAATTTTCAAACGGGTAAAATTAATTTAAAAAGGGTGAAATTAATTTGCGAAAGGGTAAAATTCTGTTTCATTGATTAAACTATTTGTGAAAATTTTAATCGAGCAGTTGTACATCTACCGGTAGAGGAAGCGGAGATTTTCAGAGATACTAATTAAGATTCTTGCAGGAAATATTTTCCGATTAATTTTCCCATTCGAAAGGACACACGCGGAGCCTTTCCTACTGCAGCACTGTTTTATTTATGAAACTATTTGCGCGGAACTTCCACTCCGGTAATTCTGCTTGCTGGTTTATGAAGCGGACATTTTGAAGTGGCAACTAAAATCCGCAAGAGACATTTTCTAATTAATATTTCTGATTCTCGCAGCCTCCGATTTGTCAGTTATTACGGACTTCAAAAAGAAATTGGAGCTTCCGAGTCCGCTGTGAACGGAAAATATTTTCCGGCAGCGGATGTTCATTTTCCTCTTCTTACCAACTATGATGTTTAATGGTCTGAGGAAGCTTCGATCTTTTTCTCGCCGTAGCATGCTCTCTGAAATAAGAGTGAGTATTGATCTACATCGGCTTTTGAGGCAACTCCCTCGCAACGTGTGCCCCCGGGCCTGAAAGAAAAGGTACACACTGCGGACACGGAACTCATTTACCGGTTCATTCATTCGAAGAATCAAGAATGAAAGGTGGTTGCTCACTGTGGAGCGGGCTCGACGTGCCAGATCGAGTTCTTGGATAAAGAGTTCCGATCAGTTATCAACGACGACCGCCCATTTTCCCATTTATGGCTGCGCTCGTTGTATGACAGACCGTTGCCCCATTGCCTTTCGCGAACCAAACCCGATATGCTTCGACAACGCATTTTACTGTCCACGGTTGCTCCTTCGATTATTCTGCAACAGAAAATTCAACGCGACGTTTATGTAGAATTTGGCAAGTCGAGATCGACAGCAATAAATTCACGGGTGCCTTAACCATTAATAATCTATATACACTCTGAAAATTTCATTGAAATTAGTTCGGTTTAATTTCAACTTCAATTTCAACTCTTCCATTTAAACTTCAATTATTCAATTTCATTTCATTAATTACAACTTCAATTCGTTCATTTCAACTCTTCAATTTGAATTTCAACATCAATTTTTCCATTTCAACATCATTTTCAATTTCAATTTTCCCATTTCACCTTTAATTTCAACTTCAATTTCTACTCTTCCATTTCAATTTCAATTTTTCAATTTTAATTCGTTAATTTCAACTTTTCGATTTCAATTTCAACATCAATTTTTCCATTTCAACTTCAATTTCAATTTCAATTTTTCCATTTCAACTTTAATTTCAACTTCAATTTCTACTCTTCCATTTCAATTACAATTTTTCAATTTTAATTCGTTAATTTCAACTTTTCGATTTCAATTTCAACATCAATTTTTCCATTTCAACTTCATTTTCAATTTCAATTTTTCCATTTCAACTTTAATTTCAACTTCAATTTCTACTCTTCCATTTCAATTTCAATTTTTCAATTTTAATTCGTTAATTTCAACTCTCCGATTTCAATTTCAACATCAATTTTTCCATTTCAACTTCAATTTCAATATCAACTGTTCAACTTCATTTTCAATTTCAATTTTTCCATTTCAACTTTAAGTTCAACTTCAATTTCTACCCTTCCATTTCAACTTCAATTTCAACCCTTCCATTTCAACTTCAATTTCTACTCTTCCATTTCAACTTCAATTTTTCAATTTCAACTTCAATTCGTTAATTTCAATACTTCAATTTCAACTTCAATTTTCCAATTTCCACTTCAATTTTTGAGTTTCAACATCAATTTCTCAATTTCAACATCAGTTTTTCGAATCCCACATCACTTTCAACATCAATTTCTCAATTTCAACTTCAAGTTTTCAATTTCCACTTCAAGTTTTCAATTTCCACTTCAATTTCTCAATTTCAACATCAATTTCTTAATTTCAACATCAATTTTTCAATTTCAACTTGAAGTTTTCAATTACCACTTCAATTTTTGAGTTTCAACATCAATTTCTCAATTTCAACTTCAATTCCAACATCAACTTTTCAGTTTCCACTTCAAGTTTTCAATTTCCACTTCAATTTTTGAGTTTCAACATCGATTTCTCAATTTCAACATCAGTTTTTCAAATCTCACATCACTTTCAACATCAATTTCTCAATTTCAACATCAATTTTTCAAATCCCACTTCACTTTCAACTTCAATTTCAATAAGCGCAACTAGAAAAGTCGCAAGTTTCGTATTGAATTAATATTCAGCGACCACATTTTTGGAACCAGGGACAAAGTAGAAAAAAAATTCCACTCTCGTACGTTCCACGAAGTAAATATGTTCTGGAGTCCAGATTCAAACTGAAAACTTCAAGAGCTTTTTGTACGGCACTGAGCAAGTTTTGCACCCGCGCACGAGGTATGACATCTTTTTCTTTCTTCCTGTTTTCTCTGGTAAGAATACGAACTAGGTCGTTCGAAGCGCCGACTTATGTTCAATCACGTAACGTATTGCTGGCATATGAACCGCGCGTTATTGTGACGTATTTCTACCGATGGTGTATATCGGATTGTCATACGTTTTGCGGTTGTTCAAACTGCCCTGGGAAGACGAAGAAAGCAAGAGAAGTTTATATGTTCATCATTATGTAAAACGTATAGTTCACACGTTCTTAGTTTATTAAAGAAGTAAACGATACTAATAATCTTTATGCAAAATAAAAATTGTCTTGTATAGTTTAGTATTTTACGTCTAACAAATAAGTTGAAAATATGCATCTGGTCGGAATTGTGATAAGCAATACTAAAAATTGATTTTTACAACTTTCTTAGCTGGGTCAATGATGAAAATCGTCAACTTGTGTAAATTATATCCGCTCCGAAAATTTCATTGAAATTGGTTAATTGGTTTACGAGTTATAAGCGATCAAAAATGGTAAAACTCGCCACTTTATGATGCAGTGAAAATTACCACTTTCGATCGATTATAACTCGTGAACCAATTAACCAATTTCAATGAAATTTTCAGAGCGTATATAATTTATATAGGCCCAGCTAAAAAAGTTGTAAAAATCAATTTTTACTACCGTTTTTCACAATTCCGTCGAACTGCATTTTTTCAACATAATTTTTACAGATCATTTACTAAACTAATTCTTGTAGCCTCACAGAGAAATCGAAGTCGTTTGGTCCATTCATAAAAAAGTTGTTCTGATTTAAAGTGTGTGGAATCAGTTATATTTGAACTAATGATTATTTAATATTTCTGTTGTACAATATAAATATATCTACAAAATATATATTTAAATTTGAACTAATGATTGTTTAATTATTATGTTGCAGGTGAGTGTTCCTTGTATTTACAACTTTCCAAAATCCAACGTCAACTACGAACAGAAAACCTGGAATCGTATTGTAAGTAAATTTCTTAACAGTTATAAATATTTATATTCTATATAAATTTATTTTAAACCTCGCTCTATCACTTAAGATTTGTCAGGTAATTTGCTTGAATAAAACTGGCACGTTCTTCCACACGTGAGCGATTGCAAATATATTCGATTTTTATCCCGATACAAAATGGCCAACATATAGACCCGACTATAATTCCTGGCAGAGACTCATATTTCTTACATATAGCGTTCGTAAGTAGATACGGGGACACAGCGTGCAGAGAATAGAAAATGTTCAGCTGCGTACACGGGGCACAACTTATGCGAAAGGCAAATTCTAGGAACTGGAACACGCGAATTTTATTTTGCACAGAGAGTACACCCCGATAGATGCATAGTTTTTGCATAACTTGTACAAACTCTGGATAAATGAAAAATGGAATAACTTAGGAAGAGCGTTTCAGATTTCGTCGTGCAGCCTGTTGGAAACGTGTTTGATATTTTCCTAGACGTAATTTTAATACTGTAGAAATATTAATTAAATTGATTTCATGTTCTAATTACTTCCGTACAATGCTCAAGGTTTATCAGTGCCCCTGATAGACTTACAGAATAAATAGAACGTAACAATTTTAAGGTTAGAGCTTAGTTCTTCGCGCGAAAAAACGTCGAAAAATCGGTTTTTATTTTTTTTAATAACGGCGCACCAAACGAAAAAATCTGAAAAAATTCATGGACAATACCTATAATAATATACCGCTACTGTAAAAATATAAATGTTGTCACTCTAGAATTTCCACGTGAAATCTGCATTTTTTCGATTTTTTTGAGGTTTCTGATTTTTTTCATTCAGGATTTTCACTTTAAAAGTCTGAAAAAATTCATGGACAATACCTATAACAATATATCGCTACTGTAAAAATATAAATGTTGTCACTCTAGAATTTCCACGTGAAATCTGCATTTTTTCGATTTTTTTGAGGTTTCTGATTTTTTACAAGCAGGATTTTCACTTTAAAAATCTGAAAAAATTCATGGACAATACCTATAACAATATATCGCTACTGTAAAAATATAAATGTTGTCACTCTAGAACTTCCACGTGAAATCTGCATTTTTCCGATTTTTTTGGGGTTTATGATTTTTTACAAGCAGGATTTTCATTTTAAAAATCTGTAACCACTTGCAAAGTATGTATTTAGGTTCTTGACATGTGTCAGATTTTTCTCAGAATTTCTAAACGTCATTAACTAGGGAAAATAGGCCAAAAACTGATTTTTCGATTTTACCCCATAACTAAAGGTAATGGGTACTACCGACGTAGTTCCCTTCGGTAACTTCCGAACGAAACAAGGAGAGCTCGGTCGAAGAATTTAAGCATGGTCGACGAAACGTGAATACCGTGCACGCGGTAAATCGGTCGCAGTTTCTTCCTCTCGGATCAATTGAAAAACTTTTCATCATATTCGAAGAAATATCCTGAATCCGTCTTCCCCAAGTTTCAACCGAGGAGATCTGTTTTCCCGTGGGGATCATCCGGCACGAGTAGTTTAACCTGCGACGGCACTAGTGTGGCGAAATAACGAAACTTGTGACAAACTGGATCAAGTTTAATTGAAACGATTCTCGATTCCGCTGAATTTTCGTCTTTACGCGCGTTTCCTTCTATTTTATTTTATAGAAATTCCAAGTTGTTCGGGAGGGGGGGGGGGCGCGATATTTGAACTTGTTTCGTTTTTCGATACTTGAAATATTTCTGTTAATTTTCATCTCGACTAAATAAACGTTCAAACGAAATGTTCAATCGAACAAAAAGTTTTCAGTAATTATTATTGCGAACAGGTCTGCGTCCCCCGATTTTGATGAAATTTTAATATGTTATACAGCAACACATTTTGAACAACTTTTTCCTTTTCCAATATAGGGGGGTCGCTTTTAGTTTTCGAGATATTTGCAGAAAACTATCGCTAATACTGTATTGAATTTTTCGTATTCTTGCACGCTCCGTGGTAACGTACTTACAAGCAAAATGTAAACAAACCCCGCGCCGGTACAGGCTTACGTTGCCGCGGAGCGTGCAAGAATACGAAAAATTCAATACAGTATTAGCGATAGTTTCTCGCAAATATCTCGAAAACTAAAAGCGACCCCCGTATATTGGAAAAGGAAAAAGTTGTTCAAAATATGTTGCTGTATAACATATTAAAATTTCATCAAAATCGGGGGACGCAGACCTGTTCGCAATAATTACAAAGTTTTCAAATGACCACCCTGTATAGTAGCATATACTGGACTATTTTAGAATATAGTAGTATCCATACTACGATTTTGAATTTTCTAGTTGTGGTTTCACGAATTATTTCAATTCCGTGCGAATTTTTGAAAGGAACATTCTGCACTGGACGCGTCAAGGGTGCAATCTGTGACCCCATTAAAAATTGGAACCCACGAAAAGATCCTGAAAGTATGCGGGGAAGTTGAGCGAAGTTTCAGGATCGATGGGGATAATCAGAACTCGAACGGAAAAAAAAGAGATTACGAGGAGTGGACAACGAATAGATCACGTCAGGGAGGGGTGAAAAATGGCGAACGGCAGAGTGATTAGGAAAGTGCTTAGAGCGTACGAGCCACGGGCATCGTGACGCACCCCTAGGTGTCCTACTTTGCTATAGATCGCGTAGCACGACCGAAAAAAAACAAATAAAAAAAAAAACAGCGAACAGCTCGTGTTTTGTGCAAACCAGCCGGAAATAATTTAATTCGGGTGTGTCACGAATTGGCGAACGTCGAAAAAGCCGTCGGTAAAGTTAACTGCAACTAGAAATATTCGTAATCGAATGCATGTATCGCGCCGTCCGAAATGCACGAAAGCTCACTTCGTTGTTGCAATAATGTTCTCCCGGTTGTTACGGAATTCTCCGACGCTCCGATATTTAATAATGGAAAACGCGAAATTGAAATGGAGGCGATGCGATACGGGGCACAGCCCGGGTGTTTTCAACCCGTATATAGAAAGTTTAGCCAGATACAGAAACGGAGAGAGGGCGGGAAAATTGGTCGCGCGTAAACTCGGGACCTAACTTGACACGGCTCAGCCCGGTGAGACATATAAGTTGTGGTTCGAGTGCAGCTTTCCTTCTCGCCGGATTCCAAGCTCATCGTTCGACCCCCTAGGAAATTGCAAGTGGTCCTTTTCGAACGCGTCGACGAAGAGTATCAGTGCTACCGTCCGCGTATCAAATCGGATTCATGTAAACCCGCCCCGCAAAACCTCTGTCCTATTTCCGGATTTGTTATGATTAGACTGCGATTGGAATCTAGTAGAATATACTAGAATGTACTGGGATATACATTAATATACAAGAATGCATGTAGTATGATATACCTCAATGTTCGGGAATGTACTAGACTATGCTAGAATGTACCAGAATCCACCAGAATATACAAGAATGTAGCAGAATGTACCAGAATATACAAGAATGTACCAGAATATACAAGAATGTACCAGACTATACAAGAATGTACCAGACTATACAAGAATGTACCAGAATATACAAGAGTGTACTAGAATATACAAGAATATACCAGAATACATATAGAATGTACCAGGATATACATTAATATACAAGAATACATGTATTATGATATACCAGAATGTATTACACTATAGTAAAATATACTATAATAGAATATATCAGAATCCACCAGAATATACAAGAATGTAGCAGAATATACAAGAATGTACCAGACTATACAAGAATGTACCATACTATACAAGAATGTACCAGAATATACAAGAGTGTACTAGAATATACAAGAATATACCAGAATACATATAGAATGTACCAGGATATACATTAATATACAAGAATACATGTATTATGATATACCAGAATGTATTACACTATAGTAAAATATACTATAATAGAATATATCAGAATCCACCAGAATATACAAGAATGTAGCAGAATATACAAGAATGTACCAGAATATACCAGAATATACCAGAATACATATAGAATGTACCAGGTTATACATTAATATACAATAATACATGTACTATGATATACCAGAATGTATTACACTATAGTAAAATATACTAGAATATACAAGAATGTACCAGAATATACAAGAGTGTACCAGAATATACCAGAATACATATAGAATGTACCAAGATATACATTAATATACAAGAATACATGTACTATGATATACCAGAATGTATTACACTATAGTAAAATATACTAGATTATATCAGAATCCACCAGAATATACAAGAGTGTACCAGAATATACCAGAATACATATAGAATGTACCAGGTTATACATTAATATACAAGAATACATGTACTATGATATACCAGAATGTATTACACTATAGTAAAATATACTAGAATATACAAGAATGTACCAGAATATTCTAGTATACTGTAATATATTCAAGTATATTCTATTACACTATATTCAAGTATATTGTACTATATTCTAATACATCCTACTACTATATTCTAATATATTGCAGTATATTCTACTACATTTTTTTTTGTAGTACATTCCAGTATATTTTGTAATATATTCCAGTATATTGCATTATGTTCCAGAATATTCTACTATATTCAAGTATATTGTAGTATATTCTACTGCATTCACTAATATATTCCTGTATATTCTAATATATTTCAGTATATTCTACTGTATTGTTCCACAACATTCAAGTATGTATATTGTAATATATTCTACAATTTATCTGGCAATTTTTAGTTTCAAATACTACCGTTCACCTTCATGCAGAATTGCTCAATAATTTTCTAACGGATAAGGAAAATTGTACGACGTTCGATATAAAAACATTCTCCTAACAACTCGAAAGGTATTCATACAACGTTTCCGCATTTTTCCGTTGGTGGCAGACCGCGAGAATCGAGAAGGGAGAAAGAGATCTAGGGGCGGGATCGAGCGGTTTCTAACTGGGTCTGCCGTACAGTCGATGAATATTCATATCCGTTTAATGCAACCACCATCTTTCAGGCCGACAACCCCACGCGCATCAGCGAAGTGCTCGCGAGAGCACGCGAGCTCTCGGGACGGCATGCGTCGCGACGCGCGACGATTCCTTCCACTCCGTCGCTGGTTTTCCACGAGGTATCCGGAACGTCATTTTCGCGATTCGAGGACAGGAAACCATTTACGATCGAGCGTCGCCACCCCTTGCCTTCTCGTTACCTTGCCGGCGCGTTGCGTTCAAAGCACTTTGTAATGAACGTAAAACGAGACTGATCGCGCGCCGTACGGCAAACGCCGCTCTCGTCGTGCTCGACGTTGAAAGGCACCGTAAATTGAGGAGGCCGATTTATAGCGAGAAAATGTCATTAAACAAACGAAAATTAACCGTCACGGTTTACTGAAACGCACCTGGGCTCTGCGACGATAAAACGTAAAATAGGGGAAGATTGATATTATACAATGTGAGGTGTTCGATACACTCTTGTACGTTTCACAGAACAAACAAAGGAGAAGCGTATAGCGTAAAGTGTGGACATTGTTTCAAGTTTACTTATTGACCTGAAATTATTTTATTAACCCTTTGCTATTTTCACTGGAAAAATTAAACATTTCTTCCGAACTAGAATACAGTATTTTATGGATAATTGTCCCGAACACGGGTCTGCTCAAGGACAATTATCCGCCGGGGATACTATTCTTCGAGTTTTGCCGAACGTAGAAAAGGACAGTGGAGATTGAGAGGCCTCGTTCGCCGAGAAGTGTAAACAAAACCACTACAATCTACTATATTCCAGTATATTCTACTAGTATCTACTATATTCTAATATATTTTACTAGATTCTACTATATTCTACTATATTCTAATATATCGTAATTATATTCTGGTATATTCCAATATATTCTAATATATTCCAGTATATTCTACTATAGATTCTAATATATTCTAATATATTCCAGTATATTTTAATATATTCCAGTATATTCTAGTAGACTCTACTATATTCTACAATATTCTAATATATCGTAATTATATTCTAGTATATTCTAATATATTCTCCAGTATATATTCTACTACATTCTATAATATTCTACTATATTCTAATATATTCCAATATATTCTATAATAATATATTCCAGTATATTCTACTATAGATTCTATTATATTCTAATATATTCCAATATATTCCAATATATTCCAGTATATTCTACTATAGATTCTACTATATTCTAATATATTCTACTAGATTCTAATATATTCCAGTATATTCTACTATAGATTCTACTATATTCTAATATATTCCAATATATTCCAATATATTCCAGTATATTCTACTATAGATTCTACTATATTCTAATATATTCTACTAGATTCTACTATATTCTACTATATTCTACTATATTCTAATATATTCTACTATATTCTACTATATTCCAGTGTATTCTAATATATTCTAATATATTCCAGTATATATTCTCTACATTGTAATATATTCCAGTATATTCTAATATATTCCAGTACATATTCTCTACATTGTAATATATTCCAGTATATTCTAATATATTCCTGTATATTTTAATATATTCCAGTATATTCTACTACATTGTAATGTAATACATTCCAGTATTTTATAATATATTCCAGGGAAAATAAAAAAATTAATCCAGTTTACCAAGAATTGTAATTAGGACGAATACTTAACAGTAGACATTTAGAGATTGTACTTTTCACCAAGAAAATTGTTCCTCTTCTTCGAGGTGCCCTGATCACACCACTTAATATTTCTTTCTTTTTACACAGGAAAGCATTCTCTTATGTGTTAAAGATAAAAAAAGGTTGGAAAACTATAATTGAACAGTTCATTTCCCAATAGAAAATAACAATGAAAAGTTAGTAAAAATTATTGTTTAACAAATGCAAAAGAATATTTAATTATCTCTAGGTAAGAATTACTATTTTTTAAAATATTTTTCGTGAAAAATTTCATTGCGATATCTTTAATAGTTCAAAAGTTGTAACAAACTGACACCGACTTCTTCGATCCGGGCCACTGTGCGTCACGGAGTTCCCATTTGGGTAAATAGTGGCGCGAAATAAATCTTCGCAGGAGCACAATTTTTTACTGTTGCGATCGTAGAACGAGATCTTGCCTGAACTCTTTCGATCTCTCGATCTCTTGATTTCTGTTCCGCGGGTCGGAAGTATCTCTTCGGTAATACGGCAAGCTTAATGGATCCATAAATCGTTCTGGATTAGCCCGAGAGTGCCAGAATTTAAATATCTGCGTTTCTCGTCCAGCTTCGCCGAGCCGCCCGCCGCCGGCAACAGACACGGCCGCTCGCACACATGCATAATCGCGCGTAACATCCCTTGTGGACATACAAACGACGAGCACTCATTGTTTGAGCTGTTTCTGTATGCGTTCTCACGCTTTGCCTGCCGGCAATCGATGGATCCTTGCCAAGCGTTTGGCCTGCGAGGACGATTCCAATGGCACGACCCGCTTCGTTCTCCTTAAAATGGCAAATCGTTACCTTAGATTTCGGGAAATCCGCGCGGCATGACCGTTTCAGCATTCCACATCGGAATTGCTTCGATCGAGTGTCACCTAGATTGTTAACTCGACAAAATGTCGTCAAAATTAATCTTTTCTATTTTCTTTTCAACATATTTATTAGACGAGTTATTTTGGGTTATAACAGCCAAAATAATAGGTTTAAGTAAAAAATGTATAGAAACTTTTTTGTAGAGCTTTTTACGAGCTTCATTTTTTGTTTGACACTTTTTTCTGTGAAATCAATATTTTCGAAAATATTTAGTAAGAACTGTCAAAACTTTGGAAAGGTCTGGGTTAATTTGACCCCATCGAGATATTTTTGGTCATAACAGCCAAAATAATAGGTTTACGTGAAAAGTGTATACAACCTTTTTTGTTGAGCCGTTTATGAGTTTCGTTTTTTCTCTAAATTCAATATTTTCGAAAATATTTAGTAAGAGAACTGTCAAAACTATGAAAATATTATGATGAAAATGATCTCCCCGTCTCGGAATGCTAATTTAATTTTCGAAAATACTTCGGAGCAACTCGGCGTCCTCTATCTCCATGGTAAAATAATTACAGAGGCATCTTCTCTCGCTCTCTCTCTCTTTTTCACGTTTTTTACGATCATTCGCGTAGTTTAACTCGAGACCGTTTCAAACAGTGAAACGTTCATTCGCCGTGCATTTCGTTCGCGCTGGTAGCCCGATGACTGTCGAAAGCCTTGAGCAAACATTCGGAGGGAATAATACCGAAAACAAAATGAAGGGCGACGTGGGGAAAAAAAATTAACTGTCCGACGATTCCGTGGGGAGGTTATTTTTTGTCCGATTTTTGCCGCGCGCGCCTCATACTCGGGTCCCCGAGAAAAAATGAAACACTGTCCGTAAAAATGGAGCAAAAGAGATTCGATGGAGAATGTCTTCTAATTCGACGCGCAACCGCAACACGCGGTTTCCCATTGGTATCCGGGTCGGGCAGGGTCGGCAGAGAGGCCCGGGACAAAATTGTTCCGCGTCTATTTCGTTGCGCGTTCGCACCGCGTTCTATAGATTCGCATTCCCCGCGCGTAAAAAGTCAAAAGACCCTTGCTATTGCTTTCCGCTTGGCCGGGTGATGCATTCGTATCCCGAGTCAAAGCGACAGTTTAATCTTCGCGATGGAAAAGATTGACTCGACGCTCACTTTCGGACATTGAATGGGCTGAACAATATTCTATGATGTTGGCAGACACGGTGCTCTCTAATACAGTCAACCCTCTCGTAACGCGATATTCGGAAAATGTGGTTCCGATGCTACGCGGCGCAAACATTCCACCAGAGCTTCTCGAATAGCGTGATTTACTAATGATTACACTGCGGATGTTTACACAATTTTCAATTCTTCCAGACAAATTTCGAAAATATTGATTTTAGAGAAAAAAGTTTCAAACAAAAAATGAAGCTCATGAAAAGCTCTACAAAAAAGGTTGTATACATTTTTTACGTAAACCTATTATTTCGGCTGTCAAATCCTCGTTTGCCCCCCAGCCCCTTTCAAAGTTTTGACAGTTCTTGCTAAATATTTTTGAAAATATTGATTTCAGAGAAAAAAGTTTCAAACAAAAAATTAACCTCGTGAAAAGCTCTACAAAAAAGGTTGTATACATTTTTTACGTAAACCTATTATTTTGGCTGTTATGACCCAAAAGAATTCGGCGGGGGTCAAATTAACGCAGCCCCTTTCAAAGTTTTGACAGTTCTTGCTAAATATTTTCGAAAATATTGATTTCAGAGAAAAAAGTTTCAAACAAAAAATTAAGCTCATGAAAAGCTCTACGAAAATGGTTGTATACATTTTTTACGTAAACCTATTATTTCGGCTGTCAAATCCTCGTTTGCCCCCAGCCCCCTTCAAAGTTTTGACAGTTCTTGCTAAATATTTTCGAAAATATTGATTTCAGAGAAAAAAGTTTCAAACAAAAAATGAAGCTCATGCAAAGATCTACAAAAAAGGTTGTACAGATATTTTACGTAAACCTATTATTTTGGCTGTTATGACCCAATACGTAATAATTGAACCGTATAATAATCACGTTTTGTGAACAGGTTTTATAGAAACTTCTAAGCAGATAGAAAAGAAAAAATTCTCCAGTCTACGTTCGAAAATAGGTAACATAAATTTTAAACTTTGGAAAAGTAGCGGATGATTCAC
This sequence comes from Lasioglossum baleicum, assembly GCF_051020765.1. Classification (NCBI taxonomy): domain Eukaryota; kingdom Metazoa; phylum Arthropoda; class Insecta; order Hymenoptera; family Halictidae; genus Lasioglossum; species Lasioglossum baleicum. The sequence goes on from NC_134945.1 coordinate 6,344,938, forward strand.
GATGCCAGAGATAAATAGAAACTTGCGAAAAGGGACGACAGGGGGAGCTAATTATTAACAAAAGATAAAGACTCATAACTCACTGTCGCAAGTCGCAGGAAGAAAAACGATCGGACGCAACGACTGTTAGCTAAAAGCTATTACCGCAGATGTAGTCAAACCGAAGTTGCCACGAGTTCGCTAAAGCAAAATTTACAGTCTCTCGTATTCGTGAAATGATGCAGTGTTATGTTTTAATGCAGTCGTGTGATAAGCAGACTGAGGATGTTTGTGGAATTTTTAATTTTTGCAGACAAATTTCAGGAAAGTGGGAATAAATGAAATCTTATTTTCAGTGGGGTAGTTGCCTTTGTAGATCTGAAATAAATAAAAATCGTATTCAATTTTGTGGAATTTTATTTTCCAGCATTTTTTTCAACATATTTTGAAGCCCAGAAATTCATGAAGATAGTAATAGTCTACTAATAGCAGCATTTGTAGATCCAAAATAAATAAAAATTGTACTAAATTCTGTCGAATACTGCAGTATTTTTAAAAAATTTGTATAAGCCATAAAAGTTGTAAAGAAGTTTTCAAGTTTGTTTTTCTGGAAAATATTTACCATTTTGTAGACACTAAAATATTAGGGAGTCCAGATAGCTGACTGGTAACAAGAGATTTTTTGGAAATTCTTTCTGCCAAAATGAGATCAGCAAACAGATAAGCGAACAAACGAGTAAATTAATTTATCCGCAAAGTTCTGCTAACGCGCCGGGACATGCACATCATCGCGAGCATTATTCAAAGTTACGGCCAAAAATTTATTGTGTCCACAACAACGGCAACTTTAAAACTTGTCGGTCCCAAGGGAGTGGAGGGGGTCGCGAGTAGAGTATTGTTTCATGTCGAGTTGACAGAGTCCAAACTAGCGGCCCCCGTTAGCAACAATGGACGGTGGCTGTTGAACGGATGACTTCGTCAAAGGAAACGGAACTGACGCACGAAAGTTCGGCGGACGGGCCGCCATTCATACGCGGCCGGTCGACTTTTGTTTTAAGACTTTTGTTAGGGCACCGCGAGCTATAACCCAACCGACCAAGAACCGGCCCAGCCAACTTTTCGACCGCGCATTGTAGTCGTTCTCAGCCGCCATTGTTCTCCCTTGCGCGCGTATGGCGAACGCAGGCAGTTCGCGCGGCTCGCAGAGGTGTGCCCTCGTGTGTGCTCACCTGGAGGCCTTCTCGACACGCATAGGTGCGACTCCCATCGATAAACATAATACAACTCTTCCACGGTCTGCACTTCTCCATCGTACAACGGGCGCGAACCTAACTCAACAGGCGCCAAACGTCTTGCTTGTACCTCCGAAAGCGACAACCCTCCGAGTTTGCTGACATATTTGCCGAAGCTAATCCTTGATTAGAGAAGAAAGTCCCTAAAGGATTTTTGGCGACAACGCCTCGTTTGTCCCCCAGGCCCCTTCAAAGTTTTCACAGTACTAAATATACTCGAAAATATTGATTTTAGAGAAAAAAGTTTCAAACAAAGAATGAAGCTCATGCAAAGATCTACAAAAAAGGTTGTATACATTTTTAACGTAAACCTATTATTTTGGCTGCTATGACCCAAAATAACTCGGCGGGGTCAAATTAACCCAGCCCCTTTCAAAGTTTTGACAGTTCTTACTAAATATTTTCGAAAATATTGATTTTAGAGAAAAAAGTTTCAAACAAAAAATGAAGCTCATGCAATGATCTACAAAAAACGTTATATACATTTTTCACGTAAACCTATTATTTTGGCTGTCAAACCCTCGTTTGCCCCGCAGCCCCCTTCAAAGTTTTGACAGTTCTTACTAAATATTTTCGAAAATATTGATTTTAGAGAAAAAAGTTTCAAACAAAACATGAAGCACATGAAAAGCTCTACGAAAAAGGTTATATACATTTTTTACATAAACCTAATATTTTGGTTGTTATGACCGAAAATATCTCGGCGGGGATTAAATTAACTCTGTCGAACTTTTTTTTTAATTTATTGAAGTATTGAATCAGTTATGTTCGTAGTGTACGTTTAAATTATTGTTTAATCGATTTACAAATCCTTCCGAAGCATATGTATGGTACACGGGAATATTTGAAATAATGAGATGAGGACCTGAATTAAATGAATATAAACGTAATCTGTAATTCCTTTGATATTTTCACAAGAGCTGCGGTAATGAGCTCAAATCTTTCTACAGTATATATTTTCAGACTTGCGTAAATTTTAATTCTTATCTGCAATCGAATTACGGCATTACAATTTTAAAAACCAAAATAAAATCATTACAAAATTTATTCGTAAGATGTTATCTTTATTTTATTCGCAATATAAATATCGAGATTACCGAACAACAGTAGTAATTTAAGACGTAGACAATTTACAATAAATTATAGAACGTATTCCAGCGAGCTGCATATAATTTCCAGGAAGAAATCTCGATGGACAGAATTTTATAACGAAGAGTAAATGATCTTGTAATTGAGTGCCGTGCATATTATAAATTAAAGCTGTTCGCTAAACGGATTAAACCGTGTTGCAACTGGTGCACCGCTTGACCTGGAAAATCATGTTTTCCCGACGCGCCGCTGGAATTAACATTTTATTCTGGCATATTACTTTTTCTCGGCGGAAAGGCGAACTATCACGGATCCTTCGACGATATTTAGATTGATTTAAATATGACCTTTACAAAATCTAACAGAATAATAATATGAATTTCAAAGAATTTAAATTGTGTTCGATTGAATTTCGTTTTCTGTTCAAAGAATACGTATATACCTTGATCTAAGAAATACCCATGGGTCTGTGCTGTTTCTTAGATCGTGTGGTACTACAGTGTCCTTGTGGAATCGCCTTGTGTTCGATTGAATTTCGTTTTCTGTTCAAAGAATACGTTCGAAACTATTTTCGAAAATATTGACATTAGAAAAAACAGTTTCAAACAAAAAATGAAGGTCATGAAAAGCTCTACGAAAATGGTTGTATACATTTTTTACGTAAACCTATTATTTCGGCTGTCAAATCCTCGTTTGCCCCCAGCCCCCTTCAAAGTTTTGACAGTTCTTGCTAAATATTTTTGAAAATATTGATTTCAGAGAAAAAAGTTTCAAACAAAAAATTAAGCTCGTAAAAAGCTCTACGAAAAAGGTTATATACATTTTTTACGTAATTCTATTATTTTGGCTGCCATGGACCAAAAGAATTCGGCGGTTTCAAATTAACCCAGCCCCTTTCAAAAGTTTTGACAGTTCTTACCAAATATTTTAGAAAATATTGAATTTAGAGAAAACAGTTTCCAATAAAAAATAAAGCTCATATAAAGGTCTACAAAAAAGGTTCTATACATTTTCTACGTAAACCTGTTATTTTGGCTGTTATGACCCAAAATGACTCGGCAGGGGTCAAATTAACTCTGTCAAACATTTTTTTATTTACTTCCGTAAATAATGGGAATTTTGAAAAATACTTCAGATAAAAGTTGTAGACCTCATCAAACTACACATTTTATGTTCTATTGATTTTTGTCATAAAGATAATACTTTCTCAGAAAAATGATAAGTAATTATTCACTTATACGGAACCACTCTCGATTTCAATGATCGCATGATTTATCCATTACTATTTTCTTCTAGCTTTACAGAGAAATTGAAGTACACCAATGTCAGCCGAGTTATTCAGGTGACCTGTTTACAGTGCCCCACCCTGTATTATGCAAAATCGTGCGAGAGTTTCCTCGTTATTATAGTATTTAAGTTCCCGCGGGACAATAAATCCCGTCGCGTTCGATGAAGGCTGGAGAAAGGACAAATGACCGGACGAGACAATTTTCCACGTTGCAAGATGTCTCGCGATACGGAACGACGCGACGAGGACGTGATTTATCAACTGCATCGCGCAACAGGCGAAACGAGTAAGATGCTGATGGACGCGGAGCAACGTTTATTTTATTCCCGGCGGAATCGTCGTTACGGGCCGCTGCAACTAGGCATTTTCGCGGAATGTCACGTTTCACTCGGAAAAATCCTTAAATCTACGCTCCGTTAGGCCGCTATCGGCGCGCACGGCGCGGCTCGGCGCATTTACCCTCGGGATACGTTCGTGGTTACTAATCGTGGACGCGCGCATAATCACCACGCTCCGCAGAGGCCATCGTACTGCATAATAAATTAATCTCTGTAATCCAGGCGTCATTACCCGTCATCGGGTCCCTCCTCCGGCAGAAACGCCTCCGCTTCTTCGTTGCTTCCCGTTCAATCAGTCATCCAGCGGATTGATTTAGTGCCGGACTATGATTTCTCTGCTGTCACTTCAAATCTGCTTATTAAAAATCTCGGCGCATGCTGAACCCCTCCTGCACCAGTCATGAATCTGCAATCGGGAACGATCAAAATCGTTGGAGTCGTTAGACTGTTCAGTTAGACGTTAAACTTAACCTAAATTGTAGAAGTATGTCAATCAAGACAAAGAAATTTTTATTTAATTCAAATTGTTTTAATTGCAATTTTATACCAATAATTATTTGCCTGATTTTATCGACAATGTGCCATTCGATAGAGCACCAAGAGAAAACATACTGTGGAAAATTTCAACCCTGTATCTCGATCGGGAGGGTAGTTATGGGGTAAAACCGAAAAATCATTTTTTGACCTATTTTCCCTAGTTAATGGCGTTTAAAAATTCTGAAAAAAATCTGACACGTGTTAAGAACCCAAATACATGCTTTGCAATTGGTTTCAGATTTTTAAAGTGAAAATCCTGCTTGTGAAAAATCAGAAACCTCAAAAAAGTCGAAAAAATGCGGATTTCACATGGAAGTTCTAGAGCGACGACATTTATATTTTTACAGTAGCGATATATTGTCATAGGTATTGTCCATGAATTTTTTCAGATTTTTAAAATGAAAGTCCTGCTTTCAAAAAATCAGAATCCTCAAAAAAATCGAAAAAATGCAGATTTCACATGGAAGTTCTAGAGTGTCCACATCCATATTTTTACAGTAGCGACATATTGTCATAGGTATTGTCCATGAATTTTTTCAGATTTTTAAAATGAAAGTCCTGCTTGCAAAAAATCAGAATCCTCAAAAAAATCGAAAAAATGCAGATTTCACATGGAAGTTCTAGAGTGTCCACATCCATATTTTTACAGTAGCGACATATTGTCATAGGTATTGTCCATGAATTTTTTCAAATTTTTAAAATGAAAGTCCTGCTTGCAAAAAATCAGAATCCTCAAAAAAATCGAAAAAATGCAGATTTCACATGGAAGTTCTACAGTGTCCACATCCATATTTTTACAGTAGCGATATATTGTCATAGGTATTGTCCATGAATTTTTTCAGATTTTTAAAATGAAAGTCCTGCTTGCAAAAAATCAGAATCCTCAAAAAAATCGAAAAAATGCAGATTTCACATGGAAGTTCTACAGTGTCCACATCCATATTTTTACAGTAGCGATATATTGTCATAGGTATTGTCCATGAATTTTTACAGATTTTTAAAATGAAAGTCCTGCTTTCAAAAAATCAGAAATCTCACAAAAAATCGAAAAAAGGCAGATTTCACGTGGAAGTTTTAGAGCGACAACATTTATATTTTTACAGTAGCGATATATTGTCATAGGTATTGTCCATGAATTTTTACAGATTTTTAAAATGAAAGTCCTGCTTTCAAAAAATCAGAAATCTCACAAAAAATCGAAAAAAGGCAGATTTTACGTGGAAGTTTTAGAGCGACGACATTTATATTTTTACAGTAGCGATATATTGTTATGAGTATTGTTCGTGAATTTTTTCAGATTTTTTGGTTTGGTGCGCCGTTGTTAAAAAAAATAAAAACCGATTTTTTCGACGTTTTTCGGAGCATTTTGCACTTCAAAGAACACAGACGAATTGAATAATATTAAAGCTGTTTTGAATAATGCCACCGCGATTTTTACCGGCGCCTTTCAGAGGCGCCATTCGAGTGCAAAGGGTTGAAATTGTACGAATACTTTCTACGCTGACTGAAATAAAAAGAGAATGGTAAGTGGACTATCATTTAGCCGAGGCTCTCTTCTAGAAGGACAAAAGCCACAGCATCAGTATCTCGAGGGGATTGAGGCAGAGTCAGAAGGTTGACTTTTAAATTAGAGTGCGCCGCTTGCGCGGAAATTGATTAGATTCGGTGACTAAACAAGGTTCCCGTACTTGTCTCGAGTGACGACAAAATTTCTTGCGGAGGCGTTCGTTCTTGCTGAAATAACGACGGGACCTAGCGAGGCAGAGTACGGCAGCGGCGGCAGGTGGTTACCGTTAGTGCAAACCGAGGAGAGATCACTTGCTGGTACAGTGACGGATTGTAACGCGGAGGCAGCTAACAATAAGAGAGGTGGATGCGGTTCAAGCATGGCCAATAAAAGAGAAGAGAGACTCTACGCCCGGACCGCGTAATACCGCGGCTAAGAAAGATTAATTTCTCATTCGCTGGAACGTCTTCCCCGAGAGACTATAATTTCTTGACTTTTCTAATTGCAATAGAATTACCGGGTTTCCAAATTGGACAGAGACTAACTGTCTTCGTTTGCTCCGGCGGGGAACATTTACAGACATTTTTTGCGCGGTTCGATCAACCCTTCCGGAACCAATCTCGTCGCACTGACGACATCAGGTTACTACATTTATTTGTTGGTTATTCTATAAACAAACACATCAAGTGTGTCTTGATCCATTTATAGCAAAATTGAGCAGATGAAATTCAAAATTGTATAAACTGAAGACGTATATTTATGGCTCCACGTCTATTAACATGATTAAGGGAAGAAGTGACTTTCTGTTTGGTTTCTTCAAATCTCATTTGCTAGTTTAAATCGTATAGTGCAATATTAAAAATGTTATCGACTTTTTAGAGCGTCCGAATATTAATTCGATGCAGATCGAAGTTTCGATCCTCTAGGATCAATAGTCGAGGAGTTATGGTCGCTTAAAGTTGAGCATTTTGGCAGCGTTACCTTTTCACTTACCTGTCAAAAATGCTCAACTTTAAACAACCATAACTCCTGAACCATTGATCCTACAAGATCGAAACTTCGATCTACAGGTTCTCCGGGAACAAATCTACTGGATTACATACCAAATACATCATAATTTCCATTGTTTATGATTGGACGGGGGATCTTGATCCATTTATAGCAAAATTGAGCAGATGAGATTCAAAATTGTATGAAAATTGTATAAACTGAAGACGTATATTTATGGCTCCTCGTCTATTAAAATGATTAAGGGAAGAAATGACTTTCTGTTTGGTTTCTTCAATTCTTATTTGCTAGTTTAAATCGTATAGTACAATATTAAAAATGTGATCGTCTTTTTAGACCGTCCGAATATTAATTCGATGCAGATCGAAGTTTCGATCCTCTAGGATCAATAGTCGAGGAGTTATGGTCGCTTAAAGTTGAGCATTTTGGCAGCCTTACCTTTTCACTTACCTGTCAAATATGCTCAACTTTAAACAACCATAACTCCTGAACCATTGATCCTACAAGATCGAAACTTCGATCTACAGGTTCTCCGGGAACAAATCTACTGGATTACATACCAAATACATCATAATTTCCATTGTTTATGATTGGACGGGGGATCTTGATCCATTTATAGCAAAATTGAGCAGATGAGATTCAAAATTGTATGAAAATTGTATAAACTGAAGACGTATATTTATGGCTCCTCGTCTATTAACATGATTAAGGGAAGAAGTGACTTTCTGTTTGGTTTCTTCAAATCTCATTTGCTAGTTTAAATCGTATAGTGCAATATTAAAAATGTTATCTACTTTTTAGAGCGTCCGAATATTAATTCGATGCAGATCGAAGTTTCGATCCTCTAGGATCAATAGTCGAGGAGTTATGGTCGCTTAAAGTTGAGCATTTTGGCAGCCTTACCTTTTCACTTACCTGTCAAAAATGCTAAACTTTAAACAACCATAACTACTGAACCATTGATCCTACAAGATCGAAACTTCGATCTACAGGTTCTCCGGGTACAAATCTACTGGATTACATACCAAATACATCATAATTTCCATTGTTTATGATTGGACGGGGGATCTTGATCCATTTATAGCAAAATTGAGCAGATGAAATTCAAAATTGTATATAAATTGTATAAACTGAAGACGTATATTTATGGCTCCTCTTCTATTAAAATTATTAAGAAAAGAAGTGACTTTCTGTTTGGTTTCTTCAAATCTCATTTGCTAGTTTAAAACGTATAGTGCAATATTAAAAATGTTATCGACTTTTTAGAGCGTCCGAATATTAATTCGATGCAGATCGAAGTTTCGATCCTCTAGGATCAATAGTCGAGGAGTTATGGTCGCTTAAAGTTGAGCATTTTGGCAGCCTTACCTTTTCACTTACCTATCAAAAATGCTCAACTTTAAACAACCATAACTCCTGAACCATTGATCCTACAAGATCGAAAGTTCGATCTACAGGTTCTCCGGGAACAAATCTACTGGATTACATACCAAATACATCATAATTCGTAGGAGAAAGGCACGAGATTTGGATTGACGTGTATATACGTCGAACACAGTTCTTCGATTCTGACACAGAATTCATCGGCTCGTCCCACTGTGCGGCGGGTGGTAGGACGACGATGACGACGATGATCGCGGCGATGACTGTCTCCGTTCGCAGTTCGATCACGCATGCCGAACACGATCCGCGCGCAGCTGACGGCACGTTCTTTCTCTTCCTTGGACAGGCTGTTCCGGGAATATAAAACTCGTCCTCGGCGCACGACAAGCGAACACACACTCGGATTATCGAGTATAGGATTTGGATTACCGGGCTCGATTCGCGGCGCAGCTTTGCTAACGATCGTCGCCGAGTTCTCATGCCGCGTCTAGACCAAACGAACGACCCCCCCCCCACTCCGACAAAATTGAAATTCAAACGGGCATTCATCTATGCTCGTTAAAGTATTCGCGGAACGTTCTGAATGCTTGAAAAATGCTCGCTCGATTTTACGGATGCGTATAAATAAATGCTGGTATGTTCAGCTCGATGCATCATTTTTCGACGTACAGCGATGTACGACACGTTTATTAATAATTAATGCACACTCGCTCGAGCTCGGCATTTGAACGAACACGAATTTGTAAACCAGCACTGCAGAAAAAATCTGTACTATACGATCAGATGACGATCTCTCTGCACAAGGCACGTGTCAGGGGCTAGAAGTATCGGATTCGTAACGTCACATTATTCCCACTTGTATTCAAGTATATTCTTGTAAATACTGCAATTGATCCCAGAAAAATGATTTAATAAGACTACGATATGCATAAATTTATAAAGTATAAAATGATTTTAATAAAAATAGATTTCTAAAAAAATATCATGTTCAGAAAACGGACAAAAAAGTATAGAACAAATTTTCCTAGCCTCATACAGGTTCCTAACCCCATACAGACAGTCCTGAAAATTTGTGATTGTGAATTTTTTAATATAGCTATGAAAATACTTCGTAAGATTTAAAATGAAAAACATGGGGCGTGGGGATGAGTCAGAGTGGGGACGCGTAGTGGAGTATGGAGCGCTGTCGCGCGGGGAGGTGTAACGGTTAAATTTATTAATAATTTATATCTCCTAAACGCATAGGCTTTTTTAAAAATTGTTTTTTAAATATTACATTGTCATCCAGTTCTGAGCCATGTTTAAAATTTCAAGTCTCCAGCTCATTGGGAAGCTAGTTTAAAATCAATTGCAAAATTTCCACCGAACAAACAAAAAAACAGACAGACAGGCAAGAAAGCGAGCTGATAAAACGTGGTAAAATAAAGAAGTTTCAGTCTTACACTAGTATTGAGCGTCGCGCGGGGAGGTGTAACGGTTAAGTTTATTAATAGTTTATATCTCCTAAACGCATAGGCTTTTTTAAAAATTGTTTTTTAAATATTGCATCGTCATCCAGTTCTGAGTCATGTTTAAAATTTCAAGTCTCCAGCTCATTGGGAAGCTAGTTTAAAATCAATTGCAAAATTTGCACCGAACAAACAAACAAACAGACAGGACAGGCAAGAAAGCGAGCTGATAAAAACGTGGTAAAATATTGTGGTAATTTTTGTTCGAAACGCGACACGCGTTTGTCGAGGGGAAAAAACGGAAGATCAGTGTTTTACAGTATAAAGGTCAGGCGATATATTTACGCAGGTAACGAAATCGCGCGTTTTCCGCGATTCTGGTGAACCAGTTCGAGCGTGCAGAAATATCAAAGGGATTTTAGAAATATTCGTGCACCGTGTCACACCGTCACACGTATTTTCTCGCGCGTGCCCGATCAACAACCCCGAGAGCCTATATAGGTGCGTGATCCACCCCTCCGACGCGTTCTCTCTCCCCTGGATACAGCGTAAATTTCAACAAAACACCTGAAAGCCGTAGTCCCTCGTGTTCACGTAATTCACACAGCCGATAAAACAAATTGACGATGTGTGTTTTATAGATTCATATATCTGCGGCATGTTATGTGTGATAAATTTTTTATGAAAAAGAAGGAGTACGCTCATCGACACCCTCTGTGTATCGGATCGCACGATATCGGTTGGTGCTTATGGACGAGTGCACACGTTTACCACGAAGGCAACGGAAATTCGAAAATGTTATTCGCAAATTCTACTTCTACTTCAGAGCTTCTTGTCGAATACTTTTAAGAATTCATTTTAGAGATTAATCTGATCGAAAAATACATTCAGATATGTATAATAACATGACATTGACCTTGATCTGAAGGTAGAACTTTAATTTTCGAAGCTCAAGGTCATCTCAAGGTCATGCTATTATACATATCTGAATCTGTTTTTCGATCAGTTACACGATGCAATTAAAAAAAAAATGTAGTTACGTATCAGAAAACATCGATGACCTTGATAATTCCTGACAAAATGACCTTCGAAAAAAAATATTCGTGCCAGATGTTTGGTCCATTGACATTATGCACATGACGTAACAAATATCTTTTGCATCACAATAACCTAAAGAGATATGTAGGTGGCCTTTACCTAGCAATTTTCGAAGATAAAGGTCATTTCAAGGTCATGTTATTGTACATATGTTACCTTGATAATTCCGGAAAAAAATGACCTCCAGAGAAAAGATATTGTTTGCAATATAACGGTTTCTTCAAACCATTCAAATAGTACACAAAATATTTTTTATATCCCCACAATTCGAGGAGATATTTAGGTGGACTGTATACGCAAATATACATATAGGACAAATATACGCGTAAATATCAATTTCCCGTTACCGTGGAAAACAACTTTGCGCAGCAAAACCAATTTCTGGTGTTAAGTAGAAAAGCATCAAGATAAACTGTTTACCGGAGTGTCTGGCAGGAAAAAGAAGCGAGAAGGAACGGGAAGACTTGCAGACCCCTTTAAAGCGCGGCGTACAACCGCATCGTTGTTTGTCTTAGCGAGGGATCGGACTTCTTCTGGACCCAACGTAGAATCCCTTCCGGGAAACAGTAACGGAAGCCGTCATCAGTTTTAAGTATTTACGTTCGCGTCTCACCGCCAACAGCCTCTGACGAACAGACACTTCAAACATCCTTCTGTGGTCATGCGAGTGATACAAAAATAATCTCTGTCGCACGATACTTCTACACTTTCTTGCCACTCGCATATCGGTGGAGCGTCGAGACATTATATGTACGTCTGTTAAATTATTTATTACTCCGTCTGTCCCATAATAATAGTAGCAGTTGATGAATTTAATTTGTCCCATAATAATAGTAGCAAAAGCATATAAATATACATAGAACGTAACACATTTATTAGGAAAAAACCACAGATTCCATTAGACAATAAATTAAAGATATTACTACTAATTTTTATTTTGAGTGTTCAAATTTTGAACGGATACTGTGACAAAAATGTACGTTAATAATTTCCTTTAAACTGTGGTGGCCAAGGTGTTTCGGAACCCACCTTATAAAAACTGGGTCCCATGGAAATCACCGACACAGATTTCTCCGACACAGTTTTCACCGACAACATTTCACCGACTCCAGATTTGACCGACAATAGCTTACGCCGACAACGAATTTCATCGACAAAGAATTTGATCCAAAACGACTTGAGACACAGTATGATAATATTGTATGATAATACATATAATACTGTATGATAATATGATAATACTTTATGATAATATGATAATACTGTATGATAATATGATAATACTGTATGATAATATGATAATACTATATGATAATACTGTATGATAATACTGTATGATAATGCATATGATAATACTTTATGATAATTCTGTATGATAATACATATGATAATACTGTATGATAATACGTACTGTGGTCGTCTTAAGTTGTTGTGGATCAAATTCGTTGTCGATGAAATTCGTTGTCGATTAAAGGCGTTGTCGGCGAAAGCTATTGTCGGTCAAATCTGAAGTCGGTGAAATGTTGTCGGCGAAAATCGTGTCGGAGAAACCTGTGTCGGTGATGTTCATGGGACCCATAAAAACTATAAGTCCCGTCGCGAAATAACTCTGGCAGTTAAGTGCGACGTAAAATAACAAAAAAAATCTACAATCGCGACAAGAAATCAAAACTGTAGGTATCGGTAGGTATTGATCTTTGTTCGTTTGGACAACTGAGAGCAGTATTATTATTATTAATCATTATATCATATACACACATCATATATGTATCGTATGCACATAATTTATTTGTACGCATACACAGACGCAAACGCGGCGTATTCTAAAATCTCTCTGGATGACATGCAAAATTGGAATCCGATTCGTTGACACGGCAAACTTTTCATCGGACGTCATCGTGAAAATTCGCGTTGCGGTTGAATAATTCATACCGTGATTAAAGTTGTTTACGATAGTCGCGTGTAGATGTGTGTGTGTCGTTTCGAATATATATGTTATACATTATACATACGGGCATATTTTTAATATGAAATTCACGGGAGTCCGAATACGAATTACTTCGGATTTTATTCAAGGAAATATTGTGATTTTTATGGTTTATTAGTTCCCTTTCAATATACAGTATTTTATCCATAAATGTCCCAGAACTATCCCCACTCTTGCTGAGACCACACTAATCCAATGACAAAACTTCTTTATTCTTCATTATCTTTTTATGGTAATTGGACCAACATATCCGTGGCATTTTTTCAATGAAAATGATACCAAATATGATGTAATTCGGACAATATTCACAATGAATATAAGAACATTTACAAAATACTGTATTGTGCAGCGTAAGACACGAGTTTATATTCATATTTTGATGCTACGAACATTTTTAGGGGACTGACGCAGTTCAGCAGCTACGAAGGTCGTCCGCTATTTTTAAATGGATCGATACAGTTTCGTCTACTCTGATAATCGCGTCAAGGATGAGTGCAACAACCTGCACGTAAGGTCGGAAATAATGGGGATGAAACAGTTTTTAGTTTGTGACGTTATAAGCTTATAAATCATATTTTTATCAATAAATCATACCCCCCTGAACTTCGGGATTTCTTCGCATCTTTCGATCGTGGTCCTACTCTTTCGAGCTCCAATGCTTCAAAGGCCGAGCCGAATCTAGAGAAGGACAGCGCGTGTAAAGCGAGACCACGCGCGGGCCTTTGAACTGTGCCGGCGACTGCGACTCTCCGCGTCTCTTTCTTTCCCATACACTGTCCTTCCTTGCGCCCGAAACTTTCATCGTCGATTAAACCACTAAATTCTGTTTAAATTATATCGTGTTTGGTATCATTTTAATCAGAAAAATGCCAGAAACAAGGTGGCGAAAGTCCCATAACAGAATCATGGAAAATGAAGCCGAGATCAGTGTATTAGGTTGGAGGGGATATTTTTCTCGCATCTATCGTGAAAAGATTTTCGCGTCTATCGAAAATTCACTTTAACGAATTTTCTCAAGGTTAAAAAACGTTCGTACCATAGTCTCCCTATTGTTCCCATATTCTTCAATGTTTCAGCTTTAAAAGAAAATTCATCGCTCTACCTCATTCCTGTCGAAAGTTGTTTGATTTTGAATCGAGTTTCGACCAAATTGCCCACTGCGCGGCGCCCACGATCAGACGAATTTCGGCGTTCGTGCTGGGGTAAATTGACCAGCGGAACAATTAATCCAGCCGCCTCCTTCAAGGTCCGGTAATTCCGAGCGACAGGAAGCGGTTGAATACACCAGGTCCGGTATTTCCCAGCGATTAAGCAGGAGGAAATAAACCTGTCTTCGGTGCCGTTGTGCGGCATAACGGGGGGACAAGCTTCCTACTATAGCAGAAGCCATGGTTTCCCCAGGGTCTTCTTGCTTCGAGAGGAACGAGGGCTCGGAACGAATGGTGTGCGCGAGAGAGAGAGAGGAGAGAGAGAGGAGAGACACTGGAGGGCTTCATAGGCAACCGCCGCCGCCGCCGCCTGCAGCTGCATAATTCAGAGCAACTTCCCAGCCAAAGTTCAGGATGCTGCACGGCCGTATTCGGGTGCCGTAATGCTGGAAGCCTCGACTGTTTCGATCAGATCGAAATCGTATCGGTACTCGAACCCGTCTATCCTGCCCGTTATCGTTGTTACGAGCCAGCAATGTCAGGCTTATGGTTCAATTTTGACGGCAGATCGGATGGGATTTCGCCAACTACAAGCAACCAGGACATGCTCGATGCTCGAGAGAGATGCTTCGAGTTACGAGCCTCAACCTGCAGCAAGCCTAGCAAAATTTTTCAAATTGGGGAGAACGCCACTTGAATACGGACTCCGTTTTCTTCCCATTATGCTGCCTCCGTAGACTATTTCTACTGTCCCGGTTTGGAAACCGGGTGCATATGCAGACTCTCCAATCTTGTGGATAACTTTGAGAGAGGGTTGCGACAGTATGTTGTCTATTCGAAATTTTTACTCTTGAATATTTGTACAGTAACGAGCATAACTGATTCCACATACTTTAAATCGGAACAATTTTTATTTGACTAATTAATATATTGGAAAAGTGCATTTGGTCGGAATCGTGAAAAACAATAGTGAAAATTGATTTCTACTACTTTTTAGCTGGGTCAATAATGAAAATCGTCAACTTGTGTAAATTATATCCCCTCCGAAAATTTCATTGAAATTGGTTAATTGGTTTACGAGTTACAAACGATCAAAAATGGTAAAACTTGCCACTTTATGATGCACTAAAAATTACCACTTTTGATCGATCATAACTCGTGAACCAATTAACCAATTTCAATGAAATTTTCAGAGCTTATATAATTTATATAGGCCCAGCTAAGAAAGTTGTAAAAATCAATTTTTACTATTGTTCTTCTTAATTCCGACCAAATGCGTTTCTTCAACATATATTTTACACATCATTTACTAAATTAATTCTTCTAGCATTCCAGAGAAATCGAAGTCGTTTGGTCCATTCATATAAAAGTTATTCTGATTTAAAGTGTGTGGAATCAGTTATGCTTCTTACAGTATATTTAGACACTAATTAAAGCAGTTCACAAAAAAAAAACAATTTAAGAAATGTGTTTTGTCAACTGGTATAAATGATATACGCTCCGAAAATTTCATTGAAATTGGTTAATTGGTTTACGAGTTATAAACGATAAAAAATGGTAAAACTTGCTACTTTATGATGCACTAAAAATTACCACTTTTGATCGATCATAATTCGCAAACCAATTAACCGATTTCAATGAAATTTTCAGAGCGTATATAATTTATATAGGCCCAGCTAAGAAAATTGTAAAAATCAATTTGAACTATTGTTTCTCACAATTCCGTCCAAATGCGTTTTCTCAACATATATTTTACACATCATTTACTAAACTAGTTCTTCCAGCCTTCCAGACAAATCGAATTCGTTTGGTTCATTCATAAAAAAAGTTGTTCTGATTTAAAGTGTGTGTTAAAATGTACCGCACGGCCGTGGTTGTAAAGTCGAATAAAAAGTGACCGGTATCGATGGAACAAGAATCTGAGCGCGCATGTGAACCGATTTCTTAATCGTCTAACCATGCAAGCACCTCACCAACCTCGATAGGCATTAAGACATTAGTGCCACGCATGCTGAATTTACAGCGCGATAACGCGTCCGAGCTGGACGGGGGGGGGGGCTTAAATATTATAAAGTTTATCGAGGATCTCAGCAGTGAGTTACACAGGCGCGAATGAGATTACAAAATGGTCGCGCGAGAGGCTACATTTCAGCGCGGTGCGCTCAATAAATTGTTCCCTTTGATAGGCCGTGCGCGATACGTAAGTACATAATGCAGTTTCTGCCCGACAACGGTATCACTCTATTTCTCGCTTGATAGTCCTTTTCCTCTATTCGAGTCATTTTTAACGGACGACTAGGTTCACTTGTCTCGTGCACCTGACGCTACTGCTCTCGTCCCACGTAACGAAACTCACTGGTTTCTCGATTATCACTTTCCCATACACCAGCAGAGCCCGCTAAGTAAGAACCGATCTCGTTTGGAGCTTGCACATGTCGCGCCGCACAGTGGGGCGAAACGACCTGACTACGATCAAAAATTTGTAGCTTTACTTCTAGTCCAGTCAACGAAAAGTTGTACATACAGGGAAATGGATGGAACAGAATTTTTAACTTTGGGTCTTTGTTTGGACTAGTTACGGGGTAAACACACTAAAAGTACCCTTTTTCGGTTTTCCGCTTATATCTCGGAAACTATGCGTCCTAGCGATAAGACCATTCTATACGAAATTAAAGCTGATAAAATGTGCCATAAGATTGATTCTATTCAGTTTTTTGCTGTCTCGCATAGTTTCCGAGATATCCGCGCTCAAAGTTCACTAATTGTGCTGACGAGTTAGCTAGTCAAATAATAAAATAGTGAACTTTGAGCGCGGATATCTCGGAAACTAGGCGTCCTAGCGATAAGACCATTCTATACGAAATTAAAGCTGATAAAATGTGCAATAAGATTGATTCTGTTCAGTTTTTTGCTGTCTCGCATAGTTTCCGAGATATCCGCGCTCAAAGTTCACTAATTGTGCTGACGAGTTAGCTAGTCAAATAATAAAATAGTGAACTTTGAGCGCGGATATCTCGGAAACTATGCGTCCTAGCGATAAGACCATTTGATATGAAATTAAAGCTGATAAAATGTGCAATAAGATTGATTGTGTTCAGTTTTTTGCTGTCTCGCATAGTTTCCGAGATATCCACGCTCAAAGTTCACTAATTGTGCTGAAGAGTTAGCTAGTCAAATAATAAAATAGTGAACTTTGAGCGCGGATATCTCGGAAACTAGGCGTCCTAGCGATAAGACCATTCTATACGAAATTAAAGCTGATAAAATGTGCAATAAGATTGATTCTGTTCAGTTTTTTGCTGTCTCGCATAGTTTCCGAGATATCCACGCTCAAAGTTCACTAATTGTGCTGAAGAGTTAGCTAGTCAAATAATAAAATAGTGAACTTTGAGCGCGGATATCTCGGAAACTAGGCGTCCTAGCGATAAGACCATTCTATACGAAATTAAAGCTGATAAAATGTGCAATAAGATTGATTCTGTTCAGTTTTTTGCTGTCTCGCATAGTTTCCGAGATATCCGCGCTCAAAGTTCACTAATTGTGCTGACGAGTTAGCTAGTCAAATAATAAAATAGTGAACTTTGAGCGCGGATATCTCGGAAACTATGCGTCCTAGCGATAAGACCATTTGATATGAAATTAAAGCTGATAAAATGTGCAATAAGATTGATTCTATTCAGTTTTTCGCTATCTCGCATATTTCCCGAGATATCCGCGCTCAAAGTTCAAGTTTTTGCCTTATTTGACTAGCTAACTGTTCAGCACAATTAGCGAACTTTGAGCGCCAATATCTCGGAAACTATGCGTCCTAGCGATAAGACCATTCTATGCAAAATTAAAGCTGTTAAAATGTGCAATGAGATTGACTGTATTCAGTTTTTCGCTATCTCGCATAGTTTCCGAGATATCCGCGCTCAAAGTTCACTAATTCTGCTGAAGAGTTAGCTAGTCAAATAAGGCAAAAATTTCGTTTAAAATAGAAAATACTCGTATTTTATTTCTTTTTATTATTTATAAAAAAAATTGGATTAATACAAAATATATTTTGTGATATTTAATTTTTCTTAATTGAAATTAAATGATTTTTACAATTGACTAATTATGAAAATGACTCAAGTCCATTCACACAGCCCGTAAATTATATATTATTTTAGTTAAATTCGTCTGAAAGAGAAATTTATATAATCAAATTACATATTAATAAATTAGTAGAAACTTTTTTGCCAGACTTGACATAATTTATATTTTTGAATTGTCTAATATGCTAAAATTATCTCGAAACAAGAAAAAATGGACTTACACCACTTTCAAAATAAACGGTCCAAAAAACTGTAACGATAATCATTATTAATTGGTTACAAGCATAATATTGCATAGAGATGTAAGGTCTAAACTGTTTGCCACGAAGCTCCACGATGTTGCGCGTGCTAACAATGCAGTTTGAACATCCTCCAACAAGCACGTAGGTGTGCAACGTGCACGCAAAGCGATGTTACAAGGATAATGCACGCAAATCCTTGTGTAACTATTTCAGTCCCCTGAGGTAAGGTATTCTTTTGGTGCTGCTATCATCTTCTGGAATGTGTACTCACTGTTTTACAACAGCGAAACGCAAACATTGCATTTTAAGGAAAAACATCCTTTGTGTATCCGTAGAGAATTTTAAATTATTAAGAAAGAGGCTGTCCAAAATGCGTTGTACTTCCTTGAAAGGATTCCTGAGGCCATTTAAAGTAATTTTTGCCATTGTGAAAATTTTGTCCCTGTTAAACATTTAAATAAAAATTTGGATAGTTAATTTTTACGTCCTCTGCTTAAATGGGGCGAATATATTATTTTAAAAAGTGCTGCGCGAGATAAATTGTTCTATTATCTAAATATTCCTTTACGCGAACACTTTCGTATCACCTAATGGTCGGACTTTATTTAATAACGCTTTCTCTGTATCATTCGTTTTATCATGAGAAACGCGAGCGAAGCGTTTAAAATACTCGTGTTAGACGGGACACTTTGTATGCTATTAAGACCACTACATAACAGAAATTTCGAGCATGTATAATAACTCCGGGGACTTTTACCCATTCGTTCGCATAAATTGTACGAAGAACAAAGAAACATCGCGCTATATTTCTACCTGAAAGTTGGGCACATAAATTTCTTCGTTATCCTGATTTTATGTCACAGCCGGTGACAACACAAAAATTATTCAGAATATATTTTACAATTATTCCAATATAAGAAAATTTAGTGTGCATTTTCGGTTACTGTAAAAATCGTTTCTTCTTCAATTTGTATATAATAAAGCGATCAATTTTAATAATTTCAACGTATTGAGCAAATGCCTCCATGCAAATCCATGACGACTTGCCGAGCATTACTGAGTAACAATAGCATGAGACACTAACTATTGAATAATGAACATGGGCGGCTCCCAGATAGCACAAAGAGGTTTTAATTTTAATTAAAGACATCTTTAATTGATATTGAAATTGATATTGATAGTTTGATATTGATATTTTGATATTGATATTGATTAGTTTGATATTGATTAGTTTGATATTGATTAGTTTGATATTGATAGTTTGATATTGATAGATTGATATTGATAGTTTGACATTGATTGTTCGATATTGACATTGATAGTTTGATATTGATATTGATTAGTTTGATATTGATAGTGATAGTTTGATATTGATATTGATTAGTTTGATATTGATATTGATCAGTTTGATATTGATAGTTTGATATTGATAGTTTGACATTGATAGTTTCATATTCATAGTTTGATATTGATATTTTGATATTGATTAGTGTGATATTGATATTGATTAGGTTGATATTGATAGTTTGATATTGATAGTTTGACATTAATAGTTTCATATTCATAGTTTGATATTCATAGTTTGATATTGATATTTTGATATTGATTAGTGTGATATTGATATTGATTAGGTTGATATTGATAATTTGATATTGATAGTTTGACATTGACATTGATTGTTCGATATTGATGGTTTGATACTGATGGTTTGATACTGATGGTTTGATATTGATAGTTTGATACTGTGAATATCCGCAGTCTATTTATATAACTCGGTATTTTATACAATTTATTATTTGCCCAGTTAAAGATAAAACGTAATTTTTACAGTTTGCGTTTAATTGGATAAACTGCTCGAGTTACGCGGAATTTGAATGATTATTCATGGCACAGTGAACGTGTTAATTGAAAATTAACATTAATCGAGGGGCGTGTGTCGATTAAGTTTGCAATTATGCACGCACGTGCACATTAAACTATACATACACGGGCAGGGATGGGTTCGGCAACAGGTGGGAGACAATTTGAGGAGTGTTTCAGCATGACAGAATTAGACAAAAATCGAAAGGACAGTGATCGATAGATTACCGTGTTCGAATGGACGTATTCGGTGCTCATGGTCGTTATTATATAAAATAGAATTCGCGCTCTGATTCCCTAACGATTGCTCTTTTTTTTTTACACTTCGATCGATCTGTTTTACCACACTCCAGTAGACTCGATTTCGTTGGCGATTGACACCTATCGGTTTCGGCAGTGTTGCCAGGTGGACAGCTTAGTCTTATTGGTCAGTTCGACGGGTGTCGAACGCCAGTTCACACACGTGCACGCTCTAGTTGATGCTCGTCACCCTAACAACGGAAGAGCCCCAAGTGTCCGACTTCGATTTTGCTAATTTTTTGTGAGATGATGGTATATGGATGCCTAATTATGTATGCAAAATATTAGGTGTAGTTACTCAATAGTTTTAAAGATACGAACAATTAAGGTTAAAGCTTGTTGAGCTGTAGTTTTCGACGTTCCATTGGTCGTGTAAGCAGGTTGAACTTTAATTGTTTATACCTTTAAAACTATTGAGTAACCACACCTAATATTTTGCATACATAATCAGAGATCCATGCCCTTAACCGAATTGCATCGACGATGCGTTGTCATTCGACAGTATCTCGATCGAGAGGGTAGTCATGGGGTAAAATCGACAAATCAGTTTTTGGCCTATTTTCCCTAGTTAATGACGCTTAGAAATTCCGCAAAAAATCCGTCACATGTCAAGAACCCAAATACATACTTTGCAATTGGTTTCAGATTTTCAAAGTGAAAGTTCTGCTCGTAAAAAAATCGAACAAAAATGCAGATTTCACATGGAAGTTCTAGGATGACAACATTTATATTTATAACATAAAACTGAAACGAGGGACAAACTGACTTGAACAATTTAATGGTCGCTTTATACGAAAGTAAACTGCATTTTACAACGTCTCTGGCATTTAATCCTGCACGAATTAATTACTCTCTCGCGATTTCTCCGACAAGAAGTTCGAAGCGAGCAGCAGCTCGTCAAAGGGTTAAACATTATGTTTAAATTAGACATCGCGACGCTCTTAATTTATTCGAGGCCTTCTCATTACGAATCGGACTGTTGAAAAGTGCTCGGGGTACCAAACTCGCATTACATCGCGCCCTATTACGGACACGCCCCCCCCCGCCGCCCTCGCGGCGCTGCACGCCTACCTAAATCACGTAATTTGCCAGCTGCACAACAAATAGGGACGCCGTATTATTAATTACCGTAGAAATTGCCTTAACCTACGCGGCGATTATCTCGAGTGAACGGTTAACGAGGCAAGTTACAGCGCGAGGCGGAATTAATACGAGGGCTCTGCGGATATAGTCAGGTCGCGCGCAGGACGTGTCAAGTTTCTCGTCTTACGAGCACGTGCTCGATTTCGACATCGAATCGAACGTTCCGCGAACCTCGTTCGACTTTGCCTCGAACGATTTTTCATGCTCGTTCTCGAGCACCGTTTTTTTTTACCACGCTTATATTAGCTTGCCGAGTTGTCGATGTTGTCGTTCTATGCAATTGTCAAACGCAATGGAAAAAATATATAAAAAAAACTTTTTAAAAACCACGCTTATATTAAATTGCACTAAAAAGGAGAAAATAATTTTTCTACACATTAGCGACAATAAATAAAAGCGTGGAGCGCCTACGAAGATTGCGTCAATATAGCTTAGCGCTCCAGTTAGCGCAATAGTTGTGAAAAATATGTTCTGCGTAAAGATTTTAAATGAATCAACTTTTATTTGGTCAGAAGTAGACTGCAGATCTTTATGTATATATATGCAAGATAAAAATTTGTTGCTTCAAGTATAACAAACGGGAATTAAATTTATCCGATTGACGATTACAATTGAAAAGAATGTGGTCGTTAACCGCAATTAACGATTAAAGTAGGAGTTTAATTGTTAATTGCAATTAACGATTGTCAACAATGTCGATGTCAATATCGAAATATCGCAAAATAACACAATATCGAAAATAACACAATATCGAAAATAACACAATATCGCAGATAACACAATATGGAAGATATCACAATATCGAAAATATCACAATATCGAAGATAACACAATATGGAAGATATCACAATATGGAAGATATCAAAATATCGAAAATATCACAATATCGAAGATAACACAATATGGAAGATATCACAATATCGAAAATATCACAATATCGAAGATAACACAATATGGAAGATATCACAATATCGAAAATATCACAATATCGAAAATATCACAATATCGAAAATGTCACAATATCGAAAATATCACAATATCGAAAATATCAAAAATATCACAATATCAAAAATAACACAATATCAAAAATATCACAATTTCGAAAATATCACAATATCAAAAATATCACAATATTAACCACAATTAACGATTAAAGTAGAAATTTAATTGTTAATTGCAATTAACAACTGAAGTAGAATTTTACTGGTTAATCTTTGATGAAATTTTTGCCCAACTCTGGGTGGGGCATGGCACAAAAAAAGATTGGGAAACACTATGAGAGACCCGTTGAATTTGTGAATTCCAGAAAAAAAACACTAATCATTTCTAACGAAGAAACGTGTTATTACATACCGGTAATAGTGGAAAGGCGCAAACACGGGGCGGCGCTTTGGAAATTTATCGAGTTTCGATGCAACGGCCCGGCCGCATATTCGTTTCGTATCCGGTCGAACGACGGCATTGTGTCGTATTTTTCGCACGACGGCACGCCACTTGGAAAGTTCGCGTTTTTAGACTCTTGCCGCCCCGCGAAACGAAATGAAACAGACCGCTGCGCCGAGTCTCCGCTGAGAAATTTATTCCACGGGATTTCCCGATACCATCGATGTTGACTCGGCCTCGCAGATGAAAAAGCTTTCCGAACATGTGACCAACTTTCCTTCTGCGACGCAGCGTGCCACGACGGCCAGAGGAAAATTAAAAAATCGTTTTACGAGACGTCTGACGCTGCTGCTGGGCTGTAAGGGAAGTAGAGATCTCCGTATCCGAACAACCATTATCCGAATATCCCGATATGATCCCGTTATCCAAACAGGATGTCTTCCAGCAGTACGTGATGTGGTCGAACGAATTCTGAT
The DNA here is from genome assembly GCF_051020765.1 of Lasioglossum baleicum. Taxonomy (NCBI): domain Eukaryota; kingdom Metazoa; phylum Arthropoda; class Insecta; order Hymenoptera; family Halictidae; genus Lasioglossum; species Lasioglossum baleicum. Next base: position 6,368,523 of record NC_134945.1, read on the forward strand.
CGTGACTAGACTGTCGACTATGCCACGAAACTAGTCGATAGCACAGTTGACTAAGCGGAGGAAAAATGTAACATTTTTTTAATTAAACCTTTGTACTCGAAGCTAAAGGGTCTTCCAATAAGAGCGGCAGATCTTGCCACAGCCCAGATAGCACACGTCTTAATGACGTCCATTTTACCTCTATTTTAGGTCTGACAAATTTACTTCTGTTTTGCTTCAATATCAATGTCAATGTCAATATGAAACTATCAATATGAAACTGCCAATATGAAACTATCAATATGAAACTATCAATATCGAACCATCAATATCGAACCATCAATATGAAACTATAAAACTAACAATATGAAGCTATCAATATGAAACTATCAATATCAAACTATGAATATGAAACGATCAATATGAAACGATCAATATCAAACGATCAATATCAAACTATCACGTGCAAAGTAAAAATGTTCTGCACTGACTGTATTATCATACAGTATTATCATACAGTATTATCATATGTATTATCATACAGTATTATCATATGCATTATCATACAGTATTGTCATATGTATTATCATACAGTATTATCATATATATTATAATACAGTATTATCATACAGTATTATCATATGTATTATCATACAGTATTACCATATGTGTTATCATACAGTATTGTCATACAATATTATCATACTGTGTCTCAAGTCATTGTGGATCAAATTCTTTGTCGGTCAAAATCGTTGTCGATGAAATTCGTTGTCGGTTAAAGGCGTTGTCGGCGACAGCTATTGTCGGTCAAATCTGGCGTCGGTGAAATGTTGTCGGTGAAAACCGTGTCGGAGAAATCTTGCGTCGGTGATTTCCATGGGACCCCGTTGAAATTACATGTAATAAAACGAACTTGCACTGCTGGTTCGTCGGCTCGTTGATGTACATACATTGTATAACTGACGTAACAATTTCCATCAAGTGAAATCAAGGATACATTCTTTTTCTACACGCTCGGTTCAATACCCCGCCGAAGGATTGTTAAAGTCTCTAGCGGACTCGAATTAAATTCGTAAATTACTCGTAAAGAGATTGACGTGAACGAGAAGAGAAAGGGGCCTCGTTAGAAGCACCGAAGGAAATCATTGAACGGTATTAAAACGAGTACAACCGAACAATCAGGGTTGGCTCCGAGGGAGGAGAGCTAGCTCCCTGGCTTTGACCATTTTTATTCTGTCGGCGCAATATCTTAGTTTTATCGAACCTACAAAGTTCCGGCGCACCCTCCTCCTTTTGCTCTGTCCTCCTCCATCTCCCAATTTCCGCGGTGTGCTGCACCCACAACTCGAATAAAGGACTACATTCTAAGTTTCCGGGACGAATAACTCTTTCAATTATCCGTACTGGAGAACGGGGTTGGGCGGTGGAGGGTGGTTAACCTGATCTGTGGACGAGTTTCGTGTCTTTGCAACCCCTTATACCTTATTTCACTTTCTGTATGTTAAACTTTTCAAACTGAAGAAGATTTATTATCCTTCTTATTGCTCTCTTATATTCTCTATTTTTTATAACATCCTTTCGTTAAGAATGTTTACGAAATTGTCCATTTTGCCTCATTGTATTTTTTGCAATATTTTTCACACGCCACTGTTCCAAAATGAAAATGAAAAATTCATCATTTGTTTCACACCCTTGTATTATTTATTCTTGTTCTTGCAATTGTTTAATATTATATTCTTTATTTTTGTTCGCAATTGTTTAATCTCATATTCTTTATCTTTATTCGCAATTTTTTAATAGGTTAGTTTCAATAACATCCTTTCGTTAAGAATGTTTTCAAAATTGTCCACCTTGTTCATTGTGTTTTTCGGAATCTTTCAAACGTCACAGTTCCAAAATGAAAACGAAAAATTCATTATTTGTTCCAAATCCTTTAATTATTTATTTTAGTTCACAATATTTGATAGGTTAGTTTCAATATTGAATTACCACTACAAAAAATTTAGAATAACATTCTTCCTTTCGTAATGTTCATAAAAATTATCCACTTGATCGATATTACGAACTGTTTATTTATTTGATATGTATTAATATTTAGATTACAAACTTATTCATATGATTAGTTTCTTTGATTTACTTGAAATTAATGATTGTAATCATTAATGTATAATAATAATAATATAATAATCAAATTAATAATGTCAACGAGAATTAATTGAAACTTAATAACTCTATGCTTTGATCTCATATTAAATTTTATTTGTGTTCTCAGCAGAATTCGAAATGATATTAGTTATTTTTTTATTTTATTTTTTATTGATATGAACAAACTTATTTTGAAGTGTTCAAGTATTTCCTGATGATGTTATTTCTCTTTTTACGTTCGAAAAATTCATCCATAATTGGAAGTCTTTGATAACACAGAGTTTTCCAATTTTCCTTATCATTTCCAAGCTTGTGCAATGAAGCTGCTGTTTAAATTGTACGAAAAGCTGGTAATCACTAGGCGCGAGGTCAAAGCTTTGTAGAAGGTGGTCGAAAACTTCCCTGCGAAACCGCTCTGCACCTCTTGAACTGTTTATCAGATGGTTTAAATCACAGATGGGAGGATCTTCTCAGAAGACACGGATTTAAAAGGTCACAAATGTTTGAACGGTTGAAAAATCAGAGATATTCAACAATAAATATTTTTCATGTGTGAAAATGCGTTTCTCTCAAAAAACCAAAATATTCATTTTAATATACGATATTTAAGTACGATTTTTGCTGAAAAATTTAGTATTTTAAAGTATCTTAAACTAGAATGTGGCAGCCATTTTTCTAAATTTTTACAACACCTTGTTTGAGATACTGAATGTAAATTTTTAACACTAAACCTACCACTGCCGGTCAAATAACCGGTCTTAGATTTTTAATTTTGTAATTATTGAAATGATGACGCTGCTTACATGGAAATTGATTCGATAAATTGCACAAAATCTAAATAAATAGAGCCTTGTCATTTTTATCAGATGAAACATTTTGATCGCATTCAGTGTTCAGTGTTAAATAAACAAAAAAAAAAAAATAGTTTTTGTCCAAGCCGATTACGAAAAATACAATTTTTTTAAAAAGTTACATTTTCCTTCGCCGCAGAAAAATCGAAAATATACGAATCGAGAATTCGCTTTATCAAGGACTAAATATTGAGGATGTTATTGCAAAATTTTATCGAGATTGGTTCGGAAGTGTTTCAAATATCTCTGGTATGGATTTTCGAAACTTCATTTCGGAAAAAAACGTATTTAAAGTTACCACTATGCAATACGATTGCACTTTCAGAGCTATAAATCCAGCAGTTTTACGAAGTAGCAAATAAAAGTTTGGTAGAATATCCCAGGAGGATCGTACTAACAGAATATACCAAACTATTTTTGAAAAATCGATACTTTTATTTTACTACGTAGCACTTTAATATCCTGTTGGAAAGGAGAAAAAAAATTCTAAAGTGAACTACCACTTGGAACGTGCAAAATTGTTTTTCTTAAAAGCACGACATTTTTTAAATTGAAAGTATTAGAAGAATTTAAAAGTACTGTTGTGTATATCATGTCCAACCTATTGGACATATTGAAGGAAGAAAGTAAATTTCTATTTCACTCCAGTTTGTTTCAATTCTGGTAGGAAATTTTGATTTTGCAAAGAATGAGTAAAGTAGGTGTAATTCAAAACAGTGAAAACTTTAGAAATACTATCGCATTATTGTCGATCTATTGAGCAAATTACGATAGAATAATTATTTAAATGAAAATAAATTTTTAAAAAATACCACGTTTTTTCAAACTGACTAAAAAGTATAAAATAATTTAATACAAAGAATACCTTCAAACTAGTGGGTTATCAAAAATCTGTTCACAAAAATCGATTTCTTGCAAAATCCTCAAGTCGTAGACAAATTTTGAGACCAGATTTGAAATCAGCGTGACGAAATCTACGGGAAATGATATATAGCATGTTAACAAAGAATTTTTTCCGCGCGTGGTAACGAAGAAACGATATTTTCTCGAAATTGTGAAAGTTCAACGAAATTTTTCAAGGTTAAAAAACGTTCGTACCACAATCTCCATAATTATCCCATATTCTGCCAAGCTTCAGCTTTAATTTAAAAAAAATTTCATCGCTCTACCTCATTCCTATCGAAAGTTCTTTGATTTTGAATCGAGTTTGGTCGAAAGTTCCCACTTTCGGTGAATCGAAATGGGAGTGGGAACGCGTCGTGGAGTAGGGAGCGCTGTCGCGCGGAGTGGGGATCACTGAACGCGATCAGGTACTAACGAGCGTCGCGCGGGGAGGTGTAACGGTTAAATTTAATAATTTGTATCTCCTAAACGCGTAGGCTTTTTAAAAAATTTCTTTTAAATATCGCATTGTCATCGCAGTTCTCTAGCTCATCGGGAAGTTAGTTTAAAATCAATTGCAGAATTTCTACCGAACAAACAGACAAGAAAGCGAGCTAATAAAAACGTGGTAAAATTTAGAAATACTGTTCTATGATTGTCAATCTATTAATCAAATTGGGAAAGAAGATAAGTTTCTATTTCGTTCCAGTTTATTTCAACTCGGGCAATAAATTTTGATTTTGCAGAAAGATCCGCTGTCTATTTATCAGATACTGTTCAGAATCTTCATCACGAGTCTGACTCGACGTTCGCGTGGAAAGGGTTAAGAAGAGGGGCCAACGTGTAATTGGGGGAAATAGTTGGCTGGAGGAGTTTGAAAGAGAGGGTGAGGGAGCTCCGGGTTGGAAAGGGGCGGGCAAAGGGTGCAAACCTGATCTGTACGCTTAATATCCTTCTGGGATTTTTTATCAGTTCGTCGGAGTCAGTCGAGAATTTCAAGTATTCCCTGCGAGCCCGCACTTTTCTTAATTTTCGTCCCCTTTGTTTCACACCCTCCCCGAAGTCGCCCGGCGTCCGATCACGTTCGCGCTATTAAAAAGTTCGGCTGGACTTGGTCTTCCGCAGCGGAACATGGCGCGGCGGCAACGCTTGGATTAATAATATCGGCCGTGTTGAACAACGCGAGAGTTTATTTAAATGGACATTCGGTGGGTCGCGTCGTGTGAAGGCTCTCAATTTGCGCGGTTAATTGTGTTTGTTGCACAATAGGCGGCGGCGACAACAATGCGCGCGATTGTTTTCCGCGAGCATTATGCACGCGGAAAAGAATTTATTTCGGCGGCGGTTAATCACCGAGCATTGAAGCCAGTTTGTTTTCTGCCAGACCGGCTGATTGCAACGATAAGTTTCGACCGGGGGGGAAAACGACGCAATGACTCGATAGAAGTGGGACGTTGCCAGTAATTAAATGATCCCAGCTTCGAAACGTATTTGCGGCGACCGTAAACTTCGTTATTCGTATAAACTATCCACTTACTTTCGCGACAGATTGTATATCGGAAATTCGGACCGGTATGAATGACTAGTAATTTCAGAATGTTTCTGTGGTCTCGATTCGATCCTGGCGGATTCGGAAATGTTTGAAATATTTACAGTGACTCTCGTCTATCTGATCTTCTCGGATTTTATGCATTCAGAAAGAAAGATAAGGAGCGTGACGCGCGGGGGGTGGTTCGAGGGGGCGTGCACACCGAAACTCGACCGTCGATGAATCCTCGTAAGGGGGGTGTAGAGGGAAATGGAAGGAACACAATTTTTAACTTTGGGACTTTGTTTGGACTAGGACAGGGCAGGCGACACGAAGAAGGTCCCCTTTTCCGGTTTTTCGCTTATATCTCGGAAACTATGCGTCCTAGCGATAAGAGCATTCTATGCAAAATTAAAGCTGACAAAATGTGCCGCAAGATTGATTTGATTCAGTTTTTCGCTATCTCTCATAGTTTCCGAGATATCTGCGCCCAAAGTTCACTAATTGTGCTGAAGAGTTAGCTAGTCAAATAATAAAAATAGTGAACTTTGAGCGCGAATATCTCGGAAACTATGCGAGATAGCGAAAAACTGAATCGAATCAATCTTGTGGCACATTTTGTCAGCTTTAATTTTTTATGGAATAGTCTTATCGCTAGGACGCATAGTTTCCGAGATATAAACGGAAAACCGAAAAAGGGGACTTTTAGTATGTTTACCCCGTTACTAGTCCAAACAAAGTCCCAAAGTTGAAAATTGTGTTCCTTCCATTTCCCTCTACAACTTTTCGTTGACTGGGCTAGGTGATTATTTTCGCGCATGCCGATTTTGATCGCCCGCGTGAGCTCCACGAGCACCGTATGCAAACGATGCCTCGATGACGATCACGTTCGAGTTTCTATTTAACGCTGACGACGTGCGCTCGTAAACGAACCGCGCAATTCGCGTAACGTACGCGCGCCCTAAGATTTCCATAATACATGTAATCTACGACGAGCGTGCCCCTGTAAGACCGTGTTAAGAGCCACTTACCCTTAAATTACGATCCATCGGTGGCGCAGCTACCAACAAATCGGTCCCGATTATCAGGCGAAACGAATGTTATGCTCGCGGCGATAGCAGCGCGTGTACCGAAGACATTGATAACGATCGACGTCGATATTCACGTTAATTAGGCAACGCGTTACACGGATAAGGGATCGAGGAAGTCGATGTAACTCTCGTATCGATGTAATTGGTCGACTATATCGGCGACGATTCGTCGCTTTGAGATGACACGATTGTGCGCTCGTAAGACGTAACAGAAAGCCCTCTGGCTTTGAAACTTGAGCCAGAGGACGTTTCTCGTTTCAAAAGGCGACGGAGAAAAGTCCTGTTATAATAGTGCTGTGCGAAACGATCTTCCGGATTCGTTATAAACAAATTGAAATTTTTAGAACATTGCTTTTACTGATCATTTCACTTCAATTGGGGAAATTGGATGATTTCTAGTTCAGTAGAATATAACTAGACCGCGGATTTCATGCATTTATGAGAAAAATGAATAGGTGTGTGATTCGAAGGATAAACTTCCGGAAGCCGAGCAACCCTCCGATTTTTTTTTTATACTCTGGACTCTTAAGTATTTTGACGTGCTGATTACGAATATGATAGTGTGAGAACTGGCGCAAATTTTATTGTAACGGCAGAGGTCATTAAAGAACCGTAAAAATCATAGTTTTTCCCATTTATTTCCGTAAATAATGGCAATTTTGAAAAATACTTTAAATAAAAGTTGTAGGCCTCATCGAAATACACATATTATGTCGTATTGATTTTTGTCATAAAGGCAGTAGTTTTTGAGAAAAACGATATTAAATGTCGGAAACCATTAAAAAACCGTAAAAATCATAGTCTTTTCCATTTATTTCCGTAAATAATGGTGAAGTTGAAAAATACTTTATGTAAAAGTTGTACGTCTCATCCAAATACACATTTTATGTCCTATTGATTTTTGTCATAAGGACAGTAGTTTTTGAGAAAAACGATATTAAATGTCGGAAACCATTAAAAAACCGTAAAAATCATAGTCTTTTCCATTTATTTCCGTAAATAATGGTGAGTTTGAAAAATACTTGATATAAAAGTTGTAGGTCTCATCGAAATACATATTTTATGTCGTATTGATTTTTGTCATAAAGACAGTAGTTTTTGAGAAAAACGATATTAAATGTTCTAAACTTCAACTTCAATTTTCATCTGCGTGGTCTCCGCCCCCACCACAGCCTAATCCAAACTAATTGCCGCTACTGCGTTGGGCTAAAGGAGAGTTACACTTTTCCATATTGCGTTGTGCACTTCCGTGTTCCGTTCGTTCCACAGATTCGCCTCTTTCGCCCGTATTAATTGAACGTCGATATTTCGTGATAATGGAGGTAGATATCAGACGATATGGAACGATCTGTTTCACACCAGCCAAGTACCTTTGAGCATTCGCGTAACCTAACGGAGAAGCATATGTATGTACGTGTGTGATATACTCAATAATGGAGCCATTAAAATATCAACGCTAATTATTCGCCCGGAGAGATATATATCTATAGTCTGCGTCCATTATGCTCGCTTTAATTGAACGCATTGTTGACAGCCTTTGTCAAAAAAGTCGGATGGTCGTCTTCTAGTGCACTGGCTACTTCGTATTATAATATACTCCCTCTCTTCCATAATAATAGTAGCAAGTCAAAATAAATACATTTATTATGAAAAAGCTGGATTACATTAAACAATAAATTAAAAATATTCAACATCAATTTTTCATTGTTAATATCAATTTTTCAATTTTAACTTGACTTTCAACTTCAATTTTTCATTGTCAATATCAATTTTTCAATTTCAACTTCAATTTTTCAAGTTTAACTTCAATTTTCCAATTTCAACCTCAATTTTTCGATTTTATCTTCCATTTCAAAACATTATTTTTAACTTCAATTTCAACTTTAATTTTTCAATTTTAACTTGACTTTTAACTTCAATTTTTCAATTTTTCAATTTTTCATTGTGAATATCAATTTTTCAATTTCAACTTCAAGTTTTCAATTTCCACTTCAATTTCTGAGTTTCAACATCAATTTCCCAATTTTAATTAACATCAATTTTTCAATGCCAACTTCAATTTTTCTGTTTCAACATCAATTTTTCAATTCCAACTTCAATTTTTCAAGTTCAGAAACTAGATTACATTAAACAATAAATTAAAAATATTATTCCTAATTTTTATTTTGAGTGTTATATAGGATATAATTTGGTAATATAATAATGATAACACTAGACTGCGGAGATCTTTATGCATTTATGGCTTATGGAAATTTTCAAAAAATGCTGGAGTATTCAGTTGAACAAAATTTAGAACGATTTTTATTCATTTTGAATCGACAAATGCTATTAGCAATGAAAATAGAATTTTATTTGGTACCACTTCCTTCAAATTTGACTAAAAAAATTGAAAAGTAATATATTAACAAATTAATAATGATTATCACATAAAATAACAAAAGCATAATACCCCCTCTGTCCAATAATAATAGTAGCAATTGACGAATTTAATTCGTCCCATAATAATAGTAGCAAAAGAAAATAAATATAGAAAGCAACAGTTATTATTAAAAAGCTAGATTACATTAAACAGTAAATTAAAAATATTACTCATCATTTTTATTTCGAGTGTACAGATAGTTTCTGGATTTTCAACAATTTTTTAGGAGTGGGGAACCTGTTTACTGGTGGTGGGGGTAGAAGTTGCCCTTGCCTGTTCTATGTAAACGATCTATAATACTTTATTAATATTTATTAATATTTACTCGTGTATAAAATGAAAATACTGTAAACAAACTTGCAATTTTTTCTTTCTAACATATTTAACGCTAAACCCACCGAGCACTTAAAGCGATTAAAATGTAAAAAAAAATGTTTCAGCTTACAAAAATGACAAGGCTCTATTTATACAGATTTTGTGCAATTTTCATCACAATATGTGCTCGGATAAAGAAATCTATAGCATCAAAATTTCCACGTAAACAAGTTCATAATTTAAATAATTATAAGATGAAAACTTGACTGTTAATCGCGACGCATTAAAGCGATCAATGTGGAATTTATTAATTCATTATACATAATATTGTATTTGGATACGGTTTATCGTAACGAACGAAGTTAATTGCTATTGTACAGTGTCAAATATAATTGAACATTTGATTGGATTGGAGAATGAAACATCGTTCTGTCGAGTATCGCGGCAACACGCATAGATGCATAGTATTGCAACGACATTACGAGCCATCGCGTGACGAAATTCTGTTTGTACGCGGGAAATTAATTATCGGCCGGCTGTTACGGGCAGGGTTTTATCCAAACGAGAAAGAATCTCGAAAGTTTAAACTCGTACAGTTGCGCGGCAGCAAACGTGTCGACATTTTCAAACAGTGCGATTTTTCAGTCGCAACTTTTTTGCGCTGCGTGCGACTGCTGCAATCAAATCGCTCTTATTTTCGACTACGAGCCGTGTGCGGCTGAATTATTTCCGCGTATAAAGTGTAAATGGCCTTTGTCGGACACCGTGGATCGATGAAACGTAAATTAAATGCTTTGTTGTTTCCCTTTACTTTAAACGCGCAATAGAATGTGGATCGAACTCGAGGAAACAGCCACGGAACAGAGGAACGCGGCAGAGAAATCGCCGAGCGCGATAAAATTTTATTAGAATTGAACAATTCATCTGCCACGGAATTTAGATGGGCTTGGGAATGACTGTGTTATGCCGAGTTGTCGTTGTTGTATGCGTCAAATCTTGTTATCGCATTTTAAACCACTCCCCAACGAGCTAGAGACTTGAAACTTTAAACATAGCTCAGAACTGGATGGCAATGCAATATTTAAAAAACAATTTTTAAAAAAGCCTATGTGTTCAGGAGATATAAACTATTAATAAATTTAACCGTTACACCTCGCCGCGCGGCAACGCTCAATACTAGTGTAATACTGAAACTTCTTTATTCTACCACGTTTTTATCAGCCCGCTTTCTTGTCTGTCTGTCTGTTTGTTTGTTTGTTCGGTACAAATTTTGCAATCGATTTTAAACTAGCTTCCCGATGAGCTGAAGACTTGAAACTTTAAACATAGCTCAGAACTGGATGGCAATGCAATATTTAAAAAACAATTTTTAAAAAAGCCTATGTGTTCAGGAGATATAAACTATTAATAAATTTAACCGTTACACCTCGCCGCGCGGCAACGCTCAATACTAGTGTAATACTGAAACTTCTTTATTCTACCACGTTTTTATCAGCCCGCTTTCTTGTCTGTCTGTCTGTTTGTTTGTTTGTTCGGTACAAATTTTGCAATCGATTTTAAACTAGCTTCCCGATGAGCTGAAGACTTGAAACTTTAAACATAGCTCAGAACTGGATGGCAATGCAATATTTAAAAAACAATTTTTAAAAAAGCCTATGCGTTTAGGAGATATAAACTATTAATAAATTTAACCGTTACACCTCGCCGCGCGACGCTTGGTAGTCCGTCATCGCGTTCAGCGATCCCCAACTCCACTAAAGATGTCTATAGAATCATTTCTTATGAAATCACTTTTTTTATTTCAATAATTGTGAAATACAAAATCTGGGACCGGTCATTTTGACTGGTGCTGGTAGGTTTAACATAATTGCAAATTGAGAAATCTATTATGGCTTCGGGGCGAGACGATGCGTGTACGATGAAAACTCGTAAAACGGCTATTGGCATAATTTCCGTAATGATAAAAGCCAGCCGAATGGCGCGAAACCACGCTTGGTTCGCGTGTCCACTCGTCATATCGTGATTTCCATCCCCGGCGGGTTTGTTATTTCGACCATTCGTCTGTCGTGATGGGGAAGGGTGCAACAACCCCTGCCATTAACCGACTCCTGCTCGCAAATTTTCATCGGTTCTCGACTCATTTTCGCTGCATTTGTGGCCTCCGAAACGTAACTTCATCTCTCGACAGTTTTATTCACCACTGTGGTAACAATATCCTGTTGTTACGTCATAGGAAATATTTATAAGGAATACTGATGTTCTATTATTTTTAGAATATTGGCACTTTTTGGGTAGTTGTTCTTCGGATTCAAGGAACTTTCATGACGAGTGTGCGACTCGTTAAAATGCGACAAGAGGTTAATATTAGCAATATCATTCTTCCGAGAACCTGTTAAATCGATCTAGTTAAGACGCCGCGAGCAAGGAACCTCATTAAATCGGAAAAAGAGAGGAATTTAATGTTCCCGACGAATTATTTGTCCAAGTTCCTCGAGTGAATACAAATTTTCCTTCTCCTCCGGGACCTTTGTCGAACAACTTTGTCGAATATGACTTTGTCAAATATGACTTTGTCGAATATAACTTTGTCGAATATAATTTTGTCGAATATACCTTTGTCGAACAACTTTGTCGAATAGCTTTGTCGAACAACTTTGTCGAATAGCTTTGTCGAATAACATTGTCGAATATAACTTTGTCGAATAACTTTTTCGAATAACTTCACTAAACTAATTGTTCCAGCTTTACATTCAGGTCGTTTGGTCCATCCATAAAAGAGTTATTCTGATTTAAAGTGTGTGTGTGTGTGTGTGACAATAGTTGCAGTTTAAAACGGTGGACAGATTTAAATAATTTAAGAACATCAATGTATTAACTGTAGCTTGTGAACATTATTGAAGAGTGAAAGAAATTATTACTTGTAGGACTATGAAGTTCTCCCATGGATAACTGTTATAAGTGATTGAAATGACCTTCTCTCCCGGACAACTGCCTTGAGCAATCGAGACAGTTTTTCTTCATCGATAACAGTTATCGAGGAGGATCCAATTATTTTGAGCACTAATAATCGTTATTCGTAACCAAAAAGTGTAAAACTCGATATTTTTTAATCATTTTGTTCTCCGAATTTTGTTCTTTATATTTTCTGTACATTATCTTAAATTTCTTAAGCTTTTTATTAATGATTTTTGTCGTAGAAAATTGTAAAATAACTGTTACCTTTGGACCCTGCTCCTAACTGTGAAGAAAGAATGCGTCTCACTGTAGCGTGCGTGTCAGACAGGCTCCTAGAAAATTCTCAGTGCTCGTCGCGCCTCGTTTGAATTTATCGAGTTCTTCGTTTGAGTTACCATATACCAAACCAATCGGCGACCGTCCCCGGCAAACCTTTTCAAGTTTGACTATACGAACGAGGCGTGATTGGAATTTCCCTCCTATAGCCGAATTTATTAGAAAAAGGAACGTGAGGGGCTTTCCAAGTTTTGATTGTCTCCGTTCGATAGGTCCGGACCAGGTGTAAAAAGGAATCGTGCCAAGTAACCCTTTCTATTTTTCGCCGTTCCACGACAAGTGCCTCTGTTATCTTCTCTTTCTCTCTCATCCCTTCAGACAAATTCGTTTTACTGCCGATGATATTTCTCCTCGCAATTTTTGAATTTCTCCAACTACCTGCTCTCGAAGCATCGAAGACGCCGCGCCGCCGGCTCCGAAGACGTCTCCGTTTTATCTTCGTTACCAACGGGGACCGTGTATACCGAAAATGTTATATTCCTTTAACGATGTTGAAATAACGTGTTCCAGTTCTCGGAAAATTTATTCACTTTTTTCCGACATATTTGTTCGTTTGCTCGGTGTTTACCCGTCGCAAACCAAAATGCTTTTTTATTTTTGTTTCAGCGGTTCAATCTGTTTTGTAATGGAACATGCATACAAGAAAATGTTTCTCTTCGCTTTTCTCTTCGAAACACAATAATGAATCCTTCAGAATTCTGTGTGTGTGCATGTAGCTTATGGATCTTTTCAAAATATTCTTGCAATCTGCAGGGTGGGGCATTTAACTAAGCATCCAACTGGAATATCTTGGAAACTAAATTCCAGAGAAAAATATATTGTCGAAAACTTTGTCGAATATCTTTGTCGAACAGCTTTGTCGAACAGCTTTGTCGAACAGCTTTGTCGAACAGCTTTGTCGAATAACTTTGTCGAGTGACTTTGTCGAATATGACTTTGTCGAATATGACTTTGTCGAATACAGTGCTATTAGAAGTACAGTTTCGAGAGGCAGATACAGCCTGTTTAAAAGTTTGGAACGGAACCATTCGTATTAATGAGCACTAATCGGCCCGAACGAAGCTAATCTTGGAATAGCGATCCCTTCCACTAATCTCCATCGAAATCTCAACCCTGCCGTTGGACTTTCCTTAATGCTAAATAGTTGTTGCGTTTTTTCTCCTGTTATTCGAGTTGACGTTGCACGCGCAAGTTCGCGTATTATGTTCCGTATTGTAATTGTGAAATAAACACGTCCGGAATAGTTTCCCTGTGTTATAATACCCTCTCATTAAAGCTGGCTTTATACACACCGAACTCTGTAAATACTCGGTCCGTTCGCTATACTAATTCCGTTCTAAACTGCTTCTTGGCACACACTGGCCGCTGTTGAGGAATACCCAGTCATAATACTTGTAACGAGCACGTTCGTAGTTACCAATTAGTCCTTTCGTCGCTTCATCGCACTCCTGTATCGTCAAATACAATGATCAATTTTTTAATTGTGTCAATTATTGCCGACAAAGTGATCCATCGACTTCTAATTTCATAGTAGCAAAAGTCTACCTCTTTTGAATAAATGGTAATGTCGAGTTAAAATACAAAACGAAATTATTCATTGGCCAAATTGTTCAAATAGAAATATTTAAATCAAATATACCTCGAATTAATTATTATTTTTCACCGAGTTTTACACTTTCAACAGAATTAATTAAACTGGAATTATCGCATTAAAACGTATTTAAGATTTCATCCTATTTTTTAAAATTAAAAAGCGCGCTTACGATTACCACAGTAATGTTAAAATAATGAATCGGATTAAATAAATGTTTTCCGGTTCAGACGTTAATATCGAATTTTCAAAAAACCATCATTATATTTTAAGCATTCGCTAATCATCGCTGCGAAATAAATGAATATTTCGCACCGCTGCTATCCCCTCGTCAAGGAACAATATTTTGTAATGTTTCGCGCGGAGTTTTTGACGCTAATTAAATGTATGATAGCCATAAAATTTCATAACGTCACTTGCACGAACGTGATTTATTACCTAGTCGGCGACACGTCAAATCTGCAGCGCAACTATTTCCCAGCTCGTAATTATTGCCTCGTACACGTAATTAAACCAACAGAGTCTCTACTCGCGTAACGTTGAAAACATTATTCAGGGGTACAGCCACCAGCTTCTAGAATTATATCTTGAAAAAGCTGTTAGCGCGGATATCTCGGAAACTATGCGAGATAGCGAAAAACTGAATCGAGTCAATCTTGTGGCACATTTTGTCAGCTTTAATTTTGTATAGAATGGTCTTATCGCTAGGACGCATAGTTTCCGAGATATCCGCGCTCAAAGTTCGCTAATTGTGCTGAAGCGTTAGCTAGTCAAATACGGCATTAACATGAACTTTGAGCGCGGATATCTCGGAAACTATGCGAGATAGCGAAAAACTGAATGGAGTCAATCTTGTGGCACATTTCGTCAGCTTTAACATTGTATGCAATGGTCTTCGCGCTAGGATGCATGGTTTTCGAGATATAAGCGGAAAACCGAAAAGGGGGACTTTCAGTATGTATACATGTGGATATACTCTCTATATCATATCCTGAACCATTGATCCTAGATTATCGAAACTTCGATCTGCATCCGCGCCAGGTACAAATCTACTAGATTACATATCAAATACATAATGATTCGTAGGAGAAAGGTACCAATTTTGAATATACTCAGAATTTTCTCGTTTCTCCTACGAATTTTATGTATTTGGTATGTAATCCAGTAAATTTGTACCCGGAAAACCTGCAGATCGAAGTTTCGATCCTCTAGGATTAATGGTTCAGGAGTTATGGTTGCTTAAACTTGAGCATTTTTCAGTATTTTTGACAGGTAGGTGCGCCGCCATATTGGTTTGTAGTGCAGAGCAGTGTGCACACAGTAATACAAACAGTAATATCGCTAATGTTGAGAAAATATTTCGGATATGTCAAAAACACTGAAGAATGCTCAACTTTAAACAACCATAACTCCTGAACCATTGATCCTACAGGATCGAAAGTTTCGCAGTTAGTAGATTTGTACTCGGCGCGGATGCAGATCGAAGTTTCGATAATCTAGGATCAATAGTTCAGGAGATATGGTCGCTTAAAGTTGAGCATATTTGACAGGTAAGTGAAAAGGTAAGGCTGCCAAAATGCTCAACTTTAAGCAACCATAACTCGTGAACCATTGATCCGAGAGGATCGAAACTTCGATCTGCAGGTTCTCCTTTGTCTTAATGCTCTTTGATATAATTAATCAAACACCTATTTTGGCATTTTAAAAAATTCAACCCCTAAGGGGGTGAAAAGAGGTTGCAACGTTTCTAAGAGGAATATTTTGTTCGTGGTCCGATTTGCTTGAAACTCGGTCTTAATGCTCTTTGATATAATTAATCCAACACCTATTCCGGCATTTTAAAAAATGCGGCCCCTACGGGGGTGAAAAGGGGTTGCAACGTTTGTATGAGGAATATTTTGTTCGTGGTCCGATTTGCTTGAAACTCGGTCTTAATGCTCTTTGATATAATTAATCAAACACCTGTTTCGGCATTTTAAAAAATGCGTCCTGAGGGTGGGAGAGGGAACTATTTCAAAATCTTCAATGGGAAACCCTTTTTTATAGCAAATCTTGGTTCTCCATTGATTTGATATTATTGGTGTAATTTCTTTTACAGATGTCGCTGCAAGCGAAAGCAGTTGGAAAAATTGATTGGTTTGTTTATCAATCCTCAGGAGGTGGGGGCGGGGGGTCAATTATGGTGTTATTGAATAGCATTCTTAAAAATATCAAATACGTCTACTTTTATTTTTCTGATCTGATGTGTATTTCTCGAGATATGCCTCATTTTCAACGACTTTTTCCATTTGGATTTTTGTCCCTTACAGCGCCATCTGTGAACCAAAATGCAAAAACTCCTAGATCAAATTTGTGTATTTTTTTCTGGAGAATCCAAATCTGCAATGAAAAATGGGGTTTCCCCCCTTCGCGACGAACAACTTTCATTGCAAACTTGTTTGATCCGATATGCATAGTTCTCGAGATATTTCAATGTCTTCAGATAAAATGGACACCCTGTATACAATAGAGATTGACTATAGAAACATAATGGAGCAATGCGGTTCCCATGCTGCTCTCGAGATGACGAATGCAAAATTTTTGAAATATTTCGGATCAGTCGATTGCATTTGCAAATAGAGGTGTCTCGTACCGGCTTGGGTCGCGGTTCCGTCCCGGAGGGGGGGGGGGGGTTGCAGTCTAGCAACACGGATATCCAAGATACTCGGGAACGCAGGATCGACGTGACACGTTAATGCGATTCGGGGTCTCCGCTAGTGCTGTCACGTCGCGTCACGCGTCATACCTTCAAAGTTCCCGAATCGAGTGACCTGCCGCTGACAGGTTTTCTATCGTTGACACGGGCGCCCGCCTATAAGGCCGAAATTTAGCCCTGTAACGCGGCAATTCACCCCTTGCCCGGGATTCGTTCCACTCGATTAACTTTGATCCTGTTGATCGAGCGGAGACGAAAATGGGGCCACGTCGATCGGCTGCTGCGCGTCCGTAGAAATAGCCAACGCCTGATCTCTCTTGTTCCCGCAAGTGCCGCGCATTTCCGGCCACTCGGCTTAAATCTGTTCTACTGAATTCTATTCGGTAATTAATCTGTTGTCTGCTCGCTATTCTTACTACTGAATCTTACTACTGAAAAATAATACGAACACATTAATCTATAACACGTTAATAGACTGTAGAGCAGGCCTGGCCAACACACGGCTCGCAAAGTTAAATTGTACGGCCCGCTGGGCGATTTTATATTTCTATTAAAACTTTTGTTCCCCGTATGTATACAAAAATATTAAGCAAATGAAAAATTGCATGTGTTATTGTTATACATAACGTTCTATTGGTTTTGTGTTTGCATCAAATTTTTTAAAAGCATGTTTACCTAAAGTGCGGCCCGCTGTAACGTTACGCGTCATCAAAGTGGCCCAATATTGCAAAGTAATATTTAAAATATTGCAAAGTAATATTTAAAATATTGCAAAGTAATATTTACAATATTGCAACGTAATATCGTAAATATTGCAAAGTAATATTTACAATTTTGCAAAGTAATATTTACAATTTTGCAAAGTAATATCGTAAATATTGCAAAGTAATATCGTAAATATTGCAAAGTAATATTGTAAATATTGCAAAGTAATATCGTAAATATTGCAAAGTTATATTGTAAATGTTGCAAAGTTATATTGTAAATGTTGCAAAGTTATATTGTAAATGTTGCAAAGTTATATTGTAAATGTTGCAAAGTAATATTTACAATATTGCAAAGTAATATCGTAAATATTGCAAAGTAATATTTACAATTTTGCAAAGTAATATTTACAATATTGCAAAGTAATATTTACAATTTTGCAAAGTAATATTTACAATATTGCAAAGTAATATTTACAATTTTGCAAAGTAATATCGTAAATATTGCAAAGTAATATCGTAAATATTGCAAAGTAATATTGTAAATATTGCAAAGTAATATTGTAAATATTGCAAAGTAATATTGTAAATGTTGCAAAGTTATATTGTAAATGTTGCAAAGTTATATTGTAAATGTTGCAAAGTAATATTTACAATATTGCAAAGTAATATCGTAAATATTGCAAAGTAATATCGTAAATATTACAAAGTAATATCGTGAATATTGCAAATTAATATCGTAAATATTGCAAAGTAAAAAATTTGAAACGTAGGAGCACGTTGCCAATCTGGAATGCGTTAATGAAATAATTAGGAATTGGAAAGGTGCGTGCAGAGCGTCAATATTTCGTTCAACTCGAAGATTTCGGGGTACCGACAAATCGGTGACGCGGCCCGAATCTCTCAAAGCCGCTCTCATCCGTTCGTGAAAAATACGAGATCTCTGGCTGTGCGAATAAATACGACCTCGCGCTGGCGGCGAAATTTCGACGAACTGTAACAGATGGCTTCGTGACTCGAGCGTCAAGTTCCGGGGTAGCTGCCTGGAAGGGTGCGCGATATCTAACCACCCTCGTCCCCCTCCACTTGTGAGCAGAAAGAATTTAAGAGCTCCCAGGGGACAGTGTAGTCTGGTATGCCTTCTTAGTTTCTCTCTACTGACCGGGGTCTCTTTAAAACGACTTCAAGCGGTGGCTAGTAAGTAATCCCTTGCTTTGTCCAGTCGATAACGAAATACCTCTCATTTTTCGGCCAAAGCGTTGTTCGCCAAGAACGTTGCTCGCTCGGAGAAAATTCTTGTCTCTGTTATTTCATGCGTTTATGACAAAAATCGGTGGGTGTAATTTCAAACAATAATTTCAATTAATGGTGACTCTGAGCTAAGGATTAAGACTATCCTTGTAGGGGGTGTTTTTTGAAATGTTGTTGGAAAATGTTGTAGGTCCTTGGAAAGGGTGGTTCCTGACATCATTTGGAGTAACTTTTTCCTTTACGAAAATGTTCTGCGCCGTTTCCTTCAGAAGTTATTATCGAAAAACACTGGGCAATTAGAGTGCCGCTAAAATACCAGAGCCTCGCTGAACGTTTTTCATTAATAACTTCTGAACAAAACCTCGGGGAACATTTTCGCAAAGGACAATGTTACTTCAAATAAGCTCAGGAATTATGAGAAAATTTATCAGAAAATTTTCTTTATTAATTGTACGCAGCTGTTCCAGATTTACTATATCCACACGTGCATCTTGTGTATATCCACACTTTCATTTATATTTGATTTGTGTCACGACGTGTTCGGACTTTCTGAAAGCCCCCGGTTTATTTTCGAGGAAAATGTGCGCCGAGTAAATAACTTTAGACTAATACGCCCGAAAGTTTACGCCGGACTTTTACAAGTGTCAAGAAGACGGTTGATGAAATGAAAAAAGTTTCGAAGCATGTAAGATGTTTACTAGTTTGCTGATCATAGCATGGCCAACTTTCGTTATTACTGCTGGTTAGTCTTCTTGCACGAGCTGAAGGTATTAATACACCTTGCCAATTTCGCGGATGGTCTTTCGTTCGAACGTTTAATCGTAATTAGAAATTATTCAAAAATGTCTTTATTATAAAAATTGTGAAAAATCTAAATATTAAATGCAGTCTTGTAATTTTTATATTACAATATACTTGTAATAAAATGTTGAATCGTGCTGGAAAAGAATACCTGAACATTTAAGTAATTATAATCCAAAATCGGTCGGAATTATAAAGAGCTAAGGGTTAAAACTATCCTTGTAGGGGGTGTTCAAATGTTATTGGCAAATGTTGTAGGTCCTAGAAAATTGTGGTTCCTGAGATCATTTGAAATAACTTTTTCCTTTACGAAAATGTTCTGCGCCGTTTCCTTCAGAAGTTATTGTCGAAAAACATTGGGCAATTAGAATGCAACTAAATACCAGAGCCTTGCTGAACGTTTTTCATTAATAACTTCTGAACAAAACCTCGGGGAACATTATCGCAAAGGACGAAGTTGCTTCAAATAAGCTCAGGAATCGCCCCGTCACATTTTTGTGACGCCATTTTAAAATTTTGTTTATTAACTATCTTTAAACTTTAAGAATAACTAAAAAATTCTAGATAAAAATTCGCGAGTGGGTGCGACACCAGTGGTTGGTGTCACTGTTTACACATACTCGAGTGAGAAGCGAGGTGGCAAAACCGAAAAGGTCTGCGTTCTTTGTTCGAAATAAGACTCCTCGAAAATGACTGACGCACCCCAAACGAGCATAATCCCGCTAAAAAGCCATGAGAGAGTGGATTGAATTTCAACGGTTAATCCCTTCCCGCCATCGGTGATCATCAAACAGTGGGGTGGAGTCAATGGCGGGCATGTCACCTCTCGCAATCCACGGAATTAAAAAATCCCGAGCATTCGGGAGGGTGCTATTTGGAAAAAAAAGGGAAGGTCGGCGAATCCTCTTTAAAGTCCGGATTAGGATTAACTGAGGCTCCAACGTCAGAATCCGGCGTCAAGGCTCCTTTCTTTGACCGGGGGAAGTCCTTTCACCACCCGAAAAGCTTCTCCATGCAGCCAGAAATACAAGTGCGAATCGGTTCGAATGGATAAGGGTGGATGGCACCCTTGTCTTCGGCCGTAATCCTCTCGAAAAGAGTGACGCTCTCCTCTGCTTTTAACCGAGTTGCTCGCCGAGTCAGAAGAATGGAGCAATTAATCGTCGTTCGGGGCTGATATTTCAGCTACGTTCGTCGTTCTTTGACAAGTCATTGCGGCGGATTTTTGGCGGCGGTGCGTATATATTATTCGACTCTATATTATTCGATTTTTTTGAATGCTGTAGAACCTCGATTATCCGAACCGGTGAACGAGAGATCTCGCAAAGACGCTCCGAAAATTTCATCGAAATTGGTTAATTGGTTTACGAGTTATGATCGATCAAAATTGGTAAAAAGATCAGAACTTTTGAAAATTGCAATTTTTACCAGTTTTGATCGATCGTAACTCGTAAACCAATTAACCAATTTCAATGAAATTTTCGGAGCGTACATATTTTATACAAGTTGACCAAACACATCTTTTAAATTTCATAAAATAATTAAAATCTGTAATATATTTTGGACTGTGGCTTTTCCCAGACTAAAAAGAATTTTATGAATTATACTTAAATTGTCATGTATTGTATGGTGTACTGTGTATGTATATTATATTAAATGGAGATGCTCCCTTAATCCGGCTTGAATTAAACGGGCTTAAAAGATCAAATTTGAAACTCGAGTTATATCAATTCGATTTCAAAACTATTATGGATATGCGATAACATAACTTCGCCGTCCGTCTTAGGCAAATCTCTCGCATGAAGATCCACTGTTGGAACTTCGACTGATGTAAACTAATCTGAAATTCCGAACGATCTTCCAGACAGCTATAAACGTCCCTCCTCGAACCACGTGGAAATGAAATAACAGTGGAGCATGCTCAAACCTTGTGCTTGGTTAGACTGCGAATGTTTATGCATTTTTTCAATTTTTGCATGCGAGTTTTAAGAACGTGGAATAAAATATAATTTCACTGTTTAGCTAGATAACTAAAATAAACTAACTAAAAATATTTAAACTAATAAAAAAATAACTAACAAAAGATAAAGAAAAAAAATGTATGGTAATTAGTAGACTGTGGATATTTATGTAATTTGCAATATTTGTAGACTTGTAGAAATTCGCCCCCCGGCGGGATTTTAATCGAGCTTGGACCATTCGATAGCCTACCCAAAAAAACCCCTCTCTGCCAAGTTTCAGCCCCCTATCTTATCTGTAAGGGTAGTTATCGAGAAAAATCGAAAAACCAGTTTTTGGCCCATTTTCCCTATTTATTGACAATTAAAAATTCTGAAAAAATCTGACACATCTCGGATACCAAACCACATAGTAGGTATCATTTCCAGATTTTTCCGCTGCAAGCTCTGCTTGTAAAAAATGAAAAACACGAAAAGAAAAGTCGAAAAAAAGATGCAGATTTTATATAGAAATCTAAAAGGTGCTACATACTCCAGATTTAATTTAGCAATGAGATATTATCAACAGTATTATGCTCAATTTTTGTCAGATTTTTGTGAGTGGTGCCGTCATAGTTAATAAAAAAAAAAAAAATGAAAACCGCTTTTCTCGGCGTTTTTACCAAGTTATACTTATACTTTCTGAATCATAAAAATGTATTATGTGATATTAAACGTTCCTACGTTCAGAAAAACATCTCCCAGACTTTGACTGCTGCATCGGTCCCTCCTTGACCCAAACTTTTTATTTGAAATATTTTTTTCTCTGGAATTTAGTTCTCCCGAGATATTCCACGTGGCCGGGATAAATGGCCGAACCCTGTATAAATCCGATATTTTTGCTAGAATCTGTGGGTCTCGCAATTAAATTTATTATCCCCGTAACAGCGACGCCGTTGCTTTTCCCTGTTATACATTGGCCGGGATACACCGAACGCATCTTTCGAGTCAGCGAAGATAAAGTTATGAAAACGGTTCTTTACGCGGAAGAAGACAAACACGATTCCCGCGTGAAAAATATAGTAACAAAGAAATTCGCTGATTTATTCGGTGACCCTTGCTGCATGCGTCTCTCGACAAAGGGAACCGCACACTAACGATCGGAAGCTTCCTTTTTCCGGTTCCGCCGGTTCTCTATTTCCCCTGTTTCTCGTGCAGACACGCGCCACATAAAATTTATCTGGGAAGTATCCAATTGAAATTGGATCTCGTTTCTGCGGAAACGTACAACGGTCGACTTCTATGAGAACTAATATCGGAACGTCAATGGCGGATATTGCGCCCCGCGACGCCTATGTTCTCGTGCCAAGGAGACAGCGCGCGCGCGCGCGCGGACCGTAACTGCTGTAATTCGCATCGGTTTTTAGAAGCAAACAAGAATATAATAACAACATTCTAAAATTACAATGTACAAAAATTACATTCTAGAATTACACCCTACCCCAGTTTCATTAAGTTCTGGGGACGTCACTTCGGGACGATCCATCGTTAGAAGGACACAAGCCCAGGAAACTTTCC
Organism: Lasioglossum baleicum; assembly: GCF_051020765.1. NCBI lineage: Eukaryota > Metazoa > Arthropoda > Insecta > Hymenoptera > Halictidae > Lasioglossum > Lasioglossum baleicum. Next base: position 6,391,581 of record NC_134945.1, read on the forward strand.
TTGTATGGGGCGCTTGTAACGCAAGAAAGGACCAACGGCGTTGGCGATTGCCATACTATCCCCAGTGACGAGCCCAGCCAAACGTCTCACGGGTTCGTGCACTGCAAAACACGGTTCCCGGGGCCGGGGGAAGCTGCATTCGATGGACTGTCTTAGTAAACAGGTCACGACCACAAAGCTGTGAAATCAGAATCCATCTCGGAGCCAATTATCACTCGGATCCCTCGCAAAGTTCCGTGCCCGAATTCGGCCAATGGATGCCGGGGCTTGTCCAAACGAATCTGCCTTTCGAGATCGAGAATAATAGAGCGGGGCCGAGACGCGCGAGGAGTTACTCCGAGAGACCTTCGTGTTCACGTAACCCGGACGCGCCGACAGCCGTCCTTCCTCGAGTATCGGTTTACTTGGTCGCAGCCGACGACGTGCACAAGTATGCGCTGGGGACCCGACGACTTCAGGAATACATCGGGACCCGAGGATTGCGTTCAACGTTTCTCTCTCCACCCGCCGTACCATTCTATCCCCCTTTCGGATCGTCCACACGACTACACGGGGACGAACAGGAACACCTGTGTCCGCTCCCGGTAATTGCGCTTCTGGGCTATTGAACTCCTAATCACCAAGTGGCAATCGTCCTCACCTCTCTAAGCGGCCGTCGCCAATCAGATTTACGCGGAGCTAACCGTTTCGGTTCTTTCTATGCGCCACTAACCCCGAACGATCCCATTAACGTTTACCCCTCCGCCGCCGCCGCCGCATTGTTTGACTGATCGCTGTCACGCTATCGAACCCCTCGGCGGGAAACTAAAAGTGTTTCTGCGGGCTCGAATCCCGACGTGCCGGCGCACAGTGCGGCCGATCGCCGTTCTTTTTGGACAAAAATCTGCCGACAACTCAGTCTTTCATCGATTCAATTGGAATTTTTTTGAAAATGTTCGTGAAGGACTATACTTTGACGACATGCTGCGCGAAAATCGTTAAGTTAACGTGCAACATTCTTTGAAAGAGCTATCGATTACAGTTGATGTTGTCGAACAAGGAGCTGGCACATCAAATACTGGGAACGTAGCCCGAACTTCCTTTAGAAAAGCCGAATCGGTTGCTGCAGTGACTGGATTAAACGCCGGTTATTATCACAGGATTGCATAACATTCTTCAGGTACTTACATGTGACAAGAAAGCTGATTCCGTGAAATAAAAAGAATATTGTTAGGGGACGGCTAAATTGTGCATTCAAATTTATCCATGGTATAAACTACCTCCATCAGTTCATAAAGTACTGCAACATGGACGTGAAAAGTACTTGCTACAATTGGGAGTGTGTCTATCCCCAATTGGGAGTAGTGTATCTGACCCTAATTGGGAGTGCGTCTATCCGCAATTGGGAGTGCGTCTTCCTCCAATTGGGTTTGTATCTATCCCCCATTGAGAGTGTATGATGACCCCAACCCCAGTGTGGAGTGCGGCTATCTCCAATTGGGAGTGATTCTATCCCCAACTAATGGGGAGTGCGTCTTTCTCCAATTGAGTTTGTATGTATCCCCCATTGGGAGTGCGTCTTCCTCCAATTGGGTTTGTATCTATCCCCCATTGAGAGTGTATGTTGACCCCAACCCCAGTGTGGAGTACGGCTATCTCCAATTGGGAGTGATTCTATCCCCAATTAATGGGGAGTGCGTCTTTCTCCAATTGAGTTTGTATCTATCCCCCATTGGGAGTGCGTCTTTCTCCAATTGGGTTTGTATCTATCCCCCATTGGGAATGTATCTAACCCCAATGTGGAGTACGGCTATCCCCAATTGGGAGTGCGTCTATTCCCAATTAATGGGGAGTGCGTCTATCCCCAATTGGGAGTAGTGTATCTGACCCTACTTGGGAGTGCGTCTATCCCCAATTGGGAGTGCGTCTTTCTCCAATTGGGTTTGTACCTATCCCCCATTGGGAGTGTATCTAACCCCAATGTGGAGTACGGCTATCCCCAATTGGGAGTGCGTCTATCCCTAATTGGGAGTGCGTGTTTCCCCAATTGAGTTTGTATCTATCCCCCATTGGGAGTGTATCTAATCCCAATGTAGAGTGCGGCTATCTCCAATTGGGAGTTCGTCTATCCCCAATTAATTGGGAGTGCGTCTATCTCCAATTGGGAGTGCATCTACCCCAGGCCCCAGGGCCTAAGGAGAGATGCACGTTTCCGACCTCTTTTAAACAGTATATTAATATATTTGTTAATATAAAAGTTTTACTCGCGTGTAACGTTATGTCTTCTTAAAGAGATTTAAATGAACAATTCAACTATGCCTGCCTACACTTTCAATTATCTTTGATACAATTTTTATAAACAGAAAATAAAATGTAGTGCGTCTATGTTGAAGTTACCCTAAGCGGTAAAAAGCAACCGATTTAATGTTCCGATTTCAACATCGCCAGCGGTCGTTTGTAGGTCCTTCAATTTCCTTGGTCTCGCGCCCCCCAGGATGCGATGGCCTGACCTTCTTGATAGCTTTCTCCGACTCTCATCGACTCGATATCCCTTCAACCCTCTCCCAACGGTATTGCAACCACTCGGAGTATGCATTGTCGACGTAGCAGGGTTTCGGAAATGTCTGCCGCATGTACACGAGCAGCCTACTTATCCTCAGGGGTGCTCTCGTCCTAAGTTCGTCGCGGGAACACCGGCGTTCATTAAGCAACACAAACGGTCATTAAGAGGTTGGTCGAAGTCGTTATCATAGCTAGCTAATTCTCAATCGCTATTATGTGGTCCGGTCGATCAAGTCGAAGGTCGTAAGTCGATTCGATAGATTCAAATCAAAGGAAATGTGTCTAGAGGTTCGCAATCACAATTCTTTTCTTTCAAATACTTTTGTAAATCAATTTTACGTTCTTGTAAATTAATTTTACATTTTTGTAAATCAATTTTACGCGTTCTTGGAAATCGATTTTACATTCTTGTAAATGAATTTTACGTTCTTGTAAATGAAGTTAACCCTTCTGTAAATTAATTTCACCCGTTTGTAAATCAATTTTACCCTTTTGCAAATCAATTTCACCCTCCTGTAAATCAATTTCACCTTGTAAATCAATTTTACATTCTTGTAAATCAATTTCACCCTTTTGCAAATCAATTTTACCTTCTTGTAAATCAATTTTACATTCTTGTAAATCAATTTTACATTCTTCTAAATCAATTTCAACCATTTGCAAATCAATTTTAAATTCTTGTAAATGAAGTTAATCCTGCTGTAAATCAATTTCACCCTTTTGTAAATCAATTTTACCCTTTTGCAAATCAATTTCACCCTTCTGTAAATCAATTTTACCCTTTTGCAAATCAATTTCACCCTTCTGTAAATCAATTTCACCTTGTAAATCGATTTTACATTCTTCTAAATCGATTTCACTCGTTTGAAAATCAATTTCACTCTTTTGCAATCCAATTTTACCCTTTTGCAAATCAATTTCACCCTTCTCGGAGTAATTTATTTAATTAATAAAATCGAAATTGAATAGTTGAACTGCAAAGACAATTTGTACAGTTCTGTTTTACGCTGTGCTTGTTGCAACCATCCGGACACGAAAATTTTAACTAAGTTGTCCGTCGAAACTTTAGAGGATAAAGGAAAATCCGCTAAAATTTACAGATTTAATCCGGAGCGTGTAAATTTACTGAATTTAAAAATCAACAGACGTGCTCGACCACGACTACATTTGAACCTACGTTTCCCAACAACATTTCCTTCTCAACTAGATGATGTTTTCGATTGTAAACATCAGTGTAGAAAAATCGGCTCTGTCGGTTAGTACAGGATCAATATAAATGAAGGGAGGGTGAATCGCCGGTATTTTCCGAACAAGTTTCATCCGGTGCGGGAAAGTGTTACGAATTGGAAATCAACCGCGTCGATAAAAAAAAAAAAAGGAAGCTAGAGAAAAACTCGCGTGCGTGTTCCCCGCAATACATACATTACACCCTGCGCAATATCAATATTTTTCTGGTACTAGTGCGAATATTTATCGAGACTGATTGATATGTACGCGCCGACGGCGATATCCCGATATTATCCGCCGTATGTTTCCAACTTTCAGGAACGGGCAGTTACCAGGGAAAGTTTTAAGTGTATTTATGGATTATAAAACAGAGAAAAAATATGGTATTCGCGTTCTGAAGTTTTCTTCCCAAGTAAGATTAGCTTAAAGCCAACTTTCGTGGCTTTATTAGCTGCTTCCTTACTGGGGCCTGGAGAGTTTTATGAACAATCTTTTAAAAATTCAGATCGAGTAGAAATTGATTCCTTTTATTATGGACTTCATTAATAACTTGTCCGTGGACTGCGCACCTTTCGGCAAAGTAACCATTTTCTTAGTTGCGTCACACTGGAATTACTTACATCAAAATTTCTTTTTTGACTATTATATTAAATTGTTCCATATCAACTTTAATGTCAACTTCAATTTCAACTGTTCCATTTCAACTTCAATTTCTACTCTTTCATTACAACTACAATTTTTCAATTTCAAAATAGTAATTATTTTTCAGGGCGCACAGTTTCGATCAATTTCTACATTAAATGAACTGCCTGTCTAAGGCAGGGCCCGCTGGATAGCCTTACTGCTGAGTCCTCTAGCGGGTCTAGGACGAAACACTCCACCTTTGTTTTCCTCCAATAGAATAGCACCTGGCATCTTTGCAGATTCAAATCCGAATCGGAAACGTTATCTGGTCCAAACCCGAATCATAACGTTTCATGCCTCACTCAGCTATATTTATTTAATGTAGAAATTGATCGAAACTGTGCGCCGTGAAAAATAATTATGATACTATTTTCAAAAAGTACGATCGTGAAAAATACCTCCTTTATTTTCAATTTCACTTCGTTAATTTCAACGTTAATTTTTCAATATCAACTTCAATTTAAATATCAACCCTTCAACTTCAATTTCAACTTGAATTTTTCAATTTCAACTCTTCTCAATTTCAATATCAACCATTCAACTTCAATTTCAACTTCAATTTTCCAATTTCAGTTCGTTAATTTCAAATCTTCAATTTTAATTTCAACATCAAATTTTCCATTTCAATTTCAATTTCAATATCAACTCTTCAACATCATTTTCAACTTTAATCCGATCGATTAAAATAGATAAACTGAAAAGAAAAAAAAGGAAAAAGAGTGAAAGGGATTTGAACCTTGGTCTTGCAGGTGGCAACCTAGTACGTTACCGCCACGCTGCCGCTTGGCACTTGACAATATCTTCAACCGAAACTATACTTAACTATGCGAAACTGTAATGGAACTTTCATTATAAATATCTCGAAAATTATTGAGTATCTGACCCTATAATGCTACATTTTCACAAACAGGAGAACGTAATCTACCAGTATGTAAAGTTTCGAGAAAATCTGAGACCCCACGACCGTGACTTCTCTTGTAAGTACATACAACGTCGCCAATCACGAGTGTATTTACCAAATCAGCTGGAAAATGGGCCGCGTTCTTGATTCGGTGCCGCATTATTTGCAAAATGTATACATTTGCGACGCGGGGGTGTATCTTTCATGTCGAGCCTCGCCAGTAGAATCAACTTCACGGTACATTGAGTAATTCCATTCGATCGGGAACCGCGATATGTAAATCGCCGGGGAGATGGCGAACCTCTCAATTACGGAACAGAAAGAAAAAAAAAAGAAAGCAGGGGTGGGGGATCTAACTGGAGGAGATAGAAAATCCCGACGTTATTACGTATAAGCACGTATTCCGTGGCAGGATTTCTAGAGTTGGTAAGCTCGATTTTAATGAGAAACCGCGATACCATCCTGTGTCTGGGGACAGGTACTCTGATGCGCCTGTAAAATGCTAGATATCTACGCGACAATCGTCGCGAAAGTCGTATTTCAGTTGATGGGGAATGCATTTGACGCGTTCGGGCTTCTTGCGTGGCTGTGTCTCGATCGTTTGTAGGTACAGTAAATATTCGATGGACGCGAGGGCCTCGGGGCAGTGTTAGGATATTGCACGATTTTTTCGCTACTTTTTGTACGCACGATTATTTTTGTATGTACACATATTATATAATATACACAGTTCCGTACCATTTTATACAAAATTAAAGCTGACAAAATGTGCCACAAGATTGATTCGAATCAGTTTTTCGCTATTTCGAATAGTTTCCGAGATATCCGCGCTCAAAGTTCACTACATAATTGTGCACGTAGAGATAAGACCATTCCATACAAAATTAAAGCTGATAAAATGTGCAATACGATTGACTCTATTCAGTTTTTCGCTATCTCGCATAGTTTCCGCGATTTCACTTTGGGTCTTTGTTTGGACTAGTTACGGGGTAAACATACTAAAAGTTCCGTTTTTGGATTTTCCGCTTATACCTCGAAAACTATGCGTCCTAGCGATAAGACCATTCTATACAAAATTAAAGCTGACAAAATGTGCCATAAGATTGATTCAATTCAGGTTTCCGCTATCTGGTATAGTTTCCGAGATATCCGCGCTCAAAGTTCACTATTTTTATTATTTGACTAGGTAACTCTTCAGCACAATTAGTGAACTTTGAGCGCGGATATCTCGGAAACTATGCATCCTAGCGATAAGACGGTTCTATACAAAATTAAAGCTGACAAAATGTGCCACAAGATTGATTCGATTCAGGTTTTCGCTATCTCGCATAGTTTCCAAGATATCCGCGCTCAAAGTTCACTACATAATTGTGGACGTAGAAGGTTCCCTTTTTCGGTTTTCCGCTTATATCTCGGAAACTATGCGTCCTAGCGATAAGACGGTTCTATACAAAATTAAAGCTGACAAAATGTGCCACAAGATTGATTCAATTCAGGTTTTCGCTATCTCGCATAGTTTCCGAGATATCCGCCAGTGATGAATTTGAAACAAAGTGGAATTTGAAAAATTGATGTTGCAATTGGAAAATGGAAGTGGAAATTGAAAAAGTGAAGTGGAATTTGAAAAATTGATGTTGAAACTGGAAAATGGGAGTGGAAACTGAGAAAGTAAAGTTGAAATTGGAGTGTTGAAATTGAAGTTCTGAACAGACTTCTGAACTCTTCCAATACTTTCCTATCAGTAATAGTTCTTCACTACATTCCCCACACAATCGTAGGACATAATACATACGGTCATACGTTCCTATACTTGGTCGCGCATGCGCGAAAAAACCGTGCAATATCCCAACACTGCCTCGGGGAGGTTCGTTTGCATAGATCGTAGAGAGACACTATTCTTTTGTTCTTCAAGGACCGCTTCATGCAATAAATGAAACTTATCTGTTCAAAATATATAATACAGCAGTTTTTTTAAGTTCCTCTAATATTTTCACTGTTTGAAATTACGCCTACTCATTCTTGTCATAAACGCATAGAATCCGCTGTCTGATAATTACTATAACGTAAGCTGACAAGTGAAAATACGAGCAGATACGAGACTTACACGAGGAAGGGAAAAACTGGCAAGGTTCGAGAGAAAGATAATTTCACCGGTAGAGAATCCACCGAGTTATTATTCGGTGGAGTAGAAAAATTGGATGAACGGTTCAACGAGTAATTGACTTATCGCGATAACGCATCAAGCATGCAGCGTAATTATACGCGGGGGCGTTTCACGTGCTGATTGGTACACGGGATTATTCGGACATTTTTGGTGGCGCGCACACATTTTCCCGGGATTAACGTCGCGAGCGCGGCGCGTTCGATGGAATTTTCCCGCCACTTTCGACGCGAACTATCCTCCCCCCGCACACACTTGGCTCGCGAAAGGAGAAGTTCTCGGGCGGCGGCGGCGGCGGCGACCGTCACGGGAGAGATGGTCGGGAGGCACTGCTGGAATTCCGTCTCACCGCCATTTTCGCGTTTATATTTGGCGCGGCTGTTCCACGCGCTGATATACATCTGGCACTATTGTTGATTTGATCGCGTTCTCTGTTTCAGGATATATCTCCTTTCTTCATCGCGAGCACATTATCAACAGGACATTCTTAAAAATATATTTAAAAAAGCTTTTTAATAACCACCCTTATATTAGAATGCATTAAGAAGGAGAGAATAACTTTTTTGACCACCTTGAATATCTTTGTTGTTTTTAAAGATACGTCAAACGTCTGAGGGACAAAGTTGAATGGTAAAATGGGGCTCATACGATTCCAAAAGAATTTTTAATTTTTATGTAATTTCTTTTGGAGATATGAAGGTCACCTTCATTTCTTTGAATGGATAACGTCCTATTTTTTATACCATAGATCGATAGAGCGTCAAATTCTGAGTATGAAAGTGTTGACCTTCATATGTCCTAAACCGAATAGTTAACGAGATATTATCGAAACAATTTTCTTTCTTCTTTGCACAATATCTCGTCGACTACATATTAGGTTTAGGACATACGAAGGACAACACTTTTATACTCAGAATTTGATACTCTATCGATCTATGGTATAAAAAATAGGACATTGCATTAAAAAAAACTCAGGGTGACCTTGAAATGTCCTATATGCCTCTACTCACGCAGGAAATCTTTATGTCACAATATGCCGCCCTCTGTACCATGCAAATTTTCTTCATAACATTTTTCCATATTCTTGACAAATAACGGAGATATTCAAGGTGGGGGCATAGTTATTGCGGGGGCCGCATAAGAGGAATTGAATTTGCTAAGATGTTAGACCGAGAGAGAGAGAGACTTAGTTTGCCAGAGAATGAGGAAACAAAAATTTTTGTTTAGATTGGCAATCGGTAGGAACCATACAAAATTTAAAAAATTATGTTACGTGGGGTGATATTTAATAATAGTATTTGAATGTGCACTTCTCCTTCTACGACACGCTTTTCCCCCACGCTTCCTTCAGGTGCCGGTCACGTGATGCGTTTCGTCACTGCCATGCGTGTGTCACGTGACTAGTCCGGTACTGGCAGAGAGGGGGAACGCTTTCCACTGATCTGCCGGTGTATACGATTGAAATTATTCACACGTGTCGATTTATTATGGGGCCATAAAAAGACCGTGAAACGGGGACGAAAAAGAGAAGAGCTCGCAGCGAGTATTTAGCGCTGCATTCGTCCCCGGAGGTCTCGCAATTTTTCGCGCGATTTTTCCGCGACACATCGGCGCAACGGGTTCTATTTGAGTTCACCGCGATCAATCTCCAGGCGCACGCGAATTTCGATTCCGCGTTCGAAAATTGCAGCCATTCATTTCACGGTACGCGTCGCCGCTAATAAACGAAAAAGTTGAAAAAATTTCGGGACGAACAATACCGATGAAATGCGGTAGGAACGGTTGCCCGGTTTCAACGCGGACAACGTAACCCGCCGCCGATGTCTGAACGACCGCTATTCAAATATTCACGTAGTCACGGTGTATGAACAGTTTCCGTTAACTATTTCTGCTCCGAAAGTTTCTGAATAAATTATTTTCGGAACAAACATGCGTTGTTGCGTGGATATTCTAGTAATTTTTTCAGCACCGCCATTCACCCGGCTGTGGAAGAATTTCGTGGCACGCTATATTTCACGTTTCCAAAAGAATGGTCTTTACCTACACTGTTGTAGCTTCGTGATTTCGGCTCTTTTCCCCGTGTAACCAGAATTTCTCGACTTCCTCCTATCAATTTTTGCCTTTTCCTCCGTTATCCAGTAGATCTGGACGAGAAGATGCGAGAAATCCAAGTTTCGATCCCGCAGGATTAATGGTTCCGAAGTTATGAGCTTTTGAAGTTGAGAAATTTACAGTGTTTTTGACAGGCTGGCGTTGCTCCGGAAAATTGGCTCCGTTAATAATGCTGTCGTTATACTTTCTACAGCAAAAATGTATCCTGAAATGTACAATCCCTTACCAATGTTGACATTTTTGCAAAAATTGTTATTTGTTAACTTATAATGGAAATTTTTTAAAAAAATACTAGAATATAAAATTCTATAAAATTCAGTACTATTTTTATTTGTTTCGGATCCACAAACAATGTTCTCGTTACAAGTACGATTTTAATTTAATTGCACTTCCTGAAAATTTGTCTACAAAAATTGGGAATTTTTGCACGCTCATTTTTGTTCGAAAGCTATCTGCGAGTTTTTAGTACAACAGGCAGGTTTGTATGCGGAAACTTCACCGTAGCCGGAAGCGTGGAATTCCCGCGGGGATACCATTTAAATAACAAAATCGATCGACATGGCCTTGCACTGACTTAATCCTTCCAGGATTCAAGTCGAAGCTACTTCGATGTAGCTCACTCGGAGTTTTGGTCAAGTCGCGGTCAGGCTGGTTGCAAGTTTCCGGTGGGGGGGGGGCGGCAATGCAAATGTGTTAGTTGCATTCCGACCAGAGTTTTCCTTGGGACTTGTGAACTTCCTCGGGTTAGCAGGATGCTCGGATTTGCATGCACCTTGTATCTCCCCCCCCCCCCGGAAAGTCTTCGCCTGGGAGAAATATACTATGCGGAAACCTGCACTAGCCATCGATTCACAAACATACGAACAATTAGAGTTGCTACTTTCGCAAACTCTTCCACACGCGCCCATTATTCCGCGAGACAAGCAAAATTCAGTTTCTATACTTACTTTAGCAGACTCAAAATTGTGCCTTTCTCCTATAAATTATTATGTATTTGGTATGTAATCCAGTAGATTTGTACCCGGGGCGGTTGCAGATCGAATTTCGATCCTGTAGGATCAATAGTTGAGGAGATATGGTCGTTTAAAGTTGAGCATTTTTGACAGGTTAGTCAAAAGATAAAGCTGTCGAACTGCTCAACTTTAAGCGACTGTATCTCCTGAACTATTGATCCTAGAGGATCGAAATTCGATCTGCAGGCGCCCCGGGTACAAATCTACTGGATTACATACCAGATACATCGTAATTCGTACGAGAACCTCTGACGAATGCGAACTAGTGAATAAGAGATCTCGGAAAGACAGTGTTCAATGGTTATGCAGAAAAATTTAAAGATTACTTTAACAAACAAGTTATAAAAGATAAAGATCTCACAAAGATCATAAAAAACGTTTAAACGAACGTTCCTGTATTTCAATTTGTATGCTCTTCATCAAAGAACAACAGAACAAAATGTTCCGAACAATTTATGAAATTGTTTCTTTAGATTGGTTGGACTGCTTTACTCCACGATTAACGCAACACACGAAATCCTGGATCTATGATCGATATAGGGGATCAACCCGGTGATAGATTTTCCGTTTCAATTCTCCCCGGTAAAGGCCAGGCAGCGAGGCGGGTGTGTGGAGATGGGTGGCAGACTTTTATTTACCAAGCGATAATCATCGATAAGACTTTGCGATTCGTTCGCGGGGTTTCGCGGTGAACGAGGAGGGCCCGTGCGGGCGGCGGGCGCGGTTGCCTTTGCCGGAGCAACAATGGGGGCATAACTCACCAGAGACGATCGTTCTCTCGAATGTAACCAATCTATTGTTAGCAACGGGCACCCCTGGCGTTCCCTGTTCGAGGTTCGGTATTGTGAAATATTCATGAAAGCCGGCTGCGATTGTTCGGGGCTAATGAGGAAAACGCTGGCCGCGCGATGAAAAAGAAATTGGACCGATGTAACCGGCCGCGGGGTTTTTCGCACCCTCCTCCTCCCCTTCCCCCCCCCCCCCCGCGTAAATTCTCACTTACCGGCGTGCCGGGGATCGCAGATTTTACGGATTTAATTGCCGCTGCGGGAGAAAAAATGAAAAGCAAGGTGAGCCCGCGCCGCGCCGATAGTTTACAGCCCACGGAATATTGCCTTTGTCCAGTTTGGCCGACGCGTAGGAAAATAGAGAGAGAGAGCCGTGTCTACCTGCGACAATCAATTCTCATTTCGCGTGGGAACCAAAGTAATGACGGAATCATGTACGCCTTCAATGCTGCTGTAACTTGCGATCGAACTTGACTTATTTTTCGTTCATTTTATCGCCGCGCGCTTCAGTAAAGTTTCGGTTCTCCTACGAATTATAATGTGTTTGGTATGTGATCGAGTAGATTTGTACCCGGGGCGGATGTAGATCGAATTTCGATCATCTAGGATCAATAGCTGAGGAGATATGGTCGGTTAAAGTTGAGCATTTTGGCAGCTTACCTTTTGACTTACCTGTCGAAAATGCTCAACTTTAAACGACCATATCTGCTCAACTATTGATCCTACAGGATCGAAATTCGATCGGCAACCGCCCCGGGTACAAATCTACTGGATTACATACCAAACACACCATAATTCGTGGGAGAAAGGCAGAAATTTCGAGTCCGGTAAAGCAAAGAGCAGCCATATAATTCTTCTAATGTTTTAACTATTTAACGACATACTTAACAATGTAAACAATATTTTAAATGATGATACAGCAATTCCGGTGGTGCCTCGGAATGACCATTCGAGTGGTAACGGTTAATGTTACTTGTACGAGCTGGCGACGCCTCGGGGAAACAGCAACGAATCGAAAAGTTTAATAGTGTTCCCAGCCGGAGCCATAGCGCCCGCAACTAAGCGGAATTTTATTCATACGTAGTTTACTCGGACGAATAGATTCGCCTGTATCTCGGCTCGCGTCTTATCTCAGGCATCTCATTAAAGAGCCAGCCGAAGAAGGAGTAAATTCGAAAGGAGCGAAAAGCTTTAGCAGCTGGGAACGTCAGAGGGTGCCGCTACAGGATAATTTTATTAACTCGGTTAAAAGGGAACGAGCGGTCATCCAGTGAACACGAAAAAACTCTAAAGAGATTTCCAGGCGGCTCACGATCCTCCTTCACGAATCGTTTACCGTTTCGACGGGTAGACATTCCACTTGGCTTGATTCGTTCTATTACAGAAGAGGTCTCTCCGTGTCTCTGACCGTGTATCGGACCTCTCATCGCTTACCTTCCACCTTCTTTCTTCCCATTCCTCTAGTTTCTGCCCCAACCCCCGGAACAGCTTTGTTTTTTTTTCGCGAGGTTGTACGAGCCCCTATTCAGCCGCCGAAGGTTTCTTTTATTTCGCTGGCCGGAGATAACGAAAGCCAGATGTATCCGGTGATACAGTGATAAACGGCGTTCCAGGAAAGAACTCGAGAGGAATGGATTGTCCATTGTCCATTTTCCTGTCCGATGGAAAACTGTGTCGGTTGGTTATTTTCTTCTGCTACGGTTTCACTGGGTCAGCGGGAAGTTTTTCGAAGTGATCCTTCCTCCCTCTCGCCTGCTTTTCCAAAGAGCCTTTCCATCAAAAGCCATCGCATGTAATTGTAACGAGTAGACCAAAACTGACAGTGGAAGATCTTTCATTGTCATTGCGGTTTCGATCCTTCCATATGTTAGTTGATACATCAATCCTTCTGATTGCTCAAACAAAGTCAGGTCCTGCGGACCGTGAGATGAACAGAGGTGCGGTCCATTGATCGAAGTTTCGATCCTGTAGGATCAATGGTTCAGGAGTTATGGTTGTTTACAGTTGAGTATTTTTCAGTGTTTTTGAGAGATCCGACAAATTTTCTCTGTGCTAGCGATATTACTGTTTGTATTGCTATGTGCACACTGCTCTGCACTACAAACCAATATGGCGGCGCACCTACCTGTCAAAAACACTGAAAAATGCTCAACTTTAAACAACCATAACTCCCGAACCATTGATCCTAGAAGATCGAAACTTCGGTTCCTAGGTTCTCCTCGTTCAAATCTACTGGATCACATACCAAATACACCATAATTCGCAGGAGAAGGTACCAATTTTGAGTCCGGTAAAGTAGAGTATACCGGAATTATATTATTTTCAACCTATCAATCATTCTAAGGGAGAAAATAAACATTTTCACTTCAGTTTGTTGCAATTCAGTTAGAAAATTTTTATTTTGTTGTATATTAAATTACACCGGTATTTATTAAATTTCCACAGCTGCTAAAAGTTCTATCATGCTGCGTCATATTGACGTCTTCACAGTACACGAAAACAATTCATTAAATAAGTGATTGACAAAATTTAATCGACCAAATAAAACATTATACGTTCGTACTTTAAAAACGAAACTGAAATTTGAGAGTTTAATGTACGTTGCAGATAAATACATCAAAATATGTATTACTATATTTATTTATGAGCAATTCGATTTTCGTCGAAATGTACCTTTCAACGCGGCTTCGTACAGCGAAATTCGCGTATTTTGTTTGTTACTTTAATGGAGTATATTGTACATATACGTAGTGTTAATATGTTGATGGTCGCCGTGGCCAGCCGCAATCGTCACCTGCATTTTCCGTGCAGTACTCGCGGCCACGAATGAGCGGAGCAACCAAATTCGTTAAAATGTTTGCAGCGCATAACTGCCATCGGATGAAATGCATTTTGAATAACATAAATAAATAAATAAATGAAAATGCAACTGCAGAGTGTGCTACAAAGCCTTCAATTATATTTGATAATTTTCACGCATCTATAAATTACATACTAATATTTATAAGCGATTATAAGCGACAATTTATCGTTTCGTGTTTTGTATCCTAATTAAAATTAAAATTAAAAACAATTATTTACACATTGGCTAGTAAACTAATCGTTCTAACGTCTGAAAAAACCTCAAGCTGTTGCCTGATCGACTTACAGAATAAATAGAACGTAACAATTTTAAGGTTAGCTCAGTTCTACGCGGAAAAAACGTCGAAAAAATCGGTTTTTATTTTTTTTAACAACGACGCACCAAACCAAAAAATCTGAAAAAATTCAGAGACAATACCTATAACAATATATCGCTACTGTAAAAATCTGAATGTTGTCACTGTAGAACTTCCATGTGAAATCTGCATTTTTTCGTTTTTTTTTTTTAGGATTTCGATTTTTTACAAGCATGATTTTCACTTTAAAAATCTGAAACCGATAGCAAAGTATGTATTTGGGTTCTTGACATGTGTCAGATTTTTCTCAGAATTTCTAAACATCATTAACTAGGAAAAATAGGCCAAAAACTGGTTTTTCTATTTTATCCCCATAGTAATCGGTAGGTTGCTGGTTCGTGTCCCGCTTCGGACATTTCTTTTTTTTTTTCTTGAAATTGATACCTACCCCAATTTTAAGCCTTAGAATCTTTTATTTATTAGTTATTTTTATTTTCGGATACGGTATGATGAGTAAATAAATATTTATTTGTGACCATCTTATCCATTCGAGTTTTTACTAGTAATCGGTAGGTTGCTAGTTTGAGTCCCGCTTCCGACATTTCTTTTTTTTTTTCTTGAAATTGATACCTACCTCAATTTTAAGCCTTAAAATCTATTATTTATAAGTAATTTGTATTTTTAGATAAGGTATAATGAGTAAATAAATATTTATTTGTGACCATCTTACCCATTCGAGTTTTTACTAGTAATCGGTAGGTTGCAGGTTCGGGTCTCGCTTCCGACATTCTTTTTTTTTCCTTGAAATTGATACCTACCTCAATTTCAAGCCTTAAAATCTATTATTTATAAGTAATTTGTATTTTTAGATAAGGTATAATGAGTAAATAAATATTTATTTGTGACCATCTTATCCATTCGAGTTTTTACTAGTAATCTGCAGGTTGCTGGTTCGAGTCCCGCTACCGACATTCTTTTTTTTTCTTGAAATTGATACCTACCTCAATTTTAAGCCTTAAAATCTATTATTTATAAGTAATTTGTATTTTTAGATAAGGTATAATGAGGAAATAAATATTTATTTGTGACCATCTTATCCATTCGAGTTTTTACTAGTAATCTGCAGGTTGCTGGTTCGTGTCCCGCTACCGACATTCTTTTTTTTTCTTGAAATTGATACCTACCTCAATTTTAAGCCTTAAAATCTATTATTTATAAGTAATTTGTATTTTTAGATAAGGTATAATGAGTAAATAAATATTTATTTGTGACCATTTTATCCATTCGAGTTTTCACTAGTAATCTGCAGGTTGCTGGTTCGAGTCCCGCTACCGATATATGTTTTTTCTTCTTGAAATTGATACCTACCCCAATTTTAAAATAGTCCAAAAACCGATTTTTCGATTTTACCCCATAACTACCCTCCGGATCGAGATACGATGTCAATTTTGCGGGGGTTCCTTATGTCATTTTCGACTAAATCGGGGGTGTAGAATCTCGCTATGGTGTCCGCGATATATAATTTTGTGACACCCTGTACAGGATGTTTCCATCGATCAATATTTACACACCGGAAATAAAGTATTTCTCCAACCATCCATCTTCGGTGCCGAGCGTAATTATCACGATAATGCACACAGATGCACGGCCTTTTCGTGATTTATCAAGGTTCTAGTAGCGCGGTCGAGCACCCGACACACGAATTCAATGATTTCCCCGTGACGGGGTGAACAACTCTTCTGTCCATCGAACTCCTCTGTTGTATCCCTCTGTTTCCCTCCGCCCTTTTTCCGCGAGCCCTTGTTTAGGAAACTTCTACTCTCTATTTTGCTATTTGCTCCTCTTTCGTTTCTCTTCTCCCGCGCTGTTTGTTCACATTGACGTTCGCCCTCCGCCTGCACAATGCAATTTTCCATTTTGCATTTAACGGAACCGACCCCCCGTGCGTTCTATAAATACGGTCAGGAGCACAACTGGTCGCACACACTTTAAATCGGAATAGATGTATTTCGTTGGAATTGTGAAAAACGATAGTTGAAATTTATTTTTACTACTTTCTTAGCCGGGCCGATAACGAGAATTTCAATGATGTTTTTTGTAAACTCGTATGAATTACGTATGTCCTGAACATTTCATTGAGATTGGTTAATTGGTTTACGAGTTATGCTCGATCAGAAGTGGTAAAACTTGCCACTTTATGCTACACTAGAAATTACCAATTTTGATCGATCATAATTCGTAAACCAGTTAACCAATTTCAATGAAACTTTCAGGACGTATATAATTCATACGAGACGATAGATACAAAGTAAATGAGAACAGAGCATGATCATGTAACGAAGTTTAAAGGGACATTCGTTGCTAGGCCCCGTACCACGTCATATCGTCTCCCTGCCCGTTCGGATAATAAATTTGAAGTAGGAAAATATGAAAGACGGCGAAAAAAATTTTTTCGGGTCGCCAAAAATCCTTCTGACAATCATTTTAGTAACAAAAAAAAAAAGAACCTATTCCCAAGAATTCATCCAATTCTGAGCACGGACGTAAAACGGAAACTTCGTCTTATTTTTTTTATGACTGCGTCTACCCGATCGCCGACAGTAAACGCGACTTTGCTGTAATTGCATAAATTATTAATAAATAATTGTCCAGCTAATTAGCATCGATAGCAACTCTATAGTTCCGCGTGTTTAACTTGCCCGCTCTAGAGGATCCGGAACGGAACGCTCCGTCAAACTTCCCATTAAAACGAGAATAGACTACCATGCAAAGCGAAGACTACGCGCTTGCTTCGATAAAGGATTATCGATGAAAAGACGACGAAAACGATAAGTTTCTGGGCGAGCGATAATAAAATAATAATTCTCCGGCTGCAAATAAGAAAGTAATAATTCCCTTTACCGGAGCGCGATATTAAGCTTGCCGACATTGTTCCGCGTCGTCGATGATGCTTCGCGTAGACTGCGAGTTGTAAATTGATGGGGGGATCGGAGCACTGTAATTAATGAACCTCTCTCACAAGGGGATGACGGCGTTATTGTCATAAGCAAGGGGGTACGAATCAGAGCAAAAGAGTTAATTCCCCGTAAAGTTTCTCCTGCACCCGCGCGCCACGCGGCGATGGTTCGCTGGCCTTTAACGCCGCGGGGAGAGAAAACTGCTCGTTGACAGGAGCGTAATAAAAAAAAGTTCGAACGTTTTCGACGTGGCCGATTCCCGACGAACGGCTATTTAAGAATCAACGTTAAACTGTGTCGATCAAAGTGGCGGACGAACGCAGAACTTGAAAATCGAAGCACACACCCGATTTTCAGTGCACGCACAAAACGTGAAAGAAGAATTTGTTTAAATTTTTCGACATTATAAATGTTGATTGTCGAGGTTGAAAAAATTATTTTGTAACAGAGCCCAATCCTTTTTCCGAATAAAATAAAAAAAAATGTAGCTCGATCGGACAAACAGTTCCGTTTTCGGGCCGAAATGGGCAAAAATTGAAAACTTTGAAGGCCTGCCATTTCGAAAAAAAAGTCGAAACCGGCAAAATGATGACTTAACCCCCCCCCTAATTTCACACTCTTAAGGGGGTAGACTCGTTATTCCAGGATCGCAAATTTTTATCTCGGGAACTGTTTGTCCGATTGAGCTACATTTTTCCGTTTCATTCGGAAAGGATTGGGCTATCACAAACTAATTTTTCAACCTCGAAAATCAACTTTATAATGTCGAAAAATTTAAACGAATCTTTTCCACTCCGGCCCCTCATCGAGAAGAACGTAAAAACAGAATTTGTTTAAATTTTTCGACAATGGAAAAATTTTCAAGGTCGAAAAAATTATTTCGTAACAGCCCAATCCTTGCCGAATAAAACAAAAAAAAATGTAGCTCGATCGGACGAAGAGTTCCCGAGATAAAAATTCGTAAGCGAGGCCCGTCTTCGTCAAACTCGGCAGAAATTGCGAATTTCGAGGGGCTGTCATTTCTAAAAAAAAGAGTTTGTTTAAATTTTTCGACATTATAAAGTTGATTATCGAGGTTGAAAAAATTATATCGTAATAGCCCAATCCTTTCCGGATAAAACGAAAAAGGATGTAGCTCAGTCGGACAAACAGTTCCCGAGATAAAAATTCGCAAGCGAGGCCCGTTTTCGGGCCGAAATGGGCAAAATTGAAAACTTTGAAGGCCTGCCGTTTCGAAAAAAAAGTCGAAACCGGCAAAATGATGACTTAAAGCCCCCCTAATTTCACATGGACTGCAACATATTTCATTTAGAACAAAATCGACGATGGTGCCCCTGCAAAAAGTGATCGATTGGGCATGGAATGACCCACAACGAATTTCTACATGCTCTTGACGGCTGCGATCAAAATGTACTCGCTGCTCCGGGCGTTGTTCGTAAAACCTTTCCGTAAGGAATTTAATCGAGAGAGGAGGAAGGAAAAGAAAACTTTTATTCGTTTGCGTAAACGAGCTCCGGGGTGTGGGAGTTGCGAGAAGTCCGAGGGCAAAGTTTCGAATCGACGCGACTCGACTGAACTCGAGTCGAATATCGCGACCCGGTTCCGTGTACTTTGCCCAGCGACCGGGCGCGATTCGAATCCATTTCTGAAAATGGGACAAGGGTCGCGATACCCCCCGAGTCCCTCTCTCTCTCTCCCCCTGGGGTTGTAACTGCGACTGCCGAAACGCTGCATCAAATTTGTGGCGCAGCCCGTATCGCAACCTCTGATATTCGTTGCGTGTTGACTTCCCTCAGTAATATTGATCCTCCAGCTATTTACTGGCAGAGCTAGTCGATGAATGTTGATGACCCCGGATCGCTCGCGATACTCGCGATAATCAAAGCTACCCTCGTCGTGTCCTCGAGAATTATATGTACTACCCAACAGATTCCAACCCTTTGCATACAGTCGTGGACAAAATATGTTTTTTAAAATTGCACTACACATTTGATATTTTTGTTTTTTTTCGGTTGCGTCGAACGTAGACGGGTAGCTATCTTTTTTGAGCTTCAAAGACCGAGGCGAACGTAGGGCGAAGCTAGTAATGGATAAATCACGCGATCACTGAAATCGAGGGTGGCTCCGTATAAGTGACTAATTGCCTATCATTTTTCTCCGAAAGTATTAGCTTTATGACAAAAATCAATATAACATAAAATGTGTATTTTGATCAGGTCTACAACTTTTATCCGAGGCATTTTTCAAAATTCCCATTATTTACGGAAGTAAATAAAAAAAACTATATACATTTTAGAACATGACAGAGACCCCCGCCGAATTATTTTGGGTCATAACAACCAAAATAATAGGTTTACGTAAAAAATTTATATAACCTTTTTTGTAGAGCTTTTTACGGGCATCATTTTTTGTTTGAAACTTTTTTCTCTGAAATCAATACTCCCGAAAATATTTAGTAAGAACGGTCAAAACTTTGAAGGGGGCTAGGGAGCAAACGTGGCTTTGTTGCCAAAAATCCTGTTAGGGACTTTCTTCTGTAATCAAGGATTAGCTTTGGCAAAAATTTCAGCAAAAGGTTGTCGCTTTCGGAAGTACACCCATTAATTTAATTTAGAAAGCAATGTATTTTAACTACATTTATTGTAATGCTCGAATATTGATTGCAAACGAATCAACTTTTACTTCATTTAAAACGAAAGGCGTAACATTCATATCTGTTAAACTTTGGGTAATCCATAATGGCATCAATAAAATGTTGTTTTTCCAATGCTTGTACAATTTTTAATAAATCTAATTAATTTAATCAATGTATGTATGAATTCTTGACTTTCAAGGAAAATTCTTAAATTTCAAGGTCAAGGACAATTTTGCGGATGCTTTATACAGACTTTCATCGATTCGTAAATGTAGAATACGTCGATGAAAATCAATACCAAACATTTCTTTCCAACCTATGCATTTAATTTGTAAGATTCGTAACATTCTTCAGTAATTACTAGACTGCGGATTTGATGCATTTACAACAAAAATTAGCAGGTGCAATTTGACACAGTCGACAAATTAAAAGAATTTGGGAATATTAATTTATTAATCTCAGCTTATAAAAATTAGAAATATCGCTTCTATTTGGCTATTGTTCTTCCTAATCGATGCGAACAATTTTTGCTTTGTATAAAAATCCGCAGTCCAGTAATTACTATGGTAGACAGTACTTATCTGCCACGAATCCGACGCAACAAGAATATCAAGGGACCCGCTCACGTTTCGTTACAACCACCGATTTAGTTACATCTCGTGTAATAAATTTCTCCCAGTCGGAAACAAGCGTTTCGTATGGTAATGAAAATATCCGCGGCACAAATGCTAAGAATAAAGCAGAGAACGAGGATTCTCTCCGAGACGAGATTTCTCAAAAATTCTCCCGAAACCTCCGAGTTTTGGTGGATCGCACAGCAGCAGAACACGAAATACTTGGAATGTGCTGCCACGGAAACAGCCAGAAATTCCTGTTTAATAAATCCAGAAAGGATAAGACGGGGCAAATTTCGGTAGGTTCGCGTCGAATGAACCTGAGAGGCTCATGCAAAATCCACGAAATCCGCCGCTACTGTGACGAGCTCCCGCACAGTGGCGCACAGCAGACGTTGAAGCATTCACGAAGATGTTTTCATCCGCTACACCGCCGTTTCTTTCGATCGACTACAGGCTGGCATTGCTTTGTTTCGCAAAACCTAGTTGCTCTTCTGTATTCGAATTCGATTTTGATAATTTTTTGTGGGATGATAGTATATGGATCCCTAACTATGTATGGAAAATATTAGGCGTGGTTACCCAATAGTTTTCAAGATATAATCGATTGAAGTTTCATACTTTAGTAGTTTTACTATGCAGCTCAAGTTTTCGAAGTTCAATCGTTTATATCTTTAAAACTATTGAGTAACTACAGCTAATATTTTGCACACATAATTAGGGGTCCATATACCATCATCTCACAAAAAATTATCAAGATCGAAGTCGAACACTGGGGGGGGGGTTGGTCCTTTTCTTGTTAGTACTGCTGTTTTTATTCTCGTCAATTTGTACACCTAATGAAACAATGAATAAAATGAATGAAAAAAATTTCCTGTGAAAGAGAGAGAGAGAGAGAGAGAGAGAGAGAGCGTATTTATAATTTCGACAACTATGGATCAGAAAACCGTTCAATTAGACCGTGGTAGGTTTAATGTTAAACCGGATACACATGAAGGTCGTCGGATTCCATTCGTCGGGGTTTAACGGGCCGAGCGTGCTTGAAGAAAAACTGAAGAAGGAATTAAGTGTTCCGGCTGGGTAATCTCCGCGAAGAGCTATCGCGATAATCATTAATTGGACACCACGGTCAATTTTAAATCCGACGGGGCGAGATTGTTTGCCCTCGACTTTCCCAGCCGAAATAAGTGCTCCTTAATCCGAGAACAGAATTTCGTCGGGTTTGCCGAACAACTCCAGCAACCCGTGATTATCTCGCGGGGCGATTAAGGCGCGCCATTTTAATTTATCCGTCGCCTATGGATTCACACTTCCGTCGCGCTAAACCGGGCCACGGATGGCAATTTCCACTCGAGCGCTGTCCCCGTGAAACTCGACGCTCCTCGCTCCCGCGCTTTTCCGGCTGTTCGTCTCCGCGGAGGAAATTCTTTTTCCCCCGAATTCCCGGAGATTGGATCACGGCGCGACGATCCTTGATCGCCTCGTATCGCTCGGGCCGTCGTTGGATCATCGATCGCCGGCGAATTAAACGCCGGATTAGATTATGATTAGAAGGGGAATTAGAAGGGGAAGGGGAAACCAGCTTGAAATTCCGCCCCCGGCGAATTTTCGAGCCCGACGATCATTCTTGCGGAGGGCAGAAACGAAAGAGAAGCAAATTACAGGAAATGTTGAGATAAATTCGTAATTTTTCCGGGCAATACCACAAATAACATGCAGGCAAAAACTTGAACTTTCAGCGCGGATATCTCGGAAACTATGCGAGCTAGCGAAAAACTGAATAGAATCAATCTTATGGAACGTTTTGTCAGCTTTAATTTCGTATAGAACGGGCTTTTCGCTGGGACGCATAGTTTCCGAGATATAAGCGGAAAACCGAAAAGGGGAACTTTTAGTATGTTTACCTCCTTACTAGTCCAAACAAAGTCCCAAAGTTAAAAATTGTGTTCCTTCCATTTCCCTCTACACCCCCCTTATGAGCATTCATTGACCTACCATATAAACGTATCACCGTCGGTCAAAAAATGCCTGGACACAGAAATTTTATTTTACAATTATTGGAATAATAAAAATGACTTCATAAGGTATGGTTGTATAAAGCACGTATTACAATAGGGGCCGAGTTTAAACAAGATCAATTCTGTCATTTTTATAAGGGAACATGTACCAGTTACTTTTAAGGCTCAGTAAGTTTAGTGTTACGGGTAAAAAAGAGTTTCGAAAAAATTTCATTCAAGAGTAAATATAAAGCACTTCGTCAATTCGAACCGATTTTTATCATTTTTACAAAATCGTCCTTCTATATATCTGTGAGTTCCAGCTGAATTCATAATTCAGAAGTACAGTTGTTCGAAGTTTCGCGAGTACGAGATGGAAAATTCTGATTCCGAAACGGGAAGTTTCAGAAAACAAAATGCGGCTGTTGCCGTGGTTAACGACGAGGATGGAACAGTATCTCTCGAAGAGACGCAGAATTACGTCGAAAACTTTGAACAAATCGGTGAAGCAGGTGAACTCTTTAGACAGGCTTGTTTAGGCACACGGGGGAACAAAGGTGGTTGTAATTTGCGCTAGAGAAAGCACCGTATGCGAGAGCAAACACAGCCGGCCGGATGCAGCGAATGCTATCGTGGCTTTCGGCGGCAAACAGGTTGGACCGTTTCTGAGCCGTTATCATCCTCACGTTCGTAATTGTTCACGGCGAGGAACTTTCTTGCGATCAAATTAACTGTTCTTGCGGCCTCTGGCTTCGCCCGTGTCGCCGTACACTTCGTCCCCAACAAAGATGCGCGGTAACGTCTCCGTATACAGTGAAAGAAATGTGCGCGATATATTTTTGAACAATTTAATATTTTCTACTTTATATTTCTCGGTCAAAGTTTTTAGTTATTTTTCTGTGAAACTTATACTAACATATTTGCGACGTTGTTCTGGTTAAAACGAGTCCAAACGCGACAGAATTCGGAGCATTTTTGGCAGAGCCAGTGGAGTGGGGATGAGTCGGAGTGGGAATGCGTGGGTAGAGTAGGGAGCGCTGGCGTGCGGAGTGGGGATCGCTGAACGCGATCACGTACTCCGAGCGTCGCACGACGAGGTGTGACGGTTAATATATAAATTTGTTTCTCCAGAACCGACAGGTTTTTCTTGTTAGATTTGTTTTTTTGATATTGCATTGTCGTCCAGTTCTGAGCTATGTTTAAAGTTTCAAGTCTCTAGCTTATCGGGAAGTGGTTTGAAATTAGATTACAATATTTGATGCGAATACAGGCGTGGTAATAATGATACCATCTAAATTATAGTAAATGTGGTAACAACAATCTTTTGCCCGAGCATTCTACAGAAGGGCCAATAGCACTGGTAGTGAATTGACAGCGACAGAAAGAGTCGAAAATAAACGTAGGGAAAAGGGGAGGAAGGCAACAGGTGAAGAATGAAAAATAATATTAAATTTGCATGAAATGAACAAATCGAACGGACAGCAAAGAGAAATCGCTTCGCCGTTCGAAGTGTTGTAAAATAATTTCGAAATCAAGCAACTCTTGAGAATGTGGGTTTGCAATGCTAAATTGACAATTCAAGAGAAACGGAAGTGGAGAAATATTTGCGAACATTATTATTCAAACAAGTTGCTAATGACCTTTGATGTTGAAGCAACATTAAATAAATAAATGTATGTCTTCTGTAAAACATTCAGCGAAGACATTTTCGAATATAAATACACCGAGTTTTCATATATATTTAATTGTCTTATTTTTTTAGTCGAAAACAAATATAAGCTCCACAAATATAAATTACAAAGGGTTCTCTTTAAAGTATTCATTTTTCAAAAAGTCATCGGACATCGACGAATGTCGACTATATTGTGTGAAAAGTAAAATTCGGTGTAGTGCGTTCTCGGAAAATCGACGGTGTCGAAGTGTTAAATTCCGCCGGAACGCAACGGGAAGCGGAAGAAGTTATGTTTGCCAGCGTTCCGACGTTCTGGATGCTGGAGAGAGAATTCATGAAAATCAGCATGCCGAATATCAGTATGTACCGCGGATGGTCGGATTGTCGAGGGGAAAATCGCGAAGGCCGCTAGTTCGACCCAACAACGTTGCAGTTGCAGCAGCAACTAAGAGTGTAGCGACGGGTTGCTCCACTTCCGGAAAATGGATTCCGGCGCGCGGCGAGTCGCTTCATCTTGCGAGACGATCCACGCAGCGAATAGAATATCCGGGAATAAGTGCTCCGTAAAATGGGTTTATTTGTTTACGTTACTTTTCCATTACAGATAGTAGAGGTCCTTTTTCAAACAGTTCCGAACACTTCCATATAAGACATTCTGCAATCTTTCAGCGCTGAAAACCTGATGCACAACGTTTTCCACTTTTCATACTGTTTCATTGTACGTATATGTTCGTGAGTTTTCTTTTCCTCGTCTTTTCAATTGTACGAAATTATTCTGCAGATAGATAATGTACAAATCAGATCATTCAGTGATTCGAATTAGTATTCGGATCATCTAAAAATAATTTTTTTAGACATTAGTGGCTATAAATAAAAGTGTGGAGCTTATTATTAATAATAACTTATTAACGTAATCTTCGTGCGCGCTCCACACTTTTATTTACTAGTGACTAATGTCTAAAAATAATTATTTTCTCCGTTTTGGTGAATTTAATATAAGCGTGGATTTGAAAAAATGAAGTTGAAATTGAAAAATTGACGTTGAAATTGAAGATGAAATGGAAAAATTATAGTTGAGGTTGAAGTTGAAATTGAAAACTTGAAATTGAAGAGTTGAATTGAAGTTGAAATTAAAAAATTGACGTTGAAATGGAAATTCAAAAATTGACGTTGAAATTGAAGAGTTGAAATTTATATTGGAAAATTGAAGTTGAAATGGAATTTGAAGTTGAAATTGAAAAATTGACGTTGAAATTGAAGATGAAATGGAAAAATTATAGTTGAGGTTGAAGTTGAAATTGAAAACTTGAAATTGAAGAGTTGAATTGAAGTTGAAATTAAAAAATTGACGTTGAAATGGAAATTCAAAAATTGACGTTGAAATTGAAGAGTTGAAATTTATATTGGAAAATTGAAGTTGAAATGGAATTTGAAGTTGAAATTGAAAAATTGAAGTTGAAATTGATGTTGAAAAATTGAAATTGAAGAATTGAAATTTATGTTGAAAAATTGAAGTTGAAATTGAAAAATTGACCTTGAAATGGAAATTAAAAAATTGAAGAGTTGGAATCAAAGTTGAAATTGATGTTGAAAAATTGAAGTTGAAATTAAAAAATTGAAGTTGCAATGGAAATTGAAATTGAAGAGTTGATATTGATGTAGAAAAATTAAATTGAAATTGAAAAATTGACGTCGAAATGGAAATTGAAATGAAAAAATTGAAATTGATGTCAAAATTGAGGTTTAAATTGAAAAATTGAAGTTGAAATTGATGTTGAAAAATTGAAATTGAAGTTGAAATTGATGTTGAAAAACTGAAATTGAAGAGTTGAAATTGATGTTGAAAAATTGAAATTGAAGAGTTGAAATTGATGTTGAAAAATTGAAATTGAAGAGTTGAAATTGATGTTGAAAAATTGAAGTTGAAGTTTGAAAAGATTACGCCAATAAGGGATATTTTTACTGAATGATTTATATAAAGCAAATTCAAAATAAATCACTTACGTAGCAAAAGATTGTAAACGAGCCATCCTAAAATACTGTTTCAGACTTTACGTTTTACTCAAGATAAGCTTCACTCAATTTATAAAAGTAATACGTTCAATCGTGCTTGGTCCAAACACAGTTAAATGATTTTAAAAGACAATTTGATTCTTTCTCTTGTGCGCAGTACAACGAATGATGATACAGGAGACAAAATTCAATTGACGAAATTTTATTCGTTCAATTTACATTCAATTTAGTCAACCCGGAATTACTTAGGACATCGAAGAATATCGCGCGAGACACTCGGGACGTCAGGCGTGATTAATTTATGGAGAGCAGGCAAGACTTTCATATCACTCTTTACATATTAATCATAATTTCCACGGGAAGTTTCGCGTTTCTTCGCCACGTCGAGCGGCAATGTAGATACAAAGTCTTAATGAAATCCTTAATTGTATTCGTAACAAAGGTGGCTGTCCAAAGAAGTTTTCCTCACTTTTGTTCCATTAATTACTAATGGAAATATTAATTTGTACTTCGTCATCGTCCCACGCAATAACGACTGCTTCTCATTAACATACTTTGTAATTAGCACACGAGTACATATACATATTATCTTTCGTATAAACAAGTTGGCAAAATGATAAACGTGCTACAGATTAAAGAATTTTCCATCAAACTCCTGATTTAGCACACCATTAACGTAGCTCACCACATGTAACGGTTAATATTAAAAAAATTGTGTTACTCCTGAACGCACAGTTCTTTTTTTAATTTGTTTTTTAATATTGCATTGTCATGCAGTTCTGAGCTACGTTTAATGTTTCAAGCCTGTAGCTCATGGGGAAGTGGTTTAAAATTCGATTACAAGATCTGACGCATACAACAACGACAACGTCGCAACTTGACGTGAAATAAATTTAAAAAACAAAATATAGTAAAATGAGCTACGAGTGCTACAAACTTACAGTGGCAAAATGAAGGAGCCGAATCCCACTTACGATGCATGGGGATAACTGGATCGCGTATCGATCCATCGAGAAGTCGCAGCAATCCGGACGCAATCTTCTTCAACGAGTTTAGGTTCGGTTACATGCCCGGGCACGGGGATCGGACGGTTGTGGGTTGCGCAACCCAAGAAGAAAGGGGCAACTGGATCGGAAATTCGATTTCTACAATCGACAGCTCGCGTCGGCGGAACGCAACGCAACGCCGCGCGTCGGCCACCTTAAAAGTCGGTTCGTCGATGAAGCGACTCGTATAATTCTCACGCGCTGGTTAACGATTCCATCGGTCGGCTCTCTCAGATGCACGTGGATCGATGAACGTGAACCGAATGGCGAAAGATCGTGTCGTCAAATGAAAACGTTTTTAACTTTACCGAGGTCTCTCCGCTCCCTCCGCCTCTATCTTTCTACCTTTCGAGTCGTTCCTTTCTGTCCTTCGGACTCCTTTTTCTTCCATTTTCGTTCATTTCACTGCTTCCGAGTCGCATTCCTTTTCCTCTCTGTTCCCCCTCCACTCCTGTTTACTAGAAAGGTGAAGGAGAGGTCCCTTTCGTCAAGTTTCCCCCTGCCTCCCATGCAGAAGCCATAGCACCGTTTTCTACCATCCCTCTCGAGATTTTTCCCGTCATTATCGCCTTTTTATATTGTCGTTCATAACCAACTGCATTACAAGCGACTCCGACGTATTTGTCGGAGCGATTTGCATCGTTCGAACGCGACGATTGTCGTTCAGGCTTGAAATTCAGCTCGCCCGTGTCTCGAGGCACATAATTAAAATCTAGCGAGGCAACGGTCAACCGGGAATCCCTCCTTCTTATACTGAACGTCCTCTTCAGAAGGATCAGTCAATACACCGATATATTAACCTCTTCAGTTGGAATCACGTTTGCTGCGTGTGCTGACGATTCTGAAGTTGAGATGCAGCAATAAATAGCAGATAATTCAATAATTCTAAAACGCTATTATTTAAATTGAAATATCTCCTGAACTACTAACTTTTCGACATACATGGGTTAGTATCAATCGATGCAGCTGGACATTCGTTACAAAAAAGTACTAACCCATGTATGTCGAAAAGTTAGCAGTCCAGGAGATATTTCAATTTGAATAATTCTAAAACGCCATTACTTAAATTGAAATATCTCCCGAACTACTAACTTTTCGACATACATGGGTTAGTACTTTTTTATAACGAATGTCCAGCTGCATCGATTGACGTATTAAAAAATATCTCATTCTATTTAGAAAAATAAAGTTGACCTTTATATGACCTTTACGCGTCCACCTACAAAAAAGCTGCTAACATCAGATTAATACCGCCTCGAAACCAAGCAATTTTCATCTGAAGCATTTTTTCCTAACACCAATAGCAGCCGAGTTATTCAGGCGACTGTTTATAGTGCCCCATCCTGTACATATACTATATGCAAATATACCGGGGAAAAACTTCCGAAGACGTCCACGCTCAGAATTGAATACAATTTTGAGAATAGGTTACTTTCTGACCAAAATGATGATTTCCAGAAGGATTTTTGGCGGCTCGAAAAATAATAAATAATAAAATATTGAGAAAAGGTTCCTTCTCGACTAAAATGATGATTCACAGAAGGATTTTTGAAATTTCGGTTTCTATAGCGGTTAGGAAAAATAACCGAAAAATAGCGGTACGGTACCGGTGCAAGTCCCTGTCTAGGCCACGCCGACACTAAAACCGCTTTAGTAAGCCGTTCCGTCGAGATTGAACATTAGCGACCGGAAAAGTCGGTGTGCAGCGAGCTTCTTAAAGGAAATTCGAGACGCATATTTCCCGTGGGTTCGGGCCTCGTAAAATGAAACCAACTGCGTGCGACTTGTCACGCTTCTTCATCCCGTTTTACAGCGTCCCAGGAGAACCATCAAACCATGACCCGGCCACGTCGTTTTTATCGCGACGCTATTAACAGGGATGCGCCTATCGCGGCTTCGAGGAACACGCGTCTCCCGTACGCGCCCCTGTAAATACCTACCCCTCGGCGGATCGTTCCCGCTGATTAACAGGGCGCAAGTGTCCGAGCTTCGTCACGATTATCAGCGTTATCGGTCGCCGGGGAGCAAACTGCAAAGGAATTTTCGAAATTGGAGCAACCCCTTACGGAACCTTTACACCTCCGCGACGCGACGACGAGATAGCACAGCTTTATACAGGGTGGGCCATTTATCCTGGAATATCTCGGAAACTAAATTCCGGAGAAAAAAATATTTCAACTAAAAAGTTGAAGCCAAGCAGGGACTGATGCAGCAGTCATATCCATTTTAAATTTTCATCATGTTTTCAAGGTCATTCCAAAGTCAACTTCATTTTTTCAAATGGAATGAGGTATTTCTTAATACATCAATCGATGCAGCTGCACATTCGTTATAAAAAAGTACTAACCCATGTATGTCCAAAAGGTAGTAGTTCAGGAGATATTTCAATTTAAATAATTCTAAAAAACGCCATTATTTAAATTGAAATATCTCGTGAAGTACTAACTTTTCGACATACATAGGTTAGTACTTTTTTATAACGAATGTACAGCTGCATCGATTGACGTATTAAAAAATACCTCATTCCATTTAGAAAAATGAAGTTGACCTTCATATGTCCTTCACGCGTCCACCTAAGATCAACAGGATATTTCGGAAGACGTTGTCGTTATCAAAAAAGTGTTCGTACAAAAGTTGTTTGGTATGACGGGCTACATTACGTAGCATTAATTGTTTTCTTGTGGGTGGAGTGGTGAAGGACATTTCAAGGTCACCTTGATGTTTTCAAACGGAATGTCCTATCTTTTATACCATAGATCGATAGAGTATCGAATTCCGAGTATAAAAGTGTTGACCTTCATATGTCCTAAACCTAATAGTTCACGAGATTTATTATCCAAAGAAGAAAGAAAATTGTTTCGATAATTTCTCGTTAACTATTAGATTTCGGACATATGGAGGTCAACACATTTTTACTCCGAATTCGATAGTCTATCGATTCATGATACAGAAAGCAGGTGTTTCCATTTTAAAAAACTACGTACTGACCTCCAAATAACCTTGAAAATGGACCCGAAGGTCAAGGGCATATATCCTCCATTAATCCCTGCAACTTTTATTCCAAACATTTCTACCGGATGTGATTATATGAGAAGTTAACACCCCTGGATGGGTGGTTTTGGACACCCTGTATATTGAGTCATTTAAAGGCTGTTTAAAAAAATTTTTTAACGATTAAAATACTACGTCATCAGTTACGTGACATACTTTGTCGCATCCATAGTTGCGCCCGTTAAATTACAAAAATTCATCTTGATTTGTTAAATGGGCACGAAGAAGATTAATATTTTTTTAATGCGAAATATTAAAAATATACTGTATTATATTTTTGACAATTTTTCCTACTTTCGTATTATGCTACTCGCTATTATTCCGTCGCACTGGAGGGTTTCTCATCCAATTTTTTTACAGTTTTTTTAAAGTAAAAATATCCATACGACTAAAATGGACGATTTAATTCCATGAAAATGACGAGAAGCTTAAATACACAAGGTGACCCATCTTTTTGCCACGGACTGTAGACCTCCGAGGCGAAGGAATACAGTAAATTTGAATTAAAATTGAACGGGAGCCGATAATCAATTCGTTCGAGCCGGTGATTCATTAAGTTTTCAAGTTTCATTTCGGTTCCGCGTACTAAAATTCAATGTCTTAGTTAAATCCGCCAGTTTGAAAGCGATTTTAATTGAATTTAAAGGAGCAGCCATTTCTTTTCTTTGAAAATATCTGTGCGCTGATTGCGATGAATTCTTTATTGGGGATAAAGCTGTTCGAATGGGTTCTAGTTTCTAATTAAATATGAAAGTTAATCTGCAAAATTGGATCTTCACGTGATTTTCTATATTGTCCATTATTTTTAGACCACAGCAATCTTTATTCCTCGCACTATATTTTATTCAGTGACCTTTTCTGTGGGTCATAAGATATTATAAATAATAACGGTACCACCGAAAGCATCTATAAATTTGATAGTCAACATTTTACGATCGATAATTGGAATTAGATTATAAATAATCTCTGCAATGATTTCAATAATTTATTCAGCTCCAGGGCTATGAATTAAATTTGGTTTTACGATAGAAATGTGTCATCTTGAGCTTCTCATACTGCAATAAATAAATAAAAGAAAACGCCTTAGTATGAAGGCGTCGTATGATTATTTAAATTAAGGCTACGGCTGCTCTTTACTTTACCAGAATCAAAATTTCTGCCTTTCTCCTGCGAATTATGATGTATTTGGTATGTAATCCAGTAGATTTGTACCCGGGGCGGATGTAGATCGCAATTTCGATGCTATAGGATCAATAGTTGAGGAGAGATGGTCGCTTAAAGTTGAGCAGTTTGACAGCTTACCTTTTGACTTACCTGCCACAAATGCTCAACTTTAAACAACCATATCTCCTGAACTATTGATCCTACAGGATCGAAACTTCGATCTACAGGTTCTCCGGGTACAAATCTACTGGATTACATACGAAATACATAATAATTTATAGGAGAAAGGCACAATTTTGAGTCTGCTAAAGTAAATAGCAGCCTTCATCAGTACTGTTTCACCTATAGAGAAACTGAATTTTGCTTGTCTCGCGGAATAATGGACGCGTCTGGAAGAGTTCGCGAAATTAGCAACTATAATTGTTCGATGTTTGTGAATCGATGGCTAGTGCAGGTTTCAAAAATGCCAGAATATATCCTTCGACAGAATTTAGTCGGTATATTTCAGATCTAGAATGGGGCTATACTAGCACTGAAAATAATATTTCGTTTGATTCCCCCTTCCTAAAAATCGTCTCAAAAAATCCCGCAGTCTAGTAATTATTATGGACAGTTAATGTTAAAAAAAAACTTATTTTTTAAAGTAATCTCGAATTTTTCTTCATCCCCATCGAAGACTGTCTTTTCAAGATCTCTCATTCGCCAGTTCGCATTCATCAGGTGTTCTCCTACGAATTATGATGTATTTGGTATGTGATCCAGTAGATTTGTACCCGGGGCGGATGTAGATCGAAGTTTCGATCCTCTAGGATCAATAGTTCCGGAGATACAGTCGCTTAAAGTTGAGCAGTTTGACAGCTTACCTTTTGACTCACCTGTGAAAAATGCTCAACTTTAAACAACCATATCTCCTGAACTATTGATCCTGCAGGATCGAAACTTCGATCTACAGGTTCTCCGGGTACAAATCTACTGGATCACGTACCAAATACATCATAATTCGCAGGAGAAAGGTGCTAATTTCGAGTCGAAGAAAATGATTTCGATCTGTGAAATTTTGACTGTATCACGGACAGGCATTCTTTATCGCGACTGCACCGATAACGAACAACAAGCCCTAGATAAATCTCGAGGACAAGGGAGCAACGTTGGAAAAAGAGCTGCGCAACCATTTCACGGCGAAAACCGATGCGATGGCCACGCGATAGTCCGGTAGAGTAGCAAACCGTATCAGCGGTGGTAAAAAGAATTCCGCTCACGAAACGTCAGTCGCGGGAACAAAATAAACGAAGACACGTTTCCGTGACAATACCGGGCAAGGGGGTGAAATGAATCGGCCGGTAATTCCTATCTGTCCGGCCGAAATCGTTCGTGAGCCGCAAGCAAACAGGTGTGGCCGAGATCCAAGGCAATTAGTTGATGAACAGGGTGCGGCCGTGAAGAGGGGATGAAAACGTTGACCAGACCGTGAACGCTTCTAAATGAGAGGGAAGGACGAAACGAAGCCAATGACTCGCGCGACGGGGCATGGAACGGCACGCGGACGGCTACAGAGCGCAGCGCAACAAGAACACGAACATTGCCACCGACTGATTCAGCTAACGTGCTCGACACTCGCTAATCTTTCCTTCGGCGAAATGCGACTCGAAAAGGGGGCGGCAGGCCCTTCATTCACGACCGATTTACCGGCAAATCTGGCTCCCTTCATCGACGTTCCTCGAACGACGAGGGAACGGCACACCGCTTATTGTCCATCCGTTCGTAAACTTTAAGTAAGATTGATTCCGTCTCGCCTGGAACGGGGACGTTGATTGACCCACGCCCTACGAACGCCGCCGGGTCAGTTTGACCCGCCTCCTTCGACACACACAGCCACACACTTCTTCTTACTGGTCTAGCACCCCGCGAATTTTCATTTTTCGAAAGAAATTTGATTGATTTGTCTACGTAAATAAATAATAGGTTTACGTAAAAAATGTATATAACCTTTTTTTTTTATAGAGCTTTTTATTTTATTGGATTCGTCTACGACACAAGGATGGGCAACCATTTTATTTATCGGAATTATCAGATTACTATTTGCGTTTATTGTGTACGGCCGTTTTGCGATTATAGAGGATTTACTTTATTATATCGGTGTGTAATTCGATTGCAAAACTCGTTCGTTTGTCATAATTTTTAAAGTGAAACTTCGTTACCGACAATTTTCTAGCGTTACGGAAGTCAAGCGTTACCGGAAGTCGAGTGTGACGTAAATTTTTAACGGAGAAAAAACTTTTTTATCCCGACGGGGATTCGAACCCCGGTCTGCCGCTTGGTAGTCCAACTCCTTACCGCTTGGACAACCGATGATCATAGAATAATAGCGAACATTTTGGTACTTATAAAGGGTGGGGCAATAACTATGTCCACCTTGAATATCTCCGTTATTTGCAATAATATGGAAAAATGTTATCAACAAAAATTGCACAGTGCAGGGGGGGGGGGACATGAAAAAACTTTGTTTATGAATATCTCAACAATTATTGAGTGTTTTGGAAATGAAATTGAAGATTTGAAATTGAAAAATTGACGTTGAAATTGAAGAATTGAAATTGAAGAGTTAAAATTGAAAAATTGAAGTTGAAATTGAAGTTGAAGAGCTAATATTGAAATTGAAGTTGAAGAGCTGATATTGAAATTGAAGTTGAAGAGCTGATATTGAAATTGAAGTTGAAGAGCTGATATTGAAATTGAAGTTGAAATTGAAAAATTGACGTTGAAATTGAAGAGTTTAAATTAACTAAGTGAAATTGAAAAATTGAAGTTAAAATGGAAGAGTAGAAATTGAAGTTGAAATGGAAGAGTAGAAATTGAAGTTGAAATGGAAGAGTAGAAATTGAAGTTGAAATGGGAGTGTTAAAATTCAAGTTAAAATTAAAGTAGAAATGGAAAAATTGAAATTGAAAATGTAGTTGAAGAGTTGATATTGAAATTGAAGTTGAAATGGAAAAATTGATGTTGAAATTGAAATTGAAGAGTTGAAATTAACGAATTGAAATTGAAATGGAAAAATTGATGTTGAAATTGAAGAGTTGAAATTAACGAATTGCAATTGAGAAATTGACGGTGAAATTGAAGAGTTGAAGAAATGGAAGAGTTAAAATTGAAGTTGGAATGGAAAAATTCAAATTGAAAATGAAGTTGAAAAGTTGATATTGAAATTGAAGTTAGCGTTTACTTACTTGTGTAACGTCTTACAATTAATGCTCTTTGACATAATAAATCAAACACCTATTTCGGCATTTTAAAAAAATTAACCCCTGAGGGAGTGAAAAGGGGTCGCAACTTTTGTACGAGGAATATTTTATTTGTGGACGGATTCGCTTGAAACTTGGTCTTAATGCTCTTTGATATAATTAATCAAACACCTATTTCGGCATTTTAAAAAGCGTAACCCCCCAATTTTTCTGAAAATTTCATCGTAAGTTTTAGAAGTCCCATCACACCTGCAATACGTAGCGCGGAACTTGATTAAAATTTGAATTTTAATGGATTCCGCATATCGGACGATGTTAGAAATGCGAATGCTCGCACGGTATATTCGGTGGAACAGTATGCACAGTAGGAAATAGCGATATTTTATCTGTAAGAAGTAGTATGGAGTTCGCCGCGGATCAATACCTCTGCCAGAATTCTGCATTTCCGAAATAAATCTGCGGGTTCAGTGGCCCTGCGACATTTGGCACGGCTCTAGCTTAAACATAGACAGATCAAAATCGCTCTGGATCGCCGCCGCCGCCGTCGGGGGTTTATTAATCATTCAGCCGGTAATTCGATTCGGTCCAATTTTCTGCGAAAGACATATCTCGGCACACCCGGGGCCCCGGCGCTAATTAAAACGTCAAATGAGCACGTTCTAAGTAGATAAACTTTTTCATTAAATATCATCCTCGTGTCCACCTGACACGAACGGAAGCAGATGGATGGCTTCATTTGTCATTGCTCGCTCAGAAATTTCAATCCGGCCAGTCATTCCTTGTCCTACTTAAAACGCTTCGCCGTTCTCCCGGATCCAAATAGATTTTTAATGCGGCAATCTCGGCCGAATGTTACTGCCAATTTAGACTCTCGTTTGCCCATATGTATATGCAGGGCAGGCCATCTGGGGGGAGGGGGCGGAGAGGGCCCCAAAACGATCAAGAACTAAACTAGAGGGTTATTTTATATAATGAAAAAAAAATAAAGAGCAATATCTCTGTGTTCTAGCTCCCCATCGCTTTCGAATATATTTAGTAAGAACTGTCAAAACTTTGAAAGGGGCTGGGTTAATTTCACCCCGGCTAGTTCTTTTGGGTCATAACAGCCAAAATAATTGGTTTACGTAAAAAATGTATATAACCTATTTTGTAGAGCTTTTTACGAGCTTCATTTTTTGTTTGAAACTTTTTTCTCTGAAATCAATATTTTCGAAAATATTTAGTAAGAACTGTCAAAACTTTGAAAGGGGCTGGGTTAATTTGACCCCGCCTAGATCTTTTGGGTTATAACAGCCAAAATAATAGGTTTACGTAAAAAATGTATATAACCTTTTTCATAGAGCATTTTATGAGCTTCATTTTTTGTTTGAAACTTTTTTCTCTGAAATCAATATTTTCGAAAATATTTAGTAAGAACTGTCAAAACTTTGAAAGGGGTTGGGTTAATTTGACCCCGCCTAGATCTTTTGGGTCATAACAGCCAAAATAATAGGTTTACGTAAAAAATGTATATAACCTTTTTCGTAGAGCATTTTATGAGCTTCATTTTTTGTTTGAAACTTTTTTCTCTAAAATCAATATTTTCGAAAATATTTAGTACTGTCAAAACTTTGAAGGGGGCTGTGAGCAAACGAGGATTAGCTCTGGCAAAAATTTCAGCAAAATCGGAGGGTTGCTTTCGGAAGTACACCCATATTATATATAATTGTTACGTAATTAAAATTCTTAGACGGCTTTTTAAATAAATTTCACTTGTTTCCAGATTATTTAGAATTGATGACACAATTTTACTCACTCATGACGTCAATCTTATTTGAGTGCCCAGCATACTTGTTAATAAAAACCGTTGCTTACCCGGTAACAGAAAGAAAGAAGTATTAATAATCAATGAACAGCTAACACGTGCCAGTATGTTTAATATAAAAAGTACAAACAAGAGTCCTTTTCATTACTTTTGCCCAAAAATAATCTGTGAATCGTTTCTCATCAAAAAAAGAAAAAAAAACAGAAATTATAAACGGTTTCAAAAATCGCAGACACGAACTACGTATAATTACTTGAGGTATTGTCG
This sequence comes from Lasioglossum baleicum, assembly GCF_051020765.1. Lineage (NCBI taxonomy): Eukaryota > Metazoa > Arthropoda > Insecta > Hymenoptera > Halictidae > Lasioglossum > Lasioglossum baleicum. The sequence continues at coordinate 6,428,625 of NC_134945.1, forward strand.
AACAGTAGTTCCACCAGTCGGTTTGTTTCCCACGCAACTACGTGTTAAACGGCGACAGCTCTTCAGCGACTTTTTCGGGCTAACTTGTGTTTTTAGGCGACATTTCGAATAACAATCGCGAAGAACCGTGCTTCAAAGTCGTTGAACGTTAATGATGTTGCCAACTGAAAGAGGGTGAGAGATACCGTGTTTCGTAGTCCTTTAAATCCGCTAACGAGTAATGGTGTCGCGAGGAGAACAAAACGCGGGTAAAACGATGGGGAAGTCTATTTTCCAGCGTTTCCAGTTACGCGAACCGATCAACTCAGTCAAATGATTCTCCACGTTTAACGAATCGCGTATATTCTTTTATACAGTTGTCCGTGTCGATTCGGTGCAATATTTTTTTGATAAACAATGAATATTCTCAAACATTCGTAAATCTCATCAGAGGATTATTCCGCGCGCGTTTTAATCCTCAGTACTCTGAATCGAGACGTTTCTATCGCTTAAGTATTTCAAGATTGTTCTTCATTTTATCTTCTATAAAAATAGTACATATTTACGATAGATAATTTGCATAAACATCCACGGAATAGTTACCGTAATTTATGGGGGAGAATGATTAAAAACTTTCGAATTAATTGTCTGCTGAATTCGTTTCGCGATACGTCGACAATGATGAAAAGGGGTAAACTATACTTTACCGGACTCAACATTAGTACCTTTCTCCTACGAATTATGACGTATTTGGTATGTAATTCCGTTGATTTGAACGAGGAGAACCAAGGAATCCAAGTTTCGATCCTGTAGGATCAATGGTTCAGGAGTTATGGTTGTTTAAAGTCGAGCATTTTTCAGTGTTTTTGACAGGTAAGGGTCCGTCATATTGGTTTGTTGTGGCGATCGCGACCCGCTGACCGGCAGCGCCAATATGGTGGCACCCTTACCTGTCGAAAACACTGAAATATGCTCAACTTTAAGTGATCATAACTCCTGAACTATTGATGCTAGACGTTCGAAATTCGATTTACAGGTTCTCCGGGTACAAATCTACTGGATTACGTACCAAACACATCATAATTCGTAGGAGAAAGGCATAAATTTTGAGTCCGGTAAAGTAAAGAGCAGCCATGCAATGTATTTAAAACTAGTTGATGTACCATTCGAACAACCTTGAGGTACTTAAGCGATAAAAATGTCTTGGTTCAGAGTATTGAAGATTAAAACACAGAAAGGTACCCCGTTTTATCGAGAATTTTATCTTTACCGTTGCTAAAATCGAGAAAAGTTGGCCAGTATCTCAGCACTGCTGCCGAATGTAACTTCTATCAGTAGCAAATCTGCGGAATATTAAAATAACATATATTAAGTCTTAAATTGTATCCAACTATTAATAGCACGGTCGAAACAAGTAATAACAGGAACGTATCCACGGCCGGGGGCATTCAGCTAATACGGAATTGTCAATTCCGAGCAATCTAAAACGCGAAAGCGCGTATTGTGATCTCTAATGTTACCGAATCGCGATTCGCAAACTGCGAACACAAACGGGGCGAAGCGTAACTGTCCGCGAATTTTCAGTGCCGCTTCATCCCCCAATGACAAATTGCCAAAATTGTCCGACACAGGAAACAACAGATGTACGACAGCTCTCTCACGGACGACCACCGTGTCGCTAATAACATAACCTGAAATGCAAGGAGGAGGGGGCGCGAGAGTGGCAGACAGGGGAGCCGCAGAATCAGCATCGGCACGAATTTCGAATTAGCTGGGATGGTAATTAACGAACTGCGTATTATGTGAGAGCACCGAACGAAGTAGATGTTTCGAAATTCGACAATAGAAGAGAATACGTCGCCATAACTTTCGGATCCTACGAAAGTGACATGCTCGTGGCAATTTTAGAATTGCTGGGAAACGGGCAGCAGACAAAAATGGCTTCCTTTCTTCAGTAATTTTAATAAGACGATAATAACAACTGATATATATTCTTCAATTCTTTAAGATAAAAAAGCAAATATTTTTTAAGATAATAAAATTATTTAAATACTTCACACACACATTTTTTATTATTATTATTTATATTTTATAATTATTCTGAATTGTCGAAATACTTTCCGGAGCCAGGGTACAGTTAAAATATCATAATGTAGTAATTATACATGTAACATTTTTATTTCGTTCTCACTCCTCATTGTATATGCACACTCGGAGCAATGGCACGTGTAGTTAAAAATAATGATTTCATATGTTAATTTTGGTAATTAAGCAGCACATAAAATTTGCAGGATCATGTGCGATAATCCTTTGTTAAAATATATGAAGGATAAAAGTTATGCGCTTATTAAAGCTTGGATTCAGGGTGATTACACCATTTATTTTTTATTAAAATTTATGCAGGAAAATTATGATGATAGTATTAGCTACGAGATTAAATATTACAGTAGTCTATATAACAGCATTACACAATTAATTAGCAACAATATTTCCATTATCTGCTACAATACCAGTTACAGAATAGCTATATCAATAATAATTAGGATAAATGGCATAGATAGTACCATCGACCAGTAGATCCAAATCATGTATAATTTCGAAACCAAGCAAATGAATCTTTAATTGGTAACAAGCCTAACAAGTTTGGTAAACCACTAACCATTGCGCAGAAACTAGCTATAGGTATTCTGCTGAATAAAATTAACGTGATACAGTATTGCCTGAAACATGGCTGCAGCAATAACAATGGAAGTTACGTTACCGATACTGCCACAATGCCAGAATTCTAATTAATCATTGTTATTTGGCGACCTACACTAATATTGATTTCTCGTCAATATAAAACAATATCAACATAAACTCCCATAAAACACTAACGTAAAATATTATACAATACAAATTTCAAATTAATTGCGGTACAATGCTGTCATACAAAATTACCATAGTTCCAGTTAATCAAAATAAAAAATAAAAATAGTGAAAAATCTAAATAAATTCAATCTTGTTATTTTTTATAAAACAATGGGTATCCGACATTATTTTTAGCGGGTCACATTATTCCAATTTTAATACTTGGGGCAATAGCACAATGCAGGTATGTTCAAAACAATGAGAGAAAAAAATTCTGAAATAAATAAAATTATTATAAATTTTAATATTTTTTGGACATTTAACGTATGACGTCCTTGTATAGTTCTTTCACGAATTGGGTACAGTAAGAACAACCTTTTTATGAAGGGACAAAACTACTTCAATTTCTCTGTAAAATGCATTTGGACGGAATTGTGAAAAACAATAGTAAAAATTGATTTTTACAACTTTTTAGCTCGGTCAATAACGAAAATTGTCAGCTTGTATAAATTATATCCGCTCCGAAAATTTCGTTGAAATTGGTTAATTGGTTTACGAGTTATAATCGATCAAAAGTGGTAAAAATTGCCACTTTATGGTACACTAGAAATTACCACTTTTGATCGATTATAACTCGTAAACCAATTAACCAATTTCAATGAAATTTTCAGAGCGTATACATATAATTTATACCAGTTGACAATACGCATTTTTTAAATTTTCGTTATTGGGCCAGATAAAAAAGTTGTAACAATCAATTTTTAGTATTGTTTATCACAATTCCGACCAAATGCATTTTTCCAACTTATTTATTAGACGTCATTTACTAGACTAATTCTTCTAGCCTTACAGAGAAATTGAAGTCGTTTGGTCCATTCATATAAACGTTATTCTGATTTAAAGTGTGTGGAATCAGTTACGTATAAAATTATTAATGAATTAAATAGGTTGAATAATATTAAATAGTACGATTAATGTTAATTATCTGAAGAATCCCGGGGGGTGTCGTAAAAATATTTTGAAAAATATTTTCAACGAGAGTAAAATTTCATTAAGAGTAAAATAGTAAAATAGTAAAATAGTAAAATAGTAAAATAATACAATAATAAAATAATAAAATAGTAAAATAGTAAAATAATACAATAATAAAATAATAAAATGATAAAATAAAATTAATCTTAATATAATATACCAAATATTTTGTTAAAAATTTGATATATTTTATAACATGAAATATTTAAGAGTGAAATTTGATATATGAAAAAGTGCCACCCTAATGTATAATATAAGTGAGTGAAATATCTCCAGATTTATATTTCTGCAGCCTCGAGTGATCGAACGTCGCCATTTTGGCCCTCTCGATTGATCGAATCGCACGTCTAATAAATATATTGAAAATGGCGCCAGGTTTAACGCGATCACTTAATTCACTCATTTAATATATTCTGCCCCATTAGTCAACGTTGATGGGAGCACGAAACGCTAAAATGGAGATACCGACCTAAGTGGATCAAGTCCTGAAGCTCGTGAAACAGATTATCATTTCCGGCGTAGCGAACCTGATAATCTACGATATAATCGACGCGTAGACCACAGATAATCCTGTGTATCGTCGTGTTGATCGAGCTGATTGATTAATTAACTCATGGCTCCCTTAACATTCTGTCTGAGACAATGTCTGAGGGAACCGCTGTCGTCACCCTTCATCAAATCTTCCACATAAGGGAGCAACGTATGGTAAATATTGCGCATAGTGTTCTTTTCAATTTCATCTTCAATTTCAACGTCAATTTCAATTTCAATTTTTCAACGTCAATTTCAATTTCAATTTTTCAACATCAATTTCAACATCAATTTCAATTTCAATTTTTCAACATCAATTTCAACTTCAATTTTTCAACATCAATATCAACTCTTCAATTTCATCTTCAATTTCAACGTCAATGTCAATTTCAATTTTTCAACATCAATTTCAACGTCAATTTTTCAACATCAATATCAACTCTTCAATTGCAACTTCAATTTCAACGTCAATTTCAATTTCAATTTTTCAACATCAATATCAACTCTTCAATTGCAACTTCAATTTCAACGTCAATTTCAATTTCAATTTTTCAACATCAATATCAACTCTTCAATTGCAACTTCAATTTCAACGTCAATTTTTCCATTTCAACTTCAATTTCAACGTCAATATTTCCATTTCAACTTCAATTTCAACGTCAATTTTTCCATTTCAACTTCAATTCCAACGTCAATTTCAATTTCAATTTTTCAACATCAATATCAACTCTTCAATTGCAACTTCAATTTCAACGTCAATATTTCCATGTCAACTTCAATTTCTCAACATCAATTTTAAAAATTGATACCGAGTTCATTGTTCCGGTCATCTTCAGAGATATACGAATTTTCGACCAAAATGGCAGCACTCTTACCAGTCAAAAACACTGAAAATCGTTCAACTTTAAAAACTTATAACTTTTAAACCATTGATCTCCTAGGATTAAGACTTGGAATTCTGTTATTTGCTCATTCAAATCTACTCAATTACATAGGAAAAGCAAAAAATTTCTAGTTACGCAACGAAAAATTTACATCGTCAGGATTGTCAGTTTACATTGCAAGTTTACAATATCAGGATTGTCAGTTTACATTGCAAGTTTACAATATCAGGATACCTTTTGTTTGTCACGATATCTGCGGTGAACGAATTGTTTAATGTAACAGAAACAGAGGTGCGTTATTTAACATTTACACGTTAAATATTAGCAGCTTAGTACTTGAAACGATTAAGCTTCCATCTTCTACATTTCTGTCTAGTTTGTTTTTAATCATCCAAGAAGTTTTTGAGCGGCTTTCCCCCCCCCCCTCCCGCCCGTGTTCAATCAATACCGGGGTCTAACCGAACTTTCCATCCCTAAACGGCTTTGATTTAGACAGGAAGAAGAGTCTTCTGAAACTGGGCTCATCAGAGATCTTAGCGAAGTTGACAAGAGGGCTTAGAATAGTCCCCTAAATCTACTTATCAAACTTCGGAGGATAGACCGTGCATTCGTTAGGAAATCAAACGCTCATTTCAACCGGGCAGAAATGCATTTTTAAACTTAATTTACCTTGCGACTCGAATTGTCCGAGAGCGTCTTCAAATACGTCGATGTAGAAAATCGAAATGTTGGTATAAAAATTATTTATACAGGGTGATCCGTTTTTAAACGGCGAAACGTTAACCAGCTGTAGAGGACCCCAAATGGAACAACTTTTACCCCTATCACTTTTTTTTGTTTCGGCCTTGATTTCCAGATAATTGCAAAAACCATCATTTTTTGAGTTTAAATAAAAGTAAATATCTCGGGACTCCAATGACGAATCTTGATGGTTTTTCCTTTGTTTAGTTTAAAATAAGTAGGGGCATTTTTTTTTATCGGATGAACTTTTTTGTGTGACCATCGGATCATGGTTTTTTGGCGTGGGGCACACCGTGGAGCCTGAAAGAAATAAGTTGGAAAGTGGCGGTGTGCCCCACGCCAAAAAAACCATGATCCGAAGGTCATACAAAAAAGTTTATTGAATAAAAAAGATGCCCCTACTTATTTTAAACTAAACAAAGGAAAAACCATCAAGATTCATCATTGGAGTCCCGAGATACAGTTAATTTTATGTAAACTCAAAAAATGATGGTTTTTGCAATTATCTGGAAATCAAGGCCGAAACAGAAAAAGTGATAGGGGTAAAAGTTGTTCCATTTCGGGTCCTCCTACAGCTGGTTAACGTTTGGCCGTTTAAAAACGGATGACCCTGTAGAAATTGGATCTCGTACACATTAAGAAACTCTCGTGTTTTTTTTTTATCATTTTACAAAATTAAAATTTCTAGAAAAGCAATAGACATCTTTTTTCATTTTTCCATTTGAGATTCAACCGGATAACAGCTATAAACGTTGTTCGAGGCGGCAAGCGCCGTACGTTCTCCAAATAGGCGAAATAAAATCTAATTATGGCGATGGGAAGGGCGGAAGTGAAGCGAAACTTCGAGCTACAGAAAAGAAAGCGGTAAAAAGTGCGTGGACGTAAAATCACGAATAGAATTCTAATGGCTTCCACGTGGTGTGACGAATGCCAGCCGAAGGAGCGCCAGTAGTAGGGGAAGTGGTTGGGTTACGAGACGGGTTTTGTTTTTGGTCTGTAACTTTTTGCTAGATGAAGGTATCAAAGAGTTTTATATACCGTTGAAAAGGTGAGGGAAATACGCAACTTTCGTATGCAAAGTAGTTTCGTGATTTGATCAACAAGTAAAATATTATGGCCAATTTTCCGAGGACATGTTTTTCGAGCTTCCTGGAAAAAGTGGTTGGGTTGTGAGACTCTCGGAAAAATCAACTAAAAGTGGTAAAATATATGGTAAAACCCATGTAACTTTATGCAAAAATGAATTTTTATTTATTTTAAAGACATCAAGTGACCAGAGGAGTTAAAAAGAATGGCAAAAAATTGAAAAACTAGCAAAGAATGGCGAAGAAAAGTAAACAAACAAATATAGTGAATGGAAGGATTCAATGATGATCTTCCTCTTCGTCATCCAAGTCGCTGTCACAAGGTTTGCACGTGAAAAATTGCCCATATCGGCACACTTCAAATGAACAGGGCGCTGGCATGCGTTGCATTTGATAGTGTTGGAGTTAGAGTATTTTTTGTTTGAACTAAACAATTCTCTCAATAATAGCTTTGTCTAGTCACGCACACCATAAATCGTGTTCAGCTGTATTTTTACGCTTGGGTAATTTCGAGGACTCCGAGTTTCCTCGACTGGTCCCCACAATGACTAGAAATTCAAAAAATAAAAACTAGCAGACGTCAAAACAATAGTTTGACAGCAGACAGATTGGAATTATCGCGATTGCGCGATGGATAAAAATCGACTGTCTCACAACCCAACCTCTTCCCCTACATTGTCACATTTCTCTTCGTTTTCCTATCTTCCGCTCGATCGGACGGAATAGAATAATTGCAAACAAAGAACGCAGGATGGTTCATCGAGGAGGAGCAACAAGAGCTGCGAAGCTCAGCGCACTCGCCAGCGGAATAATTCTGAATTTTAATCGGTCAGGGAAGAAGAAGACAAAGAAGAAGAAGAAGAAGAAGAAGAAGTTAACATTGTCAACGGCGAACCGAGCCGCGCGGCACTCTTGATTTTCACGATTTTCCCTCCGACGCTCGTAACTTTGACGATGAATAATACAAATCGCGAAAGGTGACTGCATAAAAATTCACGCGGAACCGACGCGACGCAACGCCCCGTAATGATGCGGAGGAATTTCATCGGCGGCGTATTCGCATTAGCCGTCCTCGGAAATTGCATTACACCGAGAGTCCAACACTCGAGAAATGTATCTTTAACGAGGTTAATTTTTACGGCTGCGTGTTGTTCGGAATAAATGTTTAGTAAGCCAGAACAGTCTGTACGAGAATACGGAGTTCGCGGAATGATCTTTTTATCTGGTAGTTGCAATGTTGCAGTTATAGTAAATCCTCTATAGTCGCAAAAAGGACGTACACGATAAACGCAACAAAAATATCCCCTCCATTGTAGTAATCTGATTGATACTGTATTATTGGCAGCTGAGAAACACAATTAGTGAACTTTGAGCGCGAATATCTCGGAAACTATGCGAGGTAGCAAAAAACAGAATGGAGTCAATCTTGTGGCACGTTTTGTCAGCTTTAATTTTGTATAGAATGGTCTCATCGCTAGGACGCATAGTCTCCGAGATATCCGCGCTCAAAGTTCGTTAATTGTGCTGAAGAGTTAGCTAGTCAAATAAGGCAAGAACTTGAACTTTGAGCGAGGATATCTCGCAAACTATGCGAGGTAGCAAAAAACAGAATGGAGTCAATCTTGTGGCACGTTTTGTCAGCTTTAATTTTGTATAGAATGGTCTCATCGCTAGGACGCATAGTCTCCGAGATATCCGCGCTCAAAGTTCGTTAATTGTGCTGAAGAGTTAGCTAGTCAAATAAGGCAAGAACTTGAACTTTGAGCGCGGATATCTCGCAAACTATGCGAGATAGCGAAAAACTGAATGGAGTCAATCTTGTGGCACAATTTGTCAGCTTTAATTTTGTATAGAATGGTCTTATCGCTAGGACGCATAGTTTCCGAGATATAAGCGGAAAACCGAAAAGGGGGACCACCTTCTACGTGCATTTGAAGTTGAAATTGAAAAATTGATTTTGAAATTAAGAAATTGATGTTGAAATTGAAATTGAAGTGGAAATTGATGTTTCGAAATTGAAGATAAAATCGAAAAATTGAGGTTGAAATTGAAAAATTGAAGTTGAAATTGAAAAATTAAACTTGAAGTTGAAAATTAAGTTTTAAAATTGAAGATAAAATCGAAAAATTGAGGTTGAAATTGAAAAATTAAAGTTGAAATTGAAGTTGAAAATTAAGTTTTAAAATTGAAGATAAAATCGAAAAATTGAGGTTGAAATTGGAAAATTTAAGTTGAACTTGAAAGATTGAAGTTGAAACTGAAAAATTGAAGTTGGAATTGAAGTTGAAATTGAGAAATTGATGTTGAAATTGAAAAATTGATAAATAATCTATACTTCGAAATTCTTTCGAATAGCTCCTGCTCATTTTTGTAATAAATGCACCAAATCCAGAGTCCGCTAATCACAGTTCCAATGCCCTCGAGGACCTTTATTACCGTTCCCTTAATTGCACCTTAAAATCCGACGAAAGGAAATGAATTTCTCCCGGGCAAAAATGATTTTCTTCATTTAATAATCCGAGACTCACGGAGACTTTCGTAAATATGCAGAAAAGCTCCGTGTCCCGGCGGTATTAATCATTTCTGTCCCAGTGTGCTTTGCTCCGTGCATGCATTTCATTTGTTCGCGTTTTATGAAGAATTCTTCTGTTCGGCAGACATAGGGTGCGTTTCATATTTTTCCTTGGAGTAGCGTTTGTGCTTCGACTAGCCTGTACAAGAACAAATCTGCAAATTTACGTGCGTTTATGAATAGTATGACAATATACGCCGCGGAGAACCGGGAGGAATGAATGGCAACCGTGTCTGGAAACGAGGTAGCCGCGGACAACATGGTCCCAGCGAGAATTTGCATAAAATATTATGCAATTCGAGGCCCGCATATGTCGTTGTCCTTTGTTGCGTTTTCCGTCCCGCCTCTATTCGTTTCGAAAGAAACGGTGTCGACGATTAACCACTGATTCGACGCAAATTATTTCTGTAAATTCAACTTTATTAGAAATAAATTCTATATTTTTAATTCACCGCCACTCTCCACACAACAGTCTGCGCTTCCTTTTTCTATTCTTTTGTATACAATACTTAGTCCAGTCAACGAAAAGTTGTACAGGGAAATGGAAGGAACACAATTTTTAACTTTGGGGTGTTTGTTTGGACTAGTAAGGAGGTAAACATACTAAAAGAGATATTAGAGATATACTAATACACATACAGAGATATGGTTGCTGAAAGTTGAGCATTTTTCAATATTTTTGACAGGTAGGTGCGCCGCCATATTGGTTTGTAGTGCAGTGCAGTGTGCACATAGTAATACAAACAGTAATGTCGCTAACATAGAGAATATATTTCAGATATTTGTCAAAAACACTGAAAAATACTCAACTTTAAACAACCATAACTCCTGAACCATTGATCCTACAGGTTCGAAACTTTGATCTGCAGGTTCTTCTGGTACAAATCTACTGGATTGCATGCCAAATACATTATAATTCGAAGGAGAAAGCATACCATTCATATTTGTTAGACTTTGTTCAAATATTCGTCACGAGTCAGCCTCGTTAAAATACGACAAGGAGTTATTTTATTTCGTGTTTCGCAAGATATAAGAAGTAAAGTAAGCTTTCTGGAGACATTTCACTATTTTCTGGCAACATTTGCGTTATTCATACGCTGACCACGTTATAAACATTTCTTTCAGAACTACAATATATTTTTTCATGCGTCGTAATTTTTAACAACCAGAAATGCGATATGCACTCGGCGTTAAAACTGCTTGTGTTTCATTGTTACTCATGCGGACGTAAAGAGAAATATAGGCATGAAGAAGCGTCATATTTTTTTACGTTTTGGGGCTCACCTTTCTCCGACAGTTATGCGGAATGCGTGTTTATTCCCTCTACCATGCTTTCTATTCGTTTTGTACATAATAAATATGTTGTCTCAGGTACAAATCTACTGGATTACATGCCAAATTTACGATATTACTTTGCAATATTTACGATATTACTTCGCAATATTTTCGATATTACTTTGCAATATTGTAAATATTACTTTGCAACATTTACAATATAACTTTGCAACATTTACAATATAACTTTGCAACATTTACAATATTACTTTGCAATATTTACAATATTACTTTGCAATATTTATGATATTACTTTGCAATATTTACGATATTACTTTGCAATATTTACGATATTACTTTGCAATATTTATGATATTACTTTGCAATATTTACGATATTACTTCGCAATATTTACGATATTACTTTGCAATATTGTAAATATTACTTTGCAACATTTACAATATAACTTTGCAACATTTACAATATAACTTTGCAACATTTACAATATAACTTTGCAACATTTACAATATAACTTTGCAACATTTACAATATAACTTTGCAACATTTACAATATAACTTTGCAACATTTACAATATAACTTTGCAACATTTACAATATAACTTTGCAACATTTACAATATAACTTTGCAACATTTACAATATAACTTTGCAACATTTAGAATATAACTTTACAATATTTACAATATTACTTTGCAATATTTATAATATTACTTTGCAACATTTACGATATTACTTTGCAATATTTACGATATTACTTCGCAATATTTACGATATTACTTTGCAATATTGTAAATATTACTTTGCAACAATAAATATGTTGTCTCAGGTACAAATCTACTGGATTACATGCCAAATACATCATAATTCCTAGGAGAAAGGTACTAATCTTGAGTCACCAATCGAGAGGTTAGTCTTTGAACAAGAGCTTCCGAAATGAAAAATACGTGACACAACTCTCACTTTCGACCAAGAAATCTATAGCTGACGAAGTAAACATCCCCTTTGTTTTATTTAACTGAAGAAACAACTACGAAACAGTACCACGTACCACTTTATTATCCCCGTGCAATCATTTGCTTGCCCTAATTCTTGGAGGACAGTTCGGCGGAAGCACTAACTTCCGTAGGCGTCGGTAATACTACAACAAAGTTTGTCACCGGGGTCGGACACCCCCGTGTCCTTTATTTCATTTCCCCGCGTAAAGAGTGAGTCTCGCAAAGCAGAAGCATCGAGGAACACAAGGTTTCATTGGGTCAAAGCTCAAAGAACAAAGAGAGCAGTTTCCCGGTCGGAGATCGGAGCTGCCGACCCGGCGAGCAACGTAAATATTTGTACGATTACGGGCGGGGATGGACGGTTAGGTAGAAAATCTTTATTATTTCAGGGATATGAAACCCTCGGCCGGGACCGATTCGCGGAACCGAAAACGTCTACTCCTTTTATTCCCCTCTTTCTCTTTGACGGCACCGGTCCCGTGGATCCTATAACCCCCCGATGGAGTCACCCGGGGAGGATCAACACGGCCGGTGTATAAATCGAGTGGAGCGTTCGATACCCGGCCAACTTTTCCTCGAATAAAATGCCCGTGCGAAAACGAAAACGTCCGCGACGTCCGTGAGATCACTGTTGAGGTTCGTTGGTTTTTAAAAAAGACCATTCGAATAAATCTGTGAAATAAAACATATATCTCTCTCCACCATCTTCACTGAAATTATTATGGGACCCAGCAGAGAAACAATGGAGATAAGGTTCCTAAATGAAAAATTAAATGTTCTTCGTTTGAATATTTCGGACTGGTGCAAAATTCGGTAAAAAATAAAATTTGTATTTAGGCCCCTACAATTTAAAAAAATATACTTATATTTAAAATTTAAAATATACGTTTTGTAGATATACGTTAGTTACACACATGCTGAAAATTTCATCGAAATCGATTAACACAAACACGAGTTACAAGCGTTTAAAATTGGTGAAAATAGAAGCTTTACTAATCCACGGAATCGTTCATTTTCCGATGGCTGTATTTTATTCCTGCGTGGACCGATTTCGATGAAATTTTCAGTGTGTGTATAACTAACATAGATCTACAAAACGTATATTTTAAATTTTCATTAAGGGGCCCAAATAAAAAAGTTTCTTATTTTTGCATGTAACCTTGTAAATTATAATTTTTTGCATATCATTTCGTAAACCAATGCTTCTAATTGATTATAAAAAATCAGTTCGTTTGGTACAGTTATAAAAAAGTGATTAATGTAAAAGAAAGTTCGGATACCAGAGGTTTCACTGAATCGTCGATAGAACGAGTGAATGCGCTCCGAGTTATGTCGTGTTTGGACTCATTTTAATCAGAGAAATATCACGAACATATTGGCAAAGCTTTGACAAAGAAATAATTAAAAAGTTTAATACATTTTTTTCGCACGTGTATATCGGGACATTCGTTTGATATTTCCTTATCGATCCGAGCACAGGCACGTTGCAATAAAAATAATCGTGATGAAATTCACTTCACGATAATTTGTATTCTAATGAGAAAAATATTAAAATGAAATCAATGCTTGAAGTTCTGTAAGGATTTCAGTTGTGGCACCGTGATTTAATTTCGTTTTCCGTAGAGCACAATTTATGTTGCTTTTCCTTGTAACAATTTGAAGAAATGTTCGAAGGATTTTTTGGAAATGCTGCAACTGTCGATGGAAAATTTCGATTTTCGCGTGAGACTCGTTTGGTGAGACGAAATGGCACACAATGTGAAATTCCCGCGGAAATTTTATAACGTCGGTAGCCGAGTTACACGGCGCGGAAATCACCTGTCCATTATAAAGCGTAAATCCCGTGCCTGCACGATGATCCGGTACGTTTAATTAATTTCGAAATTTTATACGTTACTGAACCAGTTGGGGAACTTGGGGTCGGCGTTGAATCCGCCATTCGAGGCTGTCACGTGTTTCAACGACTTTCTGCCGGAGCACGTTACACCGTGTGACAGATACGTAAGAACGGTTTGAATAAAATTGCCCGTGCGCCTGACAGAGTTCTATGGCGATTGCGCCGCTGTGTGTTTTAAATAGTACAGTCGGTTTTGGCATTTTTCATGCAATAACTTACCTGTCCCGCATCACTTTCACGTGCACCGTTCAACGCGTTTCAAAACGTTAATTCCCTCCACGTTCTCGATGCTTCTGTCCATTCTAAACCCTTAGCAAAGTTTTTATCAGACTTGGGCAGAAATTTAATCAACAATTGAGGAATAAATTTCTGCTTCAATTGTTAATCGCAATTAACAATTAAACTCCTACTTTAACGATCACATTCTTTTCTCTATGTCTCTTTCTCCCTCCTTAGTACAATTTATGGATAGTGCCTTTTACCTATAGATTATGATGTATTTGGTATGTAATCCAGTAGATCTGTACCCGGAGAACCTGCAGATCGAAGTTTCGATCCTGTAGGATCAATGGTTCAGGAGTTATGGTTGTTTGAAGTTGAGCGTTTTTCAGTGTTCTTGACATATCCGAAATAAATTACTGTCTGCCCGTACTGCCATCTAGCGGTTCTGCTCTGCACTGCAAACCAATATGGCGGCGCAAATACCTGACAAAAATACTGAAAAATGCTCAACTTTAAGCGACCATCACTCCTGAACCATTGATCCTAGAGGATCGAAACTTCGATTCCTAGGCTCCCCTCGCTCAAATCTACTGGATTACATGCCAAATAGATAATAATTTATAGGAGAATGGCACAAATTTTGAGTCCGGCAAAGTAAAAGGCAGGTTTCACTCAAAAGGTTGTTTGTAAAAAAATTAACTTATTTTCTACCCTTCATAATTTGCTCACAATCGTGAAAAAAATATAATCATAAGTTCTAGCATTCTCGCTTCTTTTCATTTTAATATCTTAACCCTTAGCACTCGAGTGGTGACCCAGAGGCACCACTAAAATTTGCTGTGCCATTATTCAAAATATTGTTTACAATATTGAATAATCTAAACGTTTAAGTATTTTGTGCGAGTTATCACATCAATTGCATACCCATGAAATTTAGAAAATCATAGAGAATGGAAACGGAAGAAATGTATAATTATATAGTTAAAATTGCTCCCAGTGCAGAAAGATAATTAACGCTGCTCATCTCAAATTTTAATTATGTTAGGAGCCATTCTGATTTTGTTTTGGCAATATTTTAATTAACACACTACACCAAATATTTGTTCCACGGTTACGCTGTATTTTTCAGGAAAACAATGTGTGCATATTCACATGGTAATTACGAAACAAAGCATATAAAATTTCATTCTGTTTTGCAGTTGGTTTTGGGTGAATCGAAAATACGGTAAAATGTGCAATGTTTTATTTTTATATCCTTAACTAGCAGTAATACTAATTATCGCAAGTCAGTGGTATTGTGGTTGTTAGAATTTTAGTACAAGCTCGATTACAACGAAAAAATGCAATCTATATGTGCAGAAAGTGCACAATGCGTTCGATACGCCGCGATGCAAGCGAGGTCACCGTTTAATATATTTAATGCACTCCGACCTGTGGAATCCCGATAACTTTTAATCTCGTCTGGGAAACATTCTCATCAAGAGAATACGTCATATTTATGCCCACGGGATGAGTTCTACTTAGTAGGCGATTGGTTACGTTTCTTTCACAACCGAGCTAAATTCGTGCCTTTCTCCTACGAATTATGATGTATTTGGCATGTAATCCAGTAGATTTGTACCCGACGAACCTGCAGATCGAAGTTTCGATCCTGTAGGATCAATAGTTCAGGAGTTATGGTTGTTTAAAGTTGAGCGTTTTTGACAGGTAAGTCTAGCTGTCAAAATGCTCAACTTTGAGCGACCATATCTCCTCAACTATTGATCCTAGATTATCGAAACTTCGATCTGCATCCGCGCCGAGTACAAATCTAATATCTGCGGAAGTTTCAATCCTGTAGGATCAATGGTTCAGGAGTTATGGTTGTTTAAAGTCGAGCATTTTTCAGTGTTTTTGACATATCTGAAATATTTTCTCTATGTTAGCGATATTACTGTTTGTATTACTGTGTGCACACTGCTCTGCACTACAAACCAATATGGCGGTGCACCTACCTGTCAAAATACTGAAAAATGCTCAACTTTAAACAACCATAACTCGTCCAAGAACTTGTCCAAGTTCAAAAGAATGCAATGGTATCATTAAATTCTTGAACTTAATTTAAATGAATTTGAATTAAATTCTTTATTGTTTCCCGCCACGAATGCATAATATCCTAATAATTATTGTTGCGCTCGGTTTCTTTATATCTGAGCTGCGTCAGTGTCCACATTTTTGGAGGAATAAGTTATTTGGGAACTATCAGACTGATAACGCCCGAGGGAATATCTTGTATCGACGTTTCTATTATTTCGCTCAAAATCCGAGGTATTCGTTGGCTGGAGGCAATGAAAATGGACGTGCCGAATTTTCCGGAAACTTGACCAACGACAGGATGCAGCTCTAGACCGGAAATCAACGTCGACAGCGCATCAGTTTCGGATGTCGTTTCTCGATATATCTCCGATCGTTTCGGCAAAATAAAAAAAAACTCGTAGCGATTCCACAAATTTGCTCCGATTCGTCCCATGGTTGATCCAGAAATCCTTGATCCATCATTCTACTACTGCTTGGGGGTTCTGCTGTCCTTTATGTATACAGTAGATCGTGAATTACCCCAACCTTGGTTAGATATCTCGAAAAGACAGTCTTAGACGGTTAAAAAAGAAATTAATGATTGCTTTAACAAATGGGATTGGTTAACATTAACTGTATACCGATATACGGATGTAGAAAGAAGTTTCGATCCTCTAGGATCAATAGTTGAGGAGTTATGGTTGTTTAAAGTTGAGCATTTTTCAGTGTTTTTGACAGGTAGGTGCACCGCCATATTGGTTTTTAGTGCAGAGCACTGTGCACACAGTAATACAAACAGTAATATCGCTAACATAGAGAAAATATATCAGATATGTCGAAAACAGTGAAAAATGCTCAACTTTAGGCAACCATAACTCCTGAACCATTGATCCTACAGGATCGAAACTTCCGCAGATAGTAGATTTGTACTCGGCGCGGATGCAGATCGAAGTTTCGATTATGTACGATCAATGGTTCAGGAGTTATGGTTGTTTGAAGTTGAGCATTTTTCAGTATTTTTGACAGGGAGGTGCGCCGCCATATTGGTTTGTAGTGCAGAGCAGTGTGCAGTGCGCACACACTGCGCACAGCAATACAAACGGTAATGTCGCTAACATAGAGAAAATATATCAGATATGTCGAAAACAGTGAAAAATGCTCAACTTTAGGCAACCATAACTCCTGAACCATTGATCCTACAGAATCGAAACCATGATCTGCAGGTTCTCCGGGTACTAATCTACTGGATTACATACCAAATACATAGTATTTTGGAAAAAGAAATTAAAACAGCAATTTTTTTGTTATGTTATGATTAGACTGATTTTATACATTCATAGCGAAAATATGGACACGTACAATTTGAAGCAGTGGACGAACTAAAAAGATTTAAGGACATCAGTGTATAAATATAAGCTTAATAAGACAATTAAAATATACAATAAATTGCAATCGTTGCAAACATTTTTAATTTTGCATAAAGAACCGCAGTCTACTTATGATTGACGTCCTGCGATATCGTCCAGAACTGTTCATTTGTTATTGCCAGGTTTAGTGGATACGATGTATACGCGAGCATTGTAAAAAATACAATTTATTTTTATCCCGAGTGAAATTTATTAATTTAATATCTCTTAATCAGGAAATATAACGTCCGCGAGATAGTAAAAAATTGTGAGATGTTTATGAAAGGGTTTGCTCGTCCCCGCTCCAGCGCCATCTGTGTGTGCCGCGCGTTTGAGATCGTGTAGATCGCTTTGTTCTCTCGTCGTCATACGGCTGTGCCGGTACCATGTGCTCGCACTCGTATTGTAATCACATACTTTAGTTCTATAAGCCAGTTGGCCGCATATATGTATACGTGTAATGTTTAACCAAATATATATATTATATTATGTGTGAGAACGCATCATCGATTTACCCCCAACAAAGGTTATGGGCCCAGGCAACGTAAGTAAATAACATAACCTATAATTTGCCACGTGCACACAAGCACCACGCGTCCAATCTAGTAAGATAGTTAACAGAAATAAAACAAAAATGGCTGATAACACAAGATTAGACTTGAAAATTACAAAGTTGTCAGACAATAACTATCGGACGTGGAAAATTGAAATGAAATGGTATTTACGTGGAAAAGGTTTATTAGACCACGTGCTGGGTAATATCGTATTAGATGCTGCAGCTACGGCAGAACAGAAAAAACTACACAAAGCAAGTGACGATAGGGCTATTGCATCAATAGGGTTAAATATTGAGCCGAATCAACAAGTGCACATAGAGGATTGTGCTACTTCTCATGAAGCATGGTTAGCATTAGAACAAGTTCACCAACCAAAATCGAGAGTGAGGATAATGCAACTTAAAAAACAACTTTATCAATCAAAAATGAACGAAGATGAAACCATGTCAGCATATATATCTAAAATAAAAGTATTGGCTAATAATTTAAGGGAAGCTGGTTCAGAGCCGAGAGATGAAGATCTAGCGTATATTATATTAGCAGGACTTCCAGATTCATACGAGAATCTCAACATGTCACTAGCAGGTTTACCAGACGATAAGTTTACATCAGCGGAAGTAAGCAAAGTACTGCTGACCGAGTTCGACAGGCGTAAGACCAGGAACACAGAAGAGGATGTGGACCGCAAAGAGGCATTACATTCAAGAGGAGTCAAACAGGTACCATATAGAAACACAACAGCATTCAATAGACCAAAGACATTCTGCTCACATTGCAAGAAACAAGGGCATGAAGTAAAGAATTGCTGGTTGAAAAATAAAGGTAAGAACCACAATTATCAACCTAACCCAAATTATAAAACAAAATGTAACAATAATGAGGGATTCTTAGTCTCGCTAAACAGTATTGACATGGAAGACACTTGGTTATTAGACAGTGGGTGTACGCACCATGTCTGCAAACATAGAGATTGGTTTCAGACATTCAAAGAGATTTATCCTGAACCAATCAACACCGCTGCAGAAACTGGTGAAGAAAAAGCTACGCTAAAAGCCAAAGGGATTGGAAATATCGTAATCAAAACCTGTGTTGGCGGACAAACAAAATTCATAACATTGCATAACGTTTATTTTGTCCCACATATTAGAAAAAACTTAATGTCTGTTTCACAGATAGAGAGAAGAGCCAAAGAGGTAATAATCAGAAATGGCAGAGCTGAAATTCGTGACATGGAAAATAGACAGATCATGTGCTTAGCAGACAGGAAAAATGATTTATATATTGTTCGAGCTAGAACAATCGTAAGCACACAAGAACAACCAGAATCAAACAATGTGACTGTAAAGGACAGTGCTCTGTGGCATCGCAGATTTTGTCACATTAATAACAAGACAATTCAGAAAACAGCTGAATCGAACCAAGTCCATGGATTTGAAAATGTAAAAATAGATGACAATATATGTGAAGACTGCTGCATCGGTAAATCCACGAAAGCTCCCTGCCGAAAACTGAAAGATCGTCAGTCACGAGAGGTTTGTGAGCTTATCCATTCAGATGTTTGTGGACCCATGCAGGTAGGTTCATTGAGTGAGAAACGATATTTCATCACATTCGTCGATGACTACTCAAGACATACAACTGTAACATTTATCAAGACCAAAGATGAGGTAAAACATGAAATTAAGAAATACATAGCTAATGTAGAATTACAGGCAGGAAGAAAAATTAGAAGGTTTCGATCCGATAACGGAACCGAGTACTGCAACAAGGATTTGAAGGCTTATTTCGAAGAAAAAGGAATAAAACACGAGAAATCAAATGTGGAAACCCCACAAATGAATGGGATAGCCGAACGAACGAATAGAACCTTACTCGATCTGGCAAGATCAATGATGAAATCAGCGCAGTTGCCTCAAAAATTTTGGGCAGAAGCCATAGCAACAGCTGCCTATGTAAGAAATCGTGTTTGTCATTCCTCATTAAAAGATCAAGTTCCTCTAGCTATCTGGGCAAACAAGACACTGAGCATTCGTCACCTAAAGGCATATGGATCACTCGCGTATGCACATCTAGTCAAGCAAGGACAGAAGAAACTAGATGATAGAGCTGTTCCTTGCGTGATGGTCGGATACGCAAACCAAACTAAAGGTTATCGACTATGGTGTCCGAAGAAACAAGATGTAATTGTCACAAAACATGTACGATTTTTAGAAGAAAAAATGGGCTACGAATGGTTACATAACGAACGTGATAACATCAGAGCCCTGGATAATGATCACAATCAGACGTCCATCGATATTGAGTCAGACGAGGAAGCCGAAATACCAACTAACGCGATAGTGGGGGTACCAGGTGTTCAACCCAAGAGAAAACCTGGCAGACCAAAAAAGAAAGTAAACAACCCGTATGGCAGAAAAGGAAAACCAAGTACGATCCTTGTAGAAGAACAGGAAGAAGAACAGGTAGAAGAACAGGAAGAAGAACTCGAAGAAGATGAAGAAAATAAATCTAGCGTAGAATTAAATTTTCTGGAAATTATTGAGCCAGACACACTAGACGAAGCCATGTCTTCGCCACAAGCGCAAGAATGGGAACAGGCCATACATGAAGAGATGACAAGTCTGAAACAACGTGGAACATGGGAAACCGTAAGTCATGTACCACCGGGACGAAAAAGTATTGGTAGTAAGTGGGTTTTTAAATTAAAGCGAGATTGCGAAGGTAAGGTGTTAAGGTATAAAGCTCGATTAGTAGCACAGGGTTTTTCTCAACAAAAGGGAATCGATTATAACGAAACCTACTCACCTGTCGCAAGTTTTTCGATAATTAGATTGTTAATTGCTATCTCAGTCATTTTCAGATGGTTCACTAGACATTTAGATATCAAGTGCGCATATCTTTATGGACATCTTGAGGAAGAAATTTATATGAGGCTGACTCCAGTATACAAAGACGGCAAAGAGGCTATAGTAAGGCTAAGACGACCGATTTATGGACTGAGACAATCCGGAAGAAACTGGAACGCCGAGCTTAACAACTTTCTACAAAAATACGGATTCAAAAGATTACAGTCATCTAATTGTATTTACAGAAAAGGTTATTGGATGATAGCGATAATATATGTAGATGATATTTTTCTATTCGCGAGCAATTTAGAATCTATTAATAATTTCGTTAAATCTATAAGCAAAAAGTACGAGGCGAAAGATTTAGGCGAGATAAGTAATGTATTAGGCGTCAAAGTAGAAAGACATGACAAAATTATTAGTTTAAACCAGAAATCATACATAGAATCTTTAACACGAAAATATAACATGTGTGAATGTAGAGGTACAACGACACCATTAGAACCAGGGTTGAAATTATCAAAAGACATAGAATCAGATTTGTTAAATGAGGACAGGAAAAGTTTATATCGAGAAATGATTGGTTCTTTAATGTTTGTAGCGTTACGTACAAGACCAGATATATTATTTGCAGTAACTAAGTTATCTCAATTTAATTCAAGTCCGAAAGAGGTACATTGGATACAGGCTAAACACATTGTGCGATATTTGAGTAAAACCAAAGATTATAGCATAGTTTACAAGCCAAAGCAGATACCAAAGATAGAGATTTTTTGTGACGCAGATTGGGCCGGAGATGTCGATGATAGACATTCGTTCAGCGGATTAGTTGTAATGGTGGGCTCAAATGTTGTGCAATGGGTATCGTGCAAACAGAGAGGAATATCCACCTCGACAATGGAGGCTGAATATATCGCTCTATCGTATGGCATAAAAGAGGCCATATGGTTACGGATGTTGTTAACGGAATTAGATTTATACGAATTTTTCTCAGGAAATTGTAACATGTATTGCGACAACAGAGCAGCGATAGATTTTTCAAAGAGTAGAGTAGAAAATTCTCGTTCTAAGCATATCGACATTGCGTATCACATTGTTAGAGAGGAGATAGAAAAGAAATTAGTAGATTTGTCATATGTAGCGTCAAACGAAAATGTAGCGGATGTAATGACGAAATCGTTAAAGACTGTAGCTCATCAGAAATGTATCAGCAAAATGATAATGGAACTCGCAAAAGTGGGGGATTGAAAGGGTTTGCTCGTCCCCGCTCCAGCGCCATCTGTGTGTGCCGCGCGTTTGAGATCGTGTAGATCGCTTTGTTCTCTCGTCGTCATACGGCTGTGCCGGTACCATGTGCTCGCACTCGTATTGTAATCACATACTTTAGTTCTATAAGCCAGTTGGCCGCATATATGTATACGTGTAATGTTTAACCAAATATATATATTATATTATGTGTGAGAACGCATCATCGATTTACCCCCAACAGTTTACGTACAGACGCGTCGCGTATTCTTCACGGAAAATAATGTTATTTTTCGGACGACATTTCCGCGTCTATTTCGAATTTTATTTAATTATGTATATTAGTCCATGTCATTTCGTAATTAAAAATACGGTGACAATAAGCGTATCGTGTCGTGAACAAAAATGTAAAATAAAATTTTAATGAAATTATAGTTAGAGGGCGAAGATAATTCATTGTTTCATTTTTTTTTCTCTGCGGTCTCGGAATTATTTTTAAAAAATACGTCCAAAATTTGCCACATTTTTCCCAGGGTTTATGGAAACAGCGAGAGAGCACGAATGCATTTGTGTCCCTTGAGCTATTAATCATACGTGTGGTGTCCTTTTTCGTTTTACTGGCGAGGTCCTGCCCCGAACAATGTTGTTCCACCTGCAAAATTATTCTCCTAAAGCGAGGAATGAAAGTGCACGTAACATAAATAGAATGAATTCTTAACGCGGGCAGAAATATTAATTGTGAATTTCTGAAGCTTTGCATTTAAATACAAAATGAATATTTTACGTCTAGGATTATTTTTATTCTTTTTCATTCGAGTCAAAAAAATAATTTAAAAAATCAGTATTTATATTAGGTTTATATTTTTATTTCACAATAAAGAGTACAGTAAAGTCGCGTTTACTGTCCGGGATCGGATACGCGATCACTGTCATGCTGTCCTTCTCTACGTTCTGCTTTCTTTCGAACTCTCGGCGCTGTAAACGCAGTCATAAAAAATTGATGTCGGTATACGATCACTGTCCGTGCAGAACGTAGGCTGTTGGACAGTAAACGCGACTTTACCGTAATATTTCTGGTATTTATCATTACATTTGATCAAGGTTTGTGATCATAGCGCAAACAGAATTAGTCCGAGAAAATTAATATCAAGAATTTGAAAATTTCGAAAAAAGAGTTTTGAGGAACTACAATTAGATTATTGAAATTTTTAAAAATCATTTTGATCTTGTAAAAGTTAACTACTACTGTATTATGACCTTGAGCCCATACCCATAAACTAGTAAGTTTATTGTGATTTATGGAAGCAGGTTCAACTCGATTCTCTCCTTTGCCTCATTTAATAATAGAAAAAAATAAAATTATAGTAAAATAAAAATATAATGAAATAAATAAAAATAAAATAAAAATATAATGAAATAAATAAAAATATAACAAAATATAACAAAATAAATAAAAATAAAATAAAAATATAATGAAATAAATAAAAATATAACAAAATATAACAAAATAAATAAAAATAAAATAAAAATATAATGAAATAAATAAAAATATAACAAAATATAACAAAATAAATAAAAATAAAATAAAAATAAAATAGAAATATAACAAAATAAATAAAAATAAAATGAAAATAATTGCAGGCATAATATTTATTTTAAAAAATGATTTCGCTTGCTCTTCGAAAGGAAAGGTGGTTGTACTGAAAAATAAAATCAAATACACAAAAGTTGTAATTCCCCATGGTGAAATATTTGGATATTGGTCCAGGATTGGTCCTGCTGCCCGTCGTCTTGACTGTCGTCGAGGTTGTCCGAAGAAATTCGAGGAAAGCTCGAAATTTGGAAGATTTCCTTTTTCCATTTGCAACGTTGGAGAACATACATCGGGGGGGGGGGGGAGGTGGAAGGGTGGGTCCGTAGTCCGGACAGGTTCGTGATGGAAAGGGAAGGGACGAATTGGAGGAAGGATATTAACTTCGCGGCCAGCAAGACGAAAAGCCAGTGTTTCCTCGGCTGATTGGACGTTTCCGTGTGCTCGCGCGCGTGTGCTGGCAACGACCGTGTTTTCATCGCTCGAAACCGAAGTCTCGGAGGAAGAGAAATGGGAATATCGGGAAAATTGCTTCCCCCGGTGTCCCTGGTGTCCATCTGGTGTCTGGTGATCGTCGAAGCCGGCCGGGTTCACAGGGAACAAGATCATCTGGGTAAATCATCTTTCTATTGTATTTGTTCCCCCTTGGATTAACTCGATTCCGTTTCCGGTTACGAGAGGAACCCCATTCGTTTCGCCAGCGTGCGCGATTGTGTCCCGCAAATTTCGAACAGCAGTCCCGAATAATTAATTGTCGGTCAGCGAATGGAAAAGAAGCGAGTAGGTGTAATATAAAACAGTGGAAAAATATTAGAGAAATTTGTGAAAATACTGTATTGTTATTTTAAACTCATTAAACAAATTAAGATAGAAACTGAATTTTTATTTCACACAAGTTTGTTGTAATTTAGGTTTCGTTTTGCATTTAAAACATTTTCATTTTGCAAATAAAAATTCGCTGTTTATTTATTGTATTTATACAGGGTGTTTACAGGGTGCCTACAGGATCGAAATTCGATCTGCAGCCGCCCCGGGTACAAATCTACTGGATTACATACCAAATACATCATAATTCGTAGGAGAAAGGCACAAATTTTGAGTCCGACAAAGTAAAGAGCAGCCTACCAATTTCATATCCACAAAATTACAATAATAATATTACAATTTCAAAAATTACTATTACAATAATATCACAATTTTAAGAATTACTATTACAATAAAATTACAATAATAATATTACAATTTCAAAAATTACTATCACAATAAAATTACAATCATAATATTACAATTTCAAAAATCACTATCACATTAAAATTACAATCATAATATTACAATTTCAAAAATCACTATCACATTAAAATTACAATAATAATATTATACTTTCAAAAATTACTATCACATTAAAATTACAATCATAATATTACAACTTCAAAAATGACCATTACAATAATATTACAATAAAAATATCACAATTTCCAGAATTACTATTACAATAAAATTACAATAATAATATCACAATTTCAAAAATTACTATTACAATAAAATTACAATAATAATATCACAATTTCAAAAATTACTATTACAATAAAATTACAATAATAATATTACAATTTCAAAAATTACTATCACATTAAAATTACAATCATAATATTACAACTTCAAAAATGACCATTACAATAATATTACAATAAAAATATCACAATTTCCAGAATTACTATTACAATAAAATTACAATAATAATATCACAATTTCAAAAATTACTATTACAATAAAATTACAATAATAATATCACAATTTCAAAAATTACTATCACATTAAAATTACAATCATAATATCCCAATTCCAAAAATTACTATTACAATAATAATATCCCAATTTCAAAAATTACTATTACAATAAAATTACAATAATAATATCACAATTTCAAAAATTACTATTACAATAAAATTACAATAATAATATCACAATTTAAAAAATTACTATTACAATAAAATTACAATAATAATATCACAATTTAAAAAATTACTATTACAATAAAATTACAATAATAATATCACAATTTCAAAAATTACTATTACAATAAAATTACAATAATAATATCCCAATTCCAAAAATTACTATTACAATAAAATTACAATAATAATATCACAATTTCAAAAATTACTATCACAATAAAATTGCAATAATAATATTACAGTAAAGAGCAAAGTAAAGAGCAGCCTACCAATTTCATATCCACAAAATTTCAAAAATCATAGGGAATGGAAATATTCTAGATCGGAAGGAATCCGATCAAATGGTTAAAGTCTTCATAAATGCATAAAATCCGCCGCCTATTAACAAGAAAGTAACTAGAACGAATATTAAACAGTATCGAACGGACTATACAGCCTGTGTAGCTTGAAGCGTGACGTTATTCGCTGGAAGCGATCCTCACCTCCGGAGGAAGACTTTAAAAGTCACCGGTTCACGATACGAGCATTTCCGTGTTTCTTGCTATCCGGCGAAACGGGAGTCCAATTTTCTTAAGGGTCACAGGTGTAGCCGAGCGTACAAAAACAGAGAACCACGAGATAAACGGGGATGCCGATTCGAGGGAACGCGGTTCAAGAATAGCAGCTGGCAAAAATAGAGGATGCACGGCGAAATGCCGAAAGGCGAGGAATAACTTTAGCTTGGGACACCAACAAAGCTCCGACAGACATCTGTAGCCCGCTGCCGCGGCCTCACGATATTAATGTTACGGCGAAAAGAACCAACACGAACGAATCCGGGGGGGGGGGGGACGCGGTCCAAATGAATTCACGAACTCTATCGACGAATTTTCTGTCTCTCCTTGCGCTAGTCGTTGCTGCAATTCTTTGTGCTTTGAATTATGATGTATTTGGTATGTGATCCAGTAGATTTCTACCCGGGGAATCTGCAGATCGAAGTTTCGATCCTGTAGGATCAATGGTTCAGGAGTTATGGTTGTTTAAGGTTGAGCATTTTTGGACAGATAAGTCAAAAGGTAAGCTGTCAAACTGCTCAACTTTAAGCGACCATATCTCCTGAACCATTGATCCTACAGGATCGAAACTTCGATCTACAGATTCCCCGGGAACAAATCTACTGGATTACATGCCAAATACAATAAAAGTGAAAAGAGGACTATTACTAAACATTAAATTAAAGTAAATTAAAGGAGATCATTCGCGTGAAATATGTTGGAAATTTCGTGGCTGTAGCAACATAAATGTTTAAATGTATTTTCAATAGTAAACAGTGCCTCCTGTTGGGTAATAAAAAAATATTATATGATGTTAGTTCTTCATTAATAATAAAATAAATAATTTCAATTTCCTATGAAAAAATATAGCATTATAGAGTCAGATACTCGATAAAACTGTTGAGACATTTACAATTGAAATTTCATTACAGTTTCGTATAGGTGTAACGGTTAAACTTTTAATAGTTTATATCTCCTAAACGCATAGTTTTTTTTTTAAATTTGTTTTTTAATATTGCATTGTCACCCAGTTCTGAGCTATGTTTAAAGTTTCATGTCTCTGGCTTATCGGGAAGTGGTTTAAAATTCGATTTCAAGATTTGACGCATACAACGACGACAACATCGGCAAGCTATTATAAGCGTGGTAAAAATGGGAAACGTCGAGAGTCCCTGACGTTTCCTAAAATCTGCGTACGTGCTACGTGATGTAAACAATGAACTCGCGCAGCAATTAAATCTATTCTTAAACACAATAGATCTATTCAGCACTGGGAACTTTGGTGAACGCGCGTGCAAACAGTTCGTTTTGTAGAATTATAGATGGTCGGTTGTTGGAACAAGAATTATTAGTGCTCTGTGGTTAATGCTTCGCCCACTTCAGTTTGCGCTATGAGTTATTTTACGCTAATGTGTAATAGTTTATCAGTGCTTAACGAAGCTTACACATGAATTAAAATCGCGTGCTATCAGCATTACGATCTTGATACGACGAATTTATGGGACATTTGCGCAAGATAACAAACCGCAATTTCCACCTCTCAATCTCCGAAGTTTCACATATTTTTCATGTGCAATTCTACTGGATTACATACCAAATTGCATCGTAATTCGTAGGAGAAAGGTACCAATTTTGAGTCCGACCGATAACGAATTTATTATGCGAAATCAATTTTGATTAAATATGAAAGAGCTGTAATCTCGGAAATATTTGAATCTTGACCATGACGGCATGGAAGAATCGAGTCGATCCATGGTTATCAGCCAGATCTGCAACTGGAAATGGCTCCGCTCTGATTGTTAATCATTTTTGGCATTGTGCACGTGCCCGTTTCCCTTTCTTCCACCGATATACCGGCTGTGTTTCATGGTGGATTCGTTTCTACGGATTCTCATTTCGGAGTTCGGAACGTCGACCGAAATCGATGCCGGAGATCAGGAAAGATATGTGCCCGGTATTCCCTGTTGCGGAGTTATTGGCTGGGGGTAATCGTGGATTTATGTGGTACGTTTAATGAAATTTGTGCTTTTGTTCGATCGAATCTACTCGGCTGGGATGCCCTCGGCCGGATTTCAACTCTGGCTCGATAGATATCCCGCTGTTTTGACTCGCAGTTTGCTCACAAAACAAATGAACTTTTTAGCTAACCGATAGGACATAGTACAGGGCAGAGCTGGGCAAAAATTTCAACCCTGTATCTCGGTGGGGAGGGTAGTTATGGGGTTAAATCGAAAAGAGAGGCCTATTTTCCCCAGTTAATGACGTTTAGAAATTGCGAGAAAAATCCGACACATGTCAAGGATCCAAATACATATTCTGCAATTGGTTTCAGATTTTTAAAATAAAAATCCTGCTTGTAAAAAATCAGAAACCTCAAAAAAATCGAGAAAATGCAGATTTCACATGGAAGTTCTAGAGCGACGACATTTATATTTTTACAGTAGCGATGTATTGTTATAGGTATGTATTGTTCATGAATTTTTTCAGATGTTTAAAGTGAAAATCCTGCTTGCAAAAAATCAGAAATCTCAAGAAAATCGAAAAAATGCAGATTTCACATGGAAGTTATAGAGCGACAACATTTATATTTTTACAGTAGCGGTATATTGTCATAGGTATTGTCCACATCTGATTATCAAGCATCAATCACCCCGATTCTCGGCGTAGAGCCATCCTCTATCATCTCCGAGCACGTTCGCATCCATCGCCTTAAAATTTCGACATTTATCTCCGGCGGAGCCTTTATTTCATTGCTCCCACACCAACCCGCAGCTCTAATCTAATTCCTTTTCTCATTGTCCCCCCACCCCCCCCCCCCCTCCCAACACTCCTCTCTCATTCGACTCTATCTCTCTCATCGCATCCATCTGTCTGCATTATCCCCCAGCCATCTCCACCGCCTATTCTTTCCGATCCCATCGCCGGTTCCTCGTCATGAAAACCGATAAAAGTTATTAGATTCCTCAGCCAAGTAATTCCTGGTGGCGCTGGGGTTTCCGGAAATGAAGTCCAGAACCGCGGACATCGGCGGCGGTGTGCTGGCTGCGTAAAGGGAGCACCGGGGCCCAGACCGCAGAATAGCCGGAGCTATTTTTTTTTCCTTGAAATTGATACCTTCCTCAATTTTAAGCCTTAGAATCCATTATTTATAAGTAATTTGTATTTTTAGATAAGGTATAATGAGTAAATAAATATTTATTTGTGACCATCTTACCCATTCGAGTTTTTACTAGTAATCGGTAGGTTGCAGGTTCGAGTCCCGCTTCCGACATTCTTTTTTTTTCCTTGAAATTGATACCTACCTCAATTTCAAGCCTTAAAATCTATCATTTATAAGTAATATGTATTTTTAGATAAGGTATAGTGAGTAAATAAATATTTATTTGTGACCATCTTACCCATTCGAGTTTTTACTAGTAATCGGTAGGTTGCAGGTTCGAGTCCCGCTTCCGACATTCTTTTTTTTTCCTTGAAATTGATACCTACCCCAACTTTAAGCCTTAAAATCTATTATCTATAAGTAATTTGTATTTTTAGATAAGGTATAATGAGTAAATAAATATTTATTTGTGACCATCTTACCCATTCGAGTTTTTACTAGTAATCGGTAGGTTGCAGGTTCGAGTCCCGCTTCCGACATTCTTTTTTTTTCCTTGAAATTGATACCTACCTCAATTTCAAGCCTTAAAATCTATTATTTATAAGTAATTTGTATTTTTAGATAAGGTATAGTGAGTAAATAAATATTTATTTGTGACCATCTTACCCATTCGAGTTTTTACTAGTAATCGGTAGGTTGCAGGTTCGAGTCCCGCTTCCGACATTCTTTTTTTTTCCTTGAAATTGATACCTACTCCAACTTTAAGCCTTAAAATCTATTATTTATAAGTAATTTGTATTTTTAGATAAGGTATAGTGAGTAAATAAATATTTATTTGTGACCATCTTACCCATTCGAGTTTTTACTAGTAATCGGTAGGTTGCAGGTTCGAGTCCCGCTTCCGACATTCTTTTTTTTTCCTTGAAATTGATACCTACTCCAACTTTAAGCCTTAAAATCTATTATTTATAAGTAATTTGTATTTTTAGATAAGGTATAGTGAGTAAATAAATATTTATTTGTGACCATCTTACCCATTCGAGTTTTTACTAGTAATCGGTAGGTTGCAGGTTCGAGTCCCGCTTCCGACATTCTTTTTTTTTCCTTGAAATTGATACCTACCCCAACTTTAAGCCTTAAAATCTATTATTTATGCGTTATTTTTATTTTCGGATAAGGTATAATGAGTAAATAAGTATTTATTTGTGACCGACGAATAAAACTGGCCCCGGGAAGGTGATCCGAAAAACGAAGTAAAGCATCTCGGGTGTGGCGAAGTTGAAAAGAAGCGGAGAGGGAGGTGTCCTCGAAGCAAAGTGGACAACATCAGCGAACGACGGTGGGGGGGGTGGCTGTGCGGGGTGGGGGGGGAGGTTTGTGAAAAAGTTTGAGAGAGTGACGACGTGGAGTCGTCTGGAGACGAAACTAACAGGATTCATAATGGGCAACGACAGTGAATGAAAAAGTATCCGGGACGAGGGTAAAATCCGCTAGCAAGGGAGAAGAGAAGGGGAGAGAGTGAAAGAGAGAGAAAGAAAATGGAGCAGAGAGCAGCGACGGGAAAAGAGACTGTCAAGGATGAAACGTTCGAGGGGTGTGGTGGCGGGGGTTCGCGTGGGAGGACGCGAACGAAGAAAGAAACGTGGACGTTGGTGTTGGCGGAAGTAGGAAACGACCGGCCATAAATACCCATTCGGGTTAGCGGCGCGGTGCATCTATCGATCGGGTAGGCGAACGGTATCGATAATCGAAGCTGAAATGCACGGCGATGACAAATGCCTTTATCATATAGGGGGGGGGGGGGTGCGTTCTGCCCGGCGCGCTGACACCGCCACCGTAAATAATTCGGTGACCACCGTTTCGAACCGCGCCTTGTCATGCAGATGTCGTTTCTATTGCGTTTCAGCCGCAGACGCCAAGGAGATTTCTCTGCTCGGGCGACCCGTCGCTGCGGCGAACTCGGTCCTGTTTGATCAAATTAGCTGATAAAGGCTTTCTCTCTATCTGTCTCCTTCTCACGCTTGTTGCCCTGTGATCGATTGCCGGCAACGAGACGGATACCGAACCGTTTGCAGATGCTCGAGAGACGAAAGTTCATTGAAGCTCTGGCCTGTTTAGCACTGTCCACGGTGCGAACCGAACACTCTACACGTGCGATTAACCCTAGGAAGGTGGACAATAGGAGACAGTCTCGGGTGAGCAATACCCCCTCTGTAGCACTCGGAGCTGGGTGACGTTTTATGGTAGGGGCATCGCTTTTGTGCACTGGGTCCAGTACGCAACTTTTGTGGTTTTGGCCACGACGCACAGTGGGACCTTTCGTCCCCAAATCGGAGACAAAATCAAAGAACTTTCGATCGAAATAAGGTAGAGCGATGAAATTTTTTTTAAATTAAAGCTGAAACTTTGCAGAATATAGGAAAAATAGGGAGATTATGGTAAGAACGTTTTTTAAACAATTAGTTAAATATTTCATGGAACTTTGCAATTTTTAATTAAACTCGCCTTCCTTTAAAATTGAAATCAATGGGGGTTTCATTAAAATAAAGAATTTATCAAACTGGCATTCCGTTTAAAATTTAAATCGGTGGGCGTTTGGAAATTGTAAGCCAAATGTACGCTGGTAGAATCATATCTTCTCGGTAAAGTAGAACCTCTAATACTGGGTTGAAGTTAGAACAGAAGCAAAACTTCGCCGATATCGTAAAAACCGCTAAGTTTTAAAGTTCAACAATGCTGCGTTACCGCGAAAACACCGGTGGGATAATGCAGTGGTGCAACTTGCAAATGATTTCTTTTATAGTTTCCTCTATAGAATTAGATTTCTTCAGAGATTCCGGAGGGGAAACGGAGTAGAATGAAAATTACGAGTGAAACTTTCCACACTGTTCTGAATTTAAAGATACAACTGGTAATCGAATGAGACCCCCAGTTTTACATGTTCACCCTACTTCTTAGCAATCAGGAAGCATTAGAAGTAACAAATCGTGTTCAGATCCTAGAAACCTGTGTTTCTTATCGATTCGTTTTCAAGTGAAAACTTTTATAATGTGTCGTTATAAACCAGGCCCAGATACAAAAATTGACAAAACATTTGTAAAAATTTTGTATAATTCTCCTACCAATTGCAATCATGATAAATTTTTGTTTACTTATTCTCTAGCGAACTAGCCGGTCTAACATCTTGAAAAAATTCAAGCCCTTTGGACCAATTTTTAAAAAGTTACGCGATTTTTAAGGGTGTCCAGTTTATATTGTCGCTGAATGTATGTACCAATTAACGGACTTGCCCCGTAGACGGACTTACCCCATAAACGGACTTACCCCGTAAACGGCCTTGCCCCGTGGTCTGACTTTAGACGGACTTACCCCGTAGTCGGACTTTAGACGGACTTACCCCGTAAACGGTCTTTAGACGGACTTACCCCGGAAACGGCCTTGCCACATAGACGGACTTGCCCCGTGGTCTGACTTTAGACGGACTTACCCCGTAGTCGGACTTACCCCGTAAACGGCCTTGCCCCATAGACGGACTTGCCCCGTGGTCTGACTTTAGACGGACTTACCCCGTAGTCGGACTTTAGACGGACTTACCCCGTAGTCGGACTTGCCCCGTAGATGGACTTACCCCGTAGTCGGACTTACCCCAGTCCACCTTAACGGGAACATTCAAGGTGAACAAAGTTATTGACCCAACCTGTATAAATGGCTAAATATTGTGGAGACGGGACGTGGGTGTTCGCGATCTGGAAGTCACTCGGTGACATATCGAGGCTTCATCCGAGCGGATCAGAGCCATAGATCTCTCGAGCGTCTCGTCTTTATCACAATGATATCGAGCATTATTCACGGGGCAAAAGTTCGCGGAGGCTGTTAGCCGCACTCTTTCAGGAGCAGCGGGTTCCGAGGGGCCGAGACAAATCATCGCATTTAGGATTTCTCGACGTCTTTCTTACGAGCACCGATGACGTGGGGGGGGGAGGGGGGATTCAAATGGTTTCCTTCAGATCCACGCCGACGCCCCGAGCACAAAGGAAACAATACGACCATGCGAAAATGAAATGAGCGCCGGGCAATTAAGCGGATTTAGGCACTCTCGAGCACGAGCACCTCTCTCGCCTCTTCCCGTCTTCCCCTTTTACTCGGGGCCGGTTAAACCGCCACTCGTCGATTAATTACCGAAGATTATGCTTGCTGATGAGGCCGCCGCTCCCCGCTGCTGCTCCCTTTCCTTCTTTCCCTTCTTTTCACGTTCAAAGACAAGGAGATGTTTGCCCTCGATAGAGAATCGATCCTCGAGGTCGTCTCCGGAAACCAGTTGAACAGCTGTTTAACTCGAGTGTTTTGTGCCTCGTCGGCTCCCTCTCTTTTTTTCATAGATATTTCCGGATAAAGGGGTCCAGATTCTTGAAACAATTCTGTTCTGACCGAACGAATCTTCGTGGACTTTCGAATTGTTATGGTCCATTTCGGTAAAAATCGTTGAAATAAAAGTTGCAGGGATTAATGGAGGACGTATGTCCATGACCTTGTGTTTGACCTTCGGGTCCATTTTCAAGGTTATTTGGAGGTCAGTACGTATTTTTTAAATGGGAAAACCCCTACTTTTGACTACGGATAGCAGTCATTTTAATGTAGGACATATGTGTACATATGTGAACGTGAAATTTCGAGCTTTTTCAGGATTCGTAGTCGAAAGTAGGGGTTCCCATATGTGAGCCCATACGAGTGTTAGGTTCTTTTAATGGGTATGGATACGCCGTCCATCCGCGACCTGACACTACCCCCTTCTGGCGTGTGTGTAACGCATTTTTTCCTACACCCTTAACCAAGAAAAGCACCGCCACAAGACACGAGTTGTGTGTCCAGCCTTTTTGTCCCGAACCGTATTAGTTCGACTTGTGTGCGACTCGAGTGTAGCGTGTGGTCGAAAGATCGTCTTGATTCCGTTGGCATGAAGGGAACGCCTGAAGATATTGAAGTTACGTACGAGGAAAAGAAAGAAGAGCGAACAGTCGGTTGGTTGGACACGTCTTGCACACACCCCCCGAAAAGCCAGCGCGATTCGCCCGGTAGGATGACACGCGCGCGCCTACGATGAAAAGGGCTGTGCGACGGAATTGCTTTCAAGCACAGCTGCGCCATGTTCTCTTGCCGGTGTTTCGAGAATTTTTTTGTTGTTGTCCGCCGAGAAAAGCAACGTCTGGCTTCGACTCTGCCCGTTTTCCGTAACCCCGTTGCGCCGATTCGGAGCCGTGTCACTCGAACAAACCAACAACCGAGGGGCGGCCACCACCCCCCCCCCCGCCGCCGCCGACCATCGTGCTGGAAATTCCAATTGTTCCCGCCTTCCGTCTTCGTGACTCGATATTCTCTCCGTTTTCCAGCGAAAAGAGAAACAACCATCGAGAAACGAGGAATTACGCCGCGGCCGCGTTCTTTCTTCATTTGCCTGAGTGTACCCCCCTTTGTCTCGCGTATTGCGGCTCCCGGGTAATTCGACCGTTATTCCCTGCCTCTCGTTTTCGAGCACCGTGCGCCGCGCCGCGCCGCGGGACTACTACTCCTCCTGATGGAGCCCTTTATTCTTAACTGTGTTGTGAGAGAGAGACGAGTCTCCCTGAATCGTTCTACTTGATTTTCATTCATTCGGTTTCTTTCGTTCGGCGATGATTAAATGCATTCCCCGTTCCTCGGCCGCTCACAATACCGCGTCGGAGAATTGTTACCATCGACACGCCGAGTATGCAACGACAAGAGCCTCTCGGAAAAAACACCTCTTCGCGCTAGCCTTTGACCGCGCTGCTCTCCAGGCTTAAAATCACACGATCAACCTCCCGGGGATTGTCGCGACCCATTTCAAAAACGTATTCGACATACTGATCGCCGATGCGATCGATTAGTCCAGGGGTCGGCAAACTACGCTAACTCTTCAGCACAATTAGTGAACTTTGAGCGCGGATATCTCGAAAACTATGCATCCTAGCGATTAAACCATTCTACACAAAATTAAAGCTGAGAAAATGTGCCATAAGATTGATTCTATTCAGTTTTTCGTTATCTCGTATAGTTTCCGAGATATCCCCGCTCAAAGTTCACTAATTTGTGAAGTTAACTCTTCAGCACAATTAGTGAACTATGAGTGCGGATATCTCGGAAACTATGCATCCTAGCGATAAAACCATTCCATACGAAATTAAAGCTGACAACATGTGCCATAAGATTGATTCTATTCAGTTTTTCGCTATCTCGTATAGTTTCCGAGATATCCCCGCTCAAAGTTCACTAATTGTGAAGTTAACTCTTCAGCACAATGAGTGAACTTTGAGCGAGGATATCTCGAAAACTATGCGTCCTAGCGATAAGACTATTCTATACAAAATTAAAGCTGATAACATGTGCCATAAAATTGATTCTATTCAGTTTTTGGCTATCTCGCGTAGTTTCCGAGATATACGCGCTCAAAGTTCACTAATTGTGCTGAAGCTAGTCAAGTGAGGCAAAAATTTCTTTCTCACAATTAGTGAACTTTGAGCGCTTCGAATAAAGCGGATTTTATGCATTTATGGGAAAAATGAGTGGGTACCAAAATTTGTGCCTTTCTCGTATAAATTATGATGTATTTTGTATGTAATCCAGTAGATTTGTACCCGGAAAAGCTGTAGGTCGAAGTTTCGATCCTGTAGGATCAATGGTTCAGGAGTTATGGTTGCCTAAAGTTGAGCATTTTTCAGTGTTTTCGACAGCTTTGAAATTGCTCAACTTTAAACACTTGTAACTCCTGAACCATTCATCCTACAGGATCGAAACTTCGATCTGCAGGTTCCCCGGGGACAAATCTACTGGATTACATACCAAATAGGATCAACAATAGGATTATATTATTTCCAACGTATCAAACATATTGGCAGAGAAAATACATTGATATTGTATTCCAGGTCGTTGCAATTCTGGTAGAAAATTTGGATTTTGAATAAAAACCTAGAGGTGTTTTTATTTAAATAAATTTTTATTTAAATAAAATTTTTGTCCAACTCTGACCTCGGGAACCGTTTCAAGGTTTTTATGGAAAGTCCAAATTTTCTACCTGAATTGCAACAAACTGGAATACAATATAAATATATTTTCTTCGCCAATATGTTTGATATAATTGTTGAGGGTTCCAATGTCTCCCGTCTCGTTATCCGTGCATACGGCACTGCGGACCGCCGGTTTGCGGCAAGGTGGCGATACGGCCACCAAGCGAGCGAGACAGTAGAACGTTCATGGCGTTAGCCACGCAACGATGTTTTCGTACCACGTGTAGACCCTGATGGGTGCTTCTTTATATATTATTATATAATAAAGTGTTCAGTTATATTGAATATCCACTGTGCATTAAATTGCCTGCCCATATACTCTAACAGGTTATGGGCCCAGTTTTACGAAAGTTTTAATAGAACAGTTAGTGATTTCAAGTTTGAGGTTAGAATATCCACGTGCACGTTGTGAATTGGCGGGATGGCTTCCAATGAATATAGAATTGAACGTTTAGCGAGAGATAATTATGAATCGTGGGTCATACACATGAGAGCTATTCTCAGAAAGAAAAAGCTATGGAAATACGTGGACGGATCTGTAGTTAAACCAGAGCCAAATGCCGAAAATGCCGCTATTATCCAGGGATGGATAGAGAAAGATAAAGACGCGAGGGCAGAAATAGAATTGGCCATTGCTTCCTCGCATGTAAACTTGGTAAAGAATTGTGTAACGTCGCGCCAAACGTGGGACAGAATTAAAGAAATTTATCAGTCAAGAGGACCTGCCAAGAAAGCCATGCTGTTAAAACAGTTAATAACGACAAAAATGGACGAAAATGGTGATGTGAGGCTACACTTACGACAGTTTTTTGACATAGTCGACAAGCTGGACGACTTGGATACCCACATTAATGATGATTTACTAGCTATAATATTGCTGTACAGCCTACCAAAAATTTATGATAACTTTCGATGTGCGATTGAATCGAGAGACCAGCTTCCAGCACCGGATATGTTACGAATTAAGATAATCGAAGAGGGTGATGCACGTAAGGAAAACCCTTCGGGTTCTGAAGTACCCAATGCAAATGCAATAACCAGTAAGACTGTAAGAGATCACCATGCAGGGTATCAAGGTAAGCCAAAACCATATTACCAAAATAATCAAAATACCTCTAGTCATTACAGCCAAAATAAACCTAAATGCTATAAGTGCAATAAAATGGGCCACAAATCGTTTGAATGCAGAACGAAAGATAAGTTTATGCGAAACAGACACAATAATGACATAGCTATGTTAACCATGGCTAATAATGTAAGTTACGGAAGAGACTCGTGGTGGTGTCTAGATAGTGGAAGTACAAGCCATTTGTGCAATAATCCAGATAAGTTAACAAATATACTTGCTTGCAAACCAGAGAATCTAAAGTTGGCTAACGGAGATTCAATCGGTGTAACCGCCAAAGGAAGGGCTCAGATAAAGATAACGCATAGACACGGTGATATTAATAATGCTAATCTTGATGATGTTTTATGTGCACCGCAGTTAAGTATGAATCTACTATCAGTAGGAAAGATAACAAATAAAAATTTAGAGGTACTGTTTCAAAAAGACAAAGCATTAATCCTAAATGCAAATGGACACGTGGTGCTGGAGGCGCAACGGATTGGTGACCTATACTATGTAATAAGTAATAATAAGGAAGAGGTACATCAGATCCGCAACCAATGCAATGATATGGAAATATGGCATCGAAAACTGGGACACTTAAACTCCAAGGATGTATTAGAATTAGAAAAACGAGGAATAATACCAAATCTGAGGAACAAGAATCCTAACATGAACTGTGATGTATGCCTGAGGGGTAAGCTAACCAATATACCCTTTCCTAAGAAATCTAATAGATCGACCAAATTATTGGAAATTATTCACTCTGACGTGTGTGGTCCAATGAGGGTCGAATCTCTGGGAAAATCAAGGTATTTCTTGACGTTTACCGACGATTATTCAAGATATACAGAGGTTTTCTTCATAAGACATAAAAGTGAAGTATTTCAGAAATTTAAGGATTTCAAGGCAAAGGCCGAAAATTTAACAGGCAAAAGAATTAAGTATTTACAGAGCGATAACGGAAGAGAATATATCAATAATGAATTTAACGAATATTTAAGAAGGAACGGTATCCAGCGAAGAATCACGACGCCATATTGCCCGCAGCAGAACGGCGTAAGTGAAAGGGAGAATAGGACATTGGTAGAGATGGGCAGATGCCTGCTAATGCAATCTAATCAACCTCCAACATTTTCGGCGGAAGCCATTGCCACGGCTAACTATATTAGAAACCGATGCCCGACCGCAAGTTTAAATGGAAGAATACCATTCGAATTATGGTATAATAAGTTGCCATACACGATGCATTTTAAGGAGTTTGGCCTAGTCGGATATGCCATGAGAGCTGGTACAAATAGTGGCAAATTTGATCCGAGATCTGATAAATGTATATTTATTGGATATAGCGACGAAACCAAGGGTTACAAGGTATGGCTAATTAATGGCTATGTTTTCTCCTTTGGAGGAGGTGCCATATCATGGGAGTCACGAAAACAAAGATCCGTTGCCACCTCCTCCGCGGAGGCAGAATATATCGCAATATCCGAGGCTGCCAAAGAATCATTATACTTGAGCGATTTTCTGTTAGAATTAGGTTTCCACGATCTATCGAGCAAGGTTATCTACAATGATAATAAGAGTGCTCAATTGATAGCAGAAGGTGGCGGACGATATAGCAGAACCAAGCACATTGATGTCAAGTATCATTTCTTGAGGAGCTTGGTGCAGGAGAGATCCATCATTATACGATATTTGCCGACAAATAATATGATTGCAGATATTCTGACAAAAGGTCTCCCACGAATGAAACATGAGGATTTCACGGCAGCTATGGGTTTGTCAACATTGAGGGGGAGTGTTGAGGGTTCCAATGTCTCCCGTCTCGTTATCCGTGCATACGGCACTGCGGACCGCCGGTTTGCGGCAAGGTGGCGATACGGCCACCAAGCGAGCGAGACAGTAGAACGTTCATGGCGTTAGCCACGCAACGATGTTTTCGTACCACGTGTAGACCCTGATGGATGCTTCTTTATATATTATTATATAATAAAGTGTTCAGTTATATTGAATATCCACTGTGCATTAAATTGCCTGCCCATATACTCTAACAATAATAATAATAATTAAATAGATAATATAATTGAGAATGAAGATTTTATAATGAATCGTAAAAAATGGAGATTATTACTAGGCTGAGGAAATTGTTCCCGAAGGTTGTCTTCGGTGTAGACATAAATGGAAACTGTGAAACGCCAATATTTAGGCGGATACGCTGCTAGCATGTGTATACGCCGACAGACTGCCGAGTATTAGCCATAGAGCAATATTCTCATCTCGAAAGAGAAACTTTGGCATCAAACCTGACTCCAGACTATATGTATAGTTTGAAGGGAAGGAAGTTCGGCGAGGTTATTAACGCTTGACACAGTTTTGAAGTTTCTGTTGCTGCGTAACCATGAGAGCAGGACTAAACTAGCAGAAAGTAGCGGGGAAGCAATTTTGGAACTGGTCACTGGCAATCATCTAAAGAGCATGCTGACAGTGAAGTTTTACAGCCATACGGATAATTATATATCCCTGTGAAGAATCACCAAAATTTCGAAAAAGTATTTCACCAGTCAACTATAAAATTAAATACATTGTAGATTTTTTTCATTTATCAATTCGTCACTCGTACCAGTGCTAATCTTCGTTTAAATTATAATGACAATTATTTATTAAATTTTTGCATTACTTTTTTTATCCAACTGCCATTTTGAATATAAAAATATTTAATAACACACCGGATTTAATATTTGTGGATTTTTACTAATCTTCGTTTAAATTATAATGACATTTGTTTATTAAATTAAAATTTGCATTACTCTTTTATCGAACTGTCATTTTATATATAAAAATATTTAATAACACATTGGATTTAATGTTCGTAGATTTGTACAAATCCTCGTTGAAATTATAATAACAATTTTTTATCAAATTAATATTTTCGATTGCTTTCTCTCCCCAAACTATATCATTTTACATTAAAAAATATCTTATTGAAACACTGGATTCAATATTCGTAGATTTTCGGAACGAGGATTGAAGATTATGGAAATTATCGAGGGCGCCCGTAGGTGGTCTATTATTTCTCACGAAATTCAATACTTGTGACTGGGAAAGTCAGTAACACGTGCTCCTTTCATAATATTTTTCCCAATATCCCACGCAGTTACTGCTGAACAAAGAACTGTGCTGCCATATGGATTTTAATATAAATAAATCATTTCAGCATAACTGACCATAAATGAAATTAATTATTGGAATAAAGAATTCCCTTAAAAATTTATCATGAACCTGATTTCGCGGAATTTTGAAATTTTTAATTGAACTTGCATTCAGTTTAGCATTTAAATCGGTGGGCCCTTGATTGAAAAAAGTCCATCCGTTCAAAAGTTGCGACGCCATTAGTGACCAAACTTTTTCAACCACTTTCGGGCACGTTTCTGCTTATAACTTTTGACTGGTAGCATCAATATTCAATTTGACGTACTCATTGGATTCGGCTCGCTGAGTTCTTTCAAATGACTACTGATTCGATTCCGTAGGTTGCATAGTTCAGAAGTTATAACACAAAAAGTGTGCGTTCTTTTGAAACTTTTTGGTTTACCGACTTTTTAAACAGCTGTAGCTTTCCAACGGTAGGTTTTAGGTAAAATCTGTAACCACCTTTTTGATTGGAAATTTAATTCTCTACAACTTTCATATTGGACATTTTTTTCCCCGACGCGATGTAAGGGGTCATGCAAAAAACAAAAAGAAGCGAAAATGTTAAGGTATTTTCGGCCGTAACTTTTGAACCGTTTGTCGAAAATAAGTTTTGGGCAGACAGGCTTACTTAGCGTGCGAAAATGTCTACAAAACGAGTCCAACAGTTTTAAAAAATGTTTTAAACAGTTTTAAAATATGGTAAAAATGGTATATATGGCGGCGGTTGGAACTTTTGTCGACAGCAACCTTTTCAAGTTCCTGAGAACGGTGTTGTACGATAGCGCGATCAATAAACATTTATCGGTTTTTCCGAAAAACCGATAGTTACTCAGTTTTTCCTGCGTGCCGAACGCGAACTCGTATTTACGAGTCGGCTGGTAACGGAACGACATTTCCCACTGTGAAAGCAGATTTCGTGGGCCTATACTCTTTCGTGCCAATTTCACTTGGATTTCGCAGAAAAATGAAATTTCATACGGTTACAGGTCCATCTCTATTCGAGGCCAGTGGCGTCGCGCAAATTCTATTTACCTCGCGCATTCAAGGTAGAAATGGAAAATCGATGAAGAAAATCGCTCCCCAAAATAGCTTCCTAGCTCTCCCATGGGACTTCGGAGAGCGGTACTCTATACCGAATGCATGAAAATCACAATTTTTGCCTTCAATCGTTTCGGATTTACCGCTGGATCACGACATTCCTGTTTCACGGTTCTCCATTTTCCTGCTGCTTAACTGAAAATGTACGCGAAAGGATGATCTAGAAGTTATTTAATATTATTCAGTTACCGCATTCATTCGAGCTAGATGGTATAAAATGCAGAAAATACTTTTCTGTTCGAGGAATCGCTCGTTCCAATGAAGTATAACATTGCTGGAACCTAGAACACCCTGCAATGAGAAACATATTCAAATGACTAGTAAATGTAACA
Organism: Lasioglossum baleicum; assembly: GCF_051020765.1. Lineage (NCBI taxonomy): Eukaryota > Metazoa > Arthropoda > Insecta > Hymenoptera > Halictidae > Lasioglossum > Lasioglossum baleicum. The sequence goes on from NC_134945.1 coordinate 6,470,805, forward strand.
AACTTGCGTCAATATATACGGTTTATGCCGTAATGAAAAAGAAATTTAAGAATAAAATCCTAAAATGCTAGCAGATTGGCAGCAGATTGGTAGCAGATTGGTAGCAGATTGGCAGCAGATTGGTAGCAGATTGGCAGCAGATTGGTAGCAGATTGATAGCAGATTGGTAGCAGATTGGCAGCAGCTTTATTTTTCACCAAAGAAATAACAATATTATTATAATATTATAATAACAATACGTGTAACGTGGTGACATGCGAAGAATTTCCTTGGCAGGAAGCGGTGAATGACTTGAGGAATCGCTCGTTCCAATGAAGTATAACATTGCTGGAACCTAGAACACCCTGCAATGAGAAACATATTCAAATGACTCTAGTAAATGTAACAAACTTGCGTCAATATATATGGTTTATGACGTAATGAAAAAGCAATTTAAGAATAAAATGCTAAAATGCTAGCAGATTGGCAGCAGATTGGTAGCAGATTGGTAGCAGATTGGCAGCAGATTGGTAGCAGATTGGCAGCAGATTGGTAGCAGATTGATAGCAGATTGGTAGCAGATTGGCAGCAGCTTTATTTTTCACCAAAGAAATAACAATATTATTATAATATTATAATAACAATAAGTGTAACGTGGTGACATGCGAAGAATTTCCTTGGCAGGAAGCGGTGAATGACTTGAGGAATCGCTCGTTCCAATGAAGTATAACATTGCTGGAACCTAGAACACCCTGCAATGAGAAACATATTCAAATGACTCTAGTAAATGTAACAAACTTGCTTCAATATATATGGTTTATGACGTAATGAAAAAGCAATTTAAGAATAAAATGCTAAACCTGCATCGAATATGTACGTTACCTAATGAATAATAAGTTTCGTAATAATTTCTGTTGTTGGCCGGCAATCGAGACGACTTCCTACCCCTCTATTCAGTAGCAGGGATTGAGTTTATCGAATTCAAGTTCCCGATAGAACATTTCTTCCCCGGGAAGAAGAAGCCAGAGAAAAAGAGCAAAGAGACAGGGAGTCGATGCGAGACTTTCTGGATATCCGGTAGTGGCGTCGTATAGCCAAGCCTCGGCTACGAAAAACTTCCGGCGAGGTCGTATTAATCTTACTTATCCCGTAGCTTCTAGTTCCGGTTGCTTTGCGTGGGTTCATCGGTCATACGTTTGCCGATCGATCTTTCGATTTCTATTTCGGTGACGCAGTCAGTCCGATACTCGACAGATTCGTTTCTAGCAAGACTATTTCAGAAATTCTTGTTCCGGATGCTTTCACGAACACTTTCGAACTTGGATTGTGAACTCGAATTGTGAACATGTATTGTGAACTTGAATTGTGATCCTGAATTGTAAACTTGAACTGTGAACCTGAATTGTACACTTGAATTGTAAACTCGAATTGTGAACTCGAATTGCGTACTTGAATTGTGAACTTGAATTGTAAACTTGAACGGTGAACCTGAGTTGTGCACTTGAATTGTAAACTCGAATTGTGAACTCGAATTGTGATCTTGAATTGTGAACTTGAATTGTGATATTGGATTGTGAACTTGAATTGTGTACTTGAATTGTAAACTTGGATTGTGAACTTCGATTGTGAACTTGGATTGTGAAGTTGTATTGTGAACTTTCATTGTGAACTTGAACAGTGAACCTGAATTGTGAACTGAATTGTGAAGTTGAATTGTGAACTTGGATTGTGAATTTGGATTATGAACTTGAATTCTGAACTTGAGTCGTCCAATCCATAAAATTAAAAACGTCATAGGGAATAGAAATATTCTAGCGAGGAAGCATAAAAAAGGTCTAGCAGGAATTCCCAAATAGGTACCCAGTGCCCGGTTATGACCAGAAGGGTTAAACCCTGATTTAACGAGCAGGATGTAACGTTCACCATGAACCGAGTCAATCCTCGTTGACTGTACGTTCGATGCCGCCCTTTATCCAGTTATCGCGATCACTGTGTGCGACGAGTGACCCGGCAAGTGTTACCGAAACTCATCGGAGCGAACAGAGTTCCCCGTGAAAACTTTCCGCTTTCCCACGTCCGCCCGCGTGTCCGTGTCCGAAACAATGCAATCCGCAGTAAAGTTAACACGTACGCGCGTGGCAAGCGGGTAGAAAAAAATAACACGGATACACACAGACGTACAGAAACACGTACCGAAATACGAGCTCCCGAAGGAAAGCGGAGTCCCATCCGACACGGGGAATAGCCCGCATGATTCAAACCTCGTAAACTGCTCGAGCAACGGCTCACCTATAAAATAGTTCTCCGCACAATAAAATGTTACAGCGACATTCGGAACAAGGTGGTGGCGGAGCTCTTTGTACAAACTTGTACTCCCTCCAACGAAAGAAAAAAAAATAGAAAGGGCATAGCGACTCGTTCATATCGGACGTTACGGGAGGATTAAATTGCGGAAACTGTCGGTGAAACGTAGTCGCGAATAGTATCGCATTCTACAGGGTGTATAAAAATTCCTGAGATCATTTGAAGCAACATAGTGGCAGATTGGCAGCAGATTGATAGCAGATTGGCAGCAGATTGATAGGAGATTGATAGCAGGTTGGCAGCAGATTGATAGCAGATTGGCAGCAGATTGATAGCAGATTGATAGCAGATTGGCAGCAGATTGATAGCAGATTGGCAGCAGATTGATAGCAGATTGATACATTTGCAATTGTTAGCACCATCCGTTGAAAATTCTCTCTGATAAATCGTTCCATCGAATTCATTCTAAAGAAGTCTCTCCGACAGATAGCTGTTTCTCATAACGAGGAATAATAGTTGCTCGAACAGAACGGAACGAAACGAGTTTCCCAGGCCAGACACAAAGCACGCGTTTCGAACTCCCCAGGAAACAATAATCCACTTACGTCAGTTTAGTGTGCGGGAAAACGAGTTACAACGAACGTCCAAGCGTCCCGTAACTTTTTAATATTGTTAACGCATGTTTCGCCGCGCATATTTACCGAGAGCATGCGCGGTATTTGTCGAGACACGAAAGCGTCTAATCTGCTTCGTGTTAGTCGGTGTCGAAGTTTAACAACGCGTGGCCGGTGTATACTTCATTTAAATACACGTTCAATAAAAAAAAAAACGTACTTATGGTCCCCCTCGAGCTTCATGAACGAAGTACGAAATTTACTGACACGCGTGTTTACGTTTGCATAAAATTTCAATCTGTTGAATAGTTTAATCAGTGATGTAAATGAACTGCACTTTATTGCAGAGAGTTTCTCTGAAGAATGGAATGCTCCCAGGCTTTTAGGTGTTACAACGGGAGCTGGTTCTAATATGCTTTACTTGCGGAACAGTTTATTTAAGACACCATTTTCTCACAATCTTTAGTATGGAATCCAGAACTCGTTTAGATAGTCCTCGGAATACAGATATCCTGTACACAGTTTTTAGGCACGTTGGTAGCATATTGGTAGCAGATTGGTAGCAGATTCGCAGCAGATTGGTAGCAGATTGACAGCAGATTCGCAGCAGATTGGTAGCAGATTGGCAGCAGATTGGCCTGTGATTATACACGATTAGTGATCATTCTTGCCTAAATTTTGAGGTCTCTATTGTAAACTTCCAATTGGCGATAAGCTCTAAAACCCCGTTAGGTTGTCGTGCGCGCAACGATGTGCGTCAGACTGCACTCGAGATGGTGATAAAAAACGCGGTGAAAAAAGGTAAAAGTATTTCCCAAGCACTCAAGGTTCGGCGGTTCGGTTCGGCTCTCGGCTCGTCGCGCGGCGTTGCCGGGAAGCTGCGAAAGCTTCTATCACGAATCCTTCTTCCCGGCCATTTATAAACCAGTTCCAATCACCTGCACAAATGTTTGCAATAAAGAGAAGATGCATCGTGGCATGCGCGAAATGCATTTCCTCGGCGCCCCGCACTTTCCCGTTTACTTATTCGTGCCACCGCCAGCAACGAACTAAATTTTTCTTCGCCTCGCCGCGACCGAGGCTCTCGAGGAATCGGCGTGGAATCTCGAAGACCCGCGATTGCTCCGAGCTCAAACGTCGAGCAAGGGGAATAATTTATAGAGGTTCTTTCGCTACCAGGAAAAACGACCAACAGGAATTTCGGATACGCGATATTGCGCGGCAGAACCATCCACGCCGCGCCGTCATAATTGGGAAACGTTAATGATCATCCTTGTTAAGACCCTGTTTAAATTACGCGCCCGTAAAAACATCCGGCCGAAAATAGATTTTCGCCGATGCAAGTCGAGGGAAGATTGATCGTTCCTCGAAAAAAGAGTGATTCATACCATCCCAAGTTGTTTCTGGTCTGATGAAAATTAATCGTCCACGTTCGGGAAGTAGATCTTGCGTCCGTAAGATTTGCTGATGTTTCATTTATGTTTAATTTAAATGACTTTCGTTAGATTACATCAATAGAATCTGTTGTATTCCTACCACCGGTTTGTCAACATAGCCATAAGTTGACTACGATCTCTTGCATTGAAAAATTCCAATATATTTTTCTTACGGAACAATTTATTTCGAATAGTAACTATTTCAGAAATTTCAAAACTCGTTTAGATAGTCTGTTCAACGCAGCTATCCTATACACCATTTTTAGGCACATTGGTAGCAGATTGGCAGCAGATTGCTATCAGATTGCTATCAGATTGGTAGTAGCTTGGTAGCAGATTGGTAGCAGCTTGGTAGCAGATTGCTATAAGATTGGTAGCAGATTGCTATCAGATTGGTAGGAGATTGCTATCAGATTGGTAGCAGGTTGCTATCAGATTGGTAGCAGGTTGCTATCAGATTGCTATAAGATTGGTAGCAGATTGCTATCAGATTGATAGCAGATTGACAGCAGAATGGTAGCAGATTGGCAGCAGATTGGTAGCAGATTGATACCAGATTGGCAGCAGATTGGCAGGAGAATGGTAGCAGATTGGCAGCAGATTGTTAACAAATACGTAGCACTGTCTACAAATACATAGCCACCTGTCCCGACATTTGACATCGGCTTTAGAAGCAAAACCTATTCACAGAATCGTACAGACGATTGGATGTAGATGGCGACAAATCTTGCTAGCATAATCTGCTGCCAAATTAACAGCATTAAATGACATGAAATTGTTTCGGGTTTGATGAAAATTAATCGTCCACGTTCGGGAAGTAGATCTTGCGTCCATAAGATTTGCTGATGTTTTATTTATCCTCTGGTATTATTAATCGTGGTCTGATTCGCTTAATATTGCAGATTGCATTATGGCATTATTCCATCTGTTTAGGATGATAGTGTATTATGAAATGCACTTGTATAAATTATAGGCAATGCTTTCGTGTGAATACATATTTATTAGAATGTTAATTGCTATTCCATAATACGATCATATTATTGCGTTCCATATTTCACCAGCATTGTTTGAGAGCGTTTAGAAAATCCTGTCGGTTAATCAATTTAATCTGAACTGATTGTTATAGGTCACGGAAACGTGTTGCTCCTAACCATATGAATATTTTCGTTTTGTTTCAGGTGAGTAATACATGGATAATGTGAAACCGTTCGACTGAGGATCCGGCGAGAATGAAAAGATTCGTTTCCTGAAGGTATTGTTTATCGCTATTCACATTTTGCCCAAAGCGAAATATCTACCTAATTCAAATTAAAGATCTGAGTACTTAGTCAACGTTTATGGTACGACGGTAAACAGGACTGAAGAAAATTTCTCGACGATACTCAACACAATCGTTAGTTGAAATTCGATGCTCGGGATTTACGGAAATTTAATTAGTTAAGGTTCGTTTGGAAGAGACTTAACGCGACTGCGTCAAAGCGACAGCCACTCGCACATAGAACAGAATCTTCCTTTCTTCATGCTAATTGGCATTGTCTACGACTGAACTTCGTCAATTTGCAAGGCGATTAAAATGAACTCCGTTCGTGGCGGCTGTTTTACCGGGGACAGAATTTCGCGAGAACCTGTTCCTAATTATTGTTGCTGAACGTACGAATAATTAAACGAAATGCAGAATACATTCCCGTACAGCTTGAAGCATTACAAGTTGTTTACAGGATGTCGTCTTTCAGCATGCTCGTGGATTCTATTTAACAGTATATTTGGTTTATATCCTTGTAATAGACAGGGTGGGGCACTATAAATAGGTCACCTGAGTAACTCGGCTGCTATTGGTGTTAGCAAAAAATGCATCAGATGGACATTGCTTGGTTTCGAGGGGGCATTAATCTGATGTTAGTAGATTTTTCTAGGCGGACGCATAAAGGACATATGAAGGTCAACTTTATTCTTTTTAATGGAATGAGGTACTTGAGTGTACTTGAATCGTGATCTTGAATTATGATCTTGAATTGTCAACTTGTATTGCAAACTTAAATTGTGAACTTGAATTGTGATCTTGGATTGTGAACTTGAATTGTGAACTTGAACTGTGAACTTGGATTGTAACCTCAGTACAATCCAAGTTTCTTAATTCAAGTTCACAATTCATGCTCACAATGCAAGTTTGCAATTCAAGATCACAATTCAAGTTCACGATTGAAGTACACAATTCAAGTTCACAATCCAAGTTCACAATTCAAGTCCACAATCGAAATTCAAAATCCAAGTTCACAATCCAAGTTCACAATTCAGCTTCACAATCCATGTTGATAATTCAAGTTCACAATTCAAGTTCACAATCCAAGATCACAATTCAAGTTTACAATGCAAGTTCACAATTCAAGTTTACAATCAAAGATCACAATTCAAGTTCAAAACTCAAGTTCACAATTCATGCTCACAATTCAAGTTCACGATTCAAGCTCACAATTCAAGCTCACAATTCAATTAAAAATACAACTGAGCTAATTTAATAAATAGGTAGCTTAGTAGGTATAAATATATTAGCAAAATGGAGATCTCCAATCTGATAGCAATCTGCTACGAATCTGATAGCAATCTGATACCAATCTGCTACCAATCTGATACCCATCTGCTACCAATCTGATACCCATCTGCTACCAATCTGCTACCGATAGTAGCGGGACAAGGCTGTACTTTTCATAATAATTTGAAGGTGTATACAGTGTATACTATAATTAGGAAACACCGTGATACCGAGAATACGTGTTTCGTCGTGGCCACGTGTTCCGTAACACCCTGTACAACTTTGCGACACAATAATAACTTTTTACGAACACGTTTCAGACTATGGGAATAACGTAACAGCGTATTGTTTCGCGTGACTTGATATTAGCGTGTTTCTTCCTTTAGCCGCAGCATTGTGCAGCAGTCTCGTTGAAACGAAACGATACAATCTCTGAATTGTAGCGCCCCGCACCGACGGCAACGGACAGAATGCTCGGACCGTTTGAAGAGGATAACAAGCTGAGGATATAAGTACATCGGCGAAAACGAGGACCGCGTCTCGGTACTTAACGCCGCCGCGATCCTTGCTGGGCCGGGATTACCAGCAATTCCTTGCGCTAACCAAAAGCAACGCCGACTATCAGCGCTAATGCCGTCGCGGACAGATCGTTTGAGCCTCCATAGTGGAAAATTACATATTACCGCTGGACCGCAATAAGCAATTTGCCCAGTGAAACGCGTATTTCCAACGTACTTTGCCCTCGCAGCCGACCACCACCGCAATCTACTTAGAGGCGTGCACAAAGCGGCAACGAACAACAGAGCGGCCCGTGTTATTTCGCGGGATTCCGGCTGCTCTGACCGTTAAAGAATCAGTCTTAGGTGGACCGTTGTGCTGTTGCTGTGTACCCTAGACATTCTAGAATTGCTTAAATCTTTTACTGTTTTATATTTGAACCAACCAATCTCTTCACAAATGCATCAAGATCCGCAGTCTACTTATGATGTTTAATACAAATGACGAGTACTTATCGGTGCATCGGACTTTCCCGTAAAGAGGACGGCTCACAATCGGGACAACCGTCGGGAAGAATCCTCGAAGCAGCACACCGTTAAACGAAAATAGGGTTCCGACAAGTGTTCTAAACTGGCAATGCATGATATATCTCGCGCGATTACACGAAAATGCAATTACCTTCGGTTCAGACGAGAGTCCCTCTATCTCTATCACATGACACGGCGACGCTGCTAGTAGCGACACGAAAACTACCTTAGCAGGGGGAGAAAATACGCGCGAGACGTCGAATCGCATCGTTCACTGAAATGCCCGAACTGTTTTAAATTGTTCGCTACGTGGTACGCGATGTATGGACTGCGAACTCGGGCCCGGGACTGATTTTAGAAAGGAATGCGAGAAGAATTCGCCTCGAACTTGCCTGAGAAAACAAAAGGCCGATGGGACAGCTGTAAAATATACCGTGCACGTCGTGACGGGCACAAATCATTATTTCTTAGCGTGTTCTATTTTCGCGACGATGAAAAATTGCGGCAGGAGGCAGTTAAACCCTGTACAGGTCGCGTTCCTAAAATTCCTTCATGGAGTCGGACAATTTGATTAACTTTTATCCTCTTACAATAATATTTGAAATTGTGTATTTCTTACATATTTAATATTTTTAGCAGACAAATTTAAATCACCGATGTTTTCGTCTATAACTTGCTTTGTGTAAAAACAAACAATATCGTGAAATTGTTTGAATTATATTGTCTGTGTATATTTGTGTGTTACATATTTAGTATTTTTTTCCAGATAATTTAAATCACCGATGTTTTCGTTTACTTTCTTTGTGTTTTTTCACATTTATTCTTCATATTGTGAAGAATATTATGAAATTCTTCAGCACCAAAATAGTTCATGCTTTTTGTTCATTGGGGAAACATTGTGGAGAGCTGTCCTCCATGCGGAGAATTAAACAGCCAGTGAAATTAGTTTGGAAATACGCCATGAAACTCGTCCACTTCAAAAATTGGTTAGCTACGTAGGTACAATCGAGTGCAACTTCATTAAAGTGTTTATTCATTATAGAACGCACATACTCTTCACTCGTTTGATTGTTTACAATGGTCGATCTGCCGCGCTGTTGTTTATCTTTTATATGGAATCATTTGACGTGGAAAGCTGAATGTGAAATAAGAAATATTTATTTTTCATTCATTTTAAAATCCGATTGTCGCAAATATAACCCTATATGAAACAACAATTTATTTCAACGAAAGATAATTTATCTCACACTTCAAAATCGGTTCGTTCATAATTATGTATAAATATTGTTCATTCATTTGCGAAATTTGTTATTATTTCGCGAGATTGTAAAAACAGTGATTGATAATCACCTGATCAAATTTAAATGTAATCACTACCTTCGCGAAACTATTATGTTAATTAAATTTTAAGATAATAATTTTACAAATAATCAAACATAATTTATCGAAGTCTTCTGCAATCTACGTCATTCAGTTGCTATCAGATTGATATCAGATTGGTAGCAGCTTGGTAGCAGATTGCTATCAGATTGGTATCAGATTCATATCAGATTGGTAGCAGATTAGTATCAGATTGGCAGCAGATTGCTATCAGATTGCTATCACATTGGTAGCAGATTAGTATCAGATTGGTAGCAGAGTGCTATCAGATTGCTATCAGATTGATATCAGATTGGTAGCAGCTTGGTAGCAGCTTGGTAGCAGATTGATATCAGATTGGTAGCAGATTGGTATCAGATTGGTAGCAGATTGCTATCAGATTGCTATCAGATTGATATCAGATTGGTAGCAGATTGCTATCGGATTGGTAGCAGATTGGTATCAGATTGCTATCAGAGTGGTAGCAGATTACTATCAGATTGGTAGCAGATGACAGAGAGAGGGTAGCATTTCCCCTGAATTCGTGCTCCCTCTCCTCATCAGGCGACTCTGTATACCTCCGGAGATTACTAAGTCACCCTTTGTACATCGTCGTAAATTCTCGTTTCTGAACCCTGTTACGACCCTTACGTTACGCGTCCACGGGAGAGCAACTTTCGAAAAGGGGACGGCATAATTTTATTCTGAATATTTTCAGCGGCGGAATACGTGCCGTAAGGGGTACTGCATACGCGAATTCTTTCCACAAACGGAATACCGCGCAGAGAGAATAATAAAAACCCGTTAAGGGGTGCCACTTGTGGACAACAATGAATTAAGCTGTACGCTGGGTGTTGCTTACCTTTACGCATACTGTAACCACTAGGATCCTTTCGGCTAGTTAAGCTCGTCGTGCGAGTCTTTTGGAAAATACGGGAAAATATTCATTCACTGACAAGGGAACGTACCCAAGTTACGCAAGCCGATTTTGACGAAATTTATGCGAGAGATACCCCGTCACTCAACAAGTCTCTGTACTTGACACTGCGCCCTTTAAACTTGGGTTGCTGTTTAAGAAGTAGATCAAATGTTTCGAGGTTGTTCAAGAACTTTGAAGGATTCGTAAGGTGTAATTTAAACCAGTAAAAGTTATATTAGTTTCAACCCATTAATCATATTAAGAAAGAAAACGAATTTCTATTTCGCTCCAGTTTGTTGCAATTCAGCTGGAAAATTTTGATTCCGCACGAAGGTTCACTGTCTACCGATGCCGAACTATTATTCGCTGCACGTGAAACAATCGATGTACTAACTGCGCTAATATTCTCCTACACGTCATAGAAAAAATCAGCACGGTTAGGCAAACGCTCGCTGATCGGATTACAAAGTGAATCCCGGTTCCACGTTGGAATATACAAGCACGTGTAAACCTCGAAGCCGACGACTCGAACGGTATATATCGTTGAATTCCTGCGGAATAATCGAATTGTAATCGAGGCGATGTATCGCGGCCAATTAAAGTTCAATGCGCCTTGTAACATATGGAATGTGACGGAGAATTCTTCGCGCATGAAGCGACCCGATAGCGTGGGAATTACGGTCGCGCGGACTGCGCGGGATCGCTGAAATTCGAAGTGGAATATGTTTTGTTGCATCGCCGAGTGCAATGTTCTGCGACGCATCCGAGCGAAGGCTAAACAACGGAAGCCGTACGGTAGTTCACAGAATCATGTTTGTCTCGACCAGTAACTGCGCTCGAGTGGCGGACTTGCCAATTAACTATCGAGATTGCAGTTGTGTGCTGAAGAAACAGGCACTGTGGAATCGACAGATGCACTTTTTTCGTGCGACGCGGCGCTCTTTGGAGTCTCGAGCACCGTTATTGAGACGTAACAACACATTCTGCGAATCGTATGAATTACTCTGGCTTCAGCAATTCTGTATACGGTCCCATCAAGTTCTACAGACCAAGTATAAACAAAGTAGTTATAAACACAACAGCTTGTAGTAATGTCATTCAACAACCAGCATTCAACATTCAACAACGAGCATTTGTTCAATCACCGAGAATTCCGCTACTATTGGTAGCAGATTGGCAATAGATTCGTATCAGATTGGTAGCAGATTGCTATCAGATTGCTATCAGATTGGTAGCAGATTAGTATCAGATTGGTAGCAGACTGCTATCAGATTGCTATCAGATTGCTATCAGATTGATATCAGATTGGTAGCAGATTGCTATCGGATTGGTAGCAGATTGGTATCAGATTGCCATCAGATTGGTATCAGATTGGTATCAGATTGGTAGCAGATTGCTATCAGATTGGTAGCAGATTGCTATCAGATTGGGAGCAGATTACTATCAGATTGGTATCAGATTGGTAGCAGATTGCTATCAGATTGGTAGCAGATTGTTATCAGATTGTTAGCAGATTGCTATCAGATTAGTAGCAGCTTGGTATCAGATTGGGAGCAGATTTTTATCAGATTCGTAGCAGATTGCTATCAGATTGGTAGCAGATTGCTATCAGATTGGTATCGGATTCCTATCATATTGGGAGCAGATTGCTATGAGATTCCTATCAGATTGGTATCAGAATGCTACTTGCAGTAATGTTATTCAACAACCAGCATTCAACATTCAACAACGAGCATTTGTTCAATCACCGAGAATACGACCGAAGAGCGGCACTTGCCGAATAGCCCAGGAAAATCGCTCTCGCAAATAATTGCGTGGTTGAGTTACAAAAAAATGGTAGTGTTATCAAAGAAAGAGTGCATAGTGTTTTCGTCGTGTTCTAAGCGCGACATGATAATGGATTCCGTATGCAGGCGAGTAAGGAGCTAATGCTTAGTTACGATCCTGACAAGGATAAATTTGCCAACAATTTCTGTCGGTCGATCGTGAGGGTTCATTCGCGAGAGCAGGATTAGCGGTGGCTCACAGAGACTCCGATATTACACGAGAAATTTCCATGCGAAATATCTCCTTGGCGACACAGTAGGCTAAGGCTGAGAGAGCCGAGCGTGCACGCGTGCTCCCGAAGACATGAGTTCCTAAGCGGAGCGCATAAGCACAAGCACGTTCACATGCACGCGACACGCAACCACCCGGCATCGTGCACCCCTGATAAATCCTGTACGTGTCTTTGCACGATTCACTTATATCGTCGCTGCGAAACGGTGAATAATTGTTCGCAGCCGTCTAACACCAATTAGCAAGCTTTCTGGAAAAGTTAGTCAGCTTTTTGGTATTTAGTGCATCTACGTTACCTTCGAAATGTTATTTGTTTGTGATCAGTGTTTACACGTACACACGTACGATAAACGTGAATTGTCTTTTTCTACTAGGAAGTTGTTAGGGACAAAGAAGTTCTGCGGTAATCGTAACGATAAAAAAAAATAATACGGCGAAAGAGGGATGCTTCATTTTCGTCGAATAGTTTGCCGATAAATAATAACAAAACACCATATATCTGACATAGTTTATTTCAAGAACGCTTCTGCGTCACGTAGATAGGAGAGTGACACGTCAAAGGCACGTTTTTTCCGGAATTTTTACAATTCAAATAGCCCGACAGGCATCGAGATTTTGTTTAAGGATTAGAACCGCCCCTGAATTGAAAATGGAAGTCTCCCCTTTACAAAGGACTTCTGAATCTTGATGTACGACCTTTTTTTACCGTTTTATCGGGCTTTGAATGAGAAGCGTGCCGCCGCGCCGGCACTTTAAATGCAAATTTAAATCGACGTAATCTGAAATCGTCGTAAGCTGAACGATAACTGCGAGGATTTAAACTACATGACAACAGGTTGCGGAACAAACACTTGGACAACGATTACGAGCACAATTGACTAGATACGTTAGGCCAGTGTCGCCAGATCAGGGGAATTGACTTGGATTAAGGGGAATATGGTTACCCCCTCTCTCTGCCATTACCAGATTAGTCATCCGAATAGCGTCGCAGAAGGGGAAGAGTAGAGTGGGAGACAAATCTTAATTCGGCGATTCTGGGTCTGTCCAACTTCTACAGGGTGATTAAAATTCAAAATTTTGTTTTTGCGAGATAGACCCCCCGAGTGGGTGCTCTTTCGAACCGTCTCAGTGCGGAGAGTAAGAATACGATTTAAAAAAGATAGGTTAATTAGACAATTTTTATGTAAAACGTGTGAGAGAGAGAGCGTGGTATATCAAGGATAGAATAAATAAAGAGTCTGTCCAACTTCTTCTTCGTCGCGAGCCACACGGTGCCCACCATCCATCAGTCCGTTTCAAAGCGGATAGATTAGACCAGCGAAATGGCTAGGAGAAAGAGAGGAGATCGCAAATACGAGAGCAGACATTCCCGAGAGCGGTGCTTTCTCAAGGTAACCCTGTGCGCGGTCCTTAATTCCTTATCAAGAAGTAAGTGGGACTGATTAAACAGATTTCACCCTCTGTCGTGGCCGGCGAGCTACATCAAGGGGATTAAGCTGAATTACATTTGTAACAGCCGCTGCCTGGAAAGAGGGTAGCGAATGAAGATGTTAAAAGAAGACGTGGGGGGACCCGACGAATAGGGTCGTGAATGAAAGAATCAAGCGAAATGGAATTGTTTTTAACATGACCCGTCTTTACGGATGCTCCGATGAATTTTAACCTTGGACCGATTAGGGGAAGGGAAGGGTGGTGGCTCCTTGAATCTAACGGATGGAAAATCAATCATTCCTCCTGTTGCGAAAAGTTTAAAAAAATTGTTTATTCGTGCTCGAGCGTAAAATGATTAACCAATTTCAATGAAATTTGCAGAATGTACGCACTTCATACGTGTTTACAAAACACATCTTTTAAATTTTCGTTATTGGCATTTTTCAACATATTTATTAGACGTCATTTACTTAATTAATCCTTCTAGCCTTACAGAGAAATTGAAGTCGTTTGATCCATTCATAAAAACGTTATTCTGATTTAATTGTGTGTAAGTGATCAATTATGGCGTAGCTGTATATTGGTCAATTATTTTGTGGAGTCCGGAGAAAGTCAAGACTTTATTCAGAAGATTAGAAGATTGCTTATATAGTGAAAGTAAAATAAAAATTAAATATATAATAAAATAAAAATGTCGTACTAAGACGTTACACAAGTAAGTAAACGCTAACGTCAATTTCTATGACAATTTTTCAATTCCAACTTCAATTTCAATATCAACTCTTCAACTTCACTTTCAACTTCAATTTTTCAATTTCAACATTAATTTTTCAATTTCAACTCTTCCATTTCAACTTTAATTTCAACTTCAACTTTGACACCAAATTTTCCGTTTCAACCTCAATTTCAATATCAACTCATCAACATCATTTTCAATTTCAATTTTTCCATTTCAATTAGAAGATTGCTTATACAGCGAAAGTAAAATAAAAATTCCACTATTTTATTCATGTACGATTCGTTTGTATTAAAACATTTTTTTGTTGAAGCTCCGCGAACCTGGTATCTATGACTTCGAAAATGTTGCGAAACTACAACCGAAAATTGTTCTAGCAAATACGGGGTTCCTGAAATAAAATGATATGTTTAAAACAAAGGTTATGCGAACTACGAGCGGCATAAGTTTATGCCGTACTGAATTCGTAGAAATTCATGATATTTGCCAAATTTAATAACGGTTAATAAGGTATTTGTTTCATTTGTAACATGACAGAACTCCAAATGGAATGAATGAAATTTAATTCGAGTTTAGTTTTCGCAACGGACTCCGCCAACCTCTATTAAATCAACATCCGCGATCCAATTATGGTAGGCAAAGGTTGAAAAGTAAATAATCGGTATTAATTAATAAACGCTGTTAACTGCCTTCCATTATAAAAACCAGGAACTCTGTTAACCTTTATTAAATCAACATCCGCAATCCAATTATGGCAGACAAAGGTTAAAAATTAAATAATTGCTATTAATTAATCGCTCTTCCATTATAAAAAGACGAAGCTAGTTTTGAATTTATTTCATCATCGAATTACGATTTGTTATGAAAATTCTGATTTGAACACAATTTTCTAGCAAAAACATAAATTCCTGTTTGCCTTCAGTTTTATAGAGAAAAGTTGCAAATAAAAAACGAGCTGGCCGATACTCCAGCATCAGCCGCGACGAACGGCGCGGCGTATCATCGGCTTTACAAAACGTCATGAGTTTTTCGCAAATATTCTCCGATTAAGAGAGCGGGCTCGTTCTGACCGAGCGGTCGACAAGCTATGACAAGCGGTCGGTCATTAACTCGATTTCATTTCAATTGAATTTCGCAATAGCGAATTTCGATTCGTCGAGTGTGCTCTTGTCAATAAATCGTATATTTGTATTGCATAGTTTCGAACCGTATATCGCGCAAAATTAATTGATATAAATTGATCGCCGAGTATCGTTTCCAGAGAGGGCATAACCGATGCGCCGCGCCAGTAAGACTTGTGTCCCCAGCAGTGTTGCCATCTGCGAGTCCCGCCAGGGCCCTTATCCTTCCGCCCCTCTACCAGCTGTGCTGCGGAGCCCACATTTGCTTCCCCCACTCTTCCCACTAACGCTGACGCGTACCGCGTGGAGCAAGCTGACGAATGTTGCCGAGGGATGCAGTACCTCGCAACATTATGTAAATATTCGTATCATACCGTGAATACTAGGCCGATGAACGGGTCAAGTGTTTTAAAGGGGCTCAAAGGCCGAGAGAAAGCGTACTCTCTGCCGCGAGAAATTCGAGTGGGTTCGACGTATGTGCTTGCTTATTAACTTCAATTCGTAATTACATTTCGAGGTTGTCTCTTCTGAGAGATACTTTGGAAATCTAATCATTTTTTATATAATACATATAATAAGCTTCTTCACGCTACGTTTTTCGTATAAAATTTACGATTCAACGACGTACTGGTCAAATTAATTTTTTAAAATAATTATTTTTTATGGTTAATGGTACATTCTGTTTTTTTTTCTTTTCAGTGTTCAAATGTTTTGAATTACTTCTCATTGTACAGTAATCGTATTTTCATTTTACAGGTTCAACCGTTTGTTTAAACTTTTCTCTTCTCTTGAACATTATTTTGCTGTTATCACTAGACTGCGGAATTTTATGCATTTATGGCTTATGAAAGTTTTCAAAAGATGCTGTAACATATAAAATTCGATAGAATTTAGTACGATTTTTGTTTGTTTTAGGATGTCCCTATGAAAAATTGGATTCTATTCCACTCCACTTTCTCAAAATTTCTCTATAAAAATTGGAAATTGCTTAAACATCCGCAGTTTAATTATTACACATATTTTTAAATTTAGAAAATGTCGAGGTGTTATGTGATTTGAAGCTGACTTTCACTTTTTTTATTATTGACATTTGGAATGCTGTTATAAATATTTCAAGGATGATTAATGTTCAATACTTAAAAGATATAAACATAATAATGAACAACAACATGATTGGTTCCAAAACAAGCAACTTTTAATGCATCATTTAACAAAAATGGTAACCACAATTTTTCACTATGATTTAAAATAATATTATGAAAATATTAATGAAAATTGGTACACATGGAGTTCGGTGGCATGTTTCGCTAAAAAGCGAAGTGAAATTTTATATGAACAAGTTGTCGTTTGGCGAAGTAAACGCGGGAACAGTGAAAAAAAAACAACAAAATTTCGCGAGGAAAATTGGGACGAGCGTAATGGTGCTCTCGAAAGAGCCATTTTTGATGAAGTTCGGGGCGCGCGAGTGCAGCAGAAGCGAGCAACTTTGAACATCGAGATCGTCGAACGCTGAGGCGACATTTTGTAACGTATTGAAGCTCGTCGATCGATAAGTCACTGGCAGAGGGATTTCAAATGCACTTAAGCCACTACAGAAATCTTGCCGGTGAGATCCGGAACGAAATATTGTTTTATCCGACGCGGGAACCTTTACTCGACCGATCATTCTTTGACTCAACGACGCGTTCGAAATTGTTACGGAAATTTTCACAGTCGCGAGAAATATGTAATATCGTACGCTATTCAAACAGTACTGCAACTACGATTCAGTCTCTGTTGCCGCAATCCACATTTGTGTTTCCCTCTCGATGCTTCAGTCGTCACCTACATTTCCCTTTTTCCCGTTCATAATATTGTTTCATAACATGGTGGAATCTGGCTATCGAAATCAGGGACCACAAAAATAACAGTTATACTAAAATTTTCTACGATAAAAATAATTAATAAAACGTCGATTATTATTGAAATTTAAAATCATGTACACAAGATATAAAGAAATAAATTCGAAGAACAAAACGATTAAGAAATATCGATTTTTGTAACTTTTGGTTACGAATAACAGTTATTAGTGTCCAAAAAATTGGATCCTCCTGGATAACTGTTATCCATGAAGAAAAATTGTTTCGATTGCTCAAAGCAGTTATCGATGAGAGAAGTTCATTTCGATCGCTCATAACAGAGTATCGAGGAGAGAAATTTATTTCAATCGGCAATAACAGTTATCGATGAGAGAAATGTATTTCTATTGCTCATAACAGTTATCCAGGAGATAAGTTCATTTCGATCGCTCATAACAGTTATCGAGGAGAGACATTTATTTCAATCGCCAATAACAGTTATCGATGAGAGAAATTTATTTCTATTGCTCATAACAGTTATCGAGGAGATAAGTTCATTTTGATCGCTCGTAACAGTTATCGAGGAGAGAAATTTATTTCAATCGCCAATAACAGTTATCGAGGAGAGAAATTTATTTCTATTGCTCATAACAGTTATCGAGGAGATAAGTTCATTTCGATCGCTCGTAACAGAGTATCGAGGAGAGAAATTTATTTCAATCGCCAATAACAGTTATCGAGGAGAGAAATTTATTTCTATTGCTCATAACAGTTATCGAGGAGATAAGTTCATTTCGATCGCTCATAACAGAGTATCGAGGAGAGAAATTTATTTCAATCGCCAATAACAGTTATCGAGGAGACAAATTTATGTCAATCGCCAATAACTGTTATAGATGAGAGAAAATTCTATTAATCATAACAGTTATCGTGGAGATAAGTTCATTTCGTTCGCTCATAACAGTTATCGAGGAGAGAAATTTATTTCTATTGCTCATAACACAGTTATCGAGGAGATAAGAAAATTATTTCTATCGCTCATAACAGTTATCGATAAGAGAAACTCGTACTCCTTGTTAGAAAAAAGTTCGAAACAGTGGCTTTGAACGTAATGGCGATAGATTGGCTATTTCGAGGTATTTGATTATGATTGACAGAGCCATGTATTCGCCGGTTAATCGTCGCGTGCATAGATCGTTGCAGCTGCTGGTGAAGTATTTTCGATAATTTCGTCACGGGGCATAATATTTTAAATAAAATGTTCTATAAAAGGTCGGTGAAAAAACATGGCTAGTCTAATACAGTTTATTGGACGATCAATCATGTCAGTGACACGAGCCTCTCAGCCAGTGACACACTTTCAACGCGATGACCCGCGTCTTTTGAATAGGCGTGATAAATATAGTGGTGGATAAATCAATCTTCTGCACTATTAACGCGAATTTGTTCCGTCATTACTTTTAGATTTTATTTCTTCTCTCAGCCGGATGCTTCGGCCCCGATAACACATTCACGCGGCAATGCCGTTCGAACGTATCATTATTGAATTAGATTATCTTTATAATCGCATTTGTACTCGATTGACCGAACCAACTGGATAATTCGTTGCACGGTCCGCGAGTTCCGAACTGGCTAGTATTTAGTTGAAACAAATTACCATCGATACCTATTAAAACTTTCTGGCAGCGCGAACAAATGAACGCGCACTATGTATAATCCTAACTTATCGAACGATTGGCTTCTGATAATTAGCCGAAAGCTTAGCCAAATTGTACGCGATTCTAGCAGTAGTTAATAAATAGAGTGGATCTGAAAAGCATTCGATCGCCCATATTTTGAATAATGGTACAGCCAATTATTAGTGGCGTCTATCAGAGTCGCTAATCGAGAGCGAAGGATTAGATATTATGGATATGAACGTGGTCAGAGTTGGGCAAAAATTTTATTGAAATAAAAATTTTCGCCGCTCTTCACTTCGCCGGACTCAAAATTTCTATGTAATCCAGTAGATTTGTACCCGGCGCGGATGCAGATCGAAGTTTCAAACCTCTAGGACCAATGGTTGAGGAGTTATGGTTGCTTAAAGTTGAGCATTTTTCAGTGTTTTTGACATAAGGGCGCCGCCATATTGGTTTGTAGTGACGATCGCGCGCCGCTTACCAAGCAGATCCACTAAATGGCAGTACGGGCACAGAAATATCGCTAACACAGAGAAAATATCTCAGATATGTCAAAAACACTGAAAAATGCTCAACTTTAAACAACCATAACTCCTGAACCATTGATCCTACAGGTTCGAAACTTCTGGATCGAATTAACAGGACCAAATATATAGTAATTTATAGAAGAAAGGCACAAATTTGATTTTTCATAAAGATCCGCAGTCTCTAATGAACATTAAACCGAATCTCGTTCCGTCACCAAAGTTTTCATAACGAAAAATTGAAATCAATTTATGTTCTGCAGAATCTGGCGATTGTTTTTGCAAGAATTTCGATCAATCAAATTTTTGCCTCGTCCGTGTCATAAATATTTATTATTTATCTTCCGGGAGGCAGACAAGGATTAAGTAAGTAGCAATTAAGGGGGCCAACTAGTGCCATCGAGCAGGATAAGAAAGTCGAAGTGGGGGACGCTCTCAAGTGCTTTTTCGTATGCAAGCGGTGGTGTCTTCTCGTGAAACGCGTCGGGCTGTAAGAAATGAATTGTCGCTCTCATTTCGAGCGAAAGCTCCCCCATTCAGACACCGCGAGTTAAAAGCTTTTTTCTTATTAGAATACACGTTGTTGATTTCGATACTCTTTCATGCGTCGCTTGTACAAACCTCGGATAACGAGCACGAAAGAAACACGAAATCCTACATCATTTATTTCTCGATGAACAATTGCTAATTAACTGACCAATTATTCCTTCATCTCTTCGTTCCAATTATTCATCATATCGCTTGATTGTTCATTTAATCCTGCCGTACAGTTTTACAGGAGTTTGTAGAATGGAGGATTAAACAATATGAACATTTTCTACCTGAATTAAAACAATGTGGAGTAGAATAGAATTTTATTTTCTTTGTTAATTTGTTTAAATGGTTGCAGACAATATGACAGTATTTTTATAATTTTATAATGTTTTACTGTTTTTAATGGGAATTTTGAAAAACACTTCGGATAAAAGTTGTAGCTCTCATCGAAATACACATTTCATGTCGTATTGATTTTTGGCATAAAGACAATAGTTTTTGAGAAAAACGATATTAAAGGCTCGTTCGCCCCCAGCCCCCTTCAAAGTTTTGACAGTTCTTACTAAATATTTTCGAAAATATTGATTTTAGAGAAAAAAGTTTCAAACAAAAAAGAAAGCTCACAAGAAGCTCTACAGAAAAGGTTATATACATTTTTTACGTAAACCTATTATTTTAGCTGTTATGACCCAAGATAACTCTTCGTGGGTATCTGTCATTTTTTAATATGTATACAATTTTTGTATTTACATCCGTAAATAATGGGAATTTTGAAAAATACTTCAGATAAAAGTTGTAGCGCTCATCG
Source organism: Lasioglossum baleicum (assembly GCF_051020765.1). NCBI lineage: Eukaryota > Metazoa > Arthropoda > Insecta > Hymenoptera > Halictidae > Lasioglossum > Lasioglossum baleicum. The sequence continues at coordinate 6,491,700 of NC_134945.1, forward strand.
AAATACACATTTCATGTCGTATTGTTTTTTGTCATATAGATAATACTTTTTGAGAAAAATGACATGTTATATGAGTATACTCCAGGTTATACGAGTTATGTGAAGTTTTGAACATTTATTGTCATTTTTCTCAAAAACTACTGTCCTTATGACAAAAATCAATACCACATAAAATGTGTATTTCGACGAGAGCTACAACTTTTGTTTGAAGTATTTTTCCAAATTACCATTATTTACGGAAATAAATGGGAAAAACTATGATCGCGTACGACTTTTTTGCGACCATAGAGGATTTACGTCGAAATTAGACGTTCCGCCACGTGCTGTGGACCGAGTCCGTGGTTCGGTGTACATACACAGGCGGCTTAACGTTTCCAGCGAATCGGATAGCCGTGTTCGCTAAAGTTTCGCCGCTGACATACCCCGAATGCGAATTAACAATACTTCCCGGCGAACGTGACCCACCCTAGCCGGTTAATCGAGTTCCAAATGTCTTTTCCGCTGCCGACACGGATTCCACGCACGTGACATCCTCGGTTAGACACATGCTCTTACCGGCAGCGTCTGGTAATGACGTCTGCTCAAACTCGTAGAATTCTTTCATTTGTTAGAATTAGCGAAAGTGCTGATCGAACCACCGTGACGTATCACTCCTACGCGAACGAACTTCGTAACGTCAAACGCAGTAACAATATTAATATTAATTATTATTATTTTTCGATGTAGAATAAGAATATAAAATGAAAAATATGGGGATTTCCATTTGAAAAAATGAAGTTGCCCTTCATCTGACCCCCAAAGGGCCATTATGGAAAACTGTGCATAGCGCCATTAAATGTGCCCCTTCGTATGGAGAATATTTTATATAGAACATTTTTTCATATCTCTGCTGGTTACCGTAATAATTGACTGTCTCAAGATAAATGGACCACCCTGTATACAGGATGGGTCGCCACATTTTGCCACCTCAAATATCCTTGTTGTTTTCAAGGATACGTCAAATGTCTGAAGGACAAAGTTGAATGGTAAAGCGGGGCTTATACGATACAAAAAAAAAATTCTTGTTCTAATGCAAGTTTTTTTAGAGACATGAAGGTGACCTTGATTTTTATTTGGATGATTTTTTTTGGTGATTTTGGATTTCGAGCGAAATCCCCGACGTGGCGAACAAAACCTGATCGAGCCGACGACGACGTGGCTTGACCCAAATGGCGGGTCTAGTTTTCAAACTCGTTGGAATAAAAATAAATCCGCTCTGGTCCCCCTCCTGTTGCGAAATTTCTGGACCGGAAGGGATTAGAATAGAATCCGCGATAAGGTAGAGAGTAGGTTTTGCGCAGGGGTAAAAAATTCGAAATTATTGCATGCCCGAGGCAGCCATTCGTTTCGTGTTTACAGGTGACCGGTAGAATCGAACGTCCTTAAAACGGTACCGGTTTGAAAATTGTAACCGGAGGAGAGACTGGGCTTTCGGTGACCGGATCCAATGCTCGTTCGCTTTTCTATACGATTTAAAGCTCCGCCTTTTCCTAATAATTGCCAACTTCGTTATCTACACACAAGGAAAGCCCGGCATTTGTTTCGCACGCGAACAAAACATCCGTATCGTACATTTTCTTTATACTAGCAGCCCGGCAGGAACGGGGGGGCGGGGCGGGGAGAGAGGATGCGCGCACACCCGAGTTCCGCCCTAATAAATGCTGCCTCTAATTAAGATCTCGCCGATTAAACTTTTCGGGCTGCCCGGTTTCGGGAACTCCGTTCTTTTCGACGTTGACTCGCCGCATTTATTCCGGCTAGGTTGCCATCGAGCATCCGGCTCTGTGTGTTTACCGATTTCACGAACGCTTCGGTGTACAGGCTGTCCCCAATACAGTAAAGTCGCGATATTTGTCAACTATCGCGTCAGAGTCGCTAGAAACTGATCAAACCATCACTCGAGGGGAATCTAAGGTAAACTGAAAAAACGAAATTGAAAAATTGAAGTTGAAATTGAAAAATAATAAAGTCGAAATTGAAATTGAAAGATAATAAAGTCGAAATTGAAATTGAAGCAGGAAATGAAGTTTTGATATTGAAAAATTGAAGTTGAATTTCAGAAATTGATATTGACAATCAGAAATAGAAGTTGAAAGTAACGTTGAAATTGAGAAATTAATGTTGAAATTGAATTTGAAGATAAAATCGAGAAATTGAAGTTGAAACTGAAAAATCGATGTTGAAATTGAGAAATTGACGTTGAAACTGAGAAATTGACGTTGAAACTGAAAAATTGAAGTTAAAATTGAAAACTTGAAGTTGAAATTGAAAAATTGATATTGGCAATGAAAAATTGAAGTTGAAATTGAAAAATCGACGTTGAAATTGAAATTGAAGATAAAATCGAAAAATTGAGGTTGAAGTTGGAAAATTGAATTTGAACTTGAAAAATTGAAGTTAAAAGCGAGAAATTGATGTTGAAACTGAAGAATTGATATTGACAATGAAAAATTGCAGTTGAAATTGAAAAATTGATGTTTGAATTGAAGTTGAAATTGAGAAATTGATGTTGAAATTGAAGTTGAAAGTGAAGTTGAAATTGAAAAATTAAAGTGTAAGAACGACGGGGGAAAGAATGATCGAAAACATTATATAATTGATTGATGAAAGCAATAACCGTAGTACGAAATTCCGTGGTATTTTATATTCCAGCATTTTGTTTTTTAAATTGTCAGAAACGCATAAAGATCCGCAGTCTACTCGTAATACGGGGAGGTCCGTTTAAATAAGGACACCTAAATGACCTTGAAATGACCTTGATCTTCGCTAATTGAAGTATTACCTTCAGGTCAAGTTCAATGTGATGTTATTATACATATTTGAATGTATTTTTCGATCAGTTACCCGATGCAATAGAATAAAAATGTAGTTAAATATCAGAAAACATCGATGACCTTGATAACTCCGAAAAAAAATGACCTTTGGAAAGAAACATTCGTGCCGGATATTTGGTCCATTGACACCATGCACACTACGTAACAAATGTTTCTTGCAGCACAATCACCTGAAGAGATATTTAGGTGTCCTTATTTAAACGGACCTCCCTGTACATTGCGTACCGACAATTTTTAAATATTGTACCATTTACAAAGCATCTCGTGGATTTGATTGCGCGTCGACTTCTCCGTTCCGACATTTTCAAGCGTGCTCTCGAGCTAAACTAAACGTTATTATGAAGTATGCTACAACAACATCGCCCAGCGAAGTTATTCGAAGTTTCAGAGCGGGTTATCAAATTATAAATTTCAAGTGTAGCCGATCAACAGTTAGCCCAGTTAATTCCTTGGTTAAATTTGTACACAATTGCGCTGTTCATTATCCTATAATTATAATAATGGGCAAATAGTTGCTTACGCAAGTGGACCATGCTCTTCAAACATGTTCGCAGCAGAGTCTAATACCTCGGATGCCTTCCATAAACTCGGCGTAGCTCTGCTCTGTTATCGTCCTTATGATGAAATTCTACGTATAAACATGGTTATCGAATTTCTAGCTAGCCACGTTCTTAATCTTCGATTATACTACGTTCACTAACTATTTAGTTGGCAAGAAAGTAATCTCGAATTTCTTTATTCAAGCAATGATACTTTAATCAATAAAATATTATCTTATTTATTGTTTTTGACAAAAGATCATGGAGAACAAACGGGAGAATATCTTATTCGTTAAAATTCATTGCTCGGATACAAAAATTGGGCTGTCAATTAATATCAATAATCTCAAATAATAATTCGCCGGATGAGAAACATTTTTCGTTGGAAACGTTAAATATTATTGTTTACTTTGATTATCGAATCCCGTCCAAATTAATCGCAGAAGTCCGCGCCCCAGCGCGTATTTGCTCTCGCGGGTTTATCAGCATCCTCTGTGCGAAATTACGGTGCGCGGAGCCTTTATTCGGCGAACAAATGCCGTCCCCCTATTTCATTGCGAATTTTCCAGTGGGCCAATCTCGGGAATAATGCCCGGCGAGAGCACAATTCTATCGCGCCCGCCGAAAATTCAAGTCGCGATTCGCACCCCGCCGCGAAACAAACCGGGTCACAGAAAGGGCACAGAGAGGAAGGGAGGAGGATAGGTTGAATAGAGGTGCGTGGAGAGGGGGAGGAAGGGCATGGCTCTTGTCACGATCCACGCGTGGCACGCGTGCAGATAAACGCACCTGTTAAATTGGGCCGTCGCTCGTCGGCCAGCTGAAGAATATCCCATCCATTATGGGAGCGTCGCGGCTGCAACGGCGACTGCAACGTTGTTCCCGCAGTTAATCCTGCCGTCTAACGAGCCGAAATTTGTCCGCGTGTCGCGCCTCGATTAAACGCGGCAGACGAAAGCGGAAAGAGAACGGGACCGCGATGCGAAACACAAAAAAGAAACAGACGAAGGACGAAGAAAAATATAAATAAGCTGGACACGCAGCTGGGCTAGAGAGAAGGACGGCAAGAATCGTTTCGGGTAAACTTTACGTTAGCGGACTCAAAATTTCTGCCTTTCTTTTATAAACTATTATGTATTTGGTCCAGTTAATTCGATCCAGAAGTTTCGATCCTGTAGGATCAATGGTTCAGAAGTTATGGTTGCTTAAAGTTGAGCATTTTTCAGTGTTTTTGACAGGTAAGGGCGCCGCAATATTGGTTTGTAGTGACGATCGCGCGCCGCTTACCGAGCAGAACCGCTAGATGGCGGCACGAGCACACAGTGATATCGCTAACAGAGAAAATATCTCAGATATGTCAAAAACACTGAAAATGCTCAACTTTAAGCAAGCATAACTCCTGAACCATTGACCCTAGAGGATCGAAACTTCGATCTGCATCCGCGCCGAGTACAAATCTACTGGTACAGTATTTAATGAATTATCGTAAAATTTGTCTACCACCTCAAAAAATATATTTTTATTTTTATTCTGTTCCATATGCGAGAACACAATATACCTTCCAACTAGTAGGTTATCGAATCATTTCAACTAGTGATGAATTCATCAACATTCGTTGTTTACCCCAGTGTGTGGCGCAGCCCGCACTTATGACAGGGGCGGATATTTAATTCAGTGCCATCGGTTTCGATCTTTACAGAATCCTGTTTTGACTCTTGTCAGCCTTGGCGAAGCTGGAGAGGGCAAAATAAAAGAAATGGCGAACAAGCCACCGATGAATACTCGGTGACCGAATTCAATCGAGGAAGTCATGGAGCAGAAACCAATGGTGTTTCCCGTTTAGCCGACTGGATCCAGCGAACTTACGGTGATCGGCATAAATGTTCCGCGAAACGAGTCTCGACCGAGCAATATCGAGTCGAGAAAAAGTCGATGGTTAACAATCGGCGCAAATTTCATTCGGCAATCACGGAGGGAAACGTCGTTCCCGGTAACGACGCTTCGATGGCGGGCATATATCGCGAGGAGTGCACGCGCGCGCGCGATGAACGAACAAATTTTTCTTTATTTCACGTATGACAAAATAATCCGCTATACGTAACTAACAAGGAAATATTGCTGAACTTCATAAATAAATTCAAGCATCGCCCGAGTCAATTTACAAATCGTTCACAACAATTTAACGCGCAACAAGCCTCTCCATCAATCAATCCCCATTTATATTACTTTATGTTTTAATAAGATTGATTGAATAAACGGAGTAAACGCAAGTTAATTGGATGAATTCGATTTATCGCTGTTTCTAATTAATGTCAGAATTTGTTTGCGCTCTCCACACTCGAAACTCCGGACTGCTTGATCGAACTTATTGAACGCCCTACATTCAATTCGTCTACCCAGCCCTTGATTCCCGCAGTTACTTTTCAAAACGCCCGAACGATTCAAAGAGTGCTCAATACCGTTATCGAGAAAACACGAATGAGTTTTCGATAAAACATTTTCACACGGTACATTTGGCTCGACGCTTCAACACCGCCTCCTCCTCGTAACTTCCATGAGAGAAACGAAAACACAAATCTTTGATTTTTATTGTTCGAAACTTCTGCACGTTGCGCAGAGCCACGTTCCACTGATCTTTCCTTTTCGTAGGCCAAACACGATTAGGATTTATTTACAATACAGAATGGATTTTGCAAATGCTACAAAGTTGTTCAGAGATATTTCATTTTCCAGATATTAGCGTAAGTCTTTTGTGGTTTTATTTCTACTAGCTCGTGCTGTTTGTATTCAAGACAGTTTCTAGTATTCTGTCGAGATACTAAGCTATTTTAATTGTAGTAAGCTGCCGCTGACAGCGGCGCGATCGTTTCATTACGATCGGCAATCGAAAATTTCTATAGCACCGAGAGAGAGGACACCGGTATTATTAAAGGAAAAGATAGCGAGTACAAGGGCTGGAACGAGTTCCGGCATCGTCTGTGTACTCCTTCCGTGCAGTACGCCAACTGCGAACCGGAGATTAAACCAAGAAATAGCAATATGCCGCTTCCTCTCGCATTATAAAATACTTTGTTTGCTGATAAAAGCGCTGCTTGACTGATCCGTTTCGACGACGGGGCAAACGTGAACAAGCCCATTGTTCGAGCCGTTCTTCCCAACAAAATTATTCACGAAACTGTACAAAAGGTAAGGTACACGATATCCAGGTGGCTATGTATTTGTAGACAGATTTCGTCAATTCGTGCTACGTATTTGTTAACAATCTGCTGTCAATCTGCTACCATTCTGCTGTCAATCTGATGTCAATCTGCTGCCAATCTGCTGACAACCTGCTGCGAATCTGCTACCGATCTGCTGCCAATCTGCTATCAATCTGCTACCAATGTGCTTATAAATTGTGTACAGGATAGCTGTGTTGAACAGACAATCTGAACGTGTTCTTCCCAACAAAAACTATTCACGAAACTGTACAAAAGGTAAGGTACACGATATCCAGGTGGCTATGTATTTGTAGCCAGATTTCGTCAATTCGTGCTACGTATTTGTTAACAATCTGCTGCCAATCTGCTACCATTCTGCTGTCAATCTGATGTCAATCTGCTGCCAATCTGCTATCAATCTGCTACCAATGTGCCTAAAAATTGTGTACAGGATAGCTGTGTTGAACAGACTATCTGAACGAGTTCTTCCCAACAAAAACTATTCACGAAACTGTACAAAAAGTAAGGTACACGATAACCAGGTGGCTATGTATTTGTAGACAGATTTCGTCAATTCGTGCTACGTATTTGTTAACAATCTGCTGCCAATCTGCTACCATTCTGCTGTCAATCTGATGTCAATCTGCTGCCAATCTGCTGCCAATCTGCTGACAACCTGCTGCGAATCTGCTACCGATCTGCTACCAATGTGCTTATAAATTGTGTACAGGATAGCTGTGTTGAACAGACTATCTGAACGTGTTCTTCCCAACAAAAACTATTCACGAAACTGTACAAACAGTAAGGTACACGATAACCAGGTGGCTATGTATTTGTAGACAGATTTCGTCAATTCGTGCTACGTATTTGTTAACAATCTGCTGCCAACCTGCTACCATTCTGCTACCAATCTGCTGACAATCTGCTGCCAATCTGCTATCAATCTGCTACCAATGTGCCTAATAATTGTGTATCGTACAACTTTCGATGGCTGTCGTTTTTTCCTGCGTCAACCGATTTCGATGAAATTTTCAGTGTGTGTATGACAAACACATAGATCTATGAAACACATATTTTAAATTTTCATTAAGGTCCCAAATAAAAAAGTTTTAAAAAATTCCATTATAATTTTTGCATGTAAAACCTTGTAAATTATAACTCTTGGAAAATCTTGTTTTCATATCATTTCGTAAAACAATGCTTCTAATTGATTATAAAAAATCAGATCGTTTGGTACGATTATAAAAAAGTTAGCCTATTTTAAGGGGCGTACGAATACTTTCTACACTCACTGTATAATTATTCGTATTTACCTGAAATGCGTCGAGTGAAACTATGTTCACAGTCGAGCTTATTGCGCGAGAAACCGCGGATATTATAAGATATTTACCACAGCAAGAGAATCCTTGCGTGTTCCGGTGTGAAACCATTCGGAATACGATCGGAATTTCATAAGACACTAATTTTACCGGGAGCATGTTCTAATATCCTTACGGAAACGCCTCGTAGCGAGACATCGGTGGGTTATCGTAGCAGTGGCGGAAACAGCATTAGCCATTTTCCCATAGATCTTTGATCTCGATCCGGATAACGGGAACGTAAGGCCTGCGAATCGCGAGAGGGCGCCTCTCGCGGAGTTTATTTTACTTTGTGCTCTCACGCCTTTGTGCCTTTGCCGTAGAACTACTCCGGCACTCGGCGACGATAACGAAATTGTAGAGGCGCGCGCGCAGCGCGGCGCAGCTCAAATTGTCTGCTAGCAACATTTCGGTAATTTCGTTTCTCTAAGCGTTATTAGAGAGCACGGGGCATCGTTTTATCGAGCAGAGCGCGACTTTGCGGGAAGTACGAGTCGCTTGGTAATCCAGTTATGGAATTCGAAAGTAACACCGTTTCTGAAACTTTCGCGGAACTAGTTGCGGCAATGATAGTCCTACTCGATTAACGTCATGCTCCTTCAGCGAAATTTCTACTACTTCAAAATTATATGTTGTGACTACCCTAGCGTGGATTCTCCATCTCTGGATCGCTGGAGATTTGTTAAAAAAACTTGCCGCAAAATTGACCTTGACCTTGAATCTCAAGGTCAAACTGTTTTTTTTTATCATTGCGTCGTGTAGTACTCATCAGGGGGAAGAGAAGTCTGAAAACAACCATGGGTCGAAAACGAACCGTTCGCTGTTCCACACACGTGGATACTCTATTATACAATTTGGGAAAACTTTACTTTACCGGATTCAAAATTAGTACCTTTCTCCTACAAATTATGATGTATTTGCTATGTGATCCAGTAGATTTGTACTCGGCGCAGATGCAGATCGAAGTTTCGATCTTGTACGATCAATGGTTCAGAAGTTATGGTTGCTTAAAGTTGAGCATTTTTCAGTGTTTTTGACAGCTAGGGGAGTCATCATATCGGTTTGTAGTGACGATCGCGCGCCGTTTACCGAGCAGAACCGCTAGATGGCAGCACTACTTCGTCATTACAGACCAATATGGCCTTACCTGTCAAAACACTGAAAAATGCTCAACTTTAAACAACCATAACTCCTGAACCATTGATCCTAGAGGATCGAAACTTCGATCTACAGGTTCTCCGGGTACAAATCTACTGGTTTACATACCAAATACATCATAATTCGTATGAGAAAGGCAAAAATTTTCCGATAAAGTAAAGAGCAGCCTACAATTTTACTAGAAAATGTATTTAGAAATTTGTCGCAGATACATATTCTGATAAAAGCGTTGCAAAATCTAAATAAACACGATACTGTTATTATGGTGTCCTACAGTAACAGGAAAACCAGTCATTTTGAACACTGGGAAATTCCAGTGTCAGTAAAGTGGAGACGAAGTTAATACGCAGCCTGATTACATGGGTGAAAAAGCATTGGCGTTCCAATCAGTTCGTACCCTTTAATATTTTGCCGGGAACGTGGCATTTGTATCTTAGAAGGAGGAAGGAGAAGTCAACGATCCTGCAGCCTTTGACTGTGCCAAATTGCGAACCAAGGAAAAATCAAAGACCAGAAGAAGCGAGCGTGCAACGCGGCACCTGGTGCTCCGCATCTTCGACGTTCCAGCATCGAAACTCCCTCTGGCATTCTCTCTGTTCCCTATTCTCCGCATCTTCGACCCCGCGCCACGCTCTTTTTAACGGGACAGAAATAAACTGTTCGCCATAGCGTCAACGGAACACACATTTCTCGCGCGACGTCGCCGCGCCGTATTGTTTTGTTGCCGAGACGCTGCTTTGGTACAGTTCGAGGACAGAAGCCGAAGGGGAATATAATGCCGCGGTTGGGAGCACGAGTCATTGTTGAGGATTGTCATGTTGATTTAAGCTGCCAGCCTTCGCAATGGGATTATACAATTAATTTTCGCGACCTTTCGCCGCGTATATGACTGAACACACATAGGCGTTTCAAGAAATCTCCGCGAAACTTCCATTTTATTTTTATCTCTCGAATTCTGTTGACGTAGAATATAAACTCGCCAGTTGTAATTTTATGGTATTTTTAGTTGAAAGTCGGGCGAGGTTCTATCGGAAAATATTGTTCTGCTTTAAACGTTGGACGAAACTCTGCGATCTAGAATAATTGACAATGAGATGAGTGTCAGATTGCTATCAGATTGCTATCAGATTGATAGCAGATTGGTATCAGACTGGTATCAGAGTGATAGCAGATTGCTATCAGATTGGTAGCAGATTGGTATCAGATTCGTAGCAGATTGGTATCAGAGTGATAGCAGATTGCTATCAGATTGCTATCAGATTCGTAGCAGATTGCTATCAGATTCGTAGCGGACTGCTATCGGATTTGTATCAGAGTGATAGCAGATTGCTATCAGACTGGTATCAGAGTGATAGCAGATTGGTAGCAGATTGGTATCAGATTCGTAGCAGATTGGTAGCAGAGTGATAGCAGATTGCTATCAGATTGCTATCAGATTCGTAGCAGATTGCTATCAGATTGGTATCAGAGTGATAGCAGATTGCTATCAGATTAATAGCAGATTGCTATCAGTTTGCTATTAGATTGGTAGCAGATTAATAGCAGATTGGTGGCAGATCACAGAGGGAGGGTACCATTTCCCCTGAATTCGTGCTCCCTCCCCTCATCTGGCGACTCTGTATAACCCAATATAAAACAACAATTTATTTCAACGAAAGATAATTTATCTGACAATTCACGCTAAGAAATGATCATGAAAATCGGTTCGTTCATAATTATGTATAAATATTGTTCATTAATTTGCGAAATTTGTTATTATTACGCGAGAATTGTGAAAACAGTGATAATCATCTGATCAAATTTAAATGTAATCACTGTTCTCACGAAATTATTATGTTAATTAAATGTGAAGATAATAATTTTACAAATAATCAAACATAATTTATCGAAGTCTTCCGCAATCTCTCTACGTCAGTCCGGATACACACTGAACAATCCGGGTATATCACGCGAGAAGCTTGAGAGATCAATTTTCATTTCCAGCGTTTGTGAAAACTCTATGAAGAATGACAGGATGTGGGATTTTCCCGCAGACCTGCGGCTTTTTTCAGTGTAATAACGCGCGCGGGGATGTTCTATTGGGTTGCAACGAGTGTATTTGCTCGCCGTCGAGACTCTAATGGGGGAATTGTGGCGTGGCGTGATTTTATATTTGCCGTTCCCTGACGAAGGAAATGGATTTACCTTCGAATCGCGCTGGGTTTCTCTGTTGGATCTCTCTACTTTAATTTCCTGCGGTTTACTACCTCATACGATGTCTGTTCTCCGCTAATACAAAAACAATCTTTTTTTTATCGCTGAACTTACCGATCACTGAAAGCGATGAAAATGTTTTAGCTTGTAAAAATGTCATGACTCTCTATTTATTTAAATTTTTTGCCATTATTTATACACTGTTCGATAATTGTAAATTTCAACAACTGTAAAATTAAAAATATAAAACCGGTCATTTGACCGGCAGTGGTAGATTTGTCGTTGAAAACATTCGAAAATTTATAAAATCGAATTTTTGCCGCCTTGGCACCACTGTGCTACGCCGCAGCTCCGGCGCGTCGATTCGCTCGCCCTCCGCCCGGTTCCGGCGTAACATGCAAATATTATTCCGCCAGCTGTTGCGCCCTCGTCTTAGCTATAATGCCGGTGGAAAGGCCGGGATAAGATTATTCAACGTAAGCGTGTTTAATCTCGCGATCCCCTAAGTAACCAACCCCGCCCCCCCCCCCCACATCGAACGTTCCAAACCGTGAACTTTCAAGTTATCCGCGTGAGGGAACAAACGCGCGTGGCGGGCTCGCGGATATTCCGGCGAGCGCGCAGCGTTTAAGCGGAATTGCGGCCCGGGACGATGCAATTACGCGGGGGCGTTTAATGGCGGGTGCAACGCCCAGTGAAAGACACGATGTTATTAACGAATGGGTAATGACCGATGAAATTCGTGGATATCACGGTCGCGTTTTATCTTGATTGAGGATAATTATGGGGTTCGTTGCGTATCCTTTCGTACAGGACAGATTCGTGTGCGGCGTGGGTGTCCACCAGTGACGCGGTCTGCCCGTTTAATGTGCCGAGTCTCGTTTACCGATTTCGCGAATACGGATCTGGTGCGGAGATGAGGCACCACCAATGGACGAATTTACTATCTAGGGGATTAAAATCCTGCACACCAGATGGGTTATGTATGGGGGTAGACTACTACTTTTTCCAGCATTGCGCATTTCATTTCTCGATACAGTTGTTACGAGCCGAGTTATAAATATTTCTTTTTCACTTTATTTTTCTATGTGCTCTTCAATTTGTCAAATGTTAATTTCAACATCAGTTTCAACTCTTCGATTTCAACATCAATTTCAACTCTTCGATTTATACTTCAATTTTTCAATTTCAACTTCGTCTTCGATTTCCATTTCAACTCTTCTAATTGAAGAATAACGACTTTGCTGTAATGGCATTATTTCGACATTATTCACGCGATTAAAATTCCCCCTAGGCAACCAATAATAGTATAATAGTATCCCTGGAGGGCGTTAATAAATAACATTCACGATTTTCACACTAGACTCTGCACGCAAACGTGACAGCCTTTGAAGTTAAGAATCTATTGTTCTTTCTTGATCAACATCAGCTGTTATGTTCAAATAAAAAGGTATATAAAATTAATTGATAGCAGATTGGTATCAGATTGGTATCAGAGTGATAGCAGATTGCTATCAGATTGGTAGCAGATTGGTATCAGATTGGTATCAGAGTGATAGCAGATTGCTATCAGATTGGTATCAGAGTGATAGCAGATTGCTATCAGATTGGTAGCAGATTGCTCAGCTGTTATGTTCGAATAAAAAGGTATATAAAATTAATTGATAGCAGATTGGTATCAGATTGGTATCAGAGTGATAGCAGATTGCTATCAGATTGGTAGCAGATTGCTATCAGATTGGTAGCAGATTGCTATCAGATTGGTATCAGAGTGATAGCAGATTGCTATCAGATTGGTATCAGAGTGATAGCAGATTGCTATCAGATTGGTAGCAGATTGCTCAGCTGTTATGTTCGAATAAAAAGGTATATAAAATTAATTGATAGCAGATTGGTATCAGATTGGTATCAGAGTGATAGCAGATTGCTATCAGATTGGTAGCAGATTGCTATCAGATTGGTATCAGATTGGAATCAGAGTGATAGCAGATTGCTATCAGATTGGTATCAGAGTGATAGCAGATTGCTATCGGATTGCTATCAGATTGGTAGCAGATTGCTCGGCTGTTATGTTCAAATAAAAAGGTATATAAAAATTAATAATATTGCATTGTCATCCAGCTCTGAGCTATTGATAAAGTTTCAAGTCTCTAGCTCATCGGGAAGTGGTTTAAAATTCGACATCGAGACTTAAACATCGTCAACTCGGCGAGCTAATTAATATAAGCGTGGTAAAAATAAAATGTTCGACTCTAATTTTCGTCTATTCTAGCCGTAATAATTTTGCTGCACATTTTATGCATTCGTAACAAAAATGAATAATTAAGAATGATTAAGAAATTTCAGCCCCAAGGACGTTTGGACGTAGACTGGACATGAAACGGACGTCCTATGGACGTACGGTGCTATCTGGATACATATGTAGTTGCATTGATCAATATTATCTGGATAATTGCATTGATCAAATAATATCAGATTTGATTAAACCACGATTGGCAATGATCCATCAAATTAATCGTGCTAAAATTAATGACACAGATTGTTATGTTTTCTTTTTTTATCTTCAAAGAAAGCCACATGAAAATGAATAATTAAAACCGCGTAGCCTACAGAGAATAGAATGGAATAGATACTGTAATGATAATTATAATATATGGGACGAAACTAATAAGTTTATGGGCACGTTAATTAGTGACGTCGCGCAGCAGATGTTTATTATTTTCCCCGGGTGTGGCTTATTTCGCCACAAATTGAGCAACGGTAGTATAAACTGATTGCCGATTACTAGTGTTAGCCTACGCTAGATCTGCACATCAATGGCGTCGTCCTCCGGGCGTGAATATTAATTAACATTTGCATTAACGCACCTGTCACAGCTTCAATTATTGTAGGCTTTCAAAAGCGGTTCTGCTCTGTGCGAGGATTTACTTGCTTACCCGTGGTCAACCAAACAGATCCCGGATTGGGGTTTATATTTGCATTAGGATAATTACCCTTAACGTGATTTTCAAGAATTCGGTCGCACTTCATTTGCCGTGTAGAAGTTAGCCTCTTGTCACTCGAATGGCAACTCTGAGGCGCCATTAAAAATTGCTGCACCATTATTGAAAATATTGTTTACATTATTAAATATGTATGTATCTAATTAATTACTGAACATTTAAGTATTTCATAAGGTATAATATCAATTTCATATCCACCAAATTAGGCCTAGCAGACTAAGATTGGTCCAGCGGCCCCACCCACAATTTTTATTGATATTATGTGGAAAACAATGGTTTTAGGTTAGTTTTAGGTTGAAAGATAACCCCCTAAAATTTTAAGTCGCTAACCCTTCGTATAAGGATGATATGAGGGTAAATACCCTTAACTGTATCATTTTTTTTCTCGGTTGTTAATTAAGATATTCGAATAAAAAAAACACGAAAATACTCGAACTTACCTCCTTCATATCGTACATTTTTTTCACCATCGTGGTCAAATTATTAAGGGTAGAAAAAAGTCATTTAATTCGTATAAGGATGATACGAGGGTAAATACCCTTAACTGTATCATTTTTTTTCTCGGTTGTTAATTAAGATATTCGGATAAAAAAAACACGAAAATACTCGAACTTACCTCCTTCATATCGTACATTTTTTTCACCATCGTGGTCAAATTATTAAGGGTAGAGAAAAATCATTTAATTTTTTAGGGGCGGGAATTGCAAGCAACCTTTCCAGTGACCACTTCCAAAAAATTCAAGAACAATGTTCTTGAACGATTGAACAATGTTGTTTTTAAACAATCATTTCCGCGACGACTGTATTTATATAATTCAAAAACGTACACGTGGCTGTTGCTAACGTCAACCCAATAATTTTTAACAGTGCATCGACCCAACGCACGATTTAATAAAACTCCAACGGGACCGGTCGGTTAATCCACGCGACAAAGAGTGGAAAAATACCGATCCGAAATTGCGCGCAATAGATTTCCCTCGACGTCACATTTTGTCGGAAGAGTCGGTAAATTCTCGTCGGAGTTTATCGTTTTTTCCTTCTTTCTTTTTTTTTTGTGTCCGCGGGACAGCTGCCGCGTGTAACCGCTTCTGCTTTCGTGGCAAGGTGCGCTGTCGCCGCGACACGGACCAGACCACGTGAACCTCCACTGACTTCCTGAGAAATTTTCCGTGTTCCCTCGCCGAGAGACTTGACGGTGATACATGACGCTTTAAAAGCGAAGATCTCGCGCGACCGTTATAAAGCTCGGAAAACGCTGAACACGATCGCCATAGCACGCAGAGCCGAGCTAGGTTGCACGAAAAATCTTATCACGGACCGGTTACCTTCAACGAACACGTCGGAGATTAAATTAGCTTTTTCTTCTCGAGCTAAATACCGGCTTTCATGAAAACCGTTTCAACGAAGTTTCATTAAACAATGTTCCTTAGCTATGCACTTGTGAATAAGTTCCTGCCACAGAAGTTCTTTTTTCTGAATAGCAAAGTAGAGGATATTTTGTTGAAAATATTTCCGATAATTGTATGGTAAGTTGGATTGATGTATTTGGTATGTAATCCAGTAGATTTGCACCCACGAAAGCTGCATACGAAGTTTCGATCCTCTAGGATGAATGGTTCAGGAGTTATGGTTGCTCAAAGTTGAGCATTTTTCAGTGTTTTTGACATATCCGAAATATTTTCTCTAGGTTAGCGATATTACTGTGTGTCCGCGTTGCCATCTAGCGATCTGCTCGGTAACCGGCTCGCGATTGTCACTATAAACCAATATGGCGGCGTTCTTACCTGTCAAAAACACTGAAAAATGCTCTACTTTAAACAAGCATAACTCCTGAACCATTGATCCTACAGGATCGAAACTTCGATCTAGAGGTTCTTCGGATACAAATCTACTGGATTACATACCAAATACATTATAATTCGGGGGAGAAAGGTATCGTTGAATCAAAAACACTGAAAAATGCTCAAATTTAAACAGCCATAACTCCTGAACCATTGATCCTACAGGATCGAAACTTCGATCTGCAGGTTCTCCGGGTACAAATCTACTGGATTACATACCAAATACATTATAATTCGGGGGAGAAAGGTATCGTTGAATCAAAAACACTGAAAAATGCTCAACTTTAAGCAAGGATAACTCCTGAACCATTGATCCTAGAGGATCGAAACTTTGTCTGTAGATTCTCCGAGTACAGATCTACTGGATTACACACCAAATACATTATAATTCGGAGGAGAAAGGTATCGTTGAATCAAAAACACTGCAGATTGCTTTAAACTTTAAGCAAGCATAACTCCTGAACCATTGATCCTACCGGATCGAAACTTCGATCTACAGGTTCTCCGGGTACAGATCTACTGAATTACATACCAAATGCATCATAATTCGTAGGAGAAATGTACTAATTTTGAGTCCGGTAAAGTAATGTTTACCCTGCAAATGACTAATTGTAAGAGAAAAAATATTTCTCTCAAGCTGTATTAATTTTTTTGAACAAACTTGACTCCAAAATCTTATAGGGAGGGAATGCATCTACAACTGATAATTTTTTGGTCGAAAAATAGCATTCTGAAATAATCAAAAAATGACATCAACAAAATAATACACACATTTATACTTGTGTGTTTTACAAGAGCAAATTGTGTAAAATTTACTGACGAAACATCGTTTCTTAATTATTGGATAACGGAGGTTATCTATAATTTTTCACGGAATGAAATTTCAGTTCTTCCCTTCGCGTACGGCTAATGGGATTTTCAAAATTGGCTTTGAAATGTAATTGAAACAATTTGGTAAAAAAGGCGAAATTTACGGTAGTCGAAATATTAACTTCGTGAATTGTGTACGTGTGTGCGCACACGTGTGCGTCTAATCGAAAACTTTCTAATTCCATGAAGGTCGTGGTTCGAAGCGGGTATAGGCAATTGTCGCGTGTGATTGCATATTTTGCGTTGCTTTACGCTTAACTCTACCACCTGTTACCAATTTTACGTAAGTAATTATAACAGTTGCATGAAACATTTGCCACGGAACAATGCGACGTTAAAATAATTAAATGAAGCGGAATTAAATATCCCCGTGGACTTGTTAACGAAATATTTGCTGAATTTAACAACTTTTAGTAAAATAACAAAACATTGATTATTGTGTACAACTACATAAATTATTCTAGTTCATCCGAATCCGTGTAGAAACAAATACCTTCCACGATTCTAGAAATCTATTTATTTTATGCTGTCATATTTCGTATTTTTTTTTTATGCATGAAAGATGAATTTACGATGCGTTAAAAACCAATTCATTTTACAATGTTGTTGCCGTATACATTTTTAGAAGAATCACGTTGCTAATTTATCGTTTCCACTGTTTCTTGCCCTAAACAAATTTCGTTAAATTTAATTGTTCGTAATTAATCGACGAATTTTTCCTTCGTTCATACTGTAAATTCTCATGTCCCAGTCGGTGCCCGCTACTCAAGAGGCAAAATTACCCTCCGATAATCTAATTAACCGCACGCAGAATGCATGCTTCACGAGGCAATTCTGAAATTAGCCTGTACATCGGTTTATTAAGTTAACTATAAGCGCGGAAGGGCTGGAAGTTGATCGAGTTTGCAGGCTTGCTTTCCGGGAAATTGTTGTTATTATCGGCAGTGATTTTAATGAAAGTCATTGTTAACGAAGCGGGGAAAAGTCGCGCGATAAATTAGCGACGCTTGTGTCCCGACGATTTTTTAGCTGAACTCCGAGCACTACGGCCGCCACGGGGAGCGTGCACAAACGTGTCCGTGCCTGACATACTAGGTCATTCAGAAAGTTCGTAGCCTAACAATGAAATTACATGAAATAATGAGTCGAGATATATTTATTCGTTAGTATATTCTCCCTTAAACTCGATACATTTTTTACAACGTTTTATCATTCATTTACTAGTAATAGGTAGGTTGCTGGTTCGAGTCCCGCTTCCGACATTCTTTTTTTTTCTCTTGAAATTGATGCCTACCTCAAAAAGCCTATTATTTACAAGTTATTTTTATTTTTGGATAAGGTATGAGTAAATAAGTATTTATTTGTGACCATCTTATCCATTCGAGTGTTTACATACTAGTAATAGGTAGGTTGCTGGTTCGAGTCCCGCTTCCGACATTTTTTTTTTTCTTGAAATTGATACCTACCTCAATTTTAAACCTTAGAATCTATTATTTATAAGTAATTTGTATTTTTAGATAAGGTATAATGAGTAAATAAATATTTATGTGTGACCATCTTACCCATTCGAGTTTTTACTAGTAATCGGTAGGTTGCTGGTTCGAGTCCCGCTTCCGACATTCTTTTTTTTTCCTTGAAATTGATACCTACCTCAATTTTAAGCCTTAAAATCTATTATTTATAAGTAATTTTTATTTTTGGATAAGGTATAATGAGTAAATAAGTATTTATTTGTGACCATCTTATCTATTCGAGTTTTTGCTAGTAATCGGTAGGTTGCTGGTTCGAGTCCCGCTTCCGACATTTTTTTTTCTTGAAATTGATACCTACCTCAATTTTAAGCCTTGAAATCTATTATTTATACGCCATTTTTATTGAAGTTGAAGAGTAGAAATTGTAGTTGAAATTGAAGTGGAAAAGTTGAATAATATAATAGAATTTGAACAGTTAAATTGAAGTTGAAATGGAAAAGTTCAAGTAAAATTTGAAGAGTTGAAATTGAAAAGTTCAAGTTGAGGTTGAAGAGTTGAAATTGATGTTGAAAAGTTGAATAATAGAATTTGAAGAGTTGAAATTGAAGTTGAATAATTGAAATTGTAGTTGAAAAGTTGGATAATAGAATTTGAGGAGTTGAAATTTGAAGTTGAAAAGTTGAATAATCGAATTTGAAGAGTTGAAATTGAAGTTGAAATGGGAAAGTTCAAGTAAAATTTGAAAAGTTGAAATTTTGAAAGTGAAGAGTTGAAATTATAGTTGAAATTGAAGAGTTGAAATTGCAGTTGAAATTGAAAAGTTCAAGTAGAATTTGAAGAGTTGAGATTGATATTTGTGACCAACGAATAACTGTGGCCACGGAATAAAATCGCGCGCGCGCGCGTTATTAATTATTCACAAATTATCATATTAGAAATGCATACGAAGAGTAAAATTAGTTGGAACCAAAACATGTGTCACAGATCGGATCGTTATAATGGGAAATCCAATGAAAGATACAGACAGACAGAATTCACGTCGATCTCGGGCTAAATGAAAGTTTCTCGATTCGAACCATGGTGATTCCAATTACGATTTGATGAAGCAACGCGGGATGGTTTACCAATTGACGGGGGGTGATATTTGTTGAAAATGGAATTTAAATTTCCCGATAACGTTCAGCTATGATGGATGAGGGAAATTGTTCTGGAAAAAGCGTGATAGGCGAAACGACAGAAAGGAACTTTTCACTTGGAGATAATACCCGATATATACTGTCCAAACAGCCAACGGGAGCTCGCGTAATATGCATACTTTTTTTTATCGTGCTATTCCCGTATTGGCAATTGCGGTAATTGACTGCGGATCTTTGTTTGCAAAATAGAAATTGTCCGTGTCGATTCTAAAGCCGTATGAAAATGCATTTTTAATCGTTTTAACTTTACCGCATGCATAACTGCATAAATTTTTATTCAATAAAATAACTGCTTTAATGCAAAATAAATATTTCTTAGTATAGTCGACACCTTTGTTTATGCTTGAAGCATTAATTTTGAATTTTCGAGATTGTTAGTACAAGTAATATAAGAACACCACTCAATTCTTTGAATATATTTACAGTTTTATATTCGACTGTTACATTGTTATCATAAATTAGTTTTTCCCGAATTTTCCATTTTTCCGTGATACTTTTCCAATTTTTCTTATCCTATAACCTAGTTCGGACTAATACGAACATTTTAAAAAAGGAATTAGCCAAATCGGTCCAGCCGTTCTCAAGTGATTCGCTTACCAACGAACAGCATTTGATTTTTATTTATACATATAAGATAAGATTCAAAAAATCCTCAGTTCTTTTAATAACATTTATACCTACCATATAATTTGTATTTCTAAACAAATTTGTTTCAAGTTCTTGTACCTTGAAAGTGCATACCTCAAATTTATAATTACATTTGTTAAATAATTATAATAATTCTTCATGGGGACTAATGAAAGTAGTCGAAGTGATTTCTCTGTAAAATGGAATATCTTTTGAGTTACAAATAGTTCCGCATTTTTTCAAATTGGAATATTTTCAGTATACTTTTCCTTTTTTATGTGATGACTAAAGAATCATTTCCAGCATCGTCCTTTTTCAGGAATTATTATTGTTTAAAGTGTCACAGATATTTCAGTGGATACTGATGTTTATCGAATGTATATCGTCCATCAAAAATTTTTTTTAAAAATGTCCATTCATGTTCACGAAACTATTAAATTCCAAATGCCATTATTACTGTACTGTTTATCAATTTTTTTATACAATTTATACAATTTATCAATCATTATTAACTTTATCATTTGCAATAAGCAATAGCTCGAAGCTTGTTAAATTTTTCATCCATTAGACTCGTTTCTGTTCTAAAAAATAATAAATGTTTACGTTCTTATGATTGTTGAGGAATTTATGAACGAATTTCGAAATCATTTGTTAAAGAAATTTCCGAAGAACATTGCAACCCTTTCTGACCATCTAGAATGTAATTAACAGTTTTATTTTTGCTTGATAGTGCAGAAAATTTTTGTTGGAAAACGTCTACGTTAAAAATAGAAGTCGAAACTGTTTATTTAACGCATTGTTCGAAGTTTCCCGAGGTAATTTAAATCGCAGATCGAGGAAAACTTTTCGTTGCCAGATTACAAGGAAAAGTAGAATAGTACTGTTAGAAATTTGCGACGAAATCTACAGTTTAATTAAATCTCACTGTGCAGCCTCGGATGGTAGCTACTGTTTCAGCCGAATGCGGAGAAAATGCAGAGAACTTAGCCGAAAGCTTATCTGCACCGTACCGTTTCATGTGTCTCTAATCTAAACAGTGCCTTAGAAGAGTTTCCTGGTAGCATAAAATCATGTAACGTTAATAGCTTTGGACAGTAATCATTTGCATAGCAGGACGAAAGTAGAAAAGGACTCTTGCGTAATCGCGTGCAGACGAATGCGCTTAACATATATGCATCTGTAAAATCCCGCACTCTATCCTCAACTTCAAAAAATAATGAAAAGCTTTTTAAAAACGACGCTTATATTAAAATGCACTGAAAAGGAGAAAATCATTTTTTTAGACATTAGTGACTATAAATAAATACGTGGAGCGCTAGACTATATCGACGTAATCTTCGTGCGTATAAAAGTGTTGACCTTCATAATGTCCTAAACCTAATAGTGAACGAGATATTGTCCAAAGAAGAATGAAAATTGTTTCGATAACATCTCGTTAACTATTAGGTTTAGGACATGCGAAGGTCAACACTTTTATACTCGGAATTTGATACTCTATCGATCTACGGTATAAAATGTAGAACATTCTATTTAAAAAAATCAAGGTGACCTTGGGATGTCCTCCACCACTCCACCCAGAAGAAAACAATTAATACTACGTGATGTAGCCCGTCGTACCAAACAACTTTTGTAGCAACACTTTTTTTCGATATCGGCAACGTCTTCCGAGATATCTTGCTGGTTGTAAAAATATCATTTAAAAATAATCAATTTTGAATTTCCTTCTATAATTCTATTGATATCAATAATAATACGTCCCTAATGTTTTTACGAAATGAGTATTTAATTTTTATTACGGTGTAGAATTAATAAATCCTGCGCAAACATTACTACGGTATTAATTAGTTAAAATATTGTCGAATTTAGTGTTGCAACAACTGCTACCACGAATTAATTAATTTTACCCGTCTATTGTTTACACGATATGAAATTCTGTGCTTTTGTTCGGTGGAACAACTCGACGACAATATCCCTTTCACGTTTATCATATCGCCGCATATCATTGTCATTGAAACCATTAATCGGGATAGTATCTACGGGCGCGGCTTAACGATAATTTTAATAAATCGTATTTGTTCTAAAAAATTCGTGTCGAAATAAATACTTTCTACATGAAAAGCGACAATGTTTCTCACGCATACGGTTCGCAATCAGTACCGGGTATTATCCAATCAAATTTTATTTGAATAAGAATAACGAATGAATTTTTATTCATATCGATTATTTATTGTTTCACTTGTTTCGTTATTCGTTTGACGATCCTTTATTTGAAATTTATTTTTCACAATCGATATAAATATATGAAAACTTCAAAATGACCAATTATTTCGCTGTACAGCCCCGCTCAAAAGTATGTGGACAGTTTGTTACAAGTATACTTTATTGTAATACAGTAAAGTCGCGTTTACTTGTCCGACAGCTGTGTTCTGCACGGACAGTGATCACATACCGACATTATTTTTTTATGAGTGTGTCTACCGTGCCGAGAGTTTAAAAGAAAGCCGAACGTGGAGGAGGACAGCATTACAGTGGAGTGGGTAGGCAGTGGACAGAGATCGCGTACCCGATCGCGGACAGTAAACGCGACTTTACTGTACTATGCATTTCTACTATAATCAGTTATTCGTCGGTTACAAATAAATACTTATTTACTCGTGATAGCTTACCTAAAAATAAAATAACTTTTAAATAATAGACTTTAAGCCTTAAAATTAAGGTAGGTAGCAATTTCAAGAAAAAAAAAGTAAATATCGGAAGCGGGACTCGAACCTGCAACCTACCGATTACTACTAAAAACTCGAATGGATAAGATGGTCACAAATAAATACTTGTCAACTCATTATACCTTATCCAAAAATAAAATAACTTTTAAATAATAGACTTTAAGCCTTAAAATTAAGGTAGGTAGCAATTTCAAGAAAAAAAAAATAAATATCGGAAGCGGGACTCGAACCTGCAACCTACCGATTACTACTAAAAACTCGAATGGATAAGATGGTCACAAATAAATACTTGTCAACTCATTATACCTTATCCAAAAATAAAAATAACTTTAAAATAACACATTTTAAGCCTTAAAATTGAGGTAGGTATCAATTTGAAGAAAAAAAAATGTCGGAAGCGGGACTCGAACCAGCAACCTACCGATTACTAGTAAAAACTCGAGAATCGATAAGATTTTATTTAATTTCTTAAAGATCGTGGTCCTGGAAAGTTATTATAAAAAGAGTGAAAAATTATGTTCCTTTTAAAAACTTTATTTTCCCATTAAAATTACGGATCCTTTAGGAAATCGACTTGAGAAAATGATCTCGAGTAATAACTCACAGAAGTTCTAGGATCTACTTCCATAAGTTCGATCGTAATTCTGATGTTCTTCAATGGGAGGCCAAAATCGAGAAGTTCACGGAGGATTTAGTAGACTTTTATTATCATTTTTACACTTCCCAACATGACAGAAATATATAAAACTATAAGGGAGCATTAAACTCTGATCTCATAACAATAATTAACATTTCAAAGTTAGGTTAGGTGTTGAAAAAAGGTCCTAGAAAAAATAGTGACTGCATTGTTTATCACATATGTACAAAATTTCTCAAAAATATATTTAAATAAAATATGTTGGAAGTGCGTTATGAATTTTGTTGACAAGCAAAAAGATGGATTGTAATGAAGATAAAATAAAAATTCTACTACCAGGGATGTCTCTGGGAATGAGGACACGATTCAGCTGAAGTTTTAATTACTATGTATTGCTTTTCCCAGAGAATTTTTGTCACATTTGTTACAACTTTTCCAGTGGCGGACCGTATTCGGTGTTTGCACTGGGAAAATCATTTTTTCCCGTCCAAACGACCAGCACCAGCCGAAAAACTGAAATTCCCAAAATCCATCACGACCACCACTTCTATTCATTTTAACGGAATATTTTTTTATTCGGATATAATTTGATGAAGATATTTTTGGCGATGAGATCGCGATTTTTACAAAATATGCCCAGGAATTAATTTACTGCTATGTTTTCACGAACGTTAAAAAATGTTTTAATGAAATTTTTAAGAGATCCTGTTAAAAGTTTATGATTTTGGGTTGCGAAAAAATTTACTTAAATGCATATTGCACGTGAAATAAACTGGATTGCGCGTGCTGAAAATATTCGCAATTACAATCCTATTTTTATCGAAATAAATGTACGAAAAAATTTCATATTTTAACGGGGTACTATATATGTATTATATACAACAATTTTCCACGGTTCACTAAATAAAAAAATTTTCTCACGACTGTAACTATTTTTAATCTATTGCTAGAGAGTACTAATGACTGGAACGACCACCATTGCATTGCTATCTTTTTTACTACGTTTTTATTAGGTTGCTTTCTTGTCTGTCTGTCTGTTCGGTACAAATTTTCCAATTGATTCTAAACTAACTTCCCGATGTGCTAGAGACTTGAAATTTTAAACATAGCTCAGAACTGGATGACAATGCAATATTAAAAAACAAATTTAAAAAAAAAACCATGCGTTTAGGAGATATAAATTATTAATAAATTTAACCGTTACACCTCCCCGCGAGAAGATTTACCGTACTGAATAATTGCATTTTCAAGTTGCATTGTGGCGGCCCAAATAAGAACCAATCTTTAGTTTCTAATTTATCGATCGATATTCGGACCAGGGTCTCAACAGACCCACCATTCGGCGGAACAGGTTCGAATCGCGGCCCGCAGTAAATTTATTTTCGAACTTAACGAACTGCGCGCGGCAGAAATGAGCAATTTTGTTTGAAATTGCTGTACAATTGAAATAGAAAAATTGAAGTTGAAATGGAAAAATTGATGTTGAAATTAAAATTGAAGTTGAAATGGAAAAATTGAAGTTGAAATGGAAGAGTAGAAATTGAAGTTGAAAATGAAGTGGAAAAGTTGATATTGAAATTGAAGTTAAAATTGAAAAATTGACGTTGAAATTCGACTTCTTTGAGTGAATTTTAAAAAAGTTCTGCGATTTTTTAGAGTGTCCACTTAATGTTGTCCCCGGGGAGGTTCGTTTGAATTATTCGTAAACGGACACTATCTTTTTTACTATGTTTTTATTAGGTTGCTTTCTTGTCTGTCTCTCTGTTCGGTACAAATTTTCCAATTGATTCTAAACTAACTTCCCGATGAGCTAGAGGCTTGATATTTTAAACATAGCTCAGAACTGGATGACAATGCAATATTTAAAAAGATTTTTTTAAAAAAGCCGATGCGTTTAGGAGATATAAATTATTAATAAATTTAACCGTTACACCTCCCCGAATAATTGCATTTTCAAGTTGCAATGTGGCGGCCCAAATAAGAGCCAATCTTTAGTTTCTAATTTATCGATCGATATTCGGACCAGGGTCTCGACAGACCCACCATTCGGCGGAACAGCTTCGAATCGCGGCCCGCAGTAAATTTATTTTCGAACTTAACGAACTGCGCGCGGCAGAAATAAGCAATATTTCATTTTCCTCATCGTTCCCCATGTCCCTTGCATCATCGGCGCGGAAACAATTCCGGGATGCGAATATCGACGATTTTCCGTCGGTGTCGTTTGTATTACCTATCAAGGGAGAAGAAACGCAGTTTCACAGATCGATTAAATCCAATCGAATGCGCCCCGCTGCTGTTTCCAGGTGTGCAATTTAAAGCGCAGCCTGCATCTGCCCGGAAAACGCAACCGGCGAAACGGCGGCGTTATAACTTGTCAAAAAATGAATTCCGCCGTGTATCGACACATTTCCTCGGGAACCGATTATACGTCGAATTCGGTCGAATATCGGCGTTAGTCATCCTAGAGAACGCGAGAACGATTTCAACAGCTCGAGAATTTTCTCACTCCCGTTACTATTCCTCGATTTTCTGTTTCAGCGGGTCGACACTTTCCCCGCCCTTTGTCGCCCGGAAACTCAAAACAGCATGGCCTTCTTTTAGCTATACAGGGTGGCCCACTGAAGAAATTAAAGTTATATCATTGTTAATCTATTCAATATATTAAGGAAGACAGTCAATTTTTATCTCAGCCCAGTTTGCGAAAACGTGTTTCTTAAATTTTCAATATGTTAAACTATGTTAAAAAAAAACAAATTTAAAAAAGAAACTATGCGTTTGGGAGATATAAACTATTAAAAATTTAACCGTTACACCACCCCGCACACCGTGGAGTCTGAAAGAAATAAGTTGGAAAGTGGCGGTGTGCCCCACGCCAAAAAACCATGATCCGAAGGTCATACAAAAAAGTTTATCCAATAAAAAAGATGCCCCTACTTATTTTAAACTAAACAAAGGAGAAACCATCAAGATTCATCATTGGAGTCCTGAGATATTTAATTTTATGTAAACTCTTTTTCTCTCTCTCTCTCGCTCTCTGTTCTGAATAAATTCTAAAATATTCCTTTTTATTGAATACAATTCTTTGATATTAATGGATATTTATTGTTGGATTTACTGCACTGAAACAGTATAACTGTCTGCAGAAATTAGAATAATGGATATCAACGATATTTTGAGGTTATAAATTGAATGTATATTAAATAAAGGCGTTCGATCAACTTTTCCTTTCCACCAAATGATGATTCGAAAATAAAATAAAATTTTAATCCTTGTAGCAATTGCCAAAAGTTTTTACACTTCGTTGGATGGTTTTTTCTATTTTTCAATAACAACATACTCAAAGTTTAAGAACAAATTAAGTGCAGGTAAATCCGGGCATAGAAATAATAATTAAATAGAAATATGTACCTTCCGAAAACATTTATCAGGAATATTCAGTCACGAGTTCCAATTGTTGAACGTCCATTATATCAGAAACTACCAGATTGTCTAGCGAACAATAAATGTATTGTGACAACTGGAATCAATACGCTTGCGACTGCTGTTCGTTAAATAATACATCGGCGCCCGTTCGTTATAATTCGATGCAACTGTAACGCGACGAAAGCGCGCTTGGCTTAATTGAAAAATAATCCGGCACGAAAGTCTGAAATTATAATCCGACGCGTTTCCATTCACTGGGGGGGGGGGGGATGTTATCTGGCCAACCTCGGATGTTTTACACTGTCAATGGTTTCAATTAGCGATGTCGTTAAACAGAGGACGTAGATTTCCAACAACGAATAAAAATACCTGAGATACTCGTTTATAATCCGGACTGATACCGAGCGAAAATGAAAATTGATTTTTAACGTACGCTTCTCGCTCTTAATCGAATTGCACGAAGTACACGCATCCGGCCGATGTATCTGTTCTTTATAATCGAAAACTGTGATGGCCCACTTGCAGTTTCAATAGAAATTTTATTGCGTGCACCAGTGTAATGAATTTTATCGAATTCTGTGTGTCCGTAAAATCTAGAAAGCACCGTTCGTGGGTTAACACTGTGTATACATATAATATATGTTTGGTTTAAACACACTACAACAACTTCAATTTCAACGTAAATTTTTCAATTTCAACGTAAATTTTTCAGTTTCAACATCAATTTCAGAATTTCAACTTCAATTCCAACATCAATTTTTCCATTTCATCTTGAATTTTTCAATTTCAACTTCAGTTTCAACGTCACTTTTTCCATTTTAACCTCCAGTTTTCAATTTCAATGTCAATTTTTCAACTAAAACTTGAACTTTTCAATTTTAGCTTCAACTTCGACGTCAATTTTTCCATTTTAACCTTAATTTTTCCATTTCATCTTGAATTTTTCCATTTTAACCTCAATTTTTCCATTTCATCTTGAATTTTTCAATTTTAGCTTCAACTTCGACGTCAATTTTTCCATTTTAACCTCAATTTTTCAATTTCAAAGTCACTTTTTCCATTTTAACCTCAATTTTTCAATTTCAATGTCAATTTTTCAATTTTAGCTTCAACTTCGACGTCAATTTTTCCATTTTAACCTCAATTTTTCCATTTCATCTTGAATTTTTCCATTTTAACCTCAATTTTTCCATTTCATCTTGAATTTTTCAATTTCATCTTGAATTTTTCAATTTCAACTTCAATTTCAACGTCAATTTTTCCATTTTAAACATCTTTAAACATTCATAATGTATTAATATTGGGTATCACTGTATTCGGGAAAGTCCACAGAATGTTTCGCTGCAAAGAACAATCCAATAGATTTTATAATAACATCACAATATTTGTTTAAAGTTGTGAAATATGTTTTTTCTCAAAATCAAGTTCCTCAAAAACTGTGCGTATGGGAGCAAAAATTAAGGACAGATTCGTAATCATCGCAAAAAAACTCTACAAGAAGGATCCAACAATAATTAGGGAACATAAAAAAAGTTGAAATTTGTTGAACGGTGTTATTAATGGGAGTCACTGTACGTATTCGAGCGTTAAGAATCTCCTAAACAGTCCTCAAACATTTGAATAATATCCATTTGCTAGACCGAGAAACACAAAACACCGTTTCGCGCGACGTGGACATTTTAATCTTGCGGGGCAATGGCAACGGGAACAATAATTTAAGGATAAAACCAGTTGGGATAGCAACATTTCTTTAGCGGTAACCCCGTATTTCATGCAAGTGTTCCGCATAAGGGCACAGCTGAATAAACCCTCGAATCCAATGTGTTTCTTCCATTTTCAACCCCCTACCCGCGGCCCATGGACAGAATTTCACGCCCGACGGTTTCCGTGGCTTGTCCCTCTCCATGGAAACGCTGGAAGGATCCACTTGAAATAAGAGGTCAACCATGCTGGAAGACTGAAAAGCTCTGGGCCACTCGGAAAATACACTCGCGATAAACGCGCGCGCTGTCTCTGCGTATTTACATCTTTTCCAAACAGGTTCACGAGCAACGAGAAACGGAATTGTTTTTCTGTGCGTGTTCCAAACAAATGTTTGGACCTTGGTCCCCCGTAGCTCTTCGCAGCTACAATGAACTTGTTGGTACGCCGGGACTTGATTTCCTGAACGCTTGGTGTCCGAGCGTGTGCGAAATCTTCTGCAGGTTGCTCGCAAGAAATAATTCAATCGAGCTCTGTGGATAAAAAGCCTGGCTTAAAGCGCTTCTCTGCTCGTTTAATAAATTATGGCACGGACATTCTCCGAATCTATTGCAATTACGACAGAATCGTTCAGCTGGGAAAAGGCAGCTTTCTCTGCTGCAACGGTTCGCTGAGGTTCCGTTCGATTTTTATCTCATTATTTTCTATGGCTGCGATATGCGCGCGAGCATCTCCTTAGAACTTTTCTAATTAGAGAAATTGTAGAAAGCTGTAGCTACGTTTATTTCTACCTTTAATCGCATTTGTTTGCAACAAAACATTTGAGACATTCATTTAGGACTGCAACTTTTATGTTTTAGAGAATACATTCACAGTTTAGAAGTATAAAATATTACTTTACGGGGTTAAAACTGATGGGAAATGGAAAGGGGCTTATTCAAGAATGAAAAACCACAAAATAACATAAAATTTAATTTATTATAACAAAGAAACGAGGAGTTTATGCGCTGATTCCGAATCTTTTTGAGGAACTTGATTTTGAGAAAGAAACATATTTTACAACTTTAAACAAATATTGTGATGTTATTATAAAAGATATTGGATTGTTCTTCGCAGCAAAAGATTCTGTAGAATTTCCCGAATACAGTGATATTAATATTAATACAATATAAATGTGTAAACATGTTTGCACCAATTTTTGAGGATATTTTTGAATTTATCTCAAAAAATAAGGGTCCAGTGCAAAATCGAACTATACCACGCGATAGAGCAGACTTTTATCTTGAGAAACCACTCTTTAAAGTTTGCAATATCAACGTTTTTTCGAATCAAAAAGCAAAATATCTTTTGACGGGATGCGACGCGGCAAACGGCCGTATTAATGGCGGGCGAAACTGGCGGCAACTCGTGTCGGGCGAAGATATTTTGCGTTTTGAGTCGAAAAAACGTTGATATTGCAAACTTTAAAGAGTGGTTTCTCAAGATAAAAGTCTGCTCTATCGCGTGGTACAGTTACATTTTACGCCGGACCCTTATTTTTTAAGATAAACTGAAAAATATCCTCAACAATCGAGGCGAAAGTGGTGTCTCTCTGTCTTCAACGATTGTTTAAACATGTTTAAACATTCATAATGTATTAATATTGGATATCGCTGTATTCGGGAAAGTCTACAGGATCTTTTGCTGCAAAGAACAATCCAATATATTTTATAATAACATCGCAATATTTGTTTAAAGTTGAAAAATATCCTCAACAATCGAGGCAAAAGTGGTGTCTCTCCATCTTCAACGATTGTTTAAACATGTTTCAACATTCATATTATATTAATATTGGATATCACTGTATTCGGGAAAGTCTACAGAATCTTCTGTTGCAAAGAACAATCCAATATATCTTATAATAACATCACAATATTTGTTTAAAGTTGAAAAATATGTTTCTTTTTTCAAAATCAAGTTTCTCAAAACCATAAAATCTGTAATACTGTGGCGGATTCGGATCCTTGAAATGTCCCTATATACGTTCCTGGTACAATGGCCGTACGATACAATATATTTTTGTCCGAGGCAATAGCTTGTCCAATGGCTCCTCAAAATTCACGTGCATCAGCATCGAACGAAAATCGATGCACGATTTCACGAATGTGCATACGTTCCTACGTTGGATTCGGAAGTCTACAATTTCTACACAGTGCCCAATTACGTTTCGAGGCAACGAAAGCTTGCGAAATTCAGTAAAATAGAGAAGTAATTAAAGCTACATACAGAGCTTAACATTTTCCCTCTGAAAAATATGCTTCCGACTAATTTCTGTTTTCGCCATCTACTTTTCAAAACGGAAATTCCCGCGAAACTCCGAAAATCTACTAATGAGCAGAATTTATAGGTTGGAAATATACATATGTATTCAAGAAATTCTACAAGTTTAGTAAAATTGGAGCTGAGAGGCTTCACTTTTATATTTAAATTATTTATTGAGGCCATGGTTTAAATTTATTTAAGCTGCTTCACAAAACTGCATATTTATAGAAACCTCTATTCGTCATTAGACTTTTACTGTTTTTAAACATTTATTCCTATTATCAGTTATTGTCTCAAATGTTTTGTAATTTATATAAAAATATAATTATTTAATATAAAAATAACTAAATAAAGTAACGATTATTTTACATTACTGATGCAGCAATATTTAGTGCTGCCTCAGAGTCAGCATTCGAGTGTTAAGGGTTAAAGTAGTTTTAACTAATAATAAATCTAGATAAAATTGAATAAACTATACACTGCTACAAATCAAGAAGTATTCCTCTCCGGTTTCGCATATTCCAGGAGGTTTCGTATTTATCCCAAGGGGAAGGTAAGCACGAAAGAAAAATATACTGCGCTGTTTTCGAAACGAAGCTGAACAGAATCATTAATTTTCAAACGGTTGTTATAAAAAGCTGAAAGTGGTGGTGCTGCCGTATCGAATGTGCTTCGGAAAACCGTTCACGTACGTATAAGGATACATACGAAACCACAGGAATTTATTCTACGACCGAACAGGTCCTATACTGGCGATATAAAATGGTGGCTATTTCGAGAAGACCCCACCTTTATCCACTTTTTTTCTGGCGAGTGTAATCTTCGACCGCAAACCCATGAAACAGATTAAAGCTTTTTCATTTCGCCTTGCATTCGGTTAAATTATTCATTTCTATTGGCTACGTCGGAGCGCAATAGCCATGACAATTCGATCTATACGATTTATATAATAAAAGCTTAATATTAACTTTGTAATATTTCTGCGCATTATATCAGACGACAATTTTTGGGCACATTGGTGGCAGATTGGCAGCAGATTGATAGCAGATTGGCAGCAGAGTGATAGCAGATTGGTAGCAGATTGGCAGCAGATTGGTGGCAGATTGGCAGCAGATTGATAGCAGATTGGCAGCAGAGTGATAGCAGATTGGTAGCAGATTGGCAGCAGATTGGTGGCAGATTGGCAGCAGATTGATAGCAGATTGGCAGCAGATTGGTGGCAGATTGACAGCAGATTGATAGCAGATTGGCAGCAGATTGGTGGCCGATTGGCAGCAGATTGATAGCAGATTGGCAGCAGACTGCTATCAGATTGGTAGCAGATTGGCAGCAGATTACTATCAGATTGACAGCAGATTGGCAGCAGATTGTTAACAAACACGTAGCACGAATTGAACTCGGGGACCAACCAACACGCGTCTGGTTCGCGCTCTGATTGGTCTGGTTTCCCCAAAAATACGAAAGAGAATCCACACGATCTACAAAACGACGTGATACCCGTAAGTTTTCTGGAAATCGAAGCGGTCCACTCGAGTACATATCCCTCGCAAGTTCCGGCCATTGGGAGTTGGTGCATGGCTTTACCCTCTCCAGCAACTTGATGCTCGAGCTGTCGTCTACCACTCCTCGCTTATCGACTATACACCCCCCTTGACTCCATCACGATGCTTGCCGATCTGTCTCGCTGTCCACTAGACGGTGGCATATTTGTATATTCCGAGAACTTCAACGCTATAGCTGTCAGCCATAAAAATGAATGAAGCTCGACACTCACGCGAGGATCGATGCTGCCCCGGTATCGTTCCTCATTCTCCTTGAATAATTACGCTTTTTAAAACCGTACCACCACTGGCACCATATTTCAACGGAAGGTAAATTTATCCGGAAACCATTCCAGTCTACCCTTCTTGCTCTTAGGGTAGCTCTTATTTTCAACTTCTGAATTTTTCTTACGGCACCCCCCTCCCCCCTCTGGGTTGTTACAAACGATTAAAGAAATATCTGTGCAAAGTTTCAGTGTACACAGATAACGGGAAAACGTGCCCCAAATGAATTAAACATCGCGACTTTCGATGCTCATTTTTACTTAAATTAGTTATAACTCTCCAATTCAGAACGATCCGGAACCAATACTTTTTGGACTATGATCGTCAGATTGGTAGCAGATTGGTATCAGATTGGTAGCAGATTGCTATCAGATTGGTAGCAGATTCTTTTTGGACTATGATCGTAAACCTTTATCGAACGTAATGGTACAAGAAATAGTGCGGAATACAGCGGAATGGTTCACCAAAATTGTCAATAAACTTTGGAAATCGAAGAAAAACTTACAGAATGATTGGTAATTTGGATGATGAATATCTTCTAAACTAAACACCGCGTTGAAAAATATGTTAAACAAAACTTTTAGCTTTAGACCGGCTGCGTATTTTATGTTGCATTACTGTTTTTCGTAAAACAAACGGTTTTCGAGAAAATGGAGAAAAACGTCGGACCAAGATGCAACAATTTATTCTGTGGTTAGAAAATTGAAGTGTGCTTTCATTATTTGATTCTCAGCCGCGGTTCGAGTAAATTCCCCTCGTTCACCAGTCTGTTGATGAGAATTGAATATAACGAGACTTTATCGGAAGTAAAATGTCAAAACTATCCGGTCCGAGTGTTGTTACTCGACGGAAAACATTACACGGAGCTGCATTATTTGCAGCCGTCGGAGCAGCAAACCGATAAATCCCAATCCAATGAGAGTTCCGTCACTTCGTTACGTTTTTTCTCTGTGTGTGTGTGTTTTTAATGCTGGTTATAAAACGCGGCGGAAGCATTGTCCCGAGATTACCGGCGCGTAATTACGCGCGGCGCGCGATCGTACATCCGGAGACCTCATGACAGCGCTTTTTTGTCGCGGCGTGCGGCGCGCGCCAACATTTCAATCCTTTCTACCCTTCACCTCGAGTTTCAGCGGTGCTGTAACGCCTTTATGAGGCCATTTCTCAAATTTGCAATATCGCGCCGCTCGTTCTTCCGTCTCATTAACTCCACGCGCTCTTTGCAAGCAAGCCCGTCCACGGGAAGATCGACCGCGGGGGAAGATACGCGCAGCACCGGACCGGAACCAGGGTTGCCACCTCTCCGGTTTCTCGCCAGGAGACTCCGGGTCTCCAAACAAATCTCCGGGCTCTCCGCACAGTAGTCTTTTTCCATGATCTAGCCTAGCTGGACAAAATTCCAGTTTGATCTTTCAAAATAAACGAACAAAATGTGATTTGCAAACTCATTTTTCGGGACTGGGCTGCTGTTTACTTTACCAGACCCAAAATTTCTGCCTTTCTTCTATAAATTATGATGTATTTGGTATGTAATCCAGCAGATTTGTACCCGGGGCGGCTGCAGACGAAGTTTCGATCCTGTAGGATCAATGGTTCAGGAGTTATGGTTGCTTAAAGTTGAGAATTTTTCAGTGTTTTCGCGACAGCTTAGAAATTGCTCAACTTTAAACATTTATAACTCCTGAACCATTCATCCTACAGGATCGAAACTTCGATCTACAGGTTCTCCGGGTAAAAATCTACTGGAGTACATACTTTATAGGAGAAAGGCACAAATTTTGAGTCCGGCAAAGTAAAGTTTACCCCAGGACTCCTTCCCCCCTTGATTATAAATTTCGATGAAAGATATACATATTAAATATTTCCTAAAATCAATAAACCTCGACTACATCCGCTATTGTTTAAAAAGATTGACAGTATTATCGTTCGTGTTGTCTTATCATATTACCCAGAATTACTGTCGGAAAATAAGCAAAATTACGACGGTAATACGAACTGGAAACACGAGATAAATGCTCCAATAAACAGTTATATGTATTCGCTGTTCGAGAATTCACAGGCAGCCATAAAAATTGGAAGTACAAACAGAAATATACAATAAACAGCATAAGTAAATTGGGCGCTTGTTATCCGAAGCTCACTCAAGCATATCTCAGCGTTAATTTGAACAATTTCGTTCCACTGAAATTCAAGCATACCCTCGATTCGATTATCATAATTGAAACAACGTTTAACGATGCTAGCCGTCAATTCTTAATTGTAAACATTTTATAACTTCGTACTGTAACTGTAAGCGTTATTTATGTTATGTTATAGCAGATTGCTATCAGATTGGTAGCAGAATTGCTATCAGATTGGTAGCAGATTGCTATCAGATTGCTAGCAGAATTGCTATCAGATTGGTAGCAGCTTGGTAGCAGATTGCTATCAGATTGGTAGCAGATTGCTATCAGATTGGCAGCAGATTGGTAGCATATTGGCAGCAGATTGTTAACAAATACGTAGCACGAATTAAACTCGGGGACATCAATTCTTAATTGTAAACATTTAATAACTTCGTATTGTAATTGTAAGCGTTATTTATGTTCTGTTATAGCAGATTGCTATCAGATTGGTAGCAGATTGTTGTCAGATTGTTGTCAGATTGGTAGCAGATTGCTATCAGATTGGTAGCAGATTGGCAGCAGATTGGCAGCAGATTGTTAACAAATACGTAGCACGAATATTATTAAACTTATAATTATAATTAAACAGAGGTCGTCGAAGAAAACTCAGGATCTTTTCAACAATTACAATTTTCAATACAGTAAAATTATTCGTGTCGTCTAGGAAAAGAATCAAAGTTTCTGTAAGGAAATAGCATACTTGAATGACGAATTAACTCGTCAGCCCTAGTTAAAATGTTTAACAATTTCTTAGAATTAGCAAATTCGATGGCAATGGCGTCACAGCGGCGCGTTAGAGCCGCCACTGGGATGCTAAAGGTTGGAAAAGACGAAGATGCTGTTTAATTAATTCGAATGGCAGATCGATTAGACCGGGAGTAACAGGGAAATTTACTTTTCTCCGATGAGAACGAAATTACGATTCCGCGTAGACACAAATGGCAGCTAACAGTGGGGAAGGGGCGGCAGTACGCTCCACCGCAGCTTTGCCAGCGTTTCGCGAATGTGGGAGAGGCAGAGCAACGGACTCGGAAAGATCCCGGCGTCAGGCAGATGTTCCTTCAAGAGCACTTGTCTGGTCGGGTGAATTATCGACTTCGCTACTTCGACCCCGATCCATCGGATCGTCCTACATGCTCGGGAACCTTGGCTATTTCACGCGCCCCTTCTCCCTTTCATGCGGTCTACCAGCGATCCGTGCGGCAATCGAAAAATCTTTTGATATCGTTTCCGGAAAACCCTTTTCTTCGTTTGCACAGCGCTGAACTTCACCGATTAGAAGATATTCCAGCAAAGTGAGTTTAAAATTAACATTTTCTCAATTTCCTCGGCAACCGTTGGTTTTACGAGAAAAAGTAATATAACATAAAAGATGCGGAATGTAAAAATCTACAGGTTTTGTTCAACACGTTTTTCGATGCGATAAGTAGATTAGAAGATATTCCAGCAAAG
Organism: Lasioglossum baleicum; assembly: GCF_051020765.1. Lineage (NCBI taxonomy): Eukaryota > Metazoa > Arthropoda > Insecta > Hymenoptera > Halictidae > Lasioglossum > Lasioglossum baleicum. The sequence continues at coordinate 6,528,257 of NC_134945.1, forward strand.
TGAGTTCAAAATTAACATTTTCTCAATTTCCTCGACAACCGCTGGTTTTACGAGAAAAAGTAATATAACATAAAAGATGCGGAATGTAAAAATCTACAGGTTTTGTTGAGCACGTTTTTCGATGCGATAAGTAGTTTAGAAGATATTCCAGAAAAATAAGTTTAAAATTTCTTTGGTCCGTGTACTTGGTCCGTGCTTGTGGTATATTCTGGTACATTCTGATATATTCCGGTGTATTCTAGTATATTGTATATTATACACCAAAATGCACCATTTATACCGAGGGTCAATGATCTACCGAATTTGTTAACCATGTGGATGTCGATCGGAATAAATGTATATGTAATTTTCACACAGCAAATGTTCATCTAGCGACGGTACTCTTTGCTAACAGACGCTGATCTGCTTTCTTTTTCATGTTCCTCCTCCTTGGACACCCACGCGTTAATAATGGGCCGTTTCGTCAACTATACTCTGACGGTGGGGAACGAACGACGGTTACAACAACGATACCCTAACAATCCGCACGCTACCAACGGACACGCTGATTAACTCTGGTGACGGTGACCACGATAACGCGACGATGTGTCGCGGCAATGGCGACCACAACGCCTGGTACACCGTGGTGACGGTGACAACAATGACACGTTAATAAATCACGGTGATGGTAACCACGTCTGACATTCGAACAAAACCATGGTCAATGGCGACACCGCATTGATACACTAATATTTTGCTAAATGCCTTGGCTTCGTGCACGGCTTCTTCCTCGAACGTGAACTAATCATTCATTCAATGTTTCGCTATTATTTTCTATTCTATTCTATCCTAACCTAACCTGAACTAATCTAACCTAACCTAACACGTCAATGTTATTCCAACTTTGCCATTTTCTGTTGTTCCTCACATTTTTAACACTTTCTCTTCAATGTTTCGCTATTATTTTCTATTCTATTGCTATTATTATTGTATTCTATCCTAACCTATCCTAACCCTGCACGTCAATGTTGTTCCTCACATTCCCAACACTTTCAACTCTTCATATCCGATATTAAACTATTTCTTTCCGTGACAACTCGATCCCGAAAATCTCCTATCGTTCCTTCGAATTGTTTTGATATTTCCCCTGATTCCTCCACTCTGTCTATACACAAACCGCTCGCGAACAATCGGTTTTCACGCAACGACGACGCTCCCTCTATCCCCGGGTTTTTCAATTCGCAAAAATCTCTCGGCGTGCTCTCGCCTACCCAAACATTTCAATTCGCGAAAAAAAACCCTGATACCGGAACTGATCCGAAAAAAAACTGGAAACCGGTGCTGGTGGGCACGGGGTGAAAATTAATCGTGACCGGCTCGCGTGACAAACGATGCCGCGCTGGGATCCGATGCTCTTGCGGCGTGGAATTGCGGCGATTACCATCGTCGAACGGTTTCGTCGTATTCGTTCTTACTGTGGATTCCCGAATGCAATGCTGCAACGTCTGCGGTGTTCCGCGTGCAAACTCGCCATCCCGAATTCCGCAACCGGGTGGCCCCGATCGACATCGGCCCGGGCCCTCTCTCCCATCCGGTTCGGTCGGCTTGTATACCGCGTGTAAACGAAACGACACCGCTTTCGCGGACCGGGCGTCATCGATACGTCGCACCGATTGAGCCACTCGTTAATTACCCCGAATCCCTCGGAACTGATCACCGCTACGGCCCACGGATCGATCCACCGCGTGTACCGCGTACCTTGCTTCCTCCCTCGGACGAGAATGGACATTCCCACTTTTACCAACGTCTCTTTCAATCGTGCTTCCTTCCCGCCATTTTTATCCCACCGCCATTCTCGCGTTTGCTGGCATCGCAATCGTTGGATTGTGGTTTTTGGATCCACGAAATCGTTGGGCGTCGAAATCGCTCCTGAATCACTTGTTTATATTTTTGAGGACTATTTATTATGTCCTACTGGGGTTCACTTCACTCTATTCACGGATTCCTGGGTCCACCATCTTATTTTCCCACTGGCGGCCATTTCGAATCGTTCCTGATGCTCTTATTTATATTTTTGACGACCATTTACTATGTCCTACTGTCAAATCGTTCCTGAATCGCTGATTTATATTTTTGACGACCACTTATTATGTCCTACTGGGGTTCACTTCACTCTATTCACGGATTCTTGGGTCCACCATCTTATTTTCCCACTGGCGGCCATTTCAAAATCGTTGCTGACGCTCTTATTTATATTTTCGACTACCATTTATCATGTCCTACTGTCAAATCGTTCCTGAATCGCTGATTTATATTTTTGACAACCACTTATTATGTCCTACTGGGGTTCACTTCTCTCTATTCACGGATTCTTGGGTCCACCATCTTATTTTCCCACTGGCGGTCATTTCGAATCGTTCCTGACGCTCTTATTTATATTTTTGACTACCATTTACTATGTCCCACTCTTAAAAATGGCTCCTGAATCGCTGATTTACATTTTTTGGCGACCACTTATTATGTCCTACTGGGGTTCACTTCACTCTATTCACGGATTCTTGGGTCCACCATCTTATTTTCCCACTGGCGGTCATTTCGAATCGTTCGTGACGCTCTTATTTATATTTTTGACGACCATTTACTATGTCCCACTGTCAAATCGTTCCTGAATCGCTGATTTATATTTTTGGCGACCACTTATTATGTCCTACTGGGGTTCACTTCACTCTATTCACGGATTCTTGGGTCCACCATCCTATTTTCACACTGGCGGCCATTTCGAATCGTTCCTGACGCGCTTATTTATATTTTTGACGACCATTTACTATGTCCTACTGTCAAAAATCGTTCCTGAATCGCCGATTTATATTTTTGACGACCATTTACTATGTCCCACGGTCAAAAATCGCTCGTGAATCGTTGATTTACATTTTTGACGACCATTTATCACATATCCGTGGTCACTATTTGCCCACACCTCCGCCCCATTCCCTTTCCAATCGTTTTCTCTCCTGCATTTATTACATATTGAATATTGAAATTTGTCCTTTGTCGGCGTGTCCGAGCGAATTCCCGTCTGAATTTCACTGTGTTTGAATTCCGGCGTTGTTAATCGCTCGCGCACCACCACGATATCGGATTTTATGTTCCGCTCGGCACGGTATTGAAACGACAGCCTTGTTATCAGGCACTCTGAAGACCTACCAGCGAGCAGCCTGCGACGAGGAGTTGATGACGCTGAAATGTCCACCGGGCACGACCATCACCGTCGCTCTTGCTCAATATGGCCGGGCCGGCGCGAATGGCACCGGCAGGTGCAGCTCCTACGATCCGTCATCGCTCGCAGGGGACAAACTGAATCACACGTGCATCTGGCCACAATCGCTGCAGGTACGTATCAAGAAAACATGCGCCAACGTTAACATTGCCTAGTCGCGACGTCCGAGATTGACGCGCGAGCGAACCCGTCGTAGGAGTGTTTACAGTGGCGGGCAAAAATATTGGCGCAATGCCAGATTCCACAAACACTTGTAATTATTGAAATAATTGCTAGCATCGACTGATTTGGCATGTACAGGGTGTTTCTCCATCTCCAGCGTGATTCTCCATCTCCGAATCGGTGGAGATTTGTGAAAAAAAACTTGTCGCGACATTGACCTTGACCTTGAATTTCAAGGTCAAACTTTTTTTAATCATCGCGTCGTATAGTATTCATCAGGGGGGACAAAAGTCTGTAAGGAACCATGGGTCAAAAACAAACCGTTCGCTCGACGATGATATCTCCTCGTCACGTAGGTTCTCGTCGGCAGCCTCGCAGCATTGTGTTTCCGCACGTTCCCTTCAAATTCAGCAGCTACCGAAAACGTTCTTTTAGACCCTTGCCGAAGGTAAACAAAGCTCACGTCGGCAGTAACTTGAAAAGTGCCATCGTAAAGCATTGTACACACACGGCCGGTGCTGAACGAACAGAGCTACCAGTTGGAAGTTTCAGGCTTTGACGTTTCAGCGCGCGCCCCCGCCCCCTCGCGTCGAAAGTTTATCTGCCATCTTCTATTTATTGGGTTCTCGCGGAACCCTGATTTCTAATCCAGAAGAAAAGACGCCGTCGATTGCCTTAGCACCCCCCGAACCCCCTTCCCCTTCGCGCGATGGAAGTACCGAGCTGGAAGGAATCGTAAACCGGATCCACTCCGCTGGGTTAACCCTTGTACGGTTCAACCCTCGTAACCTCTGCTTAGGTTTGTAAGCTCTAGCAGTCGGAACGCCCCGCTCCCCCCCCCCGAAAAAGATTTCGAGCAAGACCCTTTCAGCGCCGGGATTTCGTATCGGGCTTTAGTGTCTCGTGTACGTTCTTGCAATCCGATGACGTACTCTCCCACTCATTCGCCCGCGTTCTGCTTTTATTTACCAATCCGACATCAACATTTACAATCGACTTCTTTTACGCTCCGACTGGAGACAGTGCTGTCGCTAGTTGCAGAGGCACTGGAAATCCTTGCTCTCGTGCAATTTCTATGATTATTTTCGAGCCTGACCGGACATATGCGATTGGGAGTATGTGACTGATCAGTAGACTGCTGAACACTTTACGGAAAATAAAAACTGATTGCGTTGATTGTGAGACACAGGAGTGTCGAATAAAAATACCATTCTATCTCTTAGTTATCTTATTACGGTGACACTAATATACTGGTGGCCTTAAATCTTTTTAATATCTCCACTGTGTTTTACATTATGCGTATACATTTCTGTCATAAATGCACAAAATCCGCAGTCTACTGATCAGTTGTGAGGTACTAATATGTGTCACACGCAGGGTTACCATATTCTAGTCTGGCGTTAACGCGAACGATGTCTACGAAACCTGGAGAACACACTTCGCGTTTCCGATTGTTACCCGAGCGAACGGCGAAATAAAAAGTGGAGTATAAATACTCGTGCAATGCTTGAAAGAGAACCGAAACGTTAAACTGGTTCACGGAGATCAAAACCGTGGATCTCGATGGCGTAAAACGAGTGTAGAGCGAGTGCACGGGGGAGGGAGGGATAAAGAGAGAGAAGCAGACGTAGAGAGAGAGAGAGAGCGAAAAAAAAGAAATATTTCTTCTGAAAGCACGGTTAGGCAAGATTCACGAGTCGGCTGGTAGCGAAATGACTGGAAGCGCGCGCGCGCGCGCGGTGAGCAACCGCGATTCTCGTTTTATTTCAACCGCGAAACGAAATGCGGAAAGAAAACCGGGTGGGTAAAGTCTCGAGAGCAATAAGCGCGCGCGAAACGTTGCTCTTTTTTCGGTCGGAATTCAGTGGCAATTGAGAGTCCCGTCTCGGCGAGACGAAAAACGCGCGGGGGTAGCTGAACGAGCGGAGCGAAGCCGAAAGGACGACGACGAGAGGCGATAGGGGATCGTTGCCATTTAAAAATCCACCTTCGAGAGATAATGGGAGCTGACCTGAAAACGACACTCCGGTGTTTCCTCGTGCGTGCGCGAGGCAAACTTGCTCGGCGCTCTGGCAACGCGGCTCGAAACCTCGTGTGCCACTGCCACCGGGAAATTCTGACTTTAATCCTTCCCACCCGACAGAGGCGCGCCGCGCAGTGGGCAATTTGAGCGCGGATATCTCGGAAACTATGCGAGCTAGCGAAAAACTGAATCTAATCAATCTTGTGGCTCGTTTTGTCAGCTTTAATTTTGTATAGAATGGTCTCATCGCTAGGACGCATAGTGTCCGAGATATCCGCGCTCAAAGTTCACTATTTTTGTTATTTGACTAGCTAACTCTTCAGCACAATTAGTGAACTTTGAGCGCGGATATCTCGGAAACTATGCGAGATAGCGAAAACCTGAATAGAGTCAATCTTACGGCACATTTTATCAGCTTTAATTTTGTATGGAATGGTTTTACCGCTAGGACGCATAGTTTCCGAGATATCCGCGCTCAAAGTTCACTATTTTTGTTATTTGACTAGAGCTAACTGTTCAGCACAATTAGTGAACTTTGAGCGTGGATATCTCGGAAACTATGCGAGATAGCGAAAAACTGAATCTAATCAATCTTGTGGCTCGTTTTGTCAGCTTTAATTTTGTATCGAATGGTTTTACCGCTAGGACGCATAGTTTCCGAGATATCCGAGATATCCTGATTGGACTAGATGCGCGGTGGTTTCTGTGCGTCGGTATTTGTGTCGCCGTGCTCAAAAGCTAATTTTTCCCTTGAAACCCTCACTCGCCGCGTCACGGTACGGTTCTCGTTGATCGTTCTGCGAAAAAAAAACGCGGAATCGAACGAATCCGCGCGTGATTGCGATAAATCGAAGTGATTCCCACGCGCAGCTGCGGCCTCCGTTGATTCTGATGCGATGATATCCTGTTTCCGGAACGATAGAGGCCCCGTATCGTTAACCAAGGAATTAATGGAGCAAGGGGTAAGCGTTCGGGCGTGTAAGGGGCGTGCGGATAGAGAAGAGGTCGAACGTACCTCGGGAACGTGTTCCTCGATGTGTACCGGAAATCGATTTCTCCCGCGGGAGATTTTCTCATTCGTACGTGAAATGCATGGAAAGAGGTCGACTTTCGTGCCGAGAAACTGAATAATTAAATGCGTGCGCCGCTCGAACAAATATTCGGCCGCGAGTTAGGGGTCGCTCGCTCCGGATACCGTTATCGGTAAATATGTTGTTTTCATACGTTGCAATCGTACCCGGGATTATATTCGCCTTCTCGTATATTACAGAACGGATCTGCTTCAAAGTGTTTCCCCCCTTCGTTTCGACATCAGTTCCTGTATGAAAGGCGGACGGTGCAAATTCATAACGGTGATTTACATTCTCGGTTAAATAAATCTTTATTTCCTGCATGAATTGTTCTCTGCTCAATAACCTCGTTAAGCTTCACCAACGGAAAACGACAAGTGTTTAACTTCCCTTTATGCAATTCAGTTAGGAACGAGGCCATGTTTATCGTCGTACCATGTTTTAATTACACTGTCCAACCTAGCCGATTAAGAAGGTCAAAACTGCCCTTAGAGGTTCTTCAATGGCTCTTGAACCATTCGAAAGCTGACCAATAAAAACCCATCTTAGTAAAATTTCAGCCCTCTAGCTTGCCTGTCAGGGTAGTTATGTGCGAAGGGTTAATTTAAATTATAATTACTGGACGAATTGGAGTTCTTAGTCCACAATATTCGATGATTAAGAAGTTAACGTTAATTCCATGTAATTATTATACATAATCATGCAATTACAAGACCACCGGCACGACATTAAAGTTTATCGAACTTCGTGTTTGTGGCCCACTGTGTGTACACAAGCAGGGGAAATTTGATCGAGCTAAACATATCGAATTGAACCTTATATAGAGGGTGCTCATTTGAAAACTTTCCAGCCGAATATTTCGAAAAGTATGAAAGATATTTAAAAAAATAATTTTTTGAGGCATAAGCGACTATAAATAATTTGAACTTCCATTTTTCAATTTCAACTCTTCGATTTCAACTTCAATTTCAACTCTTCGATTTCAACTTCAATTTTAACTCTTCAATTTTTCAAATTTCAATTTTAACTCTTCAATTTTTCAAATTTCAATTTCAACTTCAATTTTTCAATTTCAACTCTTCGATTTCAACTTCAATTTCTCAATTTCAATTTCAACTTCAATTTTAACTCTTCAATTTCAACTTCAATTTTTCAATTTCAACTTCAATTTGAACGTCACTTTTTCCATTTTAACCTCAATTTTTCAACTTCAACTTGAATATTTCAATTTTTTAATTTCAACTTCAATTTCAACTCTTCGATTTCAACTTCAATTTCTCAATTTCAATTTCAACTTCAATTTTAACTCTTCAATTTCAACTTCAATTTTAACCCTTCAATTTCAACTTTAATTTCAATTTTTCAATTTCAACTTCAATGTGTAAAATACGTGTCCAACTATTTTTCCCCCTCGAAATCCTTGTTTTTCACTTTGTTTAATATCTTTCATACTTTTCGATATACTCGACCGGGAAGTTTTCAAATGAACACCCTGTGTATTAAGTTAATGCTACAAAATATTTACTCGATATCATAATTTAATAGTGTAACTTTAGCTATAATGAATATTACATATTACTGCAATCCTCACGAAGTAAATGTTTGAATTACACAGTGTTAAATCGTAGTGAGGTAATTTATTAGCGAATTATAATTCGAAATGGTAAAAATATCCCTCTGTTCTCGCTTCGTTCCGCAATAAGTATTTCCCGGCCACGGGATATTTGTCGAGCGAAGGTCAGCGAAGTTTTCCATGAAAACAGGACTCGAGGAATTTGAGACAATATCTTCGAGAGCACGGCGAGTTTCAGCGACGAATAACTTTCCCAGTCCGAGAATATCGAGATTGCAAAAACCGGGACGGCAAACTTCCCCTCCTCTCCATCGGAGATCGGGCTTTTTCACGTAATCCGCGCCGAAAATGAAATTTTCTTAATTAAAACTTGAATAATCTCTGTTTGTCCTCGCACTCGTTCTCAAATGAACTCCTCCGTCGATACCGGACCTATTAAACTTTTCATCAAACCGGAACTCTCTACCACGACCAAAAAACCTCTGTTTAAAATGCACCCCTTTCATGCCAGAAAAGAATCGATATATATTTTCTACGGGGGGGGGGGGGAAGAAGCTTTCGCCCAACTCTACTCTTCAAATTTAATTTTTACCCTGTTTGAACAGTCACGTTATGAAACGCGTGCATAACGGAGGGATCTTTTTGTGAAAATTCTTTCCCCGGATAATGTGGCAACCGTACAATGGATAAATACAATAGATAAATGTTTCATATAGCAGAAATATCTACAGGCTAGGGCACTATAAACGGTTCACCCGAATAACTCGGTTGCTATTGGTGTTAGGAAAAAATGCATCAGACGGAAATTACTTGGTTTGATGGGGGCAATAATCTGATGTTAGCAGCGTTTTTGTAGGTGGACGCGTAAAGGACATATGAGGGTCAACTTCATTTTTTTTAAATGGAATGAGGCATTTTTTAATACGTCAATCGATGCAGCTGGACATTCGTTATAATAAAGTACTAACCTATGCATGTGGAAAAGTTAGTGGTTCAGGAGATATTTCAATTTAAATAACTCTAAAACTTCTAAATGTGTTTTAAAACTCTAAAAGTGTTTTAGAGTTATTAAAATTGAAATATCTCCTGAACCACACTAACTTTTCAACATGCATAGGTTAGTAGTTTTTTATAACGAATGTCCAGCTGCATCGATTGACGTATTAAAAAACACCTCATTCCATTTAAGAAAATTAAGTTGACCTTCATATGTCCTTTACGCGTCCACCTACAAAAAAGCTACTGACATCAGATTAATGTTCGCTCGATACCAAGCAATTTCCATCTGTTGCATTTTTTCCTAACACCAATAGCAGCCGAGTTATTCAGGTGACCTATTTACAGTAATACAGTGGAGTGGGAACGCGTAGTAGAGTGGGGAGCGCTGGCGCGCGGAGTGGGGATCGCTGAACGCGATCACGTACTACCGAGTGTCGCACGACGAGGTGTGACTGTTATGTAAAAGTTTTTTTTTGTCTCCTTGACGCACAGATTTTTGTTAAAATTTGTTTTTTAATATTGCATTGTAATCCAGTTCTGAGCTATGTTTAAAGTTTCAAGTCTCTAGCTCATCGGGAAGTGGTTTAAAATTCGATTACAAGATTTTACGCATAGAACAACAACAACAATTGGCTCTTCGTTGGACATGATCGTCAACAACATGCCAACCATAAACGCTACCGGGGCAGTGTTTATAAGAACGGTCTCATTTTATTGGTCAGGAGTGAACGGGTTAATACGGAACTAGCAGCGCACGGTAACCGGCATCGGCCATTTTTCATTCCATTTCCAAGCGTAGGAAAAAGTGTAGAAAAAAAGGAACGCGAGCCACAGTCAGGACCGTCGGAATCCCTTCTGACGTTTCATCCGCTCTATCCTCGCCTCGTTTGAGGTCGTTCCGTCGTCGCCGCGTCGTCACCGAGATTCGTTTACGAGTTTCTGGAGCCGTCGTTAATCCGACAGTTCGCGGAGATTTTCATAAAAAGGGCGGTGGTGGTGTCCAAGGGACGGCGAGGGGAGCCTCGAGTGCGCCGAGGGGTTGCTCACGCAAAATTAAGTGGCCACGTGAATAGAAACCGACCGGCAAAGATGAATCCCGACCTCGTTCCGCAGCCAGTCCCGTTTCCTTTTTTCCGTTCTTAATTGTAAACATTTAATAACTTCGTACTGTAATTGTAAGCGTTATTTATGTTTTGTTAGAGCAGATTGCTATCAGATTGGTAGCAGATTGCTATCAGATTGGTAGCAGATTGGTAGCAGATTGCTATCAGATTGGTAGCAGATTGATATCAGATTGGTAGCAGATAGCTAGCAGATTGGTAGCAGATTGGTAGCAGATTGCTATCAGATTGGTAGCAGATTCGTAGCAGATTGCTATCAGATTGGTAGCAGATTGCTATCAGATTGGTAGCAGATTGGTAGCACATTGGTAGCAGATTGCTATCAAATTGGCAGCAGATTGCTATCAGATTGGTAGCAGATTGCTATCAGATTGGTAGCAGATTGCTATCAGATTGGCAGCAGATTGGTATCAGATTGGCAGCTGATTGTTAACAAATACAATCGTATTTCGGGAAGCGGCCCTCGAATTAATTCACAGTGCTTAATGAGTTTATTTACATTCACTCGCTCCTAAAAAGCTGTAACTTGTGTGTTTAAGGGAAACAAAAATTTCTCGTTCTGTATACTTCATTTATGTTTACACCCAACGTTGTAATAAAAAAGAGTTCGACTTGCCTGGTTTCATATGGTGTAAGTGTCGAGGCATGGTTTTTCTTTGCGTCTCCTCGGTTGGACTGGTTGGAACAACCACGACGACGCGACTGCGTCGACAACGGGCCGAACCGTGTTGCCAGATTAATTTCGAGCGGACTTCAAAGCGTTTCTGAGACTGCATTGTGCATCCCCCGCCCACGTTCCTCCTCGTGTTCCCCATGCAACTCGACTCCCCTCCGCTTTTTACCTTTGTCTGCCGCCGTGCCTCTCCTCTCTCTATTCTGTTTCGCTGTCCGTTTTTTCCCTCGCCATTCGTTCGTTCGTTCGTTGGTATCGTCGAGTGACGCTGCTCCGCACGCCCGGCAAAAGCGAATTAACAGCGGCAAAAGGAAAAGCGCGCCTCGATGACGCGTCCGCTGATACCCTCTAATGGAGTTTTTCGTCTGCTAATGAACGGACTTTGAAAGTTGACGCGCGAAATTCAAGACGAGTCACGGCGCACACCTCTGACGAGCGAGCTCGCACCGCGCCGGATGGGTTTCCTCCTTGAAAGCTCGTTTTTGCGATTCTGTTTTGCGTCCGTGATCTTGTAGGGCAACGCATCCGCCACTCGTTCCGTCTTCCACTTCTGCGCTTGTTTCAGAACGCCACGCCGTCGACGAGAAGCTGAACCAGTTTCGAATCGAGCGAATGTTTAGCCGTTCATATGATTTTTGTTATTTTCTTATTAATGGGAATAACGGGCCTCGGGAAATTCAACGAGGACCAGCTTCATTTTACAGTAAAGTCGCGTTTACTGTCCGAGATCCGGTACGCGATCATTGTCCAGTGCCTACCCACTCCACTGTCATATTCTGTCCTTTCCTACGTTTCAATTTTAAATTTATATAAATTACAATAAACTAAATCTTATGTAAATCTCAATAAATTTTTTTAATTTAAAATTCTCCTCAATTTTAAATATATAAAAATTACTATATATTACTAGACTTACAGAATAAATAAAACGTAACAATTTTAAGGTTAGCTTAGTTCTTCGCGGAAAAAACGTCGATAAAATCGGTTTTTATTTTTTTTTAACAACGGCGCACCGAACCAAAAAATTTGAAAAAATTCATGAACAATACCTATAACAGTATATCGCTAATGTAAAAATATAAATGTTGTCGTTCTAGAACTTCCATGTGAAAACTGCATTTTTTCGATTTTTCGAGGTTTTTGATTTTTCGCAATCAGGATATTTTCACTTTAAAAATCTGAAACCAATTGCAAAGTGTGTATTTGGGTTCTTGACATGTGTCAGATTTTTCGCAGAATTTCTAAACGTCATTAACTAGGGAAAATAGGCCAAAAACTGATTTTTTCGATTTTACCCCATAACTACCCTCCCGATCGAGATACAGGGTTGAAATTTTGCACAGTATGTTTTTTTCTTGGTGTCATCGTCGATAAAATTCGTTTCAAGGACTGTTTTGACTATCTTATCCGGCTGTACTAATTTATATTTTAATTTGAATTGCCCCTTCAGTTCTAAACTTTATATAAATCGCAATAAATTTAATTTAAAATTCCCCTTCATTTTACATAAATTCAATGAAATTTACTAACTTATATTTTAATTTAAAATTGATTTTAATTGCTGAAACAGAAGCTTTTGAAATGTGATAATTGGACTGCGGATTTTATGCGTTTATGACAAAAATGAGATGTAATTTAAAGCAATGAGAGCTTTAGGAGAATTTAATAATCACGGGCATTGAAACATTGTCACTGTTACGCCGCATTATGGGCCAAACCGACGAAATCTGTGTCAAAATCAAAGAACTTTCGATGGAAATGAGATAGAGCGATGAAATTTTTTTCAAATGAAAGCTGAAACTTTGCAGAATATGGGATAATTATGGAGATTGTGGTACGAACGTTTTTTAACCTTGAAAGAATTCGTTAAACTTGCACAATTTCAAGAAAATTGTGGTTTTTCCAATACCACGCGCGGAAAAATTTTTTTTTTAACATGCGACGCATCATTTCCCGTAGATTTCTTCACGCTGATTTTAAGTAAACGTTCAAATACTTCATTATGATTATTTTTAATGTGTTTTATATATGAGAATACAATATTCCTTCCAACTAGTGGGTTACCAAATCATTTCAACGAAAAAATGATTTCATAAGTTGTGTTCACAAAAATCGATTTCTCGCGAAATCCTGAGGTTGTAGACAAATTTTCAAACCAGATTTGAAATCAGCGTGAAAAAATCTACGGGAAATGATGTGTCGCACGTTAAAAAAAAATTTTCCGTGCGTGGTATTGGAAAAACCGCAATTTTCTTGAAATTGTGCAAGTTTAACGAATTCTTTCAAGGTTAAAAAACGTTCGTACCACAATCTCCATAATTATCCCGTATTTTGCAAAGTTTCAGCTTTCATTTAAAAAAAATTTCATCGCTCTATCTCATCTCTATCGAAAGTTCTTTGATTTTTACACAGATTTCGTCGGTTTGGCCCATAGTGACGCCGTTTAGTTGACACTTGATGACAGTTGTTTATCGCGAGCGATTCCATGTTCGTCTAATGGGTTTCAAACGGGAAATTAATTCGTCCGATCGGATAGAATTAACTGAAGGAAATTACAATTATGCGCGCGAGTATCTCTCTGCGTTTCGCCGGTTTCAGTTAACCACCGAGTCATTTGTAACGCGCATCCGTATGTTGCGAGGTTCAAGTGATGTCCAATATGTTCACCGCGGAGCTCTGCAACACATGATTCCGAAAAGCAAATTAATCATCAAATTAATGGCTATCAGATTGTAACATATTGCCATTAATATCGATCAAATGTGCGCGCCTGACAATCGCGCGACTGTCAGCGATAATGTATTTGCGTTTGTCGATCATCCTGCGGAAAACGTACAATCATACAGATAGTAAATATGTATTTTGGCGTGGGTGCGCTGCACGACGTGTGAAATACTTCGCGAGAGAGCTATCTACGCCTTTGCAAACACAATTCCATTAAAAATGCAGGGACGTTCCAGATATTTCGAAAATTGTTGATATTTGCGATCAGAAATCCATTAAAAATGCAAGGACGTTCCTGATATTTCGAAAATTGTTGATATTTCACGAAAAGAAATACTTTTTTAGTCCAGTCAACGAATGCTCATAAGGAGGGTGTAGAGGGAAATGGAAGGAGCACAATTTTTAACTTTGGGACTTTGTTTGGACTAGTAAGGAGGTAAACATACTAAAAGTCACCTTTTTCGGTTTTCCGCTTATATCTCGGAAACTATGCGTCCTAGCAATAAGACCATTCCATACAAAATTAAAGCTGACAAATCGAGCCACTAGATTGATTCGATCCAGTTTTTCGCTATCTCGCATAGTTTCCGAGATATCCGCGCTCAAAGTTTACTAATTGTGCTGAACAGTTAGCTCTAGTCAAATAACAAAAATAGTGAACTTTGAGCGCGGATATCTCGGAAACTGTGCGAGATAGGGATGAGACCATTCCATACAAAATTAAAGCTGACAAAACGAGCTACAAGATTGATTCGATTCAGTTTTTCGCTATCTCGCATAGTTTCCGAGGTATCCGCGCTCAAAGTTCACTATTTTTATTATTTGACTAGCTGACTCAGAAATGCAGGAGAACGATGATTAAGAATTTTTCGGTTTCACGTTACAAATCTTATGTTGTCCCCTTAGATTAAGTACATATCGACCCTGACCATAAAGTGAGCGGGTCATCTGAATGACGCATCAGTACTCACTGTTGCAGACGGTGGTGGAGGTGTGCCAGAAGAAGAGGCAGTGCAAGTTCAACACCAGTCCAAAGACCTTTCAGGGAGACCCGTGTCCCGGCCTCCCAAAGTACATCGAGGTCGCTTACCAATGCCGTCCTTGTAAGTAATTGCACTTTTTCCTACTACTAATTATTATGGTAACTAGTAACTAGACTACTAACACAAGTAATCCCTTATTTTATTTGGGACTCTCTTTTAAAAATCCTTAAAAATATTTTAAGAATTATTTTAAGGATTATTTTAAGGAATATTTAAAATATATTGGTTTTGCAGTGCAAATTCACCCTTCTGCAAGTCAAATTCAACCTTGTGCAATTCAACCTTTTTGTAAATCAATTTTATATTTTTGTAAACCAACTTTACCTTTTCGTAAATCAATTTTACCTTTTCGTAAATCAATTTCACCCACCAAGAATATTGAAAATTAACTAGTTATTTATTTCGATTAAATTACATATTTATAAGACTCAATGCTCAATACGCTTCAATAAATAAATACATATGTACTTCCATTTTTAAAATTGATTAATCAGAAAATGGCTACAATGAATATACATCTACTTCTGATAAACGATCGCCAGATAAATAAGCACTTTTTTGTGTGCATCATCAATCGTGCATGTCCCCGTGATATTCTTTATGTCACTTTTCTTTCTACTATTACGAAGAGATTGAACTTTTAAGGTAACATTATTGTAACTGCCAATAGTAACGGCAAAACGTCGCAGTAAAAATGACCGCAGTGTCTTTTGAGTGTCCTCTGCGTCTGGATATAGCTGGAGGTCCTTTCTCGCAACGAAGTCCTCGTTTTTCCTCTCGTAGCACTTATCGATACCTTTTTGCGAGGTCGATGAACATTAGCCTAGTTCGAGGTCCCAGCGGAAACCACGTAGATATCGATGTTGTTTCGAGACGGTTCTTCGCTCGCGTTACAGTGAATAACGGAGAAACTTGAGATACTCTTGTGGACGCGTTTCTGTTGATGAGCATTATTTCGAGCAACCCTTATTTATTCACAAAATTCTCGCAATAATAGACAATATGATTTATTGATTATATGTAATATATATAATTTAATTATATAATAGCAGTAATACCGATACATTTGTTCGAACCAACGTTTGCTTCGAATCTGAATAAAAATGAACTAAAGGTAATTTGTAAAATGTGACATGTGCTGCATTGTCGTTCAGAATGTTTTTCATTATTTTTAAAAACATAATGTGGAGAAGAAGGGTTTACTTTCCATAACCAGTGACCATAAACAGTGTGATTTTTATATACCTACAATCTAGCAGCACCAACATTCGTATTATTTGTTCGAATTAGTGTTTTTTGCTTCAATTTCAAATTCAACTACAATTTTCCAATTTTAACTTCAATTTCGACGTTAATTTTTCCATTTCATCTTGAATTTTTTAGTTTCAACGTGAATTTCAACGTCAATTTTTCCATTTCATCTTGAATTTTTCAATTTCAACGTCAATTTTTCCATTTTAACCTCAATTTCTCAATTTCAATGTCAATTTTTCAAGTACAACTTGAATTTTTCAATTTTAACTTCAACTTCAACGTCAATTTTTCCATTTCATCTTGAATTTTTCTTTTTCAACGTCAATTTTTCCATTTTAACCTCAACTTTTCAATTTCAATGTCAATTTTTCAAGTACAACTTGAATTTTTCAATTTTAACTTCAACTTCAACGTCAATTTTTCCATTTCATCTTGAATTTTTCAATTTCAACGTCAATTTTTCCATTTTAACCTCAACTTTTCAATTTCAATGTCAATTTTTCAAGTACAACTTGAATTTTTCAATTTTAACTTGAACTTCGACATCAATTTTTCCATTTTATCTTGAATTTTTCAATTTCGACTGCAATTTCAACGTCAATTTTACCATTTTAACATCAATTTTTGCATTTTATCTTGAATTTTTCAATTTCGACTTCAATTTCGACGTCAATTTTATCATTTTAACCTCATTTTTTCAATTTCAATGTTAATTTTTCAATTTCAACTTCAATTGTTCAACTTCAACCTCAATTTTTCAATTTTAACTTTAATTTCGACGTCAATTTTTCCATTTCATCTTGAATTTTTTACTGTGAACTTCAATTTCAACGTCAGTTTTCCCATTTTATCTTGAATTTTTCAATTTCAACTTCAATTTTATCATTTTAACCTCAATTTTTCTATGTCAACTTCAATTGTTCAACTTTAACCTCAATTTAGTATAATAGTAGAACAGTGGTAATAATAATAGAACAGTAATACAATAATACTAGAGTAATATTAGAACAATACTAGAACTGATATTTAAAAAATTATTTGTAATCGAATTAATGGCTGCTCTTTACTTTACCGGGCTCAAAATTTGTGACTTTCTCCTACGAATTATGATATATTTGGTAAGAATGCCGTGTGAGAATAGGCGTCTACGTTCTAGTCTGACCACTCAGGTGTTCTTTGCGTCCCTCTAACCCCGTTCCCGTCCCGCTAGTTTACACTCCTTCACTGGACAGTAGTTTAATACTCGCGTGATCATGAAGAGAGACGCGGCAAACGATATAATGCCAGGGTCCAACTCACCGCGTAACACAGAAAATTGTCCGTTTATTGCACGGCTAGTAAAATATGTGTACGCGAACACCGTGCCGCCATACGGAGACTCGCGCTTACACAATACTGCTACGACAACCTGTTGCAGTAACAATCCTGAAGTAATTTTTGCTGGAGGCTCCAGTAATTCTTTTTCCGTTCCGCGTTTTATAGCGGAATAATAAACTTCTTTGCGCTATAATAAACTTCTTTCTCGTCAGTTCTACTTGCCCAAAAAGTTTCGTTGTTGGGGTCCATTCGCGAACGGCAAACTATCGCGTTTTATACAAACTAGGGTGTAACCAACCGAGCATTTAAAAAAAATTAAAAATTAAATTGAAAATTAAACATTTTGCAATTTTATGGATATGAAATTGGTATAATAGCTCATTATTAATATTGCTAGATTAGACACCGACATATTTCATAATTAGACCGCGGATCTTCATGCAAAATGAAAATGTACTAAGACGTTACGTTTAAATTGAAATATCTCCTGAACTACTATCTTTTCGACCTACATGGGTTAGTACATTTTTGTAGCGAATGTCCAGCTGAATCAATTGATCTATTTAAAAATACCTCATTCCATGTAAAAAAAATGAAGGTGACCTTCGTATCTGTAAGAAAAATTACATAAAAACAAAACATTTTAGCGTATCGTACGAGCCCCATTTTACCATTCAACTTTGTCCTTCGAACATTTGACGTATCTTTGAAAACAACGAAGATAATTTAATTTTCGAAGATCAAGGTCATTTCAAGGTCATGCTATAATACATATCTGAATGTATCTTTCTGCCAGTTACACGATGCAATTAAACAAAAACATATGTGGTTGTGTATCAAAAAACATGGATGACCTTGATAACTCCGAAAGAAATGACCTTCGGAGAAAAATATTCGTGCCAGATATTTGGTCCGTCGACACCATGCACGTTACGTGACGAATATCTTTTGCATCACCCTTTTGGGACCACCCTGTATAATACTTATAAATATGTGTATAGAACTTCTGAATTCGAGTTCAAAAATATATACGAGGCGGTACTAATATAAACGAAATGGTGTAATGAAAGTTTCATGCGTTCGCCATGTTGTATTATTTCCGGTGGGAGGAATGCTACTTTCCCGGGGTATTCGTTCTTCTTTTTCGCAAATCCGTTACGAGGTCCGTAAATGTGGAGGATATTAACTTCTCACGGGCAAAAACGGTGATATAGAAGTCGCCGAGTCTGCAAAAATTATTTTCATAGTGGCCGCCTCTATTTTCCCGTCGTACCGTACGATTATTTCGTCCTTTATTGCCGGTCGTAAAGGGCAACTCCTTTTCGTGATCAGCGGCGAAAAATGAACTCTCTCTTTCGAGAGAGCATGAGAATGTGGAAAGAAATCCAACCAACCAGCGTAAAAAGTAAAACTTCCTTACTGTTATTTACGTTATTTCCGCGGAGAAAAAATAACCACCAGATCCTTCTCGTGAATCTTCTCGCGTAGGTATTTCAGTCCCGACGAAATAGAAATTCGTTACCGAATTGTGTAGCAATTTTTTGAAATACAAGAATAAATTGACTGATATAAGTCGCCATTTTAAAAATTGAAATTGAATTGAAATTGTTCCCTTATCTTGGTTTATGTACAACGACTCCCGCTGATATTCTATCAATAATAATTTTAATAATTTTCAATTTTAATATATTAATTCGGGTAATCTTGACTTTACCGGACTCAAAATTAGTAGCTTTCTCCTACGAATTATGACGTGTTTGGTGTGTAATTCAGTAGATTTGTACCTGGCGAAGATGCAGATCGAAGTTTCGATCGTCTAGGGTCAATGGTTCAGGAGTTATGGTTGCTTAAAGTTGAGCATTTTACAGTGTTTTTGACAGGTAAGGGTGCCGCCATATTGGTTTGTAGTGACGGTGGCACGCCGCTGACTGAGTTGGTTAGGATTAGGTCGCGGGGGGTGGCAAGGTAAGCTGCTCGCAGTCGTCACAACAAACCAATATGGCGGCGCCCTTACCTGTCAAAAATACTGAAAAATGCTCAACTTTAAGCAACCATAACTTCTGAACCATTGATCCTACAGGATCGAAAATTCGATTCCTAGGCTCTCCTTGTTCAAATCTACTGGATTACATACCGAACACATCATAATTTGTAGAAGAAAGACACAAATTTTGAGTCCGGTAAAGCAAAGAGTAGGTAAATGAAAATAAACGAATTTTTTTTGTATTCTGAGTATTTGTTTTGAACAGTTTAGCGGTTAATGCGATATGTAAATCGCGTATAAAATGTTTTTATAATATAATATAAAATTATATTCTTTATAATTATATTATTTATAATATAAAAACATTTTTATAATATAAGAACATTTCCTCGCGCGTGTCTAGTAGATTGATATTTCGTCGCGCTAGCTGTGCTAAATGAATTAAATGATAAATATGCGGTCATTTGGCATGCTGATTTAAATCTTCGTAAGCGTAACATCGTTCGGATTAACATAAATTAACGCGGGTATGAATTAACGCGTTCGCGAACCGAACGGATTTCATTTGATTTGAATATCGACAACTACTTAATGGAAATGATAAACCCGCTACATGCTTGCACTGACCGAATGTCAATTTAACAATCACTAACTTATTCACGTTACGACTCGTGTTGATTGCACAATGAATATATTTTCTAGTCTGCACAATATTACTTACTACAGACCGTGTCCCATGTAGTAACGTAGCCACACAAATAGTAAATATCTGGAACAAAATTAGTTAGTTTTTAGTCAGCAGTTTCATACAAAATGAAATAAAAAACAAAGAAATTTGTTCATGAAAGATGAAGGTCACCTTCACTTTTTAAAATGGCACTACATATTTTTTAAGCACTACATAATATCATTGCTTGTGTTAAAACGGGTTCAATGGTACAATCAAAGTTTTTAGTCAGTTACAAAATGCAATAGAAAACGAAGATATTTGTTCATGGAAGATGAAGGTCACCTTCACTTTTTAAAATGGCACTACATATTTTTTAAGCACTACATAATATCATTGCTTGTATTAAAACGGGTTCAATGGTACAATCCAAGTTTTTAGTCAGCTACAAAATGCAATAGAAAACAAAGAAATTTGTTCATGAAAGATGAAGGTCACCTTCACTTTTTAAAATGGCACTACATATTTTTTAAGCACTACATAATATCATTGCTTGTGTTAAAACGGGTTCAATGGTACAATCAAAGTTTTTAGTCAGTTACAAAATGCAATAGAAAACCAAGAAATTTGTTTATGAAAGATGAAGGTCACCTTCACTTTTTAAAATGGCACTACATATTTTTTAAGCACTACATAATATCATTGCTTGTGTTAAAACGGGTTCAGTGGTACAATCAAAGTTTTTAGTCAGTTACAAAATGCAATAGAAAACAAAGAAATTTGGTCATGAAAGATGAAGGTCATCTTCACTTTTTAAAATGGCACTACATATTTTTTAAGCACTACATAATATCGTTGCTTGTGTTAAAACGGGTTCAATGGTACAATCAAAGTTTTTAGTCAGCTACAAAATGCAATAGGAAACCAAGAAATTTGGTCATGGAAGATGAAGGTCACCTTCACTTTTTAAAATGGCCCTACATATTTTTTAAGTAGTACATAATATCATTGCTTGTGTTAAAACGAGTTTCGCTAATTATTTAACGGCAAAATTGATTACCACAGAGCTTAAGACTCTATTTAACCTCACTTTATTTAAATTGACATTAAATTGAATTTATTTAAATATGTACAGCCTAATTGTTTATTACTGGTGTAGTCTTAACGGCAAAATTGATTACCACAGAGTACAGAGCTTGAGATACCATTTAACCTCACTTTGTTTAAATTGACATTAAATTGAATTTATTTAAATACGCGCAGTGTCTAATTGTTTATTACTGGTATAGTCTTAACGGCGAAACAATTGAGCCATTTCAAAGGGCATTCAATTGCGACACCTGCATTAATCAAACAGTGCTAAGGCTGTGCACTTGTGGATATTACATTGCCTGAGATATCAGATTGCGCTTCGCTATTAATTATGCCATAATAATGTTCGTAATGAATAGACTCCGGATGCTTGTGCAGGTCTCCATTTTCGTTGACCATCCTATAAGACGTATAATTAGTGAACGATTTACTTCGTTTCACTTGCTATTAATTCAACACGTAATTCACTGTTTCATCTTAATATTTCCATTCATTCTGACGCGATTCAAACAGCTCAGTTAAAATGTGTGCATTTCTCCTATAAATTATGATGAAGTGTATTTGGTATGTAATTCAATAGATTTGTACCCGAAGAACCAACGATCGAAGTTTCGATCCTGTAGGATCAATGGTTCAGGAGTTGTGGTTCTTTAAAGTTGAGCATTTTTCAGTGTTTTTGACAGGTAAAGGCGCCGCCATATTGGCTTGTTGTGACGGTCGCACGCCGCTTACTGATTGGTTAGAATAGGTCGAGATAGGGGGGCAAGATAACCGGCTCGAGATCGTCACTACAAACCAATATGGCGGTACCCTTACCTGTCAAAAACCCTGAAAAATGCTCAACTTTAAGCAACCATAACTCCTGAACCATTGATCCTACAGGATCGAAACTTGGATTTCTAGGTTCTCCTCGTACAAATCTACTGGATTACATACCGAAAACATCATCATTAATAGCAGATGGTCACAAATTTTGAGTCCGGTAAAGTGAAGGTAAAATAATTTTCAAACATAAGATGTGTAAAATAGTCCCGTGCATTTTCAGTGTTTTTAAACCATGACTCTTTAGAACGAACGCAAAAATGCTGGAAAGACATAAACGGCATCGGTGATTTTTTGAAAAAATTCATTTCGCGATCTCGAAACTGCAGACTAATGGAAAAATATGACGGACTAACTTTAATATTAAACTGGGTTCCTAAAAATAGGTAGAAAGTAGTTCTACAAAAAAATTCAGAGCAGGACTTCACCACACGTAGACAGAACACAGCGGAACGATATCCGATTAATGGCGTGCCTGGGCAGAGTGCGATTAAATCGATCGCGATCTTCCAGTGGAAGCTGGATTGCGCGCGGACCGGTGACACATACGAACGAAAATCCGTGTTGCGTGCGCTGTAAGCGTGTAAATTGCTTTCGCCGGATTAATGTCAGCGCACTCGACACCCTGAATCGCCGTTTAATTAAATAAACGACGCTGAACAGAAGTGTTTTCGGCCGCCTCTCGTGCCAGCTGGACGGCGAATGATTGTCATTAACTTTAATCATGCGACAATTAGGTTAATCATTAACCGCTCGCGAGAGAAAAAAGAGCTTGTGTGCACGGGACTAGAGGGGCAGTTTAATTGCGCGAGACCGTGCGCCATTGTGTTGACGTAACAAACAATTGCGAGAACCAGTAGAAAAATTGAAACGCGACTCGCGAATTCTGCGCGAAAAAGTCGACTGGGTGCTACTTAATTATTGTACGTACTACCTAATTTGGAAATAGAATCCACTACATGATATAAAAAATGCCCAGGTTGAACTTCACTTTCCGGGACCAAAAGTTTTCCACTTTTTTTTATACGGTCCTGTAGATTTTGAGGAGGGAATTCCAAAAATGCAAGTTTCACAGCGCGGAGTTTACTCGTTCAAAAGTTATACGCGTGTGAAGTTGAGCGATTTCAAGCAGTTCTGATAGGTAAGGGCGCCGCCATATTGGTTTTTACTGGACTAATCCACTAGGTGGCACCACAAGCACGTAGAACAGCTACTCTACGGCAATTCGAACGCCCGATGATAGCTACATTCAGAAAACTCGGAATCGATTAAGCTGGTCTAAAGCGCTCGAAATCGCTCAGCTTTAAACACGCATAACTTTTGAACCAGTGAATTCCTAACATTGAAACTTGGATTTTTGACATTTGCTCGTCAAAATCTACAAGATCGCGTAAGAAAAATTCGTAAATTTTTGGTCCCACAAAAAAAAGAATTGCTAAAACCTGATATACATTATGCATTCTTTAATATTTTTGTTCTTTAATATACCTGATATACTTGATACACAATCTGTGATCCTGGTATACGTAGAATTCATCTAATTTTATATTCTTTTAAATTAGTTGTACAGGGTGGTTCGAATAATAATAATAATGGGGAAAATCGAGGTGGTAATTTCTGGCGAACCACCCTGCACGGAGGGAAATGAGAAAAAGAATGCGATAACAGTTGTGGAGGTTTGTATAATTCCACAATTTTTTGTGTCGAGGTATTCGACACTTTAATTTCCGCGGACAAACGGACGAATTTTCACATTTTCATGTTACAAGTTCCGTTACGTAGTGAACTCTCTAATAACTTCGGTCTTTTCTCTGTTAAAAGCCAGTCCTTCCGCGTACAAAGTGTTCCATCTGTCCCTGCATAAAATTCTACTCCTGCCAGGATTAAAATTTTCGACAAAAGCCAAAGCACCTCAGATAGTGCACAATACTCGTGTATTCGCGATTAAAGCGGAGAGCAAACTCGGGGCGAAGCTTTGCGATTCGGGAGAAAAATATTTATACAGCAACTAGAACTTCGGGAAATGTTGAATAAAACCTCGGTTTACCGGCGAGTATGCTTTCTCAAATTTTAATGGAAAAACATGTTTGACAGTTCTCAGTGTTTACAGGGTACCTTCGAAATTGTTTGAATGTCTAAGCGAATATTTTTTGACGTGCAAGGTTTTTAATTTCTAAAAATCGATACTCTGGCATTTTTCGCATTTGAATATTTACAGCTCCGTACACGCGTGCGCATTGTTCCAGACCTTTTTCCAAATAGCCACGATTATTGTTCCGAAACAGAGCAGCAAGTTATACGGAAAGTTCATTAAAACCTTGAACACAGGGTCCAGTACAAAACACGTCGTTTCGCGTGGAAGATTGGAATGCCCTGGCAAAAATGGAACACGCCCACTTTTTTATCAACATTTTTCCACCCAATTCCTCTTCGTCGCAGAAATTACGGAGCTCTGTGCGTTTATGAGGTACGAAGATTAGAAAAAATTGGACATTACATGCAATAATACCTGTGTATCAGATATTATTACCTTTCTCCTATGAATTATGATGTGTTTGGTATGTAATCCAGTAGACTTGTACCCGGAAAATCTGCAGATCGAAGTTTTGAACCTCTAGGATCAATGGTTCAGGAGTTATGGTTGCTTAAAGTTGAGCATATTTCAGTGTTTTTGACAGGTAAGGGCGCCACCATATTGGTGCTGGCATGTAGCGGTTCTGCTCGGTAAGCGGGTCGCGATCGTCACTAGAAAACCAATATGACGGACCCTTACCTGTCAAAAACACTGAAAAATGCTCAACTTTGAGCAACCGTAACTCCTGAACCATTGATCCTACAGGATCGAAACTTCGATTCCTAGGTTCTCCTCGTTCAAATCTACTGGATCACATACCAAATGCATCATAATTCGTAGAAAAAAGGCACAAATTTTGAGTCCGGTAAAGTAAAGAGCAGCCGATATTTTATGCGGCGCTTTCGACTACTGTAAAAGTCCATCCATGTACTCTCCAGAAATGAGAAAGCAGAGATCTACTTTCTTAATGCAAAGAAAATGATGCTTGTGTCTCCCGGTTGGTTCAACAGTTTCTCAAACACCCTGTGCGCGGTCGTTGTTTTACGGGGGGGGGGGGATGGTTTTCTCGCGGGTCATTCTCTGCCGCAACCGCGCGTCTTTTCAACTTCGAACACGGTAGCCCTTTTTACGTGATACAAACCGCCCTCGCCGACGCGCCTCGTAAGTCACCAAGTGCACTTATACTCGAGACAAAGTGTTATGTCTTCCTTTATTGAGTTGCCGATTTACGGCAGCTTCTCGTTCACGGCATTTCGAAAGTTCTCGGACGGCCACGGCAACGCCCCAGAACGGTTTAAAGAAAAATTACCGGGGTCAAAACGACTTTCGTATTCCCTCGGAGAGACTGTTCGAAGGTATTGAGACGTTCAGGGGTCGAACACGCGCGGGACGACATCGCGACCAAGTTTGACAGACTCGTTAATTTCTGTTTACCAAGACGCCAAATTGCAATTGGAGCGGTTGAGCAAACAGAAATTACAGGAATTGATCGGATTCCGAAGGAAACTTCGTAATTACTAAGGAAATTTCAGACTCGATAAGATAATTTGATACCTCGTTTGCTTAATTAACCCCTTGCACGCGGAAATTATATATTTAATATTTATAATTGTAATGTGTAATAATAAAGACATATTTACTTCCTAAGAAAAGTCCATAGAAAAGTTCAAAAGAGAAGTTCATAGTAAAAGTTCATAATAAAAGTTCATAGGAGAGGTTTATTGTCAAACTTCATAAGGAAAAAGCTAATAATAAAGGTTCATAGTAAAAGCTCATAATAAAAGTTCATACGAGAAGTTTATTGTCAAACTTCATAAGGAAAGTCTATGGAAAAAGTTATAGAGAAGTTCATAGTAAAGGTTCTTAGTAAAAACTCATAATAAAGGTTCATAGTAAAAGCTCATAATAAAGGTTCATAACAAAAGTTCATAGAAAAGTTCGTAGGCAAACTTCATTAGAAAAGTCTATAGAAACGGTCATAGAGCAGTTCAGAAGAGAAGTTCATAGTAAAGGTTCTTAGTAAAAACTCATAATAAAGGTTCATAGTAAAAGCTCATAATAAAGTTTCATAACAAAAGTTCATAGAAAAGTTCATAGTCAAACTTCATTAGAAACGTCTGTAGAAAAGGTCATAGAGAAGTTCAGAAGAGAAGTTCATAGTAAAAGCTCATAAAAAAGGTTCATAGTAAAAGCTCATAATAAAGGTTCATAACAAAAGTTCATAGAAAACTTCATAGAAGAAGTTTATTGTCAAACTTCATAAGGGAAGTCTATAGAAATGGTCATAGAGAAGATCAGAAGGGACATTCATAGTAAAGGTTCATAGTAAAAGTTCATAGTAAAGGTTCATAATAAAGGTTCATAGTAAAGGTTCGTAGTAATAGTTCATAATAAAAGTTCATAGAAAAGATCACAGCAGAAGTTCATTGTCAAACTTCATGAGCAAAGTCCACAGAAAAGTTCATAGAAAAGATCGCAGTTCACAGTTCAAATTAAAATGCAAAGTGAATACCGTCCTAAAAAGAAGCTTCGTAACGTTCTACGATGGAGTATGCTATAGAAGAAGCGATTGCAGAAGGTCGATAGAAGGAATGTGATGGCAGGAAATGCACAGGGTGTCGGTGTAGGTGTTCACAATGCTAAAGCGAACGGTCGAGCATGTAGCAACGAGGCTGATCAAAGCCGGGAGAGTGTCAATGGCTCGTGAAATTCCGCAGGAAGGCGGAACTGCCATCGGGAAGTTCCTTATCGAGCAATGCTTCGAGCGAGACGTCCAGTCTGAAGCTTTAATTGGCAAGAAGATCTCGGAAAAAAAGGCGCAGTGGAACGGGTATAAGAGGTAATTCTCTCGACGCCCAAGCACGCTCGACCACTCGAAGCGACAATGGACCCGGGCTCGGAGCTTTTCCAGCAGACGGCTGCCTCTTCGATTGACCCACTTTCGATGGAATCTTCAGTTTTCGCGTACGTTCCGCCTGCGAACGTCTATAACTGGCATTCCCTTGTCGGCAACCGGCGGAACACGAACGAAACACAGAGGGAATGATGATGGAATACGTGCGTGTACCCCTTTTTAGTTGATACGATTCCACGGGACGCCTTTTATAAGCCAGATTGCTTGTTATGAACTACTGTTTCCGACGCGTTCCGCAAAATAGCACAGCATCGTCTCGATAACTAGAGTATATCCATACGCTTTTTGCAGTTTACCTGGCTGTCGCGTCTCTGTTACTATACTTGCGCAAACGGGGCGGGTCTCCTCCTCACCGTTGAAACTTTGCGTTACCGATTGCTCGCATTGTTCCCCAGAACTGCATAGAATACACTCCGGGAACAAAAGCTGTCCACACGACAACTAATTGCGTATTTCAACAGCTTTAATAATAGCAGATTCATAATTTTCGTTGTGCGACGTCTCCTTACCATATTATCTACCGGCCATTATTTCGCAATTTTTAAAAACCCATCGCTTTTTGATAGATCCCTTCACAGCAACTGCTATTTCAATCGCGACGCAACTTACCCTCAATTACGTAGTCTAATCATTTTACTTGGGATTATATTGTGGGAAAGATTTTTATATATTATTATGTACTTGGTATGTAATCCAGTAGATTTGTACCCGGAGAACCTGTGATCGAAGTTTCGATCCTGTAGGATCAATGGTTCAGAAGTTATGGTTGCTTAAACTTGAACAGTCTGCAGTGGTTTTGACAGGCAAGGGACATCGCTGAATTTTAAACGCTCATAACTTCTGAACAAGTTGATTCCTAAGGTTAAAACTTTATTTTTTTTTTAAATGAACGCGAAATCTTATATGTTACAGCGTTCTCTAAATGCCCTGACAAAAACGGTGAACATCGCTGAATTTTAAACGCTCATAACTTTTAAACAAGTTGATTCCTAAGACTAAAACTTTATTTTTAAGAAATGAACGCGAAATCTTATATGTTACAGCGTTCTCTAAATGCCCTGACAAAAACGGTGAACATCGCCGAATTTTAAACGCTCATAACTTTTAAACAAGTTGATTCCTAAGACTAAAACTTTATTTTTAAGAAATGAACGCGAAATCTTATATGCTACAGCGTTCTCTAAATGCCCTGACAAACACGGTGAACATCGCTGAATTTTAAACGCTCATAACTTTTAAACAAGTTGATTCCTAAGACTAAAACTTTATTTTTAAGAAATGAACGCGAAATCTTATATGTTACAGCGTTCTCTAAATGCCCTGGCAAAAACGGTGAACATCGCTGAATTTTAAACGCTCATAACTTTTAAACAAGTTGATTCCTAAGACTAAAACTTTATTTTTAAGAAATGAACGCGAAATCTTATGTGTTACAGCGCTCACCCTGGCAAAAACGGCGAACATCGCTGAATTTTAAACGCTCGTAACTTCTGAACAAGCTGATCCCTACTTGATTAAAACTTGGATTTCCCGGCGTTCTCTCGCCAAAATCAGGATTGCATAAAAAAAAGTTAAAAATTTCTGGTAAAACTTGCCACTTTATGGTGCACTAAAAATTACCACGTTTGATCGATTATAACTCGTAAACTAATTGACCAATTTCAAGGAAATTTTCGGAGCGTATATAATTTGTACAAGTGAATCTAATTCGTCTAGCCTGACAGAAAAATGAAAAAAGTTATTCTGATTTAAAGTGTGTGTGTGTGTGTGACCAGTTTTGCTCCTAGCTGTAAATAAAATTCTCAGTCTACGAAATTCTTTTCGAGGAACCTTCATTATTTCAAATTATACCTCGAGTCCCATGTTAATTACAAAAACAATTATATACTTTAATTAGATTACCTTCATTCGAAATTTGAAATGACCGAGTTGCTACGGTAAACAATAATTACACAAAATTCGGCGAACTACATATCGAGGATCGTCAAACCCAGGAATAATAAGGAAGACAAATGGCTTGTATAATCTGGAGAAATAGAGCCACCATTCGGTGCGGATTTTCGATAAAGTGTGTGTAATTGAATCATAAATAAGATGGCTATCTCGGCTGCTCGAAATGCAAAACGTTTTCCCGCGTGTAGTGTTTGTCAAAACTCTGCATTCTGCATACTGATCGTTAGTTACGTATTCTGGGCACATCTTCTACTAGCCACTGTATCGAGATTATGATAAGAGTCCATAAATTTTCAATACAGATTATGTAGAATCTACGTCCTTTAGTTATGGTGTCAGAAATCTGTCACAGAGACGACATTTTCGAATATGAGAAACAAGAGGGCGATCGCGGCCTAGATTGATTTTTTGGGTAAACTTTACCGGACTCAAAATTTGTGCCTTTCTCGAGTAAATGATTATGTATTTGGTATGTAATCCTGTAGATTTGTACCCGGAGAACCTAGGAATCGAAATTTCGATCCTGTAGGATCAATGGTTCAGGAGTTATGGTTGCTGAAAGTTGAGAATTTATCAGTGTTTTTGATAGGTAAGAGCGCCGCCATTTGGTTTGTAGTGGCCGCAGCAAGGGCACACAGTAATATCGCTAGCATAGAGAAAATATCTCAGATATGTCAAAAACACTGAAAAATGCTCAACTTTGATCAACCATAACTCCGGAACCATTGGTCCTACAGGATTGAAACTTCGATTCCTAGATTCTGCTCGTTCAAATCTACTGGATTACATACCAAATGCACAATAATTTATAGGAGAAACGCACAAATTTTGAGTCCGGTAAAGTAAAGAGCAGCCTTTTATCTAAATAAAAATATCGAATCAGAACCCACTTGGAAAAAGCCCACTTTATTCGAATCTTTTTATTTATGTGGCCTCATTGTGTTTGAAATTATGCAGAACAGAATGAAAATTAGTCTCGTTAAGTTTAATAATTTAGTTATTGTATTTGAATTGGAATGTTTTCTCGAAAAAAAAGTGAAGTAACATTTTTCTAAACATTGTCCAAATATTTTTACTCGCCTGACAGCAAGCCATTATTCTTTTCCAAAACGTGAACGAGATTTGGCCGGGTTCCTATGGAAACGATTTACGAAGAATACCGTTTTCGTAAAGGTTTCGCGGGCTATGTATACATTCACGTTTGTGCATTTCGTTTCCCGGAACACGAGACGACACGAAGCAGCCGAACATTTAAAGTGCCTCGTTTAAAAGAAAAATGAATCAGTCGGCATCGCGAAACATGTTTGGCTTATCGCATGACGGCGCAATAAGTGGCACGTGCGTTGTCGAATGAATTTGCGGCCGACACGTGAGGTGTCGGCTGGCTTTGACACAACGTGACACGTATAATATGTAATCGTCGCGTTGATGCATTGCGCTCTGGATTACTGTGGCACCCTGCTTCTCCTCCTCCTCCTCCTCCTTTATTCCTCCCTCGACTCTAATATCGTTCTGTGCACTGCAAAATTCTTCAAAAATACTTATCTCATCTAAAAGAATCCCCAAATTCCTGTGCCTCTTGTATCTTTACCAACGTCGACGTATTCAATCTTATCAAAAGGAGGAAAAACCGAAAAGACAGCAGAAAATCCCTGTCCCCTTTTCTTCGTTTGAAGTACGCCATATTCTATCCTGTCCCAATGAGATATCTTTGCGCGGCCGACCACTCGATGATGCGTCCGACTGGGTTTATGGAACCCCCAAACATCGCCGGAGAATACCATTTTACCATTTTCGATCGATTATAACTTGTGAACCAATTGGCCAATTTCAACGAAATTTTCGGAGCGTATATAATTTATACAAATATAACCAAACACATCTTTCAAATTTTCGTTATCGGCCCAACTAAAAAAATCGTAAACTAAAATAGTCGTAAAAATCAATTTTTCACAATTCCGACCAAACGCATTTTTTTTCAACATATTTTTTACACACCATTTACTAAACTAATTCGTCTAGCCTTGCAGAGAAATTGAAGTCGTTTGGTCCATTCATAAAAACGTTATTCTGATTTAGAGTGTGTGTGATCAGTTTTGCTCCAAACTGTATATTTTGATTGGTTTGTTTTGTCGCGGCTTTGTTGCCCGCAAAGAATGCGAGCGCGTGAAATCTGCAATCCAATGAACTCGCTGGTGTGGTAGGTATTCGAAGCTGCGCATTTACGAAACACAATGCACGATAAATTTAATCCGGAGGTAGAATGACGTCCTGGAAAGTCCCTGATACCGTTCGGAACCTGTATTTCGTGGCGGAATTTAGTTGAACGTGTAACTCGTGCGTCGACCTCGCGCAAGAACAGGTGAAAATTCGAGGAATGCCGCGGCCATCGCTGCGGCAAGAATCGCGATGCGAAGACACGACGTCCGCGATTGCAAAAACGTATTATCGGCATCTGGAAGGGACGCACGATTCAGTTAGGTTCGTTGAAACTCCTGGGCACCGTGAGCTGTAACGAGACCACGTAGGTTTTACTCCGAGGAAGACATTCGCGCGAATACGTGCTCGAGTTTGTTTTTGATTTCATGTACACCATGAAATCGTTGGCCAGAATCAACTCCATTTACTCCTTTTACTCAATTCCCTGTGTACATGCTTTTGTCGTATTTTGAAAATGTGCACGTACTACAAATGCATTTCAGAGAAAAAAGTTTCAAACAAAAAATGAAGCTCATGAAAAGCTCTACAAAGAAGCTTATATACATTTTTTACGTAAACCTATTATTTTGGCTGTTATGACCCAAAATAACTGGGCAGGGGTCAATTTATTTTTGAAATTTGTATAGTTGTTTTATTTACTTCCGTAAATAATGGGAATTTTGAAGAATACTTCAGATGAAAGTTGTAGACCTCATCAAAATACACATTTTATGTCGTATTGATTTTTGGCATAAAGACAATAGTTTTTGAGAAAAACGCTATTAAAGCCTCGTTTGCCCCCAGCCCCCTTCAAAGGTTTGACAGTTCTTACTAAATATTTTCGAAAATATTGTTTTTAGAGAAAAAAGTTTCAAACAAAAAACGAAGCTCATAAAAAGCTCTACAAAAAAGGTTATATACATTTCTTACGTAAACCTATTATTTTAGCTGTTATTACCAAACATAACTCAGCGGGGGTCTCTGTCATTTTTTAAAATGTATATAGTATTTTCCATTTAATTCCGTAAATAATAGGAATTTTGAAAAATACTTCGGATAAAAGTTGTAGAGCTCGTCAAAATACACATTTTATGTTGTATTAATTTTTGTCATAAAGATAATACTTTCTGAGAAAAAAAATGATAGGTAATTATTCACTTATACGGAGCCACCCTCGATTTAAATAATCGCATGATTTCTCACAAACCACTGGCTTTATGACAAAAATCAATACCACATGAAATGTGTATTTCGATGAGAGCTACAACTTTTGTTTGAAGTATTTTTCACAATTACCATTATTTACGGAAATAAATGGAAAAAACTATGATTTCTATGGTTTTTAATGGCTTCAGCCATTACATATAATTTGCGCTAATTTTCACTATCATGTTCGTAATCAGAATGTCAAAGTACGCAAGAGTCCAGGGTATAACAAAATCGGAGGGCTGTCGCTTTAGAAAAATATAATTGCATCAAATAAGAATAAAAAGAAGATAGAGACGGTGAATTTATGAAAAAATTCTTCTTGTTTCAGATGAGTTCAGGAGTAAGGTTGCATGCGAGGATGACGTGATCAATCTTCTCTGTTATCCGGGACAAAGGGTCGCCATTTTCAGCGCGTCATTCGGCAGAACGGAACACGAATCACTTCAGTGTCCACAGCCACGTGGTGTGAAGGAAGAAAGTAAGTAAATTTGAGTGGTTTATTTCCTGCGATATTATTCCCCTTATAACTTTCTGCTCTGTTAAAAACAGATGGCTCACGGTGTTCTTGTCCCCATAAAATCGATATTTTCTCAACACGTTGACCACTAAGTCGGTCATATACAGGGTGTCTCAAAATTCCTTCAACATCCGGAAGTGGGAGGTTCCTGAGATCATTCGAAGCAACATTTTCCTTTGCAAAAATTGCGTCCGCGGCTTTGTTAACGAGTCATTAACGAAAAATCAGAGCGCCACCTAGACGCGTGCCAATCTTTGTTAACATAACCATAAGTTGACTAAGATCTTGCATTCAAGAATACATATGTAGTCTTGTTTCTAAAACTTGGTGTTCCAATATAACTTTCTTACGGAACAATTTATTTCAAATAGTAACATTTTCAGAAACTTGAAAACTCGTTTAGATAGTCTGCTCAACACGGGTATCCTATATACAATTTTTGGGCACATTGGTAGCAGATTGGCAGCAGATTGATAGCAGATTGGTAGCAGATTGGCAGCAGATTGATAGCAGACTGGTAGCAGATTGGCAGCAGATTGGTAGCAGATTGGTAGCAGATTGGCAGCAGATTGGTAGCAGATTGGCAGCAGATTGATAGCAGATTGGCAGCAATTTTTTCAAAATTGTAATCAAATTATTGAGGTACAAAATTTGCTTTTTAGGGGTGCGAGTGGCAAGCAACCCTTTGAGCAACACCTACAAAAAAATTCAAGAACTATGTTCTGTTAGATTATAAATAAATGTCTGATACATTGTAAATGAAACAGTAGAAATTATTGTTACTAAACTACGCACTAAATATCGATTCTAAAAAAGAAACGACAAAATACAGTTTTCCTGATTGATGCGTGCGTGACCCATCGGTCAGAATTCGCTTGAAATATTGATGGATATGTGACCAATTATTAAAGCTGATGTTTCCATCACCTACTAAACAACTAGTGACAAGTCACTCGTTGAACCATCGTTGAACCTTCTGGTTTCGATTGGCTACCCTTTCACGCGACTTCCAGTTAATAGAAAAACCATTTTTGACACAGTGAATACATAGATCAATTATCTTTGTTCGCAGCATGCATAGCGCCACATGCAACGGAAACCGTGATGTCTTTGTGCCATGGAAAACGCCGTTGCTCGGTGGTAGCGAACAGTTCGACGTTCGGCGAACCTTGCACCCCTGATAGCAGAACTTACCTGAGGGTCGTCTACACTTGCGGTGAGTCTTGCTTCTTCTTATCTTCGATAATAATAGCATCTTTGGCTGAATCTCGCCTGAGGAAACCAGAAATTTTCAACATTCAATCCTATCAAAAGGGGGAATAAGAATAACAGGAAAATCTCTGTCCTTTTTTCTTCTTTCGAAGTATGTCATGTTTTATCCTGTCCCAACGGAAGATGTCTCTGCTGTAGTCCTGCAGATTTTGGCGAGAGAATGCCGAAAATCCAAGTTTCAATGTTAGGAATTCACTGGTTTAAAAGTTATAGCTGTGCAAATTTCAACCGTTTACAGGTTCTGTACTCCAAATTCGCCATTAAAATCGCTCAAGCTTAAACACTCATCACTTTTAAACTACTGAATTCGTCAGATTAAAATTTGGATTTTCAGCATTTTCTCGCCAGAATCTACAGAATTCCATAAATAAATTTTTACAAATTACATTTTTGTATTTTTTTGCAGATTACAAATTTTATACTTGATAAATTGAGAAGCTTTGTCGACTAAGCCTTCAGTGGTGCTACATGTACTCACGAGGGAACCCTGTCGAATGAATAATTCAATCAATTTAAAACTCTGACTGCGACTGAATTGTTTTGCGTTCTTAAATACATAATTCTTATTCGCCGACGAATTCTTATCCACCTAGCCAGATGTCTAGATGTTATATTTCATCTTCGCATTATTAAAATGTCCGCGATGATCTCGTCACAAAAATAATTTGCATAGGAAATCACTACAGACAATGTTTAATATTATAAATTACAAAGGCGTCAACAGCCATGAACAGCATTTTTGTTGGAAAGCATTTTTTCAAGCACTCGGCGTAGTTTTTTGTGCTCTTTTGAAGGACAATTATCGCGCCAGAAGAAACACGATTTTACAATTCGGTAAAACTTATTTTATATCGTATTTCATTTATCGATGAACAGTAACAGTACAAATGCATAAAAATCCGCAGCCTAGTGGTTCGAAATAATTCTGCCGGATAAAAAAAAAAGAGAATTGGGAATTCTGTGAATTTTTCCAACTGTTCTGCGAGCAAACCCTTTGTGCTCGAATCTTCAGCCACATAAAGTATAAATGTTACTATTGACTATTTCCATACATTCTACGGCATGGTTTTTTTCCGGGGGGGGGGTGGGATGAAATTGATATCATCCAACCAGAAGTGATAACGCACTCTGCTCGCAATCACCGGAAAAATCCAGGTCAAATTCATTGAACATTTTTTCTCGAGTGACCAATGGACCGGAACATTTGTTTTCGCCAAATGTTTGGTTTCCTCTGATCTCTTATGAAACCGTGCACTCGGAAAAATATTCGTCGCTGTATAACAAATCCCGTTGGTTTTATTGCGAAGACGAGCATAACTGCACAAAAGGATGCTTTCGATTTAATGCTGATTGCAACCGGACACGATCGCGCGACTATGAAAACTGATCTCTGCATATAAATACGCAGAATTTGATGAACACTATACCCACGGGGCGCTAAAAATGACTGTCGCCTCGTAAGAACGACAAGATTGAATATTTGACTTGCTGTTTACTTTACCGGACTCAAAATTTGTGCCTTTTTTCTACGAATTATGATGCATTTGGTATGTGATCCAGTAGATTTGAACGAGGAGAACCTAGGAATGGAAGTTTCGATCCTGTAGGATCAATGGTTCAGGAGTTATGGTCGCTTAAAGTTGAGCATTTTTCAGTGTTTTTGACAGGTAAGGGCGCCACCATATTGGTTTGTAGGGAAGTCCTCGAGCCGTACCTTGCCCCCGTCTCTCGACATAATCCTAACCACTCAGGTAAGCGGCATGCGACCGTAACTACAAACCAATATGGCGGCGCCCTTCCTGTCAAGAAACTGGAAATATGCTCAACTTTAAGCGACCATAACTCCTGAACCATTGATCCTAGAGGATCGAAACTTCGATCTACATAATTCGTAGGAGAAAGGCACAAATGTTGAGTACGATAAAGTAAAGAGCAGCCTTTTATTTAAATAAAAATTATCCATGTTATTGATATGAGTAGTGTTAAAATTAAAAATTAAAATTAAAATAAAACCAAAAGATTTGGTCGCGTCTGTCGTGTAGAAATTGTTGCGCCTATAGATTTTGTTCGATAATTAGCAAAATTGCTTCATAATTAGTAATGAACGATCGAACCGTTGCGCCGAAAGCATTCAACATTTATTAACATAAAACACGATCGCTGGAAGAAACATATTCGCGGAGGATTTACTGTAGTTCTAAAAGAAATTCGACGGGGCAAAGAGTTGAAGAAGACCGGGGTATAATTTCAGTGAACGAACACGAGCAGAAAGTGGGCAACAGTGCGAGTGGGGCCCGGCCGTTATTCGGTAACGTGGACGCGATAATTTAACGGCACTCGCGGCAGGGAACGATGGGGGGAGTGTCATTAAAAATATCCGCGGCTGAATCCGGATGAGTTCTCAACCCAGTTAGGAAAAGAAAGGCGATAGGGGGTGGTGGTGGATAGGGTTTACCCCGGAGTCTTCCGGGTTTTCCGGCGGACGAGGGGGTGCGGGCTCTCGCGAGAACACAATGAAATAACTTCGTGTTACAGGCAACGGACTCCGCTCGTTATGGCACATTGTGTGCCCGATGCCTGGGCGAATTCTTCGACGGAGAAACGTGGGCGGTTGTTAAAGGCCGAGCAGTATCATTATTCCGGAATTTTACGCGAAAATGCACCGGCGAGATGGCGGGCGATACACCGCTGGGGGAGTCGTTAGTGTGGCCCGTGGCTAGATACGGGGGATGTTTTTTGAAAATTTTACGCTACGCCAGACGGGGCTCAGATTACAAAATTGCCTCTCCACGTGGCTCCGACACCGCAGTTCTCTTTGTTATACTCTTGGTTCGTACCCTTTTTTCCGGTTGCTCCTCCGCGTTCTCCCGGGGACGATCGTCGCGTTTATGGAGGAGCAAGGCGATACTGTTTTCTTTCCGCGCGAGCTGTTCGCTCGTTTCGATGCTGTTTCTCCGGCTGCCCCGCGATTTCCATGCTCGTCCACGGCGGCTGTAGAGATGGATCCGGAATTTTCTCGGATAGTCTCATAAGTTAGATGTACAGTGAACTCCCAGTAATGTTCGGATTATGGAAAATCGATGGTACATGGCTAAATACTTTCTAATGTATCCTTCAATAGCAACAGCAATTTTCATTGCGAACCATCAAGTCATCCTCAATAACGTCATCCGTCAGCTTTTCAACTTCAATTTCTCAACATCAATTTCAATTTTTCAATTTCGATTTCAACGTCAATTTTTCAATTTCAACTTCAATTTTTCAACATCAATATCAACTTCAATTTCAACATCAATTTTTCCATTTCAACTTCAATTTCAATATCAACTCTTCAACTTCGTTTTCAATTTCAATTTTTCCATTTCAACTTTAATTTCAACTTCAATTTTAGCTCTCCTATTTCAACTTCAATTTCAACTTCAATTTCAACTCTTCCATTTCAACTTCAATTTCTACTCTTCCATTTCAACTTCAATTTTTCAATTTTAACCTCAATTTTTCGATTTTATCTTCAATTTAAAAACTTCATTTTCAACTTCAATTTTTCAGTTTCAACTTCAATTTTTCATTGTGAATATCAATTTTTCATTTTCAACTTAAAGTTTTCAATTTCCACTTCAATTTTTGAGTTTCAACATCAATTTCTCAATTTTAACATCAATTTTTCAATTTCATTGCGTTAATATCAACTTCAATTTCAATATCAGCCCTTCAACTTCAATTTCAATATCAGCCCTTCAACTTCAATTTCAATATCAGCCCTTCAACTTCAATTTCAATATCAACTCTTCAATTTCAATTTTTCGATTTTATCTTCAATTTAAAAACTTCATTTTCAACTTCAATTTTTCAATTTCAACTTCAATTTTTCATTGTGAATATCAATTTTTCATTTTCAACTTAAAGTTTTCAATATCCATTTCAATTTTTGAGTTTCAACATCAATTTCTCAATTTTAACATCAATTTTTCAATTTCATTTCGTTAATATCAACTTCAATTTCAATATCAGCCCTTCAACTTCAATTTCAATATCAACTCTTCAAATACATGACTAAACACATAGTGTAACCTTCAAATGTAACCTTCAATAGCAACAGCAATTTTCGTTGGGAACCATCAAGTCATCCTCAATAACATCATCTAATAGTTTCATTTAAAATTGCAATGTGAAAGAAAATTTCTGTGCTTTCTTTTGGCACATACAACACAATTATTGAAAATCCTATTAAAAGGGCTTCCGGTAGGTAAAGTGTTAATATTGAACCATAACGCGTTAAACTTTTTGTGAGATGCTAGAACAATTGGTACACAACGAGAACAAAATTTTTGGTAAACATTGCAAGCTGTGGGAATTTTTAGAGAAAATAATAAAAGTTGTATTTTGCAACAGACTGGAACACAATATTTTATTTTGTCTTTTCATATATTTCATACGTTGAAAATAATGTAATCGCATTTTTTAAAAATTCTTCTAATGCTGTTGCTGTTTTAGATTACATTTTCCCATTTTCGTCACAAATGCATAAAATCCGCTGGCCTAGATATCACACTACATTGCAGACATTATCGTTTAAACAATTTAGAAGTATTACTAAATTGGAGTAAATTCTAATAAAGAAATAGTACAAACGGACAATAACTCCATCTTGTCTCGCACCGCTTAGCCAAGTAATTAATAGTTTAGACTAGCCGTCAGAAACTTAGAAGTCAGATGAGGCATTTGAAAAGTTTGGTCAAGATGGACCAAGCCACCACCGTTCGATAGTTAGTCTAAAGTGTAGTTGAACGACGATGGTCCGACAGGATTCAACCTTCGAATGATTTATTCTCCAGTTTGCCCGAATTTGGGGAAGCCACAAAGACAGTGGCTACAAGCACTACTGCAACTTCGAACTTCTAATTTCCAAAAAATTGTGTAGAAAAGAAATGATAAGACAGTTAGTGAAGCTGAAATCTCCAATTAACGCGAAAATTCAGTGAAACAGATTGGACGCGAGCGTTGAACGAGCATTCGGCGACCGGTGGCACCGCGTTCGAAAGGGAATTGCGAGAACCATAGACGAACCCTTTCCATTTAGCATGGCCGAAAATCGGAGACACTAAGGTATTGAAGGTTACCATTGGGTACGGCGCACGGTGGCGGCGTTTCGGTGGCATACGACCGATAATTATTCACTTCCCACCGCTTCAAACAATGGCTATTAAGCCCCGGCGCTTTCGTTCGAACTGACTGGCCATTAAGTACAGAAACGAGCCATCCGGAGTGAAAAGCCATCAGCGGAACTTCCCGCGAGCCGGGGCTCGCGTCAATCGTCCCCGACGCTTTTTGGGTCAATCGACGGCATTAACGTGGGACCTTCGACCCGCCCGCGCGACCATTTTGTTGTTTGCTCATTAGGCCGTCCGCAAATTGAGATAGGCTCCGCGCATTTTTACCTCGACCAATTATCCCAGGTATCGTTGTTTCGTATTATGCTGCGAGGCGGGAACCCGCCATCGCAATTCCAATTATGCTCGGCGCCTGTGCACTCCATTATACGGGGTGTCTCGAAATTCCTTCAAAATCCGGCAATGGGAGGTTCCTGAGATCATTTGGAGCAACATTTTCCTTTGCAAAAATGGCGTGTTAACAATCTGCTGCCAATCTGCTATCAATCTGCTATCAATCTGCTGTCAATCTGCTGCCAATCTGCTGCCAATGTACTACCAATCTGCGATCAATCTGCTATCAATCTGCTGCCAATCTGCTATCAATCTGCTACCAATCTGCTGCCAATCTGCTATCAATCTGCTATCAATCTGCTATCAATCTGCTGCCAATAAGCTGCCAATCTGCTATCAATCTGCTACCAATCTGCTGCCAATCTGCTATCAATCTGCTATCAATCTGCTGCCAATCTGCTATCAATCTGCTACCAATCTGCTGCCAATCTGCTGCCAATCTGCTATCAATCTGCTATCAATCTGCCACCAATATGCCCAAAAATTGTATACAGGATACCTGTGCTGAACAGACTATCTAAACGAGTTGGGACAATAAATGTTATAACGTGTTTTTGGTGTGAAAATAGAGATATCGTTATCGTAGTTTATTCATTGATTATTCACGTTCCCTTGCACTCTTTTCTTGTCCCGTATAGACTGAGGATGTTTATGCAAATTTGGAGAAAGTGGAAACAAATAAAATTTGATTGTCAGTGGTAGTAGCCTTTCTATAGATCTGAAATAAATCAAATTCTATGGAATTTTATATCCTAACATTTCTTTTTAATTTTCAGAAGCCATAAAGATGAGGTTACATTTGTTTTCGACTTAATTATATTGTTGAGACTCTGTGATGGAGCATTGTAGTCTTCTTCTTCCATGAATGAAGCCATACAGATGAGGTTATATTTGTTTTCGAATTAATTATATTGTTGAAACTCTGTAATGGAGCATTGTAGTCTTCTTTTTCCCAGGAATATATTTATATACTATCATAATACCGCCCCATTGACTTTCAACGTGTACCACTCACCTCGCCCGAGACGAATGAAAATGACGATTGAATAAAAGGTGAAGAAATCAATTTACCTGTTAGAATTTCTCTCTCTCTCTCTTATTGTTTATGCATGCAGGATTACACCCCAGTCTGTTCTGAATTGCAAAGTGACTTGTCTATTTAATATTTCGCTGCGGGGGAATATGATCGTAAAGTCGCAATCAATTCTCAGGTTTTCCCGATGTAATGGATTGACGTATTTTCTTATTTTTTAAATTAAAATTGCTTCAAACTAAAGTTAATTAATATTAGTCAAATATCAGGTCGTTAAGTAACGAAACTTGACGAACGAAACGCAAATGTCAAACGCATTTGTCAAGTTTCATACTTAACGAGCTGAAATTCGTTAAAAGACAGTTTCTAGTTAATCATGTGATATTTGTTTTATGTAAATTGCAATGCAATCTGGAGTGAATAATCTATCTATGGTCGGAAGGAATGTTTAATTTTCGAGTTAAAACAGCTCCGAGTGTGAAAGGATTAAAATAAAGTCATGATCAGTTACCGAATGAAGTGAAATCATTGAAAAATGGAGATTTCACTTCTAGAATTGAATTCCGACGGCTCGATGGGAGGAAAGAAGCACGAAGAGAGTGCCTGCTAGGCGACTGGCGCGTATAGGGGAACGCAATTAATCACGGGGCTCGCGTGTCATGTGTCATTGCCCTATACCGACAGCAAGAAACCGGCAATCAGAGCTTAACGCGCTGATCTGGAAGTGATACGTCAGTTCGTAGCCGGTTTGGCGAAAAACGCGATTAATATTGCATCAGCTTAAGAGACGCGTTACGTCTTGATTTCTTCGGCCGTGAATCCGA
Source organism: Lasioglossum baleicum (assembly GCF_051020765.1). Classification (NCBI taxonomy): domain Eukaryota; kingdom Metazoa; phylum Arthropoda; class Insecta; order Hymenoptera; family Halictidae; genus Lasioglossum; species Lasioglossum baleicum. The sequence continues at coordinate 6,569,536 of NC_134945.1, forward strand.
GCCCCGTCGTTAGTATGCAATTAGACCGTCCCGGTGTGAATATTTGCATTCACGCATCTATCATCGGGCGTGCGCTCTCGTTCCGCGGGTTATTTGCACGTGTTACACGTCCGCGTCTGTCACGGATCCGCTGTTAATTTTCCTCCGCAAGTTCCTTGCGGCCCTCTCACGCTAATCGGTCCAAACGATTCGAATAAATTAACCGACCACCGGGAGTCGGTGAAATTTAACACCACACCGAAGAAGATTAATTAGATCGCTCGATGCGAAGATTAATGTCGAGCGTCGAGCAACACACGTTTGCCGACAGATTAGTCCAGTCGATGAATAATCATAAGGGGGTGTTAGAGGACAATGGAAGGAACACAATTATTAACTTTGGGACCTTGTTTGGACTAGTAACGAGGTAAACATACTAAAAGTCCCCTTTTTCGGTTTTCCTCTTATATCTCGGAAACTATGTGTCCTAGCGGTAAGACCATTCTATACAAAATTAAAGCTGACAAAACGTGCCACAAGATTGATTCTATTCAGTTTTTCGCTATCTCGCATAGTTTCCGAGATATCCGCGCTCAAAGTTCACTAATTGTGCTGAAGAGTTAGCTAGTCAAATAATAAAAATAGTGAACTTTGAACGCAGATATCTCGGAAACTATGCGTCCTAGCGGTAAGACCATTCTATACAAAATTAAAGCTGACAAAATGTGCCACAAGATTGATTCTATTCAGTTTTTCGCTATCTCGCATAGTTACCGAGATTTAACTTTGGTTCTTTGTTTGGACTAGTAACGAGGTAAACATACTAAAAGTCCCCTTTTTCGGTTTTCCTCTTATATCTCGGAAACTATGTGTCCTAGCGGTAAGACTATTCTATACGAAATTAAAGCTGACAAAATGTGCCACAAGATTGATTCTATTCGGTTTTTCGCTATCTCGCATAGTTTCCGAGATATCCGCACGAATTATTTTATTTTTATTAATTGTTTTATGCATAAACCATACACTATTGATCACGGACTTACTATTATCGCAGAAGACAAGAGAGATTACAGACGATAACATGAAAAACCGACGTAGAACAAGCAGCGTGGAAAAGAAAATGGCAGCGTAAGAATAAAAATGACGGAAACCTGTACAGAAGGCGAGAGAAAAGCTGTTTCCGGTCTTTCCGAATAAAAGACGAGAGCAAGTATCGCGGCTGGCCGTAATTCCTCCGTGTTTACTATCCGTGATAACGGAATAGGATGGCTGTCCGACGAAACACAGGATTCAGAAATCACGAAAGACATCCGCTGTTTCCGCCTGACGTTCGTTCCGCGCTATTTACAGTTCCGCCGCGCTCTTCTTCCCAAGAATTTTACTTCCGTCCCGCTGTTGCCGAGACAATTATTTGAGGACGTAATGGCCAATGAGGGCGTAGATTCTTTGTCAGTCACCTTCGCATTCTTTTTGTTCGACGTTTCGTTCAACGAAATCGAAAGATTTCATTCGAATCCGATTTATTTCTCGTTTGACCATATTTCCATTAGCGCAAACGTACCAGCGCAAATTATTCAATGATTAGTGGATTATCCCTTAATTGAATTTCCATTACCTGGCCGATGTACAAAGAGTCTACGTTACTCTCCTGTAATTGTGATTTTATGAAAAATACTTTCTGTGGAACTTCATATTTCATTTTAAGTATTAGGTAGAGGGTCCCTTTTTTCCGTTTTCCCCTTATATCTCGGAAATTATGCGTCCTAGCGATAAGATCATTCTATACAAAATTAAAGCTGACGAGATGTGCTACAAGATTGATTCTATTCAGTTTTTCGCTATCTCGCATAGTTACCGAGATTTAACTGTGGGTCTTTGTTTGGACTAGTAACGAGGTAAACATACTAAAAGTCCCCTTTTTCGGTTTTCCTCTTATATCTCGGAAACTATGCGTCCTAGCGGTAAGACCATTCTATACAAAATTAAAGCTGACAAAATGTGCCACAAGATTGATTTCATTCAGTTTTTCGCTATCTCGCATAGTTTCCGAGATATTCGCGCTCAAAGTTCACTAATTGTACTGAAGAGTTAGCTATACAGCTTTTTCACAATTCGTGAACTTTGAGCGCTGATATCTCGGAAACTATGCGAGATAGCGAAAAACTGGTACGAATCAATCTTGTGGCACATTTTGTCAGCTTTAATTTTGTATAGAATGGTCTTACCGCTAGGACACATAGTTTCCGAGATATAAGAGGAAAACCGAAAAAGGGGACTTTTAGTATGTTTACCTCGTTACTAGTCCAAACAAAGACCCAAAGTTAAATCTCGGTAACTATGCGAGATAGCGAAATACTAGTCCGAATCAATCTTGTTATTTATAACAACATTTATATTATATAACATTTATAACCACGAGGATTTTTAATGCAATTACAGATTAAATGTTTGATCGTAGAAAAGAACGTGCAAAATCAATTTTGAATGATCACAGATTTTACAAGGAGCTATCCACTTGGCAATAGAATAATCGTGGTGATCCAATAATCCGTGAGAAACTGAAGACAGCCTCTTGACAGGCCTCGGTACTCCACCATTTTTCTTCATTCTGTCACTCCGGCTGCTTTTGTTCTCCCCTTTTCCCCGTTTATTTTCTTATTTTTGCCAGCGCTTCGTTTTCCGGTACGTCATCGAGAAAATTTAACGAGGACAAATGAAGTGGAAAGGATACGAGCTGCTCCTGATTCCAGGAAGAGCAAACTTTCGTTCATACTTCGTCCGCTATGTCTCATAAATTTTCTATTAGTTACCGTACTATTCTTCGAAGTTACGTGACTCGAGATACTTCGATCGATTCAATTATCCCCTCTAATTACATATTTCAAAAATCGTTGTTTATATTAATGTTCCATCAAGTATTCATGTTTTAATATTTTATGCTTCTACAGGGTGTCCCAGCTAACTTGACCACCTCGAATATCTGGTCTGGATTACAATGCAATATTTAAAAAAAATTTTTTTTTAAAAAGCCTATGCGTTTAGGAAATATAAATTATTTAATTATTTATTATTTAAATTGAAATATCTCTCGAACTACCAACTTTTCGACATACATGGTTCAGTACTTTTTTATAACGAATGTCCAGCTGCATCGATTGATGTATTAAAGAGTACCTCATTCCATGAAAAAAATGAAGTTGACCTTGGAATGACCTTGAAAACATGATGAAAATTGAAAATGGATATGACTGCTGCATCAGCACTTCCTTGGCTTAAACTTTTTATTTGAAGTATTTTTTTCTCTGGAATTTAGTTTTCGAGATATTCCAGGTGGTCAGGATGAACGCCCCACCCTGTATATTTTCTGAATAAATGGACATGCTGCGGTCAATTGTTTATTTGTAAGGGCAAGAAGACTCGCCACGTATCTAATAAGGCTGTTCACGGTGTCACACCATCGCGCACTACATCGGAAAGTACTTTGATGTACGCGGATAATTCATGCGGATCCAATTAGACTTTGAGATCGGCTCGTAATTATTCCGGGTCAATGGTCTAACGCTGGGACGAACTCGAAGAAGGGCGACCACCGCAGCCACGCTCTCCAATGGGCATCATATTTAGAATGGGAATTACGTTTGATTTCGTCCATCTGCAACACCAACAGTTGCCCGGGCGCAACAATAGCACGGCTTTTCAGTCTGTGTCCAACTTGTGCTCCATCATTTTTGACAAGCTTCTCTCGGGAGCCAAGTGGAAATTTTAAAATCTGCGAAGCTACGGAGCTAATTTACTGGCAAGAGATGAAGAATTGATACCATATTTTTTTTTAAAATTTGAACTGAAAATGAAAACGAAAAAACTCAAAATAAAAATTTGGACAACTTTCTGAAATTTGAAATGTGTATTAATTGAATTATTTCGAAAAAAGAATTAACGATATGTTGTTTGTACAATTTTATAATTCGTTATACAGTGTTCCCGCGATTGATGTGACTTTCGGGTATGCGGATGATGTGACTTTTTTATCCCCACTAAAAATAAAAATTGTATCCGTGTCCAACTTGTGCTCCATCATTTTTGACAAGCTTCTCTCTGAAGTCAAGTGGAAATTTTAAAATCTGCGAAGCTACGGAGCTAATTTACTGGCAAGAGATGAAGAATTGATACCATATTTTTTTTTTAAATTTGAACTGGAAATGAAAACGAAAAAACTCAAAATAAAAATTTGGACAACTTTCTGAAATTTGAAATGTGTATTAATTGAATTATTTCGAAAAAAGAATTAACGATATGTTGTTTCTATAATTTTATAATTCGTTGTACAGTGTTCCCGCGATTGATGTGACTTTCGGGTATGCGGATGATGTGACTTTCTTATCCCCACTAAAAATAAAAATTGTGCAGAGTTTTCCATGAAACAAACATGGCAAAATTTTGTCAAAATAACAAGTTCTATTTATTTATCTTAGAAGAATTATATGGTTTCTATCTTAAATTGCCATGTAGCTATTTTAATAAAGCTGCTGGGTAAGCTTCACTTTACCGGACTCAAAATTTGTGCATTTCTCCTATAAATTATGATGCATTTGGTATGTAATCCAGTAGATTTTTAGCCGGGGAACCTGCTGATCGAAGTTTCGATCCTGTAGGATCAATGGTTCAGGAGTTACGGTTGTTTAAAGTTGAGCACTTTTCAGTGTTTACCTGTCAAAAACACTGAAAATGGCTCAACTTTAAACAACCATAACTCCTGAACCATTGATCCTAGAGGATCGAAACTTTGACCTGCAGCAATTCTACTGTATTGCTAGCTAGGAAGCTAGGAAACTAGGAAGAAATGTTTAATTTTCCAATTAAATTTCAAGTTTGAGTGCAAAGAGTAACGGAACGAAATCTACCAGTATGCAAAGTTTGGACAAAATTTGAGTCCGGAAGCCTTCTTCTTGTCAGAGACATTCGAGTCGTTCCGTCGAATGTTTAAAAAATGATTCCCTTCGCAAGAGTGTCCGCATGTTAATACGAGTCGCCATACCCTACACAGGTCGGGAGTAGCTGAAGCGATAAAAACCGCCGTGCGACGACGCGACGGGGAAATTCGATCTCGAGTTGAAGAATATTCGTCCCGTGGCGTGTACGCTTGTTATTCCCAAGGCTTTTTCGTTGTCGGATGTATGCGCATATTTTGCTCGCCACTAGGAAAAGCTGCGTACCTTATGGAGGCCATGGCTGACTCACTGTTAAATTAGAATACCAACCCGGCATACTTCGTCCTTTTTTCGTCCCTCCAGAGAACCGCGTGCAACAGCGGCAAGAACAGCATTGACTAACGAGTTCTGTTTCCCAGTCAGAAGTTCGACGTTGAATAGGAACAGGTCGATATAGACGAGCATAACTCCTAGTTTCACCATACCACCGACATTCTTACCATTTTCCATCGCTCCATAACTGTCGATCACTCCATATCTCGCTTAGTTTTAGTAATAGAGAAAAAAAACGTTATAGGACAATATTAACCTAACTAAAACTTTCTTCAAGGTCACTTTTCTCTAGATATCAAGGTCATCAATCTTTTTTTTTAATGGAACTACTATATTTTTTTTATTGTGATGTAGTAGAAGGGGTGAAGTCCTCTTCAATGACATATTATACAATGACCTTCGTGTGACCTTGGAAAAATCCAAAACGCAATTAAAGTATGTAATGTATGTATGTAATACAGGTTTGTAATACACTGGTAGGGGTGAATAGTAAGGGTGAAGTCCTCTTCAGTGACATATTATACAATGACCTTCGTGTGACCTTGGGTATGAAAAATCCAAAAAGCATTTCAGGTATGTAATGTATGTATGTAATGCACTGGTAGGGGTGAATAGTAGTGAATAGTAGGGGGTGAAGTCCTCTTCAATGACATATTATACAATGACCTTCGTGTGACCTTGGAAAAATCCAAAACGCAATTAAAGTATGTAATGTATGTATGTAATACAGGTTTGTAATACACTGGTAGGGGTGAATAGTAAGGGTGAAGTCCTCTTCAGTGACATATTATACAATGACCTTCGTGTGACCTTGGGTATGAAAAATCCAAAAAGCATTTCAGGTATGTAATGTATGTATGTAATGCACTGGTAGGGGTGAATAGTAGTGAATAGTAGGGGGTGAAGTCCTCTTCAATGACATATTATACAATGACCTTCGTGTGACCTTGGAAAAATCCAAAACGCATTTAAAGTATGTAATGTACGTATGTAATACAGGTTTGTAATACACTGGTAGGGGTGAATAGTAAGGGTGAAGTCCTCTTCAATGACATATTGTACAATGACCTTCGTTTGACCTTGGGTATGAAAAATCCAAAAAGCATTTCAGATATGCACTATATGTATGTAATACACTGGTAGGGGTGAATAGTATTGAATAGCAGGGATGAAGTCCTCTTCAATGACATATTATACAATGACCTTCGTGTGACCTTGGGTACGAAAAATCCAAAAAGCATTTCAGGTATGTAATGTATGTATGTAATGCACTGGTAGGGGTGAATAGTAGTGAATAGTAGGGGGTGAAGTCCTCTTCAATGACATATTATACAATGACCTTCGTGTGACCTTGGGTATGAAAAATCCAAAAAGCATTTCATGTATGTAATGTATGTATGTAACACAGCTATATAATACACTGTAATGCTTTTTGGATTTTTCATGCCCAAGGTCACATGAAGGTCATTGCATAATATGTCATTGAAGAGGACTTCACCCCTACTACTACATCACAACAACAAAAAATATAATAGTTCCACTAAAAAAATTGATGACCTTGATATCTAGAGAATAAATGACCTTGAAGAAACTTTTTCCCCAATCAGTATATTACCCCTTCGGTTAGGTTAGTATTGTCTATAACGTTTTTTTTCTATTACTAAAACTGAGCGATATATTCATGCTGGTCAAGTTATCTGGGACACCCTGTATAGTGGTCGCGACAAATAATTTAGAAACACCCTGTATCGATACGAAGTTTGAACTGTATTTGAAAATTTTATCAACTTCTCAGTGTTTCGTAGTAACAGTGTTTCCACGATTATTATTAAATTACAGTTAGGTTCTGAATGGATTCTATGTTTCAGTAAAGCTGCAGTCATAATCTATCTTAAACGTGAATAAAGATTCCTGATAATGTATGACGTCCAACATTTTATCCGTTGAGCCGAGTAATAAATGGACGGACTTTCTATTATAATGCGACACGTGAATATCTGATCGCAAACAGCGATACGGATTATTAATTAATAGATTATTGATATATATATACTGTTATTAATAATAGCTTATCAGTCGACTCGGGCTCGCTCATTGTGAATTTACGCGGCACCTGCAAATACCGAACGGGGACATATCACTGCAGAGGCATCCGGTTTAGTGGAATCAGAAATCTGGTGATATATAAATACATCACAAGATTATATTTGATGGTTGCATTTTCGTCGATAACACTAGCAAATAATTTAGTTGCACGCTTTTCTATTTCTTTGTTTTCTATTAATATAAATAGTCTCCGAAATTTATGATTTTTATAGCGGACACGAGTTCATTCTATAATACTTACTAGACTGCAGATCTATATGCATTTATGGCAAAATTGAGTAGATGAAATACAAAATTGTTCACAAATTTTTAAAGTTGAAGACGTCAATATAATTAAAATCATTGAGGGAAGAGATAATAGTCGATTTAGTTTCTATTTCTTGCAATCAAATTTAATTTCTATTCCTCATGTAATCTGCTATCGAAAATTAGGCTGAACCTGACGAAACCAAAAATTTTGAACTTTTTTAATGTAATCCTGTAGTTTTTGACGAGACAATGCCGAAAATCCAAGTTGTAGTATCATCAGTCCACTGGTTCAAAAGTTATGCGTGTTTAAAGTTGAGCGTTTTTGAAAAACGCTGAAAGTCGCTGTACTTTGAACACACATAACTTTTGAACCAGTAGATTCCTAACATTGAAACTCGGATTTTCGGAATTCTCTCACCAAACTCTACAGAATAGAATAAAACAAGTTAAAAAAATGTTGATTTCCGGAGGTGAAGTCTAACCGACAATTATGTTTAAGAGTAATATATATTTAAGGTACCCCTAGTTCTACAATCTGATTGAGTCGTGCTTTGCTTCAAGTTCTAGCAACCGTCCTGCAATAGATCCAAAAAAGACTACAAATATTTGAAACATTTTCTTCCTTGTGCATTTTCCATAGCCAAATGTGTTAATTAAGCGCACTCATTCCATGTAATATTTACATTTATATTAAATGCAGTACACTTTATAGTGTAGTAATGTAATGAGCACCATTTGCATAATAGCAAACTCGTATTTGCATCGGGTCCTTCGATTCAACGAGCGTTTCACATTCGTCCCTGTTCTTGCTGCTTTGTATTACGTAACCTAACACTCAGTTTTGCTATGCGAATGCGTCCAATAATCGGTTTCTCACAATTGGAGAACCAGTAACTTACAATATATTAGTTAATGCATCCGAAATGACTTCGGACTCTCTCAGAAGTTTTACTTTTAATTTACGGATAATTTCGATTACTTAGCTGCAGATATGGCTTTACCAAACAAATACTTCGGAATCAGTATAAATAATGTTCCCACTATAATGCAGATCGAAGTTTCGATCCTCTAGGATCAATGGTTCAGGAGTTATGGTCGTTTAAAGTTGAGCAATTTTCAGTGTTTTTGACAGGTAAACACTGAAAAGTGCTCAACTTTAAACAACCGTAACTCCTGAACCATTGATCCCACATATACAGAAATTTACAACATTTACTATTAAAGCTTTATTCACACAGTTTCAATGGAATCAGTATAAATAATGTTCCCACTGTGATGCAGATCGAAGTTTCGATCCTCTAGGATCAATGGTTCAGGAGTTATGGTCGTTTAAAGTTGAGCAATTTTCAGTGTTTTTGACAGGTAAACACTGAAAAGTGCTCAACTTTAAACAACCGTAACTCCTGAACCATTGATCCCACATATACAGAAATTTACTACATTTACTATTAAAGCTTTATTCACACAGTTTCAATGGAATCAGTATAAATAATGTTGCCACTGTGATGCAGATCGAAGTTTCGATCCTCTGGGATCAATGGTGCAGGAGTTATGGTCGTTTAAAGTTGAGCAATTTTCAGTGTTTTTGACAGGTAAACACTGAAAAGTGCTCAACTTTAAACAACCATAACTCCTGAACCATTGATCCCACATATACAGAAATTTACAACATTTACTATTAAAGCTTTCTTCACACAGTTTCAATGGGATCAGTATAAATAATGTTCCCACTATTTGCAACGAATTCACAATTGAAGTTCATTTAATAGGTAGCACTCAACGTATCAAGCGATACATAATACAGCATGATTTAATTAATTCTTCGTGAATATGTTTCCCCTACGGCCAGTAATTAAATTAACTGACGAGAACCCAGTGTTTAAACCAGCGTCTGGGTTATTTAATTACGTTTTACTTGCACTTCCGTGATATTCGCAATTGTTGCCAACAAATCTGTGTTACTTTATTTCCCTGGCTGCTTCCGTCCCTCCGTACATGTTACTGAATAATTAAGAACCGAGTAGGAGGGATATGAAAATTCGCAGTTGCTGTTCCGTTCATTCGCTGCACTCATTTGCATCTGCCTGTCCATCATTCGCAGACTACACCGTTAAAACCGAAGCCGCGGCGTCCAGCTAGGCAATTAGCCAGTGAAAAGCAGATTTTATGCCATTGCCTCATTCAAACTCCAAAACACAATGATTACTTTCCTATTTAATCCTTTGCGCTCGGAGCTCTTTTTATTCGAAAATGAAATGTTTCTTCCGACCTAGAATTATTCCATTATGATTTTTTTTTATTTCGTGGAACTTTGCTGTACCTACTGAAATTATTTTGCAAGTTTCTTTTAAATGTTTAAAACACAAATTTTACATAAAAATTTTAGAAAGCTCAATTCTAATACAAATTTAATAAATAAAGAATAAAATGAAGAATAATAAAATAGAATAAATGGAATAAAATAGAATAATAAAAGAATAAAATGAAGTGATTCCAAATGTTTGTATTCCCATAACAATTGCAAGTAGCATTATTCACAATATTACTCGTTAACAATTGTAATTAAAAGTTTTATTAAATATTAAATATTTAAAATATTTATTAAATATTCAATATTTAAAATATTTATTTAATATTCAATATTTATAATATTTATTAAATATTCAATATTTAAAATATTTATTTAATATTCAATATTTAAAATATTTATTCAATATTCAATATTTAAAATATTTATTAAATATTCAATATTTAAAATAAATGAATTAAATATTTGAAATATTTATAATTAGATTATAAATAGACTGTGAATTTTATACATTTACAATAAAAATGATTGGGTCAAAAATGTAAAGCAGTAGGAAGAAATTATTCCAGGAGAAATAAATTCTTTTTTTAGTAGCTTGTAATTGGTGCAGAAAATGTTTATTTTGCACAAAAGTCCGTAGTCTAATAGTTGGGAATTTTAAAGTCGTTTTAGATCTTCCATTATTCATCTCGTTACTTCACAAATATTTGATTTCGAATAACGATTTAAAGTCTGATTATGATACAAACTGTGCCGGCGAATTTCTTCGAACAAACAAGTTCAAGAAGTAAACGAGAAAAGGAGTTTCATAGAACACAGTGAACTTTTGATGAGTTACGATATTCGAAAGTTAAATGTTCCTCGTCAGGAAATTCTCTTTGTGGAAGATTTCCTGACAATACGTGTCAATCAAGGATGGGAAATTTGTCGCGCGAAATGTTCGGAAAGAGAGAAATGGAAATCGAAGAAGAGAGCGTCGATTTAATATTCCTTACGATATTTTTGACAGAATTGTTAAAGTAAATATTCGAGGTGAGACGTATTCTCGGTCTGTGGGAGAGCTGTTTGAAATGTTTGAATACTCCTCGAAGAATCTCATGTCCTGATTCCGAAATTGCCTCTTGGCACGGAATAAACGGAAGAATATCTATTTTATCCTCCGCGTTCACGTTTTTTCCAGCCTGGCGAATAAATTTATCCACTAGTGCGGTTCTTATCGCCTTAATAACGCAGTCGTGTTACTTAATTTTTAAATAATCGCAATACTTACAGTGGCTCCCATTAATTCCTCAAATAATATTGAATTTATAAAATTTCGTATTAATTTAATGCTATTTTTAATTCTATTCAATATTATTTGAGGGGTAATATTATTTATAAAAATTTATATAGAATTTAATATTGTTTTAAAATAGCATTAACTTAATATGAGATATTATACATCCAATATTATTTGAGGGGGCAACATTATACAAAATTTCCATAAATAAAATTACTCCCTCAAATAATATTGAATATATAAAATTTCATATTAATTTAATGCTATTTTGAATTCTATTCAATATTATTTGAGGAGAAATATTATTTATAAAAATTTATATAGAATTTAATGTTATTTATAAAAATTTATATAGAATTTAATGTTATTTATAAAAATTTATATAGAATTTAATATTGTTTTAAAATAGCATTAACTTAATATGAGATATTATATATCCAATATTATTTGAGGGGGTAACATTATACAAAATTTCCATAAATAATATTTACTCCCTGAAATAATATTGAATTTATAAAATTTCGTATTAATTTAATGCTATTTTTAATTCTATTCAATATTATTTGAGGGGTAATATTATTTATAAAAATTTATATAGAATTTAATATTGTTTTAAAATAGCATTAACTTAATATGAGATATTATACATCCAATATTATTTGAGGGGGCAACATTATACAAAATTTCCATAAATAAAATTACTCCCTCAAATAATATTGAATATATAAAATTTCATATTGATTTAATGCTCTATTTTAAATTCTATTTAATATTATTTGAAAGGTAATATTCATTCATTGATGACGTCGCATGCCCGTGCTGTCATCTAGCGATTTCCTGTCAAAAACTCTGAAAACTGCTCAACTTTAAGCAACCATAACTCCTGAACCATTGATGCTACAGGATCGAAACTTCTACTAGATTACATACCAAATACATAACAATTTATAGGAGAAAGGCACAAATTACCCGTCAAAAACACTGAAAAATGCTCATCTTTAAACAACCATAACTCCTAAACCACTGATGCTACAGGATCGAAACTTCAATGCAGAATTTTGGAACGTTTATTTCATACATTTTTCGCGAGAATCATTAAACGATTCGCGATGCACCATGGGTAAAGATTGATCTCTATCTTTGAATAATATGATATTTATTTGGAATGTTTGCTTTATCTAGACTTCTGCTCAACAGGAATTAAATTTAAATTGGTCCACACGTGATATCCAGACTCTCTCGTATTCCGCGCGGCCTCACTACGTTAATATTAATATTTAGGCGACGATAATTGGCTCGTTTGAGCGCGATCGATCAAAAGCTTCGACGCGCTCTTCAGCATCGTTTCACTTAAATTGCCGGCAACGCGTTTTCCATTGACGTCTAGCTGCTCGCCAGCGCGCGGTGGCCTCTGTCGAAAAATTCTGTGACATTTTGCCGGAGAATCGACTTTTTCGCGTCGAACTTTTTCAACGCGTTGCCTCCGAAATGTTTGTCAACCTCGAAAACAAAGAATTTTGTGGGAATTAGAATTAATGCGAAACAGTTCAAATTTTCTGCACAATAAGTTGCACTTATGAACTCCTATTTAATATTCTCCACACTCCCCTGTTCTCTCGTTATTTATTATTTATTAATATTATTTATGGAAATTTTATATAATATTACCCCCTCAAATAATATTGGATATATAAAATCTCATATTAAGTTATTGCTATTTTATATATAAAACAATATTAAATTCTATATAAATTTTTATAAATGATATTACCTTTCAAATAATATTGAATAGAATTCAAAACAGCATTAAATCAATATGTAATTTTATATATTCAATATTATTTGAGGGAGTAATATTATTTATGGAAATTTTATATAATGTTACTCCCTCAAATAATATTGCATATATAAAATCTCATATTAAGTTATTGCTATTTTATATATAAAACAATATTAAATTCTATATAAATTTTTATAAATAATATTACCTTTCAAATAATATTGAATAGAATTAAAAATAGCATTAAATTAATATGAAATTTTATATATTCAATATTATTTCAGGGAGTAATATTATTTATGGAAATTTTATATAATGTTACTCCCTCAAATAATATTGCATATATAAAATCTCATATTAAGTTATTGCTATTTTATAAAACAATATTAAATTCTATATAAATTTTTATAAATAATATTACCTTTCAAATAATATTGAATAGAATTCAAAATAGCATTATAAATTCATATGAAATTTTATATATCCAATATTATTTGTGGGAGTAATATTATTTATGGAAATTTGATATAATGTTAACCCCTCAAATAATATTGGATATATAATATCTCATATTAAGTTAATGCTATTTTATATATAAAACAATATTAAATTCTATATAAATTTTTATAAATAATATTACCTTTCAAATAATATTGAATAGAATTAAAAATAGCATTAAATTAATATGAAATTTTATATATTCAATATTATTTCAGGGAGTAAATATTATTTATGGAAATTTTGTATAATGTTACCCCCTCAAATAATATTGGATATATAATATCTCATATTAAGTTAATGCTATTTTAAAACAATATTAAATTCTATATAAATTTTTATAAATAACATTAAATTCTATATAAATTTTTATAAATAATATTTCTCCTCAAATAATATTGAATAGAATTCAAAATAGCATTATAAATTCATATGAAATTTTATATATCCAATATTATTTGTGGGAGTAATATTATTTATGGAAATTTGATATAATGTTAACCCCTCAAATAATATTGTATACATATATAAAATCTCATATTAAGTTATTGCTATTTTATATATAAAACAATATTAAATTCTATATAAATTTTTATAAATAACATCAATGTGAATTTTTCAATTTCCATTTCAACTTCAATTTTTCAATTTCAATTCAATTTTTCAAAATCAATGTCAACTCTTTAATTGCAACTTCAATTTCAATTTTTCAATCTCAACTTCAACTTCAATTTCCATTTCAAGGTCAATTTTTCAATTACAACTTCAATTTTTCAACTTCAATTTCACTTTCAATTTGTCCTACAAATTGTTATGTATTTGGTAAGTAATCCAGTAGATTTGTGTCCGGGACGGCTGCATGGTTCAGGAGTTATGGTTGCTTAAAGTTGAGCATTTTCCAGAGTTTTCGACAAGAAATCGCTACGATGTTGCGTTTTAACTGGTCCGGGTTATTAACGCGATCTCCCCATAGAGCCAAATACAAATTAGCAAACTAGAATGCAGATGGAGCTAGCGAACTCTGGATGAAAACGAGCCCAAGCCCCGCCATTGGAGGATTAAATTCTCCGTCGTTGTTTTCATAAAAGTTGCTTCTAAACAGTTTCGAACAAGCAAGCAGGAAGGCGTGTTCGTTCGAGTTGTCAGAGTCGCGGAAGATCTAGGATAATCTCCTCGCTTGGTGACACTTGGAAGTTTCGCTGTATACGCGACGAAGGAATTACCGAAAGATCGACGTCGAGATGTTACACATTTGGGGGCTGGCGTATCCTAAGCCTGCGAAGAAGTACTATCAGAAAAGCGAATTGAAGAGCGACCAGAGGCGAGTTTTCCGTATTCATACGAGGAGCACCACCCTAACCGGTCGCCCCATTCGGCCGCGCGATAAATTCGCCTCTGTTGACGCGGGAATTGAATTTCCTGTAGCATTGCCCGAAGGCCACGACAGAAAGTCGAACGAATTTTTCGTTCTATATGCTAGCCGGGATGCGTCCACTATACACCGCCCAAGCGAAATTTCGGAGGAAACCTCGATGGAAAAACATTTTTCCAACTGCGAGGCTCTAACACCCAATCGTAAAAATGAGCCCAGAGTTCTGATGTGGACGTTGTACGCCATATTCGCATCCTCCTACATTGTATTATTTGCGATAAATGAATGAAATGAATAGCGTTCTTTCTTCATCGACATCGACGAGCCTACATTAGCAGCCGGCAACGAATAAACATTATATAATAACCGTACAGCATGGCATATTCAGCGATACGTTTCCTCGGATGCAATTTGTGAAGCAGCTCGGCAGAATTGGGGTATGATGCCGCCCGATTCACCCCGGGTAAGGTATTAATTCTTAAAGTGACGTCGTTTATTCAGGCAACAGAATAGAATGTATTCCGGTTTGCTACGTATCGAGGAAATTTATGAGTACCGGCAAGGAATTATCACGTGGATTCGCAGTTTAAACTCGAATAGCTGCACGTCCGATCGGGATTTATGGGCAACGCCGCTTCGTTCTGGTTATCTATGAGGATAAATGTTGCGAGTGCCTTTTGAACCACTTCCGATCATTTTTCATTCGAAGAAGGCAGCTGTTCTTTCAAGAACAAGTAGAGATAATTAGTCAGTTATGAGTCAGGGCAGATTTGGAGGACGCCTGGTCAATTACAAGGTAGGGAAGAGTGGCAAGGGTACGTCAGGGTAGACATGTGTGAGCTAGGCCAGCTTTAAAAGACCCCTGGCCTACTCCAAGGTAGGCTAGAGCAACTCTAGAGGACCCCTGGTCAAACCCAAGGTAGTAAAGTGTAGACTAGAGGAAGTAAGTGTAAGCCAGGGTAGCTCTGAAAGACCTCTGGTCAACCCCAAGATAGGGAAGAGTAGGCAAGGGTACGTCAGGGTAGACATGTGTGAGCTAGGCCAGCTTTAAAAGACTCCTGGCCTACTCCAAGGTAGGCAAAGATAGGCTAGAGCAACTCTAGAGGACCCCTGGTCAAACCCAAGGTAGTAAAGTGTAGACTAGAGGAAGTAAATGTAAGCTAGGGTAGCTCTGAAAGACCTCTGGTCAACACCAAGGTAGGCAAGGGTAGACTAGGCCAGATCTGGAGGACTCCTAGTCAATTACAAGGTAGGCAAGGGTAGCTCTGGAGGATCCCTGGTTAATTACAAGGTAGGGCAGGGCATAGGGGAATCCTGGAGGATTTCTGGTTAATTGCAAGGTAGAGCAGGGCATAGGGGAATCCTGGAGGACTCCTGGTTAATTACAAGGTAGATAAGGCCAGATCTAGAGGACTCCTGGTTAATTACAAGGTAGATAAGGCCAGATCTGAAGGACTCCTGGTCAATTACAAGGTAGGCAAGGGTAGCTCTGGAGGATCCCTGGTTAATTACAAGGTAGGGCAGGGCATAGGGGAATCCTGAAGGACTCCTGGTTAATTACAAGATAGGCAATGGCAGATCTAGAGGACCACTGGTCAAACCGAAGGTAGCCAAAGGTAGATCGGGGTAGACAAGTGTAAGCCAAGGTAGTTCTGAAAGAAGCTAGTTAACCCCAAGTCAACTACAAGGTAGGCAGAGTTAGGCCAGGTAGACCAGGGCAGATTTGGAGCACTCCTGGTCATCCCCAGAGTAGTCCATGGCCCTTCAGAAACACGAATCATGCTACTCAATAACAATGACAAGAAAATGATCTTGTGTGCTTTGATGGGCGACAATCGGTGGCTGGCAAATGTGTCCACAGTCTCGGCTGTGATAGATAACAGATTGTCCATAAAAATATCAACGTTACAGCTGAAAAAGCACGTTTTTCATCTCTTCAAACAGTATTGTCGAGAGTGACACTAACCATCGACACTTCAGGGCATCTCAATCACAACCAGTCATCGCTTTGGCATACAAATCATCTGCAGCCAGTTTACTCGTTGTTTTTTTTTTATTTCTACCTAACATGTACAAATAAACCAAACCCAGTAAACGGCTGCAATACAATTTTTTATAGCTCTCATAACACTTGAGAAAAATACAATAATTCTTTTTCATTTGAGAAAGTAGAGAAGTTACATAATTAATAATTATTAAAAGAATGCACGCGTTCCGTGTTTAGTGTCTTCCTCTACGTTCGGCGCGGTGGACAAGATCATAAAGAAATAGTAGAACTACAGGATCTAAGGAACAACACGGACCCGAGGGTCTTCCACTACGTTCGGCGCGGTGGGCGAGGTCACAAAGGAATAATGGAACTACAGGATCTAAGAAACAACACGGACCCGAGGGTCTTCCCCTACGTTCGGCGCGGTGGGCGAGGTCACAAAGGAATAATGGAACTACAGGATCTAAGAAACAACACGGACCCGAGGGTTTTTCTTAGATCAAGGCTTTACTGTACACAATGCTTCCAGTAATTTGTGTTTGGCGCCATATCTCGGGAATCCGTGTTCGAGGACGCAGTTTGAAGCTTGATCTATTCCCTACCAACCTGTCAAGATTTCATTTCATTTGCTGGGAAAATAACAAAGATCTGACAGTTCTTCGTAAACAATATTTGGCTTGATGTCACTGGTCGTCCATGTTTGTTCACGGACGAAACTATGGCATTATAGGATGCCGTGGTAATACTTTGTTCTACAGTTAATATTGCCAAGCTCGATCAAACTGGAGCTCAACCGGAATCGCTTCAGGATTCGTTCGAATTGGAAACCCGGGCGAAATCGTAGCGAGATAACTTTCAATCAACGACAATCTCGAAAACGCATTTACCGGTGGGGACTGTCGCGCATACATGTAGCTGTCTGTCTAATGGAACTGGCATGATTACATTGGGCTCTCGAACAAAGTTCCATGAATCGTCAAATCTAACATTCTGGGGTCCCTGGCAGTGAAAATTTCCTCCGCTAGATAATTAAAAAGTGCAACACTCAAAGATTCTCGAAAACAAAATAAACATTTGCGTCGTCGATTACAGTGTATGATACTGAGTATGATACTCTAGAATCAATAGTTGAGGAGCTATGGTCGCTTAAAGTTGTGCAATCTTTCAGTGTTTTTGATTCAACGATACCTTTCTCCTCCGAATTATTATGTATTTGGTATTGAATCCAGTAGATTTGTACCCGGAGAATCTGCAGATTGAAGTTTCGATCCTGTAGACTCAATGGTACAGGAGTTATGGTTGCTTAAAGTTGAGCAATCTGCAGTGTTTTTGGTAACCAATCTTCAGGTAGGGGTTCGTCATATTGGTTCGTAGTGACGATCGCGTTTACCGAGCAGAATTACTAGATGGCAGCACCAATATGGCAGCATCCTCACCTGTCGAAAACACTGAAAAATGCCCAACTTTAGACAACCATAACTTCGGAACCATTGATCCTACAGGATCGAAACTTCGATCTGCATTCGCGCCAGGTACAAATCTACTGGACTACATACCAAATACATCATAATTCGTAGGAGAAATGTACTAATTTTGATTTTAATTGTTAAAATCGGAGAAATCGGCTTGGTGAGATCGGTAGATAAAATCGGTGGAGATGAAATAAATTGAATCTTGTCATTCTTGTCAGGACAATTGTTGAAATCGGCGAAATCGGATTGGGAAGATCGGCAGATCAAATCGACCGCCGGGTATTGGTTAATTGACCAAAGTTCGCATTATTTTCACGGGACTCGACGCGCATTACTTAATTGTCACGTCGACGGCTCTGCTCGATATTCTCGTCGCAGGGAAGTATGTATCGTGGGGCAGAACCGAGGGGTTAGGTGGCGTGGCATGGCGGTAGCGTGGCTGCGCACAATTTCCTGCCGTGAAATCCCTTTACCGGATGGATGAAAAGGCCGACAATGATTCGTTTACGGAACCGGCTCGTTAAACCTCGCTCCAAAGCTTATCCTCTTTCCCATTCGACACCTATGCTCGAAGTAACTGGAAGAGCACGGGAAAACGCATGCAACGTATCGATCACACACGCGTTCGCATACCGAGCCCGCGTAGGCACGTACAACACTTCGTTCGCATGATCAGGCTACGCGCAATTGTGTTCGTGCTGATCAAAGCGACTGATAGCTGCGATCGCCACTTCGTGTTGCTTTCAGTCATCGAGTGTCAATTTCTCTAATTTAACGGGTAAATCTCTCTCCCCCCCCCCCCCGCCTCGCCCTCTCTCTCTCTCTCTCTCTCTCTCTCTCTCTCGCTCTGTTTAATGATATTTCGTGCAATAGAATGAGAAAAATATTTCAACTAAGAAATACCAATATTTGCAAATACTACTTCTCTCAACTGTATTGCATATACTTTATTTTAAATAGTAATTTATTTCTGTATTATAAAGGAAATACTAGTTGGAATACTTGATTGATTTTACAAATGATTGATTTTTGAAGTAGCAATTTATTTCCGTATTAAACGAAATACTAGTTGGAATACTTAATTGATTTTATAGAGAATTGATTTTTGAAGTAGTAATTTATTTCTGTATTAAATGATATACTAGTTGAAATACTTAATTAATCTTATAAATGATTGATTTTTCAATTAGAAATTTATTTCTGTATTAAAAGAAATACTAGTTGGAATACTTAATTGATTTTATAGGTAATTGATTTTTGAAGTAGCAATTTATTTCTGTATTAAACGAAATACTAGTTGGAATACTTAATTAATTTTACAAATGATTGATTTTTGAAGTAGCAATTTATTTCTGTATTAAATGAAATACTAGTTGGAATACTTAATTGATTTTATAGATAATTGATTTTTGAAGTAGCAATTTATTTCTGTATTAAACGAAATACTAGTTGGAATACTTAATTGATTTTACAAATTATTGAATTTTAGAATACCAATTTATTTCTGTAAATAATTGATTTTTGAAGTAGTAATTTATTTCTGTATTAAATGATATACTAATTGAAATACTTAATTAATCTTATAAATGATTGATTTTTCAATTAGAAATTTATTTCTGTATTAAATGAAATACTAGTTGGAATACTTAATTGATTTTATAGATAATTGATTTTTGAAGTAGCAATTTATTTCTGTATTAAACGAAATACTAGTTGGAATACTTAATTAATTTTACAATCTTAACCTGAAATACTTAATTGAAATAGAGATTTTATTTTAAAAAAATATAAATATATAAAAAAGTATAAAATATTAAAAATATAATAGATTGTGGATGTTTAGGGAATTTTCAATTTTTGTATATGTACATAATTTTCAAGAAAGTGGAATTAAATAAAATCTTATTTTCAGTGAATTTTACGCTCAAGCATATTTGAAAAATTTTCAGATGCCGTAAATGCATAAAACTCTGCAGTCTAATAATAAATTTAACTTTAATAAAAATATCTATACTATTTCTACGTAATTTTATGTTTCTCCAAAATCGAAACTTGGAGCCCCGGTCTCCCCTGCTTCGAATGCTTCATCGAAGCTTCGCTGTCTTTCCTTAATTGTGCTCTGTAATTATTTTATCGAAGCATGATGAGGACCCCAACTATCCGAGTCGGTGCCCATAGATTTTTATTCACGATCCGAAGCAACCTTCGCATCGTGCTTACCCTTCTCTAGGGGCGTAGACCCCCAGGGGTCGGAGATCCTGCGACTTATTGAAGGTACGAGTTGTCTCCCCTTTGGGCACTTAAACGAACGCATCTCGCGTTACACGGTAACAAGAGGGTGTGTCGCCGTTCACCCTTAAGAGCGGCGTGAAACGAGACGGAAATGTTCGCTCGGGCGCGTCGATTCTTAAGGAAAAAAACAGCCCCGGATGAACTACTGTGAAAAAAGGGTCCCGAACCTCCCTTTGATAGCCTCTAATTTTTTACATTCAACTATTCTTAGTTACAGCGGATTAAATATGAATTTTAATCACACATTTTCGATCTTGGTTCATAAATTACCAAATTCGATTATAGAAAATAAACATTGTTAAATCAAACGAAAACATAGGTAGAAATTTTGTTGTCCGAGGTTTCAGAAATGTCTGACACTTTTTATACACATGTATAATCGTGTAGATTTCGGCGAGAAAATTCCGAAAATCCATGTTTCAATGTTAGGAATCGACTGGTTCAAAAGTTATGGGTGTTTAAACTTGAGCGATTTTAAGGGGTAGCATGTGGTGCCACCTAGCTGAACCTTTTTATATAATCATGTAGTTTTTGGCGAGAAAGTTCCGAAAATCCATGTTTCAATGTTAGGAATCGACTGGTTCAAAAGTTATGGGTGTTTAAACTTGAGCGATTTTAAGGGGTAGCATGTGGTGCCACCTAGCTGAGTACATATCAACATGGCGGCGCCCTTGCTTCTTAAAATCGCTCATTTATGGCATCCAAGTTCTCACACACACAAACAACGCTAGAATATAAAATTCTACAGAATGCAATTCAATTTTTATTTATTTCAGACCTATAAATTCCACTATCTTAAAATTTGCCTACTAACTTGAACTAGCTAACCTAATAACTTCTGAACCAGTGAATTCCTAACATTAAAACATGGATCATCGGAATTTTCTCGTTAAAATCTACAGAATCGCATCTAAAAGAGTTAAAAATTTCTGGACCTCTAAAGTGAAGTCGTTGATTTGTTGAACCGAATAATGTTCGCCAACGGAAGTGAAGCTTCCATCGTATATTTTCAGATTGCACCAACGTAATCTCATTTTGTAGGAGAACATTATTTCAATGTCATTATGTATATAACATCATTGGATCATGAAGGGAAATTAGCGTCGAGAGCAGAAAATGCGAAAGTGATTGTCAATTATGCCTTTCTCGAATCAGCGTTTCGTTCAAAATTACGGGTTGTTTATATCGTCGAGCCGGCGCGCAGCGTCCACGGCAATATTTCCCGCAGCAGTAATTAAAAATTCTGCTGGAATTTGCGGAACCGCGTTAGCGAACTTCGTAATTTTCGAATGTAATTAGCTCGCACCGCCGCGTGATCGTCGCTGTCATGGCGGCCAATCGTGGATCTTTTTCTTTCACGTTTCGCCAATGGAAGGAATAATTTGTTGTGCACGCCTACTTTATACCGGGTATTTCACCTAACGTTGACCACCCTAAATATCTTTGTTGTTTTCAAAGATACGTCAAATGTCTGAAGGACAAAGTTGAATGGTAAAATGGGGCTCATACGATACCAAAAAAATGTTTGTTTTTATGTACTTTTTTTCAGAGATATGAAGGTCACCTTCATTTTTTAAAATGGAAAGTCCTATTTTTTATACCGTAGATCGATAAAGTATCAAATACTGAGTATAAAAGTGTTGACCTTCATACGTCCTAAACCTAATAGTTAACGAGATATTATCGAAACAATTTTCATTCTTCTTTGGATGCAGGGTGTTCTGCTGAAATGAGATCAGCAGGATATCTCGGCCGACGTTGTCGTTATCAAAAAAGGGTTCCTACAAAAGTTGTTTGGTATGACGGACTACATTACGTAGTATTAATTGTTTTCTTGTGGGTGTAGTGGTGGAGGACATTTCAAGGTCACCTTGATTTATTTAAGTGGAATGTACTATTTTTTATACCGTAGATCGATAGCGTGTCAAATTCTGAGTATAAAAGTGTTGACCTTCATATGTCCTAAACCTAATAGTTAACGTGATATTATCCAAAGAAGAATTAAAATTGTTTCGATAATATCTCGTTAACTGTTAGGTTCAGGACATATGAAGGTCAACACTTTTATACTAAGAATTTAACACTCTATCGATCTGTGGTATAAAAAGTAGGACATTCCATTTGAAAAAATGAAGGTGACCTTCGTATCTCTGAAACAAATTGCATAAAAACAAACATTTTTTTGGTATCGTATGAGCCCCATTTTACCATTCAACTTCGTCCTTCAGACATTCGACGTATCTTTGAAAACAATAAAGATATTCAAGGTGGTCAAGTTTGGTGACCCACCCTGTATAAGGACCACAAACTAATGGTATTTATTCCATAGAAAATGAATCTGCACGGAACTTGGTGATATTATTAATTGCATCCTGTTGGAACCGAATACACGAGCAGTGGCGCACGAATGGAACATGCAAATTAGCTTAATAAAATGTCCGGTTAAATCAGCAACGATGGAGCAAAAAGCCAGTCTAATGTATTTTTCGCGTGCGGGAACGGTAACGCGTGTTTAAACACTCTTTGGCGCAACATATTGTTCATTTCGATCCAAGTAGTTATGGTCAGCGTGTAGCCAGACAGCGCGATATTATCTACTGAACCGATATCCAGCTGGCCTTATTAGAATACCATTTTTCTGCGGTTACATGCAATTCCAGATAGTTCGCCGACCATTCCTTCTCAACTGTCGTAATGATTACTTTTCTCCCACGATAAGGAGAATTTCCAAGTTGTTTGCATTTAGGAAAGCCAGTTGCACCAATTTCTTCACCAGCAAATTTCATCTTGAAAATCACCAGCGAATTAACGTTCTTTTATTTCACCGTACAATAAATCCTCTATCCCCTCCACTAGATACTTATAAACAAAGATATAAATAAATTATTATATTTAATAGATGAGAAATTTTATACAGGGTGCCCAAAATTTCTGTATACACCATATTTAGAAAAAAATACTTGCAATAAAATTTGTATGGTTTTCAAAGCTCTGTAGAAAGGTGCATTTCTTAAATGTTTTATTTGACGTGTTGAAGGTCATTTCAAGGTCAAGTTCACTTTTTCAAATGGAAATATAATTTTTTTATTACACCAATTTATTTTACAAGGAAAACCTAGTAAGTTTTATTCGAAACGTTTTTTAATTTGAAAACAACCTTTTAAGTTATTCAATGATAAAGACAGCAGAATGGAGGAGATGCCAAGAAAAATTGGTTTTCTTAAATCGTGGACGTTTGGTGCAGTATTTCTTTCTTATTAAAATATTTTGACGTTGATTAGTCCCAGTATGCAATTTCTTTTCTATTTTTGTAATTTTAAAAGTTGCTGTATCATTCAAAATCTTTATGAAAAATAAAAATAGTCTGTGACGATTGCAAAAAGTAGAATCGAAATTATTTCTGCCCGTAATAATTTTAATAGATGAGAAATCATATACACGGTGTCCCAAAATTTCTGTTACACGGGATACCTCTTTATCCACCGCATTTAGAAAAAAATACTTCCAATGAAATTTGTATGGTTTTCAAAGCTCTGTAGAAAGGTGCATTTCTTAAATGTTTTATTTGACGTGTTGAAGGTCATTTCAAGGTCAAGTTCACTTTTTCAAATGGAAATATAATGTCTTTATTACACCAATTTATTCTATAAGGAAAACTTAGTAAGTTTTATTCGAAACGTTTTTTAATTTGACAACAACCTTTTAAGTTATTCAATGATAAAGACAGCAGAATGGAGGAGATGCCAAGAAAAGTTTGTTTTCTTAAATCGTGGACGTCTGGTGCCGCATCTAGAAATGCTGAATACTTTCGGGATCCAGCGTGTGTAGTTATAATCACGCGAGTTGAGCAGCAACTGGTCGGTAATGGGATCGTGGCCGCAAAAAGGGGCGCCAGGGCTCGCTACAAAAACGAAGGAGAAACTTTCTCTGTAAATTATACTGGTTTCGTTATCGCGTTCGTCCTTCGAGGCCTGCTTTCGGCGGACCGTTTCGACTACTGGCGCATCGCCAGATCTTAAAAGTCCACTCGAGAACAGGCCTCGCTCATTTTTGCGCGGCGAATTAAACGAGGCCACCCTTCACCGTTCCGAGACTTTTTTCCGGAAGAAGGGATCCGAAATTTTTCGGCTGGATATCCCGAGGCAGCCCCTTCCGCGAATACACATTACACAATATCCCATTGTTTCCTTAGTCGCTAATGAGACCGTGCGAATTGATTGCAACTCGAAGCTTAATTGCATCGTTGAAAACTATTCACTCTCCTCTCTCCGCTCACCCCCTCCACCCTCTGCCGCCCCTTCTCCTTTCGCAATGAACGTTCTCCGCGAATTTAACGAAGAATTTCAATGAATTAACAGACGAGGATCTCCGTAATACGAATGAAAATGATAATTGACATTACGCCCGCATAATGCGGACGCTAATTGCTTCGCGGAAATCTTGTTGTTCAGTTTTTCGGACGATATCAATTAACCAGTCTCTTATTAAGTTCTCCGCGCGGTAATTAGGGTGCCATTCAAATCGAAAGCGAACCTCGAATAGTTCCATAGAATTTTCACGGCGGAACAGAATGGAAATCTTGCGGTCAGAGCATTTCGGTATTTTCGTTTCTTGTACAATGTGTTCGAGAGGATACTCAGACTTTCTGTGTGCCACCGTCGTTATTATTCTCCGTGAACGCTATCCTAATTCTCTCGATTTAACCTATCGTTTTGCTCGAAATTTACTGGAATCATTTTAGAACGTGCATTTATTTTCTATATTTTATGCAGTTCTGACGAAAACAGGTATTCCATTATTATATTATAAAAGGGATTGATTATTGAGAAGATGTGAGAAATCCAAGTTTCTCGATCCCGGAGGATCAATGGTTCAAAACGTCATTTTGAGAAACATTTCCTAATTTTGAACACCTGTTTCTTGGTACCTATTCGGTCAAAAAATACGTTGGAATAGTGAAATTGAAAGGAAATTTAATGCTCTTCTCAAAAATGAAAAGAAAAAGTTCGTAGGACCCATAGTTTTTGAGGTATAGCCGAAATACCAAAAACAGGTAACAAAAATCGTGGTTTTTTTCCCCCTCCCCAAGTTAGCACAGGGTCCCCGAGGTCGAAAACTCAGATTCGACTCCCAGAGTACCCCCAAATGACGTGCCAAAATACTTTCCAGGTAGACGGCCTCTTTTCGACCTGGCGACTGGACTAATATTTCAAGGTCATGGTTGAGGCTAGGCAATTGAAGGTCGATTCAAGGTTAATGGAGGAGGATTCCTTAAACCTTTCTAAAGTGATTCATTCATAATTCTTTAACGAAGCCGCAGAAAACATTTTCGCAAAGGAAACAGTTACTTTAAACGACCTGCGGAATCATTCCTTTCAAGGGAGCTCAAAGTTTTGGGACACCGTGTATATTTGATTCTGCGAAAACAGACAAGTAACAATTTTGTTGAGATTTTCTTCCTTTCTTCAGTTGTAGTTGCCGCGTTAGATTAGGCGTCCCTCCTCAAAAATGGCTGACGGTAGATGTGATCAATAATGCAAACAAAATTGCTGTTTGCTGCGTAAACTAAGCAACATTGTGCTACTCTCGCAGAGCATAACT
Organism: Lasioglossum baleicum; assembly: GCF_051020765.1. NCBI lineage: Eukaryota > Metazoa > Arthropoda > Insecta > Hymenoptera > Halictidae > Lasioglossum > Lasioglossum baleicum. Next base: position 6,595,723 of record NC_134945.1, read on the forward strand.
TCCGCGATATTCTACCACGCTGGCGCACTGACTAATTGTTGTTATTACGTGTCCAGTAATGACAAGCATTGCATCATGGGGTAGTTCCGTCTACCAGTGTTGTATTGCTTACGTCAGCGTGAACACCTCCAAATTTAACAATAAAGCCTTGTTCACCCAGATAATGGAAAATGAGAAATGTACGAGAGCGCTCGTAGAACCATAAATAAACCGCGGAGCTTTATGCAAAATGAAAATTGTCCGCAAGAGATAAAAACCAAATTGAATGTTATTTCTTCTCTTAACGATTTTAATGGAGTAGGGAGAAATCATATATGTATAATATGGATATCTTTAATATTTTTTCAACAATCTCGACTTTCGTTTTTTGTTTAATCATAAACACCTATCAAATGTAATCACGTAATTGATATTAAATCCGAATTACACTGGATACGTTATTTACATTTATTCGAAGCTTGTTTTTACCACGGTTATATTAGCTTGCCGAGTTATCGTTGTTGTTGTGGTATGCGTGAAATCTTGTAATCGAATTTTAAACCACTTCCCGATGAGCTAGAGACTTGAAATTTTACACATACGTCAGAACTGGATGACAATGAAATATTTGAAAAAGAATTTTTGAAAAAGCCGATGCGTTTAGGAGATATATAAACTATTAAATTTAACCGTTACACCTTATTTTCTCCTTTTTAGTGCATTTTAATATAGGCGTGGTTTCTAAAAACTTTTTTTTTATATATTTTTTTGTCATTGCACATATTGTTCAAAGTGCAGGGTAAACTTGTTTTGCTGTTCGTGATATTTACTCCTAGATCACTGTGGACTAATTTGCCAGCACTGTTGGCCCCTCTAGAACCATTCATTTACTGCTGTCAATAACAAAGGTATATAACTACTAATTACTGTTGTATGCTTATTGCCTGGCATTGTTTGTGCCATGTTGTATGGATGACTACAGTGGTGCAAAATTGCCGCGAGCACTTTTAATATTTAACTATTTGCCCAACGAGAGAACCCAGTACGTCCTCAAGGGGCTAACCCATGTAATTTGCTTAGTCGCCTGGAATACAGTTCCATTCTAAATCCGGCGGTGTAAGTACCCACCTGCTCCAGCATCTTGAACCAATTTCCGTAAGGAATGTTAACCCTTAGCACTCGGAGCTATTTTAACTGGAAACTTAAACATTTTTCTTCCTAGTTAGAATATTTCCAACCCTATGATTTTTGACATTTTATGAATATGATATTGGTGTAATACTTCGTAAAATATCCAGATGTTTCGTCATTAATTAGATACCGACATATTTAATAATTAGACCGCGGATCTTTATGCAAAATAAAAATTGATTTCATCCCTTAGTGATTGTGTTGCAATTTAAATTTTTCTAATCTTTTATTGTTTTATTCGTCGTTGAATAATCTAGGCCATGTGGAATAATTTTAGAGCGGATCTAGTAAACTGCGCGCGATTGAATTTGAGGAGATCAACGAACTGCTTGAGATGCATGAAGCTATTCAAGCTGTTCGGCATCGTTGCCTCGTAATTCAGCATCGAACTCCTCCGTAATCAAACAATTTAAACGAGTCGCCCGACCATTGTCGACACCTACTGTCGAAGGAAGATAAAGCCACATTCCACTGAACGTGATACAGCCGGAAAAGTAATTGAAAATCACCTTCGAAGACTCGTTTCAGAAATCGTGTAGAAAGTCACATCAATCGTGTAGAAAGTCACATCAATCGCGGGAACACTATGTTTTCCTACGGTATTTTTCTCCCAATGAGTTCGTGGCTGAGATGCGACGTAGAAAAAATATTTTTTGCCCTGAATAAATTGCTATGTAAAATAAAATTGTCCAGGTAGAATTTATGAAAACAGAATAAATTATTCGGACACGCTCTCCTCTCAGGTACATCATGTTTTCGGAGACACCCTGTATACATATAATATGTATATCAATTTGACATTGACTCCTTTACGTATGTCATGCGGCAGCAATGCGAGTGACAACATCCTTGAGGTGTAGATCGATAACAATTCTCTATATGTATACAACCATCATTGGGTACACAAAGCTTATGGAGACCATAATACAATGCGTGTATGTAGCTGTGTAATTATGGACAATAAACAAAAATAAAAATTGTCAAGTTAGTTACTTAACACCCTTTGTGAGGCATCAGCTGATTGATTCACTAAAAATGTTGGAGCAACATTAAAATATTATTCTACCTTTTTTCTATGTGGACGCGTAGAGGTCATGTGAAGGTCAACTTTGTTTTCTCAAGTGGAATCGTGTACTTTTTATCCCTTTGCACTTCCTTTGTCGAATGTGACTCGACATAAGCGAAAGAGCAATGCAAATAAAACGAGTTTTATCTAATTTCTTATTTTTCAGTTGAAGACAAATATATGCTCCACACATGTGAATTATTATACAACAAAGTTTGAGGGCTATATGTTTAATATAATTGTTTCAAGATAGGAAGACATTTTTCTATGGTTCCTGCATCGTGTAATCCAGCGTTCGGATTTACTTACTCGCGACGTCCGAGTTTCGAAGGCTACGCCCCCTCCTAGGCGCCACAAATAGCGAGCATGGGATGCGCCTGAGGAGCTGCGAACTAGGACCGCCACAGGGAGCGAGAGGCGCGGCCGGGTCTAGAGGGCGTGGCCTTCGGAACTTGGCTGGGTCAAGGAGTGGTGGCTTTCGAAACCCCTCCGGGTCGAGGAGGTGTAGCCTTCGAAACCCGTCCAGGTCGAGGGGGCGTGGCCTTCGAAACTAGACCGGGTCGAGGGGGCGTGGCCTTCGAAACTCGGCCGGATAAGGAGTCATAGCTTTCGAAACCCCTCCGGGTCGAGGGGCGTGGCCTTCGAAGCTAGACCGGGTCGAGGGGGCGTGGCTGCCGAAACTAGTCCGTCGCGAGTAAGTAAATCTGAGCGCTGGTTTACCCAAATCTACTGTGGCTGATCTATTGGCGATTGATTGATTGACAGTATCGTTTCTACGCGAATGGTTGGTATTGTATTATAGATTAAATCCGGATTTAACGGGGTTCCTTTTCTTTGTTCCCGTTAAAAAATGCATTAAGAGTTAGGTCAATAGACCTGGCACAGGTACCGTTCACTGGAAGTGTCGATCGGCCCTCTTCGGGGAAACTTTCCCATGTAGATTGTAATTAATCGTCGCGGTCGGTTTTCGAGTTTAAAGCCCCCACCCGCAACGCCACCTCCACCTCGAACGCTATACACGGCCAGGGCCGGCCATTAATCAATTTCGGAGGGCGACAAGTTTACCTTATTCCGGGGCATGCAACACTTCGCTTTATTTACCTTGCCTCGCGCTCCCGCCGCCGGAAATCCGACCGCCTTCTTCTGTTTTTCAACGTAAATCCCCCGTGCAAACGTTAATTTATTTCGCCTGGAAAGTTTCGCCCGACGGTTATTGAGAAAGCCACCCTCCTCCAGCTTTGCTTCCGGTCATCGAAGAAACCCGGCTCGACGAGAACTTCGCCCGGGAACACAACTTCCACGAGGAATACCTTTATTTATTTAATCAAATTAATTGCCTGCTTTGTACTTTGCCTTGTACTTTTAATGATTGACCTCGCATCGGAATTCTCGGACATCAACAAGCTGCCCGAAGAATGTTCAAGTTCGCTGGAAGCGCTCGAATATCTCGTTAACCACCGGAAATTCATAACTATATATAATTATTGCTACAGAGATTATCCGAGGGATTTTGCATATTATTTGTTCGGGTAAATGCGCCTTATTTAAACTCTGTAACCAATTCAGTTTTCCTAACAAATTACTCAGAAATAAATTACTGCTAACAATGTACTACATATACATTTCAACGAGCACAATTCTGGTAGATCTTAGAATACATTGCATATTCTAGTGCAGGGGTCGGCAAACTACGGCCCGCGGGCCAAATCCGGTCCGCCATTTGGTTTTCATCCGGCCCCCGGGATGATATTGTTTTTTACATGAAAATTAAATCAAATTACGCGCTATTTAGTCCAATCAACGAGAAGTTGTAGAGGAAAATGGAAGGAATACAATTTTTAACTTTGGGTCTTTGTTTGGTCTAGTGAGGAGGTAAACATACTAAAAGTCCCCACTCCTAGGAGGTGAGCAGAGTGCAGGGGGGCACATAGAAGGTCCCCTTTTTCGGTTTTCCGCGTATATCTCGGAAACTATGCGTCCATCGATAAGACCATTCCATACAAAATTAAAGCTGACAAAATGTGCCGTAAGATTGATTCTATTCAGTTTTTCGCTATCTCGTATAGTTTCCGATATATCCGCGCTCAAAGTTCACTAACTGTGAAGTTAACTCTTCAGCACAATTAGTGAATTTTGAGCGCGGATATCTCCGTAACTATGCATCCTAGCGATAAGACCATTCTACACAAAATTATAGCTGACAAAATGTGCTGTAAGATTGATTCTATTCAGTTTTTCGCTATCTCGCATAGTTTCCGAGATATCCGCTCTCAAAGTTCACTAATTGTGAAGCTATCTCTTCAGCACAATTAGCGAATCAAAAACACTGCAGATTGTTCAACTTTAAACACTTATAACTCCTGAACCATTGATCCTACAGGATCGAAACTTCGATCTGCAGATTCTCCGGGTACAAATCTACTGGATTCAATACCAAATACATAATAATTCGGAGGAGAAAGGTATCGTTGAATCAAAAACACTGCAGATTGCTCAACTTTAAACACTTATAACTCCTGAACCATTGATCCTACAGGCTCGAAACTTCGATCTGCAGATTCTCCGGGTACAAATCTACTGGATCACATACCAAATGCTTCATAATTTACAGGAGAAAGGCACAAATTTTGAGTCCGGTAATTAAAGAGCAGTCGCAGAGAGGATTGAATAAACTATCTGTTTCCATGAAAGTGAAGTTTGAAAATGGTTCTATTACAACGTTGGACAAAAATTTTATTTAAATAAACATTTTCGTCCATTCGAGACCTTTGGCCTGTTCATTGTTCGCGTGCCTGGAGGCTTCACGCTACAACAAACGCAGAACAATCGCATTGTTTGGAGAAAGGACATTTCTACCGAAACTCGACGAACATTTATTGCATATTTTTATTCATATACATACCTACTCCTTATTGAGCACTATGTATAAAATAGTTTTGACGAGAGTTGCAGGTGACCATTGTTTCGCGGTCGATGCACGCCGCGCCGTAAAACGATTTTGGATTTGACGCGATGAATGCGACCGATCGAATACCTACCGGGAAAAAAAACAGCCGGAAACGATCGTGACGCGGCGGAAGGTCCTGACCGACGTGTCGGATGTGTCCTCGCGGGGTTTGTGAACATTTTTGGTCATGATGTCCAGCTCGCGTTTTTATTCGATCCTCTTTCTCCCATTTTCTTTCGCAATCCCGCCTTTCCATTCTCGACGCTGCGACAGCGATTATCTGCGGAGCTTTAATCTACTCGAGCGAAAAAAGCGAGGATACTCAATGAGTACCTAATGGGCAACTAATGAGGTACTTGAAGTATCTGTCGCCGCTTCTTTTTTTTCTTTTTAAATATTCTGTCACACCCTGTACAATTAATAGACAGCGCGGATCTTTATGCACAATAAGAATTCTCGACCTGAATTGCAACGGACTGAAGTGAAATAAAATGACATTTTCTTTGTTTATATAGTAGTTTATATAGTAGTTAACGACGCTCCACGTCATTTGGTTTCACGTAATAATTAAGTGTGAAGTTCGTGCCGGCTAATGCGGAGAAAATGAATTGGTAAAGCATCGGGAGCGCTTGTGATGTTTCGGTTGAACGCCGGGGATGCTTGGTTATCTTGAATGACGAGGAGAAACGGTCGGTATGCAGATTTAGCGATCCCAAATTGCTCGGTGCATGGACTGGTGACGTTTCGTGAAATTAGGAACGTATACAAGTCAAGAGACGAAAGGACGCGCTTGGCTCGCATCAACAATGCGACGCGTTTCATAGTTGTATCACGTTGCATCGAACTGTATGTGTATATGTACGTACACACACATGTACAGCCACGCTGTACGTAACCTTTACCGCTATTACATCCGCGGAAACCATTTTATTAGAGAGACTGCCTACTCATTCGACATTTCGTTTATCTTGTTACAATCAGAGTTTGGCCACTTTTCTCAGAAAATATTATCTTTACGACAAAAATCAATAGAACATAAAATGTGTATTTTGATGAGCTCTACAACTTTTATCTGAAGTATTTTTCAAAAATTCCCATTATTTACGGTGGTAAATAAATTTTTCTAAATGTTTGACAGAGTTAATTTGACCCCTGCCGAGTTAATGTGGGTCATAACTGCCAAAATAATAGGTTTACGGAAAAAATGTATGTCACCTTTTTCGTAGAGCTTTTCACGAGCTTCGTTTTTTGTTCGAAACATTTTTCTCTAAAATCAATATTTTCGAAAATATTTAGTATCCTATTAGGGACTTTCTTCTCCAACCAAGGAGATTATTAGGAAATAGGTTTCGCATAGAATCCGAATCCGTAATAAAAAATATCACGTTCCATTTGAAAAATGTAACTTCCGGCCTCAATCACCCATTTGATACAGCGCATCTGATTTATAAAAGAAACACTTTGAATTTTTGAAAATAACCTATTTTCTAGATTATAAATGGGTGGTAGTTTTTTTAAATCTTGTGTGAATTGGTAAAGAATTCTTTTGCCAAATCAGACTGATCGCCTTTCTAGAGGTCCAGCACGGAAACAATTAGCACAGGTGCTTACTTTTGTCTTCCCGGCTTATTATCTTGTTAAAGTTCTAGCTCTAACGAAGTCCTTGGGTCGAGGTCTCTACTTAGCGAAGTCTTCAACTAGTCAGCAAATATAAATGAAGGAGCATTAGTGGTATAGGATTGTTCTGGGCTATGGAGCCCAGGGTCCGATAACGAAATTAGGGGGGTATTCAGGGTAAATAGCCTCGCAGATCCGAAGAGCCAACTTACTTGCACAGAGGTGATTGTTTGGTTAAAGTCTCCTCGGGACAAAACCTTTAAGTAGCTAGCATATGTGAAGGTAAGGGTATTCGTAGCATAGGATTGGTCCAAACTATGGGAGTCGGGTGTTCAGTGACGTAAATTATGAGATTTTCTATTCTAATGGCAAAAAATCAATATACACGTGATACATCAATACTACGTCAGAAAGAAAAATAGTTGAACACGTTTTAATGTGATCCTGTACTTTTTGACGAGACAATGCCGAAAATCCAAGTCCCAGTATTATCAGTCCACTGGTTCAAAAGTTATACGTGTGTAAAGTTGAGCGTTTTTTCAAAAACGCTGAAAATCGCTGTACTTTCAAGACACATAACTTCTGAACCAGTGAATTCCTAACTTTCAAACTTGGACTTTCGTCATTTCTTAAAATGGTTAAACATTTTTGCTTTGAACCCACCATATATTCGAAATTTTTATTTGAATAAAATTTTTGCCCAACTCTGTTTAGTTGGTGAGATAATCGTAACATGATTACAATCTGCACTGTTATTGTTTGACCTTATTATAAGCTGTAAGCCTTGACGGGAAAACAGTTGCTAATACCGTGGTTTCAAGAGCCTTGCAGCCTCCAGATCGAAGAGGTGAAAGCCACACGTGCAGGCTATAAATTGCACGTTCTCATAATTATCTTAGCCCGCAGTGGTCGTTTGCCCTATCCGAAATCCTGGCGGACAACGGAGCGTCAGGTTATTACGATAGCTCGCGTGCGAAGCTAATAGCAATCGCGATACGCGTTGATTAGCTTTATCATTCTCAACGCCTTCGCCGCGCAACGATCGCCCTGCTAATTAAGTTAATTGGCCATCGATTTCTAACTCGACTTCAGAAACACGACGGAATTTTATAGAATTTTTTTATCTGTTTTGGATATACAAATAGTCCAGTCAATGAATGCTCATAAGGGGGTGTAGAGGGAAATGCAAGGAACATAATTTTTAACTTTGGGACTTTCTTTGGACTAGTTAGGAGGTAAACATACTAAAAGGGGGCACCCAGAAGGTCCCCTTTTTCGGTTTCCACTTATATCTCGGAAACTATGCGTCCTATCGATAAGACCATAATACACAAAATTCAAGCTGACAAAATGTGCCATAAGATTGATTCTATTCAGTTTTTAGCTATCTCGCATAGTTTCCGAGATATCCGCGCTCAAAGTTCACTAATTGTGAAGCTAACTCTTCAGCACAATCAGTGAACTTTGAGCGCGGATATCTCGGAAACTATGCATCCTAGCGATAAGACCATTCTATACAAAATTAAAGCTGACAAAATGTGCCATAAGATTGACTCTATTCAGTTTTTCGCTATCTCGCATAGTTTCCGATATATCCGCGCTCAAAGTTCACTATTTTCATTATTTGGCTATCTAACTCTTCAGCACAATTAGTGAACTTTGTGCGCTGATATCTCGGAAACTGTGCGAGATAGCGAAAAACTGAATGGAGTAAATCTTGTGGCTCATTTTGTCAGCTTTAATTTTATATAGAGTGGTCTTATCGCTAGGGAGCATAGTTTCCGAGATATAAGGGGAAAATCGAAAAAGGGGACTTTTAGTACATTTACCTCGTTACTAGTCCAAACAAAGACCCAAAGTTAAATCTCGGAAACTATGCGAGATAGCGAAAAACTGAATAGAGTCAATCTTGTGGCTCGTTTTGTCAGCTTCAATTTTGTATAGAATGGTCTCATCAAATCTACTGGATTACATACCAAATACATCATAATTCGTAGGAGACTGGCAAAGAAAAGGAAACTTTTTCCCCTGAATTCTGGCTCCCTCCCCTCATCTGCCGACTCTGCCAGTGTGTAGAGGCTCCAGCGGTAGTCAAGAGAAGACGAGACAGCTTTATCCGAGCAATTATTGTTCCCTGATGTCCCATCAATGAGAAATATCGTCGCAGACCCTAGCAGGCCAAAGGTGGCCCTCTAAATTTCGCGCAACACTTGGCCCCGACGTCGCTGTTACCGTGCTAATAAGATCCCTGTAATACCGAAAGGGTCGATTACGTTTATGGAAGGTCGATCTTCGTCTGCAAAAGTGTTCCCGGTCGATTCTACGTTCCCTAGTTAGTTTTTTCAAATTTCTGAAGACATTCTCCAGCCAGTGATCGTTGAACTCGCTGTCTACTGATGAAAAGAACAATCGGACGAACGCCACTTCTTATTAGTTTTCTTCCTTCGTCGATTCTCAATTTTAGAAAACTACAATTTTCTCTTCGAAATTCCGAAACTGTTTGGGGGTGGGGGTCACCCAGGTGAACTTCAATTTCAACTTTAATTTCAATATCAACTCTTCAACTTCAATTTCAATTTTGCAATTGCAACGTCAATTTTTCTACCCAACATTAATTTCAATATCAACCCTTCAACTTCAATTTCAACTTCAATTTCAATATCAACTCTTCAACTTCAATTTCAATTTCAATTTTGCAATTACAACGTCAATTTTTCCATTTCAACTTCCATTTTTCAATTTCAACATTAATTTCAACTCTTCCATTTCAACTCTTCCATTTCTACTTCGATTTTTCAATTTCATTTCGTTAATAACAACTTCAATTTCAATATCAACCCCTTCAACTTCAATTTCAACTTCAATTTCAATATCAACCCTTCAACTTCAACTTCAATTTCAATATCAGCTCTTCAACTTCAATTTCAATTTCAATTTTGCAATTACAACGTGAATTTTTCTATCCAACATTAATTTCAATATCAACCCTTCAACTTCAATTTCAACTTCAATTTCAATATCAACTCTTCAAGTTCAATTTCAATTTCAATTTTGCAATTACAACGTCAATTTTTCCATTTCAACTTCCATTTTTCAATTTCAACATTAATTTCAACTCCACCATTTCAACTCTTCCATTTCTACTTCGATTTTTCAATTTCATTTCGTTAATAACAACTTCAATTTCAATTTCAACCCCTTCAACTTTAATTTCAACTTCAATTTCAACTTCAATTTCAATATCAACTCTTCAACTTCAATTTCAATTTCAATTTTGCAATTACAACGTCAATTTTTCCATTTCAACTTCCATTTTTCAATTTCAACATTAATTTCAACTCTTCCATTTCAACTCTTCCATTTCTACTTCGATTTTTCAATTTCATTTCGTTAATAACAACTTCAATTTCAATATCAACCCCTTCAACTTCAATTTCAACTTCAATTTCAATATCAACCCTTCAACTTCAATTTAAATATCAGCTCTTCAACTTCAATTTCAATTTCAATTTTGCAATTACAACGTGAATTTTTCTATCCAACATTAATTTCAATATCAACCCTTCAACTTCAATTTCAACTTCAATTTCAATATCAACTCTTCAACTTCAATTTCAATTTCAATTTTGCAATTACAACGTCAATTTTTCCATTTCAACTTCCATTTTTCAATTTCAACATTAATTTCAACTCTTCCATTTCAACTCTTCCATTTCTACTTCGATTTTTCAATTTCATTTCGTTAATAACAACTTCAATTTCAATATCAACCCCTTCAACTTCAATTTCAATATCAACCCTTCAACTTCAATTTCAACTTCAATTTCAATATCAACCTTTCAACTTCAATGTTCCCATTAAACCCAAGATTCATCTCACTTCCTTAAAATTTGTCTATAAAAATTGAAAATTATTACATAATGAATATTCGATAATCATTTTCGTCAAACAGTGGATGCTCAAAGATATCTGCTGCGCTGATCCGTTGTTTGTTTTAATTAATGTCGGAAGCATTTCATAGTCGATTTATCGTTCTTATCAGCGGCACACTCAGTCCTGCTAGAAATATTCGATTGTCAGTGTTATTCGAGACACGTTGCGCAACGCGTCAATGGGAGAGGCCTTGATTTGGTGTCTACGTGCTTATCCGCGTGAAATGCGATTGCATAGACGATACGAGGTATCGATATCCTGGCCCGTACACACCGCACCAGAACATACGCGGCGGTGGCTGGAAATAAATCGGCCACTGTCAGAATGTAGAATCAGGTATCTTATCGATTGAACAACATGGAACCAGATTCCCGCACAGTGTGCCTTTCCATGCGATGTTAAACTACTTGTTTACGACATCGATGCCAATCAATCGTTGTAATTACACCTACCTCGTACACTGAGAAAAAATCCTGTCGAAACAAAAAAAATATATGTTGATTCAATAAGATGTACTATTGAATAGTGCCAATATCATATGAACTTACTTTAATATTTAATACTATTGAATTTCAATAGCAAAACACATTTCCGCCAATCATATAAGAGAATAGCTTGACATCAATGTTTTCAAGAAAATAAGATATGGCCTCAAACCAATTCCAGTATAAATCAATACATTTCTCAAATTTTTTTAATAACACGTCTGATTGAAGGAAAAAGAGAAATAATTACGAATAATAATGTACGGTATTGAATCGAATAATATTTTCAATCATTTCATGATAGACAATTCAAATACATCACGATTTGCTTCTAAATTTCATACTATTGAAAAGAATACATTGATATTCATCGAAGTAAAAAAATGACAATAACACGCGTGTTATTGAAGTAACCACTTTTTTTTCTAAGTGTACGTGTGATGCAGAAGTTATACGTTTAGTGTAACAGTTTTATTATTCTTGAGGAGTACTACAGGGAGAGTACGATCAAAAACTCTTTCCCCCCCTCGAAATCCTTGGACACGTGTTTTACACTTTTTCAATATCTTTCATACTTTTCGAGATACATATTCGGCTGGAAAATTTTCAAATGAACGCCCAGCATAAATTAGAAATAGTTGCAAATTCTTCTCGATCGAAAAATGTAATAGAAACCAGCAAATGTGCAATTAATTAAACATGTTAAACATGACGCAATAAATGTCTGTTTTACAATGATCCGCATAAGGATCGAAACGTCGAGAAACATGTTTAATTAATTGCACATTTGCTGGTTTCTATTAATGATCGAACCCTACGCCGAGAAATCATTTTATTATAAATTAGAAATAGTAATAATCGTTCACTGTGGTGGGTGTTCGTTCATTGGTTCAGACGACCCCAGTCACCTTTTCGGGAATCGGATATTTGGGGTTCAATTATTTTTTGGATCCGCTCTACAGTGGAAATTGAAAAATTGATGTTGAAAACTGAAAAATGGAAGTGGAATTTGAACAATTGTTGTTGAACTTGAAGTTGAAATTGAAAAATTGATGTTGAAACTGAAAAATTGAAGTTGAAATGGAGAAATTGATGTTGAAACTGAAAAATTGAAGTTGAAATGGAGAAATTGATGTTGAAATTGAAAAATTGATGTTGAAAACAGAAAAATGGAAGTGGAATTTGAAAAATTGATGTTGAAATTGAAAAATTGATGTTGAAACTGAAAAATTGAAGTTGAAATGGAGAAATTGATGTTGAAACTGAAAAATTGAAGTTGAAATGGAGAAATTGATGTTGAAATTGAAAAATTGATGTTGAAAACTGAAAAATGGAAGTGGAATTTGAAAAATTGATGTTGAAATTGAAAAATTGATGTTGAAACTGAAAAATTGAAGTTGAAATGGAGAAAGTCAAGTGGAATTTGAAAAGTTGATGTTGGAAACTGAAAAATTTATATTGAATTTGAAAAATTGATGTGAAAACTGAAAAATGGAAGTGGCAATTAAGAAATTGATGTTGAAAACTGAAAAATGGAAGTGGAAATTGAAAAAGTGAAGTGGAATTTGAAAAATTTATGCTGAAATTGAAAAATTGACGTTGAAACTGAAAAATTGAAAATTTGATGTTGCAATCGAAGTTAAAATTGAGAAATTGATGTTGAGAACTGAAAAATGGAAGCGGAAATTGAAAAAGTGAAGTGGAAGTGGAAATTGAAAAACTGAAGTGGAATTTGAAAAATTGATGTTGCAATTGAAGTTGAAATTGAGCAATTGATGTTGAAAACAGAAAAATGGAAGTTGAAATTGAAAAATTGATAATTGTTCACTGGTGGGTGTTCGTTCATTGGTTCAGACGACCCCAGTCACCTTTTCGGGTATTTGGTGTTCAATTATTTCTTGGATCCACTTTACAGTGGAAATCGGACGGCTCGGGCAAATACGGCTATCCCGATGGAAATAGTGAGGACAACGATCGCGAAATTATGAGGCGACGAGGCCACGAGATGCCCGGCTTCCAAGTGGATAGGATGGTCGAGAGGCTGGGGGGGGGAGGGAGAGACAACAGAAATGGCAGCCTCGAATAGTTTACTTACCGCGATTAATAATTGCAATTTAACGCCAATTTTGCGGTCCTGGATAGTACAATAGGTTACACTAGCTTTGGCTCGGCCGTGCGCAGCTATGAGATGCCCTAACCGAACCGGATACATTATAGCCGCACGTCCACGGATAATGGAACAGAGAAAATGCGAGGCCGGCGAAGATACACCGCGGCGACGCAAATACGTGTTTGACGTAGCTCTGCCGTTTCCCGTGGGTGTGATATTCAATGAAACACCCTTGCATTTTTCTGTGGTAACCAGAGACAATAACGTAATGCATTCCAGTCGAGAAGTATTCGATTGGACACGGACGACGCGAGTATATTTTTCTGTCTCGCTGCGGATGGACAGACGTACAGCATTGATGTTGAAACTGAAAAATTGAAGTTGAAATTGAAAAATTGACGTTGAAATGGAAATTGAAGTTAAAATTCGATTACAAGATTTGACGCATACAACAACAACAACAAGTTAATATAAGCTTGGTAAAAAAAGGTTTTAAAGAACCATTTTGAAACACATGGTGATTGGCCACACAAGGGTTAAATAGCAACGATTTTTGTAGAATTCAAATTGTGGCGTTCAAACAATTTCTGGATCCATTGTGCATCGCGCAAATAAATTTTCTTCGGAACACACCGATTCCCGTTTGTTTTGTACGAGCGCGATGGCAAAGTTGCACTTTAAAGTCAGCTCGATTTTTTTTTTTTTGTTATAATTAGCGACGTAGGCGGGATTGCAAAGTGCTTTGAACCGTGTGGATTACAGAAGAACCCACTTCGTGGTTTCGAGAGGCTTTGAAAAGTAAATTGGGTCTCATTAGCCTCCGCGTTTGTTTTTCGAATAGCGCCATTGCAGTTACGAGCTGCCCTCGAATCTGAAGTGTTGTTGGCGGGAGTGCACGTTCGGACTGATAATACTTAATCGATGTGAGTTTGAACATCATAAGTAGAAGATGTCTCGTTGCGGCGAAATTCACAATGAATCGATGGAAAATTAAAACTGAAACGTGTCTTTCAAATTCAAACAAACAGATTTTATCAATATTAGAGTCGCCATTGTGGAAGCCATTGGTATACTTTGTATGTAAATTATAGATGTACAAGAAAACGTGCATGATTACTGCGGATCTTTATACGTTTATGGCTTTTGAAAATTTAAGAAAAATGTTAAAATATTAAATTTAATAGAATTTAGTACGATTTTAATTGATTTCAGATCTGAAAAGGATCCTACCATTAAGAATACTAGCTCATTTGATCCAATTTCAACTCTTCAATTTCAATTTTTCAATTTCAACTATTCAATTTCAATTTTTCAATTTCAATTTCAACTTCTATTTCAATGTCAATTTTTCCATTTCAATTCAATTTTTCAACGTCTATGTCAACTCTTCAATTGCAACTTCAATTTCAACTCTTCAATTTCCACGTCAATTTTTCAACTTCAATTTCAATTTTTCAATTTCAACTTCATTTGTAATTTTTCAATTCCAACTTCACTTTCAACGTTAATGTTTCAATTTCAACTTCAATATTTTTCAATTCTTCAATTTCAACTTCAACTTCAATTTCCATTTCAATGTCAATTGTTTTAGAGATATCCATTTCACCTTCATTTCTTAAAATGGGACCACCCTTTTCTAAATATCTACAATGACAGTCCCTTTCATTACGAATTCAGTGAAAATAATTACGCAAGGTCATTCAAGGCTATTCGAGGTCACAAGGTCATTCAAGGAATACATTGCAGATAATGTGAAATGAATGATGTATATTTAAAATCATCGAATGAAAAGAAATTATTTATTTCCTGACGTAGTGCATCGCCACGAAGTGGAGGTCCTAACAGGATGTCAATTTCGTAATTGTATGTCTATTGATCCAGAATTGCCTGGGTCACTCAGCGGAGAACTGATGATCAGTATCAGGACTCACTGCCTAGAACAATGGCAGACGCATCTCATTTCCTTTGTCATATTATCCTCAGTGGGTGAGTTTGATACCTCCACGCCGAATCCAGCTTTTAGTTACCACTGAACCTCTGGTACCTACAGGTGAAATGACTATGGTGTTCAAAGTTGAAGAATTATATACAGGAAATGTTTCCTGTAAATTAATTATTAAACTGTTCACCTCATGAATATGTTACAGAGCAGTTAATTTAAATGGCTTTGAAGAGCACTTTTCAAGTAGTTCCAGAGATTTCAAGGTCACTTGATCTTTTCATCAAGAATTCGCTGTTTTTATATTTAATAGAAATACGAATTTTTCGAACTATCCTTGAATTAATAACTAAAGTTAGAACATCAGAATTCCGACATCAAAGGACTGACGCGTGTCGCGTACCTCAAAATGTGACACAGCTGCGAAGGTGTTAGCTAATTATGAGCTCTACTTGGGCCAGCACCCTCGCGCCGACAACCCGACCCGTTGGAAGCTTTTAGCCTCACAAACAAGATGACAGGCGTGGAGCTGAACTTGTAATGTGACTGCACATGACAGCCAACTTGATTTCTTATTTGTCGGCCACGTTCCAGCCTTATTAGAGTCCTTTTTTTTCTACAGGGTGTATAAAAAGTAATGGTAATCCGTTCTAGGAGTGAATCTACACCACTGGGTTGGTGGACATTTGTAAGAGAAGCTTGCAGCAAAATTGTTTATAACAAAGAAAATTGTTGGTCAAGTTATTTTTTTTTACATCAATACCTTCCACTCATCCAGAAGAAAAAAAGTTTGAAAGGAGCCACATGTCGAAAACAAATAGTTAGTGAGATATAAGCTGTTAAAGTTTTTGCAAAATTTGATTGAGTGGAACTTTACGTTACCGGCCTCAAAATTAGTACCGTTCACCTACGAATTATGATGAATTTGGTATGTAATCCAGTAGATTTGTACCCGGAGAACCTGCAGATCCAAGTTTCGATCCTGTAGGATCAATGGTTCCGGAGTAATGGTTGCCTAAAGTTGAGCATTTTTCAGTGTTTGTGACAGCTTTGAAATCGCTCTCAAGTTTAAACACTTATAACTCCTGAAGCATTCGTCCTACAGGATCGAAACTTCGTATACGTAACATAATCGATCAATCTTGATTAAAATTTTAATATCGGTCACTTTTTGACCAAAAGTAGTGATGGGCATACAATACTTTGTCTTGCAAGTTTTCGAACAAATCAATCACCGCAGAGCCTCGAATCAATTCAATATTTATTCGAAAGCCGAAGCCGCCATTTGTTCGTGAAATGTGAAACCATTGAAAAATTTCAATACTTTCTTCTTCGTGGAATATCTCAAGAACAACAAATGATATTTTAAAAGGTTCGAGGCAAAAGTTACGTGGTATCATTGCGTCTACCAAACTGTGCGAAAGCAATTTTTTTTTTAATGCATTTTGTTCGATAAGTAGGTATGCGAATAATTGATGAATTGAAGAATAACCTGATTTTTCCAGTTATAAAGGTTTGGGTAAGCTCTCGTTCAATCAGGGAGGACTCGTGATCGAATTTTCATCGGTCGATCATTGAAGTTGAAGTACACTTTATGAAGTTCGCTCATGGAATTTAAGTGACCGTTGAAATTCAGGAAGTCGAGGTAAAAAAGTTAGTTCCTTGTGCCATGAATACCTCCTCGAAGGCCGAGTAATACAGCTCTGAAAAATTCACGATAAATTAGCTAACATACCGAGATTTTATTAGACTTGGTTAAGTAATAAAAGACGGCTTCCTCCTGAGACGATATGCGTCCACGAAATTTCGTGCTCCTTGTAAAGGAACAACCTTTATCCGTCGAGAGAACCGCTTAACCTTTTATTACACCATCATACTGCATCCTAAGATAAAGTAACTCGTTCGGCAGTTCCCCTCTAAGAGGCATTTATGGAAATCGTATTTTTTTAGGAGTTCCATCAATCTGGCTAGAACGGAGAGGAAATTTTAATAAAATCTGAATTCTAGGACGGAAGTGAAATCCCATGGAATGGTTCTTTAGTTGATGGGGATTATAGAGTGGAGCAATTAGAGCGTGTTTAATCGATCTGCACTGCAAAATTCGAAATAACAGTAGGATTGAACTTAATTTGGAAATACTTTGTTGAAGAGTTAGCTAGTCAAATAATAAAAATAGCGAACTTCGAGCGCGGATATCTCGGAAACTATGCGTCCTATCGATAAGACCATTATATAAAAAATTACAGCTGACAAAATGTGCCACGAGATTGATTCTATTCAGTTTTTTGGTATCTCGCAGAGTTTTCGAGATATCCGCGCTCAAAGTTCACTAATTGTGCTGAAGAGTTAGCTAGTCAAAGAATAAAAATAGTGAACTTTGAGCGCGGATATCTCGGAAACTATGCGTCCTATCGATAAGACCATTATATAAAAAATTAAAGCTGTCAAAATGTGCTATAAAATTGATTCTATTCAGTTTTTTGCTATCTCGCAGAGTTTCCGAGATATCCGCGCTCAAAGTTCACTAATTGTGCTGAAGAGTTAGCTAGTCAAATAATAAAAATAGCGAACTTTGAGCGCGGATATCTCGGAAACTATGCGTCCTATCGATAAGACCATTATATAAAAAATTAAAGCTGACAAAATGTGCCATAAGATTGATTCTAATCAGTTTTTCGCTATCTCGCAGAGTTTTCGAGATATCCGCGCTCAAAGTTCACTAATTGTGGAAAAGAAATTTTTGCTTTGTTTTTTGCCTTATTTGCTAACTCTTCAGCACAATTAGTACAGTTTGAGTACCTACGTACCAGTAAAATAGAAATGTGAAAATCATGCGAGACATTCTGAATAATGATGCGTTTTCCTGTTACAGTGCCGAGAGCAGTGTTAAGAGAACAATACGAGGGCGACGTCGAGCCAGATGAAATCGACCTGATCCACGAGTTCGAGGAGGGCTTCGACAGGGCAGATTTCAGGGCTGAATTCAGCCCGAGCCCGAACCTCGAAGGGCCACAACCGCAACCAAGGGATAACGTCTCCCGAAATTTCCCAACGGCCAGCTCATCGCCCCCACGTGCACGAACAAACAACGACGGTGAGTACCCGCGTATCAGCATCGTTGATTCCCCTTCCCGAACCTGTTCACGGTGAACCGATCCGTAGGGGATACCACACGCGTTCCCCGCAAATGAGTTACATTAAAACCTTCTTGATACGAATCGTTTATTTTCTATGCAATCGTTTCTCAAGTCTAGTTCGATTCAATTCGCTGTGAATTATTATTCAGTAATTCTAATGACTGGACGTTGTGATTTGCTGTTTAATTCGTTCCGCGCCGAGCCGTTTTTGCTCGACATTTAAGCAAATTAAAGGTGGGGGACAAAGCTTCGTTTGCCCCCTTCAAAGTTTTGACAGTTCTTCCTAAATATTTTCGAAAATATTGATTTTAGAGAAAAAAGTTTCCAACAAAAAATGTAGCTCATAAAAGGCACTACAAAGAAGGTTATATACATTTTTTACGTAAACCTATTATTTTGGCTGTCAAAGCCTCGTTTACCCCACAGCCCCCTTCAAAGTTTTGACAGTTCTTCCTAAATATTTTCGAAAATATTGATTTTAGAGAAAAAAGTTTCAAACAAAAAATGTAGCTCATAAAAGGCACTACAAAAAAGGTTATATACATTTTTTACGTAAACCTATTATTTTGGCTGTCAAAGCCTCGTTTACCCCACAGTCCCCTTCAAAGTTTTGACAGTTCTTCCTAAATATTTTCGAAAATATTGATTTTAGAGAAAAAAGTTTCAAACAAAAAATGTAGCTCATAAAAGGCACTACAAAAAAGGTTATATACATTTTTTTCGTAAACCTATTATTTTGGCTGTCAAAGCCTCGTTTACCCCACAGCCCCCTTCAAAGTTTTGACAGTTCTTCCTAAATATTTTCGAAAATATTGATTTTAGAGAAAAAAGTTTCAAACAAAAAATGTAGCTCATAAAAGGCACTACAAGAAAGGTTATATACATTTTTTACGTAAACCTATTATTTTGGCTGTCAAAGCCTCGTTTACCCCACAGCCCCCTTCAAAGTTTTGACAGTTCTTCCTAAATATTTTCGAAAATATTGATTTTAGAGAAAAAAGTTTCAAACAAAAAATGTAGCTCATAAAAGGCACTACAAGAAAGGTTATATACATTTTTTACTGAAACCTATTATTTTGGCTGTTATGACCGAAAATGTGCGTGTTAAAAATATCCACATGGATATTTTTCATATCGTATAAGTGAATAATTTCCTATCATTTTTCTCAGAAAGTATTATCTTTATGTCAAAAATCAATACGACATAAAATGTGTACTTTGATGAGGTCTACAACTTTTATCTGAAGTATTTTTCAAAATTCCCATTATTTACGAAAATAAATGGAAATAATTTCTAATTCGAAGCATTTATACTAGAAATGTTGAAAAACAGGTACAATATAATACTCTAATTAAATCATTGCTCGATGATAATTGAATAATACCATTAACGTTGCCCTCTATTATATCACCGTCGTTAAAACTCGTCTGCAACTACAGCTTTCACACACAATCAAGTATTACCGCATAACAAACCGCGATATCGCGTCCAAATTAGTAGCCAGTTAAACGGAATTATATTATGCAGTTCAATAATATGTCATTGACTTCAATGTGGGTACTTGGCATTACGTGTAATATGTAAATTAATTATATCGCATTACGTCTGACCGCGAACGAATTAAAGGCCACTTAAATCAAACTGCATTATGTGACATAATGACCCATAAAATCTCTTTCTATTTTAATAATTAGATGTAACTCTCTCTTCAATAATTTTCACAAATGAATAGCATATCATTTTAAACATATTTCAATGCGCGTTGAAAGTTATAATCACCTAAATTCTTTTCGAATTTGGAGTACAAAAAAATCAATAAAACAATGATCTAGAATAGTAAACTTTACTTTACCGGACTCAAAATTTGTGCATCTCTTCTATTAATTATGATGTAACTGCAGGTCAAAGTTTCAATCCTGTAGGATCAATGGTTCAGGAGTTACGGTTGCTTAAAGTTGAGAATTTTTCAGTGTTTTTGACAGGTAGGTGCGCCGCCATATTGGTTTGTAGTGACGACCGGAAGCTGCTTACCGAGCAGAACCGCTAGATGGCAGCATCGTCACTACAAACCAATATGGCGGCGCCCTTATCTGCCAAAAACACTGAAAAGTGCTCAACTTTAAGCAACCATAACTCCTGAACTATTGATCCTACAGGATTGAAACTTCGGTCCTAGGTTCTCCTCGTTCAAATCCACTGGATTACATACCAAATACATCATAATTTATAGGAGAAAGGCACAAATTTTGAGTCCGGCAAAGTAAAGAGCATCCAAAATAAAAAAATTGTCTGCATCGATTGCAAGAAATAGAAACTAAATTAAATATTACTCCTTCCCTTAATGATTTGAATAGAGGAGAAATCATACATGCACATCTTCAATTTTTAAGATTTTTCTCAATTTTGCTACAACTGAAATAAATATCAATTAGAAAAGAAATCGAACCGAACAAAGACAGAAGAAACGACCTGATAGAATATATGTAGTGTCGAACATTAATTAGATATATCAATTACACTTGGTATCCGGTCTACCGCCATTGCACTGCAACGCGAGTGGTAATCCTTCGATCTTCGAAGTCCCGGCTGCTTCCGGTCAGTTTCCCGAATCCCGCATGCACGCTTTGTTGTGTTCCACTTGCTTTGCATCGCGTTCAATCTGCACTGACACATGATGTCCGCATATAAACGTGTCTAGCATTAGGAGGTCAGAATCGTTAGTAGCCCTCCGTACCTGCGCCGATGCTCGAACGTAATTAAGGTTAATGCAACATCGATATCATCGATGCCTTATGACTTATGACTTCTAGTAGTCTACCTACACTCCCGCTCATAAGTCTTACGACGGTGATCATATTTCTATTCGACTCTGTAAAAAATGAAATAATCGGTGAAGAATGCGAACCAATTTTTCCTTATTTAAAGGTTTACGTGTGAAGGAATGGATGCTGCACTCACACATCAAAAATCTCTTACCAAGAAGTAAAAAATATTTATATATTCATCGAAGTATTCTTAGCATCCACGTCATCTCATCCCTATTGTCGTTCCAAAAGTTTCGTATCTGTCTATCCGGTTGATCCCATACTTTCCTTTCTCTTATAAATTATGATGTATTCGGTATATAATCCAGTAGATTTGTTCCCGGAGAATCTGCAGATCCAAGTTTCGATCCTGTAGGATCAATAGTTTAGAAGTTATGCTCGCTTAAAGTGGAGCAATCTGCAGTGTTTTTGACAGGTTCGAAATTTCTCAACTTTAAACACTTATAACTCCTGAACCATTCGCCCTACAGGATCGAAACTTGGATCTGCAGATTCCCCGGGGACAAATCTACACTACTCTTGGTTAAAGTCAAAAAGTGATCGATATTAAAATTTTAATCAAGGTTGATTAATTATGTTACGTATACGAAGTTTCGATCCTGTAGGACGAATGGTTCAGGAGGTATGCTTGTTTAAAGTTGAGCAATATGCAGTGTTTTTGACAGGTAAGAGCGTCGATACTGAAAAATGCTCAACTTCAAGCAACCATAACTCGTGAACCATTGATCCTACAGGATCGAAACTTCGGTCCTAGGTTCCCCGGGTACAAATCTACTGGATTACATACGAAATGCATCACAATTTATAGGAGAAAGGCACAAATTTTGAGTCCGCTAAAGAAAAGTTTAACCCACAATTTTTCTATGGGGTTCAAATCTGGTGATTGGGGTGGTCATCTCTCATAATTTTTAATGAATCATTACATTGAAGTTGATCCGAATAGTATTTACATATTTTTGAAATGGGTTTTGGATCATTATCATTATCTTTATATTATGTAGTGAATACAGTTAAGTATCGTATGAGGACTTATAAGAATGTCATATCCATAAAATGAAAAAAATCATACACAATGGAAGCTCTTAGTGCGAAGGGTTAATGTTTCATAAACTATTTTAGTCCACACATCTACAGGGCGATCAAAAATGGTATAAACACGTAAAAACGGTATAAACAAAATATCGAATAAATTTTTCAAATCTATTCATTTAATCCTTTCACGTATCTCCGTCAATGTCTACGGTGTTCTGGGCATCCTCGCAAATTTTTGCCTCTCGCTCTTCGCGGGAAATATCATTCGAAGTATTCCGCAAACCGCACAAAGGGCTCGGTTTTCAACTTTCCGGCAGAATTCTCGAACTGTTCTGTCCGGTTGATTACAAAAGCAAATTTCCAATCGACAGATAATATAAGCGAAACACACGCACACACAGGCACGTCAGAGGGAGGTATCACGAAAAGGAAGAAACCTATGTATGTACATATGTAGAACGAGAATATCTCGTTGCCCTATAAAACGCTTTCCCGCATTTAAACCGTATTCCTCGGAGGGGGTGGGAATCCATCAGAACCATATCGCCGGGCGGCGCAACGTACCTTACGACTCGTGCCCGCAAAACAATCAATTAAAACCGTCGCAATTTACGTTTTCCTCGGAGCAAACAACGCGTCGGAAATTCATATAAAACGGAAATCATTAAACCGAGTTTTAGAGGGACGGGGACGCGCGGCCGGTCATACACGAGAGGAATCAATTTTGCAGAGAGGCTTGCCGCGTGGAACTCGTGTGTTTGTTCTGTTCATTCGATCCATATTTTTTTACCGGTGACAGAGAAAAAGCGCGCTAGAGAGAGAGAGAGAGAGAGGGAGAGAGGGAGGGCAGCTGATCGTACGTTCCTTTGTGCCCGGACGTCCGATTCCATCGCCGGAGGGCAAACAATGGTGGAAATTATTGGAACATCGCGGGCAGTTCATCGTTTCCGATCGTTGTCCGGATTCTAGAAACCGTAGCACGGCGTTGAGCAACAACGCGAGCTGCGTCGCGTCAGGTCGCGTCGTCGCGTTGTGTCCGAACGGAATCCACGTTCCTATTTTCTGCGGCCGCAACACGATACGCGCCTCGGGTTTACAAATCCGTCGGTATCGATTTCCTATTAGCATCAGGTAAACCGCCGCGCCGCGCCGTTGCGTTATTGGCCGAGACTGGAAGGCGACCCCGCCGCTTTTGTTCGAGACTTTGCATCAATCGTAAGAGTCGCATGTCGCCCCACATGCAGGATGTTTCAGGAAAAAACCATTCACGACGCTATTCTGGCTTTGAACTTTCGAAAAACCAATTTTCCTTCCGAGTGCAAAGGGTTAAAGGCACGCAAGACAATATCTACAGGTGACCCCATTCATGCTACAGAACTTCTGTTCGAAATGTTTTATGATAGCATGATAATATGACTATATGATAATACGATATGGTATGATAGTATGATAGTATGATATTATGATAGTATGATAGTATGATAGTATGATAGTATGATAGTATGATAGTATGATAGTATGATAGTATGATAGTATGATAGTATGATAGTATGATAGTATGACAGTATCAAAGTATGACAATATGATAATATGATAGTATGATAATATGACAATATGACAATATGATAATATTGATTTCGCCCTTTAGTGACTTCGTTACATTAAAATCAACATTACAGTATTCATAAATTTCTATAATCTTTTACTGTTTTATAATACAATTTCTTCATTAATCTATACAGTCCATTGATTATTAGATACCAACGTATTAAACAATATTGTGAGTAACAGTACAGCAATATTTAGTGGCGACTCTGAGTCACCTTTTTAGTGCTGAGGAAGTTGTTTTTTGATGTATTAAAACGATTTGTTAAAACTCATTTCATTCACAGTTATACGATTACAAAAACAAATTCTCTTCATATTTACAAGATTTTGTCGAGCGATAAAAAGAATTTCAAAACGCTCAATAAAATATTGATTTTGTAAATAATATCCTTTCCTTGACATGTTATATTTCTTCAAAAATATATTTAACGAACACGTACATCGTTTCATATTTTAGACTCTTTTCTATTTGAATCCATAGTTCAAGTCACTTTTTCTATAGTTCGTGTTAATTAAACACGTGCTTTATTCTTTGCTGCAAATTACTGCACTTTTCTCCAAAGTCTGTACTCGCTATATCCAGAAAGAATTGGATTGAAAATATTTGACCGTTCTAATAAAATCATATATCGACTCCAAGTCGACAAGAATAAATATTACATTTTTGGTCAGAGAGACAATCGAGAAATTTCCACAGCCAGGACATTTAATATTTTCTTCGAACACTAACTCTAAAACTACCGAGCACTGAAAGCGATTAAAACGTTCCATCTGATAAAACTGACAAGGCTCTATTTATTTAGATTTTGTGCAATTTTTGTTGGAATACTTGCTTGCATAAAGAAATTTACCGAATCAATTTCCATGCAAGCAACGTCATCATTTCAATAATCACAAAATTAAAAATCTTTGACCGTGGCCCCAGAGCAATCTGCCGTTTCTACTTGAATTTTCTGGCACTGGTTCGGCCGCCAGTAGTGACGCATTGTATTGGTCAGACCTGGCGCAGAACTCTATTTCTGCTTCAAGTCTCCCGCCGTCCACCGGGTTCTATTAGCCATACCGGCGCACCAATGACACGCTTCATGTTTCTGAAGTAGTAGAAGCTACACCATCCCGGACAATAGAGATCAACGTCTGCCAAATACCTAGTCCTCTAACATCTGCGGAGTTTCAATGGCACCAGATTGCTGAACCCTGCAGGGAATTGAATATCCGTGCCCCGATATGCTAGACAAAAATGTTTACGAGCCCGCGTTCTACGCTACTGTTCCTCGTAAATGACTTTTCAGCCTGAAATTCATGTACTGGGTGTCACAAAATTATATGTCACCGTATTTTAAGGTGAAATAGAGCCCAATTTTTCTCCAAGTAATGAACTTTAATGAATAAGGTACTTTCCCTTTTGTTCGATGATCTTTTACCAAAAAGAATAAATAAGAAAATATTTTATTCGGCTGTGTTTCCGTTCACGTCCATGCTCGGAATTGCATGAAATTTTCGGAATAGGTTCTTGTTTCACTAAAATGATGATTGTCAGAAGGATTTTTGGCGATTCGAAAAAAAATTTTTTTACCATTTCACTGTCACTCCCTACCTCACCGACACCGCTTCTGTATTTTCGTATGCATGAGTCTCCGAGCCCCCTACCACCTAATCCTTACTAATCTAATCTTCACAATTAATTGGTTTAACAATTGGAATTTTGAAAACAGTTTATATTAATTTCCAGAACATACATATTTAGTATCTGTAATTAATTGGAAAAATGGATCATCACCAGCTTTGTCGACCTCGTAGCGCCATCAAAATTCACACATGTGATCTGTAATTGAATCGTTCTTGATGCCACCTCTACTTAGACTCTAGAGTGACATTAGAATACTAAAAACATTTGTCGGTAAGCTAGGGACTGACATTGAAATGATACAAATTTTTTTTCGAGTCGCCAAAAATCCTTCCGACAATCACCATTTTAGTCAAGAAAGAACCTATTCCCAAAACTGATATCTTTTATGGTTTAAAAGTCACCGAATTTCTCGGTCCAATAATCATTCATAACTTACAAAGTGGTCAGCGGCGGAGAATGATTCTTGTGGGATTATTTAAAGGAAGGTGTGCCGAGAATATTCCAATTTGTTAGAAACTTAAACTCGCCCAATCTTCAAAGATATACTCACTTAAGATAGAAAGAACATCGCAAATTTTTCTTACTGCATTGACAAACAACAAACGTACCAGTTTGTAAAATAAACGTTACACAGACCGAACAATGATGGACCGGTAAACGTATGAGCATAATAATGAATGTTTATCACCAGAGAAAAGATACACGGAACCGATTTGAAATTGCATTACTGTAACTCCGGCGGGCATCGTAAGTCCACGTGAAATAACATCATTGACTTCTGCCGTATTGGAAATTGAAAACGGGACTCCATTTATCAAAAATTACGGAGTAGGCAGGACGGAAAGAGAGGCGCGCGAGTAAAAAGCAGACCGGAGTTTATTAGTCCGCCGAACAAAAAAAAAAGAAAATTACTTTTCGTGACTCGTGTCTCCCTTCCCGGTCGCTTTTAATCTAATCAAACCTCCTCAAAATCCAATTTCCTCCAAGCGCTACCTTTTAATGCTACCCATGTCGTCAGCTCCGAAAATTCTCCGTTCGACCTTGTTAAAATATGAAAGGGAACGTCCTGCGCGAGCTAGGATTACCGACACACACACATACCTCTAGCCGTGGCCCGTACGTGACTCTGTGGCCCCTTTTTTGCACCCCCGCGCAACCCTTTCGTTCGCGAGGTACTCTGATCACGTGTAAACGCAATAAAGCGATCGGGCTCGCTCGCATTCCTTTCCTCTGTAGGTCAGGATTGAAATTGGGAAGGGAGCGAGGGAAAGAATCGAGTCGAGAGCTGATGATAAAATCGATCAAGCACTCATTTTCTCGCCAATTTGATTTCGCCAGCTCGTACGGGGTGAGCCAGCTGATATTTAAATCTGGAATGTCCCTCTCCTCTTTCCTCTTTCACGTTATCTTGAAAGTTCACCCAAAATCAACCCCACCTAGCCTAACCTAATCCAAAATCATGTCGTTTATTATGAAAACTACAGGTATGTTTGCCTCAGAGGTATAATTATTGAAATACGGAAGATATTTTAACCCATTACTGGTTAAAAGCTGAACTTCACCTCAGTAAACCAAAAGTGCTGCCAAAATAAAGGGTAAACTTTACTTCACCGGACTGAAAATGTGTGCCTTTCTCCTATAAGTTATGATGTAAAGTATGACGAAGTCTCGATCCTGTAGGATCAATGGTTGAGGAGTTATGCTTGCTCAAAGTTGAGCAATCTGCAGTGTTTTTGACAGGTAAGGGCGCCGCCATATTGGTTTGTAGTGTCGACGTCCCTTGATGGAGTCCGAAATTGTTCGAAATGGAACTGAATGAACGCAACACCACACTGACAACGAGCTCCTTCGGTGCGAAATGGGTCAGTGGAGTGGGGTCTGAGTCGGAGTGGGAACGCGTAGTGGAGTAGGGAGCGCTGGCGAGCGGAGTGGGGATCGCTGAACGCGATCACGTACTACCGAGCGTCGCGCGGCGAGGTGTGACGTTTAATATAAAAAAAATTTTTTCTCCTGAACGCAGTTTTTCTTAAAAATTTGTTTTTTAATATTGCACTGTCATCCAGTTCCGAGCTGTGTTTAAAGTTTCAAGTCTCTAGCTCATCGGGAAGTGGTTTAAAAATCGATTACAAGATTTAACGCATTCAACAACAACGACAACGACAATTTTGTTATCTCTTTTTGTAGTTTCCTTGCTTCAATAGTTTTCTGACTTGTAAAAGTTTATAGAAAATTCATTGTTCCTTCAAAAAACGTTTTACTTCGTTAAAATTGTGATAGTTATCATATAAGTTACTATTCAGACTTTCTTTTGTCCTCCATGTTTCCATTATTCCTCCACTTCAGCCCCGAACAACCTCTGTGATTTGGGAATCAGGAACAAATTAAAGGAAAGAACGGCAAACGAATGCGTTCGCTTAGCCGCCGCGTCGAAGTTAATTACGATGACAAAAGTGGGCCGTGAGTTTCGCGCGTTGCATTATACACGCCTCGGCGACCAACTCATTAAACCCACGTAACCGGAACCTAGAATAGCGCTTCGAAAGCTAGCCTAACTTAGAGAGCTTTCGTCCAAGGAGGACTTGAGAACGATCTAGGTGTGTGTGCACCTGTAATTACGTGGCTTTCAGATACGGTGCAACTCGAAACGTTTATAGTCAGAACCTCCCTCCGTTGATTATCTTCGGGCAAATCGAACAACTCTGCGTTTCTTCGACTGATATCTTCCTCTACTGCTGGTCTGAGAAACTATCGTTATCGCTGCGGCAAATTCAAGCAGCTCTATACACAAGACTTCATAATATTTTAATATTAATAAAGCTATGATTCGAAGCGAACAGGACGATTCTTGTTAAGACTCCCGGAGATTTTAAATGGAGTCTCAACGATTCCACCATCCGTGCCACCTTTTTGCATCTCTCGCCTAACCATTTGCCCGACGGTCTTTGCTAGAAGGGCTTTTATTTTACCGCTAAAGTTAATTAACATTTAGCCACCGACCGGAGACGGGGCAGAACATGAATATGCGGGACCTTGCGGATGCAATTACAATTTTGTAGCTGCACGTATTAACTCCCACCAGGGTTCGCCTGAACCCATCTTCCGTGACATCCAGGGAAGAGCGAAAGAAACACACTCGTCACTTTTATAATGAGAATTTTCAATTAAACTTTATTAAGGTTACATCCCCGAGCGAAAATCTTGCGCCGCGTTATAACAAAAGTACGATGGTGATAGAATAAGAACGTCTCTAATAGCAGACTAATTTTTGATCTATATTTCCCGAAACTCATAGCGTTTGTGTCTGCGCAATGTTGCCTTCTATCGGTTAGATTGATGTGTTCTTCTGTGCGAAATCACATTCCTCAACGAGAACAGGTGTTAATAAAACAATGCAGTACCATTCTTCGGAACATTACCGCCGTGAAATTAAACCGAACCACATTAATCACGTTTTCCAGGGTTTCATTACATCTCCCGCATTCCTACGTGCCAATGCAGCAACGTGGTGCGTTTAATTAAAAAAAAAGGAAACGGTCAGTAGAATTCCGCGAACTGAATAAAATTCGAAATTTCATAACGGCAAGTATTAGAAACGGGGTGGTGGGGCGTACGATATTAAGAAATCATGTCGGAAATTGTTCCGGTTGTCGAAACGGAGCCGGAGAGCAATTCACAGATTCATTCGATCCGCGGCCGTACTATTTAATTCATTAATAAAGTTCTCCGCACTCGAAGTTCCCCGGCTGGAATCCGGAGAAGTTCTTTCCTTTACGTTCTTAATTCGCGCGCTTTCTACCAACTAGCCCCCACCCGCCCTGCCGAGATTTTTCAAGGGGTTGTAGGACGCGGGTACCGGGACGTACACCCCCGGCCGTTTAAAGGAATCAGCAGACGGGAAATTAGCTCGGGAAATCGCTTTCGGAGTTGCGAACAACGAGATTTCCCTTTGGTAGCTCGCCGTTTGATTACCGCACGGAGTTACACGACCGGAACGTTTTATCTGTCAGCGTCTCTGCTCGCGCGTATTTACTCGTTATCACACCCCGGGGATCGTCACCGGCCGTACGGCGGCGACGCGTGATTGTCGCTGAATTAATTACGCGAGTCGCGGCAGTCAATATTTGAAGCGAGATACGACGAAATCCTGAATAAATGAATATCATTAACGCCGCGGAGGCATTTGAAGCGAGTTAGGCAAATTTACGCTGACAATTAATTTCAAGAGCTGTTTGGAGATCATTCCGTCCGCGAATTTTACTGGTCCGGCTCTGCGTTGTGTAATTAATATCTCGCGAGTAAGTTCATCCTCTACATTGGGTACCGAACGTTCAACGATTTTTAACGAACGACTGTGCGGCTGAGTAGCCGGGTGAGGGGAGGGAGCACGACCCCGACGGCACACCGGCTCGGTTTCAGCCTGGCACCTGTGCACAAAAGGGCGCGATTTTCACCTGCCGAGGGCTCTAAGCCCAGGTCCTGCCGGCCGGGCTAGGATTCAGCCGATTTGCAAGATTGCAAGGGTGCGGGATTCGCGTTCTCATTGCGTGATAATACAAACACGGATTTTTCAGTAGTCAAAAACGCCAGATAAAGGTCAATCTAGGCAGCAATCGCCCTCAAAGGTCTTATTTATTAACTTATTATACTTTTGTCGGTAACAAGGGAGACTGCTACGCATTTGCAAAGTACTGCCACATTGATGCAACCCGCCCTGTGTCGCGCATGCGCGAGAAAAGTTCGGCCCAATCGAAGCACTGATTGGCCACATTAGTGTGATACCGTGCTGCCCTCTCAAAAAAGCTGAATCCCAGCCCGGCCGTCAGGCTCTGGGCTCGAGCCCCCGGCAGGTGAAAATCGCGCCCTTTTGTGCACAGGGGCCAGGCTAAATCGTCCTGATTTGGTCTCAACGCTGAGCCAAGCATTGCGTTAGCCCGTAACGTGTCGGGCTGGGGCTCGGCTAGCTGGGTCCGGCGGTGGGCTCGGGCAGACTGTGCCGTCGGGGGAATTGTGGGGACACTACTCTCACGAGGAAACCTCGCGTATCGAGAACGCCGGATCGCAACGAGTTTTTGTGTGGCCTTAGCTTACGCACAAAGGCGGGTCAGTGGCTCAAGTGGTAGAGTGCCTGATTCGTAGCAGGAAGGCCAGGGTTCGATTCCCGGGTGTGGCCATAAATGTCCAAGGTGCTTTTTTCTCCTGCTACGGACTCGGTACCTACTGTCGGGGTCATAGGTCAACCAATGGCAACAATTTCCCCTTTATCCAGGGAATCGGTGAACTGTTGGAAGCCCAAGTTGGCCATCCCGCCTCATAAGGGTACCCGCCGCTGCTCTATCTCCCCTGTTTGGGGGATAGAGTAAGGAAAAAGGGGTGGTCAGCGAACAAATGGTACCACTGTGGAAACTGGGCATGGACCCTACTAAAAAATGGAATCAAGAAACGCAAACGGAATTAAGAAACCTTTAAGGGAAAGGCCGGGTGGACGGAGCCAATTGCTGAACACCAACCAGAACCGAGGATGATGGTCACATCCAAACAATCAGCCATACTTTCTAGGATGTGTCAAGCCCACCCAAGAAGGAAGATCTCGATGAACCCGATATCAAATCTCTCAGGAGACAGATTTCGGCGAAGTTGGTGAACCCTTCCTTCTCAACCCCAGCGCGAAGTAGACTCGGCAAGAGAAGACCGTATGGAATTGATATCTCGGCCCAGCCGTGATTTCGATAAAGTCGGATCAGATCCCAAGTAGGCAGTAACTTCCTCCCAATGGTCAAACAATACGCGGTCCCTTGCATCTTGAACTCCCAATAGACTCACAGCATAGGCGGAGGGATTAGCCCTAGGGGAGGGTGTGGGCAGGTTTCTGGGCTATCCGGAAACAGAGTAGGGACGGGCTTGAAAACTTGACACATTCGACATGAAAATTATGGTGAAGTGGGGGGAGTCTGAAAGGGCAGGCGAGACACCCTGCAGGTCTGAAGGTGAGGGGGCCCGACGTTCACACCGAGCCGTAAAACAGCTCAAAAACTGACAAAAATTAGGTAGCATGGCCCGCTCATCAATGATGACCGACCCGTCTAGTAAGTCGACGACTCTGAAAATGGCCCGGGCCGAATAAAACAGAGGGGACTGCTGAAAAACGCAGGATACCTGCAACCCGCAAAAGGGCCGAGTGCCGGCAGCGCCAATTGTGATACTGGTGATGAAAGATCCGGTGTGCCTTAAGGAAGCGAGGGGCGGCCGACCCGCCCTTCCCCGGCAAACGCACTTACTACTACTACTACTACTACTAGCTTACGCACCCTCATGAACTATGCAATTGGTTTCAGCCGCCAACGCGAACCCGTTTTCGAGAAAATCGATTTTGAAATTGCGATATGTGCGTTATATTCCATGAGTGAAAACCTCTTGTCACAGCGGTCGGTGGCCGAGCGGGTTGAGCGAATGTCTACCACGAGATTGGTCGGGGTTCGTGTCCCATGTCGGCATTTTTTATAAATATTTTTTCTCACTTTTTTTTTATTTTTGTACGTGCTCTTCAATTTTTCAAATTTCAAGTTCAACATCAGTTCCAAGTCTTCGATTTCAACTTCAACTTTTCAATTTCAACTTCGTCTTCAATTTCCATTTCAACTTCAATTTTTCAATTTCAACCTGAATTTCAACTCTTCCATTTCAACTTCAATTTTTCAAATTTCGACTTCAAGTCGAAACATTTAGTTTCGAAAATACGTTCTTAGAACTTCCTAAATTCGAGAAATGGTTGAAGTCAGAGGCGATTTGAAAGATGCGACGCGCAACGTTGCAAGCTCCATTAGTATGCGACCATCGTTATGGTTGCAGAAGCGGTAGCCAGACCCAACTGAACTTCAGCAGAGTACAGAATTTCATTTTCTCCATTTGCCAACCTGACCCTCTTGCGCTGTCTTCTCTCTTTATTTCTCCCAGCCTTTAAAAGAGAGGAAAAAGCAGAAAATTCACAGCGTAGGTCAGTTACTTCGGCGACACTTTGCGAGTACGATATCGGCGAACTTCAAACGCGTTCTTGTGTAACCACGTTTTTCGAACTGGCTGCTATGAGCCCGCGTCGCATATTAGATTCCTTTACATTTTATTTTTTAGCAGATAGAAATAACTTTTTAGAGTGAATTTTAGTGCGAATTTCATCCAGATATCTTTCACGGTTTAAAAGTCACACGAATTTCTCGGTCCAATAAATCGTTCATAACTTACAAAGTGGTCAGCGGCGGGAAATGATTTTTGTTGGATTATTTATAAAGGAAGGTGTGCTGAAAATATTCCAATTTGTTAGAAACTTGAACTCGCCTAATCTTGAAAGATATACTCACTTAAATCGACAGAATTTTGTTGGCAATATGATAGACGCGTTCTTGAAAAGGCTGCAGGCTGCAGCGTAGAACGCACCGGTAAGTTTTCTCTATCCAAAGTATTCGGACGTTCGCGCAAAAAACTGGTAGCCTACCGGCGCGGCATACTCGGTTCTCTGGGTTCGCGATACACGGATACCGTGTCTCGGGATCGATCCCGACGATCATGGTTCCATAAGCACCGGCCCATATTCTCGCCATTAAGACCAAATACATTAACCTCCTCTTCCGCGTGCATCCCTTTCATCGGACTGAAAAGAAACGCTGCGAAGTAGACTCGAGCGCCAAGCGCCAGCCCTCCAAAGTAAACAATGCAGACTGCGCGATACGTAGCAGCCCTTCTCTCTCTCTAAATGATTTCCTCCTCGGACTGTTTTCTGGCCCATGCGAAACTTCTCGGAGGAACATTCATCTTGAACGACGCGCAGGGGGAAACGCGCGCGGCCGGATGCCCGTTCATAACTGTATAGCCGCGCGGTAATGGCCACGATGAAGTAACACGTCAGCCGAGTAAACTCGCTGCTTCTATTTTACCCTTTCTCTTCGTTCTTTATACCCTGTCTGCCACCACGGAGGCTCTTCTCTTTCATTCTTTCTTTCTCGAGTTTTTCACTTGTTTTCCGTTTCGGCCCGTGACGCAGCTTCTCCGAACAAACCGGGAAAAGTTATCTTTCCCGCGCCGCGGTTTGACGCGCTTAAGCCCTACATACCCTGGGGGCGGCCATTGTTTTCGAATCGCCGAAACTTCTCGCGACTCTGTTTGATTAGAGCCGTTACCTCCTGGCCGGTCTTTCCTTCTTGTTTCGGGTAAGCAATCTTTCTGATAGCTTCTGATGCCCGAGCGACACTGGAACTCCCCGTGGCTGAAGTACGAGCTGTGTTCAAAAAGTAACGGGAATTTTGTAATTTCGCGGGGTGTGCTAGCCCAATCCGCGCCATTTCTTTCTTGTTGTGTTGGTCAACATGTCTGGAAAGTGTCTGCACATTGGTCGTCGTATTCGATGTTTAGTGTATTGTCAACTTTCGGGAAGGTTACATGTGTTTCGCCAAGATCAGCGATTGTTTGTGGCGAAACGATCGAAGAAATTCCACGATTAGAACAGAATGGTGACTTTGAAATTGCTCAAATTCGACTTCAATTTCCATTTCAACTCATCGATTTCAACTTCACTTTACTTTAAATTAAATGTCACTTTGCAACATTTACAATATTACTTTGCAACATTTACAATATTACTTTGCAACATTTACAACATTACTTTGCAACATTTACTATATTACTTTGCAATATTTACAATATTACTTTGCAATATTTACAATATTACTTTGCAATATTTTAAATATTACTTTGCACACAACATTTACAATATTACTTTGCACACAACATTTACAATATTACTTTGCAATGTTGTAAATATTACTTTGCAATGTAGTAAATATTACTTTGCAATATTGTAAACATTGCTTTGCAACATTACAATATTACTTTGCAATATTTACAATATTACTTTGCAGTATTTTAAATATTACTTTGCACACAACATTTACAATATTACTTTGCAGTATTTTAAATATTACTTTGCACACAACATTTACAATATTACTTTGCACACAACATTTACAATATTACTTTGCACACAACATTTACAATATTACTTTGCAATGTTGTAAATATTACTTTGCAATGTTGTAAATATTACTTTGCAATATTGTAAACATTACTTTGCAACATTTACAATATTACTTTGCAACATTTACAACATTATTTTGCAATATTTGCAATATTACTTTGCAATATTTTAAATATTATTTTGCAATATTGGGCCACTTTGATGACGCGTAACGTTATAGCGGGCCGCACTTTAGGTAAACATGCTTTTAAAAAATGTGGTACAAATACAAAATCAATAGAACGTTATTTATAACAATGACACATGCAAATTTTCATTTACTTAATATTTTTGTATACATACGAGAAACAAAAGTTTTAATGGAAATATAAGATCTCCCGGCGGGTCGCACAATTCAACTTTGCGTGCCGCGTGTTGGCCAGGCCTGTTCTTGACCGAGACGCACACTATCGATTAGCTTGAAACTTCTGAATTGGAACTCCTCCCGTAAGCAGTTTTAAAGGTTCGTTAACAGTAACCATACCACGACCGATCAAATGACACCGAACACAAAATTCGACTGCTCTACATTATTTTATAAAAATGACAACACCGTATTGATTCAAATTTCTTGCAATTTTTATAACGATACTTGCTCGAATGAAGAAATTCATTTAACTTGGTACAGTAACTACTCTATAGCCGCAAGAAGTACACGATGAATGCAAAAAAGTATCAGTTCAAAGACCCACAATGTAATAAAAGTATAAAAATTTTTTCATTATTACTTATTTTTTCTTACGAAACTTTCACCAATATATTTGCGGCATTTTTCTGATTAAAATAAGACTAAACACGATACAATTTCAACTGTAATTAGTGGTTTAATTGACGATGAAAATTTCGGGAGAGAGGGAGGACAGCGTATGGGAAAGAAAGAGACGCGGAGAGTCGCGGTCTCTCAAATTTACTCGCTCAAAAAAATAGTATCCGTCTACGAACTTTTCAAACGAACCTCTCCGAGGATTTAATCGGCAGGTGTACGATGAGGAAAATTTAGTATCCACGCAGATTTCACCGACGGAACGTGGCTCGTTACAGGCTCAATTACGACCCGTTAGTGTGCACCCGTGTAAACAACCATTCGTGATAATATAATACAAATGACATTAGACGAGTAGTCGCATAACAAAGCGAGACCTACAGTGCCGTAACAAACACGATCAGATCTGGATTATGATGATGTGGAATCCACAAACGTTACAGCGGATCAGCGAATCAGTCGCTCTAACTGGCGCTGCACACGTACAGACAGATGGATATTCAACGATGAGACCGGCTACGGTCTGTTTGCCCGTGATTGCTCCAATTTCGAAGCAGTATACTAAAAGCTTATGGCTTTGACGTGAACCTTTCGTTCAACTACGCTGTTTAGACATTGGAGAATGTATTTTCAAGCGGACTTAACGCGACACTATGGGGGGGGGGGTGAACATTATTGATAGCAACTGTTGGTCCACTAGCATCCACCAGGTTACAGTGAACCGCAATCCTCAACGACAACAAAAACGAACTGCTGACGAGGAACCTTGCCCATAAGACTTCCCTTAATTTTAATGGAACTTGCAAGAAATACGAAACTCCAAAGAATATTTAACAATTTAAAATTAAATTTAAATTTCCATCGAAATTGATTGCAAATTAAAATTGTAATTTCTTCTAATTTTCCATTAAAAAAATTTCTTATCGTGAACGATATGATTTCGGTGAACTTGAATGTTCTGACTTGATGTTTTTCTTCTTTTTGTGTCATACGTACTCATCTTTGCCGTAAATAAATAAAATCCGCGGTTCCGTTATCGAACTAACGAAATATTTGAATGCCGGAACTGGGATCACAATAATCTTGAAAATTGAACTTATTTCACCACGTTTTTACTAGCTCGCTTTCTTGTCTGTCTGTCTGTTCGGTAAAAATTTTGAAATTGATTTTAAACTAACTTCCCGATGAGCTGGAGACTTGAAATTTTAAACATAGCTCAGACCTGGATGACAATGCAATATTTAAAAACAATTTTTCAAAAAAGCCTATGCGTTGAGGAGACATAAATTATTAATTAATTTAATCGTTACACCTCCCCGCGCGACGCTCGGTAGTGTACTTACGTGATCGCGTTCAGCGACCCCTATAATTTGTAGGAGAAAGGCGCCGATTTTAAAGTAGAGTTTACCCTTAAATTCTTCTAGTTTGTTTACTGAATTAAATTACAGCTACGCATTTTTAAAATCCGCTGTCTACTAATCACATCGACGGTTCAAGAAATAAGTGGCCAGTGTCCGAAAGAAACTGAATCAAAAGAAACGGGAGGCTAGAAGAAACTTTTCCCGGTTGTTCGTTATTCGAGCGAAAGCTCTGCGTTATCTCGATCACAATCTCGGGGGGAGGGGGGGAGCGAACTTCTTATATTCCGTCGAAGACCTAACATCTGTTCTTCCTGGTCCGAGCTATTCCTCAAAGCAGCGTATCAGATGCCCGTATCATGAATCCAGCTCCGCGGTAGTTCAGAAAGTCCTTGTCGGTTATCGTGTTACCGGGTTTTGTTTCGTTCGCCGCCGCGTACACACGTGTTCGCCCGCTCCGGTTTTTTTCTCCGCGTAGGTGGTTTCCCAGGCTTTTTCTCTCAGTTTCCTTCTACCCCGGCTCTGGCCGTTTCCCGAGTGAGCATCGCGCGCGGCCGTTCTCTCGTTTTATTCGTGCGTTCCCTCGATTTTTGGTACGCTTTTACGCGGGCTGATTCCCGCTCCGTTTTTACGAACCCGTACTACCCTACATGTTCCTGTTGCTTCCGCCTTTTTATCCTTCTTTTAATTAGTTTGCCTTCCCGGTTACCGCGTCCGTTCCCGTTCCTATCGTTTACTACTGGCCCGCCAGTCTGTTTCGTTCCCCTTTTTATCGTTCCCTCCGCGTCTCGAACTTGATGCACGCGCTTCAACGTTGCTTTTACAACTTCCATCCCCATCTTCTCTAATACTGGCCTATTTACCCTCTTGTTTCATCCAGACGTCTGCCTCCATCACCCCCTTTCGATACGCTCACCACAGTTTTTTTCGATTCTTCCGCCGTCATTCAGCTCCCCCGCCATTGTCTCGATTACTTTTGTTTCTCTCATTCGAACGTCCGTCTCTTAACGCGCACGCTACCGCCGTTTATTTCTGAAACAGTCTGCATTATTAGGTACTTGAATAAGCTTCCGCCTTCTCTTTTGCTAAGTAAACGTCCCTTGTGTGGAAAGAAAAATAGGGAATATTTTATCCGAGCTGTTTCCCATCGTTATCACGACCTGTTCCCAGTAATCCCAATCATCAAATTTCTTCA
The DNA here is from genome assembly GCF_051020765.1 of Lasioglossum baleicum. NCBI lineage: Eukaryota > Metazoa > Arthropoda > Insecta > Hymenoptera > Halictidae > Lasioglossum > Lasioglossum baleicum. Next base: position 6,633,600 of record NC_134945.1, read on the forward strand.
TAACAACTGATGTACAGCAAAGTCGCGATCTAGCTCCCTGAGGATCTCCACGATTACTGTCCCTCCGTCTACCCCTCCACGTCCACAACAAGCTACTGCCTTCTCTTTTGCTAAGTAAACGTCCCTTGTGTGGAAAGAAAAATAGGGAATATTTTATCCGAGCTATTTTCTATCGTTAGCTACGACCTTTTCCCAGTAATCTCAATCATCAAGCCATGTCTTCACAGGAACTGAAGCACAGCAAAGTTGCGATCTACCTCCCTGAGGATCTCCACGATTACTGTCCCTCCGTCTACCCCACCACGTCCACAATAAGCTTCTGCCTTCTCTTTTGCTAAGTAAACGTCCCTTGTGTGGAAAGAAAAATAGGGAATATTTTATCCGAGCTATTTTCTATCGTTAGCTACGACCTTTTCCCAGTAATTTCAATCATTAAGCCATGTCTTCATAGGAACTGATGTACAGCAAAGTCGCGATCTAGCTCCCTGAGGATCACCACGATTACTGTCCATCCGTCTACCCCTCGACTGAAGCACAACAAAGTCGCGATCTAGCTCCCTGAGGATCTCCATGATTACTGTCCCTCCGTCTACCACTCCAAGTCCACAACAAGCTACTGCCTTCTCTTTTGCTAAGTAAACGTCCCTTGTGTGGAAAGAAAAATAGGGAATATTTTATCCGAGCTATTTTCTATCGTTAGCACGACCTGTTCCCAGTAATCCCAATCATCAAATGTCTTCATAACAACTGATGTACAGCAAAGTCGCGATCTAGCTCCCTGAGGATCTCCACGATTACTGTCCCTCCGTCTACCCCACCACGTCCACAACAAGCTACTGCCTTCTCTTTTGCTAAGTAAACGTCCCTTGTGTGGAAAGAAAAATAGGGAATATTTTATCCGAGCTGTTTCCCATCGTTAGCTACGACCTTTTCCCAGTAATCTCAATCATCAAGCCATGTCTTCATAGGAACTGATGTACAGCCAAGTCGCGATCTAGCTCCCTGGAGATCTCCACGATTACTGTCCCTCCGTCTACCCCTCCACTGAAGCACAACAAAGTCGCGATCTAGCTCCCTGAGGATCTCCACGATTACTGTCCCTCCGTCTACCCCTCCACGTCCACAACAAGCTACTGCCTTCTCTTTTGCTAAGTAAACGTCCCTTGTGTGGAAAGAAAAATAGGGAATATTTTATCCGAGCTATTTTCTATCGTTAGCTACGACCTTTTCCCAGTAATCTCAATCATCAAGCCATGTCTTCACAGGAACTGAAGCACAGCAAAGTTGCGATCTACCTCCCTGAGGATCTCCACGATTACTGTCCCTCCGTCTACCCCACCACGTCCACAATAAGCTTCTGCCTTTTCTTTTGCTAAGTAAAGGTCCCTTGCGTGGAAAGAAAAATAGGGAATATTTTATCCGAGCTGTTTCCCATCGTTAGCACGAACTTTTCCCAGTAATCTCAATCATCAAGCCATGTCTTCATAGGAACTGAAGCACAGCAAAGTCGCGATCTAGCTCCCTGGAGATCTCCACGATTACTGTCCCTCCGTCTACCCCTCGTCTGAAGGTGATTCGTTTTGGGGCCATGTTGTTCCCGAACTATTACGTCCTCGGCCAGCAACCGGGCGAGATGAAGGAGAGGATGAATGCTTTTAATTAGAATCCTGAATTATCTGGGTGGCTGGTAACAGGACGCTTAGTCGCGAGAGGGGGAGGGCAAGGGAGCGCGGTCGTTAATGCGTGCGGTGGAATGGACCATTTCAGGGGCCGATTTTGAGGATTTTGCTTTAGTGCACGGTATAGTTCACGCGTAAAGGTCTTTGGTACACGGTACAGCGCCACGAATGTTCCCTGGATTCACGTAATTGCAACTTGGCTCGTTCTAACATTTGTCAAACAGCTGGTGCCTACCAAGTGTGTAGCTAGAGGCTCCGCGTTCCTCCTCTATGTAACATTTAATAATAACTAGACTGCGGATCTTTATGCAAAATAAAAATTGTCTGCTTCACTACAGTGGCGCACCCATGGGGGAGCCAGGGGGCCAAGTCCCCCACCAAGAAAAAAATGTTCACCTTCCAAAATTAAAATCGCGGAATAGCCCTGGCTACCGATGATAGATATTTTAGCTTAAAAAAAGGTCATCACGCAAAACCTAGGACTGGGTCCAACTCGACCCCCCCTATGATTACATCCTGGGTGCGCCACTGCTTCACTAGGTCGCTTTTCCACGGATCCTTAGAGCTAATCAGACGCCATGTTTGATCCAGGAACCTACTATACTCTCGATCACAATAAGATTCATCCAAGCAAGAATATGACTCCGCTAAATTCGAAATCGTTACCGCGTTGAAGTGATATTAGCCTAAGTTTGCCTGGAAAAATGGACCCGGTTCTCGTATCGATCGTCAAAATTTAATTTCGCCCGGGGTTTTCTCTCGCGATTCTCGTCGTAAGCTGCCAGAAAGGACAGATCAATTATTAAATCCTCTTACCTAATCGTCCGCGAGAGATTATGCGAGAGAAGAGCAGCGGCGTTTTCATCGGAAACTTCCTCAATATTTTCATCCCTCTCTTTAGGAAACGAAGCGGCGAGAAAGTCCAGATCGAAAGTTCGGGATCGTTGCGCGATGAAAAAAGATAAGGGTCGACTTTCTGGGTCTGCGAAACCTTCCGTTACAACGTTTAATTAACGCGCCCGATAAAATCTGTGGCAATGTAATAAGACGCGATGGAAACTGTACTATCTCCTTCGGCAGTCCCACTGTTCATCAATATTGACTTTCATCGATAATGACGTTTCATTCCCGTTAGTGATTCGATTCTCCTGCGTCGTTCGCAGACATGAATTTCTAGCAGATAGATAACGGGAAACTCAGTGTACGTAGATTTAGAAAAGTAAGAATATATGAACCGTTTAAATTCGGACCCATTTGCATAAAGGAAAGCCTTGATCTAAGAAAAAGGTACGGGACCGTGCTGTTTCTTAGATCATATGGTTCTAACATTTCTTTGTAACATCGTCAACCGCGCATCGTCCGTGGTATTTATGTAAGGTAACTCCTTGATCTAAGAAAATGGTATGGGACCGTGTTTTTCTCTAAAATCAATATTTTCGAAAATATTTAGTAAGAACTGTGAAACCTTTGGAGGGGGCTGGGGGCAAACGAGGCTTTAATATCATTTTTCTCAAAAACTATTGTCTTTATGCCAAAAATCAATACGACATAAAATGTGTATTTTGATGACGTCTACAATTTTTATCTGAAGTATTTTTCAAAATTCCCATTATTTATGGAAGTAAATAGAAAAACTATATAAATTTCAAAAATAAATTGACCCCTGCCCAGTTATCTTGGATCATAACAGCCAAAATAATAGGTTTACGTAAAAAATGTATCTAACCTTTTTCGTAGAGCTTTTCATGAGCCTCATTTTTTGTTTGAAACTTTTTTCTCTAAAATCAATATTTACGAAAATGTTATAACGAAAAAGTTCCCCTGGTCCGAAATCGTTCGTAAACTGGTTTTAACGATGACACAAGATTGCTCTGTCGGCGTCACGCGGCGCGACGTTCGCCGAGCGATGTTTAACAGAAAAGAAAAGTTATTAACTAACTGGCGCAACCCGGAGACTAACTTGGTTCTGAAGCGTTGAGCGGAAGTTCACAAGCCGTTTCTACGCCTCCCCTCCACGCCTTCTCCCAGAGGGTTTGGAAGTTGCATATTGTTGCAATAAAGGTCAAGCCTGCCGATAAACTTCGCGAAGTAGCGAGAGAACGCGGCGGGGCTACAACTCAGATTCTTTCGGCGAATGGGAAACGCCCGCGCGGAATTGTCCATTCAACTTGTAACTCTCAATGTAGGAAGCAAGAAACAAGAAATTCCGTCTCTAGGTTTCCGCGAGATTTTCCCTGGGAAAATATGCTTTCGCCGTCCGGAGAAGTTACTCGTTAGTTTTAAATACATTTCTTCTTTCAAACTTAATTAGTATCTCATTGCCTCGAGTTGAAAGAACGGATTCCTGGTTTCGATCGTTGCTAGAGCGTTTCGTCCGGCGAGAGTTGTACATAAAACATCCTCGTGATATTGAAAGAACGGCGGGATTTCGGTGTTTCAAATAAAACCATTGTTTTATTAACACTGTTTAATAAAAATTAACATTTTCCACAATTTTTATAATGATGGCATTGAATAATTTCTTATGCAAGCATCTTTAAAATTTCAATAATTATCCAAATCTATGAATTAGATAACCTCGAATTAAGTAATTAGTCCGAAGAAGTTCTTCGAGCATTTCTTTTGATACAAATCTGCTTTTCAATTAGAGATCACTGTTGTAAGTCCTCAGGAAGTGAGATTATAAAAGTCAGCCCGAGAAGCAAAAGTAATGTCCTCTTAATTAAAAGTCTTCAGCTCTGATAGATTTAATGGGTCAACTTGTATGAATTATACACGCTCCGAAAATTTCATTGAAATTGGTCAATTGGTTTACGAGTTATAATCGATCAAAAGTGGTAATTTGTAGTGCACCATAAAGTGGCGAGTTTTCCCATTTTCGATCGTTTATAACTCGCAAAACAATTAACCAATTTCAACGAAATAAATTGATCAATTAATTAATTAGTCCGAAGAAGTTCCTCGAACATTTCTTTTGGTATAAATCTGATTTTCAAAATTTCAAAAATGCGTTTGGTCAACTGGTATAAATTATACACACGCTGCGAAAATTTCATTGAAATTGGTCGATTGGTTTACGAGTTATAATCGATCAAAAGTGGTAATTTGTAGTGCACCATAAAGTGGCGAGATTTCCCATTTTTGATCGATTATAACTCGTAAACCAATTAACCAATTTCAATGAAATTTTCGGAGCGTGTATAATTGACAGGCATTTAACATCTAGGCCACATAGGAAGAATTTAATAAAAATCAGGAGACAGTTACTTTGGGTCGGAAAAGCGTCGATAAAAGTGGATCACGTTCATCTTCATAATTTGGACATTGCCAAACGACTTGATTTAAATAACTCGTAGTATAACTCTGCGTATATTTTCTACTTTCATCTTTCACATGTCGATTTTCATTCGTCGATCTAATTCTAACAGTTATGAGCTGTCGATGCTGCCATATGTTTTGCATCCTGAAAGGGTGCATAGTCCATTGTCGCAAGCTCGTGTACCTAGGTGGTGAGATTTCCGAAGCAATTCGTACGGATCTAATCAGGATTAGATTGGCTTCGTAGTGTTCATATGTATTGATAGTGGATCGATCGCCGATAGACCAATCTGTGACGGAACAATCGTCAATGCTACAGTATACCTAATACCTAATACTGATGGTTCCGTCGTCGATATCCATACATGCCAGGCGCGCTATTAAACTGAATCAATTGGACAGCACCCCATTCTACAAGAATGAGTTTTCTACGTTTCGAAAAGTCAAACACAGGGTGGAGCAATAACTTTGTCATTAATTAGACTGCGGATTTTTGAAGGGGGCTGGGGGCAAACGAGGCTTTAATATCGTTTTTCTCAAAAACTATTGTCTTTATGCCAAAAATCAATACGACACAAAATGTGTATTTCGATGAGGTTTACAACTTTTATCTGAAGTATTTTTCAAAATTCCCATTATTTATGGAAGTAAATAGAAAAACTATATAAATTTCAAAAATAAATTGACCCCTGCCCAGTTATCTTGGGTCATAACAGCCAAAATAATAGGTTTACGTAAAAAATGTATACAACCTTTTTCGTAGAGATTTCCACGAGCTTCATTTTTTGTTTGAAACTTTTTTCTCTAAAATCAATATTTTCGAAAATATTTAGTAAGAACTGTCAAACCTTTGAAGGGGGCTGGGGGCAAACGAGGCTTTAATATCGTTTTTCTCAAAAACTATTGTCTTTGTGCCAAAAATCAATACGACACAAAATGTGTATTTCGATGAGGTTTACAATTTTTATCTGAAGTATTTTTCAAAATTCCCATTATTTATGGAAGTAAATAGAAAAACTATATAAATTTCAAAAATAAATTGACCCCTGCCCAGTTATCTTGGGTCATAACAGCCAAAATAATAGGTTTACGTAAAAAATGTATACAACCTTTTTCGTAGAGCTTTTCCTGAGCTTCATTTTTTGTTTGAAATTTTTTTCTCTAAAATCAATAGTTTCGAAAATATTTAGTATGAACTTATCCTATATTATCCTCTCAGGGACAACCTGTATAGTATTTTGATACAAATAATACATATGTATATGAATTATAATCATGTGTCACTGCAGATACGTAGAATGCTTGTATCTATCTCTGTGTAACGTTTCCTATTTTCCCGAAATATGAATTGGTGAATGCAAATGATTACACATTATCAATCCATGTGTATTTACTACATCGTAATTATTCACCGTCTTCCATTGAAGTATTGTGCCGCGTGTCGGGATTCGATAAACACCGTTCAACAATCATATTTGTCCACACGCTTATCCTGTAATACAACAATGAATAAACCAAGCGGAAGTTCGTGTGAGGTGTTACATTGATCGCGGATCGTCGCAATATTTTTAATGCCATTCGATCCGTCGATATTCCTAAATGCCGCATTGCACGTTGTTTAAATGCATGAATACATAAATGTTAATAAGAGTTCGTTGTAAACTGCATGAGCGTCGTTTGCAATGTTTGTTTTGTTCCGTGCATCGGAAGAAACGTCATTATTCGGGGTTATGTAATTCTTCGTTAGTGGCTGCATGCTTTGTTCAAGTATCGAATGCGAATAATTAAAACAATGCAATACATAGATTAGATTGATTGGAAGTTGTTAAATATTGTTAATAGAACTCGAAACATAATTGAACAGCGGATGAAGGATCACAATTTTTAACTTTGGGTCTTTGTTTGGACTAGTAAGGAGGTAAACATACTAAAAGTGCCCTTTTTCCGGTTTTCCGCTTATATCTCGGAAACTATGGGTCCTAGCAATGAGATCATTATATACAAAATTAAAGCCGACAAAATGGGCCACAAGATTGATTCGATTCAGTTTTTCGCTATCTCGCATAGTTTCCGAGATATCCGCGCTCAAAGTTCACTAATTGTGCTGATGAGTTAGCTAGTCAAATAATAAAAATAGTGAACTTTGAGCGCGGATATCTCGGAAACTATGCACCCTAGCGACAAGACCATTCTATACAAAATTAAAGCTGATAAACTGTGCTATAAGTTTGATTCTATTCAGTTTTTCGCTATCTCGCATAGTTTCCGAGATATCCGCGCTCAAAGTTCACTAATTGTGCTGATGAGTTAGCTAGTCAAATAATAAAAATAGTGAACTTTGAGCGCGGATATCTCGGAAACTATGCGTCCTAGCGATGAGGCCATTCTATACAAAATTAAAGCCGTCAAAATATGCCACAAGATTGATTCAATTCAGTTTTTCGCTATCTCGCATAGTTTCCGAGATATCGGCGCTCAAAGTTCACTGGACAGTACGTGTGTAGAGAAAAGTAGTTCAGAACGATGACCTTAATTACATATTTCAAGGCCGTTCGGAATAATTGCCGCAGCATTTACAAACAGGAAATTTATTCGTAATTCAGAGAACAATCGGCGTGGTAGCTGAATTATTCAAACAAGCACAGAAATTTGAACTGAAAAGCGGATCGTCTGCATTTTTCCATTTCCAAGTTATCCAATTTTGAGCATCCGCTTTCGAATTTATTCCTCGAACGGAAATCCCGAGAAAATGCATGTATGTACGTACGTAAAACTGAAACAGCATTGCATCAGAAACGAAAATGTAATATCAGTGGGAAGAATAGAAACGATATCGGGAGTTTCCGAGCGATGTATATGATTTTAGAAGATAAAAAACAGATATTAAACTGCGAGACATACAAGAGAGTGTCTCGCGTGACTCCGTGATGTTGATTCGAAATTTCGAGACGGTTGATTTGCTGATTCGCGCGAAAATTCCATCGCGTCGACAGAATTGCCTCGCTCGGCAGTTCCGTGTATGTAAATCCAGTATCTCGGTGCCTTCCCTTCCAGAACCACGTTTAAAGTGCCTCGGTTTTCTCGATCGAATAATCACCGACAACAGCAGCACCAAGAACTCGGCATTACCGCTCCGCAAATTGTAAGCCGTAACATTTTTATTACCTATCAATCCGCATTATCACACGTGGGCTAAATAGTTACAAGCCGCTTCCTCAAAATCTAATGAAAACGTCGACTTTGCTAATTTTTTATTGCAATAAATCTGTCCTTGCACTCGGAGCTATTTTAACTCGAAAATTAAACATTTCTTCCGGCCCAGAATATCACATTCCCTACGATTTTTTCAATTTTATGAATACGAAATTGGTACAATACAAAACTACTTGATTTTTCATTATTTTTTTTATGGGACTTTCACCAACTTAATTGTGGCATTTTTCTGATTAAAATAGCGGTTTAATTAACTAGTCCAGTCAATGAATGCTCATAAGAGGGGTGTAGAAGGAAATGGAAGGAACACAATTTTTAACTTTGAATAAACATACTAAAAGTCCCTACTCCTAAGAGGTGAGCTGAGTACAGGGGGGCACGTAGAAGTCACCTTTTTCGGTTTTCCGCTTATATCGCGGAAACTATGCGTCCTAGCGATAAGACCATTCTATACAAAATTAAAGCTGATCAACCGAGTCACAAGATCTATTATATTCAGTTTTTCGCTATCTCGCATAGTTCCTGAGATATCCGCGCTCAAATTTCACTAATTGTGCTGAAGAGTTAGCTAGTCAAATAATAAAAATAGTGAACTTTGAGCGCCGATATCTCGGAAACTATGCGTCCTAGCGATGAGACCATTCTATACAAAATTAAAGCTGATAAACCGAGCCACAAGATCTATTATATTCAGTTTTTCGCTATCTCGCATAGTTCCTGAGATATCCGCGCTCAAAGTTTACAAATTGCCTTATTTGACTAGCTAACTCTTCAGCACAATTAGTGAACTTTGAGCGCGGATATCTCGGAAACTATGCATGATAGCGGAAAAGTGAATTCAATCAATCTTGTGGCATATTTTGTCAGCTTTAATTTTGTGTAGAATAGTCTTATCGCTAGGATGCATAGTCTTCGAGATATCCGCGCTCAAAGTTCACTATTTTTTTTATTATTTGATTAGCCAACTCTTCAGCACAATTAGTGAATTTTGAGCGCGGATATCTCGGAAACTATGCGAAATAGCGAAAAACTGATTCGAATCAATCTTGTGGCTCGTATTATCAGCTTTAATTTTGTAGAGAATGGTCTTATCGCTAGGACGCACAGTTTCCGAGATATAAACGGAAAACCGAAAAAGGGGACCTTCTACGTGCCCCCCTGCACCCCACTTACCACCTAGGAGAAAAACCACAAAAAAATAGTGTCCTATTCCGATCTATGTCAGAACACAGAACCGATAATTGTTTTAGAATGTGACATTACTTTAATGGTAGTCGTAAAGCTGGATAGAACTAGCCCGGGCCTACAGTATGACTTTCAATCCGAGAAAGGTGAATAATCTGTTCTAACTTTCTGCTTCTTCGAAACGCGCCGGACTGAATTATGAAAAGATTCATCTACCGCGAGGTTTTGTAAAATTGTGTCGGCACGTCTGCTTTGAGCAAATGTGAAATGTCTCACATCGGCAGACATTTTCGTCGAAGTTCGACGGGACAACGACACAACGCATACCGATTACGACACGTAGTTCGCGTATTCCGTTGGCATGAGTGACGAAGCTTCGCGCCCGACCGATCTATAATACACGTACTTCGAATTTCCATTCGCATTGGCATTCAGCGGGGTAGCGGCACTTCTCTTCCCTGAAAAATATCCGTCCGCTGCGCTGGTTGTCTGAGCTCGGAGAGAGCCTGTCGAAAGTACAGAGTATCAGTATCTCCTTTGCGGGTCCACTGACCCGTAAAAACGCGGGATGAATGGCATACTGGGGGTTATCGTCGGTCTACGACACGCTTCGTCCCCGCTTTCCATTATTTCAGAGAGAATCCTTGCATCTTGCAACGGATTACAACACCACTGACCTACAATGTCGAGTCGGACGAGTTGCGGCCAGATCAAGGGGATAGACCACCCTGACATGCTAATACCTAATACATTTTTAACACTAGAACTACCTACAGTTAAGACAAAAGCTATTTCTATCAAAACCAAAGTCAAATTACTTGTTGTTGTATGCGTAAAATCTTGTAATCGAATTTTAAACCACTTCCCGATGAGCTGCAAACTTGAAATTTTAAACATAGCTCAGAACTGGATGACAATGCAATATTAAAAAACAAATTTTTAAGAAAAACTGCGTTCAGGAGAAAAAATTTTTTTTATATTAAACCTCACACCTCGCCGCGCGACGCTCGATAGTACGTGATCGCGTTCAGCCATCCCCACTCCGCGCGTCAGTGCTCCCTACTCCACTACGCGTTCCCACTCCGACTCATCCCCACTCCACTGACCCATTCCGCACCTAAGGAGCTCATTGTCAGTGTGGTGTTCCGTTCATTCAGTTCCATTTCGGACTCCATCAAGAGACTTATTAAAAATATTATGAAGTGGTAATCTTCCAGCAGTAGACACTCTTCTTTTATTTTTTCCCAGCTGTTCTTGTAACGATCTTGTATACTTTAAATCTTGAAAAAATTAATTCTGTGAAATCTTTTTTTGTATCGGCGGAATTGAATGAGATAGGGTACTTTTTCTGGTATTTCAAAGAGACTCTGAACATTTAAAGCTTTAAGAATTATACCGTATAATAAATGTAAATATATTTTTCAATATATAAATTTATATTACCGTAGATAATACACCGCACCCCTGTATTGATGTTTAGTCCATCCTTCACAAACCGAAAGGTCTTTGTCCGCTCGGCGATGATAACGATGATAATTAATCACGGCGAATTTTAATTTCGATTTTAATTTTAATTTTAATTCGACCGTAACAAGGACAATTGAAATAACCAACGAAACCCGTGTAATTTCCCGTACATATAGTTCGCAAATTCAATCGGTATTGGATAATGTCCTTCAATTAAACTTTAGTGGAGTGCTTCAATTTCGCAGCGCATTACCATTTTGTTTCAAGTAGTCGCGAACCGTGGAGCATCATTCCACAACAGCACTCCAATTTGTAATCGAAATACATCGTGCGTCCTGTCTCACGGAATTCCTCTCGTATCAGATTTTCTCAAATCTTTATCACTGACACCATCCTGTGCTTCCAATTAATCGTACATTTTTTCTATAAGAATGACAGGATTGCAATTTGGTGGAGAATTACGCATCACTTTATTCCCAATACTCTGTAAATAACGCGGCTGCATACCAAGTTTACGCTATCTCTAAAATAAATCGTCCGCGTGTCCCGTATACTGATCGTCTGCACCCTCTCCGTGCTCCCCCTACTTTGTGCTACTCCTACGCTGTGCTACTTCTACTCCGTGGTTCCCCTATTCCGTGCTACCCCAACTTCGCGCTATCCCTACTCCGTGCTATACCCTACTCCGTGCTGCCCCCACTTTGTGCTATCCCTATTCCGTGCTACAATGGTGACGCTGAGCTGGGGACCGCAAGAGTGGGATCTCACAGACCCCCCTACTCGGTACTATCCCTACTCTGTGTAATCCCTACTCCGTGCTACCCCTACTCCGCGCTATCTCTACTTCGTACCACCCCTAGTCCGCGCTATCTCTACTTCGTACCACCCCTTGTCCGCGCTATCTCTACTTCGTACCACCCCTAGTCCGTGCTACCCCTACTCCGTACTATCCTTACGCCGTGCTACCCCTACTCCGCGCTCTCCCTCCTCCGTACTCGCCCTAATCCGCGCTACCCCTACTTCGCGCCATCCCTACTCCGTACCACCTCTAGTCCGTGCTATCCCTACTCCGTGCTGCACCCACTCCGTGGTCCCCCTACTTTGTGCTACTCCTACGCTGTGCTACTTCTATTCCGTGGTTCCCCTATTCCGCGCTACCCCAACTTCGCGCTATCCCTACTCCGTGCTATCACTACTCCGTGCTACCCCTACTCCAAACTGCCCCCAGTTTGTGCTATCCCTATTCCGTGCTACAATGGTAACGCTGAGCTGGGGACCGCAAGAGTGAGATCTCACAGACCCCCTACTCTGTGTAATCCCTACTCCGTGCTATACCCTACTCCGTGCTACCCCTACTCCATGCTGCCCCCACTTTGTGCTATCCCTATTCCGTGCTACAATGGTCACGCTGAGCTGGGGACCGCAACAGTGGGATCTCACAGACCCCCCTACTCGGTACTATCCCTACTCTGTGTAATCCCTACTCCGTGTTACCCCTACTCCGCGCTATCTCTACTTCGTACCACCCCTAGTCCGCGCTATCTCTACTTCGTACCACCCCTAGTCCGTGCTACCCCTACTCCGTACTATCCTTACGCCGTGCTATCCCTATTCCGTGCTACAATGGTGACGCTGAGCTGGGGACAGCAAGAGTGAGATCTCACAGACCCCCTACTCTGTGTAATCCCTACTCCGTGCTATACCCTACTCCGTGCTACCCCTACTCCATGCTGCCCCCACTTTGTGCTATCCCTATTCCCTGCTCCAATGGTGACGCTGAGCTGGGGACCGCAAGAGTGAGATCTCACAGACCCCCTACTCTGTGTAATCCCTACTCCGTGCTATACCCTACTCCGTGCTACCCCTACTCCATGCTGCCCCCACTTTGTGCTATCCCTATTCCGTGCTACAATGGTGACGCTGAGCTGGGGACCGCAAGAGTGAGATCTCACAGACCCCCCTACTCGGTACTATCCCTACTCTGTGTAATCCCTACTCCGTGTTACCCCTACTCCGCGCTATCTCTACTTCGTACCACCCCTAGTCCGCGCTATCTCTACTTCGTACCACCCCTAGTCCGCGCTATCTCTACTCCGTGCTACCACTACTCCATGGTGCCCCCACTCCGTGCTATCCCTATTCCGTGCTACACTAGTGACACCGAGTTTGGGACCGCAAGAGTTGGATCTCGCAGACCCTCCCCACCTGCGCCCCACCGTCGAAATCACTGCCATCTCCTGATGGGCGATCAGTACAATATTTTATACAGGGTGTCCCGCATACAATGGACAACCTATTAGGAAGTAATTCTACACTCAAAAGTGAGACGAAACTAACTACTTAGCATAGCATGCAGTAGAATCGGTAGGTCATGGTCAGACGCATCAGAATTATTTCCTAATCCGTTGTCCATTATATGTGGGACACCCTGTGTATTCTCCAGTGGAATTCATGGAACCACGTTTAGCATCGTACTGTATATAGTAATACCTATGTGTGTTCGTTGTCATTTCACTAACGCGACACTATCGCCGATAAATGTGCGCGTGTTAGATTAGCTCATTCAAATTCGTTACTATCGTGTTTTCAAGTAATCAGCTCGATCCTCGCTTTCTTGTAAATAACAGACGGGGGATGATGGTGGTGTGTAGATTATTGGCACCACTCTGTGCATCGCGTTCTCACCTCTCCAGAGCCGCCAGATGAGGACAAGTTACCCCCTCTCTCTCTGGCAGTACCGGATTAGTCACGTGACCGGGTCGTGGCGGTAGAGTGGGGGAACAGCGTTGCAGGAGGGGGAGGTATAGAGTGGGGACACAAGTCTTAATCTGGCGACTCTCTATCTCTCTACTACTCACTTGAACGTACAATATGCTGGTAGTGATGGGACTTGTAATAAATTCAGCACCGGATCAATCTATAATGTGGAGTTTTCCTAAAACGAGATTTTATACAGATGTTGTTACTCCAATATTATATGTTAGCTTTTCTGTAGAAGATCCACTGAGTTCTGTGCAATTCTGTAAATGTTTGTTTCGTTCAATTCTCAGTTTTACAGGGTGTCTCAAAAATTCTGTATTTCTTCCTGACTTCCTGATCTCCATAGTTCGGGAAACAGCAGTATCATGTTTCTGACAATTTCCTACTAGTTCTGATTATTTCCCGATAGATTATTATGAACAGAGGTGTTTCAAAAATGGTATGAACTTCAACATAATTTTTTAAGAGAACGGTTTAGTTGCGACTACGGTTCCTCTCACAAATTTGGTCCTCAAGACCAGTAGAACACGATTAAAAAATTTTGTTTTTTTTCTGACCTTGTCCTTCACGATCAAGGTCAATTTTTCGGGGGTTTCCATACGTAATTTTCGACTAAATCGGGGGTGTAGAATCGAGCTACGGTGTCCGCGACACATAATTTTGTGACACCCTGTACTTCCGGCGCGGTCGACGCAGTCATAAAGAAATAGTTTCCCTACACGATCTCTGTCCCCGCTCGGAACAGGCGATGGGAGCTAGATCGCGACTTTTCTATAGCGTCAACGATTTCCATCACTACATTAAAGTTGCAATTTTCACTTGTCGATCAACTGCTTGAATTCTCACTTGTTTCTCGCGTCTGAACAGTGGACACGCAATCGGGCAACTATAAATCGCTCGGCGCAGGAGCGAAAGACTTGTCGCTAACGCCTAAAGTAGTTCAAAGGATGGTAATGTTTGGGAACAACGTGGATGATGATATCAATGCTAGGGAGCTTACCACCAGTACGATGTCGCCGGTTAATTGTACGACAGTAGTCTACGCCTTTCCTGAAGAGGATCGCGTCGTTGTTGGATATATCAATGAATGGATCAATGCATACTCATTCATATCGAGTAAGTACGAAGCCGTTACCATGTCGAACTGTCCTACGATCGGTCGATAACACGCGGACCCATGAAAATCCTTTGTCGATGTTGATTCCTCTTTTACCGACGATTTCGTTGCCGGTAAAGGCGGATTTTGTTTTACCGACGATTTCGTCGCCGGTAAAGGCAGATTTCGTTTTACCGGCGATTTCGTTGCCGGTAAAGGCAGATTTCATTCCTATCAACTGTCGGGAAGTTAACCCGCGGTCGACGCGGTATCTACTAGCGTTAATTTGCCCTCCGTAGATCATTGATCTGCAGCGCGTTATTCCGAAATTGTTGCGGATAGCATAAATGACTCTTGTATCGAACGTCGAGAATGAAACACGCATTTGTCGGTAGACGTTTAACACTGGAGAGTAAAGATTAGTAAGTAAATTTGTTGAGTACTGAAGGAATGGGTTGCAATGTACAGTAAAGTCCCAATCTAAGTCCTCTGCTGTGACATAGATCGCGACCGGATACTATTTTCTTCACTAACAAAATTTCTTTATTTTATATTATTTTTTTATGGGACTATGACCAACAAATTCGTGGCATTTTTCTAATGAAAGTTATGTCACATATGATATAATTCCAATTATATTTATTTGTGTAATGAGTAGACAGCGGATTTTATGCATTTCTTTATTTATTATTTTAGGTGTAATTTAAAACAGTGGAAACATTAGAAGAATTTAATAATACTGTTATATTATTTTTGACCTATTGACCCTTTAGAGTCGAAACTGTATTTTAACACGAAAATTAAACATTTCTTCTGACCTAGGATATTTCCATTCAATGCAATACTCAAATGTTTATTTATTTATTTGATGTAAAATAATTTAATATAATAATTTTTTGTTGCGTTCGAAAGTTTCATCGTTCGTTACACAAGTAACTATCGCAATTATATCATATTTTTGGTACCATTTTCATTAGAAAAATGCCAGGAACATGTTGGCCAAGGTCCCATCAAAAAATAATGAAAAATGAAGAAGTTTTGTAATTGGATTGGCATGTTTACACTTCTCGTCCAACCCCCAGTAGAAGGGGTAGGCCACCTGACTTGGAACGGTCACCGCGGTCGCGCTTAGATTGGGACTATACTGTACGCAGAAACATAAATGCCATGCTAGCTTGACTTTTTCTCCTGTAGATTACCGGAAGGTATGCATAGTAGAGTGCATCCGATTGCTCGAGAGCGTGATTAATTTCCATGGTTTGCAGACCATAGAGTTGGGCACCTGTGTTTGGCATTGCATTTTCTCCAGTGGCAGACACCTCTAGTAGTTTTGCATGTGCGACTTGACGTCCCGCGAATTTCGGAATGTTCTAGGATCAGGCATGCACAACTGGACGGCTTGGGAGCGGGAGCTGGCTGGCACACGTAGGGTGGGGAGAACTGCAATACAAGTCACTTACAAATTACACTTAGTGGGTTCCCCTTCCATACGTCCGAGGTAGGTCTCTGCTCCGAGAGCGGCCGGGAGCCGCTGGCCAGCTAATGAGCCGCTCTGAGAGCCACGAGTTGTGCATGCCTGTTCTAGATTGTATAACTCGATCTGTCCTTGTTTCTTAACCCTCATCCGTCCCTCATTTCACGAACTGAATCTAATCGATACTATTCGCTGTTTCCCTTCGGACAGAAAATCAAGAGAAATTCTACCTCTACATCATCGTATCGGTCACCGCCGGTATACTAATTTTTTTGGGATTGGTGATCGGACGTCTTCTGGTCAGTCGTCATCGTGCCAAAAGGGACGCGAAGTTCCATGCGAATAACGAGGCACTCCCGAATGGATTCACCGATGACATTTCCGAGATCGACGCTGATATCGATCTCACGACACCGGTGCCAGTCCCGATGCAAGACGCAAGGTACGTAGATATGTAAATCCTCTAGAAACGCAAAAGCCTCGGGGAGATTCGTTTACACTCATCGTAGATGGGACTAGTGTTGCCAGATGAGGTAGAAACCGGCTTCATTTCCTCTCTTCCTTTTCCCCTTCCACTATCCCATTCCAGAACGCCGGATCGCAACGAGTTTTTGTGTGGACATAGCTTACGCACCCTCGTGAACTATCCAATTGGTTTTAGCCGCCAACACGAAACCGTTTTCGAGAAAATCGATTTTGAATTTGGACAATATTCGTATCACTCGGATATCCCAGGTTCGCACCCCGCGCGGGGACATTTTTTTTTTGTTTCCTTTTCGAAGTTTTTGCGATAATGTACAATAATTTTACAAGAAATAAGCAACAAATCAAATATATTAACAATTTCCGAGATATCAGCGCTCAAAGTTCACTAATTCTGCTGAAGAGTTAGCTAGTGAAATAAGGCTCTTCTTTTTCACAATTAGTGAACTTTGAGCGCGGATATCTTGGAAACTATGCGAGATAGCGAAAAAATGAATCCAATCAATTTTGTGGCTCATTTTGTCAGCTTCAATTTTGTGTAGAATGGTCTTATCGCTAGGGAGCATAGTTTCCGAGATGTAAGCGGAAAATCGGAAAAGGGGACCTTCTACGTGCCCCCTCCTAGGAGTAGGGACTTTTAGTATGTTTACCTCCTAACTAGTCCAAACAAAGTCCCAAAGTTAAATATTGTGTTCCTTCCATTTCCCTCTACACCCCCCCTTATGAGCTTTCATTGACTGGACTATAAGGCGACATTGTTCGACCGTGAAGCTGATATTGCACCATTTTTTCTAGGCTCCCTGAGACCCAACTGGCAGAGAGACTCCACGGCGACCGTTACTACGCAGACACCAGGATACCGTTGTCGCCGACCTCGATTCACCCTCCGCCGGGTCACCACCCAGCCAACACAGGCGTGAGGGTCGACTTAGGCAACCACATGGTCGGCACCGACAGTCTACACACAATCCTTCGCCCGGAGAATCCGCGGAGCTTAAACACCAAAAGCTATTACTACGGCTGACAGGAGGAAGGGGTTGTCCTGCGCGAGGGACGGCCCTCGTCGTTGAGCCCGGTGCCGGAAGTGAGCACGCGGAAGTACTGCTTCTAATCGAGATGCCGATTTCCGAAGGGACAGCCGAGACGACGTACCAAATCACTGTGAACTGCTATCGAACCAGGTGTTCCACGTTGTCGTCGTCGTCATCGATCAATCGTTGTTTCGTCGAGGGGCCTTGCCTGGTACCGGAAACCAGCACGTGCTGGTGATGTTCTTTTTTATCGTTTGCCTCCGCGGAGAGACTTTGATTTCCAATCTCGTAAACCTAGCGAATGGTGTGGACGAAGCTGGACGTGTGATCTGGTGAAACTCGAAGGCCGATGTAACTGTGTTCGACGCCGGGAGTGACGTTCGGAGACGATGATCGTTTGTAAATAGGGTTTCGGTGCTGCGGGTCCGAGAAGTGTTTCGATCGACGTCCGAGACGATCGCGCGGAAAACAGGGTTGGGAAACGCGTCGACGAATTCTGCGGTGACGGAAAAGAGGACACTCGGAATTCTTATTGTTGTTGAGGATGCTGTTGTTACTGAGAGATACTGTTTTTAATCGAGAGACACGTAGTTGTACAGCGCTGGATTATGGGTTAGAGCAGTGGTGAGCAACCCGCGGCTCGCGAGCCGCATTTGGCACGCAACAAAGCGTTCGTTGCTGGCTGCGTAGTCTTATGTTTCCACTTTTGGCCCACTACCACGAACCTGAGGCAGTGTTGTTAGATCGGGCGATTCTAGCGATTCTAGCATCAGTGAAGTACAAAGTTGGGGTACCTTGGTCACCCCGCATAATTTCGCAACATGTTTCTTTCATGGAAAGGTCCCAGATGCGCGGGGTTTCTGAGGAAGAGCAATTACAGTTGTTTGGTATTACCCACGAAGGCCAAGGTACACAGTGTCGCATGGTTCAACGATGTTCTGAAGCATTCCGGCCGTTGCTCAGGACTGTAGGACGCAACCGGTCCAATCTAACAACACTGAGCCCTAAGGACTGAGCGTAAAGTAGATTTATGGGTGAGAGGGGGTGTCCTGCGAGCGGGGGGATGGTTGACTGCGGCCATGTTGAGTGGCGCAGACTGTGCTGCGCTCTATAGCCGACTGTAGGTACTAGTGCAGCGTCTGCACTACATTTTTAGCATGGAACAGAACCTGCATCATCTTTACCGGGAAACAGGACTCACTTTACTGTTATTAAATCTGTGGCGTGGATCAGAACTAGCTTCTACCACCGACGAGATGCTATTAAATGATATTAACTGTTAATTAATAGTATTCTGAGCTTTTCTTGATCATGCCTGGCCTGCGATTATGGGAGGCAGACGCTAGGTTAGTATGCAAAGTCCCCGATAGAGCGCGCCACAGTCTGCGCCTACCCTAACCTAACATGGCCGTCAAAGTTAGTCCACGCCGCGCGGGTTGCTCGTCACTGGGTTAGAGGATATAAGTATGTTGATCGTGAGCGAACAGTTAAAGATTTTATGCGGAGAGCGATCGTCCTGTGTCCGGTACCGGAAGCGAGCACCCGAGACGTCGTTGAACTCGAACGATCAGGAGTTTTATTATACGGACACGCAGAGATATTTCATTCTAGACTTACACGATTTTTCGACTTATTCAACTTCCAGCGAAGCTCTTTTGTATTTCACGGTGACGATGCTCTGCTCGTGCGATGAAATTAGCGAATTTTCTGCAACGTCGCTTTGCGATAAAGTCCGCTCCCGACGAAATTACTTCTATTTTCGTAAGTCAGACGATCGCTTCGAAACCGACGATGAATTTCCAAGCGAAACTCTGATCATTCTGCCAGCAACCGTTCAATCGGATCGGAAATTAACACTGCCTGTTTAACGGTGAGAACAATAACAATAGATACTTGTCGAAACGGTATACCGATATCCTGGATATATGTATGAATACAATAATTTATCTCGCGCACAAGTTTTACATTAGAAGGTCGCGTTCCTTTCTTTGTCAACCGAAACAAAACACCTACATATCCGCACAAACCAGCGTCGCCAGAAAGTGACCAAACCAGCACTCGAGGGGAATACAAGGTACCCCCTCTCTGATGACCAGAGTAGAGTAATATGAGACACGTTGCGCGGACTGGTCATCAGAGAGGGGGTATTTGATTCCCCTCGATTGCTGGCGACCTGGCGACACTGCTGCACAAACTGTATACGGAACGGAAATAATGCTATCGTGCTTCCTGGTCAATTGTGAATTATCGTTTACCGTTCAGCACAAGATTTTCTCTGGCTTCTGATTTTCTACCGAGCTACGTTGTCCACGTCGAAGTAGTCTCGTCTATAATAGCAGTCGATTCTGATGCGTCTTCGATAAATAATGTTCGTGACACGAATTTTGTAACAGTTTGAACTGACTTGAAGCGATTGATAATTAGTAGATTGCGGATTTTATGCATTTATGACAGAAATGGATACGTACGATTTAAAACAGTGGACATGTACAAAATATTCTTTTATATTATTTTCATACTAAATATATTCGAAAATATTGATTTTCGAGAAAAAAAGTTTGAAACACAAAATGGAGCTCGTGAAAAGCTCTACAAAAAAGGTTATATACATTTTTTACGTAAACCTATTATTTTGGCTGTCAAATCCTCGTTTGTCCCGCAGCCCCCTTCAAAGTTTTGACAGTCCTTACTAAATATTTTCGAAAATATTGATTTTGGAGAAAAAAGTTTCAAACACAAAACGGAGCTCGTGAAAAGCTCTACAAAAAAGGTTATATACATTTTTTACGTAAACCTATTATTTTGGCTGATATGACCCAAAATAACTCAGCGGGGGTCAATTTATTTTTGAAATTTATATAGTTTTTTTATTTACTCCGTAAATAACGGGAATTTTGAAAAATACTTCAGATAAAAGTTGTAGACCTCATCGAAATAACCAAGGACATAATTTTAGGGGGCTGCGCGAGAAAAAACTTGCAAACTAAAAATTGTTTTTATGGATTGTGGGAAGCAGGAATAACGTAAAAATTGATTTCATCCCTTAACAACATTGTTACATTACAACAGGAACATTACAACATTCTTGAATGTTTGAAATCTTTTACTGTTTTACATTTCACCCAACCAACTTCTTCATAAATGCATAAATGATTGATAATTATCGTCAGTCAATTCTTTCACGGTTAAACAATATTCAAATTACATAAACTTGCATTTTCTTATGTATTAGGGTGTCTGAGACGTGAAACGTTCGAATGTTCACATTTTCGATAAGCAGACGACGGATTTCATGCATTTGCAACAAAAATGATTCAACAATGTTGAATTCAATGTTTCAACAATTCGAATTTCGCATAAAGATCCTCCATCTGCTGATAGGGCACTTCGAAAATGATTATTTGAACTTCTTCGACCAACAAAAGCTCAATGGCTGGATTATCAGCGACTCTTTTTGATATTTGGATTGTATTTACCAAAATTATAATTTTATACGGAGACATTAATCGAGCGGAAAGGAATATATAATTACTCGCTAAATATACATACACATTTCCTTGTATTATTATCTGAATATTTCCAGCGTCTCACAATTCTCGCAGACATTGATTTGCTACGTGAAAAGCCGGGTGGAACGCTAGGCAGCTGACTTCTTCTACTAATTTTCCTCCAAACATTGTTTCTCATTGCATCAGTGACTCACAAGCAGTGTTCCGATATCATCCAGCATTTTTCGTACGATGAATGGCCGCTGGAGGCGCTGCGCGGAGAAAACAGTAACGTATCTACGGTGACGAGGTAGTGGAGCCCTGCGCCCTGCGCGTTGAGACAGTTATTATCGGCACGGAAGTACCGCAACAATCTGTTCCGGACGAAAAAACTTCAGGACGTGTCCTACAGGTTACAAAATAAACACAAATATGCACATGTTACACATTCATTTTTCCGAATCAGATCATACAAATCTTTCCAAATTCTGCGGGGTGCTCAAGGTACCCCATTTCATCGAGAAGCTTACGTTACTGAGGCTGCGAGCGCCTCTAGCGACCATCCATCGCACGAAAAATGCTGGACGATATCCGAACACTGATCACAAGTAATTATATAAACGTGGTAAATAACTTCTTTACGCTTAGCTGATATTTTCACGGTGACTGTTCGATCTGCTCAGAGTACTAGCGAACAGTATCGCGTTAACTATCTTCCGATCGAGAGCCACAGGCGGAGAGGAATGGCGGCGATCCATGGATCGAAGGTGCGCACGACACACGAACGAAAACGACACGCTCGAACGATACGAATCGACGGTTGATCGATCTCCCTAGATTTAATCTCTTGCGACTGTTCTCGCAAGAAGAAAGTGTACCAAAACGTAAAAAGATAAAAAAGTAAACGAGAGATAAGACGGAGAGAAAGGAAATCGTTCGATCAAACCTTCGATATCGACAGCACACATTGGGATCGAGGTACACAATAGTGATCGATATCTGAAGCTCCAAAGGAGGTAAATCGGTCGATCTCAACGAAGTTACAGCGGTTTTGTATTGCGTGCTCACACACACACACACACACACACACGCGCGCACACACACAGGAGAAAAATAAAAACAAACAAGAAAAGCACACCGCGAAAACGACTTTTATAGAGAAACGATCTGTATGTATATCACGCTGTAAATAGGAACAATGATCATTTACTGTAACGTTTAAGGGAACGAAGAGCGGAGTGAATGAGCGAGCGCGAGTGAGAACGAGTGAGAGTACGCGCGTATCTCTTTGTCGAGAGTGTAACGCAATCGAGGAATACGTCTCGTGGACGTGAGATACCGATACTGCCATCGAATCGATTTCACGATCCTGCGCGATTCAGGATCTGCGGCTCCTCGGAGAGCGCCACCCTTCTAACCGATCGTGATCGTTAGTGGGAATGAATTTTCGAAACGAGGAATCGTTTGAATCGTTAATTCGACAGAATTGCAATCCGTTCGAGAAATTGTTTCTAGTTAAGGCAGTGTTTCCCACGCCCCACAGGGGGGCAATTTGATTGTTAAGGGGCTAGGGGGTTATCTTTTGTTATGGGGGGGTTAGTCTAGACTCTCGTTTCCAGGATTGCAAGGGTGCGGAATGCGCCATCTTTCACGAAGATGCAGAGATGGGGTTTTTCAGTGGTGAAAACAGCTAGATAAAATCTATCTAGGTGGCAATCGCTTTCTAAAGTTCTACTTTTACGTTTACGAGGCGTAATTTGCTTTATTCAGCAGCGCAAATTTGCATTATTCGCAAGCATAAAGCTGCGCACTGACCCGGTAAGCAAACATGCTCGATTTTGGACAGTAGGCTGTGCCAGCAGAACAACATACTTCTGCGTCCGAATGAGTATCGCTTTATGCTGGCACAAGCTAAGGGCAGCACGGTCGCACTAATGTGGCGGACGCCGGATAATATCCCTTGTGTAATTAACCAAAATGTATAGATTATTTAAAACCTTGCTATATTTAACATGTTTTCACAAGTTCTTATTATAAGACTATAAATTCGTATATTAGCGAGTAAAGAATGGACATTCAGAGAAATTTTGTGATATATTTTAGAGGAACATTGACGAATTGTTGACGGAAATACAGTAAATGCGTACGTTGGTACATGGTTGACTACACAAGGGATATACATGGTCGACATCCGCCATATTAGTGCGACCGTGCTGCCCTCTTAAACGAAGACGGTGCTGCCCTCTTAAACGAAGGACCTAACCCTGACCGGGCCAGCATAAAGCGATACTTTCGCGTCCGAATGAGTATCGCTTTATGCTGGGGCAGGGTGTGATGTTCAAAATCGATCAGATTCCGCGCATCCTCAGTTTCCAGCTCGTTCCGACAGCATAATGCTCGCCATCTGCTGGCATCGTACGATTGCAGGCTGTGCTCAACGTCTGCTCCAAGCAGGCCTGGCTGACTGGATAGCTATTTTCAGAAATTACGCATTGTAAACGTAAAAATAGGACTTTTGAGGACTATTGCGGCCTAGATTGATCTCTTGTCTAGCGCTTTGGACTACTGAAAAACCCCATCTTTGTATTATCGCATATCTGACAGTTCCAATGTTAGTAACAAAACATTTTATAATCAATTTCGACCGAGGTTTCTATTTTAACGAGACTCTTAAGAGAGTAAATGAACAATTATTTAATTTATAGCTCACAGAAGCTTTCAAGAAACAATGAGAGATCATTGTGCAAACAATATTATCAGTAAAATGTGAAAATACATGATTCAGTAACGAAAATTAATCAAATCTTATAGTGAATCTTGACTGGAAGAAATTTTTAGGTTGGCGCAAGAAATGTTTCCCTCATTTTGAGTCTGATAAAACACTGTAGCAAAATGGGAATTTGCACAAAGATCCGTAATCTAGTTACGTTAACGTATATCTGTACAATGAAACGTTCATTTAATTGTCTCAAAATTTTATAAATTTAAAAAGGGGTAATGACTGCCCTTCGCTGACTACCTTTCGCTGGTTTCCCGTCACAGATCAAAGTTTTTTTGATTCTCAAGTTTGATTAATTGAGATTTCACTGGTAAAAAGAAATAAAGGACTCTCAGTACCTGTAATTATAGTACTGATGTTACGTTGAATTTTCTTGTTGACAAGTGCGACGGTCGCCACTCGATTCCGACCGATTATTATTAAGAGCGAATGGCGTGGCAGAAGCTATCCAATGTACAAAAAAACGTTATACAATTGATCACTGATTTGTCTTTGTCACGATCGACTTTTCATTAGCATGATTAATGTTCCGAGACGGTTTGTAAAGCGAGACACGCTTGTCTCATCGATCACGATCACCTAACCTGTAAACAATAATGTCCAGTCTGATCGTTCGTGTGTTAATTTTAAGGTAGATGTACATGAAATCGATTCCACGTACGTTTCGATATTCACTCCGATTCCAAAATTCACTCAATTAATAATTAATGTTTTGTTACGTTGCGCAGGGAAATAACAATACTCTTTTGTAAGGATTTAACTGTGGTGCATTGTTCCAATTTGTCCGAAATATTTATACTTTTTTTTTAGTATACAGCAATTTGACAATTCTGTGTACATTAATTAATTAATTTTTTCTCTAAAATGGGCTACGAAATTGAATAATTTCCTGAACAGTGCACGAAGGTTAAATGGCGTATCAACGATCATGCGCAAGAGCGAAAACTTTTAATTGTAGGTGTCCTTGCAATAATTGACGATACGTTTGTAGATTCATTATATTTATTGATGTTTTAAATTTTATTTCATAATTAATTGATTAAATTTTAATTCGAATTTATCTATTCTTCACTGCAAAGAAGAATGTACTTGCTAGTCGACGATTTTAAGACTCTACTGCGCATCTGACTCTGACTCCAACGGAACTCGTTCATTGGCTAATCCCCCCACTCGTGACTTCGCCGACCACGTGATCATTGGCTGACGCCATCAATTTTATGGCTGACGCGCGACGACTTGCGCGGTACAAGCGTACAAGTACATTCTTATTTGGAGTCAAGTATAGACAAATTTAATTGAAACGTAACGCTTAATGGACGTTCCGAATGCCATTAGTTCTCGCGCATGATCACTCTTTTTTAATTAATCGATAAAAGCGTAATAGTTTGTAATATTAAAGCAACCGATTTGTATATTACTTATTGTTAGCTGTAATTTTGCACATTCATTGCAACACTATCGTAGATAACGAAGGATTAATGCATTTACAACTTAAGGGCTTGTTTATTTAACATTCGACGGTTGAGTGACTCACAAGGAACATCGCGGCGTGACGAATCATCGCCAAGCATTGATTTCGATAACGATGTTTCACGGAAAGCATTGACAATTATTTCCCGAAACAATTACGTATTAAATAATGAGGAAAAAAAAAGAGAAAGAAGTTGTAAAACCTATACGAGTAATATAAAAACGAACGTAACGCTAAATTAAAATGGAATATGTATGATTGAAGTTTCTATATTTGTTACTGCACCTCTGAAACAATGGAAACATGGAAATGATGTTCGATCGCATAAAAAAATTCACGTTTATTATTATGTGCTATGTTCTAACGTTTAATAAAAAAAATGGCATGTAATTTAATTCACTGAGTTGCGTGATTCACCTTACATCAAGCTCTCTTTACTAATTATTTGCGTACGTTTATATATCACTATACTGTTGTCCCAAAACAGACTGCTCTCGTGCAGAGGGCAGGCCGGTCGCACTAACATGGCGGACCTAACCTTGTTCTAGAAGTAAATATCGGGCATAATCGGAGCAGAACTTGCTGTAGAAAGGTAAACCGAATTTTATATTTAAATTTCTAAATTATGTAATTTTAAGTTTCATATATTTTCTATAATTTAAATATTTACGAATCTTAAAGTAATGACGGTCACTTTTGCCCGACATTTACTCTTACGGCAAGGTTAGGTGCGCTCTTAGGGCAAGGTTTGGCCTGGATTTGCCCCAAATTTGGCATCAAATAATGCAGGAACAAATGGTTCGGAATTTCTAGACAAATTTTGGTGGCAAATTAACAACAGATTGTTTACAGGTAATTTATAATTCGAACAAACACTGATTCTGTTAGATCTGTATTAAAATCTCTTCCTTTAAATTCGATAGATTAGTTCTGCTTATAAATTGTTTCCTACGTGACTAATTATTGAAAATCGTTATACTTGGAATCCCTTGGACAAAATGAAATAATTAATATATCAATATAGACATTACTATGGACAGTCCAGCAACAATGGATTTCTCGAGTCAAATCTTATGAATTTATAGTGCAATAAATTTTCAACCAGTTGAATAAATTCTTACTGAAAGGAAGAACATTTATAAAACTAGATTTGCATCAGAGTGTCGGCGAAAAAAAGGCAATGGCCGAGTGTGCTTGATGTCCCCGTGAGTCAGTCAATTATTTTGACGTCTTCGAGAAGTGTGAAGGAGAGCTGTGGCATTCTACTGATTAGTTCCCGTGCCGGAATAATCCGTCGTGGCCGTGTTTTTAATTGGTCCGGCTTAATTAAGCCACTCGTGCGGGATTGTTGCGAGTCGCACGGGTCTCCTGGAACATTCTAATTGCCGGAACAACGCTGCCTCTCAATTCTTTCTTTCTTCTTCATGCACCTTCCGACGGGCATTTTTAGCGTCGTCTCTTTCCTCTCTAATTTTCCCTCTTCAAGGTCAGATGTAATCTGACCACGTGACGACACAGCGTCTTTTTAATGAATTTCAAGTAAATCGCTTAAAACTTTTCGAATTTATGCCAAATAGATTACTGATATTTTTGCAAACGATTATTTTCTTACTAAATATTTTCGAAAATATTGATTTTAGAGAAAAAAATTTTCAACAAAAAATCAAGTTCATAAAAAGCTCTACGAAAAAGGTTATATACATTTTTTACATAAACCCATTATTTTGGCTGTTATGACCCAAAATAACTGGGCAGGGGTCAATTTATTTTTGAAATTTATATAGTTTTTTATTTACTTCCGTAAATAATGGGAATTTTGAAAAATACTTCAGATAAAAGTTGTAGACCTCATCAAAATACACATTTTATGTTCTATTGATTTTTGTCATAAAGATAATACTTTCCGAGAAAAATGATAAATTATTATTCATTTGAAGTTTTGAACATTTAATATCGTTTTTCTCAAAAACTACTGCCTTTACGACAAAAATCAATAGGACATAAAATATGTATTTCGATGAGACCTACAACTTTAATTTGAAGTATTTTTCAAAATTACCATTATTTACGGAAACAAATGGGAAAAACTATGATTTTCTAATGGTTTCCACCATTACAATAAAATTTGCGCCAATTTTAAGAGTCCAGAGTATTAAAAAAATCGGAGGGTTGTCGCTTTCGGAAGTTCATCCGAAAATTCGGAAGTTTATTTATATTGATATCTATTTTCCGTAAAATCCGAAGAATCAGGTCTGGGACATGTATACTCGATTCGTAGTAATTTACCGTGGGTCCAATATATCCCATTGGTACTGGCTCAACAAAATAAAATGGAAATATAACACTGCGTCTAGATAAATTACGGTATGTCAATGTTTCGAGAGTGAATGGGTTCGCATTGTTTGTAGACTGGTTTGTATGAATAAATCTTAAGGGTTCATAAACTACGATAAGTTAGTGGCTCACATGGCTTTGATGTTTCAATATTTATTCATGTGTCATCCCGTGAAATTTTCTGATCATTTTTCAATTTCAATCTGAAATGTGATAGTCGCACGTTCGTGGTTTATTTGGAAATTGTTCGACTTCTAAAGTCAAAATTATTTTAATGTAATTTATACTTGCAAGTTGTGCAAAATTAGTTAATAATATTAGTTAATAATTCTCAATCTTTTAATATTTATTTTCATAGTGTTGATCATTCCTTCTTTCAGTAGGTCTATTATCAATGAAATAACTTTAATCGCTTGAGAAATAAACTAATTTCGAAAAATTGTTGAATATTTTATAATATTGAAATGTTAGCTTTCAAAAATTCTTATTCACTGAAATTTATACGACTAAAAATTCAATTATCAATAACATATAATTATGTTGCAGTGTGTTAAGAGTTGAAGTTAATAATTACTAAAATTAAAAGCTGCTCTTTACGTCAACATTTGTGCCTTTCTCTTATAAATTATGTAATCCAGTAGATTTCTACGCGGAGAATCTGCAGATCCAAGTTTCGATCCTGTAGGATCAATGGTTCAGGAGTTACGGATGTTTAAAGTTCAGCACTTTTCATGGTTTACCTGCTAAAAACACTTCAGATTGCTCAACTTTAAACAACCATAACTTCTGAACCATTGATCCTACAGGATCGAAACTTGGATCTGCAGATTCTCCGGGTAAAAATCTACCGGATTACATACCAAATACATCCTAATTTATAGGAGGAATGCTCTGGCAGTCGTTAACTTGTTTTTCGAGGCGATTATGTGGCAATTTTATGGAAGCTGTAGCTCTGGGTTGGTTAAACAATATTTTTACGCGTCGTTATCTAATTTGTCGAGAACCACAAACACCGTGACGATTCGCTTCTCGATATTACCGCGATTTTTGTAAGAATACGACTAAAAATGATTTAGGGAGCATGCGCGAATGGCGAGAGTGGCGAGCACCGATGAGATTCGAATGCGAGTGCGTTCTGTTGATAAGCACCTTTGTAAATATCACTGTACCATAAATAACCGTGTACTCTTCGGGTTCGACTCCTCCCCGATCTCGAGAGGCGAGCGAAGCAAGAAGATAGTTAATAAATTGTATATCGCGTTGCCATGGTAGCGCGAACTTATTGCGATCGGAAGACTGACGCAGCTATGGAGAGAAACGAGAGTTTCGAAATTGATTGTAAGCTTCGATTAGTGAGACTGTATTAAACAAGTTGCTGAATGATATTACTATAATGATTACATTGTAAGAGACGATTTTCTGAGTGGAACGTGCGAGAAACGCGTGATATCTAGGTACTTTAGAGTTTATATAAAAAGTAAACGACAATCGATATCGCGGAGGATGTGCGAACGGTAAAAGTGTGTCGTTCTGTTGACAATTTTCGAGCGGGTCCGAACTTTGAATGTACCACTAATGTTTCCAATTTGTGTAACTCTATCCCTCAAATGATTTACAATTATAATAAATAAATTATGAAAAGTCGAGTTCTCTTTTCGTAAGTTCTTATGTTTTTATTAGCTCGCATTCTTGAATGTCTGTTCGTCTGTCTGTCTGTCAATTGACTTTAAACTATCTTCCCGATGAGCTAGATACTTGATATTTTACACATAGCTCAGAACTGGATGACAATGCAATATTTAAAACAAGTTTTTAAAAAAGCCTATGCGTTTAGGTGATATAAACTATTAAATAATTTAACCGTTACACCTCTCCGCGTGACGCTCGGTAGTACGTGATCGCGTTCAGCGGTCCCCACTCCGCGCGACAGCGCTCCCTACTCCACTACGCGTTCCCACGCTGTTTTAAATCTTACAAGTGTTTTCATAACTATTAAAAATTCGCATCACAAATTTCGAGGACTATCCGTATGGGGTTAGGAACCTGTATGGGGCTAGGAAAAATTATTTTATACTTTTTAGTCCGTTTTTTAAACATATCTTATTAAAAATTTATTTTTCTTTATATTATTTTATACTTTTCAGTCCGTTTTAAAAACGTGGTATTGTTTTTTAATTTATTCTTACTTCTTAGTGCTTCCTTTGAAATCTCTTTTGGTAGTTGATACATGCGCTGTTGGGGCTAGCTGATTAGATAATATTGCAATTTTCAAAAATATGTCATTTCTCCTGGGGATGATTGAAATTATAAAGTCAGAAATTGGAAAAACGTGCGTTTTGATTCATATTTTTCTTTTAATTTTAAACAGTTACTTCTTCTAACAAGAATTGATAGAAAATCGTCTGCATGTTCGGTATTTATAAAAATATGGACGAGAAAAATATTCTTTCTGCAGGACTCCCAAAGAAAACCCTCTCTGACAAGATTCAAGTCGGTACCCCTACCACAAGGGTGGTTACAGAGTGAGAGAACTGTTTAATGAACTATTTCTTCCGTTCTGATGAACAAAAAGTAACGAAAAAATTCATGAACATTCTACCTAATAGCACAGATAACAGTGAATTATTTCAGAATTTTTGGTTGCAAGATCGATTTGAAAAAAAATCCGGAAGCACAAAATGTAATTATTTACAAAAATCAAAAATTGCCGGGTTTACATTGAAGTTCTCAGAGCAGCACTTTTCTATTATTATATCAGTTGTGTCTCATCGTAATTATTAATGTGTACATTTGTCAGATTTTTAAAAAAAAATTGCAAAAACAATTTTTCAAATATTGCATCGTAGTTGAAAAAAGTAGAACTGAATTTTATCGATATTTCTCGACTTTTTCGTAGGTCTGAATTAGCAATTAACGATTATATTGTTCTTCCTGTGTTATTGTGTAATTATTAACAAGATGGCTGTGCAAACACGTGGCTGTACCTAACCTCAACTAACTCGCAACAGAAAGTAGCATGAAATATTTGTAATATTTGCGGAGAATAAACAGCGTTGGTAGAATGATGGAATAAAACAATTAATAACGAACCGAATTGTTGCATCGGCTTGATAAAATAAACGTTACCGCCTGGATTTCAGGAACAATGCTCAATCTCCTTCGCAACAATCAAGCTCGCCGACGCTCGACTTAACCATAAGTTAACGGTAAATTACGTTGTATTTCACAGGTGAATTACAGGCCTGTCACGATTCACGTCGGTCGACAAGCTTGATAAAGCTTTTCCCGAGTCAATGAAACATCCCAGACAAAGAAACTCGGCGTATCGGTTAAATGATACTTTAAGAGGATGGAGCACTTGAATCTTGATAAAGTGCTACATTGTCCTGCCATCTCTTCGAACCCAGCCAGACTCCAGCTCGGCGACTCTATTTATGCGCAGGATGTAAAGCAAGCTTTCAAACAGTCCTGAGATTAATATTTTTGAAATGCTCCCGGCTTTCTTTTTTTCTTCTCTGCAGCATGAAAGAGAGCCATTGTTGTGCAGCTCTGCACAACGATTTGTCGGGAGCCAATTGAATGGGCCAGAGGAGATCGCAAGTAGATTAAAATGCATGGTATGATAGGAATTCGCCGAATATGCATCTCGCAATCATCTTGATCGAAAAATATGCATATTATTGCCAGGTTCCAGCTCTCAGCTTTAATAACTGCCATTGTGTGCTCCTGCTTATGCAAAACTGCCCTATTGTTCAGTAGGTTCACCAGATATTACCCCGATTTTCGTCGTTATTATTTTTCGTATTATTATTATTATTATTATTATTATTATTATTCGCGTTGTGGGTTTTATTTTGTAGGTGGACGTGTAGAAGAGAATATCGATGAAGCTCCATATTTAGTCCAGGCAATGAATGCTCATGAGGGGGTTGTAGAGGGAAATGGAAGAAACACAATTTTTAACTTTGGGACTAGTTAGGAGGTAAACGTAGAAGATCCCCTTTATCGGGTTTCCGCGTATATCTCGGAAACTGTGCGTCCTAGCGATACGACCATTCGGTACAAAAGTAAAGCTGACAAAATGTGCCATAAGATTGATTCAGACCAGTTTTTCGCTATCTCGCATGGTTTCCGAGATATCTGCGCTCAAAGTTCACTAATTGTGGAAGAGCTAGCTGCTCTTCATCACAATTGGTGAACTTTGAGCGCGGATATCTCGGAAACTGTGCGAGATAGCGAAAAACTGGTCTGAATCAATCTGATGGCACATTTTGTCAGCTTTAACTTTGTATAGAATGGTCTCATTGCT
This sequence comes from Lasioglossum baleicum, assembly GCF_051020765.1. NCBI lineage: Eukaryota > Metazoa > Arthropoda > Insecta > Hymenoptera > Halictidae > Lasioglossum > Lasioglossum baleicum. The sequence goes on from NC_134945.1 coordinate 6,665,687, forward strand.
AGGACGCATAGTTTCCGAGATATCCGCGCTCAAAGTTCACTAATTGTGGAAAAGCTAGCTACTTTTCAGCAGAATTAGTGAACTTTGAGCGCGGATATCTCGGAAACTGTGCGAGATAGCGAAAAACGGAACTGAACCAATCTTGTGGCACATTTTGTCAGCTTAAATTTTGTATAGAATGGTCTTATCGCTAGGACGCATAGTTTCCGAGATATCCGCGCTCAAAGTTCACTAATTGTGCTGAAGAGTTAGCTCTAGCCAAATAATAAAAATAGTGAACTTTGAGCGCGGATATCTCGGAAACTATGCGTCCTAGCGAAAAACTGGTCTGAGTCAATCTTGTGGCACATTTTGTCAGCTTTAATTCTGTATAGAATGGTCTTATCGCTAGAACGCATAGTTTCCGCGATATAAGCGGAAAACCGAAAAAGGGGACCTTCTACGTGACCCCCTACGCTCACCTCCTAACTGGTCCAAACCGTAATTTTTTTCGTTATTCCTGCTTCCCACAATCGATGGAAAACATTTTTAATTTGCCTAAAGATCCGCGGTCTAATAATAAACCTGTATACTGTAACAGCAGTTCTTGATCGAAACGTTTTCCAAGAGTCGCATTCGAAAATCGTACATTTCGTGTGCAACAACCTAATAGATTCCGTGTCCGTGCGGATAGTATAAGTCGACCTTTAGGCGTGCCGTGAACGAAAGCAGAGCAGGCATAGTAATTCGTCGGCAAGTTCCAGAGTCCGCAATCCTCGCAATTAAAGTGAAACGTTTTCTTAATACTCCAACGGTTGCATGGCGGTGCAACGTTAAATTCTGGGGATCCGACGTATAGCCCCCGCGAAACTTTCATCAAAATTAATCACTGTACGAATAACGTCGACGTCGACGGCTGGGAGCAAAGCCGGCGCGACCCACCCCGACATTTCGGCAAACATAATTCGTCTGCTGGAAGCTCGCATCTCCGTGGCCCTTGAACGAGCACAAGGACGCCGGGAATCATGCAAATATCAGGACGATTTGAAATGCGAGCGCACACCGGGGGATAACCGGCTGAATCCGCTACCTTCGACGGAACCGTCGACAACAACAGCCATTTTCCGGGGAAAGTAGGACGTGCGCCGACTATACCGGCGTCGACGAAACCAGAGCCAAGTGATTACGGGGTCGTCAAGGCAAAGCGCCGCGCCGCGCCGGTGGTGGCCGATCGCATCGCATCGCGGCGAGTCGAGTCGATTAACGCCCCGTGTCCTCGCAATGTCCCCAAGATGCTCGCGAACCGTAATTAATATTTTAACGCGGGACACGCGCGGCGCTGCGTCGGGAGGCCGTGCTCTTCCTCGCCCACGTTTTGCTGGTCTAATGGACCCGGTATTTACGAGCAAACTGTTGCTTTTGTTGCGCCGCGCCGCAACCGCCGCCACAGTGGGTTGAAACGCGAAAAACGCGGACGAAACTCATTTTTCTGACTAAACGACAAATGTAAAATTGTATTATTAACTTGTTAGTCAAAACACTGAAAAATGCTCAACTTTAAGCAAGCATAACTCCTGAACCATTGATTCTACAGGATCGAAACTTCGATCAGCAGGTTCCCCGGGTACAAATCTACTGGATTACATACCAAATACATAATAATTTACAGGAAAAAGGCACTCTTGGCAGGAAGACGTTCGAAACTCATTTACGGTTTTATTATGGAGTGAATTACGACGGATTTCATTGAAAGTTTCTGCAATTTCGATGGGGTTAGCAGGAAGTTTCGAGGGTTGGTATTGTTTGTAGGGGAACGGAGATACTTTTTCGTCACCGTCTCCAGCGTCGCGACGTGTTTACCATCCGATAAAGTTACTTCCCGAGGCACGCTGAGAAATGAACGAGGTACGCTACTAGAAGAATTGAATAGTGGATACACTGCACTTGTTAGGTTCGTTATATTTAAACTGTACGCGTAAATCCTTTCCTGTCCATTCTTCAAAGGGGTATACTCCATTTTTTATAAATATTTACCTCGTATGTTTTATAAATATAGGTTTTGCGCTCCAAATTCACTTTTTCGCAAGGCAAATTCAACCTTATGCAGAGTTGGGTAAAGATTTGGTTTAAATAAAAATTTAAAGCGGGTTTTAAACCCACTTTACTCGAAATTTTTATTAATTAATTTCATAAATTCTAAATAGTATATTCATACTATAAAAATTCATATATTTATTATATAAGATTGATGCGATTTTGATTTGTTTTGGATTTTCATTTACTAATTAATTTATTAAATTCTAAATAGTATATTCACACATACTATAATAATTCATATATTTATTATATAAAATTAATGCGATTTTTATTTGTTTCGGATTTTTATTTATTAATTAATTTAATAAATTCTATATAGTACATTCACACACACACGCATAGCATAAAAATTCATATATTTATTATATACAATTAATGCGATTTTTATTTGTTTTGGATCTACAGAGGCCGTTCCCGTTAAGAAAAGGATTTCATTTCATTCCACTTTTAAACAATATAAACATCCGCAGTCTAGTGATAACTTCGGACGCATATTTCATGTTAATTAGAACGAAAGTAGACCTCCTCTGTATAATTACTGGAATTTTTCGTTTTACGTAGATCGTCGTACACAGGTAAGCACGTTCGTCGACTTGAAACTTGGTAACATGACTCCTCTGAATTCTTACCAGCGATCATTGAATTAAAGAATCCAACGGCTACACTGGAATCCTTTAATCCGATTTCCCTCTCGAGTTTCAAGTTCTCCGTGTCCAAAAAAAACGCCCACAGAGAAAAACTTAAATCCAATTCCCGGACGAAGTCGATTTATAATAGGTTCCCGTCTGTTTTCCTCGACACGAAAAAAAAAAGCGAACGAACGACGTCACTCGGGCGACGTGATTGTTACTTTTAGGAAGTTAAATCACTGTCGGTCACGTGAACCGAGTACACGACGTTCTTGAACTATTTTCTGGTAAGAACTGCAACTCGTGTTAATGAAAATTTTCTCCCGTAATATAGCGACCGGATTGCCGACGTAATATAAATTCTCGCGTTGCACACTGGCTGTACGGCAACTTGAATTACAAATATTCATTTTTTCCATGAATATCTTTATCAATCTGAAATGTCAATGGAAACGATCCGCTGGCGTTCAAACGGATTGAAAACAGTCATCGGTGCACTGCTAAATATTAAAATCAGAAGGTAGAGCGTGATTCTACATTCTACACCTTCGGGTTCGTGTAGAAACTACCGCTAAATTGATTTCAAGGTCAAAAGGTCAAGAATTTGTTTTTTATTGCATCTTATTCTACTCATCGCAAGGATAAAAAGTGCAACAGAAACCATCGTCCTCTTAAAAAATTACGATAATGCTTTTTCATTATCAAATTGTTTTTATTTATACAGGGTGTTCATTTGAAAAGTTTTTAAGCCGAATATCCCGAGGAGTATGAAAGATATTGAAAAAGTGTGGAACACGTGTCCAAGGATCTCGAGGGGGGAAAGAGGGGGGCATCATGTGGTGGTTTTTCAATTTGCAACTTTAATATTTCAACTTCAATTTTTATTCTTCCATTTCAACTTCAATTTTGATTCTTCAATTTCAACTTCAATTTCTACTCTTCTATTTCAACTACAATTTTTATTCTCCAATTTCAACTTCAATTTCTACTCTTCTATTTCAACTACAATTTTTCAATTTTAATTCGTTAATATCAACTTCAATTTCAATTTCAACTCTGCATTTCCAATATTTCAATTACCACGTCAATTTTTCAATATCAACTTCAAATTTTTCAATTTTAATTCGTTAATTTCAACGTTTAGTTTTTCAATTTCAATTCGTTAATTTCAACGTTTAGTTTTTCAATTTCAATTCGTTAGTTTCAACGTTTAATTTTTCAATTTCGTTTCGTTGATTTCAAGTGTCCAATTTCAACTTCAACATCAATTTTTCCATTTTAACTTTAATTTCAGCTTCAATTTTGACCCTCACATTTCAACTATTCCATTTCAATTCTTCCATTTCAACTTCAATTTTTCCATTTTAACATCAATTTCATTATTAACTCTTCAACTTCCTTTTCCATTTCAACTTTAATTTCAGCTTCAATGTTAACTCTCCCATTTAAACTTCAATTTTCAACTCTTCCATTTCAACTTGAATTTTTCAATTTTAATTCGTTAATTTCAACTCTTTCAATTTCAATTTCAACATCAAATTTTCCATTTCAACTTCAATTTCAATATGAACTCTTCAACTTCATTTTCAACTTCAATTTTTCCATTTCAACTTTAATTTCAACTGCAATTTTAACTCCCCATTTCAATTTCAATTTTTCAACTTCAACGTCAATTTTTCAGTTTTAATTCGTTAATTTCAGATCTTCAATTTCATTTTCTACGTCAATTTTTCAATTTCAGCTCGAAGTTTTCAATTTCAATTCGTTAATTTCAAATCTTCAATTTCATTTTCAACCTCAATTTTTTAATTTCAATTCGTTAATTTCAAATCTTCAATTTCATTTTCAACGTCAATTTTTCAATTTCAATTTCAACTCTTCAATTTACACAAGTAAGTAAACGCTAACGTCTTAGTACCGACAGTAATGGTGTTTCAGAGTTATTTAAATCAAAATATCTCGTGAACTATTAACTTTTCGACATAAATAGGTTAGTATTTTTTTATAACTAATGTCCAGCTGCATCGATTGATGTATTAAAACATACCTCATTCCATTTAAAAAAATATCGATGACTGAAATCTGATAAAAAAATGAACTCGATCATTTTGTCCCTTACACCGTTACATGTGGCCCTTCAAACACTGTAACTTTGTCCTAAGAAGTTTTCTCTACAACGAAAAGTAACGGAGATATTTATCTATTCTGTCTCTTCGGACTCACCCTGTATACAACGCATCAATTATTACCAAAAAGCTAGACTGCATTCAAGCAAATTAATTAAACATATTAACCCCCAAAATCTGGAACCAAAAGTAACAATTATTCTAGTATATCGATAACAGTTATCGACGAAGAAAACCTGTATCGATTGCTCAAACCAGTTATATCGATTCGAGAAGTTCATTTCGAACAACTCATAACAATTATCAATGATCGAATTTATTTCCACTTGTTCACAATAATTATCAATCAGATAATTCTCTAATTTTGCTTATTTAATTATTCATTTGCCTACTGTTTTTCGGATAGATCAAGTTCCCGGGGTAGTTTCATTTTTAGTTGGGCCGGTTAAAAAACGGTAACCAGATGAATTTCAGTTTCCGCGCGCGATCCTCCGAGCGGAGAGGGTGGACGGTTTAGAAAAGACGACGCCAAAAATTGGCTTAATTATGGGTCGCAATTAGAGGATGATAATGGCTGAAGGAGGACGCGGGAGAAGAGGATCAAAACGAAAGGAAGGAAGGAGGGCAAGCAAGCAAGCAGGCAGGCAGACAGGCTGCTGGCAGGCAGGCAGGAGCGTAAACAAGGAGAATGCAACGTGGGGGCGGATGGTTGAAGGGGTGAAGAGGCAAGGCGCGCGATCATGCGCGCCTGGAACCCCGCCCTGTCGCTTCGGACGAAAGCTTGTCCCGTCGAGGACTCTAGGCCGAGGTACGACGAATAGTCACGCTTTAACTCGCGATCCGCGAGGCGGATGCTACCGGAACGCGCGAGTCGCCAGGTGTGTAGGTATAACCGATGTAACGAGAATCAAATTCTCGCTCCTGTCGTAACTCCTGCGCTCTGTGCCGGGGTACCGTGGCGAGTCACGGGGCGGTGGGGCACACGGACAGCATTTCAGGGGGGTTTTTCTTCGGTCCTCTTCGAGAGAGAGAGGCAGGTGCAGGTGTCAGGTGTTTTCGATTCAGGGGAGAGTTTGTTCTTAACCAGTTCTGTGCTCCTCTAGAGAAAAACTGTTCGTCGACGGGGGGGGGGGTGGGGAGAGAGAGAGAGAGTATCTCCGCGAACAGAGTGTGATCGCCGTATCGAGTAGGAAGATCGAGGATTCATCGATCCGCGGGGTGTTCTTCGTGGTAAACACGAACGTTACGACGGCCCGTGATCGAGGAATATTGCGCGACGGTAGCAACCAGTTGCGGATCTAATTGTTCCTGTAACCGGAGCCAGCGAGAGGGAATTCTCTCGGACGCGTTCACGTTGATCCTGGGATTGATAAGATCGTCGTGGTGTTCGGGTCCCGAGGATATCTGTAAAAGGAGACCATCCGTCGGTTGGTTAAGGATCGCGTTTGATTGGCGATCGGATTTCCAGGATAATAGCAACGCGGTATCGAGAGGCGACAAGGCAGAGCGAGAGAGCGAGAGAGAGAGAGAGAGAGAGAGAGAGCGAGAGTAGTATCCTTTCGCGAAGGGAAGGAAGAAGCTCCGATCGATTTTTGACGCGTGACACGAGCGGCGTTATCCTTCATTCGCGTTCAGGACGCGCCTCCTGTTGATTATAAGCGCTAATGGCAACGGCGGTCGATCGATCATCGACCTCGTTAGCCAGCAGGATTCTTGGTCGATGATTATGCTCGCTGGGTGAATTCGTTGGACGGAGGGGGAGAGAGAGAGAGAGAGAGGAACGGTGCTAACAAGAAGAGAATACGTGTTGCTATCTCGAGGTAATCGGTGTGCGTCGGATACATATTCATCGTCGATCGTGTTTTTCTAAAAAAACACTCTCTCTCTGTCATTCGGATTGCCGATCTCTGCAAAGTGTTCCGTAGATATACACCGTAATAGAATAAATATCTAGTTTAAACGGCCTAACGCAAAAGTTCCCGTCGAAGTGCGTCGTCGATATCGCGGGGGTATACATAGAGGTGTTCCAGTGATAGCTATCATCGGGAAGGCGTTCGATGGTGTGCTTAGCGCGAAGATAACGGCCTTGAAACTTTTCCACGCGGATCGGAGAGGGCCGGACTCGGAACACCGTCGAGATGCTCTAGGCCCCCGGCCTATCATGACTACGGCTGAAAGGTCGTGATCGATCGGCTCACATCGATGGCCTAAAAGAACTTTAAACGTGCAAGGTCATTATGCAGAACGATAAAACGGGGACGGTCTAAAGTGCAGGGGGGAGAGAATTCGGGCAGGAGAGAGAGAGAGAGAGAGTCGTGCGAGAGAAACACCAGGAGAACAACGATTCCGGCTGTGTGTTCCGCGGGGGAGTAAACTTCGCAAGGCCTAGCCCCTAGCCGACCTATTTACCCGAAGGGAAGAACACAGTAACGTCTCACCGGAAAGAGAGAGCCCTCCTCGAGACCACGTCCAGATGACGCGATAGCGGGATTCGCTGATCCGCGCGCGATGTCGTGTCAAGGACACCCGAGGAAACGGGAACGCACCGGTATTAACGCAATGTGGCACACCGATCTCGTCGCCGCCGCCGTCAACCTTTCGCAACGTTCCCATCGTCAAACCTCGCGGACCCGACCGTGTCTGCCATTGGGACGATAACGTTGCGAGACCAGTGTGTCCGAGTCTCTCTCTCTCTCCCTCTCTCTCGAGCGTTAGCATTCTCCGAGAGGTGTTTTTTTTTTTAACTAAATGATACGCTCTAAGGAAAGAGTAAATCAAGGGGTTCAGAAAGCTAACCCCATCCCACGGTGCCTATCGGAGCAGGACGCTCGACCTCGGTATCAATCCAGCCTCTGACCCGAAATCAGCACACAAAGCAGCCCCGCCAGCACTCGATGAGTCCTAGTGAAGATAAGGATCCTCGAGCACTCTCGATCGTTCGCCTCGAAAGCCTGAAGAAGATCCGGTTGGCACCTATCTGAGAGCGGTTGGGTGATGCGCGGGAGCAGCTCCGAGCTCTTGCTGGAGGCGAGCTGCGTCCAGTGTCAGAGCGATCATCCCAGCCAGCATAGGCATCAGCAGGACGACGAGAAGCACGACTTCCAGACGCGAGAGCTACGTCGTCGCAAGCTGTTGGAGTTCGGGTTCGGCGCTTCGCGGCGCCGACCGCCACGGCGTACCTGCCGTCAGCGGTTCAACTTCTACGCTACCTCGGCTCTGGCCTTCGTCGCGACGTCTGGCGGGGCGGCCCTACTCTTTCTAGTGCCCCTGTACGTCGATCCGGCCATCAGCACCTTGGCAGCCGATTTCTCGCCCGAACCGGTCATCTGCACCACCTCAAGGCGCGAGGAGCTCTACGGCCTGTTCAACTGCACATGGAGCTCATGCCGCGAGGGATGCACCAGCGATGTTTACAGGTGTACGCATATATACGTCACGTACACACCATGGAGCAACGACACCATGAAGAACGACACCGGCGGTAAAGGGAACTCCAGCTCTATCGGCGTCGTACCCACCTCCACCACTACCGGTAAGCATCGCCCTCGCATACTGTATTAAGTTAGCAGCATTAAAGAAACACATTCCGAAAGAAACTTTTTGGACTACCTAATAGTGTTAGGCTGACACGTTAGGGTGGCCCTTATTTACTCGTTTACGGCATCCCTCAGGACTCTTCCAAATAATTAAAATTGGGCCTAGCAGACTAAGATTGGTCCTGCGGCCCCATCCACAATTGTTATTGATATTATGTGGAAAACAATGGTTTTAGGTTAGTTTTAGGTTGAAAGATAACCCCCTATAATTTTAAGTCGCTAACCCGTCGGATAAGGATTATATGACGGGTAAATACCCTTAACTGTATCATTTTTTTTCTCGGTTGTTAATTAAGATATTCGGATAAAAAAGAAACGAAAATACTTGAACTTACCTCCTTCATATCATACAAAGTAAAAAAAATATTTTGCTTTTACCTTGTCATGGGTAAGGGTCTTGTAAAGGGGACTGCGTTTCGACAAACCCTCTAAATGTGAGCATAATAATTATAATCATTTGGAACAATCCGGGGGGGGGGGGTGTAGTAAAAGAAATTCAAAAGTCGAAATAACAACTGCCCTAATACTACACACACACGCCACCCCTGGCTGAAATTATTCAAACAAATCGAGCGGCTGTCATTATCGTTAGTCATACTGTCATACTTTAATGTGAAACATATTTTCATATACGACAAAAACATATGCAATGATGAAAATCGTGGTATAGAAAGAAAAAATATTAACCCACATACACTCCGAGACGAAAAGATTTGTGTGATTCAAAACAATTTCTACATTAATAAATATCCTAATAATTTAAATGTTCAAATTTCTTAGATTTTTTATATTTTTCACTGTTTTATATGTTTTATACAATAACTCCGAGTGCGCAGGGTTAATGGGAACGTTCACCATACAACATTAATTAGGTTCCGTGAACGAGCAACATGTTTTTGTTAATTTTGTCCCCGTTCTCGGTTAAACTGGTCATTGTGGCACAAAGGTGACACTACCCCTGACACAAATATTCAATTTCAATCATGAGCATAATTATTAAATATGAAAAATGGTACTTGTGTTAGACAAATACGGTATTTTCGAAAAATATTAATAAAATTATTATTTTACCTTCATATAAAATCTAAAGTAAGAAACTGTCTACCTCTAGGCGAAAATTATCAAGATCTACAAAAAAGGTTATATACATTTTTTTTAGGTAAACCTATTATTTTGGCTGTCAAAGCCTCGTTCAAAGTTTTGACAGTTCTTGCTAAATATTTTCTAAAATATTTATTTTAGAGAAAAAAGTTTCAAACGAAAAATGAAGCTCGTAGAAAGATCTACGAAAAAGGTTATATACATTTTTTATGTAATCCTAATATTTTGGCTGTTAGGTGGCCCCTAACTTAGCTAGCTAGGTGGCCCCTAACATAGCTTGCTAGGTGGCCTCTACCTTAGCTAGCTAGGTGGTCCCTAACTTAGCTAGCTAGGTGGTCCCTAACTTAGCTAGTTAGGTCGCCTCTAACTTAGCTTGTTAGGTGGCCCCTAACTTAGCTAGGATAAGAATGTGCAACCCTGCCACGGAGTCCGCAGTCGCGCGCTCTACCCACTGAGCCATTGCGCGCCTATGAACGTTTGGCTCGGTCTGCGAGGCTCAAAAAGTAGTGCCCGTCTACGAACATATGCAAACGAACCTCCCAGAGGCTTTTGCGACTACAGAGGACTTACCCTATATCGTTTGACCCCGTTATCGAGCTACACCTTTTAAGTAGGGACTAGTGTAATTAAGAAAGATCGACGTTTCCTAATCCATCGAGGAAGTTGACTAATTGACTGAAACGTGTTCCAGCAGTGCCGACACCAGGAGACGTCGAGGCGGCCCTGCTAGTGAATATCAAAGGCTGCGGCTACCCGCCGGTCGTCGACTGCGACAACTTCACCCGCGAATTGGGCTACGAGGGCGCCAAGTTCCCCTGCCATTATAGCCGCGTGAACGGCAGCATAGTGATGGCGAACTATGACCGTGAGGCGCAAGTTACCACCATCATACACTTCTTCGCGGCGCCGTTCGTAGTGACTCTCGCGACCAGCGTCGCTCTGTGTGTGATGCACTGTGACTGTAGGTGCAGCCCGCCACCCCGGCATTCGTCGCGCGGGCTCCGAAGGGCCAGGGGCAACGATCTCAGGTAACCACCAATTTATATATCCCTCGAAACCAATACTTAGAATCAGTAGTTCGTTTGTCGCGACACGACCACGTCCTTGGGAACTTCGAGAGCACCCCGAGTTGAGAGAAACTGCCCAGGACCGGAATCGTGACTGAAAGTTTACGCGAGCCGGATTTCCCGGTCCGATCCGGCCGGCAACAGACTGTCGTTCGGAGATTCGAGGATGCTTCTTTATTCATCAGCTCGGGCTTTAAGGAACTCGTTTCTTCGGGCGAATTTACAGTGATCGAACGGTCTGCCTGTCAGCCCTTGCCCGGCGTATTAGTACGGACCGTTCGGCCTGCGAAACTGCTATCGAGCTTTACGCCGGTGCTTAAGGTTCCCAGGATTGCAAGGGTGCAACAGGCGCACCTTCTTCTTTCTCAATAATGCAAACATGGGGCTTCTTAGTAGTCAAATGGAGGTTTCGAAGGCGATCGCGGCCTAGATTGAGCTTTTATTTAGGAAGAGCACATCTTTGGCGCATCCCGCACCCTTGTATTCCTGGAAGAACTAGTCTACCAGTGACGCACCCAAGCACTAATTGTGCTGAAGAGTTAGCTAGTGAAATAATCAAAATAGTGAACTTTGAGCGCGGATATCTCGGAAACTATGCGAAATAGCGGAAAACTGAATAGAATCGATCTTATGGCGCATTTTATCACCTTTAATTTTGTATAGAATGGTCTTATCGCTGGGACGCATAGTTTCCGAGATATAAGTGGAAAACCGAAAAGGGGACTTTTAGTATGTTCACCTCGTTACTAGTCCAAACAAAGTCCCAAAGTTAAAAATTGTGTTCCTTCCATTTCCCTCTACGCCCCCCTTATACAGCATTCATTGACTGGACTAAAACCATAAGCAAGTAGTTGTTAATGGTTGAACCGAAATCAAAACTCTATTCTGCTGTTACAAAAATTTAAACAATAAAACTAATGCAGTCGCATAATGTAAATATCATTTTGTTTGTGTCTTCTGAGAAATTATTTAGGGTGTAGAAGTTCTAAATGTTGGAGCTGTGACAAACTATAGTGTAAGGGATTCTAAAGAAAACCGTGAGGCATTCTGGGTCACTTGTGTGACATGAGCTAATGACAAAATCATACCACAGGACTATAGTCGCATACGAATGATTAGTGGCATCATCGTGAAACTTGACCCGATGATAGACAAGATTATCGATTGCACGTTCCAATCGAAGAAACTACTGCAGCGTTACCAACACGACAGAAAAAAAAATGTCGTTCCACGAACTTTTTATCGACGTCTCGTCCATAATTGCAACTAACCGCACACGTAGCTAACAATTTTGTTGTCGATGCAACTTCCAATCTAGGGGAAACAAAAGAAAACGATTGTATCGTTTATCGATTTACCGCTCGCGAGTTTCGCTAAACACGAGAATCGCGTAGTGAAAAACGGAGGAGCATCGAAATTCCGCTAAAACGGTAAAAATCAACACGCAGCGCGCAGTGAAGTACTTGGCCAGAAAAGTCAAAAGTCAATCTCAGAATTTAATTCCACTGATTTTCTTCTCTCCGGAACGTTTTTTGATTTACTATATGTTTATTCAATAACACGAAGTGTACCCTCGAAAATGGCAAAAAGTAATAGAACAGAATGAAAAATATGTTGTTGACTAAATCTATGAATAAACATCTGAATTTTAGCTTTCAATTTTAATTTAGAAACGCTACGCGAACTTTCGTTCCAACCTAATACTTTCCTGTTAAGGAGTCGAGGCTAAACTTTACTTTACCGGACTTAAGAGTCACATCATCCGCATACCCGAAAGTCACATCAATCGCGGGAACACTGTATTCATTATTTTCTTACGCAATGACATAATTTTAGGGGGCTGCGTGAGAAAAAAAATTGCAAAATAATTACAGTAGGTATAGCAAAAAGGTCCATGAAATTAAAAAATCACAACGGAATAATTCTAGGTCGGAAGAAATGTTTCATTTCCGAATTAAAATAGCTCCCCAATTCAAGCAGCCTAATACCCTAATTTCCAGTAGTGGGGATGAAGGAGTCACATCATCCGCATACCCGAAAGTCACATCAATCGCGGGAACACTGTATTCATTATTTTCTTACGCAATGACATAATTTTAGGGGGCTGCGTGAGAAAAAAAATTGCAAAATAATTACAGTAGGTATAGCAAAAAGGTCCATGAAATTAAAAAATCACAACGGAATAATTCTAGGTCGGAAGAAATGTTTCATTTCCGAATTAAAATAGCTCCCCAATTCAAGCAGCCTAATACCCTAATTTCCAGTAGTGGGGATGAAGGAGTCACATCATCCGCATACCCGAAAGTCACATCAATCGCGGGAACACTGTATTTCGCCAAGGGTAAATATAACTGCACGCGGTTAACGTTAGAATCGCTGTAGCCAGTGTGAAGGTTAATTTTCCGAGTTGAAACAGCTCCGTGTGCAAAGTGTTAAATAATAATGAACCCAACACGTAGCTGTAGCAGAGTAAAACGATAAAAATAGGTGGTTAAGAGTAGCGTGGAAGTTCGCGAGCTCTCTAAAAAAAGGTGGTTCGATGCTTGTGATTCATTTGCTTTGAAGGTTCGAACGTGTCGATTGAAAATGTAACAAGCTACGTTGAAAAGGGAATTACCAATTAATTAAGGTTATTAGTCCGCACGAGACGAACACTTGAAATAAAAAATGAAGTGGTCGTTTGCGAGCTTGGGGAAAGAAGAAAATACGATTCGGCTTGGCACGTGTTCCGATGCACAGAAGGTCGCAAGAAGCTAGTGCTTTTACTCGATGAATGAAACTTTAATCTTTGTGGAAATACGGTCAAACTTCAAGTAGCAAGGCAAAGTGGATTCATTCCTGCTTTGGTTAAGCAGCCGAGCGCTTTAATAATTACAGGCCGCGTCATATTGGCGCGCTTTTAATTATTTCGTATGTACCTTTCATCTTCGCACTAATTGTACGAAAACAGCGGCTCCGGCTTCAGAAATTTCACACGATCAGTTCATTCGTATGTAATGTTCTCCTCTGTCCGGAATCTCTGCGTAGGTACACCTTAAAACTAGATTTATTATCGATTATGTAGAGACGTTGTTATTCGTTATTAGATCTTTATACATTCATGGCGTATAAAAATGTGCAAAGAAGGCTGGGGAATATAAAGCTCGATAGAATTTTTGTACAATTTTTATTTGCTTTGGATCTACACAGGCTATTCCCATTAAAAATAAGATTTTATTTCATTCCACTTTCTTCAAATTATTCATTATTTATAAATACAAGATAACTTACTGACACTTATATTTTTATACGGTGACTCCCACTACTATTCAGGCACTATTAAAAAGACGATAACTTTTTTAATATTGGGCTGTACAATTTTAACTTTTTCTAAAAGTTGGAACAATTGCCTTGCTACATAACGTGGAAAAAAATTTTGGGCAAAATTAAAAGTTGTCAGAATTGTAATGAAAATACTGAAAGCTGTACATTGCAACTTTTTTTATGTGGGCCTATATCGAAAATTAAGAGAATACGCGCAGTAACGCGTGTTTAGAGTAAAGGTGCATAAATGTTAATTAAAATGAAAGAGGGGAAGAGTAAAAATAGATTTCTCGACAAAAACGAGTTCAAAGTTAAACCAATAAATAGCTTTGTTAGAAAACCGAATGTGGAATTGACACAAAAAGTGTAATAAAAATAACAATTGCAATTAAAATCACTATAAAAATTTAAATTAGGACGAAATTTTACGAGTTCATATTTCAAGAAATTCAATTGGATCAGTGTTGACATTTAATTTATAATTAACAGTAAATTAATTTATACTTATTTCTGCTGTTGGGCGAAATTGATCTGAACAGTGTAGGTGGGTTTTTAAGCTTTTTAAGCTGTGCTTCCTGGCTCACATAAATTGCAAACATCAATTTACTCTTGTCAGCAGAAGCCTCTGGAAACTTCGAAATGTCAGTACGGGGAAAAGAAGCAGCAGGAATTTGCCATCATTCTTCATTATCGAGTCGAACAGCTGCAACAGTACAGTGAGAGCTGGTAAAGTGTGTTGGATGTCGTCCAACAGATTAGCAACGACTTCCTCATTAGTATAATACACGAAGATATCGGACAAACAGGTTCTGCAACGGCGTATCAGCGCCATGGGCGATTAATCTTCGCCTAATATATCGATTCTCCGCGACGACGCACGGACTAATTATCATCGGCCTATTAGTTCATCGTTGCCTCGAAACTTCCGCTTTGTCGCTGTCGGGGAGCGATGTAATTTTTTCAATTAATCAAAATAACGCACGCGACACGCTCCTCTTCCGTGTGCCGAGCGGAACTGCCGACGAGGCGATTTTTCATCGAAGAAAAGCGCATCGGTCGGTTTCTGCACGAGCTAATACCGGCGTCAAGACAGCTCTAAACGAGCGCTTCAACGTTTCAACGTTCCTAAGAGGTCACGCATGCTTTCAACACTGACACGCCGATGCGAACTTAATTTTACTAACTGCTTTCATGCGGCTGTTTACTTTTTATCTAGGGTAACTGTACCAATTACTGCGGTATCTTGCTTCAATTATTTTCCTATTCATAATTTGTCTGGAGAGAATAATATGCGCAAGCTTTTTCTGAATACAACAAAAATTTGGGGTGTACCCAAAGCTTATCCTTGATTAGAGAAGAAAGTCCCTAAATTCTTGGCGACAAAGTTTTGACACTTCTTACTAAATATTTTCGAAAATATTGATTTTAGAGAAAAATGTCTCAAACAAAAAATGAAGCTCATAAAAAACTCTACAAAGAAGGTTATATAGTTTTATTACGTAAACCTATTATTTTGGCTGTCAAAGCCTCGTTTGCCACCCAGTCTCCTTCAAAGTTTCGACGGTTCTTATTATAATTTCGAAAATATTGATTTTAGAGAAAAAAGTTTCAAACAAAAAATGAA
This sequence comes from Lasioglossum baleicum, assembly GCF_051020765.1. NCBI lineage: Eukaryota > Metazoa > Arthropoda > Insecta > Hymenoptera > Halictidae > Lasioglossum > Lasioglossum baleicum. The sequence continues at coordinate 6,681,209 of NC_134945.1, forward strand.
GCTCATAAAAAGCTCTACAAAAAAGGTTATATAGTTTTATTACGTAACCCTATTATTTTGGCTGTCAAAGCCTCGTTTGCCACCCAGTCTCCTTCAAAGTTTCGACATTTCTTATAATAATTTCGAAAATATAGATTTTGAAGAAAAAAGTTTGAAACATGAAATGAAGCTGATGAAAAGCTCTACAAAAAAGGTTATATACATTTGTTACGTAAACCTATTATTTTGGCTGTCAAAGCCTCGTTTGCCACCCAGTCTCCTTCAAAGTTTCGACGGTTCTTATTATAATTTCGAAAATATTGATTTTAGAGAAAAAAGTTTCAAACAAGAAATGAAGCTCATAAAAAGCTCTACAAAAAAGGTTATATACTTTTATTACGTAAACCTATTATTTTGGCTGTCAAAGCCTCGTTTGCCCCCCAGCCCCCTTCAAAGTTTTAACATATCTTACTAAATATTTTCGAAAATATTGATTTCAGAGGAAAAAGTTTTAAACAAAAAATGAAGCTCATAAAAAACTCTACAAAAAAAGTTATATACTTTTATTACGCAAACCTATTATTTTGGCTGTTATAACCCAAAATAACTTGTCTAATATTTATGTTGAAAAATGCATTTGGTAGGAATTGTGAAAGACAATAGAAAAAATTGATTTTTACGACTTTTTTAACTGGTCCAATAACGAAAATTCAAGAGACGTGTTTGGTCAACTTGTACAAATTATATACGCTCCGAAAATTTCATTGAAATTGGTTAATTGGTTTAAGAGTTATAATCGATCAAAAATGGTAAAACTTGCCACTTTATGGTACACTATAAATTACCACTTTTGATTGTCTACAACTCGTAAACCAATTAACCAATTTCAATGAAATCTTCGGAGCGTGTATAATTTCTACAAGTTGACCACAAACACATCTTTTATATTTGATTCATATTTAAATAGAATACATTTAATATGTACAATAAATAAAAAACCGAGAACGTTCGAAGTTACTAACGAAGGCGTAACCTTCAACACTGGGTGGCTTCATTAACGGTTATAACTATCGGTTCGTTAGGCAATTTTCTGAGTTAATTCGATTACTATTCGCATCATGATTTCCATATTTATGAGCGAATAATTAATAATCCAGCCGCGAAATTGATTCGAACGTTGCTCAGCGGGAAACTAGTAAAGAAATTCTTTCGGCTTAGCATATGAATGAATTCGATTCGTGTAGCCACGCTAATTATTTCGCACTGATTTATTCGCATAATCGGCCAAACGAAGTCGCGCAATCGGTGCAAATTCAATTTCCTTTTCAGGGGCGGAGTTGTTATCCGATTTTCTTGGATTGCGCCGATGGAAAAAACATATTTTCCAGGATTTTATTAAGACCGTTCCTGACGGCGAGCACCATTTGGCCTATATTCCCACGAAAACAATGCCTTTCACGAGAGATTGTAAGAAAACGAGCTTCCCTACTATCTCTTCGTTTTTAGAATGTCTCGTATTGCATTCATTTCGCGGCGCTTCGTTAGAGGAAAATGAAAAATACTCATTAAAGACAATGGAATACTTCCGCCGACTGATACGTGTTTACGAAATCGAATTCGATTATTAGTTTCGCAGTATTATAGTTGAGGAAACAAACAACGTTCAATTTTAATTGGCTTCTTCAACATAAAAACCGATCAGTTGCAAAAAAACTAGGTGCTATTTACGCAAAATAAACTATTTTGTTATGTAACATATATGGAGTATTCAAGTAATTATCATTTACAGATTAAAATCGATCAGACGGTATAAATATTGAAATTATGATGTATTTGGTATGCAATCCAGTAGATTTGTACCCGGGGAACCTGCAGACCAAAGTTTCGTTCCTGTAGGATCAACGGTTCAGAAGTTATGCTTGCTTAAAGTTGAGCATTTTTCAGTGTTTTTGAGAGGTAAGGGCGCCGCCATATTGGTTTTTATTGTCGCTCTATATTATCAGCATTAACACGTGCCCGTGCTGCCATCTAGCGGTTCTGTAAGCGGCGTGCGATCGTCAGTACAAACCAATATGGTGACTCCCTTACCTGTCAAAAACACTGCAGATTGCTCAACTTTAAACAAGCATAACTCCTGAACCATTCATCCTACAGGATCGAAACTTCGATCTTCAGGTTCCCCGGGTACAAATCTATTGGATTTCATACCAAATACATCGTAATTTATAGGAGAAAGGCAGAAATTTTGTGTCCAGTAAAGTAAAAAGCAAGTTATGTAACATGAGGAATTCATGTAATTATAATTTACAGATTAAAATCAATCAAACTGTACAAATATTGAATTTCTCTTTTATCTCGACCATTGGAGATTCATCTATACGTAGAATGGGAAGTAGTATGAGCATCCGCAGTCTACTATTGACGCGCGATCGATAGTTTACAGTGTGTCCTTGATAGTCTACCTCGCAGATTTGATTGACTATTTGAAACTTTAACGAAATTGCAACTCTGACGTACATATGGATGTGATTCCCGACGAATGTCAACTCGATTCTGCTCGGCCGATGATGGTTATTAATTAGGATGTAGCTTAATGTAAAAGTATGCAATTTAACGAAATGGGTATGAAACGTGGCTGAGATTTTTCGAAAGAGATTTTCTGATATAAATGGATACAAAATTTGTTTCAATTTAATTACGTGGACATTTTATGAACCATGCCGGACATCGATAGATAAGAGGAAGAGAAAATATTTCCGATAATCGATCCAATTAAATAACAGAAAAAGGTTGTGAAAAGAGACATCAAATATTTAATTAGCTTCGATGGACCTCGGTAATTGTACATGAACACTGTCATAAGAACGTACGAATTAATTATACTCCATTGTTACGCCTATTATGTCGATTTCATTTGATCTTTTCAATAATTCAATTTCGCGATAATTAATTTTCTTTTAATTATCGTATCGCTTAATTTATTAACCCAGTGATTTTTTAATTACAATGTTCTTAGAAATACGCTTATTTTTTACTTCATACTTCCCGAACTACAGGCCAATTCTGACGCACACTTACATTTTTCAGTTCTAACACCAATTTCTCTATTTCAAATTCAATTCCAACATCAATTTTTCAATTCCAACTTCAATTTTTCAATTTCAACTACAATTTTTCAGTTTCAACATCAATTTCTCAATTTTAACTTCAATTTTCCAATTTCAACATCAATTGCAACGTCACTTTTTCAGTTGAACATCAATTTCTCAATTTCAAATTCAATTTCAAAATTAATTTTTCAGTTTCAATATCAATTTCTCAATTTTAATTCAATTTCAGCTTCAAGTTTTAAAATTCCACTTCACTTTTCCATTTCCACTTCCATTTTTCAGTTTTAACACCAATTTCTCAATTTCAACTTCAATACAAACATCAATTTTTCAATTTCAACTTCAATTTTTCAATTGCAACTTCAATTTTTCAGTTTCAACATCAATTTCTCAATTTCTCAATTTCAACTTCAATTGTTCAAGATCAACTTCTATTTTCCAATTTCAACACTTCAATTTCAACATCACTTTTTCAGTTTCCACTCCCATTTTCCAGTTTCAACATCAATTTCAACATCAGTTTTTTATATTCCACTCCGTTTGGAGCTCATTCTGGCATCACTGGCGGATGTCTCGGAAAGTATGCGAGATAGCGAAAACCTGAATTGAATAAATCTTGTGGCACATTTTATCAGCTTTAATTTTGTATAGAATGGTCTCATCCCTAGGACGCATATTTCCGAGATATAAGCGGAAAACTGAAAAGGGGGGTACCTCCTACGTGCATTTGAAGATGAATTTGAGAAATTGATGTTGAAACTGAAAAATTGAAGTTGAAATTGAGAAATTGATGTTGAAACTCAAAAATTGAAGTAGTAATTGAAAACTTGAAGTTGAAATTGGAAAAATTTATATTGACAATGAAAAATTCAAGTTGAAATTGAAAAATTAAAGTTGAAATTGAAATTAAGGTTAAGATTTAAGAGAAAATCGAAAAATTGAGGTTGAAATTGAAGAACTTGAAGTTGAAATTGGAAAAATTGATATTGACAATGAAAAATTGAAGTTGAAATTGAAAACTTGAAGTTGAAATTGGAAAAATTGATATTGACAATGAAAAATTGAAATTGAAGTTGAAATTGAAGAGAAAATCGAAAAATTGAGATTGAAATTGGAAAATTGAAGTTGAACTTGAAAAATTGAAGTTGAAATTGAAAAATTAATGTTGAAACTGAAAAATTTATCTTGAAATTGAAAAATTGATGTTGGTATTGAAGTTGAAATTGAGATATTGATGTTGAAAACTGAAAAATGGAAGTGGAAATTGAAAAAGTGAAGTGGAATTTGAAAAATTGATGTTGAAATTGAAAAATTGATGTTGAAATTGAGAAATTGATGTTGAAAACTGAAAAATGGAAGTGGAAATTGAGAAAAGTGAAGCAGAAAGTGAAGTGGAATTGAAAGATTGATGTTAAAATTTAAGTTGAAATCAAGAAATTGATGCTGAAACTGAAAAATGGGAGTAGAAACTGAAAAAGTGAAGCTGAAATTAAAGTTGAAATTGAAAAATTGATGGTGAAACTGCAATATTGAAGTTGAAATCGAAAAATTGATGAAATTGAAAAATTTGTACGTTACTGACGTTAAAATCGTCGCGCATGCGCGAAAGAACCCGTGATCTCTTGTCTTGCGGTTGTTTCGAACATTTTGTCGTAACTATGTTTGTCGAGCTGGTCGAAATTGGTGGTAGCATCGACACGGACCGGTGCTTGTCTCGATCTGGCCGTGTTCGAGTAAGATTGCGAAAATTCCGCTTCGTCAGCTGCTAGATAAGGGGATCAGTCTGCAACAGGACAATGCTTGACCGCATATTGTACCTCGAACGTCTCGCAAAATCACGAAATTGGTCTGGCGACGTCTAAATCACCGCCACTTGTTTCGGTCTCTGTGTCTCGACCTGTCATCAGCAATTCACCAACCTGGGGCAACTCCACTAAAGAGTCTAGCATAGAATTCAAACAGAAATGTTTAAACCATCCTAATTAGGACAGCTGTATAATGGAGGAAGCAAATTTTTTCGGCTGTTTGGACGTGTTGACCAGAGAACAAGTTCACTGCGACCACATTCCGAGATATGATATTTCTTTGGTTGGTGAGACCGAAGGATTAACCATTATTCCAGACGGCTTTCTGATAGCCGAGTTAGAGCGAATGCTCTCGACCTCAGCGTTTTTTTTCCGCTCCGTGCCGAAGTACCCGAAGAATGGAAAGGAAGTGCACGCGGTCGTAGGTATTTAAGAGTAGTGAAGTGGCGAGCTACGATAGCGAGGGCAAAGCACAATTTCTAACACGAGGCGCAGACCGCTCAAACGAATCGTTCCGCCGCCTCAGTAGAAAGTTTTTTAAGTGGAGATTTCTCTTGTAGCTGTGCGCGCCATTTCGATTGATTTTTCGAAAGTTCGCCCTTAACTCTTGTGATTCTTTTCTCGTCGGTGAGAACTGCTTTGCTGTACTTTTATTTCAGGCTACGTACACCTAAGAATGGTAACAGTCGGGCAATACTTGAGAATTTAGTTCACGTATTTGCTATTTAAAATTTCAACTGTTTCTCCGGAACATTTCCATGCAAAAACCAACGACGTTTACATTCTATTAGACTGCGTAATCAGTTCGTTCGCGTCGAACCTGTCACGTGCAGCACGTGTCTCTTAATTCGAAAACGAGTAGGGGTAATTTAACATTAAACATACCACGTATCACGAGGGTACGTACTTCCGTAAATAATGAGAATTTTGAAAAATACTTTAGATAAAAGTTGTAGGTCTCATCGAAATACACATTTCATGTTGTATTGATTTTTGGCATAGAGACAATGGTTTTTGAGAATAACGATATTAAAGCCTCGTTTGCCCCCAGCCCAGTTCAAAGTTTTGACAGTTCTTACTAAATATTATCGAAAATATTGATTTCAGAGGAAAAAGTTTCAAACAAGAAATGAAGCTGATAAAAAGCTCTACAAAAAAGGTTATATACATTTTTTACGTAAACCTATTATTTTGGCTGTCAAAGCTTCGTTTGCCCCCCAGCCCCCTTCAAAGTTTTGACAGTTCTTACTAAATATTTTCGATAATATTGATTTTAGAGAAAAAAGTTTCAAACAAAAAATGAAGCTCATAAGAAGCTCTACTAAAAAGGTTGGATACATGTTTTACTTAAACCTATTATTTTGGCTGTTATGACCCAAAATAACTCGGCGGAGGGTCAAATTAACTCTGTTAACCATATTAAGACAGGAAATAAATCTCTATTTCACTAGTCAATAAGTTTATTTAATTTGGAATTGTAATGTTGAGTAAAATTCTTTTTGAAAAATTTCTAAATGTTGTTCTGCAACAAGACCATCTGACTAGGGAGACTCGCAGTAAAAATGTAGGGCAAATTTTTGTTCTACTTTTCGATTCTCCGGAATGGAAATACCTTGAAAGGTTAAAGGTTACGTAGATCTTCTAACGACCATAGAGTAGGAATATATTTGAGAAATTTTTTCTCGTATAATCTCTTGTTCAGTAATTTCTACTGCTACTTCGTTTTTTTTGTTTTGTATTTTAATTTTTATTTGATTCTTCATTTTCGGAGAAGAATGAATTTGCCCTAGTTGCGGCGGAACACCCTATATTCATCGTATTTCCATATTATTACGAACAAAACGGAAATGGTACCACGGATATACAACCCTGTACATTAAAACCGCGTTACAACAATGTTTGTGATACCAGGGCATGTAAGAAAAATGCGCTGACAGTATAAACGGCCATTTCGCTTCGAAGAACCATAAAGTGACATCATAAAAACGTCCAGGCGCCATTCAAGTTCCCTACAAACATGTCCACGACATATTTAATGATATCACCTTAGACGGTATATTTTCACTTTACTAGATAAACTGAAATTTCCAGAACGTTACTACCGAAGGCGTAAAAAGAAAACAAATTAGCAACGGTGGGCGTGTAGCTTCAGCCGCGCAATGAACATAACCATTCTCATAATCGAATTAGTAAGACTTCTGCAGGCTATCGTGCCTCTTTTCGCTTCGTGCCAAAGTGCCCGCGGAATAAAAACAAAGCCGGCACCTGCAGCACACCGTGGCACTTGCCAGCGACAAACTGTCGAAAGTGCGCGCGAAAGAAATGTTACTTCCTCCTTTGAAATTATTTAACGAAAAAATTCGTTAGAGACTAGTGCCATTTCAATTTCAACTCTTCAAGTTCAATCTAAACTCTTCAATTTCAATCTCAACTCATCAATTTCCATTTCAGTTCATCAATTTCAACTTCAGTTCATCAATTTCCATTTCAACTTCAACTCTTCAATTTCAACCCTTCAACACCAATTTCTATTTCAACTCGTCAATTTCCATTTCAACTTCGACTTCAACTTCACTTTCAACCTTTCAACATCAATTTCTATTTCAACTGTTCAATTTCCATTTTAACTTCAACTCCTCCATTTCAACTCTTCAACATCAATTTCAAGTGTTCATTTACAACTTCAATTTGAACTTGAATTTTTCCATTTACAACTTCAATCTGAACTTGAATTTTTCCATTTACAACTTCAATCTGAACTTGAATTTTTCCATTTCAACTACGATTTGAACTCGTCAAATTCAATTTAAATTTAAATTTTAACTTCAATTTTACTCTTCAATTACAACTTCAATTTGAACTACAATTTCAACTTGAATTTTTCCATTTCAACCTCAATTTAAATTTCAACTTCAACCCTTCAATTTCAATTTGAATTTCAATGTTAATTTCAATTACAACTTCAATTTCAACTACCATTTTTCATTTCAACTTCAATTTCAACTCTTTTATTTTTTCAACTTGAATGTTAACTTTAATTTCAACTCTTCAGTTTCGACTAAAATTTCAACTTCAATTTTTCAATTTCAACTTCAATGTTTCCATTTCAACTTCAATATCAATTTTAACCCTTTAATTTCAACGTCAATTTTCATTTGAAAAAGCGCGTAATATCGCTCAATTGTTGAGCAAAAACGGCTCGGCTCGGAACGCGTTAACGATGACATGATCGGGTAGGAATGAACGTTAAAAATTGAATCGAGAAAAGAGAAAACGAGCACATACCGGCTGCCGTGCGGAATAACTGTCGCTTGTTCATTCAAAGACTGCAGACACTCGCCAGGCACGCGTGTTTCGTTTTTATACGAGACGGCCACTTTGGCAGCGAGTGCAAGAGAAACGAGGGTAGGGAGTGTATAGTGTACTCCCATCGAGCAGAGGTTTTCTCGTTAATGTCGACTATCAAAAGGCCGTAGAAGAAATTGTCTCTTTGCTTTCTTTCGTTAACAGAAAGCGCTCGTGAATTATAATGGCAGGCTCCGCCTGGCCCATGCCAGAAATCCCCGGCACAAAGGGACAATGGAATTTTTTACGCTCGCCGAGATTCCCTGATATTGTATCGCGATATTTAATCTCGCGATATCCCTCGGAAAGAGGAGGAATGTTACCGATTAACCTGTTGCTTTTATGCGTTTCCTTCTTTTTTTTCGCCTAAAATATGCTGCTGCCGTCTTTTAGTAGCTTTGTAACGAACAGACGCGATAAAACCGTTTCCGAATTCCGCGAGAATGTACTATTGTGCTGGTCGGCTTTAGTAAATCCAATCTGAGGCTAGATTAGCCGATTTCGGCTCGGGCTAGGATCTACGACGTATATCTGAGGATAGGTTAGCCGCTTTCAGCTAGGGCCAGGATCTACGACGTATATCTGAGGACAGGTTAGCCGCTTTCAGCTAGGGGCCAGGATGTACGACGTATATCTGAGGCTAGATTAGCCGCTTTCAGCTAGGGGCCAGGATCTACGACGTATATCTGAGGCTAGATTAGCCGCTTTCAGCTAGGGGCCAGGATCTATGACGTATATCTGAGGCTAGATTAGCCGCTTTCAGCTAGGGGCCAGGATCTATGACGTATATCTGAGGCTAGGTTAGCCGATTTCGGCTCGGGCCAGGATCTACGACGTATATCTGAGGCTAGATTAGCCGATTTCGGCACGGGCCAGGATCTACGACGTATATCTGAGGCTAGATTAGCCGCTTTCAGCTAGGGGCCAGGATCTATGACGTATATCTGAGGCTAGATTAGCCGCTTTCAGCTAGGGGCCAGGATCTACGACGTATATCTGAGGCTAGATTAGCCGCTTTCAGCTAGGGGCCAGGATCTATGACGTATATCTGAGGCTAGGTTAGCCGATTTCGGCTCGGGCCAAGTTCTACGACGTATATCTGAGGCTAGATTAGCCGATTTCGGCACGGGCCAGGATCTACGACGTATATCTGAGGCTAGATTAGCCGCTTTCAGCTAGGGACCAGGATCTATGACGTATATCTGAGGCTAGATTAGCCGCTTTCAGCTAGGGGCCAGGATCTACGACGTATATCTGAGGCTAGATTAGCCGCTTTCAGCTAGGGGCCAGGATCTATGACGTATATCTGAGGCTAGGTTAGCCGATTTCGGCTCGGGCCAAGTTCTATGACGTATATCTGAGGCTAGGTTAGCCGATTTCGGCTCGGGCCAGGATCTACGACGTATATCTGAGGCTAGGTTAGCCGATTTCGGCTCGGGCCAGGATCTACGACGTATATCTGAGGCTAGGTTAGCCGATTTCGGCTCGGGCCAGGATCTACGACGTATATCTGAGGCTAGATTAGCCGCTTTCAGCTAGGGGCCAGGATCTATGACGTATATCTGAGGCTAGGTTAGCCGACTTCGGCTCGGGCCAGGATCTACGACGTATATCTGAGGATAGGTTAGACGCTTTCAGCTAGGGCCAGGATCTACGACGTATATCTGAGGCTAGATTAGCCGCTTTCAGCTAGGGGCCAGGATCTACGGCGTATATCTGAGGTTACGTTACACGATTTCTGCTCGGGCCAGGATCTACGACGTATATCTGAGGCTAGATTAGCCGCTTTCAGCTAGGGGCCAGGATCTATGACGTATATCTGAGGCTAGGTTAGCCGCTTTCAGCTAGGGGCCGGGATCTATGACGTATATCTGAGGCTAGGTTAGCCGATTTCGGCTCGGGCCAGGATCTACGACGTATATCTGAGGCTAGATTAGCTGAAATATACTGTCAAGGTCACCATTATGAACCTCACTTCCCTTTAAAGTTTTTGGCGACAGGCTAATACAATCATTATAGAGGGTGTCACAAAATGTTGTACTTCCTTAGAAGGAGTGTATCCAAAGGTCATTTGAAGCAACTTATCACCCCTTTCGAGGAAATACTACATTTTTGGTACACCCTGTATACAGACGCACGCAGGAAGGAGCTCGAAAAAAATTACGTGAACTTATATGCGCGCGCGCTCGTGGTTATTAAAATTAATAGCGAAAGAAGTGTTTGTGGAAACGCGTTTAGCCTGCGCAAATGAATCAGGAAGCTGCCTCTGTGTTTCGTCAGGTGGAACGGAGAAATCCGTCGCCATTCCAGGGAAACAGAGATACTACGTGCTTGCAGCCGCGTGTGAGAGCAAGATTTTGACCCATTTTCCTTTGTCCTCGCGCCTGTCTGCGTCGGGGATAAATATATTAAAGAGCAAAGATGCGGGAAAGATGTGAAACTCCCGCGTCAAAGATTCGATTTCCGAGTTTATTAAAAACTTTCCACCCCCACAATTAAAACATTCCGCGCGCGGCTCTCTCCGACACTCGTGGAAACTTTCGCAGAGTGCAACGAAGTTTCTCTGCTACTCCCGATCTAATATGATCTTCAACTTTAATCCTCGACTCTGACATTCGCCCACGAGAATGTGTAGTTGTAGGAATACTCGCAGTTTGTCGATAATTATAGTACGGATTTAATGTGTGAAAGAAAAATATATATAAAAAGAAATTTTTTAAAAACCATGCTTATATTAATATGCTCTAAAAAGGAGAAAATAATTTTTCTTGGCATTGGTCACTATAAATAAAAGCGCGGAGCCCTAAATTATATTGGCGTAATCTTTTCAACTTCCATTTTTCATTGTGAACGTCAATTTTTCAATATCAACATCATTTTTTTCAATTTTAGCTTCACCTTTCCAAAACCACGCTTATATTAAAATGCACAAAAAAGGAGAAAATGATTTTTTTAGTCACTAGTGACTATAAATAAAAGCGTGGAGCGCCCGTGAAGATTACATCAATGTAGTTTAGCGTTCCACGCTTTTATTTATAGTCTCACTAATGTCTAAAAAAATTATTTTCTCCGTTTTCTCCTTCGGTGCGAAATGAGTCAGCGGAGTGGGGATGAGTCGCAGTGGGGAGCGTTGGCTCGCGGAGTGGGGATCGCTGAACGCGATTATATGATAGTAGCAATATCTGGAATGGGATAGTGGAAGTGGAAAAGGAGGAGAAGGTGTGAGAGAGACGTTTGGCTATCTACTTAAAATCTTTTAAACTCGTATTATTCCCGACAAAAAATGACAATCAGCTAGCGAGAAACTTTCTCGACACAGAGTGTCATAATCGTTCTTCAATCGTTCAGCTCCGGGCGAATCGATTAAGCGAACAGCTGCTACATACAACAGCACGTGTTTACAAGAAGTGGCCTTGAAAGTTATGTTATGAAAAATTGTGTAGACATGAAAAAAGATCTGCTGTTCGAGGGTCCATCGGAACATGAATTCCGTGTTCAATATTCTTCCTGTTATTTGCATTCCATTTATTTGCCGTGGTCGCGCCTTGCTCTTTCCGCCGGAACGTTTTCGAGGTTCAGCGAAAAGATCTCGCAGCTTTAATTCGATCACGGCCAGGTCGGGTCACGAGCTTTCTTCAAGGAAGTCGAAGCGCACTCGGGAAACCACTTGCCACAGCCACACTCCGCGCCGTTTCTTTTTCACGTCGTCGTCGTCGTCGTCGTCGTCGTCGCGGAGAAACTGTTGCGTCCTCGACGACGAATGCGTCTACAATGTTGGAAACCCTCCTACGGCCTGATATGCCCGCGGCTCGCGAGCTCTATATCCGAGCAAAAATATTCCCAAGTCTGTAGCTGGGAAGTGGAAAGTAGCGGAGAGGAAAAAGGGCCAGGAAAAAGCGGACAGCCCCGGCCGGGCCGGAGTTTCGCAGCATCTGTCGCGATTCAGTAATCCCAAGTTGTGCCCGTGCCCGAAGGAAACCAAGCATGCTGTGTATATCGGATGAGTCGTGAGAGACGGAACAACTTAATACCCTTGTCCAGGTTGGAAATAATAAAATGTCAGACGCAGACATTTTATACAGCGACCGAGCCAAAAAGCGAACGGATTCTCTGCAGGACATGACGAATTCTCTGTCAAAATCAAAGAACTTTTATAAATAGAAATGAGACGGAGCGTCTGTTTGGTAGAAATTTTGCAATTGATTTTAAACTAACTTCCCGATGAGCTAGAGACTTGAAATTTTCAACATAGCTCAGAACTGGATGACGATGCAATATTTGTAAAAGTTTTTTTAAAAAAGCCTATGCGTTTAGGAGATATAAACTATTAGAAATTTAACCGTTACACCTCCCCGCGCGAGAATTTACTATATTGAATAATTGCATTTTCAAATTACATTTTAATCTTTAGTTTCTAATCTATCGATCGATATTCGGATGAGGGAATAGGTTCCCAGCGGAATAGGTTCGAATCGCGCTCCACAGTCAATTTATTTTCGAACTTAACGGACTGCGCGCGATAGAAATAAGCAATTTTGTTTGAAATTGCTGTACAATTGAAATTGAAGTTGAAATTGAAATTGAAGAATTCAAATTAACGAAATGAAATTGAAAAATTGAAGTTTAAATGAAAGAGTAGAAATTGAAATGGAAGGATAGAAATTGAAGTTGAAATGGAAGAATAGAAATTGAAGTTAAAATGGAAGAGTTGAAATTAAAGTTCAAAATGAAGTTTTGAAAGTGAACATAAAATCGAAAAATTTAGATTGAAATTGGACGATTTGAAGTTGAACTTGAAAAATTGAAGTTGAAATTGAGAAATTGATGTTCAAACTGAAAAATTCCAGTTGAAATTGAAAAATTGATATTCACAATGAAAAATTGAAGTTGAAATTGAAAAATTGATATTCACAATGAAAAATTGAAGTTGAAATTGAAAAATTGAAGTTGAAATTGAAAAATTGAAGTTGAAATTGAGAAATTGATGTTAAAACTAAAAAATGGAAGTGGACATTGAAAAAGTGAAGTGGAATTGAAAGATTGATGTTGAAATTAAAGTTGAAATTAAGAAATTGATGTTGAAACTGAAAAATGGGAGTGGAAACTGAAAAAGTGAAGTTCAAATTAAAGTGGAAATAGAAAAATTGAAGTTAAAAATGAAGTTGAAGAGTTGATATTAAAATTGTAGTTGAAATGGAAAATTTGATCTTGAAATTGAAATTGAAGAGTTTAAATTGACGAATTGAAATTGAGAAATTGAAATTGAAAAGTTAGAATTGAAATATTGACGTTGAAATTGAACAGTTGAAATTGACGAAATGAAATTGAAAAATTGAAGTTGAAATGGAAGAGTAGAAGTTGAAGTTGAAATGGAAGAGTTGAAATTAAAGTTGAAATGGAAAAATTGAAGTTGAAATTAACGAAATAAAATTGAAAGATTGAAGTTGAAATTAACGAAATAAAATTGAATAATTGAAGTTGAAATTAACGAAATAAAATTGAAAAATTGAAGTTGAAATGGAAGAGTAGAATTTGAAGTTAAAATGGAAGCTCACGTCAAGATCACTTTATACTTTATATAAATAAAACGTGCATTTGCGGAATGTATTAGGTTAGGTTCGCATAAATTGTTCGGCGTCCTATATAAATCTCCTCGAACAATGGAATCTGGAGAACAAGTAACCGCAATTAATTAGCACGGCATCCATTCAAGGTTCTACAATATTTCGTGCGTCGAGCATCGCGGAATCAAGATTTCAATTTCACTTACATAATATTATATGTATATCCAGGACAATGGATGATTGAAGCAGCGCACGGTTTCGGTTCGAATAATTCCAGCCCCGCGTGCAGTGTCACGGGTTTAATCATTTTCCCTTTTTTTTAATTCGAGGGGAAATTAGTTTCGTGATTACCCTCGAATTATTTAGCCGGCGCTCGATGAAAACTTCGATCGCGTCACTCGGGGGGACCGGCGCGGCGACCGTCCGTCGAAGGGAGACTTGGTGTATTACGTCTGTCGTAAAAACAAAACCGGAGAAATTCCGCCCGCGACTCGTGCAACGAAAGGATCTTACTTAAAGCTCTGACAGTTACGGCTCCTTGGAAATCCAGGACAGCAGGGTTCGATGCTGAGTCGCATTGCAGCATTGAATCCATTGGAAATTACGGCCGCACGTCTCGAGACAGTAAGGAATAACGTTGATAATTAGCGAAGACAATTCCCCGGGGCGACTGTTCCTTTGCGCTAATCGTGAGAGCTTTTTTAGCGGTGCAACTATCGAACCAAAGTGACTGGTTTGCAGTGTCTCAGAGAATGCAGATTCTTTCCATTCAGATTTCCAAAGCAGATTTTATTGAAATTATCAATCAAGACATTTTATTTACACTCAGTCGTGAGCGCAATTTTCCAATGCTGTAACTACCTTGCAACTACCTAATTGTACAAGATTTTAACGACAGTCGGTACACTTCTGTAGGAAATACCATGCTTGTACTAATGATTCTATTGTACTTGTGAATGATAAACACGCGTCCAATTAATCGAAGACGCGATCGATTAGAATAAGCGTGAAGTTTGCATAAATCCGAAGTTCCGAATTCGTTCGCTTGTCTTATAAATTGCGTTCGACTTCCTGCCTCGTCGGATTAATAAAGTTCTAACCGAATAAAGCCTCGGGAAATTTAGGCCAGCCATGGAACATGGTCTACGAGGAGTGGAGATTTCGTTCCTCTAGTCGCTACACGGGTTCTTGTGTAACGGAACTGAAAAGACTGTCAATAATTGCTCAAGAAATTGCTTAAAGTACGGGTTAAAATCCGCGTATTCGGGTTATGCACACGTTACCGCATCCACCGTTCGCTATTGTTCATTTTCCGAAGGTTTCTTCGTAGTTTACCTCCTTGAATACACGTAATCTATTAGCCAGGCTACATTGCGACGGCGACATTATATAATCAATCCGAAGAAAGCGCGTAAACTGAATTGAAAACGCTGCAACGGGAACAACGGAGAGAGCTTTGTAGATGGGAAGATTCGATGGCAATCTTCCTTTCTTCCGATCCAAGTTCGTCAGCGATACTATGATACTTCGCGGTATATTATATCCCTTTCCACTCGGAGCTATTTTAACTGGAAAATTAAATATTTCTCCGACCTAGAATCACCACATAATTATGAAGAAGTATTTTGCAAGATCCAAAACAAAGTGTGTGGAATGTTTACGTAACATACAAAATTTTGATTGACGTTTTAGGAAGATTTAAAAAATTCAAAAAATATATTTCGCGTTTTCTCAAATGTTTTCTACATTCTCAGTTAGTTTTCTACATTATTCTGACCGAGTAATGCTTCTCATTTATTTTTTCCGAGTAAAACAAAAATGAGTTGATAAGTTGAAAAGTTGAAGTTGAAATTGCAGTTCAAATTGAAGTCCTAAATGAAGAGTTGAAATTGAAGTTGAAGAGTTCAAATTGCAGTTGTAAATGAAGGGTTGAAATTGATGTTGAAATTGATGTTGAAATTGAAGTTGAAATTAAAGAGTTGAAATTGAAGTTAACGAGTTCAAATTGAAGTGGAAATTGAAGAGTTCAAATTGAAGTTGAAATGGAAAAAGTGAAGTTGAAATTGTATTTCAAATTGCAGTTGTAAATGAAGGGTTGACATTGATGTTGAAATTGAAGTTGAAATCAAAGAGTTGAAATTGAAGTTGCAGTTGAAATTAAAGAGTTGAAGTGGAAATGGAAAATTGCAGTTAAATTGAAGTTGGAATTGAAGATTTGAAATTGAAGTTGAAGTTGAAATTAAAGAGTTGAAATTGTAATTGAAGTTGAAATGAAAAATTGTAGTTAAAATTGAAATTCAAGTTGATATCGACGAGTTGAAGTTGAAAGTTCTGGTTTTCCGAGTAAAACAAATCAGATCGGGTGGAAAAAAAAGGGGATTGATCATGATTTATCGGCAGCACAGCTGCAGACAGGTTCAGCTGCAAATTGTACCCTCAGCGTCAGGCTTCATTAAATCTTCACGATAGAACGAATGCCCCAAATTGTTCTTGCCCGGTGCAATTGCGCTTTCATTCATGTAGTTTGCATGCACCGATGTAACGACATCCGAAACCGTTCCATTCAGAATCTGCCCGATGCAGATTGAAAATCGTTTCCGGGGGTTACGCCGCGCCGTGACTGTGTAAACGGGAATTCGATTCCTGTATCGCTGCCTGTGTAATCGCTAAATCGTTCTACAGGGTGTCTGTTTCTTCGCTTATCTAAACCATTGTCCAGATCGTGGAATGCCTATCACTATGCTTACGGGCGGGGCTTGAATGGAACTGTAAACTTTCCTGAATAAAAGTTATTTGGTGTAAACTTTAAACTTTCAAATTATTTCTTTTCTGTTTTAAGTTAACTTTGTACATTAAGATTGTGTCATAAATAAATGTTCAATTTCAACAGTTACTCCCTCTGTCCGATAATAATGGTAGCAGTTGATGAATTTAATTTGTTAATGAATGTAATTTGAATTGAATTTAAATTGTTCCCATAATAATACATATAAAGATCCGTAGTCTAATTAGTATCATTTATGAATTTGTCGGGTGAAATATAAAACAGTAAAAGATTCCAAAAGTTCAAGAGTATTATAATGTTTTGTGTTTAATGTAACAAAGCCATTAAGGGATGAAATCAATTTTTATTTTATTCCTGCTTCGCGCGCAATGGATAGAGAAGATTTTTATTTTGCATAAAGATCCGCAGTCCAATAAATTTGTAGATGAACCGTTTTCAAAGTGGCTTATTTACATAAATATATTTTTGAAAACATCGTTCGTATCGTTCAATATCGTTGAGCTGCAAAAGTTCGTCTAGAATCGCATAGTATATTACAAAAAGTATTACAAAGCCCAGAAATATTGGACGCTCAGAAATTATTTACAATGGCTACTGTCAATCTTGATCTCTGAAATGTAATAAAGATTATCGAGCAAACAGGCCTCGCGCGATGTCTACGGAAACGGTATTGGTTTGTTTCATCTTCGAATAGATCACGATCGAGGAACGATGGGGAACTAAACCCACTGGGGACGCGCACTGACGGGAACACTAAAAAATTCATATAGCAACTGAACTCTCGGTATCGTCGAAATCATTGATGTTTCCTATGGGACAGCGTTTCGAATTTCCTTAGGGTTTTATTTAATACTGTATTATCAAAGACCGTCGTGGCACTATACCGTTCGATTTCCTTTGATTCACGAACTTCGTAATATAATAAGGATTTATAGAATGAAATTCTATATAGAAATCTATAAAAAATAGAAGTTGAAATGGAAAAATTGAAGATGATATGGAAAAATTGAAGTCGAAAAGTTGAAGTTGAAATTTTAATTGAATCTGAAGAGTTGAAATTGAAGAGTTAAAATTGATATTCAAGTTGAAATGGAAAAATTGAAGTTGAAATGGAAAAATTGAAATTGAAATGGAAAAATGGAAGTCGAAATTAAAATTTTAATTGAAACTGACGAGTTGAAATTGAAATTGAACTTGAAATGAAAAATTGTAGTTGAAATTGAAGAGTTAAAATTAATATTCAAGTTGAAATGGAAAAATTGAAGTTGAAATGGAAAAATTGAAGCCGAAAAGTTGAAGTTGAAATTTTAATTGAAACTGAAGAGTTGAAATTGAAGAGTTAAAATTGATATTCAAGTTGAAATGGAAAAATTGAAGTTGAAATGGAAAAATTGAAATTGAAATGGAAAAATTGAAATTGAAATGGAAAAATGGAAGTTGAAATTAAAATTGAAACGGAAAAATTGAAGTTAAAAAGTTCAAGTTGAAATTTCAATTGAAACTGAAGAGTTGAAATTGAAATTGAACTTGAAATGAAAAATTGTAGTTGAAATTGTAGAGTCAAAATTGATATTCAAGTTGAAATGTGAAAATTGAAGTTGAAATGGAAAAATGGAAGTTGAAATTAAAATTGAAATGGAAAAATTGAAGTTTAAAAATTGAAGTTGAAATTTTAATTGAAACTGAAGAGTTGTAATTGAAATTGAACTTGAATTGAAAAATTGTAGTTGAAATTGAAGAGTCAAAATTGATATTCAAGTTGAAATGGAAAAATTATAGTTGAAATTGAAGTAGAGTAGAAATGTGTAAATTGGTTTAAATGGTCCATGTTGTCTAATACATAATCCATAAATCCAGCTTTAAAAATGAGAATGATAGGAAAAGTTATTTAATCGTAATAAAGGGGTTACTTAAGGATTTCTATTATGCTGTCTGGAACCGGTCGACGACTTACTTCGCGTACTTGTTTGTCGTTTCACTTCGAGACTTCGAGAACTATGAACAAAAGGAAATGAAGTTTCGCCTATGCCGCGGCCTCCGACGCATCGATTACACAGTAGCAGTTTACTCTCTACTCATCGGCGGGATAACTCGTGGGTATTAAACACGTGCAATGTAATCAATAAGGATAGTGACCTAGCCAGTGCACCAAAGCGATTGTCACGACCCATTCACTCGGTGCTGCATACATAAGAACTTCATTAACCGCGCGCAATCAACGCTTTAATACCAAGTTAATTAGTTCTTTTGATAATCTTGAAACATCCTTAATTAACTGAACCGAACTGAATTAGATACCTCGCTTATCGATGACGACACAATGGAAATGGGTTTCAGAGGAAATTTCAATGGTATCGACTGGGGGCACACATTCCTGTAATTAGTTTTCTCGCGAAGGACGAATTCGTGTTTTAGGAAATAATCGCAGAGATCGTTCGCTGTTATTATTGATGGTTTTAGGCCGACTTTCGTAAAGCTGTAAACCGAGTGGACGCCTGAAAGTCATACGAAGGTCAACATTGTTTTCTTAAATGGAATGATGTATTTCTTAATACGACAGAAAATCTACGGGAAATGATATATAGCATGTTGAAAAAAAATTTTTTCCGCGCGTGATACTGGAGAAACCACATTTTCTTGAAGTTCTACATGTTTACCGAATTTTCTCAACGTGAAAAAACGTTCGTACCACAATCTCCCTATTTTTCTCATATTCTCCAAAGTTTCAGCTTTAATTAAAAAAAAATTTCATCGCTCTACCTCATTTCTATCGGAAGTTCTTTGATTTTGAATCGAGTTTGGTCCAAATTCAGAGATGTCAGGCAGCCTAATTTCTGCGAAGCACTTCAAACACAGCTGCCATAGGTAAAAAATCGTCGCAGCGAGTTCATGGGACGCTCAATCGAATCGGCAGATTCTCTGCTTCAATCTGACGTTCGGATCATGGTAGTACGATCATTTCTCGCCGAGATATAGCGAGTTAAAGGAAAAATGGAAATTGTGCATATTTCAAGCATATCTTCAAAAGCACCTGGTATATCGAAATGTTAATGAAATTGAAAAAACGAAAGAAGCCCCTTGAAGAGAAAGAAACGCTCTTTCTATTGCTTTTTTGCACAAGATTCTACGATAATTTTTTCGCTTTCTGGAGCCAGTTAAAGTTAAAAAGCCAACATTTACTTCAATGTTGAATAACTCGAATAAAAAGAATCGCACGGTAATCAACAAGCACACATTTTACACAGGAAAGATAGCCCTTCGAAATGATATTAACGCGATCTATCAAAAAAATTTGTTCCTCAACGTGTGATGTTACGAAGTTGCACAAAATTTTTGTTTGCCGTCACTGTTCTCTTTATCTCGCTACAACTTTGTAAAAACCAATATAGCAACCATTTGTACCAGAGCAGACGAAACTAGAGGTTTCACGCTTTCAAACCATTGTTTAACGATACCGATACAGCCATTTTTGACGGAGCTGTGATCACGTAAAGTGGGACCAATTTTTCGGGTTCGCAGAGGTTATGTAAATAACCTGCTTTGTTCATACTAATTAGTGGACTGCGGATCTCCATGCAAAATAAAAATCGTCTACGTAGATTGCAACAAATAGAAACTAAATTGAATGTTACTTCTTCCCTTAACGATTTTAAAAAAGGAGAAATCTTCTTCAAATCGACATCTTCAGTTCAAAAAAATTTGTTGACAATTTTGAATTTCATCTACTCAATTTTGCTAATAGAGCATAAAGATCCGCGGTCTACTTATAATAACAGTTGTATTTTCCAATGTTCATGTCCATTGTTGAAAATGAACACCTTGGCAACATGTTTCAAGGTCATTGTGTGTTGATGTTTGAACGTTTTTCACAGTGAGTTGGCGCGAGACTTTTTCGGAGAATACTTGTTGATCTAATCTCATTTTTACAAGCATGTTCAGCTTATCATTTCAAGTAAAGGCTGCCCAAGTATCGTTCGTATCGTGGTCGACGTGGATACACGTCGCAATGCTTGAAAAATTGATCGACCGGCTAGGGTCGGCTCCGGGGAAATTATTAATTGGTGAGCTTCTCTTTCCCAACTTTGTGAATCGTGCGCGTTCCTAATACGTACCATTAAACCTCTAAGTTTCTTATAACTGTACAAGTACGCAGGTAACGCGATAATAATCCAATATACTGTAGGCCAATTCGTTATACATATACTCGCATAGTAATAATGCGACGGAATTAAATGGTGAAATCGCGACGGAATTTTTTACAAGTTGCAAACCAGGACGAGGAATTGTAAAATCGTTTAGGAATATTGTATGAAAATGTAGCAAGAATATTTTGGGGATGCAATTTTTCAACGAATCGACCAATTAAGCCGCCAGTAAAAATTGCCGTAAAACTGCGGATCTTTATGGATTTATGAAGAAATTGGTTGGACGAAATATAAAACAGTAACAAGTTTAAACAATTCAAGAATGTTGTCGCTTTTAAATGAGCAAAGTTGTTAAGGGATGAAACATAAAATTTGTATGTTATTCCTGCTGCTCACAATCAATGCAAAATATTTTTATTTCGCATAAAGATCCGCAGTTTAATTAAGGTGGAGTGGGGTCAGCCCGCCCTAGTTTTTGCAAAGTTGGACTTTAAACTGATGTACTTTCAGTCTGGTATGTAAAAACTTAACGTCCTTGGTATAAAACTCTTGCCACAGTTATTACTGATGAATTAGTGTTATGTAGGATTCTAATTTTGCTCGAAAATGATCATTTTGATAGGATATTGTACAAAGTGTCAAGTAGGACGCACTTGCCCCGAAAATGGGGCGAGTCCGTCTCTGAGAGCTAAAAATGCTTTCGAACCTAGTTTTAAGTGCTGCGAGGCAAGAAAAGAATATTGTTTAGTTTTATAGTTAGCCATTTAGTAAGCACTTACCCCACCGTGATAGCACGGAAATAATAAAAATTACAATTACAATAAAAATGAAATTGAAGATGAAGTTGAGAAATTGAAATTAAAGTTGAAATTGGATAGTAGAATATTATGAAGTTATATAAAAGTTGAAATTGAAGTTGCAATTGGAGCGGAGAAATTGACATTGAAGAGTTGAAATTGAAATTGATGAAAATTAAAATTGAAATTGAAGTTAATGTTGAAATTAAAGAGTCGGAATTCAAGTTGAAGTTAAAATTGGAAAGTTACAATTAAAGTTGAAGTTAAAATAGAAGAATTTAAATCAAAGTTGAAATTGAAAAATTGAAATTGAAATGAGAAGAATGATTATAATTATCAAGCCTGCTGCCAAATGCTTTTTATTGCATTAAATATATTATTTAGTTTTATAGTTAGAGCCATACAGTACGGACTTACCCCACCGTGACAGTACGGACTTGCCCCGTGTAGTAATATTTACGGGGCAAGATCATCGTTAGTGTTTTTCTCAATAAAAAAAAAATACAATAAAAACGGTTTACCTAATGTAAACCTACATCAATATTTGTTGCACTTACCTAAAAATAACAACACAGAATATATTAATAACTTCTCAACTATTGCACATTCAGGGTAACCTCAAAGTTGTGCGTGTACCTCGCACGTGACTGTTTGGCATTGGTTGATTTTAGCGAGGAAAACACCTTTATTCTTGGCCGACATCTATGTATGTTAGAATAGATCATACTACCTCATACTATATTAATAAATACAAGTTAGAGAAATTTCGAAAAGAGAAATGAAAATGTTCGACAAATGTGTCCTGTAATGATCGAATCATTGTCCCCGTGCATAACATTAGCAAACAGCGTAGCTGATCAGGGGGATAATGGGCGAATCATGTGCAAACCGTGTCGATCGGTCTATAATCTCGACGTGACCGCTAAATTTCGCGCGTTAAAGTGATAGAACCGACAAAGCCATGCGGGAGACTAACTGGTTTATCGTGTGTCGTTGTCGGGACGCCGGTTTGATGAACTGTTCGCCGATATAGCCTCTAGTCGGTGATAGATCGGTTGTTTATTAACGTCCGGCTTGTTACGAGGTTCCGTTACCAACCGGGCACGGCCGAATCATCGTTAGGCGTGCACAGCGACTAGAATATTAATCACCTGCGTGCTACACGCAAAATTATTTCATTGCATGACGAACCAAAATATCTTGGTAATGGTTCCCCCGAAAAGGAAACCACTTTGCATAATTTTTTAATGTATTAACGAGGTATACTCACTCTGAGTGGCATTATAAAAGTTTCAGTGGTCGGTCGCTGTTTATTAAAGAAAGTTGTGTAACGGTACACGAGGTGTAACGGTTAATATTAAAAATTTTTTCTCCTGAACGCACAGTTTTTTTGTTATATTTGTTTTTTAATATTGCATTGTTATCCAGTTCTGAGCTATATGTTTAAATTTTCAAGTGTCTAGCTCATCGGGAAGTGATTTAAAATTCGATTACGAGATTTGACGCGTACAACAACTCGGCAAGCAAATACAAGCGTGGTAATAATCTTTCATTTGCCAATAATTATTACTTGCAATTAAAATCACACGTTTATTTATTATTTGAAATAAGATTTGCACGACACTGGTCCCGACCACTGTTGGGATATTGCACAGTTCTTTCGCGCATGCCTGGCGATTTTAGCGTCAGTAAAGTACAAAGTTGTACTTTAAAGTACAAATTTTTCAATTTCAACATCAATTTCTTAATTTCAACTTCACTTCAAACATCAATTATTCAATTTCAACATTAATTATCCAATTTCAACCTGAATTTTTCGATTTTCTCTTCAATTTCAACATTAATTATCCAATTTCAACCTGAATTTTTCGATTTTCTCTTCAATTTCAACTTCAATATCAATATTAACTTTAATTTTTCAATTTCAATTTCATTTTCAACTTCAATTTTTCTTTGTCAACATCAATTTTTCCAATTTCAACCTCAAGATTTCAATTTCAACTTCAATTTTTAAGTTTCAATAACAATTTCTCAATTTCAATATTAATTTTTCAATTTCAACTTCAATTTTTCAGTTTCAACATCAATTTCTGAAATTCAACTTCAATTTTTCAATTTCAACTTCAGAGGCACATAGAAGGTCCCCCTCTCCGTTTTTCCACTTATATCTCGGAAACTATGCGTTCTAGCGATGAGACCATTCTATACAAAATTAAAGCTGACAAAATGTGCCACGAGAGTGATTCAATTCAGGTTTTCGCTATCTCGCATAGTTTCCGAGATATCCGCCAGTGATGCCAGAATGAGCTCCAAACGGAGTGGAATTTAAAAAATTGATGTTGAAATTGATGTTGAAACTGGAAAATGGTAGTGGATACTGAGAAAGTGAAGTTGAACTTGAAAAATTGAAGTTGAAATTGAGAAATTGATGTTAAAACTGAAAAACTGAAGTTGAAATTGAAAAATTGATGTTGGAATTGAAGTTGAAATTGAGAAATTGGTGTTAAAACTGAAACATAGAAGTGGAAATGGAAAAGTGAAGTGGAATTTGAAAAGTTGAAACTGAATAATTGAAGTTGAAATCGAAAAATTGAAGTTGAAATTGAAAAATTCAAGTTGGAATTGAAAAATTAATGTTGAAATTGAAAAATTCATGTTGGAATTGAAAAATTCATGTTGAAATTGAATTTGAAATGGAGAAATTGATGTTGAGACTGAATAAGTGAAGTTGAAATTCAAGTTGAAATTGAAATTGAAGTTCTGAACAGACTTCTAAAAACTCTTTCAATACTTCCCTACCAGTAATAGTTCTTCACTACATTCCCCACAAACTTAGGACATAATACATACGTTCTTGTACTTGGTCGCGCATGCGCGAAAAAAACCGTGCAATATCCCAACACTGAGGTCCCAACCCCTTCAAGTGTAACAATCGCCAGCAATTTGACTCCACCGCGAGAATTTCAATTAAGGTGTGGGCGGCTTTGTAGTTTGGGTCGATCGGAAGCAATGACATTGTAAACCATTCACTGTTGACAGCTATTAGAGGGTTGCTTGCGGCCCCGTGTCCACTAGTCACGCTCAAGAACAACCTTCGAGTCGCGCTGTGTATTCTGTTGCATATAAAAAGTCCCCGGAATCACTGAAACGAAAGAGTGAAAGTGATTGCGGCTCGTTGTGGACATCGATCAGTCTACAAGTGATTCATCGTAGAGGTCGCCTTCCGGAAATAACGTGTAACCATTGCTATACGCATATTCCGCTTCTGCACTGTTCATTTATTTAAGCCATCGCGGTCTGTGGACGAACTCGTCAGTCTATGCAATTCTAAGTTGCTTATGATACGTCATTACAAAGTTTTCAACGATGTTTGCGAACGAAAGACCAGAAACAAAGGTTCAGTTGTTGATTATACAATAGCAATGAAAATACTAATTTAGTCGTCGAAAATTTTCAGGAAATAAATTAAAATCGCTCGTTAATTATTAGGTTTACGGCTAATGAAGGTCAATACTTTTTTACTCAGAATTCGACAATCTTCCATATTTTCGTATAAAATATATAGTGTTGCAATTTGCAATTTTTGTAGACAAATTTGAAGAAATTGAAATGAAATAAAATCCTATTTTTAATGGGAACACTTTGTCGATCCGATAAAGATGAAAATAGTGCTGAATTCCATCGAATTTTACATTCTAGCATTTTTTGAAAATTTCCACAAGCCATAAATACATAAAGATCTATTAACGTATTGTGGAATAGAGTGTAGAAAGAAATCTTAGTTTTTCAACGTGAAAATAAATGATAAAACCATGTAAATGGTTTTAATAATATATAAAAAAATTAATCTATATAATTAAATAAATTTAATTTAATAAATCCTAATGTGTGTGATATCGTTTTGCCTCGGAGCGTAATATTGTCAAGAACAATGGCGGAGGTCTTAACAGATTCGGCAGACCGCGAACGTAACATAATTAAATGACGAAAACACGAGTGGCTGCCAGACTGCTCTATTCCTTTCATTTCCACCGACGCAAACGCCGACATAAGCAGATAGCGTGATTAATCTAGCAGACGAACCGCAGAATTTCATTTGGGCATCGCCGACCGAGTTACGCGAAACACCTCCTTTCACTTCCAAGACCGACAAATAGATATGTATGTATTCCTGTCGTTTGCGATAGCCTGCAATTGCACGCTGTTCTCCCAAATGATTGATACCCTCTGGCCGATTAAATTCGTGGCAACTCTAAAGCACACCCGCGTGCAACTGGCATCTGCGAACGAATAAATTCATCTAACAAAAAGCAATATATCAAAAGAACTTTTTAAAAACTAGGCTTATATTAAAATGCACTAAAAAGGAGAAAATAATTCTCTCAGACATTAGTCAATATAAATACAAGCCTGGAGCGCTAAACTATATATTTTTTTTTTGACGTAATTTTTTCAACTTCAATTTCAATTTCCATTGCAAAGTCAATTTTTCAACATCAATGTCAACTTTTCAATTGCAACTTCAAATTCAACTCTTCAATTTCAATTTTTCAACATCAATTTCAACGTCAATTTTTCAATTTCAATTTCAACTTCAATTTTTCAATTCCAACTTCAATTCCCATTTCAACGTCAATTTTTCAATTTCCATTTCAACTTCAATTTTTCAATTCCAACTTCAATTCCCATTTCAACGTCAATTTATCCATTTCAACTTCAATTTTTCAATTCCAACTTCAATTTCAACATCAATTGCTATTTTTCAATTCCAATTTCCATTGCAACGTCAATTTTTCAATTTCAATTTCCATTGCAACGTCAATTTTCCAATTTCACCTCTTCAATTGCAACATCAATTTCTATTTCTCAATATCAATTTCCATTGCAACGTCAATTTATCAATTTCAACTCTTCAATTGCAACTTCAATTTCCATTTCAACGTCAATTTTTCAATTTCAACTCTTCAATTGCAACTTCAAATTCAACTCTTCAATTTCAATTTTTCAACATCAATTTCAACGTCAATTTTTCAATTTCCATTTCAACTTTAATTTTTCAATTCCCATTTCAATGTCAATTTATCCATTTCAACTTCAATTTCTCAATTCCAACTTCAATTTCAACATCAATTGCTATTTTTCAATTCCAATTTCCATTGCAACGTCAATTTTTCAATTTCAATTTCCATTGCAACGTCAATTTTTCAATTTCTACTTTAATTTTTCAACATCAATGTCAACTCTTCAATTGCAATTTCAATGTAACAAATTGTATTTTTAATGTAACAAAGTCATTAGAGGGAGTAAAATCAATTTTTGTATCACTTCTGCTTTCCACAATCGATGCAGAACATTTTTATTTTGCATGAAGATTGCAAAATGATGGACTCGGACTCAAAATTTGTGCCTTTCTCCTATAAATTATGATGTAATCGGTATGCAATCCAGTAGATTTGAAGTTTCGATCCCGTAGGATCAATAGTTGAGGAGTTATGGTCACTTAAAGTTGAGCATATTTCATTGTTTATGACAAGTAAAGGCGCCGCCATATTGGTGCTGTCATCTAGCGGTTCTGCCCGGTAAGCGGGTCGCGATCGTCACTACAAACCAATATGGTGGCGCCGTAACCTTTCAAAAACACTGAAAAATGCTCAACTTTAAACAAGCATAACTCCTGAACCATTAATCCTACAGAATCGAAACTTGGATCTGCAGATTCTCCGGGTAGAAATCTACTGGATTACATACGAAATTCATAATAATTCATCGGAGAAAGGCACGAATTTTGATTAAGATTTATCAGAAAAACTTTCCAGACACAGAGTTAGAAAATCTAAAGAAATAAATATTCAATACAGGCTCAATTGATTCGTTCAACAATCACATTCACGATCCAGATTCAACATTATCTGCCAGGGATGCTATTTAAAAAGTAATGGGATCACAAAAGAACAATGCATTTTTTAAAATAGACGTGGTCGAACAGATGTTCTTTAAATCGTTCAATGGATTTCCACCAGAAACAATTCCGCGAACCACTCTGCACGTCTGCGTAATTATAGCGTTAATCACCGAATTAATTTTCCGTTGATTACCGATCGGAGATTCGAATGCGGGCGCGCAGTGTCCATGGCCGGCGGGACATTTCTATCTAGCGTACGTATCGAATTACAATCCGTGTAATTCAATGATTCATATCGAGAAAAGGGTCAGCCATAATCGAGGCCGCAGCAGCGCGTTGTTTCTCGGCGATCGTTCCTCGGGGGACGCCGAGGAAATTTACAACCGTCGAAATACGTTTTCAATAGTGCGAACAAAGGTATTCGCGACAATATTTCCCGATCTTTCTCGTTCGCCCTCGCATTACGACGCCGTTAATTTCCCCTCCGAACGGCGGCGAGTCGCCGGGCGAGGTTATTTATGTAAGTCCGAAGTGCTTCGAAGTTCCCAGATCTCTTCTGCCGAGTGTTTCTCGCGGCTCTTATGGTGATTCGAGGATCCGCCGCTCTATAAACGCGCTTCCCGCGGTCTATATCATCCACGAGACAATTTTATCTGTAATTTTTTCGCCGCGATCGGCGACGCGAACGCTCGTCGGCCGTTTGCTTCGCCGAGGATTTATCATCCGCCTTGAATCGAGCTCGATTGTTACGCTTGATACGCTTTTCAGCTTTCTGGTTTGATCATTTTTATTGAGTGAGCCATTGCTAACAAGGGAAAATCAACAATAAGGACATTATGAGGGAGGACAGCCTCGATTGTACCTAATTTACTAATCGATGCTAATTATTAGACTGCGGATCTCCATGCAGTTATGAGTAAATTGGCTGGGTGAAATATAAAACAGCAAAAGCTTAGAAAAGTTTAGGAACATTGTTTTTAATCTGACAAAGTCATTAGGGAGTAAAATCAATTTTTGTTTCTCTTGAACTTCTTACAGTCGATGCAGAACATTTTCATTTTGCATAAAGATTGCAAAGTAATGGACTTGGACTCAAAATTTGTGCCTTTCTCCTACAAATGATGGCGTCTTTGGTATGTAATCCAGTAGATTTGAAGTTTCGATCCCGTCGGATCAATGGTTCAGAAGTTATGCTTGCTTAAAGTTGAGCAAACTTCAGTGTTTTTGACAGGTAACGATGATTAGATCCGTAACGGGTTACGATGATTAGATCCCGGAATTTTATGCAAACTCGAGTGTATAAAGGGCATGTTGATGAAAACAGAAATTACACCGGCAGCGTATCATCTCAAAAATAATAAAAACAACCATGGGAACAGCCTTATCTCTGATAGGACAGAATTTCTGAAAACTATTTTCCTTTGTTGCTTATCGATTTCGTTCCTTTCCTTTTAACGTCGAAGAATGACGAAGGTTATATTCCCAGATAAGAGAGAATTAATTTACATAACGTCGACCTTCACGTTTCCGAGACACAAGTTCGTTTCTGCGCGAAGGAATTCGATGTAATCGTCACGTGTACTGCAATTTCCTATTCCGTTTCATGAATGCCATTGCGTTTTCCATTCAAACGCGACCTGGAAAGATTTCGAGCCTACGATCTAACACTCGAAGCAAGGAGAAGCTGAAGTAGCTCATTCTTCATGTTCCAGAAAAATTCACTTTTGCTATACGCAAATAATTAGGTTGCGTGGGTCTTTATTGCATTTATCGCAAAATTGTGTAGATGAAATTCGAAATTGTTGGAAAATTTTCGATATTGAAAACGTCGTATCATTAAGGGAAGAAATAACAGTCAATCTTCAAATCTTCTAATCGAATTTTAAACCACTTCCCGAGGAGCTAGAGACTTGAAACTTTAAACATAGCTCAGAACTGGGTGGCAATGCAATATTAAAAAACAAATTTCAACAAAAAAAAACTATGCGTTTAGGAGATATAAACTATTAAAAATTTAACCGTTACACCTTCTCGCGCGACGTCTATCACCCGTTTGAAGGATGCAAGAGGACTTTTTGCCCGAACGAGTATATTTTGTACTTGATCGTTCATCTCGACGCGGTTAAACGATTGTTATTTTTCTTTGCTTTGCATAATTTCATATTGGTTTGTAAATTTATTCCGAGACGTTGTCGGAACGGAGCATCGCGTTATGCAAACTAGCCGCCACGTAATCGCTAACGATTTTTAACCGTGTGCTAAACCGATACACCGAGTTGTCGATGCACGCGCTGATAGAATATGATTGATTGGTGGATTCGGCCGAACAGCTGGACGCAACACTTTTCTCGGTCGACTGACCGCGTTTCGGTTCAAATGTTACGTACAGCACGGAGAAATCATTTTCATTCTGCCGAGCTATTCTAATCTTGAATAAAACCGTAAACTTTTAGAAATAAAAGTTATTTCCTGAACTTTACGCTTTTAAATTAATTCTTTTCCGTTTTAAATTAAACTTTGTATATATTAACAGTTTCATTCTGTTATAAAAGTTTCATTTCAACAGTCATTTTATACTTGGTTGACAACAGTTTTGAAGGAACATTTCTTAACAGATATTTGAATGTATAGTATACAAGTTTAAACTATTTTTAAATATCGACAATATACTCTACCTATGTTCTACACTCCATTTATCTATGAACCAGTAAATTCCTAACGTTAGAACTTGGATTTTTGGCATCACCTCGTCGAAATCTACGGTATTACTTTTACAAAATTGCAAACTTTCTGGTCCCGCGATGTGAAGTTTAGCCAAAACAATGAAATTGCTGATTAACGCATTTTCTCGGCGATGAACGTGATCGAAATCCGATCCTCGGTATTCTAATTGCAAACTCTGGTGTACTTTGATTGAAAGAATGAAGAAAAATTATAAATAATAATTGTCTCTGTCGCTGTTTTCCTCTCTCTCTCTCTCTCTCTCTGTCTTTGCTACCTCTTCTGCATCTCTCGCTTTACTCTCTGATCGCGATTATCCGAATCGTTGAATGACATATTACTCATCTTTCTTTTCAGAATCGAGTTATGTAAATTCTGCAACATACATATCGGCGATTAGAACGTCACTGTTAAACTCGGTGCGAGTATACACCGGCTCGGTGTGAGTATCACGTTTTGTGAGTTCGTTTTGTCTCGTCCGGAGGATATGTGTACGTGTAAGCTTTGCGTGCGTTGCTGAACAGACGACGAGAAACAAAAAACAAACGAAAAAAACAAGCCGAATTTTCTGGACGATTGTCAAGCAGAGGATTTCTGCGTGCCGAACGATTTTTATTTTTTTTTGCGAACGGTGACTCTAATGTTTTGTAATCTATTTGATCCGCGAATGGACGGAATGTTCCACCGGCATGCAGGGCCGGCCATCTGGGGGGTGCGGGCCCCAACACGATCAAGAACTAAAATAATGTAATTTTTCTGAAGTAATTAATGTATTAGCAAAAACGAAATCACGCATTAAATAAACATGCATTAGTAATATACAGGGTGAGTCCGAAGAAACAGAACACTTAAATATCTACGTTACTTTTCGTAGTACAGAAAAACTTCTTAGGGCAAAGTTACACTGTTTGCAGGGCCACATGTAACGGTTTTTGTTACTTTACAAAAGATTTGGGGCCCCAAATGGTTTCTTGCACCGAGGCCCCTTTATAGAGAAGGCCGGCCCTGACTGGCATGTGCACCTTGTGGCACATGCTCATTCGAAACGCTTTGGTTCTACAGTGAATCCTCTATAGTCGAACAAAGGCCGTACACGATAAACGCAACGAAACATCCCGAGTAAAAATATTCCGAATAAAGGCCCGAGCGTCCTCACAATGCAATACAAACACGAAAATTTTTTTATTATAACTTATTTTTTTATGAAACCTTCGCCAATATATTTGTGGCAGTTTTCTGATTAAAATAAGACTAAACACGATGTAATTTAAAATGTATTCAGTGGTTTAATCAACGATGAAAGTTTCGGGCGCAACGAAGGACAGCGTATGGGAAAGAAAGAGACACGCGCTGTCATTTTCTACGTTCGGCTCGGTCTTTCAAGCTCACAAAAATAGTGTCCGTCTACGAACTTTGCCAACGAACCTCCCCGCTTTGTTGGGATATTGCACTGTTTTTTCGCGCATGCGCGACCATGTACAGGGACGTGTGACTGTATGTATTATGTCCTTAGTTTGTGGGGAATGTAGTGAAGAATTATTACTGGTAGGGACGTATTGGAAGAGTTCAGAAGTCTGTTCAGAACTTCAATTTCAACTGCAATTTCAATTCCAAATTCAATTTCAACTTCAATTTTTCAGTTTCAACATCAATTTCTGAATTTCAAATTCAATTTCAACATTAATTTTTCAGTTACAACAACAATTTCTCCATTTCAAATTCAATTCCAACATCAATTTTTCAATTTCAACTTCAACTTTTCAATTTCAAATTCAATTTCAACTTCAATTTTTTAAATTCCACTTTACTTTTCCATTTCCACTTCCATTTTACAGTTTTAACACCAATTTCTCAATTTTAACTTCAATTCCAACATCAATTTTTCAATTTCTCAATTTCAAATTCAATTTCAACTTCAATTTTTTTAATTCCACTTCACTTTTCCATTTACATATCCATTTTTTAGTTTTAACACCAATTTCTCAATTTCAACTTCAATTACAACTTCAATTTTTCAATTTCAACTTCAACTTTTCAATTTCAAATTCAATTTCAACTTCAATTGTTTAAATTCCACTTCACTTTTCCATTTCCACTTCCATTTTACAGTTTTAACACCAATTTCTCAATTTTAACTTCAATTCCAACATCAATTTTTCAATTTCTCAATTTCAAATTCAATTACAACTTCACTTTTTCAGTTTCCACTCCCATTTTCCAGTTTCAACATCAATTTTTTATATTCCACTCAGTTTGGAGCTCATTCTGGCTCATTCTGGAGCTCAATTGAGAAATTGATGTCTAAAAATCAAAAATTAAGGTGGAAATTGAAAACTTGAAGTTGAAATTGGAAAAATTGATATTGACATTGAAAAATTGAAGTTGAAATTGAAAAACTAAAGTTGAAATTGAAATTGAAGTTGAAATTGAAGAGAAAATCGAAAAATTATGGTTGAAATTGGAAAATTGACGTTGAACTTGAAAAATTGAAGTTGAAATTGAAATATTAATGTTGAAACTGAAAAATTCATGTTGAAATTGGAAAATTGATGATGGAATTGAAGTTAAAATTGAGAAATTCATGATGCAAACTGAAAAATAGAAGTAGAAATTGAAAAAGTGAAGTGGAATTTGAAAAATTGATGTTGAAAATTGAAGTTGAAATTGAAAAATAGATGTTGAAATTGAAATTGGAATTGAAAAATTGATGTTGAAACTGACAAATTGATGTTGAAATTGAAAAATTGAAGTTGAAATCGAAAAATTGATGTTGAAATTGAAAAATTTGTGCTCTAAAGTACAACTTTGTACATTACCGACGCTAAAATCGTCGCGCATGCGCGGAAAAACCGTGCGATATCCCAACACTGCCTCCCCGAGGCTTTTGCTATAGAGGATTTTCTGTGTCTCCTGCCGGCGAGGTAGCTAGTCATTTATCCATGAAGCAAGACCGAATTTCTTTATTCGAGCGATGAACTTTAATCAATTAAATATTTTTTTATCTATTCTCTTTGGCGAAAGATCATCTCGACCGAGAAAATATTCTTATTCATTCACGATTCGTTGCTTGAATAAAAATGTGTCTCCTCCTCCTCCGACTAGTAATTGTTAACAAAAAATATTATACGAAAGTGTTTGTAAACGAATGTTTCGTGCGCATCGAACGTTTATCGATTTAAATAATTAAGGAAGGAAGCTATTGAGACACGCGATTCGCGGATATTTATGTATTCTACTTTAAAAAAGTGATGGGACAACAATTCGTTTAAGCGTGTACCCATCCTTCACTGATTCGAAATCTTTCCAAGTACTGACGGGCTTTCTTTTTCAGCTACTTCCATCGACATTGCCAAAATCATGAGACTTGCGACCGTGCATTATTGGTAAGCCATTGGTATATAACGTTATTCAAAGTTGTGATTCGTTCAAGCAATAAGTATGGAGTGACCTATGCACCGAAATTGTTGTCTATTGTTCGCTTTTCTAAATGTGTGCTGCACCGATATACGAAAAACCAAGTCTTCGGCAAAACTTTGATACCGAATCAAATTTCTATTTATACTAAAATAAGATAGACTCGTAAGGGTAAACTGAGATCTTGTAGAAACTGCTGCATAGAATAAATGTTAAATCCTTTCAAACGTGTGCAACATATAAGTTCGTACAATTTCGATATCGTTGAAATGAACATTTTTACTGAACCTCTATGCAGCAATTTCTAGAAAATCTCGCACCTCACGAACGACAAGATCGATGTCTTCACAGGGTGTGTCCAAAAATGTACCTCCTTGAAAGGGATGATTCCTTAGGTCATTTGAAGTAAGTCTTTCCATTGCGAAAATGTTTATTAACACTTATGTACAGGTTTTGCAAGTCAAATTCAGCCTTTAGTAAACCAATTTCACCCTTTGCAAATTAAATTCACCCTGTTGCAAATAAAGTATTTTTATGTCAGTTTTTGTAAAAGATATCGAATCAAGTGTAAATTAATATATAATATAATATGTAAATTAATAATTAAGAAATTCAACTTTTTATTTATTGCAAAGATGTACATCGAATACTTATTTATTATCTATTCCGAGACTGTGAAATTGATTTGCAAGAGGGTGAAATCGATTTGCTAAAGGTTGAATTTGGTTTGAAAAAGGGTGAATACGGAGTACAAAACCTGTAAAAGGTTGAAATTGATTTGCAAAAGGTTAAATTTAATTTGCAAAAGGATCAATTTGATTTGCAAAAGGTTCAAATTGATTTTCAAAATGTTGAAATTGATTTGCAAAAGGGTGAAGTTAAATAATAACGACCGCGCGGAGAACACTTCCGCAAAGGAGAAAGTGACTCCAAACAATCCCAGGGATCAGCCCAAGGAAGTACAACATTTTTGGGGACACCCTGTACATTTACATTAACCATAGTAATAGCGTACATGTATTAAATGTTAAACATTACTGAAACACTGGATGTTTGTAAACGCAAAAGAAGGCCAATGCCAATCCATTTATTCTACTACTACTAGAACTCGTATTTTCCAGAGTGAACATAAGTTCCAGGCTTTTCGCATGAGAAAGAAAACAATTGTTGATTCACACGGGGCCAAATACTAGAGAAACGTACTTAATATCTTTTATACTGCCTGTCGTCTATTTCTACGCTGACGTTTACTTTTTCATGTATTTATTGTAGAAACGAAAGTATACACGTAAGACGCTAACGAAATGTTATTGTTTCTCACTTTTGTACAATCTGAATGGCGCCGTTCACACTCGGATTACGGCGCTCGGGTCCATTTTGACTCGCAGAGTTGCAAATGTTCCATCTAGATTATATTCTTCTTGCAGTCAGTTTAAATTATTAGGTAGCTGTACGTGATGTAAACGACACAAAGTCCGCGAAAATTGTTAATAAAAGCTATTTACGTGAATCTTTGTCAAAATCCCCCTTTGTTACCTTCAATGTATCCTCCTTTAGGACCAATACACTTAATACGACGTTGCACGGTACATTATGACGATGTCACATAAATACGTTGGGTTACTAGTATAATTACGATCGGATTTTAACGATTTGAAGCCACTTATAGTCAACGATCTCATAACTCAGCGCTCGGATTTACTTACTCGCGACGGCCTAGTTTCGGCAGCCACGCCCCCTCGACCCGGAGGGGATTCGGAGGCTACGCCTCGTTGACCCGGCCCAGTTTCGAAAGCCACGCCCTCTCGCTCCCTGTGGCGGTCCTAGTTCGCAGCTCCTCAGGCGCATCCCATGCTCGCTATTTGTGGCGCCTGGGAGGGGGCGTAGCCTTCGAAACTCGGACGTCGCGAGTAAGTAAATCCGAACGCTGATCTAAGGACAAAACGCGTCACATGACCGGGTCGCGGCGCGGCGGGGAAGGTAGAGTGGGGACACAAGTCTTAATCTGGCGGCTCCGCCACAGCAACGCGTAATCGAGGAGACTCTGTGAATCATAAAACCATAAGCCCACCGATTGATGTCAAGTTGCACGGCTACGTTACAGGGCACAAACCAGCAAACAAGCAAGCAAGCAAACAGATCGCATCGGTGCACGTACCGCGCTGCCGCCGTTGTGTTGTCGCCTACGCTTTGCATTCGTCCACATCAGAGGTCGGCAAGAAGTGCTCGTTTCGGCCGATTTTCGAAAGCGACGCCCCCTTTTCCCTGCTGTGCGTCTCGCTCCTCGTGACGGTCCTAGTTCCCCAG
Organism: Lasioglossum baleicum; assembly: GCF_051020765.1. NCBI lineage: Eukaryota > Metazoa > Arthropoda > Insecta > Hymenoptera > Halictidae > Lasioglossum > Lasioglossum baleicum. The sequence continues at coordinate 6,717,083 of NC_134945.1, forward strand.
CCAACTCGGGCCCGCCCCATGTGAACTGCACGTGGCGCATTAGGGTCTGTTCATACTAGTATACAGGGTGTCCCAAAATTCCTGCACATCCTGGAAATGGGAGGTTTCTGAGTCTATTCGAAGCGACATTTTCCTTTGCAAAAATGACCGCCGCGGCTTTGTTTAGCAGTTATTAACGAAAAACACGGACCAATCAGAGCGCGATTTAGACACGGGGAGCGAGATGCGCGGCCGGGAAAAGGGGCGTGTCCGGGAAAGGGGGCGTGTCCGTCGAAAATCGGCCGAATTGAGCACTCCTTGCCCACGTCTGATCCACATAATCGTAAAAACGAAAGTACGAACGAGATCGAATCAACTCGGCGGAATTTTTCCTTTTTTTCTCTCTTTAGATCGATGTTCCGCCGCCACGGCGTAACCGGAAACCGTCGGCCGCGGCGCAGCACCGAAATTCTAGCGAGTTTCATTATCGCGCCGCCGGCACGGAAACCCGGACGACGCACAGATGAACCGGGGATTATCGTCCCGCGATTTCACGAGAGCCTGCCAGCCGAAACACGGGAGCCACCCGTGAAAATTCGTGCTTCGTTCAAAGTTGCCGGCGAAGTTCGCAATGCAAATTCTTCGCGTCCACGTTCCTGCGGCGACGTCTCGCTTTCCAAACATGGCGTCGGCGGCGGCCGGAGGACCGAGAACGCCTCGAGACTACCGTCAACGGTGACGGAACTCGTTTCGAAAACCGTGCATGCATATTCCAACGGCTATCTGTACATTATAGTATACTGCTGAATACGAATAAACCAATTCTACAAATATAACGTGTGCTGTCGTTCGTCTGACTCATTTGTTTCAGTGTCAACCCGCCTACCTTTCACTTTTGATTTATATCAATTATTATAACAATAATTTTTTCATATATTGTCGTGAATAATGAATAATGAATGAATTTGATTTTTGCAAATGGGCGAACTTGGAGTACAACAAAATCGATAAATCAATTATCTAGAATATTTCGATAGAATAATGATGATGATAATGAATAGACCGCGGTTCTTCATCTATATAAATAAAAATGTTAAATTTTCGTTTGTTAAAAATTTAACAACTCCGAAACGGCTGAACATAGAATGCTGGGGTTTGGGTCATTAGACGCAGCGTTCCTTCAGAAAGGTTTTAGGACAATCCGCATTCGAAAGAGTCCATTCGTTCAAAAGTTGTGACGTCATTACTGACCAGACTTTTTCAACCACTTTTGGGCACGTTTCTGCTTATAACTTTGGACTGGTAGCACAAATATTCAATTTGAGGTACTCGTTGGATTCAGCTCGCCGAGTTCTTTCAAATGACTACTGTTTCGATTCTGTAGGTTGCATAGTTTAGAAGTTATAACACACAAAAAGTGTGCGTTTTTCTTGAAATTTTTGGTTTACAGACTTTCTAAACAGCTGAAGCTTTTCAACGGTAGGCTTTAGGAAGAATCTGTGACCACTTTTTTGATCGCAAATTTAATTCTCTATAACTTTCGTAGTTGACATTTTTTTCTGCAACGCGATCTAAAAATTTGACCTTGAAATTCAACGTCAAGGTCAATATTGCGGCAAGTTTTTTTTTAACAAATCTCCACCGGTCCAGAGACGGAGAATCACGCTAGGGTAGTCACCGACATATAATTGTTGAAACACCCTTTGAAATTGAAGAGGCTAGACGCACTTTGCGAAAAAGCCGCGGTATATTCGGTTCCACTCGCATTTTTATGCTCCATTTCTCATGTTTCACATTTTTTTCAATTTTTAAAGCTGACCTTGCTCGCGGACCACTGTAATCCGACTGACAGCAGCCATCCCATTCGATTCCACAAGCGGAATATCGGATAAGCATAGACAGATATATCGATCCTCTTCAGAGCTTACCCCCCCCCCCCCACCCTCCCCCAGGGCGGCGGCACGGCGCACAGTGGGGAAAAGTGACTTACCTCGCTTCGAAAAGGAATAACTTTCGATAGGAATGAGGTAGAGCGATGAATTTTTTTTTTAATTAAAGCTGAAACTTCGCAGAATACGGGAAAAATAGCGAGATTACGGTACGAACGGTTTTTAACCTTGAGAAAGTTCGTTAGACTTTCACAATATCCAGAAAATGTGGTTTCTGCGTTACCGCGGGCAGAAAAAAATTTTTTAAATTTTTGCTATACATCATTTCCCGTAGATTTTTTCAGGCTGATTTCAAATCTGGTCTCAAAATTTGTCTACGACCTCTGGTTCTTTCAAAAAATCGATTCTTTAGTAATACAATTTTACTTTTTCCGTTTAGTCAGAAAAATGACCCACTGTGTGGCGGTATCGAGCCACCCGTTATCGCTGATTCTTTTATCGGAAATAAAAGTCTGCCGTTTCTGCGCTTGCATGGCCGCGCTGATAGGAGCGTGTACGCACATAGGAGACTGGCCCGAAGCTGATATGACAGAAAAGGGAAAAAAATTTCGCGACGTTTTTATCCTATAAATTACCCTTCCCCCCGTGCCGCCCCCCCCCCCCCGATTGTCTCCAGAAAATGGAGCCTTTGACGATGTTAATTTAATGCCTGAAACCCTGCCCCGTCCATGGAAAATGGCGCTCGTCACGAATATCGAGTAGTTTGATTTATTCGCTGATACATTGCACCTCATATGTACGCTTCAGTTATTAACGACTTAACCCCTCGCCGCGCCGTATTTTATCGAGCCACACTCGTGATGAAGCTTTCTTCTTAAATTAAGTAAAATTTGATTAGTTCGTAATCAATATTTAATCATTCAAATAAATCTAGCCATAGAAAAAATATAAATTGTATTTTCTCAAAATTCGTTCAACATCCGGAAATGGGAGGTTCCTGAGATCATTCGAAGTAACATTTACGGACCTCGGTCCGTATATAATAATAACAATAATGATAATAATAATTAATATATAATATATAATAATATAAATAAATAAAAATAATTATAATGGGAGGTTCCTGAGACCATTTGAAGCAACATTTTCCTTTGCAAAAATGACGTCCGCGGCTTTGTTCAGTAGTTATCAACGAAAAACGCGGACCAACCAACACGCGTCTAGCTCGCGCTCTGATTGGTCCGTGTTCTTTCGTTAATAACTACTGAACAAAGCCGCGGACGTCATTTTTGCAAAGGAAAATGTTGCTTCAAATGGTCTCACGAACCTCCCATTATAATTACTTATTTATTTATATTATATTATATTAATTATTATTGTTATTCTTGTTACTATTATATACGGACCAAGGTCCTTTTTTACAAATGTATACAGTTTTTACAGTACAACTGATAAAAACTATTATTTTATATAAAAAACTTATTATTTTATTTATAATATTAACAGTAATTATGCATCTAACGAAATTATTTATTTATTTATATGCTATTCTATTAATTATTATTTTATTTATAATATTAACATTAATTGTGCATCTAACGAAATTATTTATTTAGTATTGGATAGGATCTGTCATTTAATATTATTTAAAAACGACATTTACTTTAATATTTTTTTTTACTATTAAATTATGATTTATTAAAAGTAATTAAAACGCTTTACAATCGATATGAAATTCGTCGTAACTGCAGTTTTACGAAACGTTGTCTAATAGAATATAAATTTGCATACATTTCCGCGATCTAATTACACTGCATAATGAATTGAAGCCTGTGACACGGCGATTTCATTTGCATGTATTTCATTCTAAGTTATGCGTTAAAATTATAGTACGAAATGCGCGGAGAATCTCGCGCAGATTTAATAACCGTAATCAATCACACGCGGGCAACTTTAATCACTCGAATATGATAAATTAGTGCGAGTTATTTCTACGTAACGCGCGTCAGAAGCTCTTCGATTGTTTATTGTTGCCAGGTCAAATTTATTCATGCCTCAGGTTATTTGAGATACGTACTGCATTTTAATCACGTGGATAATGAACAGCTACGTAACGTGTTCATAACGAAGCCTATAAAATTCATAAAATTATAATTAAACGGAGCAGAATTAGTTTCGGATTTCGCTTAGAATATAATGCATATATTAATTCACTAACTTCAGTACTCAATATTAAAATTAGAAAATCTTCTAAGCTAATGATTTTTTCACTTGTGCCATAATAATTTTATTTACGTAAAATACCTGTCCAACTCTGGCCATAAGTGATTTAGTACTTTTATGTAGGGAATAAACTGGACCTTCGTATGACCTCTACGCGATCACATGGAAGAAAAATATATAAAAAAGCTTTCCTCAGAAAATATTATCTTTATGACAAAAATCAATAAAACATAAAATGTGTATTTTGATGAGCTCTACAACTTTTATCGGAAGTATTTTTCAAAATTCCTATTATTTACGGAAGTAAATCAATTTTTTTAAATGTTCGACAGAGTTAATTTGACCCCCGCCGAGTTAATTTGGGTCATAACTGCCAAAATAATAGGTTTACGTAAAAAATGTGTATAACCTTTTTCGTAGAGCTTTTTATGAGCTTCATTTTTCGTTTGAAACTTTTTTCTGTAAGATCAATATTTTCGAAAATATTTAGTAATAACTGTCAAAACTTTGGAAGGGGCTGGGATAATTTGACCCCGCCGAGTTATTCTGGGTCATAACTGCCAAAATAATAGGTTTACGGAAAAAATGTATATAACCTTTTTCGTAGAGCTTTCTATGAGCTTCATTCTTTGTTTCACACTTTTTTCTCTAAAATGAATATTTGCGAAAATATTTAGCAAGAACTGCCAAAACTTTGGAAGGGGCTGGGTTAATTTCACCCCCGCCGAGTTATTTTTGGTCTCAGCTCGCCAGAAATGGAAATAAATTTATCACAACATTATGTTCACTAGTGTTTCCGTGAATCCGGCGTAGCTCCGCGGAAGTTCATAAACCGCGGCTGTCACAATAATTTTTTCCATTATCATGTACTACTTTCGCCGAGATAGAGACGAAATAAGATTCGCAGTCTGGTAATAACATTTCGCCCGACAGCGATCCGACGATTTGTAGTTATTACATTACACCGCCGGCGGGCCTCCCTCGCATGTAGCGTTCCATGTACTTTGCCGAGGCTCGTGTAGCCGAAATTTCCACCATTTGAAAGTCCCCCGCGACCCAGCTTTGTCTCTAATGTCGTAAAGGCGATAAGACGAGAGAGGCTTCCCTAATTTGATTCAAACCGAGCCATCTTCCAGGACGCGCGTCTCTCGCAACGACGTGGCGCCCTCCCACCCCCCCCCCCCCTCCCTCCACCCTTAAAGCGCGAGAAGAAATTACGGTTGCAAAATTTCACGACGATGGACCGCTTTCATTTCGCTGAATATTTATGAGTTGGGGCTGCGGGGGATGAAATGAATTTTTATTCAACTCCTGCAGCCTAGTGGTAAATATTATACAACTATTCTAAATCTGGGAATAATTATAGTGTACTCTTTTTTTTCAGTAAATTTTGTTTATACTTTCCATATATATATTTCGCATATATATTTTGTATATAAATTACAAATAGTGATAAATAGACTGCGGATTTTTATTCATTCATGAACAAATTGGCTAGGTCAAATACGAAACAGTGAAAAATTAGAAGAGTCTAAAAATGGTGCTATATTGTTTCCAAGTGTAAAACACTGTTAGGGGATGAAATTAATTTTTATTCGACTTCGCACAAAGATCCGCAGTCTAGTGACAAATTTAATAAAAATAATTCCAGTGCGCTATCTCGTATATTTTGCCATATGAAATTTGCATAAACATCGTCAGTCTACTATTAATATACAGCAGACCGATTATCGAAACGCGGAATTGGTAATGGACAAATGTAATTAGAGCGTCTAACCAGCGAAACCCCTTAACGCGCGCGATTATCGAAACGTAATCTGATTTTCTCTGGGCGGCGCGGCTGCTGGGCAATTGAATAGGGAAATTCTAAATGGTGAAAGTGTAGCTATTGCCGATACTGTCGGGAGAAATTCCCCGGGCCGTTCGTATCCGCGGGGTTAAAAGTAACGTTCAAAGCGTTCCGTTTTAATTCCGCGATCCCCGATACCGATATATACCGTGGCGGCCTGTTTTATGCCCGGCGTCGAACGAGAAATTATGAGGTGAGAGACTCGATATCGTATCGCGATATGGCTGGCTGTTTTATTCAGCGCGGCGCGACTGGGTTGAAACCGTGAAAAACGCGGACAAAAATCATTTTAAAAGCTATTTCTAAGTTTAAATTAATAAAAATGATATCGTTTTATAGATTTCGAGGTGCTCAATTCAAATTAACAATCAGATTTTCTTTAATTCCAAACCCATAAAAGTTATATAAGGTTTTCTAGAAACGGTTTTCTCGAATTGAGACCACGCCTCCTCGATCCGAACGGGTTTCAAAGGCCACGCCTCCTCGATCTGGCCGAGTTTCGAAGGCCACGCCCCTCGACCCGGACGGGTATCGAAGGCCACGCCCCTCGACCCGGACGAGTTTCTGAGGCCACGCCCTCTCGACCCGGCCGCGCCTCTCGCTCCCTATGGCGGTCCTAGTTCGCAGCTCCTCAGGCGCGTCCCATGTTCGCTATTTGTGGCGCCTAGGAGGGGGCGTAGTCTTCGAAACTCGGCCGGCGCGAGTAAGTAAATCCGAGCGCTGGTATAGTACAATATTAAAAAAGTTATCGTCTTCTTTAGAGCAGTCTTAAACTTTTGTCCGCTACTGTATGTTATAGATATACGTTAAGCAAACGTTCAAATACTCCATTATGATTATTTTTAATGTGTTTTATATGTGAGAATACAATATGCCTTCAAACTAGTGGGTTACCAAGTCACTTCAACGAAAAAATAACGTGTACAAATTTTAATGTGGCGATCGTTGTTGTTCGGTTTACAACTCTATTTGAATAGAAAAAAAAACCTTGAAAATTACTCTTCGTTTCATCAATGTTTATAGGCGCTATACAGGGTGTCCCAAAATTCGTGAAAATCCCAAAAGGGGGTGGTTCCTGAGACCATTTCAAGCGACATTTTCCTTTGCAAAAATGTTATCCGCGGCTTTGTTTAGGAGTTATTAACGAAAAACACGGACCAATCAGAGCGCGACCTAGACGCGAGTTGCCACAGTCGGCCAATAGACAGTTGACGCGCCGGGTCGACAATGGCAACTCGCGTCTACGTCGCGCTCTGATTGGTCCGTGTTATTCGTTAATAACTCCTAAACAAAGCCGCGGATAACATTTGTGCAAAGGAAAATGTCGCTTGAAATGGTTTCAGGAACCACCCCCTTTCAGGATTTTCACGAATTTTGGGACACCCTGTATACAACAAAAGCATGCCAAAACCATGCTTAATATTTTCGTCTTGAAACGCGCTTTCGCTTAAGTACATGCAAAAAATCCTTACTCATACGTGTATTAAGTTATTGTAAATCTGATTAAGTAAAAATTAATTTCACACCCTAACTGTTGTGTACACTTGAAGACAACGTAACACTTATTGTTATTTCTTCTTCTAGAATATTTTTCAGCATTGCCTATTTAATAACCTTTAGGTGGCGTCTTGTCTCGCAGTTCGCATATCAGCCATGCATTCCCTCGTGGGCGGACACTAGATAATTTGAATGTTGAGTAATAGTTTCCCCGAGAGATAACTTAGCCAATAATGAAAATCATGTTAAATTCCCGGGGAATTAATAACACAAAGCAAAGTGCAGCCCGGCCAGTATAAAGCTTTTAGCGTGGTAAAGTTATTAGGTACACGCTAACCGAGGTATGCGTGCACGCACGCGGCCGGCCTTTTCATCGCCGGCGCAACCTGGAACTCCTGCACACAGTGTAGCCGAATTCATCCTGGGGTATAGCTATGTGTGTGTTTTCCGTGTGTCGAGTTTTTAAGATCCTGGTTGTCACGCGAGTTTCCATGTTTCTCAGCTGACGTGCGTGCGAGTGACCAAGGGCAAGGGCAATCACCTTCCATCACATTCAGCTGGAATTTTCCCCCGCGTTGTTTTACGCCAACTGTTCGAGGAAGGACTTCGCATAGGGAATAAATACCCTTCTCTGGGCTGCACCAGCTTATTTGAATTTTCCTTGGTTTCCGATCGAAGAATCCGCCACGTTTCATTATTACAGTTTTCACTGTTTAGTAAGTAGTTCGGATTCGATTGATTAAATTCAATGCCAGATTAAATTTCATTCGTCCGTAAATGATTGCAATCAATTCGAAATTAGATATAGGATGTTTAACCGCGATTGATTGGATTCGTTTCTGTGTTAAATTGGGATGTCCGGATCATAATAGATGGATTCAATTCAGACATACGTAATACACATGTCGTTCATTTAATTGCGACTACGATACAGGTTGTATTGTGATGATGGAACAAATATTTTTTACGTAATGCTAATGGGAACCACACTTCCAGCCTTTACGATTGAATCAACATACGGCAAGAATATTTTCTCTGAAGGTATTATAACATTTATCCGGAGTTCTGAAGGTTGTCGATGTTCTTTTCATGTACGTAAAAATATCGATTCCTTTTCATATCTTTTTATGACATCTTCCTTTTCATAAATAAGTTTCGACATGTATTACAAAATGACCTCGAAATGACCTTGAAATAACCTTGAGATGACCTTGAAATAGCCTTGAGATGACCTTGTGATAACCTTGATTCAAAATAAATATTCTTGCCATATGTTGATTCTTCAATATCAGTGTCATCACAATTCAACGCGATACTTACAGTGGGTGTACAAAGTATTCGTACACCTTTTAAAAACTAATAACTTTTTTATACTTGTACCAAAGGACCTGATTTTTTATAATCAATTAGAAGCATTGGTTTACGAAATGATATGCAAAAAAGATTTTCCAGAAATTTTTAATTTACAAGGTTACATGCAAAAATAAAAAAGGGATTTTTAAAACTTTTTTATTGGGGCCCTTAAAGAAAATTTAAAATGTATGTTTAGTAGATCTAAAATAGTTACACACATGCTGAAAATTTCATCGAAATCGATTAACATACACGTGAGCTACAAGCGGTTAAAAATGGTGAAAATCGTAGTCTTATACGACTTTTGATCAATCTCTGCTTCAAATCCACAGAATCGTACATCTTTCGATGCGTGTCATTTTTTCCTACGTCAACCGATCTCGTTGAAATTTTCAGCATGTGTATAACTATTATAGATCTACGAAACATATATTTTAAATTTTCATTAGGGACCCAAATAAAAGAGTTTCAGAAAATGCCTTTTTTATTTTTGTATGTAACCTTGTAAATTATAATTTTTGGAAAATCTTTTTTGCATATCACTTCGTAAACCAATGCTCCTAATTGATTATAAAACATGAGGTTGTTTGATACAATTATAAAAAAGTTATTAGTTTTTAAAAGGTGTACGAACACTTTGTACACCCACTGTAGGTAACCTTGATTATAAGCAGACTCCGGATTTGATGCGTTTATAACAAAATTGAGCAAGTGCGATTTAAACCAGTGACAGTATTAAATGATTTTGAGAGTATCAATATATTATTTTTTCATCACATTAAAATTACCAATGAAGAAACTTGACTTACATTTAGCTCCTGCATCTTGACATTGATGCAGAAACTTTTTATTTTGCATGAACATCCAGAGTCTAAGTTTGACAGCATATCTTCATGCAAAACAAAAATGTTTTACCTGAACTATAACAAAATGGAGTGAAATATAAAATATGTTATCACTGTTTGAGGTTACACTTACTCATGTTTGTCATGAATGCATAAAGATCCGCTGTCTACTTATAGGAACCACCCTGTACACAATGAATAACGAGATGTCGAGCTTCGCTACGTTGCTCGGAATGCTACTTTGATCATTGTCGAGGCACGGAAGTTTGTTTCCTCGCCGGCTCCAATCTCCATTAATAAAATCCCGTTGTTTGGAATGTACGCTCCTTGAAACGGCAGAGAACGATAATGTATGAAGGTGAGACTATAAATTCCGGGTTCAATTTCACACGAAAACCACAGTACCAGCCACTGGCCGTGTACATCAGCTGAGACCCCTGCCTTCCATCTATCCAGCTTATCTTAATCTATCGGATTCTCGGAGAGAGTGCCAAGAACGATGGCAGCTTAATGTATTAGAATCAGTTAGATATGCTCAAAATGCTTGGCCGAAGGGAAGTAGCAAAAATAACTTCAAATTCGATTCGGATGTTGCGCAAAAACTCTCTCATTGTTAACGTAGAAGAGACCGTCAATATCTGTGTAAAAATTGTAGGTAAAAGTAGGGGAAGACCGGTGCTGAAAGTGCCGATTTTGAAGAGACATATAAAATGATGTAGAAATAGTGAATATTGGAGAATATTAACGAGTAATTTATTTCCACATTTATTATACTTTGTACAAAATTTGTGCCTTTCTCCAATAAATTATAATGTATTTGGTATGCAATCCAGTAGATTTGTACCCGGAGAACACGCAGGCCGAAGTTTCGATCCTGTAGGACGATTGGTTCAGGAGTTATGAATATTTAAAGTTGAGTAAATATAAAGCTAACACCTGTCAAAAATACTGAAAAATGCTCAACTTTAAACAACCATAACTCCTGAACCAATCGTCCCACAGGATCGAAACTTCGACCAGCAGGTTCCCCAGGAACAAATCTACTGGATTACATATACCAAATACGTCATAATTTACAGGAGAAAGGCACAAAATGTTTGCATTGATTGCAAGGCACACGAGCCAAATAAAAATTGAATTCTTCTTTCGATTATCTTGTTGCTGTGCAACTAATACACTGCTGGCCTTAAATCTTTTTAATACCTCGACTGTGTCATATATAAATGCATAAAATCGTTTAAAATTATTCTCAAGTTTTTATTGTCCGAAATGAATCGAAATTCGATGGAACAATGTCTGGAGAATACGGTAGGTGTGATAAAATTTTCCGACGAAATTCACGTAATGTTTTTGCACGTTTTGTGACGTACACTTTCAATTTCGGCACCATTCCCATTCACTTTAAGATGTATGGACAGTCGATTTCAGGGTATTCGGAGTTTCGAGCATCTCCCGAACCGATAAACTTCGCGTTTCGTCCATTACATTACGAATTCAGTCTTCGTCTGCTTCGGTTGGCCGTCCAGAACGTGATTGATCTTCCAAATGAAAATTTCCTTTACGAAAGCTGTCCAACCATTTTCCGCACGTACGGGATGAGAAAACACCTCCGTAAACGGTATAAATATTGTTTGCGGTAACTGTTGCTCTATTTCCTTAGCGAAACTCATGCGGCATAAAATGCCGAAAATAATTCTGTATTTCACTCACGATTTCTCGCTGTATGTATTATAGTGAAATACTTGTTGTTGATTAACCTTTTTTTTCTCACATAATACATTCTCGAAACGAAACACTGTTTAAATTCATTGGTAGTTTCTTCAGTCACTTATTCTATAATTAGACCGGATTATATCTCGGAAACTATGCGTCCTAGCGATGAGACCATTCTATACAAAATTAATGCTGACAAAATGCGCCACAAGATTGATTCTATTCAGTGTTTCGCTATCTCGCATAGTTTCCGAGATATCCGCGCTCAAAGTTCACTAATTGTGAAAAAGCTAGCTAACTGTTCAGCACAATTAGTGAACTTTGAGGGCGGATATCTCGGAAACTATGCGACATAGCGAAAAACTGAATAGAATCAATCTTATGGCACAGTTTGTCAGCTTTCATTTTGTATAGAATAGTTTTATCGCTGGGACGCATAGTTTCCGAGATATCCGCGCTCAAAGATCACTAATTGTGCTGAAGAGTTAGCTAGTCAAATAAGACAATTTGTAAACTTTGAGCGCGGATATCTCGGAAACTATGCGACATAGCGAAAAACTGAATAGAATCAATCTTATGGCACAGTTTGTCAGCTTTCATTTTGTATGGAATAGTTTTATCGCTAGGACGCATAGTTTTCGATATATAAGCGGAAAACCGAAAACTGAAAAAGAAATGTTGGCCTTATTTGAAGGAATTTTGAGACGCCCTGTATACTTCCTTAATCTGCTTAATAGGCTGAAAATAATACAATGCAACAGTATTTTTAAGTTCCTCTAATGTTTCTACTCTTTTAAATTACACCTACAAATTTTTGTCATAAATTCAAAAAATCCACTGTCTATTTATAATAAACACCGCAAAGAATACGTGAATATCTACGTCATAAACTGACGGGACGATATAATAATTGATAAAAATGCGCTTCAGTGATGAAAGTAAAAATTCGTTTTTCGTTCGATATTGCAGAACAATGATCAACAACTCTATTGCACGGAATTCGTGGAATTCCGTACATTCCGTGCGTGTGTAATTTTCTCTCGAAATTACGTTTACGTGCCGCTGCGTTTCACCCAACATGTAGTGAAGGGTTTAGTTAACTGTTTCATTTAGATCAATTTGTCAGTTTCAAAAAGTCGGTGTAAATATTACGATCGATTGTATGTGCTGGCACACAGACTGACTGACTATCGTCATTTTATATTTTTTGAAATGAAATTCCCGAAGAAAAATACTAAATTAAATAAACGATTTTAATTCACAATTTTCACGGATTCTCTTTTACTTATTTGGGTCTCGAGCATATTTGTTTTGTTACGTTTTTCAAGTTCTGCATATATTCTACACAGTTTTGCTAACAACTTTTTTAATATTCTGAATTGTAGAAAAAATACTGAAAGTTGCATTTTACAACTTTCTTCATGTGGGCCTATATTGAAAATTTAAAGAATACGTTTTGTAGATCTGTGTGAATTGTATGCACTGCGAAAGTTTCATCGAAATCGGTTGATGCGGGGAGAAACGACAGCTATTGGAATGTGTAAGAATTTTTACGTCTTTAGATGAAAAATCTCCGATTTTCACCGTCTTTAAACGCTTGTAACTCATTGCAACGTCGACCGATTTTGACGAAATTTTCAGAATATGTTTCAATCCCACAGATCTACAGAACGTATTTTTTAAATTTTGAATATAGGCCCACATAAAAAATTTGTAAAATGCAACTTAGTATTTTTTCTACAATCCCGATGAATTGCAATGTTTGAAAATATTTATTTCCACGTCTTGTAGTTAACTAATTGCTCTAGCTTCCCAAAAATATATGGTCTAAGGTTTCAATGATGAGACTGGTTTTTGGAAAATACTGTAACTCGAAAGCGGGCTTGCGTGTAGCCCGTAGTATAATGTAGAAGCGGTCCCGTCTGCCGATATAATAACGTCAACACGTAACCCGCAAGCCGAAGGGAAACGAGCGTAACTATTCCATGATCGATCTTTTCGGTCTCGCGACAGTCACGAACAATTTGTTTCGCCGCAGTTGTGTCGAGACTGCCGCAATAATTACTCTTATCGGGTATATTGTTGCTCGCACGGCGGTCAATATTTTCGCAGCATGATATTGTAAAAACACAAAGAGTGACAGCGGGAATCAATAGCAACGGGCGTGTTTCCATATTTTGCGCTAAATGGAAATTCCATTCGCGGGAATCGATATTTTAATAGGCACGGTTGCAAAGTTGAAGTGGGCCTGATACAATCGCGGTTCTATTTAACGTTTCACCATTCCGGTAAACTTTTCGTGAATGATCACGCGACACCGATAATGCGACAACGTTCCGTGATCGCGGGGTATATCGAATTTTTATTTTTAGATCATTTTTGGTTAGAAGCTGAGATAGACAGGGTGGGACACTAACTTCGTCCATCTTGAATATTCCCTTACAAATGTTAAAAAATATATTACGTAGAATAAAACTGATCTGGGAAACCGTCGAGAAATAACCGCTGCAGTTAAAAAAGAAGCGAGGTAAAATAAATTCAAAAAAACAAGATCTGGGTTCAAAGGAATGTCGTGATTTTGGAATTAAAATTGCTTGGGGTGCAAAAGAGTTAGGTTAGTGCGAAATGATCACTCCTATCGGTTAGGGTAGGGCGAAATAATCACTCCTGTCGGTTAGGTTAGATTAAATCTTCAATTAAAAAAAGAAAATCTTCAAATCACATTTTCAATATTTATTTGTAATACAAAGGTATTTACAGAATTTCCAAATACATTTACAATTATTTACGTATACAAGATACCATACAAGGTGGTCCACCTAAATATCTCCTCCAATTGTGGGTTTATAAAAAATATTTTGTGTACTCTTTGAATGGTTTGAAGGAACCATTATATTGCAAGCAATATTTTTTTTCTGGAGGTCATTTCTTTCGGAATTATCAAGGTCATCGATGTTTTTTTATACATAACTACATTTTTCTTTTATTGCATCGTGTAACTGATCGAAAAATACATTCAGATATGTACAATAACATGATCTTGAAATGACATTTATCTTCGAATATTGCTAGGTAAAGGCAACTACGTATCTCTTCAGGTTATAGTAATGCAAAAAATATTTGTTACCTAATGTGCATGGTGTCGATGGACCAAATATCTGGCAAGAATATTTCTTTCCGAAGGTAATTTTTGTCGGAGTTATCAAGGTCATCGATGTTTTTCGATACATAACTACATTTTTGTTTTATTGCATCGGGTAACTGATCGAAAATTACATTCAGATATGTATAATAACATGACATTGACTTTGATCTGAAGGTAAAACTTTAATTTTCGAAGCTCAAGGTCATTTCAAGGTCATATTATTATATATATGTGAATGTATTCTTCGATCAGTTACACGATGCAATAAACGAAAAATGTAGCTGTGTATCAAAAAACATCGATGACCTTGATAACTCCGAAAAAAATGACCTCCAGAAGAAAAATATTGTTTGCAATATAATGGTTTCCTTAAACCATTCAAATATTACACCGAATATTTTTTATACCCTCACAATCGGCAGAGATATTTAGTATATTTATATGTGCGAAAAATTCTGTTTTAGAATCGAAAAGACATATTTAAAGAGGAAAAAGTTGGAGCATTTTAAATATTTTATGCACCTATGTAGAAATAGTTCATACTAACTTGTACTACATTGATAAATCCAAGCTAGAGATGTCTAGTTCATATCATAGTAAAAATAACCAATTAACGGACTCGCCCCACTCCACCGAACTTTTTTAATGTGGCGGAATAATTGAGAAACTCGGTAACGAGGTTTCCGGTCGGCAGAGTGTCAACAATTTCCTAACGTTCGTAAAATCGTGCGCCCGTATGAATTATAATTTGAACAGAACACATCCCGTCGAACTTTACATTTCGCCGCGACGCTATAAAAATTTAAATGAACAGAACGCTCGCTTCACAGTGCGCCACTAAAATTGCTTCCGCATCCCGTCGCTAATGGAATTTCTGTTCAAGCAGATCGATTATTACCATTAATAGGTCATGCTGGATTTCCACGGGGCTCGCCGAGTGCTGCAATTTCCATCTCACTTTCGAGAGACCCCTATCGTATTCGAGATTGATCATATATTAATTTGAACATATAATAATGCCAGATACGAGCGATACAATATAGACGATGTTCGACGTTCGATCGACACGCACTCGACACACATCGAATTATTTCGTTATTGTTATTTATGAGAACCGACCGCCCGTGATCGTTTCAGAAAATTCTGATCGAGAAGTTAAATAGGATTTAATAACAGATGTGTAGAGGGAATTGACATGGCCCTGACCCTCGTTATCGATTTAATGGTATCGAGGTGTATGCGCGGTCTGATCATAAACAGCCGTGACTACTGGCCGTATACACGGTCGACCTCATACTACTTGCCGGTTTAAAACGCTTCCTTTCTGAACGCTAGCTGGATCGAACTGTGGCGAAAGTTTTGCACGTACAGCCAGCGTTGTACTTCTCGACTGGCAAAAACGACGGGTCGCGAAACAATACTGAAAACGTTCGTTCGTAATTATTAGACTGCGGAGAATTATGCATTCATTGCAAAATTGACTAGATGAAATTCAAAATAGTTGGAGAATTTTAAAAAGTTAACATGTCAATATGGAATTTCTCTTTTCATTTATTGATAAATAGAATGCGGATCTTGATGCATTTATAGCAAAATTGAGCAGATGAAACTCAAAATTGTTGGAGAATTTTCAATTTTTAATTTTCAAATTCAAAATTGTTGGAGCATTTTAAAAAATGAAGATGTCAATATAAGATTTCTCTTTTTCATTTATTGATAAATAGATCGCGAATCTTAATGCATTTATACCGAAATCGAGCAGATGAAACTCAAAATTGTTGGAAAAATTTGAATTTTTTAATACGAAATTGTTTTAAAATTTTCAAAATTGAAGTTGTCAATACACGATTTCTCCTGTTCATTTATTGATAAATAGATTGCGGATCTTGATGCATTTATAGCAAAATTGAGCAGATGAAACTCAAAATTGCTGGAAAATTTCCAATTTTTAATTTTCAAATTCAAAATTGTTGGAGAATTTTAAAAAATGAAGATGTCAATATGTGATTTCTCCTTTTCATTTATTGATAAATTGACTGCGGATCTTGATGCAAAATTGAGCAGACGAAACTCAAAATTGTTGGGAAATTTGAATTGTCTAATTCAAAATTGTTGGAAACTTTTTAAAAATGAAGATGTCAATATGTGATTTCTCCTTTTCATTTATTGATAAATTGACTGCGGATCTTGATGCAAAATTGAGCAGACGAAACTCAAAATTGTTGGGAAATTTGAATTGTCTAATTCAAAATTGTTGGAAACTTTTTAAAAATGAAGATGTCAATATGTGATTTCTCCTTTTCATTTATTGATAAATTGACTGCGGATCTTGATGCAAAATTGAGCAGATGAAACTCAAAATTGTTGGGAAATTTCTAAAACTGAAGATGTCAATATATGATTTCTCCTTTATTAAAATCATTAAGGGAAGAAATAACATTCAATTTATTTTCTATTTCTTGTAATCGATGCAGACAATTTTTATTTTGCATAAAGATCCGCATCCAGTAATTATTCGATCGAGGAAACGCTTCAATTAGTAATCGACGGTTGGCTGTATTTTCTGATGGCCTCCACCTTCCCCACATATATTTCTTCAGTCATACGATGTTTTTATAATTATGTAAACATTTTTCAATTTTATTTCTCGGATTACTAACTTTATTACATTTATTTATTGTTCTGAATATGCACCAAATTATTTAAAAAAATTATTTTTTACTATGATTGGTGATTAAACCCATGGCATTTATCGCATGTACTTATTTTGGGTGTTATTTTTAATTTGCTGTAGTTTTATTGCATGAAGAAGCGCCAAGAACAAATTAGTCATCAAGCAACGCAATACAATATTATTTAAACTATAAAACATATCGTTGATTTCGCATTTTTTGCGTCTTGACATGTCAAGGTCATGTCAAGGTCATTGTAGACTAGGCCGTTGAACTCGTCTTGACATAAGCTATAATATTATGTACTAAAAAGATATGTAGTGCCATTCAAAACCTTCATTTTTCGCGAAGAGATTACTTTTGCGAATTTTTAAAAATTCTATTAAAGTTATCAAAAGAAGAAACACATTCTCATTTTATTTCTGCTTCATACATTAATTCATTCATTGATTTTAAACTTTTTTATTATAATACAGGGTGGCCACTGAAAGACTGACTGATATAAAACAACAATAACTTTTACAAGCACTACTTTTTTAATTAAAGTATTTTTGTCAGTACTATCTGCGAAAGAGAACGTCCCTCGAATGACCACCATTTTCCTGCTCGCAGATACAGGTTTCTCCCACAGCATTTTCCATGAATGGAATAGAAAAAACTCACCGAGGTTTGCTCGTCGCTAGACGTCATACATAGCCATTTTAATCTCCACGGGATGCTCTAGGTTTTAAGCTAGAAAACAAGAAAATAAAAAAGATTGAAAATGAACAAGTTATGACTGTTTCAAAACCTCCAGTCTTTCAGTGGCCACTCCGTGTAATATGTATATACGAACATATATCGAACATTTCATACGCAACAACCTAATAATATTTCCACGCCGTTGCAGTAATACCGCGAGTTATGTTCTCTCGTCTTACGTCATTTCGCAGTTCCGCCATTTCAATCAGCAACGCGATATGCAATTGTTTGCAGCCCAAATGTATCACATTTCTGCTTCTATGTGCTTAGTTAGTTCTCCCTTAGTTCAATCTATAGTAATACTCTAAGTACGGGAGATCAAAGCGATCGGGGTAGAAACGAAATTAAAAGGTCGACCGGATGCAATTAACAAATTATATTTGGGGAAAGACAATACCTAGGAACGATGATAGCGTTTATAAAACCAAAATCGTAATGCATACTTTCATTGTGTTTTTGTACAGGGTGTCTAAAAATTCCTTCTACATCCGGGAATGGGAGGTTTCTGAGATCCTTTGAAGCAACATTTTGAAAATTTTTAAAATACGTTCTGTAGATCTGTGTGAATTAAACATATTCTGAAAATTTCATAAAAATCGGTCAACATTGCAATAAGTTACAAACGTTTAAAGATGGTGAAAATCGCAGATTTTTAATCTAAAGGCGTAAAAATTCTTACATCTTTCAATGGCTGTCGTTTCTTCCCGCATCAACCGATTTCGATGAAACTTTCGCAGTGCATACAATTCACACAGATCTACAAAACGTATTCTTTAAATTTTCAATATAGGCCCACATGAAGAAAGTTGTAAAATGCAACTTTCAGTATTTTTTCTACAATTCACAATATTAAAAAAGTTGTTAGCAAAACTGTGTAGAATATATGCAGAACTTGAAAAACGTAACAAAACAAATATGCTCGAGACCCAAATAAATAAAAGAGAACCCGTGAAAATTGTGAATTAAAAGCGTTTATTTAATTTAGCATTTTTCTTCGGGAATTTCATTTCAAGAAACATAAAATGATGATAGTCATTCAGTCTGTATGCCAGCACATACAATCGATCGTAATATTTACACCGACTTTTTGAAACTGACAAATTGATCTAAGTGAAACAGTTAGCTAAACCCTTCACTACATGTTGGGCGAAACGCAGCGGCACGTAAACGTAATTTCGAATGTTTATCCGAATATCTTAATTAACAACCGAGATAAAAAAATGCTACAGTTATGGGAATTTACCCTCATATCATCCTTATACGAATGGTTAGCGACTTAAAATTTTAGGGAGTTATCTTTCAACCTAAAACCAACCTAAAACCATTGTTTTCCACATGATATCAATAAAAATTGTGGTTTGTGGGCCGCTGGACCAATCTTAGTCTGCTAGGCCCTTTCACGGTCCACGTTCTAAATAGAACGCATCAGAAGGTTGCACAACTCTTTCCTGCTACATACCTTTGAGCTGCGGTGGGTGTATCGATTGGCGAATGCAGCAAGATCGCTCGTCTGGAATTTTCTCCATTTAGATTGACAACAGTGTATGTATATCGGTGCTTTTACAGTTCTTAAGAATATTGCATATTCATATCGGAGCGTTTCATCGGGATAAGACGCTGAGAGCAGGAGCTTTTGTGCGCGCCGCGGAGCAACACGCCGCCTGTAGGACTTTAGAATGTGCCACGAAAAGAAAATGATTGCGGGGGGCGGAGGGGACGGGGGGGACGAGGCTGGGAACACAAGATAGAGAAACAGACACGGCTGACGGAGCGGAGGGATTCATCGGCGGCACTGTTAAAAATTCTGAATATAATGTCGCCATGACCTACATCGATGTGCCGCGCCGCCCTGCGCCGGTGAAAAGAACAGCAAATACAGGCCGGGCCATTGTTAGCGGTTGCAGACCGATTGTATCAGACGGAGCAACGATGCCTGCACTGTAGTTACGACCTGATAATGGTCAGACAACGCCATCGCCGAGTTGCGTGTCGACCGTTCGTTCCAGAGTGTGTGTGCCCTGGAATTTTTAACTTATTTACTTGTCCCTGTCCGCGTGCCCCGCAATGTTGCCTGAACAGCTCGTTTCCGAAGCTTCCACAGTGTTCTCGATGCGCTTCCAGGTCCACTTTCAGCCCCGTTTTCTAATCTATGAGGTGTGCGGGGTGCAGGGGGACACGTGCAAGGTCCCCCTTTTCAGTTTTACGCTGATATCTCGGAAACTATGCGTCCTAGCGATGAGACCATTCTATACCAAATTAAAGCTGGGAAAATGTGCCACAAGATTGATTCAATTCAGGTTTTCGCTATCTCGCATAGTTTCCGAGATATCCCCGCTCAAAGTTCACTAATTGTGCTGAAGAGTTAGCTAGTCACATAAGGCAATTTGTAAACTTTGAGCGCGAATATCTCGGAAACTATGCGAGATAGCGAAAACTGAATCCAGTGAATCTTGTGGCACATTTTGTCAGCTTTAATTTTGTATGGAATGGTCTTATCGCTAGGACGCATAGGTTTCGAGATATCCGCGCTCAAAGTTCACTAATTGTGCTGAAGAGTTAGCTAGTCGCATAAGGCAATTTGTAAACTGTGAGCGCGAATATCTCGGAAACTATGCGAGATAGCGAAAAACTGAATGTAGTGAATCTTGTGGCACATTTTGTCAGCTTTAATTTTGTATAGAATGGTCTTATCGCTGGGACGCATAGTTTTCGAGATATAACTAAAATAACTCTTCCAATACTTTCCTACCAGTAATAGTTCTTCACTACATTCCCCACAAACTTGGGACATAATACATACGGTCATACGTTCCTGTACTTGGTCGCGCATGCGCGAAAAAACCGTGCAATATCCCAACACTGCTCCACCTTACTTATAGAGAGTTCGAATTCAATCAATCAAAGTTCGAACTTGTTTGCGAGGTACTTAATCCCATCGCTAGTTATAACAGTTATGGTGGCGCCGGTAGCAACTGCGGGTAGCGATGGGGCGAAGCTCGTCGCAAGTGTGTACACATTGAACTTCGTTGTCATCACTAATTCGTGGAGAGAGCGCGGGGGCACGTGACCGGCCGCTCGTAGCTCCGACAATGGCGCCTTTCGTAGCCCCCAGGTTTGGCGAGCCTCTCTATTCTTTGGCCGAGGGGCGTAATCAGTAGGACCGATCCGCGGAATTTGGGTTAAAGCATTTTTGAGTCGGTTTGAATGGATTGACAGGAATTCCGGAGGGCTGGCTGGGCCGAGACACTCTGCGGCGGAAAGTTAATTTCGGCTACGGTCCCCGACTCCGTCGCCATTGTGAGGCGTCGTCGAGACTATCCATAGGACCGCGGCATAGAAAATTATTCCCGTTTCGCGGTTGCATTGTTCGCAGAAATTGATCTCTTTGAAGTATGAGCCGGGGAGAGCCTGACGTATTGTTCGTCGTTGCCTTTTATAAGACACGACTGTCGACGGTGAGGAGTATTATTTGCATTTCGTACGAGTGGATCGCATTGTTCTGGGAATTTCATCTTTCTAAGACCCGGGGGACATTTGCGACTTTATTATACAATGATCTAATATTTATAATTGTCTAGGAACGATAGAAAGATAACTTTACTCTAGGCGGTTGGACTTAGAAAAATTTCGCTTGGAAGTAATGCGCCCGGACATTATTCTGAATTTATTCGATAAATATTCATCCTAGAGCTTTGATACTTGATATTTATAATATTTATAATGGTCTAGGAACGATAGAAAGATAAGTTTACTCTAGGCGGTTGGACTTAGAAAAATGTCGCTTTCGTCGGAGTTGGAAGTAATGCGCCCGGACATTATTCTTAATTGCTGCCGGGGCTTATCCAATTCCGAAATAGGACGATCGCGTCCTATATTCCTCTTCTGTCTCGCGCTTTTGACCCCTCAAAAACCCCACCTTCGCATTATCGAGAAATGTGATGGCACATCCCGCACCTTAGCAATCCTGGAAACGAGTCTGCCCCCTTAAAAGCGCTGTAAACATGGTCGAGCCAGCAGCAGGAGGAGGATGGCTGCCCTTAGCAGGACAGAAACTAACTGGGAAAATTGTCTTTCTGTTGCAGCGACCACTCGATAAGCAATCGCGTGGATCGGCGGGGTTATCCGATGCGCTGCGAGTGCGGCGAAGTAACGAGGCCGTTATGACGACGCGAGGAAACGGCTGAGAGTGCCCTGGCCACGTCGCAGTCCGACTTCTAGGCCTTATCCACTTCGTTCCAGTTCTCTCCCTCGGCCGTTTGTATCACCCCGAACACCATTTCCCATCGCGAAGCCATCGCACTTTGTACGCGACAACCGAAACGCCCAACCACCCACCCGTCACTATCACCAGAAAATCGACACGACGCGAGACACGCGTGCGCACACAAACACTCAGAGACACGCACACAGAAACACACACATGTAAAAACCAACGCGTCCGAAGGACGCGGACAAAGGACACGAAAAGAGACAACAGAGAGAAAAAGGGAACGATCCGTCGAGTGTCGGGAAAGTTCCTTCGCGTGTACACGAGAAGATCATCGGAAGGGAACACGTAAGTTTGCAAACTGTGGCCTCTCTCGTCGAGGCAACCCTCCCCATTGATTCGTTGCGTGACCGCAAGATGTTGCGCGCCGCACGGGTGTGCTTTAGCTGAATCTGATTTGCGGCTGACATTATTTGTTCCTCCTTTGCTAGCTCCTTCGGCTCGAGAGCGGGGAACAAACGCGAGAACTTGAATCGCGTGTAATTGGTTCGGGAGTCGGGACGAGGCGGAGACACAGCCGGCTCGTGAATAATTACGTCGAGGAACACGTCGATGACCATTTTCCGAAGAGACTTTCCGTTCGAAGATGATTTCCCTTTGTTTGCGCCCAGCGATTCTGCTTGGACGAGATCCCCGATAGTTCTCAAGTTTTCAAACGTCGCTCGAAATTGTTCCGAAAGCCTGGGTGAGAATAGTCATCGGAGGCCGCGTCGATGGTAATTTGTGAAGCAATCTCTGTTCAAAGAGAAGTTTCGCGATTTCGCCCTCGAGGGCCTAAAAGCCTTGCGAGATCGCTCGAAATTGTGTTTTTCGAGCGGCGCGGCAATGAGGGAGGACGATCGACCGAATACTTACTGAAGACGTTCGCGGTAGCAGCCAGAGTTGCCATCTGCGAGTCCCGCCAGACTCCTTACCCTTCCGCGCATCGCCCAGCTGTGCCGCGGAGCCCACCCGTTATTTTCCCTACCCGCTCCCACAGGCGGGAGAGTGGGGGAAGCAAAGGCAGGCTCCGCAGCACAGCTGGTCTTGCGGCGGAAGGGTATGGGGCTTGGCGGGACTCGCAGATGGCAACTGCTGCAGATGGCCCGCCCAAGCTGTGCTGCGGAGCCTGCCTTTGCTTCCTCCACTCTTCCCACTAACGCTGATGCGCTTCCCTACCCTCTCCTGCAGCCGGAAGAGTGGGGGAAGCAAAGGCGGGCTCCGCAGCACAGCTGGGCGAGGGACGGAAGCGTAAGGGGCCTGGCGGGACTCGCAGATGGCAACTGCTGCAGATGGCCCGCCCAAGCTGTGCTGCGGAGCCCGCCTTTGCTTCCTCCACTCTTCCCACTAACGCTGATACGCTTCCCTACCCTCTCCCACAGCCGGAAGAGTGAGGGAAGCAAAGGCGGGCTCCGCAGCACAGCTGGTCTTGCGGCGGAAGGGTATGGGGCCTGGCGGGACTCGCAAATGGCAACCCTGGCAGCATCTGCGGTCAGGGAGGCCTGCAAGTCTCGAAGACCTGACCGCTTAAGCTTGAAGCAAGCCGGCGCACCTACTTTCGCTTGAATCAACTACACTTTTCAATTGCGTTCGCCGTTCAGACGATGCAGTCCGCGTTCACGGCAACCCCGATAGATAAGCTAATTTCTCAACACCGTTTGAAGTTGAATCCCCGAAGTAAATAACGGGAAAGTTGGCCGCAACTTTCATCCCTTACGCGTCTCAAATTGCGAAAGCTTGCGCAGGAAATATTACCGGCTGCCGATGACCTCCTTTCGCCGACCTCCCGCGCGAAATTGCATCGCCATGTCAAAGTTTTCTGATAGTTGCCATCCTAGCTTATCCCCCCGGGTGGCGACTAGCCTCAATAATTCATTTGCACCCCAGCGCGCGCTCTTCTAAACGCGAGATACGTTTCTTGACCAACATTCGTTGTCGCCTCGCGTCGTCGAACTTTTCCTGTCTCCGTCGCTCGGCATCTATCATCGCCTTTCACCCCGGAAATGGTAGCTATCCGGAATGACGCGCACGTAGCTCGCTGCTCCCGCCGAAATTATTCACGAGGTGAATGGACGTACGCTCGCCACGGAAAGTATGTTGACAAGTCCCGAAAATGTAGCTTCTCGCTGGCGAAATACCAGTAAGTGATTGGCAGGCGTCCTAACACCCGGTCTAAGATAAATCCTGTTAGGTTGGTGGCAAAATAATTGCGGTTTTCATCGGTTCCATCTCAGTAGATTCACTTATCGTCGGCCTCGGGTAAACTGTACTTCACCGGACTCAAAATTTCTGCCTTTCTCCTATGAATTATGGTGTATTTGGTGTGTAATCCAGTAGATTTGTATCTGGAGAACTCGCAGATCGAAGTTCGATCCTGTAGGATGAATGGTCCGGGAGTTATGAATGTTTAAAGTTGAGCCATCTGCAGTGTTTTCGACAGGTTAGCTTTATAATTGCTCAACTTTAAATATTCATAACTCCTGAACCAATCGTCCTACAGGATCGAAACTTCGATCCGCATGTTCTCCGGGTACAAATCTACCGGATTACATACCAAATATACCATAATTTAAAGGAGAAAGACAGAAATTTTGAGTCCGGCGAAGTAAAGAGCAGCCAACAATCCTGTTTATTTTAAAGTACGTGTACAACATCAATTTTTCAATTTCAACATCAATTTTTCAATTTCAACATCAATTTTTCAGTTTCAACATTAATTTTTCAATTTCAACTTCAATTCCAACATCAATTTTTCAATTTCAACATCAATTTTTCAGTTTCAACATTAATTTTTCAATTTCAACATCTATTTTTCAATTTCAACATCAATTTTTCAATTTCAACTTTAATTTCAACATCAATTTTTAAAATTCCACTTCACTTTTTCAATTACCACTTCCATTTTTCAGTTTTCAACATCAATTTCTCAATTACAACTTCAATTCCAACATCAATTTTTCAATTTCAACATCAATTTTTCAATTTGAACATCAATTTTTCAGTTTCAACATTAATTTTTCAATTTCAACTTCAATTCCAACATCAATTTTTCAATTTAAAGCAGAAAGGCAGAAATTTTGAGTCCGGTGAAGTAAAGAGCAGCCAACAATCCTGTCTATTTTAAAGTATGTGTACACAACTCTGAAAAATAAAATATTTCATTTGACGCAGTAATTTTTGAGAACAAGATAATTCGTTCGAGGCAGTAATTTTTGAAAATAGTATTTCATTTGGAGAATATTGAAAATATTTGTATGTCGTCTTTATTTTTAATTGAAATTTTGAGTATCGCTGGAGTTTCGAAGAACAAACGGCGCGGCGACGCACAGTGCGGACACAAACGTGGCATATCTCACTACACGTGTATATCACGATGTACGATAAATTCCTTTGGCAAAACGTTTTATTAGGTAGTAATTGATATTATTAATCATATAATAATCATTTTTATGCATAATACAATTTTGCAATAATTATACAGGGTGGACGATTTATCTGAAGAGATTGAAATATCTCGAGAAACGCGACAACACAAAAAGCAAATCTTGCGATTTTACTGAAATTGATCAATATTTAATCAGAAATGTGCAAGATCACGGGATTGAATGATTCGTTTTGGATCACATTCAAAGTACCGAGGATGACTCGGATAGCGAATAGCGTTTTGTTAAGTTTGTTAATTTTGTTTATACTATTATAATTTGTCTAAGTTTATTATTATTAATATTAAATATGGTTCATTTATTATTAATTACGTTTTAAATTTGTTAGTTTCTAAAAATATATTTTTGTTTTAACAAAAATTGTTCATTTCTTAATAAATTTATTAATTATATTGGTAAATATCATTTTCTGTAAAAAAATTACCTATTATATACATTAACAACCAAATTTAGAGAAAAAAAAGTGCCGAATATTAGGCCATTTGTCCGCACTGTGCGACGTCCAAAATCCCGCCGAGAGAACCCCGCCCCGGAAATTCTTCGGGAGAGAATCAGGGAAATTTGCTCAAACAATTCGCGATTCGTTTAATAATTTCCGCGTCCGCGTAATGGATTCACGGTCCGTCGACCGTGTTCGCGGCTCGTCCGACGGATTCTCGATTTACGTAATAAATTCATGAGTCGCTTAAAAAATTCATGTTGCCAGTTACGAGTTGAGAACACTGGTCAGCACTTTCGTCGGGGTTTCACGTGGTCGGGGGTGCATCGAGTCCGGTGCACGTCACGAAAAAAAAGAAGAAGGGGGAGGAAGAAAAAAAGAAAACATTCCGCCGTCTCGACGGTCGACCTTTTAGAGATTATGTTCATTTGCATATTACCGGGGCGGGTCGGCGGAGCGCGCGGGCGCACGTGTGAGTGTGGAACCTTGCCAAGAGCGAAGAGAATTGGGGAAGCCCGCGGTTCTGCTCGAGATTGTTGATACCGCAACTTTCGATAGCGAGTAAGCGAAAAAAAAGGATTCGTCCCTTTATTATGCACCGCTGCGGACGGGCGAAACTGTGATGCCCCAATTGCGCCGAATATTCCGCTATAACACGCCAATTCAGGGATTCATAACAGAGACGACCTTCGCGAAATAATTCCTTACCTTCCGCGAAGAGAGCCAACCCTTACCACTCGAACGGTGTGACTCTGAGACGCCACTTAAAATTGATGCACCATTATTCAGAATATTGTTTCATTATTAACCTTCAGTCTGTGTACGAACAGTGTCGGGCAAATTTTATTTTAAATTATAAATAAACGTGATTTTTCAATTGCAAATAATAACTAAACTTTTTGTTTAAATAATTCGACGAATTTTCCGTTTACGTACGTGCTCAGAATTGGATGACATTTTGGGAATAGGTTCTTCTTTGACTAAAATGATGATTGTCAGGAGTTTTGGCGACCCGAAAAAATTTTTTTACCATTTTAATGTCACTCTCTAACTTACCGAAAGGTTTCGCACTCCAAATTCACACTTTTGAAAAATCAATTTCAACCTGTCACAAATAAAGCATTTTTATGTAAGTTTTTGTAAAAGAAATAATCAAATCAAATGTAAATTAATTGTTGGGAAACTCAAAATTTTATTTATTGCGAGGATGTACATCAAATACCTACTTATTTCAAAGTAATTACCAATCCGTTGACTTATTTGTAATGTACGAAAACTGTGCGCAGCCATTTTCTGATTAATGAATTCGAAAAATGAAAGTTCTCTTTTCCATTTCAACTCTTCGATTTCAACTTTTAAATTTTTCAATTTTTCAATTTTTCAATTTCAATTTCAACATCAATTTCAACACCAATTCAAACTCTTCAATTCTTCAAATTTCAATTTCAACACCAATTCAAATCTTCAATTCTTCAAATTTCAATTTCAACATCAATTTCCATTTCAACTTTACAATTTTCCAAATTTCTATTTCAACATTTTCAACTTCAATTTCCATTTCAACTTCAATTTCAACTCTTCAATTTTTCAAATTTCAACTGCAACATCAATTTCAATTCAATTCCCATTTCAACTTCAACATCAATTTCAATTTCAATTTCGCGCCGTCTCCGAAAGGATTGTATCGCATTTAAGTTCCTGTGTATTCACAGAAACTGAATGGAAATTATTTCATACTTTTCAGCACATTTTTTTAGTGCGTTTTTTCAAAGTCGTTTTAATTTTTTTTATGAAATTCTTTTATGTTACTACTCGATAAAATATACCAACTTCACAAGCCCACTGATTGGAATGTCAAGGGGTTACATAAAAGGTGATTGGGAAAATGTGATAGAAGTTAATCGATCGTTACGACGATAGACCTATCGACGGTCAATTTATTTTCCTGCCACCGGGAGAGGTCATTATTCTAGACAAAACGCAAAAGTGGGAAGGAAAAGGGATCGTCGTGGTATCCTGAAGCGAACTGGTAAAGAGGCGATGCCCCCGTTTCTCGATAGTTTTGAGTATCGGGGCGGAACAATGGACGAAAAAAGGGAATCGGAGGCGGATGCAGAAATTGGTTCTCTCGTGCCCATTTTTCCTCGAGGATATTTAAATTCGTTCATCAGGAGAAGAAATACGACCAACGAGATCTCGTTTAAAATCATTCTCGATCATTCTGTAAATATTTTCCCAATTGTTACTGACGTGACAGTAATCAATTAATTTTCTAAAAACGTGCAAGTTCGTTTTCGCTGTCTTCTAAATACAATTACATCGATAAGTAAACATTACTATCATTTCTTTACCTGTAAAATATAATTTATTTCACACTTGATCACTTCAGGAATATCAACAACTTTTCATATTGTTACAAAGTATGAAAATGTTTCAAGATTATAAAACATAAAATTGATTATTGGGACAAATTGGAAACTTTTAGCTGCGTTTAGCAGATCGCTTCGTCATTCAAATGACAGCGTTCCATTCCAATTTCTATCTGGAGGGGAGGAATTGATGTTCTTCTGGATTCGTATATATTACGAAACTATTAAAATACAACTAGCTTCATTGAGTATTTTATTTTAATGAATATGGAAAACAGTTAAGAGTTTCAAACAAAACAATTTCTATAGTCCAGTCAACGAAAGTTGTAGAGGGAAACGGAAGGAACGCAATTTTTAACTTTGGGTCTTTGTTTGGACTAGTAAGGAGGTAAACATACTAAAAGTCCCGTTTTTCGGTTTTCCGCTTATATCTCGGAAACTATGCGTCCTAGCGATAAGCCCATTCTATACAAAATTAAAGCTGACAATATGTGCCATAAGATCGATTGAATTCAGTTTTTCGCTATCTCGCATAGTTTCCGAGATATCCGCACTCAAAGTTCACTTCCACACAAAGTTCAATTTCAACATCAATTTTTCCATTTCAACTTCAATTTCAATATCTACTCTTCAACTTCATTTTCAATTTCAGTTTTTCCATTTCAACTTCAATCTTAACTCTCCCATTTCAACTTCAATTTTAACTATGCCATTTCAACTTCAATTTCTACTCTTCCATTTCAACTTCAGTTACAACTTTACTTACAACTCTCCAATTTTTCGACATCGATTTCAACTTCGACTTCAACTTCAATTTTGCAATGTCAACTTTGATTTCAACTTCAATTTCAATATCTACTCTTCAACTTCATTTTCAATTTCAGTTTTTCCATTTCAACTTCAATTTTAACTCTCCCATTTCAACTTCAATTTTAACTATGCCATTTCAACTTCAATTTCTACTCTACCATTTCAACTTCAATTTTAACTATGCCATTTCAACTTCAATTTCTACTCTACCATTTCAACTTCAGTTACAACTTTAGTTACAACTCTTCAATTTTTCGACATCGAAATCAACTT
Organism: Lasioglossum baleicum; assembly: GCF_051020765.1. Taxonomy (NCBI): domain Eukaryota; kingdom Metazoa; phylum Arthropoda; class Insecta; order Hymenoptera; family Halictidae; genus Lasioglossum; species Lasioglossum baleicum. Next base: position 6,746,569 of record NC_134945.1, read on the forward strand.
CGACTTCAATTTCCATTTCAACTTCAATTTTGCAATGTCAACTTTGATTTCAACTTCAATTTCAATATCTACTCTTCAACTTCATTTTCAATTTCAGTTTTTCCATTTCAACTTCAATTTTAACTCTCCCATTTCAACTTCAATTTTAACTATGCCATTTCAACTTCAATTTCTACTCTTCCATTTCAACTTCAGTTACAACTTTACTTACAACTCTTCAATTTTTCGACATCGATTTCAACTTCGACTTCAATTTCCATTTCAACTTCAATTTTGCAATGTCAACTTTGATTTCAACTTCAATTTCAATATCTACTCTTCAACTTCATTTTCAATTTCAGTTTTTCCATTTCAACTTCAATTTTAACTCTCCCATTTCAACTTCAATTTTAACTATGCCATTTCAACTTCAATTTCTACTCTTCCATTTCAACTTCAGTTACAACTTTACTTACAACTCTTCAATTTTTCGACATCGATTTCAACTTCGACTTCAATTTCCATTTCAACTTCAATTTCGCAATGTCAACTTTGATTTCAACTTCAATTTCAATATCTACTCTTCAACTTCATTTTCAATTTCAGTTTTTCCATTTCAACTTCAATTTTAACTCTCCCATTTCAACTTCAATTTTAACTATGCCATTTCAACTTCAATTTCTACTCTTCCATTTCAACTTCAGTTACAACTTTACTTACAACTCTTCAATTTTTCGACATCGATTTCAACTTCGACTTCAATTTCCATTTCAACTTCAATTTTGCAATGTCAACTTTGATTTCAACTTCAATTTCAATATCTACTCTTCAACTTCATTTTCAATTTCAGTTTTTCCATTTCAACTTCAATTTTAACTCTCCCATTTCAACTTCAATTTTAACTATGCCATTTCAACTTCAATTTCTACTCTTCCATTTCAACTTCAGTTACAACTTTACTTACAACTCTTCAATTTTTCGACATCGATTTCAACTTCGACTTCAATTTCCATTTCAACTTCAATTTTGCAATGTCAACTTTGATTTCAACTTCAATTTCAATATCTACTCTTCAACTTCATTTTCAATTTCAGTTTTTCCATTTCAACTTCAATTTTAACTCTCCCATTTCAACTTCAATTTTAACTATGCCATTTCAACTTCAATTTCTACTCTTCCATTTCAACTTCAGTTACAACTTTACTTACAACTCTTCAATTTTTCGACATCGATTTCAACTTCGACTTCAATTTCCATTTCAACTTCAATTTTGCAATGTCAACTTTGATTTCAACTTCAATTTCAATATCTACTCTTCAACTTCATTTTCAATTTCAGTTTTTCCATTTCAACTTCAATTTTAACTCTCCCATTTCAACTTCAATTTTAACTATGCCATTTCAACTTCAATTTCTACTCTTCCATTTCAACTTCAGTTACAACTTTACTTACAACTCTTCAATTTTTCGACATCGATTTCAACTTCGACTTCAATTTCCATTTCAACTTCAATTTTGCAATGTCAACTTTGATTTCAACTTCAATTTCAATATCTACTCTTCAACTTCATTTTCAATTTCAGTTTTTCCATTTCAACTTCAATTTTAACTCTCCCATTTCAACTTCAATTGTAACTATGCCATTTCAACTTCAATTTCTACTCTTCCATTTCAAATTCAGTTACAACTTTACTTACAACTCTTCAATTTTTCGACATCGATTTCAACTTCGACTTCAATTTCCATTTCAACTTCAATTTTGCAATGTCAACTTTGATTTCAACTTCAATTTCAATATCTACTCTTCAACTTCATTTTCAATTTCAGTTTTTCCATTTCAACTTCAATTTTAACTCTCCCATTTCAACTTCAGTTACAACTTTACTTACAACTCTTCAATTTTTCGACATCGATTTCAACTTCGACTTCAATTTCCATTTCAACTTCAATTTTGCAATGTCAACTTTGATTTCAACTTCAATTTCAATATCTACTCTTCAACTTCATTTTCAATTTCAGTTTTTCCATTTCAACTTCAATTTTAACTCTCCCATTTCAACTTCAATTTTAACTATGCCATTTCAACTTCAATTTCTACTCTTCCATTTCAACTTCAGTTACAACTTTACTTACAACTCTTCAATTTTTCGACATCGATTTCAACTTCGACTTCAATTTCCATTTCAACTTCAATTTTGCAATGTCAACTTTGATTTCAACTTCAATTTCAATATCTACTCTTCAACTTCATTTTCAATTTCAGTTTTTCCATTTCAACTTCAATTTTAACTCTCCCATTTCAACTTCAATTTTAACTATGCCATTTCAACTTCAATTTCTACTCTTCCATTTCAACTTCAGTTACAACTTTACTTACAACTCTTCAATTTTTCGACATCGATTTCAACTTCGACTTCAATTTCCATTTCAACTTCAATTTTGCAATGTCAACTTTGATTTCAACTTCAATTTCAATATCTACTCTTCAACTTCATTTTCAATGTCAGTTTTTCCATTTCAACTTCAATTTTAACTCTCCCATTTCAACTTCAATTTTAACTATGCCATTTCAACTTCAATTTCTACTCTTCCATTTCAACTTCAGTTACAACTTTACTTACAACTCTTCAATTTTTCGACATCGATTTCAACTTCGACTTCAATTTCCATTTCAATTTCAATTTTGCAATGTCAACTTTGATTTCAACTTCAATTTCAATATCTACTCTTCAACTTCATTTTCAATTTCAGTTTTTCCATTTCAACTTCAATTTTAACTCTCCCATTTCAACTTCAATTTTAACTATGCCATTTCAACTTCAATTTCTACTCTTCCATTTCAACTTCAGTTACAACTTTACTTACAACTCTTCAATTTTTCGACATCGATTTCAACTTCGACTTCAATTTCCATTTCAACTTCAATTTTGCAATGTCAACTTTGATTTCAACTTCAATTTCAATATCTACTCTTCAACTTCATTTTCAATTTCAGTTTTTCCATTTCAACTTCAATTTTAACTCTCCCATTTCAACTTCAATTTTAACTATGCCATTTCAACTTCAATTTCTACTCTTCCATTTCAACTTCAGTTACAACTTTACTTACAACTCTTCAATTTTTCGACATCGATTTCAACTTCGACTTCAATTTCCATTTCAACTTCAATTTTGCAATGTCAACTTTGATTTCAACTTCAATTTCAATATCTACTCTTCAACTTCATTTTCAATTTCAGTTTTTCCATTTCAACTTCAATTTTAACTCTCCCATTTCAACTTCAATTTTAACTATGCCATTTCAACTTCAATTTCTACTCTTCCATTTCAACTTCAGTTACAACTTTACTTACAACTCTTCAATTTTTCGACATCGATTTCAACTTCGACTTCAATTTCCATTTCAACTTCAATTTCGCAATGTCAACTTTGATTTCAACTTCAATTTCAACAATTCGGTTTCAACTTCAATTATTCAATTTCAACTTCAATTACAAATCCAACATTTTACAAATAATCTGTGGCCATGTGCCACAGTCTTTTCAAAATTATGCAACAATCATCGGTCGCTAATGCGTTAAGTGGCTAACTGGATCGGAGATGAAAATACGCAATGGCGAAAATTACTTGGCCGCGATGTCGGATAGCAGGAGAGACACGTGATCGCTAAATCTTGGCCGATTACGGGCTAAACGGTCGGCGTGGCACCAGTTTCGAATTATACGTTCGCACGTGCTTGCTCGTGTGGCAAACCGTGGCTATACGAATTATTTGCATGCCGGGACGAATTTCACTGACTCCGAAACTCGCCTCCGACCTGCTCAAATAAAAAGAAGCACGCGAGCTCGCGAACCTCCCAAGCATAAATGTCAGTGTAGAGCGAGAATGGCGGGGGGCAGGGAAAGAAAAAAGGGAACAGACGGATTTGAACGCTGCTGCAACGCTGGATTATCGCGTGCGAAAATATTTTTATCCTTGTTCCACCGTATTTTCCGTTGCTCCTTTTTTTTCTACTTTTCCGCGGATGCAATTGCGAATCCATTAGGTAATAAAAACATTTAACGAAAAATGATCGCCTGTGTTCCATTTCGTTTTAACTGTTCGTTGGCGCGGTACACTTTCAATCCCACCATTTTTCTCCGGAAATTTATACATTTTCATATATATTTTACAGTTTTTTTGAATGAAATTCTCTTTTCCTCGACAATGCCCATATACAGTGGGCGAGTCCGAAGAAACAGAACACCTAAATATCTCCGTTACTTTTCAATGTAGAAAAAAACTTCTTAGGACAAAGTTACGCTGTTTCAAGGGCCACGTGTAACGGTCTAAAGGAAATAATTTTCAAGGTCATTTTTTTACAAGATTTCAAGGTCTTTGATATTTCATTTAATGGAATGAGGTATTTTGTAATACATCAATCGATGCAACTGGCCATTCGTTATAAAAAAAAGTACTAACTCATGTATATCGAAAAGTTAGTTGTTTTCACGAGATATCGCAATTTAAATAACTCTAAAACACCATCACTGTCGTACTAAGACGTTAGCGTTTACTTGCTAGTGTAAATTGAAGAGTTGAAATTGAAATTGACGTTGAGGTTGAAGAGTTGAAATTGAAGTTGAAATCGATGTCGAAAAATTGAAGAGTTGTAATTGAAGTTGAAATTGAAAAATTGAAATTTGAAAAATTGAAGAGTTGCGATTGCAAAATTGAAGAGTTGCAATTGAAAAATTGATGAGTTGCAATTGCAAAATTGAAGAGTTGCAATTGAAAAATTGAAGAGTTGCAATTGAAAAATTGAAGTTAAAACCAAATAGTTAAAATTGAATTTAAAATCGTGTAGTTGAAGTGGAAGTTGAAATTGAAAAATTGAAGTTGAAGTCGATGTTGAAAAATTGAAGATTTGTAATTGAAGTTGAAACGAAATAGTTGAAATTGAAGTCGAAGTTGAAACTGATGTTGAAAAATTGAAAAAACAGAAATGCTTATTTCTCAAAAATGTTCAACTTTAAGCGACCATAGCTCCTCATCTGTTGATCCTAGAGGATCGACACTTCTGCATCCGCGCCGGGTACAAATCTACCTGGATTACATACCAAATACATCATAATTCGTGGGAGAAATTCACAAATTTTGAGTCCGGTAAAGTAAAGAGCAGCCGAATCGTTGGCCTTGCTAAAGTCTGTCAAGGTAAATTTTGCACAGAAACTTTTTGTTCAAATCGAAATTTTCTGTACGAAAATGTACGTAGTTTTGCATATAAGTCTTGTTTGTTATGAACAAGATTATTTATGGAAAATAAAAATTGTTCGCATATATTTCGAGTCACAGGAGCGAAATAGGAACTTCTTACATTTTTTAATTTTCTTATCAAGCTGAGACTAATACACTGTTGTCCTTAAATCCTTTTAATATGTCCGCATATAGAAATAATAAATAAATAAAATCCGCAGTCTAGTTATTAATTATCGCGATGCTTAATGGAAACGTGAAAGAGGTGGCATTCATCGGCGAATCGTTTCGAGATCAGTGTGTCCATTTCTCCATTTCCATGATTACGAGAGGCCGCCTTTAATTAAACTTGAGAAGAGATCGAAATTATATTTCGCGAAGCAAATACGATCCGATTGATTGCCAGCCGGTGGAAAAATATATCGCCGTTGAACCAGCCCGAAGGACTCTAAGTTTCCGCGATGCTCGGGGATTGATTTTCGGCATTACTTTCGACGGTAAAGAATGCCAAGGATACGGGATTAATTCCGCTTCAGGCTCGTTTCTCTGTTGCGCGGCGACGTTCTAAATTATCGCCCGGGTTTTCGTTTACTACCCGGCATCTCTTACGGATATTAGAAAATTCCGAGCTGAAAAATTTCTGTAACTACACCAATAGATTCGACGTTAAGGCATTCATACGGTCGCTCGACCAGCGCAACGAATAAATTAACTGTCGAGCCGATCGCGTCGATGGGAATCGTTTGTATTGCCTGCGAACTCATTGTTTCCGATTTATCAATTCGCCTATTTATACAGAAACAAACATTCGTGTTTGTTACACTTCGCTTAGAATTTTCATGACAATGGGTTAAGTGTCAAGGGGTGTCAAGAAATGAAGAAGTGGGGAGAAGATGAGGGGTGTGAAGAAATGTGTAATTCTACAACTCAGCCTCGACGGAGATCCGTCAAAAACTGTTTTGTGGAAAATTGACCTTGAAAGTTGACCTAGGGAGAAAGGCAAAGGGTTACGATGTGGAATTTCTTGTACACGTCGACAAATTGAAGATTTGTAATTGAAGTTGAAATTGAATAATTGAAGTTGAAACCGAATACATAGTTGAAATTCAAGTTCAAGTCGAAGAGTTGAAATTGAAGGTGAAATCAAAGTTAACATTGAAAAATTGAAGTTGAAATGGAAGAGTTGAAATTGAAGTTGAAATTGAAGTTGAAATTAAAGTTGACATTGAAAAATTGAAGTTGAAATGGAAGAATATAAATTGAAGTTGAAATTGAAACATTGAAGTTGAAATCGAAGAGTTGAAATTGAAGTTGAAATGGAAATTGAAGAGTTGTAATTGAAGTTGAAATTCAATAATTGAAGTTGAAACCGAATAGTTAAAATTGAAGTTAAAATCGTGTAGTTGAAATTGAAGTTGAAAAGCGATGTCGAATAATTGAATATTTGTAATTGAAGTTAAAGTTGAATAATTGAAGTCGAAACCGAATAGTTGAAATTGAAGTTAAAATCGAAGAGTTGATATTAATGTTCAAATCAAACAACGAAAGTACACGTAATTTCTTGACACCCTGTACATTAATCCTATCAATAAAAATGACATTTTTCCACTGCTGAACCGCTTCATGCAGAAATAATTGGGCACCGTTGACATCTTGTATCACTCAAACCGGGGAGATTTTTAGATAAAGAATTCATTCGGTCGCGAGACGAACTAAAGGAATAATTAACATTGTCCAATCGATCGATGAGAATTGTCCGAGACGTCGCTTGAACTCTTTGTTCTCCCATTATCAATTTATCGCTTCCCATTCGCCAATTTATCAAGCAGTGCATTTTATTTAACAATAAGAATGTTTTGCCATCGTTAACTGCATTCTGTAGAAATCATTGGCATGATGGACACCTTGTAATTAGACAAATACTGATTGAACGATTAACCATTTGCAGTCGGAGCTATTTTAACTAAAAAAACTACACATTTCTTCCGGCTTAGAATAATTTCATTCTGTATAATTTTTTTATTTTATATGTAGATATATACGAAATTGATATAATGCTTCATACAATACTAAAATGTTTAGTAATTGATTAGATACCATCATATTTAATAATGTGAACAATATTTCGAACAATGGAACATCAATTTTTCGTGGCGCCCTCTCAGAGTTACCACTCGAGTGCTAAGGGTTAAAATAATATGCCCATTTATATTAATTACACCCACAAGTAATATTAAACCCCTTTCACTTGATTTTCTATTTTTGGGGAAGGTAAAAACGGACGAATAAAATTGATTTTCGAAATTGGCAATATGGCAACATCAAAGAGATTGCTTTCCTTTTCCTTTTTCATTGTCCATCGTCATGTTAAATTAAATTCAGTCGCTATGGAAGGTGAACATGCCAGAACGTGAATGATTGAAGACTTACACCATGCTGAAAATGTAAATAAAATATGTGAAATACGGTGAAACCCTTATTGCAATAAGAAGGGGGGTGTAGAGGAAAATGGAAGGCACACAATTTTTAACTTTGGGTCTTTGTTTGACTAGTTACGAGGTAAACATACTAAAAGTTTCTACTCCTAGGAGGTGAGCTATTCCGCTCATATCTTGGAAACTATGCGTCCTAGCGATAAGCCCATTCTATACAAAATTAAAGATGACAAAAAGTGCCATAAAATTTATTCAATTCAGTTTTTCGCTATCTCGCATAGTTTCCGAGATATCCGCGCTCGAAATTCACTAATTGTGAAAAAGCTAGCTAACTCTTCAGCACAATTAGTGAAATTTGAGCCCGGATATCTCGGAAACTATGCGAGATAGCGAAAAACAGAATAGAATCAATCTTATGGAAAATTTTGTCAGCTTTAATTTTGTGTGGAATGGTCTTATCGCTAGGACGCATAGTTTCCGAGATATAAGCGGAAAACCGAAAAATGGGACTTTTAGTATGTTTACCTCCTTACTAGTCCAAACGCAGACCCAAAGTTAAAAATTGCGTTCCTTCCATTTCCCTCTACAACTTTTCGTTGACTGGACTATAAGCAATTCTGTTATGTCACATTTAATGCATCGACAATGTTTACTAGAGAAAATTTATCCCATCATCCCGAAATTTAATTTCATTGTTAATAAATTAATTATCATTTAATTGTCAATAAATTAATACTGACATTTAGAAAAAATATATGCAAAACATATCAAATATGCGAATACGTATTTAATGACAACGAAATTTTCATGTCCAAGGTCTTCTTCATCATCAATTTCGTTTAAAAAATTTCACAGGAATTTAATTTGTTCACGAAACGACACAGTATCTTCAAAAAATAATAAGTTATCATCAAACTGCAGGTCTTTATGCATTTATAAAGAAATTCGCTGGACGAAATATGAAAAAGTAAAAGATTTTAAAAATTCAAAAATGTAACATATTGTCGTTAAGGGATAAAATCAATTTTTTTGTTATTTCTGCTTCTCACGATCAATGAAATACATTTTTATGTTGCGTAAAGATCCGCAGTCTAGTTATTCTAGATCACACAATCATAAATATCTTCAGCGATATACTGAAAAAATAATGTTTATTCGAAACACTATAAAAATTGATTGAAAGTAATAATTTTCATCAAGATATCGATCGAAATGAAATAATCCCGAGGAGAAATGTGAAATCATTTTATTTCTCAGCTATGCGTATTTAGAGCTTCAAACGAAACGACATTGTACGTTTCATTTGTAAGGTCAATAACCATAAAATCATTCAGATGTTCAAGTTAGAGACGTGTGCAACTTTTTGTGGCTGACTTAATAACCAGAAATTTTTCACATTTCCTGTATAATCCTGCAGATTTTGACATGAACATGCCGAAAATCCATGTTTTAACGTTGGGAATTCACTGGTTCAAAAGTTATGGCTGTTTAAAGTTCAGTGATTTTCACAGTTTTCGACAGGTAAGGGTGCCGCCATATTAGAATGTACTCGGACATCGACCCCAATGAGCATAGTTCCTACGTTATCGACATCACATGCTGATGACGCGCGACGCTGAGTACATACCAATATGGCGGCGCCCTCATCTCTCAAAAACGGTGGAAATCCTTGAACTTTGAACACGCATGACTTCTGAACCAATCGATTTCTAAGATTACAACTTGGATCTTCGGCGTTGTCTCGTCAAAATCTAAAGGACTATACTTTTAAAAGTTAAAAACTTCTAGGTTGCGAAAGTAAGGTTGTATCTAAATGAGAATTTGTCAGATTACATTTCACGATTCGTATGTATCAGTCATGGAGAGGGTTTGTTTATTCGAGGGGATGACGTAAGAGAAAGTTATTCAGCCCACATTTTCTAATTTACAAACGAGAATCGCAGATCACGAAACATTTAGAAACATATCCGTAAAGAAACCGCTAAATCTGCTGACACGAATATAATACATATATGAGAACAGCATTTTCAAGATTTCAGCGAGTTATTTATGAACCTTCCAATCTTCTCTAACATCGAAGTGCTTATCGTTGGTACACGCTCGTGCTAGGGTTCAAGGCCGCCAATTAAGTTGCCAGTATAATCGTCGAGCCACGATTGCTTCTGAATAGTATTCGAACCCTTGAAATACAGTATTTTATCGGTAAATGTCCCACATGTCTGGCCGACGATTGTCCCAGAACTATCCCCACTCCTGCGGGGTGTAGCCCCTTGAGGGGCCAAGAAGCTCGCGAGGCATCGGTCGCCGAGTAGTATGACGTCATACGGCTCGGGTATATCGGTGAGACCACACTAATCCAATGACAAAACTTCTTTATTCCTCATTATTTTTTTATGGGATTTTCACCAACATATTCGTGGCATTTTTTCCATGAAAATGATACCAAACACGATATAATTCGGATAACATTTACAATGAATGTAAGAATATTCGTTACACAAGCAAATATAATTGGAGATGTATCGTGTTTAGTACCATTTTCATTAGAAAAATGCCACGAATATGTTGGTCAAAGTCTCGCCAATAAATAACGAAAAATAAAGAAGTTTCGTCCTTTTCCACGTCCGGCAAAAGTCAAAATTGTCCCTGAGCAGACCCGTGCTGGGGACAATTAATCGATAAAATACTGTAAAAGTATCAAGAACGACATTAGCGAACACGCATTAAACTTGGTCCCATCGTTGAAAGGATGACAAGAATATTCGCGTGGACGACGTCTACCGTCGACGTCCCAATAATTAATTATATACATAATATATAATATATATATATACATATATAGGCACTGCCAAGCTTGCAAATCAAATCAAAAGGACAAATCGGCATGACCAATGAACGGATTTCCACGGAACAAAAAGTGAAAGAAAATCGAAAGGGAGAATCGGATCTCCGTTGGTGAACGGAAGGGGAGACAAGTACTGACACAAGTCGACGACGCTGAATTAAGCACCGGAAAGCTCTGAGCTGTGCTTCCGTTTACGTCCGTGCTCAGAATTGCATGAAATTTTGGGAATAGGTTCTTTTGTTGACTAAAATGATGATTGTCAGGTAGGATTTTTGGCGGCTCAAAAAAAATGTTTACCATTTCAATGTCAGGCCCTACCTTACCGACACGTTCTTCTACTATTTCAATGTCACTCTCTACTTTACCGACAAAGTCGTCGGCGCGATTGTAATCTCCGACGAGATATGGTGCGCTACGAGGTCAACAAAGCTGGTGATGATCCATTTTTGCAATTAGTTGAAGATATCAAATATACAGGGTGTTCCACGCAACTGGAACAAGCAGTACCTCCTAAACGGTTGGGAATAGAAGAAGATGTTACAAGTAAAACTTGAATGGTATCAGACGGTGCATAATATGCAACTAACTGTATGCACTTTTGTGCATCGGTGCATCAGAAAAATGCAACTGCATTTTTTCTTTTTAACGGAATGTCCTATTTTTTATCCCATAGATCGATGGTGTATCGAATTCTGAGTAGAAATGTATGGACCTCCATATGTCCTAAATCTAATAGTTGACGAGATATTATCGAAATAATTGTCTTTCTTCTTTGGATAATATCTCGTTAACTATTAGGTTTAGGATATACGAGGTCCAACACTTTTATACTGAGAATTTGATACTCTCTCGATCTATAGTATAAAAAGTAGGACATTCCATTTAAATAAACAGTGCAGTTGCATTTTTCTGATACACCGATGCACAAAAGTGCATACAATTGGTTGCATATTATGCACCGTCTGATACCATTCAACTTTTACTTATAACATCTTCTTCGATTCCCAATCGTTCAGGTGGTACAGCCTGTTCCAGTTGCGTGGGACACCCTGTACGTATATTCTGGAGATTAATATGAAATGTTTCCAAAATTCTCTAATTGTTAAACCAATTAATTGAATATCTGCAATGGGAAGATTATGCGATCAGAATTATTTAGGATTAGGTGGTGGTGATAAAATCCAGGATAAAATCCAGGAGTAGTATTTTATTTTAATTATATACTTATATATATTTTTACCTACAAAAGAGAGAGTCGGTAAGTCGGTAAGGTAGGGACGGACATTGAAATGGTAAACATTTTTTTTTGAGCCGCCAAAAATCCTTCTGGCGATCGTTATTTCAGTCAAAAAGAAAGCTATTCTCAAAATTTCATCCGATTCCGAGCACGGACGTAAACGGAAGCTTCGCCAAGCTCTGACCAAGCTTCGTCGGCGACCACTCGCGAAACGGTTACGAGCTTAACGTACCGAAAACCGAAGCCGCGAGAGAAAGGAAGAATGAGAGGACTCTTAGGGGAAAAGAAGGTGCGAAACTGTTTTAAAAACTAGAAGTGTTTAATCGAGTAACAAGCCGAGATTTCGTTAAGAATTTTGTACGCTGATTCGCGAGCTGCCCCCCGTGGGAGCTCTCGCAGGGTGACATTAGAGGAAACTGTTATTTTTAATCGAATCCTCAACGGCTTCTCCGATCGACGTTACAGAAAACCGAGACCGGCTAATGGCGGGACGAGAAAAAAAAAACGGAGGGCGCCAGATGGTTCACTTTCTGGATTATTTCCGAGGGTGCTTTTCTTCGTCGATCGTGATTCACCGATAGAATGTATATGCGAAAGGATGAGTTTAAAAACGCGTTCTACCCGTAAAACTACGTAGCGTTCTAAAGTTATCGACAGACACGAAAACACACATTGTCACTCACTGACAAACTGGCCCACGCTACCATTCGCACACGTGGGAACAATGGCGAACATTTTCACAGCCTTCGAAAAAATTACGAGTCTCTTCCGAGTGCACGAGCGAAGAAGCAATGGCAAACATTTTCACAAACACAGTATATATTCTATGGACGCAAGAGGGGGGCTACACGATGGATGCAAAGAAATATCCCCAGTTACAAAACTCCGTTATTTATCGTTATTTTTTCATGGGACTTTCGCCAAATTGTTCGTGGCATTTTTCTGATTAAAATCGCACCAAACACGACATAATTACAACTGTATTCAGTGGTTTAATTGACATTATGCTCCACGTGTGGGTACAGTAAATATGGGCCAAATTGTATCGTGTTTGGAATCAATTTAATCAGAAAAACGTCAGAAATATGTTGGTAAAATGTCATTAAGAATAAGTGAAAACAAAGAATTTTCATTTATTGCATGTTTTCAAGCAAAAAAAAATAGTGTCTCTCTACGATCTATGCAAACTAGCCTCCCCGAGGCCCTTGCGCCCATCGGATACTCGCCAACTTATTCGTGGCATTTTTCATTTACACGATGGATGCAAAGAAACAGCCCCAGTTACAAAACTTCGTTATTTGTCGTTATTTTTTCATGGGACTTTCGCCAACTTGTTCGTGGCACTTTTCTGATTAAAATCGCACTAAACACGACATAATTACAGCTGTATTCAGTGGTTTAATTGACATTATGCTCCACATGTGGGTACAGTAAATATGGGCCAAATTGTATCGTGTTTGGAATCAATTCAATCAGAAAAACGTCAGAAATATGTTGGTAAAATGTCATTAAGAATAAGTGAAAACAAAGAATTTTCATTTATTGCATGTTTTCAATCAAAAAAAAAATAGTGTCTCTCTACGATCTATGCAAACTAGCCTCCCCGAGGCCCTTGCGCCCATCGGATACTCGCCAACTTATTCGTGGCATTTTTCATTTACACGATGGATGCAAAGAAACAGCCCCAGTTACAAAACTTCGTTATTTGTCGTTATTTTTTCATGGGACTTTCGCCAACTTGTTCGTGGCACTTTTCTGATTAAAATCGCACTAAACACGACATAATTACAACTGTATTCAGTGGTTTTTAATTGACATTATGCTCCACATGTGGGTACAGTAAATATGGGCCAAATTGTATCGTGTTTGGAATCAATTTAATCAGAAAAACGTCAGAAATATGTTGGTAAACAAGTTTCATTTATGTTTTCAAGCAAAAAAAAATAGTGTCTCTCTACGATCTATGCAAACGAGCCTCCCCGAGGCCTTGCGTCCATCGAATATTTACTGTATTCCTTCACTGTCTATGAGAATTGATAAAAATCATGCAAGATAAAAAAATGTTTACGTTGTTTGCAAGACACAGGGCCAATATGGGAAAATATTCGTTCGAGGAAATATTTTTCGCGTGTATGCGAGTGGTAATGCGCGGGCACGCCACCGCCACAGACACACCACGTAAATTAGGCAGAGTTGTAGGCAAACAGAGACAGAGAAAAACCGAGTTGAAATCCTCTGGTCGGAGTTAATGATAAGCGTGATGATATGTTATCAGTCGAGAATTAAAGAGTAATCTATAGCCGCCCGATGTTGACATTTAGCTGGTCTAAATCGCAGAGGGTTCGTTTCTACTTATTATACGTACAACGTGTCCGAGTTATGGCTCGAGAATGGTTCGATATTTCGTCGGGTATTGCCGACACGAAGAAATAGTCCCCGCGAAAATGTTTATAAGGTTAATTTAATTCTTGTCGACGGATAATACGCACAGATCTCGAAGTAATCTAATTACTCGCCGTGACGTTAAGCAACAATTAGCAATTTCCGTGAACATGTCAACGCCCGCAGAGCCGAACAATGGAGTTGGAAATTGAGTTGCGAGTTTCGCAAGATAGTTTCCATTTAATGGAAATTCTTGGTACGATAGGCAACTCGTTACAAAAGGAGCGCCGCCATGTTCTAAAATGGAAAAGTCAAGCGCGCCGTTTAAAAAATTAAATTAACTTCTCGATTTTCGTGCCCAGCTGCTGCAAGAAACAGAGCGAACAACAAAAGTTTCGGACGTCGAATCTCCATGTTTTCGCATTCGACGCTCATCTGAATATGAATACGCAATTCCGTTCAGTCGAGTATAACATTCGCTCCGTTTCGTGATTTATATGGTGAACGAGAAACGATTTTGTTGTTCGTCGATGATGTCTCCACTCGAATCGAACATTTTCGCGGGAACAAATTTATCGTACCTTTAATACTCGCCCGTTTTCAGATAATTTGGGCACACTGTATATTATACAGGGTAAGTCGCGATAGAAAGGGAACACCCGGACGTCTCCCCTGAAATTGAAAATGGAAAGAAACGTCCGACGGAACAGTTGAGTCGTTCGATGCAGCGAATGTAACGATATGGACGAGAATCTTTTGTTCGACGTTGTATCCAAGAATATTTCAAGGTCGCCAATATTTTTTTAAACGACAGTATATATTTTTAACTTTATAGCGCGCGTTGCAACTGTGTGGGCTCGTCGAGACGAGTCCGACGATCCAGTTCTGGCCCGGGCAACTGTTTCCCCTCCCACTACCAGTGCGTACCAGTTCCCCCACTTACCGAGACATACCAAGAGTTCTGTGGAATTACAATTCAATTCAAGTAATTCAATTACATTGTATTTAATTACGAACACGAATTATAATTGCAAAGTAATTCAATTACATTCTATTCAATTACAAACACGAATTATAATTACATTGTATTCAACTACCAATACGAATTATAATTGCAAAGTAATTCAATTACATTGTATTTAATTACGAATACGAATTATAATTGCAAAGTAATTCAATTACATTGTATTTAATTACGAACACGAATTATAATTGCAAAGTAATTCAATTACATTGTATTCAATTACCAATACGAATTATAATTGCAAAGTAATTCAATTACATTGCATTCAATAAAGAATACGAATTATAATTGCAAAGTAATTCAATTACATTGGATACAATTACGAATACGAAATGTAATTGTAAAGTGATTCAATTACATTGCATTCAATTACGAACACGAATTATAATTGCAAAGTAATTCCATTACGAATGCGAATTACAATTGCAAAGTAATTCAAATACTGTGTATATAAAGTACAATGTAATTCAAATACTGTGTATATAAAATACAATATAATTCAATTACAATGTAATTCAAATACAATGTAATTCAACAATACTGTGTATATAAAATACAATATAATTCAGTTACAATGTAATTCAAAAATACTGTGTATAAAAAATACAATGCAATTCGATCACAATGTAATTCAAATACTGTGCATATAAAATACAATGCAATTCAATTACAATGTGATTCAAGTATTGTGAATATAAAATACAATGTAATTCAAATACTGTGTACATAAAATACAATGTAATTGAAATACTGTGTGTATAAAAAACAGTCTAATTAAATTACGTAATTCAATTACAACGTATTTAAATTAGCACAACTCTGGCTATGCCTCACGTGTGACTCCTAGTCTGCCGAACCTCCTCCTACAATTCACAGGAGTTTGATGTGCGGGAGGGGGAGGGCGGGGAGCCAGGAGTGGGGAAAGAAGTGTGCGGCTCGCGAGCCGCAAGTTGCCCAGGCTTGATCTAGTTTACTATAACCTCGAGATGACCTTAAAGATAACGTCAAAGGAAAAATTCCCGGGTATCGTTACATTCGCTAAGTAAAAACACACACTTCGTGGCTTTTGATTGAAATGTTTGCGTTTGTTCTCAATTCCGAGGAATCTGTTTAGGTTGCGAGGCTCACCCTGTATATGCGCATGTTGAATTTTATCGATTGTATGAGACACTGTATACTGTATGGGGTGTTCGAGAGTTGCGCTGAAAATATCGACTGCGCTCGTATCGATATTTCTGCCGAACCGTTTCCGAAGCGCATACAAGCTGGCGAACTGCGAGCGAGAAACTCGGAATCGATCGAGCCCCGTCGCTCTGGTCCAGAACGATCTGAATATCCATGAAAGCCGAATCACCGCGCAGCTGAATTGATATTAAATGACGGACACGGAGAAACTATAGAAATCTCGTTTCCATCTTCGCCCCGCAAACACGCTGAACCGGCCGCGACACGCGGCTAGACGCTCTCGTTCAAACTTTTAATTAATCGCAAATGGGGAACACGATGTTTCTTGTTCTCGTTAGTGGGAGAAAACTGATTAAGCGGCGTCGACTGTTTAATACTTTTCCACGAAGTTGCATTGAATTTACCGCGAAACAACTTCGGGCGAAGTGATTTATTTCATTCTGGAATTTAGACATTTCGTTTCTCAACAAAACAATACAATTGAAGAAACGTTCTTGGAATGTTTTGTGACCACAATAATACCAAGCAACTTTCGTTTCAACTTCTTTTTAATATCATTTGTTGTTCTTGAGATATTTGACGAAAAATAAGGAATTGAAATTTTTTCAAGGGCTGATTTCACCCCTTAAAAATATGTTAACAGTCATGAAAGTACCACAAAGTCGAAGAGATTTATTTAATTATGGAATTTATAGACATTTCTTTAAAAATTCATTTCTCAACAAAACAATGCAATTGAATAAATGTTTTTAGAATGTTTTGTGGACACAATGATGCCAAGCAACTTTCGTTTCAACTTCTTTGAAATATCATTTGTTGTTCTTGAGATATTTGACGAAAAATAAGGAATTGAAATTTTTGCAAGGGCTAATTTCACCCCTCAGAAATGTCACCCCTCTAACTTGTGTGCAAAGTTCCATAATTTTTTGAATTTACGGATTTGATAACTTCCCGTGTGAGCGAGGTACAATTGATTTTTAAAAAAAATTGAAACAGTTTTGTTATAGCAAAGTGAATAATATCATCTTTCATTAAATTCAAATTGCATTAAATAAAAAAAAAAGTCTTTCATTAGTGTCCATAGATTATTTCAATCCATTTCGATTCAAAGAAACTAGAGTTAATTATTTGTAGCAAATTATTTAAACAATATAACTTTATTGGTTCCCCTCCGGGTTACAATTTTTACACCAAACAATTATTATTTACAGCAAATTATTTACACAAACGACTAATGTGACTGATATTGGCAACGAGTAGACTGTGGATCTTCGTGCAAAATAAAAATGTTCCACATTTACCAATGAGGGATAAAATAAAAATTGATTTCATCCCTTACTGAATTTTTTACATTAAATACAACGTTACAATATTCTTAAATTTCTTTAATCCTTTACTGTTTTATATTTCACTCAACCAATTTCACCATAAATGCAAAAAGATAATAATTTATAATTTTTTCAATGTTCTCCATAAATATTTAGAAACAATGGGACCCCTTTGTACTTGTACTTGTTATACATATAATCCACTTGGTTTCAAGCAATAACGAATAAATAAATAAATAAATAAATAAATGCATATAGATCCACAGTCTGGCAATTAGCGAAATGAACATTGAGTGATTTCGAAATGATTAATTGTAATCATACAGTCGGATATGTGTTCGGAAGTGTAAGTTAATTGGACACCGATGTACTCGTCGAAACCACAGGGCTGCTTGTCAAATCCGAAATAGACGCCGAGGAATTGTAAATAGAAGGGTTCTAACGGTCTCGCAGCTGGTGTGTGAGTTAGGTCAATAATTCTCACGTAGCACTTTCGAAGAAACTCCGTTAGCACGAAATGCCTGTCCCGGGAACGTTCCTGCGGCCGATGGCTGGCACATTGGCAACAACCGTGGGACCAGGGACTAACTGGTTGCTGCCTAGGGATGTCGATTTTTAATCGATTATTTAAAAAATCGATTATTTTCATAAAATAAATCGATTTTTAGAATCGATTCTTCAATATCCGATTTTTACAAATAATCGATTCTAAAATTGTAAAAATAACCGATTTTTATGGCACATTGTATGATTTGAATAATCGATTATTTTCATAAAATAAATCGATTTTTAGAATCGATTCTTCAATATCCGATTTTTACAAATAATCGATTCTAAAATTGTAAAAATAATCGATTTTTATGGCAAATTGTATGACTACGTTGAGACCGTGGAGTGTTTACTGTGGAGACTGTATCAAGAGATCTAATTAGCATCAAAAGTAACTATGCATATAAATTTTCCTAAAACGCGACAATTCTACTGCGCATAATGATTCTAACGCAGCGCTCGGATTTACTTACTCGCGACGGCCTAGTTTTGGCAGCCACGCCCCCTCGACCCGGTCTAGTTTCGAAGGCCACGCCCCTCGACCCGGAGGGGTTTCGAAAGCTATGACTCCTTATCCGGCCGAGTTTCGAAGGCCACGCCCCCTCGACCTGAACGGGTTTCGAAGGCTACACCTCCTCGACCCGGAGGGGATTCGAAAGCCACCACTCCTTGACCCAGCCAAGTTTCGAAGGCCACGCCCTCTAGACCCGGCCGCGCCTCTCGCTCCCTGTGGCGGTACTAGTTCGCAGCTCCTCAGGCGCATCCCATGCTCGCTATTTGTGGCGCCTAGGAGGGGGCGTAGCCTTCAAAACTCGGACGTCGCGAGTAAGTAAATCCGAACGCTGTTCTAACGGAACTCGTTCATTGGCTAATTCCCTAGTCGTACTCGGCCGACCACGTGACCATTGGCTGACGCGCAACAACAAGCGCGAAACAAGTGTACGCAATAAATTTTGCAACTTCTTCGATTTTCATATACTCAATTTTGCTATAAATGCATGAACAGATCCGCAGTCTAATCATTATTATTACTTTATTTCTTTAATAAAAGAGTCCAACAAAATTTTGATCTTCGTTTTTTTTTATCATTTTTAGACGTTTCTAAAAAAAAATCGATTATTCAAAACATCGATTACTTTGGAAACGATTTTTTAGTGGATCGATTCTGTTGAAGCTTCGATTATAATCGATTCAGAAAAATCGATCTTTTTGAAAATAATCGGCATCCTATCAGGCCCCCGAAATCTCCGGGCACTCCGTCAAACAGGGAACGTATGCGCGTCGTTGCATCGTTTCATCGTCGAGAGCAATCTCTGTTCCGGGTGCTGTCTTATTTCGAGCGCAGTTCCACCGTCCTGACCTTAATTGTAGAGTAACCCAGATTACAGAAGCCGAGGGGGAAACGGAGATAGGGCTGTGGAGACAGAGGGAGAGTGAGAGAGAGAGAGAGAGAGAGGTTCACGCGGGGGAGGTTACAACGAGCGAACAATCTCAGAAAAAGATACGGCTGAGCAGCTTTGTTATTAAGGACTCGGATCACACCGCGCCTTGTTGCGACTTTTCTAATTTCTGGTTCGCTCTGACGGCTCTGTCTTCGTAATGGCAGACACCTCGCGACCTTGCTCGTCGCTCGCCCTTTCAACTTCGGCAGACTGTCCAGTGAAATATGCCCTAAGCCTGCAAAAGCAGTTTTTGTGCTACCTTTAATTTTATCAGTGTAGATCAGCGCTCGGATTTACTTACTCGTGACGGCCGAGTTTCGAAGGCTACGCCCCCTCCTAGGTGCCACAAACAGTGAGTATGGAACGCGCCTAAGGAGTTGCGAACTAGGACCGCCACAGGGAGCGAGGGGTGTGATCGGATCGAGAGGGCGTGGCTCCAAAACTTGGCCGGGTCAAGGTGTCGTAGCTTTCGAATCCCCTCCGGGTCGAGGAGGCGTAACTTTCAAAACCTGTTCGGATCGAGGAGGCGTGGCCTTCGAAACTAGGCCGGGTCGAGGGGCGTGGCCTCCGAAACTTGGCCATCGCGAGTAAGTAAATCCGAGCGCTGATTTAAGCTTAGCTCCTATCATTTCCTGTCTAATATTATACGTATAAGTTTTGTCGAAGTTTCCCCACTCAAGTATTTTCATCAAATTTAATTCGTGTATGGAAAAGACGTTTGCGTTTAATTATTTTTATTTATTTATTGTTAAACTGTTAAAGATATTTATGTGGATCTCTCTGAAAGTTTCTGTAGCTTCGCGAACAGTTTCGATTTCTACGCAACGCGCAGAAACAGTGACAATACAACTATTTCTATAGTAAAAATGCTTCGATAGAGATTAACACGAGTATTGAGGGAATTTGACGGAACGAGCGCGCTGATCGATCTCGTTCTCAATGTAGCATATACAGCGGCTCACGAAAGTATTCGAACGGCCTTTAAAACAGAATAACCTTTTTATAATTGTAACAAACGCGACCTGATTTTTTATAATCAATTAGAAACACTGGTTTATGAAATGATGTGCAAAAAAGATCTTCCAAAAAATTATAATTTACAAAGTTTCACGCAAAAATAAGAAAGTCATTTCTTTAACTTTTTTATTAGGGCCCTTAAAGATACATTTAAAATATACGTTCTGTAGATCTATGTATGTTAGTTATACACATGCTGAAAATTTCGTCAAAATCGATTAACATACACTCGAGCCACAAGCGATTAAAAATGTTGAAAATCGTAGTATTACGCGATTTTTGATCAGTTTCTGCTTAAAATCCACAAAATCGTACATCTTCAGCATGTGTATAACTAACATAGATCTACAAAACATATATTTTAAATTTTCATTAAGGGGGCCCTAATAAAAAAGTTAAAAAAAAATGCCTTTTTTATTTTTGCATGTAACTTTGTAAATTATAATTTTTTGGAAAATCTTTTTTGCATACCATTTCATAAACCAGTGCTTCTAATTGATTATAAAAAAATCAGGTCATTTGTTACAATCATAAATAAAAAGTTATTCTGTTTTAAAGGGCGTTCGAATACTTTCGTGAGCCACTGTATATCCGAAACTCAATGCTGTGCAAAAATACGACACAGAGAGGTACGCTAGATCGCGAATCGTACGACCGCAAGTTTAATCAACTTTTCACCCAGCTTTATGATAGCAATTACGTTCTCTCGCGAAATGTGATATCTGTTAACACGTTGATTGCCGAACGAGAAAACATGAAGTTTCACGAAACCGAAGTGGTTTATTTATGGAAACTGAAATCGAAAAAGTTAATGTCTAACCTCGTAATACAAATAATACAAGTAGCACTTACGCTTTGTACAAAACTGAACACTAACATCCATGCTCAGAATTGACTAAAATTTTTAAAATAGGCTCCCCTTTTTTACTAAAATGGTTTACTAAAAAGTTCTTTTCAATTTTCATTTGCTCGTCAACGAGAATACATGAATTCCACTTTGTTAAGAACAAGATATTTATTTTTACGAATCTTTTAATTTCACTGGGAAAGAATGTACCCGCAGTAATAGGTACATTTACGGTATAAAGAATGTACCCGCAGTAATAGGTACATTTACGGTATAAAGAATGTACAATCATGTCAAAGCATTCCGTTGATGATCGAGGTAGAAGAAAAATTTGCCAATTTTTGCCTTTTCAATATAAAGACAATTTTGATTGTCAAAATATCTATTTTGATCTACCTATTAAAAATTGTAGAATCATGTAAACAACATTCCATTGGTGATCGAGGTAGAAGAGAAATTGATTAATCATTGCCTTTTATGAAGAATGTTTTTTCAAATCCTGAGTTTATAAAAATATCCGAAAATGATTGACAATTTTGATTGGCTCGTCAACAAGAATACATTCTCATTGACTTGTACAAATTTATTTTACTTTCACTGGGAAAAAATACCGCAGTAAAACGTACACCCGCAGTAATAGGTACATTTATAGGTACCTATTACGTTTAATATCTTGTCAGGAGTTTCGCAATTGGCACAGTTCACTAGTATTCTTCGAAACCAGCAGAAAAATCAATTTCGAAACCTAAGCAAATGTTTGTCCATGGGATGTACACGCGAATGGTGCGGCAACCGACGAGTTCAGGATCAATAACCGCTGGTGATCGCGGATAAAACGAATATTTCTGCGGTCGGATTGAAATGCGTGTAGGCAAATTTCAAAAGAAAATAGAAACGACCGAAAGCGACACCGTAACCTCGATTCATCGATACGCGCTTGCGTTTTTGCTTTGATTTTGTAGATCGATTGGCTCCCGCAACTATACTCGTGTAAATTTCGTTCGTAAACACGGGGGGGGGGGGGGGTCCGACCGCGATGCGCGACGCCGACAAAATATTTGCGTTCGCGTTCACAGAGGAACGGAATGAAACATTTGTTATTAGCCTTTCGGTGCAGAGAGAGATATTGTCTTCCGGCCACGTGGGCAACGTGGGCAGCGTGTGCGTGTGGAACCTCGTTAGATGGCTCAGTAACGACCATGCCGCGATACCCGCGAAGTAGTCTTAGTGCTGTGCACACCGTCCGTGAGTCAGTAGTGTAAGTAAATTATAAGAAACTGTGATAAATGTGTGTGTGTGTATAATATTCTCTGAAGCAATTTTCCGCATTCGGTTTAACGATTCCGCTCGTTAAATAATCAGACACACGAAAGGAAGCACACTCGCCGAATCGGTAATAAAACCAACGAAAGGCTCCCACCCGTTTTTCGACCGTGAAACGTACCGGTTCCTTTCGTACAGGCTGTTTCAGAATTATATGGACCGTTCATTTTGAAAGTGGTGCACAAGTCCATTTTTAGTTGGTTAAAAGTTTTAAGTAAATTAATCGTGTCAAGTCTGGCAACGTTTCTACTAATTTATTGTAATTTGATTATATAAATTTCTTGCAGGCGCGAATTTAACTAATTAATAACACCTAAATATCTCTTCAGGCTATTGTGATGCAAAAAATGTTTGTTACGTAATGTGCACGGTGTCAATGGACCAAATATTTGGCACGAATATCTTTTTCCGAAGGTCACTTTTTTTCGGTGTTATCAAGGTCATCGATGTTTCTCGATACGTAACTACATTCTTTTCTATTGCATCGTGTAACTGATCGAAAAATACATTCAGATATGTATAATGATATGACTTCGGCCTTGATCTGAAGGTGAAACTTTAATTTTCGAAGATCAAGGTCATTCCAAGGTCATGTTATTATACATATCCGAATGTATTTATCGATCAGTTACACGATGCAATAAAAAACACGCAGTTATGTATCAAAAAACATCAATGACTATCATATATCAAACATCAATGAATATTTATATATTGTTCAACTTAACATAAGATGTTGGTATTATTGATTTATTTATGCTCTTGATGTGGCAGTGATTGGAAATATATTCATGACGCACAACAGATACGTAATTTAATTACAAAGTATTTTATAATTGTTCTGCAATTGCGCAATTACGAATTACATCGTAATTTAATTACAAAGTATTTTATAATTGTTCTCCAATTGCAATTACGAATCACATTCTAATTTAATTACGAAGTATTTTATAATTGTTCTCCAATTGCAATTACGAATCACATCGTAATTTAATTACGAATTATTTTATAATTGTTCTCCAATTGCAATTACGAATCACATTGTAATTTAATTACGAAGTATTTTATAATTGTTCTCCAATTGCAATTACGAATCACATTCTAATTTAATTACGAAGTATTTTATAATTGTTCTCCAATTGCAATTACGAATCACATTGTAATTTAATTACGAAGTATTTTATAATTGTTCTCCAATTGCAATTACGAATCACATTGTAATTTAATTACGAATCACATTGTAATTTAATTACGAATCACATTGTAATTTAATTACGAATCACATTGTAATTTAATTACGAAGTATTTTATAATTGTTATCCAATTGCAATTACGAATCACATCGTAATTTAATTACGAAGTATTTTATAATTGTTCTCCAATTGCAATTACGAATCACATTGTAATTTAATTACGAATCACATTGTAATTTAATTACGAAGTATTTTATAATTGTTATCCAATTGCAATTACGAATCACATCGTAATTTAATTACGAAGTATTTTATAATTGTTCTCCAATTGCAATTACGAATCACATTGTAATTTAATTACGAAGTATTTTATAATTGTTCTCCAATTGCAATTACGAATTACATTGTAATTAAATTGAATGAAGATCTGAATTATAAATTACAATATGTCTGGATTACAATGTAATTCAATTACCTTGCAATTATAATTTCTCGAGTAATTCAAATGTAATTCTGCACAACTTTGTCTGGCAAGGACGGACAAAAGCACCCAGAACTTCTTACTACATACGAGTCCCACGCACACAAACACCCTTGCCCCTCTCTCTCTCTCTCTCTCTCCTAGAAAAACGTTTCAGCAGAATACGGCTTTGCGCACGGACAAAAGTGTCCTGCGACAATTTTCCGCGCTGGGAAAGAATGTCCCGCGGAAAAAAAATTCCATAATAATACCGTGGCTGCATATCGCGGCACGTATGCACCGTGCAAACATTGGAATTTCCAAAGAAACGGCTCGTTTCATAATTTCCGTTCGCGGAACAGCGTATTGTTCGAGCGAACTTTCCGGCGGCATCGATGGAAAACATTTCCAGGATTCGCTTTACCGCGAATCAATTTCTTCCCGTGGATATAAAATACTTCTTTTACGGCCGTGTGCGTATTTTTTTCGCTGGCAAATGGTAGGCCAGGGAATCGTATAATAATTCGCGGGCCGTGCTACGGCCGCCAATGGTGGCTTTTCGGAGCGAAGTATTCAGAGCGTTCTGTCGAGCGAGAGAGCGACTGATTGTTACCTGAGATAAGCGAGATTGTTATATGTATAGAAACTGTATACATGTTGACGCAAGCGTAAAGAAAAATTGTATGTAAAGTTATATACATATGTACGTGTACCGACATACCGGGATTCCTGATTTTGTAAAACCAGCGACACGTGTTACATAGAACAACAATAAAGGGTGATCTATGATGTTTTATAAAAGGGAACTCGTTCTCTGGTATACGTGATCTTTATTCCCCTCGCACTTCACCGCTCCAGTTTACTTTCAGCCGCTCCGCCCTGCGAAATCGCACTTTTACGATCTAAATAAAATCACGGCAAGGTAAGTGTCCCATCTGAAAGCCATTTGTTGGTGCAGTCTTTATTTTAATTCCGCTTTTCGATATAAAACATCATGAAATAAATAATCTAAGAATTAAATGCCCCCTCTACGAGCTATTTGGTGATGCAGTTTTTTTTTAATTAAGCTTTATCAATATAAAACATGAAATAAATAATCTAAGAATTAAATGTCCCTTCAATAAGCCATTTAGTGGTGCATTTTTTTAAAAAATGGGCTTCTTCAACATAAAACATCATGAAATAAATAAACTAAGAATGAAGAGTCCCCTATACTAGCTATTTGGTGGTACAGTTTTTTTTAAATTAAGTTTTTCATATATAAAACATCATGAAATAAATAATCTAAGAATTAAATGTCCTCACACTATTTGGTGATGCAGTTCTTTTTAATTCAGCTTTTTAATATAAAACATGAAATAAATAATTTAAGAATGAAATGTCCCTTCAACAAGCCATTTAGTGGTGCATTTTTTTAAAAAATAAGCTTTCTTGAACATAAAACATCATGAAATAAATAACCCAATAATGAAATGTCCCCTCAACAAGCCATTTAGTGGTGCAGTTTATTTTAAATAAGCTTTATCAATATAAAATATCATTACATGAAAAAAAAAAAGAATAAAACGTCACCTCGATAAGCCATTTGGTGGTGCAGTTTATTCTAAATTCGCTTTTTCAATATTAAATATCGTGAAATATAAAAACTAGGAATAAAACGGCACCTCAGTAAGCCATTTACTGGAGCAGTTTTTTGTAAATAACTGTTTCAATATAAAACATCATGAAATAAAAAAACTAAAAATGAAACGTCGCCTCTATAAACCATTTAGTGGGGCAGTTTTTTAAAAATAAGCTTTTACAATATAAAACACCATCTTTTGTTAATAGCACTCGCTCTTCTTTTTCTCTCTTCATCTGTAACCAGTTTTTTGCATTTTTCTTTTCCATATTCATGAAATTGTTTATTTTCAATTATTTCTGGTAAAATGGTAACTCCACAACCCCAAACATTTGGTTTTACTTAAATGATCCTCAGAATTTTTGATAATTAAACAAAAAATGTATAATCCATCGTTTTGCATATTGATTAAACGATTAAAAACTACTTCTCAGTTCAAATTTTAAGTTGATCGGTCTTCAGACGAAGAGATACTTCAAATGACCTCAGGAACCACCCCTTTCAAGCTTTTCCAACTTTCTTTGGACACCTCGTATAAACCTCATCTCCATCAGGTATGTATTCTTTTATTATCTGTATCTGCATAACTATTTTACCAAGCTTATATTAGCTTGTCGAGTTAGAAATGGAATTCCCCTGAACGTCGCGCGTCGCGGTGCCTAAAATTATCCATTTGCGCGTTATTCAGTTTTACTTTACCTATCGTCCGATAAGAATTGAATGGTAGAAATAATATTAGCATACCTCAAACGTAACGATCGTTTGCCCTTCCTCATTCCCGATTCCTTTTAGAGACCGCATTACAGCAGATTCCAGGAGAATTTTCCTATCTGTGCAGCAACTTCCGGAGCTGTCTGACTTGTTGTTGAGTTGCACTACTGAATTTCGTGCCACTTCCTTCGACAGCATTTTCTCTTAATACAATTTTAATATTCGACGATTTCTATCATTTGCGGGGATTTTCGGCCGTCTGAATTGTGGCTGACCTGCACTACTGAATTTCGTGCCACCTCCTTCGCTCTATCATGTTCTGCCAATATAAACCTAAGTTTTTTCGAGGTTCTCAAAAATTTTAGCAGTCAGAGGAACCTGTACGGGTCTAGGAAAATTTATATTGTACTTTCTAGTCCGTTTTTTTAAACGTGGCATCTTTAAAAAATTGACTCTTTTTTTGTGAAATAAAATTCTCCAATAACTGGGGGTGATGGGGGAGAACGATGTACGGAATTCAGAGTACCAGCATCTATAAGGATTGCCTGTCGGTTATTGAATCGCAAAAACGGTGTATGGGAAAGGTAATCGTCTTCCTTTCATTCGGCGGCCGCCATTGATCCGTTCCTCATCTTTTATCCTCGTCGAACAGCCGCCGACCCTTATCCAGCCCTGATCCTACCTAATTGTGGGTTTACGTCACTTATTTGCAAGGGTGTGGTGGGTTCGCCCTGTATGTATATCCCATCCTGGCCATTCAGTTTCAAGGCGCGGTGCCGCAGCGGCTTCAATGAACTCCTATCGGTTCGTTTTAGAAATGTAAATCCATAAATTATAAGCTGACCGTGAACTAGACGGCGCCGCGGTTGCTAAGTTTGGATAATTCGACGATCGGCGGTCTGTCGATGATATCGATCCCTTCGTTCATTCAGTCTGGACGCTGCTCATCCATTATTCCGTTGCTCGGTTTCTGGCAAAAAGTGAAGGTGAGAACTGCCGCTTTAACCCTTGCGCATCGTTCAGCAAATTCAGACATTTATACAGGCTATGTAAAATTCCTTCAACAGCCGGAAATGGGAGGTTCCTGAGATCATTTCAAGCAACTTTTCCCTTTGCACAAATGTTATCCGCGGCTTTGTTTAGGAGTTATTAACGAAAAACACGGACCAACCAACACGCGTCTAGCTCGCGCTCTGATTGGTCCGTGTTTTTCGTTAATAACTCCTTAACGAAGACGCGGTCGCCATTTTTGCAAAGGAAAATGTTGCTTCAAATGATCTCAGACAGTAGCGCGATATAACTAGTTGGGGCATTGGGCAAAGTAGAATTTCGAGGCCCCTTTTTTTTGTTTGACGGAGGTGGGGCAATGTGACTTACGCACACCCCTCCTCAGATGACGTCTGAAGGAGGTAGTGTGGGACTCGGCTCCCCCTAGAAATGGGACTATAGGGAAATACCTCATTCCACTTAAAAAAATGAAGTGGACCTTGGAATGACCTTGAAAACATGATGAAAAAATAGATACGACTGCTGCATCAATCCCTCCTTGACTTGAACCTTTTATTGAAATTGAAGTTGAAATGGGAGAGTTAAAATTGAAGTTCAAATTAAGGGTGAAATGGAAAAATTGAAGTTAAAAATGAAGTTGAAGAGTTTATATTGAAATTGTTGTTGAAATTGAAATTGAAGTGTTGAAATTAACGAATTGATATTGAAAAATTGAAGTTGATATTGAAAAATTGAAATTGAATAGTTGAAGTTGAAGTTGAAGGGTTGATATTGAAATTGAAGAGTTGAAATTGTAAAATTCAAGATGAAATTGAAGTTGAAGGGTTGATATTTAAATTGAAGTTGAAATTGAAAAATTGACGTTGAAATTAATGAAGTGAAATTGAAAAATTGAAGTTGATATTGAAAAATTGAAATTGAAGAGTTGAAGTTGAAGTTGAAGGGTTGATATTGAAATTAAATAGTTGAAATTGTAAAATTGAAGATGAAATTGAAGTTGAAGGGTTGATATTTAAATTGAAGTTGAAATTGAAAAATTGACGTTGAAATTAATGAAGTGAAATTGAAAAATTAAAGTTGTAATGGAAGAGTTGAAATTGAAGTTGAAATGGGCGTGTTAAAATTCTCGGATAACGTCTGGAGGGGGTAGTGTTGGTCTTGGCTCCCTCTAACAATGGGACTATAGGGAAATACCTCATTCCATTTAAAAAAATGAAGTGGACCTTGGAATGACCTGGAAAACATGATGAAAAAATGGATACGACTGTTACATCAGTCCCTCCTCGACTTAAACATTTTATTTGAAATATTTTTCTCCCTGGAATTTAGTTTTTGAGGTATTCCAGGTGGCCAGGATAAACGCCCCACTCTGTATTTTGCGAGTTACATGGAAAGGCTGTACGATCCACTTTCTCTTGTCAAACAATATTTCTTTTTGGTTGTGTATTGCTACTTATCGGACTTCGTTCAAGTGGCAGAAAAGTGAACAGCAGCCGCTCGGCACACCTTCTTTTTTCAAAGTGTAATTTTAGTACCTATTCAGCTGCTGCCGATCGACAGTTCACAAGCACTTTCGTCCTTTTTTCTCTTCGTACGATGAAGTACAAATGTTCAGGTTTTATAGCTGGTCTTCAACTTGAAGAGGTTACGGCGCGACTGCCTCGCTCGCACGCTCAACTGAACGCCCGAAATTTTTATAACTTGATAACTAGAATCGTCGTTCAGCTTTACGATTCACGGATTTACGCTGACAAGGGGCGTTATTCAATCATTGCACACCGATTTTAATAAAATATTCGTATGACGTAGGTAACTCAAAAAAATATTTGACACGTATTTTTTTATAGCTGCCGACATTCGTGTTCAGGGGGTGAAAGTAACTCTCAAAGTTGGGGAAGAAAATCTTGAATATCTCTAAAAGTATTAGGCCTAGACAAAAATTTCAAAATCCAATTCGTGCGTCTTTGAATGGCGAATCTTTTAAGAAATAATAAATCGAGCGTGTTGGTACGATAAAACTTGAACAGTTACGGTAGAGATCATTGCGACAGTTACGGAGAGAATACTGTTAAGACAAGGTAAGACTTGGAAAGGAATAATGTGCTAGTGGTTTCCCTGCTGGATAAAGCAGAACCAAACTTTGGCGAAGAAAAGTAAAAATTGAGTAAGTTTGTTACTAAAATCACAGTTACGATAGAGATCCTTGCGACAGTTACAGATAGAATGCTGTTAAGACATTGAAACTGAAAAATTGACATTGAAATTGAGATTGATGTTAGCGTTTACTTACTTGTGTAACGTCGTAGTACGAATGTACGAATGCGCAGGTGCATCGATTGATGTATTAAAAAATACCTCATTCCGTTTGAAAAAATATCGATGCCCTTAAAATCTCATAAAAAAATGACCTCGGAAATATTTCCCTTACACCGTTACATGTGGTCCTTCAAACAGTGTAACTTTGTCCTAAGAAGTTATTGTGTACAACGAAAAGTAACGGAGATATTTAAGTGTTCTGTTTCTTCGGACTCGCTCTGTATAACTAATAGTGCTGCGCAGAGATCGGTAGAGAGTGATCTTAGTTGCATGGAACGGGACGGCGCTCTT
This sequence comes from Lasioglossum baleicum, assembly GCF_051020765.1. NCBI lineage: Eukaryota > Metazoa > Arthropoda > Insecta > Hymenoptera > Halictidae > Lasioglossum > Lasioglossum baleicum. Next base: position 6,776,996 of record NC_134945.1, read on the forward strand.
CCGAGAAATGCTGTCTGAAAAGTTTGTTCGATTATCGGTGGCGGCGTGGACGTTTTCGCTGGATAAACAAGTGATACTGCGAAGAGCTCTAGGTTAACGTTCCGCCAAACATTGACTGACCACTCCGGACTCGGTAGTCAAACATAACAGAGAGCAAAACTGGCGTTGTTCATTTTGCCCGTCTGTCTGTTCGGTCTCTGTCGTCTATTTTGGTTCCGGTGTACAGGAGGCGAGATCTATGAAAAAAAGAACGAGGATGCGGTCTCAACGGGACGGTTGCGCGGAAGAGAGCCGAGGCGCAACGGGGGAGGATCCGTAGCGAAAAGTGGCCGCGGGACACGGCCGCGGGGACTTTTAAAGTAAGCTTTTCTGGCAGCTACGCGAGGAAAGACTCCCTCCGGCTGATATAGCACGTCTTTCTCACGGCCAAGGGAAAAACGAACCGCATGTCTTTGTCCGGGGCGAGCGCGCGCGCGAAATAGCCGCGTTCTTTTCATTCGGCCGCAAGAGCAAAGCAACTGCGGAGCCTGGGGAGGGGAAATTGAGTCTACGTGAAAGACGTATCCGGTTTATAACAGGGTGAGCCGTGCGAGTGGGACGTGTTAAACGTCCTGTTGTGGATGTCGGCGAACGAAAACGGTTAGGTCGCTGTGCATGCTAAGCCCTCGTTCTTATGCATTTATTTATTGCGACGACGCGAATACGCGTTTCACCGGAACTTCCACGCGAACAGACCCGCGACAACAAGACTGCGGATCTTTGTACGCTTCTTGGTGGCGTACAAGAAAATCTTTTGTTTCGTTGCTTTATTAAATTCAACACAGTGCCGCGCCGAGCACAAAATGCGACTGGTACACATCGTTATAGAAAAATTGTGGGGCTGAATTTATATAAATTTATCGCTATTTTTATAGCAGAACGTGGTCGAATGAACTGTGACTTCAATAATTATGAAATGACAAATTTGAAACCGGTTATTTGCCGGGCGTAGTACTTAAAAAGGAGCAGTAACTGATCCCAGTTCGTAGAATCATCCTCAACAGTGTAAACGAGTTCTACACATCCATTTCTTCTTTTTTAGTATCTAACAAGGGAAGGGCCCCAAGTGTCCGATGGTACACGGATCCCTAATTATGTATGCAAAATATCATGTGTAGTCACCCAATAGTTTCAAAGATATGAACAATTGAACTTCGAAAACTTGAGCTGCATAGTAAAACTACGAAAGTATGAAACTTTAATTGTTTGTATCTTTGAAACTATTTAGTAACTACACCTAATATTTTGCATACATAATTAGGGATCCATATAGCATCGTCTCACAAGAAAAATTATCGAAATCGAAGTCGAACACTTGTGGTCCTTGTAAGATACGCAATTGCATTGCATTTGTATCTGACACGGCTTGTGACATTTGCATTATAATTGTCTAGCATAGCAATCTTGTAATGAGATCAATTTTGATTATCGGCGATAGACAGATGGGATAACTTGTCCCAGTTACGTGATTCGAGCTATATTCTGTTCAGCAGCCTCTTTGAGACCTTGTCGACCGCCGACAGCCTTGTATCCCCTCGCCAGATTCATACAAAGGTCTCTTAGGTATCGAACGGAGTAGCTAGTCGACATCGGGAAATACATATTGAACGAAAGAATCGACCTCGTTATCGCGCGGCAAGAGTAATTGCGGCCTTTCGTTGATGGCGCGAGATATGTGCAACACGACCTGCGACGACACATAAAGAACAATAACAGCGCGCGCGCATAGCATACCACACAATAGAATCACGTTTACGATATTAATTTTCTGTTCCTCTTAGAAAAGACGATTAAAAACCAGCTGACTGAGACTCGATGTGTGTGTGTGTGTGTTTACATAAAATAAAATATCTCAGGACTCCAATGACGAATCTTGATGGTTTTCCCTTTGTTTACTTTAAAATAAGTAGGGGCATCTTTTTTATTGAATAAACTTTTCTGTATGGCCTTCGGATCATGGTTTTTTTGGCGTGGAGCCTGAAAGAAATAAGTTGGAAAGTGGCGGTGTGCCCCACGTCAAAAAAAAAACCACGATCCGAAGGTCACACAAAAAAGTTTATTCAATAAAAAAGATGCCCCTACTGATTTTAAACTAAACAAAGGAAAAACCATCAAGATTCATCATTGCAGTCCTGAGATATTTAATTTTATGTGAACTCAAAAAATGATGGTTTTTTTGCAATTATCTGGAAATCAAGACCGAAACAAAAAAAAAGGGGTAAAAGTTGTTCCATTTGGGGTCCTCTATAGCTGGTTAACGTTTGGCCGTTTGAAAATGGATGACCCTGTATAATTATAATATAATTAATTAGTTAAGTAATTGCACAGAGGCCAATACTGGAAAAAGTAAATCATAGTAAAAACAAGGGAAACGTCCTCGACAGCTCGGTTCGATCAGCTTCGCATTACGATTACGAAGCAATTGCAGATTTGCCGAGCGTTGCGTGTAGCCGCGCGGCGCACCCAGCTACGGCGATGTTTTCATGCACATCACGGGCATAAGTGCATTTATGTCCACGGTGCATGTCGCAGACAGCACGGACCGAGTCATTTACGATAGAAAGTGATAGCGGTCAGCAGTTATGCCCGGCAAACGCAAGCAATCCAGGTCAGAGTAATTCGCATCGTAACGATAAACTATAATATAAACCCAGTGCGCGGCTCATGCGAATATCGGAACCCTACTTTCTCGCCCTTTAACCCGTCCACGGCTGGCGAAACGATGCAACCTCTATTACTTTTTACCAAGCTTTTCCATGGGTTCTGCAAACGAATGCAAATGTTTCTTCCTGCATCTTCCTTTATACATGCATACACTATATCATACTATATTATACATATACTACATTATACTAATTTTATAACATATACTATATTATACTAATATTATAACATATACTATATTACATACTATTTTATATTATAATATACACTAATAGTATAATATAGTATATGTATAGTATAATATAGTATATGTATAGTATAATATAGTATATGTATAGTATAATATAGTATATGTATAGTATAATATAGTATATGTAAAGTATAATATAGTATATGTATAGTATAATATAGTATATGTATAGTATAATATAGTATATGTATAGTATAATATAGTATATGTATAGTATAATATAGTATATGTATAGTATAATATAGTATATGTATAGTATAATATAGTATATGTATAGTATAATATAGTATATGTTATAATATAGTATATGTATAGTATAATATAGTATATGTTATAATATAGTATATGTATAGTATAATATAGTATATGTTATAATATAGTATATGTATAGTATAATATAGTATATGTTATAATATAGTATATGTATAGTATAATATAGTATATGTTATAATATAGTAAAATATACATATAGTATAATGTAGTACAATATAGTGTAATATAGTATAATATAGTACAATATAGTATAATATAGTATAATATAGTGTAATATAGTATATGCATAATATGTATAGTATGATATAGAGTATGTATATGTATAAAGGAAGATGCAGGGAGGAAATTTGCATTCGTTTGCAGAACACATGCAAGAGCTTGTCGGAAATTTTGCACGATACATAAAATAAATTGTCGCACGCACATCCTCACGTTTTCAGAGAGGCAGAAAATTTGTTGGCTGTAACATGTATCATGTGTTTGGCCTGCGCAACTACCCCGCGTGTAATTGTATATTCGTGTTAGACATAACTCGCATTCGCGCTACGTACAAGACACATTGACTATCGACACGTGACAGGACTGGTAACACGTCGCAAATATAATTGTGTATTGAATTTACCTTTAGAAGCACACAATCGTGTGAGCAGAATTTATAATTTTCTGGAGAACACTATTATTTCACAAATAATTATATAAACGAAAATTTATTCTTGTGAATAACTTTTTACATTGATCTGCGTACTGCTTGAATCTTCTTTTTAAAGATGAGTTCCGCGTCAAGAAGGTCGAACGTAAAATGTAACACACACAAACCTGTATTGAATTTAAAGTTAATATTAATTCCTTCTTAAACTAACAATCCCGATTATTTGTACTACATGTATTATACTGTATTATGTATATATATTCCATATTGACTATATTATACTATATTATACACATGTACTATATTATACTATATTAAACATGTACTATATTATACTGTATTAAACATGTACTATATTAAACATGTACTATATTATACATGTACTATATTATACTAGATTATACTATATTAAAAATGTACTGTACTATACATGTACTATATTATACTATATTAAACATGTACTGTATTATACATGTACTATATTATACTATATTAAACATGTACTGTATTATACTATATTAAACATGTACTATATTAAACATGTACTGTATTATACATGTACTATATTAAACATGTACTGTATTATACATGTACTATATTAAACATGTACTGTATTATACATGTACTATATTAAACATGTACTGTATTATACATGTACTATATTAAACATGTACTGTATTATACATGTACTATATTAAACATGTACTGTATTATACATGTACTATATTATACTATATTAAACATGTACTGTATTATACTATATTAAACATGTACTATATTAAACATGTACTGTATTATACATGTACTATATTAAACATGTACTGTATTAAACATGTACTATATTAAACATGTACTGTATTATACATGTACTATATTAAACATGTACTGTATTATACATGTACTATATTATACTATATTAAACATATACTATATTATACTATACGTATACTATATTATACTATACATATACTATATTATACTATACATACACAATATTAAACATACATACACTATATCATCTGTTGGACAGTCCCGGGACATATTGATCGATGTGTGTTATGTTCCTGATCCTTTTTACTCTCTGTATTCTCGCGATCGCTATCGAAAGGGTGTTTAAAAAATGGCGGAACGGTTCGCATCTGCTTTCGATCAGTATTCTCTGTGATCGAGTAACATCGGAAAAGGGAGACGAAAATATCGCGGATAAAGAAACGAGGCCGGTCGGACCGATTCGAAGACAGATTCAAAGGAGGTCTGGCCTTCCGCGGGGCGGCCCGATATCAGGAATCTTCCTTCCGCTTTGATCTCGCGGATAATGTTCGGCAGCGCGCGGCGCGGGCACAAATAAACGAGTTTTGCGGGGCCACGTCGGCGAATATCGATTTCAGATTTTCTGCTGTCGCGCAGCTTCGACTGGCGCTCCACTTTTTAAGGGCGAGGGGGAAGTCTCGCGGCGGCGGATCGTCAACCGCGTGTGTGTCATGCGTTATCGATCTCCTGGCCGATACGAAAGTGTGAAAAAAATAAAGAGGAAGCGGCAACCCGTAGTCCTAGTTTTGTATTCGCGAGTCCTGCTAATATTGTACAGGGTGTTTCAATAATTACATGTCGTGAGACTACCCTAGCGTGATTCTCCATCTCTGGATCGGTGGAGATTTGTCAAAGAAACTTGCCGCAACAATTGACCTTGACCTTGAATTTCAAGGTCAAACTCCTTTTTTTCATTGCGTCGTATAGTACTCGTCAGGGGGGACAAAAGTCTGAGAGGAACCATGGGTCAAAACCGAACCGTTCGCTCTCCCTCGCTTCCCCTGTAGCTTAGGGCGGGCGTGTGTTTTTAGTGCGGTAGGCCTCGGGAGGTTATGGATGGTTATCCATAACGGATTTCCCCAATTTAAAACAAAAAAAAGGTTAGGTTAGGTTAAAATCTGGTCTGTGTCCAGCATCGCAGCTCCGGCTCGCAGCGCAACGCTGTTGGACAGTAAAGTGTACAATCGCAGAGAGCATGTGACCGCGTCCGCGCGGGAGGATAATTGAAGAATTTAGGGAAACCGGTGTACGCGGCCCTCGGGGCTAATCCCGCTGAAAACTCTATCGATTTCATCGACGCGCGACGCGGCGGCCGGCGATAACGACACGGTCCTGCCCGCAATAACGACACGGTCCTGCCCGGCCTCGGGTGAAGGTGATCAATTGTAATTCTCTGGTGGCGCGTTACGACGTCCGACGTCTGCGGACACGTGCCAAACACGTCCGTCCTAATTATTTCCTGGGACACACACGGCCCTTAAATCTATCCCGGTCTCCGAGACTCCGGCCACCGTGTACATACATGCCAGGACTATGCACCGCCGGCCGTGCCGCAAAGACTAATGCAGCAGGAACCCTCGGTCGTTGGAAGATTCAGTGGCGCGGCCCGTTCGGCACGATGCCAAACCAATTCTACTGCGATAATATTTGCATAAACTGGTTTCGTCGGATCTGTTGCGTAAATCATATCGCGGGCCGTGCGGTACAGCGGATACGATCTTTCTTCGTTCTACTTAATTAGGAATCGAAGGTGGTCCCTGTTGAGAACCCGAGGCTGCTCTTTACTTTACCGGACTCAGAATTCTTGCCTTTGTACCCGGAGAACCTGCAGATCGAAGTCTCGATCCTGTAGGATTAATGGTTCAGGAGGTATGGTTGTTTAAAGTTGAGCATTTTCCTCTTGTCCGTCAAAAATACTGAAATCGCTCAACTTTAAGCAACCATAACTCCTGAACCATTGATCCTACAGGATGAAAACTTCGATCTGCAGCGCTTTGCGTTCTTAAACACTCTCTGAAACAGCGTTCATTTGCGATTTTCAATTGCTTCAGGGTAATTTGTTGAGTTACGTGTTTGGTATGTAATCCAGTAGATTCGTACCCGGAGAATCTGCAGATCCAAGTTTCGATCCTGTGGGATCAATCGTTCGGGAGTTATGGTTGCTTAAAGTTGAGCATTTTTCTCTTATCCGTCAAAAACACTGAAATTGCTCAACTTTAAGCAACCATAACTCCTGAACCATTGATCCTACAGGATGAAAACTTCGATCTGCAGCGCTTTGCGTTCTTAAACACTCTCTGAAACAGCGTTCATTTGCGATTTTCAATTGCTTCAGGGTAATTTGTTGAGTTACGTGTTTGGTATGTAATCCAGTAGATTCGTACCCGGAGAATCTGCAGATCCAAGTTTCGATCCTGTGGGATCAATCGTTCAGGAGTTATGGTTGCTTAAAGTTGAGCAGTTTTCTCTTATCCGTCAAAAACACTGAAATTGCTCAACTTTAAGCAACCATAACTCCTGAACCATTGATCCTACAGGATCGAAACTTCGATCTGCAGGTTCTCCGGGTACAAATCTACTGGATTACATACAAAATCGTTGTTACTGTTTATTTATAAAGGTCGTAACAACCTCTGATTTTCCACGTGGGTTCAAATCACATGGCTGACCATCTCAGAATTCAGTAACTGTAATTATTGAAGATTATTCAAGCTCACGGTTGATTGAAATTGGGAAAATTAGCAGATTAAATGCTCGAGCAGTAGTTCAGCGAGGATTAAAAGGCAGATTCTTCGCTGTCTTATCCACTTCTGAAGCTTCATGCTGAAGTTCCGCCTCCGTTCGTCTAGTCATTTCCCGCAGCATCGCTGCCATTGTATGCCGGATGCCGTCTTTGAGGCCGTCGCTCGTCTGCAGCTTATGCTCCCGGATCTCAGTCTTCAAATGTCCCGGAGGAAGAAAGAGCAGGAACGACGAGGTCCGGCGAGTCGAACGGAACGAGTCGCCCTAGAAAGAGTTCTTTCAGGACTTCCGCGGTCCTCCCTCGTCCTGTGAACGGTGGCACAACAATCCTGCTGGTACCGCAGCGGTAGATTTCCAAGCTCCTGGAGTTTCGCTTCGAGAAAGTTTCACGACACTTGCACGTCGCGATTGGAAGTCACGGCGGCGGCCATCTGCTCTTCCTTCGTGAAAAAGTATGAATCTATCGCCTGGAACTTTAAACGTAGAATTCCCTTGGGAAAGCAAAGTCGAATTGTGTCGATACTGTATGTTTTTCGAAAATAATGTTCCGCCGATTCGTACGCCTGAAACTTTTATGAATTATAGGGTAAATGCAGCTATTACTGCCGGTGAACGTTTTACTGTGGTATTTCTTCCCACTGAAATTCAGATAGGTAAAAATTAATATTTTCCCCTGAATACATTTGTACAACTCGATGAGAATTGACGAGCCAATCAAAATTGTCGATCATTCTCATATTTAACCCACTGCAATAATTCTTATACCACTATTTAAAAGATTTGCTGCATTATTCAACTTGTATTGAATAAATTAGTATTGCAAATGTATTTAACATTTTGATAAACTACTGGAAGTATTGTACGAACGTATTATATCAGTTTTGTATTGATGAGATTAAGAAAAATCGTATTAGTGTAATGTTCATTGTACAATGTGCAATGTGTAATGTGCATTGTGCAATGTTAAATGTGCAATGTTGAATGAGCAATGTGCAATTTGCAATGTGCAATGTGTAATGTCCAATTTGCAATGTGCATTGTGCATTGTGCAATGTTCAATGTGCAATGTTCAATGTGCAATGTTCAATGAGCAATGTTCAATGTGCAATGTTCAATGTGCAATGTGCATTGTGAAATGTGCAATGTTCAATGTGCAATGTTCAATGTGCAATGTGTATTGTGAAATGTGCAATGTGCAATGTGAATTGTGAAATGTGAAATGTGCAATGTGAAATGTGAAATGTGAAATGTGAAATGTGCATTGTGCATTGTGCAATGTGTAATGTTCATTGTACAATGTGCAATATTCATTGTGCAATGTTCAATGTGCAATGTGAATTGTGAAATGTTAAATGTGCAATGTTGAATGAGCAATGTGCAATTTGCAATGTGCAATGTGCAATGTTCAATGTGGAATGTTCAATGTGCAATGTTCAATGTGCAATGTGCATTGTGATATGTGCAATGTGTATTGTGAAATGTGCAATGTGCAATGTGAATTGTGAAATGTGAAATGTGAAATGTGCAATGTGAAATGTGAAATGTGCATTGTGCAATATGCATTGTGCAATGTGCATTGTGCAATATGCATTGTGCAATGTGCATTGTGCAATGTGCAATGTGCATTGTGCAATGTGTAATGTTCATTGTACAATGTGCAATGTGTAATGTTCATTGTACAATGTGCAATATTCATTGTGCAACGTTCAATGTGCAATGTTCAATGTGCAATGTTCAATGTTCAATGTGCATTGTGCATTGTGCAATATACAATATACAATATTATATAATATATATTATACATATAATAATACCTACTTCTCTTGTCTTTGTAATAAAAAATGGAGGCTTCAGCATTACGTACATTAACGAGAAGGACGAGCTCATTACTGGAGGAGCACATAATCATTACGTATGTATATATATTTAGATAGCAGCGAAATATTTCCTAATTGACAGAAATTCTGACAGTCCCTTATCCGAGTGAACGTAAGGCATGTTCCACGGTTTCCGGAGATACCAAGAATATGGGGGAAATATTCTTGCCTGGCCAGTTGGGACAAACGTGATGTGAATTTTCATTCGACCGTTGAAATTATTGGCCAATCTATAGGGAACTGGCTGCAATTTCAGACAGTAATATCGAGAGTACATTATATCCCGTGCTTGAAATAAAACCAGGTTCCCATGAATAGAGCGTACGTGGAGCAAATAAACTACCGGCGCCGTCAGAATCATCCTACCGTTCACTACTGATGCGAAATACTGAAACTTAACGTGGAATCATTTTTCCGATCATTTGCGAACTTACAGACGGGGTCGGCAAAATATAATAAAGTATTAACCCGTTCAATGCCACGCGAATTTTATACGTCTCGTCCGATCTCGTGATCGTGCATTTTAATATAAGCATGGTTTTCAAAAGTTTCATTTTATACAGGGTTATCCGTTTTTAAACGGCCAAACGTTAACCAGCTGTAGAGGACAAACAAATGGAACAACTTTTACACAGATAATTGCAAAAACCATCATTTTTTGAGTTTACATAAAATTAAATATCTCAGGACTCCGATGATGAATCTTGATGGTTTTTCCTTTGTTTAGTTTAAAATAAGTAGCTGCATCTTTTTTATTGAATAAACTTTTTTGTATGACCTTCGGATCACGGTTTTTTTGGCGTGGGGCACACCGTGGAGCCTGAAAGAAATAAGTTGGAAAGTGGCGGTGTGTGCCTCACGCCAAAAAAACCATGATCCGAAGGTCGTACGAAAAAGTTGATTCAATAAAAAAGATGCCCCCACTTATTTTAAACTAAACAAAGGAAAAACCATCAAGATTCATCATTGGAGTCCTGAGATATTTAATTTTTTGTAAACTCAAAAAATGATGGTTTTTTGCAATTATCTGGAAATCAAGGCGGCGAAACAAAAAAAGTGATAGGGGTAAAAGTTGTTCCATTTGGGGTCCTCTACAGCTGGTCAACGCGTTTGGCCGTTTAAAAACGGATGAATGCGAAGTACCCACGTTCCCATTTCTTATTTGGCATTTTTATTCGCTTCAATGCTCTCGCGTGTCGAGATCAAAGTATAGAAAATCTTTCTGATATCAGCATCGCTTTCGGGACTGTCGAACCGTTCCGCTATTCTTCTGATTTCCGGTCATATGGAAATACAAGCGCAAAGATGGCCTGCTATTTGTCACGATCCCTCTGGCGAGAGGTAATACCGTGCTCAGCTTATTGTTAGAACGGAATCATTTCAAGTGCCGTTTGCATTCAGCGCAGATTGGCTTCCTGTCGGAGAAAATGTCCGGACTTTTTTCACTTAGTTTCACAGATAATTAAATTACACAAAATTGTATTAAATTACGCAACAAATTGCGCACAGTTAAATTAAGTAGCACGCAAACATAGTATTTCACATATTGTTACACACAAATCACATAGTTTGACATAATCTAATGCCAATTCAAGAAGATTGATTAGAATTCGAAGCTAAAGTCGCTGCCATCCTTATGTATTATGCATTCGTTGCGCTTTTGAAAGATTTTTCACGCGTTTATGGTGACAATACTGTAATCGCCTGGCCAACTCTGCTTTCAATCGCTTATTGCATGAATTTTCTTTGCGAATCCGTTGAATTTATTGTGACTGTTTACGAGCATTATCCGCGACTCATCGAAGTTTCTCCATCTAGAAAACTTTCGTTTAATGCGTCTTGCCGTTCCTTCTTTGGAGATTATAATATTGATGTAAATGGGGGTTGCAATTTCAAGTTCTGCGCCTGTTAGTAAAAGTTTAATGGGTTTCATTAGTTTTCCACTTTCAGGATTAATTAAAGCCGAGGTGAATTGCGAGAGAGGCGACTTTGAAGCGTCGGATAGGATCAGTCCGCGGTGAAAACGTTTTTCCTCGCGCAGAGCGTTCTCGCTTTTATTTACTTGTTATAAAAGTATTGTTTCGGCGGGGCCGCGACTGACCGAAGAAATTCGGAAAATCGATCGGATCCGCTGGCCAATGCTTCTATCGAATGACAATGACACGCGAACGACCGCAGAACACGACTAGTTTCTTTTTTGTTTTTGCAATTGTGTCAGTAAAATTGGAAGCTTGGACACGCGTTTGATTGGAAAATTTTCCATACGGATTCGGGGACAGTTATTTAACTCTGAAAAGTCAATCAGACGTTTTAAAAATATATATAAAACAAAGCTTTTCGAAAACCATTGAAATGATAAACGTGTCACAAGTTTTCCAACTGTCGACTAGTCACATTTTTAATATATATTTTCTTCGGATATTTATTACTTATTTCTAATAGTCAGGTTTACGGCTGAACGTTAAACAAACTAAATTATCGTCACAATTTACACATGCAAAGACAAATTTTTTGATTTCATCACGATGAAACTTCAATTGTCTTATCCCTCACGTTTTCCATTTGCGGAGATTGTCAACTTCATTTTTTAGTTTTTTAATCATCAGAAAATCAGAAATTTTATCTTTCCTTATATAATCCTGTAGATTCTGACACGAATATGCCGAAAATCCAAGTTTTACTCTTAGGAGTCCACTGGTTCAAAAGTTACGTGCGTTTTAAGTTCAGCGATTTCACAGTTTTGCCTGCCAAAAACGGTGAAAATCGCTGAACTTTAAACAGACATAACTTTCGAACCAGTGGATTGCTAAGATTGGAACTTGGATTTGCGGCATTCTCTCGCCAAAATCTACAGGATTATATAAAGAGAAGGTTAAAAATTTCTGGTTTCCTCGAGTAAACTTCATTTCAAGTATCACTCAATTATTACTTTGTTAACTCCAAGAATCGTGTTGCCTATCAATGACAGGAAAGTAAAATCTGAAAAATTACACTGCATTTCTCAGAAGAATTCTTTTTTAATTCTCCTTGGTGTTCAAACAGTTCCGATGGTGCGTTTAATTCGACACGGGACGTTGCAGGGAACTCCGTTCAAGGAATTGCAAGACTTCGTCGAGATTAATTTACAGATCTCGGGGAACGCGGGTCGCGCCACAGTGATTTTGAGATTTCAATGCCCATTCTGCATGGCTGCCAATTTGGGGGACGAGTGCGACACCTCGACGAGGTCGCAGGACCGCAAATTACAGTGGTGCGCGACGTTCCTGATTAACAGAGGTCCAACCGTTGACGGCGATGGTACATGACAGCCCGGCGGGACGTACAAGTAAGGGCGAAAACAGTGAAGCAACTTCCCTCCAGGAAATTGAGGAGTACCCGCGAAATTAATTATTATCCACCTATTACTTATTCCATCTCACAAGAACATTTCACTTATGGCGTCGCGCGAAGGGCGAGCGACCCATTCAACAATTAAATCAAATTGCGGAACCCTTTGCGTTAATATTTTAATTTAAACATTGTAAAAAAAAGGAACAAAGGAAAACCAGGGAAACCAATGAACGCGGAAACCTTGTGTAACCAGAAATTTTTGCCTCTCTCCAATACATTTTTGCCTTTTTCTATTTTATCCAATAGATCTGGACGAGAAGATGTGAGAAATCCAAATTTTGATCCTCGAGGATCACTGGTTCCAAAGTTACAAGTGTTTGAAGTTTTGAAGTGTTTCAATCTTTTATCGGCATTACCGTGTGCTTCTGCTGCCACCTAACCTGTCAAAAACACGGGAAATCGCTCAACTTTAAACATTTATAACTTCTGAACCATTGATCCTAGAGCAGCGCTCGGATTTACTTACTCGCGACGGCCTAGTTTCGGCAGCCACACCCCCTCGACCCGGTCTAGTTTCGAAGGCCACGCCCCTCGACCCGGAGGGGTTTCGAAAGCTATGACTCCTTATCCGGCCGAGTTTCGAAGGCCACGCCCCCTCGACCTGGACGGGTTTCGAAGGCTACACCTCCTCGACCCGGAGGGGATTCGAAAGCCACCACTCCTTGACCCAGCCAAGTTTCGAAGGCCACGCCCTCTAGACCCGGCCGCGCCTCTCGCTCCCTGTGGCGATCCTAGTTCGCAGCTCCTCAGGCGCATCCCATGCTCGCTATTTGTGGCGCCTAGGAGGGGGCGTAGCCTTCGAAACTCGGACGTCGCGAGTAAGTAAATCCGAACGCTGTCCTAGAGAATCGAAACTTTGATTTCTGTTATTCGTTATTCCTTTTCGTTTGTTATTCCTTTTTCCCCACCTTGTAGAATCAGACGATGGGCGGCAATTATCATCCAGGTAAAAATTCGTTCTGTTTGTTAGAACTTACGGAGAAGAAGAATCTTACTTGGTAGAGACATTATAAAATTCCTTTCTACGGAGAGTTTCGAAGCGCAGGGGAAGTTCAGCAAAGGACGGCGTAAGATTGATTTGCATGGCATGGTGCTCGCTCACTTGCTCGACCTACTTTTATGCCCTTGCAGAATCGTTTCGAAAAGATGATGTTGTTATGACTGTTTTATCCTGTCGTTGTTGCGCAACAGCCAACGGAACATGGATACACATAAGAACGAGCCGGCGAGTGAAACGACGTTAACATGGAGGTGTGCAATTTGTACCCGTAATTGTTGCAATTAGAGTAATTTCAGCACAAAGTTCCTAACAGTTTTCATCGTGGCTGCTGGCTCGATTACATTCAGCGTAATTGCGAGAACGTTAAACAAAGTGCATTATGCTCCAAAACGAATGTCTCCAACACCGTAGAAATTTAATAAAATTAAATTTTTTATGACCACGTAAAGAGAGAGAGAGAGAGAGATTTGTGTACACAAACAATAATATTAACCATGAACGGTGTATGCAAATTTCAATCAAGAGTTTCTGGAGCCAGTTATATGTCTCGCATTTTTCCGCAGCAAAAAATATATATAAATTCGTTAGAAATATTTGTTTTATAAATTTTGATGTATTTGGTATGTAGTCATGTTGATTTGTACCCGCGGCGGCTGCAGGTCGAAGTACGATCCTGTAGAATCATTGGTTCAGGAGTTATGGTTGCTAAAAGTTGAGCATTTTCAGTGTTTTTGTCTGGTATGGGCGCCGTCATATTGGTTTGTAGTGACGATGCTGCCATCTAGGGACTTTGCTCGGTAAGCGGCGCGCTATCGTCACTACAAAACCAACATGGCGGCGCTCTAGTTGTAATTAAAGTTGGAATTGTAAAATTGATGTTGAAATTGAAATTTAAAAAATTGAAGAGTTGTAATTGAAGTTGAAATTGAAAAATTGAAGTTGAAACCGAATAGTTGAAATTAAAGTTAAAATCGAAGAGTTGAAATTGAAGTTGAAATAAAAGTTGACATTGAAAAATTGAAATGGAAATCGATGTTGATGTTGAAATTGAAATTTAAAAAATTGAAGAGTTGTAATTAAAGTTGGAATTGAAAAATTGAAGTTGAAATGGAAATTGATGTTGAAATTGAAATTTAAAAAATTGAAGAGTTGTAGTTGAAGTTGAAATTGAAAAATTGAAGTTGCAACCGAATAGTTAAAATCGTGTAGTTGGAATTGAAAAATTGAAGTTGAAACCAAATAGTTAAAATTGAAGTTGAAATGGAAGAGTTTATAAATTGAAGTTGAAGTTAAAATTGAATAATTGAAGTTGAAACCGAATAGTTGAAATTAAAGTTAAAATCGAAGAGTTGAAATTGAAGTTGAAATAAAAGTTGACGTTGAAAAATTGAAATGGAAATTGATGTTAATGTTGAAATTGAAATTTGAAAAATTGAAGGGTTGTAGTTGAAGTTGAAATTGAAAAATTGAAGTTGCAACCGAATAGTTAAAATCGTGTAGTTGGAATTGAAAAATTGAAGTTGAAACCAAATAGTTAAAATTGAAGTTGAAATGGAAGAGTTTAAATTGAAGTTGAAGTGAAAATTGAATAATTGAAGTTGAAACCGAATAGTTGAAATTAAAGTTAAAATCGAAGAGTTGAAATTGAAGTTGAAATAAAAGTTGACATTGAAAAATTGAAATGGAAATTGATGTTAATGTTGAAATTGAAATTTGAAAAATTGAAGGGTTGTAGTTGAAGTTGAAATGGAAAAATTGAAGTTGCAACCGAATAGTTAAAATTGAAGTTGAAATGGAAGAGTTTAAACTGCAGGTCGAAGTACGATCCTGTAGGATCATTGGTTCAGGAGTTATGGTTGCTAAAAGTTGAGCATTTTTCAGTGTTTTTGTCTGGTATGGGCGCCGCCATATTGGTTTGTAGTGACGATGCTGCCATCTAGGGATCCTGCTCGATAAGCGGCGCGCGATCGTCACTACAAAACCAATATGGCGGCGCCCATACCAGACAAAAACACTGAAAAATGCTCAACTTTTAACAACCATAACTTCTGAACGGTTGATCCTACAAGATCGAAACTTCGATCTGCAGCCGCCCCGGGTACAAATCTACTGGATTACATACTAAATACATCATAATTTATAGGAGAAAGTCCGGTAAAGTAAAGTAAAGTAAAGTTTACCACGGACAATCAAATGACCGGTTTCCCTTCAACGGGAATTATGCTAATTGTCATTACAATTATATTAGTTGTGTATATTGAACTTCATCCGAAATATTATGCAAGTATCTATTGTTTGAACTGAGAATATGGTTATATAACGTTATTTTTTTATACGCGAAATCGTTGAGAAAAAGCTCGAATGCGTTTCCGTCCCGCGGCGAGTTGAATTGCATTCGCAGACGGTTCGCTCCAATTATGTTGAATGTGGAACATTGAAAGGGTTTGTTGGAGAGTATGCGAGAGAGCGGGGGGGCGGGGAGGACGTGAATACGGTCGTGCTGTCGTATGCGAAAGGTCTAAGGTACGATCTGTTTCCGATATTCCGTCAGTTCCGTCACTTACGCGCTCCACCGTAATGCAAGACTGACCGAAGAAAGGAGAAGCCATCTTTAGTTCGAAAGTTGGCCGTCAGCCATGAAAGGGTTGCCTACTACCGCACACGTTTCCAAGAATAGTGGAGTATAATAGCAAACTCCAAAGGAGTGTAACGAAGCGTGGGGTGCACGATAGTGCGCGTCGTGACTTTTATACAGAGAGCGTTAAAAAAAAAAGACGGTCGGAGAATTTAAGGGTGCACTCGCTTAACATGGAACAGTATTCAATTGATGGGAAAATTGAATAGTTCCTTATTGTATAGGAGAAGTTAAACCGTGTGTGAACAATTATGTGTGTCACTTCTAGGTCCTACGCAATCAATCCTTCCCCGACGTATAATCCACTTTTTTCATACACGAACGTTCGATTATGTGAGCGGGGGTAGACTCGTTTTTTTTCAGGGTTGTTAGGGTGCGAGATGCGCCTCTTTTTGTTCAGGTCAATGTCGAAAAATTGACGATTTTTAATTGAAGTTGAGATTGAATAATTGAAGTTGAAACCGAATAGTTGAAATTGAAGTTGAAACCGAATAGTTAAAATTGAATTTGAAATCGAAGAGTTTAAATTGAAGTCGATGTCGAAAAATTGACGATTTTTAATTGAAGTTGAAATTGAATAATTGAAGTTGAAACCGAATAGTTGAAATTGCAGTTGAAATCGAAGTTGACATTGAAATTGAAATGGGAATTGAAGTCGATGTTGAAATTGAAATTTGAAAAATGGAAGAGTTGAAATTGAAATTTGAAAAATTGAAGAGTTGAAATTGAAATTTGAAAAATTGAAGAGTTGAACAGATAACCCGTGAACGAAAATTGTCTTCTCGCAATTTCGGCCATGTTCCCAGGCAAATCGACCGCGGTGGGACGGATATAGTAGTTCGTCCGTGATACTCGCAATGGACACCGCACTATCTACGGCGGCCATAACTTTCCAGTAGACCTAACAATCCCGTCGTTTTGCCCGGCGACGATCACGCCGGATTTTCGGATGACAGGTAGACCGGGATCAGGAGAGAAAATAGGAAAACCAGGATTACATCCTCCTTCTGTTTCACGTATTTACCCGATTGTATCCGCAAACCACGAAACTCCCGGTCACCTACAGATCCATGGAAGTCTGGCGTCCTGTAAGGCCATCGTCAGTTCCGAACAACTTCCTGCTAACTTCTGATCCAGTTCAGAGATATTAGCGGAGATGATCCAGGGGATCGGAGCCGATGAAACGTGAATGTTGCGTGGAATATTCAACAATGGAGGAAACTCTGGACGGAAGTGAATGTGATTAACGTGTCCACTTTGTATAGAGACACAAACAACGCTGTTTGATCGAGCATCCAGTTGCCAGTTCGTGTGCTACGTTTAAATCAAAGCTGAGTCTACGATATATCGAGCAGCTGATATTCTAATATGGAACAACGAATATTAAAATCTGTCTACATCATTACGCAGCACGGTTTAGTCCAGTCAATGAATGCTCGTAAGGGGGGTGCAGAGGGAAATGGAAGGAACACAATTTTTAACTTTGGGACTTTCTTTGGACTAGTTACGGGGTAAACATACTAAAAGTCCCCTTTTTCGGTTTTCCGTTTATATCGCGGAAACTATGTGTCCTAGCGATAAGACCATTCTATACAAAATTAAAGCTGACAAAACGTGCCATAAGATTGGTTCTATTCAGTTATTCGCTATCTCACATAGTTTCCGAGATATCCGCGCTCAAAGTTCACTATTTCTATTATTTGACTAGCTAACTCTTCAGCACAATTATTGAATTTTGAGCGCAGATATCTCGGAAACTATGCGAGATAGCGATAAATTGAATACAATCAATCTTGTGGCACGTTTTGTCAGCTTTAATTTTGTATAGAAGGGCCTCATCGCTAAGCGGAAAACCGAAAAGGGCGACCTTATAATTGCATTTGAAGTTGAAATTGATGTTGAAACTTAAAAATTGAAGTGGAAATTGAAAAATTGATATTGACAATGAAAAATTGAAGGAAAAATTGATGTTGAAATTGAAGTTGAAAATGAAGTTTTGAAATTGAAGATAAAATCGAAAAATTGAGGTTGAAATTGGTAAATTCGAGTTGAACTTGAAAAATTGACGTTGAAACTGGAAAATTGAAGTTGAAATTGAAAAATTGAAGTTGAAATTGATGTTGAAACTTAAAAATTGAAGTGGAAATTGAAAAATTGATATTGACAATGAAAAATTGAAGGAAAAATTGATGTTGAAATTGAAGTTGAAAATGAAGTTTTGAAATTGAAGATAAAATCGAAAAATTGAGGTTGAAATTGGAAAACTCGAGTTGAACATGAAAAATTGACGTTGAAACTGAAAAATTGAAGTTGAGATTGGAAAATTGATGTTGGTATTGAAGTTGAAACTGAAAAATTGTTTGCATAAACAAACGTGTGATTACAAATTATAAAAATATCAAAACCTTTATAGGATATAATGCATTGGTGTAATAAATATTCCCTGAATCTTTATACAACGTTTTAAAAAATTGCCAAAAATTAAAATTTTTTTGATTCGAGCAATGAACTTTAATGAATAAAATATTTTCCCTTTCGTTCGATGATGATTTGCAAAAAATAATAAATAATGAAATATTTCATTGATTAAAGTTCATCGTTTGAACAAAGAAATTCGATTTTATTTCACCTTAAAATGTCGAAATTACTTTTTCTTGCCGACCCAATATATCTTTTTGACTATATATTGTTTTGTTCGTACCGAGACAGGGCGGTAAACTGTAAATTCTAATATTTCACCGTTCCATACAATCAACAGAATATTGTTAGTTTAATCAAATTGGTTTATGCGCGCGCTTGAAACGACCACGCGCTCCAATTGAAATTTCCGACAATAATCGAATAGAATATGTCACCGGATTGTAACTCGGTTTTTCGGGCCCATTTCGTCCTCTTCATCGTCACGTACGCAGCTTATTCGCGGCGCATTGCACCAATGCGATTATCACCGCGAATAGATGCTGCCAGAAAACGTTCGAATTATTAACAGAGTCCGTCGTAGCACCAATACGTGAAAAATTTACAGGATTCGTGCTTAAAAACGCGAGACGCGATTAAAACCGATCGATACTGTTTAACGATAGCGAAACGGATTGACCAAGTGAGCGTCCGCGAAATTTATCAACCAGAGTGTCGAGCAATTAATAAATTTATTTAAATAAATGATTATTTAAATAAGAATTTAAATAACAACTTTACTATTATTTACTTACTATTATTTGAGCAAGTCTAAATGAATTATTTAAAATAATACAGTTAATTGTTATTTACAAATACAATTTCAATTATTATTTCTATTGACAAATAAATTAAATTGTATTATTTTTTTTGTAGGCAGCTAGGCCCGAAGACCAAAAACTATTTATTTAATTTCCACCTCAATTCAAATAATAAATAATCTTTTATTTGCAAATAAGAAATAACAATTTATTCGAATAAAAAGTTTTAGTTATTATTTACAATTAAAATCACACGTTTATTTATTATTCAATTATTTATTGTTTAAAATAAAATTTGCCCAACACTGAAAAATCAACTATATATATTCTCGACTTATTTTCTCATATAGAATCACCCCCTCCAACGGCCATTGCAATTAAAGGATTACAAAAATCTCGATCCGTAGGGTCATACGAATTCAGTATTCAAAATCAATTATTTGTTTAAGAAGATTCATTTGGATGATTATGAAATGGCAATCCAACGAGAATAATTATAAATTTAATGAGATGCATGTAAATTACATTCATGTTAGCGGAGCGTCTCGTTCACCATAAACAAGGAGCTCCAGTAGTTCGGACATCAAAAACATTCCTCGGGATTGAGGAATACACAATTATTCCACGCCGTGAGTTGAACAATTTCATTAAACTCTTTCCGAGACAGAATATTTAATTAAATAACGTGACCGTTATATCGGCGTCGGATCCATTCATTTACGGCATTACTGTTTGTATGGTGGAAGTGTTATAATTGGCGAAGCGTACCGCATTTTAATCATCGCGAAAAGGAAATGTGGAGAAAGAGTAAGAATTTGATTTAATGTCCCATTGGTAAAACTATACAATTTATATAATTTTTTATGTACAGGCGATCCGGTTCGTTTTTGACCCATGGTTCCTTTCAGACTTTTGTTCCCCCTGATGCGTACTATACAACGCAAGGATAAAAAAATTTGACCTTGAAATTCAACGTCAAGGTCAAATTTGCGGCAAGTTTTTTTTTAACAAATCTCCACCGATCCAGAGATGGAGAATCACGCTAGGGTAGTCACGACATATAATTTTCAAACACCACCCTGTACAGAGTTCTTTATGAAATAATTATAAATAATTGCGACAAGTATTACATTGGGTCATTCCATGCCGAATCAATCACTTTTCTAAATGAAATATGTTGTAGTCCATGAGAAATTAGGGGGGGAGGGTTAAAGTCATCATTTTGCAGGTTTCGAATTTTTTTTAGAAATGGCAGACCTTCAAAGTTTTCAGTTTTTTTTGCCCATTTCGGCGAAAACGGGCCTCGCTTACGAATTTTTATCTCGGGAACTGTTTGTCTGATTGAGCTACATTTTTTTTGTTTTGAAGTTGAAATTGAGAAATTGATGTTGAAAAATGAAAAACGGAAGTGGAAATTGAAAAATTGAAGTTGAAATTGAAAAATTTATGTTGAAACCGAAAAATTCAAGTTGAAACTGAAAAATTGAAGTTGAAATTGAAAAATTGATGTTGAAATTGAAGTTGAAACCGAAAAATTGATGTTGAAAACTGAAAAATGGAAGTGGAAATTGAAAAAGTGAAGTGGAATTTGAAAAATTGATGTTGAAATTGAAAAATGTGTACTCTAAAGTACAACTTTGTACTTTACCGACGCTAAAATCGTCGCGCATGCGCGGAGAAACCGTGCAATATCCCAACACTGCCCCCCAGTAGTGGGGATAAAAGAGTCACATCATCCGCATACCCGAAAGTCACATCAATCGCGGGAACACACACTATATTCGTTTATCAAACTTTTAAAACGCCGGGGAAATTTTGTTATGGTAAACACGAACTGCTGGTTCGCCCGAAGGTTGTCGTTTCGAATTAAGATCGATGCGCATGATGCAACAATAAAACGCGACGGAGTGATCGGTTCCTGTCTTTATGTAAATGGCGCGGCGCGCGGACGAGAAAATTCGTTTCTCGTTGCGAAGCACCGAGATACCGAGCGCGTTACCACACGGAGAAAATAATAACAGCTGCACTTGTCCTGAAGACTTCGGATCTGTGTCAATCGATTCTTCTCTTCCTCTGCCCGCCACAGCTTTGTGTGAACTCCGTTCGCTACGATATAGGCTTGCACTATTCGAATATTTGATTGGCTTTTTACAGCCACGGTCACCTCTTTTACATAAAGACCGTGGCCATCCACGTATCGCCGTCTTTTGTCTCGCCAATCGAGAAAATCTCTGCAGGAGGGAGAACCTTTTATGTAATAAATGGTCGCCTGTTTTTTTTCCGAAAAATCTAATGCGTAGATCGATAAAAAATTTCAGGTATCATTCATTACTGTTATAATGAAAAGAAAAACATTTTTTAGACATTTTAATTGTTTATAACAATGGTGCAATGGTACACAAAAGATAGGTGTGTAACGGTTAATATTAAAATTTTTCTTTCTCCTAGACGCACAGTTTTTTTTTAAATTTGTTTTTTGATATCGCATTGTCATCCAGTTCTGTGCTATGTTTAAAGTTTCAGGTCTCTAGCTCATCGGGAAGTGGTTTAAAATTCGATTACAAGATTTTTAACAACAACAACGATAACTAAGCAAACGAATATAAGCGTGGTAAAAATTATGGGAGGCAAAGAAATCAAAATGCAATCGTTAGTTTATGCAAAAACCCTCAGCATGACGTTCTTCTTTTATTAAAATTTGCAAAAATGGCGGTGTTTTTAAAAAAAAAGAATGGATTTTCTGTTATAGATGGGACCATTATTGCAGATGTCTAAAAAAGGGTGGTGCCATTGTAAAAAAAATTGTAAGTGACCTTGATATCTCTAAAAAGAATTGCATAAGAACAAAAATTTTTTTGGTATCGTATGAGCCCCATTTTACCATTCAACTTTGTCCTGGAGACATTTAACGTATCTTTGAAAACAACAAAGATATTTGAGGTATCTAGCGTTAGGTGACTCACGCCCTGTACGTCTCATTTTGAGCGTCGACGAAAATAAAAGAATTGTCGAGCACCCTCGAGCGAATAGAGGTGAAGAGTGAAGAGTCGTTCGATACGCGTCTTTGTCCCGCGTTCTCATTCGTGACAAATCGTCTCGCCCAAAGGAGCGCCCCTGTGCCAGTTACGACTCTCTTGTGTCCACGGGAGGGTAGAAGTTACTTGATAATTAATACGAGCGTCCATTGGATCGTACTAATCGGAGTTTATGTCGGTACGATACATTTAACGCCATGTGCGGCCGTTCGAAATTGATCTACGACGGTAAATTGTGTTCGCGGATTGCGCGGTGTCCCTTTTAAAAGGAAAATAATTCAATGTACAATTAGATGTTAAACAAGGCTCGCGTGTATTAGAAACTGATCTTTTCATAACAGCATTTTTGGTGACATCGGAACTATACATTTAATTCCTGAATCTGCAAACATATATAATTTAATTATGTACAGGGTCTTCCCCATTAAGAAGTTTTATTTTGAATAATAAAAAAAACTTTGTTTTTAATGTAACAAAGTCATTGATGGATGAAATCATTTTTTACTTTATTCCTGGTTCCCCCCTACAATAAATACAGAACATTTTTATTTTGCATACAGATCCGCAGTCTGATGATGGTATGTATTAGTCTAGTCAACGAAAAGTTGTACAGGGAAATGGAAGGAACGCAATTTTTAAGTATGGGTCTTTGTTTGGACTAGTAAGGAGGTAAACATACTAAAAGTCCCCTTTTTCGGTTTTCCGCTTATATCTCGGAAACTATGCGTCCTAGCGATAAGACCATTCTATACGAAATTAATGCTGATAAAATGTGCAATAAGATTGGCTCTATTCTGTTTTTCGCTGTCTCGTATAGTTTCCGAGATATCTGCGCTCAAAGTTCACTAATTGTGCTGAACAGTTAGCTAGTCAAATAATAGAAATAGTGAACTTTGAGCGTGGATATCTCGGAAACTATGTGAGATAGCGAAAAACTGAATTGCATCAATCTTGTTGCACATTTTGTCAGCTTTAAGGGGGCCGTCTCCTAGCAGATGACGGTCGCGCGTGAACACTCACACACCGCTAGAGTACACTCACACACCGCTAGACCACGTATACGTACGCGAGAATTGCTAGGATCAGGGAAATGCGTTCTGATTTCTCGATAATGCAAAGACGGGGGTTTTTATTAGTCAAAATCGCTAGATAAAAGATCAATCTAGTGCGCTGTTTGCTTCAAAAGTCGTTCTTTTACGTTTCCGAGCAATGATTTTGCAATATTCGGCTGCATGTTGCCCGTCGCATGTTGCCCGTTAGATGGCGCTGCAGTCACGCCGGCGTACTAGCCTCTCCGACGGGCAACATGCAGCCGAATATTGCAAAATCATTGCTCGGAAACGTAAAAGAACGACTTTTGAAGCAAACAGCGCACTAGATTCATCTTTTATCTAGTGATTTTGACTAATAAAAACCCCCGTCTTTGCATTATCGAGAAATCAGAACGCATTTCCCTGATCCTAGCAATTCTCGCGTACGTATACGTGGTCTAGCGGTGTGTGAGTGTACTCTAGCGGTGTGTGAGTGTTCACGCGCGACCGTCATCTGCTAGGAGACGGCCCCCTTAATTTTGTATGGAATGGTTTTATCGCTAGGACACATAGTTTCCGAGATATAAGTGGAAAACCGAAAAAGGGGACTTTTAGTATGTTTACCTCATTACTAGTCCAAACAAAGTTCCAACGTTAAAAATTGTGTTCCTTCCATTTCCCTCTACACCCCCCTTATGAGCATTCATTGACTGGACTAGTATTTAAAAGTTAGAAGATTAAGGTCAACATCTACATTTTAAATTATAGTGTAAATATAATGTATTTCTTAGGACAGAGTTCTATTTCGCAAAAACGAAAGTGATACCAGTGGAAAATTTGTATTCGGAAACTTGGAGCGACTTGCACAGCATAATCGGGTCAATCAGGGAGGGATTCGATCAATCTATCCGTAGAAGCGAATGCTCGGCAAATTCACCGTTCAATGATCCTCATGCCGCAAATCATTCGAGCTACCATTAGACTGCCAATGTGCCACTCTTTTCATAAGAGAAACCATGCTCTCGAAGCCAAACACGATGCGTTTGAAAGGGCCTCGTCGCTTTGTGCACGTGGCAGTTGCGGTTTGGTGACAGATTATGTTGCAGTTACAGGGTGGATCCAGCTGTAGCCTCGTCGAGATAGATAGAGAGTAACAGAGACCCGAATCGATTGCATCGTTGCGAATCCATCGCGATTAAAAGTCACAGTGAATAGAAACACGTGACCCGACGACCCCGAAACGATACTCTAACGAACCAACTGAAAAATGTTCAAACAATTCCGGTTTCCTTTGATCGTACCCCTCCTGCAGGTTAAAAAGAACTCTTTCATCCTTTGTCTAACGATCCGTGGACGGTCTCGATCCAATTACAAAGGATTAGCGTACGAAATGTTCAATCGACACTCGATATTCCGTAAAACTGTATTTTATTGGTAAAATTTCAGACAAAAATCAAAACCCCGGTACTACTTCTTCTCCCAAATAACGGAATTTATTATCTTTGTCAGTTTTATTAGTTTGGTTTTTACAGAATCCTAACTGACTTCACTTACTGTTGCGGTCTTTCGATAGTGGTTATTATGGGCCACTTTTTCAGTGGATCGTTGCAGCTGGAGCATGGGCGCCTGGAACGTCGAAAGACTCGAACGCAAACGCGATCCTTTTGCCGCGCAACGCTGATTCAACGAACAGAGACACCTTATGGGACTTGGTGTCCATAGGAATCACAAGTTTCCGACACCTTAAAATGCCAGTGATTTTAGCGTCCTCTACGCTTTAAGAACGGTGAATTCGAAAACTAGAACCAACACGAATCGGGTTCGACTGGTAAAACTTCTACAGCCAGTGCCGGATTAATCCAGCGCGGGGCCCGTAGCAAATGTAACCAGGAGGCCCTATGGTGTTTGCACAATAATATAATAAAACCCAATGAATGACCTTTTTTGTAGCAAAAATATCTGCGAACGATATGTCTACAGCGTTGTCAAGTCTAAAGTACGCAACGTTGTCCGATTATGAGTTTTCAATACATCCGAAAATCATCGGATGAGTGCAATCGCGAAAAGGCTCTTTTCTGCCCGTTTGCCGTAAAGAGAGCGAATACGCTAATAAGAAAGAAATCTCCTTACGTTAATAACCTTACGCTAGCTTATATTGAACTTAATTTCTTAAATTAAACCAATTGCTCTAGCTTTCCCTTTAAAATTTCAAATCATATAGTACAATATTGAAACAGTTATCGTCTTTTTTAGAGTGTCTTTAAATTTTTGTTCACTACTGTATATCGAAATGTAATAAGAAAACTATAAAAACATTAAAAACGAACACATTAGGAAGGCGTAAAAATTAAATTTTTTCAATTTAAGAATCATATTAAATACACGTAATGCGAATGGAGTATAACATTTTTTATTCGTGCTAATAAATGCTCCACAATTGTGTTTTATCGGTAACATCGGGGGTTGACACTGAATGGTAACGGGGTGTTAGCATAGACGAGATATAGGAAATGGGGTGCTAGGAACCCAATACCGACGGACACCAAAATGCATTGGGTGTCAGGTCTATTCCTATATCTCGTCGGTGATCATATTAAATACACGTAATGCGAATTGAGTATAACATTTTTTATTCGTGCTAATAAATGCTCCAAAATTGTGTTTTATCGGTAACATTGGGTGTTGACACTGAATGGTAACGGGGTGTTAGCACAGACGAGATATAGGAAATGGGGTGCTAGGAACCCAATACCGACGGGCACCAAAATGCATTGGGTGTCAGGTCTATTCCTATATCTCGTCGGTGATCATATTAAATACACGTAATGCGAATGGAGTATAAAATTTTTTATTCGTGCTAATAAATGCTCAAAAATTGTGTTTTATCGGTAACATAGGGGGTTGACACTGAATGGTAACGGGGTGTTAGCATAGACGAGATATAGGAAATGGGGTGCTAGGAACCCAATACCGACGGACACCAAAATGCATTGGGTGTCAGGTCTATTCCTATATCTCGTCGGTGATCATATTAAATACACGTAATGCGAATTGAGTATAACATTTTTTATTCGTGCTAATAAATGCTCAAAAATTGTGTTTTATCGGTAACATAGGGGGTTGACACTGAATGGTAACGGGGTGTTAGCATAGACGAGATATAGGAAATGGGGTGCTAGGAACCCAATACCGACGGACACCAAAATGCATTGGATGTCAGGTCTATTCCTATATCTCGTCGGTGATCATATTAAATACACGTAATGCGAATGGAGTATAAAATTTTTTATTCGTGCTAATAAATGCTCAAAAATTGTGTTTTATCGGTAACATTGGGGGTTGACACTGAATGGTAACGGGGTGTTAGCATAGACGAGATATAGGAAATGGGTGCTAGGAACCCAATACCGACGGGCACCAAAATGCATTGGGTGTCAGGTCTATTCCTATATCTCGTCGGTGATCATATTAAATACACGTAATGCGAATGGAGTATAAAATTTTTTATTCGTGCTAATAAATGCTCAAAAATTGTGTTTTATCGGTAACATTGGGGGTTGACACTGAATGGTAACGGGGTGTTAGCACAGACGAGATATAGGAAATGGGGTGCTAGGAACCCAATACCGACGGGCACCAAAATGCATTGGGTGTCAGGTCTATTCCTATATCTCGTCGGTGGTTCGTGTCCCTCGAATATGTCGGTATTTTTTACGCCATCTAGGATATATTTTGGCTCCATCCAGAGAAACAGAAGGCTACCGACAGTACCGACGGCATTTTGTCGGTAAAGAAAACCACTGAGGAGATTCTCGTCGCGAATGTCGCGATGCATCGGTGAGAATGCGAATTATCACCAGCACCGACGAGATCGTCGGTGTCACCAGTCTGTGGTAAGAAGTGTAAGAACCCACGTACCATTTCGGTGTCGCGCTCCATGTTACCGATAGTTGGCGGCTTCAGGCGTGTCAGCACGGACGAGGTATAGATGTAGACCAATAACCATATGGGATGTTTCGTGTCTCCCACAATAACAACTTGGTTGAACTGGTTTTCTTACGCCCTCTACGCGTAAGCTCTCAATGGCATAGAAATGAACACCGATTGCACTCGGAGGTATAACAAAGTCATCACCAAAGTCTTAGAATCATAAAGAAAGTGACTGAATCGTTGGCTATCTTTCAATATTAATAACTAAAAACACGTATACAAGGTGATCCGTTATTAAACGGCCAAACGTTAACCAGCTGTAGAGGACCCCAAATGGAACAACCATTTTACCCCTATCCCTTTTTTTGCTTCGGCCTTGATTTCCAGATAATTGCAAGAACCATCATTTTTTGAGTTTACATAAAATTAAATATCTCAGGACTCCAATGATGAATCTTGATGGTTTTTCCTTTGTTTACTTTAAAATAAGTAGGGGCATCTTTTTTATTGAATAAACTTTTTTGTATGACCTTCGGATCATGGTTTTTTTTTGCGTGGGGCACACCGTGGAGCCTGAAAGAAATAAGTTGGAAACTGGCGGTGAACGACGAATTTTCTCAAGGTTCAAAAACGTTCTTACCATAATCTCCCTATTTTTCCCATATTCTGCAAAGTTTCAGCTTTAATTTAAAAAAAATTCATCGCTCTACCGCATTTCTATCGAAAGTTCTTTGATTTTGTCTCCGATTTGGACGAAAGGTCCCACTGTGCGTCGTGGGAGGAAATCGATTATAAAACGTCCAAAAATGGTTCGCTATTAGTATCAAGGCCCTACTAAACCAGACTATTCGATCACACTAGATATATGTACAAGGAAGGTGAATTTCTTTCCGTGCCAGATCTCTCACCTCGAAAATTCCTGGCTGCCCGGCCGCGCTAAGATGGGTGTGACCGCAGTCCGCGATCGTATCGCGCGGGTTTGTTTAAATAATCGGACGTTTCGGGACCGTGGAGCGTATCTTCGTGTCGGCATCTGGCCAGCCAATATGTATGATAATTTTGACATGCCTACACCTCATAATGGATCCCGTGTATGTACGAGTGTAGCAGAAAAATTCAAGGACAACCGTATCGAACTCCATGATTGTCGCTCAATTCCACTATGTATATGTTATTTGTCTGTCTGTTATGTATATATTGTCTGTTATTCATGTATATTTTAATCACTAGACTGCGGATGTTCATGCAATTTGCAATTTTCCGTGGACGAACTTTAAGAGAAACTCGAATCAAATGAAACCTTATTTCCGTGGTAGTGGTCATTTTAAACCTGAAATAAATTACAGTATATTACCATGGTATTGAATGTAGGTGTTTTCATTTTGAAAAATCAAGGTGACCTTGAAATCTCGAATTCTTGAAATTTTCTGTCTTCTTTGGATTATATCTCGTTAACTATTAGGCTTAGGACATATGAGGGTCAACACTTTTATACTCGGAATTTTATGCTCTATCGATCTATGGTATTAAAAAATAGGACATTCCATTTGAGAAAATAAAGTTGACCTTCGAATTACCTTGAAAACATGATGAAAATTAAAAATGGACATGATTGATGCATCAGCCCCTCCTTGACTTAAACTTTTTGTTTGGAATAGTTTTTTCTCTGGGATTTAGTTTTCGAGATATCCAGATGCACCACCCTGTATATGTATATGTAAACTCTATTATACTAAATTCTGTCATATTTTCTATCCTAGCATTTTCTGAAAATTTCCAAGAGCCAAAATTGCATATAGATCCGCAGTCTATTGATTACCATTCGATGGCAGCTTGTCCCAGAATAAAGTGTACTAGAAAATCTAATAACATCTCGAAGATTTTTGCTAACCGTACTTCCTTAACTTGAGAGTTTCTCGAGTTAAACTCCTATACGACGAGTGACATTTTGTCGGAAAATGTACTTTCTCATATCGACATGTAGAAAGTTTGTATTGCTTCCTAAATATCCATTTACCTCGAAAATAAAGAAGTTAATAAAATATAATAAAAATTGTAATCGTAGGACATTTTGAAAATACACAGTATGTTTCGTTGAAGAAAGATGCTTATCTTCGTCTGGGTGCCCTGGCTAACCTGTTTAACATTTTTTCTCTGCTCTTCTTTTAAAGCGAAGAGAATTCCCTTAGGAATAGAATTTACATTTAGGAATAGATTTTACAATTATCTGGACAAGTACTAAATAAGTAACGAGTAAACAATTTCAAGTATTATTTTAAACAAAGAATTATAAAATTATTACAAAAAATATATATTTCGATAAATAACAGCAGGTAGGAATAATTTTTTAATGAATTTTGGTGGAAATTTCATGCCGATTTCTATTATGGTTCAAAAATTATAGTAAAACAACTTTTGCAATGTTAATTTATTTATCATGGTCTCTTTAGCCAAACTTTAATACATTTTAATCTACACATGAAAAGAAGAAAAAAAGCTTGTCAAGAAACGATTTGTTACAGAGTTTGAGACACCCTGTATATGTATTTATAATAAAATGTAACTATAAATGTTGACGTAGAACATAGACTAATGAACTTTAAGCTGATTAATTTTATAATCGATTTCCTTCCAAAAGACGCTTTTAGATTTACTCATTCCTTGGTATTAAATGTAATGACACTTCTCCACAAGTGAAATGAAACTGAGCTCCTCCATCGTGTATGTATTCTTAAAATAATATTCTGTCACGTTAGTATCTCACATTTCATTAGCCTGACATATTGGTGCTTTCAAACTTATTAGAGAAATACCGTTAATTGTTATATTCGAGAAGATTCTGTAAGATTGCAATTAGACGCATTCTAATATAAAATAATGGTAATTATATCTTTTCTTTTTTAAGGTAATTATATATATGATGGAATTATATTATACCATTTTTGTCAAGTTTATAACATTTTGTTTAAATCATTTTTAACCTCCCCTTATAATATCACGTGATTGTTATCGAAATAGAATTTATGGAACACTGATATGATTAATTTCTTTTAAATCGAAATTGAATTTGATTTCTTTGCTGTCAATATTTGGCTATTGGATTAATCATTATCAATCTTAGATTTATTTTATTCATTTTATCTTTGATTATTTCAATCTCAGATTTATTTTACTTTATTTATTTTAATCTTAGATTTATTTTATTTTATTCATTTTATGTTTGATTATTTTAATCTCAGATTTATTTTACTTTATTTATTTTATCTTCGATTATTTTAATCTTAGATTTATTTTATTTTATTAATTTTATGTTTGATTATTTTAATTTTTCGTATTTATTTTATTTATTTTATCTTTGATTCTTTTAATATTAGATTTATTTTATTTTATTAATTTTATGTTTCATTATTTTAATCTCGTGTTTATTTTATTTACTTTATGTTTGATTATTTTAATCTCGTATTTATTTTATTTTATCTTTGATTATTTCAATCTCATACTTATTTTATTTATTTTATTCTATTCATTTTATCTTTGATTATTTTAATCTTAGATTAATTTTATTTTATTTATTTTTTATCATTGCCAAGATTATCATTAATCTTGGATTAAAATAAATTCTTAAATTCGAGCCAGACATTTTTGAACTTCATATATTTCTGAATGATTCAGAAAGTTTCTCCGGGGAAACCACAAAACTTCGCGATCCTATCGTGGAAAATGAAAACCGTGAACGTACGAATTAGCAGCGTGGCGACCAGCGAAATTACTCGAATTAGAACGACCGATGCGATTTCCGTGCACGAAACCGTTCCTGCCGCTCGCAATTATATCCACGGATAAATAAAACAACGCACGAAAACTATAATCTTCGATTGTCGCAGGGACACTGGTCGGGCGCTAACGCACGCGTGCCGGCGACCCACCCTTCGCAACGGGGGTGGCACCCACCGTTCCGACGATTTCCTTCCGTCGCGGGTGCACGCGCCGAAAATTAAATGTCTCGTGCGCAGACATTGCGCGCATTACCCGCGTTATACTCTCACCGTTTCTCTTCCTCTCTATCGCGCGGCGTATGAATAATAAAGGAGACGGTAATACGGGACCACGACACCCTCGAGTTTCGCTTTTATCCGAGCCAACGCGGCGCGACGCGCCTCTCCCGACCACCGCTCTAATCGAAATCATCGCCCCGTCTGCACCCTTCAATAATTTATGCTCTGTTTGCCATGTTAAATCGCGCTATGAGTCGCCGATGAATTTCACGAATATTACCCCGCCGGGATAAACCCCGGAGAATCTGCAGGCCGGGTATCAGTGTACTCAAGAAACGTAATTACTAGACTGCGGATCTTTATGGGTTACAATTTCCCAAAAATTGCAGGATGGTTGGGCACCCCTACGACCGAAAATCATAAACCCAAAAACTTTACAGCAGGCCTGGGCAACGCTGGCTCGCGGAACCGATGTCGCTGCTTCTCTCCTTCTCCTGCTCGGAGCCTTCTCCTGCTCCTTCTCCTGAAACATCTGTTCCGCGAGCCAGTGTCGCCCGGGCCTGCTATAAAGTTTTTGGTTTTATGATTTTCGGTCGTAGGGGTGCCCAACCGTCCTGCAATTTTTGGGAAATTGTTTTATGGCGGTTGGCCGAGGACCCGGCCAGGTCCGAGCCTTTTTCTGACTACTCGAATTGCCAGGTCTGTTAGGCACGTGACAGTAACAATAAACCTGTAGACTACAATAGCATTTCTTGAGCGAAACGTTTTACAAGGGTTGCATTCTAAAATCGGACATTCCATATGCAACAGCCTAATAGCTCCGAGTGCAAATTGAACAGGAAGGTGGGAGAGCGGGATGAAAGAGAATGAGCGTTGATCTTGGCAGATCGGCCATCGGAAGAGATGAGGACGGGACCTGACGCAATTAATCGGCGCGACGCATCTTCCCCGCGATATCTGCGCGGTCCGCGCGTCCCTTCCGACGCGCATTTACGCATTCACGTTACGTGGAAATGCCAGAGGCCGGTATTAAATAAGTACAAAAAGGTAACAGACTGACAATGAGCGACGTACGTGCCCGCGAGAAGAGAGAAGGCACGGCGCTACAGGAGTGGCTTGATATGCAGACGGCGTGCGTCGCGGCGGCACAGCCGAGCAAAAGACCATTGGACTTCGGTTACGAAACGATTCTCGAAATACGGGATCGGATAGCGGAATACCAGTAGCCCGGCCTTCGGCTGACAATCAGTAAATTTTCAACCGTTCGCGCTAGTCGCGGTCGGAAAGGAAGCGGGGTCCTTTGATTCCTCCTATGGAGAATACATACGAACCTCTTAGACCGTACAGGCTGGTTCGCCAGGTATTACCACCACGATTTTCGCCATTATTATTATTAGTAGCGAAGAATTTTTATAGAAAGTTGAATGGTGAAATTTGAGCGCGGATATCTCGGAAACTATGCGAGATAGCGAAAAACTGAATCGAATCAATCTTGTGGCTCGTTTTGTCAGCTTTCATTTTGTATAGAATGGTCTCATCGCTAGGACGCATAGTTTCCGAGATATCCGCGCTCAAAATTCACTATTTCCATTATTTGACTCGCTAACTCTTCAGCACAATTAGTGAACTTTGAGCGCGGATATCTAGGAAACTATGCGAGATAGCGAAAAACTGAATCGAATCAATCTTGTGGCACATTTTATCACCTTTAATTTTGTATAGAATAGTCTTATCGCTAGGACGCATAGTTTCCGAGATATAAGCGGAAAACCGAAAAAGGGGACTTTTAGTATGTTTACCTCTGTACTAGTCCAAACAAAGACCCAAAGTTAAAAATTGTGTTCCTTCCATTTCCCTCTACAACTTTTCGTTGACTGGACTAATTGATTGTTGAACAAACTCCACCCCATTATCTTATAGGCAGGAATTGCATCTACAACTGCTAATTTTTTGGTGGAAAAAGAGCATTCCAAAATAATCAAAAAATGTCATCAACAAAAACTGGTTCATATTTGGACACTTGCAGTTAGATTTTTGTAATAGAAAAATATGAATACAAAATGGTAGAAAAATTCTGTCTCCCAGCACGAACACAGTGCAGTACATTATTAATGAAACAATGAATTTCACTGATGTAGCAATCATTTTAATGCAATCCTTAGATAATGGAATGTTTCTATTCTGAGCAGAGTGAAAACGATGAAGAGGAAATATTCGTGTACAACATAACCAGCATAAATATTACGTATGCATTAACAAATCGATGTGCACAAAGAGAGAGAGAGAGACCAAGGATGACCTTTTCGATCAGTTGTCTGTAACTTCCATGAATTATTTGACAATGACCGTAATGCAACTAGATTAAATTTTCAAGTCAGTTTTAAACTCTTCTCTGGGTATATCTCGTCTTATAAAGTAATAATCGAGTCCTTTTATGTTTCATCGTTTATTCCGATTTTCTTTATTTCCGTTCCAATCGGAAATTCATTTTTAATTCCGCCTGTAATAAATATGAAATGTTATTATAATTTCCAGCTAATGGAACCGTTCTGCTCTTCGTTGAAACAGTATACCCCTGTTCTTCGGCGAAGTACAGCTGCAATTTATTGACAAATTGATCTTCGTCGAGACCAACCACTGTTCACGTTTACTTCTTCTTTACATAGCTATCCTCATACATTTTCTCCTGTACTGAATAAAGCTGACAAGTACGTAACTATAATGTCATAATTGTGCTACAGGTCTTCCTGCAAAGTCTTATTTATTGAAACCACCCTAGTAGAGCAAAATATTGTGTACACATTCATATATTATTGAAAAGAGCTTCAGTCTGTTTTTAATATTCAAATATACATACAATATTTATTTTACATCAAGAGCAAATATTTTTTTAAAATGTGCTGGAAAGTTTCATTTCATGTTACGAGAAAAATATTTTTTTCTGAACATAAAACGAATCTTTATTTCAAATTACAAATAGAATATTTTTTCCTAATATACAGATAATATTTGGACAAACTGATTACTAATATGATAGTGAAAATTGGCGCAAATTTTATTGTAATGGCGGAAATCATTAAAAAACCATAAAAATCATAGTTTTTTTCCAGTTATTTCCGTAAATAATGGTAATTTTGAAAAATACTTCTAATAAAAGTTGTAGGTCTCATCGAAGTAGATATTTTATGTCATATTGATTTTTTTCATAAAGACAGTAGTTTTTGAGAAAAACGATATTAAATGTTCAACATCTTGCGATCATTGAAATCGAGGGTGGCTCCGTATAAATGAATTACCTACTACTACCATTACTTATCATTTTTTTCTCGGAAAGTATTATCTTTATGACAAAAATCAATACCACATAAAATGTGTATTTTGATGAGACCTACAACTTTTATCGGAAGTATTTTTCTAAATTCCCATTATTTACGGAAGTAAATAAATTTTTTAAAATGTTTGACAGAGTTAATTTGACCCCCACCGACATATTTTGGGTCACAACAGCCAAAATAATAAGTTTACGTAAAAAATGTATATAACCTTTTTCGTAGAGCTGTTTATGAGCTTCATCTTTTGTTTGAAACTTTTTTCTCTAAAATCAATATTTTCGAAAATATTTAATACTGTCAAAACTTTGAAGGGGGCTGGGTGTAAACGAGGCTTTAATATCGTTTTTCTCAAAAACTATTGTCTTTATGCGAAAAATCAATACGACATAAAATGTGTATTTTGATGTGATCTACAACTTTTATCTGAAGTATTTTTCAAAATTCCCATTATTTACGGAAGTAAATAAAAAATTGTCTTAGTTAGAGAGTTAATTTGACCCCCGCCGAGTTATTTTGTGTAATAACAGCCAAAATAATAAGTTTACGGAAAAAATGTATATAACCTTTTCCGTAGAGCTTTTCATGAGCTTCATGTTTTGTTTGAAACTTTTTTCTGTAAGATCAATATTTCCGAAAATATTTAGTAAAACCTGTCAAAACTTTGAAGGGGGCCGAGAAGCGTGGAAGGTGTCGAAAAGTCTCCGGCAGTCGACGTGCGAAGAAAAAAGAAGCACTTTCGCGAGGGATTTCGGCATTCACTCGGCCCAATGTAGTCCTCAAAAAACCTTATGATAAAGTATTCAAGGCGAGGATCGGTCAGAGGTAATCGCGTATTCATTTCACGCTGTTGATCAGGATACTGTGAGCAAGAAAGCAGCGAATCAGATCGATTCGAGCGGGGGATATTCGTTGGTAGATCTCGGATCTCGGTGGTATCGAGTGGGCGTACCGTTCGAGGGTCGGCCAGTCGAGATCTTAGTTTTGCTGTTTAACGAGGATCGGCCCTCCTGTAAATGAGACTCGATGACCCAGCGAAAACCGAGAGAGGAACGAGTCCGCCTTGGTGCCGAGCGTTCTTGCGTAGAGAGAGGTGTAGGTATCATATCGTAAGAAAGCCCTGTGCTGCACACGGGCTGCAACGGATGAAAGTGCAGCCGCAGCACTCGTCGCTCGTGTTCTTTCCGGCGGGGTGTCGTCGATGACTTTCTTTACGTTGTGCAACCACCGCACGACCTCGCGTCGATTCGTTTCGGATCGAGACGCTCGCATGCGTGGGATGGTAATTGTTCGGAATCGAATTGAGTAATTGCAGTCGATCAAACTACAATATCGATACCGTGTCCGACACGTCGAATATAGCGGGGGTCATTGGTTAAAATGATTGTCATAAAGTGAGCGCCATTCAATCAGGGACTTCATCAGACTGCCGCCAATAGAATGCCACCAAAACACTGAAAAGTGCTCAACTTTAAGCGCAATCCTTTTCTCTCCTATCCTTTTCTACGAATTATAATGTATTTGATATGTAATCCAGTAGATTTGTATCCGGCTCGGATGCAGATCGGAGTTTCGTTCCATTAGGATTAATAGTTGAGGAGATATGGTCGCTTAAAGTTGAGCATTTTCACAGCATACCTTACCTGTCAAAAATGCTCAACTTTAAACAGCCATAACTCCCGAACCAATCATCCTACAGGATCGTAACTTCGATCTGCAGGTCCCCCGGGTACAAATCTACTGGGTTACATACCAAATACATCATAATTTATAGAAGAAAGGCAAAAATTTCGAGTCCGGTAAAGTAAAGAGCAGTCAAATGAACTCCAGTTTGCTGCAGTTCAGGTAGAACATTTTTATTTTGCATAAAGATCCACTGTCTACTAATCATTAGTCATGATTATCTCCTAATAGTCCAGTCAACGAAAAGTTGTAGAAGGAAATGGAAGGAACGCAATTTTTAACTTTGGATCTTTCTTTGGACTAGTAAGGAGGTAAACATACTAAAAGTTCCCTTTTTCGGTTTTCCGCTTATATCTCGGAAACTATGCGTCCTAGCGATAAGACCATTCTATACTAAATTAAAGCTGACGAAATGTGTCGCAAGATTGACTGGATTCAGTTTTTCGCTATCTCGCACAATTTCCGAGATATCCGCGCTCAAAGTTCACTAATTGTGCTGAAGAGTTAGCTAGCCAAATAATAAAAATAGTGAACTTTGAGCGCGGATATCTGGGAAACTATGCGAGATAGCGAAAAACTGAATAGAATCAATCTTGTGGCACATTTCGTCAGCTTTAATTTTGTATGGAATGGTCTTATCGCTTGGACGCATAGTTTCCGAGATATAAGCGATCCTAGGAGTGGGGACTTCTATAGTATGTTTACCTCCTTACTAGGCCGAACAAAGTCCCAAATTTAAAAATTGTACTTGACTATAAAGTCATTGACTGGACTATAAAACGTCTTCGGGAGATTCTTCATACAATCTGCCACGTACGTGACGCAAGAGAAACTATTATCTCTGCGAAGTGAGCTCGGCGAATTCTCGATCGTGTTTCATCGACCAAATTCATTCGTCGCGGTGGCGAGCCGCCTAACCACGGGCGACGTTTCGCGATTCGGGGGATGCGCAAAGTGATTGCCGGCGAAATGAACGAAACTTGTGTGGTGCCGGAGGTGGTGTGCCATCGGCGATCCACGCCCCGCTGACTGGACTGTTTTTTATTGCCACCGCGCCCGAAAAATCGACCCGGGCAGCCCGGAGGACGATTCTCGTTCGTCCTTTGCGAGGGAGAGACACACACGCGGAAATCGAGACTGGAGAGAAGGAAGCTACGCGAGGGAAAACCAGGCCGAAGCGCGGGGACAAGAGAGAGATCTGGAGAATGTGGAGTCCAGTCCGCCTGCAGCTGTAAGCAGGGACAAAGTGGGTGGAGACAGCACTGGCAACGAGTAAACGCTCGAGTCAGCGCGCACCAGGTTCTTCTCCTGAACGTCGCCTACGTAGGGCCCCCCTTTTATGTGCCATCGACGGACCGTGTCCTCGATTTTATACGATTTTTAAAATACCCGTGGTCGCGCGAATTTCGATCGAGTTGCTGTCATTGGGAGTCTATTGTTCGACGGAGAGATATCGACCGGGCTACTGATCTAGCAGTTCATTAGAAGGTTGAAGGGGTTAGTCAAACGGGGTTTTGTTCAAAGGCCAAGAATAGGAGTGACACTAGCCCGGATTATAACATAGTTTAGGAGATGTGCAAAAAGTGGGGGCCCTAAACCATGCTCTCCCGGGCACATTAGAGGATAGAGAGGAAATAGCAAAGATCAGGTGTGGCGGAGAGCTGGAGAAGGTTCACATTGTAGTCTGGATGACCGATCTAGCAGTTCATTAGGGGGTTAAAGGGGTTAGTTAAATGGGGTTTCGTTCAAAGACCAAGAATAGGAGTGACACTAGCCCGGATTATATCATAGTTTAGGAGATGTGCAAAAAGTGGGGGCCCTAAACTATGCTCTCTGGGGCACATTAGAGGATAGAGAGGGAGGTTCACATTGTAGTATGTGGAAAACGGGTCACACGTGATCCAACTCCCGGCTTCCTAATGAGTTAAAAAGGGACCAATAAGACTGGCCCCTGAACAGAGGTTGTTTTAGTGGGTATGGGCAAGGATTCAGTCCTGTTTCCGCCGTCTATCATCGTTGGCTAAACCGAGTCCCACACTCTTCCCCTCAACCGCCTTATATGGACCTTGAGGGGGGGGGTCATGCGTAAAAGCATTTTTTCCTCTGTTCTAAAAAAAAGAGGTTAGAGTCAAAGGGCCAAGGTCCTAGACGTGCGGTATTTTTAGTGGGTATTGGGGAAATCGAAGATCTGTTTCCCCCGAATTCCACACTACCCCCTCCGGAGTGTGTACATAAATATATTTTTTGCGCACGTCTTTAAATTAAAAAAAAGGGGGGCTATTAGCATTTACTAGCATTTGTAGATCAGAAATAAATCTAAAAAAAGAAAGAGGATAGAGAGGAAAGGTCCTAGACATTTTTTTAGTGGGTGTTCCCCCCGAATCCCACACTACCCCCTCCGGGGGGTGTACATAAATGTATTTATTCCGTCTTTAAACAAAAAAAAAGGGGGCTTTTAGCATTTGTAGATCACAAATAAATAAAAACAGAGACAGACAAGAAAGCGAGCTAATAAAAACATGGTAAAATCGTACTAAATTCTGTCGAATTTAATGCTCCAGCATTTCTTTTCAATTTTCAGAAGCCATAAATGCATAAAGATCCGCAGTCTAAAAATAAGAAAAGAAAGTTCTCTGAACAAGTTTTGCATGGAGTCAGATTGTTCATAATTAATTCTCCTTCGGTGATTTCGCAATGATTTGCACATTTTCCGTCAGTTCAATCTTAAACAACGTGCTCCAACTATGAAGGCGAACAATTCCGAATTTCTGCTGTTCTGGCAGTTGTCCATGGGATATCAGAAAGAGGAGGATCCCTGGCGATCTACAATTCGGTTCCTCTCGGCTTCCTTTCCCTGTCGGCATCATAAACTCGTATACGAAAAGATTGGGGAAGTACCTTGAATATTTCAGAAAGTCGAAAAGATGGAAGATCGACGATGGAAGTATTGAATTTAAATTGTACGATTTTATCAGACTTACCGAAGTTATGTCGTTCCGATTACGTCGACAGTTCTGGCAGCGTAACTGATATAATGCTGATCGCTTCGTTGCAACTGGATAATTGGAAAGATGGCAAAAAAAAATCATCGAGAGCGAACTGGGAAAAATATAGTATATCGATTAAAGCTCATTGCCTGGATAACAAAATTCGCCTCTGTTTCGCCTTCAAATACCGAAATTACTGTCTCGCCAATCTAAAACTAACTCGTTAATTTCATTTGTAAATTTTTATGAAACAAATCGAATAATAATAAACAAATTAAATAAAAAGTTCTAGGTCTGGATAAAAAAATTCGGCCCCATTTTCGCCCTCAAATACCGAAATTACTATCTCGCTAACCTAACACTAACTCGTTAATTTCAGTTGGTAATTTTTATAAAACAAATCGAATAATAATAAAAAAATTAAATGAAGAGTTCATTGTTTTGATACAAAAATTCGGTTTTATTTCGCCTTCAAATACCGAAATTACTATCTCGCCAACCTAAAACTAACTCGTTAACTTCATTTGTTAATTTCTATAAAGCAAATCGAATAATAATGAACAAATTAAATAAAAAGTTCATTGCCTGGATAAAAAAATTCGGCTCAAATATTTCGCCTTCAAATACTGAAATTACTATCCCGCCAACCCACACTAACTCGTTAATTTCATTTGTTAATTTCTATAATATAAAACAAATCGAATAATAATAAACAAATGAGATAAAATAATAAACAAATTAAATGAAAAGTTCATTGTTTGGTTAAAAAAATTCGGCTCTATTTCGCCTTCAGATACCGAAATTACCTAGACTACGAAACAACCTAAAACTACCTGGTTAATTTCCTCTGTTAATTTTTATAAAACACGTCAGAAGATCGAAGTTATCATACCGCCGTGAAAGGACATCGTCCCGTGGCGTTTCCAATTCGAGAAGCAAGGTTCTCGAACCCACGCTAACCGAGTCCGACCTGAGCACCCGGAGAGAGAGAGCCGGTTTCCATTCGATTCGGAAGTGACCGTAGCGCGACCATGCTATTCGCCTAATCAACCTCCCGGCGTTCGAGGACTCACCTTCGCGCATGAAGCCAGATTGTGGGAGCCGTATCATCGTGAGCCGGACGATAGAGAGCCGAAACGAGAAGCGAAAAGGGAGAATCGATTCCGGTCGAACGAGATCCGTGTCGTTTCAGGAGGTTTCAGAACGACGGATATCGTGGTAGACCACCGACTGGAAAAGCCGGTGGTTTCGTCGACGAGCGGTTCATGGGGGGAGGGGGGAGGCGGTGGGCAGAGAGAGAGGTTCGTCGGTGGTAGCCGAGATATCAGTATCAACGCGGTGTAATCAGCGAACCACGCCCATCGCCGCTATACTCGCTCCGTTCCGCCCACCACGGCAATTACACCCTCGAGTCACCCACTGGAGGGGAACATTAAACTCCGTTTCCCTCCCCGGGATCTCTCTCCGTTCCCCCCGGTTCGTCCCCAAACCCCCCTTCGCGTCGCACAGTTTCATTCGCTCGCTCTCTCCTCCTCTGCCCGATACGCACACCGCTCCAAGGAGGACCAGGCCGTGAAACGATCCTCCCGGCAAACGTTCGCCTTTTTCACCCTCCCCCTTTTTGCCAACAGCCACCGCGACGAGAGGAAGAGGGAGGGCCTGCACGATCCGACGGTCTTGGAGGAGGCGCGGTGGTAATCAGAACGATTAACCAGGAGGCACTCTCTCTGTCTCTCCCTCTCTCTCTCTCTGTCTCTTGCTCTGCTCCGTCGCACAGTGGGTTGAAACGCGAAAAACGCGGACAAAAGTAATTTTTCTGACCAAACGAAAAATGTAAAATTGTATTATTAACTTGTTAGTAGATAAATGAGGCATCATTTTCTGCATTTAACATTTTTAATGTTGTACTATACGATTTGAACTTTTTTTGGGAAGCTAGAGCAATTAGTTTACTAAAGGAGGTGAAAAGAAATTTTTTGAAAAATTGTCATTGATCGGAATTGTTGAAAAAATACTAAAAGTTGATTTTTAACTTTTTCATGTGGGCCCCCCTATATTGAAAATTTAAAATATACGTTTTGTAGATCTGTGCCAATCAAACATATTCTGAAAATTTCGTCAAAATCGGTCGGCTTTGCAATGAGCTACAAACGTTTAAAGATAGTAAGAATTGCAGATTTTCACGATTTCAAAAAATTTCAAATAAATTATACAGAATTTAGTATATAATAGCTTAAAAATAATAAAACAATTAATAACATGTACGTCCTAATTCGAGAAAACCGTTTCTAAAAAAACCTTATGTAACTTTTATGGGTTTGGAATTAAACAAAATCTGATTGTTAATTTGAATTCAGCACCTCAAAATCTATAAAACGATACCATTTTTATTAATTTAAACTTAGAAATAGCTTCAGAAATGATTTTTGTCTGCGTTTTTTTGCGTCGCACAGTGAGACCTTTCGTCCAAATCGGAGACAAAATCAAAGAACTTTCGATAGAAATGAGGTAGAGCGATGAAATTTTTTTCAAATTAAAACTGAAACATTACAGAATATGGGAAAAATAGGGAGATTATGGTAAGAACGTTTTTTAACGTTGTGAAAATTCGTTAAACTTGCACAATTTCGAGAAAATTGTGGTTTTCCCAATACCACGCGCGGAAAAAATTTTTTATGAACATGCTGTACTACAAATCTGGTCTCAAAGCTTGTCTACCACCTCAAGATATTGCAAAATCGATTTCTTGAAATTCTACATGTTTAACGAATTTTTTCAAGGTTAAAACACATTCGTACCATAATCTACCTATTTTTCCGTATTCTGCAAAGTTTCAGCTTTAATTTTTAAAAAATTTCATTGTTCTACCTCATTTCTATCGAAAGTTCTTTGATTTGCAGAATACGGAAAAAACAGGGAGATTATGGTACGATCGTTTTTTAACCTTGATAAAATTCGTTAAACATGTAGAATTTCAAGAAATCAAGGAAATTTGAGTTAGAGGAAATTGGAATTCGAGAATATTGAAATCGAAGAGCATTGGATTCGAGGAAATTTGAATTGTAGAAAATTGGAATTGAATATTATTGTAGTTGGGCGACAAAATTGGAATTGAATAATGTTGGGGTTGGGGACAATTGGAATTGAAGAACGTTGTATTTGAATAATATTGGAATTGTAGAATATTAGAGTTGAAGAAGATTGAAATCTGAGGAAATTTGAGTTGTAGTAAATTGGGAATTGAATAATATTGGTGTTGAGGAGAATTGGAATTGAATAATGTTGCAGTTGGAGACAATTGGAATTGAAGAACGTTGTATTTGAATAATATTGCAGTTGTAAAATATTAGAGTTGAAGAAGATTGAAATCTGAGGAAATTTGAGTTGTAGTAAATTGTGTGTGGAATTGAATAATATTGGTGTTGAGGAGAATTGGAATTGCATAATGTTGCAGTTGGGGACAATTGGAATTGAATAATATTGGAGTTGGGGACAATTGGAATTGAAGAACGTTGTATTTGAATAATATTGGAATTGTAGAATATTAGAGTTGAAGAAGATTGAAATCTGAGGAAATTTGAGTTGTAGTAAATTGGGAATTGAATAATATTGGTGTTGAGGAGAATTGGAATTGAATAATGTTGCAGTTGGAGACAATTGGAATTGAAGAACGTTGTATTTGAATAATATTGCAGTTGTAAAATATTAGAATTGAAGAACATTGGAATACGAGGAAATTTGACATGGAGAAAATTAGAATGCTTCTAATTGATTATAAAAGATCAATAATAAAAATAAGTGCTCAAATAAAATAGCTTTAAAAAATGCGTTCTTTATTTTTGCACGTAACCTTGCAAATTATAATTTTTGGAAAATCTCTTTTGCATATCATTTCGTAAACCAACGCTTCTAATTGATTATAAAAAATCAGGTCGTTTGGTACAATTAGAAAAAAGTTGTTCTGTTTTAAATGGCGTTTGAATACGTTTCGTGGGTCACTGTATGTCATTAATCATCCACACACATCATCTACGATGTAGATGATAATCTGCATGGCTTTCGATGGGAGAACAGTTGAGCCAGAACAGTGGCACACCGTCGAAAACGTGACATATGTAGATTGAAGCTATTATAGTGGGGCGCAGTAGTTAAATAGTTAATGATAGGGACGGTCGAGTGTATCAGGGGAAGAATGATCGCTTCGGTGTAGTACATATTCAGTGTGTATTGGAAAGGAAGCTTGGTTTTTCAAGGTCATGTCTTCCTATAACTCTCAAGGTCATCGACATGTTTCTTTAAATGGGTCGATTATTATTTTTATTAGTACGGCGAATGATGATACTTTCTACGTATTTATGTTTGTATTTCAGGAGTGTTACATGCTGTAATTATACTCAACTATTAATACGTTGACCTCGCAGCTGTGGTAGATATACATAGTACACACAAGACATAATTAGATCGCGGATGTTTATGTATCCACTTCATGGAAAGACAAACACGAAGGGTTATGTTTTTCGCTCTGCTGCGTTCGTAGGGGTCATTTGTGACCCAAAAATATTCTCATGATTTTAACGATGTTCTGTTACAATTATTACAATTACAGTGACTCCCACCAATATGCGGACATTGTTAAGAGGACGATAAATTT
The DNA here is from genome assembly GCF_051020765.1 of Lasioglossum baleicum. Lineage (NCBI taxonomy): Eukaryota > Metazoa > Arthropoda > Insecta > Hymenoptera > Halictidae > Lasioglossum > Lasioglossum baleicum. The sequence goes on from NC_134945.1 coordinate 6,821,184, forward strand.
TTTAATATTAGACCATACATTTGAAATTTTTTGGGGAGTTGCAATAAATGAAAAAATGAAGATTTGCAACAAAGCCTAATAAATATGAATGATGAATTCAATTGATGATGAAATATGAATTAAAGACGTGTTAGTCGCTGTAACTGTAAAGAAAATGATATGGCTTGGAGTCAGTGTTGGGCAATTAATAAATAATCATTTAAATAACAAGTTATTTGTTAGTTGGATATTCACATAAAAAGCAAAAATAATTATTTATTATTTGAGCAAGTCTCTAAATAGAATTATTCAAAATGATAATGTTAATTGTTATTTACAAATACAATCTCGATTATTATTTGTATCGACAAATAATAAATTAAATTGTATTTTTTTTTTTATAGGCCTACATTTTTATAAATACAAAATACGAGAAATAAGAGAAGATCAAAAACGATTTATTTGATTTCCACCTCAATCCAAATAGTAAGTAATCTTTTATTTGCAAATAAGAATTAATAAATAGATCACTTTTGGAATTATTTAAATTACCTTTATTTAAATGAAAAGTTTAGTTATTATTTGCAATTAATCACACGTTTATGTATTACTTGAAATAAAATTTGTCCAACAATGAACTTTGCGACGTGTAATATCTGCGTTGCCTCAGCGATTTAAAAAAGCTGCAATTTAAAAATTGCCTACCTCGACGAGTGTGGCAACGAGTGCGTAGCGGTGCGTCGCAATGCGTGAACAGCCGCGACAACAAAATGTGGAATCATTCAGAACGAAAACCAGCGCGCGTGCAGTTTTCTGTCATACAAAAACCGCTGATCTCGCATAGGAATCCACTGTGTCGTGCTCGGATAACGGAGGAAGAGCATTCAAACTCGATGCAGCATTCCACTAACGACCCCATTTTGTTCGTATCGAAGAACTAATTTCAAAAACACTGAAACAACATTAATAACACAATCTGACATTCACAATAATTCCCAGCTTCAATATTGTGGGTCTCGTGAAGATCTGTAGTTGAATTTACAGTAGCACGAATCAATCGAAATTAAAGAGTTGATTGTGATATTTATAATTTTACCCATTTTTATCATGAATGCACATAAAATCCGTAGTCTAATTATTATATTTCGGACAGACCATAACCTACTTAAGTTGAATACATTAATTCGCCATTTCTGTAAAATTACACTGTCCAACAAATTTCAACTTTTTTTATGATTTCAATATACTGTTGGGTCCTTCTTGTAGAGTTTTTTGCGCTGATTCCGAATCTGTCCTTAATTTTTCTCCTATACGCACAGTTTTTGAAAAACATGGCTTTGAAAAAAAAACATATGTTTCACCTTTAAACAAATATTGTGATGTTATTATAAAAGATATTGAATTGTTCTTTACAGCAGAAGATTCTGTAGACTTTCCCGAATACAATGATATCCAATATTAATACATTATGGTTGTTTAAACATGTTTAAACAATGATTAAAGACGGAGAGACGCCACTTTTGCACCAATTTTTGAGGATATTTTTGAATTTATCTCAAAAAATAAGGGTCCAGCGAAAAATTGAACTATACCACGCGAAAGAGCAGACTTTTATCTTGAGAAATCCCCCTGTGAAGTTTGCATGGTCGACGTTTTTTTCGAACCAGAAAGCAAAATATCTTCGCCCGACATGAGTTGTCACCAGTGGCGCTCGTGACAGGATGCGGCGCAGCGACGGGATACGGAGCGGCGAACGACCGTTTTGGTGGTGAGCGCCACTGGCGGAAACTCATGTCGGGAGAAGATATTTTGCTTTCTGGTTCGAAAAAAACGTCGATGTCGCAAACTTCAAACGGTGGTTTTTCAAGATAAAAGTCTGCTCTATCGCGTGGTATAGTTCGATTTTCCGCTGGACCCTAATTTTTTGAGATAAATTGAAAAATATCCCCAAAAATTGGTGCGAAAGTGGCGTTTCTCCGTCTTTAATCATTGTTTAAACATGTTTAAGCAATCATAATGTATTAATATTGGATACCATTGTATTCGGGAAAGTCTACAGAATCTTCTGCTGTAAAGAACAATTCAATATCTTTTATAATAACATCACAATATTTGTTTAAAGGTGAAACATATGTTTTTTTTTCAAAGCCATGTTTTTCAAAAACTGTGCGTATAGGAGAAAAATTAAGGACAGATTCGGAATCAGCGCAAAAAACTCTACAAGAAAGATCCAACAATATATTGAAAACAAATTTGGTGTTGGACAGTGTTATTAATACTTTACCTGCCGGAAGTCTATTAATAGGATTTTCAATAATTTTGTGCTGCACCAAAAGAAAGCATAGAAATCTTCGTTTACGTTGCAATCTTAAATGAAACTATTAGATGACGTTATCGAGGGTGACTTGTTAGTTCATAATGAAAATTGCTGTTAGTATTAATGGTTCCATGAAAAAGTGTTCAGCCATGAGAAGCATAGATTTTTCAAAATTAAGCAATGATCACCGGTCGGTAGTGTGTTAAGTTAATAATTCTAACCTGCTTGGTTGGAAGAATAATAGAAAGTGAACACAGTAGATGGAGTATTCTTTTGTATTCATGATGACAGAAAATCCTGTATCGAAACAAGAAGCAATTGCATAGAAACCGAACGCGTTCTCACACCCACGTGGAAGGAGGGAAGGAGATCGAAGCGGTGAATTAACGCGGTCTATTTCCCACACTCGGCACTGCAGTCGAGTGCCGAGAGAGATTTCCCCATTTTCCCCGAAAGGGCCGTGAAATTGGGCAGACAAATCGCAGCTCGAGAGACCGCGACGAATTTCCAGCAGGCCGTGTCCTCTCCGCTACCGTACCGAACCGTCTGTCACCTTCTACTTGTGGCCCTTGACGTGGCCCTTTTGTTTTTCACGATTAATAGTACCTGCACGTCTTTTTTATTATTGCTCTACCCACCTTCGTTTCATGTGGACAGGGTGTAAAGAAGTTATACAGGATGAATCACAACGGTGACCTTGAATGGCCTTGAGCAATTATAGCCACTGGATTCGTAACGAAAGGGACATTAATAATAGAAATATATCATAATAAAAAGGACATCATTGTAGATGTTTAAGAAAGAGCGGAATCGCGTTTGGAAACATATTGTTAGTAAATAAATCGCAGCGTAATCGGCTAGAGGATGTTTGAAAACATTTCATAGCATTGAAGGACCTCAGCATGTTTAATACAAGTCTTCACTGCTGATAAACGTGTTCTGCTTCCACATTTTAGTTTTATACACGTTTTTTTCTGTCCGTGACCTTGAATGACCTTGAGCAATTATAATCACTGAATTCTTAATGAAAGTATCTATCACTGAATTCTTAATGAAAGTATCAATCATTGAATTCTTAATGAAAGTAACCATAATTGTAGATGTTTAAAAGAGGGTGATTCCATTCAAAAAACAATGAAGGTGACCTTGATATCTCTAAAAGAAATTCCATAAAAAGAAAAATACTTTTGGTATCGTATGAGCCTCATTTTACCATTCAACCTTGTCCTGAAGACATTTACTGTACATCTTCGAAAACAACAAAGATATTTCTGGTGATATAACGTTAGGTGACTCACCTGTATAATTTCGTTGGAAATTATCAAATGAATTTCTTCACTCAAGCACACATATTGTTATAAAAATTAAGAGACGTTCAGGAGGCGTTCGTAGGACATTCAGGAGGTCTTGAAGATGTCCCTAAGAAGTCTTGAAGGTGCATAAATGTTAATTAAAATAAAACAGGAGAAGAGTAAAATTAGATTTCGACAAAAACGAGATCAAAGTTAATCCAATGACTAGTTTTATTAGAAGAATGAATGTGGAATTGACACAAAAAGTGTAATAAATTTAACAATTGCAATGAAAAAATCACAATAAAAATTGAAATTGGAACTGGAACTAGAACTAGAACTGGAACTGGAACTGGAAATGGAATTGAAATTGTTATTGAAATTGGAGTTGGCATTGAAATTGAAATTGAAACTGAAATTGGAATTGAAATTGGCATTTAAATTGAAACTGGAATTGGACTTGAAATTGAAATTGGAATTGGCATTTAAGTTGAAACTGAAATTGGAATTGAAATTGAAACTGGAATTGGACTTGAAATTGAAATTGGAATTGGCATTTAAGTTGAAACTGAAATTGGAATTGAAATTGAAACTGGAATTGGAATTGAAATTGAAACTGGAATTGGAATTGAAATTGGAGTTGGCGTTGAAGTTGAAATTGGAATTGGCATTTAAGTTGAAACTGAAATTGGAATTGAAATTTGATATTGGCATTGAAATTGAAACTGAAATTGAAGTAAAAACACTAACTCGAACACATAATACCAATGCTAATACTGCTAGATTATGGGTACATAGAGACCATACTGTTCATGGTCTTAAAGACGTCTGAAAGGCGTCTTCGTAGGATGTATGACTTTCAGACCTAAAATAGACGTAAAATGGGCGTCTTTAAGACATCATGTGCTATCTGGGCAGTGGAGTGGGTAGGCAGTGGACAGTGATCGTGCGCCCGATCGCGGACAGTAAACGCGACTTTACTGTAAAACAGTTTCCCACGGAGTTCGACTCGGGCCATTGTCACGGGAACCACGGCCCCCCGGAGCCTCGACCGCAGGAGTGGTTCGATAAACTGCATTGCCATAATTTCGATACGAGAAGAGACGAGCCGAAAAACATCCGCAATCGTCGCTATCGATGTATTCCGTTCCGTACCACGCTGGCCGTTCCAGAACGGATATCCGCGGCGAGGGATTATTAGTTTTCCGCTTTCAGAATGGCCCCGGCGTTTTCATCGAGCGGACAAATAACAGCGGCAACAGTATTACGTCTGGGCCGTACGTTACGCTCTGGGGGAGCCGCTTCTCTGTCCTCCGGTAGGCGTGGCTGAAATCGGGAGATGATTTATCCCTTGCGAAGCGGTAACTGCCGAGATCCTCGGCTAAACGACCGCGGTCCTTCGTGTATTAACCGTAATGCACTCTCCCGTTGCCATTGTGCGCACTGTACACCGTATAACTATACCTACACCCTGCAACCCCCTCCTTTACCAGCTCGCACCGCACCAACGTGCTTTTGCCTGCAACCCCCATCTGCTCTACTCCTTATTTCTCCACGTTTGACTCTGTCTTCCTTCGTCTTCTTCTTCTCTTAGAACATCGCTTCTCGACTTTCACCGCCTCGAACCTCTTTGTGTTGTACTAATGTTTAGGGCACTGACTAGTAGACTGCGGATTTTTATGTGAAAGGAAATTGTTTGCATCGATTGCAAAGAATAGAAACTGAATTCAGTGCAATTTCATCCCTTAATGATTTTAACAGAGGAGTTTGAGGATGATTTTAACTGCGGATTTTTATGCAAGATAAAAATTGACAGCATAGAGTGCAAGAAATAGAAACTGAATTCAATGTTATTTCAACCCTTAATGATTTTAATAGAGGAGAAATCAGTAGACTGCGAATTTTTATATAAAACAGAAATTGTCTGTATCGGCTGCAAGAAATAGAAACTGAATTCAGTGTAATTTCATCCCTTAATGATTTTAATGGAGTAGAAATTAGTAGACTGCGGATTTTTATGTAAAACAGAAATTGTCCCCTTTGATTGCAAGAAATAGAAACTGAATTCAATGTAATATCAACCCTTAATGATTTTAATAGAGTAGAAATCAGTAGACTGTGTATTTTTTTATGTAAAATAATAATTGTCTACATCGATTGCAAGAAATAGAAACTGAATTCAATGTAATTTCATCCCTTAATGATTTTAATACAGGAGAAATCAGTAGACTGCGTACTTTTATGAAAAATAAAAATTGTCTGCACCGATTGTAAGAAATAGAAACTGAATTCAGTGTAATTTCATCCCCTAATGATTTTAATACAGAATAAATCAGTATACTGCAGATTTTTATGCAAAATAAAACAAATTTTATAAAAATAAATTAGGCCGACTTCGAAAAAACGCACTATAAAAATGCCCTGGTGCATTTTAATATAAGCGTGGTTTTTAAAAAGTTTGTTTTATATATTTCTTGTATACATATGTATATGGGTCTTTGTTTATATATTTGATTGGTATTGTTTAGAGATGAAAAAAAATATTTCACTCCAGTTTGTTGCAATTTAGGTAGAAACTTTTAATATTGCATAAAGATCAGCTGTCTAATTATTACTGTTTTATTACTCTGTCATTCCGGTATGCAATTGAAACGACTGTGACGCAATTGTTAGGGTACGATCATGAAATTACAGACAACACTCCCTCGCTCTTTACTACATACATATACCGCGCCGATGTTCCGTGCACTTTGTACCGGTGAACCCCGTTCGTGTTCCGTAATTCCTTTCCCCTGTCGTAACTCCCCAATTTCAAGTCACCGCACGATTCCGTTCAATCCACATACTTCTTTAATGCGCGTGAGATGCATGAACATATTGACATCCGTGTAGTCGTAAATTTTGATCGATTAGCCGGCCCATAAGTTATACCTCGATTATGTTTCAAACTGACAGCCCACTTCGACATGCAATTCGATAATACAGCCCAATAAAATGAACGAATTATTTGTTGAATTAAAAAATATATAAAAAAGAACTTTTTAAAAATTACGCTGACATTAAAATGCACTAAAAAGGAGAAAATTTTTTTAGGCATTAGTCACTATAAATAAAAACGAAAAATACTTCAGATAAAAGTTGAAGACCACATCAAAATACAGATTTCATGTAGTATTGATTTTTGTCACAAAGATAATACTTTCTGAGAAAAATGATATTAAAGCCTCGTTTGCCCCAAGTCCCCTTCGAAGTTTTGACAGTTCTTACTAAATATTTTCGAAAATATTGATTTTAGAGAAAAAAGTTTCAAACAAAAAATGAAGCTCATAAACAGCTCTACGAAAAAGGTTATATACATTTATTACGTAAACCTATTATCTTGCCTGTTGTGACCCAAAATAACTCGGCGGGGATCAAATTAACTCCGTCAAACAATTTTTTATTTACTACCGTGAATAATGGGAATTTTGAAAAATACTTCAAATAAAAGTTGTAGGTCTCATCGATGCACACATTTTATGTCCAATTGATTTTTGTCATAAAGATAATACTTTCTGAAAAAAATGGTAGGTAATTATTCACTTATACGGAGCCACTCTGGGTTTCAATAATCGCATGATTTATCCATTACTATTTATAGTTTAAATTCTGTATGACGGCTGTACAGAATGCAAAGATTATGCGATCAGAATTAGTTTGGATTAGATGGTGGTTGGGGCACCGGAGAGCACGCAGACGAAAATCCAGGTTGTATGAGTTATATGAAGTTTTAAACATTTAATATCGTTTTTCTCAAAAACTACTGTCTTTATGACAAAATTCAATACGACATAAAATGTGTATTATAATAAGACCTACAACTTTTATTTCAAGTCTTTTCCAAAATTATCATTATTTACGAAAATAAATGGAAAAGACTATGATTTTTATGGTTCTTTAATGGTTTCCGACATTTAATATCGTTTTTCTCAAAAACTACTGTCTTTATGACAAAAATCAATAAGACATAAAATGTGCGTTTCGATGAGGCCTACAACTTTTATTGGAAGTGTTTTTTCAAAATTACCATTATTTACGGAAATAAATGGAAAAACTATGATTTTTATGGTTTTTTTCGTGGTTTCCGCTATTAGAAAATAAAATTTGCGCCGGCACGTCAAAGTACATAAGAGTCCAGAGTATAGAAAAGATCCGAGGGTTGTCGCTTTCGGAAGTTTATCCAATGTGCACAACAGTGAAGCCTGTAGACTACTTATTTTGGAAGAACAGACTAATGAAAATACGATCAGAACTAATTACATGAAACCGTGTAATTGGTTCACCGAAACGGTTGCTTATGCATCGCGGAGCTCCGTTGCAAAACCCGGAATGTATTTTTAGCGAACAATTAGGTCACAGTGAGGTTTAACTGCGAATACCTCGTTCCTCGAAAATCGAAGTGAATCCCCGGGCACAATGCAATTGTGCTCCGTAGTCAAAAGTAGGGGTTTCCATTTAAAAAATGCGTACTGACCTCCGAATAACCTTGAAAATGGAATCGAAGGTCAAATACAAGGTCCACTGACAATATGTACTCCACTAATCCCGGCAACTTTTATTCCAAACATTTTTATCAAATATGTTTATCTGAGAAGTTAACAGCCCTGGTTTTGGACACCCTGTATATTAATTTACATCATCATTTGATCTATCCCCATCATAAAATATTCAGCATTCTTCCATCGAAGCATGCGAGATACCGAATCGCACTGCCGAGGATCTTCCCTAGCAAATTAGATCAAACAGATCACTTCACACCAGCGTCCTCCACTTAGAAATCAGCGCGCCCATTCATCCCGGGTTTCTCCCAATCACTCCCGTAATCGATTCTCGACTTGTTTTGACAATTCCGTCGGGTCGAATTTTTCAAGGGAGTGGCGGCGGCAGCAGCAATGCTTTTGTGCTCCCCTAAACGAGATCAGTGTCTCCCATGGGATCGCGTTCACCGCGAGAATTGCAGGCTGCGCAGCCTGCTGCCGACCGTATTTTCGCAGGCTCTGGCGGCGCGTGCTGGCCCCTGGCCCGTCTTTCGAGGGGACCCACAGAGGAACCGGGGCCCCGTGCCCCCTTGGACGTGCTCCCTTCAACGCCTCGTAGGCGTGACTCCATATGCCACTTTTGGCCAAACGACGCAACCGCCTCGTAGACATGCATTGACGCAAATTCTGAAGTCGACCGAGTTGTCCGGGACTACCCGACACCGGCTGATCTAGACTGTGTGGATGTTCGTGGAATTTTTGATTTTTTTAGCCGACCTCGAAGAAGAAGGAGGAGGTTATTCAATTCTTTCGAAGTGAAACTTCTTTGCTGAGGGGGCTACAATTTTCTAGCGTTACGGGGGTGACGAAATTTCGCGAATAACCTCGAATAGTTTGACAAGTAACATGTTCATAACTAATTTACTAACTTTAAAGACATCATTGGTGAACTTCTAAGATTGTAGAATGTAAAATAAAGCCCTGGCTACACTCCCATTTCAGTTTTATGCAGGTTTGATGCTTAAATGGTTAGTTATTAGCAAATTTTGGAGAAGTGGTATGTTATGTATGTCTGTCCTTGTCGCACAGATCGACCCTCCTTGTCTTACGCACTATGGGAACTTCCGAAACAATCAAATTTTATTTTCATAGCGGAAACCATGAAAAAACCATAAAAATCATAGTCTATTCCATTTATTTCCGTACATAATGGTAACTTTGAAAAATACTTTCAATAAAAGTTGTAGGCTTCATCGAAATACACATTTTATGTGGTATCGATTTTTGTCATAAAGACAGTAGTTTTTGAGAAAAACGATATTAAATGTCGGAAACCATTAAAAAAGCATAAAAATCATAGTCTGTTCTATTTATTTCCGTAAATAATGGTAATTTTGAAAAATACTTTATACAAAAGTTGTAGGTCTCATCGAAATACACATTTTATGTGGTATTGGTTTTTGTCATAAAGACAGTAGTTTTTGAGAAAAACGATATTAAATGTCGGAAACCATTAAAGAACCGTAAAAATCATAGTCTTTTCCATTTATTTCAGTAAATAATGGGAATTTTGAAATATACTTTCAATAAAAGTTGTAGGCTTCATCGAAATACACATTTTATGTGGTATCGATTTTTGTCATAAAGACAGTAGTTTTTGAGAAAAACGATATTAAATGTCGGAAACCATTAAAAAAGCATAAAAATCATAGTCTGTTCTATTTATTTCCGTAAATAATGGTATTTTGAAAAATACTTTACATAAAAGTTGTAGGTCTCATCGAAATACACATTTTATGTGGTATTGATTTTTGTTATAAAGACAGTAGTTTTTGAGAAAAACGATATTAAATGTCGGAAACCATTAAAGAACCGTAAAAATCATAGTCTTTTCCATTTATTTCGGTAAATAAAGGGAATTTTGAAAAATACTTCAAATAAAAGTTGTAGACCTCATCAAAATACAGATTTTATGTCTTATTGATTTTTGTCATAATCAAAAAAATCATCAAAAGAACGTGGTGTCGATAGAGTTTCAAAATTTAATGTTTTCAAAATTTAATTTCTTCAAACACGTCGATTAAGTGAAAATATCTACTATATGTATTCAATTCATTTTTCAATAAATATAAAATCACCTTTCCCTTAATTCTATTACGGTCAGAGTTGGCCAAAAATTTTATTTAAATGAAAATTTCGAATAAAGTGGGTTTAATACCTACTTGGAAAAAACCACTTTATTCGACATTTTTATTTAATTGAAATTTTTGCCCAACTCTGATTACGGTTTAAACTAATTTGAACAGATTACGTAGACGATAAATGAAGGACTATCGTGATTGATGAATATCTGTTGTAACGTCTGTTTTGCAGTGTCAAACAGATAAACAATAATTTAAAAGGCAAGCTACTTACCTCGATAACTGTAGCACCGCATAACTTGGTAGATATCTTATCACGCTTCCTCAAACAAAAATTGTATTTGATCTTGGAATCCACCCAATGATATTACAGTGCTCTTCCCCCCTTTAAATATGATTTGCATTAATTAATTCCTTATGTTAGGTACAGTGGGTCCAAAAAGTATTTGAGCACTAAATATCCCGTTCTTGAGAAATTGTCAATATTTAAAACCAAACCTAGCGACCACCAAAAGTGACTGATATGTGTATAGTATTAGAAAAATGACAAGATTAGATTAATTTATATTTTTTGCGATTTTTACTATAATTTATGCTGGAGTCAAAAATGTATTCAATAAATTCCCATGAAAACACCTTTGCAATTTCAATAATTGTCAAATAAAAAAATCTAAAACGGGTCATTTGATACTTTCGTTTAAAAAATAGTACAATATTCATTTATTATTTTTATTTCATTGTAAGACGCTTTTCTTGTCCAAATGTTACAAATTGACACGTATGTGAAAACATTAAAAAGATTTTTCTCGCGACTGAAACCACCACTTCGAGTCAATTTATTAAACTAAACTGATTAATTTTTAAGCAGTCGTTGTAAAATGGAAAATTTTTAATCAGCAATAGATTCATCCAGAAAACCAATTTCTGTATGCTTTCGAAGACGAACCAATTTGTATCACAGTAAAAATGTCCCAAAAAATGGTTTCTGAAAGTAGAGCCTTCAATATCCAAAACGAGTGCAGAGTTACTGTTGTACTATTTCTCTCAATGAAATTAACAAAGTTTGAATATAGACAATTTCTCCGTAATTTATCTTGACGTTTTCCAAAAAATAATTCGAACGGTTCAGTTCATCATCTGACATATCAAGCACAAATATCCCAGAAAAAATAGAACCATGATCCGCGAAAGAAGGGGGGCTTCGAGTTTTAAAACGAGTCAGAATTTATTATGTATAAGGATGTAACTGCGGAACGTCCGGACGTGTGAGTGAAATGAAGGAATGAGAGATGAATGAATGTATCAACGAGAACGGCACCGATCGATATCGGACGGGCAGTCGTGTATAAATAGACCTATTGTAACTTCTCAATATAATTGTAACTGATAATTTTCAATAATTACCCTTACACGTCTATCAACGTGCCATTGGATAACTATCGCATAACAACATTATTTTTTTATGACTGAGCTAGCTTTTTCACAATTAGTGAACTTTGAGCGCGGATATCTCGGAAACTATGCATCCTACCGATAAGACCATTCGATACAAAATTAAACCTGACAAAATATGCCATCGGATTGATTGAATTCAGTTTTTCGCTATCTCGCATAGTTTCCGAGATATCCGCACTCAAAGTTCACTAACTATGAAAAAGCTAGCCAACTCTTCACCACAAGTAGTGAACTTTGAGCGTGGATATCTCGGAAACTATTCGAGATAGTGAAAAACTGGACTGGAGCAATCTTGTGGAAAATTTTGTGAGCTTTAATTTTGTATGGAATGGTCTTATCGCTAGGACGCATAGTTTCCGAGATATCCGCGCTCAAAGTTCACTAATTGTGCTGAAGAGTAGGCTAGCTTTTTCACAATTAGTGAACTTTGAGCGCGGATATTTCGGAAACTATGCGAGATAGCGAAAAACTGAATGGAGTCAATCTTATTGCACATTTTGTCAGCTTTGATTTTGCATAGAATAGTCTTATCGCTAGGACGCACAGTTTCCGATATATCCGCGCTCAAAGTTCACTAATTGTGAAAAAGCTAGCTACTAACTCTTCAGCACAAGTAGTGAACTTTGAGCGTGGATATCTCGGAAACTATGCGAGATAACGAAAAACTGAATCGAATCAATCTTGTGGCACATTTCGTCAGCTTTAATTTTGTATAGAATAGTCTTATAGCTAGGACGCATAGTTTCCGAGATATAAGCGATCCTAGGAGTGGGGACTTTTAGTATGTTTACCTCGTTACTAGTCCAAACAAAGTCCCAAAGTTAAATATTGTGTTCCTTCCATTTCCCTCTACACCCCCCTTATATTCGTATACTGGACTAGGTCTGCTGTTTTTGAAATGGTATTTTCTTTTCTCGCCGAAGTAATGATCGTGAAGAGAGTGCTGGGAGGCCGGAAGCGTGCAATCAGGTACGAACGATGTTTCATAAGATATTCGCACATTTTATTGCCTTCTCGATATACACAAGTGTGCAAACCGTTTGCTCGATCGGCTTCCGCTCCGTCGTCGCAGCGTATCACTACTGTGATGCAGCTGTGGTAATCGCACGGCCAATCGATAGGCCGCCGCCGTAACATAGTGCTCCTCCACGAGCGGTGCCCCGTTTAATGTAAATTATCTACAAGTTAGACCTACGCTCGTACATCGGACATAATCTACGCGGTACGTTGTGAGAATGCTATTTACAACACCGTGGTATGTATTACTTATTTACAGTACCCCGCGCCTGATACTTGGCGCACCGGACACTCGGGCTGTCTTTACGCGGAATGTTCCTCCCTGGCCAGAAAACACCAGCACGCAACTTGCTTTCCTCGTGCCAGCTGATGCAGGACACGTTTATTATACAAAAACTGTCCTCGAGGACTATCAATGGACCACTGCTTTCATCTCGAAGTTCCGAAAGACAAGTTGCGATCACAATAAACGTGCCATTCTAAGATCCTCCTTCGCTGTTCACTCTCGCGAAAGCCAAAAGGCGACGCAAGATTCACTCACGCTGTGCACACAATCATCCTTTACCCCACTGCCTCTAGAAACCCGCCTTGATAGCCTAGCTGTCGAATAGTTATCATAATCTCCACCAAAACACGAAGTCTTGACACGCTTTCCAATTGCTGTCCAGCAGCTGCTTCTTAGGGGGTCCACCACTGGATCCTCTGAGAAGATTAGCTAAAGGGGTCCACCACCAACCCCCCTAACTCTTGTCAACTCTTCTCTGAAGTCCGCACAAACCTGCCTACGCTTCAACCTGCTCCAGATCAGGTCCAGCTGCTTGTTAGGAGGTCCACCACTGGATCCTCTGAGAAGATTAGCTACAGGGGTCCACCACTGACCCCCCTAACTCTTGTCAACTCTTCTCTGAAGTTCGCACAAACCTGCTCACGCTTCAACCAGCTCCAGATCAGGTCCAGCAGCAGCTAAGAAGCACTTAGGTGGTCCACCACTGGATGCTCTGAGAAGTTTAGCTAAAGGGGTCCACCACTGACTCCCCTAACTCTTGTCAACTCTTCTCTGAAGTTCGCACAAACCTGCCCACGCTTCTACCAGCTCCAGATCAGGTCCACAGTCCACATGGCACTACTATGGTGTTCACTACCTGCCGGAGGAGCTGAGCCCGCCCCGATGAGACGGCACGGTGAACGCTCGAAGCCCGACGGCGACTCCGATGCCGACGCCGTTGTTGATGGGCGCTTGCACCTGGCCAGACAAATTGATGGACGAGTTGACCATGCCGAGAGCATCACCCAGGACCGCTGTCGACGCGGTGGAAGCTGGGCTCTCACTGGTCGGCCTGACCCTGGGTGGCCTGGCGCACTTCTCCAGATGATGATGGTGAGACCTGACTGCCAGGCGGCTCACGTGCACCGGGATCGGCACGACGATCCTGGTGCCGTTTCCGGAATGCTGTCCAGTTGCTCCGTTATGTCTGCTCGACGCTCCAGCGGCGGCCATGCTCGTCGCACTTGTCCCGACACCACCACCGCTCAATCCAGCCTTCACTCTTTTCCATTTGGCGCGCCGGTTCTGGAACCATATCTTCACCTGGACCTCCGACAGCTTCAGAGCGTGGGCGATGTGAGACCTCTCCGTGAGGCTGAGGTACTTCTTCGCGTGGAACTCTCGCTCCAGCTCCAGCAGCTGCTCCGACGTGAAGGCTGTCCGCCTCCGTCTCGCTTTGTTGTTGCTGGACCCCGTCGCTGAACTGTTCTGCCCGTTCTCCAGCGATCCACCGGGACTCACGTTGCTCGACGCGTTGCTGGACATCGCGTCCGCCGCGTCATGCCCGTCGCCCGCCATACTCAACCCTCCGCCTTCGTCCTCGCTCTCTGCCGAAGCTCGACCGTTCTCCGAACCTGCGCACACAAACACCACGTTGTAAAATTAGACGGTCAAGAAAATTTCCTGCCCGTGCCCGAATTGCAGGATCCTCAAGATCTTCCCTAAAATGGAACCACGTAGATTTTACCGGAAAGAGTATCCACAGCAGTGGCGCATCCAGGATTTTTTAGTCCAGTCAACGAAAAGTTGTAGAGGCAAATGGAAGGAACACCACTTTTAACTTTGGGTCTTTGTTTAGACAGGGGGGCAAGTAGAAGGTCCCCTTTTTCGGTTTTCCGCGTGTATCTCGGAAACTATGCAGCCTAGCGATAAGACCATTCTATAGAAAAGTAAAGCTGACAAAATGTGCCACAAGATTGATTTGATTCAGTTTTTCGCTATCTGGTATAGTTTCCGAGATATCCGCACCCAAAGTTCACTAATTGTGCTGAAGAGTTAGCTAGCTTTTTCACGATTAGTGAAGTTTGAGCGCGGATATCTCGGAAACTATGCGAAATAGCGACAAAATGAATGCAGTCAATCTGATGGCATATTTTGTCAGCTTTAATTTTGTATGGAATGGTCTCATCGCTAGGACGCATAGTTTTCGAGATATCTGCTCTCAAAGTTCAGTAATTGTGAAAAAGCTAGCTACTAACTCTTCGGGAACTTTGAGCGCGGATATCTCGGAAACAATGCGGGATAGCGAAAAACTGGTCCGAATCAATCCTGTGGCCCATTTTGTCAGCTTTCATTTTGTATAGAATGTTCTTATCGCTAGGACCCATAGTTTCCGAGATATAAGCGATCCTAGGAGTGGGGACTTTTAGTATGTTTACCTCCTGCTCCTTTTTACCTCGGGTTGATATCTCAAATGAGTTGTTAGAACCGTCAAATGTTCTGGCAATCATAACTTAGGATGAAATTGTGCAGCGAGCAATTACACATTGATGTTTTCATGCGAAAGCACGAGTTCCAACTGATCGCTGTAAAATTGTAATTTTAGAAGTCGAACCGGAATACTGCGGTTTAACTTCGCTTTAATTGAGGATGACATGAGTCACGAGGTTCAGCGTGTTCACAGCACAGGTTGAAAATTGCGTTTAAACTTTCAAGCGATCTATAGTTTCCTCGAGACCTTATGCTCCACAAACCGAGGATCGAAACATTGTAAGTACGATTGCTGATCAGCGATTCCCTTTCAACCGGCCATAGTTCTTGATTTTTCGAAAGAGGAACAGTCCCGGCCCACCTGCCACTCATGAATACGTTAAGTGGCGCGCCATTAAGTCATTGAACGGTCGCTGCGCGGCCCGACGGAGACGACGATTAACATCGGTATAGTTAGAGAACAAGATTTAATATGCTGGATGCACGAGCTGGTTTCGTCACAAAACGTTATAGTTCCCGATCGAAGTTTTCCCTTGTGCTTCTATAATTTTCCACATGTGCCACAGCCGGCCGGAGTACGCGTGCTTTAGACCGTGTTCAATAAACTGCGATACCTTACAACTTTAATCAGCCTCTGTCCGTCTTATGGTGAAATATTAAGGGGACTGTGGTTCGTGAATTATTAACGACAAATTCAGAACTTAAGAAGCTAGAACTGATAAATCCCTAGGTTGGTAGGTTTCGCGTCCTGTCGTCGGAATTACTTTTCATAGAGGTACAGACAGTGGCGCAACTAGGATTTAATCTCGTGTGGTGGGGGGGGGGGAGGGCGGCGAGTTGAACCCAGGCTTAGGTTTTGCGTGATGACCTTTCTTTTTAGCCAAAATATCTGTAAACGGTACCCAGGGCTATTCCGCGATTTTAATTTTGGAAGCTAAACATATTTTCCCTGGCGCTCCCCCCTCCCCTCAGGGGGTGTACCACTGGATACAGACTACGCTGCTCGGTTGTGTCGCGAGGAGATCAATAAAGTGCACAGAAAATGTTACGTTCAGTTAAGAAACAGCCAGCTTTAGAAATCATAATACACCTGAGACACAGAATCGCCAGATTAGGGGAGGGAGCACGAATTGAGGGGAGGGGCAACGAATTATGGGGAGGGAGCACGAATTGAGGGAAGCGAGCACGAAGTGGAGGGAGAAAGCACGAATTGAAGGGAGGTAGCAGGAATTGAGGGGAGGTACAGCACGAATTGTGGGGAAGGAGCACGAATTCAGGAGAAGAAGCACGAATTGAGGGGAGGGGCAACGAATTATGGGGAGGGAGCAGGAATTGAGGAGAGGGAGCACGAAGTGAAGGGAGAAAGCACGAATTGAAGGGAGGTAGCATGAATTGAAGGGAGGGAGAGCACGAATTGAGGGGAAGGAGCACGAATTGAGGAGAAGAAGCACAAATTGAGAGGAGGGAGGGCACGAATTGTGAAGACAGAGCACGAATTGAGGGGATAGATCACGAATTGAGGAGAAGAAGCATTAATTAAGGGGAGGGAGAGCACGAATTGAGGGGAGGGAGAGCACGAATTGAGGGAAGAAATCACGAATTGCGGGGAGGGAGCACAAATTGAGGGGAAGAAGCACGAATTGAGGAGAAGAAGCACAAATTGAGAGGAGGGAGGGCACGAATTGTGAAGACAGAGCACGAATTGAGGGGATAGATCACGAATTGAGGGGATGGTAGTGCGTAAATGCATTTTTCCCTAACAGTCCTTAAACTTTTTAAAAAAAAGGAGGGGAAGGTAGAGTGGGGACACGAGTCTTAATCTGGCAACTCTGCTAAGACATTCTAGTCGTCGAAAGCATTAAAATCCTATCGGGCCATCATACATTCAAATCTAATTGAACGCACAGCATAGGAGATGCAATATTCGCGACCCAGAAAAATTGTTAATTATTTAGAGCTGCATACAAATAAAATGTTTGTGTGCAGCCGAATCAATAAATTCTAGCTAGAATAATTCCATTCTATGTATATTTTTTCATTTCATGCGTGTGTTATTTTCATAAAGTAATGTAAAATACATTTACTGTTACTTATTTTTTTTTTTTATTATACTTATATATAACTTTATTTTTTTATTATACTTATGTAGCTATATATAACTTTATTTATCATAATATATTTTATTACTTATTATTCATTGTTTACTTTGTATTTTATTGTTACTAACATTTACTGCTAAATATTTTTATAATTTATTTATAATTACATTGAAACGCAAATTCTCAAATATCTCAATTTAAACTAAAATGGACTTAGGCCACTTTCAAAATAAACGGCTCATATACACCCTGTACATATGTGTACACATAAAAAATTAATTCGAACCTGTTATTTCGTGCTCTACATTGTAGAATCTACAACGAGTTCATGGAATAATTGATTTCATATATCGAATCAGTTGAAATTTAATTTCGCTCACGAAAAACGGGTTTCCAGCCCATCGTGCAGTGTTTCTTTCGGCGACGCGATATCGATTTCTCGTTTGTTTCCCCAGCTTTCCGTGAAAGTTAAACCGCGGAACGACTTAATTTGACAGATAAAATTCGTCCGTCGCTTAGTAAATATTTATTGAATTAAGTCACTCTGAAATAACCTATATATGTCTCCGCACGTGAATTGTTCAAGTGTGTTTATACACAGCAATCGGCGCGATACACATACACGCACATTTGGGAAGTTACTTGAAAATTTTTTTAAAGAAATGCATAGTATATCGCATATTATTATATTAAGTGGCTTTCTCATAGTATATGGATGAAAATAAGAGTCTATTACGTTTTCTCTTTTTTTTATATATAAATAAAAAATTTTTTATATATATTTTATATTATATACAATAGAGATATTTCAATTTAAATAACTCTAAAACACCATTACTGTCGTACTAGGACATTAGCGTTTACTTGCTAGTGTCAAGTGAAGAGTTAAAATTGAAAGTGAAAAATTGACATTGAAAATGAAAATGAAGATTTGAAATTAAGAAATTGAAATGAAAAAATTCAAGTTGAAATCGAAAAATTGACGTTGAAATGGAAAGTGACATTAAAAAATTGAAATTGATGTCGAAATTGAAGTTGAAATTAAAAAATTGAAGTTGAAATAGAAAAATTGATGTTGAAATGAAAAAATTGACGTTGAAACTGAAAAATTGACGTTGAAATTGAAAAATTGACGTTGAAATTGAAAAATTGACGTTGAAATTGAAAAATTGACGTTGAAATGGAAATTGAAATTACAAAATTGATATTGATGTCGAAATTGATGTTGAGAAATTAAAGTTGACATGGAAAAATTGACGTTGAAAATAAAAAATTGACGTTGAAATGGAAATTGAAATTAAAAAATTGACGTTGATGTTTGAGGTTGAAAATTAAAGTTGAAATTAAAAAATTGAAATTGATGTCGAAATTAATGTTGAGAAATTGAAGCTGAAATTGAAAAATTAAAGTTGAAATTGAGAAATTATAGTTGAAAAATTGAAGTTGAAATGGAAATTAAAATTGAAATTGAAGAGTTGAAATTGAAGAATTGACGTTGAAATGGAAATTAAAATTGAAATTGAAGAGTTGAGAGTGAAGTTGCAATTGAAAAATTGGAATTGACATTAAAATTGAAGAGTTGAAATTGAAAAATTGAAGTTGAAATAAAATAATTAAAGTTGAAATTAAGAAATTAAAGTTGAAGTTGAAGTTGAAGTTGTAGTTGAAAAATTGAAATTGAAGAATTGACGTTGAAATGGAAATTAAAATTGAAATTGATGAGTTGAAATTGAAGTTGAAATTGAAGAATTGAAGTTGAAATGGAAATTAAAATTGAAATGGAAGAATTGACGTTGAAATGGAAATTGAAAAATCGAAATTGAAGAGTTGAAATTGAAGTTACAATTGAAAAATTGAAATTGATGAGTTTAAACTGAAGTTGTATAATTAAAGAGTTATAGTAATTTCCATGATGGTAAGTTTTAGCTTTAGCTGTCTTGATTGTTATTCGAACAAGAAAATAATGAAACAACTTGTAGAGGCTCATGAGCTATATTATCAGCTTCATCGTGAGGGTAGTTTTGAATCAGAACTGCGACGTAACTACAATCCTCCAATAAATACAGGAAAACACGAGCTTCTTATAGATCAGGTGTGGCAGAACGAAGCAATAGAATCAACAGCATGGTAACAAGTATGCACAGTTGACAGAGATTTATGCAAGCATGAAAGAAATTTTACGTGGTGGTCTAAGACTTTTACACACTGCTCTGTATATCAGAAAGACGTATAGGTCTGGATGCAATGCGCCATTCCGACGGGTGCAGGAACCGGATCGAACTCCAATTTGGCGGATGTCCAATCTCTCGCCGGGCAGAGGAGTCTCGCGAAGAGTATCGATGATACATTGTATCGCATATTTCGCTAATAATCGCGACGGTCGCGCAAACTGTTACTGCTTTTGCGTCGCGGAGCTATCTGACCGTATAAATAAATTTTCATCGTCGGTTTCACCAACTTATACGGCTCAGAGTCGCCAGATTGAATAGATTGATACCTTTTTCAAAGTCATTTCAGTCATAAATGCATAAAATCCGCTGTTTAACAATTACTGATTTCTAGCCTGCGGATCTCGTTATGCAAAATAAAAAATATATGCATTGATTGCTGGACACAGGAGCCAAATAAAAATTATAATCTTCTTTTAATTATCCTATTAAGCTGGAACTAATACATTGATGTCCTTATTATATTTCGAACAAGTCCGCTGCTTTAAATTGTACGTGCCCATTTTTGTCATGAACGCATATAATCCGCGGTCTACTGATTTATTTCAACGGTGATTGACCGATTAACGATTACAGTTGTTACGATTACATTGAAAAATCGATTAGACTAGGGGTCGGCGAACTTTTTTTTAGGAAGGGCCAGATTTTGTAAAAATTTTAGGCTCGGCGGGCCAAATAGCAAACATGAAGATATGAATGGTTACTTTTCTCACAGAGCAAAAAAACGTTTATTTTTTTATATTATGAAGTGATACTTTTACATAATGCTTATACAAGTTTTATTAGTGAACTTTGAGCGTGGATATCTCGGAAACTATACGAGATAGCGAAAAACTGATCAGAATCAATCTTGTGGCACATTTTGTCAGCTTTAATTTTGTGTAGAATGGTCTTACCGCTAGGACGCATAGTTTCCGAGATATCCGCGCTCAAAGTTCACTAATTGTGCTGAAGAGTTAGCTTCACAATTAGTGAACTGTGAGCGTGGATATCTCGGAAACTATACGGGATAGCGAAAAACTGATTAGAATCAATCTTGTGGCACATGTTGTCAGCTTTAATTTTGTATAGAATAGTCTTATCGCTAGGGCGCATAGTTTCCGAGATATAAGCGGAACACCGAAAAAGGGGACTTTTAGTATGTTTACCTCTTTACTAGTCAAAACAAAGACCCAAAGTTAAAAATTGTATTCCTTCCATTTCCCTCGACAACTTTTCGTTGACTGTACTAAATAGCGCGTAATTTGATTTAATTTTCATGTAAAAAACAATATCATCCCGCGGGCCGGATGAAAAACAAGCGGAGGGCCGTAGTTTGCCGACCCCTGGATTAGAGAAAATGATTACTGGCCAACACTGATAAAGGGGAAATGATATGTTTCGATAAACCATGTGAAAGTGAACCGGTACGCGAACGAAGTGCACAACAATGTTTTACGGAGTTGGATATTATCGAGGATATGTATTTATCGAGTCGGCGGAAGTTCGAGTTACACTTGCCGAGCAGCTGGCTCGGGATCGTGGACTTAATGGCAAAGGAAGGGATAGCGAAATAGAGATGTAATGACAGTGTTCGAGCGGATCGATCAACTCGATTCCTGGACAAAGTGTAAAGACGCTGCGCGAGGGACAACACCCGAACGTTTGTCCGTGAGACTCGCGATGCCGCGCCGTGAACGTTTTCCCTTGCTCGCGGAAGCCTGCGGCCCATTCAATCGAAACTCTTTGAATTAGTGAACACGCGGGTGCATTAAACTCTTACGTAGCGTCTTGTTCTAGGAATTTTACGCGTCGCTTGATCAAAGACGAGAGACAGCCGTAAACACGAAGATCACTCGGCACGCAAGCTCGACGTGTTACCCACATATTCCGCATCTTTAGGAATAATCTACCCTAATGTGTAGGCGGAATTTTATGCGTTCATCAAATGAATGCGTGTATTTCCAAACCGGTGTTGTTTCAAGTATCAATATAGTCCAGTCAATGAATGCTCGTAAGGGGGGTGTAGAGGGAAATGGAAGGAACACAATTTTTATCTTTGGGTCTTTGTTTGGACTAGTAAGGAGGTAAACATACTAAAAGTCCCCTTTTCGGTTTTCCGCTTGTATCTCGGAAACTATGCGTCCTAGCGATAAGACTATTCCATACAAAATTAAAGCTGACAAAATTCGCCGTAAGATTGATTATATTCAGTTTTTCGCTATCTCGCATAGTTTCCGAGATATCCGCACTCAAAGTTCACTACATAATTGTGCACGTAGAAGGTTCCCTTTTTCGGTTTTCCGCTTATATCTCGGAAACTATGCGTCCTAGCGATAAGACCATTCTATACAAAATTAAAGCTGATAAAATGTGCAATAAGATTGACTCAATTCCGTTTTTCGCTATCTCGCATAGTTTTCGAGATGTCGCAGCCCAAAGTTCACTAATTGTGCTGAAGAGTTCTTTTTCACAATTAGTGAACTTTGAGCGCGGATATCTCGGAAACTATACGTCCTAGAGATAAGACCTTAATATACAAAATTAAAGCTGACAAAACGTGCCATAGGATTGATACTATTCAGTTTTTCACCATCTCGCATAGTTTCCGAGATATCCGCGCTCAAAGTTCACTAATTGTGAAAAAGAAATTTTTGCCTTATTTGACTAGCTAACTCTTCAGCACAATTAGTGAACTTTGAGCGCGGATATCACGGAAACTAAATTTCTAATAGCCAGTTCGAATAATTAAATGGTTCTAACCATGGCTGCCACGAAATCGTTAAAAGCATGTCAGCCTTCCAAGCGTTAATAGCGAATACGGAGTGTGTTTTTAGTAAGTACAAAAAGCCAATTCGGTTTCCTAGAATGCACCAGATTTCCCGCAAGATTTACCGTTTCCCGATTTTTTCGTATTCATTGCCCCATCAAGAACCCCGTGGCGACCGACATGACAAGGGAGGATCGGCTTGCGTTGCTTTTCCCAAGAAGAACCGAAAATCCAGCGAAAAAAAAGAGAGGATGTCCCCTCGTGGTAGTTCGATCAGGCTTGGACCCTTCGATTAATCGATATGGTTAATAGACCAACGAAATATGGGGTTCGTACAGCCGGAACAGTCCGGGGAGACGTTCTTCTACCGTTGATTAACCCTTAGCTCCCGAATGGTGACTCTGAGGCGCCACTAAAAATTGCTGTATCACTATTCCAAATATTGTTGCAATTATTAAATATAATCGACAGAATGCGAATTTTATGCATCTATGATAAAAAATGTTTAGGAGTAAATTACGATTGTAAATGGTAATTAATCCTAACGAAGCGACAACAAGATTAGGAACAACTCTCGATTTGCAAGACATTTAGACAAAATTGAGTCAAGAATATTTATATCATATTTTAGCTATCACAAGCCAATTGTTTCAATGATAGAATCATAGAAAATAATAGAAAAAATAATGAACGATCAAAATTTGCGACGCGAAAAATGAGAGCGTATGGGAAATGCTATTTGTCCAGTCAACGAAAAGTTGTAGAGGGAAATGGAAGGAACACAATTTTTAACTTTGGGTCTTTGTCTGGACTAGTAAGGAGGTAAATATACTAAAAGTCCCCTTTTTCGGTTTTCCGCTTATATCTTGGAAACTATACGTCCTAGCGATAGGACCATTCTATACAAAATTAAAACTGACAAAACGTGCCACAAGATTGATTCGAATCAGTTTTTCGCTGTCTCGCATAGTTTCCGAGATATCTGCGCTCAAAGTTCACTAACTGTGCTGAAGAGTTAGCTAGCTTTTTCACAATTCGTGAACTTTGAGCGCGGATATCTCGGAAACTGTGCGTCCTAGCGATCAGATCATTCTATACCAAATGAAAGCTGATAAAACGAGCCACAAGATTGATTTAATTCAGTTTTTCGCTATCTCGCATAGTTTCCGAGATATCCGCGCTCAAAGTTCACTAATTGTGAAAAAGGTAGCCAACTCTTCAGCACAATTAGTGAACTTTGAGCACGGATATCTCGGAAACTATGCGTCCCAGCGATAAGACCATTCTATACAAAATTAAAGCTGACAAAATGTGCCACAAGATTGATTCGGACCAGTTTTTCGCTATCTAGCATAGTTTCCGAGATATCCGCGCTCAAAGTTCACTAATTGTGCTGAAGAGTTAGTACCTAGCTTTTTCACAATTAGTGAACTGTGAGCGCGGATATCTCGGAAACTATGCGTCCCACCGATAAGACCATTCTATACAAAATTAAAGCTGACAAAATGTGCCACAAGATTGATTCGGACCAGTTTTTCGCTATCTAGCATAGTTTCCGTGATATCCGCGCTCAAAGTTCACTAATTGTGCTGAAGAGTGAGCTAGCTTTTTCTTGCATACACGAGTAGTCCTGGTGGTTAGTCTGTTGTCTAGTTATTGGTAGCGTTGGAATAAATCGGCGGTCGGCATCGAATGGAAGGCAGTTAAATAGAGCAATCAGAGAAGTTCCCACAGAGACCGCATTGGTTTGCCTTGCGGTGTGTCGCGCGAGTCGATGAATGTATCTATTTCTGCACGTGTCACATAAAATTTCAATCGCTGTTATTAACTGTCTTCCAGCCGGTCTCGCGCCTGACGTCATGAGAATCTCCGATCGATACGGCTAGCTATTATTTGGTCACTTTACCACCAAATCGGCGTTAGTATTTAATGAGCAGACAGTATGGCAGAAAGGTAATCCAATTACCGTCGCCGTTTACCAAAATCAGAGTGTAGAATGCTACGGTGCTTGTAGTGGGACGCGGACGGTATTGTATTACGAGAATAGCTACTATTTTGTACAGGGTGTATAAAAAGTAATGGGCATCCGTCGTAGGGGTGAATCTACACCTCTGGATAAGTGAACATTTGTGAAAGAAACTTGCCGCAAAATTGTTTACAACAAAGAAGCAGCTTTTACATGAATACCTTCCACTCAATGATTGATTATGATGACTGAATGATTAACAAGCCTGCTATAAAATGCTTCTTATTGCATTAAATGTATTGTTTAGTTTTATAGTTAGCCGTACAGTACGCACTTACCCCACCGTGATACTACGCACTTGCCCCGTGTAGTAATATTTACGGGGCAAGATCATCGTTAGTGTTTTTCTCGATAAATTTTAAAAAATACAAAAAAAAACGGTTTATTTAATGTAAACCTAGATCAATATTTGTTGCACTTACCTAAAATAACAACACAAAATATATTAATAACTTGTAAACTATTACACGCTTGATATTTCAATATTCTACGTCTAAATTAGATTGAAATTAAGGTAACCTACATGTATACCTTGATTGTTTGGATTGGGATGATATCTATGTAAATGAAGCATCAATTTAGGTAATAGCGTGAGTCTCAATTAGATTTGACAACTAATCTAGGTCTCGCCGATATTATAAATGAAAGTGGATATCGTCTGGATCGGTTTTAATTCCCTTAAAATGATGCATGGATCGAATAGAATTGGATTAAAGTAGCTGCACTTTGGATGCAGACTGGATCAGTCTCCATGCATATTTAGCGTAAATCTCTTCATTTTAACTATTCAAATGAAAAGAATTGAGCGGCCACGAAGATTACGTCAATATAGTGACTAAAGCCTAAAAAAATTATTTTCTGCTGTGTAAACGTGGTTTTTAAAAAATGAAGTTCATATTGAAAAATTGAAGTTGAAATCGAAAAATTGACATTGAAATGGAAATTTAAATTAAAAAATTGATATTGATGTCGAAATTGAAGTTGAAATGGAAAAATTGACGTTGAAATTGAAAAATTGACGTTGAAATGGAAATTGAAATTAAAAAGTTGAAATTGACGTCTGAAGTTGAAAATTAAAGTAAAAATTGAAAAATTGAAGATGAAATGGAAAAATTGATGTTGAAAAATTGAAGTGGAAATTGAAAAATTGACGTTGAAATGGAAAT
The DNA here is from genome assembly GCF_051020765.1 of Lasioglossum baleicum. Classification (NCBI taxonomy): domain Eukaryota; kingdom Metazoa; phylum Arthropoda; class Insecta; order Hymenoptera; family Halictidae; genus Lasioglossum; species Lasioglossum baleicum. The sequence goes on from NC_134945.1 coordinate 6,846,925, forward strand.
TGAAATTAAAAACTTGAAATTGATGTCTGAAGTTGAAAATTAAAGTGGAAATTGAAAAATTGAAGATGAAATGGAAAAATTGATGTTGAAAAATTGAAGTGGGAATTGAAAAATTGAAGTGGGAATTGAAAAATTGACGTTGAAATGGAAATTGAAATTAAAAAATTGGATTTAATGTCTGAAGTTGAAAATTTAAGTGTAAATTTTAAAAATTGATGTTAAAAAATTGAAGTGGATATTGAAAAATTGACGTTGAAATGGAAATTGAAAAATTGAAGATGAATTTGAGGAGATGACGCCAATATAGTTTAGCGCTCCACACGTTTATTTATAGTGACTAACGTCTAGAAAAATTCTTTTCTCCTTTTCAGTGCATTTTATAATCATAGTTTTTTTAATATATTTTTTAATTAGATTCGTGCTTCCCGCAATGAATGCAGAATATATTTATAAAGCTCCGCAGTCTAAATCGAAGGATTTGAAAGGATATAACACGGTACCGCTACGTAATCATTTAATTTCCGAAACTATATCGGCGAGCGCATAAATTCTTCGCGAGCATGAGTGACATCAGCACCGACGCGACACGGCGGCGCAGTATGCCATTCACACTATTAAGAAATCAGTTCCATTAAATAATATCATTTAGCACGGTTGATTCACCGTTCATTCCCACTCTCTCCCAAAGTAGTTCCATTAATCAGCATTACTAGGTGCATCAGCTGAGCCATTGTCGAGAACGTGATTGAAGAAATGTATGTAACAAAATCTTCAATCCCCTTACACGTCGGTTCATTTCCGTAGAAACGTCTGACATCATATTTTCCTGTTCGCTATCAAATTATAGGATCCCGAAGTAACGTGATTATTAATTTGTCAAGTAGAGCTATAAAAACTTTACCTTTTCAATTATAGGTACTTAGATTCGGGAGAGATCGATAGTAGTTACGGAGTGGCATTAACTGAACTTTAAACGAGCTAAGAAAAGGTGGTTTTACCCTCCGTGAATTATTCATTGTCAATCCAGTTAATTGAAAGACGATCCAAAACTGGGTAGTGAGTTTAAATAAATTTATGAATTTTTGTACTTTGTCATCCATGGACGTTTTCATGAATGAAAATGGTGGATAAAAGATGGAATACATGTGAGAATATAGTCGTAATTGGGTGAAAGCTGCGAGAGGTGATGACTGTTTTTAATTTTGTAACATACAATAAGCATCGTTTATTTATTAGCAGTAGCTCAGTGGTCAAGTCGAGAAATGTCGTCGGAGTTACAGCTGTACCTTCAATGGCAATCCAGACTATAAGTTGAACAAGTCAGCTATCGATCGCTCATGGTAATAATACTTTCTACAAACGGTGTCTGTCACAGAACTAATATTTTCTTCCAATGTTTCTGACTTATTATTGCACGTGATCTAGAACATGATATGTAAAATGAATTTGTTTTTCCTTTAATTATATATTATTTTATATTTATTATACTTTATATTAATCCGTTAATTATAGTATTCTTTTTTTTGGACTTTGAATGTTAAATGGCATTTTCATCTCTATTATCAACAGCAACTATTAGTATATATGTATATTATATCTAATATATTATTAATATAATATTATTTATATAAGAATTATATCTAATATATTATTAATATAATATTATTTATATAAGAATTATATCTAATATATTATTAATATAATATTATTTATATAAGAATTATATCTAATATATTATTATTTATATAAGAATTATATCTAATATATTATTATTTATATAATAATTATATCTAATATATTATTATTTATCTAATTATATTATTAATATAATATAGTAGATATATAATATATTATTAGACTGCGGATCTTTACGCAATTATGGCTTTTGAGAATTTTCAAAAATTGCTAGGATATAAAATATCACAGAATTTAGCACGATTTTAATTTATTTCAGATCTAAAAAGGCTACCAAAACGGAAAATGAGCTTCCAATATTTTATTCGACTGTCTTAAAATTCATCTACAAAAATCTGTAAAATTCAATGGTTAAATTTTAAAGATTGGTTAAAGATTTGGTTAAAGATGGGTTAAATTACAACTAAAAAATTGTTAAATTTTCTACAATTAGAAAAGAATGGTGACAATATGTATAATTGATGAATAAAGTTGTATTCTTTAAAATTTAACCATTGAATTTTATTATGCAATCATCTAATAGTTACTGTATTATACAGAAAATCGAGAAAATATATTTTATAAAGTGGTGTCTATCATTGGTTCCATTTGAAATGGAAAAATTAAAGTTGAAGTTGAAATTGAAAAATTGAAATTGACATTGAAATTGGAAAATTGAAGTTGAAATGGAAAAATTTAAGTTGAAATTGACATTGAAATTGAAGTTGTAATTGAAGAATTGACGTTGAAATGGAAATTGAAAAATTGAAATTGAAGAGTTGAAATTGATGTTGAGAAATTGAAGTTGAAATCGTAGAATTGACGTTGAAATGGAAATTGAAATTGAAGTTGTAATCGGAAAATTGACGTTGAAATGGAAATTGAGAAATTGAAGAGTTGAAATTGATCTTGAGAAATTGAAGTTGAAATTGAAGAATTGACGTTGAAATGGAAATTGAAAAATTGAAATTGAAGTTGTAATTGAATAGTTGACATTGATGTTGATATATTATTATTATATAGTATTATATTATATATTATTATTATATTATTATTAAAATTTATACATTCAATTTTATTGTACAATCATCAAATAGTTACTGTATTATACAGAAAATTGAGAAAATATATTTTATAAATTCGTGTCCAAAATACATGTGTGCAGCTATTTAAGAAATGGAGGACCAAAAAATGGCGCGGGATCTTGCGGGATCCCACTTTGCGGGATTGCAATCCCTACACGAGGCCGAATAAAAGAAGAACACAAGTGAAGTTCCATTGGAGCTGTTATGTGTCAGTATTAAATGAAATAATCACGAGGATGGCGGGCCTAGGCAGATCGTTGAACGGTTCAAAGGAACATTTTCGGCTGACCAGGGACGAAAATAGAGAGGGCAAGCTCGATCACGGCGTGTCCGTCGTAACGATCGGCACACCGGTTCGGCACGGTGCGTCATAAATGACCGATGACAGATTCCTCGAAGCTATTTCGTTGCGCATACGAAATCGCCTCGGTCGGCGGTACATCAATAAAAAGTGATCGGCCACGAATAAATGCGCGCGACTTCGTCGATCCGTCCCGTACACCCCGCCGCTCGCCGCTCGCCGTCTTCGGAAATACGTGATCGGCGAGTTTTCGACTTTCCATCTTCGACCGACTCTCCGTAGGATAGCCGCAGCTATCATTCCGACGGGACCATTTGTGGACAAAATGATAAGGCAACGTTGTACACACACAAAATATATGTATATATCGCAACCCCGCAAGAAAAGTTACAAAAGTCAAAAAATGGCAATTTCGAGGTTATGTCATTGAAAAATACGTACTAAGTGCCCCAACATCAGCGCCCGCTCTAGCGGTTACGTCGCCCCGGGCAAAACGACAAATCGGCACGCCCCGGACAATTGTTAACACTTCGCATCAGAAAAATCGATAAAGATTAAACTGATGAATTAAATTGCAATTGATGATTTAAATTGTAGTTATTAAATAAAAATAAAAAAAAAACTGATGGAAACTGGAATTATTTTTTATGAAAAAAAAAGTGTCGATAGGAATGGAATCGTACGCGAATCGCGAGACGAAAAAATTCGCGATGGCCGTTTAAGGATTCCAGGAGCGTGTCCGCGACTACGATCGTAGTCGCCACGATCGAAACCAGCAAAGGGCCCGAGATACACAGTAGCGAGCATAAATTACGCCTTTGGGACAGCCCAAAGTCGAATCTCACACGCGTTTGCACGGTTCCACAGCACAGGTGGAATTCCGTGCTCACACACGCGCCTTTCGTACGTGATACGGTACTCGGTGAATCCTGGCCGAATTTCAAACGCTCGACGATCACCCTTCGCTGAAGAACCCTTCTTCTGCGAAAAGAAGAGCGACCGTCGAAAACCTCGTCGATCGATATAATTATTCGTCGAGTGTATTTCTCGCCGATTCGATGATCGATATCTGCAACCGGCACGTTTTTCACAGGAATTTGCCAAGCATTCTGCGTTCTTTTCGGGAAACAAAATTGAGACTCCTAGAGAAATGTCTACCCTGCTTTAAAAATTGTATGCAGTCGAGAATAATTGGACTGCGGATCTTTATGCATTTATGGCTTCTGAAAATTTTCGGAAAATGCTGGAGTATAAAATTTGACAGAGTTCCATACGATTTCTATTTATTTCAGACCTGCGAAGGCTACTAACATTAAAAATAAGTAGTCCAGTCAACGAAAAGTTGTAGAGGGAAAATGGAAGGAACACAATTTTTAACTTTGGGTCTTTGTCTGGACTAGTAAGGAGGTAAACATACTAAAAGTCCCCTTTTTCGGTTTTCCGCTTATATCTCAGAAACTATGCGCCCTAGCGATAAGACCATTCTATATAAAATTAAAGCTGGCAAAATGTGCCACAAGATTGATTCGATTCAGTTTTCCGCTATCTCGCATAGTTTCCGAGATATCCGCGCACAAAGTTCACTAATTGTGCTGAAGAGTTAGCTAGTCAAATAATAAAATAGTGAACTTTGAGCGCTGATATCTCGGAAACTATGCGAGATAGCGAAAAACTGAATGCAATCAATCTAATGGCACATTTTGTCAGCTTTAATTTTGTATAGAATGATCTTATCGCTAGGGCGCATAGTTTCCGAGATATAAGGGGAAAATTGTGTTCCTTCCATTTCCCTCTACACCCCCCTTATGAGCATTCATTGACTGGACTAAAAATTTTATTTGATCCCACTTTCTTAAAATTGGTGTACAAAAATGGCAAATTGCCAAATTTTGTTATTTGCTAAATTTTTGAGCTCAAAAAAGTAGTGTCCCGTCTACGATAAATGTAAATGAATCTCCCGAGGCTTTTACCTTTATAGAGAATTTACTGTATTTCGTAATTAGAACTCTTCAAAAATTGTATACAGTTGGAAGTAATGTATCTATTTGAAATTTCACCCTCTCAGTTTTTCAACAAATGCATAAAATCCGCAATCTAGTAATTAGCCTTCAGTAATCACAGCGCGAAGACAACGAGCATTCGATCGGAAATTAAATGTACGAACTGTCTATAACGTTGTATGATAAATTGGATCGACTAATTGGTTGTATCTTAATGTGTGTAAACTCGTTGTCGCCGTTCTAAGAGGTGATATCTATCGATTGACATTTCCATTAATTACTGCCACCGTGTTGGCCTTTGGTCAGAGCTAGGGATAATTGAAACGATCATTCGCGTACCCTGTTAACGCTGACAGCCATCAGACGTCAAGCTATAGCGCGGAACTCGCGCATGTATTGAATATAAATTTACCACGGCCAGTAAGCTAACAGCGGCGTATAAATAAATTAGAGATCGCGATCCATATTTCTCGGAAGATAATGACAGGTCAAAAAACTGGTTCATGTCCTTCGAAAGTCGTACAAATTCATTCGAACAGTTAGTTCTGTTATATTTGGATATATGTAGTTCAGAAATTTAGATTTTATCTATCTGACAATTTCAAACACTGGAAAATAAATAAAAAGAAAACACTGGAAAAATTCATTGGGGACACCAAGAAAAATATTGTTTACCTCTACGGATTTAGTTAGTTCAATCGTAGTATTTACTTGATCTAACAATAAGCCGGACGAAGTTATACGATCTCAGTGTGGACCACTGCTTATAAAATTACAAAACATCTTCATTTTTCATTATTTTTTATGGAACTTTCACCAACTTATTTGTGGCATTTTTCTGATTAAAACGACACTAAACACGATATTATTTGAACTTCGTAGAAGCACGGACTCGAGCATTTTTCTTAGATCGAGACGTTACTATATACGAATAATTTACCGTGGCTTCGGCATCATTTCATTTAACGATGCTGTGACAGTTAATATGTTAAAATGGATTTAATGAACTAGTCGAACGATCAGTCTTTGTTGTAAAAATGCAATAAAATTGTTAATATGTACTGTTGATAACAATAGTTCCTTTTGCTTCGATTTTTAGAGGTAAATCCTCTATAAACGCAAAAGCCTCGGGGAGATTCGTTTGCACGTGACACTATTTTTTTCAGCTTTAAAATTTAGCAAATAGCAGAATTTGGCAATTTGCCATTTTTGGTAGACGAAATTTAAGAAAATGGAATCAAATAAAATCTTTAGTCCAGTCAATGAATGCTCATAAGGGGGGTCTAGAGGGAAATGGAAGGAACACAATTTTTAACTAAGGGACTTTGTTTGGACTAGTTAGGAGGTAAACATTCTAAAAGTCCCCTTTTTCGGTTTTCCGCTTATATCTCGGAAACTATGCGTCCTAGCGATAAGACCATTCTATACAAAATTAAAGCTGATAAAATGTGCTACAAGATTGATTCGAACCTGTTTTTCGCGATCTCGCATAGTTTCTGAGATATCCGCGCTCAAAGAGTTCACTATTTTTATTATTTGACTAGCTAACTCTTCAGCACAATTAGTGAACTTTGAGCGCGGATATCTCGGAAACTATGCGTCCTAGCGATAAGACCATACTATACAAAATTAAAGCTGACGAAATGTGCGATAAGATTGACTCCATTCAGTTTTTCGCGATCTCGCATAGTTTCTGAGATATCCGCGCTCAAAGAGTTCACTATTTTTATTATTTGACTAGCTAACTCTTCAGCACAATTAGTGAACTTTGTGCGCGGATATCTCGGAAACTATGCTAGATAGCGAAAAATTGAATATAATCAATCTTACGGCACATTTTGTCAGCTTTAATTCTGTATGGAATAGTCTTATCGCTAGGACGCATAGTTTCCGAGATATAAGCGGAAAACCGAAAAAGGGGACTTTTAGTATGTTTACCTCGTTACTAGTCCAGACAAAGACCCAAAGTTAAAAATTGTGTACCTCCCATTTCCCTCTACAACTTTTCGTTGACTGGACTACTTATTTTTAGTGGTAGTAGCCTTCGCACAGGTCTGGAATAAATAAAAATCGTATTAAATTCTGTCAAATTTTATACTCCAGCACTTTTTGAAAATTTTCAGAAGCCATAAATCCATAAAGATCCCCAGTCTAGTTTAGTGTTAACAGTTTCCTTCAAGTCCTGATTGCAACCGCGAGGGAAATGATACGGGCGTTGGATCAAAGTATCGCTGGAAAAAGTCGCCAAGCGAGCGACGTTGATCATTTCGAAGATACGAGTTCCAGGTAAGAGTAACAAAGAGAAAAAAGTGTGCATTGCGAAGAGGCTTACCGTGTCGTGATTTAGAAAGATCATGGGCAGGCGAAGCTGGCGAGTCGATGCTACCGTCGTCCTCGCTGTCCGTGAAGCTGGTCGAACAACGATGATTTGGGGTACGCTGACAACCGGTTGGATAAGCTGCGCCTTGGAGATGATTGGCTCCGGGGCCAAGGTGCTGCGACAATCGACTCTGATAGAGATCCTGGTGAGACGGGTAACTGGCCGAGGTGTGCGCAGGTAACATCGGAACACCGGAAGTCCCGCCGCTGCCGTACATCCGCATCGGTAGCCAGGCTCCGTACAGGCCGAGGGGCACGCCAAATCCTAAACGATAAGGATTCATTAATTTCCTGTCCGAGCTCTTTTTTTGTCGCGCGTACTATACACTGCCATCATGTTTTCGGTGCTTGAACCAATACACCGAAAACGGCCCAGGAATTTTCGGATCGCTCCACAGCGGTGCTATTCGGGAAGCCTTGTGGCGGGTGAGGGCAAACGGTCTGGCACAGTGGTTCTTAACCTTTTTGAAGTCAGGGAACGCTTGTGATTATGTGAAAAATTTGCGGAACACCAAAATTCATCATCCAAAAAACAAACAAACACAACCCGCGCGTAGGAATAAATATATTTTGGAAAATATATTATCAAATGTAAGGTGGGGTGGGGTAAGTCCGTTAATTGGTTAGTTTTATTATAATACTAGAGGGGGAGTCGTTGCTCGCTCGCCTCGCGAGCAAATATTGATTAAAAGCTACAACGTTCGTTTTTTTGTTGTATTGAAATATGATTCTAAAAGCACTGTTAGTTTTTCCCGAATTTTCATGTTTCCGTGCAACTTTTCCAATTCTTTTTAATCTAGAAACCCGATTCGGACTACAACGAACGTTAAAAAAAATTAGGCAAATCGATCCAGCCGTTCTCCCGTGATGTCGTGACCAACGAACAGCATTTAATTTTTATTATACATATAGAAGAAGAAGAAGAAGAAGAAGATGATGATGAAATGAAAATTGAAAAATTGAAATTGAAGAGTTGAAATTGATGTTGAGAAATTAAAGTTGAAATTGAAGAATTGACGTTGAAATGGAACTTAAAATTGAAGTTGAAATGGAAAAATAAAAATTGAAGAGTTAAAATTGATGTTGAGAAATTGAAGTTGAAATTGAAGAATTGATGTTGAAATGGATATTGAAATTGAAGTTGAAATTGAAAAATTGAAGTTGAAATTGAAAAAACGAAATTGATATTGAAAAATTGACGTTGAAATTGAAAAAATGAAATTGATATTGAAAAATTGACGTTGAAATGGAAAAATTACACTTGAAGTTGAAGTTGAAATTGAAAAATTGAAATTGAAGTTGAAATTGAAAAATTGAAGTTGAAATTGAAAAATTGAAGTTGAAATTGAAATGGAAGTTGAAGGATTGATATCGAAATTAAAGTTTAATGGCTGATATTGAGATTGAAGTAGAAATTGAAAAATTGAAATTGAAGAGTTGAAATTAAAAAATTGAAATTGAAGAGTTGAAATTGAACTTGTAATTGAAAGGTTGACATTGATGTTGAAATGGAAGAGAGTTGAACTGGAAAAATTAAACTTGAAGTTGAAGTTGAAATTGAAAAATTGACGTTGAAATTGAAGAGTTGAAATTAACGAAATGAAATTGAGAAATTGAAGTTGAAATGGAAGAGTCTGAAATTGAAGTTGAAATTAATGTTGAAATTGAAAAATTGAAGTTGAAAATGAAGTTGAAGAGTTGATATTGAAATTGAAGTTGAAATTGAAAAATTGACATTGATATTGAAATTGATGTTAGCGTTTGCTTACTTGTGTAACGTCTTAGTCCGACAGTAATGGTGTTTTAGAGTTATTGAAATTGAAATATCTCGTGAACTACTAACTTTTCGACATACATAGGTTAGTACTTTTTTATAACGAATGTCCAGTATTACAAAATACCTCATTCCATTTAAAAAAATATCGATGACCTTGAAATCTCATTAAAAAATGACCTCAAAAATTTTTCCCTTACACTGTTACATGTGGCCCTTTGCAGTAACAGTGTTACTTTGCCCTAAGAAGTTATTTTTGTACAAGGAAAAGTAACGTAGATATTTAGGTGTTCTGTTTCTTCTGACTCACCCTGTACATTACTAATGCATGTTTAATACATTAATTACTTCAGAAAAATTACATTATTTTAGTTCTTGATCATGTTGGTGCCCTCTCAATCGTGGGGCCCCGGTGCATAGCATCCGCCGCACCCCCCAGATGGCCGGCCCTGTTTAGGGTGCACGAAGGGTGCACACAACTTCACAAACTCTAGACCGCCTAAACTCCATTATAGTGGATAATGTTAACTTCTGAAACAACAGCGAAGGTCTATCAGGACGCACGTGACCCCATTAAACAGATATAGAACCTTAATGCGACGTAACATCGAGGTTGACATTTAGTGACGGCTGATTGAAGTGTATATTTCGTTTTCCAGCGGAAAGTAGGCCGCATATAATGTTCAAATTGAATTTACTACATCCGGCATGGCGAAAAGGTACTTCAAATATGTATTTGACTAGTGAGCAGCGCTCGAACTCGATTCTCCCGATCGTTCCTTCCGATTTCCATATTTCATGATTATCGAACAGTTTGAAATCCCGGCGATGAATTAGCGAGATCGAATTTCGTTCGCGCCGGTCGGTAATGGAATTATAAATACGTATAATCGGTATAACTTGTCCGCAGGTGGAATGATGAATTCTCGTGCTCTGCTTCCCGTCATAATATTATCTATTAACCTTCCACTATGTTAATTCCTTAACGGCACATTAACTCGAACCGAGATGTTCATGTATCTGCATGTATTAATATCGATTTCGATTGAAATCGATCGCTTCAATGAAACGGCGATTTCAATTGGTTCATTGCCACAGCGGTACGCGATATCTTCAATGGCACCGCTGTCGACGTATATGTACAGTAAAGTCTTGATCTAAGGCAAATCCTGGGGCCCGTACTCCGACATAGATCGTGTAGAGGTACTACTTTTTTGTGACCGCGCCGAACGCGGAAACGGACAGCGAATTGGTTACAAAACAACAACAAAGTGGTTACAGAACAGCAACAAAGTGGTTATAGAACAACAACAAAGTCGTTACAGAACAACAACAAAGTGGTTACAGATCAACAACAAAGTCGTTACAGAGACAACAAAGTGGTTACAGAAGAACAAAGTGGTTACAGAAGAACAAAGAGGGGTTACAGAAGAACACATTGGTTACAGGACAACAAAGTGGTTACAGAACAGCAACAAAGTGGTTACAGAACAGCAACAAAGTGGTTACAGAAGAACAAAGAGTGGTTACAGAAGAACACATTGGTTACAGAAGAACAAAGTCGTTACAGAACAACAACAAAGTGGTTACAGATCAACAACAAAGTCATTACAGAGACAACAAAGTGGTTACAGAAGAACAAAGAGTGGTTACAGAACAGCAACAAAGTGGTTACAGAACAACTAAAATTGAAAGTAAAAGGAACGATAATATCAACGGTACCTATTGACACGTTTATTGATTGTGGAATTGCGTTTTTACAACAAAAACTGATCGTTTGACTATCCCAGCGGTCGGAAACTGTGGCTCGCGAGTTACATGCGATTATACTGCCGATATTTATCAATTTTATTATTTATTATTTATTATTAAATCAATTTTAACATGCTAACTGCATCATTAAATAAAATAGTGCCGAAGCTACGGTAAATTATTCATATAAAGTAAAGCCTTGATCTAAGAAAAATGTTCGAGTCCGTGCTGTTTCTTAGATACTGTGGTTCTACGATTTCTTTGTTTGTGAGCTCATCGACGGCACCGAAGTTAATATTTCATATTATAATGATGATTCCTTTCAACATTTAACGATATATTCGATTTTTACAAATTCAACAAGTAATTCCAAACTTTTTACACGGCAGTGTATGTTCTAATTTTAAAGACTCAGTTGTGACTTGTTGCAAATTGGGAGAACGATTTTATAATTGACTGACTGTAATTATTGAAGATATCCAGAAAGTAAAATAAACAAACTTCATGTTACAACTCTTTAGAATGCATATTTAAAATTTAAACTGGCAATTTAAAAATGTCAATTAAAATTAATCTCACTGCAGAAATAATTGCATACAAGAACTTGGGATAATATCTCTCCATTTTTGCTTTACAGGTTAAATCAACAAATCCTGTTTTATTTCTAACATGACATTTTAGAGAAACATCTCTCTCAATAAGAAATCGATCATTTCACAGTACCTACAGTGAATCACAGTAATATTCGGATACTTGTAAAAGGACGATCACTTTTTTGACTTCGGAACAATTAGTTATTAGAATTATAGAGAAAATAGTAGAACTATTGTTTACAACTTTTTGATTTATTTAAAAAATACATTTTGTAGAAAATTTCATCAACATTGGTTGATGCGGAACAAAACTGCTGACATTGAAAGATGCAAAAGTCCGCAATTTGCACCATCTTTAAACGATTGTAACTTATTGCAACGTTGACCGATTTGGATGAAATTTTCATGAATGTGTTCGATTGTCTTAGTTCAACAAAACGTATTTGTTAAATTTTCACCGTAGGCCCACATAAAAAAGGAGTAAACACAATTTTAGTATTTTTTCTGTACTTCCGACTAACTCTTCTAACATTTCATTAAATTTCAATATTAAAAAAGTTGCCGTCTTTTTAAGAATCCTGGGAAAATGCTTCATACTGTTTTAAATTAAATGGATCAGTCGTGAGTACGTTACTGGGAAATATATGGAGATAAAAAATGCCCGGCTTGCAATTAAGAATTAAATTCAGTCGATTTTTCAATAACAATATTATTTCCGATTTATTAATCAGCAAGTGGTCAGGGATGATATGACGTATAACTTAATCAATTGCTCTGAGATTATTTGGAGGATGATTTCGAGTGACAGAGTAATTATATTTGTTATTTAAATTATATTTCATCCCAAAGTCAAATAGTGACAACAAAGTAATAGAGGATGTTGAAAAAGTTATCTTTCTAATAAACTAAGATGTTGAAAAAGTTATCTTTCTAACGAACTAAGATGTTGAAAAGTTATCTTCCTAATAAACTAATATGTTGAAAAAATTATCTTTCTAATAAACTATTGAAAAAGTTATCTTTCTAATAAACTATTGTGAGATGTTGAAAAAGTTACCTTTCTAATAAACTAAGATGCTGAAAAAATTATCTTTCTAACAAACTAACATGTTGAAAAAATTATCTTTCTAATAAACTACATCTTCAAAAAATTCAAAAAGTTCAGTCTCATTTCAGGACATTCAAACGACGTCCAGTTTGGTATTGAACGATATAGAAAGAACGAACGAACGTACCTGGAGGTAACGCGTTCGCTGCCGCAGTCGCCAAGTAGTGTCTCTGATAAAGATATTCCCTATCTCGATCGGAGTCCTCTTCGTTCTCATTCGCTCGCTCTTCCTGCATAGCAGGATCGCAGTGTCCTTTCTGATTGCCGCAGTTCCCGATCAAGCTCTCGATCGTGAACGGCTTCGGTGTGGGTCGCCGCATGATCTTCGACTCCGGGATCGAGGACTCGAGTTCGTCGCTCGCGGATCCGACGTCCAGCTCCGTTTCCTCCACGTTGGAATCCATGTTTCCTCGGTTTCTCAACAAAAACTAACACTTCATATCCTCGTATCCTTTCGAGCAGAGGAACTCTTTTTTGCTCCGCAACTGCTCGATACAAAAATAAGCTGATCTTCCAGGACTCTTTGATGACTCGATCACTCCGATGCTTCTTTTACTAATTTAATTAGAATACAATTATGGAATGCGATATGAATTCGTCTAAGACGAGTGCATTCTAATTGTGCTACAATATGCACTTTCTTTACAGTGTCCGCCTCTCGTGGTTCGAAGAAACGCTCGCCGTATCGGACAAGCTTATAAATACTTAACACAGGCTCTCCTCGTGTGGCTGGCTTCAGCGGATACTGATATATTCATAGAATACTTTCAATCGAATGTCGCGTTCCGTATCAAGTTTTCATGGTCTTTTCCTGCAGTAGAAAGTGTAGTTCACGAGAACCTATTCACGAGATACCGCTCTCCCTTCAAGTCTTCCGAGAGTCTCCGAGTTTGATATTTCCAGGATAATACAATACCGACGAATAATCAAACAATGACATTATTCCCTCATCATCCCTAATCCCTCATCATCCCCTAAACAGAGGTCAGCTTACAAGCACCAGCAGGGTTCAGCGATCATCCCCTAAACATTGATCAGCTTACAACCACCAGCAGGGTTTAGCGATCATCCATTTAGCACCAGGATTACCTCATAAATCAGGGAACACAGTGTCTACCAAGATGTAGAGTCCACAAATTTCTTCAGGCTTCAAGCTTCTAACATATCCACAGGTAGAAAGCACAAGAAGGTATCTACAAGAGTTCAGAGTCCACGGAGTTCTTAATAGTCGACGCACTACCGGTTCAGAACCGTTCGCTGCTCTGTCCAAGGCGACTTCGTTGATCAAACAGCACAGGGAACCTCCAAACTCAGGATTAATGGGTCCACAGTCTCGTTGAAGTCTTCCTGTTCCGGAACAATCTTCCGGCACGAACACTCCAGGTAAAATCGTGATGATAGCGTCGCTGATCAAGCGTTTGAGGACGCGTCGATCCACCAGCACAGGTATCTTCAGATACAGAGTCCTTCTGGCTTGGAAACCTCCAAACTGCTGCCTAACATCAGGGTTGGTAGATGCACAGACTCGCTGAAGTGTTTCTGTTTCGGAACAATCCTCCTCCAGGTGCTAAAATCGTGATGATCAAGCTACTGGCTAGCTTCGCTGATCAAGCTACTGGCGACGCGTTGATCCATGCAACTTCTTATGAGTTCTCCTGGTTTTGGAACGTCCAAAACCCTATCTAACATCAGGGTTGGTAGATGCACAGACTCGCTGAAGTGTTTCTGTTCAGGAACAGTCTTCCTTCAGGTGCTAAAATCGTGATGACCAGCTAGTGTCGCTGATCAAGCTACTGGGGACGCGTGGATCCATGCAACAGCACAGGTATCTTCACATACAGAGTCCTCCTGGTTTTAGAACGTCCAAGGTCCTGTCTACCATTAGGGTTAGTAGATCCACAAACTCGCTGTTTCAGCTCCGGACCACTCTTCCAGCTAGAACACTCCAGCAGCAAAGCTCCTCCAGGTGCTAAAATCGTGATGGCCAGCTAGCGTCGCCGATCAAGCTACTGGCGACAGAGTCCTCCTGGTTTCAGAACGTCCAAAGTCCTGTCTAACATTAGGGTTGGTGGATACACAAACTCGTTGAAGTGTTTCCGTCCCGGACCTCTCTTCCAGCAAGAATACTCCAGCAGCAGAGTTCCTCCAGCTGCTAAAATCGTGCTGACCAGCTAGCGTCGCCGATCCGTGCACTTCCACGTCTACAATAAAAATTCCCGACTGCCCATAGCAAGCAAAAGCGGTCCCAGCCGTATCGCAGACGATCAGATTGTCCGGCTGCGGAGAGTTTCCTCTAAAAATGAGAATCCCCGATATATCGCGGATAAGCTCCGCCCTCGGAATCTCGATTCCAAGCGGTTGATCTTAGAAGATGCAGCGATACTGTATTTATAGCGTGAGATATGGGAACGTGTACCACGTGTCCTCTCCACCCGCACCACAACGTCGAACACCGAACTCGCGAGAACCCGGCCTCGAGATCCGGGCTTGGCAGAATGGAGAAGCAGTGCACCGCGATCTTCTACGTGACCAGTCAAACAACGGTATGACGAATCGCGACACCCGCGATCTCCATATCAAATCCGGCGATCCTCGATCGTTGCCATGTCGGCCGAGAGCGCATACGTGATTGGGACGTGGGAGACGGTGCGGCGGTATCGGGTGGGTGGGAGAGAGAAAAAAAGAAACACGTGGAGACACCGACAACCGTGTCGGGCACGAGTCGACGGGCAACTGCCGGCCGAAGACGAGTCGCATTTCAATCGCCAGGTCGCCGCGCTGCCGTGCGCCGACTCCCGCCGGCCTGGCAGCTGGCGTGGCCGAGTTACCGCACGGACCTGCGCTGCGACGACCACCATTGGCTAAGGAGGGAGCCAATCCTCGGATAGGACACACCCAACCGACCCGCCACACGCCATCTTGCTGCACCGACAGCTTTTGTACTTCCGCGGTCTCGCGAACCCGTTCCCTAGCCACCGACAGCATCCAACCAGCACCCAGGACACTGCTCCACTACCGTTTGCCACTTCTGACACTCTTCCATGCGCCGCCAGTCCATTTTTCTCTACCTGGGACTCGATGTCGCTTTTCTCTGCGAGCTTCTTCGTCACAGATTTTCGGATTTTCTTTCTTTTTTCTGTGTGATCTTGGGCAGCTAGCTTGTCGTAACTAATTTGCTAACTTGTTTTACCTTCCTCTTTTCTTTTTAACCAGATTGGGACCTGTTTCTCTATCATGGCGATTTTCAAAAGATTGTTCAAGAGATTCTTCGTCACAGATTTTCGGATTTTCTTCTCTTTGTTTCTTCTGTGGGATCTTGGGCAGCTAGCTTGTTGTAACTAATTTGCTAACTTGGTTTACCTTCTTTTTTTCTTTTTAACCAGGGACCTGTTTCTCTATCATGGCCTAACCTAATATGTTCTAATTTTAAAGACTCAGTTGTGACTTGTTGCAAATGCAGACAACTGTGATTAAATAAATAAAAACTACTTATAGTCGACGAGTTTATAATTGGTTGACTGTAATTATATCTGTTCTATTAACGTATGAAAAAAGAATATTAACGAGAGTGCTATAAAACTCTGATGGAATTCATGTAAGGTTTACATAAGGTAATAAATTCAATGCTAAGTATGCAGTGTTGGGCAATAAATAAATCTATTTAAATAAATAACTACTTAAATAACAATTTAAATAACAAGTTATTTGTTATTTGGATATTCAAATAAAACGCAAAAATAATTATTTATTATATGGGCAAGTCTCTAAATGAATTTATTTAAAATAATAAAGTTAATTGTTATTTACAAATAGAATATTATTTGAGCAAGTCTAAATGAATTTATTTAAAATAATAAAGTTAATTGTTATTTACAAATACAATATTATTTGAGCAAGTCTAAATGAATTTATTTAAAATAATAAAATTAATTGTTATTTGCAAATGGAATATTATTTGAGCAAGTCTAAATGAATTTATTTAAAATAATAAAGTTAATGGTTATTTACAAATACAATATTATTTGAGCAAGTCTAAATGAATTTATTTAAAATAATAAAGTTAATGGTTATTTACAAATATAATTTGCAATTATTATTTGTATTAACAAATAATAAATTAAATTGTATTTTTATTCATTAATCCGTTCTCTATGGCAGACAAAAAACGTGTTTATTGTACATATGTATTATACAAAATACAAGAAATAAGAGAAGACCAAAAACTATTTATCTGAATTCCACCTCGATCCAAATAATAAATAATCAATTATTTACAAATAAGAATTAATGAATAGAACATTTTTGGAATTATTTAAATTGAAGTTGAAGTTGAAATTGAAAAATTGAAATTGAAAAATTGAAATTGAAGTAGAAATTGAGAGAAATTGACAGCAGGAATTCTAATCATTGTGACGGTGAAATAAATCGTAGCACAAGGAGTTAATCCGGTAGATGAGATGTGAATGGGCTAAAAATGTGTAAGCGTTGAGTTGAAAGAATATGAAAGAAACTGAACGGGCAATGTTATGCGTTGAGCAAGCGCGAACCCGATGACGTCGAGCGGATTGACACCGAGAAGGGTACATCATTATCCTGCGGGTAGATTGGCTCGCGTCAAGATCGGCTGGATAAACGTGCTCGTTAAGGGCCAGTCGTGCGGGGGTGGCATGGCGGGTAACCTAATGGGAAACACGTTCCACGCCGCGCCGGCATTCGCGAGACGAACGATAAAAATACAAGGAACGTGACGGGGCTCAGCTTTATGGTAACGCGCATCGCGTTGAAAGCGAGCTGGCTCGTTAACGCTGATCGCTTTGCATACTCATTATGACGTAAATACACCCACGCGCCTAATAACGTGTCTATTATGGACACCAAATGATCCGCTCGGAAGGGTTCGCCTATTGTTTCGGCGCTCGGGTGAACGTTCATTTAACAATTAGACTCTAACGACAGAAACGTTGGTGAGAAAAATGTGCTGGGTCGGCAAGAAAGTAATTTCGGTATTTTCAGATGAAATAAAATGCACTAAAATGGAGAAAATAATTTTTTTTTTAGGCGTTAGTGACTATAAATAAAAGCGTGGAGCACTAAACCTTATTTAGGCGTAATCTTTTCAACTTCAACTTCAATTTTTCATTTTCAACTACAATTTCAACGTCAATTTTGCAACTTCAACTCTTCAATTTTTCAATTTCAATTCCCATTTCAACGTCAATTTTTCAATTTCCATTTCAACGGCCATTTTTCAATTTCAAGTTTTCAATTTCAATTTTTCAACATCAATTTCAACTTCAATTTCGACATCAATTTGAATTTTTCAATTTCAATTTGCATTTCGACGTCAATTTTTCAACATCAATGTCAACTCTTCAATTGCAACTTCAATTTCAACTCTTCAATTTTTCAATTTCCATTTCAACATCAATTTTTCAATTTCCATTTCAACATAAATTTTTCAATTTCCATTGCAACATCAATTGTTGAATGTCCATTTCAACGTGAATTTTTCAATTTCGACATCAATTTCAATTTCCATTTCGACGTCAATTTTTCAATTTCAATTCAATTTTTCAACATCAATGTCAACTCTTCAATTGCAACTTCAATTTCAACTCTTCAACTACAATTTCAATTTTTTAATTTCAAATTCAATTTCAATTTCCGTTTCAACGTCAATTTTTCAATTTCAACTTCCATTTCGACATCAGTTTCAACTTTTCAATTCCAATTTCCATTTTGACGTGAATTTTTCAATTTCAATTAAAAGTTTTGAACATCAATGTCAACTCTTCAATTTTTCAATTTCAACTTCTACTTCAATTTCAATTTCTATTTCAACCTCAATTTTTCAATTTCAACATCAATTTCAACTTCAATTTTTCAATTCCAACTTCCATTTCGACATTAATCTCAATTTTTCAATTTCAATTTCCACTTCGACGTGAATTTTTCAATTTCAACTTCATTTTTTTAAACCCACGTTTATATTCAAATTGCACGAAAGAGGAGAAAATAATTTTTTTAGGCATTATAGGGACTATAAATAAAAACGTGGAGCGGTAAACTAAATTGACGTAATCTTTATGGGCGCTCCACACTTTTATTTATGTATAGTCACTAATGTCTAAAAAAATTATTTCCTCTTTTTTAGTGCATTTTAATATAAGCGTGGTTTTTAAAAAGTTTCTTTTTACATATTTTTTAAATAATATCTGTAACGCTTTATAATAAGCAAAGTATAATACAATTTATTAGAAAAACAACGGGCTAATAAATATTTGGAAATTAGACAAAATTTTACCATTTCTTGACAAGAACGTAGCACACATATTTTAACAATTTTGACATGAATAGTGTGTATCATGATAAAATAGCTGTCCCGAAATTTCCATGAATAATTTTCATGCTTAATATTGTTAAGCACCACCAGTATAACATATATATATAAACAACGCAATTATGTTCCCATTCCTCTGATCGAATCATGCAATTTGCTATTTCAGAAAAATTATTCTACATTCACGTCAGTTTTTCTACCATAAATTTCTATTTTGTCCTGTATTAATTTAAGACAACTGTGTAGAGAAAGTGGAAGGGAGAGTGGTGGTATTTTAAAAAGAAGCTTGAATGAATCAATTAGTCACTCGCGCATAATTTCTCTCTCATCGTAAAGAACCCTGTGTGGCAGGTTACACCCATGCGTCGTTTGTACTGTCCGTAGGCGTTTCCAAGCTGGCTAATCGGTACATCACGCTAATAGTGACGCTATTTCGGCACTCGTTAACGCGACACGACTCTAATTGAGCCTTACAGGATCTAAAGTTAAACGGCTGGTCGTTATACAAATTGTACGGCCATGTATCTTCGAGCTCGTTGCAACGATGACGCGTTTCTCTCGAATCTCTAAAAATATGTATATCCGATCAGTAAAAAGTTGAAGTTTTTAATTAAGGTTTGGAGCGGGGTAAGACCGCCCTGGTTTTTGCAAAGTTTCTAGGTTTTTATATGTATTTGCTTCCACCTCTTTATTTATTTAATTCCTTATATTAGCTTGGGGAAAAAGAAATCCGTTATTTTTACGTTATCTCGAGGGAAAAAATGATGGATTTCTTTTTCACCAACCTAATATTTTAGTTAAAAACAAACATAAGTTACACAGATATAAAATCATCAGGCGATTGGCCACAGAGAAATGACGTTTCCCCCTTCGTTTTATTCATATCAATTAATATTAAATAATCTGGCCAGTACGAACACAATGAAATTGTCAAAGTAAATCGTCAGTTTACATTTCATTCAACGAAAGACAACTTTCTCTTCGACTTCCACTATTTTCTAACAACGCACAAAGTGTGCTCCATTTTTACTGGTTAAGAACAACGTTTAGTTAGAACAATGGAAAGTTTATTACCTTATTTTTTTTTTTTTGGTCATGTGAATAATTCTGTACGGGCCAATGTGAACAGCACAGCGGGACGCAGCACAGTGTGTCGTCCAATGGAAAAAAGTCCGAAAATCAAAGTGTAAGATCGGCAAATTTATATATCCTAAAATGTTCGTAACAAAACGTAGTTTCTAAAACTACCTTAAATGTTAACTGAATAAATCAATTTGTTATTAAAATTGAGGCTGCAACTTCACTGTCAAATTCCGCGCATTTTTTAAAAGATGCGTCCCTCGCAAGCTATTTGGTTTTTTAATTTGATTTTTACAGGGTGTGTTTAGCATTATTAGACCTTCAATCTCCCAAAAAATTTTTTTTAAATTATCGCAATTTGTCCTAATTTTTTTATGTTTAACATTTATCAACTTTGATTAGAGTTTTAAAAAAAGTACATCAAAGTACACCCGTGAATTTTTTTACAGTAATTGGTGGCATATTAAACTTTAATTTCGCATTGGTTTAAATCAGCTCACATTAGCTCAAGCGGAGAAAATAATAAAAAACCATATTAAGACGCTCGCGCACGGCGGCTTTCTGCGTAGTCTTCCGAAGAAATTTGTTGCAATTATTTTTAGACGCATGCCATTTGATAAGTACTTACATATGTGTTCAATTTTATTCTTATAAATTATATATTTAGTTTTAAAATTGTTTAAATATTTACAATCTTTCAATTCAGTATTAAAGAAAGTACCAAAAGGTTCCTTTGAGATTTCGTATTATATTAATTTAAAGCACATCAGACTTGATATGGCGGTCGACCTTAAGTGCATAAATATACACAAATGTTAAAAATAGTAGAAATTTATGTTGACGTTGAGACGCGTGCGTTCGCCGTCCACGCTTTTAACATAGTCTATCGAGTTCCCATCTGCTGGAATTTCCGCCACCGGCCTCGTCACCCCCGCTATGGGCCCAGCGCACTTCGGGCTCATTAGATCAATTTTCCAATTCGGTGGAAAATTAATACTCGACCTTTATTTTGTATTCGCGCCATCATCTGTGTAACAATGCGTGATCTATCGGACTGATCGTTCTTTGTTTATACGATGATTCCGTTCGCCTCGCGTTCTTTTCTTTTCTCGATTATTCTGTATTCTACTCTACACGCGGAAGCATGTAATTTTGTACTTCGAATAAAGTGTTAAAAAGTGTAATAAAGTCTATCGAAGATCCTAATATATCGAAGATCCTAATAATCCTAACAGACAGGAGTGGGGACCAAAGACGACAAGGGCGAAAAAACAGCTCGCCGAAACAGATACTGATTTTTTTCTCAGCAATCTTTCGAGTCAGTTTTTATTATATTATATTGAGATTAATTTGGCGGGCAATCCATTATCGTGATACGCGGTCGCGATACGTACAAATATTATTTATAAAATTTATAATCCAAGCGTATAGTTATAAGAAAACATGAGTTCTCTATCAATAAATGGTAAGTGTTATTGTGAAATTAAAGAAAGACCGTGAATTAGTAATTGTGTATTATGCTATGTGTTTATTCCTATTTATTAATTTCTTCTTTTCTTTTTTTAATTTTTTAGACCAATGTCACTCTATTACATATCGGCAATGTTTTGACGTATGGAGACGTTCTACAAATAAAATGGTTGCCCTAGCGACATTTATTCAAACAAGTTTAAATTTGGCTGATGCACCAGGCAGTATTAAAAAACATCTTAGTGAATTGTCAAAATTGATGCATTGTAGATTTAAACAAAGATTCAACGCTTGCTCTAAAATATATTCAAGAATAAATGTGCGTTACGGAACATGGCTTAATTCAAAAATCATTCTAGATAAATTTATTATAGACCATTTGAACATAATAGAAGCCGGACCAAGTAGGGAGAGATCATCAACAATGGGAAGGCCAATAAAGCCTTTTGAACACTGCGGAAACAAATCAAAAAAACTAAAAGTACAAGATTTACTAGAAACTCGATCCGTTGAGGAATTGACTTATGCCACCAAATTACTAAATAAAATAGAAAACTCGAGCACACATACAAGCTTTTCGTTGGTGGAAAGTTTAGCTGTATGCTCAAACTTAAAACTATCAATAAGGCGGTACCAAAATTTACGCGAGACAATGAACTCCAAATATCCTCAATCGTTTCCGTCTTATTACAAGTTAAAAAAATGTAAAACATCTCTGTTGCCAGACATGAGTAAATATAAAATAACTGAGACATCTGCGGAAATAAATATGCAGGAATTATTACACAGAACCGCATCTTCAATTATTGATTTGATGGAAGATGTCAAAGTTACTAATATCACATTATTAATTAAGTGTGGTTTTGATGGCACCTCGGGGCTCAGTCAATATAAGCAAACATTTTCAGAAGATTCTGCAAATGATGAATATATGTTTGTGAGTGCGATTGTACCAATCCACATAACTGACAACGAAACAAACAATATTATTTGGATGAATGAATCTTGCGCGTCAACATCACTATGCAGACCACTAAAACTTTTGTTTGCAAAGGAATGTAAAGAATTAGTGCAGAACGAATATACTAATTTACAGCAAGATATTTCAACTTTATGTCCCAGCAATATTAACAAGAACAATATGAATATAACTGTGTATTACGATGTAAAATTCACTATGATAGATGGAAGCATTTGCAATGTCCTATCAGGAACAAAATCCGCACAAGTTTGTTACATCTGCGGTGCTACACCAAAAGAAATGAATACGCATGCAATTTTTACTAAAAAACCAGATGAGACGATGTATTCTTATGGGCTTTCGACACTTCATCTATGGATAAGATGTTTTGAAAACATGCTGCACATAGCGTATAGGTTGCCATTTAAGACGTGGCAAGTAAGAAATGAAAGCCACAAAATTATTTTTGCAGAAACAAAAAAAAATATTCAAGACAAATTTAGAACCTTAACGGGTTTAATAATTGATAGGCCAAAAGTAGGTTTCGGAACGACTAATGATGGCAATACGGCTCGCAGGTTTTTTAAAAATCCATTATTAACTTCGACAATAACTGGACTTGACTGTGAACTAATAAAGAAATTAGGTATTATTCTGAGAGTTATATCATGCGGAGAAAATATAAATATTATTAAATTCCAAGAAATAATTGAAGAAGCTAGAGAATTATATTTAAAACATTATAATTGGTATGTGATGCCGGTAACTACGCATAAATTATTTTTCCATGCAGTCGAAATTATTAAAAATACAAATGTTCCTATTGGAAAATTATCCGAAGAAGCTCTAGAGGCTCAACATAAAAATATAAAATACTTTCGGGAACATAATACCCGCAAGACATCAAGAGAAAATTCAAATAAAGACCTATTAAATCGTCTTCTACTGGAGTCGGATCCAATTATTGCCCATTATAAAAAAAAACATACGAAAAAAGAAAAAAAGGATTTCGCAGATATAAGAGACTATTTATTATTAAATGAAACATCCTACTTATCAGATTCCAACCCAGACACTTGTTCTGATGATAGTGAAGCTGAAGTAGTATAGTATGTACACATATTATTTAATAATATATTTAATATCTATGTTAATTGATTAATTAAATAATTTATTCATTTTATTTATCATATTTCTAGGTAAAATAAAGGAATTCTCTTAAGGATTCCTAAGTTTTAATTCCTCCTTGTGAAGATTTAAATAAGTAATGTATACAGTATTGTACTTTTTTTTTTTAATTTTCGTTAAAATTGTAAACTACTTTTTATGCAGTACAAAAACATGAGAAACAAGGTTATCGCAATTAAAAAAAAATTAAAATTATATATATAATTAAAAAAAAAATTTTTTTTATATACCAATCGATTCGTCTTTGCATTTTATTTCAAAAAGTATTAAGGTACTTTACTCGAAAATTGCATAGTTTAAGAGTTATGACTTTTTTCCCGAATTCCCATATACTCGACACACTGTGCGCAGTCTGCATTATTTTTAGACGTTTCGGGTCTCTTTAAACACCGCGGATTCGTTGTTTTATGAGGCGTTGTCGGAGAAAGTTTATCACGCGAGGAAATAGCCTTGACGAAAGTTATTCGAGTTACGACGAGAAGCGGAAATGAGTATCGACCGGATCCGCGAATAGCTCTATGGGAGTCTGACAAAGTAGCACTTAACGGGTTGTAAAGCAAGATGAAAGTGATAGCAAGAAACATCGAGCAACACCTGTCCGTTCTGTGTAATATTGCGATTAAGCTTCGTCAAAAGACAAAACATTTTTGACTATTCATAATCTGCTGTTTGTTAAATTAACGTTGCACAATCTCGTCGCAATAAATACTGTGAATTATCTTCATTCAGCCAGTACAGGGTACACCACCCAAAAAAGGGATAAAAAATTTTTTTAGCACGGATTTGGAAAAATATGAATTGGTGGAGGGGCGGGGGGGAATTAGGAAATTTTTAAAGTTCCTTCTAGACCCCCCGTGTGGGTATTCGTTTCAGAGGGTTTTTAATAAGCTTTAAAGCCACATAAAAAAAGGGAGGGGTAAATTAGGTTTTTAAGCGAAAAAAAGGGGCGGGGGAAATTAGGTAATTTTTAAAGTTCCTTCTAGACCCCCCGTGTGGGTATTCGTTTCAGAGGGTTTTTAATAAGCTTTAAAGCCACATAAAAAAAGGGAGGGGTAAATTAGGCTTTTAAGCGAAAAAAGGGGCGGGGGAAATTAGGTAATTTTTAAAGTTCCTTCTAGACCCCCCGTGTGGGTATTCGTTTCAGAGGGTTTTTAATAAGCTCTAAAGCCACATGAAAAAAAGGGGGGTAAATTAGGCTTTTAAGCGAAAAAAAGCATAAAGTTAGGGCACTTATGGTTGAAACCTAGACAAAACTTAGCGAGCGATACAGCGAAGGCTAAAAGCCTACTGAATCTTAGACTAGGACGATTAGGGAAATTTTAAAATACTTTAAATATTGTAAAAACGTGAGAGAGCGGAGGTGGAGATGGTGTGTTAGATATTATAGAATAAAGGTATACTATTTTGCCCGGGTGTATAAAAAGTAGTGGCCAGCAGAAGAAACTTACCGGAAAATTGTTGTTACAGTTTTCTTTACATCAACACACTGAACTCGTCGAGAAGAGAGAAAGTTTGATAGGGAACCCTCTAGCTATATGAACTATATATAGCTATAACTATGAAGTTTCTTCTTAGATGAAATAAAATTTGATGAAAAATATACTTTTTATATGTATACACCCTGTAGAGTAATATTTTATTTTGACTGCTTCCTTTCTGCGGATCGATCTTCTTCAGGGAAATGGTTCTGACAGTTTACATAAATGAGCAGTTACGAAATTCGATTAACCTCCATATTAAACCTTTGAACTTATTATTCAAATGGATTTCATAAATGTAATGTTAATTTTCTCCATAGATGAAATTCTATTTCGATTTAGACGGTACCGGTTTCTCTGAATCAACTTCACCTGCTAAGAATATTTAAAATTAATTGCTGGACTCCGGTAGTTTATGCAAATTAAATTGCAAGACGCAGGAGCAAAAAATATAAATTTACATACTTCATTAATAATTTGAAAATCCGGTGAAGATAATATATAAATATTCTTAAAATCTTTTAATATTTTCGTTTCCGTTTCGTTAGAAATGCATCAAATCCGGAGTCTGGTAATTAATTTTAAATGAGTATTTGATGTACACCTTTGCAATTAATAAACTTTCGAGTTTCTTAACAATTAATTTACATTTGATTTGATCTTTCTGCCTAGCTATAGTACCATTTAGTAATCGCAGTTTTGTTTTTCTAGTAGGCTGCAGAAAAGCACACGTGGCCTCGAACTTTCGGACAGTGGTATATGTTCGATGACTCGTTGCTACTTTTTTCTTCCATTCTTCTTTCTTTTTGCCACCCTCCGACAATTTGTCCTCGCGGTCCTCTTCCGCCTCCATGCTTTCGAGCACTCCTTTTTCTTCTCTACCTACCGTTTGTGCTACCCGGTGATTTACAACGAAACGTCATGTCGGAAGTTAAAGAAGATATTAAAGAGCGACAGAATTTGCCAAATATATTTAACTGTGCGAAATGATTGCCGCGTACGATTCATAATGTGGCACTTAAATATTACATTTTGAATAAAAATTAAATACAAAATATTAAATTTTTAATAAAAATTAATAAATTGAATATTGAATATTATTGAATATTGTGAATGTGTTGTTAAATATTGTTGAATATTGTTGAATATTGTTGAATATTGAATGTTGAATATTGTTGAATATTGTTGAATATTGTTGAATATTGTTGAATATTGAATGTTGAATATTGTTGAACATTGTTGACGGTTGTAGAACATTGTTTTATATTGTTGAATATTGAATGTTGAATATTGTTGAACATTGTTGAAGGTTGTAGAACATTGTTTTATATTGTTGAATATTGTCGAATATTGTTGAATATTGTTGAATATTGAATATTAAATACATATATTTCGTTTGTGTACGACGTTCTCCAGCCGACGAAACGACAGGCAATTAAAAAGTCATGGAAACGGTGAATCTTACGACGCGCTTAAGAGTCGAAGCGTTTAAGAGTCGACGTTTCCGTTCACACGTGCGTAACGAAAGCTCGCGGGTCGCGCAACGACGCCTTTGCAAGGCAAAATAAAGACTGGCCCAGCAGCTCGCTTCGCGGGACAAGATTTAGGACCGTCTGAGTATTCGTGTCTGAATCTCCTTGCGTGTCTCTCACTTGTCCGGTACTGGAGCAGCGAAATTCAGCTGCTGGAAACCTGCTATACATGGTGGTACGGAAAACATAGCGTCCCGTTGCTTTTACACTTCAAATTCGCCCTTTTGCAAATCAATTTCACCGTTTTGCAAATCCAATCCGACCTTTCGACCTCGTATAAATCAATATCACCCTTCTGGAAATCAAATTCGACCTCGTACAAATCAATTTCACCGTATTGCAAATCAATTCCACCCTTTCGACCATGTACAAATCAATATCACCCTTTTGGAAATCAAATTCGACCTTGTACAAATGAAATTCGACCTTTTGTAAATCAATTTCACCCATTAAGAATGTTCAAAATTAATTAATCACTTATTTATATTAAATGAATTAATTTCTCGAGGATGAAGAACACGGGCTCCCTTCATCCTCGAGACAATCGAGTCCATCAACAGGAAAAAGAAATAAAAATTGCACCTTGTCGGCGTAATCTTTTCAACTTCAACTTCAATTTCAACTACAATTTTTCAACATCAAAGTCAACTCTTCAATCACAACTTCACAATTTCAATTTTTCAATTGCAAATTCAATTTCAATTTCCATTTCAACGTAATTTTTTCAATTTCAACTTCAATTTTTATATTTCAACTTCAATTCCTCAACATCAATTCCAACTTCAATTTTGCAATAACAACTTCAATTTCCATTTCAACGTCAATTTTTCAATTTCAACTTCAATCTTTCGGTCAATCAGTCGGCCAATAGACAGTTGGCGCGCCGGGCCGACTGTGGCAACTCGCGTCTAGATCGCGCTCTGATTGGTCCGTGTTTTTCGTTAATAACTCCTAAACAAAGCCGCGGATAACATTTTTGCAAAGGAAAATGGCGCTTGAAATGGTCTCAGGAACCACCCCCTTTCGGGATTTTCACGAATTTTGGGACACCCTGTATAGTCATTGTTCTCTAAGCAGTGCTACTTCTTCGTCCATGGAATAGACGCCGCGCATTAATTCATCACACACTCTCGAACATCTCATTGTTACCGTTGGTGCGCCGGTATAATTCTTCATATTAGATCCATCTCGCTGCGATATGGCAGCGTATAAATCGCGTCGCGACTATGTATCATAATTAAAAGCCGATTAAACACGTTTCAACGGTCACGCAGCGAATCAAGCGGCGAACGATTTGTGCTTCCCACGAGGACACCTACGCGAGCGATAATCGTGCACGGACATTCACGCGGCCTGCTGGCAGGCAGAAGCACGTATTGCCGCCTTCATTTCACGCATAATTGGAAACATGTCCCATTTAACGTCGAGGACGCCCACCGCTTCTCGACCTCGGGCTTCCTCCCAAGATAGCACCCGTTTAGCCGTGTCCCATTCGATTATGTTCGTGCAGCATCGGGTCCGCTCAACCTCCTCGCGAGCCACCATAGTGCAAGCCAGCTACTTCTCAGAGGATTGCATAAGTTTGTGCCCGATTTGAAAATAAAATTCAATGGTTCACCCTCTTTCGGAGCTATTTTAACAATCGACCTACCAAGCACATTAAAAGTATCTGGTAAATACAGCGCTAGGCTGCTCTTTACTCTACCGGACTAGAAATTTCTGCCTTTCTCCGACGAATTATGGTGTATTCGGTATGTAATCCAGTAGATTTGTGCCCGGAGAACCTGCAGATCGAAGTTGGAACCTCTACGATCAATAGTTGAGGAGTTATGGTCGCTTAAAGTTGAGCATTTTTCAGTGTTTTTGGAAGGTAAAGGTAACTGAACAATGCTCATCTTTAAGCAACCATAACTTCTGAACCATTGATCCTAGAGGATCGAAACTTCGATCTGCAGGTTCTCCGAGTACAAATCTACTGGATTACATACCAAACATATCATAATTCGTAGGAGGAATTTACTAATTTTGAGTCCGGCAAGGTAAACTTTACATAAAAATAATCCACATATATTCATCCTCCGAAAGTTGGCCATAAAATTTTACTTGTTGATCAAATCACGAAACGTTTTATACAAAAAAGTTGCGTATTTCCTTCACCTTTCCAACGGTATATAAAACTCTGTGATATCTTCGTCAAGCAAAAAGTTACCGCCCAAAAAGAAAACCCGCCTCACAACCCAACCACTTTTCTCAGGAAGCCAAAAAACATGTCCTCTCGGAAAATTGGCCATAAAATTGTACTTGTCGATCAAATCACGAAACGTTTTATACAAAAAAGTTGCGTATTTCCTTCACCTTTCCAACGGTATATAAAACTCTGTGATATCTTCGTCAAGCAAAAAGTTACCGCCCAAAAAGAAAACCCGTCCCATAACCCAGCCTCTTCCCCTACTAATTTTGAGCCCGGTAAAGTAAAGTTTACAAAATTTCAATTTCGTAAAAATAATCTACATATATACCCTCCAAAAGTCTCCTAATGATTTCACCGCTTCAAATCGCACCTGCCCAGGTCTCGTCACGAATGCACATCATCAATCGGATGCATATAATCAATTTGATGGATATAATTAATCTTTAAGATCCTCGCGTAGTTCTTTCGGTAGGCACTCGCCATTGATTCACGGGAGCTCCACGGTCTAATAACAACAATCTATCCGCTCGGTAATGGAGTGGTAACAACCCGGCGTTTACCGTTGCTAAGTGCGCGGAACCCTTTGAAACGAATGCGGTGGGCTGTCCGGAGGTTACCCAGTTTCCTGTCGTGATGTACCGCGGCAGCGAGGGCCGTAATTATGCGACCGGCAATTCGGCGTGCGCGCAGCAGCGCCTAATGCCCGGTTTGCGAACATGAACCGGTGGATTTTCGTTTGTCGACAGGTACGGGGCGCCACCTATTTCGCCGCGTGCAATTTGTCCCGCGGGTAGGGTTTCGGTCAGAGGGGCCGGTTAATCCATTACCGCGTTGTGTCTCGGTTTTGCACGACGCCCACCAATTTGCTAACCATCGATTTCTGCCGTTTCACCTTCGCGCACGCACGCACCCCTTCCGGGCCGCGCGAACGCAGGCGAAAACCGAGCATTGCCACGCCGCCAATCGCGAATTTCTCGACCCTCCTTTCTCTACCCGTGTACTCCACCCCACCCTACCCTTTAATCCCTGCCACCCCCATCCCCTCTGCCAGGGTTCCATACCGGGGGTGCTATCTTTAGAAACGCAGGCGCACCGTCCTCGCCCGTGTCGTGTCCCTCTTTGACGGAACGTAGACCCCGCAGCTCTCTTGTCAGCCGTTACATCTCTCTTTCCTCGTTGATGAATTCGAATGTCTCGAGGATGAAGGGAACCCGTGTTCTTCATAGAACCGGGGTCGGCTCGCCTCTGACTTCGGGAAACGTGGATCGCTGGCCCTCCGCGCCTTCAACGGAATATAAAGTAACAGCTCTCTGTACGCGCGGAACGCTTTTCGCTTAGGTCCACTGGAGCGGCCATCAGAATTCGCTTTGCGGTGATAGCAGTCTATGGGGGTTATGGTGTACGGCTACCATTCGCACAGGGCTACCAGGAGCTGGTGTATCTAGTTTTTAGGACGTTTGGGGGGTTTATAATTAAAACTTGCTCGTAGCTGGCTCGTAGATATTTAGGGATTGTATCCAGAAAGCAATGGGGGTTATGGTGTCCGGCTACCATTCGCACAGGGCTACCAGGAGCTGGTGTATCTAGTTCTTAGGACGTTTGGGGGGTTTTATAATTAAAACCTGCTCGTAGCTGGTTCGTAGATATTTAGGGATTGTATCCGGAGAGCAATGGGGGTTATGGTGTCCGGCTACCATTCGCACAGGGTTATCAGGAGCTGGTGTATCTAGTTCTTAGGACGTTTGGGAGTTTTATAATTAACATGTTCGCTGCCTGCAGGCTTCATCTCTCTTTCCCGATGATGGACTCGAATGTCTCGAGAATGAAAGGAACCCATGTTGACGTTGAAATGGAAAAATTATAGTTGAAGTTGAAGTTGAAATTGAAAACCTTAAATTAAAGAGTTGAAATTGAAAAATTGAAGTTGAAAAGATTACGCCAATAAGGTTTAGCTCTCCACGCTCTTATTTAGGATGTGAGAAGAAATTTTTGTTGTACAGTATGAAAATTGCCACGTTGACGCACTTACCCCACTCTCTCTCTCTCTATGACCTTAAGTCATAAATAGATAAAGTTGACAGGATGATCGCTATAACTATTACCGTCTAACTCCATCGTCGAATTAGTAGGGTAATTACAACGGCGAATGGGATTCGTTCCCAACGACACAAAAATGAAATCATATAATCGGCAGAGCGGTCTAAAACGGTGCTTCCACTTTTCTCGGGTTTATTAATAAATCACCGAGAAAGCGGAAGCGGCGGCGGAGGCCGCTAATTCACGATTTTACTTAAACGAGCACAGCTGGCCCGGCTAATTAATTTTTTTCTGATCAAAAGCGATATCAGAGTGGCACGAAGGAATGCGTACGCGACGAGGGTGTCGTCGGTAGACTTCAAAGCGATCGGGACTCGCCGTTCGGATTCAAGAAGCAGGCTGGAGGAAGTCGTGTCGAGAGGGTTGCGGAGATGGACTTCGGACAAGCTCGTCTTCTCTGACAGCGTTGTCTCGGTTTCTTTCTTTTTAGCTTTTTCCATATGCTCCGGTTTTGACAGAGCAAATTCATTTTCATTTGATCCTTGACTTCGACCATAATTCTTATATGCATGATAGGTTGTTATAACGTAAGACAAATAAGATTGATATAACAAAAATGTTGTCAATGTCGAATGACATTGTTTCGAGATATAATTTGTTGGAAAAAGTTCCGTTGGAAAACGAAAGCGAGAGTGAAA
This sequence comes from Lasioglossum baleicum, assembly GCF_051020765.1. Lineage (NCBI taxonomy): Eukaryota > Metazoa > Arthropoda > Insecta > Hymenoptera > Halictidae > Lasioglossum > Lasioglossum baleicum. The sequence continues at coordinate 6,878,566 of NC_134945.1, forward strand.
TCGTGATTGCGGGGGACTCGCGTAAAAATAGACGAATATATATCCCGTCTGTCCGAAACATGCCTAAATACGCCTCGGAAATATTCTATGGCGTAACGTGGCAAATGGTGGAAACGATTCGACAGAAACGTCGAGTATACGACCGAATCCTACAAATAATCCCGCCGTTGCGTCGCTACGCTTCGATGGGCGCATAAATGCCGCGCTCGTTCGAGCATGAGTTACTTGTGTCTCGAATCGCCCGCGCCGATCCCCGTGTTTCATTGTTATCAAAAGGAAATCGAAGCTTGACAAGAACGCCGGAGACACGACAAATCGCCGAGACCATTAGACCGCAAACGTGTTAAAAGCTCTTCATTGTTGCGCACGACAGAAGAACTTGTACTACTTTGCGGCGACCAATAAGTTTCTAGTTCGTTTACGTCGCTCAATTCTAGCCACTTCAAATTCACCCTTTTGCAAATCAATTTCACCATTTTCCAAATAAACTACTTTTAAGTGAGTATTTTTATTTAAAAAAAAAAATCAAATCAAATGTACATTAATCGTTAAGAATTTCAAAATTTTATTTATCGCGAAGATTATCCACGTCAAATTCTTATTTAAAAGTAATTAGTAATCGCTATTTATTAACTTTGGAATATATGAGAACTGTGTATATATCCATTGTAGCCATTTTCTGATTAATAAAACTTAAAAATGAAAGTACATATGTTTTTGTCGAAGTGTATCGAATATTGAGTCTTATAAATATACATATAATTTAATCGGAATAAATCGGAATACAGTATTGATTTGAGTTGCTACGTGAGGTATGTTGCACTCCCATAACGGGAAATTATGCGCACCTCGATAAAACGAAAATGGAATAGCGAATCCATGATAGCATTAAGATGCAAAGGGCATAAAATGTATTTGAAAGTTAAATACGAATCAAGAGGCGCCTGGGTAGGGTGTAACCAGACGCAAAGTATTCGGGACCCCTTTCGCCCCTCTCGTGTTTATTGTGTTTCAACGCTGCTGGCAATCTTTATTTGCTTTATGTATCGTTGCCAGAATATTTTCCCTTAAACGCGTGTTCAACTTCAATTTCTACTCTTCAATTGCAGCTTGAATTTTTCCATTTCAACTTCAATTTGAACTCGTCAATTTCAATTTAAATTTCAACTAAAACTCTTCAATTTCAACATGAATTTCAATGTTAACTTCAATTACAATTTTTCATTTCAACTTCAACTACAACTTCAACTCTTTAATTTTAACTTGAATTTCAACTCTTCAGTTTCAACTAAAATTTCAACTTCACTTCTAATTTGAACTTCAATTTTTAAATTTCAACTTCAGTTTTTCTATTTCAACTTCAATTTGAACCCTTCAACTTCAATTTCAACTCTTCATTTACAACTTCAATTTTTCCATTTACAACTTCAATTTGAACTTGAATTTTTCCATTTCTTGGGAAACCCCTCTTTGAAGTCTGAAACGTTGACGTGTTTTTCGAACCAGAAAGCAAAAATATCTTCGCCCGACATGATTTGCCGCCAGTGGAAGATAAATATCGTTCATATTATAATAAAAATAACTAATTAATGGACTTACCCCACTCCACACCTTATTAAGAAGGAAAATTAATCTCAATTTCACTCCAGTTTGTTGCAAATCAGTTAGAAAACTTTTATTTCGCATAAAGATCCGCTATCTACTAATTAATGCTACCTTCACGAACGACCTACCCGAAATTCCAATTTGCCGGCTCGTAGTGATCGGAGGTTTTGGAGGGGGGAGGGTAATTGACGTCGAAATGGAAATTGAAATTGAAAAATTGAAGTTGAAATTGATATTGAAAAATTGAAAGTGAAATTGAAAAATTGACGTTGAAAAATTGAAATTGATGTTGAAAAATTGAAGTTGAAATTGAAAAATTGACGTTTAAATGGAAATTGATGTCGAAGTTGAAGTTGAAATTGAGAAATTGACGTTGAAATTGAAGTTGAAATGGAACAATTATAGTTGAAGTTGAAGTTGAAATTGAAAACTTGGAATTGAAGTTGAAATTGAACTCCACTCCTCCAACTCCACTCCACACCTTATTAAGATAGAAAATTAATCTCAATTTCACTCCAGTTTGTTGCAAATCAGTTAGAAAACTTTTATTTCGCATAAAGATCCACTATCTACTAATTAATGCTACCTTCACGAACGACCTACCCGAAATTCCAATTTGCCGGCTCGTAATGATCGGAGGTTTTGGAGGGGGGAGGGTAATTGACGTCGAAATGGAAATTGAAATTGAAAAATTGAAGTTGAAATTGAAAAATTGAAGTTGAAATTGAAAAATTAAAGTTGAAATTGATATTGAAAAATTGAAAGTGAAATTGAAAAATTGACGTTGAAAAATTGAAATTGATGTTGAAAAATTGAAGTTGAAATTGAAAAATTGATGTTTAAATGGAAATTGATGTCGAAGTTGAAGTTGAAATTGAGAAATTGACGTTGAAATTGAAGTTGAAATGGAACAATTATAGTTGAAGTTGAAGTTGAAATTGAAAACTTGGAATTGAAGTTGAAATTGAACTCCACTCCTCCAACTCCACTCCACACCTTATTAAGATAGAAAATTAATCTCAATTTCACTCCAGTTTGTTGCAAATCAGTTAGAAAACTTTTATTTCGCATAAAGATGCGCTATCTACTAATTAATGCTACCTTCACGAACAACCTACCCGAAATTCCAATTTGCCTGTTCGTAATGATCGGAGATTTTGGAGGGGGGGTGGGTATTCGAGGTATTCGGCCATAGATGATCGTGATTTAGCTCGAGTTAGCGTTTGAATGGTCGGAAAGACGATTGTTGGGGGGTTGTGTATACAACGTCGTCACCGACAACGATCTCCCGGGCAGTCATGAGAGCAGCAATGAGATAAACGATTCAATCGCGACAATGAATAATACTTGAGCGACGGTTAAACGCAGGAGCGGATCGGATCGGGTCCGCCCACGAGGCTGTCCGAAGGGAAACCACCCGTAAAATCCAAAAGGGGTGCAGTGGAGCGGTAGCGGCCGAGGGCGCCAGGCGACTCTGTGACGCGATTATGCTAACGAAGTTATTCCATTGTAACGCTGTTTACAACGGCGCGCATTAAGGCTACACCGGAACAATAGCACCCCTCTCCCGACGTACCCCTCGTCTACTCATACACGAATCGGGGAATCCTCGAGAATCGCGCGGCCATTGTGCGCGGCTTCAAAACCGGTGTACGATGGTGAATCGGAAAAACTATGAGAGATCATTATTTTTTTTTTTTTTTTGGTGGCGAAAGGGTAAACTTGGTATGCATCGATTCGGGGAATATATCCTGCGGAGATTATACTTTTTCCAATGAACCTTACTCTTTTGTCATTGTCTAACAATTTTGAACTAAGGTAAAGCGCCCTTTATGCCTGGACAAAACATGTTTTTCTATTTTTAATTTTATCACTTTAAACAAAGAAAAATAATTTTTTAAGAGTTTCAACGTACAGTTCAGAGTTTGTGAAGTAATTTAAAATGAAAACAGTCATTGTTCAGGTTGATATCTTAATTGTATTAACAAAAGAATAATTCAAACCTATAATAATAAAAATAGTTGGACATGTTAAATCCAATCTAAGCTAGTGCCTGGACAAAAGTAAACCCTACACCGGGACAAATTGAATTTACATATAATCTGCAACAGTCAATATTATTACGCGTGATAATTATTTTTTGTCCGAGGGCTTAAATTATATCTTTTTTTCTAACAAAAGTTCGAACTATAAATGCACATGATTCGCATGTAAATAGACTGTTTTGTATACTGTTTTCAGATGAACTTTGAATTTATCTTTAAACTTCAATTGATGTCATAATGAAATAATATTCACACCTACTTGTAGCCGAGGCCTCAGAATATATAATATAATTATTTGATCCCTTAATTACTGATTTTACTATGAAAATTCAATTGTCCAGATTTAGGTATCACTTTTCGACTGTCCAGACTTAGGGCACTTCACCTTGCCATCGTCTCACAAAACATTAGCCTAGAAAGGAAGAGTAAAATTGATTAACTTTGTACGTAGATGTCAGAGGACGATGAAATACAGGCGAAAGATGGTCGCTTTGTATGCAATCGACGGCTTCCATCGGATCGGTAAGAGGCCAATAAATGTTTTTCCGCGAGCAGATACGACCGTAATCGTTCGTGACCGTACGGTTGGCCGCAGGTTATCGATACACCACTGTCCTGTCGAGTGCACACGTGTGCCTCTCCATCCACACGTACGCTTTCCGCCTACGATGGGCTCGTAGATAGACGCCGCGCATGGAAACCGAGGAAGCTCTCGCCGTGGTTAACGCTCGAGGCGCATGGTAATCACGAACTCTCGATTGATTAGCCGACAAAGTCGAGCCGACAAATTAGAGGAATGCCATCTACGTTCCTGCTCGGCTCCCCCTCGTGACGCGTCGCATATACATACTCGCTTCACGGACGACAGCGGAAAGATTATCTGATTTGACGTGTGCGTATGGTGACGTCCTCGCCCACATATAGGCATCTCTTACTGTGTTTACTGTGCTTTCCCTTTGTTATTAAGATCAATTGGCCAGTGGATTTTACTAATGTTGAATCTATGGCATGGAAAAACGCTGCATGACTCAGAATTTCAAAAAAATTTCAGTTCTTTGACTGCTACCAATTTTAAGCAATTTTCTTTACTAATTATATTAAATATAGCTCTGAAATTTTGCTGTAATTTTTTTTTTCCATTGTATTTGTGGAAAACTAACAGTGACTACCATTAATATTCGGACGCTCTAAAAAAACGCGATAGTCTTTTTAATATTGGACTATACGATTCAAACTTTTTCCGGAAGTTAGAGGAATTAGTTTACTAAAGGATGTGAAAAGAAATTTTTTCGAAATTAGCAATTGGTCCGAATTGTGGAGAAAATACTAAATGATCCATTTTACAACTTCTTTATGTGGGCCTATATTGAAAATTTAAAAAATACGTTTTTTAGATCTGTTTCAATTAAACGTATCCTGAAAATTTCGTGAAGATCGGTCGACGTTGCAATGAGTTACAAACGTTTATAAGGATGGTAAAAATTGCAGATTTTTATGGAGTTCACATTGATGTTGAAAAATTGACGTTGAAATTAAAAAATTGACGTTGCAATGGAAATTGAAATTGATGTCGAAATTGAAGTTGAAGTTGAGAAATTGAAGTTGCAATTGAAGAGTTGACATTGATGTTGAAAAATTTAATTGATATTGAAAAATTGAAATTGATGTTTAAAAATTGAATTTGAAGAGTTGAAATTGATTTTGAAAAATTGAAGTTGAAATTGATGTTTAAAAATTGAATTTGAAGAGTTGAAATTGATTTTGAAAAATTGAAGTTGAAATTGAAACATTGACGTTTAAATGGAAATTGAAATTGAAGTTGAAGTTGGAATTGAAAAATTGAAGAGTTGATATTGAAGTTGCAATTGAATAGTTGACATTGATGTTCAAAAATTTAATTAAAATTGAAAAATTGACGTCGAAATGGAAATTGAGAAATTGAAATTGATGTCGAAATGGAAGTTGAAATTGAAAAATTGAAGTTGAAGTTGGAATTGAAAAATTGAAGAGTTGAAATTGAAGTTGCAATTGAAGAGTTGACATTGATGTTCAAAAATTTAATTAAAATTGAAAAATTGACGTCGAAATGGAATTTGAAATTGAAAAATTGAAATTGATGTCGAAATAGAAGTTGAAATTGAAAAATTGAAGTTGAAATTGAAAAATTGACGTTGAAATTGGAAAATTCAAGTTGAACTTAAAAAGATTACGCCAATAAGTCAGCGATCCACGCTTTTATTTACAGTGACTAATGCCAAAAAAAATAATTTCCTTTTTCTAGTGCATTGCAATATAACCGTGGTCTTTAAAAAGTTATTTAAATATATTTTTTAATAGAAAAACCAAGCCCTCAGTATTACGTACAGTAAAGGAACTTTTATCCCCGGTCTACCCTAATTGAAGCAGCTATGCTAGACTCGAAGAAGCGTTGGAATTAGCGGCAATCGGAGCAGATACGTGGCGATCAGTCGGGAATCAATATTTCGTGAGCAATTAGAGAAACCCCGGTGGAGCGCAGACTGCGCCCGAACGGAAGTTATCCCGTATCGAATCCCGGCGCAGTGTACATGACATTTTTCGCTATCCCCGTCTTCGGCCGGCCCTGGGGCTCGCGCGATCACAATGGAAATGTTAAGCGGTGGATTCGCAACGCTCGTCACTCTCGTCACTCTCGTTCGTTGCTCGACAAGCCGGCTTCCGCGGCTGCAGACGTCAATTTGGGTTGCGCAGCCGGGAACGGGAGAGCCAAGGGTGAGACAAGCGTTGCCCGACAAGCGTTGATGGTCGCGCCAGGCGCTGTGTTGATGGACGAGAGCGATGCCGTCCATCGACCACCGGCGCCGCGATCAACGATAATCATTTCGCGGGACTTTTGACGGCAGGCTAATGTACTCGTTTGAATCTCGCCTTAATACGATCCCGACACCACATTGCTCGCCCATCGACCACCCCCGGCGAATTATCCAGGAATCTCGAAATGAACGAAACAAATCGTGATTGACACTCGAAAAATTTTTTCCTATTTTAACTCTCAACCGGCGAAATCACGACTTAAACATTCCTTAATACTTGGAGGATATCTGCTGCGATTTCGCCGACATTGCAATTTTAGTGCGTATCGGTGATCGGTTTGGCGGCAGCACTGTAGACTGTAGACTGTAGACAGTGCTGCCACCTATCGAGGCTGTCGAGTGATAGATTTTCGTCTGCGACAGCTACATGCTAAAGAATAATGCAAATTACGCCTCAAAAACGCAAAAGTAGGCCACTTTGGGAAGCTTAGGGCTAGATTGATCGTTTATCTAGCGATGGTGACTACGTAGGGGCCCCAAATGTGCATCAGCGAGACGTGATTCGTCGGAAGCCGGCAGGGCCGACCATCTGGGGGGTGCGGCGGATGCTATGCACCGCGGCCCCGCGATTCTGAGGGCCCTAAAACGATCAAGAACTAAAATAATGTAATTTTTCTGAAGTAATTAATGTATCAGCGTGTATCTCTTTGAAGAATTTTAAAGATTTGTACTCGTACGTCCAACAGATTTTTGTAAAAGAAATGTGGTCGAATTGCTTTCCGGACAGACCCTGTTTTCTGTGGTCCCTTCATTTGAGAATTATGAGCAGATTGATGGCGCGGCAGAAGGCGCGACGAAACGGCTGTCGGTTTTACCGAGTTAAATTCGACACGCGATCGCTCCCCAGAAATCAAGACGACTGCGAGAGCCCTATCCAACGGGGAACGGAGAAAAACTCGCGTGAATTCGCGAACCATTAGGGAGTTCCCCCCTGTCCTCCGTGGCTCTCGTGCCGATTTCAGCTTCTCCCGGCGCGGCGCGGCGCAACGAAAAATAATCTCTTTTCTTCTCGGTCTCCCCTTCTAGACCAGAACGCCCGCTGCGGACGTCAAAATATGACAGCTCTCTCGGGTCACCACTTTCCGCGACAAGAGTTACGTTGAAGGGGGTTGCGACGAGCGATCATTAAAATAAAGCAGCGCTCTCTCGACTGCCTTTCCACTGCGGGTCCGCCATCGCGGCTCTTTTCGAAACGCGTGTTCAGTCGAAAATATACCTTCCACAGTGCAGTTCCAACGCAATTCCCAATAAAAATGGATTCCCCACGAAACATTCAATGAAACATCCACCACAAATTAAAAGAAACATTAACCCTCGGACCCCTGCGACTTCTACCTGATACAGTTTCATTCCGATGTAAGGCGATAGCTCAGGGCCGGCTTTTGTCGTGTTTCGGTTGAGAGTACCTATGCTTCGCCAAGGGGCCCGTGGATATTTACACAAAACAAACATTTACAACATCAGTTGCAAGAAACCGAGGTCACGAAATTTCTTAAGAAGCTTTTTCAATCTTTCCACCGTTTGTTTAACCTACTCACTTTCAGGAGTAGCTTCTGAAGGCCCCTTACCCTTCGGCCCCTCGCCCAGTTGTGATGCGGAGCTCACCTCTGCTTCCCCCACTCTCCACACTAACGCTGACGCGTTTCCCTACCCACTCCCACAGGCGGAAGAGTGGGGGAGGCAAACGCGGGCTCCGCAGCGCAATTGGGCGATGAACGGAAGGGTAAGGGGTCTGGCGGGACTCGCAGATGGCAACCCTGGTCAGGAATAGCGCGACTTCAGAAATCTGCAATTAATATTAACCCTGGCATGTCCCTTAGAACTGTCTCAACGATTCAACTAATGTCTGGATTGAAATTTTCAACACATACGTGACACCGCGACAGAAAATGAAAGATTTGACAGTGTCCAAACAGAAAATCGATGGATTTTCGTCCGAGGAGCGACGAGGGCTAACAACCATTTCAACCCCCCGTCATATTCAAGCGGTTATCTTTTAACACTATGGGTTATGGTAATAGTTAACATACATCGGTGATAAGTGAATTCCGGGAGATTAAATGGCAACACGGTTCGTACATTTTCCGGTCTAAGTGGCTGAGAGCCACTGCGGTACGCGGCTAAGCTGACGGAAACGGTAAATGGTTCGCATCCAACCCCCTCGACGAGACGCTAATTCATATTCATAGGTGTAGCGTTTAGCATTGTGCCGCTGGATTCTCCGGAGAGTTTGCTCGGCGAAGAACGCAGAGAGAAGGAGAAACACCAAGTTACATTAACTTGTCGCGCACCGACCACGCACACAGATTTGCCGATCGCGCGTCGTCGTCGCGCTGCGCCGTTTCCCTCGGCATTTCGGCCTTCGCAGAAGTACAGGGTGTTCTGGAAACAGTGAACCAATTGAGATGCGAGGAAGCGCCCTACCGAAACGAATTGAAAAGCTCTTTGATAGTTTGCGATTTGATTATTTGATTCGGGAATGATTCGGGATTCTGCGTGGAAGAGGAGATAGAGGAAGAGGGGCGAGGCAGGAGAGGGAGGTAAGAGTCGGGCCTGATGCTAGCTTCTCCAGGAGTCAATGCGGACAGTAGGTCCCTGGAGAAGGCATAGTTCGGGTCAAGTAGATGCTACAGGAGCAGCTCATTGGCTGTTAGAAAAAGAATGAGAACGCCTCATCATGGGAAGAAATAAAGAAAATTAAGAGGAAAATGTCATAAGAAGATAGGAGGGATAGGAAAAATAATTTAACCCCATCAGAGGGTTAAATGTATCGAGGGGGAGCCAATAAAGAGAGGGGTTGAAACATATTTAAAAGAAGAATTCCACATCGAAGGAGGAGTGAACGCAGTGAAATCCACAGGGAATGAGGAGAAAAAAATACTAATAGTGGAAATGGAAAGCTGGGAGATAAAGCAAAAGATAATGAAGAACAAGAGTACATAGATTCAGGATTCCATTAAACAATTCCTCCACAGCCATTCAAAATATTGGTTGGAACGAGATTACGTAATTTCAGATATTTGAAATATGAATAATAAGTACATTAGGGCGGAATAATATAGGGTTGCATGAATTAATCTCATTATATTACTTTAAAATAGCACTAAATTATCAATTAATTTTATAGAAAATTTATTAATTGCATGTGTGTTAATTCAGATTATTAACAGTGAAAATTCATAACAACATTGTTCGACGTACATTGCTGTTAGGATGTAGCAAGGGCTGTGAAGAAACACTATAGCCATCTAGCGTCACTGTCTAGGAATTAGGATTGCTCTTTTGGAGATATCAACTTATATTCAAAATAGTTTTTCAGCAGTAATTAATTACTTTTGCTTGTAAATATATATGTAACTATTGATGTATTATATTAAAATATACGTATGTATATAAAAATCCACATCGCTGAATATATTAAAATTTATTTATTTTGAAATATTTTATAGAAAAATGTATTCCATTTGTTAATACCACAGACACCGACGAGATACTATTAAAGACTGCCAGCCTTATGGAAGTTCGTGTCCCTCGAAAATGTCGGTATTTCTTACGCCCTCTAGGATATATTCTGGCTCCATCCAGAGAAACAGAAGGCCAACGACGGCATTTTGTCGGTAAAGAAGACCACTGAGGAGATTCTCGTCGCGATGTATCGGTGAGAATGCGAATTATCACGAAACCATATCAATTATTATTAAACGTTACATTCTCCGCCATATTTCAGACGATGTTTTGGCACTATTTTGACACTGTTTAGAACTTTTAGCGATGTGGTATATCAGATCACTGTAACTTTCACGTTATCCCCGCGCCCACTCGCGCCCACTTACTGGTCCCGCTGCATAACACAGGGGCTGGCAGTCTTTAATAGTATCACCGACGAGATACTATTGAAGACTGCCAGCCCCTGTGTTATTCAGCGGGACCGGTAACCGGGCGCGAAGGGCGCGGGGATAACGTGGAACTTACAGTGATCTGAAATACCACATCGCTAAAAGTTCTACCAACGACGAGATACTCGTCAAGTAGAAGAAGAATGATATAGTATTTACCCATTCTGTAATTGCCTTATAATACTATCACCGACGAAATACTATCCCGTCTCTTTACCTAAATAGAACCAGACGATATATGACATTGTTCACGCCCGGGGCAAATCAGCTTGGATAATACATATATTTTGATCTGAAGGAAGGTAAAATTGCAAAATGTTGTGAAAGACAATAGATATAGGAATAGAATTTATTGAAAAATCAACATATTTATTAAATGTGCAGCTATTAGCTCGATATTATCCTTTATTCATAAGACACTAAAAGTTCTTACAAATAGAGGTTAATACCGATTGCCCAGGTCTCACCACGAGGAGGTTGCTGCACGAGAGACCCGAAAGGGAGTCAGAACGAATGCAATATTCCTTCTGCCTCCCTTTCTTACAACAACGGACTTATACTAAATTACGCAAGTATGTATGTCGAGTAATTATCGCGGAGCAAAAGGTGTGAATCGGAGAAGAAGTCTCCGATCCACGGGGGATTAAAGGCAAATCAGGCAGAAGGCTCTGATTCTTTCAAAGTAAAAAACAAGATCGAACCAGAGCAGAAGGCACCGGTTCGAAGGTAACGCGGCGCGTACAATGTTTGCAGCCCATCTCCGGCCAGAGCCGATACCCGACGTGTCCTTACCAAGAGGAATGGACAGTGAGAAGTGTTCAAACGTAACACCATCTCTCTGCCAACTACCTGCCACCAGGCAACGCAATCCGTTGAGATGACGTGGGTAGGATGACGAACAGAGAATTTCTCTACCAACTACCTGCCACCAAGCAACGCAATCCGTTGAGATGACGTGGGTAGGATTACGAACAGAGAGAATGGCAATACGAGTGAACAGATCTCAATGAACCACCCCTCTCAATATATCGACGCCGACTACCGGCTCCAACCGGTCTGGTACATACAAGCAAGATCCGACACAGCAGAGGGCTGTGTCGGAATCAAGCAAACGAGTAACGTGAATTTAAGACAATAAGTACTCGACTCACTCGGGTGCGGCCTATAGGCGATTCGGGTAACCCCCGGGGACACGACTCCCCGTACTCACTCACGGCCGCATCCGTGAGTGAGCCCCTGAGGGACCTCCCTCGGCAAATAAAACTACAACTTCGTGGTACGTCCTCTTCTTGGTGTGTCCTCTTCTTGGTGTGTCCTCTTCTTGGTGTGTCCTCTTCTTGGTATGTCTTCTTCTTGGTATGACTTCTTCTTGGTGTATTCTAGCTGAAACAGACTAATAATATAGTTAGACATAACAATACATAACCCTGCACACGAGTGCAAACCTAATACCCGCTCACGAGAGCAAACCTAGAACCAGTTCACGAGAACCAAACTAACCCCGCACACGGGTGCGGCCTATAGGCGATTCGGGTGCCCCGGGGACGGTACACCCCGTACTCACTCACGGCCCCATCCGTGAGTGAGCCCCTGGGGGACCTCCGATCGGAGGAATGCCAATTTTGAATACGGAATTAAATCACGCACACGAATGCGAATGTAACCAGCTCACGAGAGCAAATATAAACCCGCACATAAGCGCAAACCTAACCATGCACATGAGTGCGAATACAACCAGAAACCAGCTCACAAGAGCAAATATAAACCCGCACGTAAGCGCAAACCTAACCATGCACATGAGCGCGAATACAACCAAAGAACCAGCTCATGAGAGCAGTTGTAACCCCGCACAGAAGTGCGAATACAACCAACGAAGCAGTTCACAAGAGCAATTATAATCCTGCATACGAGTGGGACGCTCAAAATGTAATTTTTATAAAGAATAAAATTGATAAATTTGAAGATGACTCAATAGTCTTCATTGAAAGTCTCGATAAAAATTTCAAAAGTATGAAGGACGAGTTTAAAAAGACAAAAGAAGTTTTGAAAAATATTAGTAATCAAACTTACCGTTGTTCCTTGAATTGACAGTTGAAGGTAGGCCAGGGTAACTGTAGACGACCTCTGGTCCACCTCTGGTCCCTCCGGTTCTCCTGGCGCTCCTGGTCACGCAGCACGTCCGCTCACCCCGCTTCCCCCGCCCCGACTGACTGACCACCGGTGAGCTCTCGCCGATCTGCCGAGCTCGAGCGGCGCCCCCCACTCCGCCAAGTATCGATCGATGTCGATCGCCGTGACAATTATTGAAAAATTTATTATTTCCAGCTGGTTAATGTTTATAACAATTCTATTTGACAGCGATGTCCACAAGCAATCCCTTGGCTATCTGACCACCTAATTTTTTAGTCAAAGTGGCTAATAGTTTTCGTGATACGTAATAACTTTTAAACCATAACATTCGCACGCATTAATTTATTCGATACAATTCACAGATAAATTTATTATATCTGACTGTTTAATGTTTATAACAATTCCTTTTTCTAACGATGTTAACGAGCACTCCCTTGACCACCTTGCCATCTAAATTTTTCGTAAAAATAGACAATAAAACTCGAAATATAGAATAACATTTAAACCATGAACATTCGCACGCATTAATTTATTCAAAAAAGTAAAGTCTTTTCAAAATATTTCTGTCCAGATCGATTCTTGGAACATTTATGTATAAAAAAGTGAAAGGTAATAATTCTCGTTTATGAAATGTTTTGAAATTACAAACTGAGGTGTCTCGTATAAAATTTGAAATAGGAATTGTTGATTTTCCTAAAATTATGCTTCAATACTTTCTTAACTAGGAATGTTTTGTCCTAATTCATCATAATCATAATTAAAAATAATACACACGTCACATGCAATGCTTTTTTCTGTCTACGGTTCTGAATTACCGACTCTGTAGAAAATGCTCTCGTACGGTGGCGGACTCTATCGGAATGGAACGGTCCGCCAGTGAACTACTTGTCGCTGCAACACAAAAGGTGTGTGTTGTAAGACGCTAGATTTATCAGCGTAGCAGAGAGTCCGCAGTAAAAATGAAGTACATACACAGGCGAGATACATATACCTCTCTGCATATACCGAATATTCAGTTTTTACTAATACCACCGACGAGATATAGGAATAGACCTGACACCCAATGCATTTTGGTGTCCGTCGGTATTGGGTTCCTAGCACCCCATTTCCTATATCTCGTCTGTGCTAACACCCCGTTACCATTCAGTGTCAACACCCAATGTTATCGATGAAACACAATTTTGGAGCATTTATTAGCACGAATAAAAAATCTTATACTCCATTCGCATTACGTGTATTTAATATGATTCTTAAATTGAAAAATTTTATTTCTTACGCCTTCCTAATGTGATTGTTTTTAAAGTTTTCTTATTACATTTCGATATACAAAATTTTGTGAACAAAAATTTAAAGACACTCTAAAAAAGACGATAACTGTTTCAATATTGTACTATACGATTTTAAATTTTCTGTGAAAGCTAGTGCAATTGGTTTATTATAGGTTGTTAAAAGAAATTTTTTTCAGAAATTGTGCTAGTGCGCTAGTGCGAATAATTGATAAAATTTGGATATACTTAATTAATAAACGACGAAATTCATATCTGCAAACTTTGTTCCTTGAGCTGAGGAGTTCCTCTTTATTGAGTTTGCACGTTCGAGCATTAATTGATGATAGCAAATTTTTAATTATCAGAATAGCTGCAGAAAATCCTTCACAATTTCATTAAACCAGAACCATTTCTGAGTGATGACTCGTTGGCTTGAAAAATAGAGTACCAAGCTAAACAATAATGAATACCTAACATACTGAAAGATAGTGCTTGCCAATGTGGAGCAGAATTCCAAGACCTAAATCAATGAACTATAACAATATGGCAATGCCCAGACAGCGGCCGCTCTAGCGGTTACGTCGCCCCGGACAAAAAGAAAAATTGCCGCCCCTTAACCCAAGTAGCCACGTACGTCCCTAAAACGTACGTTTTAGGTTCAGTTCACGTCCAATCGTCCTACGTCCATTCTGCGTACGTTTTAGGGACGTACGTGGCTACTAGGGAAGAATATATATATATTTTTTTTTTTTAAATAAAGGTACATATTTTTTATCTTCAATAACAATCAAATCATTTTATATAAATTTCAATAAAAGCCAATTTTCTATTAATTGGGTATTACATCAATATTTTTCTCAAAGTTACAAACAAAATGGCGCCCCTAAATTTTCGCGTCCCGGACAAATGTCCGGTTTGCGGCCCTCCCTAAAGCGGGCCCTGGCCCAGACCAAAGGCAAGCACTGTTTCCCTCTTTGCCTTAGTTCCTTCTTATGTAATCCTGACATAGAAGGTCTGGAAATAATTTATAATTTTCTCGGATATAATGTACTTGCTATATAAACCACTTGGTTTAAAACCAAGTAGCCACGTGTAGCCACGTACGTCCCTAAAACGTAGGCAGAATGGACGTAGGACGTGTGGACGTGAACTGGACCTGAAACGTACGTTTTAGGGACGTACGTGGCTACTTGAGTATATGTATAAATAAAAATCAAATGCTGTTCGTTGGTAAGCGCATCACTTGAGAACGGCTGGACCGATTTGGCTAATTCTTTTTTTAAAATGTTCGTATTAGTCCGAACTAGGTGTTATTGGATAAGAAAAATTGAAAAAGCATCACGGAAAACTGGAAAATTCTGGAAAAACTAAAAGTGCTTTTCGTAACAAATAAATATATTGAAAGATACATTACTTTCCTGTAAGAAAACAGCAAATCCATTTGAGAATGAACATCGTATTCATTACCAGAGCGAACACAATAGCTTCAGAACCACTGGGTACACACAGCACATGCATAATCGAATATAGCAGGAACAGTATCAAGATCAATTACGTAAAAGGAATAGAAAGAAGAGGCAACCAGATTTCTTTTTATTTCATATATATACATATGTGTATATGCATATATATGTATATATACACACGCTCTGGCATCGTAAATGACCCATACTTTCACTTTTGTAATTAACGCAGATATACCTGTGCGCGTCTTGTGTTTACCTGGCTAGCAGCTGGAAACAATATGCGGGCTTCTCTCGGTGTGGATTTAGCCAGATTCACGAGGAAAATAATTACCAGTATTATTTTCGGTTTCATGAAATCGCGTCGAGTCTGACGAACGGATGTCGAGATCCGATATCCGGTCGCGTACGGTTCGCTTGTTCTTCGGTGTAAGCACAGCTGGTGTAATCGTGGTTTCAAGTCGTCCGAACCCTAGCATAACATATAATAACGGCTATGATACAAGTCGGTGTACAGACGATTTCACTTTTAGTCAGGAGAAGCTGCATCCTCGTCTCTCCGACAGGACCATAGTGAGAGGACTGTCTCGGCGTCTGCGTTGCTCGCACGCTCGCTCGCCTTGTTCCTTTCTTTCCTTCGTTTTACCTTCGTCGGTATCGCAGTCCAAGTCATTACGAGACGATATGAACGATAATAATGCCGGTGTGTGCCGCGGCGTATTCTCTTTGGGCTGCACTACGTACGTTCATACTGTACAGGGTGTCTCAAGATTTCTTCGACATCCGGACGTCGGAGGTTCCTCAGATCATTCCAACCTACATTTTTCCTAACCTAACGTGTAACTCGACTTGCTGGCTGGAAAAGTTGTAGAGGAAAATGGAGGGAACACAATTTTTAACTTTGGGTCTTTGTTTGGACTAGTAAGGAGGTAAACATACTAAAAATCCCCTTTTTCGGTTTTCCGCTTATATCTCGGAAACTATACGTCCTAGCGATAAGACCATTGTATACAAAATTAAAGCTGATAAAATGTACCATAAAATTGATTAGATTTAGTTTTCCGCTATCTCGCATAGTTTCCGAGATATCCGCGCTCAAAGTTCACTAATTGTGCTGAAGAGTTACCTAGTCAAATAATTAAAATAGTGAACTTTGAACGCGGATATCTCGGAAACTATGCGTCCTAGCGATAATGCCATTCTATACAAAATTAAAGCTGACAAAATATGCCACAGGATTGATTCAATTCAGTTTTTCGCTATCTCGCATAGTTTCCGAGATATCCACGCTCAAAGTTCACTAATTGTGCTGAAGAGTTAGCTAGCCAAATAATAAAAATAGTGAACTTTGAGCGCGGATATCTCGGAAACTATGCGAGATCGAGAAAAACTGAATCGAATCAATCTCGTGGCACATTTTGTCAGCTTTAATTTTGGATTGGATGGTATTATCGCTAGGACGCATAGTTTTCGAGATATCCGCGCTCAAAGTTCACTATTTTTATTATTTGACTGGCTAACTATTCAGCACAATTAGTGAACTTTGAGCGCGGATATCTCGGAAACTATGCGAGATAGCAAAAAACTGAATCGAATCAATCTCGTGGCACATTTTGTCAGCTTTAATTTTGTATGGAATGGTCTTATCGCTAGGACACATAGTTACCGAGATATAAGCGGAAAACCGAAAAAGGGGATTTTTAGTATGTTTACCTCCTTACCAGTCCAAACAAAGACCCGAAGTTAAAAATAGCCAATGACTTAGTTTGAGAAAATGTGGACGTCACTCACCTAGTTGCCAACCTAACATAATGTACTGGGAGGTTCCTGCGATCATATCAAGCAACATTTTCCTTTGCAAAAATGTCGTCCGCGGCTTTGTTTACGAGTTATTACCGAAAAACACGGACCAATCAGAGCGCGACCTAGACGCGTGTTGGTTGGTCCGCGTTTTTCGTCAATAACTCCTAAACGAAGCCTCGGACGCGATTTCTGCAAAGGAAAATGTTGCTTGAAATGACCTCAGGAACCTCCCAGTATATTTTAAGTAGGTTGTCAACTAAGTTCGCGACCTCCACATTTTCTCAAAGTCATTCATATATATATTTTTCTCGAATTCAGAGCTTTCTAATGATACACAGTTCAATGGAACGGTCACTGAATGAGGTTACGATGATACAACAAAAGAATTACGATAGAAAACCTAACGTACTTATACACAACAGCAAACGGAGTATAGCCGGCGAGTCGAGTTACACGCTCGGCCACAATATATAGTGTAGGTTCACCGACTTAAAACAGAAATTAGGAGCGAACCGTGTCCCCTTTCTCTTGCCAAGCCAAGCGTGGTATAAAATACTTTCCCTCTCACGAGGCGAGCAGAGCAACGGAACGCCTGGGCCCGGTCGAAAGAGCGAGCAGGAAGGAAAAGGCAAGAGCAAGCAGCCGGGTTTATAGCTCGCGAACGGAAAACCGGAAAACGATTGCCTCTAATCGCAAGCCTCCGGTTCGTTTCCCTTCTATTTGCCCTCTTTGTCTCCTAGACTCCACGATACGCAAACGTCTTTTTGCTTTATCCGTGTGCTGGGCCCAACAGGATACATTTTCTACTCCAACGTCTGTGACGTACACCCGTCAGGATTCAACTGATGAATCGGTCCGCAAACAGTCACGCAGAGCGCACAGATTCTTCCGGCCCGTCTCTGCTGCTCTCTGCAATGTCATTCTCGCTTTCCTCTTCGAGAACAACCAGTGCCCCTGCCATTGCGACTGTCACGTTGCTTCCCGATATGTCAATAGAGAGGGAAACGAATCGAGTCGGTGCGACGCACAATGGTGTCCGGCCCCAACCGATCTATTAACAGTTGATTTGGTAAAAAATCAATCATCAAATGACCGCTTTCACATCTTTGATGTATTTCATTTTAATTATTCAATCAATTTTTTTTTTTATTCGAGCACGTATTGTTATCAAAATTATGAAGAGACTGCGGATCTTTATGCATTTATAAGAACAATGTAAGTAGGTGTAAACAGAATTGAAACAGTAATTGAAAACAGTGAAAACATTCGAAGAATTTAAGAATTCTGTCATATTGTTCTCAGCCTTTTATCCATATTGACGAAGAAAATAGATTTCTGTTTCACTTCGGTTTATTATAATTTAGGTAAAACATTTTTATTTTGCAAAAAGATCCGCTGTTTAATTATGAACAATCGAAATAAATTCAGTGTTGTGAATCTTATAAAACATTTTGTAACTTGTGCAATAATATCTAAATGTTTAGCAGTAACTATACAATATTATATTATCCCTTTGCACTCTCGGAGATATTTTAACTCGAAAATTAAACATATGGACCGTTTATTTCGGAAATAGTGCAAGTGCATTTAAAAAAAAAAATGGGATGTCAACGAGATTTGTGATTAATTTACCGTAAACTTTTTATTTATAACTAGTTAATATTTAATATCTTAAAAAATTCCAATGCTTTTACTATTTAAAATTGACATAGATAAATAATAGCAATATATAATACATAAATATATATAAAATTAACGTGCAAATAAAAATACTACCCTTATTTTATTTGTTATCATTGTTTATAAACAAAATTGGATTAATACAAAATATGTTTTAAGTGGTATATAATTTCTCTTAATTGAAATTAAATGATTTTTACAATTGATTAATTATGAAAATGATGTAAGTCCATTTACAACATTTAAAGAAATTTATATAATCAAATTACATATTGATAAATTAGTAGAAACATTGCCAAACTTGACATAATTATATATATTTTTGAA
This sequence comes from Lasioglossum baleicum, assembly GCF_051020765.1. Lineage (NCBI taxonomy): Eukaryota > Metazoa > Arthropoda > Insecta > Hymenoptera > Halictidae > Lasioglossum > Lasioglossum baleicum. The sequence goes on from NC_134945.1 coordinate 6,897,635, forward strand.
TTGACTAATAACTTTAATTTTGTCGAAACAATAAGAAATGTAATTACACCACTTTCAAAATAAACGCTCCATTTATTCTGCGACCTAGAATAATTCCAATCTATAATAAGTAACAATTACAATAAAATCACAATAAAAATAATAAATATTACAATTACAATTACAATCACTATAAAAACTGGAAATCAAATTAAAATTGGAATCTGAATTGGAATTTGAATTGGAATAGAAGAGTTGAAATTGAAATTGACATTGAAGTTGCAATTGAAGATTTGAAATTGAAGTTGAAAAATTGAAATTGAAGAGTTGAAATTGTGCTTGAAAAATTGAAATTGAAGAGTTGTATTTTTGTTGAAAAGTTGAAGTTAAAATGGAAAAATTGACGTTGAAATGGCAATTGAAGAGTTGAAACTGAAGTTGAAAATTGAAACTGAAGAGTTGAAATTGAAATTGAAGTTGTAATTGCAGAATTGTAATTGATGTTGAAAAATTGAAATTGAAGTTGAGATTGAAGAGTTGCAATTGAAGTTGAAGTTGAAATTGATGTTGAAATTGAAGTTGCAATTGAAGAGATGAAATTGAAATTGAAATTGAAGTTGAAAAATTGAAATTGAAGTTGCAATTCAAGAGTTGTAATTGATATTGAAAAGTTGAAGTTGAAATGGAAAAATTGACGTTGAAATTGAAGTTGAAATTGAAAAATTGAAATTGAAGAGTGGAAATTGAAGTTGCAATTGATGAGTGGAAATTGATGTTGAAAAATTGACGTTGAAATGAAAGAGTTGAAATTCAAGTTCAAAATTGAAATTGAAGAGTTGAAATTGTTATTAAAAAATTGTAGTTGAAATTGAAAAATTGAACGTGAATAATCAAAGCAGTTATCAACGAGTGAAAATTGTTTCGATCGCTCATAACATTTGAATCAATAACAGAAATTTATTTCGTTCGCTCATAACAGTTATCAATAACAGAAATTTATTTCAATCGCTGATAGCATTTATCGATGCTCAAATTTCTCTTCACTTCTGCATAATAATTATTGATATCGTCACTAATTTCAACATCCTAAAACCTTTTCAATCAAGAAGAACGCCCAACATCGAAGAAACGCGAAGATGTCAGTGCAACTGTTCAGAAACTCGATCGGGCCGGCTCGTAGCGGCGATCGGTACCCTCTTTCGGTTTCGAGAAGGACAACCTCTCGTGGATCGGTGACTTTCCCGATTTTGAAACGAACGGATGGCCAGTAGCGTAGTGATCGACTCTGAGGCAACCTTCTGTCGGTGGCGGTGTGCACGGTACGTGTACGGCGGCCGTGCAACAATCACAATCGCCCAGTGTCGAGTGGTCCCCGTTCCCGGGTTCCGTTCCCCACCTTCTACTTTTGCTACCGCCGTCGACGGGTATCGTCGTCCGCAGTTAGACCGAGTCCGCTCGCGCATTCGCATTAATTTCGAATCCCCGGCGGTGCTCTCGGCCCGCTCCTCGACATTCCTAAAACTCCGTCTCTGCGCAAAGAACATCGGTTGTCTCGGTTCGCGATTAAACAACCGCGCGATCGACCAGTGTCCTGATCAGCGGCAGGGGGGTCGCGTGTTTCATCGTGAAGGGTGTTCGCGAGGGTGCCGAGAAAGAAATGCCCGCGAGTTCGAATCCACGTAGCGCGAAAACAACGTCCGGATCGTGAGGACCAAGTTTACTTCTCTTTTGTTCGTTCCGATTTGGTGCTCGGTCCCCGGATCCTTCTTTTTTTTTCGTTTCTTTTGAAACGAACGAAGGGAATAGAGAAAGGAGGCCGGCCATTCTGGTGTGCTGATACCCGTGCGGACAGACCCGTCGATTCAGGATAATACACCAGCTTGAGCGTAAGGATGTCTCTCTCAAAGCACTGTGCCCAAGATAGGATTAGTTCACTGCGGAACGACAGCGAAAGTGCGCGCGAGTCCTCCGGCGTGCGATGCACTTGTGCCAGATACCGAGTTGAACGGGGGAATGATGAAAAGCCACAGGAAAGAATGCGTTCGCCGTGTGTCTCGTTTCGTACTCACCTTTATAACACACCTTTCTGCCGCGATTTTACGGCGTGTTCGCCTTCGAGAACTGCCGTTGCCCCGCTGCTGCTGCTTTTCCCATACGTCGCCCCGATCGAAAGTCAATTCTCATATATGCCAGTCCGAGAGGATACGTAAGTAGTTTCACCGGCTACTTAACGCGAAACCTCGAACGGTGAACGCGTTCGGCTTCTACGACGCCGTTTTCTGCTCTCAGGAAGCGGCTCTTGCTAAACAGACGATGTTGTCACTTGTCCCGGCGCTTGTCTTCCAGTCGATCCGACTTTTCTTGATGCAGAAGCCTGTTCTCTAGTCTTCCGGTAGCGAGCGGCAGGCGTGATAGACTAGAGAGAGAACGTAGGATCTTTCGTGGCAGGTTGTTAAGTGGAAGCGGTGAAAATTTTGGGACCCTCAGACTCAAGTTAGAGATAGAAGTTGCCAGGAAATTGTCATAAACTGATTAATAGAAAAGAAAAGTAATGGATATTAAATGAAGTTATTTAAAATTGGGGGCCCTATGGTGTCCCAGGGCCTTGTGGTATCCCGGCCCTCTTTTTGGGGCCCTCAAACTCAAGTTACAGATAGAGGTTGCAGTAAAACTCTCATAAACTGATTAACAGAAAAGGAAAGTAACGGAAATTAAATAAATTTATTTAAAATTCGGGGCCTTACTGCATCCCGGGGCCCTATGGTATCCCGGCCCTGTTTTCGGGGCCGTCAAACTCAAGTTAGAGATAGAAGTTGCCAGGAAATTGTCATAAACTGATTAATAGAAAAGAAAAGTAATGGATATTAAATGAATTTATTTAAAATTCGGGGCCCCCTATGGTGTCCCAGGGCCTTATGGTATCCCGGCCCTCTTTTTGGGGCCCTCAAACTCAAGTTAGAGATAGAAGCTGCAGTAAAACTCTCATGAACTGGTTAACAGTAAAGAAAAATAATGGAAATTAAATAAATTTATTTAAAATTCGGGGGCTTACTGCATCCCGGGGCACTATGGCATCTCGGCCCTGTTTTCGTGGCCGTCAAATTCAAGTTAGAGATAGAAGTTGCCAGGAAATTCTCATAAACTGATTAACAGAAAAGAAAAGTAATGGAAATGAAATAAATTTATTTAAAATTCAGGGCCTTATCGCATCCCGGGGCCCCATGGAATCCCGGCCCTCTTTTGGGGGCCCCCAAACCCAAATTAGAGATAGAGGTTTCTAGGAAATTGTCATAAACTGATTAACAGAAAAGAAAAGTAGTGGAGATTAAATGAATTTATTTAAAATTCGGGGCCCTATGGTTTCCCGGGATTAGATATAGACAATTTGTTATTAACCTTGAGACGTTGATATATAAAACATCCGTTCAACTCGGGACCTCCAGGCAACATAATCGCAGAGACGCTTATTTTCTCTGGACTTCCCAGTACCTATCCTTACTATTGGTCACTATTAATTAAAAGTTCAACATGTCCGACTCTTTTGCATATTAATGCAATTCAAAATGATTCTTAATGATTCCCTATTAAAAGAAGTCTTTTGGAAGGAGTCTTTTGCATACCAACGCAATTCAAAATGATTGCGAATGATTCCCTATTAATAAAAGCCTTTTGAGAGGAGTCTGTTGCAAATTAATGCAACTCAAAATGATTAATAATGATTCCCTATTAATAAAAGTCTTTTGAGAGGAGTCTTTTGCAAATTAATGCAACTCAAAATGATTCTCAATGATTCCCTATCAATAAAAGTCTTTTGAGAGGAGTCTTTTGCAAATGAATGCAATTAAAAAATGATTCTGAATGATTCTCTACTAAGAGAACGTTCGTAAAAATCTTTGAAATACGTCTGCTCACTTCCACTAACATTACTGTTTTCCTGAATCACGTCTAGTCCCACGTTCCATCACGATCGTACGGAGAAGGAACCGCTAGTGTGTTGATAGTGTGCAGTGAACACGAAATTGGTGTGCACGGGAACTACACCGGAAGCAAGGTCTTTTAACGCGAACAAATTTGCCGAGTGGAGGGAAGATCATACGATTACATCGTGTAACTTCACCCTCGCTTCGTTGTTGAACACATATTCGTGGCCGTTGGTATTTTTTCCACGCGTCTTGCTCCCGCGCGTGTTTGTGCACCTTGCTCCGACCCTACTGTCGCCAACGTGATGATCTCGACGAATTCGACGGCCACGAGCATGGAAAAATGAAGACTTTGGAAGATCGTGCAGTCGATCGCAGCACCACACTCTTCGACCATAAATGACGTAAGTTTTCAACCATTACAGCACTTTTCGACGGCCATTTCTCACGATTTTATTATTATTTATTATTATTATTATATACGGACCGAGGTCCTTTTTACATTTTTAGCGCCATAATACAAGTAAGGAGGGGATACTGGGGTTAAAAGTAATATATATTAATTATACAGAGACTATAACAACTATAATTATTTAAATATAAATTATACAGACTGTATTCAAAATACAGTCGGTGTACAAAGTATTCGTACACATTAAAAAAAACGAATTACTTTCTCAAAATTGGACCCAAAAGCTTGAGTTTCTTTTCGGACGTTAGAAGGATTAGTTTACTAGCTAATGTGTAAATAATTTTCTTTTTAAAATTGTTATTGGTCGCAATTGTGAAGGAAATAGTAAAGGTTTTTTAAATTTTACTTTTTAAACGATTTTTTAAATTTCATCTGTACCTGTGTTATAAAAATTTAGAAGGCGCCTTTTGGTAGGTCTAAGCAAGTTATATACTTGTACAAAGTTTCATCGAAATCTATCAAGGATGTTACGAGATATAATTGATTGAAAATAGAAAAATTCAAAGATTTTTACATCTTACAATGTCCATAGCTTTGTTATCCCTCAACCAATTGCGATGAAACTTTGTACACATATAATAACTTACTCAGATTTACAAAACACATGTTTCAAATTTTTTGGAACGCAATAACGAAAATTCGAAAGATGTGTCTGGTCGACTGGTGTAAATTATACACGCTCTGAAAATTTCATTGAAATTGGTTAATTGGTTTACGAGTTATAAACGATCAAAAATGGTAAAACTTGCCACTTCATACTGCACTAAAAATTGCCAGTTTTGATCGATCATAATTCGTAAACCAATTAACCAATTTCGATGAAACTGTGTACACATATATAACTTACTTATATTTACAAAACACATGTTTCAAATTTTTTGGAATGCAATAACGAAAATTCGAAAGATGTGTCTGGTCGACTGGTGTAAATTATACACGCTCTGAAAATTTCATTGAAATTGGTTAATTGGTTTACGAGTTATAAACGATCAAAAATGGTAAAACTTGCCACTTTATAGTGCACTAAAAATTGCCAGTTTTGATCGATCATAATTCGTAAACCAATTAACCAATTTCAATGAAACTGTGTACACATATATAACTTACTTGGATTTACAAAACACATGTTTTAAATTTTCATTACTGTTTATTAAACATTTATTTTATTTATTTTTCATTTTGTCTTGCTTGTGGGCCCCAATATTTATTTATTCCATTTCGAAAATTCTATTGAAATAAATATGGCGGATGGTATTCAGTACATTGCACGTACAGGCATGTCAGAATATATGTTGACATATGAAAACAGCCATTTTCTTCAGTTTAATGTGCCAAACGAGGAAAAATAGACGATGTGCTATCTTCTTTTCCCGGAGTGTATACCTCTTCGCCATAATCTCTATCTTCCTTAACCGCACGTTTAGTTTTCGACAAATTAGAGCCGCACATACGTGTCAAGAACACGTTCCACGTTCCCAACAGCAATGGAAGTGTTTACCAAACACAGTCGTTCGAATCGAACACGTCCGAGTTCGAGTTTCGAAAATGCGAGTTGCACGCGTCGCGAGCATGAAGCTGTATGCGCGATTAAATCTATTTTTTTTTTTTTGTTCGCTAAATGAAGATTGTATTGCAAGCGGGAACTGTCGGTGTATGAAAATAGTTGAAAATCGTATTGAATTCTGTAGAATTTCATATTCTAGCAATTTTTGAAATTTATCAGATACCATAAATGCATAAAGATGCTGTTCTCAATTTTATAGGTCAATTTTAAGAAAGTGGGGGCAAATAAAAACCTACTATCAATAGCAGTAGATCTTCATATAGATCTGAAATAAATAAAAATCGTATCAAATTCTGTAAAATTTTATATTCTAGCAATTTTACAAATTTATTAGAAACCTTAAATGCATAAAGATGCAATTTTTAATTTTATAGGTCAATTTTAAGAAAGTGGGGACAAATAAAAAAATTACTATCAATAGCAGTAGCCTTCGTAGATCTGAAATAATTAAAAATCATATCAAATTCTGTAAAATTTTATATTCTAGCAATTTTTGAAATTTCTTAGAAACCATAAATGCATATAGATGCAATTTTTAATTTTATAGGTCAATTTTAAGAAAGTGGGGGCAAATAAAAACCTACTATCAATAGTAGTAGCCTTCATAGATCTGAAATAAATCAAAATCCTATCAAATTCTGTGGATTTTTATATCCTAGCAATTTTTGAAATTTCTTAGAAACCCTAAATGCATAAAGATGCAATTTTTAATTTTATAGGTCAATTTTAAGAAAGTGGGGGCAAATAAAAACCTACTATCAATAGCAGTAGCCTTCACAGATCTGAAATAATTAAAAATCGTATCAAATTCTGTAAAATTTTATATTCTAGCAATTTTTGAAATTTCTTAGAAACCATAAATGCATAAAGATCCAATTTTTAATTTTATAGGTCAATTTTAAGAAAGTGGGGGCAAATAAAAACCTACTATCAATTGTAGTAGCCTTCATAGATCTGAAATAAATCAAAATCCTATCAAGTTCTGTGGATTTTTATATCCTAGCAATTTTTGAAATTTCTTAGAAACCCTAAATGCATAAAGATGCAATTTTTAATTTTATAGGTCAATTTTAAGAAAGTGGGGGCAAATAAAAACCTACTATCAATAGCAGTAGCCTTCATAGATATCTGAAATAAATGAAAATCGTATCAGATTCTGTGGAATTTTATATTCTCGCATCTTCTGAAAATTTTTAAAGTCATAATGCATAAAGATTCGCAATCTACTTATAACTAGACTGCGAAATTTATGCATTTAGGACAAAAAGAAGTATTGAAACCAGTGGAGAGATTAAAACAATATTTTGAATAATGGTACAGCAATTTTTAGTGCCAAGGGTTAATATCATTGCTAATTTATCATGGAATAACAATATGTGTAAGCAAAAAAAGAACGATTGAAATTTCACCTACTGATAAAATTATAAGTTACAAACATGCTTTTAATTCCATGTATAGTCGCAGATAAATATAAGGCACAAAATGACAATTGATTAATGTCTTTGAAAATTATCATTATAATGTTTATAATTTTAGAATATAAAAATCAATTCAAATCAAAGGAAAACAATGCACGGCACAATAAGAATTATTTTTACAAGAAATAGAGTATGAAAAAGCGATATTGTTTACTAATTTAAATTATCATTTGCTTCATTGTATATCTATGTTCGTGTAGCGGTCTACGGTTGATCACATGCAAATTGTGTTCTCGGAACACGAGTTGCATTTACTCTCTGTGAAGAGCATAATGGTCGCGATTTGCTAACAGAGTATAATTATTTCGGTAAACGAGAATCGGAAACCCGCATGGCGTTCACACGTGTACAATGTTTTTACCGGCAGACACAAGGGTGACGCATCGCACGTGCTTATTTTTCCAATTTTTCCTTGTACAGTTAGGAGCAAAACCAATCACACACACTCTAAATCAATTTCTCTTCAAGATATCAATTTCTCTGTAAGGCTAAATGAATTTCGTGTAGTAAGCGAGGTCCAAAAAAAAAGATTTTAAAAATGAATTGGGTCGGAATTGTGAAAAACAATTGTAGCAATTGATTTTTACTATATTACTATTATCTTTACTATTTTTTTAGCTGGGCCAATAATGACAATTTCAAAGATGTGTTTGGTCAACTTGTATGAATTACATATATGCGCTCCGAAAATTTCATTGAAATTGGTTAATTGGTTTACGAGTTATAATCGATTAAAAGTGGTAAAACTTGCCACTTTATAGTACACTACAAATTACCACTTTTGATCGATGATAACTCGTAAACGAATTAACCAATTTCAATGAAATTTTCGGAGCATATATAATTTATACCAGCTGATCGAACACATCTTTGAATCAAAGTGTTAGGCTAGCAGACATCATGATGATGATGAACACGAGGCACCAGGTTTGGTCAACTGGCATAAATTATATACGCTCCGAAAAATTCATTGAAATTGGTTAATTGGTTTACGAGTTATAATCGATCAAAAATGGTAAAACTTGCCACTTTATAGTGCACTAAAAATTGCCACTTTTGATCGATTATAACTCGTAAACGAATTAACCAATTTCAATGAAATTTTCGGAGCGTATATAATTTATAAAAGTTGATCGAAGTGTTAGGCTAGCAGACATCATGATGATGAACACGAGGCACCAGGTTTGGTCAACTGGTATAAATTATATACGCTCCGAAAAATTCATTGAAATTGGTTAATTGGTTTACGAGTTATAATCGGTCAAAAATGGTAAAACTTGCCACTTTATAGTACACTATAAATTGCTACTTTTGATCGATTATAATTCGTAAACGAATTAACCAATTTCAATGAAATTTTCGGAGCGTATATAATTTATAAAAGTTGATCGAAGTGTTAGGCTAGCAGACATCATGATGATGAACACGAGGCAGCAGGACGGTTCGTAATAACGGCTATTCACCGGTACGTTCGTACGCACTCTTAATTACCGTTAAATGTCGACTTCGTGCATGAACTCCCGGGTCCATTGACAGTCGACCACTTTCATTTCTCTATTCTCTGACGGTCTTCGGTATGTTACACTTTCCTCGGCGGATCGACCGCGCGGAGGAGAAACAGCAGCGCAGCCCGGCGGATAGATTGGAACTCTCGTTTTCAATATCTCCGAGTGCCTCGTATGCACGCACCGTAACGGGCAAATCAGCTTCGATTGTATAATGCCACCGCTTATGGCTCCACGTGCTTTTGCATCTGTCCAGCCGAACAGTCACTTTAATTAATCGTCATATTTGGAAGAGCGTAACCTGAACGATCTCGAGAGCTCACTGCGGGAGCTTAGGCTTTTGATTTTACGAGACGGAGATCAGATTTCGAAAAGGCTGCGAGTGCCAAAACGAAAATTCCAAGGGAAATCCATATAAAACTTGTAAAAATGCAATTTATTTCAGGTAGGGTCTAATAACACATAAATATTAAGTGGGGTCTCTTACAAGAGAAGGACCCCCCCTGCCCAACTTCGATTTTGATAGTTTTTTGTGAGATTATGCTATATGGATCCCCAATTACGTATGCAAAATATTAGGTCTAGTTACTCAATAGTTTTGAAGATATAACCAATTAAAGTTTCATACTTTAGTAGCTTTACTATGCAGCTCAAGTTTTCGAAATTCAATTGTTCATATCTTTGAAACTATTGAGGAACTTCACCTAATATTTTGCACACATAATTAGGGATCCATGGACCATCATCTCACAAAAAATTATCAAAATCGAAGTCGGTCCTTCCCTTGTTAGACTCCGATAAATGAATTGTTTCAGGTAGGGTCTAATAACGCATAAATATTAAGTGGGGTCTCTTACAAGAGAAGGACCCCCCCTGCCCAACTTCGATTTTGATAGTTTTTTGTGAGATTATGCTATATGGATCCCTAATTATGTATGCAAAATATTAGGTCTAGTTACTCAATAGTTTTGAAGATATAACCAATTAAAGTTTCATACTTTAGTAGCTTTACTATGCAGCTCAAGTTTTCGAAGTTCAATTGTTCATATCTTTGAAACTATTGAGGAACTTCGCCACATATTTTGCACACATAATTAGGGATCCATGGACCATCATCTCACAAAAAATTATCAAAATCGAAGTCGGTCCTTCCCTTGTTAGACCCCGATAAATGAATTTCATAAATAGCCTCGTTTTTAATTTTAGGGTAAAGAATAACACAGGATAAAAAGTAAACAAACAGGTTCAATTTTGTTCGTGTAAAAATTCTTTTCAAGAATCTCTCTGAGACCCCACATTACTGCGAAGGTTACACAAAATAGAATTAGTATAATAGTTAATACAACTAGAAAACAATATATTGACTCTACTGGTTGCCTGCAAGGTCACCAATAGTTTTCCTCGAAAATGGAGTTCGTATGAAGGTTTATTAATTAGTTAATTAATAAAGTATAACTGCACGTTAGAAGTGTCTGCGTAATTTAGGCTAATAAAATAAATTCAGCAAAGAAACTTCTTGGTTTTCTCCTATAGAAGTAAGTTAAATTAAATATTGAACATGTGATTACAATAGCATATAATATCTTTGTGGTTTATGCAGTTTCCTTGTTTGATTTCCTGCATTCATTCGTCACCCGTGTATTTGAGATATCAAATATTTGAACAGCAGAGTAAATTCCACACAATTTCAAAATTATTAGACTATTGATGTTACTGTACATATAATTCCATAATTAATGGAGGCTTTGTCGCCGTAAAAGGATAACAATGTAAATAAAGAATGTGTTTCTAGACTTTGCGAGTGCTTCGACGAATTTTTACATTGTGTTGGCGAATGACGTAGTATTGTCCGAGACAAAAACATGCGAAAAATAAATATTTTGCACAAGAATACACGTGCAGAATCTTGCCAAAAATTTTCACCATATGCTGAAGATACATTCTATTATACCTAATTAATTAATTGCCATAAAATCTGTTCGTTCATCTGCTAGATGAAATCATGCATTAAAAGGATCTTAAAAAATTTGTAAACAATTTTTGGACAAATCACTTCCGAGATAAAAGCTGTTACTTAAGCAATTTTAAATGTTTTGTAATAAAAAAATTACTAATGAAAGAATATTTTTAAATCAAGTAGTTATTTAAGAAAAAGTTCCAAAAATTTCATTCCAAAGAGCACATTTGTTTCTTAGAATTTTAACCAAGCATCTACTAATTAATTTCGAAACTAGCCTAAGCTAATAAACAATGGTAAACAAGCTTACATAAATATCGAGTGCCCCCCATTCCAATATGAGACAGGACAACAATATAATGAATAATAATTCTAAATAATAATAAATATAACATAAATATATATAATATAAAATAATAATAATAAATATAAAATATCATGAATATATCATATATATAACATAAAATATTAATAATAATAATAAATATAAAATATGAATAATAATAATGAATATAAATATCATATAAGTATATATATAACACAAAATATTAAAAATAATAATAAAAAATATAATATATAATATAAGATATTAATAATAATAAATATAAAATAGAATTTAAAATAATAATAATAGTAATAAATATAAAATAATAATATAAAATATAAATAATAATAATAAATATAAAATATAATATAAAATAATAATATAAAATATTAATAATAATAATAAATATAAAATATAATATAAAATAATAATAATAATAAATATAAAATATTAATAATAATAATAAATATAAAATATAATATAAAATAATAATAATAATAAATATAAAATATTAATAATAATAATAAATATAAAATAATAATAATAAAAAATAATTTACTAATGAAGAAAAGTTACGTAATCGATTATGCAACGAATTATGAAGAGGAAGTTCCCATAAAATTTAAATTGCACCGTACTCGAAAGTTTCGTTCCGTTTCACTCGAAAAAATGAAGTCATTTACCTAGATTTCAATAGAAGTAAAATCCCAAATAACCGAATCTGATAAAAAATCAGATTCCCAGCCGATTTATGTTAACTGCCGAATATATTTTTCCTGCAACTTGATATAATTGGGTATTACGCTGCCCGAAGAATATTCCAAAGACCGACTTCCGCTTCTTTGCTCGAATGGCTGATTTAATTTCCTAGCGCTTTCACGTGTGGGCAAAGCTGTTGCTAATTGCGCGGAAATATTCACAGCCAGTTTCCTTCCGTCTGCGATTGCGTTTCCTTGATCGCAAACTACAGCACAGATTTATTGTACCGTTTCTTCGGTCGGTTTTTGATCCGTGCCAAAGTCCCGATCCGTTCACAGGGCGCTTTCACGCCCGGAGAAAACCAACCTTCCGATATAAAGTATTCACGATGAATAGTTCGTGTACATACTGGCGAAGTAGGTCGTGTTCGGAATCGTCTTCACGCGATTCGAGACACTACCGAAATTTATCAGTTGGGGGTCTCATCACCCTCTTCTTTCATCCAACCATAACTTCGCGAATTCAGACTTTCTTCGATTCAAATTTCCTCCTATCCTTATTTTTTTGTTCAATTTCGATTTTGTACAACGCAAATTTCCTCAAATTTCAATCTCCTTGAATTCTAATACTCCACAACTCTAATATTATTCAAATCCAAGGTTATTCAGTTTCAATTGTCCACAACTGCAACATTATTCAATTCCAATTGTCCTCAACTCCAATATTATTCAATTCCAATTTTCTGCAACTCAAATTTCCTCGAATTCCAATGTTCTTCAATTTCAATATTCTCCAATTCCAATTTTCTCTAGCACAAATTTCCTCGAATTTGAATATTATTCAATTCCAATTGTCCTCAACTCCAATATTATTCAATTCCAATTTACTACAAATCAAATATCTTTGAATTCCACAAGGTTCTTCAATTCCAATATTTTAGAATTATAATTTCCTCGAATTCTAATGTGTGTTCCTCAATTCCAATTATCCTCAAAACTCCAATATTATTCGATTCCAATTTTCTACAAATCAAATTTCCTCGATAATTTCGTAGCAGGAAATCGTTCAGCTCATTCACTCCGGCGAGGAAGTCTCGAATCACACGCACGGTTTTCACTCGACAAGATCAAACCGCGCACAAAGTAACTAAACTAGATTCACTTTCAACTAAGTCGGTTATATTTCTGTGGATTCTACTCCTCCGGTTTGGAAAGTAAAGTCATAATGTGGAATCGTGTTGTGTTTCGAGCCAGTAATTCATTTATATAACAGGCCAGTTTATTAAGTTACAACTGTGATTATGCCTGGTTCGGTAGATTACGATCGGCGCGGCGCGGCGTTCAGTTCGCCGCAGCTGAAAAAGAGAAACGCAAAAGCCACGGAAACGATTATTACAAGTGATATAAACGAACTTCGTGAACGGGTCACGGTTACAGGTACCGGCGATTACGTTCGACCGTTTGCTAAACAATCGTAGAACGCGAAACAACGGTGCGGTGTGGTGGTTCGACGATTGCAAACCGACGCGCGACGCGATGCTCGGACCAAGTCGCGTGGAACGATTCAATTTATAGTCCAGTCAACGAAAAGTTGTAGAGGGAAATGGAAGGAACACAATTTTTAACTTTGGGTCTTTGTTTGGACTAGTAAGGAGGTAAACATACTAAAAGTACCCTTCTTGGTTTTCCGCTTATATCTCGTAAACTATGCGTCCTAGCGATAAGATCATTCTATACGAAATTAAAGCTGACAAAATATGTCACAAGATTGATTCGATTCAGTTTTTCGCTATCTCGCATAGTTTCCGAGATATCCGCGCTCAAAGTTCACTAATTGTGCTGAAGGGTTAGCTAGACAAATAATAAAAATAGTGAACTTTGAGAGCGGATATCTCGGAAGCTATGCGAGATAGCGATGAGACCATTCCATACAAAATTAAAGCTGACAAAATGTGGCACAAGATTGATTCGATTCAGTTTTTCGCTATCTAGCATAGTTTCCGAGATATCCGCGCTCAAAGTTCACTAATTGTGCTGAAGGGTTAGCTAGACAAATAATAAAAATAGTGAACTTTGAGAGCGGATATCTCGGAAGCTATGCGAGATAGCGATGAGACCATTCCATACAAAATTAAGGCTGACAAAATGCGGCACGAGATTGATTCGATTCAGTTTTTCGCTATCTCGCATAGTTTCCGAGATATCCGCGCTCAAAGTTCACTAATTGTGCTGAAGGGTTAGCTAGACAAATAATAAAAATAGTGAACTTTGAGAGCGGATATCTCGGAAACTATGCGAGATAGCGATGAGACCATTCCATACAAAATTAAAGCTGACAAAATGTGGCACAAGATTGATTCGATTCAGTTTTTTGCTATCTCGCATAGTTTCCGAGATATCCGCGCTCAAAGTTCACTAATTGTGCTGAAGGGTTAGCTAGTCAAATAATAAAAATAGTGAACTTTGAGCGCGGATATCTCGGAAACTATGCGAGATAGCGATAGTACCGTTGTATACAAAATTAAAGCTGACAAAATATGTCACCAGATTGATTCGATTCAGTTTTTCGCTATCTCGCATAGTTTCCGAAATATCCACGCTCAAAGTTCACTAATTATGCAGAAGAGTTAGCTAGTCAAATAATAAAAATAGTGAACTTTGAGCGCAGATATCTCGGAAACTATGCGAGATAGCGAAAAACTGAATGCAATCAATCTCGTGGCAAATTTTGACAGCTTTAATTTCGTATAGAATGGTCTTATCGCTAGGACGCATAGTTTACGAGATATAAGCGAATAACCGAAAAAGGGGACTTTTAGTATGTTTACCTCCTTACTAGTCCAGACAAAGACCCAAAGTTAAAAATTGTGTTCCTTCCATTTCCCTCTACAACTTTTCGTTGACTGGACCATGACCGTTTGCTATACAATCGTGAAACGCGAAACAACGGTGCGGTGTGGTGGTTCGGCGATTGCAAACCGACGCGACGCTCGGAGCAAGTCGCGTAGAACGATTCGATGAGCCCGGTTTCCGCAGAGAAATTTCAGATCGGTAATCCCAGAGAACCGAGACCCTGGACATGTCAGTCACTTCGAGACAGTGACGATATCCAGGTGACAGTCGACGTAGCTGGGAATTGAAAATGATCAACAACTCCCAATGGCAAGCATACTTGGATCAGCTGTGCGCCTCGATCGCATGCTCGATGATTGCAAAAGTCAATCGGCGATTGCTTGAACATCGAAAGTTCTTCCGCGCGAGCTATAATCCTGACGACTCTCGCTTTAATCAACGCCGATGAAGAGTCGCGCTGTGACAGAGTATTTGAAAAGTCACGGGCGACGACGGCGAGTTATTTATTACTTTCATTTTTAAAATTGATTAATCAGAAAATGGCTACGCGATGAATATACATATTTTAGTTTTATTCATTTTCAAGTCAATGAATTGGCACTTACTTTTAAATAAGTATGTCATGTATATTTTTGCAATACATAAAATTTTGAATTTCCCATCAATTAATTTACATTTGTGATTTGATTTTTTTTATAAAGAAAAAACTTACTTAATTCCTTGCCCTACGATTTATTTTACGGTATCAGTGATTAGAGCTTTTTTGTAGATCGTAATTTCCCCAAAAAGGAGACAATTAGTATTGAATAATATTAGAGTTAAGGACAGTTGACTTTTGAGGGCAATAGCGGCCCAGATCGATCTTTCATCTAGCGTCTTTGCCTACTGAAAAACCCGATTTCCGTATTATCGCGAAATGAGAACGCGAATCCCGCACCTGTATAATGAATGTCTATTTTCTTGTTTCTCATTCTTCAGTAAGCCCCTCTTCAATTCCCATCAGTTATTAACTCCGTGAAGTAATATTTTACACTTCTAAATAGCGAATGTTCTCTCTAAAACCCGTATAAATGCCTCGGATCCGCACAAAGTTCAAATGAATTCAATCTTGTTAGTTTCAAAGCTCGCTAGGTTAAAATATGATGCGTGTGAAAAAATCTGGAAACTTTTACATGCCACCGAATATATTTCGGAACGCACACGTATACGTACACGTGTGTGTATACTTTTCTTTACAAAAAAAGAACGGGACGTTATTTTATTATGCAAAACGGCCGGTTCGCCGCTGAACTGACATCAGCTAAACAAGTCCTTGTTCGCTGGATTCCGTGAAAAAAATCACACAGAATCACATATTCTACGGTTTTTTTTCTCGGCATAGTTGACGCAAACATGATGACGAGGCGAAGAGAGCGTTAATGGCGAATATTCGATTAAAATTGTACCCATGTCGGAAATGAAACGTAACGTAACGGTTCTCCGACGACGCGCCGCGCCGCACAGCGGGACCTTTCGTCCAAATCGGAGACGAAATCAAAGAACTTTCGATAGAAATGAGGTAGAGCGATGAAATTTTGTTTAAATTATAGCTGAAACTTTGCGGAATATGGGAAAATTAGGGAGATTATGGTGCGAACGTTTTTTAACCTCGAGAAAATTTGTTAAACTTGCACTATTTCGAGAAAATCGTGGTTTTTCGATATTGTGCAAGTTTAACGAATTTTCTCAACGGTAAAAAACGTTCGTACCATAATCTCCCTATTTTTCCCATATTCTGTGAAGTTTCAGCTTTAATTTAAAAGAAAATTCATCGCTCTACCTCATTTCTATCGAAAGTTCTTTGATGTTCAAAGAAAATTTTTTCCGCGCGTGGTATTGGAAATACCACAATTTTCTAGAAGTTGTGCAAGTTTAACGAATTTTCTCATGGTTAAAAAACGTTCGTACCATAATCTCCCTATTTTTCCCATATTCTGTAAAGTTTCAGCTTTAATTTAAAAAAAAAGTTAATCGCTCTACCTCATTTCTATCGAAAGTTCTTTGATTTTGAACCTCGCCGGACGGTTTAGAAGACTCACAGTATCTCCACCGCTGCGCCGCGCAGCGCGCCGTGCGATTGATGCTAGGTGGAAAAGTTTACTTTCAATCGCGTAGCATTTAACTCTCCTGGCGAGCTCTCACGTGGAACTTCACGTGAACCGGCTGCTAGCCGGGGTCTGAACAATCGCGCTCTGCAAACGAAGGGCTCGCAATGAAAACGGTGCAAAGAACAGCTGAAAAATATCATACACTGCGTATTTTATGCATTTATGACAAAAATGGACACACGCAATTTAAAACAGTGAAATGTTCTCAACGTTTCGATCCAAATGTGGACCATTTTAAAAGAGGGAAATTGAAGAGAGAATTTTCAAGAGAGAATAGAAATTGACTTTTCCTCTTAATGGTTCCCAATATAAGTTCAGAATGATATAACAGTGTTCCGAAGTTCTTCCTACGTTTTCGTTCTTATTTATTTGTATTTTACCGACGCATTTTATTCACGAACACATCAAGGCCCAAATTAATTATGATACTGCCTGTCTGCATCGTTAGCAAGAACCGGAAACCGAATAGAAAGTTCTTTCCTACTTTGGTAATATTAATAGAGATCAGATTCCTGGTACTATTTTATATTTCTACTCGACCTTGTCATAATTAACATCAAATCTACTGTGATTAACGTGTCTTCCTACCGTTTGGTAAAGCTAGTCTCGCATTGCTTGTGAAATGTTGGGAAAACGATATTGCATACACCTGAATGTCTCAACGCTAAAAACACTATTGAAACATCACAATGTTATACACTTCCGGATTTTTTAAAAATCGAGTTTGCAACCAAAAATTCTGAAATAATTCACCGTTGTGCGTGCTATCAGGCAGAATGTTCAGGAATTTTTTCGTAATTTTTTGTTCAGCGGAACAGTAGAAATAAACCATAGTGTAACCCAGATAGCAAGGTCGGGGGTCCTATCACAATGTTATACTTCCGGATTTTTTAAAAATCGAGTTTGCAACCAAAAATTCTGAAATAATTCACTGTTGTGCGTGCTATCAGGCAGAATGTTCATGAATTTTTTCGTAATGTTTTGTTCAGCAGAACAGTAGAAATAAAGCATAGTGTAACCCAGATAGCAAGGTCGGGGGTCCTATCACAATGTTATACTTCCGGATTTTTTAAAAATCGAGTTTGCAACCAAAAATTCTGAAATAATTCACTGTTGTGCGTGCTATCAGGTAGAATTACAGGAAGCTGGTTCAAGGATTATAAGTCGTCGAGCCAGCACCGGGGGGGGGGCGCGAATCTGGCGGAACGTAAAACGCGAGAAAAGAGAAAAATTGATTCAGGGTGCGCCCACCATTGTGCTGCCGGCACTGAGTTCTCGCATTCGATTACGAGAGACGAGCGGCCACTCGAGAAGCCAGCGAGCAACCCAGCGAATGGCAGCAGTAGGCAATACCGTGGAATGGAATGGAACAGAACGGAATGGCAGGAGTGTTACAAAATATCAGCTTTCACCGTATCAGCGTGCTACACTGTACACAGCCGGAGTCGGTGGAACAGTGCGCGCGACATGTTTCTCCTTCGTCCTCGTCGTCGGCTGTCATCGGTATCGTCATCACCGCCTCTGAAACTATCATTGCTCATCCGTTCCGCGTTTCGTGCACACCCATAGATTTTTCATGGATTCTCCGCGATCATCCTCTTTCGTTCTAGCAGACGATGGCAAACGATTTTCCACGATCATCCTCTTTGTTTCTAACAGGTGATGGCAAACGATTTTCCACGATCATCCTCTTTCTTTCTAGCAGATGATGAGGAAAGATTTTGGGCGATGATCCTCTTTCCTTCTAGCAGAAATTTGACATTTCAATTGAAAAATTGCAGTTGCAGTTGAACAATTGAAGTTGAAATTGAAAAATTGACGTTGAAATTGAAGTTAAAATGGCAAAATTGACGCTGAAATTGAAAAATTGCAGTTGAAGTTGAATAATTGAAGTTGAAATTGAAAAATTGACGTTGAAATTGAAGTTAAAATTTAAAAATTGAAGTTGAAATTGAAATATTGACGTTGAAATTGAAGTTGGTTTGAAAAATTGACGTTGGAATAGAAAAATTAACGTTTAAATTGAAAAATTAACGTTGATATTGAAGTTAAAATGGAAAAATTAAAGTTAAAATGGCAAAATTGACGTTTCAATTGAAAAATTGCAGTTGAAGTAGAACAATTGAAGTTGAAATTGAAAAATTGACGTTGAAATTGAAGTTAAAATTTAAAAATTGAAGTTGAAATTGAAATATTGACGTTGAAATTGAAGTTGGTTTGAAAAATTGACGTTGGAATAGAAAAATTAACGTTTAAATTGAAAAATTAACGTTGATATTGAAGTTAAAATGGAAAAATTAAAGTCGAAATTGAAATGTTGAAGTTAGGGATTGATGTTGAAACATTGAAATTGAAGAAGAAGGAGAAGAACGCATGTGGAAATGATATAAAAAGTGTAATAAAAATAACAATTGCAATTAGGATCACTGCAAAAATAATAAAACTTGAAGTAGAAATGGAAAAATGATTGGGGACAATTTTTGTTGAAGTTGAAGTTGGAATTGAAGCAAAAACACTAACTCGAACCAATAATACCAATGCTAGTACTGCTAGATTATAGGTGTACAAAAACCACACTGTTTAAGATCTTGAATATGTCTTCTTAGGACCTAAGACTTTCAGACTTGAAAAATACATAAATTGGACGTCTGTCAGACATCGTGTGCTACGTAGAACAACAACCACCCAACTACTTTCCCGATGTGCACGTCAATGAAAGATACGCTGCCGTAGTTGAATGATCTAACCAGGCGTATTACTTAGTTCTCACGATGACGGAACAATTATTATTTGCCCGGTGCGTACACCGCCGCTTCCAATCTGAAAAACCATGCTTTCAAATACGATGTAGACTAACCAGGCTGCAATTAAGTAGATGTAATAAGCCGAGTATCCCCCCCCCCCCCCCGGAAGTGATTTGTAACCAGCGCAGAATTAAGCAATGCGCCGGCGTAGAAAATCATTGCTCGCGCCGATTCGGTTCACCGATGAGCGTCGTCGAGCCAGCCGGGGGTTCGTGTCAAATTTCAAAAGCAATTTCCGCTCGGGTAAATGAAATTTTTTGTTCCCTGGCAATGATCGACTACACTCGCCACCAGGCTACGCTCTCTCGGGCAAGTACTTTGCAAAGCGTGAACACGTCAAGGTTTTGTCGAAGCAGCAACGTCGAACGCGCTCGGCAAGTGACTCAGAATCGGAATCGAACCGGCTCGCTAGTTTTCATAGCTCGATACGAAAATGGGAATACTTTATGTAACAATGACAACAACCACCCCGTTCCCGTCCCGCGCAGATTACACACAGTTTCTATCGCAATTAACCGAAGAAATCGAAATATTGCATTCCCCGTAGAATGGAGAGGGGGCTTATGTAACTGGCGCAACTATAGTAAATAAATCACTCGAACGGAGGAACGAGCTAATGAACGAAACCGTGCTCTCATTACTCACTGCAATTTTCTGCAGCTCTCTAGTCGAGCGAAAAAACCATAAAAATCATCGTTTTTTCCATTTATTTCCGTAAATAATGGTAATTTGGAAAAATACTTCAAATAAAAGTTGTAGGTCTCACCGAAATACACATTTTATGTCATATTGATTTTTGTCGTAAAGACAATAGTTTTTGAGAAAAACAATATTAAATCTTATTTTCATAACGGAAATCATGAAAATACCACAAAATCATAGTTTTTGCCATTTATTTCCGTAAATAATGGCAATTTGGAAAAATACTTCAAATAAAAGTTGTAGGTCTCATCGAAATACACATTTCATGTCTTATTGATTTTTGTCATAAAGACAGTGGTTTTTGAGAAAAACAATATTAAATTTTATTTTCATAACGGAAATCATGAAAATACCACAAAATCATAGATTTTGCCATTTATTTCCGTAAATAATGGCAATTTGGAAAAATACTTCAAATGAAAGTTGTAGGTCTCGCCGAAATACACATTTTATGTCATATTGATTTTTGTCATAAAGACAGTGGTTTTTGAGAAAAACGATATTAAATGTTCAAAACTTCAAATGAATAATAATTTATCATTTTTCTCGGAAAGTATTATCTTTATGATAAAAATCAAAAGAACATAAAATGTGTATTTTGATGAGGTCTATAACTTTTATTTGAAGTATTTTTCAAAATTCCCATTATTTGCGGAGGTAAATAAAAAAATGTTTGACAGAGTTAATTTGACCGCCGAGTTATTTTGGGTCATAACAGCCAAAATAATAGGTTTACGTAAAAAATGTATATAACCTTATTTGTAGAGCTTTTTCTGAGTTTCTTTTTTTGTTTGAAACTTTTTTCTCTAAAATCAATATTTTCGAAAATATTTAGTAAGAACGGGCCTCACTCACGAATTTTTATTTCAAAATTTACGAACGCATTGTGAATAAATAATATTTAAAATGTTATGTTGGGGAGAGAAAAAAAATACAAAATGTTGTAGATGATACTGAGAAAGAAACCGGCATTTGTTATGTTTGTTTACGTTGGTCAAAACGTATCGTTCGTGCTAAATCGTCGTTTTCGGAAGAAGAGAAATTTTGAATATAGATTTCTCTAAATTAGAGAGGAGGCAGTCTTGAATGACAGTGAAACGTAAATACTAACTAGTCTATAAATAGAAAGACGCTACGGGGACTGTCCTGAAACTTCCTGTTTGCGAATTGTATTGGGAATCAACTAATTAAAATCAGGGACCCCCTAACTGTTATATTTCATTGTTAGGCTACGAACTTTCTGAATGTTTTTCGTTAGTAAGTTATAGAAGTTACTTCAAATGACGTCAGGAATCAGTCGTTTCAAGGAAGTACAACATTTTTGGGACACCCTGTATTTTCGTATCGGCATAACAGCAACGCAAGCTCGCAAGACTGACTTTCAAATGTAGACCAAGCACTTTAGTTTCTTAGAAACGTTATGTTAAACAGTTTGTCCCGGCGCATGCAGACCTTGCCGAGAAATGGAGGCCAATTAGCAGAATGTAAATCATTCCTATGCAACAAACACCGCGTGTTTCGATGCATTTATGTAATCTCTTGCGTTTGTTTCTATAAATAATCGGACGCAATTAGTTTTTGCGGACATCAATGAAATTTTTCTCGAGAGAAACCGTTCAATTACAGAACCGGACACAATTCGAACTGATTTGAATATTTATTATATATTAACCCTCCGCATGCTGTGTCAATGTGCAGAATGTTATTCCGGAGTAAGACAACGCTTTTTATTTCGATGTAAGAAAATCGCTACGCCCGCTTCTTCTTTTAAAGTTGTTTGTGTGAAGATCATAAAGATTAGCAGTCTAATTAATCATTAATATTGAAAAACATTGTATTATTACGACAAAAGAACAGTCAGTGAAATAATAATATGAATATTGGCTTCTACAGGTTTTGCAAATCAATTTCAACCTTTTGCGAATCAAATTCACAAGCTTTAATAAATGAGATATTTTTAAGTAAGTTTTTGTTAAAAATTCAAATCAAATGGAAATTAATTGCAGCCATTTTCTGATCATAATAAATTTTAAAAATGATCTTAGGTTTCCCTCGCAGTAATGGCACTGTTAACGTGTGTCAAAATAAATATTGTAATTTAATATTAAATATTATAATTTCATATTAATATTAAATATTATAATTTCATATTAATATTAAATATTATAATTTAATATTAATATTAAATATTATAATTTAATATTAATATTAAATATTATAATATAATTTAATATTAAATATTATAACTTCATATTAAATATTATAATTTAATATTAAATATTATAAATTAATATTAAATATTCTTTTAACCTATAAATTAAATATTCTTTTATTTTTTATTTATTTATTAAATTTATTTATTATTTATTATTTTATTTAATTAAATTTCTTTTAATCTAAATTAATATTCTTTTAATCTAAATTAAATATTCTTTTAATCTAAATTAATATTCTTTTAATCTAAATTAAATATTCTTTTAATTATTCTTTTAATATTTTAATACAAATGAAAAATAATTCAATAATAATAACTTGAATAAATGGAAAATGAAAAAGAGTGAAAGATAAATAGCCAACGAAATAATGAATGAAAATGTTCATTTACAGTTTGACATATGTGAACGAATTATCAATATTTGCTTGATCATTTGAAGAGTTTCGAAAGTGAAACACATACATCGAAACCGTTTCGTAACACAACTAAATAACGTTTAAATAAATGTAAAGAGAATGCCGCGTTCATATAAATATTATAATGATGCTATTCCCATTCACAGATGTTTGTATATCGTTATATCTAAAGATACCCGAAACTCGAAGTACTGTTAAATGACATTTCGTGTTTTCTTCATTCATCCGTTAGCTCGGAATGAGCTGGGAATACACTGCGAAGGTAAAAGTCTTGACTTTTGTGAAACAGTTATTTCTACTGTGCAACTTGGCCACGATTAAGGATAATAGTTACTGTTATAATGACAGTCAAGCTGCAACTTGCGCTTACAACCAACACTTACTGTGTTCTTACTTTTCTAATCACTATCCTTGACCGGAGGATTCGTATTTACATTCCACGGTCCCAATTATCACATTCAGCAAAACGATTCTGTTAACAATTTTGGTAAATTGCAAAGTCCATAAGTGTGCTTGCAAAACAAAATTAACACTGACTTTCTTTCGCGTCTAACTAGTTCCAATCGTTTTATTTTTCTCAGCTGATAATAGGAGAGAAAGAAAGTATTAAGAAATAGTTCATACTAAATGCTCGTTAGTAGACTGTGAATTTTTATGCGAAATAAAAATTGTCTCCAATCATTTTTCCATTTCTACTTCAAGTTTTATTATTTTTGTAGTGATTTTAATTGCAATTGTTATTTTTATTACACTTTTTATATAATTTCCACTAGCGTTCTTCTCCTTCTTCTTCAATTTCAATTTTTCAACATCAATCTCAACTTCAATATTTCAATTTCGACTTCAACTTCAATTTTTCAATTACAGCTTCGACTTCAACTTCAATTTTTCAATTACAGCTTCGACTTCAACTTTAACATTTCAATTTCAACGACAATTTTTCAATTTATAAATTGGTTTTTTTCAATTTCAACTTCAATTTCAACCCATCGATTGCAACTTCAATATTTTAATTCCAACTCGTCGTTTGCAACTTCAATTTTTCAATTGCAACTACGATTTCAATGTCAACTTCACTGTCAATTTCAACTTCAATTTCGACGAGAATTTTTCCATTTGATCTTGAATTTTTCAATTTCAACTTGAATTTCAAAGTCAATGTTGCCATTTTAACCTCAATTTTTCAATTTCAACTTGAATTTCAAAGTCAATGTTGCCATTTTAACCTAAATTTTTCAATTTCAATGTGAACTTTTCAATTTTAACTTCAATCGTTCAACTTCAATTTCAACTTCAACCTCAATTTCTCAATTTTAACTTCAATTTCGACGAGAATTTTTCCATTTCATCTTGACATGTAACAATTAAGATTAACATGCAAAAGAAATCCTAAAATACAGAATCCTGAGGCAGTAGAGTTATAAATTAACTCTAATGCAATAGAGATCGTCACAGATCATCACGAAAGAGACAAATTATGGTATGTTTATTTTATTAGCTTACTTTTTTATTTATAATAAAATATTGACTGAATATAATGTTAGTACTATTTTATTCGCAATACCTATGTAAAATATTTGTTCTTCTTTACAAAGGAAAGCATTCTTTTATGTGTTAAAGATTAATACCAACACTAAACATTATTGTCCACAACAAATAAAAAAGGGTTGAAAAACTATATTTGAACAATTCATTTTCCAATACGAAACATCAACGAATAGTTAGTAGAAATTATTGTTTAACAAATGCTAAAAATATTTAATTATCTCCAGGGGTAAGAAGTACTATTTTTTTTCAAATATTTTTCGTGACAATTGCGATGTCTCTGATAGTTGAAAAGTTATAACAAAGCGACAGCAAGTTTTTCGATACGGACCTGTGCGGCCATTGGTGCTGCGTGAAATGAAACGAAATGAAGGACGTGTTCCGACGCCGAATTGTGTCGAGGATCCAAGATCGGTATCTGACGAGCTGGTTAAGGTGAACCAAAACGTGAGCTCTCGCTACGTTATGCATGGACTATGAAAATCAGCCGGACGATGCGACGCGCGACGTGCGCGACGGCCAATGATAAATTTAAAAACCGCGTGACGCACTTCCGTGAACCGGTCAAAGGCTCTTGCCCTTTTCTCGTCGCCGGTGACGGAATTTCTATAACGGAGCCAGCTGCCGAATCTTCGTACGAAATTCAATTTATACAACCTGTCCCACGAACTCTGAACAAGGAAATCTCTTCGTTGTCTCAAACAGTACGCAGAAATCTTTCGAATAAAAATTATAGTCGAGGCTAGATTGACGGTTTTCAAGGTTTCTATTCAAGTATTTACGTTCCAATCCATTTTGCATACTTCCGAACCTACTTCTTTGAAATAATCGTTGATCTTGTTATTGGTTCTAAGAAAAATAGTTGATTGAAATAGCTTCAGGGACGGTAGAGTTTTAATGGAATGTTTGCAACTCTGGGTCAAACTGGGCCCGAGGAACGCCATCGACGGTTAATGGGATAGGGTTTGATGCATTTTTAATAAAACTGAGTTGGTATAATTTAAAATAATAACTTCTGAAGAATTTAAAAATATTATATATTATTTTCATCATCATTTTCACAATCATGTTAAGATAGAAAGTTTATTCCCTTTTCACTGTAGCTTATTGCTATTAAAAAATAAAAAGGTGTAATTTAAAAGAGTAATAACATCAGATTACATTTATGGACCTTTGAAATTGAAGTTGAAACATTGTAGTTGAAATTGAAAACATGAAATTGATGTTGATAAATTAAAGTTGGAATTGAAAAATTGAAGTTGAAATGGTAATATTGAAATTGAAGATGAAATTGAAGAATGAAGTTGATATGGAAAAATGGAGAGAGAGAGAGAGAGAGAGAGAAGTTGAAATGGAAAAATTCAAGTTGAAGTTGAAATTGAAAAATTGAAATTGAAGAGGCCAAATTGAAGTTGTAATTGAAAAATTGAAATTGATGTTGAAATTGAAAAATTGACATTGAAATTAAAAAACTGAAGTTGACATTGAAAAATTGAAGTTGAAGTCGAAATTGAAAAATTGAAATTGAAGAGTTGAAATTAATGTTGAAGGATTGAAGTTGAAATGAAACAAATGAAGTTGATATGTACAAATTGAAGTTGAAATTGAAAAATTGAAATTGAAAAATTGAAATTGAAGAGGCCAAATTGAAGTTGTAATTGAAAAATTGAAATTGATGTTGAAATTGAAAAATTGACATTGAAATTGAAAAACTGAAGTTGACATTGAAAAATTGAAGTTGAAGTCGAAATTGAAAAATTGAAATTGAAGAGTTGAAATTAATGTTGAAGGATTGAAGTTGAAATGGAACAAATGAAGTTGATATGGAAAAATTGAAGTTGAAATTGAAAAATTGAAGTTGAAGTTGAAGTTGAAATTGAAAAATTGACATTGAAATTGAAAAACTGAAGTTGAAATTGGAAAATTGAAGTTGAAGTCGAAATTGAAAAATTGAAATTGAAGATTTTAAATTGAAGTTGAAATTGATATTAAAAAATTGCTACACATTGGTATACTCGAGAATAATTGGCCGCATATCTGTCCCCATTGTCGAGGTCGTTAACATTGCACAAACGCTGATTACAACGCAACAGCTGAAAACTTTGTCTCTGAGAATGTCCTTGCGTAGATAGGTACCGCATGAATGATTTTCGCATCGTTACTTCTTGCATAACGAGACGCGATTACGGGTGTGCACCGACACCCTCTATCTCCCCCACTACAACCATGCGTCGCAAAGTGACGATCAACCGATGACACCTTTTACGCAATCGGAGTTTCTTTCTTCATTTCCGATTATAGTTGAAAAGGTCATTTTATCGTGGAGCGTCTGAACATCGCGTCGATCACCATGCGAGACTTTCCCATTGAGCAAACCTAACAATCTCTGCGAAGCTAACAATGGCAGACAGTAGATATATCTGCGAATCAAATTTAACATTTGCTTCCGTGTTTCTAGGTCTAAATTTGATAGAGCGCATCTGGTTTATGAAAGAAACACTTCGAATTTTTGAAAATAACCTATTTTTTATTCAGTTTCCAGTATTCAAGTATTCAAGCATTCAAATTTCTTTTCAGTTCCTTTCCATTTCGAATCGTTCAGCGTATCTGGATAGAGATTATACAGGGGGTAATGATGCAAATGATCGTCGAATTGAAGTTCTCATATCACTTACAAGCAGGAATAAAAAATAACAGTTTTACTCTAAAATTTACTACAATAAAAATTGTATTTTTTCAATCATCATTGCAATTTAAGATAATGTACACAAAATATACAGCGAAAAATTCAAAGAACAAAGTGATTAAAAAATATCCAATTTTGTACTTTTTGGTTCCAAATGACAGTTATTAGTGTTCATCAATGAGAGAAGTTCATTTCGACTGCTCATAACAGTTATCAATGAGAGAAATTTATTTCTATTGCTCGTAACACTTATCGATAATCGAAATTGAAAAAGTGAAGTTGAAATTGAAAAAATGAAGTTGAAGGTAAAATTGACAAATTCAAATTGAAGAGTTGCAATTGAAGTTGAAATTGAACAGTTGAAATTTAAAAATTGAACGTGATTACTCAAAGCAGTGTTATTAATAATAGAAAATTATTTCTATCGCTCATAACAGTTATCGACTATCGAATTTCTTATCACTTGTTCACAATAATTATTGATCAGGAACTTCATTTCGGTTGCTTATTTAATTATTGTTACTTATAATCCTTATTTGCAACCAATACGACTTTAGTCGAAGAAATACTTGTTATTCAATGACTATTTTTCTATTTTGTTATAACAATTATAGTCCCTGCTTAAAAGTACTAAATAGACTGTGGATCTTTATGCGATTATGGCTTTTGAAAATTCTCTAAATATGCTAGGATATAAAATCCGACAGAATTTAGTACGATTTTTATTTAATTCAGATCTGAAAAGGCTACTACAACGAACTACTACAATCAGCCTATGTTACGATTCCGACGTCTCGGATTACTGTTTCAGAAGGTCAGTTGCGATGCCTTGACCTTGACCCGTATCGAACTAGACCGATTCTTAAGAAGGTTCGTGTGCGTATTTCGCAGTATACTTTAAAAACACCAATTTCACTCCGATCGTAACTGGTGGGAGGAAGCACATCTGTCTTGTCGCGAACACGCATTGCCATTCATTGATCATCGAACCGATCAAGATCGACATCAATCGATCGAATATTTAATTCTACTTACATTTTCGCAAATGTAGTGAACGCTTTTAATTGTTTACGACTAGACCTGCGGTCTTTTCAAGCATTTATGACAAAACTGAATTAGTTCTTCATCTTTGCAATAAATAAATTTCTTAGCGATTAATTTACATTTGATTTGATTTGTTTAAATAAAAACTCGCTGGAGAATTTCACTGAATAGAACTCTGGCTGTTCTTCTTCAACGTGTTATAATAATGTTTTTCATTATTAATGATCATTAAACTGCCGATCTTTATGCATTTATAGCAACATTGTTGAAAATTGTTGAGAAGTTTTACGAAATTGAAGATGCCAATATTCAAGGATTTCTCTGATTAAAATCATTAAGGGAAGAAATCACATGTTCAATTTAGTTTCTAATTTCTCGCAATTAATGCAGACAAATTCTATTCTGCATCAAGATCTGCAGTCTAGTTTGATTCTTCAAACGAAAAATTATTGAAAAATACTATATTTGAAAAAGGTTGAAATTGATTTGCAAAAGAATGAAATTTATTTGCGAAAAAGGGTGAATTTTGCGTGGAAAAGCTGTGTCTGTCGCCACGCGACGAATTTCCCACCGATTTTGACATGGCGCACGCAACCGGTCTTACAGCGAGTAAGTACATCTCTGCAGCGCGATTTCCAACCTTGACCCGTATTCAGTCGGCGTAAACCCAGGATCCACGGTGAATCGAGCAAGTCGAAAACAGAAGGAGTGCACAGTGGGGCCGCGCGCGGCCCCGATAACCTGGCAGAATCTCGATCCGTCAGCAAATTACAGTTACAAATATGCACTTGTAGAATCATTAAAGAATAACGATGTTAAAAGGCAAATTTCGGTGTCATTTGAGGTCGAAATTGGCCATTTCTATCGAGTTTTCTCATGGAAATATGTGAAAGATAGATGTTCTACTATAATAAATGTATTTTTATAACTACGCGACAATATTTACCAAGCAAATTAACATGGCTTGTTCGTCTAGTGATAAGTGAAGGATCGCAAATATTTAGAAAATTCTGCAATATTTAGTTACAGTGAAATTGTTTCTTACCTTGTGAAAATAATAAAAATTTTTATACATTCTTCAGGTTTTAGTTGTGTATCCAGTGCCATCCAGACAAACCTTTTTTTAAAACAGTATTGCGAAAGAAAAGGTAGCAAGATTTTTCCACACTTCATGAGAAACTCCATTTTGTTTACATGCGGCATATTAAAAATTAATATTTACATCAATATTTACTTATTAACCAGATTCGTGATCTATTCAATTCAATTCAAGTCCCGATTTTTTCAATTTCAACTCTTCAAATTCAATTTTTCAACTTCAATTTTTCCATTCCAATTTCCATTTCCATTTCAACGTCCATGTCAACGTCAACTTCAATTTTTCAATTTTAACTTCAATTTCGACGAGAATTTTTCCATTTGATCTTGAACTTTTCAATTTCATTTTCAATTTCAATTCTTCAATTTCATCTTCAAATTCAATATTACCATTTCAACGTCAATTTATCAATTTCAACTTCAGTTTTTCAATTTCAATGCCGATTATTCAATTTCAACTTCAATTTCAACGTTAATTTTCTCAGAGACAAAGTTCTCAGCTGTTGCGTCGTAATCAGCGTTTGTGCAATGTTAACGACCTCGACAATGGGGACAGATATGCGGCCAATTATTGTCGAGTATACCAATGTGTACCGCATAGATAATTAATTCATGTCCACATATAATAACCAGCACGATCCAACCGACCCTTCTAACAATTATATTGTTCCGAGACACGATACGATTCAGATTATAGTCTCCCAGCGTTATTCCTTTCACTGACAATCAAGACCAACGACGCGGTAACCGTTTAACGACCGTATCCTGGAAACGATTTCTTAAATTCATCGATCGAGATTTCTAGCGAATCTTTTATAGTTCAGCTACCGTCGAGTCTTTGCTAACTATCTGTCAGAGGCGATCGATCAAGCTGATCGCACGTCGAACCATTTCGTTTCGTATTCTTTAGTGGAATGCAGTCAATGCTGTTTGTCTCCATTGTACTCGGAGATCGAAAGTAGGGCGGTTATTTTTCCGAAGCTTCGAGTCTGCGAAGGATTCGAAGAATTCGAAGGAACGAAGGGAACTTCGAAGTTTCCAAGTTTCCAAGCTTCCAAGTTTCAAAGTTGTCAAGTATTCAAGCTTCCAAGTTCCCAAGTTGTCAAGTTTTCAAGCTTCCAAGTTCCCAAGTTTCAAAGTTGCCAAGCTTCCAAGTTTCAAAGCTGTCAAGTTTTCAAGCTTCCAAGTTCCCAAGTTGTCAAGTTTTCAAGCTTCCAAGTTTCAAAGTTGTCAAGTTTTCAAGCTTCCAAGGTCCCAAGTTGTCAAGTTTTCAAGCTTCCAAGTTCCCAAGTTTCAAAGTTGTCAAGCTTCCAAGTTTCAAACGTTTCAAATTTTTAAGTTGTCAAGTTTTCAAGCTACCAAGTTTTTAAGCTACCAAGTTTTCAAGCTTCCAAGTTTCCAAGCTTCCAAGTATCCAAGTTTTCAAGATTCCAAGTATTCAAGTCTCCCAGTTTCCAAGCTTCCAAGTTTCCAAGTATTCAAGTTTCCCAGTTTCCACGCTTCCAAGCTTCCAAGTATTCAAGTTTCCCAGTTTCCAAGTTTTCACGATTCCAAAAATCCAAGTTTCCTAGTTTACAAGCTTTCAAGTTTTCAAGTTTCGAACGTGCCCAATTTTCACGTTTTCAAGTTTCCAACGTCTCAAGTTTACAAGTTTCCTCGTTTTCAAGTTTTCAAGTTTTCCAGGTTTCTAACGTCCTAAGTTTTCAAGTTTCTAACGTCCCAAGTTTCCCAGTTTCCAACTTTTCAAGTTTCCATCTTCCCAAGTTTCCAAGTTTCGAAACGAGGAAACTTCGTTTCTCATCACCTTCGAAGTTTCTGAAATCGAAGCTTCGTAGCTTCGAATTCTTCAATCTTCGAAGAAAAGTAAAAGCCCTAATCGAAAGACTTGTGCAATTTCTACATAGATTGGCTCTGTTTGTTTTTGTTAACTTTTTTTGAAAAGCTTTTTGAAAAACGTCCCCGTGTTATCAATTCTATCGTGAATGGCTCAAGAATAATTCCTGAATGGAAACAATAAGCTTTGACATTTCAAGAATATCTACAGGAGGTTGCAACGTGGTGTTAACAACAGTTTTCGTAACGGGAATTGTAATCGGAACTGCGAATAATCGCGAGGATCAGCGAATTACACTTGCAGAGACGCGGTATGTAAATTTGCAAATACAGTCTTGCAACAATTTTTCGAGGAAGAGAAAGGTGTATTATATGGTTTTGGAGTAGGTGATTACCTCTACGTATCAAAACATTTCCTGCAGTTGCTCTAAAACAGTGCTGATTAAAACTTCTATTATAATCGTCATGAACGCGAAAATGTTTACCACGCTATCGTATATCTGCTATAACTTTAAAGAATTTCGCATACTCCGTAAGTGTTATTTAACACTTTACCTACCGGAAGCCTATTAACAGGATTTTCAATAATTGTGTTGTAGCGAAAGAAAGCATAGAAATTTTCTTCTACACTGCAATCTCGAATGAAACTATTTGATGACTCTATTCAGGGTGACTTGTCAGTTCAAAATATGAAAATTGCTGTTGCTATTGAACGTTCCAGTAAAAAGTGTTCAGGCATGACACCATAGATTTTTTCAAAATTATGGAATAATCACCGGTCGGTAATGTGTTAATAAACACACGAAATTTCGAATTGACAAGTTGGACAGTTTGTGTTGAAAAAATTTTTACGTTTTGTCAAAAATCAATTTTTGGGTGAAATCACTTCGTCGCCGAAAAATGAATGGCATTAAAACATTCGTCAAACCCGGTTCTTCTTCCTCGGAAATGGTAGAAAAGGTTGAAAAACAGATCTCGTTTTTATTTATACAAAATCCACTAAGCCACCACACTTAAAGTGACCTGATCTCTCATCGCAGATTTTGCATAACGGTGATTTCAAATAAATCCATTAATGGCAGGAATCGATTAATATACATGTAATTATGCGAGCAAGTCTATAATTCTTCACGAATCGATTCGCCGCCGGCAAGCATTAATCCGACGATGTAACAATGATTAAAAGAATAAAACAAAGAGGCGAAAGAAAAAACGGCGCGAATACATTAATTTCCATAAACCTCGATGCATCGATATTTATAAAAACACGTTGTTTCCGACTAAACGATCACGGCCGAGATCTTTTTTATTCCCATTCGCCGAGCGTTCGATTTTGCCTGTATATGCGTCCGGCATTTTATTACAGCCATGATCGGTCCTTGGTGTTTTGCATAATTTTTTTATATGGAGCGGTTTCGACTTTCGCGACCCTAGACTGTCACCGTTATTTTTAACCGGTGAAAAGCCAGTTGCAGTTCAACCTCCTGAATTGTCAGAAAAGTGTGACGTTTCAGAATGAAATAACGTTTTCTATGAAATATTGCCACCCACGCACACCTAGAAAAAAAAAACAGGACTCAGAAAGCAGGAGGTTATTTATTGGAAGACGAAATTGATTCAAGGTGAACGTGAGAAAGAAATATTCTCCATTAACTACTCCTTGTCAATGTACAGTAAAATCTTAATCTATTATAACAAGGGAAGGACCCCAAATCTCCGACTTTGATTTTGATAATTTTTTGTGAGACGATGCTATATGGATCCCTAATGATGTCTGGAAAATATTAGCTGTAGTTACCCAATAGTTTCAAAGATATAATCAATCAAAGTTTCATACTTTGATAGTTTTCGAAGTTCCATGGTAAGCAAGTTGCGTGAAATTCAATTGTTTATATCTTTGAAACTATTGATCAAATCACGAAACTCTTTACATATAAAAGTTGCGTGTTTCCTTCGCCTTTCCAACGGTATATAAAACTCTTTGATATCTTCATCAAGCAAAAAGTTACAGACCAAAAAGAAAACCCATCTCACAACCCAACCACTTGGAAGCCAAAAACCATGTCCCTGGAAAATTGGCCATAAAATTTTACTTGTTGATCAAATCACGAAACTCTTTAGATATAAAAGTTGCGTATTTCCTTCACCTTTCCAACGGTCTATAAAGCTCTTTAATATCTTCATCAAGCAAAAAGTTACAAACCAAAAACAAAACCCGTCTCATATAACCCAACCCCTACATATTTTTTATTTTCAATAAAAATCAAATCATTTCATTTAAATTTTAATGAAAGAGCATTTATATTTTAATAACAGCAAATTTTATATTAATTTGGTATTTAACACATCAAAATGGCGGCCCTAAATTTCCGCGCCCCGGACAAATGACCATAGAATAATGATGTAGTCGATATATTTGAATTATTATCCACAGTACTTCTAATTCCTTCTTACGCGAAGCTGTAGACACTGTTAGGCACTTTGTCCGCTGTCTCCTGTAATCGAGTTTCGCATTCTATTCCCCGCAATATGCATATCTCAAGTAAGTCAGGAATACATTCATAGTTCAGTAATTTATTTCCTTGTCACGACACCTATCGCCTCGATCGTCGTTAATTAATCACACGGGAGCCTTAAGAATTGTTTAATTGAGAGAATAATTAAGAAGATATATATATACATATATGTATACTATATTGTAGAGTGACACCAGTTCCTTTCGAAAACGTTTTAAGAGAAATTCGTCGAACCAGAGAAGCGTAAAGTCATCCGATTCCCTGTCTTCTTATTCTCTTTGAACTGGTTCGAATTTCACCTACGGTTGGTTTGCTATTACTATTTTTCGGTAGCAATGAAAGTTTATTTAACAGTGAACAACAAGCAACAGGTGAGCAGAATATGCGTGCTCTCTTTTGCTGATGTTTCACGACCTTCAAGTAAGATCTTAATTCCGTCTACGAGATACGAGGCAACTGCAAAGACCGCGCTTACCGGTTGTTAATGTCGTTCTTGGTTCGCGAGCCTCATGGGCAGCAACTGCGCGAACAAGGTGATACGCTTATTCGGTACTAATGTACTCCACTTTCTCCCATATGACAACCCGCGAG
The DNA here is from genome assembly GCF_051020765.1 of Lasioglossum baleicum. Taxonomy (NCBI): domain Eukaryota; kingdom Metazoa; phylum Arthropoda; class Insecta; order Hymenoptera; family Halictidae; genus Lasioglossum; species Lasioglossum baleicum. The sequence goes on from NC_134945.1 coordinate 6,931,983, forward strand.
AACTCATAACAGCCTTTCCGAAGCCATGGTCATCTACGAGGACAATCGCATTGACAGCACCTTGTATCATCATTGGAAAATACGTGTGTGCTCCACCGCTCAGGGAAGTTTGACCGAGAGAGAAAATTTTGAAAATTGTAATAAGTTCGAGAGTGATGTCCGTTCTTACTAAATATTTTCGAAAATATTGATTTTAGAGAAAAAAGTTTCGAACAAAAAATGAAGCTCATACAAAGCTCTATAAAAAAGGTTATATAGATTTTTTACGTAAACCTATTATTTTGGATGTTATGACCCAAAATAATTCGGCGGGGGTCAAATTAACCCAGCCCCTTCCAAAGTTTTGACAGTTCTTACTTCGAAAATATTGATTTTAGAGAAAAAAGTTTCAAACAAAAAATGGAGCTCATGAAAAGCTCTACGAAAAGGGTGATATACATTTTGTACATAAACCTATTATTTTGGCTGTTATGACTCAAAATAACTCGGCGGGGGTCAAATTAACCCAGCCCCCTTCAAAGTTTTGACATTTTTACTAAATATTTTCGGAAATATTGATTTTAGAGAAAAAAGTTTGAAACAAAAAATGGAGCTCATAGAAAGCTCTATAAAAAGGGTTATATACATTTTTTACGCAAACCTATTATTTCGCTGTTATGACCCAAAATAATTCGGCGGGGGTCAAATTAACCCAGCCCCCTTCAAAGTTTTAATATTTTTACTAAATATTTCCGAAAATATTGATTTTAGAGAAAAAAGTTTGAAACAAAAAATGGAGATCATAAAAAGCTCTATAAAAAGGGTTATATACATTTTGTACGTAAACCTATTATTTTGACTGTTATGACCCAAAATAACTTCAACTTCAATTTCAACTTCTCAATTTCAAAACTCTTCAATTTAAACTCCAATTCCAACTTTTCTATTTCATTTTCAACTCCAATTTCAACTTCAATCTCAATTTAAACTCTTCGATTTTAACTTGAATTTCCAGATTCAAAACGCTTGAACCAACTTTGCGCCACACAAATTTTTTTAGCAGCCTGAGGCCGCACTCTTTTCTTCTTTGCAATAAAATCTCAAAATGTATCGAATTTCTTCTTTATTTTCGCTCATTTTCAAGACGTAACAAGACGTAAATAACTTTTGACGAAACAAACAAATAACACAATTTCTTGTTTCTGATGACTCTATGATATATCACCTTTCAGCCACACTCGAGTGATGCCAGATCCAATTAATATTAACAGAGTTATGGCAAGAAACTTTTTCCCCAACCCAATATTAATGATTATCTACGGAAAACTGCATAATCACCTGCTCGAATTAATTGGGAACGCGGAAATTACAGAAACGAGAAAAACGCACCAGTATGTAACCGCTTGTTCGGAGAAACAACCGAATTAAATCGTTTATTCCATGTTGAATAGTAGGAAATCATTCGGTAGATCGACAACGCTCGCTCGGAATGTCCTGCGTCTTCGTTCTGTCTCAGGGTCACGTACAAAATGAAACGAGCATGATCTATGTGTGAGTGTGTGTGTGCGTATGCATACGTATGTGATTCACTGCACACGCAACCGTAGCATTACCGATCATGGGAATTTCATTACCTTGATGCACTTTTCTGGATCGTACGGAACGATGGCTGTACCTCAAGGAGTCCGGAAATCATTTTTATTAAAATCTCAAGTAGCCGTCATTACCACTGTAGTACGAGCCTCTAACAGCCGGGAAGTTGAACATCAATTTACGGAGAATCCCTTGAAGACGCAGATGAAAACTCCGCTCAATTGGCTATCAGATTCTAATTAAATCTCGCTCGAGATATATTCCGCATAATTCCGCAAACGTGTAATACCTTGTACGCGACTAATAGCACAGTAATTCCTTATGAACCACTTACAATTAGTTTATTATGCAGTAACCGCTGTTAGAATTTGGTTTTTTTAATTAATGCTGGCCATCTCGAGAATCTCGTGCAGTATTTCTAGTCCTCCAACGAGCTTCATTAAAAATGTCGAGTTAAGTATTTACCAGTGTGGTTGATCACTAGACTGCGTCGTTTCATGCGAAATAAAAAAAATTTGAATTCTCCAATTTCAATTGCAATTTGAACTCTTCAATTTCAATTTCAATTTCAATTTGAACTCTTCAATTGAAATGGAAGTTGAAATTGTAATTTGAAAAATTGAAGAGTTGAAAATGAAGTTGAAATTAAAGTTTAAATCGAAAAGTTAAAATTGAAGAGTTGAAATGGAAATTGAAGTTGTTGAAATTGAAAAATTGAAATGAAGTTGAAATTGAAAAATAATTGAATTCCTCGATGAGAAATTAGATATTGACATCTTCAATTTTCAAAATTTTCCTTCAATTTCAAATTTCATCTACTCAATTTTACTAGAAATGCATAAATAATATGAACACAAATTATTATAATAATAAAGTCATCTACATAACCAATTTCATCTGGACATGTAACTCGACGACTGTTACAAATAGAAATCTAGACCCGTTATACAGAAATAACAATAGCTTTTAAGTCGATAATTGCAGATCACTAGGATTCGCAAAACGAAGCAGAAAATGTTTCGGCTTTTAATTACTTAACCTGTTCAAAGTTTCGGTATCTTAAATGATTCGTAGAAGGTTCTCGAAGTTCCAAAGGTTAGTTTATAACTCTAAGTCCTTCGAGATCTGTCAAAATATTAATATGGTTTCTCCCTGTTGCGTAACCTTACAATTACGTAGTTATGAATCTGTCTCCGCTAACTAGTTTATGCTTCCTTAGAATTAGAATCAGTTACGATCCTGTCCCCAATAACTGGTTTACGTTTCATTTTAATTGCGGCCTCAGCATATCATTTTATTTTTAAAATCCAATTTTAGATTAACCCACCTAACGAATTCAAATTAGGGGAATAAATATAGATGTTTTTCGGAGAATTATTCCAATTAAATGGTACACTTTAGCTAATTTATGGAACGTAGCACCATTCACGAAAGCAAGGTCACCGGATACCCTATCGATTATTAAATAGGTTCTGCTACTCTTCCTGTCACTATGCTATCACAACACTTTTGTAATAATCCAGTTTTGCTTCACGTGAAACTTTAATTTACATGAACATGAATTATTATTAAAACCAGACACACAGAAAATGTATAATAGATGGACGTGAAATAATTATGATAATACATGTTCCAGGCTTGGCATAGTTCTCACGATTACAATAACATTTTATCGGTACATTCCGGAAGGTTATGCATTTATAACGTCATTAGAAGCAGCATTTTTAAAGTAATCTTTCGTTTATAATAATTTTTCTTGATGACTGGAATGAGATAAAGCAGCATTTTTAAATAATCTCTCGTTGATAATAATTTTTCTTGATGACTGGAATGAGATAAAGCAGCATTTTTAAATAATCTCTCGTTTATAATAATTTTTCTTGATGACTGGAATGAGATAAAGCAGCATTTTTAAATAATCTTTCGTTAATAATAATTTTTCTTGATGACTGGAATGAGATAAAGCAGCATTTTTAAATAATCTTTCGTTTATAATAATTTTTCTTGATGACTGGAATGAGATAAAGCAGCATTTTTAAATAATCTTTCGTTTATAATAATTTTTCTTGATGACTGGAATGAGATAAAGCAGCATTTTTAAATAATCTTTCGTTGATAATAATTTTTCTTGATGACTGCAATGAGATAAAACAGCATTTTTAAATAATCTTTCGATTGAAATGAAACATTCAACAGTGATTACAAACTTGTGTTTGAGAATGAGTTGGATCTCCATCTTTACCTAGTCCTCTAGACTTCCTAAAGGTCTAGGGGTCTTGATCCCACATTGATCAAAAGTTGTTTCTACGGAGAGACACTTGAGCGTAAGAATGTTTGTAACTTGGCGGCGTGGTAGTAGTCCCGCATTAGTTGATCACAATTTCTTGAAACTGGTTTCGTCGAGTGAGCCTCCGGCGTTACGTGTCTAAAATAAACAAACCTAACAGAGACCCGTTAGTGATAATGGAGCATTCGGTTGTTATTGAATGACGCTAGTGAAGAATGTTAACTTGATGCTTCATTTTTAAGTAGAAAATTTTTTCCTTTTCAAAAAGTGAGAAGTTTAAACAAAAACTTATCTCATAGATCCTAAAATTTAAACGAGTAGTATCATTAATATCGAGAGAATTAATTAGCATTAACTGAACCAAGGTGGACGAGATCAATGGTAAACAATAACACCATAAAGGATTTACTGGAAGAGTATATTCGTTACAAGGTTATATATACCTTTAAAAAATTATGTTTCCTTAACAAATCAATATTGGAAAAATTGGACTAAATATCTTAAACCAAAAGGACCAGGTTAAACCAAGTTTTGCACCCCAAATTCACCCCATTACAAATCACTTCCACCCTTTTCAGTATTTTAAAGTATTTTTTAGTAATTATTTCTTAAGAAAATCAAATCAAATGTAAATTAATGTCAATAATGTAAAATAACGAATCAAAAATCACTTCCACCCTTCTGCAAATTAATTTCACTCTTCTCCAATTCAATTTCACCCTTTTCAGTATCTTAAAGTATTTTTTAGTAATTATTCCTTAAGAAAATCAAATCAAATGTAAATTAATGTCAATAATGTAAAATAACAAATTAAAAATCACTTTCACCCTTCTGCAAATTAATTTCACCCTTTTTCAAATCAATTTCACCCTTTTCAGTATCTTAAAGTATGTTTTAGTAATTAATTCTTAAGAAAATCAAATCAAATGTAAATTAATGTCAATAATGTAAAACAATGTCAAAAGTTGATTTGAAGAAATTAATTTCACCCTTTCCAGTATTTGAAAGTATTTTTTAGTAATTATTTCTTAAGAAAATCAAATCAAATGTAAATTAATGTCAATAATGTAAAATAATGTAAAAAGTTGATTTGAAGAAATCAATTTCTAAAAGCTATCTGAACGCAAATGTACAACTTTTTCCCCTAACTTTTCAACTTCTTTTAAATATATTCGTAAATAGAAACGGCATGATGCAACAAATTCATTGGTTCGCATGGAACATACATATTAAGCTGAAACCGAGAATGAACTGCCAGTTTGTGCATGAATTGCGCTACAATGAAGTTTCCCCTATTTATGATTTGCCGAGGTAAAGCTGGTTGTAGGAAATCTCTGTGCTCGCGAACGGATGAGACGTAACTTGAGTTTTTCGCAATGTGCTCTATTGGCGCCCGTCTCTTTCTCTTATTGGTGACGTGATTCTGCGAGACTTGTTGCCCTTTACTATGGGTCGTCTTCAGCTCACCAAGGAAGCCTCTTCTCGACATTTACAATTTACAGGAGATGATAGGAGATGATCGAAGAAGGAGAGCACACGTTACCATACTTCGTGGTGCGCTTAGAATATTACGTGTATGGGAAAGTAGGATATGGTGAAGTAATTCCCAATATTTCAAATGATTCTCGGTACTGTACTCTCTCTAAACTAAACGTGAAGAACGTTTAGTCGTAATCAAAAGTCTTTGGGTCTTTATTTGGACTAGTTACGAGGTAAACATACTAAGAGTCCCCTTTTTCGGTTTCCCGCGTATATCCTGGAAACTATGCGTCCTAGCCATAAAACCATTCTATACAAAATTAAAGCTGACAAAATATGCTATAAGATTCATTCAATTCAGTTTTTTTCTATCTCGCATAGTTTCCGAGATATCCGCGCTCAAAGTTCACTATTTTTATTATTCGGTTAGCTAACTCTTCAGCACAATTAGGGAACTTTGAGCGCGGATATCTCGGAAACTATACGAGATAGCGAAAAACTGAATGCAATCAATCTTGTGGCTCGTTTCATCAGCTTTAATTTTGTATAGAATGGTCTCATCATTAGGACGCATAGTTTCCGAGATATCCGCGCTCAAAGTTCACTACTTTTATTATTTGACTAGCTAACTCTTCAGCACAATTAGTGAAATTTGAGCGCGGATATCTCGGAAACTATGCGAGATAGCGAAAAACTGAATCGAATGAATCCTGTGGCACGTTTTGTCAGCTTTAATTTTGTATAGAATGGTCTCATCGCTAGGACTCATAGTTTTCGCGATATCCGCGCTCGAAGTTCACTACTTTTATTATTTGACTAGCTAACTCTTCAGCACAATTAGTGAACTTTGAGCGCGGATATCTCGGAAACTATGCGAGATAGCGAAAAACTGAATGCAATCAATCTTGTGGCTCGTTTCATCAGCTTTAATTTTGTATAGAATGGTTTCATCGCTAGGACGCATAGTTTCCGAGATATCCGCGCCACTTTCAAAATAAATTTTATACGAGCTGTGTCCATCAGTTTAACGTCCCGCATATTCACAGATTTCGTTTCTTTTTTTTGTTTCAGTGATGTGACGCAGCCCATCAGGAATATTTTTATGCAAAATGATTCGTGCCCTTGTCCTTCTGTGCATGGCCGTTCTACCTGTTGTACGATGCCACAAGGTAAGATCATGTCAGGTACCATCGAGAGCACCAAGGACACTGTTATTCCGTGCCAGCGTTTCCTTAAAACAAAGGAGCATGTGGTGTAGTACCGTGGCTCTTTCGTGTCGTTACCATGAAATGACAGGCCAGTCGCGGAATGAGACGACGCTAATTGTGAATTCGCCACTTATTACGAAGTAAATTCACGGTGCGTAAACCTTGGCTACCGTTAGCGGCGCTAATTACTTTATTAGCGAACAAAAGAATTCGGTGTTTTTAGTAGCTACCGCAGAATATTCAAAATATAATTAAATACGTGACAACGGCACTTATGTTCGTTGCGTGAAACGAACTGACATGAGTGACGTTTATAGAAACGTGCTAATATTTAAGCGGGACTTACTCCCGCTGGGCAACGCTATTCGAATCGCTAAAAACGATTGTCGTAGACAGAGTTGGGCAAAGATTTCCAAGTGGGTTTTAAAGCCACTTTTAAAATTGAATTGTTGGGTTGATTTCAAAACTCCAAAGGCTACCACCACTGAAAATTGGATTTTATTCGTTTCCACTTTCTCGAAATCTCCCTAAAAAAATCCACAAATTACATAAACATGCGCGGTCCATTGATAACTTCGACTGTCTCCGCAAAATTCAATTTCTCAATTTCTCAAATTTGTAAGACTCGCTTATATTTGTAACCAAAAGGCAAAGTAGGTTCTTGGCTATGTAATAAAAGGAACAACGAAAGTAAAACGCGCACGTTTATCTGGTAACCAGGCATAACGAATGCGAGCGGACTCCCTAACGCGGCAGTTAAATTTGCTATTCAGGAAAGAAAACATGCTAGTAGTATGCATACAATTGGGAAAGCGACGTGGTGGAATGAAGTTTTCTGCAAATCCAGTTTTAAACTGCCCTCGTGTCGCATTGCTTAATTTTCTGACTAATTGAGACACGTCCCAAGTAGCCACGTACGTCCCTAAAACGTACGTTTCAGGTCCAGTTCACGTCCAAACGTCCTACGTCCATTCTGCGTACGTTTTAGGGACGTACGTGGCTATTTGTGGCTACTTGGGTCGTTTTTGTCGAAAAATCTATTTTTACTCTTCCCTTCTTTTAATTTAATTAACATTTATGGACCTTTAAGACTTGTTAGGGACGTCTTAAAGACCTCCCGAATGTCCTACGAACATCTCCTCTGAACATTTTCTGCGTCGCGTTGTCTCCAAATCCTCGCTTCCTGATTGCGTCTAATTGTAAGGTGAACCCGTAGGTATTTCCGTATCGAGACTTTTGAAGTCACGAACTCAATTTCCAAAGGCGATACCGTTACATTAGTCGATTAGAAATAGTATTAATTCACGGTTAGAGTTAAGCTAGAGCTAACACAACTACTAGGAAACTGTACCACTAGCCACGATCGAATTTCCTAACGTAATGAGTGAAAGTGATCGACCTTAGGAGTCTAAGTCAGCATGATAGTTAATTGCAACTCGATTTCTGTGACACGGTACGTGACTGGGTGCTCTTAAATGGTAGAAGCAGACCTTGGGCCGCGATTGGAAAACATTAAATACACATGTACCTATTGTAGAGACCATGTGAGAAATGAACATGAGACTAGACCGTATGTATATGCATGTTCTTCGACAATTACTGATCAACGTCCTCGCAGTCGTTGCCAATTAGCCATGCACTTCATGGCTGCAAAAGGAACCTGTAATAAAATGCGAGCGGTTCTACATTGTAATCTGAACAGGGCCGCGATTGATTAATGACAGCGAATGCTGTTAAATCGGAAGGAAGTACCGCTATTTCAACCTATATTATGAGATAGCTATTTTCTGAACGCTTTTACTTCCAGATCTTGGTGTGTGGGGTCTTCATGAAATTTAAAATTCAGGGGAAATTTCAAATTGAAAATAAATTAGTAAATTTATTGCGAGTTTAAAAATAAAATTTTAAAACGACAATACATAAATTTTAATTGTAAGTCTCCTTAAACCTCCTACTAACAGGTTTACGTAAAAAATGTGTAGCACCTTTTTTATAGAGCTTTTCATGAGCTTCATTTTTTTGTTTGAAACTTTATTCTCTAAAATCAATATTTTCGAAGTAAGAACTGTCAAAACTTTGAAAGGGTTAATTTGACCCCCGCCGAGTTATTTTGGGTCATAAAAGCCAAAATAATAGGTTTACGTAGAAAATGTATAGAACCTTGTTTGTAGATCTTTTTATGAGCTTTATTTTTTGTTTGAAACTTTTCTCTCTGAAATCGATATTTTCGAAAATATTTAGTAAGAACTGTCAAAACTTTGAATGGGGCTGGGGGCAAACGAGGCTTTGACAACCAAAATAATAGGTTTACGTAAAAAATGTATATAACCTTTCTTATAGAGCTTTTCATGAGCTTCATTTTTTGTTTGAAACTTTTTTCTCTAAAATCGATATTTTCGAAAATATTTAGTAAGAACTGGCAAAACTTTGAATGGGGCTGGGGGCAAACGAGGCTTTGACAACCAAAATAATAGGTTTACGTGAAAAATGTATATAACCTTTCTTATAGAGCTTTTTATGAGCTCCATTTTTTGTTTGAAACTTTTTTCTCTAAAATCAGTATTTCCGAAAATATTTAGCAAAAACGGTCAAAACTTTGGAGGGGGCTGGGGGCAAACGAGGCTTTGTCGCCAAAAATCTTTTTAGGGACTTTCTTCTCTAATCAAGAATAAGCTTTAGTATACACAGAGTTAGTATATGTATTATATTCTTCTTTTATAAAACCCGATAAGCACCCACAACACCCCACAAGCGCAGAAAAGTTGTGCTATTAAAAGTTATACTAGACTGGCTTCGTGTTATACAAATATTAACTTTTTTGCTTACCGACAAATGAGTGTTCATACTGAAATGTGAGAGCTTACGGTGAATTTCTTGTCTGTTGCAGATTCACGAGCATATGACAAGGGAAGAGATGTTATCGGTGTTTCACACGGGACACGAGTCTGGTAATTACCGCGAACAAAAATAGTATCTAGCAGTGTTACACCATTTGAAAATTTAATTTATCGACACTGGAACAAAGCAATTAATATTTAATACATATTGCAATAATATTTTCATTTATCTGTTGGTAACAGTATTGCAGTTAATGACAGTTGATAACTATACTTATCTGTTAATAATTATATTTAATCGTATGTGATCATTAGACATTTATGCAATTTTCAATTTTTCTGTAGACGAGTTTTAAGAAGGCGAAATAAAATTGAAAATCTGAAGTCAATTCAAATCGTACTAAATTATGTCACATTTTATAGCCTAGCTTTTTTTTTAAATTCTCAAAAGCCATAATTGCACAAAGAATCGCAGTGATTATAATTGTTCGGCTTTTATCAATTTTAAACAGAAATTTTCCTTTACAAGATATGCTACATTTCACATTTCAGTACCAGCATACGAAGTTGTGCCTGTCTTACACTCAGCGCACAAAAGAAATACAGAGAAGCCGGAGATACACCTAAAAGCCTTCGGAAAGGACATAGGGTTGTCGCTGAAACTCACGGAAGGGTTGGTGCCAGCGAACTTGCCTATGTGGACTGTCACAAGAAATACGTCGCAACCTGACGGTCTCCACTACGAGAAAGTGACTGCTGTAAGTACTTACATGAAATTAGATATTCTCCGACCGATAAAACATCGTTTATACATGGAACCACAAAAGTATTTTGCGCTCGTACGCCAAAACTATTGATTTTACAAAAAAATTGTTATTACATAAATTGTAGGAAATTTCCTCTAGTTTAATTTTGTATATGAATGTTTGTATCGTAAAATGAGTCGTAAAGGAGATATTGTCAAAAAACTGCTATTAGGCGCTACTTTTCCAATATAGCGGCGTTCGTACGGCAAATCTATTGATTTTACAAAAATAATTGTTATCACATAAATTGTAGGAAATTTCCTCTGGTTTAATTTTGTATAGAAATGTTTCTATCGTAAAATGAGTCGGAGAGGAGATATTGTCAAAAAACTGCTATTAGGCGCCATTTTTCCAAATTGGCGACGCTCGTACGCCAAAACTATTGATTGTACAAAAAAATTGTTATTACATAAATTGTAGGAAATTTCCTCTAGTTTAATTTTGTATATGAATGTTTGTATCGTAAAATGAGTCGTAAAGGAGATATTGTCAAAAAACTGCTATTAGGCGCTACTTTTCCAATATAGCGGCGTTCGTACGGCAAATCTATTGATTTTACAAAAATAATTGTTATCACATAAATTGTAGGAAATTTCCTCTGGTTTAATTTTGTATAGAAATGTTTCTATCGTAAAATGAGTCGGAAAGGAGATATTGTCAAAAAACTGCTATTAGGCGCCATTTTCCCAAATTGGAGACGCTCGTACGCCAAAACTATTGATTGTACAAAAAAATTGTTATTACATAAATTGTAGGAAATTTCCTCTAGTTCAATTTTGTATATAAATGTTTTTATCGTAAAATGAGTCGGAAAGGAGATATTGTCAAAAAACTGCTATTAGGCGCCATTCTCCCAAATTGGAGACGCTCGTACGCCAAAACTATTGATTGTACAAAAAAATTGTTATTACATAAATTGTAGGAAATTTCCTCTAGTTCAATTTTGTATATAAATGTTTTTATCGTAAAATGAGTCGGAAAGGAGATATTGTCAAAAAACTGCTCAAATGGCCGTACTACTGTTAGGGTTGAAATAGAGGAAAAGGTGTTCACATTCACAGACCGAGGATTGCATAAATCGTGCTTACGGTCTGCGCCGAACGTTTATTATAACGGTTGCTTCTGTTCCAGGCCGACACAGATATCGGTGACATCTATCAAGACACGACGAATATGGCGTCCATTCTTCTGCATCGGGACGCGAATGGGAAAGTGCTCGTTGTAAGAAACCATTCTTTTTTTAATGTCCCTTTCGTCATTCCGCTATTATTGCGACTCGTCTTTCGTCAACCTCCGCGACTTACTTAAGCCCTCTATTATGATTATCGTAATACCACGGTTCCTCGTAAAACATGCGTAAGTAAGAAGCAATTAGCTGGCCTGGGGTTAGGCCAAACCGATTGTTTGTTGATCAACGGCTCACGGAGGAGTATGATTCGGAGTATGTGTTAAGGAAACGTGGCTCGTCACGCACGACTCGTCATCGCGGCTACGAAACTTGACGTCCACCGATGCCCAATCAAACGGCTTTGCGTAAATTCGCGAGGATATACCTCTAATACCACTTGACGGACTATTAAAAGAGTTCCAGTCACTACACACTTGAAACCAAAGATGTGCATAGTTATTGCATAGTAACAATACCTTTAAAGGGTGTAAAATCATAGTTTTTGCCATTTATTTCCGTAAATAATGGCAATTTTGAAAAACACTTCAAATAAAAGTTGTAGGTCTCACCGAAATACAGATTTTATGTCGTATTGATTTTTGTCATAAAGACAATAGTTTTTGAGAAAAACAATATTAAATTTTATTTTCAAAGAGGAAATCATGAAAAGACCACAAAATCATAGTTTTTGCTATTTATTTCCGTAAATAATGGCAATTTTGAAAAACACTTCAAATAAAAGTTGTAAGTCTCATCGAAATGCACATTTTATGTGGTATTGATTTTTGTCATAAAGACGATAGTTTTTGAGAAAAATAATATTAAATTTTATTTTCATAGCGGAAATCATGAAAAAATCATAGTTTTTGCTATTTATTTCCGTAAATAATGGCAATTTTGAAAAACACTTCAAATAAAAGTTGTAGGTCTCACCGAAATGCACATTTTGTGTCGTATTGATTTTTGTCATAAAGACAACAGTTTTCGAGAAAAACTATATTAAATGTCCAAAACTCCACATAAATCATCCAACACGAATCGAGTTTTATTGTTAATTTTATTAGTTAATACAGTAATCTTCGCCCACGAAGATTACGTCAATATAGTTTAGCGCTCCACGCTTTTATTTATAGTCACTAATGTGTCTAAAAAAATTATTTTCTCCTTTTTAGCGCATTTTAATATAAGGGTGGTTTTTAAAAAGTCTTTGTTTATAAAATTCGACATAATTAGAACTGTATGTAGTGATAAGAAACCAGTAGTTACTGTACATGATGAATCTGTCAATAGTGTTTGAGCAATCCGACGACTTGCGGTTAATGGTGGCTTTGGCAATACCGCCAATGTTCTTTATGACTTCGCGAGAGATCGAACTTCCTAAGTGAAATTGAGTTTCAGTTGGTTGGATGTGCAATCACCGAAAACAGCAGCCTTCTTCTCGAAATTAGCGACCGTTCAGGAAGGTAGAACCGATATGGGAAATTTTATTACGCTTTTTTCTTCCTTCACGCGCAATCTCTTCGCAATGCGATTCGTGTAAACCGCGAACGAATTGCAGCATTCGGATAGAAATGTCGACACGATCACGATTCCGATTTGGAGGCTTTCTTTCTTATGTTGTTAGTCAACAGATTTACTCGATTCCCAGTCAATGGTGCGGTGTACTTCCGAAAACATCTCCGAATGTGATAGCGAAAACCATAAAAATCAGTTTTTTTTATTTACCTCCGTAAATAATGGGAATTTTGAAAAATACTTCAGATAAAAGTTGTGGGTCTCATCGAAACACACATTTCATGTCCTATTGATTTTTATCATAAAGATAATGCTTTCTGAGAAAAATGATAGGTAATTAATATCGTAATATAATTTAATATCGTTTTTCTCAAAAACTACTGTCTTTATGACAAAAATTAATACAACATAAAATGTGTATTTTGATAAGGTCTACATCTTTTATCTCAAGTATTTTTCAAAATTACCATTATTTACGGAAATAAATGGAAAAAACTATGATTTTCATGATTTCCGCTATGAAAATAAAATTTAATATTGTTTTTCTCAAAAACTGTTGTCTTTATGACAAAAATCAATACGACATAAAATGTGTATTTCGGTGAGACCTACAACTTTTATTTGAAGTGTTTTTCAAAATTGCCATTATTTACGGAAATAAATGGAAAAAACTATGATTTTGTGGTTTTTTCATGATCTCCGCTATGAAAATAAAATTTAAAATGATAGAATCGATTGTTGGAGGACAGTTTAATTTTCGAAAGTAACAAAATTGCTACAGACGAAGACAAATACCGTAGGTTGGTTACATAAGACCGTAAAAACGTTGTTCCACGCGACCCCGCGTGCCCTGACCTTTCGCTTTCACTCTCCCTCCCTCGCTTTGACCATTACACCTCCCCAACCGCAGATGAAACGACTTGATCGTGCGACGATCAAGAAGTATCAACGATCGGATTATTACGGCAATTTAAACTATTTCCTAGTGAACGTGAAATGTGCTCTTCCATAAATGGAGCAGGAAATCTCATTTTGCTCATGATGTATGATAATATTAGACAGCGGATCTTTATACACAATATAAATGTTGTACTTGAAATGCAACAATTTTCTTAGTATGTTTAATAGGTTGGAAATAATATAACAGTATTTAAAAATTTTTCTAATGTTTTCACTGTTTCAAATTGCCGCTACTCATTTTTGCATAAATGCATCAAATCCGGTGTCTCATGATAATAGAATAGGGTAGACTTCATTAATTTCAAGGTACAACAGCTAAGAATACAATAGTATTTTTTAATTTTTTGAACATTTGTACTGTTATTTATTTCATATAATAATAATAATAATAGTACTGGCAATGATAATAATGATAATAATGATAATAATATGATAATAATGTGATAATAATATGATAATAATGTGATAATAATGTGATAATAATGTGATAATATTAATAATAATATGATTATAATAATATGATAAATATTTAAAATTCTTGTTTCAAAATATTTTTTGGCAGGATGGCAACATCGGCTCGGAAATGGTGATCAGACCACTGCCAGATCGAGTACTGCAGGAAGTAGTGAATAGGATACCGACTCTCCACAGCGACGAGTTGTTACCGAACGTAACACGAAGTAAAGAAAAGCTACAGCACACCAGTCATCACGTGGTTTACAAGAAAGCACCTAGACCCAAATACGACGAATACAGCGATTTTAGTAAGTACCCGTATCTCTTCTTTATCATTTTATCATACCGAAAAAGCACAATTCTTCCAAGAACATTGCTCTTATAATTGAAGATCTATTTCAGCGCTGATGGAACCCGACCATTTAGCTAAAAGGTACAGATCGAAACGATCGATCCTCAATAGATCAAGGAGAGAAGCGCCTTACGTAATTTATCCGGAAATCCTTTGTATTGTGGATTACGATGGATACAGGTGAGACACTTAACAGTGAACAAAATTAAAAGTATTTAGCAATACGTTGTTTTCAACTCCCTGTAAGAGTCCTGTAAACCTTGTGTTAAATATCAGACAATTACATAAGTTCGTGCCCGATCTGAAACTAAAATTCAATGGTTAAATTTTAAAGAATTCATTAATCAATTATATGTAGTCACCATTTTTTTCTACAATTAGATTTGTAATCCAGTAGATTTGTATCCGGGGAACCTGCAGATCAAAGTTTCAATCCTGTAGGATGATTGGTTCGGGAGTTATGCTTGCTTAAAGTTGAGCAATTTCCAGTGTTTTTGACCGGTAAGGGCGCCGCCATATTGTTTTGTAGTGACGGTCGTGCGCCGCTTACCGAGTTGGTCGCGAAAGCGGCTCGCAATCGTCACTACAAACCAATATGGCGGCGTCCTTACCAGTCAAAAACAGTGAAAATTGCTCAACTTTAAACAAGCATAACTTCTGAACCAATCATGCTACAGGGTCGAAGCTTCTGTAGATGTTTGTAGATAGACTTTTGTAGATAAAAAAGAAAAAGCAAAAAGAACATATATAATTCTGAGAAAATCAAATTAATTGACAAGACTTGACAATTACTTCACAAGACCTAGTGCTACTCGGCTTCGTTAAATAAACGTACAGTAAATTACAATAACACATTCATAAAAAATACTGTAAACTGTACATTATTTTACAGGTTACATGGCGGCGATAACGTACAAATCAAAAGGTACTTCGTGTCCTTCTGGAACGGGGTAGACCTAAGGTACAAGCTGTTGAAGGGGCCAAAGATTCGTATCAGTATCGCAGGAATAATAATCTCTCGAGTAACGTATAATTTGCTAAACTGAATATATCGAAATATACAAAGTACCTTGGATGTGTCTCGATATACGGGTACCTCGACATTTCACAAAATATCTTTTAGGGAAGGGATGCCACACCGTATTTGGAAAGGAATCGCGTCGGACGAGACGCCATTGATTCAGCGGCTGCGCTGACCGACATGGGCAAATATCTTTTCCGGGAGAGAAGACTTCCGGTTTACGATATCGCTGTCGCCGTTACGAAGTAAGAGTTTCCAGTTCAATTATCTACGCAATCTAAGAACAACGATGGTCCTGATTCAAAAAAAAGAACAACAACTTCGTACTTGCCAACTTTCAAGTCTTTCTTTCAACGAATATAATTGAGAACGGAGCATGAATACATTCTATGGCCCTCTACATTATGTTATACAGTCGACGAGTGTCCGGTGATTTCATACTGTTTGATTTTTATTTCGCAAAACAGGTATGATATGTGCCGTCGTAGGAAAGGCGGCCGCTGCACTAAGGGAACTGCCGGTATGGTTTATTACATAGCGCTCAAGCTTTCTTTTTCAACTTATTACGATATTATCTTTCTCCTTTTTTTAATATTATGTTCACCGTCAGCATTGTACAGTATTTATACTAGACTTAATATGTAGTTGTTGGCTTTGAAGGTGCTGCGACGGCAAATGTTGATGGGCGTGGGACTTGTAGGGGGCCGAATGATTCGAAAGACATTCACGTGCGAACTGTTTGAAATTTGGAATCTTAATAATTATACGTTTAGCAACAAATTTTATCTTAACGATTCCCGAATAACTGGAGGGGATCGCTTGAATATTAAGCTTAGCATCTTTAATTAACCCT
The DNA here is from genome assembly GCF_051020765.1 of Lasioglossum baleicum. NCBI lineage: Eukaryota > Metazoa > Arthropoda > Insecta > Hymenoptera > Halictidae > Lasioglossum > Lasioglossum baleicum. The sequence continues at coordinate 6,948,497 of NC_134945.1, forward strand.
TTCACTACAATGGACGAGATATGTATCTCGCTGATGTCGAAAGAAAAAGGTAAACTGTACTTCACTGACCTCAAAATTTTTGCATTTCTGCTATTAATTATTTAGATTTGTACCTGGAGAACCTGCAGATCGAAGTTTCGAATCTGTAGGATCAATGGTTCAGGAGTTATGGTTGCTTAAAGTTGAGAAATTCGCAGTCTTTTGACTTTCGACAGGTTAGCGCGCCGCCATGTTGGTTTGTAGTGCTGCCATCTAGCGGTTCTGCTCGGTAAGCGGCGCGCGATCGTCACTACGAACCATTATGGCGGCGCCCTTACCTGTCAAAAACACTCCAAATTGCTCAACTTTAAGCAACCATAACTCCTGAACCATTGATGCTACAGGATCGAAACTTCGATCTGCAGGTTCTCCAGGGACAAATCTAAATGATTTATAGGAGAAAGGCACAAATTTTGAGTCCGGTAAAGCAAAGTTTACCCGAGACACCGTTTCACATCGAACAAGTTCATTTTCGAACACGTATTTATTAAGATTTGTTGTTTTATATTATTGTTAAGTATTAAAAGTATCGTTGCCGTAAATTCATGAAAAGATATTCACGAAAGCATGATCTTTCGATACTTTCGATTCACCAGCCCCCTCAACATACATAGTGCCGAGTGCTACAGTTGTCATTGTATACGAAACTAATTAGTCCAGTCAATGAATGCTCATAGGAGGGGTGTAGAGGGAAATGGAAGGGCCACAATTTTTAACTTTGGGACTTTGTAATAAACGAACTAAAAGTTCCTACTCCTTGGCGGTGAGCGGGGTACAGGGGGCACGTAGAAAGTCCCCTTTTTCGATTTTCCTCTTATATCACGGAAACTATGTGTCCTAGCGATAAGACCTTCGTATACAAAATTGAAGCTGACAAAATGTGCCATAAGATTGATTCCATTCAGTTTTACGCTATCTCGCATAGTTTCCGAGATATTCGCGCTCAAAGTTCACAAATTGCCTTATTTGACTAGCTAACTCTTCAGCACAATTAGTGAACTTTGAGCGCGGATATCTCGGAAACTATGCGTCCTATCGTTAAGACTATTCTATACAAAATTAAAGCTGACAAAATGTGCCACAAGATTGGTTCTATTCAGTTTTTCGCTATCTCGCGTAGTTTCCGAGATATCCGCGCTCAAAGTTCACTAATTGTGAAAAAGTAGCTAATAACTCTTCAGCACAATTAGTGAACTTTGAGCGTGGATATCTCGGAAACTATACGAGATAGCGAAAAACTGGACTGAAGCAATCTTGTGGCACATTTTGTCAGCTTTAATTTCGTATGGAATGGTCTCATCGCTAGGACGCGTAGTTTCCGAGATATAAGCGGAAAACCGAAAAAGAGGACTTTTAGTATGTTTACCTCCTTACTAGTCCAGACAAAGACCCAAAGTTAAAAATTGTGTTCCTACCATTTCCCTCTACAACTTTTCATTGACTGGACTAAGTCGCCTCTAAATACGTAGAAGAAGGGCTTATTGCGTACAATGTATACTCAGTTGCAATTAGTAGTAACCCAAATCAAATAAACCAGGTAATGGTAAACTAATACACTATAATCAGGTACAGTCGTGATGATGTCGAGAACCGAGATCTTTGTTCGTAACACAGACAACTCGAAAGTGTTTAAGAACCAATCCACGTGTACACGATAACAAATCGCACATATTCAAAATCTTGTAAAATCGAATTGTGATCATTCGATCCTCATTCCATGTACATACACTTACACCGTTTCTAACTTTTCTCTCGTTGCAAGAGGATAATCTGCACACAACCACCACGAACTACGGGAATCACGAATTATTCGCGCAGGAGACGCCATATTCGATTACTAATTGACAACCCAACGTACGGTTCACGTCCAAACGTCCTACGTCCATTCTGCGTACGTTTTAGGGACGTACGTTTCAGATCCAGTTCACGTCCAAACGTCCTACGTCCATTCTGCGTACGTTTTAGGGACGTACGTGGCTATTTGTGGCTACTTGGGGCACACGCGTGCTATGTCCGCTTTCTTGCAATTCCTTGCTGTGTCACCTTTTGCGCGCCCGTGGCTGAACCAAGGGGATGAAACTTTCTACGCAATTACACCGTCAACGGCATTATATTTTTGTACTTGTTTTATTACTGAATCACGCAAAGGGACCTGCCGTACACGTGTGTGTGTGTGTACGAGCGGCGCGTCCCCATCGATAGTCCTGTGACGTGGTCAGAATCAAGCAGATTGTGAATCTACATGATAAAGTGGAACTTTTGTTGTTGCATTGCAGATTAGATATGTGCAGGAGGCAATACGCGAATGACGTGTGCAATAGAGGAACCGCAGGTACGTTTTCTCCGGGATTAAAGTAAACAAAATGTCAGATTACCGAGTGATTATTATATGAGCCCCTAAATGTGTGTGCACAGCTCTCTGTAAAGGTTTCCTCCTACTCTCAAATACTTCTTCATTACAATCTCACGACCAAACACTCTGCAAAAGTATCCTGAAGGTCGTTATGGATTAGGTTCTTGACCCCTTGTTACAGTAAAGTCGCGATTCTTGTCGAACAGCCTGTGTTCTGCACGGACAACTATTAGTCCAGTCAATGAGAGAATGCTCATAACGGGGGGTCGAGAGTGAAATGGAAGGAACACAATTTTTAACTTTGGGTCTTTGTTTGGACTAGTAACGAGGTAAACATACTAAAAGTTCCATTTTTCGGTTTTCCGCTTATATCTCGGAAACTATGCGTCCTAGCGATAAGACTATTCTATACAAAATTAAAGCTGACAAAATATGCCATAAGATTGACTCTATTCAGTTTTTCGCTATCTCGCATAGTTTCCGAGATATCCGCGCTCAATGTTCAAGTTTTTGCCTTATTTGACTAGCTAACTCTTCAGCACAATTAGTGAACTTTGAGCGCGGATATCTCGGAAACTATGCGAGATAGCGAAAAACTGAATAGAACCAATCTTATGGCTCGTTTCATCAGCTTTAATTTTGTATAGAATGGTCTCACCGCTAGGACGCATAGTTTACGAGATATAAGCGGAAAACCGAAAAGGGGACTTTTAGTATGTTTACCTCGTTACTAGTCCAAACAAAGTCCCAAAATAATGAAAAATAAATTGGCCAATTGACAAATATCGCGACTTTACTGTATTGATTTGGATCAGAAGTAACTCCGACATAGGCCTAGAACTCGCTGGAGTCTGATGGTTAATTAAATAGAGAGAGAGAGATAAACATATTTTAAGAGCCTGATAAGAATATTCAATGTTTGATAGAGTTCTACAATCAATACCTAAAGCAACATGAAAAATTATGCTGCCTTAAGCTGAACATGAACGATTCTACTAGCTTGCCACTCGCATCTATGAATGTCACCTATTTTAGTCTGGGGTTTCCAGTTTTTCTCTGATCTGTGTCTCGCCCTGATTCTCACACTGAACATATGGACGAAAACGAATGAATCGCATATTTGATCTATCAAAACTCCTCTTCGACTTCGAAACTTTGCTCTATTTTAAATCTTCTCTATTTCCCTCCATTGCACGGGGGCTATGGTTTCCTAGTGTCGGACCTGGGCATAAGATACTTACAGTGACAATTAATAATGGGCGAAGTTTCCGTTTACGTCCATCCTCGGAATTGGATGAAATTTTGGGAATAGGCTCTTTTTTTTACTAAAATGATGATTGTCAGGATTTTTGGCGACTCGAAAAAAAAATTTTGTCAGTCCCTACCTTACCGACAAATTTTTTTTACTATTTTCATGTCACTCTAGACATTGACAGATGATCCATTTTTGCAATTAATTAAAGATATTAAATATGTACATTCTGGAAATTATATAAAATGTTTTCAAAATTCCAATTGTTAAACCAATTAATTGAATAGATATTCATTAAATGGGAAGATTATGCGATCGGAATTAGTTAGGCCTAGGTGGTAGGTGGGCGGATATTTTCGTCCACGCATACGAAAATCCAGGAGTGCTGTCGGTAGGGTAGGGAGTGACATTGAAATGGTAAAAAAAAATTTTTCGAGCCGCCAAAAATCCTTCTGGCAATCATCATTTTAGTGAAAAAAGAACCTATTCCCAAAATTTCGTCCAATTCTGAGCACGGACGTAAACGGAAGCACAGCCTAAATTAATTCTGCTCATTCTGTGTTTCTTTCAGTAAATAATTAACTGCCCTTGACTGTGTCGAATTAGTCTGAGAATGTCTGAAAAATATTCCTTTATCACTTCCACTTTCTCTTTCTCTTCGTTCTGTTCTAAATCACTCATGCCTTTTTCGTTTCCTTGCCTGCAATATTTCTAAGGATCGTTTCTGGTAAGTGTTCAAACGAACGTAACTGGAAGATATGAAATAGAGGAACAGAAATGTATAATTCTTATATCGCGAATGTTAGAAAATGAAAAAAAAAAATAAAATTACCAATTCTGTGGGTAGATTACATGAATGACAGTTATAACTGTTTCGATTGCTTCGACTAATCATTCGACATAAATTAACATCAGATATGCATGCTGCCTGTTGAACAGTTATTCTTATGTGACTTTCATTATTAATGGATAACGTATTGGTTGAACGTATTAACTGTCATTAGACCTCCGCTATAATTTCGTATCTAATTAATCAGATCAACAATTAATTTAACGAAGTGCTTGTCTCTTCAGTTTTGAGAAGTGAAATAGTTAAGTTGTGTTCGAGCTCAGAGTCTATACCAGCGACGCACCCAGGGGGGGGGGAGCCAGGGGGCCACGTCATAAGGGGGGTGTAGAGGGAAATGGAAGGAACACAATTTTTAACTTTGGGACTTTGTTTGGACTAGTAAGGAGGTGAACATACTAAAAGTTCCCTTTTTCGGTTTTCCGCTTGTATCTCGGAAAGTATGCGTCCTAGCCATAAGACCATTCCATACAAAATTAAAGCTGACAAAATGTGCCACAAGATTGCTTCAGTCCAGTTTTTCGCTATCTCGTATAGTTTCCGAGATATCCACGCTCAAAGTTCACTAATTGTGCTGAAGAGTTATTAGCTACTTTTTCACAATTAGTGAACTTTGAGCGCGGATATCTCGGAAACTACGCGAGATAGCGAAAAACTGAATGGAGTCATTCTTATTGCACATTTTGTCAGCTTCAATTTTGTATAGAATGGTCTTATCGCTAGGACGCATAGTTTCCGAGATATCCGCGCTCAAAGTTCACTAATTGTGAAAAAGAAATTTTTGTCTTATTTGACTAGCTAACTTTTCAGCACATTTTTACAAATATAAAAATCGTCTACTTATACCTTCAAAATAGTTTAGAAGTCTCTGATATGGTTGTTTCCATCTTCTCAAAATTGAAGACACATCTGTACCGGATGTAAAAAAGTTTTGCGACATAATTTTCTTACGGATGATTCACACAGAGTTTGTGATCGACAAAAACGTGCCAGAGAAAGTAGCAGCAGCAAAATTAATCTTGACCATGAGATTCAAGGTCAAGGTCAATCTTACAGTAAATTTTTTAAGCACACCTTCGTCGATTATACAAACTATTCGATCATCTGTGAAATGGCATGGATGCATAATTTTCTCACATACAGTGCATACACTTCGCTACTCTGCTATTTAATTTAACTTGCTAAGAATGCAGCTTGTTAGCTTATAAATTGAATAACGAATAATACTAGCAGTATTAACATTCCAATTAGTATTAACTTACACCGTATAAAAAGTTTCGGAAGGTTGTGAATTAATCGTGTTCGTTCGTTTAGGTTTCGCGTATGTGGGCGGAGCCTGTGTTGTAAATAAACGTTTGGAAAAAGTGAATTCGGTCGCAATCATCGAGGATACTGGCGGATTTAGTGGAATTATTGTTGCTGCCCACGAAGTCGGTCATTTGTAAGTTTGCAATGATAATCTGTTAAGCTTAATCTTCATTCGAATGTCTGCCTGATATAATATTACAATTTCTACGAGGTAAATGCACGATTTATAATTAGTTTGATATATCAAATGCTATAGATTAGGTGCTGTTCACGATGGATCACCACCACCCAGCTATCTCGGAGGACCTGGTGCAGAAAAATGTCGCTGGGAAGATGGCTACATCATGAGTGATCTCAGACACACGGAAAAAGGATTCAAATGGTCTCACTGTAGTGTATCGTCGTTTCATCATTTTTTAAAGTACGTGTTTACGATAAAGTATTACAGAAATCAGTTTGATTCATCAAGTATTACATAAACGCAAAACCCACGGAGAGGTTCGTTTGAACCTCCCCACCACCATGTCAGTGATAGTAGACTTGTAGAATTTTATATTCTAGCACTTTTTGTGAAAATTTCCGTGAGTAAACTTTACTATACCGGACTGAAAATGTGTGCCTTTCTCCTATAAATGATTATTGTAAGTTTCAATCCTGTAGGATCAGTGGTTCAGGAGTTATGGTTGTTTAAAGTTGAGCATTTTTCAGTGTTTTTGACAGGGAAGGGCGCCGCCATATTGGTTTGTAGTGACGACCGCGAGCCAGAGTTGGGCAGGAATTAATTACATGAGTAATTAATTACATCTTCAATTACAATTACATGTAATTGTAATTGTATTTCTGCAATTCCAATTCCAATTACATGTAATTGTAACTGTAATTGTTAGTAGCAGTTACAAGTAATTGTAGCTGGTAGCTACAGTTCCTTTCCAAACAGACGACGCTCGCGCGTCGCGCGTGAACATTCACACACCGCTAGGGTACTCTGGGTATTTCTGAGAAATAGTTTTTCAATATTTGGCTGCATGTTGCCCGTCGCATGTTGCCCGTTAGATGACGCTGCAGTCACGCCGACGTAGTAGCCTCTCCGACGGGCAACATGCAGCCGAATATTGCAAAACCATTGCTCGGAAACGTAAAAGAAGGACTTTTGAGGCAAACAATGGCATAGATTGATCTTTCATCTAGCGATTTTGACTACTAAAAAACCCCGTCCTTGCATTATCGAGAAATCAGAAGTTGAATCCCGGACCCTTGCAATCCTCGCGTACGTATACATGGTCTAGCGGTGTGTGAGAGTACCCTAGCGGTGTGTGAATGTTCACGCGCGACGCGCGAGCGTCGTCTGTTTGGAAAGGAACTGTAGCTACCAGCTACAATTACTTGTAACTGCTACTAACAATTACAGTTACAATTACATGTAATTGCAATTCCAATTACAATTACATGTAATTGTAATTGTATTTCTGCAATTCCAAATTACAGTAATTGGCAAGTAATTGTAACTGTAATTGAAATTACATTTTGCCCAACTCTGCCGCGAGCCGCTTACCTTGCCGCCCCCCGCTTCCCTCGATATAATCCTAACCAACTCGGTCAGCGGCGTGCGACCGTCACTACAAACCAATATGGCGGCGCCCTTGCCTGTCGAAAACACTGAAAAACGCTCAACTTTAAGCAACCATAACTCCTGAACTATTGATCCTAGAGGTTCGAAACTTCGTCTGCAGCCGCCCCGGGTACAGATCTACTGGATTACATACCAAATACATCATAATTTATAGGGAAAAGGCGCAAATTTTGAGTCTTCTAAAGTAAAGAGCAGCCAGTTTCAGAAGTCTACTCACAGATCTTCGTGTTCCGTAGATTAAATGTTGTATAAAAGGTCGATTATAAAACTTTGTCTCTGTTTCTCATTTCAGTGGCGACACAGCAACTTGTTTGTATAATGCTCCTCACGAAGACGAGGCACTTCCTAGAGTTCTGCCGGGGAAACTGCTCTCGTTGGATGCACAGTGTCGGAAAGACCGTGGAACTAGTGCTTGTTTCGTAAGTTTCACTTGCAGATCAAATGAAAGAAGCTGTTACAGTAAAGTTGCGATCTACATAGCTGCCTGAGGATCTCCACGATCACTGTCCCTTCTCCTACCCCTTCCACTGGGGACAGTTCTCGCCAAAACACTTTCTATTGTTGCGCCTTCGGCAGCGCGGTCCGTGTTTACATGCTTTCCTTTTCTACGTTCGGCATCCTTTGTACTTTCGGCGCGATAGTTTCCCTACACGATCTCTGTCCTTGCTAGGAACAGGCGATGGGAGCCAGATCGCGACTTTACTGTATTTTTCACTGTTTTACATGCTGTCCTTTTCTACGTTCAGCATCCTTTGTACTTTCGGCACGGTAGTTTCCCTACACGATCTCTGTCCTTGCTAGGAACAGGCGATGGGAGCCAGGTCGCGACTTCACTGTATTTTTCACTGTTTTACATGCTGTCCTTTTATCTACGTTCGGCATCCTTTGTACTTTCGGCGCAATAGTTTCCCTACACGATCTCTGTCCTTGCTAGGAACAGGCGATGGGAGCCACATCGCGACTTTACTGTATTTTTCATTGTTTTACATGCTGTCCTTTTCTACGTTCAGCATCCTTTGTACTTTCGGCACGGTAGTTTCCCTACACGATCTCTGTCCTTGCTAGGAACAGGCGATGGGAGCCAGATCGCGACTTCACTGTATTTTTCACTGTATTACCGCATTTATAAAATTACTTCAAATACATTGAACAATGTTTTGTGTAATTTACCAGAAGAATATCTTTTTTGTTTTATAGAAAGATGATAGAGTTTGTGCGCAGCTGTTTTGTTTTGATGCTGGCTCGGGTTATTGTGTGGCATACCGTCCTGCAGCTGAAGGCTCTCCCTGTGGAGATGGCCAGGTAAACAAATTACTGTTTAATGATTATAACAATATTCCATTCAATGTGCAATATCATATCTCACTATTATTACTCTACTTTCTAAAATACAAGGCGAAGTTTATTTTTTTACTAAAATAATGATTGTCAAAAGGATCTTTGGCGGCTCGAAAAAATTTTTTTACCATTTCAATGTCACTCCAAACCTTACCGACACCACTCCTGTATTTTCGTATGCGTGGACGCCCCCCTACCACCTAATCCTAACTAATTCCGAGTGCATAATCTTCCCATTGAATTTTGAAAACATTTTATATTAATTTCCAGAATATACATATTTAATATCTTAATATCACCAGCTTTGTTGGCCTCGTAGCGCCATAAAAATTCACACATGTGATCTATGATTGAATCATCCTTAACGCCACCTCTACTTAGACTCTAGATTGACATTAAAATAGTAAAAAAAATTTGTCGGTAAGGTAGGGACTGACAAAATTTTTTTTCGAGACGCCAAAAATCCTTCTGACAATCATCATTTTAGTCAAAAAAGAACCTCGTCCGAAAATTTCATCCAATTCTGACAATAGACGTAAACGGAAGCGCAGCCACATTTTGATGTGATCATCACATGTGATTATTTAATTCGTGATTTTTAATTGTGAACAAATGCAACTGTAAAACTGTAGCTACATGTTTTAAAATAGTAAAACCTAATTCTATACAGGATAAATGGTTGTACTTCTTATCATAATTCTACGAATAATTTCAGTATTGCCTGAATGGAAAGTGTGTGGCCGAACATGAAAATATTATACCAGACTATACACAAAATATTCCGACGTATGTTCGCCGAGACGGCACCTATAATCCCACAGCTCATAATCGGCCCTTATTCGCTCAATACAACAACACAGAATACAGGTAATAGTATTACAATTTGTCAATGTTTACGTGTATATCCCATTAGCGATAAAATTATTTGAAAAATCGTACCGATACGCCAGATTTTTCTCTTGGTTTTATCATTTAAAAAAATTTTTTTTTTATTCAATAACTTTTAAACTTTTCAAATTTTTGGTTCCGAAAGTGTTACCCATGCTATACTTACAACAGTTACGGTCAGTTAAGGGGTACCCGCTTAAGACTCGTTTCTAGGATAACAAGGGTGCGGTATGCACCTTCTCATTTCTCGATAATGCAAAGATGGGGTTCAAGTAAAGATAGGACTTTTGATTTTTATCTAGCACTTTTGACTACTGAAAAACCTCATCTTTGCAATCCTGGAAAAACGAGTCTACCCCTTCAAACTTTTGTGAATCGAACAGTTAGAAAAATATTGTTGCAATAAATACAGTTTCGATAAACGAAGGGCTGCTTTCTATTTTACCGGACTCAAAATTTGCCTTTCTCCTACGAATTATGATGTATTTGGTATGTAATCCAGTAGATTTGTACCCGGCGCGGATGCTGACGAAGTTTCGAACCTCTGGGATCAATAGTTCAGGAGTTATGATCACTTAAAGTTGAGCATTTTTCAGTGTTTTTGACAGGTAAGGGCGCCGCCATATTGGTTTGTAGTGACGGTCGCACGCCGCTTACCGAGTTGGTTACGATTATGTCGAGGGGTAGCGGGGGACGGCTAGGTAAGCGGCGCGCGACTGTCACTACAAACCAATATGGCGGCGGCCTTACCTGTCAAAAACACTGAAAAATGCTCAACTTTAAGCAACCATAACTCCTGAACTATTGATCCTAGAGGTTTGAAACTTCGTCAGCATCCGCGCCGGGGACAAATCTACTGGATTACATACCAAATACATCATAATTCGCAGGAGAAAGGTGCTAATTTGGAATCCAGTAAAGTAAAGTTTTTGCCCAAACGAAGTCTCACTCTGCATATTGAACTGTGAAATGAAAGAAATTCCTTACAGGACGACAGAATGAAACTGTATCCAACCAAATAGTAGAAGACAAATTGCGTTCTCTACGTTTACTGTCTCTGTAATGATAATACGATTAAATGATATTTCACACGCAGGTATCCGTGGGAATCGACGACACACAGCACGCTACTACCAAAATTTAAACACTCCTCGTCGTTATCGAACCTCTTTTCATCATCGTCGACGACGACAACTACTCCTTACAAACGCATCACACCATTCTCAACAACCCCGGCATCCAAATACATATATACGACTGCCACTTATTTATACGCGAACAAATACAAGACTAAAGTCAACAATAACGACGACAATAGCAATAGTAAGAGCAAGTACGGTAGCACCACTACCAGGAAGTACGCGAGTTACATGAATCCGTATTACACCGTTAGCCCCCTCCCGAAAGTAACGAATGAGTTCAGTTACCCGAAAATTAGCCCGTTCAAACATAAGAGTACTATGAGCATGATGTCGTTTCCGCCAACAACCAAAGGAGACCAGAATGAGCTTCAAACAAATGGTCGGGGTAAGAGAAATCTGTATCAAACAAATTCACATTGTTCTCTTCTCGAAATCCCAAGTAGCCACGTACGTCCCTAAAACGTACGGTTCACGTCCAAACGTCCAACGTACATTCTGCGTACGTTTTAGGGACGTACGTGGCTACTTGTGGCTACTTGGGATGTGAAATTCTTCTTTCCTTTCGTTTCTAATCTTCCTTAATTGTATATCGATCGTTCTCCACAATGTTATCAGCCTGATAACAATGTCTTTTTTGGGTCTACATCGCTCTCTCTCTCTCTGTCTGTCTGTTCTATCCCCTCATCTTCCAGGGTTTTGTCCCCAAGTAGCCATGTACGTCCCTAAAACGTACGTTTCAGGTCCAGTTCACGTCCTTAAACGTCCTACGTCCATTCTGCGTACGTTTTAGGGACGTACGTGGCTACCTGGGGCTCATTCTTTCCACTTACTCAACGATCATCTTTGATCATTATTCATTTTATACTTGGCAGCTACTAACGCTGCCAAGCGATTATGGAAATCGTGACAGACTGACACGTCGCCTTTTCATCGGAGGACTCTTTGAAAAGCCTACTTCATTCAAAGTCACTCGTGGAACAGTGAACGAATGTTTATTTCTCTGTGCTTTGTCAATTCTCAATCCCCTTCTTATAGGTCTTGCTCTCCAAATTCACCATTTTGCAAATCACAATTTCACTCATGAATATTTAAAATTAATTACGCTTGGAAGCATCTCCCTTGAGTTCAGAAGAAGTTGGCATTGACAGGAGGGTACAGCGGAGTGTTGTGTGATGTTGGACCAGGCATGCACAACTGGACGATTTGGGAGCGCGAGCTTATTGGATATTGGGCGGGTCGCAGGGCCGAATTAAGGGGGTAGGATACAGTGCTTCGATTGAGCCCAACCTTTTTGATACGATGGATGGCCGCTAGAGGCGCTGCGCGGAAAAACAGTAACGTATCTACTATTGGGTAGCAGAGCGGCCAGAGCCCTGAGGCAGTTATATTGGCGGGAATGTATCGAAATAATCTTACCGGACAAAAAGACTCCGGGACGTGTCCTACGAGTTACAAAATATACACAAATACACTTGTTATACATTCATTTTTCAGAATCAAATCATATACATTTTTTTAAATTCTGCGGGGTGCTCAAGGAACCCCATTTCATCTACCCAATAGTAGATACGTTACTGTTTTTCCGCGCAGCGCCTCTAGCGGCCATCCATCGTATCAAAAAGGTTGGGCTCAATCGAAGCACTGCCCTGCACACGGACGCTTCATCGAAGAGGCGCCGAAACATACTTTGAAATAACTATTTGATGGACACCTTTGCAATAAATTACATTTTGAACTTCTTAACAATTAATTTACATTTAATTCCGTTTCTTTTACAAAAAATTTGCAGTAGGTTGAATTTGATTTGCAAAAGGGTGAAATTGATTTGCAAAAGGGTATATTTGACTTGCAAATCTTTTTAAACGGGACCATTAATTACACGTTGTATATTCTTCATCTCTTCGATATCCCTTTTTCTTGTATTATTTTTCCTGTATGATGACGACAAACTTAAATTATGCTTCTTGGTTATTCTTACTTCTTACTATACCTGGTGTTCGATAACAAACGCAATTAATAAATAATGAACAACTGAACAACGTCCTATCTACCAAAATCAAGAAATAAAGGTGCATTAAACACTTTTGCTCTTTTGATTTTACCAGTAAAAATATATACACATACCAGTACACAATACCAAAAATGTAAAAATGTCCCAGGAAACGGAGAAACACACTCAAGTAGCCACGTACGTCCCTAAAACGTACGGTTCACGTCCAAACGTCCAACGTCCATTCTGCGTACGTTTTAGGGACGTACGTGGCTACTTGTGGCTACTTGGGGCAAGAACACACGAAAAATAAGTACACATGAAAACGTTTCTTGAGAAACTTAAGAAATGCTGTTACAATTGCTTTCGAATTAAACAGGGAAATACATTGTCATTGAAACGAATATTTATCGGTACAAGTGAACAATGTTAACAAATAACTATTTCGCAAAAGCAGAAAAAATTAAAATATAAATAAAACACTAAAGGAAAGTCAGAAATTAGTAAATGCTTATATAAAAGTTAAATGTAACAAATTACGTTTAAACGTACACTCCTTAAATTAATGGAACAGCAAAAAATAGTTAAAGCCCAAGTAGCCACGTACGTCCCTAAAACGTACGTTTCAGGTCCAGTTCACGTCCAAACGTCCAACGTCCATTCTGCGTACGTTTTAGGGACGTACGTGGCCACACGTGGCTACTTGGGTTGATTTTATTGAAAATTCACCGAACATTATGGCTTCTTTTCAGAACCAGAGGACGATGAATGCACGGACGTAGGGTCAGATTGCGCTGAGCTGATTGACAGGCTGAGAACATGGCTGTGCCATTTGCAATCTGTGAAAAAACGCTGCTGCGCGTCCTTGAAGACACTTTGCTCCGCTTGATCAACAGAGGGCGTAACCGATTCCCAATTAATTAGGACGTCGCGTGGCTTCTGTCGACCACGGAACCGACAGACAGAAAATATCGGCGTGCACTCAGCAAGCATTCAGTTCACCGAGAAAAGAAACCTCGAACTGATGCGGGACTTAAAAAGTATAGTGTCCTCGGTGTTTCGGAACACATTTTCCGGACGGCCTTTTTCAAAGTTCTGAACCCAAGTAGCCACGTACGTCCCTAAAACGTACGTTTCAGGTCCAGTTCACGTACAAACGTCCTACGTCCATTCTGCGTACGTTTTAGGGACGAACGTGGCTACACATGGCTACTTGGGAATGCTCCCGCGGCTCTGGCCGCGCGTCACAAGTGCAACCCCCCCCCCCCCTCTTCATTCAGTAGATAATACATAGTAGCTCTCTCTCTCTCTCTGCGTTATCCAGATATTATTTCATTCTTTCCTTTTCACGGTAGTGCGCCGCAGGAGCTTTGTACAGAGAACAGGTGTCGCGAATTCGATCACTGTCGAACTATTTGATCGATCTTTATTCGGTAGTCAGATGCATATTTATTCGATACACGCGATCGCGCGGGTCACTTGTGTTACGATAGAAGTATTTCATTATATATACGCGTTCGTGTGAGTGTGTATGAGATGAGCTTTCCTAAATCATGAAAATTGTAGTGCAAGATAATAAATGGTGATTATATACAATGGGACGTGTTTCGTTTGGATTGTGGCGGATAAACTCCGAAACTCGCCACAAACTCGAACTCAACCGCCTTCCAATATCCTTCCTTCCTTCCCAAGTAGCCACGTACGTCCCTAAAACGTACGTTTCAGGTCCAGTTCACGTCCAAACCAGGGGGTGCAAGCTGCCGTGTTAAAGAAGTGGCCAGTATTTCAGCGCCACCTCAGTAGTAGGGCCGAACTAATGGCAGTATATATAGATATAAAGCGGTAGACGGTTGTAAAAAAAACTGTTTACCCCAACAGGATTCGAACCTCGGTCTACCGCTTGGTAGTCCAACTCTTTAGCTGATTGGCCCACCGACGATCTTATAAAAGCATTGAAAATTTTGGTATATGTATCGCAAAAACTGCAGCGACACCAACGCCACCTCAGTACTAGGGTCGAACTACATATACTGGACCAACTATTTCCATTTCAGCTTACACCCCCTGGTCCAAACGTCCTACGTCCATTCTGCGTACGTTTTAGGGACGTACGTGGTCTATTTGGGGTGTCTCGATCTTCGATTGTCGAATAGAATCGATCTTAGCTATCTATATGATTTTTAGATCGTTTCTTTTCCCGCGGAATCTGTAACAGAAAGAGCAAATTTATTAATTACAATTAAGAATTCAATACAATTCAGTACAATCAGAATTAATAATAAATAAACAATTCAATTTGTATAGCAATCAATATTAATTATGAACGGAAATTAAACAGACATGATTTCTATCGCACGACAAGAATTGAAAGCAATTATGATCGCCGCGACACAAGAATAAATCCGAATTAATAGGAAATAAATAATTCAAATTGAATATTTATTAATTGTACATCGATGGTATCAAGAAAGATGTTCAATATCGCAGTATAATTGGAATTATAAAATCGTACTCACGCTCACGTCCTCTCCTGCTTGAAGAAAGTGCGCCATGACACCTGTTTCGCTTTCGATTATCGAAAGCATCGTGGTATCGATCTTGACTGTCTATATGATTTTTCGATCGATTCTTTTCCCGCGGAATCTGTAACAGAAAGAGCAAGAAAATTCAATACAATTCAATACAATTAGAATTACTAATACATAAACAATTCAATTTGAACAGAAAATCAATCTTAATTTGAACGGAAATTAAACTAACTCGATTTCTATAGAACGACACGAATTCAAATACAAATGATCGTCGCGACACAAGAGTAAATTATCGCGAGAAAGCAGCACGATTCACGAATAAGTTTAAATCAGTAAAAAATAAATAGCTCGCTTGAATACAGAATTAATATTTTAAATATTATGGCAAACAATCTTTTGATTTCTATCGAATGATGAAACACGGAATTGCTTTGTGTCGTATATTTTTTTGCGTCTCTGTCACGAACTATGCGGTTGACAAGAAGGTCAAGAGGGTGGTTCAGACTCTAGAGTCTAGAGCCCGCTAAACGTGAAACAAAAAAATTTATTTGGTGATTGGTCTATATCATCTATATACTTATACCTCGTCTGTGATGTAAACTGTAAACACTTATTTCGTCTCTGTGTGTACATTGTTTTCATTTTATTTTCGTTAAAAATAAGTGTTCTTGAATATTGTCGGTAAGTAATAGAAAGTTGCAAAACAAAATATCAAAGAATTGAATAACAATTCTATTTAGAAACGCTTGAAATTAATATACGTGAGCGATTTTCAACCGGTACGTCAAAAAACATGTCGTAAACAAACTATCGTATGACGTGTATGTTGTAAACAAAACAATTCCAAAATTAAATTCTGAAGAATACAAAATTTCTTTTAGAAACTATCACAAAGATCGATGTTTCTGTAAAGTATACATGACATAGAGAATCAAAATTGTCCCGGCCACGCGTTGCATAAAAACACGCGCGTATTCGAACGCAACGTGTGTCAAAATTTCAAGGCAATCGGTGAAGAACTTTCGGAGATTTAAGATTTTGGACAAACGAACATTTACATCTTTATTTATATGGATCGATTTTATTCAAAAAGTGTATGAAAAAGTTTGAAAGTCGCTAACAAAGAGAAAATATCCACTTCGTCAGTACTTTATATTATTGTTCCAAATGGAAAGTTTAATAATCACTAATTTGTTTCTTTAAATTCTTTAGATGAAGCAGTAGATGTTACAATGACAGACATAGTATATAAATTTATGAAAGTGCAGAACAGGCCTTACAGTATCAATGACATAGTGTGTAATCTACACAATGAATATGGCAAAACTTCTGTACAAAAAGCTGTAGACAAATTAGTGGCCGAAGGAAAAATATTTGAAAAGGTAAGACAATCATTTGTAAATACATATCATTTGAAAACGGATCGGTAGAAATAAGTTGATAATGGAAAATGAACTTCCTTTGTACGTATGTTGTTTGAGATGCATATACTATAGAATAGGGCTGTTACTTTGCTTCGAAGATCGAAGACTCTGAAGCTTCGTATTTCGGAGCTACGATACTATAGAATAGGACTGTTACTTTCCTTCGAAGATCGAAGATTTTGAAGCTTCGAAGCTTCGTATTTCAGAGCTACGATTTCAGAAACTTCGAAGGTGATGAAAATCGAAGTTTTGAAGCTTCGAAATTCGAACCTCTGTAGTAAATTATTAGAGGATTACAAGAAACAGAGTGTCGAAGCTTTGAACTTTGACATTTCGTTGCTAAGTTATATTTGATACAGTTACAGACACTCCTACATTACGGAAAGATTCATCGTCACAGCTAAAAGATTGATTAAGTTACAACTTCGTACGATTCGAAGACTTCGAAACTTTGTGGACTTCGAAATTCCCTTCGTTCCTTCGAATCCTTCGAATCTTTGAAGAGTCGAAGCTTCAGGGAAGTAACAGCCCTACTATAGAATAAAATGAGATTGATAATAATTCATTTCAGCTCCGCAGCCCAGGAATGGACTTGTTTTACAATCCGCTTTCTCACAAAAATTTCTCACTCAAAAATAGGACTTTTGAGGGCGATCGCAGCCTGATCGATCTTCTATCTAGCGTTTTTGACTACTGATAAACTCCATCTTTGCATTATCGAGAAATGAGTCCACCCCTTTAATGCACAAAGACATATTTTGGTGGAATATAAAACGTTACAACAATAAATGAAACAATTTCACACTATCAACTTATTTTTGCATATCACGAAACATTTTGCAGACAGAAAGGAACATAAATCACCAATTTTTGTATCAGGTCTACGGGAAACAAAAGGTTTATTGTCTAGTTCAGGATTCGAATTTAGACGTGCACGAGTTGATGAGAATAGATAAAGAATTACAGGCACACGCCAACGAAGTTGAAAACAAACATCAGCAATTGGAGAAAGAGATTAAAGTTCAAGAAGCCTTATTGATATCTATAAAATCTAGCATCACAATCGAAGAAGCTAGAAAAACGAAATACGAGTTGAAAAAGAATGTTATGGTACTCACGAACAAAATAGACGAACTGATGGGGGCGAGTAGCACTGAAGATTTGACTGAATCTAGAAGGAAAGCAGAGAAAGCGTTGAACGAGTATTCGCGCGAGTACGCTAAACGAAAACGCTTATGTACCGAAATTATAGACTGCATATTGGAGAACTATCCTGGTAGTAAAACTGAGTTATACGAGGAGATAGGTATTGAACCGAAAATTGTTTAACGAAACTCTCTACATTTAATATATTTTTATATTTTTATATTTAAAGTAAGCACTTATGTAAGTTGGCAGTTAATGTTCTCTTTACACATTAAAATACTTTTTAATAAATAGTTGTATCTCTTGACATACGATTAAAGTTGTAAAATAATTTTAGTGCAGTTTATAACAGTATTTATTAATAAATATATATTTTTTATATTAGTGCATCGTAGAAGATTAATTTATAGAAGTTTCTACAGAATATACGAGGAACAAAAATTACAAAAAGCACTGTGAAGTGTACCTTGAATTACTGTTGTATCTTCTTATTTCTCTTAACAGTACATTAGATCTTACAAAAGAATAATTTATAATATATTGATTATATTCGTAATTATAAATTTGCACAAATTCATATATTAATATATACATATATATTACTCTTAGTTATTATTATTTTTGTACTTCGATAAAATGCCAGATGTAGCACATTGCACTTCTTCCAAGAAGGTCTGTGAATTATGCACATTCGTACCACCTAAAACAATCTTTACTGCCGGGTTTTGTTTATTTAAATTATATACGGTCAAACTTTCTTCGTACGTCGTTCCGCCAATCATAAAAACAATTATGTCTTGCGGTCTGGAAAAATAATCGTTCAATTAATAATTTTATACAAATGTTTACGTTGTGTATGTTATTTTACAACAGTATACGTTTACCTTTTCGATATTATAGTGTCCCCAAGATATGGAAACGACTGTGGGCTTAGCTTTCCTTTTATCAAATCCTCCAATGTTTCATGCAACAGTGGAGTGTGCTGAGTATATATGTTGTCTATGCCGCTTAAGCCTTTAAACAATTTTTTCGTGATCTTGGCTACGGATTCTCGGTCGAATAAGTTGTTCCGCCTTGTATTGATACCACTGTATTCTAAAATGTTGCGCACGAGCTAAAACATCGTTTTGAAGTTGTTATACAAATCTACAATGCTTTTGTTAGAAAACAAGAGTTTGACTGTACATTAACGTTCTTCTCTGCTACTCCTTTGTTGTTTAGCAAACTGATTAATCCACCAACGTTATTACTCGTGTGTTTCTCATAATGTAATGCATACAGCATCACCAGTCTCGTCATATCAATTTCTCGAATTTGTTTGCTATTGATAAGCTCTCGAATCTTTTGAAGCTGCAACAAAGTCCAGAAATGTAGAATATTATATCGAAGAAATTATAGAACAGAACATTGCTACATACGTGCATCGAATGATCATTTTGACAACTAAGTTCTTGTTCCAACTCTGATACTTGCAGTAAATGATGACGTTCCACCAGCGACGAAAGTTCGCCAACTACCGTCACATGCTTCGACACTGTACCAGACAGTTTTTTAAACAGCGGATAAGTTTCTAGAAAGGTTTTCATGTCGTTTATGCTTTCCACTTTTTGGTGTTTCTTAACTTTCTTTTGAAATTCGTCCATGAGTTCTTTTATCGTTTGTCCGATTTCGCCGAAATTGTGATACAAATTCTGTTAGAGATCGTTAAGCATTATTTAAAACTGTCATGAAACTATGTACGAACTTTTAACACTATGTATTTGAGAATATCTATTTACAGTCGCATAAAATTCATCGTGTTCCGCGCTAAGAACGACTTCCTTCAATTCTTTCGAAATACCCTTGACGTGCGATAGATTAACACGGTTGTTGTTAATAGTTAGCAATTCGTGAACCATTGCTTGATACGTCCATTGATTTAATAACGGTGTAACAGGATCATCCCTTCTATCCAATATAAGTAGAACCGGGCTTGTGTCTTGTCTGAAGAGAAATGAATTCGATTCTTTACTCAGAACTTCTCGTACTTTCTCCGCTAGTCTTTTCGCCATTTCCGAGCTGCTTTGGTAGCGTATGTAAGGACACTTTTTAATTGATAGTAAGACGGAAATTATGCCTAAGATTGTTCGATGCAAGTGTACCGGATTCCATAGTAAACCTGTAGATTTTCCATTGAGACAAACTTGTTATGCGGTAACACTCCATCTTATACAATATTGTACAATTTTAGATAGAAAATTACCTTGTGAACAGCCAGTGATTCCAAGAGAAAATAAATGTGGACTGATCGCTAAATAATCTGCGTAGTATTCGTGTACTTCTTTCACCACTTCTTGTTCGTCGTTTTCAGCCAGAAGCTTAATATCGGCTTTCGCAATAATGTTACTAAAATCTGTAAGAATTGATAGCGAATTATGTATAATAAAGTACAGCAAGAGATGGAAGCGACAGCTGTAACTGTGTTATTAATCATTTTAAAGGACTTTTCATACTTTACGTTACAACAAATAAGTAAATTCAAGAATATTATTGGTTGCCACTTTGACACTTCAAAGTTCCCTTTGTTCCTTCGAATCCTTCAAAGCCTCAAAGCTTCGATGCTTCGAAGTTCCCTGCATTCCTTCGAATCCTTCGAAGCTTCAAAGCTTCGACACTTCAAAGTTCCCTTCGTTCCTTCGAATCCTTCGAAGATTCAAAGCTTCGACACTTAGACACTTCGGGTAATCACGGGAGGATGTGTAATATAGGATAAGTGAAAGCGTATATATGTGTGCAGTATGAAAATGAGCGTGTTGGCTGAATATTACTTACAAACATAATATGTTCCATACTTAGGACATCTTAATTCGTTACATAATAATTCGATATTTTCTTTTGTTGGTCTTATAAACACTATACATTTCAAATGTTTTAATCCTTCGTTTCGACCGTTTGTATCTATCCTCTCGAATAGATAAACTTCCTTCATAAAGATTTCCCATTTGCTGTATAACAAACTTACTATACTTGTCTGTAATAAATGTTACACATTTTCATGAATTATCGATCATCGATTAAATGATATAAAACTATGAAATATTCGAAAACTCACCTTTTGCATTAAATATTATAAATGATTATATATAACACGAAAGAATTCGACTTTAATATTTAAAAGCTAAAATTCACAGACTACATTTTATAGAAATAATGTTTACTAAATTATTTACCGTTTGTTTGTCCATCAAAAGAACTTTCATGCCAGGTCCACTTTCTTCTGTCATTCGTGAAATGTAAAACTTCAATGCAACGATCAAATTCATTTTATTTAGATTCTCCGAGTAACAATTTTACTAAATTTTATATTACTGTTTCTATATTTTAATTCACATGCTATTTATTAATGTAAGGCGTTATTTCACTCGTTAAAATGTTTCATTCACTGATTAGTTGATTATCCACATCACTTATCACTGTTGTCAAAAGAGATTTGAGCAGATTTGAGTCTGCTGTAGAGCAAAGAGGATTAGATAGAGGTGAAAGCGATGGTCCCATAAGAGCGGCTCGTTTCACAGCGCTCCTAACGTGTCAGGAACCGAAATATTGGGTTGGCAAATAAGTTCGTTCGGTTTTTCACATTGGAATAAATCACAAAAACCGAACGAACTTATTTGCCAACCCAATACCAGTATAGGAGTTATAGGACGCAATGTTCCAAGATAACGGAGTATCTGTTGCCCACAAGTCGATAACGATATAAAAGCGAGGTATACAGGTATAATTTATGCGTTATTTCGTAAACATTTGGAAAAATGGTGCAGACTTGTTGCATATAAAGAATTGTAAGGAACGACAAAACCGTGATACAAACATAATATATCTTTTCACAATATATATAAGCATTGTTCTTACTATATAAAGTAAGTTGTGAGGAAATAAATATATAGATTTCATATTATCAACGTCTTTATTACAATAAAGTTTAGAACGATTACTTTTAATAATAATCTCATGTAACTGTAGATTGAATAGGCGCACATCTTTTACAAAATAAATATCGTTATAGAGCTGAAAATATATCGTTGGTTTAAAAATATGCGCGTAAAAAAGCTGTGTAACAGTTTTGCCTTTCTATGCACAGTTTATGGATTTAGGTTAGAGAGGGAGTGAGAACTCATTTTGTCGTTGCTAGTCAATTTCAGAACATAATGTATCGTTAGAGTGACTCGTTGGTAGTTTAAAAAAAGAAATGTGATGGTGTTTGATCATCTACCTTTGTTATTGTTTTACCAATGCTATCATTAACGAAATGCAGTGTAACATTTCCATCGCATTGTATTATTTAATTGTATAGGTTTCAGTGCATTTTATTTTTACCACGTGGTTCATCGGTAGTGAATTAAAAACGTTTGTGTTTTGAAGTGTTCAAAAAGATCTAATGTCATTCTATATTATTGACGCTACTCGTGGATACACATCAGTACTTTGTAACATGTTTATAAACAGTTTATATTTGTGCCATTTAACGGAATTTTGATATATTATTCGAAGAACTATAATATTTTACTGCAAACGTAAGTAATCAGATTAGTTTCTTTTGTTTACGATACTCTCTATTTAATCAAAATTAAATAACCTGCACACACGATTTATAAACCAGCCAGAAATCTTTTGGTATTTTCGAATTTCAAATAATTCTTTTCAATTATTCTGCCAAATTCAGCTTCACTAAGATAATGCGATTCGAAATCCTTTTTTCACCAAAGTATTTGTTCGTCCATAGTTTAATTCTTGTTTTTAAACACGCTTTCTAATTTTCCATTTTCGTAGTTACTCGCAAGATTGAATTCACATATAATAGAAAAATCGTAGTTGTAAAATAAACAGATCGAGAACAAAATCATGAAATAATTTACATGTGTAACGGACAATGAATCATTCGATTGGAACATAAATAAATATATTGATATCGTATATTTAACAAGCATCAAACGATGTATACGTTGAACTTGATAAAATTTCGTGTATGGATCGATTTATTATATTCGCAAAATTCTTCCATTAATATTTACTTTCATTGTTTTCGTTGCTAGGTTACATTCGATCCCCATTTTATTTACACTGTTTATTAGCAGTGATGCACATTGTAATTTCAGATGGAAAAGTAGGCATCATTATTCACAGAAACAAACTCATCATATAAACTATTACAAGAACAATGAATTCGTGTGTTGGGAGCAATTAAACTGACTCATTGTAACGACAGAGACTTTTCACATTCAACTTTAGAAACTATAATGTTAGCACAGTGTAAAAGAACCCATTATTAATGGTTCTAGATCATTTTTATCTATAAAATGGTACAAATACTGTTTATGCTTTCATCCAGCGAGATATTATTTGCTGGAGTGCTGCATGGCAAACTTGGTTAACGATAAAATTGTTTGTCTTTCCTTCATTGAATAAATACGATGTTGCCGGTATATTTATGCTCAATCTTGCGAGTATCTATGCACGCATGTTTACAGTATGTTCTACTTAAATACATATTGTTACGCTAGCTGTTTAAAATCCAGCGAGAAGTTTTCATACGAATATTGTTTGACTTTATAGAGGATTATTCAAAGTTCTTTTTAACTTGTTATTCACTGAGATTTGACCCTTTGCACTTGAGGACTTTTTCGCTCGTGCGAACTAGCAATTTGAGACGATTTTGGCTATATTAGGCATGTTTTACGGGTACATACTTTAAAATTTCAATAATTTATTTATTTCTACGTTTTACAAAACAAAATCTGTTAAATATCACTCTCTGTAATTAGTTTTTGTTTGATATTTTACAAAACAATCTCGAAGATGCATCCTCGGTTTGTCGGGACACGTATCACAATAATTTGAGGTTTCGCGTCTACCGCCAGGCATACTTCGGTCAGAGCAGACCTTGCAACCCCTCTTTACCCCTTTCGGAACAATATGGAGCTTTCCATGTCAAAAAAACAATTTTTTGGCGCGTGATATTGGATAAACAATAATTTTCTTGAAATTGTGCAGGTTCAACGATTTTTTTCAAGGTTAAAAAACGTTGGTACCATAAACTCTCTATTTTTCCGACGCTCTGCAATGTTTCAGCTTCAATTTGAAAAATAATCATCGCTCTATCTCGTTTCTATCGAAAGTCTTTTGATTTTGACACAGAATCCATCGGTTTGTCCCACTGTGGCGCCGCACAGCGGGCAATTTGGTCGAAACTCGATTCAAAATCGAAGAACTTTCGATAGAAATGAGGTATAGCGATGAAATTTTTTTAAAATTAAAGCTGAAACTTTGCAGGATATGGGAAAAATAGGGAGATTATGGTAAGAACGTTTTTTAACCTTGAGAAAATTCGGTAGACATGTAGAATTCCAAGAAATCGATTTTGCAATATCCTGGGGTCGTAGAAAAATTTTGAGACCAGATTTGAAATCAGCGTGAAAAAATCTACGCGAAATGAAGTACAGGTATTGGAAAAACAACAATTTTTTAAAAATTGTGCAGGTTTAACGATTTTTATCAAGGTTAAAAAAACGTCGGTACCACAAACTCTCTATTTTTCCAACATTTTGCAATGTTTCAGCTTCAATTTGAAAAATAATCATCGCTCTATCTCATTTCTATCGAAAGTTTTTTTAGTGCAAAGGGTTAAGTAAGCTTTTGTACAACAAATCAAATCTAAATTAATTGTTAAGAGGTACATCAAGTACTTATTTAGAAGTAATTACCAATTCATCAACTTTGTAATGTACGAAAACTGCCATTTCTGCCATTTTCTGGTTAATAAATTTTAAAAACGAAAGTACACATTTTTTTGTGAAACACTGGCAAGTTTTATGCTAAACATTTAAATTTTAAACCTTCATAATGTCATTATCGTTAAATTTTTTCAATCTGAATTTTCTAATATTGTCCTGTGACCTTTTTCCAATTGGTTTCCCTTTTACAACAATTTTAGAAACGTAAATAAAGTCATGTAAAAAATCCGTTTAATTTATAACCGTAGTAAAAATAATAACAACACTCGTAAAGATGAAAATATAAGGTTCGATTCATTTTTTGCTGACATTAGGAATGCTGTCAGCCTTGAGATAAGTCAGCAAGGATGTTCAAATCACATTTCACGTCACTGCTTGTGACTCAGAATGTTGCAAATATTTTAAGAGATGCACTTGATTTATCTCCTTACAAGAAAATCTTGAAATAAGTGGAAAGATTAGTTGGTTAATAAAAAGAAAGAAAACTTATTCAATACTGACATAGAGGGATAACATTATGAAGTAAATAAGCAAAGTATTTATTCACTAATTAGTTCAGACGCGCGCGGTTTCACTTCCGCTCCTTATTTACCGAGTGTTACTGCTAATTCTTTGTGTCACTTGCTTATTTGCGTGCTCTAATTATTGACCGCCACGATTTGCATATCTTTCTACTGTTTTTCCTTCATGAATTTCAAAGATAATAATTATAGGCGGTGTCGTAAATCGTAGCGTTAGAACGGTGGAAGATAGAAAATTTTAATCATTTCTAAACCGAACTTAATTTGAAATTTCATTTTTTAACACTAACTAAAGTTTTATAAAAATCACAAGACTGAATTTATTTCGATGTTTCACTATTTTTATAATACGTGCTCGATTAAAGAAATTTATTGAATAATTTCTAATGGAATCGATTATTAAAAAATAAACAATGTTTACAATTTTAATGCAAAATATTTAGAAATTGTCAGCAGTTAAATTAAATTAAAAATTGTCAACAGTTAAATTAAATTAAAAAATGTCAGCAGTTAAATTAAATTAAAAATTGTCAACAGTTAAATTAAATTAAAAATTGTCCACAGTTAAAAATAGTCAACAGTTAAATTAAATTAAAAATTGTCCACAGTTAAAAATTGTCAACAGTTAAATTAAATTAAAAATTCTCAACTGTTAAAGTATATGAAATTCTATCGGAGAAACCCGGTTTGTTTTATCTCCATAATTAAGAAACTCCTCTTCAGGGATAAGTATGCCTCTCCGTACCAATTAATATCGATCTAAAAAGCCTTGTGTATCATCGATACTTCTCGAGATAATCAACAGCGTTGCTAAAGTGCGTGTACGCGGTATAAATGTATCGTAAGTCTCTGGAAACACTACAACTACAGCTACAAATGATAATAGAATTGAACTCGATTGCAGTCCCGCGGGGTAACTCGAACGGCATCTTTTAAGAAGCAGGCAGGCAGACAACCAATCAATCAATCAATCAATATACAGATATTGTCAATATTTCAAGGTTTGCAACATTGTCGTACATATATTGTCAGTATTAGAACAGATTGACGTATCGTCAATATTCTGAATATTGATGAGAATTTGATGAAAAATATTTTTATTTCGCGTGCTCTACGAACGTAAGCCACTTTACCATGGTTACAGAGGTAAACAAATTCTATTGGCCATAACTAGTCCAGTCAACGAAAAGTTGTAGAGGGAAATGGAACACAATTTTTAACTTTGGGTCTTTGTTTGGGCTAGTTAGGAGCTAAACATATCAAAAGTCTTATATCTCGGAAACTATGCGTCCTAGCGATAAGACCACTCTATACCAAATTAAAGCTGACAAAACGAGCCACAAGATTGACCCCATTCAGTTTTTCGCTATCTCGCATAGTTTCCGAGATTTAACTTTGGGTCTTTGTTTGGACTAGTAACGAGGTAAACGTACTAAAAGTCCCCTTTTCCGATTTTCCGCTTATATCTCGGAAACTATGCTCCCTAGCGATAAGACCACTCTATACAAAATTGAAGCTGACAAAATGAGCCACAAGATTGACTCCATTCAGTTTTTCGCTATCTCGCACAGTTTCCGAGATATCCGCTCTCAAAGTTCACTAATTGTGCTGAAGAGTTAGCTAGCCAAATAATGAAAATAGTGAACTTTGAGCGCGGATATATCGGAAACTATGCGAGATAGCGAAAAACTGAATAGAGTCAATCTTATGGCATATTTTGTCAGCTTTAATTTTGTATAGAATGGTCTTATCGCTAGGACACATAGTTTCCGACATACACGCAGTGCTTGGCGCTTAAAGTTTCTCTCCTTGTAAGAAATTGTCCGTACAAGGCTATCTAACACGATTGTTATCAGCAAGCGCTAAATCCACGTGCAGGGTCATCTCGATACACTTTACGAATAGAGTATTATACCTTAGGCCTCAGGTAAAACATTAGTTTTGTTTTCATTGACAATTAGAACATTATTGTTATTATTTTGTTTTAATAACCGTTAATTTAATCAATTGAATCATTGTGATCTGTCTTCCTCTTCTGCGATATTTCTCTCAAGAAGGTAATGGAGCTGAAGGTCATTGTGTGGTACACCGTTGCATTCACCTTGATACGCACCCTTTCATAATATGTATAAAAAGAAGGCCGCTTTCATTCCTCTAATAATAGTGCATACATATGAAATAGTGTTTGGTCTTATTTTAATCAGAAAAATGCCGCGGCAAAAGGTACACCCGCAGTAATAGGTACATTTACCCTAATTAATCTTTTCGAGGAGAACCGAAAGGAGAATCGCTCATAAAAATATTTTATAATAATAATTATAAAAAAATATATAAATAGATTTTAATCCCTTCGGGAAAAATACCGCAGTAAAAGGTACACCCGCAGTAATAGGTACATTCACCCTAATCAATCTTTCGAGGAGAACCGAAAGGAGAATCGCTCATAAAAATATTTTATAATAATAATTGTGAAAATATTTATAAATAGATTTTATAATCCCATCGGGAAAAATACCGCAGGAAAACGTACACCCGCAGTAATAGGTACATTTACCCTATCGGAATGAACTCCACGAGTGCGCAAGGTAAATGTTGGTGTATGGGACACCTGATTTTACAAACTTGCCTGAAATATAAGAATTTCTTTTCTGGAAAACAGAGCCTATTTTACAATGGCAGTTTTCTATTTATCTATACTGCTATAATGAAAACTAACATCGTTAACCTTAATATTTTGCGTGTGGCCACCTTTCGCATTGGTTTCTCATGTGCAGTGGGAAAATCCGACCAGCTCCCACAGTTTATAAGTCACGCAGCTGAGATTACTGCCGACATTTCCGCTTTCAATGTGTCAATCGTCGCAATACCGTCGCGACGATTCGAACAATCGCGCGAACGACGACGCACAGTGCTCTGGATCGAAGAATTTAGCGACAGTTTGCTACGACTTTTGAACCACACATGTCCAGTGTCGATATGAAATTCTCATTGAACAAATATTACTAATATTTACATTATTACAATATTACTAATATTTGCATTATTAAAATATTACTAATTATTACATTATTACTAATATTTGCATTATTACAATATTACCAATATTTACATTATTACAATATTACTAATATTTGCATTATTACAATATTACTAATATTTGCATTATTACAATATTACTAATATTTGCATTATTACAATATTACTAATTATTACATTATTACAATATTGCTAATATTTACATTATTGCAATATTACTAATATTTGCATTATTACAAAATTGCTAATATTTACATTATTACAATATTACTAATATTTGCATTATTACAATATTACTGATATTTGCATTATTACAATATTACTAATATTTACATGATTACATGATTTACATATTTACATGATTTATATGATCTAAATATATAAATAGAACCTTGTCATTTTTATAAGCTAAAACATTTTCATCTCTTTTAGTGCACGGTCGGTTTAGTGACGTTTAGTCACGTGACATTGTGACATAGCGTCGTGGAAGGGGAATGTAGAGTAGGGATACAAGTCTTAATCTGGCGACTCTGGTCGCGTCATGTCTCCTATTTGATAAGAAATGACGGATCAACCAACAAAGTAGCAGCCCGATAATAAACATATTCTCACATTCTATTGTACATAAATACAGTGACAGTGACCGATGTTGAAATGTATTTTTATTGAAAACAAAGCTGCAGTCACAATGTTGCCATTCCTAATTTTCGCGTTGTCTTGAGCCTTAGGGTCTCCTTCAATAATTAATTAATCATTAATAATCTCTCATTAATAATAATTAAAATTCATTAACAATCTCCTTCATGAGTTAAGGATGTAAGAGAATAAATTTATTAATTCATCTCCAACATACCTACTCTCCCATCAGATTGTGTACTGCTACAAAATCATTGCTGTGCTTTTAACAAATTAATTTGACTGGGAGAAAATAAAAATATTATTGAATCGGCAATCTCTAGTGAGGAATACGTTCAATGATTCAGCAATTCATGAAACAGAAAATTGTTTGCTCTTTATAAAATTGAGAAAAACATTTCGGAAAGAATTTATCTTTCGCCAAACACCTCTCAACCAGGGTTGGGGCCCCTGCGAGGCCCCTTACCCTTCCACCCCTCGCCCAGCTGTGCTGCGGGGCCCGCCTTTGCTTCCCCCACTCTTCAGTGTTAGTGAGAAGAGTGGGTAAGGGGCCTGGCGGGACTCGCAGATGGCTACCCTGTACTGTATTTTGTTTATGCATATCAATTGTACTGTTTCCTTACCGTTACAATTATTTTTTAGGTACAAACAAGCACTATGGGACGCTACACAGGGAAAAAGTGTCGCCTTTTGACAATGCTGTGGCTCACTGCTCTATTTTTCTTAGTAGAAATAGTAGTAGGTTATGTAACTAACTCGATGGCTTTAATTGCTGACAGTTTTCACATGCTGTCGGATGTAGCAGCATTGGTCGTTGCATTTCTTTCCGTAAAGGTAAGCCATTTATTTGATTAATCTTGATGTTCCTTCATATCTTCTACGAGTTACAAAATATACACAAATACACTTGTTATACATTCATTTTTCAGAATCAAATCATATAAATTTTTTGCATTGTGTATGTTGCAGATGTCGCCAAAGAAATGGTCTAAAAATACATTCGGTTGGGCCAGAGCCGAAGTTTTAGGTGCTTTGGTAAATGCTGTCTTTTTAGTCGCATTGTGTTTTAGTATTACCGTCGAAGCATGTAAGAGATTTATTGAAATAGAAGAAATACATGAACCTAAATTACTTGTAGCAGTCGGTGCACTTGGGTTACTAGTGAATGTTATTGGACTGTGTTTATTTCATGGTAAGTAAATAGAGATTGTTACATTCTCATCCTATTCAGTCTCTTCCCAGATCATGCTAGGTCACTGTGCGACACCAAAACGTTCATAACTTGTGAATCAATGTACTGATCGTCCATCAGATGAGATGGCAGTGAGGAACTTGTAGCGACCAGGTGATATATCCCTACAAACAAGAAATAGCATGCAAAAATCAAAGTGACCCTTTTGCAATTCAATTTCACCCCTTCGTAAGTCAATTTCACCCCTTCGTAAGTCAATTTCACCCTTTTGCAAATCAATTTCAACCTTCTGCAAATCAATTTCAACCTATAGCAAATCAATTTCAACCTATAGCAAATCAATTCCACATTGATTTGCAAAAGGGTGGATTCGGAGTGCAAAACTTGTGAAAGGTTGAAATTGACTTGCATAAGGTTAGTTTGATTTGCCAAACGGACAAATTGATTTGCAAAAGGTTGAGTTTGATTTGCAAAAGATGGAATGTGATTTGCAAAACCTGTAAAAGGTTGAAGTTGATGTGCAAAAGGGTGAAGTTGATTTGTAAAAGGTGGAATTTCATTTGCAAAAGGTGGAATTTGATTTTCGCACGCTATTTTTTGTTTGTAGGGATATCACCTGGTCCCCCTACAAGTTGCACACTGCCATCTCCTGATGGACGATCAGTACAAAGATATCTCTAGCATTACTTGTTGAATTCTCACAACGCTTCTTTCAGCATACAGTCTCGAACCGAAACGATTTTTCCTCATTGTACGCTCAATTCATTCTGTATGCCTGTATCGTTAAATGTTAATTTAGATACCATTCATTCCTTTCTCGGAAGTCATAATGTAATAAACATGCAACTTCCGCGAAGCATGATGGTCACGTTTTTAGCTGCGTATGATTTAGTATGATCTTGGATAAATGTGTGCGATGATCTATGAAATATGATGCTATTTTTAAAAAAAATGAGTTTACCTCCTCCTTCTTTAAAATTCTTGGAATTATGTACCAAATTTATTTCTTGGGCTATATACAATTGGAAAAAAATGACCAAAAATTTGGATAGACACATGCTTTTTATGTTCATGAAATAATGTGAAATAGTTATTTCTAGACCTTCGAAAACCTAGTGTTAATGTAACAACAGTCGTTAAGGGATGAAATCAATTGATTGAGGATGAGATCCCCAGTCTAATCACAACACTGTGCCCTGTGCCACAGAAAACGAGTTCAAACGTTATCGAACGTAATTTGTTATCGCGTCAAGTTACGAAGAATATTTTACTTTGATTTTGTTACAGAACATGGCCATTCGCATGCACATTCACACGGTATATCTCGAAGTCATAACAGGCTTAGCTCTTTCGTCGGAACAGACGACAACGAAAATGACGAAACTTACAGACCATCAACACCTCAGGTGAAAAGGACACATCACGGTCATACGCATGACGCCAGTCAAATGAATATGCGTGGTGTATTTCTTCATGTACTTTCCGATGCCTTAGGATCTGTTATTGTAATCGTATCTGCTTTAATTGTTTGGTTGACAAAATGGGAGTACAGGTAATCTCAATTTTTGTTATAAACTTAAATACTTTACGAATATTGAATTTGGTAACATAAGAAACTGTAATCTCGATTTTCTCTTTTGAGATATACCGATATCTCGATGCATCAGTTTGGATTATCGCATTATTTTGAATGACAGGTATCATGTAAGCATAACTCACCAACTGTTAAAATTCATTCGAGTTTGGTTTTTCATAAAGACGTTTAAAGAATCGCTATAATTATAAACGATACTCGGTCTGCTTAAAATAACCCGCAACTGTTCAATCATAGTCGGAAAACTATTCGAGCATTCGTATACATTTCAAGTAAACTTATAAAGAACAAATAAAATGCACGTTTCCTGTCGATTCCGTGCAATTATCAGCGCAAGGGAAATATTTTTACGATGCACTCAGCACTATGCAGATGTTCATAAGAAAGAAATAGTCCCTTGACACACTGATTCTTTAACCATTTCTCACAGCACTCGTTCAATTCTCAACACATTCTGAACGAGAAACAGCGGTCTCAACAATTCTGTTTATGTGATCTTTGTTTATTTGGAAAGACGAACGATTCTTGCGAATCATGTCATCTTCTGCCTTAGTCAGTTTTCCGTGTAAACGTGTAAAGGCCGAGTCGTATATTTTGCAATAATCCACCTGTCTGTAAACTCTAGTTGACAGTTAGACGACCTTTCTTGCATGAACATGTATGCATAGTATTGTTATAATAAAAGAAGGAGAAACAATAAATTAGAAAAGATGGAGGTGGGGTTCGCATAGGGAGTTCTAACCTCTATTTCTTAATAGTATGTGCACGTCCATAAGTATTTGGACAGTTAGCGAAATCTAATCAAGAGTTTCTAGTTTCGTACATATTATATTAATAAGATGCATATATTAAGATGACGTAAAATATCAGAATAATGCAATAACTAAAATTGGATAAGAGAACGGAAAGGTTTTTAAGCTGTGGGCGTTTTATATTTTATTTTTATTATATTCTATGTGAATTGTTGCAGAATTCTTTAACTGCAACTCGAGCGATTAAGCGAAAAGTGTTAATCTAATTTCCGATTGCTAGATAATTTGAGGATTGGTGGTTGCGGTTAAAAAATTACACTTGAGATCGCATTGTAATACACTGTGTTATTTTTCTAATATAATTATATTCTAATCGTTAATAGGAAATATTCTAAACAGTAGTGCAAATACAGAAGTGTCCAAATACTTATGGACGGTAGTATACACGGCATAAAATTTATATTATATGTATATAAGTTTTATGACTTGTCTTGGTCGACTGGTATCTAAATTATTATAATAGAAAAGAGTCCAACTTTCATTTTTCAACCTTTAATATTTCAGAAACAGAGCTTCGACTTTGAAAATGGTAAAAGAATTTCTGATTTGTATTTGCATGACAATTACGCATGTCCCAGGATACCCCATATTTTTCGGGCACTCTGTATATGTATTACAATCTTTTTTTTTTTCTTCAAAATGATTGTTCTATCTGTATTATGTAGCTTGCGAATGTCATTTCGCGAAGTGTTTATATAAGATTTTTATTATTTACAGATTTTACATTGATCCAGCTCTTTCGCTGTTGTTAGTTATTCTCATCCTGCGGTCAGTGTGGCCGTTGCTGCAAGAATCTGCCTTGATTCTTTTGCAAACTGTACCGACACATATTCAGGTAACATTATGTCAACTACGCGATACGTTTTAGAGTGATTTAAAGTAAGCAACCCGTTGGAATTTCAGAAGAAAAATTGTAATATCTCCTTATCATAAATTCAATCTAGATTTCTATAGATGCGAGGACCATGTTAAATAATATCCTTATATTAAGCATTTAAGCAAGAATTAGATTCTACGAAAAGTTTGTTTCCTTGCGCCATTTAATTTCCATTTAAAAACTGTTTTGTAGCTTGAACAGTTTCAAAGTAATCGACTTTTATGATGTAATCGACTCTATTCTTGATACGAATACAATGAAAATCTATTTGAATTTGTTACTGCAGGTTGACGCTATACAACAACGTTTACTCGAAAATGTTGACGGTGTTTTGGCTGTACACGAGTTTCACGTGTGGCAATTAGCTGGCGACCGGATAATCGCTTCAGCGCACATCAGGTGCAGAAATTTATCAGAGTATATGAAAATTGCGGAGCAAGTTAAAGAATTTTTTCACAACGAGGGCATACACTCTACTACGATACAGCCAGAATTTATTGACGTAAGTAGAATAATATTTCTGTTTCTAATTGATCTCGTACGGAATTTTGTGAAACTACCAAGTAAAATCATAAACTAAACTATCATCGCCAATTAACTAAAAATACTTTTAACATTCCAGTATCAATCTAATAGTGAAATTAAGGAAACACCGACAGAGGATTGTGTTCTAGACTGTCCAAAAACTGACAAACCTTGCAATCATGCAACATGCTGTGGTCCTTCTAAACAGGTACGCGTTCTCAATTATAATTAGACTGCGGATGATCATCAATGTAACAAAGCTTCCCACAATCAATGCAGAACATGTTTATTTTGCGTAAAGATTCACAGTCTAATTATAATACACGTTCTTTCATAATAATTTAATCCAGACCATCTCCCTTCCGCAGCATGCCTCGAAGAAAGAGACAAGCTTCCGTTCTCCCTGTTCTAAATGCCTTGGGCAATGCTTAGAAGCCATTAGTTCAGATTCGAGTACGATGATAGGTAACATATTTAACCCCAGACTACAGAGGTTGATTGTACACGACACATGAATATCGGTCGTTTGTATAATTGACTATACCACACTCTTGATATCTGCTCCATCTTCCTAAATCCCCACATCTTGTACTTTCGTTTCATTTTCTCCATTCCTTCGCTTAATTTTCTCGTTGTTCCTTGTACAATATCTTTTACCATATGTAGAACCTTTAACTCATTTCAAAACACCGTGCTCGATGTCTGCTCGAGGCAGGCCTGGCTGACTGGGAATATATCGGTCAAAATGACCGGTTCCAGATCTTTTATTTTACGATTATTGATACAATAAAAATAATTTCATAAGAAATGATTGCAATAGGAGCTGCGCAAAGTCTAAATAAAATCAATCTTGTCATTTTTATAAGAAGCACTGGTCGAATGACAAAACCACTAATGTAAATAGGTTTCTAATTAATTTGTATTGTTCCGCAGGGTCGTGAGACTCCTTCGCCTGGAGAAACACCATACATGTGCAGACAACGCAATAGCCTTGCACGCTCGACTGGATCTATAAGAGGAGCAGAACAACAAGAGGTCAATGAAATGGAACGCGGACATTTACTATCTCTGCCCGCCTCGCATAATTCCGTCCAACTTCCACATTCTCAAGTTAACACCCCAGTTGTCTAAGTTATCAATCGTATTATCCATACACCTACCTCTATAACAAAATCTGCGGCGCGTTACAATGTTATTATAAAAAAAAAAAATTCAATAAACTGATATACGTATGTATGTTTCTTTATTTTAGTAAGATTAAAAAATCTGAAGAGACAAAAATCTTTATAAATCTCTCGTCTACGACAAAAAAATTCACAGAAACATAAGTTATTACACACACGCTAATATATTAAATTGTATTATTTATATAAAGAGTTACTCTATTTGTATTTGTGTTTACTATAAAATACTGTAATGGCTTCACATTTATCCTTCCTTCTCGACAATCCTTTACAGGGCATAATTTTACCCCTATCGTATTTATAGCATCGTTGATAAATTGTAAGACTGAAATTTTGTACGTTCATCGTTTACATTTTAATTCGACGAATTGTATTTTATTTATAATTTCATATTTTTAAACGAATATATCAAATTACGACGTAATCGTAGAGCAATAAAACATTTTGGAAGATCTGAAACGAAATGCGTGTATATTTACTCGAGATGAAAATTATTTCCACGTTGTTTTGGAAATATGAAAAGCCATGACGTGCCCGACGAAGTATTTAATAACTTTCACCTGTTTACTGCACTATAATGCTTCCATGTCAATCATATGTGCACATTTATATTCATTCTACTTCTTAATTGTTGAAACTGAAAAATTGAAGTTGAAATTGAAAAATTGATGTTGAAAACTGAAAAATGGAAGTGGAAATTGAGAAATTGATGTTGAAAACTGAAAAATGGAAGTGGAAATTGAGAAATTGATGTTGAAAACTGAAAAATGGAAGTGGAAATTGAAAAATTGATGTTGAAACCTGAAAAATGGAAGTGGAAATTGAATTGAATCGCACACGCGCAACGTGTCACATATTACTCTAGTCATCAGAGAGGGGGTACCTCATATCGGCGTGATTCCCCTCATCTGGCAGCACTGCGCATGCGCAACGATTTTTAGCATCAGCATACTGCAAATTGAAAACGCGCGTAAACTGGTACAAAAGTTAATAACATTGAACCGGCGTCGTGTTGATACATCAATATTTATGTGTGGTGTCAGCGAGGTTAAAATACGAAAATGTCAGAAGCCGAAATTATAGGTGATCTAGTCCAAAAATTGATTCTTTCTCTGTGCGGAGATCAAAAGACAGGTAACGCTGCACATTCTTATTTACAACGAATGATAAATTCTATTTAAAAAATAAATATAACGGAGAATCATTTCTCCAGTACATTGTAAATAAATCATCTTCTGTGATGGTAGTCCTAACCTATCTTAACCTCAACATAAGCAATCGAGTAATATCTGACCAAATATTTTGAATGTTAGCAAGAATATTAAATATAATTGTTGTTTCTTCTTATCTAATTGAATACATATATCTCTAGAATAATTAGACGCTACTGTCACTGTTTATACAACAAACAAGACTTTATTTATTTCGTGATACAGATGTCAAAATTGATGCAATTGAACAATTGCTTTGACAGATACAGTTACTCGAATTAATATTCGGACGCTCCAAAAAAGACGATAACTTTTTCAATATTGTATTATACGATTTGAACTTTTTTGGGAAGCAATTTACCAAACACACAGGATGTGAAAAAATTTTTTTCGGAAATAGCAATTGATCGGAATTGTAGAAAAAATACTGAAAGTGGCATTTCACAACTTTTTTATGTGGACCAATATCGAAAATTTAAAAAGTACGTTTTGTGGGTCTTTTTAAGAAAATGAATGCGACCTCGATGTCTCTGAAAAAAATGACATAAAAACAACAATTTTTTGGTGTCGTATGAGCCCCATTTTACCATTCAACTTTGTCCTCGAGACATTTAATGTATCTTCGAAAACAACAAAGATATTTCAGGTGATAACGTTAGGCGACTCGCCCTGCATAGTAATTAACGCTCATGTTGTTCGAAGGAAAAATTCTCCTTTATAATGCACAAACATTTTAGACAGTGCGCCTAATTTGTTATTTCATGTATTGTTTTTAGAAGCAGTAAGAAAATGGATGCGTTTCGCTCTCGAAGTTCTATCATCGTCGCAAGGAATAGAAACGCTGCAAGAAGACGAAGTTACTATAGCGAACCAAATAAAAGATAAATTGTCGCGCAGCGATACAGTACAATTCGACAAATTATTTCACGAGTTGAAGGATGGGGTACGCTACACATTTTACGCAATACATTTTTGTTTGGTATACAAGTTCCGTTGGTCAATTCCGGACGAATATATTTTATCGCGAAGTTTTCCTATGTGTTTGTTTACTTGCATCTAAGGAATATTTTAAGTTATATTTTTACTTTTCAGCTGTTGAAGCATAGAACGCAGTTTCTAGTGTTCTTAATAAATATGTCCGAAGCTGGCGATCATCCGAAGAAAAGGATATTTTCTGTTCCTGACTTGAAGCTTGGTCTAACCGCGGCCCATGCATCTTCCAGCGGTAAGTAATATTAAATATTTGAAACCTCTCTACGCTTACACGTCATTGTTTCATATTTAGCGACAACGCCAGAGGTGCATACGCCACAGCAAATTGTATCTGTAAATAATACGGAGAAGAGTTCGAGGGATTTTCTAATGAGATCCACCAGAATACTTGGCGAAGAATATATTTCCGAAGATATACTAGTTCAGGACCTTATATACTCTTTCCAAGGCATCGAAGGGAAAATATTAAAGTTGGATTCGAATTACGGTTTTCAAATAGACCCTACGCTGAATATTGATAGACCTCGGAAACAATCTACGTTGAGATTGAGCGAACTTGGGCATTTACACAATATAATACAAAAAGGTTTAGAGAGAATATCAGCTGCTTCGAGTGGACAGGTGGCTGACAGTTTTGTTGCAGCTTTGTACTCGAAATTGTCTGAATATTATAGATTTATAGCTACTATACAAGAAGAAGTAAACAGGTATATCATTTTATTAAGTCTTTCTCAGGGCTGGCCATCTGGGGGGTGCGGCGGATGCTATGCACCAGCCAGAAAACTTTCAATCGCATACCTCTAATTATTATACATCACTTTACTTATAATTCACTCCGCTACATTACAGAGCACATTCACAATTAGGATTATATAAAGTTACTCTATCGCATCTACACCTCTGGGCATACGAGCCTTTAGAAACGTTAAAATGGTTGGCGAGTATGGTGAGAGCTTGTCAAGGCCAGAAAGGTGGTGCTCTCGCCTCTGCAGTATACGAATTTAGCAACTACGGAGACGCGGACGTGAAGAAGTTGATCAAGGAAATTTTGGAAAGCGTCTGCGATCCTTTGTACAATATGCTGATAAAGTGGATTGCCGACGGTGAATTGGATGATCCGTACAGGGAATTTTTTATTGAGACTTGCGCTGACATTACCGGAGAGAGAATGTGGCATGAAAAGTATCAAGTTCGTAACAGCATGCTTCCATCTTTTATCTCGAAATC
The DNA here is from genome assembly GCF_051020765.1 of Lasioglossum baleicum. Lineage (NCBI taxonomy): Eukaryota > Metazoa > Arthropoda > Insecta > Hymenoptera > Halictidae > Lasioglossum > Lasioglossum baleicum. Next base: position 6,986,963 of record NC_134945.1, read on the forward strand.
GCAAGCTAAAAAGATCCTGGGTACAGGAAAGAGTATTAACTTCTTGCGCGAAGTATGTAAAGATGTTACACCTTGGCAAGGCAAACACACAAACATGTTTAAAAATTTCACCGAGGAGTACAAAGGTATCCGCAATAATCTACACGTCACGTAAGAAGTTGTTTCGTTGAATCTAGAAGTATCTCAATATCTCTGATATTTGTATTCTGTTCAGTTGATGTTCTCTTCGATATGGATCCAGACGGTCGATTGCAAAATATGATGGATACAGCTTATAAAGCAACATCAACCAGAGTAGTCGAAGTGCTAACAAAGCAATACCACTTTATGGACCACTTGCACGCCATTAAAGGATATCTTCTACTAGGACAAGGGCATTTTATTCAACATCTTATGCACTTGTTGGAGTAAGTAGGAGAATCTCTCTCAAGACGTTCGCGATATTATTTGACAGGGTGTAGGCCACAAGTCTCGAAGAGGATTGAACATTTAAAGGATTGAATTTTATTTAAATTTCTAAATTATATATAACTTTAAGTTTCATGCATTTTTAATCATTTAAATGTTTACTCTGAAAGTAAGGTTAGGTTCGCTCCTGGTGCGACCGACCTGCCCCCTATAACGAGAACAGTACCTGCCCTCGATTTGGCGTCCATTTGACATGGAATTTTCGCGCCTTCTGATATATATCCGTCCCTTCTAAACAATAATTGTACATGTATTTGTTTTTTCCGACTTCTAGGCTGGAATTAGATAAACCTGCAAGCTCTCTATATCCGCACAATATATCTTCCATTCTGGAAACGGGAATAAGAGCAACTAGTGCAAAAATAGATGACTTGGATTTAGATGGGAGACTCGATGTAAGATTGTTAGCGCCATCGGAAAATGAAACCGGTTGGGACGTTTTTATACTTGATTACAATGTTGGTGGACCCATCGGAACTGTACGTTTCCTAATATCTCTATTAGGGTTATTCCAAATAAACCACTTTTTTCGGCGTTTTTCCTAAGTTACACATTTTTGAATATTTTTAGATTCTCGAACCATATAGAGAAGTGTATCAGACCATATTTTTCGCGCTGTGGAGAGCGAAAAGGATGGAATCTATATTGTGCGCGATCTGGAAACGTCAAATAACTTCAGCGAAAATGTTTCGCAAGATGCCGGAAGTGCTGACGATTCAGACTCACATACATTTAATTACAAGCAGTATGGTTCACTTGGTTCATCAAATGCAGTATTTCTTTTTATTTGAGGTGAGACCGAAAATTATATTAATTGTCAACGACGAGAAGCTTCAAAAACGCTTTTTAAAATGGTGTTTTTCCATTAAACAATGAATATTACGTCTGAAAATGAAAGATTATAAAGATATTAATGAAACAATGTTTCAAGGTGATCGAATGTTCCTGGGATGCATTCGCGAAACAGCTTGGACAAGCAGTCTCGCTAGACGACATAATCACTGCACATACTTACTTCATCGACACGATAAGGCGTGGTACTTTCCTAGATGAAAAATCTCAAGTAAGTATCCAAATGAATGAATCTGTGGTACGTGAAATATAAATATGTAAATACAAATTATATTTCTAAACTTGTTGATCGACACGATTTAAGAAATACTTGTAATAATATATGCTTCAGAACGTGAACATAGGCTTTCGTCAAAGTGGCTATTCGAAGCCAAAAGATATGTTGGTATACCAACCACTTGATATATCACGTAATATCCATGAAATTGCACAGGTAATTTCTCGAACTCGATGCACTGTCTGAAGATCCACAACTTAGTTCCTCGAATACTGTTAAAACTTCTTTAGTTTATGACGGGTCACAGATTCAGGATATCAGTTTTTCTTGAAACGAAAAGAATCACTTAGACAAAATATTACAGATATCATCACGAGGTAAACGGAATTTTGTACGTGAAATTATGAAATTTAATCACGAAAATAATTCACTTTTCTGTGACTGAATGGTTGTGAACAGGTGTCCATTAAACACAATTGTTTGGTCTCGGTCTGGTTTTCCAAGCGGACGAATCGTAAGGGTGGCGGCACAAGCGGATGGCACAACTCCGAAATTGACAGGGTCTAGGTAAACCGAAGAAAAACTTGTTAAATAATGCCGGGAGAAAGATCAACTTGTCAAAATACATCGTTCACCTTGGTTATTTTCAAATTCGAAAATCCGGAACATCTCATAACCTCTAAAGTATTATACGCAGGACTTTTCCGAATTAAATTTCAACGTTTCACATGTAAAATATTGCAGGCTTTGTGTTGATACCTGTAATAGAACTTTGATAAGGGATAAATCTAGGATAAGAGGGGATAAAATATAGCGATGCTGTTAACGAATGACAGAATTATTGAATAAAGAATAAATAGTGCATTCTTTATCAGGAGCTGATGGATCATCTACGTTCGGTGTACGGACCAATTCTGGATTTGCAGAATCTCGAAGAAACATTCCTGAAGGTTGCCACACGCGAATACAAAGCGAGATTAAATGACACCAATGCTACTTATTCGTCGAAACGACCAGATCCTGTAGATCAGACTGACGAAGAAGTGGCGAAACGTCAAGCTACCTTTGTAAAATATCTCAACACACTTTTCATTCAACTTAGATTGCTGTCAAGAACATATCAGGTAAATACTTTCATAGAAGTGCCCTTATTTTCTAACAGTTTCATTTAAGATTGCAGTGTGAAAGAATATTTCTATGCTTTCTTTTGATACAGCAAAATTATTGGAAATCCTCTGAAGAACATCAAAATAGAACGTTGTATATTTGTTACAGGACAGAGTGAAGAAATTTCTCATAATGCTTGCGTCTGCTGAAGATGTTTCGCTGCAATTATTAAGCGTACGGTTAGACTTTAACGAATACTATAAAAGTAAAGACAACCGTCTCGTCGTGCCGCTGACGTATCAACACCGGAGGTAAAGCCGCGAAATCATTTCGAGCTGTATGTAGATCTGTTTCAGTTTGTAATACGCGAAGTATTCGAAGATATTAATTATTTAAATTTCATAACAATTGATTGATATTAGTTCGTTTATACGGAGATTTAACGCGCAAAGTACAACGTATATTTGAAATGTGATAGCATGTTCTTCAAGTATTCGATGATAATACTTTTGTACCATTCTAAGGAAAATAAATATGATAATTTCTATATCTTTGTAATCGTTTTCTTTTTATCAAATGATACAAATTTAATTCTTACTTCAATGTACATGTACATATACAATGCACTTCGTTGTGCATTGAACCATTTTGTAGAAAACTTAATTACACATGTTATGCAAAACATTTTCGTCAGTATATATTTGAAAATCAACTGCTGTTAAAAGTACATTCTTAGCGTTTTGTAAAACAAAGAAACGGACATTTTATAAGTTAAATAATTTTGGACATGAACTGTCGCGTCAATAAAAAAGATTTAATTTTTCGAATTAGTATACGTTCACACACGCGAGAAGAGACATAAAATGTTTTACTATATCGCCATTGTACTTATCTGTATCATGGTGTGTTTGCCACGTCTTTTAACTGTTTGTACAATCTGTAGGGATCACCCCACGATCCAAAATTAAGATCTGTCAACTCCCCTATTTGTTCCAAATGTTCGTGTACTGTTGCGAACAGAGCTCTATAATATGAAAACAAATAGCAAACATTTACACACATAATTTGTCATAAATTTTCAACTTCTCATGCATGAAACATAACGAACTTACTTGTACGAGCTTGTAGTAGTATCCGACATCCTTCGAAGATACATAAGGCTTAGAGTTACGAGTTCCCACAGTTCAGCCACGTGCTGGACACTAGAAGGTCCAAATCTTTCAACAGCTACAGCAATTAAACTTTCCCTGCATTCTATAGCATCTGCAAATCTTCCTGAAAAATAATCTCGTTTAATTTCGAATAAAGTTAACGAACATTCCACAGAAATAGTTGATTTATACAGTACCTTGTACCATATATAATGTTGGTATAACTCGTAACGTAGAGACAATATCTTCATGAGATTTATATAACGTTCTTCTCCTAATATTTAAACATTCTTCTAATTTCTTAAGAGCTCCTTTAACATTTACTCGATCAATGCAATTGATAGCTTCATTAAAGAGTTTCGCAGCTTGCTTTATTTTATCTTGTCGGAAACGTTTAGGCTTGTCGAGGCAGTCTATACAAAATAAAGAATTCTCGATGTTGCACAGTGCACCGTTACATTTCGAACACTTCATGGCAGTGAATCTTTCCTGCAGTGATAAAATGATTGTAATTCAACTGTTAAATTATTTGAGAAAGAATGAACTGTGTTTGTATATTTACCAAGAAATATTTCAGATTTGGCTCAGTGCAAGGTTTACATTTACAAGTGAAATAGTACGTAGGTGACAGATCCTGTCTTTCCTCCCATGATGAATACCTGTAATGGTGACCTATGGATAACAATACTAAGTAAGCGATGAAACGTAAACACACATACACGTTTAACGCGTTGAAAACTCTCACTGTACCGTAACAAGTAAAAATTTCTTCATTCGCGGCAATATCCCTCGATGCTTTAACGATCTGGTATTGATGCATAAAACTAAAATATAATAATTAAAACAACGTATTATTAACCAATGTAATTCAAGTGTCTCAAAAAAAAAATAATAATTACTTGATAACTGTGTTGTGATCACAAGAATGATTCATCATACTTAAAGACGTATAAATTCCTCTACCTAGAAAGATTGTTTTTTTGTCGCGACCGATAGCACAAATTGGACTACTATTCATATTATGTTGTAGGGTATATCGTAGTATTGAAATTGAAAAATTGTTGTCAAAACTGAAAAATTGAAGTTGAAATTGAAAAATTGAAGTTGAAATTGAAAAATTGATGTTGGAATTAAAGTTGAAATTGAAAAATTGATGTTGAAATTGAGAAATTTCGGGGTGACCAAGGTACCCAAAATCACGATAACAATCTTGAATGACCGTAATATCTTCTTTTTACCGAACGCGAATGACTATAATGTCTTATTTTCACCGTAATACAATCAAAAAACTTCGAAATGCGTAGACAGAATGATAGATTGGGTAGAAAATTGCGTTTGTTTCAACGTCATTGCTAAAAATCGGACATTTCATATGCAACAATATATATATACATGTCGTACAAGAACGACCGCTTGCATCGGAGATTTCGTCTCTACGTCGGTTTATTTGATTTTTCGAAAATACGTAACTACAAATAATGAGTAAAATAATTCGTTTCAACAAGATATATCATATAATGATAAATAATTAACGCAAACACACTATTTATTGTACTACAAAATTTCAGTTTACTATGTATGTATATCCAAACTGTTTCTTTTATCGTCATTTAAAGATTTTCTGTATTATAACTGAACAGAGGTGTAAAGAGATTGAAAAGATTAGAAGAAATTGTAATTTATATATATATATATAATACATAATATAATATAATATATATATATAAACTTGTATTTATTTATAACTGCATGATTCAGCCTTGAATGGCCAAATTATTGCGCTACATTTCGACTACTTTCGCGAACTCTGCTTTTCGAAATTCTATTTCACACCGAGCTCTTATACAATTAATCTGTTAAAGTGGTAATTGAAACTAAAAAAAAGAAAGAGATCGCTACATCTAGAAGAAGATTAATTCGGATCAGCGTGTGAAATGAGAATTTCGAGAGTAAAGTTTACAAATACATCAGGGACAAGCTTCACCTCGCAAAGGATGTCTGCCTGGTAATCGTTTGACAATCTTAAACATTATCAGTCTACAAATTTATACTAAACAACTGCTTACGTAAAAGCATCTCGATACAATCGTCATAACAATATCAGCAATGTGTTATGCATTCACACAAACAATGTATGCAATATGTACATCATTCTATATGGTTAAAAATCCATTTTCTTTTTTTTCTCGCACTGCATTCAGATTCAGACCGTCAGGGATTACTGTCTGGTACTTAACCCTATTTGGTATGGCATTTAGGAGATACATATATCTTTGACTTCATTATTTTAAAAACCTATGAATGTTTTCAATAACGAAATCGCCGGTCTCGTATATTGTATTTCGTTAAATTTCCTTTAATTCGAGTTTCATCGTTATTTTTATACTTAATCGTTCTGTACACGTTTACACTTTTCTCTTTGTTCTTTAAATTCGGACAGCCTTAGGAAATACGAAGGAAACATTTGAAAAATTGTTTAACTCGCATGCATCGCGTTGCGCTGTGTACTTTGCAATCAATAATAATGAAAATACTTATATTTGATCGATGTAGAAATTATTTGAAATGCGAATGTTTACGTGTGTGTATATATATATATGTATGTATATACATGATTTTGTAGAAAATTCTCAATGATTGAATTTGAACTCGATGCTAAACTCGTACGAAAAAGATTTCGTTTAAAGTTTAATAAAAAAGTGTATATAAATTCATTTATGTATACAACGAATGCACTATGCGTGTGTGTGTATATGAGACTATTTTTAATTCACCGGTTGCAATTCCGTGGTTAACAAACCAAGTTCGTGTTTACGCACTTCCAGTTCAACACTATATATATGCAATAATTCAGTGAGTCATAACTTGCATTTACAATTAGAAATAGACTAATCTTCTCAGCACTGATCACCATTCTGTACTACTTCGATATATTTATCTTCATAAGTTGCATCAACTTCCCTTTGTCTCAGAGCGATTTGGTGATGTTGTTAAATAATCGTTTGCCCCACCAAGATTCCAAATCGAATGGCTTGAAATCTGAAACATCGTCGTTACATGAAAATTTCGTCAATTCAATTGAGTAGATCGATTAATTGAACAATCTTTTCAAGCGTGAATCTCACAAATTTGGGAGATTCACAAATATATCTTGCATCTTGCATCGATTGTTGTATAACAAAATACCTCATTCCATTAAAAAAATATCGATGACCTTGAAATCTCATTAAAAAATGACCTCGAAAATTTTTTCCCTTAAACCGTTACACGTGGCCCTTCAAACAGTGTACCTTTGCCCTAAGAAGTCTTTTTTGTACAACGAAAAGTAACGTAGATATTTAGGTGTTCTGTTTCTTCGGACTCACCCTGTATATGTATTACTAATGCATGTTTATTTAATGCGTGATTTTGTTTTTGCTAATACATTAATTACTTCAGAAAAATTACATTATTTTAGTTCTTGATCATGTGGGGCCCTCTCAATCGCGGGACCCCGGTGCATAGCATCCGCCGTACCCCCCAGATGGCCGGCCCTGCTAATCGTCGCATGTTGCCCCTCAGATGGCGCTGCAGTCAAGCCGGCGTACTAGCCTGTACTAGCCTCTCCGACGGGCAACATGCAGCCAAATACTGCAAAACCATTGCTCGGAAACGTAAAAGAACGACTTTTGAGGCAAACAGCGGACCAGATTGATCTTTCATCTAGAGATTTTGACTACTAAGCCCCGTCTTGCAATCCTCGCGTACGTATACGCGGTCTAGCGGTGTGTGAGTGTACTTTAGCGGTGTGTGAGTGTACTCTAGCGGTGTGTGTTCACGCGCGATCGTCGTCTGCTGGAAAAGGCCCCCTTGAGAAGGATGTTTATGTTCGATTATCTGGTGGTGAGGATACTGTTATAACGGTGCGGAAATTTTTGGTTGGAAAGAAAGAGCAGAAATGGAACAGATCCAGATTAAGTACCCGAAGTGGTGCCTATGACTGGACTATTGCACCGCTGGGTACATAGTGCTGGAAGAAACAAAATAGGGAAAAGGAAGAGTGTTAGTCAAGGAGTGTCTGGACGGAAAGGAGAGGAAAAAGGGGGAGACAAAAAATAGCAGGGAAAGAGAGGAATATGTAGGGAGACTGGGGTACAGCCAGATAGGAATAGAGGACCAAGCGCAGATGTAATTCAAATTCTGACCGAGAGAGATGGAGAATAGCAATCCCAGGTGCATTATAGCAAAGTCGAGAATGCGCGGAGGTACAAATATATAAGAACAGCAGGTAAAATAGAGTATTTAGAGAAACAGGGAGAAGAGAGCAACCAGGATCTAATCGCAAGAGCTAGATGCGGAAACTTCGAAGAAGGAAAATGTATGTTGTGTACGTTACAAATAGGTAGAATAAGGCATCTATTAGAAGACTGCTATAAAGTAGAGGGCAGCGAATTACAAGAGGAGGAAATAGTTGAGAGAAGCTAAGCGCAGAGGAGTCTATCATTCTTGCTAGACCAAAGGTAATCACAGGAGGATGTGTAATACATAATAAGCAAAATAAAAATGAACACAGAGCAGAAATACTCCTATCGTGGGCAATAATTAAGGTATAGTCAAGCGTACGTATGTGTGCGGTATGGAAATGAGTGAGCGCGATGGTAGATCGTATAAAACCGAGTCCATTTCTGGGCTGCGAAGCAGAAACACTCACCTTGAAGACTATCGTTTGGTTCCCCATCGTTATAATATACTATAGAGTTCGGACCTGGAATAGAAATTCGTATAAAGTCGTGAACGTTCACCGTTTGATAGATTTTCAGATAAAATTCATGATGTTTTCAAGCTGGTTATATAAACAGGAGGTTACACTTCCGATAAGTGTTTTTCAACGCACTTATGAATATCGACGAGGACACACGCATTCCAGACACAATAACATTTCGCGTAACTTACTGGAGGGCTCTGAGCAATCGGAACCGTCGGAAGATTCGCTTCTTTGCCTTGTGTTCACTTGATTCCATGCTGAAAAATCAAACTACAGATGTAATATATGTGTTTTTCGCATAGATACACGATATTATTAAGTTACGCAAGGTTCGCTGTGTACGTGTGCGTGTCTGTGTGCGTGTTATTTTCATTTACATTCGGACAGCTCGACAACAGTGTTTGTAAAATTGATGTATACGTTATATGGCGCGATATAGAGTATTAACACATTAGATTTCGTCAACCTACATTCGTAAACAAATTTAATAAGTTCCTCGTGTTGCGGCGTGATAACTTCCTGCATTTGGTGCCTATGCGAATTGAGTTTAGATTTTCCATTCATATGAAAGACTGGCTTTGGTACATGGCTGTAAAATCAACATCGATTTAGTTATAATACATTTGCGAGATAAGAGATATTCCACAAAGCCGTGTATTATATAAACATTTTTATCTCGAGTATACACGTTCATGTATTTATGACAGAGTTTATCGACTGTGATTTCCGATTTGTGAAAAAATTTCTAACATATACAGATTACGCATGATTGTTTCCGACGAGGAATTATGAATTGCGTAATGCTTAAAGTACAATGAGAGAGGGAGAAAATAACGAAGTAGGGTTAAGATGGGGTTAGGGCACTAAACTTACCGGGTGGTCTCGTGGTTATCGTCAGGATCTGCTTTACGCGTTAAATCGCGTAAGGTTTCCAATCTCTCGAGATTCTGGCTGATTCCTGAAAAATCATACCGTTCAACCGAGCTAATGTCACGACCGTTAATTACATTCCAATGTGTAAATACAGAAAATCTTTCAATGATAATCGTTAAATATTCCCGTACCTCTTCGTGTCTTGGCGACAATTTTGCTAGGTCCTTTTGATACAGTATACATGTTCCACGTGAGATGAGCACAATAAGAAACGTCCACTCGTATTCCGATGCCAAATCATCCGAAAATTCTCTGAAATTCTTATTCCCGAGTCAAGTAATTCTCCACACAGAAAAAAAATTCGAAACAGTACCGAATAGATCAACCGCACGGGTTGAAATGATCAGCGTGAAATACACGATGGGTGAACCACGTGACCTTAGCTCGTGGTATCGCTCGTGCTAAATGTGTGTACGAACATATATATGTATACATGGTATATACATGTGTTGCATAGTCATGCATATAATGGCATATATGCATACATCGATATATATATATACATATAAATACTGTGCACACTGATATACGTGCAACAATTTGAAAAATTTCAATGCAGGTTTTCACTTCGCAAGCATCTGAAAAACTATAAATAGTTTCTGTGAACTTGAATATGTGTAATTAGAAATTATAATATTTTTCATTGATATATACAAACACTACATATATTTTTTATGATTACAGTATATATACATAGAGCATTCGGTGACAGGTGTGTGAGAGAATGAATGATAACATATATATGTGTAAAACGATTTAATTAAAGAGAAAGATATATTAATTGCGAAGTCGACGGCTTTGTTTTTTGTTTTTTTTTCGATTAGAAATCTTTTTGATCTGCCGATAGTGGCGTGCACGAGTCAGGTTAGTCCGCGGTGGTAGCACAGACGCTGATTCGCCTAACGCTATTATTGGTTGTAAGAAGAACGAATTATTTTCGATTTCAACTTTTATATCTACTATTATAACGTGTAGAATGTAGAATGTTCTGCCACCTGTTGCTGAAGACTCTGTATACACGCTGTATGTATATGTATATACAATATATGTTATATGCATAAGTACTGTAGCAGCATTATACGCATATACATATTATACATTCTTACATTTCACATATAGTAGATTCAGAGACTGGTAGATTGTGTAATCATTATTCAAATTAATAATATAAACATTTCTATCTAAGGCAAAGAGAATCCCTGTTATCATAATACCTACCCTGATAGTACTCCTATACATTCTTATATAAGAAATGTATAGTCCATTCATTGAGTCCATTACAACAGAATATGTACAGAACAGTACAGAATGTATATATACTACAGTGTTTTTTAAAATTGGTACGAGGGACTTGAAATTTTAGCAGATTACCGTAAAATTAACGTGAAAATAGGACTTTCGAGGGCGATCGAGGCCTATAGATTGATTTTTTATCTATAGATTTACAAATACTTTGGAACGCATGGAAAAGATTTATTATAAATTAAAAAATGATGTTACAAATAACGAATTCCTTTCAGCGTATATTTAACTATAATATTGTAATTTTAAGGGCACAACAAAGTTCCTCGAAATGCAAATTAATCACAAATTTCTATATATATGTATAATAATTATACGCGATATACAACGAAATTATTATTACATCAAATGGAACAATAATTCTGTGACTCGTTACTTATAAAATTGATTAGAAAAGCTTGTGTACAGGTTGTGTAATTAAATCAATGGAAGAAAATCGATCTTCTATAATAAAATTGTTACTTTGAAGAAACTATATATAAATTTAGATGTGCTGAAGACGCAGACAACATCCTCGACAATCTGTAAAATAATAAAGATTGATCGTGCACGAATATCCTGCTTTATTGTGTATTCTTGATTACTCGATACAATAAACAGAAAACACGAGCAGAGATATAGCAGTCTACAGCGAGATCCGTTAAATCGAGAGACCACAGGGTAAAGCGAGCATGCAGTTACGAAACACTGGCTGCGTATGACTCGTCAATTTAGTTTACACATGTAAAGGAATTCTTGTTGTTATTGGCTTTGATTTACATACACGTCTGATGTATGATAATTTAAAAAAGAAAAGTGTAAGCTTATGTACATTCTACCATAATAAAACTCAGTGCACTTAAAGTTATGGTGATCGTCGCTATTTCTTCAAAGTAATACATTACATTTTAGCAAAAATATTTTACTATTTCATTTGGAAATAAAATATTCACCGTTAGAAATGATACAATTCAATTTTCGTAATTTTCTAAGGTCAAACACTCGAAGACAATCTTCTGCTTACTATTTTGCATTCTGTTTTCCTTCTTTTTTTATCACATTCACGTGAATAAACCTGATTCTCGTCGAAAAACGAAACTGTATGCTTTTTAAAATCATAAACGTAAGAATTGCTTGGTGTCAATATTATTATCCTATAGTATAGCTTCTCAGAACATATAATTACTCGTAATAGCAGTACACATCATTGCAACAATACTAGCAATAATAAATTTATATTACTCTATGACAATAATACTCTTATGAAAATAAAAATCACTACATCGGTAAATACATAGCATATTTTATACATAATATAAAATAATAGGGGACACATGTGTTCAATTCAACATAGAAAAATACTTTCGTCTATAGCTCGAATAAAGAAATATTCGTCCGTTCGCAATCCGAGTTTGCAAATCGGAAAAATGCAATTACGTTATGAATTATTAGTTGTTCATGTGACATTTCAAGGCATGAGATACAACACATCGCGAGATACATTTCCGATACAATGTGTCGTATTTCATATATACAGATAACATAAATTAGTCTATGTTCATATTATAATATACTCGTATAACGTTTACACGTAACGATAATTTTTTAATGTAAAATAAGTTATTCGTTATTATGAAATTTTTACACCATAAAGAAATGCTAATTTACGATCGCATTTAGGGTCAATTACGTTTTTAAGTACATACAAGCGGATAGCGTTTCTTTTCTTTAACAGTTTCCTTATTACTCCGAATTCAATTTGTCAATCTTTTGAAAATACCGAAGATGTTAGAATTATTAATTTATCAGAGACAGCGAGAGAGAGAGAGAGAGAGGGAGGGAGAGATCTCTCCGACGAGAGTGAACCATTTCGAAATAAATGTCTACCTTCCGTGTAAGAAACGTAAGCGTTTAAAGCAGTATTTAAAGAGCGAATAAAGATTTGTCCTGATCTTTATTGATTTGACGCTGAATGTTTGAATTGCCGGAATTAGTAGTACTGCTTGTAGTGGTGGTAGTTGTAGTGAAAGTTGGTAAAGCTTCAGCGGCAGCAGCACGTTCTGCCAAAAACCGTTCAAATTCGGACGACGTTAACGATTCTTGATCGTCGTGTGCTCCTGGCTAAAAAAAAAGAAAAAATAAGTATAATTTTCTAAATTAAAACGTATATATGTATCTACATTGTAATTTACTGCACGGAGCAGTACAAGGTATTCCTTAAAAAATATTCCAAAGCGGTGTAGCGGTGTTACATAATTTTTGAACGATTACAGTTATGGTTTACGAGCAGGGCCGGCCATCTGGGGGGTGCAGCGAATGCTATGCACCGGGGCCCGCGATTGAGAACTGAAATAATGTTATTTTTCTGAAGTAATTAATGTATGTAGCAAAAACAAAATCACGCATTAAATAAACATGCATTACATGTGGCCTTTCAAACAGTGTAACTTTGCCCTAAGAAGTTTTTTTGTAGAACGAAAAGTAACGGAGATATTTAGGTGTCCTGTTTCTTCGGACTCGCCCTGTATGTTCGTGTTTGTAGTTTTGGTTACTTTACAAAAAATTTAGGGCCCCAAATGGTTTCTTGCACCCAGGCCCCTTTATAGAGAAGGCCGGACCTGTTTACAAGAAAGAACGTTCGCACTACACATAACTCACCGTGTGGTCTAACCAGGCCGCCATTTCATTAAATTCGGACTCCCGATTCAGCTAAATATCAAAACAAAGAGAACACAAAATAAACACGAACACATTAAACAAAATACAAGAGAAACAAGTAAATATACGCATATATGTATATATGTAGGCCAAAACAAAGCATAAGGAAACGTAAGAAATAAAGTTATAAACGTTTCATGCTATCTAAAAAGCTATGCATCAAAAGAAAGCATCTTCGGGTTTGTTGGATCAGAAAAGAACATGATGCCTTGCTTTATTATAAAAAGTCAGTAAATTATAATATTCTTACCTTTTCGTTAGGACAGATAATTTTAAAGCTCATTGTACAAATTTATAACCAAGTGTGTCATTTAGATGTGCATAATAACATTTTAACAATAAAATAGATTAATTGAAACTTATGACAGCACCTTCCGTGCTTCTAGGCAACTTACTTCTCGTGAATAAACAAAGAATATTATATACTTGTATTAGCTAAATGCTTTGCAATAATGAACGTAGTAAGGATAGGGTTTACGCACAGAAGTAGCAGTGGTAGAAGCAACTGTAGAAGCATTCTGCTGAGGATATTTAGGATTATTGCGATTGAGAATCGCTGTATTGAGGCTTCCTCCGCTCACCTGCTCCAAATTATCCTCATACTTGCTACCGCTAAAACAAATACAAATCAATGATATATCGTATAAAATTCTCTAAGAAATTCAAAGAATTCACATTAATATTATAAACCTGGTTTTTGTTGTTTCGTATGTTGCGTTGCGTGACTGTGCAAACATATCAAATTCGTCGTTGTCACCTTCCTTCCGTTCCTTACGTTCAGTTTTCGGTTTATCGCTACTTTCAGATATGCCTGGCGATTAAGTGTAAAACAAAATTGTTATCGTACCTCTCCTGTCCAATAGAAATATCTAATACTCACCCATTCCTGTTATCTGTTTCTCCAAAGCATCGGTTTCATCAGATAAATCTATGAGCGAATCGCCTTCTTGTTTCTTAGATGCTGTCGTAGAATCACCGTTCGGTGGGTGGCCAATTGTCTGCGCTAGAATCGTTCTAGCAGCCACCGCTACGTTTTTCGTGTATCGTAGATAACGTAAAAACAAATTATTCAATTCGTCGTTGATGCGCAACAATTCTGCTGTCATTTCATCGTGCGCTAACTTTCCAATTAAGTCGACAACTCGTTCCTGCATCAATTTACACGTCGAATGTAGTTCCTGGAACGCAAAATCGTATCAACTCGTGAAAGTCCACGATAGATCGTCAAATTAAAAAGCGAGACGTACAGTTAAAAGCTCCAGATCCGCTGCGTCCGGTTGCTGGCTGTTACTTTGATCCGAACTTGTAAAATACGCCAACATTTCCGATAGAACGCGCATGTTTTCTTGCACAAAGTCAAGCTCGCTTTGTAACTTAGCCATCTGATGTTCATTCAGCTGGGTTACTTGCAGCGACGGCTGAACTTGAGATTGTTGAAGCTGCGTTGTTGTAGAAGATACACACTGCTGTTCGATCGCAGGAACGTTAACGTTGCTCTGTTCGTTTAATTCAGGTACACTCTACAATAACAATAACACGCGAAGGATAACACGTTGCATTCCATACGATTAGAAATGTTTTACTATTACAATCCGTCTTACTCTCTCCGGCGTAATGATTGGAGCTAGAGCGTCCAAGTCTGTCATCGGAAACTGTATGCCTCTTACTTTCAATTCTTGGTACACTCTTACGACTCCTTGCGTGTGCGGCTGATGACGGAAAGTTTCCGCCCATGTTTGAATCAAACTCAAAACTTTCTCTTGCACCGCTGTCGGCGGCTCGTTCTTCGGTCCAATCAGTTGGACCAGTTCTTGTACAAAGTCCCGCGAACAGGCAAGGGAATGGAAACGTTTCCCGCAATTTTTTACACACGTTTCCAATACCTGGATTCAAATTTATGCGAGTTATCGTTACAGCGATTATAAATGAACAACACTCAGCGTTCCGTCTAATTGCATGTACATACACATATAGATATGAACGAGTAAATCGAAATAGTAACTTTAAGACGTATCGTGTTTAAAATATAGATTACCACATGTCTAAATACTAACGGTAAGAGTATACATGAATATAGTATAATTTTTTCCTGCAGACTGATTGAGTCGACGCTTAATTGCTTTAATTGCATCTCTCGGCCCGTCCTCTGTTTCATTGATAATATCACAAATTTCCATGTTAAGAGTCCAATTCTCGCTCGGCAAACTACCATCTGTAGCTTGCTCTGTAACGAAACACGCAACTATTACACGCGGTATTCATTATTTCTTATCTTTCATGCAAAACACTTTGTAAATTTTGATCCATGACAAACATATATGTACATTAGAACAAGTTGATAAAGTACAGACATTGAAATATATCGATATATTACCAAAAAGATTCACTCGCACGGAACTTGTAAACTAAATTTCTTTACGTATATCTAATTGCTCGATATAATTACGTTTGACAAAGGTAAATAAGAAACTTACCTATCTTCTGACCTACTGGTGTTGAAAATGGACTGACAAAAAACGACATTGTTGCACGATATACGAAACTGTGTTAATGTTCGATAACGTAACTTCGACTCAGTTGTGCATATATAAGGCACGTAACAACTATTAACAGGAACGATATTTGATAATAATTTACAAATTTCTTGTTCCGCTGAATGACAGTATCATATGACCCATACTACGATACAGACAGACGTCAAAGTGTCAAAAACACAACCAATCACACACAGTTTTTCATATATTATATTATGATTGGTTATAGCTTCTTTTGAAACGTAGTTATCTGGAGAACGCAAATTTAGCTCTGTCAGTGGACAAAAATGCATAGATTTCAATGCGAATTTCTCGATATAAGTTTGAAAGTCTAAATATAATTAGACATTTTCTTACATTTAATATACCGCGAAAATCAAATTATTGTTTCGAACAGCTTTCAATGTAAGAAATTGAAAGAATAAAATATTAATCGAAATTCTGTATAATTACATTTTATATATACAGGGTGTCTCAACAATGTTACATTTTTTTGAAAAGGGTGATTACTAAGGTCCTTTGAAACAAATTTTCCTTTGCGAGAATCTTCTCCGAGGCGGAGTTATTAACGAAAAACACGGACCAATCAGAGCGCAGCAACGTGGCGTTGGCATTGGTCAAGCTGAAATCCGTCCGCTGTAACCGCGCTCCGATTGGTCCGTGTTTTTCGAAGCCGCGGAAAACATTTTCGTAAAGGAAATATTTTCAAATGACCTTAGGAATCACTCTTTTCAAGGAAATACAACATTTCTGGAACACCTTGTTAGAAACACTAAGATCTATGAGTACAACGCGGATCTTTATGCATATTTATGACTTCTGAAAATATTCAAAAAATGCTAGAATATAAAATTCGACAGAATTCAGTAGAATTTTTATTGATTTCAAATCAAAATCTAAAAAGTCTACTACCACTGAAAATAAAATTTTATTTGATTTCAGTACAAAAATTGAAAATTACGTAACAGCCACAGTCTATATAGTTATGAGATTTGTACTGAAACCAGTATACTCTCTGCTGAAACGCATTTCCAAATTGTATGATATGTGAAATTCTATCGCACAAATACGGATTCTATAGATGTGTAGCTGTGTGTATATATATGTATTTACAGTATTTATATTAGTTATCCACCCTTCTCTACATAATAACAGAGAGGATAAATAATAATTATATATATCGAAAATTTCTCTCTAGCGGCGTAACGGCGGAACGATGAAAACGAGAGCACTTTCTGAAGCTGCGATATTTGATGACTGATTTCCAACATTCACATTGATTCACATTCACAATTCACTGATTCACACAGCAGAATATAACGATACATATATAAATAGAAACATAAACTAACGATGCAGTTTGAAAAAGCACGTTCGTTTAGATACTTTTATACGTTGTACAAAGTCACTTTAAACAATTGTTTGTAAAAAATTATGAATTCTTCTGCTTTGTCGTCTGGTACTTTGGGACATTCACCGGGACAGAGAACGTCCGAATCTCAAGATTCAGAATTAACCTCCAATGGGAATCAAACATCGAAAATCCTGAATCAGATGAAATCTGAACTACAGGAACAAAAGCAACAGAAACGTCTACTTCGAGAGCTACACCTGAAACGTGTTCAGTCATTGAGAAAAGAATTAGATTATATTAAAGTAACAGAGTGGAGGTATCAGCCAATTGATCGGTACGTACAGTTAAATATCGAAATAATATTCGGACGCTCTATAAAAAAGACGATAATTTTTTTAATATTGTACTATACGATTTGAACTTTCTTGGGAAGCTAAATAGAGCAATTAGTTTACTACGGAGTGTGAAGAGAAATTTTATCAAAAATTGCAATTGTTCGGAATCGTGGAAAAATTAATTTCGTCAAAATCGGTCAACGTTGCAATGAAGTACAAACGTTCAAAGATGGTAAAAATTGCAGATTTTCATCTAAGAAGTCTTACATCTTTCAATGCCTGTCATTTTTCCCCGCATCAACTGATTTCGATGAAACTTTCACAGTGCATATAATCGACACGAGAAAGTTGTAAAATGCGTTCAGTATTTTCTCTACAATTCGGATCAATTGCTATTTTTGAAGAAATTTCTTTCCGCATCCTGTAGTAAACTAATTGCTCCAGCTTCCCAAGAAAGTTCAAATCGCACACTCCGATATTAACAAAGTTGAGAGCGTCCGAACAGGGAGTCGCTCTATAAACAATCGTGTTTTGGTTTTTGAATTTGCCTCGGAGCGTGAAGTGTCAATTACAATGATGTTCGCAGGTATATGGACAGAAATAATAGAAATTGAACATGTTGTCGTTAATATATACGATCGTGAAACACGTCGTAGGACATAAATCATCTATTAAAAGTAACGATGTGGACGAGATGAACGATGTCGTGGCTCGTATTGAAAATGCCTATGAGAAAGATATAAAAAAAGAGGAATACTTCAACAAGAACGGCGGTTGTTACAAAACTGGGAAGATTACTTTCGTCGCGACAGATTATGTTATGGTCGATAACTTCTATGTATGCGATAGAGGAACTATCTCTGCAATAAATAATTTAGAAGTAGGTGATAAGGTTTATTACTCAACCTCGAAGGAAGGTTCTGAAAATCAGTGTAAAATAAAGATTATTTGCGTAATAGACGAATCGTGGGACGATTCGGCTGCAGAATCTCAAACGGAACTTACCGAAACACGAACGCTGAGTGCGTGTAAGATCGGCAAAGTAATCGAATGCAAGAAGCGACAGTTGATCGTTGATCCTCATGACATTCGTGTGAATCTGAATGACGTCCAGTCAGAATTTATTCCTGTAATCGGAGATTGGTTGCAGATAGAAGCAGACGTGGAGACCGATAGTAACTGCTTCGATTCGAACAAAGAAATCTTGAAGATAAAAAGAATACAACCTTTACGATCAAAGTTTGACATAGGAACTGTATCCAGCTATGACTCTGTTAAAGAAATCGGTACTATCGACAAGGATATTGTATTTAACAAAAGGATATGCGATTCAGGTTATATTCCTTGTGTCGGCGATAAAGTAGTTCATGATAGCATCGAAAGCGACCAAGGATTTTATACATGGCGGTCGTTAACTGTTGTTCCGATAGCTCAGGTAAGCTGGGAAATGTGTATTCATTTTAACAAGCTTACGAATAAAGAGAAACATCTTCTTTTCAGGTTTCAAAAAAATATATCCTACCGACATTATGTAACATCCCCATAACAAAAGAAGATTTAAACGAACTTGTGAAGAATAAAAGTGGCATAGTAATCACTAGTAATTTAAATGTCGACTTAAACGTGTTAGAAGAGAAGGATGTAACTGTTACAATAGAAAACACAAGCGACGTTCCTCGTGTATTGGAGAAGGGTTATTTCAAGACAAAGAAAGCTCAGTCTCAACTAGAATTAGTGCAGCCAAGAAAACTCGACGCAACTTCAGTATTAAATCCTTCGACTACTTTAACCTATATATTTAAGTGTAAAGCAAAATTTGTCGGTCCAAGCAAGGAGCTATTTGTCTTTAGTTTTACAGATTTCGAAATCGGAAGAGTGTTTCGTATAACGGTTAGTCCGAAAAGTATAGAAAGGAAGATACACTCGAAGACTAGTAATAGTAAACCAAGCAATAAGTATATACCAAATTCAAACGAATGGAGCGATTCAACGTATATTCCAGGCGTTCGTCCGTGTAAACCACCGTCGTTCATTAAAGTACGAAATACATTATTCAAAGTCCCGAAACATTATTGGGATTTAATATTAGAATGTATAAATGAAAGAAAATCGCACACCGAAACTACAAACGATATAGGAGGTGCTGTACCAGTTCTGTTAGAAAGACTCACCTTTCACTCGTACAAAGATCGATTTCATGCTTTACTGTACTTGGAGGAAATTGCTCAAGAATTAGAAATACAACGATACAGCATCGAAAGTGTAATTATGAGACCACGCGGGGAATATCTGGCAATGGAAGTGCCTGGTCTTGCTGAGAAACGTCCGTCGCTTATCGTCGGCGACAGAGCCATGGTGTCCTTTAAATGGGATAGTACTCAAGGTATGTTTGTAACTACTAGTTCGTTTGTACTTATTTAAGTACCGATCGCGTATTTGATGGAACGTGGTACATGTTTTTGAAAGGTCTACGTCTAAGATTCAAAACGCAGTTAGCGGCAATTGTTTCGAGCGTGAACAGCAGTCAATTATTCGCGTGAGAAATGTCGACTTTTGTTCGAAGTAAGCAGCATTTGCGGGAAGTCATGTTGCATTATTTTGAAGTGTTGTTTTAAAGAAAGGTGTTATATATTTACGGGGACGATGCTCCATCAAATACAAGATTTCGACGTAAGGGCAAAGATTACGATGGTATGCCTAAAAGTTCGAAGACACAGATTTCCCAGCATTACTTGATGGAAATCCACGTGAAACACTTGCAGAACTGTCAATTGAATTAAACGTCGATCGATCTACTGTTGGAAAACGTTTTCACGCTGTGGGAATTGTTTATACGCTTCTTTTCAACAAAAAGGGGCGGAAACTTATTCCCATACCCCAATAGTAGTTTCAAAAAGTCATTTTAGAACCAGTGTGAATTTGTGTCACGTGTCTGATGGAAATTTGACGTTTAAAAAACAGGATCACGGAAGTACGAAGGGTTCATCCATAAAGTTACAAGTTCGGAGATTTTCTTGAAGTTCACTCAGAAATTTCACGAAGACTACAACGGCGAAGATTGTCAAGTGACGTTTAAATGCTCGAAAACTGGTCTGCAACGTTGTCACAACGCTATTAACGTAGCTATCAATCGTTTGGGCTCGAACTTTCTATTTCCGACACGTGTCATCGAGAAAGACTCTCAATTGAACCTTCAAGAAATTGATTTATCAAGCGACGCAGCTCCAAAGTCGGTGACTCATCAGCGGACCGATTCTATATCATCGGAATCTTCTAGTACCAGTACTAATACATCCACGAGTAATAAATCAAGTAATACATCAAAATCATCTAAAAGAATGTCAGTTGTAGAAAGATTGTTTAATGTTAAATCGACAGAAGGAAACACAGAACCTGCGATCAACTCTGCCGTGACGACGAAAGGTAATCGCCAATCTATCGGAACGAACGTAACCAGAAATGAAACAAGCATAGAAAATCATTTAGAGCGTGTTACACCGGTCCCTCCCGAGAATACCGAATTGGAACCGTACATCTCGCAAGTGAGGAAACGAAAATTGATTTGGTTCAATAAGAACTTGAATTACTATCAGAAAGAAGCTGTGAGAAACATATTGAAAGGGCACGCACGGCCATTACCTTATGTGATATTTGGACCTCCTGGTACTGGAAAAACCATTACTCTTTGTGAAGCAATCTTACAAATACTATCGACGATACCAAGCAGCCGACTGTTAATCGCAACGCCATCTAATAGCTCAGCCAATCTGATAGCTGAAAGACTGTTGGATAGCGGAACCCTTAATCCTGGCGACATGGTATTTCTCACATTATAATCATAAGTAGACTGCGGATTTTATGAATTTAAGACAAACCGTACTCAACTATTGAAATTATAAGGACGTTTCCATTAGAAATGATGACATAAATTGACTTATTCAAGCACATATTCTTATCAAAATTTTGAGATATCTAAATAAGTTCAGTTTCGTAACTTTCACAAAACAATGTATATCAGTCACCTTTTGTACTCGGTACAGTTAGTGTTAAAAATGGTAAAAAAGAAGATGTCACATTCTTTCCATAGTATAACGGTACAAATAATAGTGTGTCTGTTTACCAGGTACGTCTCGTAGCTCATCACTGTTTGGGCAATGATTCTATACCGGAGAAGTTATTGTCATATTGTGCTACCGCAGAATTAGGAGAAGAGAGAACATGCGAAAGTGTAAAATATAACGGAGTGGGACCAAGGTTAAGCTGTAACGTGAGCACACTTGGACGACATAGAATTACCATTGGTACATGTATCGCATTAGGAATATTGCACAATATAGGCTTTCCTCATGGACATTTCACGCATGTGCTAATCGACGAAGCTGGCCAGGCAACAGAACCAGAAATCATGATTCCGCTGAATTTTACACATTCCGATCATGGCCAAGTAGTACTTGCAGGCGATCCGTTGCAACTGGGTCCAGTCGTACAAAGTAAAATAGCTAAGAGTTTCGGATTGGACGAATCATTTTTAGTGAGATTATTACGACACTTTCCATATCAAAGAGACCCTAATGGTTTCCAAACTCATTACGATCCTCGACTCGTCACTAAGTTAGTCATCAATTATCGGAGTTTACCAGAAATTGTGGAGTTGTCGAGTTCCATGTTTTACGATTCTGAATTGGTAGCACAAGTATGTATAGTTATACATATATTAATACTGATCGTTAAAGGGACATTCCACACGAAAACGGACACTTTTTTGAGTAAAATTTCGGATTTTTGGTTCAAATTTAAATATGTTGTAGTCCATGTGAAATTAGGGGGGGTCTAAGTCATCATTTTACCGGTTTCGAATTTTTCAAGAAATGGCAGGCCTTCGAAGTTTTCAATTTTTGCCCATTTTGGCGGAAACGGGCCTCACTTACGAATTTTTATCTCGGGAACTATTTGTCCGATTGAGCTGCACTTTTTTTTGTTTTATTCGGAAAGGACTGAGCTATTACGAAATAATTTTTTCAAAATCCTTTGAGATTCGTTGATATCAGTTTTCGCGTGGAATGACCCTAACCTAAAACTTCGCGAATTACTTGAAAGAGGTCTAATCGAACAATACACGTAGGTGTCTCCCGAAAGAAGTAAAGAAGCTAAGCTTCTGCAAGAATTATCTACTGAATTACCGGAAAGGGAAGGTTCGCCACCAGCGATAGTTTTCCATGGCATAAATGGAAAGAACTGTAGGGACAATGACAGTCCTAGCTGGTACAATCCCGAAGAAGCTACGCAAGTGTATCTGTACCTACTGAAACTATACGAATGTGGTATTTCGCCAGATGATATTGGAATTATAACTCCCTACCAAAAACAGGTCGAATATACGAGCTTGATCATTTCGAAAATAAATGTAAATTGTTTCGTATATCTTATATCTTCGAATCTTTCCATCTAGGTTCTCGAAGTTCGTGATTTACTCATGCAATTGGACGTGCAGTTACCAAAAATCAGCAGCGTCGAAGGATTTCAAGGTCAAGAACGTAACGTTATCATCATTTCAGCTGTACGGTCTTCCAATGATTTTGTCCACGATGACATTAGACACTCGCTTGGATTCGTTGCTTGTCCCCGAAGACTTAACGTTGCGATTACCCGTGCTCGTGCTCTGGTAATAATTCTAGGAAATCCGAGACTTCTATCTCAAGATCCATACTGGAGAAATGTGTTAACGTATTGCATCAATCACGACTCTTACACCGGATGCAGTTTCCTGTTCTCCGGAAACACACAACAAGCAGACTAACGGTTCAATACCGATGCAGTTACAAAATTCTACGTCTCTTCTCACACATATCAAAATATGCTAATCCTAAAAATTACATTTTTCGTGGTTGACTAAATTATTTAGCTTGCAAAACGTTCATTTCTTTGTTTTACAAAACACTAGGAATGCACTTTTAAAAGCAGTTTATTTTCAAATATACTGACTAAAATGTTTTTGTATAAAATGTGTAATAAAGTTTTTTACGAAATGGGGTTTGGGGTTATGTTTATTCTCGGAGTTTCTTCGAATAAATAGGTTCTTTTAAAGAAGATCTATTAGAAAATAGTGAACGCGGAGAGCGTACAAATTGTTCGCGACAAGATATTTAATTCTCTTTCATACATATGCACGTAAAATATTCATGGAAATATATTTTTATTCATATAATTCCAGTTTTCAGTATATAATCGTGCGAATAAAAATATATTACTTCACGAATATATTTCTGTGTGGTTTCGTTCCGAGTCCAAAATGGGACGCCTTCGATGTCGATGTTCCGCTCACATTCGGAGACGATTCAAATGGTTTTTTTAACAGTATCCCTGAATATCGTGTCGTGCTGTCACAAATCATGACTCCAATTTTGGTACTGTAAAAAAAATTCGGATTTCTATAACATACACGCGTATATACGAAACATTTAAAAATATGCGGAATTATTTACAATATTTTCCAACAAGTTACTCGTTGAGAATGGATAATATCTTATAAATTCAATATATACCATTCAATCAGAGCGTAATTGTTACCTTAAAAGTTGGCATCGAAATAAAACTAGTAATATTAATATAATACGATTCTCCTTTTATTTTTATGACACGAGAGCGAAACGAATAAATATATGTAACGATTAAACAAGAAAATAAGTAAAAAATGATTGAGCAACATAGAATTAGAGCTTTCTAATGCGTATTAAATTAAAACGTGATTTCTTGATGAAGAGAATCATTTTAAATTAATTACGGGGGTATACTCGTTTTTCCAGATCTCATTTGCTCGATAATGCGAAGATGGAGTTTTCGGAACCTAACCTAACAAGTATGAATGTTACGAGTTTCATTTTAGATGAAATAAAGTTTGTTTCGTTTGTAATCAATATTGAAGCATTGAAATAAATTTTCTCTTCTCTTCTACGACGAATTGTTAGGGATAAAGACGTTTCAATCACTGTAACTGTAAAAGAAAAGGTACGGCAAGGGGTTAACAAAGTTATTGACTATTTTCATAAAGCTGCGACAGCAACATATCGGATAACAAATCCTGGAAACGAGTCTACCCCCTTACGCGACCAAAACAAGGGAAAATATCGATGTGTGAAAAATGATTGTGAATGATACTGACCTTATTTAGTTAGTTCCACACTATACTTACGGGGTCTTGATTCTTAGCCTTTAGTTTGCGTTCGATCAAGTTTTCCAGCGCTTCGCTTCGCACGCTCAGTGTTTCAATCTTTTCGACTAATTGTTGATACGGCGACGCAGGCTGTCCACCCATCACAACGTGGCCTAATTTGCTGTCTATTTTCGCATCCAATCTTGCATTCCGTATTAAATTAACAATCCAACATTCTGCCACGTCCGCTTTCATATTCAATTTCTCTGCTAACATTCTGCAACGCAGAAGCGTGTCGTGAAGATATTGAAAGTGTTTGAATACGTGTGAGAAATTATGTTACCGTACCCAATACTGATACACTGATGAATACGGCAGAACGTCTCGAAGATCATCAAACGAGCATTCTCTACAAACTCGCCTAACAACGCAATCAAGAAAAAGTCATTAAACACAACTGTCTGACATTCTTGCAATTTTTGCCTAGCTCCGTCAAAATCGAAATTCACATACAGATGTTCCAAGAACTCTGTAATCGGGTCACGGTATGTATAAGATTCCTATCGATAAGACGAAACAAGTTACGCGATGATGATGACACGCCAGAAACAAGTAAATACAGTATTCCTTCGGATCTCACGAATCTATCGATGAAAGTTTCGGAACTATCTCGCATAGTTTCCGAGATATCCGCTCTCAAAGTTCACTAATTATGAAAAAGAAAATAGCCGGGTGAAATTCGCCCCTGGCGGGATTTTAATCGAGCTTGAACCATTCGATGGTCTACCCATAAAGACCCCTCTCTGACAAGTTTCAGCCCCGTATCTTATCTGTAAGGGTAGTTATTGAGAAAAATCGAAATGCCAGTTTTTGGCCCATTTTCCCTATATATTGACAATTAAAAATTCTGAAAAAATCTGACACATTTCGGATACCAAGCCAAATAACTAAAATTGAGAAAGTTTTATCATTGCATTAGTGTTGCCTCACCGATATGCGAGCTCGGATCGTGGTTAGATTAGGTTAGGATCGACCGCCCAAGGGGAAACCCCCTAATAGTGGAGACGTAAAAGTCGCATCATCCGAAGGAATACTGTACTACAAAACTTAGTAAAATTTTCTATACCTGCTGTATCACTTTTACAAGATCTTTTAGTATAGAGCGCCTGGAACGGTTGACGATAACGGCTGCTGCTAGATATCGCAATATGTGGGGACACATTGTCTGAATAGCGTTCAGGTAACTAAAATTTTGATGCAAAGTAGAATTTCAAAATAGAAGTTAGAATTCAACAAGAGGAGCATATACTTACTGTGGTCTGTACAGAAACATTTCTATGATCAAATCTCTGCCTTTCACATGATTGAAAAACACGAATAAACTCCAATGAATGAGCCATGTACGCTGTTGCAATATTTGCAGGGAATTTCCTATAACGTTGCTATCGATATATTCCCTCAGCTTGTTCACGTCTTCTAACGCTGTCTCCCAGTTTTGTACCAAAATTTCTGACGCTAATTTGCCCCAGAGAACGTTCAAATAATTCTGAAAACAAACACCACTAAAATATAGATCGTTCATTTTTTAAAATGATCGTATACGCAGTAGACTCGTTACAATCATACCTTGTCTGTTGGTGGCATTATGAGCATATAGAAATATAAGTACGATGTTGAAACGGAATAGTTGCCGCATTCGTAACGATATTTCGCTAGCTTCACGAAACTGTCCATCATTTCCACTCTGAACTATTGGTATGAAATAAATCAATTCAAATTTATCTGTACGTTTGCTAGTTCCAGCGTGAATTACAAGACTCCGGATCTTCCATTTCATCCCTTAATTACTTTGTTACGTTAAGAGCAACGTTACAACATTCTTGGATTGTCTACGTCTTTTACTGTTCTATATTTTAGCCTATCCTCATAAAGATCCGCAGTCTAGTCATTACGAAGGGTGCGCTCCATTTCACGCATCATGCGCATAGACTGCAAAGAGAACCGTTCCATTTCGTTGAATGCGATCTATGCGCCTAATGTATAAAACGGAACGCACCCTAACTGATATTGTTAACCCCTTTTCCGCCAGCTCTGAATTTCTATGCTTTGTTTTGGCACAGCGCAATTATTGAAAATCCTATTAACAGGCTTCCGGTAAATAAAGTGTTAACGCTAATTTTTATAAAAATTACACGACTGAAGTTATTTCGATTTTTCACACAAACATAATACGCGCCCGAATAAAGAAATTTACCTAATAATTTCTAATGGAAGCATCTTTATAATTTGAATAATTAAAATTTATCCGATCGTGGTACGGTTAAGGTTAAATCAGCCTGTCACAGTTTTGTGTAAGGCTAACGGATCAGCCCGTTGGTATTAAATGGTTACTCACCTCAGATTCTTGAGTCAAATAGTTGTTCAATGCTTTGGAGTCTCTCATGTTTTCCATCTTCTTCATAACTTCCTCGTTATTCATAAGTGCGACGACAACTGATACATTGTTTTGTAAAATACTAAGTTCTTGAAGAACATCTTGTCTGCGTGCTTTTAACTCCTACAACCGAAATTATTGTACTTGTGCAATATACCGATTAAACATATAATTGGCTAATCAAATATTAAAAGATAAAGATTAAACCGACTATGAGATATCCTTCTAAAACCTATTCGTTACAATTATATTTACGTACCTCTGGTACTTCCAAGTTAGGATAAAGTTGTTTTCTGATGTCAATAGTATAATCTATCATGTTCGTTTTACTGAGAATATCAAGCTTCGCTTGAAGCAGCTCGTCCTCATCGTATATCTGAAAAGTAGAATTGTAACCAAAAAATGCATATGGCTAAATAATTGTTTTGTTTATTATACCTGTTTTGCTGATAAGAACTCCAACAGGGGAAACACTAAATGCCGATCAAGGTATTGGCCTATACGTGATGTCAGATCGAATTTTGCCATTTTGATGTTCGAAGAAAATTCACCGATAACAATTCTAACCACAACGTATAAAAGAGACCACGCTCCCCAAGTCTATTAACGTCAAAAAGTATAGAATAGATTGAAGAGAAAAGTAGATGGGACAATATACGCGTATGCTTTACAAGTTGCCACTAGGGGGATGACTTGGTCTTGTGATGTCGCCCTAATCAAAATCAGCGCCATCTTAGGTATTATTGTAGTCCGGTTACCGCGCGTATTTGAATGACGGAATAAGTAGGAAGTGTTAAAAGTGTGATTTGCAATAGCTTGATTTGATTTGTCAAACGGTCAAATTGACTTGCAAAAGCTTGAAATGGATTTGCAAAAGGCGGAATTTGATTTGCAAAACCTGTAAAAGGGTGAAAGGGTGAAACTGATTTGCGAAAAGGTCATTTTGACTTGCAAAAGATTGAAATGGATTTGCAAAAGGTGGAATTTGATTTACGAAACCTGTAAAAGGGTGAAATTGATTTGCAAAAGGGTCAATTTGACTTGCAAAAGGTTGAAATTGATTCAAATTGATTCAAATATTTTTCCGAGGAATACTTTTCACACGAATTTCATAAAAATCAGTGTGTCTAGCAAGTTCAAGTTTGATATATTTACGAATAAGTTAATTACTTTATTGTCACTTTTTGTTATATCAAAAATTATATCAAATAATTTGCAATTATTTATAGCTATATATATATATGTATATATATATGTATACTTTTATAATAGTAGAGTATTTTTCCAACACGTGTGCATTATTACAACGTGCAATGTATGTTGTAAAAGTAAAATTTTAAATATAGTACGAAAGTATAAATGATATCTAATATATGCAAAACCAATAAGAGATTATTTGTAATAATTAAACAGTGCTTTCACTACTTCCTGAATAATGTCCGGAACATTTTCCAATCCAAATTGAGTCGTATGGCTTAGCTTGTTGCAAGACTACGCGTTTCTCCGCGTGGAATCCTAAAAATTTGCAAAAGAGACAAAAAATTAATCGAAGAATTTTGAAATTCTAATACATATACTACTTCGTGTTCTTAACGTTAAAGTCAGTAAGTTGAATGAATTTACCTAACAAGGTAGCGAAAGCGCGTGCAGCATCGATTTTAGTGTAACTATCTGGAGGAATTATTTCCTGAAATGTTGTTAATCCCGGATGGGGTTTCCCCTGATCCCAGTAAACTTCCAATAGTGCGCTTAATTCTTTGTTTGTCAAGGCCGCATTGGGACTGCAATAAACAGAAAATAAAATAAAAGATATCCTACACCAGCGAGTTCCAACTTATTCCCCTCCGACAACCGCAAGGTTCCCACCATTCGAATTTCTTCCCACTACCGACCATGGTTGTCATATTCTGCGGGAACCAGGCCCCTTACCGCTGCGCCCCTCGCCAATCTGCGTCGCTGAGCCCGCCCCACTCTTCCCACTACAGTGACGCGTACCACGTGGAGCAAGCTAAGTTAGCGGTACGCGTCAGTGGTAGTGGGAAAAGTGGGCGGGCCCAGCTGCTCAGCTGGGCGAGGGGCGCAGCGGTAAGGGGCCTGGTTCCCGGGGAATATGGCAACCATGCTACCGACATAGATCGGGACCTGCAGGGACCTGGCACTATTTTTTTATGGCTTCGTCGACCACGCCGAATGTAGAAAAGGACAGCGAAGCTCGAGAGGCCTCTGACTCAGTGCTTCGATTGAACCCAACTTTTTTGATACGATGGATGGCCGCTAGAGGCGCTGCGCGGAAAAACAATAACGTATCTACTATTCGGTAGATGAAATGGGGTTCCTTGAACACCCCGCAGAATTTAAAAAAATTTATATGATTTGATTCTGAAAAATGAATGTATAACAAGTGTATTTGTGTATATTTTGCAACTCGTAGGACACGTCCTGGAGTCTTTTTGTCCGGTAAGATTATTTCGATACATTCCCGCCAATATAACTGCCTCAGGGCTTTGGCCGCTCTGCTACCCAATAGTAGATACGTTACTGTCTTTCCGCGCAGCGCCTCTAGCGGCCATCCATCGTATCAAAAAAGTTGGGTTCAATCGAAGCACTGCTCTGACTTGGATCGGTCACCTCCGTTGGACTTGGAATGGGAGTTTACTGTACTAACAATAAGTATAAGTACAGCCGTAGAGTTGGTGAGTGGGGAGACAATGACGGCTGATGACGGCGGCGTTAATCGGCCCCGATCAATCACGTGGTAGAGTAGACACATTCGCTGAACCCGCTCGGCCACCGACCGCTGTTTTAAGATGTTTCCATTCGTGGAATATAACGCACATGTCGCATTTCAAAATCGATTTTCTCGAAAACGGTTTCGCGTTGGCGGCTAAAACCAATTGGATAGTTCTTGAGGGTGCGTAAGCTATGTCCACACAAAAACTCGTTGCGATTCGGCGTTCTCGAACCTAAGCGGGTGAGGTGCCTCGTACAGCTCGCGAGCTACAAGTTGGAATTCCCCGTTCTACACGAAAGAATCAATCGAAGAAAGACTAAAATGTACAATTAGACAAAATAGCAACTGACCTAAAATGTTTGGTAGTGGGTGACAGCTCAGCGGGCTCTCTGAAAAGAATCAATTAACAATTTCACTCACAGTTCAAAATGAAATTTCTCTATACAAAATAAGATATTCAAGTTTCTCGCACCCAATTGTTTCTTCGAAGCCTGATATTCCTGGTAGAGCAGCCGCAGATTTATCGGTTTGTATTTTCGGGAATTCCTTAAGAATCTTCTTTTTAGGTAACTGTGGAGTTTTGATCGGAAATTGCTCTGCTGTCTTGGATTGTTCGCCGTTTTCGGCAAAAGTCACCGCCAGTTTACTCGATATGTCAACGGTCCTTTCGTGTAGTTTACTTTGCGCATCTTCTCGCACTGTTTTGTCGAAACCTGATATTTCTGGCAGAGCAGCCGCAGATTTATCCGTTTGTACTTTTGGGAATTCCTGTGAAATGTTGATCGGAGATTGCTCTGCTGTTATGGGTTGTTCGCTGCTTTCGGCAGCAGTTACCGCCAGTTTATTCGATATGTCATAGGTCCTTTCATGTATTTTACTTGGTGCATCTTCTCGCACTGTTTCTTCGGCTGTATAATCCCGACGAAAAGTTATTACAAGGAATTAGGTTATGTTACGTTAGCTGTACGTCGGCGGAGAAAACGGAAATATTACGCTCTAGATCGGCTAATGGTAGATCAAAGTCCAATTCTGGAAACTCAGTTTCTGTTACAGGTCTAGTCACGAGTTTCAGGAAATTCTTAGTCAATTTGCTTGCGAATACTTGGCGGTGTGCAGCCGCCAACCGAGGCTGTCCGAAATCACATTCCGCTGTATGAGAATGTATACCATGCCGACGAGGGTCCTGCAACTGATAATTTCCTCGTAAAATATTTTTTCTTTCTGTGTACAGACATATCTATGCATGTGTACACAATATTATGATGGTGATCGTAATTAGATGTCCTTGTGTTAATACTGATTTATCAATATTACAAATCTACATTGAATTATTATTCTAAACTTTAGGTATATATTTACAATTTGAGTATAGGGGCTTGCTGTAGTTTTGAATGCAACATTTCCAATCCGTTTTCCCAACACTTCGCTAGACACTACTTTTTCCTCATCGGCAAATCGTCTTCTTCTTCTTCGTGGTACTCGTACTTCTTCCGAGCTTATCTCTAAAATCTGGAATTAGGGGTAATAACTGTTTGTGTGAGTATAAGATACACTCTTCAGAACAATTAAGGGATCACTTGTGCGAACCCGAAAAACTCGCACCTTTCTTCTCTTAGCAGGATGTTCATCGGGCTCAGACGTCGCAGGTCTTTTTCTCGATGTAGCAGGATGTTCATCGGTCTCGGACGTCGCAGGTCCTTCTCTTAATATAGAAGGTTCTGCGACCTGTTCATCTGAAAATATCGTCAACGAAAGCGATCAACATCTACGAACACAACTACACCAATATAATGGTGTATTCGGTTTTATAATTTAACGACCTTGAGCATTGTAATCGGCGGCATCAGCCTGAACTGTTTGCTGCATAGATTCTTCGACGAATTGCAGCTGCTGATCCCAGTCTTTTAGTATCTCGCTCCTAAATAAAATATACAACAATTTCGTAAATACAATCGACGCACCGTAAATACAAGAAAAAAGATTTTAATGCACGAGATCTACGAAAGCAAGAAGATCTATCGAACAAAATAAGTGATAAGAAAAAGATATAATCCAAAAGATTATTTGTATACATGTAATTGACGACATCTGTCAGAGCTAATTGTTGCATCGTTTGTTCCCTGATTTCCTCTGGCCGATCCGTGGGAAATCTTCGCATTCCGCACCTAAATAAAATATACAACAATTTCAGAAATACAGTAGATACAACGTGAAATAAAAAAAGAATTAAAAATATGTATGAAAGCAAAAAGATCTACAGAACAAATTAAGTGATAAGAGAAAAATCTAATCCGAGGGATTATTTGTATACATGCGTATGGAGTGTTTCGAAACACATTCATTCTGCCTTTCACACATTTTTACGAGAAAATCAAGAACTTTAATTTGCTCGATTGGAGTTTAAGATTTCGAAGTCACGAGCAAGGAGAACCAAAGGAAACAGAATTGCTGGAAATGTGGAGAACTAACAGGAACTGGTCTTCTGTTTGGAGTGAGAGGAACATTTCCAATTCGGAATCGGTCAGCACTCCAAAATATGATTCTTGCATCTACATTTACAACACAAGATCGTTAGAAATTTCTATGAATCCAGATCAGGCGAGAACGATGTAGATTAGATTGATTATAGTTACCGCGTGCTCGATAAAGGCAGGATATTCCGTCATTAAATGCATTTCTCGTGCTTCTCTTCGATTGTATAATGTGTCGATACGAGGACATTCCACTTCTTTAAACGCCAGCGAAATATCGAACTCCGCCTCGCGACTAAAAAGTTACATTTCCATTAAGCATTTGCTGAAACACTGTTTGCCTATGTACAGGGTGTTCCGTTTATCTGATAACGGATGTATCTCGTGACGGACTGAAGTTACGAAAAAAATTTGTTTACAAAAATTGTTCGGTATTAAGGGTATAATCATATAGTCTAATTTTTTTAGGAATAGAATGGTGGGGAGCGGGGATATCAAAGTCAAATTAAGTTTTTTAAATGGAATGTTCTATTTTTTATAACACAGATCGATAGAGTATCTAATTTTGAGTATAAAAGTGTTGACCTTCATATGTGCTAAACCTAATAGTTAACGAGATATTATCCAAACAAGAAAGAAAATTGAATCGATAATATCTCGTTAATTATTGGATTTAGGACATATGGAGGTCATTACATTTTTTCTCAGAATTCGACAGTCTATCGATTCATGATACAGAAAATAGTTGCCTCCAGCCACGCAAAAAATGTTTATGAAATTGAAAATTTGAAGTTGTAGTTGAAATTGAAGTTGAAGAGTTGAAATTGAAGTTGAAGAGTCGAAAATGAAGTTGAAATTGGAGAATTGAAGTTGAAAAGTTGAAGTTGGAATTTTGAACTTGAAGAGATGAAATTAAAAAATTGAAGTTGAAGAGTTGAAATTTAAAAATTGAAGTTGAAATGGAAATTGAAGTTGAAGAGTCGAAACTGATGTTGAAAAGTTGAAGTTGTAATTGAACTTGAAGAGTTGAAATTGAATAATTGAAGTTAAAACGGAAACATTGAAGTTGAAGAGTTGAAATTGAAAAATTGAAGTTGAAGAGTTGAAATTTAAAAATTGAAGTTGGAATGGAAATTGAAGTTGAAGAGTGGAAATTGAAAAATTGAAGTTGAAATGGAAAACTGAAGTTAAAATTGAAAAATTGAAGTTGAAATGGAAAAATTGAAGTTGAGATGGAAAAATTGAAGTTGGAATGGAACTTGAAATTAAAGAGTTGAAATTGAAATTGATTGTTTCGATAATACCTCGTAAACTATTTGATTTAGGACATATGAAGGTCAACACTTTTATACTCAGAATTTGATACTCTATCGATCTATGGTATAAAAAATAGGACATTCCATTTAAAAAAATCAAGGTGACCTTGGAGTGTCCTCTACCACTCCACCCACAAGAAAACAATTAATACTACGTAATGTAGCCCGTCATGCCAAACAACTTTTGTAGGAACACTTTTTTGATAACGACAACGTCTTCCGAGAAATCCTGCTGATCTGATCTG
The DNA here is from genome assembly GCF_051020765.1 of Lasioglossum baleicum. Classification (NCBI taxonomy): domain Eukaryota; kingdom Metazoa; phylum Arthropoda; class Insecta; order Hymenoptera; family Halictidae; genus Lasioglossum; species Lasioglossum baleicum. The sequence goes on from NC_134945.1 coordinate 7,021,004, forward strand.
GTATTCATATACCGCATTAAAAAAATTGTACTTTGAAATCCCCCCTCCCCACCATTCTAGTCGTCAAAAAAATTAGACTATATTATTGTACCCTTCACACCGAACAATTTATGTAAATAAATTTTTTTCGTAACTTCAGTGCGTCACAAGATATTTTCGCGTTATCAGATAAACGAAACACCCTGTATGTATTATATTATTACTCTATGTATAAATAATATTTTCTACATTACAGTAATTGAAACACAAGCCTGTGTTACACAAACTCAATAGTTTGATACATAAATATCTAACAATATATACTTTCGCGTTGTTTGTTACCTGCTCTTCACATTATACAGTTCCCGATATTCTGTAAATAGAGCATCTGTAATAAAAAAAATAAAAGATATATTTAGGCTACTCTTCACTTTACCGGACTCAAAATTTCTGCCTTTCTCCTATAAATTATGATGTACATATTTGGTATGTAATCCGGTAGATTTGTACCCGGGGAACCTGCTGATCGAAGTTTCGATCCTGTAGGATCAATGGTTCAGGAGTTATGGTCGCTTAAAGTTGAGCATTTTTCAGTGTTTTTGACAGGTAAGAGCTCCGTCATATTGGTTTGTAGTGACGGTCGCGCGCCGCTTACCCAGTTGGTTGGCGATTAGGTCGGGGGGGGGGGCAAGTACCGGTGGTTCTGCCACTACAAACCAATATGGCGGTGCCTTCACTGTCAAAAACACTGAAAAATGCTCAACTTTAAGCAAGCATAACTCCCGAACCATTGATCCTACAGAATCGAAACTTTGACCTGCAACCGCCCCGGGTACAAATCTACTGGATTACATACCAAATACATAATAATTTATAGGAGAAAGGCGCAAATTTTGAGTCCGGTGAAGTAAAGTTTACACGACATTTATATTGCGTGAAAATATAAAATGGTAAAATGTCTATGAAAGGTTATAACATTTATGACGTTTTTCATCATTTTCATAATTAACGACAGAAATACCTTGAAACAGCTTCGTTTTATACAAAAGTATTCTCGCGGCACCGAACATTAATTGCGAGGAAAGATAAAGGCTGAATCTGACGTGGACCGTCTCACGGCTTGTTTGAATTATTGATAATATTTGGTCGCTGTGGAAATTAAAGAAAATTGTGTTACGGACAGAATGGCATCTGTGTGTGTTTGTAGTGTCTAAGTTTAGTGGGTATGGCCCCATACTAAACCCCCCCCCCCCCTCCTCGCGGTTCCATTGCTTGAGTGTGTGCGTAATTGCATTTCCCCACGAAACAAAAGAGAAAGGGGATCTTGATTTTTTTTATTGAAAAATTAGTATTTTTTAGATTGTTATTGTTACCATCTGTTAACGGTCGAGTATCGATGAATTTTTGTTTACAACATTTCTTTGTTAAACTATCGAAAATGATTGAGACATTACTAAACTAAATCAAATATTAAGACTAAACTAAACACCCTGTATAATCGATATATAATAGACAATTATGAATACAATTAAAGTGGTAAATCGGTCCTAGAAAAATCATTGTAAAAAAGAATATTAGTGCATGTGAAAGAAACGAAGAATATTTCCATAGATATATTATTACATTGTGAAAATCCTATATACAAATAATAAATTGTCTTCAAGCAAATATGTATACGAAAATCATTGGATAAATGTATAAAATTCTATTTGACCATATAAGGGAATATTTTTAGTATTAATTATTCTATTTACTTATTTAAAATCTGTACATGTGTATGTATGTGCCCAGATAGCACGCAACGTATTAAAAACGTATTAAAAACGACAACAGAATAAGACGTCCGTTAGAACTCTTTTCTGTTCGTAACTCATTTGTTGTCTGAAATGTATTTGTTTCGACTTATTCGTATGAGAAAGATAATTAGATGCTACATTGACAAGAATTGTAAAACAAATGCATAAACAACCATAAAAAAATCAACAACATTACCAGAGCACCGACACATCAATAGTTCGTAATGGCTGTCTAACAGTTCTTTTAAACATTTCCTCGCTGAGAGTCGCAGCTAACCAACACCGGGCAAGTTTTCCCTTGCGTCGAAAATAAAGAAGCTCCGGAGTATAAAACATATTTATGGATAGAGCTAATGTTACACTACAATTAAATACGTGCACACTACAATTAAACTCAGCAATAAATATCAAATGCGAATTGTTAGACGCGGCAGTGTTTTGTTACCTTCAGTTTCAAATATAACGAAGACCAGAGAATCATCGAATGATCGATGTAGAATAGAACCTAATCGAACAATCGATTGTTGAATCTTGTGGATAGATTTCATAACGCCAAAATCGATAGCGCATGCGTACACGAGATATGTGCTATATATGTGGAACATACATGGAATATATTCCATAGTTCAGGTCCACGAATATGTGAGGTCGTTCGGACCCAGTTCGGACCACTGATATACATATATATATGTATATCAGTGGTTCGGACAGTTATTTCCATACTTCATGGTTATTTCGTTGATCGTGTATTGTCGTGTATTTAGAGATCGCATTGCTTTTATTTCTCGCGCATGCGCGAGAAAAGTTGCGCCCGCTGGCATCATGTCGTACTGGTACATGCAATGATGCAGTACGGTGCAAGATCTCTCGTGGCGGCGATTTCAGCCTCAGTAAAGTAAGATTCTCGATAAAATGGGGTACCTTGAGCACCCCGCAGAATTTAAAAAAATTGGTAATTTGAATCTGAAAAATGAATGTATAACAAGTGTATTTGTGTATATATTTTGTAACTCGTAGGACACCATAGGACACGTCCTGGAGTCTTTTTGTCCGGTACGATTATTTCGATATATTCCCGCCAATATAACTGCCTCAGGGCTCTGGCCGCTCTGCTACCCAATAGTAGATACGTTACTGTTTTCTTGCGCATGCGCGAGAGAAGGTGTGCACAATCGAAGCACTGGATGCGCGTTGATGCGCGTGAATCTTGCACTTTGCACAGTATCTCATCAGCACTCAGCACGAGACGTCACGGCGCGAGTGGTTCTCTAGCGGCGACCAAAGAAGTAGGATTCAAATATCGCAAAACGTAATCGTAATGTATTGTCCGACCACCTGCACATCAAACTGTAAGCGTACCCCGAAAAGGGACAAGAACGATGAATTTTATATTCGCGACCGTAAACTACACGCTTTGAAACATACAATAAAGCGGGAAGATGATTTCATGTCTCATTTATGGAACCATGCACAGACAAGGTAGACAAACAGTATATATTATTGTGTAAACAAATAATCTACAGATTTCTGTTACATTACAAATATATAAAATATTAAATCATTTTTCTTGTAGGAAACGTGCGTCGTACATAATGGATGACGATATAGAACAATCGAAGTGTGCAATAATAGCTGAAACGTTCAAGATACAAGGAAACGAACAATTTCAAGCCAGAAACTATTCAGGGAGTATACAGTTTTATACAGAATCTGCTATGTATGCCCCAGAACATAGTCCTCAATATTCAGTGGCTATTGCGAATAGATCTGCTGCTTTATTCTTTTTAAATAGGTACAAGGTAAGTAAAACATGTAAAATATGCGGTAAATATACAGGGTGTTTATTTGAAAACTTTCCGGCTGAATATCTCGAGAATTATGAAAGATATTAAAAAAGTGCAAAACCATGGATTTCGAGGGGGAAAGAGGGGGGCAGTATCAGTTTTTTATTCGGGTGGCGTTTTCAGGGTCATTTGAAGGTCAACCTTGATTTTTCAAATGGAAACCTGCGGATAAAAAAAGTATCCTACGAAAATTGCTAGTCTTTTTACGTACAATGAGATCCCACTATTAAAAATATAGGTTTCCATTTGAAAAAACAAAGTTGACCTTCAAATGACCTTGAGAACGCCACCCGAATAAAAAACTGATACTGCCCCCCTCTTTCCCCCTCGAAAACCTTGGGCACGTGTTTTACACTTTTTTAATATATTTCATACCTTTCGAGATATTCGGCTGGAAAGTTTTCAAATGAACACCCTGTATATTTCATTCTATAGATATGTATTTAATGTTTTCCATTGTATTAACGTATTTTCATGTATAACGCACACCTTTTAACAACGACAAGGACTGTATAAAAGATATCGATTTAGCAATTGAGTTAAATTGTCCAAAGAAATTACATTACAAATTACATATGCGTAAAGTGCAATGTTACTTGAAATTGGGTAATCCAGAGTTAGCAGAAAACATGATTTCCAAGATACGTGAATCAATCGATGATCCCAACTACATTGCGCCTTCTATGAAAGGTAAAACAATATGCATCGAAAAGTATCGATACGACACTTCCGAGCTCAATAGAATGATTTTAATATAGAGATTAAGTTCTAAATGAATTATGCTTCTAATACATCTGCATTTTAATATCAACTTTCAGCTCTTTGTAAAAAACAACTTTCTGGAATAACATTTAATTTATCATGTACACCGGACAAGTCGAAAAATATCGTTGATCCGTTACACTTGAGGTCTACACTGATGTTCGATGAAAATCCTAACTTTCCACACGCATCGTCGAGCATCGATCGAAAATTCAATGACGAACTGGGGAGACGTGTAGTAGCCAATAGATTTATAAGAAAGGGCGAAGTCCTATTTTTCGAAAAACCACTAAGCTTTGCATTGGAGAACGATGATGTAGCAGGTCGTACCTGTCAACACTGTTGTCGGAGCACAGACATTCCTGTACCGTAAGTAATATATGTAGTAAAGTACAGCTTGTCAAATCTAGCTGTGCGGCTGAATATCCCCCGCAAGGGGAAATGTCCCTGCTGCGCAATGGTAAATAGGCGGAACCTCGCAACGATGGTGAACCAAACATCACCTGTCAAACAATGCACGTGGCGACGGTTCGGTTAAAAAGTAACGTGACACAAGTGTATTCACAGAAACATATAAACAGTTGTTTCGTATGTTTACTGCTGTAAGAAATAATGGACAGTACGCACTTTTGACGAGGTGTGTACCTTACCGTTCATACGATGCATCCTTCTCTCGTAGAGTGCAGTCTTTGTTTTTGTGTGCGCATTCCTAAGTTTTGGTCAACCGCACAGCTAAATTTGACAAGCTGTAGTTATAAAGCAAATACTTTATGAAACTATTGTAAAAATCATGAATTATGCTGATTTAGATGCCCGAAGTGCTTGAATACTTTTTATTGCGACACAAATTGTTTGAACGAAGCATGGTCTTCGTGCCACCGTTGGGAATGTCTTGCAAATCAAATGGGTCTATGGGAAGAAAATATGCCTTTGCAATCAACACTGAAAGTTTTTCTAATATGTTCAACATCAACGGATGCGAGCAAATTTAATGAAATGCATAAATTGGTATCTAATTTCGATGAAATACCCATAGAACAGATGACAAATCAGGGTCTGGTAAGTAACACGATAGTATTGTGAACGGAAGATTTTTTGTACGACTTATACAATTGAAACTTAAATCTTACAGATAGCTATGATGCTCACCTTGTATTTATTTGATCACACTGATTTCTTTCAAGAACACGATCTTAATGATCATTTCGCAAGGAAGTGTGTCGATAACAGTATTAATTCCAACTTTCACGCTATAACAGATGATAACAAATATCTTTACGTGAGCTCTTTATTTCTGCGATATATCCAACAACTTGCTTTCAATGATAGTTTAATTTTTAAGAACAGTATAAAACCAGCGGATCATTTGTCTCTCCTTTGCACTGTTAAAACAGACATTGTAGGTAGAGGACTTTACACGTCTGCGAGTATGATGAATCGTTCTTGTGATATGAACATAGTTATGAAGTAATTATTCTTTTCTTTCCTTTTTTTTTGAGACACTTGAATTACATTAGTTAATGACACGTTATTTTTATTATTGTATTTTAGTTTTGTAGATCAGTACCAGATCATTAGAGCATCGAGGGATATCGCCGCGAATGAAGAAATATTTTTTACTTTTGGTACAGTCAGAGTTTTCAACGCATTATACATGTATGTGTGTTTACGTTTCATCGCTTACTTAGTATTGTTTTCCGTAGGTCAGCATTACAGGTATACATCAACAGAAGAAAGACAGAAACAGATGTCAGGTTGTTACTATTACACCTGCAAATGTAAACCTTGCACTCAGTCAAATCTGAAATACTTCGTGGTAAATATACAAAACAGTTCATTCGTTTTCAAATAATTCAACGGTTAAACTACAATCATTTTATCGCTGCAGGAAAGGTTCACTGCCATGAACTGTTCGAAATGCAACGGTGCACTGTGCAAGATCAAGAATTCCTTATTTTGCTTAGACTGCTCCGACAAGCCTAAACATTTTGAACAACAACGTAAAATAAAACAAGCTGAAAGACTCTTTAAGCGAGCTGAAACTTTCATTGCTCGAGAAGATTTTACGGGAGCTCTTAAAAAATTAGAAGAATGTTTAAGTATTAGGAGAAGAACGTTATATAAATCTCATAAAGATATTGTCTCTACGTTACATGTTCTATCAAACATATATGTGACACTGGGTATTGTATAAACCAATTATTTTTATGAAATATTCATAAACTTCATTACGAATTAAATGAGATTATTTTTGCAGGTAAACCGGCAGATGCTAAAAGATGCTGGGAAAGTATGATTGCTGCAGTTACTGAAAGATTTGGACCTTCTAGTGTCGAGCTCATGGGTATGCTGTTGAGATTCGCAATGGTAGGTGTTCCCTTTCTTCTACAGACGTCGAAAACTACCGCAAGCTCGTACAAGTAAGTTCGTTAGGTTTCATGCATAAAAAGTTTAAAATTTATGACAAATTATATATGTACATGTTTACTATTTATTTTTATATTATAGAGCTCTATCGACAACAGCAGACGAATATATGGAACAAGTAATGGAGTTGGCTGATCTTCATTATGGATCATGGAGTGAGGTCTACAAAACTTACAAACTGGACTACGATGCTCTTATGCTTGGTACACAATGATACTTCCATTATTTAAGGCCTTATTTTCAATAAAACTACTTCATTTTTGTTTCGAAGAAACTTGGCAATGTTTTTTATTAATGTTTCACTCTCTTGTAAGTCAAATATACCCTTTCGTGAGTCAAATACACCGTTTGCGAATCGAATTCAACCTTTCGCAAATCAATTTCACCCGTTAAGAATATTAAAAATTAATAATTTAATCATTTATGATTAAATAAATGTATATATGTATCGCAGTGCTTCGATTGTGCCCAAACTTTCACGCGCAGGCGCGAGAAAACAGTAACGTATCTACTATTGGGTAGCAGAGCGGCCAGAGCCCTGAGGCAGTTATATTGGCGGGAATGTACCGAAATAATCTTACTGGACAAAAAGACCTCAGGACGTGTCCTACGAGTTACAAAATATACACAAATACACTCGTTATACATTCATTTTTCAGAATCAAATCATATAAAGTTTTTAAAATTCTGCAGAAGTCTCTGCAAAATTCTGCAGAAATCAATGAGCAGAATTATTTTACATAACATAGATACAGTATAGATGTTCGTATAAATAAAGAATCTTTTAATCCCGAAATAAATAAAATGCGTATCGGAGTAACAGTGTTTTATTAGAATATCTTGTACATAAAGAAGTCTCGTGATATAAACTGCAAAATACATTGATTCTCCGTTTGTATCGTTCGTTCGATTATAAAAATGTTTTCTTATCAGTGCGTAAAATTCAATATTCGGCATGGACGTAACGCGTTTTTCTGCTTTGAAAATCATATTGTATAAATAAGTAACGACGCGATGTAACACACTGAATCGACTGTATCGAAGAATAAAACACTTGACTTTCCCTTAGAGCAGGGATGGGCATTTTTGCTTCAATTGAGGCAAGACTGCCTCCCACCAGCTCCACCGTTACCATGGAGAAAGAACGCGCTTCGCCCGTAGCGAGCAGTGCGCATGTCTCGCGAAGGCTTCGCGCATCGCGGCCTATGCGACGAAGGCGCGCGTTGCATGGAAGAGAGGTTGGTGGGAGAAGCAGGCGTTTGAGGGGCCCCACCAGTGTGCCCAGACGGGATACGTTTTTTCGCGCATGCGCGTCCAAAACAGTAACGTATCTATGATGAAGCAACGATGTAGCAGAGAATGTACTGGTATAATTGACGGGACGCACAGTGGTCCAAATGGACGACTAAGGAGTGCAAAAGTCAAAGAACCAAACATGTAGTAGGCTCCATGGAGATCATATCAATTTCTTAAAATTCTGCATGGCGCTCAAGGTGCCACATTTCCTCGAGAAGCGTACTTTACTGAGGCTGAAAACGCCGCGCATGCGTGAAAAAACGTATCCCGACTGGGCACACTGGGCCCCACCCGTGCCCATCCCTGCCTTAGAGGAATCGCGGAAGCTGTGCTGTGGAGGATAAGAAAGAATAAACGTAAAAGACATGGCAATTAGAAAATAGGATGACCATACATAAGTACTATATACATATTTGCACGGACGTACAAAAAGTGTATTGAAAGAACTGAATGTGATACAAATGACCTGGTAATTGACAGCGGAGGGAAACCGTAGAGGTTCTATATAAAGAAGAGAAACAATTTGCTATATAAAATCTTTGGTATAGAGTTCGTTATTGCATTCGCTCGTGCGTGTACGAGTTTAAATAATTAGCCTTTGAGAAGAATCGTTTAAGAAAAACAGTCGTTAAATAAAACAGTCTACGTATAAATGCGCAAGTGACATCCGACTTGGCTAGAAACTAATACGAACGTAGTATTTCCTTAAAAGTTCGATATTATCAATTCGTAATTTCAATATACAGGGTCACTCGTTTTTAAATGGCCAAACGTTAACCAGCTATACAGGACCCCAAATGGAACAACTTTTACCCCTATCACTTTTTTTGTTTCGGCCTTGATTTCCAGATAATTGCAAAAACCCATCATTTTTTGAGTTTACATAAAATTAAATATCTCAGGACTCCAATGACGAATCTTGATGGTTTTTCCTTTGTTTAGTTTAAAATAAGTAGGGGCATCTTTTTTATTGAATAAACTTTTTTGTGTGACCTTCGGATCATGGTCTTTTTTACATGGGGCACACCGCCACTTTCAAACTTATTTCTTTCAGGCTCCCCGGTGTGCCCCACGCCAAAAAACCATGATCCGAAGGTCACACAAAAAAGTTTATTCAATAAAAAAGATGCCCCTACTTATTTTAAACTAAACAAAGGAAAAACCATCAAGATTCGTCATTGGAGTGCTGAGATATTTAATTTATGTAAACTCAAAAAATGATGGTTTTACGCAATTATCTGGAAATCAAGGCCGAAACAAAAAAAGTGATAGGGGTAAAAGTTGTTCCATTTGGGGTCCTCTACAGCTGGTTAACGCGTTTGGCCGTTTAAAAACGGATGACCCTGTATATAATTGCGCTGTGTAAATTTTAAGTACATCGCAGTAATGTACACGCGAGAACCTTTTCATTTAAAGAGGAGAAAGCGTTTTGAATCGATTTTAAAGTTACTTCTAAACACGTATTCGCGTATGTAATGTAGTATAATATATATAAATGCATGTAAGGCACATGTAGCGATATGAAAGTAAAAATTGTGAACGGTCGTACACTTTTCCGTACGCAGTAATTCGTAATGTCACCGTTTACGGTTCTAATCGTACGCGCGTGTGACAATCGCTGGGCAGAACTTTTCTGATGTCGTTGATATTGTCGACTTCCGTTCTTAATCTGCTGACCTCCTCCTCGTAATTCTTCACCCATTGCGTTTGCGAATTCTTCGCGTCTGTTAACGCGCGGATTCTGTGATCCAAATTCGCCGCTGCGATTTCATTCTCAGCTGCTACTAGACGCTCTTCCAGGCGGTTCAGATCAGCATCGTCTAAGTTCAATGAAAGAGTACAAATATAAATAGTGTCCTACGAGAAATTCAATTAGCTAAGCGAGTACTCTTTGCAGCTGGACGGAAGTCACACGGAGAGAATACACGCCTAATTCATTGTGTGTACAATTTTGATATTGTTTGAACTGACAATGTCATCTCGCGTGACTTCTTTCTAGCAGTATAGTGATCGAATATCAACCAACCTATTTCTGGCAAAACTTCGAGTTCTTTTAGGATTTCAGCTACGTCGGCTAAAGCTTTGTCCACTTGCTGTGACGCTGCTGTTACGTTGATTCTTGCTTGGACAACTTTCTGATTTGCCTAGGGAATATAGAATATAACATTAATATTTATATGATCTATTCGAGGCGTTTATTTTAAAAGTGGCGAAGAGTTTAAATGGAAATTGAAGTCGAAGATGAAATATAAAAATTGAAGTAGCAATCGAAGAAGTTTAAATGCAAATTGAAGTTGCAATTGAAGTTGAAAATTGAACAATTCGAGAGCTGAAATTGAAAAATTTAAATTGAAGCAAAAATACCAATACTGCTGGACTATGGCATATAAAAACCACACTGTTTATGGTCTTAAAGACGTAAACGTGAAAGAGTCTTCTCAGGACGTACAACTTCCAGAGTTGGAATAGACGTAAAATGGACGTCGTATGCTATCTGGGTGGGCTGTTTTAAATTTCATGACAAATCTAATTGTTAATTTTGACATAACTCAAGTCCATTCTTGGTAAGAAGACACATATTATCCACTTAATAATTGCTATTATTTTAATAGGAATTGTAAATTTAACTCTCTTGTAAATACACTTAAGAAGTGTGATACAGTGGTATCATATACGTATATTGTTAATTTCATTGAAACGCGAACTCTTAAATATCTCAATTCAAACTTAAATGGACTAAGGCCCCACTTTAAAAAGTGCTCATTTATTCCAGTTAAATATAAAGTTATAAAGATAATGCTATCGGTTAGCTATAACACATAGATAGATATGTATGACGTCCTACCTCCATCGTGATGTCCGAGTCCTGGCCAATTCGTATTTCGTACTGTCTCATATTTGAATCCGTAGTATCGACTCTGAGATGCAATTTTTCAGCCTCGTTTCCTAGACGAACCGCTTCTATTTTAGTTTTATTTGCTTCGTTCCTAATAGCGTTTGCTTTCGCACTAACATCCTCTGCATACGTCTGTTGCACAGAATATTTTTGTTCAATGTAAAGCGAATTATATCATATTATCTTCTGGATGTGTAGTTGAGACGTACCTGTGCCCTTTGAGCCGTTTCACGAGTATATTTAGCGCTATCTTCGGATCCACGTAGTATCTCTTCCGCTCGCTCAACTTGTCGAGTAGCATCCATAATTAGTGCCTCGATGTGGTCGATATCTCTCAAGGCATTGCGCGCTTTAACGCGTTCGCTCTGTACTTCGGCGTCAAACTCTAAAAAATAATGCTACAGTTCATCGAAATGTTCTGCTATTTCAAACTGTTTGGAGTGAAATGTCGGATTTTGTTCAAATTTAAATACGTCTCGCAGTCTTTAGTGACCTATAAACGAATCTCAAAGGATTTTTCGATATGTTAAACATTGTTGATATCTCACAGACGTGTTAAAAAAAAACATGTCAACCTTTTTTCATTGAATCACAAGTCTAGAAATATCAAACCGATGATAATGAGCTTTTGGGAGCTAATAGTGAAGACAATCAAAGTAATGATAAACACCGCTTAATTTCTTCAACATTTCTTGAGCTTCTTTCAAAGTTTGATCGCCGCGTTTCACTGCATCGTTCGCCTTCTCGTTAGCCTCGTCCAGTTCTGCCAGAAGTTCAGCGGTGCCTGCTTGCTGATCCTGCGCTTTTTCTATCAACTCCTCGCTTTTCATTAGCTTGTCCAACATTTCCTTTATCAGATTTTCATTGCGATCTAACAGCAGTTGCGCTTGTTCTTTCAACCGCAATCCCTGTAACAATACTTGCACGTTACGACAATGTGTACAACGTTTATCGACGACCGATGCTCACCTCCATATTCACATCTTCAACCTGACTTCGTAATTCTTTAATGTCAATCGTGGGAAGTGTCAAATCTAGAGTTAACAAAGCTATCGCCTCCTGCGAAACAACGGATGATTTCTTAGCCGCTATGCCGGTCAAGTTTTTCACTTCGTTCATGCGGTGTTCCAGCAATTCCAACTTATTTTCTAATCCTCGTATCTCCTCGCTGAAAACGCAAAATGCTTTTTAAATAAATTATCTATCTTTCAAATGATCTGTCTTTCAATCAGTTGTAACGACATACGTCAGGTTAGAATATTTCGATATTGCCTTCTTCGCAAGATTGTAAGCTTCTATAGTTGTATTTCGAGCTTGTTCTGCCAAGGTATGAATCTTCATGGCTTCGTTGACATTTCTGGAAATGGAAATTGCACAATTACTTGTTAACTGGGAATAAATACTGTTTATAGACATTAATTAACGAGTAGCATTAATAGACAGCGGATCTTCATGCAAAATAAAAGTTTTCTACCTGAATTTCAACAGAATTCAAACCAGAGTGACATAGAAATTGATTTTCTTTCTTAACATGATTAATAGATCGAAAATAATGCAGAGGGTGACTCAGAAGAAACAGGACACCTAAATATCTTTGTTGGATTTAAAGATACGAAATTTAGCGACGTGGAATTTCAATGGTTTTCAATTCTTCTAGCGTTGCTACTGTTTGAAATTACACCTACTCATTTCTGTCATAAATGCATAGAATCCGCTGTCCACGTTATCGATATTATAAAACAATGTTGTGTAAAACACAACTCGTTGCTTACGAGTCAGCAGTTCCACGCGCTTCCTGCGCGATGGCTGTCATCTGCCTGTTCTGTTGACCAACTTGTTCCGCGCGGAATTTCGCATCGTTCAAAGCTGTTGTTCCATTTATGGCTAAATAATCTTCCGCTTCCTAATGTTCACAAAATTACAGATTGTCATTTCTACAAATATTATAAAACTTTGCTCTATACGAAATTTTAAGAGAATCATGCTCACTTTCAACTGATCGTGGATTTTATCAAGTACTTTCTCCGCTTCGCCGATGCTCATCGATCCTTCGGAAGTGGTCTTCTGCACCTCGGTAGAAGTCAAGTCTACCGTTTGAGAAATCTCACCGATCTCATTCAATTGATCGCGTAGTTCGTCCAATTGCTCCACCAAGGTTTTATTCTCGCCTATACCATTTCAGTTTGTAATTTTGTAAAATTCGGATGAAATTATTGGGTTGGAACGAAGGGTATAGCCGGATAAGATAGTCAAAAGTGCCCTAGGGCACCAAGAAAAAACATACTGTGCAAAACTTCAACCCTGTATCTCGATCGGGAGGGTAGTTATGGGGTAAATTCGAAAAATCAGTTTTTGGCCTATTTTCCCTAGTTAACGACGTTTAGAAATTCCGAGAAAAATCTGACAGATGCCAAGAACCCAAATACATACTTTGCAATTGGTTTCAGATTTTTCAAGTGAAAATCCTGCTTGTAAAAAATCAATAACCTCAAAAAAATCGAAAAAATGCAGATTTCACATGGAAGTTCTAGAGTGACAACATTTATATTTTTACAGTAACGATACATTGTTATGGGAATTGTTCATGAATTTTTTCAGATTTTTAAAGTGAAAATCCTGCTTGTAAAAAATCAAAACCCTCAAAAAAATCGAAAAAATGCAGATTTCACATGGAAGTTCTAGAGTGACAACATTTATATTTTTACAGTAGCGGTATAGTGTTATAGGTATTGTTCATGAATTTTTTCAGATTTTTTCGTTTGGTGCGTCGTTGTTAAAAAAAATAAAAGCCGATTTTTTCGACGTTTTTTCCGCGAAGAACTAAGCTAACCTTAAAATTGTTATGTTCTATTTATTCTGTAAGTCTATCAGGCACTGACAAACCTTGAGCATTTGTAAAATTTGTCAACGTAGCGTTTGTAAATTAAAATTGAATACTTTCCATTCCGTTCTATTATTTTCTGCCATTTTCGAGGTAACTTCTCGTGTTAATTACGAACTTTCTTTCCAACCCAATAGATTATTTGAATCGTACGTACTGCCGGATCCTTGTTTCGCGATCTTCAAAAGATTTTTAACTCTGTCTTGAATCGTTAGCAACTCCTTCTCGAAGTCGCTATCTTTTATGACGGTCGGACTACTGTTGATCTTTCGGAGTGTATTTTGCAATTCGGCTAAACGTTCCCTGTGACTGTTCACAGCATCCTGAACAAGATTATAACAATCCGGACAGTCGACGCAGCCATTTTGTCTGTTGTATTTGTTCTCCTTGCAACGGTCGCAACGTCTTCCTTCTACGTTTGTGAGACACTGCAACGAAAGAATAGGCCATTGTGCGAAGCACATCTTAGAACTGAGAAAACAAACATGAATACCAAAAAATTTTTCTGGACACTGGCAGAGTTACCGGAATATTTAAGTAAGGAGGGTAGAGAGGACAGTCAAAAGCTCCTAGCACGGGTAAGATGCGGAAATAGATAAAATTGGAACAAATACTGGCTGGAAGACGTGCAGGTAGGTGGAACAAGAGTGGGGCAGGCAAAATTATGAACACTAGGGTATGCAGATGAGAAGCGAAAGCAGGAGAGAAAGCGTTAAGATTTGAGGATTAGAAAGAATTGAAGTCGAAGAGTTGAAATCGAAGAATTGAAATCGAAGAATTGAAATCGAAGAGTTGATGTTGAAAGAGAAAAAAGGAAAGGATGCAATAATTAGGCTAGTAATATACTCCTAATGGATACGAACAGAATAGGTCAGGGTAGGAATGAGCGAGACAAAGAAAGAGAGAGAGAGAGAGAAGGTACGACCAAACGTGTGAATAAGATAGATCTGTAAAGTTAGGATACTGTAAACCAAGCCACATTTCTTAGCTGTAAGGCTGAAATAAAGCAATAATAATAATACTTACTGGACACTGTCCATTAACGTTGCATTGCAAGTCCTGAGAACCAATATGGTCGCAGTCGCAAGGCTTGCAACCTTCCCTGCTGAAACCGTATTGATAAGGGAGGCAGGCATCGCAACGTTGACCGGTAACACCAGGTCTACACTCGCATTGACCGGTAATGGGATTGCATGTGTGATTGTACGAACCTTCCGGATCGCAATTACAAGGCGCACAACCCTAATGGCACAAAATTCATATTTCAAACAAGACACATTTGCATTAATACTACAGTCTAACCTCTCGATAACGCGAATCTCATGGGCTGCACTACAATCTTCGAGTTACAGAGGTTTACCCTACGAAAATTCAACTTACAGTAGGTTTGTACGAGAGTTAATAATTTGCTGATCGAAACAGCTTTAAAGAAAGTAAAGTGGAAGTTTCGGAGATGAGTTATTTATTACTGAATTCAATTTGCAAAAGGTTGAATTTGGAGAGCGAAACATTTACTGCTGTTTTGGCTTTGTTTAGCTTCCACACATGTGGAAAATAATTCGAGTTAAAGGAAGTTTTGAGGTTATAAATAGAGGTTATAAAAGTGCAGCGGAGGGGAACGAACAAAACTTTCGTCTTATAATGGTTTTCGAGTTATCGAGGTTTGACTGTATACGATAGATTCGAAACAGTAGTACGAAATTGTATTTACCTCACCGCTCAATAGATGATAATATCCTTCTTCGCACAAGTCACAATTCTGACCGATTACGTGCGACTTGCATTTACATTGGCCTGTCAATTGTTTACAAGGCGCTATTCTGCCATCGTCAAGTTCAACCGTACCAGGTGGATAACACTGGCACAGTCTGCATCCGTCTTCTCTGCGATCAGACAGAGCGTCTCCATAATATCCTACCGACGAATATGATTTAGATTAATTTTCAATTACATGGGACTTTATGAAATTCTTTGGATAATTTGAAATAGTAATTTGTGCGCGTGGATACCTGGCAAACACTCTTCGCAGTGGAAACCAGCCGTGTTGTTGACACATTTTAAACACTCCCCAGTTTCTTGATTGCAGTTTCGAACAGCGTTCAAATCGATGTTATTGTTACAATCGCAAGGTCGACATGCTATACCTTTCTCAGGATTCCCATAGTATCCATCCGAGCATGTTTCGCATCTAGGTCCTGTAAACGAAGAACTATATCGGTTAAACGTTCGACTCATGCGAATTTTCTGAATACACTCCGGGACAAAAAGATAGCTCATCGTCTACTTTTTTTCTCATTTGGTACGATAAACTGAAGAAAATGAATATCCTAATGTGTCAACATATTCTAACACGCCTGTATGTATAATGTACTGAATATCATCAACAATATTTACACTAACAGAATTCTAGGAATGACCATGTAAATCCCAGATAGCATACAATGTCTTAAAAACGTCCATTTTACGTCTATTTCAACTCTGAAAGTCGTACGTCCTAAGGAGACTCTTTAACGTTTACGTCTTTAAATGCCAGTTTTCGGCCCATTGTCCCTATTTATTGACAATTAAAAATTCTGAAAAAAGTCCGACACATGTCGGATACCAAGCCACATATCAGGTATCATTTCCAGATTTTTCCGTTGCAAATTATGGTTGTAAAAAATGAAAAACACGAGAAAAATCGAAAAAATGCAGATCTCATATAAAAGTAGGTCTCGTACCACTTCGGAATTAATTTAGCAATGAGATCCTATCGAAAGTGTTGTGCTCAATTTTCTTCAGATTTTTGCGAGTGGTGCAACAGCGTTGAAAAAAATAAAAACCACTTTTCTCGGCGTTTCTTACCTGTTCTACCCGACGGACACTCGGAGCAAATAGGATCGGGGTTGTTGCCGAGCAATATGCACGGTCCGTTGTCCGGGCAAGGGCAAGGTTTACAATCGTCGGACGTGCCTTTCAACGGATGGCCGTAATATCCGCGTCTGCACAGTTCGCAGTTACTGCCCGCCGTGTTATGTTGGCAAATGCACTGGCCGGTCTCGGCCTCGCAGATATCCGCGTGGCCGTTACAGTTGCACGGAACGCAGAGAGCGAAGGGACCGCCGTTCGGCGGATCATGATGGAATCCAGGTGCACATGACTCGCAAAACTGGCCGACGTAGCCGTGAGGACACTGGCAATGCTCCACCCAATCGGCCGGTTCACCCGCTGCTCCTCGGTGAGCGGTTTCCAACTTAACGTCGTCCAGAAATCCCCTGCCTTGATGAGTGTAGGTTCCGCGGATTTTTATAGCCGTCAGATTCGACAAAATGGACATGAATGCTCGAGAGGACAAACGCGGTTCCCAACCGTACTTCGGATGCTCGTGAAGCTTGAAATGGTATTCCTGAGACGCGACGCTGGGCAGACGACTGTTCTGTCCGAAGATCGGTTGCGTGATTTGTTCGCCGTTTCCTCCTTCGAGTATTAAATCCCGAACCGTTGCGGCAGGTCCAACTTCTCCGATTCTTAGAGTGAATGATAAATCTTGATTGTAGGATGCTCGTTGATCGCCGAGGAATCTGTCCGGCGCTACGAAATAGACGTTGTCTCGATCCAATGCTGTGGCTGATATCGTTTGTGTCACAGGATCGTATTGGAGCGGTATAGTGTTCCCAGCAACGGTCGCTGTCCAACGTTCGGCTCCTCGTACGAACATGCTCTCAATTGCGAGTTTGGAATAGCCGGTAGCCGGTCGGCATACTGAAGAATGACCGTAACAGAAGCACGGTGTGCAACCGAACTCGTTGTCTATCGCGAGGTTGAAGAATCCTGGTCGACATCTGTTAAAAGAAATATACAATATGGTTAGATATTGTTACAACAGATTTTTGACTTGGTATTCCGTACGATAGAATCTCAATTATTTTGTTTGTTTTAACTGTGTCGCGTATCGTCGGCCTCGTTAAATTATTCGATTATGTTATTGAGGGCGAGTTGTTGGTTTACGATTACAGTTGCTGTTGCTATTAAAGGATTCTTTCAAAAAATCCTCAGCCATGGACCATCGACTTTCTACGAGTCTACCCACTTAACATTTATATTCGTCAGTCAATTTATAAATGGAGATTCTACTGTATTTTTCAGAATTTGATTTCGAGATCTGCACTGACATTCGACAACGTTTTCCTTCAACGTTCTCTTTGCACGTGCAAGTGCCGCTGACAGGGTCGCAACTCGGTGCATTCCCCAATGATCCTGTTACATCGCATTCGCACGAGGTACAACCGTACGAGCCGAAGTTGAAGTAATTAGAAGCGCAACGGTCGCATTTGTTCCCTGTGACACCTGGTTTGCACTGGCACTTTCCTTCGCTGTTGCACTGCAGGCTTCTAGATCCTGAAATTACATTCGGTTGGAATTACATTCCGTAAGGACTGATGTATAAAAATTCGAAACAAAGAAAATAATAAATTCTTCCATTGGGAATTTCACTATGTCCCAAAGATAAAAATCTTATCGAACTTTCTTCAAGATTTTGACCACGTTGAATTTTAAAAATCCACGGTTTTCGATCGCGCTTGCTGGTGCATAATAATTCGTAAGAAATCACTAAACATATTCCTGGTAAAGGTAACGCGACACTGATGAATCGACATGATGAAAGAGATGCATCGGTTTACCAATTTCGTTGCAGCCACAGGGAATGCAGTAGTCTCCTTCCGGATGTTGGTAAAAGTTTTCTCGGCAGCGTTCGCAATTCGCGCCATCACGATTTGCTCGGCAATCCTGGCAATGACCACCGTGTCCGGTGGTCTTGTACAATTCCTTGTCGAAGTAACATCTATCCGAGTATCCATTACAGTTGCAAGCTGGAAAAACAAACAAATCAATGACTCAGTTCAATTTCAAAAGAAAATCAAAGTATTAAATGTACGTAGACATTAAAATTAAACATCACGTTACATTATTAAAAATAAGCATTGCGTTTAAAAAAGCAGGGACCATAACTGTTCTAACCGAAAAGAAAAAGAGTCATGGAATAACAAGTATATTTCATCGACTAAACATCGTATCGGTTAGAAATAAGGATTATAAGTAACCGAAGATTTTTTCTCTTGTTGGTAAATGTTATCGTGGAGAGAAATAAATTTCTCTCATCGGTAACTGTTTTCAGCGATCAAAATGAACTCCTTCTCTCATCGATGACTGTTTTGAGCGATCGAAAACAACTTCTCTCACTGATAGCTGTTATGAATGATCGAAACAGTTTTTCTTCATCGATAACAGTTATCGAGGAGGATCCAATCTTTTGGACACTGGTCGCTGTTACTTGTAACCAAAAATTACATTTATAATTTTATAATTTTTGAATTATATTTTTTGTGTAGATATTCTAAATCTCAATAATAATCAACCTTTTATTAATGATTTTTATCGCAGAAAATTTTAGAAGAACTGTTATTTTTGATCCCTGAAAAAAAGTCATTTGAGTAGATGAATAATTATACAGCTGATTTGTGTATGTGTGTTCAACTTTCATGTTCGTAGGTCTAACAAATTTTGCCATTAAATGTACATTGTACATGTACATGTTCAATTTGCATGTTCATGAATTGAATTGAGATTATTAGCAACGTTGTCTAGAGATATTTACTAGATCCAGAGTACCACGGTAGAATCCCGTCCCACCTCGAAGAAACGGAGATCGTTATGCTCGAGAATACCAAAGACACGATCGTTGTCACTTTCAATAGAAAATCCATGGCAGATTTTCTAAATAACAAGAGAATCTGTTGTACTTTGATTATCCGCAAGTTCTGTTATCGGTTCCGCAAGTGAATTGTTATTCATGATTTAATTCCAACGTAGTTAACAACATCACACACTGGCTTTAATTGTTTAAGCGCGTCGTAGATTATATTATTCGTAAGTCTAACAAATTTTGCCATTAGTTAATTTTCGTATCTGCTCGAGAAACTAGTTTGATCGTTCGATAATGTTATCGCGAGATTACGATCCAGGTCTGCGATCCAGGTGATTGAATATTTGAAAATTTGCAAACTGGGAAATTTGAAAAATTGGAAACTTGGGACATTGGATACTTGGAAACTGGGAAACTTGAAAAATTGGAAACTTGGAAACTTGAAAAATTGAAAACTTGGGACGTTGGAAACTTGGAGTTTCACAACAATGATAAATAAATAAATAAATAAATAAAGAAAGAAAGAAATAAGTAAATAAATGGTGAATGGTGACTCGTAACTCGGCAACGCGATGTAATGTGTGCAACTGAGCTGGCAGGCTACAGAAAAGCTGCATTGTGTGCCCCTACATTGCCAACAATCCCCACTTCAGAACAAGCAATGAACGTAAAAGGTAAAGCTGGTTAGGTAATGCCAGCATGATCGTGAACGCAAACTCCCTTCGGCTGCCCGAGAACGCGATGTTCTCAGACTGCTAACTACCTTCAACACTAATAAAAAATACATAGACTGCGACATCCGTGCATTTATAGGAAAATTGAGTAGATGAAATTCAAAACTGTTGAAGAATGTTAAAAACTGCAAATGTCCATATATGACTTCCCCTCTATTAAAATCATTAAGGGAAGAAATAATTAAACATTCGAATTAATTTCTATTTCTTGCAACCGATGCAGACAACTTTTATTTTGCATAAAGATCCGCAGTCTAATTTTTTATTACAGTCCACGTGCGTCTCATATTGATCTTGATATCTCGAGTGTAATTGTTTGAGATCCAATCAGATGTACTTCCGATAGCGTTAGATAAGATCGGGAATGATGCATCTATCGAATGGGAAATGGGAAAGATTAAATTTGCGTTAGGTCAGGTAAAAAGATATTTTATCACATATCTGGGTAAATTGATTACGCTGAACAGCAGAACTGTGCGAGTTCAGGACAGTCACGACTATACTTCCACTGCTCCCTTCAATCACAAACTAATTCGTTGTGTATTCGTTTCAGCTATAATTATAAAAGGGAGTAAAACTTGTTGGTGTAAATATTAAGAACGATGTTTGGAAATTGGGTAGAGATTTTAAAGAATTTCCAGCCCAGAAGATTGTAGAAAATAATCGCATAGACAGTGGAGTATTTGCAAACAGAGTATAATTATAAAAGAATATCTGCTGTGTGTATACAAACAATGAACGCCAACTCGAGTGTCGAAAGTCTTCATCAATATATATTGCGTTGGAAAGAAAGTTCGTAGCGTTCTTCAAATTAAGAGTCGAAGATAAAATTAAGGTATTTATTCACATGTTTATTCAACAACACGAGAAGTTACCTCTCGAAAGTGGCAAAAAGTAATAGAACAGAATGGAGAATATGTTATTGAATAAATCTATGAATTTTGGCTTTCAATTTTAATTACGAACTTTCGTTCCAACCCAATAAATAATTTATGAAAGTTGTGACACGACTTGTTCAAGAAAGAACCAAAGCGAAACTGCACAATAAGTATCTTCTAGAATCAGAGAAATTAATTGGGTACTCACGTTTGCATTCGTGGGCGTCTGTGGCGGTGGCGCGTCCCCAAGGTGCATCGTTGTAAAATGGTAAGCATTCGTTGCAATCTGGCCCGGCAGTGTTGTGCTCGCATCTGTAGAGAATACGTGCCATGCACACAAACGTTTTAAAAAACCGTGAAAATTATTATTACCGCGCGGAGAAGCCTCAAAGAACTCGCCAGCATGTCTTTCATTTTATGAATTTGGTCGACGACCAGATTCACCCTTTTGCAAGTCAATTTCACCTTTCTCTAAATCAATTTCACCCTTCTGCAAGTCAATTTCACCCTTCTGCAAGTCAATTTCACCCTTCTGCAAATCAATTTCACCCATTAAGAATATTTAGAATTAATTATCTATTATTTACATTAAAGTTATAAGACTTAATGCTCAATATGTATTTTCATTTTTAAGTCTTAACAATTAATTTACATTTGATTTGATTATTTTTACAAAAACTTACTTGGGAATACTTTATTTGTAAAAGGTTGAATTTTTGAGTTGCAAAAGGGTGAAACTGATTTTTAAGAAGACGAGATCGACTTGCAAAACGGTGAAATTGATTGAAATTGATTTGCAAAAGGGTGAATTTGGAGTGCAAAACCTTTACACAGATAACAGTGTGTAGTTTGGGAAGTAATTTTCTTTCAGAATTCTACTGTGCGAGGTAATTAAGTGAATGAATTAACTTTCGTTGGTTTTAACGTTTTGCATTACGTTGTACATCTTACCTACATACTCTGCGAGTTTTTCCGTCCATGCTGGTGCTGTTTACACATTGGCCAGCATGGCCATTGCAGGCGCAACGTGCTCCAACAGCGACGTCAGCGATAGCATAGTAGTAGGATTTCAGTACGTTATCGTCGCCGAACACTTCGTCGCCGAACGTATTCTGCCTGTCCAAAGTAATCCTCAAGTCGACCGCTTGAACCCATTCCTTAAAACACAAGCAACGTTCAACGTTTACATCGAATTTTACATACAAATTCACTTGAAATTCTGCATTAATACACTCCTGAAAACAATTAAGGGATCACTTGTGCGAACCAGAAAAATTGCTCCCACTCTTTACGTGATCATAACTCCGTCAAAAATTGCCGTATCGATATATTTGAACAATGGTTTGAAAGCCTGAAGCCTCTAGTTTCAGATGCTCTGTTTCAAATTGTTGCTATGTTGTTTTTTTACAAAGTTATAGCGAGATGAAGACAACATTGATGGTTAACAAAAATTTTGTGCAACTTTGGAACATCACGCGGGGAGCAACAAATTTTTGTTGATAAATCGCGTTAATATCATTTCGAAGGGCTATCTTTCCTGTGTAAATTGTGTGGTTGTTGAATATTGTGCGATTTTTTTTATTGCCATCTGTAAAGTTAGGATACTGTAAATGAAGTCACATTTCTTAGCTGTAAGGCTGAAATAAAGCAATAACAATATATACCTGCAAAGCCGCGTTTGTTTCAAAGTTGTAGGCGGAAGGTCGACCCTCTAAGGTGGAGAATGCGACCGTGCCCTTCGTTAAGGGCGAGATGTCCGAATATTCCGAGGTGCAAAGCACTCTCGTGTCATCGCCCCTAACAGTTTCTTTCGAATCCGGTAGAAAATAGTTGTCCCTGCAAGTTGCAGAATAAAACTGATAAGGCTCCCACGACGCATCCTCATTTCTCCTCTTGTAAATACCCCAGCTCTCTGGCCGTGGCGACTCGAACAGTACTCTGACATATGTTATGTCGAAAGTTTTTCCTGCAATCATAGGTATTTATTAATGTCTTGGAAACTACAGGGAAATTGAAAGAAAAATGTAAATAGAACGGGCTTTTTCTATGTTGTTGGTCCTTCCTTTATTTACTTAATTGTCTTGTTTTTTAGTTAAAATGAATAGAAGTTCCACAAACATAAATTACAACGAAGTTTTAGTTCTAGAAAGAGCACGTTCTACGCCACTGCGATTCTCCAGTATAAAACCAGCGGGGTGCAAGTGGCCGATTCTTTCGTGAATGAACACGTGGCCCACAGACTGAGATTCTTTGCTACGCGGCTCCCATTTTAAAGAATACCGCTGTTCTTCGAATACCCAATCCCCGAAAATAGTTTTCCGAACTGGCCCCAATTTGTCATACAAATTAACGGGGATACCTTGTGTAAAATGAAATTTTTGAGCATTTTTTTGTTTGCTTGTTAGATCGATAGGAAATTTCCCGAGGAATGTGATAAGAAAAGTTAGAAAGTAATCATTTCAATCGATTTCGATGCAATTTTCAGTATGCGTATAACTAACATAGATCTACAAAACATACATTTTAAATTTTCATTAAGGGCCCAAATAAAAAAGTTTTAAAACATGCCTTTCTATTTTACCACGTTTTTATTAGCTTTCTATCTTGTCTGTCTGTTCGGTACAAATTTTGCAATTGATTTTAAACTAACTTCCCGGTGAGCTAGACACTTGAAATTTTAAACATAGCTCAGAAATGGATGACAATGCAATATTAAAAAAAATTATTTTAAAAAGCCTATGCGTTTAGGAGATATAAATTATTAATAAATTTAAACGTTACACCTCCCCGTGCGACGCTCGATGGTACGTGATCGCGTTCGGCGATCCCCACTCCGCGCGACAGCGCTCCCTACTCCACTACGCGTTCCCACTCTGACTCATCTCCACTCCACTGACCCGCTTCGCAAAATTGTTTCGTAACATTGTTTACAAAGTTTACCACATGTCTTTGTTATAATCTTTGTTATAGTCTTTGAAATTTACTACATGTCTTTGTTATAATCTCATCAAAATGTTTAAAATCGATCGTAAAATTTCACACACACCAGACTAAAAAGCAGAAAATAAATTTTTAGAAAATACCACGTTTTTAACACGGACTAAAAAGTATAAAATAATTTAAATAAAAACAAATTTTTAGAAAAATATGTTTAAAAAATGGACTAAAAAGTATGAAATCATTTTTCCTAGCCCCATACAGGTTCCTAAGCCCATAAATAATATTACCCCCTCAAGTAATATTAAATATATAAAATTTCATAATAATTTAATGCTATTTTAAAACAATATTAAATTCTGCATAAAATTTCTACAAATAATATCACCCCCACAAATAATATTAACTTTATAAATTTCATATTAATCTAATGCTATTTTAAAACAATATTAAATTCTAAAATTTCTATAAATAATATTAATCCCTCAAATAATATTAACTTTATAAATTTCATAATAATTTAATGCTATTTTAAAACAATATTAAATTCTATATAAAATTTCTATAAATAATATTACTCCCTCCGATAAAATATTAACATTAACTATATAAAATTAAATAATAATTTAACGACCCAATAGTTTTAGGAAATGATGGTCCATTATTTTATTTCGTGAAGTACTTCAATTCAGATTATATGTAAAATATTGTATATTGTATTTCATTGTATAACGCCGTCGAATGTACTTTAAAATAAAGCTGTGAATACTAAGGTTATCTTCCGTATTTTTAGTTTCATTTCAATTCAAAGTTCTTATTGGAATACCCTGTAGTTATTTGAACAAAAAAGAATATCAAGAAGAACAGTAGACGAAAGGCTACCGTCGAAATATAGATTATTCACGCTCGAGTCCCATGACTCGCGGCTATGTTTCTTCATCGTTGGTGTTCCGAGAATTATCTCATCGCGCACGCATCCTGATAGATAAGGAAGTAAAATGGAAAAAGATGGCGCCGAGAGAAAGAGAGCGACAAACGTTGAGGACGTGTTAAAAGTTCATCGTGGACACTGATGAATGAACTCTTTCTTTATCTACAGTTAGAACATTCGCTAAGTTTAGTCTGACACCGTCAAGCATTAACAGAGTCGATTCTAATCAAAATCAAACTATAAACGTTGATTATGGCGAGAATAATTAACCCTTTGGACTCGAATGGAAACTCTAAGAGAGGCGCCACTAAAAAACATTATTAAATATATCGGTTTCTAATCAATTACTAAACATTTAGGTATAAGGTGTTAAATCATAGAAAATGAAAATATTCTAGATCGGAAGAAATGTTTAATTATCCAATTAAAATAGCTCCGAGTGCAACGAGTTAATAAACACAGCGGATCTGTATGCTAAATAAAAATATTCTACCTAAATTGCAACATACTGGAGGGAAATAGAAATTTATTTTCTTTCTTAGCATGTTCAATAGGTCGAAAATAATATAATAATATTTTTAAGGTTATTTTCAAGTTACTTGGAGTGAACTACGTAAAGTTGTTCGTAAATTCTGCACACTTGCAATCCTGGAAACGAGAGTATAGCCCAGTGTTTCTCAACCTGTGTGCCGACAACCGAAAAAGGTTGAGAGACACTGGTCTAACCTCTCTTCGATGATCGGAGATAAATATGTACGTAAATAGATAGAAATAAGAATCTTTGTAAAGCCATACCCAGATGAAGCGTAAGGTTCACTTGAACCGGATACTCAATGCCTTCGAACATGGTCTCCGACTGCCACCAGGTTGCATTGTCATTATTATCGTGATCGGTGAGGAACAGAGCCGGATGATCGCCGTACCGACATATCTCGCATGATTTCTTGTGCACGCCAGTCTGTTTACAAAATTCGGTTGACCTTTCCTGACCGCACGTGTTCGTTGCTTCCATGGGCACGTTGAACGCTGCATTTTCAAAAGGTGGTATGCACCTCTGCAATCCGAAACATTGGAGATCAGTTTTTTAGCCGAGTTTTTAGCTTAGGTTAGTTTTTAGGTTCTTAGTCTTGTTCTATACTGACGCGCGCATCCTACAATATTTTATTTCATTCCTACTCGGTACAAAATCTGTCGGATATATTTGTGGTTGTCAGGAAAAACACCTACCGCATGTCACAATTTCAAAAAATTCGAGTTTATGCAATAATTGAACTTTATGAGACAGTAGAACCTCGATTAACCGGATTCTGAACATTGTTGAGATATTGCACGGTTTTTTTCGCGCATGCGCGACGATTATAGCGTCAGTAAAGTACAAAGTTGGGCTGAAATGGGGTACCTTGGTCACCGCGCATAATTTCGCAAAATTTTGTTTTCCGATTTTCAAATATGGATGTTTAACATGCGTATGTTATATTAAAATTTAATGTGTATGTACATATAATATAGAATATGTATACAGTTTCGCACCATTCTATACAAAATTAATGCTGACAAAATGTGCCACAAGATTGATTCGATTCAGTTTTTCCCGAGATATCCGCGCTCAATGTTCACTTTGGTAATTACATATTATATGTACATACACATTAAATGTTAATATAACATACGCATGTTAAACATCCATATTTGAAAATCGGAGAACAAAATTTTGCGAAATTATGCGGGGCGACCAAGGTACCCCATTTTAGCCCCACTTTGTACTTTACTGACGCTAAAATCGTCGCGCATGCGCGAACAAAACCGTGCAATATCCCAACACTGATTGAGAGCAGTATTAGATTTAATGTGTATGCACATATAATATGTATAAACTTCTGAACTCTTCCGGTACTTTGCTACCGGTAATAGTTCCCCTCTATATTCCCCACAAACTTAGGACGCAATACATACGTTCCTGTATTTGGTCGCGAATGCGCGAAAAAACCGTGCAATATCCCAACACATCCCTACTGTATAGGATTTACGTATTTACCAGAAAAAAAGTCATGAAAATAAATTCGAAAGGTTCGAAAAAATAATCCAATTAACCAATGTCCTATGTCAAAGCATTAGTGATCAAAACTTTAAACGGCAATATCTCGGAAGTAAAAGTACATGACACATACGGCGTTTTTCCTGACAACCGCAGACATGTTGTTTTATAAAAATCACACGACTGAATTTATTCAAATTTTTCGTAATTTTTATAATAATACGTGCTCGAATAAAGAAATTTATTCAATAATTTCTAATGGAAACAAATCTTTATAATTACAATAATTAAAAAATAAACAATGTGAAAGCGGTCATGCCGTGATATATCACTAGACAGCGGATCTTTATGCAAAATAAAAATTTTCTACCCGAACTGCAACAACCTCGAGTGAAATAGAAATTTCTTTTCTTTCGTAATATTTTTAATAAGTTAAAAATAATATAATAATTAAAATTCTTCTAATGTTTCTACTGTTTTCAATTACACCCACTCATATTTGTCGTAAATGCATCAAATCCGCTGTATAGTGATTGGGAATGAACGTTTTCGAACGTAGCTATGTACTTCAAAAGTAGCAGTTCACGCCATTTCTAAACATGGGCATCCCCTCCCTCTCTCTCTTGGCAAAAATGGTGGCAGAAAAGACCCTGTCAAAATTCTGAACCCTGTTAAAATTCTTTTTTCGAGTCAACGAACGTACAATAGAACAGCAAAGTACTTAAGAGCGAAAGCGAGAGAGAGAGAGAGAGAGGAGGATAGTATTATTATGGCCCATCCATAGACCCGTCATGCATTGTGTTCGAGTAATAGCAGGTAGTTTCCTTCCAAACAATTCCCAGAACAATTTCTACGGGGAAATCCCTACAAGGGCGTTCTAAGGGTCTAAAACTTCGCAGTATTTCACATTTTCTAGATAAAGTTTGGAAAATAATCTGGATGATTTATACGCACGAAAATATTCCCGCCATTTTATTTCCCGACACTACAGTATAGTGAATAATACATATAGTAAATGCCTAGATATTTACATAGGAAACGAAGTATTTCTTTTAGAAATGTTTGAAATTCTTCAGAGATGAGTATGTTTGTCTACTTTTATCATTCCGTTCCTATCACGGAACGTTGATGTAACTCCGAACCATACTTTGATAACCTAATGTAGCGTGTAATGCTCTACAAAAAAGTCGAAATTTCGTTGACTATGAATAAACACGAATCAATTCTGATATTTTCATAAATTCCTCAAGACTAAGCGTACCGGGTACAAAATTTTTAAATATTGTTTTATAAAAATTACAAGCGACTAAATTTATGTAGATTTTTCACAATTTTTATAATAATACGTGCTCGAATGAAGAAAATTGAATTTCTAATGGAAGCATCTTTGTATATAATTTCAATAATTAAAAAATAAACAATGTGAAAGCACGGTTACGAGAGAATATATAAGCATACAACAGATATAAAGTTTCTCCTGTTTTATAAAATTATACGAACTATGTGCAAAAAGGTTCTAATCATTAAAAACCGTAAAATAAATCGCAGGTCAAGGGTTTAATATTCGGACGCTCTCAAAAAACCGATAACTTTTTAAATACTGGACAATACGATTTTTCCAAAAATTGCAATTGGTCGGATTTGTAGAGAAAATACTAAAAGTTGCATTTTACATAAAAAATTCTGTGGGCCTATATTGGAAATTTAAAAAATACGTTTTGTAGATCTGTGTCAATTATTTAAAAAAGTTTTATCGAAATCGTTTAATGCGGGAAAAAACGACAGACATTGAAATCGTGAAAACAGCAATTTTTCCAGGTTATTTGACCTGTCGCGGTCGCGGTACGATTAAAAAGTCGATCGGGATAAATAATGGCGGGGAATTATTTAGATAAAATAACTACGAGATATAAATAAAATAACTGCAAATATACAGACCTGTGGCCTTCCGTTGTCATCGTAACATTTATCTTCGTCCCTATGCGCGAATCGATTGTATTCTTCTGCAGGATCGGGATCCGCCAGTACTGCCACCATAGAAATGGCAAGAACTATTAACATTTTCTTGTGCCTTCCTCGCGTCATATTTGAAAAATTAGTTTAACCACTGTTTCTTTTAATCGTAATCCACTTTTACACAGTGAAAATTCGCAGTCCAGTTGGAACTCTCACTTTTCCCGATTTTCTCAGACGTCAAGATGACCACTTTTCGTCGAATGGGTCCATTGACAACAATGGGATTCGCGACGATCCTTTCTATTGTTTATCACCAAGACCACATTCCGCGAGCCGTTCTCCCCTTCTTGCCTGTCTAGTGTAGAAAAATTTCTCAAATTACTAGCTTTTCGTAATATAAAACATCAGCAATACCGTTTTGTATAGTACAGTTAGAGAAAAAAATATACGAATCGCAGTTAGATAATTGCTCGCAGGAGTTTCAAATTTTGTAGCTTGAAATTAATTGAAAGAGACGTTCGATCGGATAATTTTTTAAATTTCCAGACTGCGGATCTTTATGCATATGTGGCTTGTAAAAATGAAATAAAAACACTGGAGCATTAAATTTCACAGAATTTAGTACGATTTTTATTTATTTTGTATCTACAAATGCTATTACTATTTAGATTGCGGATTTTATGCATTTATGACGAAAATGGCGGATGTAAATTCAAACAGTATAAACATCAAAACGGTTTAAGAACGTTCATGTGTAATTTTCAATTTATTAAAATTGTTAGACGTATCGAGAAATTTTTATACGGTTCCTGCGTCTCGTAATCGAAGTTAGATAATTGCTGGCAAGAGTTTCAAATTTTAGCTTGAAATTAATTGAAAGAGACGTTCGATCGGATAATTTTTTAAATTTCCAGACGGCGGATCTTTATGCATTTGTGGCTTGTAAAAATGAAATAAAAACACTGGAGCATTAAATTTAACAGAATTTAGTACTATTTTTATTTATTTTGGATCTACAAATGCTATTACTATTTAGATTGCGAATTTTATGCATTTATAACGAAAATGGCGGATGTAAATTCAAACAGTAAAAACATCAAAACATTTTAAGAACGTTCACATGTAATTTTCAATTTATTAAAATTGTTAGAGTTATCAAGAAATTTTTATATGGTTCCTGCGTCTCGTAATTGACGAGGAAAATGTTTATTTTGCATAAAGATCCGCTAGAAAAATTGAAAATTGCATAAATATCATATACAGTCGGCGTACAAAATATTTTTACACATTCTAAAAACGAATAACTTTTCCAAAATTGTACCCAACAGCTTGAGTTTTTTTCAGACGTTACAGGGATTAATTTACTAGATAATGTGTAAATAATTTTTTTTTTATTGTTATTGGTCGCGATTGCTGAGGAAAAAGTAAAGGCAACGATTTTTAAATTTTTTGTCTGCGCCTGTGAAAATTTAAAACATGTATTTTGCAAATCTAAGGCGGTTATATACATGTACAAAGTTTAAAAAAGCTATGGGCATTGTAAGACGTAAAAATTATTGAATTTAGGGTTAGCGATTCATTTACTCGTAGATTCTTACAGATTTTGCTTATTTCATCAATTATATTTCATAAGAACCTTGATAAAAGAAAAATTATTCACACATTAGCTAAATCTAACGTCAGAAAAGAACTCGAGTTGTTGTGTTCAATTTTGAAGAAGAAATCACTGGTTACTAGACTGCGGATCTTTCTGCAAAATGAAAAATGTTCGAATTGTTTGCAGGACATTGTTTCTGCAAAATTGAATACATTGTTGTCCTTAAATATTTTTAACACGCCACTGCTTTAAATCGTACCGAATTCGTACGAGCCGATTTTTGTAACAAACGCATAAAATCCGCAGTCTACAGATTACTCGAATGTGGTTCGGCGAATTATTATTGGCGAAACAAAATTCACGACACAGATATTGTATTCTATGTAGCACTACGAACGGAATCGAGCAAAAAATTTCAAGCTATACGTATACTAACAATTCTCGCGCCTTACAAGAAAGGAAAGCCGATATAGTTCACAGTCACATGCAGATTCAACACGAACCAATCCCGAATTGTTCACTAATTTACGGGAGGAACGGAGTTCGCACTGTGGGTCGCAGATTGTTTGAAGCGAAAGGGAAAATTCTTATTCTAACCTCTTCGACCGACAGAAAACTGGGGAACTCGGAAGAAAGACTCTCACCGCGCGACAGTTCACTGAGAAACTGAACGAGAAGAACAGTGAGTGAGGCTGTAGACTGCGTGGGCTGTGGATTGTGGGGAAGTCGAGTACCCAATGCCAGGAGCTTGTGGTGGTAACACGTCGCCATTCGTGCACATTCGTGGTAGAAAGTGCAGGCAAAGAGCAGCTTGGGAGAATCATATAGCGATGGCAACGTTAGGGTTTACAATTAGTGCTTCAAGGAAACTCTGTTAAAATTTTCAATTACAATTATAGGAGCATAAATCGTGTAGATGAAACTGAAAATTATTGAAATATTTGAAAAATTGAAGCAGGGCCGGCCTTCTCTATAAAGGGGCCTGGGTGCAAGAAACCATTTGGGGCCCCACATAGGTTAGTACTTTTTTATAACGAATGTCCAGTTGCATCGATTGATGTATTACAAAATACCTCATTCCATTAAAAAAAATATCGGTGACCTTGAGATCTTGTAAAAAAATGACCTTGAAAATTTTATCCCATACAGCGTTACATGTGGCCTTTCAAATAGTGTAACTTTGTCCTAAGAAGTTTTTTTGTACAACGAAAAGTAACGGAGATATTTAGGTGTTCTGTTTCTTCGGACTCACCCTGTATATTACTAATGCATGTTTATATAATGCGTGATTTTGTTTTTGCTAATAAATTAATTACTTCAGAAAAGTTACATTATTTTAGTTTTTCATCGTGTTGGGGCCCTCTCAATCGCGGGGCTCCGGTGCATAGCATCCGTCGCACCCCCCAGATGGCCGGCCCTGACCATAGCGATGGCAACGTTAGAATTATAATCAGGGCTTCAAGAAAACTTTGTTAAAATTTTCAATTACAATTAGGAGCATAAATTGTGTAGATGAAACTGAAAATGATTGAAATATTTGAAAAATTGAAGATGTCAGATTCCTCCTCTATGAAAGTCATTAACCCTGTGCACTCCGAATTATTTTTCAATTTTGTTGCCAACAACACCCTACTATTTGAAGTGTTTTATTTGAAATGTACTTCGAAGGACAGCTCCTTAATTGCTATTACTTATTTTAAACAATATTGTTCACTAATTATTTATATTAAATACAGTATTACACATAAATAGAAAATTTTTACTATATATAATTCCATACATTGTTACTTTACAAACTTTACTATTAACTGCGTTCTGAAAAATACAGCAGTAGATGTATTTTCAAAATAGGTTTTCGTTCGACGAAGAATTCAAGAATTTCGTGTGTTCTCGCGAGCAAAATTTGGCAATTATAGACCATTTTGTTAGCGTCTGTGAGCAACAATCGGTATCTCGGCGGAACGGAAGTGAGGAAGAGATTACTCGGGAAGCGGTGACGTCTTCTTTCGTTTCTCCCTCGAACGATTTTATGTGAATAGCGTTTCGTTAAAGATGCAATCTTCTCATTTTTATTTGTCTTTCGCCCACGGCAATAATATTACGATTTGACATTAAATTAAATTAAATTAAATTTTCGAAATCACAAAGGAAAGTTGCGGTAAAAAAGCTAGTTTCTAGAAATGTCTAAATTAAAATTGGAAGAAACGCACAAATATTAAACAAAAAATATTATCGCGAATATTCAAAATTTGCTGTTCATCATTCTGGGGAGCGTTAAGACAGTTATCTTTTTACCAGGAAATGTGTGAGGCTGTATCATAATACCGCCAACGCGTTCACAATTTCTTGATTAGTCGAATCATAATAAAAGAGCAACGAGATTCATGTATCGTACAAGAATTTACCAGTCAATTGCTAATCATTAGACTGCGGATCTTTATGCATTTGGGAAGAAATTAACTGGCTGAAATATAAAACAGTGAAAGATGTAGAAAATCTACAAATATTGCTACGATGTTTTCAACGTGAAAATATTATTATTTTGCATAAATATCCGCAGTCTGCTAATAATTGTATCGTTAAACTTACAAAACATTAATTACTCGAGTCAATCTCACAATTACTCTCACTCGTCGGCGCTTATAAAATAATTGCTACGTAACTATGTAATTTATGTATAAGGTACTTGTTAACAAATATATGTATCGAAATAATCATTTCTCTATCTTATCGTAATTCATTTCTCTGCAAAGTTGCGTCGAGAAATGTTCCTGCAGCTCTTGAAGATTCGTAAAATAATCCTCCTTGGGAACCTTATTCTCAATGGCGTCGTCGTTATCGTGTTTAACGAGAAGGGCTTTCCAATTGGCGTTCCTCGCTCCGTTATAGTCGTTGGTTATGGAGTCGCCGATATGTATCGCCTCCTCGGGAGCCACGTCGATGTTGTGTCGTTCCTTTGTTAATCTAAGCGCCTCGTCGAAGATCGAGGTATCCGGTTTCTCCACGCCGAAATCGTAGGACGTCAAAACAAACGAGAAATAAAAACGTATCCTGGTGTCCAGAAGTATAGCTTCCAATCTCTCATCGAAATTCGATATCACTCCCAAGATCAGTCCCTTCTTCTGCAGATACTCGAGCAAGTCGATCGTGCCCGGATACTTATGCCAGCACAAGCTCGTGCCGTAGGACTTTATCAGAGTGCTAGCAACCTAAGGGTCACAACGATAAAACAGGGTCAGAGATAGTTGGCACCAGATCAGCTAAGTAAATGGGCTAGCACGCCGCTCCCCGTTTCATTTTTCAAATTCCTACTACATATGTATGTATATTGCGATTCCCCACAAAAAACTTCACGTATTTTACGAATTATTTTACATTATTTAATAGAACCGTAATATTACGTCAATATAACCTCTTTAATGTAACCCACCGGCTCGTAATCGCGGTGTTCCGCGAGCTTTTTGCAAGTGTTCTGCGAAATTCCGCGTAATATATTTTCTGAAATATATTTATTTCTACGCGGGGGATGGTTTTGTTTATTTTCTGGATCATTAATTTTGGTGTTCCGCAAATCTCCCTGACTTCAAAAAGGTTAAGAACCACTGATGTAACCTCTTAGCTATACGGCAAGTCTAAATCTGTCATGAGATATCGGCCAGGATTTCTAGCGCAGGCGCAGGAGCGCCCAAAACGACTTATTCTACGGTTTCTATCATATCTATATACATTAACAAAACCAAAATTTAATAGAATTTTGGTACGATAAATTATGTGCGTAACTGTAAATTATGAAGAAAAGGTAGTGGGCGTGATATTGACCGGGAAAGTAAGAAATAAGAAACAATCTGACAATGAGTGTCCTACGAGTCAGGGCCGGCCATCTGGAGGGTGCGGCGGATGCTATGCACCGGAACCCCGCAATTGAGAGGGCCCCAACACGATCAAGAACTAAAATAATCTAATTTTTCTGAAGTAATTAATTTATTAGCAAAAACAAAATCACGCATTATATAAACATGCATTAGTAATATACAGGGCGAGTCCGAAGAAACAGAACACTTAAATATCTACGTTACTTTTCGTTGTACAAAAAAACTTCTTAGGGCAAAGTTACACTGTTTGAAGGGCCAATACCTCATGCCATTAAAAAAAATATCGATGACCTTGAAATCTCATTAAAAAATGACCTCGAAAATTTTTTCCCTTACATCGTTACATGTAGCCCTTCAAACAGTGTAACTTAGCCCTAAGAAGTTTTTTTGTACAACGAAAAGTAACGGGAGATATTTAGGTGTTCTGTTTCTTCGGACTCACCCTGTATGTTCGTGTTTGTAATTCTTTTTTTACTTTGCAAAAAATTTGGAGCCCCTAAAATCGTCGCGCATGTGTCAAGAATCCTGGCCAATATGTCATCACTAGTAGACTCCGGATCTTTATGCGAAATAAAAAGTTTGTGCAGCAATTGCAAGACACAGAGGCTAAACGTAAAAATTTATATTTTTCACTAATCATTTTAATGTAGTAAAAATAATATTTAAATAGTCTTTGAATTTTTTAACTGTTTTAAATTGCATTTGGTGGTTTTTGTCATAAATGCATAAAATCCACTCGTCTGAATGCCGAGTGCGCAAAAACCGAAATTAGCGATTAATGGTTTTCAGTACATATACGTTTTGTCGCGATAAAGTTACGGTTAAATAAGTGTTAAAATATTTTCTAGTAATTTGAATAATACAATACGAATAAATGTTTGAATAATAGTTAGTATTTGAAACACGAAATGAACAAAGATGTCCTCGAAAGGAAGCCACTGTAGTGGCGTATCGTAACCGAGAGGTTAAACAAGGTACAAATTACTCGAAACAACGGAAAAACTGTCTGCAATGCAAGGGTTATTACTTTATCCACAGTATCATCCGAAATATAATTATGTTGATCCTTGAAAACGTTGTGGACGATCCGTCGCCACCAGTTCTCCCATCCGATGCCAGTGTGCTTGCCGTATATAGGATGCTCCAAGCTCAGCCTGTGAAAGCTGTTTTTGAAACTTCGCGCCAATTTCCGTTGATCGACCGGTAGACCGTGCTGACTCCCAATTTCGACGTAATGCTCGAGCTTCGTCATGAGCAACGTACCAGTGACATCGAACGTAACTAGCCGTGGTCGAACGTATTTAATCATCATTGAAATCTTATCTGGAAACCGTCGCACAGGATATACCGGAACACCGTTTCTTTTTTTCTTAGCATGCCGTTCGCGAAAAAAAGATCACGCTTTTCGCTTTTCGTCGCGAACTGTGCGGACGGTACTACACTGCCGATCCACTTGCCGACACAAAAGCACGTCGAACATCCCGAGCGCCACCAGAACATAATAATGAAAGTTCGAATTTCAACGTTTTACGAAACGAGTGATTGATTTGACAGCTTTTTATCGCCCGTCTTTGACGTATTTCGCAGTGCTCTTCGCGTGGACCAGGGTTTCCCAACCTGTACTCCGCGAAAAAATAACAACAAAGCATTTTTTCTACGTTCTCACTGTAATAATTTCACGTGTGAATTTTTCGAAGATTTATTGGTTACGTGTGTCATTGTGCCTACCCTTCAAATCGCACGAGGCGCTCCGTCAAAATTCGAAGGGCCTTAATATCGTGTCGGACTCGTGATTAAAGATTCTATTTTGGTTTTGTTCGTGTATATAGTTATCGGAGAACACGTATAGGCGTACAATAGATATAAATTTTCTTCTTTTCTTAGGAAATTACGAACTACAAAAAAGTTCTGATTACTGAAACCGTAAAATAAATCGTACTGGTTTATTCTTTTCTCTATACAATAAAGATAGCGTTGTAGAGCCTGAGCTCTATTTGCCAAATACAAAACGGTCCTTTTTAAAATAAATCGTAGAGCAACCAGGAGAAAAAGTTTGGGAAACCCTGGCGTAGACCGAACCCGGGCCCGATAAGAATAATAATTTATACGTTGATTAAAATTAATCATATCTTATCAATTGCACGCTTTTATTATTATGGAGTATCAGAAATGACAAATGGAAATGATTTTCGTGTTGATTCGGTTTGCAATGGCCTCGCTTACCTGCGCAATACAAAGAGAAATCGGTTTTGATAAATGGCGTTTTAGATAAACTCGTGCACCTCCCGCGAGCCAAGGAAAAATGCGACGACTATTTTCACGCCGCTACATCATATTTACGATATCGTGCAAACGTTTTCTATCTATCGGCATTTCTCTCCCAAGTAGCCACGTACGTCCCTAAAACGTACGTTTCAGGTCCAGTTCACGTCCAAACGTCCTACATCAATTCTGCGTACGTTTTAGGGACGTACGTGGCTACTTGGGCCGTGAAAGAAAAACTGTTCGCGAGTATTTTCACATCCAATTACGGACGCATAAAAACATCTTTGTGCTTC
Source organism: Lasioglossum baleicum (assembly GCF_051020765.1). Lineage (NCBI taxonomy): Eukaryota > Metazoa > Arthropoda > Insecta > Hymenoptera > Halictidae > Lasioglossum > Lasioglossum baleicum. Next base: position 7,058,066 of record NC_134945.1, read on the forward strand.
GTAATCCTGCCTGTTCTATTTATAGATGCACGAATTGATAACCTGCTTGCGATATTTACAAACGAGTGTTATAGCCTTTTTTTTTAAACTCTGCTTTTACGCGAAATGAGATACTTCGAATAAAATTCACGAACCGAACAAGAGATGAGTAATCACCGCAAACGATTTCTCGTATATAATATTTTAATAAATGTTTAACAATTGGAATAAGTACATGTAATACTTTTTCGCAGTCTACTCATAGTTGATCCGCTGTGCAATGTACAGAAGCATTTAGAAGACTGTACATGTACAGTCGGTGTACATATTTAGTATTCGTACACGTTTTAAAAACGAATAACTTCTTCAAAATTGGACCAAACATAACCGACTTGGATTTACAAAATAAGTGCACGTTTGAAATTTTCGTTACAGATATAGATAAACAATTTAGAAGTCGTGAGCGACCAATAACAATTTTTAAAACAATTAAATTAATTCTTCCAACGTCCGAAAAATAACTCGAAAGGTTAGGTCGAATTTTGGAAAAGTTATTCGGTTTTAAAAGGTGTGCGAATACTTTGTACACCCACTGTACATATACGTGTACTGCGTGGGCTGTGTATTGTGCAGCACAAATGGGCTGAGGGAGATTCTGTTTACCATCTCACCATATTTGGCGCCATAGAATTTCCCACATCCTATTCGCACGATGCGTATACCCGCCATGATTTACGTTCCAGCTTGTACGTATTATATTATGTGATGTAGAAAAACTCTTATATACAATGGTAGCTATTTATACATGACCGTATATGTATAATATGTATAGTCGTGTAAAGATATAAATTATACAAAATCTAATTATATTCCAAAATACCCCTAATGCAATAGGATATCAGCGTGGTACAAACTTTCCGTTCATAAGTCTTAGGACACCTCTGGTTTTTAGTGTAAAACTGATATTTCGTATAGATTATTAACCTTACATAATATAACTATAATTATAATGATCTAAAAAACACGTCGAAAATGTGTAAAAACTGTTTGGATCAACTTCAACGTAATAATTAGACTGCGGATCTTATTTATGCATTTATAGCAACATTGAACAGATGAAATTAAAAATTGTTGGAAGATTTTTAAAATTTTTGTGTAGAGACAGATTTTAAGAAAGTGGTACCAAATTAAAATTCTATTTTTATTGGTGATAGAGCATTTGTAGATACAGAATAAATAAAAATTGTATTAATTTCTGTTCAACCCAGGTAGCACCCGACGTCTCATAGACGTGTGTTTTACGTCGTTTTTAGGTCTGAACGTATTACGCCCCAAAAAGACGCTTATTTGGCGACGTCATTTTTACGTCTGAAATAAGACGTTCTAACGACGTCTTTTCAGATGTCTGAAAACATGACTAAACTACGTCTGAAGATGTCTCTAAGACGTACCGTTTTGTAACACAAGACATTCAGGAGACTTTCGGGAGCCGTTCAGACCTCTTCCAGACATCTTGTGGCAGGCGTCTTACAGATGTCTTTGGGATGTCTCAATGCTATCTGGGAATTTAATACTCCAGCATTTTTTGAAAATTTTTATAAGGCATAAATGCATAGAGATCCGCAGTCTACTGATTAGATACCAACATATTTAATAAAGTAAACAATATTTTGAATAATGGTGCAGCAATTTTTAGTGCTGAGGGTTAAAAATCTTTACGCAGCGCTTTTCCATATTGGTTAATGTTATTCGAATATTGATGTATACGATTTATCGTATTTTTTTAAATCATAATTGAAGGTTATTTTAAAGAAAAAACATTTAAGCACGGCTCTGATTTACGCATAGCAATATATTGTATATGAATCAGGAAGAAAAAATATGAAATGTCGGTAATCTTAGTTATTGCGTGCATATAAAGGCGATTTCTGTCGTTCCAATCGCACCTCGATCGATTCCACGTGTTAAAACTAATTTCCGTCCCTACCAATAAAGAATTATCGATCCCCTAAAAAAATAGAACATTCTCGGAACATGATTCGGTAGAGCAGGGTTTCTCAAATTGCCTGATACATACCGTGTGTTGTTCGCAAAACGTTATCTGCAATAATTCGTTTAATTGTTTAATTTTCTAATTTTTCTTTTATTATGATTAATTGAGTTTAGGATACAAGGAATTTCTACAAAAAAAGTTTCCATTATGGGATTATTTTATATGCATATATTTATATTTATATATACATATATGTATATATAAATATATAGTATTATATCATTTTTTGAGTAAGCATTTTGCACTTTCATCGGTTCAAGTTTAAATACAAGTACTATAATGCAATCGCTCGAAAATACTCAATGTCTCATTTAACCCTCTAAATGTATAATTATATGTCGATCCTTTCGAGGCGATACATATATGTATATACGTTCTGATCACTTCAACGTTTTTAATTGCACTTTCATTACTTTAAATTTTTTTTTTTTTCTTTAGACATCTCACGAAAAGACTCTTCGAGCCTGTTCGTTTAATTTAAAATTCGCTTATCAATCTACATAGAAAAAACGTAGAGGGTTAAACTTATTTTTCTACTCGATTGAACATCGAAAAAAATCACCAAATACACCAAAATGCAAAATGCTTCGTGCCGACGTTTTAAATAATTCCGTAAGTCTTACACACTTTAAATAAATCTCTAGGGATTTCCATGCTTTCACAGGTAAGAATAGAAACTGAGAATCCCCGCAATAGCGAATTCTTTCGATTACAATCGTTCATCAACTGTACCTTCACAGACAGTCATACTGACTAATCATCACAGCAGAACAGCAACGACATAATTGTAGACTTCGTCTCCGTAAATCTGTTTTAAACCGAGAAACATTGTAGAACGAAAGATGTGTACATCTTAATTAAGAATAAGACAAAAAAAAGAGATTATTGCGCAACCCCTAAATACATCTATGGATATACTATATGTGTGTATATATATATATATATATATATATATATATATATATATATTCATGTTATCGTTTATTTATCTATCAAAATTTGGTATCTCACAGACTCCTTTTATATGCTTGTGTATACATATATATATATATGTATATATAAATGTACATTATATATTTATTTCATTTTTTATTATTTTTCTCAATATAGTATAAATCCATTGATTCTCAATCGGCATGTTAATTAATTTATCTCTTTTTTTTTCTTATAAAAAACAGTTCGACAATATATTCAATACGAGTGTATATATGTATATATGTATATATGTAGTCTGAGAAATCGAATCGGAGTAAAACGGTCGATCGGTTAGAAATTAATTCTATCCGTACTCTCTATATAAAATGTTCGCGATAGCATTATTGATTCTCGGTTTGTATGACTGATAGAGTCTTAAATGTTGTCTCGTTCTATTACAAAGTTGTACATGGCTTGATAGTGGCATGTTCCGTTCGAAGTAATGGAACGATTATCTCAGGCGGTTGTCAATCAACGAACACACCAGAGCGAGATTATCGGTCAATCGTAATACTTCCACGATCATTGTACAATCATTGGAATTGGTGCGTTAGAATCTACAATTAACATTAATATATATGATATCCCGGATAGCACAGGACGTCTTCAAGACGTTCATTTTATGTCCTCTTTAGCTCTGAATGTCTTACGTCCTAAAAGGATGTTGGTTTAACGTCTGAAATAAGACGGTTTATTTCAGGCGTCTTCAAGTCGTCCAAAAGACGTCTTCAAGTCGTGTAGAAGACGTACAGTTTTGTGACATAAGCCGTTCAGAAGATGTTCGGAGGCCATTCGGAGGCCGTTCGGAAGACGTTCGTAGGGCATTCAAGACGTAAGACTGTAAGACGTCCTGAATGCCCGACAACAGACGCCTTTAAGACGTCTTTGTGCTATCCGGGATAATATAATATGTATATATATATACTTACATATAAATGCATATATGCGTATATATATATATGTACAAATATTTATACCATACAATATAATAATCATTGCTATAACGAGATATATTTGTTGCGGCAGTCATCGTTCCTTATTATTAGAATTTTCATAATAACATACGCAAGAAAATGGTACAATATCCTTGCTTAATCTGTAATAGTTTGTAAATAAAAGTTATCTGCTAAATACATCAATCAGTCTCTCAATCGTTATATAAATATTGATGTAAAAGTTTTTTTTCATTCTTCTCTCGTCTGTTCGCTGCAGCGCATCGTTATCGGTGGACGTCGAATTGTTCCACAGTGTTTTATAGCCGGAACAAAATCGAATTGCACGCCGAACGATCATCGAACACAACCGTCCCCAGATATTATATATACATATGCATATGTATATATAGAATATCGTAGAAATAGTATTCGTAGTGGCCGACTGAATTTGATCCAATTATAAATATTATTGCGAGATCGAATCCTCTCTTAAAAAAAAAAAGAAATGTCTATGCACGTAATATATATGATGTACACGTAATAATAAATGACCGTTTCACGTATATCATACAAATATTTACACACGTGTTTCCCTTTCGCTATGCCACAAACTTGTATCATTCCTTATGTTTGTCTCTTTCGGTTTTATGCGAATTAGAAAAATCTAGTAGGACACATCAAGTTTTACTACCCTTGGAAAACTCAAAAAAAAAAAAAAAAGAAGAGGAACAGAGATGGTTAGGAAATAAGTTTCTGTAAACATAGTATACGCATACAGTGCGTGCACGAAAGAATCGCGTTTACAATTACAATAGTTTATAGATGCACAAGAGAATTCGTCCACGAAGAAACAAAAAAAAAATCGTTCCAAATGCTGCACCATGTGATTTAATTATCTTCTCTTAGCATGCGTGTGTGCAGAACATAAATGCAATTATAAATTATATCATGCCTCGATAAATACTTAAAATTACAGGACGTACATTAATCACTCCCAAGTAGCCACGTACGTCCCTAAAACGTACGTTTCAGGTCCAGTTCACGTCCAAACGTCCTACGTTCATTCTGCGTACGTTTTAGGGACGTTACGTGGCTACACGTGGCTACTTGGGCTGTGTGAAGAAAAAAGAAAATGATCCTAACTTGCTATCGGACAGACTACTCTCGCCTATTGATCTCTCGTAAAATCTCAGATATAACAAAAATCCGACGTAGAAAAAGAAATATGTTGCAGAGAATACTCTCGGAAAAAGTCGTTCGTACGTGTACGATTTTTTTCTTCGTTTCTTTCATCCTTTTTTTTTTTTTTGTCATTGCAAAATATTCAATATCGGAATCTGCCAGGTCACTGTAGTAAAATACTTGCACCACATTTTCCACTATCTAGATTTCTCTCTCTCTCTCTCTTTCTCTCCCTCCCTTTCTCTCCCGCTTGCATTCTCTCAATCAGTCAATCGTGTTCCGGTCCCCATGAAGATTTAGAGAAGTCGCACACAAGTCTTGCAAGATCACATTCATCGATACCGTAGACTATATACATTGATTGCATTCCAACATACTTGAACGATGCATCGCATACTCGAAAATGCATATAAAAGTCAGCGACACGTGTCAATTTTTCTCTGCGATTTGATTCAGTGTTTTTCATTCTCTGTTATATATATATAAAAAAAAAACTCTCCTCCGCTAGGAAGAGAAACATCGACACGTTGTGTATAAAAATTCAAAATGTCGTGCATCGGATGGACCACGTTTCAATGTTTTCTCTCATCGCATTGGTTAATACATGCAAAACGTTTGTAAGATTTACCGAAAAGGCAGAACAACGAATCTCTCGAAATGTACAACAACACGAAGAGAACATTTGCTAACAACTTATCCTTATCCGGTGTTCTGATTCGCTCGAACCAGTGATGCTATAATGAGCTCCAAACAGAGCTCCCGTACTCTCCTACATACCCCTTCCACTATTCCATTCCAGCAACGTGCGCAGGCGCACACTCCACGATCCCCCATCGCGCACGTGTAACGTGTCTCCCATTCGTTCTACTCATTCCCCGTCATCAGAGAGGGGGTACATCATTTCACCGTGACTCCCCGCCATGGTTGCCATATTCCCCGGGAACCAGGCCCCTTACCGCTGCGCCCCTCGCCCAGCTGAGCCGCTGAGCCCGCCCCACTCTTCCCACTAACACTGACGCGTACCGCTAACTTAGTTTGCTCCACGCGGTACGCGTCAGTGTAGTGGGAAGAGTGGGGCGGGCTCAGCGGCTCAGCTGGGCGAGGGGCGCAGCGGTAAGGGGCCTGGTTCCCGGGGAATATGGCAACCATGCTCCCCGCATATGGCATCACTGGCACGAACGAAAACTGTTTCGGGGAAGACAATCGAAGCTGAAGAATTTTAAGTACGCAGTGGTGTTTCAATAGATCTCACAAACTGTGCGGCTTATAAAGTTTGTAGTTTCTCTTTCGAATGTTCGAGAAACGTTGCGATTCAAGTTTCGAATACGACAGCAATGCACACGAGCTTCAATCATGTTTATATTTTATTCAAACAGTTTCATCGTTACTTTTTTCGTTCCAAGGACGTTTAACATATTGGAAATGACACATGATCTTCCTTAACTTTAATGTAACATCCCGATAGTACTTCATATTCATATTCATTCATAAGATAAATTTGATGTTTGTCGTCCGCAGCTCTGTTTTCGCATTATCCATAAATAATATTATTCATCGTAGCTGCACATACAATATATTCATTTATAATCTTTCTCTATCGATAAAGTTTTTTTTTCATTTGTCGTCCTCTTTCCGGTTTTAAAAACACACGCAGTTATGCAGTATTCTTTATGTATATCACGCAATCATGTTACTTTGAATATGAGACCATTTTATGTACAAAATGTCGTTACGCACACTTATATCAATGTTTTCCAGTGCCTAATCAATCTCTGGGCCCATGGTTGCCATATTCCCCGGGAACCAGGCCCCTTACCGCTGAGCCCGCCCCACTCTTCCCACTAACACTGACGCGTACCGCTAACTAAGCTTGCTCCACGCGGTACGGACACTGACGAGTGTTAGTGGGAAGAGTGGGGCGCGCTCAGCGGTGCTGATGGGCGAGGGGCGCAGCGGTAAGGGGCCTGGTTCCCGCAGAATATGGCAACCATGCTCTGGGCACCGTTCACAGACTTCTCAAGTCACGTGTTAGAACTCAAGAGCTGGATTGATATTCGTACTAATTGAAAATAAATAAATTCCTCGAATATTGCCAGCAGATTGACCTGGAATCGAACACAACGCGTTCCTCTTCCCCCGGGGCCAGTGCTGCGGAAGTGTTGATTTCGTAAAAAGCAACGATTATAATTTGTATAAAAATATATATATAAATTTACGTAGAAAAAAAAAGAATACGATATATATATATATATATATATATATATATGTATATATATATATATATTGCAAGTAAATAAACTTACAAAATAAATAAGTTAAACAAGTATTTCCTTATATTTTCCGTTTCAGAGAGAGAGGAAGGATCATAGACTAGATAATAAAGGTTATTTAAAAAATTATATTATAGTTGTATGCGTGCTTGAACGAGTATATTATAGAAATCTTAATTGTAATTTGAGCGTCTCGAGTAGCAAGATTCGTATTACATATTCCTGACTGTGTGTTTAAAAGATCAATCTTACACAATAGTGCTAAACAAATATATGGCTTGTTTCATCTATGATCCGACCTGAATTCTTAACATATTATATTAATCATTATAAATCATAACGTGCGAGTTACAACGAACAAAACCATAGCTAGTAATTATTCACAGTAAAAGAGATCATAAAGTCTCTCCTCTAGGCGAAGAAAATGTACAAGTGAAATTCGTCGGGGGACAAGGTGGTCGACATTGTCCTTCGACGAATCGCCGGTTTCGATGTTTGTTTGATTTCGCATGAAAAACTGTTGTCGTTTCCTTGTCACGTAACGCGATTGTCAATGAGCTTAAGCCAGATGGGCAGCGAACGCAGTACTCGAAAAAAAGATTGCCGATATCCCAGAAGTAGATTTCACTCGTGGATCTTTTTATTTCTATCACCTCTCTCTTTATGTTTTCCCGGTTTTAAAAATTCCAAGATTTAAGTTTCTCAATTCCGCAGTCAAATATGTAACGCTTCGAATGATTTGTCGTTGCTATAAAATAATGTCTATCTCTCTCGTATATCTTTGGCGTTATCGTTAAGGTTATTATTTGTTAACTGTACGTTTTCGCAACTGTTACGGATGTTAGCTTTGTATAGGATCTCTTACATGTAACACGTATTCTTAGAAAAGTTGTTTGTCGCGCGATTACTCCTGGGTTCCACCGTAAAAACTACACCACCGTATTAGAAAATTTCGAGAATCTTTGTGCGTGTGTGTCGAGTTGAGAATGTTGAAAAGAAAAACGTGTATTCGAAAAATCTGAACAATCCAATGATCACAGTTAATCGGTTGTTTTCACACAGGTACTTTTTTCATGTGCTTTTGTGTTCGATCGTGTGCCCATCTATGAAAACTAGGAACTAACAGTTTTCACCTTATTATTATACTTAATATTTCCGTAGATCAGTTATCCTGTTGTTCACTCGTTTCTTTCTTTCTTTTTCTTTTTATACATTAATGATACAGTAACCCTGAAATATCATAACAAATTTTACTGGTCCAGTTTGCCAATCTGATTGCCATATTTCTCTCGTTCAATTTTTCACTCTCGCTAGTAATACTGCCTAAATTATATCATCATACTGATATGATGCTATTCAACAGACTTCGTTTTAGTTTTATTAGAAAAGTTACCCTTCATATTATTGCTATTAACGTGGGTCAGGATTTACAGTACCCGAACACATTCGTTCCTTAAGTTGAAATTACTTATCCTTAACGTCATGGACCTTTGCATGAATCATATTTCTCAAATGCATCTGGTACAATGTAGCTATCGTGACCCTAAGTGAATTCGTTTCTTCTTCTTCGTCTTTCTTTTTTTTTTCTCTCTCTCTCTCTCTCTCTCGTAATTTTTGGACCCAAATGTTTGGAAAAAATGTGATTGGCATCTTGGAACGTTCTATACATATATGTATATTCACATTTACGATTGCAATTTTAGGTAAAGCCCAGAAAACGAAAAGCTATGGATAAGAAACCTTTTGCCACGCTCGCGTACGGTTAATTCGACTAATGCTTACGAGGAGAACGAAGAGATCGAGAACGACGGATCGCAACGAGCTTTTGTGGGGACGTAGGTTACACAAACTTGTGAACTTCTTCCGACTTCGATTTACTTTGCAACTGTTCGATTTAAAATTCAACTCGTCTATTTCAACTTCAATTTTTCAAATTTCGATTTTAACATCAATTTCAAGTTCAATTTCTACTCTTGTATTGCAACTTCAACTTCGACTTCAATTTCCATTTCAACTTCTTCGATTTCAACTTCAACTCGTCAATTTCAAGTTCAATTTCTACTCTTGTATTTCAACTCCAACTCTTCAATTTCAATTTCGACTTCAATTTCCATGTCAACTGAAATTTCAACTCTTCGATCTCAACTTCAATTTTTCAAATTTCCATTTCAACTTCAATTTTTCAATTTTAACTCTTCGATCTCAACTTCAATTTTTCAAATTTCGATTTCAACATCAATTTCTACTCTTGTATTTCAACTTCAACGCTTCAATTTCAACTTCGACTTCAATTTCCACGTTCCAACTTAAATTTCAATTTTCCAAATTCCCATTTCAACTTCAATTTTTCAAAGTTAACCTAGCTTTATCAGAAGAACGCATGTGGAATTGACATAAAAAGTATAATAAAAATAACAATTGCAATTAAATCACTATGTTGAAATCTAAGAGTTGAAATGGAAATTGAAGTTGAAATCGAAATTGAAGTCGAAGATGAAATTGAAAAATTGAAGTTGAAACCGAAGAAGTTGAAAAACTGAAGTTGAAACCGAAGAAGTTGAAAAATTCAAGTTGAAACCGAAGAAGTTGAAATGGAAATTGAAAAATTGGAGAGTTGAATTTGATGTCGAAATTGAATAATTGAAGTTGAAATGCAAATTGAAGTTGAAATTTGAAAAATTCTAGAGTTGAAATTGAAGTTGAAATGCGAAGAGTTGAAATGGTAATTGAAATTTGAAAAATTAAAGAGTTGAATTTGATGTAGAAATTGAATAATTGCAGTTGAAACAGTAGAGTTGAAATAGAAATTTAATACGAAGTTGAAATTGAAAAATGGAAGTTTCAGTGCAAATTGAAGACGAAGTTGAAAATTGAAAAATTGAAGTTGAACCCGAAGAGTTAAAATTGAAATTTTGAAGAAACGAAGAGCACGTAGAAGAATAAAAAGGAAAGTGAAAAAAAGAATATTTATAAAAAATGCCGACTGTAAACACGAACCCCGACCAATCTCGTGGTAGACATTCGGTGAACCCGCTCAGCCACCGACCGCTGTTTTAATATGTTTTCACTTATGTAATATAACGCACATGTCGCGTTTCAAAGTCGATTATCTCGAGAACGGGTTCGCGTTGGCGTTTAAAACCAATTGCATAGTTCACGAGGGTGCGTAAGCAGCAATGTCCACACGAAAACTCGTTGCGATCCGGCGTTCTCGATACGCGAGGTCTTCTCGTTAGAACAAAGATACCATAAACTGCCACTACAATGTGATCACAGCGTTTTGATGTATGTAGCTAATTATTACACGTAGAGAAAGTAATCGTAAACTCTCCGCATACTGGAAAACATTTTTCGCGAAGAGTTAACAATCATATATATTCGTGGCAGTTTAAAAGTATATTTTAATCTATGCTACAAACAGCATTCCAGTAGAGACATCGTGCTCTTTCTCAACTGTGCTCCGGTAAGAATCGTCCAACAGACGTGGAACGCGTGCTTAAAAAGTTCACGTCCATCAAGACAATATATAATATATAATTTTTCTATATATTTCTATATAATCTTTTTCAACAACCAACGATCGAGGACAAAAGTCCCACGCAACCTATCCCAAGAGCACTATATATCTACCGTACACTTATAACAGTTCTTCTCATTCATATAACGTTATAAACTCTCTGTGCTCTCGACATGATAAAACTTAAACACTCTCATCCAGAGCCTTTGTAATCTGGGATAGTATAAATGGTAGCATATTTAACACACAATTTTTTGCAAATACAGCATACACGTCTAGCTATGCGTACGAAAAATAAAATAAATTAAAATTCTATGAGAGACTGACATTAATTAGAAACTGATTGCCTGGATGAGGCGGCGTGCATCGCGAAATCGACGAGCGGATTACTCGGGACGGTAACAATGGAGTGTGAAGTACTACTGCTTAAAGTAACATTGGTAGAAGAAACTAATGACAATGGCTTACAGGACAGTTGATCGATCTGCTTGATCGGTACCAGTTTGATCGGTACGTCTGTCTTTAACCTGGCAGCTTCCGATACCGGTATAGCTTTTAGTTGAACACTTTTCAATGGTTGTATCTTGACCGTTGATTTCACGGTAGCACTCGTACTTTGTAGAATTTTCGTAATCTTACTTTCGCCGAGTCCCTGGTTCGAGGATTCGTCGTAGCCAGAATCTGATGACGAGTCACTAAACGTCTTACTTGTCTGTTTAGAGACGGTGGTCTCTGTACCAGACTCTACACTATGGGCAGGACTAGCAGACGCAGAACTGTGGACAGGACTGGCCGATGCAGAACTATGCGCAGGACTGCAGCTTAACGCGTTTGCTTGTTGTTGTCGTTGTTGTCTAGCTATACAACCGATGCAAGGTTTTATCAGAGAAGGATCTACTATCACTTCACCGTATGGACCCTTGAATATTGTTCCACAACAAATAACCTCCCTAAAATTATAAATAACGTATGTTAAATACAGAACAATCAGTACAAACGTATAAATTTAATACTAGTTGACACTAACCCTCATTTATTGAAATTATAAAGATACTTCCACGTCAGAAATTACTCAATTTCTTCATATTTAATAATTTAAATAAGTTCAGTCCTGTCGTTTTTTATGAAAGAATGTCTGTCCGATACATTTTTAGTCCAGTCAATGAATGCTCGTAAGGGGGATGTAGAGGGAAATGGAAGGAACACAATTTTTAACTTTGGGACTTTGTTTCGACTAGTTAGGAAGTAAACATACTAAAAGTCTCTACTACTAGGAGGTGAGCGGTGTACAGGGGGGCACGTAGGTCCCCTTTTTCGGTTTTCCGCTTATATCTCGGAAACTATGTGTCCTAGCGATGAAACTATTATATACAAAATTAAAGCTGTCAAAATGTGGCACAAGATTGATTGGATTCAGTTTTTCGTTATCACGCATAGTTTCCGAGATATCCGCGCTCCAAGACTAGCTAACTCTTCAGCACAATTAGTGAACTTCGAGCCCGGATATCTCAGAAACTATGCGAGATAGCGAAAAACTGAATCGAATCAATCTTGTGACACACTTGATCAGCTTTAATTTTGTATAGAATGGTCTTATCGCTAGGACGCACCGTTTCCGAGATATAAGCGGAAAACCGAAGAAGGGGACTTTCAGTATGTTTACCTCCTAACTAGTCCAAACAAAGACCCAAAGTTAAAAATTATGTTCCTTCCATTTCCCTCTACAACCTTTCATTGACTGGACTATTTGTAGAAGGTACGGTTAGTGTCAGTACGAGCTAGTTAATATTTACCTTTTGAAATACGACAAATCAATAAATCCGTTAACAGTTAAATCATCCTTCGCTTCGGAAATATCCTGCATGTCTAATTGTTTCTCAGTCACTGGAATATCGTCGCTGCCTACAGGACTTCCGGCGCGACTCGAGCCTTTACTGCCATTTCCGTTCAAATAGTCTTCTATAAACAAAATTTCATAATTATTTTTCAGAACTAGAACTGTATCAAGCGGTTAGGACAGAGTAATATTTTTAAAAAATGGAGAATATTCTTTTTTATAGAAAAATTGCATTGGTAAACTTTGAACGCGTTTTCCTCGAGTTCTACCTTGGCAATTACTTTAAAATTTTACGGTTATCTTCATTATAATATCTATTAGGCATTGACGATCGATTTTTCATTGACGATATTTTTTTTATAGAAAAATTACATTCGTAAACTTTGAACGCGTTTTTCTCGAATTCTACCCTGACAATTACATTAAAATTTTACAGTTATCTTCATCATAATATCTATTAGGCATTGACGATCGAGGTTTCTTCATTTTTCCATTATTTTGTTAAATATAAATTAAAAAAACGAATTTTCTACCAAAATTCGGTCATTAAATTTAAAATATTTGCCATTTTGTTAGTTTTCGCAAAAATTGAGATGTGGGATCGTCAATGCCTAGAGAATATATCACAGTTTATGACATTTTCGGGATTTTTGATATAGTTAATTCGATTTGTAACAGTCCTGTGCACCAGTTGGCCGTCTGGAAGGAAAGCTATTCCGAGCGAAGACGACGAAAGGCATAAGAACAATTATTTTTTAAATATTTCCAGGATCTTTTCATAGTTCGTTTAATCGATCATTCACTTTTTTCTGTACTGCTGTTTAAACTTGTTACAGTATCCTAACCCCTCAATGTCATAAAATGCACAGTCCAATCGAGTACCAACCTGTTAAATCATCGCTCATCGCAGGACTTTGTTCACGATCTCTGTCAGTTTTCAAATAGATATGTTTCTTCTTCATTATCTTTTCAAATTTCTCTGGTAAATCCTTTATTTTCTTTTTATTCTTTGATTTGAACTTCGTTAACGACTTTATGCCAGGTCCTGCACGTGCGTCGACGACCTGTACCGAATGAAAATGTCATTATTATACAAGAATATATTTAGAAGATTATCGAATCAAAATAGTAATAGATTTATCGGAACTGACATGTCTCCAGTTGCGATTATTTCCTGCTGGTAATTTCTTCCACCTTTTGACTAAGAGCACGCATGCGTTACAAATTTCTCCAGTGCGCCTTTCCTCCAGCTGGAAACATTCCATAAAATCGTCCTCGTACTTTTTACTGTCTGTGAACCGTGAGCTGCGCCAACAGAAAAACATTCTCGGTTATATTCTTTGATTCGCGAAGCGACGCTTCAGCATCAGGTTTGAACGGAAGTATGCAACGTTGTCAAATCAAGATTCGAAGATAAAATTCAGATATTGATTCATAGGTTTATCAAATAACACAAAATGGATGGAAAATATTGTTGCCGAGGCTTCGGCCCCATCTCGCCATTGAATATGGAACCACAACACTATTTTATTAAGCGTAACACAGCTAACGATGGAATATCATAAGCGCGTGTTCTCGTTTGAAAGGCTTGAGAGTGTCTGTCTCTCGACAACAACAACCTTGTTGTCTGGAAACCGCAGACGACTTCTGTCGATCTCTGCGATATCTTCAGGGGCAGGCAACTTCGTCTCTTGCCGTCGTAACAATACATTATCGAACAAATCCATGTATAAATGTCCTAATTTTATCTTCGAGTTTCAATTTAGAAACGCTACGAACTTTCGGTCCGACCCGACTAATAACGTACCTGCTAGACTTGGCTTTACAAATGCAACACCCGGTACTAGATCGATACACCTTTGGCTTGTGAAAACTAAACATTTTGCAGAGTTATTTCGACGCTGTTCCTGTAAAGAAGCAAAAACCGTTAAATATTACTTAGGATGGCGGCGCAAGGTGTCTGATTAAAATTTTTGTATAAAATCTTACATAAACAAAGTATATCGCACGATAAGAAATTCATAATAAAACCAATAAAAGTTTATTCCAACTGAATTCGCTCCAGTATCGTCGAGAATTAACAATTGATTTACATTTATAATTGTAAGTAATTACCTACAAAGAAGAATTTCATATATAGGTACAATAATATATATATATATATATTGTAAGAAAAATATTTAACCGTATGTGTGAAGAACGCGTCCTGAAAATAATGTACCTTTATAGAATTCAGCATGTTTTCGATGATCGTGCGACCGTAAGTCGAAATTAGCTTCGTTCTGTCCGTACGGTATGTAATAAAATCGTGTATTAATCTCACTCGCGACAAATTTCACACGACGAAAAAACCGTAGATCATCACCATCTTTATTATACTTGTTTACATTGATTCGTTGCCAGTTCAGTAACTAACACCGCGATTTCGGCTTGACAGTGTTATACGTGCGAGACGCTACGCGCCGTGACACACGCATTGCTACTAGGGGGCGTCCATAATCTCACGAATCCCCACTTTATATTACACGATAAAACTGCAAAGAAAAACAATGTGCTGAAGGAAATCGACACTTCACCCAAACGCTTCTTCTTTCTACAAAGAACCACCACAATAACTTTGTCACTTGTTATATTACGTTGCACGTCGACTGAATACTTGTTTTGCTCGCGTTTACGTTAAACGTATGCGACACGTTCAACAATTAGACCACTCTCTTTTATCCAGTGCGAGTACCCAGAATATTATTAACGCTCTTCTCCTCCCGCCGTGCGGTCTTTATATTAGGTTGTTGCATATGAAATGTCCGATTTTAGAATGCGACTCTCAGTAAACGTTTCGTAGAAAACTTTGACCGGTTCTAGATCTTTATTTCACGATTAATGAAATTATAAAGATGCTTTCACAAGTCTAAATAAATTAATTCTTGTCATTTTTACAAGAATCAAGAAGTAGAAGTAGAAGGGTTTTAATGTCATTGTTAAAAATCGGACATTTCATATGCATAACCTAACCTAATTGTTAAAGAGAAAAACGGATCGTGTTGTTTTACGATTCAAGTAATTTTTTAATGTTGTTTGCAGGGCTGGGGAAAACTTGAAATAATTTTATACAAAAAAGACAGCGGATTTTATGCATTGAAAGTTTAAAAATACTGTCGCGTTATTTTCGATCTATTGAGCATATTAAAAAAGGAAATAAACTTGTTGTCAGTCACTTCTAAACAAAATTAATATCTTCTATGTATAATGTACCGTAAAATATTAAAGGACAGAAACCTCTTATTTCCAAACTCTGTGAAATATTACTGTTTCACGAAATATTGTTTATAAATAACTATTTCACAATAGTAATTTCATGAGCTGTTAAAATACATATTTGAAATGGTTTTTCCATTTGTAACTAAAATATTTCTAGTCCATTTACTATCTGAAAAATCGATCTTTCCCGAACCCTGGTTATTTGTAATTACATACAGAGAAATTGTGTGCCTGTAAACATTGATTTCGCGCGTGTGAATGACCTACATCAACTGCAACGAGTTCCATAATATTATACCAATGTATAAAAGCGTTTCGAGCAGCGACTTGTCAATGAACAAATACACGAAAGAAGGAGCCACTATGAGATGCTAGTCGAATAAGATTGTTTTCGATTATGCTGTCCGCCGACACAACAAGAGAGTCTAAAAATAGGGAAGCGTGAAATCACAACAGTACGCGGCTAATACGACGAAGCGACGGATTTCTTGAAGTATCTTTTCCTCCGATTAATTTTTAGAACGACAATTAAGCCATACCCCCCCTCCCCCCAGCTATAACTTGTTGCTCGATAAACATTATGTACCTTGAGCGATACCGGGACACTTGTGGAGCGTCATCGAAACGTAGAGGGACCCGTAATGTTTTTTCAACCTCGTTTACAAAGACGACTTTTGCGTGACTTGTGTTTTGCAAACGCTCGAGCGAATTTTCGACGTCTGTTGTAACTAGACTGCTACTCTTTATGCAAAATTAAAAAAAAAGCATTGTTTGCAGGGCACAGGAGCTAAATAAAAATTGTACATTCTTCTTTTAATTATCCTGTTAACACTAACCGTACCGCGACCCTTAAAATAACCCTTTGCACTCGGTTGTCCCCTCCGAGAGGCACCGCTAAAAATTTCTGTGTCATTATTTGTTTACATTATTAAATATTCGGTTGGCAATAAAGTAATTTCGGTATTTTAATTTTTTTTATTCAAGCAATGAACTTTACTGAATTATTTTCCCTTTTGCTCGACTATCTTTTGCCAAAAAGAATAAATAAGAAAATATTTGATTGAGATTGACGTGTTCATCGTTTGAAGAAAGAAATTCTTAAAATACCGAAATTAGTTTCTTGCCCAAAAATATATCGGTGTCTAATCAATTGTTAAACATTTAGGTATTGTTTGAGGTATTATACCAATTTCATAACCATAAAATTTCAAATATCCTGGATCGGAAGAAATGTTTAATTTTCCGAGTGCAAAGGGTAAATTATTTAAATTATAAAGATACAGTCCAAGTTATAATTATTCGCTCTTTTCTCCTGTATGCTCCTTTTGTTTCGAGTAAATTTGAAAAGCAGGTCAGTGACGTCACAGAAACAGATCGCCGACCACGGCCAATGAAAATTTGTAATCTAGAGGGGCGTGTTTGACTTCGACAAGTTCGTTGGTCGCTGAGAGGAATATATGTACGCGCGCGAGACGGTTATTCGATCGAGATACACATGTCGGAGTAGGTGCAACCCGCGGAGGCAAACCAGTTTTCCTTCGATATTCCGAATTTACTCTGTATAGTTCCTCGCCCGTCCTTGTCTTTCTCAAGGATCATTTTATCCAGGAGCGTAACAGCATTTTCAATGATCCGAACGTCCCGAACAGCACGAACACGCGCCGGACGTTTTTAGGGACATTCCGATGAGGTTCATACACTACTGTGCAAAAGAAAGAAGCACCCGGTATAATTTATAAAACATAATGACAAACAATATCTTCATGTAGAAATTGTATTGTAAAATGATTGCTTTATTGCGTTTAAAGTATTAAATAATTCGTAATAGCAAATGTAATATTCTCGAAACTATTCAATTAAACAATCCTTTTCAAAACTCACTGTTTTTTGTTCAACTTCAAAATAGAGTAACTTTGTCCGAAAAAGTTTTTTTGTACAACGAAAAGTAAGGGAGATATTTAACTGTTCTGTTTCTTCGGACTCACCCTGTATAGCTATAAAAATCGTCCATTGTCCGAGGGTTAATATCGCGTACACGGTTACAAAAATACTTTTAATTTTGTTCGATGATCTTTTGCCAAAAAGAATAAGAAAATTTGATCGATTAAAATTTCTATTAGAATCTGTTCAGAATCTTCGTCACGAATATTGTAAGGCAATGAGTGAATAACCAAAAACAAGTCTGACTGGTTCGATCGATTTGAAACTTTAAGTATAAAGAAGTTTCACTTCAATAATATATACGTGCCAACTTGAATAAATATTGCGAATTGGTGAAAATGGATAAATGCAATTTAGATCCTTGCGTTACGAGCACGCACAGCCCTGCATATCAAAGTGTTTCTCTCGGGTGTCTCGACGCACACGACATATTTTTTCAGTGATTCTGGGAGTGGCGCCATCGGTAGTTGAAACCACAAAGCAAGAATGTTGCAACGCACCTATACGCGAAAAAATGTAAATGTGCTTTCGCCTCGTTGCAGTCGATGAGCACGAGGGGGAGGGAGAAGGCAGACGATGTAAGGAGCATCAGACAACAGGAAGGGGGGGGGGGGAAGAGGAGGGTTACAGCGATGTTGCCACGTGGTTTGTTGATCGGTTGCTTCTTCATCCCGATACGACTCGGATCTCTGACCCCACTGCGCGGATATTAAATAGTTGTTCGTATTTCGCTAACACAAATGCTTTCGTATCAATCAACCAAAAAAAAAAAAAAGGAAAACAAAATAAAACTATGCCAACGAATTAATGAGAAGCTCGTTACAACAGCAACGCCATCGGATGCGTTGTACAATCTTTTACATTGTCGACGTTCGTATAAATTTAATCTGTTTATCATTTGTAAAGATTAATATTATCGTACACATGTATACATGTTTGTAACAAGATAAAATTTGGAAAAACAGTTAGAGAGCATCGTCGAGATATTTTCACATTATTTCGGGCGATAAATAGAAACGGAACTCTCGCTTTAAGGGAGGAATGGACACAGAAAAACTGCATCGAGCCGAAACGACGTGTCCCTGACATGATAAACTCGGTAGTTCCAACTTTCCTTCTCACTTTTACAGTTGCCCCGCCGCGTTTTAAAAATAGAAGACCGTCCACCCCCATGTAAATACGTGTCACCCGATTCTCTGCCCAGTTGTCTCACAAGATCACTGCGCATTCTGGTTAATTATTTAACCACCGCGTAAACAATTAGCAAGATCCTCACCGGCGATAAAGTTACGTCGGACCGAGAGACTTCGATTTCATTCGGCCGATGTTTAACGATGTCGCAAGTATCTGATCGAGATGACCTACATTATGATAAAACAGGTTCCGGTATTTTCGTTGAAATAAAAATATCAAGACGTACTGCTCTAACAACCTCGGAAAATGATTTTACATTTTCAAAAATTAAATGTACGTGAGCGACGTCGAGATCGATTAAATAATTTATTATTATCACTTTCCAATTTTTTAGAGACAAATTATAGATTCAAAATAAATGAAAATCGTATTAAATTCTGTCGAATTTAATACTGCAGCGTTCTAATTACTCCCGCAGTCTAATTATTATGTTACGGCCGATAATTGGTTTGGCATAAAGTAATTTCGGTATTTTAAGGTGAAATACAGCCCAATATTTTAATTCAAAAAAATTTTGCCGAAAGAATGAATAAGCAAATTTTTCATTGACTAAAGTTGATCTTAAAATACCGAAATTACATTCTTGTCGGCCCGATAATATTAAAATGAACATCGAATTTGAATTGAAGCTGGAAGATCCGAGGTAAAAGTTGCGGAATGCGGGGAAAAATATTTCGGGCTGTTTTTATTCGGGCAGGCGGCAAGAAAAGGCCATCAATTTCGAGAGCATACGTAGGAGATTGAGCGCGAGGCTCCCTTTTCGAAAGACGTTGTGGGGCCCCTGCCGAAGCGCAGTGGTGACAAGTCGTGTGCCATTTTCACGAACAGAGAGACAAAAAAAGAAATGTACACGGGACGAACGTGGTGCACGGACCGAAGGACGTGCGCGAGCAAGAGACCGACATGGCGCGTGGCACAGTACGGTCGCCGCCATGGTCGGCTCTTTTTCCCTTCCCTCCGGACCTAACCAACCCCGTCCCGATCAAACTGGCAGTATGTCGACCCGAAAGATCGTATAAATGCGACATTAACGTTGACCGATCGTCCGAAAATTATTCGAACGATCCCTCCCGAACAATCTATGTGACAATAAAGACTGACACGAACCTCGAGCGAACAACAAGGAGAGAAAAGTCAGCGGACACGATACCCGCCAGAAGCGGGCACGCCATGACAGATGATACGGCACGCACAAACAAACAAGTCCACTTGCCAAGTGGAACATGCACGCAGCTAAAAACGCGGGAATAACCGTCTAGCCGAACAACAAACAACGGGCAACGATCGTTCGATTCCTACGATGATCCGTGAACGATCTTTTCTGTGGATTATTCGATGCAACCGACCAGTGCCGACAATGAAAAATTGTGAAGGTACGCGCGGTACCTACGACGACAATCTGGTGAAAGTTTCTCGTCGCACTTGACATAAACTACGAACATTTTCGCAGCTACGCTAGCCTGCACTAATGACCGATCAAGAGAACAACTAATCGAACAGACGAAACGAGAAATAAATGTCAAATGTATCAGCGTTAATGCAACAGTAGCCTGGCAGATTTTCGTCATAGTACCGAAGACGCTGACATCTCCGAACATATTTATTCAGAACGCGCGAGTAATTTCGCATGACAATCTAAGAGGTTGCTGACAACGCGTCACGTTATCAATATATCGGATTTTCGCGACACGTGCTCCCGAAATTCACATTAAGATGTTAAGATTAATGACAGAAGATTCGCTTACCTTTTCAATACAGGTGACGGCCAGATTTGAGGACTCTTTTGCGCAGACTCACGGCGCTGGCTCTCTTCTATACGCTGGTCAAACGAGCGTCCGTAACCGTCCGAATAGAAAATCTCGTTTCATCGCGTTGTTAGATTTCTCGGCGCTCGGTATGCATATTTTCTGTGCGAATAAATTTTTAGACAATGTTTCTCATTTATTTCGACGATATACCGTACTCGATATACTAGTTTATCTTGAATAATGAAAACTTGACTTCCGGTGGAGGATTTGATTTTTGTCGGACGTCAGTTCGACAGAGTACCACCAGGGTACCGAGACGGTAATAATTCAATTTTTCAGATACAAATGCAATTGAACCGGCTGTCGCGATGAAAATTCAGCTTGCAAATCCGCGAGAAAACAACAATGTCCGCGGGATTTATCGGCGAATTTCTTCTATCAGAATAAGTAAAAGATCATTGCGGCAGCTTGGCAACAGGGAACGCAGCGCCATCTTCGCGAGTAACGAACACAGTAAAAAAAAATGCCCGAATACAGGTTTTTTAAATGCGACGCGATGCTCGCGGAAGGAAGATTTCGCTCGTTGTACGATAATACAACTCGATCGAATCGAGTTGACGCGCAACGACTCAGAGAGGAACGGTTTTTGTTCTATTAATACGATTTCTCTGCTGAATATTCGGTACAATATTTTGAACTTCATGGCAGGAATGCCGATCAAGCGATTAGCCATCTATCGGTGATCCCCTCGAATCACGAAAGTACATAGATGTTTTTGCTTTTTGTTTGCTCAGTGGTCATTGAAATGAAAACAGCTGATTGTTTCGTTTTAACCTTATTCGGCGGAAAGGAAAAATTAAACACGCTCTGCGACAACTCCGTGACAACTCGAATTTCGTACATTATTTGCTAAATATAGGAATTAGTTAGCTGTAAATTATGGCCAGTCTAATTAGCACCACTGGTAACGATTACAATTTCAAAGTGGTTTTACTCGGCGAAGGATGCGTCGGGAAAACTTCTGTCGCGTTGCGATATGTCGAAGATAAATTCAACGATAGACATATCAGCACACTACAGGTTGAAATTAATACTTTTATTCATTTATCTCTCACATTTCTTTCTCTACCTGTGGTTTAAACTTATTCGCGTGTAGACACTTGTCAGATGCGCTTTGACGTATTGTAATTGTTGGCTTCCAGGCCTCATTTTTAAATAAGAAACTTACTATAAATGGAAAGAAGGTGAACTTGGCGATATGGGACACGGCGGGTCAAGAAAAGTTCCACGCTCTCGGACCGATTTATTATAGAATGTCCAATGGTGCCATTTTAGTTTACGATATCACCGACGAAGACACCTTTCAGAAGGTATGCTCTGAGAGAACGAATGTGTTCATATGCTTTCAACTGTTGCTCGTTTCGCAGGTGAAGAATTGGGTGAAAGAACTGAAAAAGATGTTAGGCAGTGAAATTTCTTTAGCGATAGCAGGGAATAAAATGGATTTGGAAAAAGATAGAAGCGTCGCTATAGAAGAAGCTGAAGAGTAAGTTTTTTCCTCTACTAAAAGATACACGGTGTTTTCTCGATAATTGTCCAGACTGTGGATCTGGTTAGGAATACTATTCTTTGACTTCTGCCAAATGTGAGGCCTGGCTGTAAGTTACGCCTTGCAAACGTAAAAATTGGACTTTTGAGGGCGATTGCGACCTAGATTGATCTTTTATATAGCGCTTTTGACTATTGAAAAACCCCATCTTTACATTATCGAGAAATGGGAAGGCGCCAGACATTTGGGACATTTATCGAGAAAACACTGTATTGTAACTCGATGTGTGAATTCGACAAGTTCGAGACTTTAATATAAAATTTGGGGTTACCCTTGGTTCGTCGACAATCCATTTCACCGACACTGTTTTCGTTGACACGATTCGACCGACAGTAACTTTCGTTGACACTATGCTTTCATCGACGCGGTCGAATCGTCGACAAATGTCTTCATTGACATGGTCAAATCGTAGACATATGTTTTCATTGACAGTCCTTCTTTAGCGACAAGTTTGAGTTCATTTATTTCCGCTGACACCAAATTCGCGTATTTCCTATTGTAGATTAATCGTTATTATCACTGTTATGTTCTCGACGCATTTAGTTGCTTGCAAACAAACAAAATTGTACGATAATTACACAAATAAGAATAGTGTCGGTCGAACCGTGTCGATGAAGACATTTGTCAACGATTTGACCGTGTCGATGGAAACATTTGTTGACGATTTGACCGTGTCGATGGAAACATAGTGTCGATGAAAACATAGTGTCGACAAAAGTTACTGTCGGTCGAATCGTGTCGACGAAAACAGTGTCAGTGAAATGGGTTGTCGACGAACCAAGGGTAACCCAGAATTTGTGTGACGTTAGGTACGCCAAACAAGTAGGAGCTATGCATTTTCATACCTCTGCAAAATTAAATCAAAATATCGAAGACATGTTCTCGGACTTGACAAGACGAATGATACAGCACGCAGACGAAGTAGAACAGAAGTCAACGCTAACAAGGACAAGTAGCGCACGGCGCAATGTCGTTGTAGTAGAAGACGAGGCTGAGGAAGCGGAACCAGTTAAGAGTTCTTGTTGCGGTGGCTCTTCGCAAGCATCTTAATTTCAGATGCGACGGTTTCTAATTCTAATCACTATTGTATGTATATACAAAGTTATATACAAAGTTGTTTTGCAGGCTGCTGTAATATTTTTTTTCAAATTCTTTTTATAGTTTTATAAAATGATCATACAATGATTATATATACAGTTACGTTAACGAATTGTTTTAATTGCATTGGTACAATGCAGAAAGATGTATTACGATACTTTTGTACAGACTGCCTCGGAAAGAGGAGCTTTGTCGAGCCCACTCTGCGTGCCATGGACTTGTGCAATTATGGCTCTACGAATACGCTGGCCAGAAATCGATTTTGTTTCGGGGCCAGACCACGGAAGTATCCATGATCAGTAATTTGAGCCTAACGGAAACTGTGTTGCACACTATCTGCTCTTGTCTGGGTGTCGTAAAAGCAGATGATAGTTTCTAAGGCAAGTCTTAATTTCAAAGCTCAAAGCTTCGAAACTTTCTTTTAATCCTCTAATAACTGATTTACTACGGCGGTTCGAATTTCGAAGCTTCAAAAGTTCGATTCTCATCGCTAGACTGCGGATGTTTATGCAAAATCTGATTTTCGATGGTGGTTCTGTAGAATTTTATATTATAACATTTTTTGAAAATTTCCAGAAGCCATAAATGCGTAAAGATCCGCAGACTATTCATCGCTTTCGAGGTTTCAGTTATCGAAGCTTTGAAAGTTCGATTCTCATCGCTAGACTGCGGATCTCCGTGCAAAATAAAAATGTTCAGCAGCGATTGCGGGGGCAGCAGGAGTCGAATAAAAACTTATTTCATTCCCCAATAGTTTTTTACAGCTGAAAACAACGTAACACTGTTTTTAGATTTTTCTAATTTTTCACTGTTTTATAGTAAAGATCTGCAGTCTACTCATCACCTTCGAAGCTTCAAAATGTTCGACCTTCGAAGGAAAGTAACAGCCCTAGATCTCAGTAAATCCCCCTCATCGGCTCTCCTTTCCTAATTCCATCGTAGGCATTCCGCAGTGCGCTCGACATGTTTTTTTTGCTGAGAAGTCAATCACGCAGAAAATATCTTGATCCTTCTCAGTTTTAATAATGTACATATTAATATTGGTAATATATATTATTGTACAAAGTCTATAAAGGGAGCGACTGATAAGCTATGTATATCATGAAATTTGTAATATTTTATTTCGTTGAATAGAGCGACAAATATATAGGTATATATATATATATATAAATTGCGATGCCTAAAAATAATTTAACTGAGCGTACCATAAGAAATACCGACTATTTTCAGAGTTGATTTTCATGTATTTCAATATTTCATTACATTAACAAGATCATCTCCTCGGTTCACTCGTAAACCAAATACGTTTGTTATTCATGTATATCGTGTAGCTGGAAACCAGATGAATGTATTTCCCGTCATATAAATGTACGTATATTTAAATACCATTGTGTTTTAATAAAAAGTTAATTAACATATACATATATCCGCGTAATATTGATGTTACTTCTTGGGAATGTTATTTATAGTTTATTTTATGGAATTGTCATCTTTATATTATATAGTTCACAATTTCGATTAATCTATAAATTAGTTACAAAGTAAAAGACTGCTGGAAAAAATATATATAGTCACCTTAATTTAATTACATGCACGGCATTCATGAGACTAAAAGACAAATATATTCTACACTATCACAGGTACATACGTGGATCTTAAGATCCACAGATCTATCTACTGTAGCAACATAACTATCTTTCGCAACGATCAATTATCTTTTAAACATAATCTTCATCGTTAGTTTCGTGTAAATTTATGGATGGACTGCCCATGGCCGTTTATGAACAAGTAATTAATTTGGAACATTTGGAAAAGTGACAAGAAATTATTAATTCTGTAACATATACACACTCTTAATAACATATTAATTAATCCTAGTTCTTGTATAAATAATCATGCTTTATTACGGTAATTTTATTCTACCAATAATAAGAAGGAATGTAATTAAATTGTATCAGTTCTATATAGGTCTGGGTTAGCCTTTGTTTTTTTTATAACAAAAAGAGTTGTATTAGGCGATTAGCCTCTATTTTATCCCAGAAACCCATAATGGCAGGACTATTTAAGAAAATGTACAAAGATACGTATTAAATCTGGAAATGATTAGTATATATACCCAGATAGCACAAAGACGTTTTAAAGGCGTCGGAAGTTGGACATTCAGACGTCTTAAAGATGCCCCGAATGTCCTACGAATGTCTTCCGAACGTCTCCTGAACGTATTGTGTTAGAAAACGGTACGACTTTAAGATGTCTGTTTGACGTTTAGAAGACGTTCATTAGGCGGCCGTACGACATTCGGGAGGTCTTCAAGACGTCCCTAAGAAGTCTTAAAGGTCCATAAATGTTAATTAAATTAAAAGATTTCGACAAAAACGAGTTTAAAGTTAAGCTAACCTAGTTAAGTTAAAGTTAACCTAGCTTTATCAGAAGAGCGCATGTGGAATTGGCATAAAAAGTGTAATAAAAATAACAATTGCAATTAAATCGACTATAAAAATTATAAAAATTGAAGTTGAAATCGAAGAGTTGAAATGGAAATTGAAGTTGAAATTTGAAAAATTCAGGAGTTGAAATTGAAGTCGAAATTGAAAGATTGAAGTTGAAATGGAAATTTGACGAGTTGAAATCGAAATAGAAGACGAAGTTGAAAACGGAAAGTTGAAATCAAGGAGTTGAAATTGAATGATTGAAGTTGAAATTTGACGAGTTGAAATCGAAATAGAAGACGAAGTTGAAAACGGAAAGTTGAAATCGAAGAGTTAAAATTGGAGTCGAAATTGAAAGATTGAAGTTGAAATCGAAGAGTTGAAGTTGAAATTGAAATTTGAAGAGTTCAAATTGAAGTTGAAATCGAAATTTGACGAGTTGAAATGGAAATTGAAATTTGAAAAATTGAAGAGTTGGAAGCGAAGAAGTTGAAATTGTGGTCGGAATTGAAAAATTGAAGTTGAAATGGAAATTTGAAGAGTTGAAATTTAAGTTGAAATGGAAATTGAAATTTGAAAAATTGAAGAGCTGAAATCGAAGAAGTTGAAGTTGAAATCGAAGAGTTGAAGTTGAAATGGAAATTTGAAGAGTTCAAATTGAAGTTGAAATGGAAATTTGAAGAGTTGAAATTTAAGTTGAAATGGAAATTGAAATTTGAAAAATTGAAGAGTTGAAATGGAAATTGAAGTCGAAGTTGAAATCGAAGAGTTGAAGTTGAAATAGAAGAGTAGAAATTGAACTTGAAATTGATGTTGAAATCGAAATTTGAAAAATTGAAGAGTTGAAATTGAAAAATTGAAGAAGTAAAATTGAAAAATTGAAGAAGTAAAATTGAAAAATTGCAATTGAAGCAAAAACACGAACTCGAACAAACAATACTGCTAGATTATGGGTATATAAAAACCACACTGTTTATGGTCTTAAAGACGTAATCATTAAAGAGTCTTCTTAGGACGCAAGACTTTCAGATTTGAACTAGACGTCCATTTTACGTCTTTAAGACGTCGTATGCTATCTGGGTCTTTTATCATAAAAATGATAATAGACGCATTATGCTAAACAGTACATTACATAATACCCTGACAATTACTTTTAATCTAATCGTTAATGTTCAAATAATAATGAGTAACAGTTTCGTTTTAGTTTCCATTATTATTTCGAACGAGAGAAAACAATCGTATATAGATCATTCTCTTTCTATAATATTTCCATAGTTGTTATTTTACAAGCTGCAATTGTGTACAAACTTATGGATCAAACATCACATAAGCATGCTAATTACATAAACAATGTATTTCACTACATTTACGTAGTAATCAATTTTATAGCAATGTATATCCAATTTGTCGGTGTACATTGCAATCCTTTCAAAAACTCATTGTTCCTCGTGTTTCTATAATTGAAATAAGACAAATCCGATTGAATTCGACTAAGATTTTACATTTTCGTCAATTCTCGTACGTATGTACACAATTTCGATACAAAGGATGCCTGCCATATGCTATCGACACTGACTAATTCGTTATATTTTGCTTTGGCTATATTATTCAACTATAACAAGATATATAATTAAACCTTAAATAATTATAATTTCTACAAATCTTGTCATATATTCACTTCCCTTATAAATTATTAAAATTATGCGATCAAGGCATCCCGTAGATAGCCATGCTCCTTCTTCTATTTTTCATAATAACGTGCTAATTCTAACTTTTACCATAGTCGTTTGAGATTTGCATGTATCTTTGGTATACCATTAATTTCCATATACGTTTAAACGTTTCTCATCTAGTACTCGGATCTCTCCCTACATTGTTTCAATAATCAGTATTGTTTTTTTATTCCGGAAATCATCGTACCAATTCATTAAAAAATCTTGTGCAGATTGTATAACTAAGCGCTATTTGTGGCATTAGTAGGTATGCAAATATTCCTCTGTTTGTATATTCAAATATAAAAATATTTTAATCAACGAAGTACGGATGTTATAATTAAATATGAATATTATACATGATTTGTTATGTTCGTTCTTCAAGTTCCACAACAAGTTTGATATGACTTCGAAGAGAGTTAAAAAACTGATTACAATAAGATCGTTCCTTTGTTCCTTCGTTTATACTCTAGGATGTGAAGATATATATCTGAAATACTTGTCGCGAACCCTCCGTTTAAAAACCCTATAAAATTTTCCTTCGAAGTTAGTGTGTTGTGTTAGTTTATACAATATCAAACTTGGCAGCAAACTTTGATAGGATTTCTCTTCTATAACATATTTACGTAAAGTACTAATTTCGTTTCAAATTAGGCCTCCAAAATTTGCTTCTAGAATCATTTTAAATAATAAATATCGTGTCTTGATGGATGAATAGAAAATCTATGAATTGGTTAATAGGTCCTATTGCTGAGAGTGACATTCCACGTGACGGTGGTGCTCTGACAAGATTTGGACCAAATACCACAGCGAGATTGCTGGATGTCATTTTGTTTAAATCGCATCTATCCATTACCTGTTGGAAGTTTTACCAGAAATGATATTATTTAGAACAAAAAAACGAGCGAATAGAAATATTCGAACAACATCATATCTCTTACCCTTGATAAAAACTGTACAATATATTTTAAAACCTGGTAGTTATCCTCCGGGAGTTTCTCAAGTATTAATATTTTCACTTTTCTCGGACGTTCATCTTTCGATAGCGCTGAAATAGGAATATTGGGCAAAGATATTTTGCTTTCTGTTTCGCGTGATGTACACTCCTCAAAAGAATTAAGGGATCACTTGTGCGAACCCGAAAAATTGGTCCCACTTTACGTGATCGTAACTCCGTCAAAAATTGCCGTATCGATATCGTTGAACAATGCTTTGAAAGCGTGAAACCTCTAGTTTCAGATGCTCTGTTTCAAATTGTTGCTATGTTGGTTTTTTACTAAGTTATAGCAAGACGAAGACAACATTGACGGTTAACAAAAATTTTGTGCAATTTTGGAACATCACACGGGGAGCAACAAATTTTTTTGATAAATCGCGTTAATATCATTTGGAAGGGCTATCTTTCCTGTGTAAATCGTGTAGTTGTTGAATATTGTGCGATTTTTGACGGAGGTATGATCACGTAAAGTGGGACCAATTTTTCGGGTTCGCACAAGTGATCCCTTAATTCTTTTGAGGAGTGTAGTTCGATTTTATGCTGAACCCTTATTTTTTTAAGATAAACTGAAAAATATCCTCAAAAATTTGTGCAAAAGTGGTGTCTCTCCATCTTTAATGATTGTTTAAACATGATTAAACATTTCGAAGGTGCAGAGCGAATTCAGAGAATTTGTTTCGATACAAAAATTAATAATAAAAAACTAGTATAAATATTGCCACGAACAGTGCAAACGGTAATATTTAATCGCGGTGGATACGTCGACGAATCTCATATTTACTCTTTGACTGATATTGATAAGTTTCCGCGTTTACAGTTACTCGAATTAATATTCGGACGCTCTAAAAGAGGCGATAACTTTTTTAATATTGTACTATACGATTTGAACTTTTTTGGGAAGCTAGAGCAATCAGTTTACCACAGGATGTGAAAAGAAATTTTTTCAAAAATAGCAATTGATCGGAGAATTGTAGAAAAAATACTAAAAGTTGCATTTTACAACTTTTCTATGTGGGACTATATTGAAAATTTAAAAAGTACATTTGTAGGTCTAAGTAAATTAATTGCTCTAGCTTCCCGAAAAAAGTTCAATTCGTATAGTACAATATTAATAAAGTTATCGTCTTTTGTAGAGCGTCCGAACATTAATTCGAGTAACTGTAGGTAGTTTTTAACTCAAAACGTGTTAGATACTCCATAAGAAAGTAATAAAGATCGATTCTAGTCACTGTTTTAGATGCTTAAGTAACTTTTATGCGTTGCTATTACGCATTATATAACGAAAAAGAAAATACATACTCTGAAATTGTGTGATTTCATCGTATAATTCATACGTCATAAGTGGTTCGTCTAGTTCGCGTAGAAACGTTTTGAGAAGAACTGCTGCTATATGTGGGTCCCCATGGAAATCGACGGGTAACCCTTGGTTGCAACGACTCTGGAGTTCTTTAACTACTGCTACGTTAGCCGATCGTCTAAAGATTCCTTCTGTTTCTAATGCTGTAACAGTACGATGTCGACAAGTTATCGATGGCAATAAAATTACAAAAATGATTAGTAAACTGCGAATCTTGATGCAAAATAAAAATTGTCTGCATCGATTGCAAGAAATAGAAACTAAATTGAATGTTATTTCTTCCCTTAACGATTTTCATAGAGGAGGAATCAACATGTTCAGTTTCTCAAATTTTTCAACGATTTTGAATTTCATCTTCTCAATTCTGCTATAAATGCATAAAGATCGGCAGTCCAACGATTAGTTGAGTAGTACTACCGTCAGGAGAATCGAGAAATTCGACACACTGCCGCACTATCGGTGGTATGGGATCCCCATTGTTGTTTTCCTTTATGAAGAGGAGGCTCGCTCCGAATTGAGTGGTACCAACTGGAGTTGTCACCGTACTCTGAGGTGGACTTGTGGGCAAATTCTTTTTGTTCTTTAACATTAGCTGTTCATTATGTCTGCAACGAATATAAGCAGCTATTATAAATTTATAAAGAAACCGAGACGAACCTTTGCGTAATCATGGAGAAACTGCTTACTCTATTACTTGAGGAGGTATAATAAGTTGATCGAGGTTAATATATTGTGCCAGTTCTTCTAAGTAATTCACATACATCATTTTCCGACCAAATTTCGCACTGAAATAATAAGAAAACAATCAAATAGAACAACGTTTAACGCAGTTGAAAATAAAACGAACGGTTACCTAATAGCTGGCTTAAATATTTGCCAGACGATCCTGATGAAATTGGTTGGATGTACTAGATACAAAGCTTTCAAATTCTTTTTATACTTTCTATCGAATGCTTTGTACGCTTGCCATAACCAGGATAATGGCGGTTTATTTTTCGAAGTGAGACCATAGTGGAAATAAACGAGACTGTAGTCTTGTTCCACAAATGTGTCCAAAGTATGTGTAAGATACCTGTTGCATAAATACGTTGTTACATGTTTATCGGAGCAATGGATAACCTTCGACGCTAGCTTCACGGGACCTGTCAAACTGACGGGTTCTTAATTTGTAGTTATTAAGATTGTAATTTGTGAAATAGTCATTTCTAGAGCTCCGTAAACCCAGCGTCAAGAACATTCAATGAAAAAGTAATCGAACCTGAGGAGTTTGGCGTGATTAAATGCTTCTTTTCCAACAGGAGGTAACTTACACGCGGACACAACTATTACTTTGCGACCAGCGCTGTCGTCTCCGACCACTTCGACAATACCGTATCTCGATATATCAATATAATCTTCTTCGTCCGCAAGATCTCCGTCCAATGCAGCAAGGTCCTCCGCTACTCATCACAAAGAATTATATTCAGAAAACAGTCTCAACGTTAATGCTCTTTTTCCCTTGAATTTTTGTTAAGATACCCAATATAATTCGATAATATAACTCTCGCTTCTGCGCATCGTTATACCATGCAATGAATAAACTGTACAATGGTCTACATAATTCACCTGCTATGCCCCAAATGCCATGACATTTAGTGGCTACTAACAGAAGATAAAAGGTCACACACCGGATTCGATAACTGGAGCATCTACCAAAGCTTCTTCAAAGTTCTCTTCGATCGTTCCGTCGCTCACTGGACTCTCCAGATAATCGATCCTGGTACCGGCGCTACTGCTAATCAAATCCAATTTCTCTTCTAACAGTTGTACAGCTATAAAACCATTGTTTTCATTATATTCTGCGACGATCGTGGAACATACGTACAAGCGACAAGCAGTATTCGGTAGCGTACAGCTACATGCTGCCGAATAATGCAAATTGTCCCGTGCAAATGTTTCAAATTGGACGTCCTAATCCGCAAGCATACCCGGAGGCAAATAGAAAGTCCCGTAATTCAACATTTCACATTCTACGTCTACAGCTTGTCAAATCTAGCTGCACGGTTGACCAAAACTTAGGAATGCGCAGACAGAAACAAAGAGCGCACTTGACGAGAGAAGGACGCAACGTGTGAACGGTAAGGTACACGCCTCGTGAAAAGTGCGTACCGTCCATTATTTCTTTATTTCAACAACCTAATACATGCGCAGCTGTATGCCTCCGAATAGTGCAAATTACACTTCGTAAACTTAAAAATAGGACTTTTAAGGGCGATCGCGGACTAGATTGATCTTTTAGAGGCACCTCCCACACCCTTGCAATCCTAGAAAAGAGTCTACCCCCTCAACGATTCTATGGAAATGGTAATGCATTCAATTTATAAATCGAAATACCTTACCATTATTCGAAGTAGTCTGTAACTCGGTGTCGTCGAACTCCAAGTTGGGCTCATAATCGTGATAGTCCGACAAACTTGGGTACGGATCTTCGACTTCATTAGTTATTGCTATTACAAAAACAAAAGGAAGCGCATTATTCCCTATACCAAATATGCATTGATGAGTCGGAGATGATTACGCCGACCGATGTATAGTTCTTTGTCTGACCAATAGTATATTTACTGTATTTCTTTCAACGATTTGTTAATGTTCCTCTAAAAAACATTACAAAATTTCTCTGAATGTCCATTCTTTACTCGCTAATATATTAATTTATAATCTCATAATGAAAATTTCTGCAAACACGTTAAATACAGAAAGGTTTTACATAATTTTGGTTGACAAAATAAGGGTTAAAGATTAGCAAGCAGTAATTGAAAAAAGGAAAAAATGATAAGGAAACCCGTTTTGCATAAGAGTATCATAACAAATTGATGTGTTGTATACATCTCGCGGTTTCACGTTATATATCGTTTTCCCGATCGCATTACACGGCATACGATCTCCGATAAAGATTTGATTGGGTTTCGTCGATGTTTACAAACCATGATGGACTCGCGAACGATTAAAAATAAATTCTCTAGCGATACGTGTGTACGTTGAAACCAGGCGACAGGATTGTGTCAAGATATATGGTCGGTCACCGATTTTGCGATTACGCACTATCGTCTCGAAACGCGAAATTATTCATCTAAATTATCGACGTTGCGTGTCCACATAGCAAGACCGAGGTCTATCGTGAATATATACGTTTCTGTCGCTAGAACGAACACGAAAGAGATCCGTGTCGATTTGTCAGATGAATTTTCAACAACGATCAATTTCGTTAGAGAATAAGATTTGACGTGACGTTTATTTGACACCTTGGCCAGCGTCAACAATCATCCCCGACAGATCACACGGGAAGAACACTCACCTGTCAAAGTTCGCGTTGGGCTGAGCGTTGGTTGATAGTCTGCTTCCATTTTCTGGCAAACCACACGAATAAACAATGCCCGAATTAATTTACGGGGCGTTCCGTCTACCCTGCCTTTACAAACGGACAACGTTTCTCTTCTCGAACGACATTATCTCGACGCGGTATGGCAAGCCGACGTATTCACGTCACGCTTTCATCTGTTGTGTCGCTAATTGTAATTCGTAGTCGCTCGTCACTCCCTTTCCCCACCGTGCGATTAACGAATATCTTCATACTCTATCTCCTATTGGTCGATCCTGCGCTTTTGCGATTCTGTCAACAGCCCGCTAAAAATATTCAAATGTCACGTGACCAATTCAAATTTAAATTCCGACCGAATACGTACGCGTAAATATGTAGATATATGTTTTAAACAACAATAAACTGTACGCGAGATTCGTGTAGAAATCATATACACGATCTACAGATTATCTTGGAAACGATTGGATCTTTTATGCGGTTTTCAAGGTATTGCGGAACTTGAAATAACATGTATTTTCTATAATAATATATTATGCAGTATATCCTGTTAAAATAATAAATTATTGTCAGTTTCATTGGGTGAATTTTTTATAAAATTTCCATGATTGCTAAGAAGCCCAGTTTCAACCATAGAATTAACGAATTAAGCCTAATGTAATCGTGCTTCAATAAACGTTACACAGTTCTTTAATATTTCGTATTTATTCTTTTTTAAGAGACTAGCTTTATTTGTAAAAAATTACACAGTTTCGTCAGGATTCACAAAAACTTAAAATGAACACATGTGAGCTCCCAGTTTACATATCTTTTCGATTACATATGTCGCACAATTCCAGTTTCTAGGCACACGTGATTCCTAAAATGATAATACAGTTTCCCGAATATCGTTTAATATTGTATTTTAGCGTTTGGAGGAATTGGTTAATTAATTTACAATTATTAGGCACGATGTTTGATAAATAGTAGAAAAGATCATTAAACGAAGTAGAATTAAGTCATAACATATTATATATATATCGTACACTATAGATATATCCAAAATAAGACTAGTATCGAACTAGAAAGTGTGTGGATACATTAGAAACAAAATTGGTTATTAGTTTTTAAACTTATCGTATTCCTCGATTTAACTGGCGTATCCTTGATCGTGGGAGTTCTAAACGGTACCGTGACATTCAGTATATCTTTAATTGAAATTGTTATTACCAGTCAACGATTCACGTTTGAAGATAATGCTCTTTAATTTTCTTCTGTCCTAAATATTTCGTATTGCGTGTCTGTATATTTTATCAACATATCTATAACAGCATTATTATTACATGAAAATAGTTTTACATACTGCCTATGTATTCTACTTGCACTTGAAAGTTTTGTTTAGCAACGCTTACGGGGGGAAATTTTTCTCTATCAATTGTATTTATTTACCTAGTAAATATTTATTATATCATTCTACGTCATTTAATTGCTCTAACGTCTAACTCCTGAGGCTAAAAAATTGGCAGCTTGCTTTCGATGTATGTAATAACTAACGAGGTGAACTATTTTATGCATTTGTGTAAATATGTATACGAATTAAAGTACGTACAATTATACATGTGTATTTAAATAAATATTTATACATTGAATAGAGCAAGGAAATCAGAGGCTCGCTTATTCAAAATCTTATTCTGATTATAAATATAAGTTCATTTTCTTCCAATCGTGGTTACATTTCATACAAAATTTTACACGTTTGCGGCTTATCGTTATCTCGTAATTCTTCGTACATATCGTTTACCAGTCTCTCTTTGTAAACATAAAAATAGATTTCTACATCTTATCGAATTATATAGAATATACATATATGATGCACGTGTGTGTATATGTAAACAATATTTGCTATTATCACTTCTTTTGTAGTTACTCTGTTCAATTGCAAAATACAACATCTCGTGTATGCGATAATCGAGTTTCTATGCATGTGTTATGTATAACGATTACATTTTGATTAATGTACACTGTACACAATAGGCAAAATGATCTTTTCCATGATAAATTATTCCATGACTATGGTCGATAATGTTTCACGCTGACAAAATATACACTGCTTTACAAAACGACAAGACATTGCATACGTTTGCATATTTGAAACAAGTGAAATTTGTGGAACGCACGATAGAGAAGGAAGAGGAAGAAATGCAAGGACGATGAGACTGCGAAGAGTTTGACTGTCCCTTCGCTTATAATTAGCCTGTGGATTTTAGGCATTTGTAAAAATATTTGAAGAATTTAAACAGACTATTATATTATTTTCAGCCTTTCAAACGTATTTAAGAAGAAGTTAAATATTTATTGCATCCTAGCAAAAGTAGTACCTTTTACCTAGTAGTAACCTAGTAAAAGAAAGACTTTTGAGGGCGATCGCAGCCTAGATTGATCTTTTATCTAGCATCTTTGCGTTATCGAGGAACAAGTCTCCCCCTTCGCAGTAATTCCTCTTTTCGTAGACCAGGCCTGGGCGACGCTGGCTCGTGGAACAGGTGTGGCAGCTTCTCTCCTTCTCTGGCGGAGAAGATGGGAAGTGGCTGCTGTTCTCCCTCCCGAAGAGTAGCAGCAACATCTGTTCCGCGAGCCAGTGTCACCTAGGCTTGTCGTAGATCATGGAAAAGAATATAAAGCTAATTATACTGCTCCGTTAAAGGAGGCCGTTGTTTTAAATTCTTCCGTTGAATATGCTTACTCCTTTGTGAACTGCGACGTACCATCAGAAATTGTAAAAGTCGAGAATAAACACAGCGTCTTCTCCTTTTGTTTAATTCAAGGTTTACACTTCAACCGTGTTTACATTTCTATCTCTCCCTTCTCTGCTTTGTGTTCCGCAAACTAGAAACGGCACGCAACACATAGAACATAGCAGTGGTGCACCCAGCCCTAGGTTTTGCGTGATGATCTTTTTTTTAAGCTAAAATATCTATTATCGGTACCCAGGGCTATTCCGCGATTTTAATTTTGGAAGCTGAACATTTTTCCCATTTCCCCTCCCCCCCTGGGTGCGCCACTGGAACATAGAAATTACAAAATGCACATTTCCTCGTTTCAAATCCACACGCGATACACAAACATGCACAGTGTCTTATCCTTTTGTCCAGAACTGTATACGTGTCGACAAGCTATTTCTTAAAATGTCACATCGTGTTTCTGTACAGATGCGCGTGCAATTATTTGCATTGTGGTCGTAGAAATCAGTGGCGAGCAACCCGCGGCGTATCGTGGACCGAAAGTGGCAACCGGCAACGAACGCAACATTCCGGCGGGCTGCAGGCAGTTCGCTCGCGAGCCTGCGGGTTGCTCATCACGCCATCGCGGAGTATAAATATTTGTAATCGTGCTACTCGTGGTTCGTCTTCCCTTACGTTTTAAGCGATACGGAACGAAGTTTGTTTATTACACAATTCCACTTGTCTGGACAATTCGAAGACTGCACGGTTATGGACTTTCGAAAGTACACACGGTGCGTATGATTTTAAAGAAATGTCTGCTGTACATGATTTGTAATGTGAATAATTGAAAGAAACAGAACGTCTGGTCCGTGCTTGTACAAGTGGTAATTTGCACGATTCGTTTCTATGCGCAAACGAGAGATAATTCAATGTATATTTTCGGTATGCGTAAGAATTAGTTGCAACTTAAGCTGCGATTGGGGGATATAAGTTACTATCTGTTCCTTATTTACAGTATCGTTAATTCAGTTAATCGTTAAAATTCATCAATGAAAATATATATATATAGAATGGGGTATATGTACAACATTAATGTGTTTCCTATTAAACCGAATACTTAGGACCACACTTTTTTATTGGCGTTAATCTGAGGCCTTTAGCCAACATTTGAGCTTCAAGGTCGCGATCTTCGTCTTGATACCTAAAAGAAAAGCATGTTTCTATTAACTGCTAAATCTTAAAGCGAGATGCATCGGTAACACCTTTCATTTCGTGCAGATGATAAAGTCTCTGTTATTTATTAATGAACAAGCAAAAAAAAAAAAGAGAACATTCAAATCGTTTGTTACGCGACAAGATTTCACGTGTCTCGTTGTCACAGTTAAATCAAGTGGGTCTACAGAAAAGTATACAATAGATTCTCATTCTTTCGAAACGTTCCAGTTCGAAAATCCATCAAAACTATCAGAGCGACTGTGTATTTTCTAAATATGTTTTCACAAAAATGTGATACGTGTTTCTTCTAGGAATAATTACCATATAAACACATACGATAATATATTTTATTCCTCTCGGAGTATCCTCCGAAGGATAATTAAAAATTCAACAACAGTTACATCGCTACGATCTAATGACGCTACAAAAATATCTTTCAACTGTGAGTATACAACTAAAAAAATAATTTTATAATACAATTGAAATAGTATTTATTCTTACATTGGCGTTACAATACAGCCATGTATGTATATATAAATATAAATATATATATAAACACTTCACTTTAAAATAAATAAAATCGTGTATAAAGGACTTTCATGCGCAGTTGGATCACGATCAAAGTTTCAACTACGTAGAGAGAATTTGTAAAAAAATTCATGCTTTGTATACTTGACGTATCTCGTAATTCATGCTTTGTATAATTATACTCTGTATAAATACCATGCATTGTAAACTTAACAGTAAGTATAGATAACAGAAAGGAATTGTATATATATAAAAAAAAAGAGCTATTTTGTTCATTAGTTTCAATAGGAAACACATTTACAACGTATATATTAAAAGGTAAATTGAAATTGTATTGCACTGAGAGAATCGATTTGAGATCGGTTTAATTAGGGTGTGGGTCCGAATTTGACCTTGGTCGAGCGGCAGTGTGGTAGG
This sequence comes from Lasioglossum baleicum, assembly GCF_051020765.1. Lineage (NCBI taxonomy): Eukaryota > Metazoa > Arthropoda > Insecta > Hymenoptera > Halictidae > Lasioglossum > Lasioglossum baleicum. The sequence goes on from NC_134945.1 coordinate 7,096,374, forward strand.
TAAGGCGCTTTTTTCGCGCATGCGCGAGTTTCATCAGGACCGTATCTACGTCCGAAGTTTGTGGGGAACTGTGGCGGCCTCGACGGCGTCCTACAGAAGGGGCCAAAAATTAGCGGGGCGGCCAAGGTACCCGATCTTCGTACATGACTGAGGCAATCTGAGGTTAGAATAGTCGCGCATGCGCGAAAAAAGCGCCTTACCTGCCATCACTGTGTGAGGGTACTACCCAGTACTACCACACTGGCGTTCGGCCAAGGTCAAATTCGGGCCGTCACCCATACGATAATTGATCGGAGATATTCTATTTGCGTTTAGGAAATGTGCAGATGAAATTCGTGTTAATCGATACGTTCGAACGAAGCATCATAACCTGAAAAATGTTAGAGGCTCTTTGTAAAGATCAACACAGAATTCGATCAAGTTAGCGAAGAACATGTATGCGAATAAGATGACTAGTAATGTGAGCACAGAAGATGTGTCTTTCGAGTCGTGAGAAAAGAACGAATTAGGTACGTGCGAGGAACAGGCAGCTGAATGCGTGGGGAAGGGAATTAGTGTTTGGCATGTAGGTTTACACCACCTTCGTCGCTCTTCCTCTAAAAGGGCGATCAGCGAATCCCTCTTTGCGACTATTTCCAACATTTCTGTCAAAATTTCTCCTTCCTTTTTCACGTCGTCGCTGGTCTTCTTGTCATCTGTGTAATTGCGAAACATTTTAATCTGTGCAATGTTCTTTGAGATTTACAGCTAATAAATTCACAAATAAGAAGAAAAGGAAATATTAACCATCGTCAGCTAAGCGTTCCCGTAGTTCCTGTTGCAATCTGTCATGGCGATCTTCAAGCTGTACCTCCTGAGCCCGTACTAAAAGTTCTTTCTCATATCTACGCAGTTCGGTACGTTCCTTCATCAGGTCGAACCATTCCGTGAGCAAATCCGCTTCCTCGCGATCGGAACATTCTATGTAAAGCGTACATTTTATTTAAACGTTTGTTTTAATATATTAATCGATACCTAATAACATTGTACAACACCAAATTTGTTCCACAACTACTGTTGGGTGGTTTTTATAGAGTTTTCCGTGCTGATTCCGAATCTCTTTTTAATTTTTTTCCTATACGCACAGTTTTTGAGAAACATGGCTTTGAGAAAAAACATATTTTTCAACTTTAAACAAATATTGTGGTGTTATTATAAAAGATATTGAATTGTTCTTTATAGCAAAACATTCAGTAATCTATACATTTTAGTCAGGGTCGGCCATCTGGGGGTGCGGCGGATGCTATGCACCGGGGCCCCGCGATTGAGAAAGAAGAACTTCAATTTCAATATCATCCCTTCAACTTCAATTTCAATATCAACCCTTCAACTTCAATTTCAATTTTACAATTACAACGTCAATTTTTCAATTTCAACTTCAATTTTTCAATTTCAGTTCGTTAATTTCAACTCTTCAATTTCAATTTCGACATCAATTTTTCCATTTCAACTTCAACTTTCAATATAAACTCTTCAACTCCAATTTTTCCATTCAACTTCAATTTTAACTCTTCTATTTCAACTTCAATTTTAACTCTTCCATTGCAACTTCAATTTTAACTCTTCAACTCTAACGGACATATTTAGGTGTTCTGTTTCTTCGGACTCACCCTGTATGTTCGTGTTTGCAAATTTTTTTTACTTTACAAAAAATTTAGGGCCCCGAATGGTTTCTTGCACCGAGGCCCTTTTATAGAGACGGCCGGCCCTGATTTTGGTTAACTACACGAGTGGTCCCCAACCTCCGGTTCGCGGACCGATACCGGTTCGTGGATCAAATGGTACCGGGCCGTCCAAGGAACATTAAATACAATGAAATTAAAATTATTAAATCAAAACAATCTAAAATATAAACAATCAACGTCCCCCCCTCCTCAGCGGTCCGCGGTAAAATTATCAAACGTTGACTGGTCCGCGGCGATAGAAAGGTTGAGGAGCACTGAACTACACAAGGGATATTATCCGACGTCCGCCACATTAGTGCTGCCCTCTTAAGTCCTACAACTTCTGTAGGTAACATTTTCTCGTATTGTTTGAAATAACCAAGATATATTCAAGTATCTTTCGTTCGTGGGACACACTGTATAAATGTCTATGTTAACGAACATCGTGTCTATAAAAATAGGAATCTGTATAAAGATAATAATGCCAGATTTTACCTCCTTCTCCGCGCAAAGCTTTCTCGACGCTGACCCCTCTGCTTTCCAGCTCCCTCTGTTTAACTTCTGTTTCCTCCAGTTTCCTTTGAATTTCTTGAGCCATTCGTAACCTATCAAGTATTCAGAATGATTATTTAAGTCGTGTCACTGTTTAATCCTTACCAACTGCGTACCTTTTTAATTGCGCTTGTCTAGCTAATCGTTTTGTAGTTTTTGATTTTCGAGAAACACTGTTACACGATCCTTCGGTCACTGTGGCCTTCAGCATGCATGACGCAGACACTGCTGTCGTTTTCGTATCATCTTCTGATAAACTGTCGTCTGTTAAATATAATTTCAGTATATATTCTAAATGTTTTCTTTCCGCGCTGGCTGCGAATTGGAATGGTCGTATTTAGAACTATTTACCTGATACATTTGTAGTAGGAATAGTATAGTTAAGCGGAGGTGGTGGAATTGGTGGTGGATTTTCATTGAGGAAGTTCCTCGCAAGCATTCCTTCGCATACACTTTTTGGTCTTGTATTAATCTTTGGCGGTGTAACCTTATCAAGCTGAAAAGAAAAACAATTCACTGTAGTCGTATTTCTCGAAATACTTTCGGCGTACGTGTAAAACGAAACACATTGTTGAAATTATGCTTTAACGATAAAATTATTCGATTAACTTTGGAAAATGTAAAAGAAACACATTGAGAAAACTTGTAAAGAAACTGGAAGCTCAAATTTGTATAGTTAATGCAGTTATGGAACACATACATACACATACACATAACCTAATTGTTTAGAGACAATTCAATATCACATATTTGGCCCCAGAAGTGAAAGAAACAAATTCAATCTGTTGCAAATACCTAGAAGTTTCTTGTTAAACAATGCTCACTTACGATTGAAATTCGAAACTAATGTTAAATACATTTTTACCAAGCACACATCGAAGAAACAAATAAATCAAATACTGTAATATACAATCGACAGCATGCTTTCAGTAAGACTGTTACTACGACAAAGATTTAACGATTGTACACTGGAGACGGAACCGAACAGAGCTTGTACGCCAAACAGTATGTTACCCCTCGAAAAAAGCAGACGACAAAGTGCGGCAAAAGAAAAATAAAATCATAGTACCTGCACGATATACAATAACGAATACAAATAGTGGCATAAGAAAGCTAATACTGGGAAAATTAGTATCAATGACTTATGAGTTGCTTACATCAGACCCTTCCGAATACGATTTACATAACTGAAACATTTTAGAATCTAATTAGTCGAAGGAAATCAGAGAGAGACACGTACTTTTCGAATTAGCAGAAGAGACTTCTCGAAAGTACAAAGCGAAAAGTAGAGTGCGCGGATACATACTTTGCCTTTCGATTTAGTGGACAAGCGGAACATAGACAACTTGTCTTTCTGATTGGTCGGCGACTGAGAAGAGTCCTTCTTGAAGAAGAAATCTGACACCGCCTGAATGATACTCTTCCTTCGTTCTGGGTCCTTCGCCTTTTGCTTTTTGTCTCGTTTCACGACTGTTATGGAGTTATCAGGTTTCGGGGACTCACTGGCACGTAACAACTCGTCCATCGACTTCGCATTGCTGGCACACAGACCGTCAAAGTTTATTGCTTCCGCCACAGATTTCACATTGTCTGTGCTTTTACTCGTCTGCAATTTCAGACCACCCTTTCGTGTCCCAGCGCTGTAAAGTCTGGCTCGAGGTTCCACTTCCTCTTTGCTTTTCTTCTCCTCCATAGAAAGCTGTCTTCGCGCCACTTTCATTCTCAATTCCTTGATCTTGTCTTCCGGACTGAGACCTAGATCTTCGTCGCTCATCAATCTAGCTCTTTCCCTGGCATCTTGCCTCGCTTTCTCAGCGGTTCTCTTCGCTTCCTCGTGCTTCAATCTGGGCGGAGCTATCGGCGTTTTGAACGCACTCTCTGCTTCGTGATGCGCTGTCGTTGAATCGACCACCGATTCAACGTCGTTCGTATTTTTCTCGCTACTCGTATCTGTTTTGCTGTCCAATTTCCACAGAAACTGTCGAGGCTCTCGAGGCGTTGCCGTCTCCGACGATGCTTTGTCCTCAACGAAAGTGGTTCGCAGCGGACTGCTCGTTGGCGTTCCTATCGAGGTAGGTACAAACTTACTGACCGGTGAACCGCTGGGCAGAGGCGGTTTTATGGGTGAAAGAGCAGGCGTGGAGTTGAACGAGCAAGTTCTGGCAGCTCTTCTCGCTTTCTTCTCCGCGGACTTCTGTTTGTGCGCTTCTAGTTTGTCCATCAGCAGATCCTGTATCACGTTCTTCTGCTTGAACCTTTCCCTAGTAATCTCTTCTAATTTTCTCGAGGTAACCGGGGAGTTAAAACTGTTGTTCACCACAGCTTCTTGACTCTTGATCTCCTCCGCTATCATCTCAGCTGTACGAGACTGTATGGAACACTTGGAATTCTTCCTCTTCGACTTCCTCACGTCTATAGAGTCCTTCGCGTTGCTGAACTCCGCGATTCTAGATTGCAGACGCTTCACGTACTCCAGATAATCCGGGTTGCTGGAGTCTGCTACAGTTTTCGCTTGTTCCTCCTGATTCGACGGCCCCTGTGTGTTTTGCGTTTGGGAATTTAGAACTGGGACTATCGACACTTGCGGATTCACCGGACTGGCAAGGATCGTGATCACTTCGCTCGTGGTAGTGTCTTCGGCTGGCTCGACAATCAGCAGACTGTCTTCCTCCATCGAGGGATACATTTCTTTGTTCGTCGCTTCTGTAATCAGTCGATCCTGTTGGCTAGTTAATTTTGAATTAACTTCGCTCGTCTTAACCTCATCTTCCGACTTGTTTATCGTGCTGTTCAGCTTGTTCATTACATCGTCCATAGTGACAGGGTTTATCTCTATGACGTTTCTGTCGTTGTAGGCTTCCTCGTCCGAGCACGAGTCATTCTCCATTTCTAATTTTGCTATGGGAGCGTCCGCGGTTAGCTTGTCGTGAGAGCTCACGTGGACCGGGGAGCTTTTAATATTCACAAACTCAACGTATCCCCTGTTCTTCAGCATAACCATATTGGAAGCATCCTGCAGACTATCGTCCAGCAGCGAATCGTTGTCCGTGTCCATGAAGTCTATGTTCTCACCGTTCGCCAACAGCTGGGAAGTATTGTTGACGGGTATACTTAGTTTCCTATCGATTTTAAAGGAATCCAAGTCCATGTCTGTCAAGTCTTCTTCCTTGGCTATCGTGATCGAAGGGTAATTTACCTTCGCGGAGTTCGATAATGTTTTTCTAGTCGTAATGAACTCTGGGTTGATGTTGAACTCCGCGTCTCGGAGATCGTCCGAAGCTAACACCTCTCCGTCTCGAGCCCACTCCGAGAACTCGGTCTCAGTCAGCGCCGCCGTAGTGACATCGTTCTCTTCGGAATCGTCGCATTTATTGGATATCGTAGACGCCACTGATACAGGACTGCTGCAATTGCTGAAGCCCTTCTTGCCGTCATCTTGCAGCTCCAACTGTTCGATCTCATTCTTCACGATCTCCAATTCAACGGACGTCTTGTTCGCGTCGCGGGCTACGGGATTTACCTTTTGATTCAGTACCTGTTCTCTTAGGAGGGAGTATTCTATAGAGTCCGGTTCGAACGACTGACCGTCGTCGAAGTCCTTGCACTTGTCGGCCTCTTCGTCCAACAGCAGATCTCCGTCTGTGCTGTGAATCTGCAATCGTGGCGGGGACAGATTGACGGCGATCGCTTGGTGACTCTTCGCCTCTTCTTCTGCCTCGTCGCTCGAGGACAAAGAATCGCTGTCTATCTCCGAGTCGCCGGTGCTGGCCGCGTCTTTCGTCTCTTCCTTGTTTTTACTCCAGTTCACTTGCGGTACGATGATCGACGTTTCGTGCAGCGGACTGCGCGGCCTGAAACCATTATTCTCGTCTATGCTCCCTGTAAAGTTAGTCTCGATGATCTGCGAGTTCTTCGCGTTCTCTAGTATCTCGGTGGTTTTAACTTGACTAGGCACGACTTGTTCCTTCTCCGCTGCGCTCTTCGACTCGCTGCAGACGATATTCGGCGCGGTTTTCGACTTCAGGATGCTGGACTCTTTCACCAGGTCTGGCAAATGGGTTTTCGAGATCTCCGGCAGGATCGTTGCCTTGTAGATGAGGCTGTCGTTGTTCAGTAGATTCTGGGTGGAACGGTTGACCGTGTACGGTTGTGAAAACATGGCTGTGGGCGATATCGGAGACAGTTGAGTATTGTTAGACCGTAGCTTGCTAGTTCCCTGTAGAAATGCTTGCATCGTTGGACTGGGTTCCGGCGCTGGGTTCAGGAGCTTCTGGTGTTGCGAAATGGCGTCTGTCAGGTTCCGTAGTTGAGTGTCTACGTTCGACGCTGATCCAGATTTCATAACAGACCCGCCGAAGGCTGAACCACCGAGCAAATACTTCTTCTTCAGCTCCAGAGACAACTTGGAGGCGATACACTCTGTTGAATGAGTTCGGTTCAACAGGTAATCCCCTTTTCTTGGATTTATTAGTGGAACTCGGTTTGCGTTATTGGACCCCAATAAGTTCGAGTTACTCTCCTTCTTCTCAGGGTGAGAAGAATTCACGGGATGATCCGACGTTTTCACCTGCGACTTCAGATTCCCCTCTGCGGCCTGTTTCAAGTTCCCATTGATCGACGATATCACTTTGCTCTTCACTTGGACTCTCTTCGGCTCTAAATAGTTCCCTCTGGTCTTCCTGACGTAGGAGTCGTTGATCGTGATCTCTGGGATCTCGTGCTGGGTCGGAGTCGCTCCGTCGTGCTCGAATTCAGAGTCCGTTGATATTTCCGTGGCCGAGTTCTCCTCGCTCTCGTCGGACGTGCCGTCGTTCGAGGCAACCTGCAGAAAAACGTGTCGTTTTCAGTAAGCGAAAGTACCGTTACAGGCTGTAAACATTTTCGGGTGTTACAGCAAAACAGAAATGTATTTTTAGTAGATTAGTGAAAGACCAAGTAAAATGCCGAAGAACGGAATGCATTCTATCAGGGTTGCGTTCTGCGCGTGAAATCTCTAACGTTTAACACGGTTTAGAAACTTGACAACACAGAGACAGTATCGGATTAATAAATAAGTTGTAAGTTTTGAACATGTATTAAAAGAAAAGAAAAAGTATATGATGCTCCTAATATTTGTAATCACTCACGCTTCTTACTGCGATATGGATCGTGATGATAACTTTGCGTTTCTTTCGAGATGACAGAGAGTGAGATTGTTTAATAAAGTATTGGCTGGTGGTAATTTCAAAGAATGAATACAAATTCGGTCAGTAAACGTTACCAGTTTTAGCATGAACACTAAACAAAAGCACAAACGATTAATCGGTTTGAGTCACTGTTAATTCAAAATTAGTCGAATAAATTGTCACTCGATTTATATAGAAAAATGCTTTACCTTTTCCTCAATGGCCCTGGGTACTATTTTTTGCTTTTTTTTTCTCAAGAAAATACATGTATCACCATCAGCCAACTATACAGTAATATCTAAGTTTACTTTATTAACGTATCTCACAGCATATTTCTTTCAATGTAAATCGTAAAACTGAAAAATACACTTTCGTAAAGATATAACAATCGCGCTGCTTATAGATTATGTATGTATATTACGTTACGACACTACGCATTTATCTTTCCGCGATCTGTCATTCTTAGGAGGTACAGATTTCGTAGATTCACGCTGATCAGTTTTCATTGATGGCGGAGACATCGTGGAATAAGAACGTCTCTGTTCCATAGAACTATTTCCTAATGTATCTGAATTGTAACTGGTGCCGTTGCAAATGTCAATATGCCCTAGCGTCTGACCCATGCTATTCGTTTCGACTTTGTGTTTATCGGCAGAAGTACTTGGTACAGCCAATCTTTCATCCGATGTACTGCGAGACACATTCTCCAAAGCTGGCGCAACATTAACCTTCTTCTTTGCAGATCTTTTTCTCACAGGAACTTCGGGTGCACTCGAACAACTCAAATTTACCAGAGAACTGAATTCGTGCGGTGGATGTTTCCTTTCTGGCTTTATCGGAGCTTCATCCAACGAGCTCAATGAAATTGCATTATTGCCTACAGTTATTTTATCCACCTTCTTTAACGCTTCCACATTCTGCTGTACCACTTTCACTTTCGAAATTGAATCGTACCTTGGCGAAAGATTTGCCAGTTCGCAAGAAGATTGATAATTTTTGTGTAACTCTTCAATTTCATCGGCTACATCGTCTTTCTTTATGTTCAAGTTACCATCGCTTGCTCGTAAATTATACTTGTTGTTAACGTCCGTTGTCTTCGCTCTGTTGGGCTGCGGGCTTAACTTTGTCTGCGTTTTGTTCATTTCAATAGTTTCGCTGGGTTTCGCTGTAGTATCCGGTTCACTTATGTCCAGCAGACTGTTTAAGATATGACTCTTACGACGGGGTAGTTTCGGTTGTGTGACATTGGCTTCCATTCTGGTATGAGGTCCAAAGGACATATTATCTCGAAGCGGTTTACTTTCTACGATGTTACTCTTAACTCGAAGCGGTTTACTTTCTACGATGTTAGTATCATGCTGTCGAATTGACACTTCCTTCTTCGAGTCGGCAGCAATCTGTTCCGAAGTCAAGTTTGGCGTCTCTGTATGTAACTGTTTGTCCAGAATATCATTTGCCACCTCCGGAGACTGCATTTCAGATATATTTCTATCAACTTTATCCTCCATACTTCTCAAGTCTCTTTTGTTTGCACCTTCTATGCTTTCTAAATGCAACGTGGTGGAGGGAACTTCGAACTCCAACGGAAACTTCACATCGTCAGCATCGATCGGAGGTATTTCTTCGTTCTGCAATTCTATTTGGTTAAACTGATTGGCGATAGAGTCAATGTCATTGTCGTCGATGCTCATGCTGATATCACATTCGTCTTCCGATTGTCTATGCTCACTCGAGTCCCCAGAAGTTTCCATCGAGGACTTCTGGAAATATTTCATTATGTCCTTCGCCTCAACTTTGTTCGACAATTTAGGTTTAATGTCTAACTCGACAACTTCAACGTCGATTGTTTCCTCGCTTGTATTTTGTACGGTTGACCTCTTCGTGCTATTTTTCTTTGCCTTCTTCTCACCCTTGTCGAAGTATTTATCCATCTTTTGTTGAGCATTCTCTCTGGATAACGGCCGAAGTTCAGCAATGGGAATCCTGTTCTTCGCTTTCCTCTGTCGCAGGTCTCGCTTCAGCTTATCGAACGAACTATTTCCAACGGCCTGAACCGGCTGGGGACGAGTCTCTTTGGGAACTCTTAATTTCGCGGCTTCGACGGACGTTTGTTCCGACGGTTTCTCGTTCGTCGGAGACGGGGAAGTGATCGTTACAATTGGGATTTGCTCGGGGCCCATTATGGACAGCTTCAGTTCGCTGTATTTCTTCTTGACCGCGTCGCTTTCCAGTTCTTTCACGTGATCCGTTTCGAGTTCTTCTGTAGATTTGGCTAGAGCATCGGATACGCGTAATTCGTCGTACAACGACTCGGTCGAGTTGTAAATTTCGGACGAGGACGACGGCGACGATTCTCTACTGCGTTTCGAGAAGGAGGTTACCAGATCTGGGAGTTTCTCCGTGAAAGAGGCACCCTCTTCGGTGCCAGGTTGCATTGCACTATCATAATTAGCCTGACTAAATGGAATAGCATCTGGAAGCATAATTCCTGCAAACGCTGTTTGCAGTTCAGTTTCTAATGTATTACTGGCAGCAGGAGACGCGACGTCTAAACCAGGGGTTACTGTATTATTTGAATCGTTATCGAGAGAAGTTATTTTTTGGTGCGATTCGTTATCGATAAACTGTGGTTCGCCTAAAGGTTCGCTGTCGGAAATAATTGTATTATTTAAGCGATTGCTATCGTTATCATTATCGTTTGTAATTGTTCGAGTTGAATTTAGATTCGAAGAAGCATTCTCCAAGTGACCCTCTTCCGAGAGATTACTCTGATTAACAAATTGATCGGAAGCGGTACCTGATTGAATGTTATCTATCACTTTATCTGGAGTTATATCAAGTGGGAAATCAAGAACCGGAATTACGCTTCCACATGCTTCACTCTCGGATACGTTCTCTATCTGTTGACCTGTATCTGCGGTGGGTACATCAGTTTCTAACGATTCTGCATTCGACAAGTTTCGAACATTTTCCATGCCAATAACGTCCCGGTCAATTACAGTTTCACTATCGATTGCACGCGTCTCCTGGGACGATACAGAGTCAGGAATTCGCACGGAAACGGATTCAGGGAGTACAAGTGACTCTCGAGCTATACTATCTACAGAATCTTGAGAAATTTTCACCTCCGTTTCCGAACCAGAGTCCGTGTCGGAACTGCGAGTAGGATGCTTCAACCACACTTCTTGCCTTCTGAGTTCAAGAGCGCGCATGTCCTCTTCATCTTCTGTGGCTGTAGTACTCTCCTCATCTGCACCGGAAAATAGGGTTAGGTTCTTTTAGGTTAGGGATCTCAGAATTGATAAATAAATCTGATCTTCCTCGAAAATCTACTGGTTTATTTGAGTTATTATTACTAGACTGCGGATTTTTATGTATGCATTTACGGAGAAATTGGGTGAAATATAAAACTGCAGACGATTAGAAAAATTGATAGTAATACTAGCATGAGTCCGTTGAAAAATCAACGGCTTGCTTGTTTCTGGAGGTATGCCGCTAATTTATTTCTAGCACTTAATCCTGGAGGATTCTCCGGGATGAAAACAGTTTCCTAGCATAAAAAAGTTAGAGAACACTCTGTGTAATAGTACCTTCGTTCGTGTATTCATTGCTCGAGTCTTCGTACTCGTTGCTGCCTGTATCCGATTGTCCCATTGCAGCATGCGGATGAGAATACCGTAACGTCCAGTTTTTAGCGAGTTCGAGGGTTCCTTCGGTCGTCAAGGGCTGATCTATCGCTTCCTCGTATACTTCGTTGTCATCTTCCGAATCGCTATTAAATCAACAGAAATTAGTTGATAAGGATATTTTAGTGTCCGATGAAATCTCGAATATTAATAACCCATCCCAACACAACATTTTCTAGTCGAAATTAGGGCTGTTACTTTCCTTCGAAGCTTCGATTTCAGAAACCTCGCTGAGAATCGAAGTCACAAAGCTTCAAATTAAAGCTTTTCTTTATTTTTTACATTCTGTCAAATTTATTCGTAAGTTACAACTTCATACGATTCGAAGACTTCGAGATATCGGGCTCTCCGAAGACTATGAAGATTCAACACTTTGAAACTCCGTACACTTCGAAGTTCCCTTCGTTCTTCGAAGAGTCGAAGCTTCGAAACGTACCTCATGTTGGAGATGTCGTCGCTGGAACCCATTTCAGCAGCGGACGCACCGAAGTTTCTATCCGTCCATTCGTCCTCGTCCATTTGACTTTGTGGTTCTTCCGCGTCCGATATACCCGCCAAATTTTCGAACTCTATTCTCTCGGGTGTTTGACCACGATCGAGTAAATCGAGCCCAACAACACCTTCCAGAGGCGTCTTCACCTGGATTTGTACACAATTTTTTAGAATCCATTCTAACGTACAGTGACTTCCACTAATATTCGGACACTCTCAAGGGGGTAGACTCGTTTTTCCAGGATTGCAAGCCTCGCTTACGAATTTTTATCTCGGTTACTGTTTGTCCGATTGAGCTACATTTTTTTTCATTTTATTCGGAAAGGATTGGGCTATCACAAAATAATTTTTTCAACCTCGAAAATCAACTCTATAATGTCGAAAAATTTAAACAAATTCTTCTTCACTCCGGCCCCTCATCGAGAAGAATATAAAAAAAGAATTTGTTTAAATTTTTCGACAATGGAAAAATTTTCAAGGTTGAAAAAATTATTTTGTAACAGCCCAATCCTTCCCGAATAAAACAAAAAAAAATGTAGCTCGATCGGACAAACAGATCCCGAGATAAAAATTCGTAAGCGAGGCCCGTCTTCGCCGAAATGGGCAAAAATTGAAAACTTCGAAGGCCTGCTATTTCGAAAAAAATTCGAAACCGGCAAAATGATGACTTAAACCCCCCTAATTTCGCATGGATTACAACATATTTCATTTAGAGCAAAATCGACGATGGTGTGCCTGCAAAAAGTGATCGATTTGGCATGGAATGACCCATAGTAAACGAATATTAATGAGAGTCACTGTGGTTGTACGGTTGAAGTTCAGGTTCTACCTTCTCTGGTGTTTTTACATTTGCAGACGTGAGAGGTATATTCTCCTTGTTCAGCGAAGTAAGTCTCTTCTTTTCCACGCGAGCTTTGATCGTCCCCGAGAAGCCAAAGTGTTGCGTGCAATAGAATCGTCCGCCATTTTTCTTCCTGTCGAATGTGTGATTTCCTACGAATAGGAAAAACACGGATCAGCGTGTTTGTTTCGAGTAAAACATACAAAAATTGTCTGCATCGATTGCTATAAATGCATAAAGCTCCGCAGTCTAATTATCAGGTTCTAAAGGGGACCGACGAACCTATTCTTAACGAGGTAGAGCAATATTCGCAACGGAAACAGCCTCTATGGAAGAATTTCCCTTCAGCGCTTAGTCTCTCCATCAAATAAACTCTCTTATTGCAGAAATGACACATCTCCGAACCTCCTTGAGCAGGCAACGTAATGGTAGGCTTAACGTTCTGCAAGAAACATATCAAATGGCATAGTAATTGTTAATTCGAAACCTTCAATACAGTAAAATTTTAGTCAGCACATACGCTTTATTGTTTTACCGTGTATTATACAATTAAACGTTACACGAAGATTACTGCGATGTCAATGTGATTAGTAGTCGACGTCTCAACAGTTTAGTAAATCGTTTTTAGTCGTTGACAATTTATGGCGACATAAAATATTGAAATAGTAGGTTGTTGCGTATATGAAATGGCAGATTTTAGAGTGCAACTCGTAGAAAACAAGATCGCGTTTGTTTAATGTCGCTGCCAAAAATCGGACGTTTCGTATGCAAACAACCTACATAATACTTTACACGTGGGTGTCGTGTTTACACGTAGACGGGTACACAAAACTAGATTCTCCAACTAGACGATACAGGACGAAATAAGAACACGAACGTGACACGTTCGAGGAACAGCTTGCTGACTAGATCTTCGAGTATTGAGAGATTCTGTAGTATCGTATTTACCGATTTCTGCACCTTGGGCTCCGCGTCCTGATTTTTATTCGAAAATTGTTCGGCCATAGCCGAGACTTTATTGTACCCGAGCACATTACCCTCTTTGATCTTCTTGTCTATATTCTTCAGGGTATTGTCAATATCAGCGTACTTACTATCTGACTCCTTCTGATCGCGTCCCTTCTTCTCCATCTTGATTTGTCGAGCTAAAAACTGAATCAAGCATATACACATCTGAAAAAGCGTTGACTATCGTCGTTTGTTAATCTTTTGTATGCCAACCTGTTCTCGACTCCATTTCGGCACTCGTTCTACTTTGTCGTGCCGGGCCGATCGGCCCATCTTACTCTCCTCGATTTTCTTTTCGATCTCCTTCACGTTCCAATCGGTTTTCTCGATCTTGCCTTTAGTCAAATTTCCGAAATGTTTATTCCAAGGAATTTACTCGATTGGCTTTCTTCCGTTGATCGGTAAGCTTTTGTTTTTTCCAGGATTGCAAGGGTCTGGGATGTGCCTTCTCATCTCTCGATAATGCAATGATGGGCCTTTTAAAAGTCCTATTTCTACGTTTACGAGGCGTAATTTGCATTATTCGGTAGCTGTCGCAGCTTTATATTCCGAAAAATGCAAATTACGCCTCATTTGTCTTTCTAAGAGGTTAGTTTTCGAAGCGAAACTTCTTTGCTGAGGATTAGGTTAGGTTTTCAAATTGGCGACACTGTTTCTAGCGACTGTCAATATGACAATTGACAGCTGATTAGTGCTCAGTCCGCTCAGTATGTTTTGCCATTTCACCATGAATAGATTTACGTCGGCAACGCGTGCAAATTGTGTAAATAGATAAAAGATCAATTTAGGCCACGATCGCCTACAAAAGTTCTATTTTTACGTCTGCTAGGCGCAATTTACATTATTACATTATTCGGAAGTATACAGCTGCGCATCTACCTATTTTCATAAAGCCGCAACAGCTACATGCTGCCAAACAATGCAAATTACGCCTCGTAAACGTAAAAATGGGGCTTTTGAGGGGTAACGCAGCCTAGATTGATCTTCTATCTTACGTTTCTGACTACTGAGAAACCCCATCGCATGCGTTATCGAGGAACGAGGAGGCGGATACCGCACCCTCGCAATCCTGGAAAAACGAGTCTACCTCCTTAAACTTGTTAAGAATAAATGCGTGCTATATGACAAACCAATTGCGCGTAGAAGATCCCTCGGTTTCCTCTCGGACGGTGCGGAACCCTTCAGTTTGTCCTCGATATTTTTTATTCTTCCGGAGAACTCTTCGTCTATGCTATTTCTACGGTGTCCAGCGTGCATCTTAGGTTCCCTGTCCTAAAAGAAATTTATGATATACAAGATGAATCGGATGCGTACACGCTATAAACAATGACGAATTCAACAAACTTTGTAAAAGGAAGCGTACAAACAGAACATTAACGTTTCAAGTTTATGTTCCCCTTGATTAATCATTTAAATGTTAGTGTAGTAGCGCGAAAAAAGAAAACTATACAGAAGTAGTAGCCAGTTTAAAAGTGTACAAAATGTGATAGAGCTTTCGTAAAAACTATGCAAGAATGGTAGTCCGATTATGAGAAGATATATAAAAAAAATCGTTCACGGTATAAGTATTATACTCTTTGTCAAACCGGTTAGTAGTATAATTTATGTAGCCGTCAAATTATACAATATTATTGCATATACCGATCGCATGCACGAAATTCTCGTATGTTGCCTCTGTTGTTTTCCATCGTATTGTATGTTGTTAGTGTTAAACACGCTTCTCTTTAATTTCCACTGAAGTCTACTCGAATCAATTATTAGGTTGTTGCATAGGAAATGTCCGGTTTTAGAATGCGACTCTTAGAAAACGTTTCTATCAAACGTTCTCAATAATGTTTATATAGGTCAGGAGACATTTTCCACTTCAATATAATTTTTTACTATGCGAGCAGTACGCACAGCTGCATTATCTTGCTGAAGTATACATTTTCTGCCAGCAATTCTTCGAGCATATGTTCCAATTTGCTCTTTAATTAAATTTAAGTAGCTAGCACTATTCATACTGCCTTGAATAAATTTTATTTCCACTTCGGACTTCTCTCGGAAAGGTGTGATAGATTGAGGTTAGTTCTCTGGTCGCCGCCAGATGGAATACTAGTAAACATCACGGTTTTGGCGGCGAACTAATCTCTAAACTATCACAAAACGTCAACCTTACAGAGCTGTTTAGTCGTAACACCTCTATAATACACTGTGTCTGTAACAAAACCCTTTGTTTCTTTCTTAAATCATGGAAATAGTACTTGCATCCATCTGGACCATCCAAATTTAGTTTCCTTTCATCTGTGAATATAATTCGTTTTAATTTCGTGTGTGTACAACGGTGCCTAATCATTTTGTCCGCCAGTGTATGTCTGAAAGAATAACTTCCATCTGATTTTTGGTGAGAACGCGATGATTAATTAACTTACTAGTCGCTGAAAAACATGAATGACCGTAATATCTTATTTTTACCATACAATCAAGAAACTTGAAAGTAGACAGAATACATTGGGTACACAAGATCGTGTTTGTTTAATGTGATTGCCACAAATCGTTCATTTCATATGCAACAACCTGATACATAGTATGTAAATGAGCAGTACATGCCGAAATCATTCACGTACAAGAACTATTACACGGCGATCCGCTGTCGAATCGTCGGGCTAACGGTAAGATATAGTTTTAATTCACAAAACTGTTTGTTAAGAGGAGCAAAAGTGCTTATTATGTACACTCCGTAAAATCGTGTTCGGTGTTCTCTGGCTTACTGGGTATAATATTTTCTGTTCAAGGTATTTCACTCTATCCTTGAAATCTGGCGCAGTTTGACGGTACAAGAATATCGAATAATCTTCGAACGGCTCGTCTTTCTCGCGTTTCGCGTTCGCCTGCAGCATCTGCACGCTTTTGTAGAATTGCTGCGTCGCCATCTTTCGTAAATATTGCCGTCTTCGCATTCGATCTGCACGATTCATTTCGATATCGGCCAGTCTCTTCTGCCTTTCCTCCTTTCAAAGATATCGTCAGATTAATTGTCTCGTCCCCCATCTACCTTTTCAACGGAGTTCGAAGCTCTAACCTCCGTGGCAAACTAGTTCTCAAAAAGTCTCGATTAATCGTAAACAAACACCGCCTCCGTATTAGCTTAGTTCGGTGCCATCTCTGTCAAACTCGTACGATCACAACTCACATAAAAGGGTAGTCTTTCGCTTCTTATCATTTACACAAGGTTAAACATTACTTCGACTTTTACGGTTTCTACTCTACTTTCTCAACAACTACAGAAACTCTACCGCAATCTATTTCAGCCTAATTTATTATTTCTCTCTTTCCAGTTTCATCTATAAGTCTTTCTTTCTTTTCTTTTTTTAGTCAATAGGACAAATACGAAAGCTTGCGTAGCAAGTATATATATTACAACATAAATATAAAGAGACATAGATATAGAAAAAGTTTTATAACATAACCGATACGTATTTCGCAATGTTCCAACTGTTACTTTCGTCGATCTATGCGAAGCGATTAGAACGCAATGAATTCCTTCTGCGCCATGGTTATGGTAAATCCAATAAACACGATTGACGACACGATTATCCCAGAATAAATAATTGGTTTAATCTTCTGCCAGCGTGACTATATAAAGCATTCGAAGTTTCGTGTAAGTGTATGTATGTGAAACGTTAGTGGTCGATTATTTCAACCCCTTATCAAAGAGACGCGGTTTTTATATATGCATTTTTTAAAGAATGTTTTCTATCACTGCGTACTTTCTTCCAAATAATTATTCACCGGTATTCATCGCATAAGGGGTTGAATCTGCGAGAAACAACCCTTTGCCTCGAAATATCTCATCGTTCCTATTTATAAAAATTCCAAAAATAAACGTATCAAATTATTGTAAGCGCAAAGGGTTGATCTTCGGTTTAACCCATCCGGTTACTTTGTATTCGCTTCGTTGAACAACAAATTTTACACCCATCGGGTTGTTTTCCAGTTTCTTCCAGATTACAGTATTCCTTCGGATGAGATGTGACAAACTCGAAAGCGTGGAGGTAATACGTTATTCGAAGTTTGCTGAAAGAAAGAATGACTAAGGCACGAGGCCATTACAATGTCAATGCCAATAGGAAAGTTTTCTATTTCTCTTTCTTTTTTTACAGAACTTTTGTCAACGTACTTGAGAGATTTATCTAATTAAAATATTTACGATTTAATGTGTGATAACAGCTCGATGTGAAATCGGTAAATATGATCGCAACTCTGTCGAGTTTGGTCTTATTCAACCAGGGAGATCTCACAAATCTATTGATGAAAGTTTCTTACAAGTGGAACTGAAAATGAAGAAATTACGATTATGAAACTACACTCCTCAAAAGAATTAAGGGATCACTTGTGCGAAACCGAACAATTGCTCCCAATTTACGTGATCGTAACTCCGTCAAAAATTGCCGTATCGATATCGTTGAACAATGGTTTGAAAGCGTGAAACCTCTAGTTTCAGATGCTCCTATTTCAAATTGTCGCTATGTTGGTTTTTTACAAAGTTACAGCGAGATGAAGACAACATTGACGGTTAACAAGAATTTTGTGCAACTTTGGAACGTCACACGGGGAGCAACAAATTTTTTTGATAAATCGCGTTAATATCATTTGGAAGGGCTATCTTTCCTGTGTAAATCGTGTGGTTGTTGAACATTGTGCGATTTTTTTTATTCGAGTTATTCAACGTTGAAGTAAATATGGGCTTTTCTTTCAAATCTGGTCTCAAAATTTGTCTACGACCTCAGGATTTTGCAAGCAATCGATTTCTTGAGGTGGTGGACAAATTTTGAGGCCAGATTTGAAATCAGCGTGAAAAAATCTACGGGAAATGATATACAACATGTTACAAAAAAATTTTCCGCGCGTGGTACTGGAGAAACCACATTTTCTTGAAATTCTACATGTTTAACGAATTTTCTCAACGTTAAAAAACGTTCGTACCATAATCTCCCTATTTTTCCCATATTCTGCAAAGTTTCAGCTTTCATTTAAAAAAAATTTCCTCGCTCTACCTCATTTCTATCGAAAGTTCTTTGATTTTGAATCGAGTTTGGTCCGTATTCAGAGATGTCAGGCTGCCGCTGTACGTGGCTAATTTCTGCGAAGCACGATCTTCAACACAGCTGCCATAGGTAAAAAATTGCCGCAGCGAGTTCATGGGGTACTCAATCGAATCGGCAGAATCTCTGCTTCAATCTGACGTTCGGATCATGCTATTACGATCATTTCTCGCCGAGATATAGCGAGCTAAAGGAAAAATGGAAATTGTGCATTTTTCAAGCATATTTTCGGAAACACCTGGTACATCGAAATGTTAATGAAATTGAAAAAACAAAAGGAGTGCCTTGAAGAGAAAGAAACGCTCTTTCTATTGCTTTTTTGCACAAGATTCTACGATAATTTTTTCGCTTTCTGGAGCCAGTTAAAGTTGAAAAGCCCATATTTACTTCAATGTTGAATAACTCGAATAAAAAAAATCGCACAATATTCAACAACCACACAATTCACACAGGAAAGATAGCGCTTCCAAATGATATTAACGCGATTTATCAAAAAAATTTGTTGCTCCCCGTGTGATGTTCCAAAGTTGCACAAAATTTATGTTAACCGTCAATGTTGTCTTCATCTCGCTATAACTTAGTAAAAAACCAACATAGCAACAATTTGAAACGGGGCATCTGAAACTAGAGGTTTCAGGCTTTCAAACCATTGTTCAACGATATCGATACGGCAATTTTTGACGGAGGTATGATCACGTAAAGTGGGACCAATTTTTCGGGTTCGCACAAGTGATCCCTTAATTCTTCAGTGATCGGTTCTTCATCATCGAAGGGGAATCCTCTAGCAGCGGGGATAAACAAGTAACATCATCCGCACAGACGCGAGTCACATCATCCGAAGGAGCACGTGCTGTATTTTCGACCGGATGGGTTAAACGGAACGAGAACACTCTAACCTTTGATAGCCTGTTAACTAAAAGCTTCCAAAAAGAACGTATGATTAAAAAATTGATAGATAAACAGTCGATATTTCGGTCGACTTTGTAATTCGACGTACAATGTAAATAGACAGACTGGAAAACTTACAACTGTCGCGCCCATCTTCTCGGTGCTGCGTCTCTTCCGAGAACGTCGACTGATAGTGTCCTTTTTGTCAGCGGGGTTTAAATTTTCGTTGTGTCTCGATCGCGAGTGCCTTGTCCTCGTTCCGCCTTCCTCCCGCTCCCTATTGGCAATTCGTTCGAGCAACTGAACCTTTTGATCGGGCGTCATTTGGCTCAGCTGTTTGCTGTGCGACGGTCTCTCCTCGTTCTCCGGTTCCTTCGGCAAGTACAACATGACTCGTTAGAACGAACTTATTCGCCACACGCCTACTCAACAAGTTCCGCAAGATTAGGGATGTGATCAAGTACCTCGCAAACAGGTTCAACAACCTCGCAACAATTTTCAACAGGTTCAACAGCCTCGCAACAATTTTCAACAGGCTCAACAGCCTCACAACAATTTTCAGTGAAACTCTAGTGATGCAACTCTAACTCTAATGTATACAGGATGACAAGAAATAACGGAGTGAAACATTTCTTATTATAATTCTTTAGTATTCATATATTTAAGAAGTTTCGAAGTGGCCACCCTTTGAGCCGATTCAGAGGCTCAAACGTGTTTTGAAATTTTCGGCAATGGGCCGCAGCTCTTCTGGCGTCATTCGGTCCCAAACCCGGCGCAGAGATTTTTTCAGCGACTCGAAACTTTTATGGGTCTGAGCACAGGCCCTGGCCTCGAAAATCGACCAAACGCTGGAGTTCATAGAGTTGAGATCCGGTGAGTACGGCGGCCATTCCGCAGATGCGATGAAACCTGGAAAATGGGATTTGCTACGGTTTTCGTGGATCAAGAGGTCAAAATCAACCAAGAAGTGTATCGACGGGACACTTCTTGAAGCCGTCGTACTTCTGTGGGCCCAACAGCACCTCGGCGATCCGGAATGGACGTTACAGCAGGATTCCGCGCCGGCCCACAGGTCGAAAACGACTCAGGAGTGGTGCAAGGCCCATTTTCCAGGTTTCATCACATCTGTGGAATGGCCGCCGTACTCACCGAATCTCAACCCGATGGACTACAGCGTGTGGCCGATTTTGGAGGCCAGGGCCTGTGCTCGGTCCCATAAAAATTTGGAGTCATTGAAAAAATCTCTGCACCAGGAGTGGGACCGAATAACGCCAGAAGCTGCGGCCCATCGCCGAAAATTTCAAGACACGTTTGAGCCTCTGTATCGGCGCAAAGGGTGGCCATTTCGAAACTTCTTAAATGTATGAATACTAAAGGTCCATGTTATGGTTGTTATTATTTGGTTTTTCAAAATTCGTCGATTTGACAGAATTATAATAAGAAATGATTAACTCCGTCAATTCCTGTCACCCTGTATTGAACTTGATCCCATCCCCATGCAAGACCATTTCTCAATTAGCAGTAGACATTATCGGTTCTTTAACTTTACTATTTCCCACGCGAGATTCTATATCGTTATCGTCGGCGGCGAGTTTCAACATTCTTCGCAGCGACTCGAGTTTGTCTCGTATCCAGCTGTTCTCGGACCTCTGATCTCTCACGGTTATTTTCCTCGACGATGTCCGCCGATTGTTATTATAATCTAGCGAACCGATCGTTGCTCGGGAGGACGATCGGGAAACGGAGTTTGCGGATCGAAATTCGGACCGTTGTTCACAAATATTGTACGATCGAGAACAGGAGTTTTTATTCGACGAAGGATCAGGAATTTTAGAACAGTGGTACGTCTTTCCGGGATAATGATACTCCGCTGGGGATAAATGCTGTTTCGTCCGCGACTTCGAGCGCATCGGTGACCGCTACAAAATATTCTTTCCTTCCGGTGATACGTTTACCACATGTACGTGTATATATGTTGATGATACACTTACGAATTTCGGATGCTTCACGTAAGGAATTTCGCCGCGGAAGACGTCGTATATTTGTGTCAGGTAGGAAAACATGGCGAGCTTGTCGGGAACGTCGCATTCAGCCATCTCTTCTCCAGTCATTATCTAAAGAATTTGATAAGGAATTTAACGAAATTGAATTGTTTGAATGTTCAAAGCAGGGTTGAGGAGTCGGAGCCAAAGTAAGAAGAAGCTATTAGTCCAGTCAACGAAAAGTTGTAGAGGAAAATGGAAGGAACACAATTTTTAAGTTTGGGTCTTTGTTTGGACTAGTTAGGTGGTAAATATACTAAAAGTCACCACTCCTAGCAGCTGAGCAGCATTGAAGCAAAAACACTAACTCGAACAAATAATACCAAAGTGAACATTGAGCGCGGATATCTCGGAAACTATGCGAGATAGCGGAAAACTGAATCGAATCAATCTTGTGGCACATTTTGTCAGCTTTAATTTTGTATAGAATGGTCTTATCGCTAGGACGCATAGTTTCCTAGATATAAGCGTAAAACCGAAAAAGGGGACCTTCTACTACGTGCCTCCTTGCGCAGGGACTCCTATGAGTAGGGACTTTTAGTATGTTTACCTTCTAACTAGTCCAAACACATATCCAAAGTTAAAAATTGTGTTCTTTCCATTTCCCTCTACACCGGCTTATGAGCATTCATTGACTGGACCATACGTATCAACTCCGTAGCCCTGTTCAAAGATAATCGAATTTCCCATGCTAACTTACCGGCGGTATGCCCAACTCTTTTTCAAGAATGTCGAAGGCCAGTTGGTTATTCTTTTCCACGTCTTCCGGCTGCAAGCTGTGAAAATCGATCAGATTCGGACGGTATCTGTGGATGATCGCGCAAATGGCCAGTCCGTTTTTGAACGAGGCGCCCATGTCTTGAATCTTGGCCGTGTCGTAGAGAGCTACCTGCTTTTGCAGCCAGCGGAGTAGCATGTCTGGATGGATTTGGGAATCTCCGTGGAGATCTGCACAGGCGTGACACACTTGAAATGAAGCAACGGCAATCGATCATGGTAAACTAACAGCGTTGAAACTCACCGCGGCGACGGCGTTTCTTAGGGATGTCAACGTCAGCTGGCGGCGGAAGCTGCTTGGTGCTGTCGGGATCATCTGTATCGAGGAGACTTCGCACTTGCATTGGAGTTACAGAGGATACATTCAGATTTGGGTATCTTAAAGAGAATTCAGTTACTGTAGATAACCAGAATAACGATTGTCCGAGACTAATCGTAAGGGACAAAAATAATTAGATCGGTGCGCAGAGGAAATATCAGTTTTATTGATTGCCTCCTTCGATTACACAATTTTATTGAATGAAAACTACTAGGGAAGGAATAACCTTGGTTCTCGGGAACGGGAATTTAGCAAGAAAGCAATCAATACTGTACTGGGCCTAGAGATTTTTCAATGGCTCTTGAACCATTCGAAAGCTGACCAATAAAAACCCATCCGAGTAAAATTACTGCCCTCTAGCTTGCCCGTGAGGGTAGTTATAGGGTAAATTAGATTTCGCGCTTTCCCGCTCATTTTCCGCTTTCGAATGTTTTCTAAAATTCTGAGAAAAATGTGGCACGTGTCGGGTCTCAAGACGCATTTTATAGAATTTTCTCAGATTTTTTGGCTGCAAACTGTGGTCGTGAAAAATGAAAAACACTCGAGTCTAGCTTTCCTTCTAGCAGCAAAAACGTCGAGGCAGTTTGGTTTTTATTGTTTTTGACAATGATCTCCCACAACAAAAAATCTGAAAAAAATCGAGGACACTGCTTTCGATGGTAGCTTATTAGGGCGCTAAACAGTAAAATAGCATGTTTTCATATTTTTGAGAAATCCTCATTTTTCCGACGTTTCGAGCGTTTTTCATTTTTCACGACCATAGTTTGCAGCCGAAAAATCTGAAAAATTTCTATGAAATGCGTCTGGAGACCCGACACGTGGCACATTTTTTTCAGAATTTTAGAAAACATCCGAGAGCGGAAAATGAGCGAGAAAGCGCGAAATCTAGTTTACCCTATAACTACCCTCACGGGCAAGCTAGAGGGCTGAAATTTTACTCAGATGGGTACTCAAGAGCCATTGAATAACCTCTAAGGGCAGTTCTGACCATCTTAATCGGCTAGGCCTTTCATTCGAAGACTCTTTGAAATTTTGACATGAAAACAATTCGCAAAGATCGCCCCCTATTCTTTTCTCAGCGTTCTAAGTCTACGAGGTCTCTTCAAAGAACTGCGTTATACCTGGTGTGCGGGTCCAGAGTGTACGCGGCGTAGTCTCTGTTCAAGTTCTCCGGGGTAGTCTGTCCGAGGAGTCTATAGATCGACTCTCGTTCCCCGATCACTTCTAGGGGTGACGTCGTCGATCCCCATTGCTTGATCGCCCAGCAAGCGTCCAACGAGCTCAAGAATCCTCTCGCGCAGCCGGAACCGGTCGGCCAAAACGGCTGCAACAGGTTTTCATTTAATTTGCTGGTCGCATATCGCAGTTCTATTTAAGTATCGTGCAGGAAACGCGATCGAACGAACCTCCAGCAGGCTGTCGCCGACAAGGATCATGAGCAATCGATGTCCGCGACGCTCCAAAATCCGACTGGCATTCTCCGCCGCATACATAGACGTGAAGTCGAACATGGCCACGTCTGGTTGCCCGTAATGATTCACTGCGAATTCCATATCCATCATCTGGTATTCCGTCGAGAATTCAGCTGCCTCGCGAGCGTAAAGCATCAATGCCTCGCGATCCACGTTCTCTTTGGCGAGCAATTTGGCAGTGTCCGCATGATCCTAAACGACCGTTTGATATCGTTATTGCATGGAATAACCTAACCTGACCTAACCATACCGGGCAAAATAGTATACCTTTATTCTATAATATCCAACACAACATCTCCACCTCTGCTCTCTCACGTTTTTACAGTATTTCAAGTATTTAAAAATTTCCCTAATCGTCCTAGTCTAAGATTCGGTAGGCTTTTAGCCTTCACTTTATCGCTCGCTAAGTTTTATCTAGGTTTCGACCCTAAATGCCCTAACTTTATGCTTTTTTTTCGCTTAAAAGCCTAATTCACCCCCCCCCCTTTTTAAAATGTGGCTTTAAAGCTTATTAAAAACCCTCTTAAACGAATACCCACACGGAGGGTCTAGAAGGAACTTTAAAAATTACCTAATTTCCCCCCGCCCATTCGCCAATTTACATTTTTTTCAAATCCGTGCTAGAAAAAAATTTTTAACCCTTTTTTGGGTAGTGCCTTAACCTAAACTACCCTAATCTAGATCAAATCTAGATATACCTGCAGAATAACTCCCTTGTCGATCAAACTGTGCTTCTTCGCAGTCATCACGAAATAATGCGTGTCGTCCTTGTAATACACGATATTCTCCAGATCGATACCAGTCTCCTGGTACAGCTCCTTGAAAAACTTCTGATTGAAGATAAAAGCCACTCCGCTGATCTCTTCCACCCGAGCCTCCGCCTCGGTGCGTTTGTTTATAAAATTCGCCGTTATCGCGATCGCCAATTTCCCTCGGAACTCCTTCCGCTTGAAACCTTCGAGCGTGTTCCGCTTACCGTCCGCGCCGATCAACACGTCGAACTCGTACTGGGACACCGGGTGATCCGCGGGGGTTGCTTTCGCTCGCCAGCCGATTTCTGAAACGAGGATCACCTGATAAACTGGTACACGATGCGCACAAAAAGACAAAAAGACAGCACAGCCAACGTCTCTTTGTTCTCGCATTATTAAAGAGTTCAACAGTTCCATGGCATTTTAAGGGGCTAGTATAGGCTCGATTTGTAACTAGAAAGGAACTAGAATCTTACTAGAAAAAGGGGTTGAAACATGGGTTTGCGCGGTTTCGTTTAATGTCCTCATACGAGCAAATTTTGGGCTGATTGTGGGCTCATTCGAAAGAGGAAGGTTCACCGCATGGTGCTCTGGTCATGAGGTTAACGAGATTATGTTTATATCTAATAATATTAGTGTCTAAAGTAGTGTAAAAATCTAGGGAAAAAACCCGCAGATTTCAATGCATTTTTCTGTCTCCAAAAGACTTCTTGACTGCTATGATGACCAGAGCACCATGCGGTGAACCTTCCTCTTTCGAATGAGCCCTCAATCAGCCCAAAATTTGCTCGTATAAGGACATTAAACGAAACCGCGCAAACCCATGTTTCGACCCCTTTTTCTAGTAATATTCTAGGTATTTTCTAGTTACAAATAGAGGGTATACTAGCCCCTTAAGTAGGAGCGCTAGTGTCTGGTTCTCAATTTTCAGTCACTGTTTTACCGACATTTTACCGATACAGTGACTGAGTCGGTAAAACAGTGACTATTATGTTGAGAAACAGACATTGGTGGACACAAAACGTGTCAAATCACGTGTGCACAGGAAATTTAATTGATGCTTGTCTATGAATCAACGATCTTCTTGTCCCCGACCGTAGAAGTCAACTACTCACTGCCTTCCTCCTGGTTTTCCGGCGGCGGTATCAGTGAATCGAAGCTCACGCTCTCGTGGAACTCGACGCCCAGGATTAAGGCGACTTTGAGCAAGATACATTGAAGCTGCCGTATGCTGATGTGATCGATAGATCCGGCGCAAAATTTTCCGAAAAATTTCTTCGCCCCTAGACCACGGAGATCTTGTATAACGAACGGCCAAAGATGGAGAACATTGTTCCTGGACATCCGGTCTCTTTTCTCCACGACGACCACCTTTGCTCCCAACAGCTGAGCCTCTATAGCCGAACGAAGCCCGCATGGACCGCCTCCGATGATCAACACCTGCAACGATATCTCCATTCAGTTTTTTGTCAGAGGTTATACGTATAAATACACATGGTACGTGAATAACAGGGTGGAGCAACAACTATGTCCACCCTGAATATCTCCGTTAATTGCAATAACATGGAAAAATGTTATCAACAAAAATTGCACGATACAGATTCCAAGGTCACCTTGATTTTTTAAATGGACTGTCCTATTTTTTATACCACAGATCGATAGAGTATCAAATTCTGAGTAGAAAAGTGTTGACGTCCATATGTCCTAAACCTAACAATTAACAAGATATTGTCCAAAAAAGAATGAAAATTATTTCGATGATATCTCGTTAACTATTCGATTTAGGACATGTGAAGGTCAACACGTTTATACTCAGAATTTGATACTCTATCGATCTACGGTATAAAAAAATAGGATATTCCATTTAAAAAAATCAAGGTGACCTTGGAATCTCCTCTATGCCTACAATATCGCGTCACTCTGTACCGTGCAATTTTTGTTGATAACATTTCTCCATATTATTGCAAATAACAGAGATATTCAAGGTGGAGACAGTTATTGTCCCACCCTGTATATCTCTTCAATGTACAGATATCGTTGGTGTGTAACTATTAAATTTTCATAAAAATCTTGAGGACAATGTTGAATGGTAAAATGGGGCTCATACGACACCAAAAATATTTTTTTGTTTTTATTTAATTTCTTTTAGAGATATCAAGATAACCTTCATCTTTTTAAATGGAACCACCGTTTTCTAAACATCTACAATGATGATCGTTTTAAAAAGATCGTCGTACAAAAATTTTGTCGGTAATGTAGGGACTGACATTGAAATGGTAAAATAAATTTTTTCGAGCCGTCAAAAATCCTTCTGACAATCATCATTTTAGTGAGAAAAGAACCTATTCCCAAAGTTTCATTCAATTCTGAGCACGGACGTAAACGGAAACACGGCCAAGGATAGTTACCCTCGTATTGGGGCATGCTTTGCCACGATTGTAACATTTATGGTTCGCCCTCTGATCGAACTTCTTCCACAGGGCCTGCGCCTTCCACGATCGCAGCTTCCCCTTCAGTTTCGGGTAGAACTGGGTGATCGTGTTCGGCCTGATCTTGAGCAGGTCGCACAGGTGTCTGAAGTGGCCAAGGATGGTCTTCAGAGTGGTCGCGTTGCAGAACAAATTGAACACCTCGTTCGCCAACGCCAATTCCGGCGAGCTCACCGCTTGCTTCCGACCGGTTTGCAGATGATCCATCTTGCCGATTCTGTAAATCATACAAATATCTTTATAAAGTAATGTCCCATTCTAAGTCAATTCTGTGTCGTGACATAGATCGGAAGGGAACACTATGTGAATGTAGGAAAGGACAGCATGTAAACAGCTTGCTTTCTTGTCTGTTTATCTGTCTGTTCGGTACAAATTTCTCAATTGATTTTAAACTAACTTCCCGACGAGCTAAAGACATGAAATTTTAAACATAGCTCAGAACTGGATGACAATGCAATATTTTGAAAAATTATTTTAAAAAGCCTATGCGTTTAGGAGATGTAAATTATTAATAAATTTAACCGTTACACCTCCCCGCGCGACGCTCAATATATCCCTAACCGCATACAGGTAGTCCTAAAAATTTGTGATTGTGAATTTTTAATAGCTATATAATAGCAAGATAATAGTAAGGAGTGTAGAGAATCTTTTCAAGGTCACCTCCAATTGTTCAAGGTCACCTATAATTTTTTTCAGATATAGAAATGTTTTTGTCAGATATAGCATAGTTTCAAGAGAGCTTCCACGTGATTATAGCAATTTTTTTGTGAACTCCTTTTTCCATGATTTTTTCAAGGTCACATCCAATTCATCAAGGTCACCTATAATTTTTTTCAAGGACGATTTCAAGACGAACTCGATAAAATGCCATGTTAAGGGCAGAGAGGCAAAAATTGTATCTAAATAAAACTTCTTTGTATTGTTCTGTTCGAATAAATTGCTGCGGGATAAGATGAAAATTTTGCAGGAATATCCGCGGTCGAAATCGCGAGGCAACGAGAGAAGAAGAATGTCGGCGCGTTCATACATGCCAAGTATTTATCGAAACGCGGAGAGTTAACGCTCGCTCAACACCATAAATGAAACAAACCGTCATCGCCATTGTTTCGTTCCTAAACGATGACGACGTCCCGCCACGTTCGTTCCCGAGGCAAAACACATTCGACGGAAATAACACGTGGCTGCGGGGAAAATTCCAGGGCAAATCTGGTGTGCCGCGTGTTGGCGCTAGAAAAAGAAGCGTCACGCTATGCACGAGAAGAAAATCACGAACAGGCTGATCGGCGCAACCTGTGGAAATCTCTTCTGGAACGACACATGCTGCAAATATTAAGATACCAAAAGCGATTTCTGACTTCTGAACATCAGAAGTTATAGATAGTGATAGAGATAGTGAATCGCTTCGATTCAATACTTACGACAAAAAATTCGATCAAACGAAGCTTCGAACGAAGTTTCGATCCTGTAGGATGACTGGTTCAGGAGTTATAAGTGTTTAAAGTTGAGCAATTTCGAACCTTTCGAAAACACTGCAGATTGCTCAACTTTGAGCAAGCATAACTCCTGAACCGTTGATCCTACAGGATCGAAAGTTGGATCTGCAGATTCTCCGGGTACAAATCTACTGGATTGCATACCAAACACGTCATAATTTATAGGAGAATTATGAAAAGTATAACATTTATTAACATTATCAGGACTTTGAAAATTGCCAAGACTTCAAGCCATTCAAGAATTTCCGATTTCGAATAAATATCGAATTGATTCGAAACTCTGTGCTGACTGATTTGTTCTAAAACTTGCGTATTGTATGCCCATCACTAGACAGCGGGTCTTCATGCAAAATAAAAATGTTTTACCTGAATTATAACAAACTGGAGTGAAATAGAAATTTATGTTGAAAAAAAATTGAAAATAATACAACAGAACTTTTAAATTCTCGTAATGTTTTAAATAACACCTAACTCATTTTTGTACCCATCACTATTCCCTTCGTTCCTCCGAATCCTTCAAAGAGTCGAAGCTTCGGAAAAGTAACAGCCCTAGTTTCTACCCACTGTGCGTCGGTTCTAGCATCGTGCTGCTACATAATCGTTGATTCTCCGGGTAAAAATCTAGTGGATTGCATACCAAACACGTCATAATTTATAGGAGAATTATGAAAAGTATAACATTTATTAACATTATCAGGACTTTGAAAATTGCCAAGACTTCATGCCTTTCAAGAATTTCCGATTTCGAATAAATATCGAATTGATTCGAAACTCTGTGCTGACTGATTTGTTCTAAAACTTGCGTATTGTATGCCCATCACTAGACAGCGGATCTTCATGCAAAATAAAAATGTTTTACCTGAATTATAACAAACTGGAGTGAAATAGAAATTTATGTTGAAAAAAAATTGAAAATAATACAACAGAACTTTTAAATTCTCGTAATGTTTTAAATAACACCTAACTCATTTTTGTACCCATCACTATTCCCTTCGTTCCTCCGAATCCTTCAAAGAGTCGAAGCTTCGGAAAAGTAACAGCCCTAGTTTCTACCCACTGTGCGTCGGTTCTAGCATCGTGCTGCTACATAATCGTTGATTCTCCGGGTAAAAATCTAGTGGATTGCATACCAAACACGTCATAATTTATAGGAGAATTATGAAAAGTATAACATTTATTAACATTATCAGGACTTTGAAAATTGCCAAGACTTCATGCCTTTCAAGAATTTCCGATTTCGAATAAATATCGAATTGATTCGAAACTCTGTGCTGACTGATTTGTTCTAAAACTTGCGTATTGTATGCCCATCACTAGACAGCGGGTCTTCATGCAAAATAAAAACGTTTTACCTGAATTATAACAAACTGGAGTGAAATAGAAATTTATGTTCTTTGTCAACATGGACAAAAATTGAAAATAATACAACAGGACTTTTAAATTCTCGTAATGTTTTAAGTACCACCTAACTCATTTTTGTACCCGTCACTATTCCCTTCGTTCCTCCGAATCCTTCAAAGAGTCGAAGCTTCGGAAAAGTAGCAGCCCTAGTTTCTACCCACTGTGCGTCGGTTCTAGCATCGTGCTGCTACATAATCGTTGATTCTCCGGGTAAAAATCTAGTGGATTGCATACCAAACACGTCATAATTTATAGGAGAATTATGAAAAGTATAACATTTATTAACATTATCAGGACTTTGAAAATTGCCAAGACTTCATGCCTTTCAAGAATTTCCGATTTCGAATAAATATCGAATTGATTCGAAACTCTGTGCTGACTGATTTGTTCTAAAACTTGCGTATTGTATGCCCATCACTAGACAGCGGGTCTTCATGCAAAATAAAAACGTTTTACCTGAATTATAACAAACTGGAGTGAAATAGAAATTTATGTTCTTTGTCAACATGGACAAAAATTGAAAATAATACAACAGGACTTTTAAATTCTCGTAATGTTTTAAGTACCACCTAACTCATTTTTGTACCCGTCACTATTCCCTTCGTTCCTCCGAATCCTTCAAAGAGTCGAAGCTTCGGAAAAGTAGCAGCCCTAGTTTCTACCCACTGTGCATCGGTTCTAGCGTCGTGCTGCTACATAATCGTCAATTCTCCGGGTAAAAATCTACTAGATTGCATACCAAATACGTCATAATTTATAGGAGAATTATGAAAAGTATAACATTTATTAACATTATCAGGACTTTGAAAATTGCGAAGACTTCAAGCCATTCAAGAATTTCCGATTTCGAATAAATATCGAATTGATTCGAAACTCTGTGCTGACTGATTTGTTCTAAAACTTGCGTATTGTATGCCCATCACTAGACAGCGGATCTTCATGCAAAATAAAAATGTTTTACCTGAATTATAACAAACTGGAGTGAAATAGAAATTTATGTTCTTTGTCAACATGGACAAAGATTGAAAATAATACAACAGAACTTTTAAACTCTCGTAATGTTTTAAATAACACCTAACTCATTTTTGTGCCCATCACTATTCCCTTCGTTCCTCCGAATCCTTCAAAGAGTCGAAGCTTCGGAAAAGTAACAGCCCTAGTTTCTACCCACTGTGCATCGGTTCTAGCGTCGTGCTGCTACATAATCGTCAATTCTCCGGGTAAAAATCTACTAGATTGCATACCAAATACGTCATAATTTATAGGAGAATTATGAAAAATAGAACATTTATTAACATTATCAGGACTTTGAAAATTGCCAAGACTTCAAGCCATTCAAGAATTTCCGATTTCGAATAAATATCGAATTGATTCGAAACTCTGTGCTGACTGATTTGTTCTAAAACTTGCGTATTGTATGCCCATCACTAGACAGCGGGTCTTCATGCAAAATAAAAATGTTTTACCTGAATTATAACAAACTGGAGTGAAATAGAAATTTATGTTGAAAAAAAATTGAAAATAATACAACAGAACTTTTAAATTCTCGTAATGTTTTAAATAACACCTAACTCATTTTTGTACCCATCACTATTCCCTTCGTTCCTCCGAATCCTTCAAAGAGTCGAAGCTTCGGAAAAGTAACAGCCCTAGTTTCTACCCACTGTGCATCGGTTCTAGCGTCGTGCTGCTACATAATCGTCAATTCTCCGGGAGGCTTCAGTGCCAATAAGATTAGGGGATTATCGGTACGTGGAAAATCAAATGCGATCTCCGACGAGAGTCACCGGAAGCGGCATGTGACACACCGCTTTACACGAATCTGCATCAAGCAGCAGCGGACACCTATTGATTTTTCATTACCTAAGACAGAGCAAGCCGCGGCGGACGGTTAGAAACGAGTCTGCAAATAACCATCTCCCTCCTCGATAAATCGACGATCCGCAGAGGGAAGAAGAACGGGCTAGCTGTGTGTCCCGGAGCATCCTCGAGCCACTTGAAATGTCACGAGGTACTGCCCGAGATGCCTTCTGCGTGCCTTTCGCGGTTAGGCTCGATCGTTGTGGATCGCGTCGATCGCACAACGCCTGCAGACGTTCGCGAGAGAGAATCCCGAATTTCCTCGGCCAGCTCTCGAGAAAGAGCGAGCATAAAAATATCGTCGCGATCGCTCGAGCATTCCGCGTTTGAATAAAAAAAGAACGAACCTGCTCCGATGAACAGCCTCCGAGATAGAAATTTCCGAGGCAGCCCTGATCTCGCGGGGAAGAATATTCAGTAACGTTGCCCAAGTTGTCCCACAGGGTAACGCGTCCCACTTTACGCGATCATAACTCCGTCAAAAATTGCCGTATCGATACCGTTGAACAATGGTTCGAAAGCCTGAAACCTCTAGTTTCAGATGCCCCGTTTCAAATTGTTGCTATGTTGGTTTTTTACTAAGTTATAGCAAGACGAAGACAACATTGACGGTTAACAAAAATTTTGTGCAACTTTGGAACATCACACGGGGAGCAACAAATTTTTTTGATAAATCGCGTTAATA
The DNA here is from genome assembly GCF_051020765.1 of Lasioglossum baleicum. Classification (NCBI taxonomy): domain Eukaryota; kingdom Metazoa; phylum Arthropoda; class Insecta; order Hymenoptera; family Halictidae; genus Lasioglossum; species Lasioglossum baleicum. The sequence continues at coordinate 7,129,083 of NC_134945.1, forward strand.
TCATTTGGAAGGGCTATCTTTCCTGTGTAAATTGTGTGGTTGTTGAATATTGTGCGATTTTTTTTATTCGAGTTATTCAGCGTTGAAGTAAATATGGGCTTTTCAACTTTAACTGGCTCCAGAAAGCGAAAAAATTATCGTAGAATCTTGTGCAGAAAAGCAATAGAAAGAGCGTTTCTTTCTCTTCAAGGCACTCCTTTTGTTTTTTCAATTCCATTAACATTTCGATGTACCAGGTGTTGCCGAAAATATGCTTGAAAAATGCACAATTTCCAGTTTTCCTTTAACTCGCTATATCTCGGCGAGAAATGATCGTAATAGCATGATCCGAACGTCAGATTGAAGCAGAGATTCTGCCGATTCGATTGAGTACCCCATGAACTCGCTGCGACAATTTTTTACCTATAGCAGCTGTGTTTGAAGTTAGTGCTTCGCAGAAATTAGCCACGTACAGCGGCAGCCTGACATCTCTGAATACGGACCAAACTCGATTCAAAATCAAAGAACTTTCGATAGAAATGAGGTAGAGCGAGGAAATATTTTTAAATGAAAGCTGAAACTTTGCAGAATATGGGAAAAATAGGGAGATTATGGTACGAACGTTTTTCAACATCGAGAAAATTCGTCAAACATGTAGAATTTCAAGAAAATGTGGTTTCTCCAGCACCAAGCGCGGAAAAAATTTTTTTTCAACATGCTATATATCATTTCTCGTAGATTTTTGCACACTGATTTCAAATCTGGTCTGAAAATTTGTCTACGACCTCAAGAAATCGATTTTTCGAGGGAGCGCAATATGATGTCACGAATACGTCGATGCTCGACACGATGCACTTGCGCGCACGGTTCTTTGAACTTACGACCTGACGACTCTCCCAAGGATACTTTCATCGTGCACCGCGCACGCATCACCCCGGGAAAACGGAAGTGTTTACCGCGGAGAACTTTCCCCGATGGCCGTCCTTCGGAGATCAAAGTAGAACTGCAAGCTCTCAACCTTTCAACTTCACCGTGATATTGGAAATATTCCCGATATAATTATCATACGCCTATTTTTACTTCGATTCACCTCGGCGGGACGATGCGAACAACAGAGGTGAACAAACGCGGCTGTTTATCGTTCACCGACTCCATCATGCGGGTAGAGTTGACGTTTTACTTCCATTTTAGGTTCTAGATCAGGCCTGGCCAACCCAAATGGTTTCACGGGCCACTTTGACGACGCGTAACGTTACAGCACTTTAGGTAAACATGCTTTTAAAAATGTGTAACAAATACAAAATGAATAAAACGTTATTTATAACAATGACACATGCAAATTTTCATTTACATACTTAATATTTTTGTATACATACGAGAAACAAAAGTTTTAGTAGAAATATTACTTTGCAATATTGTAAATATTACTTTGCAATATTGTAAATATTACTTTGCAATATTGTAAATATTACTTTGCAATATTGTAAATATTACTTTGCAATATTGTAAATATTACTTTGCAATATTGTAAATATTACTTTGCAATATTGTAAATATTACTTTGCAATATTGTAAATATTACTTTGCAATATTGTAAATATTACTTTGCAATATTGTAAATATTACTTTGCAATATTGGAAATATTACTTTGCAATATATGGAAAAATTGAAGTTGAAATGGAAAAGTTGAGGTCGAAATTGAAAAATTGACGGTGAAATTGAAGTTGAAATGGAAAAATTAATGTTGAAACTGAGAAATTGAAGTTGAAATAGAAAAATGAATGTTGAAACTGAAAAATTGAAATTGAAAGAGAAAAATGAAAGTTGGAATTGTTGTTGAAATTGAGAAATAGATGTTGAAAAATGGAAGTGGAAATTGAAAAATTGAAGTGGAATTTGAAAAATTGATGTTGAAGTTGAAGTTGAAATTGAAAAATTGAAGTTGAAACTGTAAAATTGATGTTGAAACTGAAAAATTGAACTTGAAATTGAAAAATTGATGTTGATGTTGTTGTTGATTTTCGGGCATGCGCGAAAAAACCGTGCTATATCCCAACAACACTGGCCGTGGGTTGTGGACCTATCAGTGGTTGATAGCTAAATGACGAGGATGTTAAGGTCAGAGTTTTGAAGATGACGTAGCCAGGTTCCAATATGATATGAGGACAGAGGTTCGAGGATGAGGCAGAGTTTGAGGATGAGTCAAGGAAGAAAAGTGTCCGTTTTCGCGCGGAATGACCCCATTATGTTCTCCTTCGACTCTGTAGTCGAAGGAACGTTCGAAGTGTTCGATAATCGGAAAGTGATTCGAAAAGCATGACGTCTGCATCCGATGCACCAGTTCGAATTCGAAGTTCGTAGGCGTGCGCGATGGCAGATGGCCTCATTCCGTACACGCCACAGATCATTTAGCGAAACGCAACGTAATAAAGAAGATATGTACGAAAGCTAATGGCCAAGATATCTGCATGTTAATTGCCGTTGCATCACCTAGTCGGGAAGGTTCGCGCTGTCTATCCTCCCAGCTTATTAGGGCCTCGAGCGAATTAGGAAATTCTGCGCAACAAACGTTGTTTTTGCGAGTTAGTGCAATTCGCGTTCCTCGCTCGGTCGAATTTGTACACGCGCGCTACGCACCAGCCTATTAACGCGTTCCGCTTTGTGCCGCGACCCACATCAGTACTTTGATCGCGATTTTAATGTGGAATGTACAGGGTGAGACACCTGGCGTTATCGCCTCAGATATGTTTGTTGTTTTGAGGACAAAGTTGAATGATAAAATGGGGCTCATAGGATAGCAAAAGATTTTTGTTTTTGTGTAATTTGTTTTAGAGATAGAGATATTTTTCAATTTCAACGTCAATTTTTCAATTTCGACTTCTTCAATTTTTCCATTTTCCTTTTCAACTTCAATTTTTCCATTTCAACTTCAATTTTTCCATTCCAACTTCAATTTTTCCATTCCAACTTCAATTTTTCATTGTCAATATCAATTTTTCAATTTCTACTTCAAGTTTTCATTTTCCACTTCAAATTTTGAGTTTCAACATCAATTTCTCAATTTCAACATCAATTTCTCAATTTCAATATCAATTTTTCAATTTCAACTTCGAGTTTTCAATTTCCAATTCAATGTTTGAGTTTCAACATTAATTTCTCAGTTTCAACATCAATTTCTCTATTTCAATATCAATTTTTCAATTTCAACTTCAAAACTTCTGCAGAACCCGGAAATGGCAAATGACCTCAGGAACCTGATTAATATAATCAGGTCCTGATCAAATCAACGATTAAGTTCCGTTGTATATATTAGAAATAAAGTACCAAATGACGGAATACAACATTACTCCGTAAAGCGTCCGTTTTCGCGTCGAACGACCCAATAGCTAAGGACCAGCGTCGTACGAATGGAGGCCGGTGTTTTAATCTTCTTAAATTGCGTCCAACGGGATAATCTTGATCGGTGGAACCGAGGCGGTCGATGCGAATCGAGATATACGGCAGGGTTTCAACGCCGCGCCGGCAGCGTAGGAACAGTTTCTCGTTGTGCGGTCACGATCAGCTGTTCCGGCCATTATAGCAAATTGTCAGGGCAAACGAGCGTCATCCGACACGTCCACGTTATACCTACGCGAATACTTTTACGCCTTCTGTGCTCCCTTCCACCTCTTCCCGTTTCGCCAGGAGGCGGTTTCCGCACACGCCTCTTCTGGAAGCTTTTTACCCTTGTATAGTCGACCAGAATGTTCGCCGTTGTTGGACAACCGAGGTACCCGGATACCCCAGGCGTTCGAAAGCAGCGAGGATGCTCTGAGAAAGAGCGGGCTATCGAAAGCCTATCGAAAAGCGACGTAGAGAAATGTACCGTTCGGTTCGTGTCACCTGCGACGTTTGATCGGGCCAGGCGAGTGACCCGAATGTTAAACGTCGAACGTAGGTTGAAGAACGAGCGCAACCGGGCAAGCGGTTCACTGGGTTATCTATTAGAAGTCTCGGGACGCCTATTGAGCAACGCACGATACCGCTGTACCAAGGTGTCATGCTACATTTTGGAACAACTTGGAACCAAGCCACTCTGTGTCTCGCTCCCCCGTTCTCCATTCTATCGCGGCGGGCGGCGGCGTAGAAACGCGATCATCTGTCCCCGATTCGAATGGCAACCGCTCGAAAATTCTGTAGAAACCATGGTCCGCGTTCTGATCTACTTGTCCACCCGTTTCGCGAGTCTCACGGAAAATAGCCCCGGTAACGGTTCGTCATTTTTTCCCGAACAAACAGCGGCATTTCTATCCGCGGTTAATCTCGGTTTCCGGATTTCTTCAGGCCGACCTTGCGCCACTTACGAGATAAACGGCTTAGACGATCGTTCTTTGTCTTCCTCGATGTTAATGCGCCACGGTATTATTGAACAGCGGAAGTTCGCGTTATCTTTTCTTAAGCGCTCGGATATGCACTTAGTTCTGTCTTGTGTAACTGTATTGTGTCGCGTTTCAGTTTCTTCGCGGTTGCCAGCCACATTGCAGGCAGGGGAGACCGGGGTTGCTCGTTACTATACCGGACTCAAAATTAGGGCCTTTCTCCTAGGGCTGTGCGAACATCTGCAGAATGCGAGCCGAACTAAGTTCGACTGAGTCGAACCGAGAAGTACTCGCATCGATACGAACTACTCGCACCGATGCGAACTATCCGACCCGTGCGAACCGTTCGCTTCGTGCGAGAACTCGCCTAGGTTCGCTCAATCCAATCGAACTTTTCTGGGCATGCTCGGTGCGAGCCCAGAAAAGTTCGATTGGATTGAGCGAACCTAGGCGAGTTCTCGCACGAAGCGAACGGTTCGCACGGGTCGGATAGTTCGCATCGGTGCGAGTAGTTCGTATCGATGCGAGTACTTCGCATCGATGCGAACTATCCGTCCCGTGCGAACCGTTCGCTTCGTGCGAGAACTCGACTCGACTCGCACAAGCGAGTCTCGACTCGACTCGACTCGAACTCGGCTCGCATTTTGTGAGCCCGCTTGCAGCTCTACTTTCTCCTACGAATTATAACGTGTTTGGTATGTAATCCAGTAGATTTGTACCTGGTGCGGATGCTGACGAAGTTTCGAACCTCTAGGATCAATGGTTCAGGAGTGATGCTTGCTTAAAGTTGAGCATTTTTCAGTGTTTTTGACAAAAACACTGCAGATTGCTCAACTTTAAGCGACCATAACTCCTCAACTATTGATCCTACAGGATCGAAACTTCGATCTGCAGATTCTCCGGGAACAAATCCACTGGATTACATACCACATACATCATAATTCATAGGAGAAAGGTACTAATTTTAATTTTAAAGTAAGTTAAGTTAATTATATTTTAAAATTCTAATCTTAAAATTACAATATTGTAATGGGTCTTTTACTTATCTGGTAGCTATCTAAGCGTTCGTTAAAAACAAACGCTAGACTATCTTGGACGCCACAAAAATGGACGACAGAGTGCCTTTACCCCTTATTACAAGAAAAACGATTGGAAAGGACTCGCGCGGTCTGGTTTTTTACAAATAATGATCGGAACAGCTTGCGTCGGGAACTTCCAGCCCCGGTGAACCGCTTTGCAGAATCGCGAATTCATTCTCCGTGATTCGTGGCCTGTTATGTTCGCCGTTACGTGTTCATTGACTTTTGTAGCGTTCCGTATATTTAGCGGTTCGCGCAAACGATTCTGGGTCAGAGAAAAACCGCAACAACAGGAGAGAGCGTCCAGCTGCAAAATGGTTATCGATGTTTAGGCGTCGCCCATTCGAACTACAGTGTTCTGGGTGAGGAGAAAAATTCCCGCGGCGTACGTTACTTCGCTCGAAATTTAATCATGCAAAGCGAAGGCACCGGGGGACCATCCGCCTCGCGAACAACAATTGATTCTCCTGTCTCGTTCGCCCTTTCTTCGTCCCCGTGGATCGCAGCGCTACTTTCATTCGGGTCTCGCTCCGCAGGCGACAAAGGGACACACCTCGCTGACTTTCTTTCATCTTTTCACTTTGCTTTCGTTCCGGCGAGTTTCGACGAGTTTCTGACCCCGTCCGGATCGATTCCGTTCATTAACGTCCTCCGAAATTCTGGCGAAGGCGAAATTTATGAAAGAAGGTCAAGCGAGACCACCGGCTGCAAGCGGTTATCGATCTGAACGAGACCGAGTTATTATTCGGCAACCGAGTCAATGTTTGACGAGCCTCGAACAAGAACACGTCGACGCGAGAGGGAAACTTTTGTGCAACGGGCCATTCCATGCCAAATCGATCACTTTTTGACTTCATCCCAATGCTTTCTCCTACAAATTATGACGGATTTGGTATGTAATCCAGTGGATTTGTACCTGGAGAATCTGCAGATCCAAGTTTCGATCCTCTAGGATCAATGGTTCAGGAGTTATGGTTGTTTGAAGTTGAGCAATCTGCAGTGTTTTCGAAAGGTTCGAAATTGCTCAACTTTAAACACTTATAACTTCTGAACCATTCATACTACAGGATCGAAACTTCGTATACGTTCATAATTAATCAATCTTGATTAAAATTTTAACTGATTAATGCCCAACTCTGATTCGTAACTCAAATACTTGGTGCATTGGTCTGCGTCGATCATGGAAAAGAATGGTAGCCATCCCCCTGGCTGACGAAGATCAACAAACGGCGGAGCACTCGTTTCAGCGAGTGCCCGAAAACGAGAAGGTGAGTGTTCCTCTATAAATATACGATGCTCGAGGTGGTCGTGCGAAAGATGCGATCTCGTGGAACTAGAGCGACCCGAACCGACGCGACGAACAATTTTGCAGGCGTCGTGGGCGTCGATGAAGAAGCTGCCAGTGTCACGGCACGCTTATGCCTGGACACGTACCACCGTGGTCGCTGCTTGCCAAACGAACCGAGCGAATTCGATTTTCGTTCGTATCTTTCCATTCCAATTTCCAATCAATTTTCTTCAGCAGAAGACAGATGGCCGACGCAATCTCGGAGAAACCATTTGCAGGCTACCTGTTACATTTAGGGGATGTTCCTGAACTAGGCTACGTCGGGCACATTAGAGGATAGAGAAGAACCTCCCCGCAGCCTTAGAATCCTGGAAACGGGTCTACCCCCTTAGCAAAACCGCGGAGAATATTGTTATACAGGTTGTCCAAAACCATCCGTGTTAACTTCTCAGATAAACATATTCGGTAAAAATGTTTGCAATAAAAGTTGCAGGGATTAATGGAGGACATATCTCCATGACCTTGTATTTGACCTTTGGATCCATTTTCAAGGTTATTTGGAGGTCACTACGTATTTTTTAAATGGGAACACCTATTTTGGACTACGGATAGCAGTCATTTTAATCTAGGACATAGATTAAAAGAAAGTTCGATCCTGTAGGATCAACAGTTCAGGAGTTATGCTTGCTTACAGTTGAGCAATACACAGTGCTTTCGAAAGGTTCGAAATTGCTCAACTTTAAACGCTTATAACTCCTGAACCATTCATCCTACAGGATCGAAACTTCGTATACATAACAATCTCGATTAAAATTTCAATATCGATCACTTTATGACTTTAACCGAGAGTAGTGATGGGCATACAATACTCTGTCTTGCAAGTTTTCGAACAAATCATTCAACACAGAATCTCGGATCATTTCGTGAACTATGAGCATGGATGTCTCGGAAACTATGCGAGATAGCGAAAAACTGAATTGAATCAATCTTGTGGCTCGTTTTGTCAGCTTTAATTTTGTATAGAATGGTCTCATCGCTAGGACGCATAGTTTCCGAGATATCCGCGCTCAAAGTCCTACTTTTGCGACCTTGAGCCCATAAATAACACCACGATATTTTTTTCCGGTTTTTCGGCCGAAGACGTTGAAAATTCTGCGAAAGTTCTCCCAGCAAATTTGGAAAGCGAGCGTCCAGTGATTTCGCAACGCGCGGCCCACGCGCGAGCAACGATCTAACAAGCTAATATTCATCCGTGTATAATTAATATTCCGCCGGTGGGGACATCAATTCTTGAATTAAATCCGTTTCGCAATCTGAATGTATCTCGTTCGAAGACGGAAGCGACGATAATAGACGACGGAGGGTATATCGCGGAGAGACACACACGCGTTCGTCCAATAAAATCGATGCGAACGAAAATAGTCGTGTGTGCCCGTGGTCGTTCATCGAACGATACGCGGGTTGGCGTGGCGGCCCATGTGCTTGACCGGCGATGTGCATATTATTGTGCAGAACGCGAGAGAGCGAACGGACGGTCCGGTCGGTCGCGGGTGTCGTTGCACGGCTGGCAATAACACGACGAGGTCCACAACCTGCGAGAGAGCTCGTCTGCTGCTCGTCTATCGGACTTGATACCGCTAATTGCCGTAAATTTATGTCCCTTGGCGACCAGCTAAAAGAACGCTACCAAGGGGACAAGAGGCCGGCCATTGTCGGCTATTGTCGGCGAACATCAAAGCGAAATCACAAAATCGTTCGAGCATGCTTGATGATCTCCTTGCACCTGACGATCCCCCCCCCCCCCGTTCTTCCTCTCTTCTGCAGATTCATTCCTCATTGATGCACCGGGATTTCTTAATAGTCCTCTCCGCGTTTTTGTCGAATACAGTCCCGAAAATGTTATACAGTCAAACCTTGTTTTTTTGAAGTGAAATTTCTTTTTGCCGAGGGTTACACAATTTTCTGATGTTACGGGAAGTCGAAATTCGAGTGGCGCGAACATCGCAACGTCAATTTTTCCATTCCAACTTCAATTTCTCAACATCAACATCAACTTCATTTTTCAATTTCTACATCAATTTCAATTTTTCAATTTCGATTTCAACGTCGATCTTTCGATTTCAACTTCAATTTTTCAACATCAACATCAACTCTTCAATTGCAACGTCAATTTCAACTGTTACGAGCCAAGTTTCAGACAGCGATGCGGGAAAACGAGGGGAGTTTGGATTTAGAGATATTTTGGGTCTAGATAGGAAGGGTACACGTAGGACTAGCGAATGTCCATTTCACCACTGGGTCGCCTCGTGTGGAACATAGGAGTGGACTTAGCCGGTGTCTATCTCTCCACCGGGTGGCCACTACATACAGGGTGTCCCAAAATTCCTTCAACAGCCGGAAATGGGTGTTTCCTGAGATCATTTGAAGCAACATTTTCCTTTGCAAAAATGTTATCCGTGGCTTTGTTTAGGGATTATTAACGAAAAACACTGACCAATCATAGCGCGACCTAGACGCGAGTTGGCACAGTCGGCCAATAGACAGTTAGCGTGCCGGGCCGCCTAGGTCGCGCTCTGATTGGTCCGTGTTTTTCGATAATAACTCCTAAACAAAGCCGCGGATAACATTTTTGCAAAGGAAAATGTTGCTTCAAATGATCTCAAGAACCTACCATTTCTGGCTGTTGGAGCAATTTTGGGACATCCTGTAGATTTGAAAGGGTTGTTATGGACTAGCCGGTGTCTGTTTCATCACCGGGTCGCCACCAGGGGGTGTAAGCTGTAATGGAAATATTTCAACCACTATGTTGCGCCCCCGGAACATAGGCGGCGTTGGTGTCGCTGCAGTTTTTGCGTACGTATGCCTATCGCCCAGAAGCTATACGAGAGTTATTCTTTGCGATACATATACCAAAATTTTCGATGATTTTATAAGATCGTCGGTGGGCCAATCGGCTAAAGCAGGCATGCACAGCTCTTTGCTCTCAGAGCAGCTCCCGTGCTCCCAAGTTGCTCCCCGTATGCTCTCAGACCAGATCGGACGTATGGAAGGGGAACCCACTAAGCGTGACTTGTAAACATAGCATGAGAGAAGACGAGTGGGAGGGGCGTGGGGAAGTGGAGAGCGCGCCGGAGTGGTCAGACTACAACAACGTAGACGCCGCCCCCACTCTCATACGCTCTTCTTCTCGTCTCCTCTCGTGTTCCGTTTACAATTGGTGGGTTCCCCTTCCATACGTCCGAGCAAGGTCACTGCTCCGACCCTGCTCAGGAGCAGGGTCGATTGCTCCTGCTCCCAAATCGTCCACCTGTGCATGCCTGGGCTAAAGAGTTGGACTACCAAGCGGTAGACCGAGGTTCGAATCCTGTTGGGGTAAACAGTTTTTTTCCAACCGTCTACCGCTTTTTATCTATATATACTGTCATTAGTTCGCCCCCGGATCATAGGCGGCGCTAAAATACTGGTCAGATTTTTAACACGGCAGCTTACCCCCCCCCCTGGTCGCCACTAGGAAGGAAGAAAGGGTTAGTGTGGGGGAAAAATACCGTTCAAGCACAGCAATGGCTTGGAAAGTGTTATCAGAACTCTGTCTTCGTCGAAAGCAACCATTCGTCGAAATGAACGCCTAGTTGAAATGGTGCTTTCAGATGGGGTAGCAGAATTGCCAAGGCGTTCGGGAGACGCCATATCGACGCGTGTCTCTTCCCCTCGTGGTCTCGGTATTGAACGAATGAATCCGGAGGATGGCGCGAGGTCAGATTCGCCGCGATTGCCCCAGTTCGCCCTGAATTTACACGAAGACTTTACTCGGGGTCTTTTTTTAACACTCAACCGGTGACCTATGAGCGACGGCTCACTCATCGAGACGCGCTTTTTCCCGTTGTGCAACGTCCAAGCTCTTCGAATTCGTGCGAGGATTCCTCGACGGCAAATAGCACGCTGTCCTCGTGGCAGCGCTGTCGACTACCGCAATCGCTTTTTCGAATCGGCGCGTTGTTTCTTCGACGATGTTTTCTGCGGGAATCGGCTCGAAGTTTATGCTGCGAGAACGAGCAGAGTCCAGTTTCTAGAATTACGCCGTGTATACCGGCGGATATGTAGAACAAATTACGCATAGAATCGTTTTACGAGACATCGGATAGCTATTGCGTACGGATGCCCGTGGCTAGCGACCTAACGATTCGGTTACAAACACTACAGAATCTATTTCCAACGATCGATACTCGTCCCGATAATTGCGGAGACCTATCGCCCGCACTCTTCGAACCGTGTTTTGCAACCAGACCTGGGCGAAAAAGTTTAAATTGAAAAATTGAGATTAAATAGTTGAAATTGAAAAATTGCAATTGAAGTTGAAAAATTGAAGTTGAAATTCAAAAATTATCGTTGAAAGGGAAATTAAAAAATTGAAATTGAAGTTCAATTGAAGAGTTGAAATTGAAGTTGAAATTGAGAAATTGTCGTTGAAATGGAAATTGAAAAATTGAAATTGAAGAGTGGAATTTGAAAAATTGTCGTTGAAATGAAAATTGAAAAATTGAAATTGAAGTTGAAAAGATCACGGCAATATAGTGTAGCGCTCCACGCTTTTATTTACAGTCACCAATGTCTAAAAGAATCCTGTCCACACGTACAAATCTCGGCCACGTCTTATCCGTCAGGCCCCGGCTGGTATCACCGAAATGGTACGCGCGTCTCGATAAAAAGAATCGGTGATACTTCCTTATCGGGTGTATACTGTTGGCACAAGCCGAACCGGCAAATGGTTAATTCGAAGCTGACGATAAGAGGGCTTGGCGTACACAGAGAGTCGGACAGAGACAGATAATCGCTTAGCCACGATAACGCTTATCGGACCGAGTGTTTCCCATCTCTTTTTTTTAACGAGCGACAGGTTCACTGCCCATGGATACTCGACTCGGTGATTCACGTCAACGTTTGTTTTGTAATCTTCCCTGATCGTACTCTATTTTTTTTTCAAGTGCGAGGCTTGTGTGCTTATTTGGTAACAAGATACCTGGATGTCGACGCCGACGATAGCGATAACGGACGCGGAAAATGAATACACGGCGTGTTAGATTCGACGCGATAGCAAACGGTAGTACAGTAATTGTGCGAATTAATTCGAGCACTAGTGAAATATTGGAAACCATGATTTATTGGTCGGTAAACACGAAATCGAAGACAAAGCATACAAAGTTTCCACACACTTCAATTTCTCTGCCAGGCTAGAAGAACTAGTTTGTATAGAATGGTCTTATCGTTAGGACGCATAGTTTCCGAGATATAAGCGGAAAACCGAAAAAGGGGACTTTTAGTATGTTTACCTCGTAACTGGTCCAAACAAAGACCCAAAGTTAAATCTCGGAAACTATGCGAGATAGCGAAAAACTGAATGGAGTCATTCTCATGGCACATTTTGTCAGCTTTAATTTTGTATAGAATGGTCTTATCGCTAGGACGCATAGTTTCCGAGATATAAGCGGAAAACCGAAAAAGAGGGACCTCCTAGGAGTAGGGACTTTTAGTATGTTTACCTCCTAATTAGTCCAAGCAAAGTCCCAAAATTAAAAATTGTGTTCCTTCCATTTCCCTCTACACCCCCCTTATGAGCATTCATTGACTGGACTGGACTAAAGACAAAAATTTCTGGTTACGCGAAGAAAAGAGCAGCCAATTCGTGCACTGTGCACTCAAAATTCGCACACTGTCTAAAGAAACACTTAAGTTCAGACTGCGACTATTGTTTAGGTATCAAAATGCGACTTGTTTCCCGTTTACCCCCTCGCGAAGACGCTATTAGGGTAGCCAAACCCAATAATTAAAACACACCTAGTTGATAGTTTCTTTTTAAGGTTCCGACAACGTTTTCGGGCTTTGTGGGGGAGCACTATGCGACGCGACCTTAGTTGCGGATAATTGGCACGACGGAAATTTCACGCTACCGACGGAAATTTCACGCTACCGTCCGAATGGAATACACGGCTTGACGATGCTATCGTAATTGGAACGCCTCGCAATAATGCAAAACATTGCGTTGAGTTATGGGGAGGAGCGCGAGGACGTGGGAAAAACCGTTTAGCATACAATGAAAACGAGGAAAATATAATTCGACGAACGCCGGCTAATTAGACGAGATATTTTTCTATCGACCGAGTGGGCGTTGCGTCTCCGGACTTCTTCGACTATGTATTCCGTACTGCAGAGACTGTTTCCATTTACATAAATAGAATATACGAGAAATGCAAACCCCGCCATACTGAACGTGGTGGAGGAAAAATGCGTGCGGTCGGAATAGAGGATTGGTTAACAGACGCATTAGTTAACTGGAAAGCACCAGACGCAATAAATGTCTCGCTAACGTTCGTCTACAATCTAGATAGCAGGGGCCGGGTGAATCAGACGGTGGTGGGCTTCCAGATTTTGTCCCGATGAGTAATCCACTGTTCCGAGACGTACACTGTGCGGTGGCTAGCTTTTTTACTTTTGGGCCTAGCCGATTAAGATGGTCGAAACTGCCCTTAGAGGTTTTTCAATGGCTCTTGAACCATTCAAAAGCTGACCAATAAAACCCCATCTGAGTAAAATTTCAGCACCTTAGCTTGCCCGTGAGGATAGTTATAGGGTAAATTAAATTTCGCGCTTTTCCGTTTATTTTCCGCTCTCGGATGTTTTCTAAAATTCTGAAAAAACTGTGGCACGCGTCGGGTCTTAAGACGCATTTCGTAGAATTTTCTCAGATTTTTTGGCTGCAAACTATGGTCGCGAAAAATGAAAAAGTGGATATGCTAGGGTTCAAATCCTGCCCTCCACGAAGTTTTTTTCCGCTTTTTTTCCGCTCTCGTATGCTTCCTAAAATTCTGAAAAAATGTGGCACGTGTCGGGTCTTAAGACGCATTTCATAGAATTTTTCCAGATTTTTTGGTTGCAAACTATGGTCGTGAAAAATGAAAAAGTGTATATGCTAGGGTTCAAATCCTGCCGTCCATGAAGTTTTTTTTCCGCTGTCGGATGTTTTCTAAAATTTTGAAAAAAATGTGGCACGTGTCGGTTCTTAAGACGCATTTGATAGAATTTTCTCAGATTTTTTGGCTGCAAACTACGGTCGTGAAAAATGAAAAAGTGGATATGCTAGGGTTCAAATCCACGAAGGAGCATGAAGAAAGGAGCAAGGGGTTGAAGGAAAAAGAAGGATGGAAACGAGAGGAAAAACAATGGCTGGCAGAGGATAGGGAGAAGTTGGTGGTATTATGGGGGGGAGGCGACGGACGCGAATGTTTTGTTGGGAGAGTTTGAGAAGCGTCTCGTCGCCCGGCGCCGTCGAACAACCCCCGACTGTGTTCCGGGATACATAAACGCACCCCTCGCTATGGTATGGCGTGGCGCGGCGGCAGGAGCTTTGTCCTGGGAAAGGATTGACGTCAGCAGCAGAGATCGCGCCGATGCTATACACGCGTGCGAGCGTAGAACCTGGGGGATGTGTCTTCGTGCTCGAAAGTCACTGTTGCTTTCGCATGGGGTGAACGACCCCCTCGCCGAAATATCTACGTGTCTGAGGCTTATCAACATCTACGACGACACTTTCTACACGGAATTAAACGAACCATATACAGGCTGGGCCAAAAGTGTGCTTCGTAGCCTGACAATGAAATGAAATAATGAGTCAAAATACATTTATTCTTCAGTATATTCTCCCTTCAGCTCAATACGGTAAATTCTCTATAGATGCGAACGCATCGGGGGGATTTCTTCGCATCTTTCGATCGTGGTCCTACTATTTTCGAGCTTCAATGCTTCAAAGGCCGAGCCGAACGTAGTGAAGGACAGCGCGTGTAAAGCGAGACCACGCGCGGGCCTTTGAACTGTGCCGGCGACTGCGACTATCCGCGTCTCTTTCTTTTCTATACGCTGTCCTTCCTTGCGCCCGAAACTTTCATCGTCAATTAAACCACTAAATTCTGTTTAAATTATATCGTGTTTGGTATCATTTTAATCAGAAAAATGCCAGAAATAAGGTAGTGAACAACTTCTTCATTTGATGAGAAACGCCTTTTTCAGGTTTGGGAACAGATGGAAATCAGAGGGGGCCAGGTCAGGTGAATATGGTTCCGGAATAGAATGGTTGAGACTTGGAATGATGCGTCAACTTGGTATACAGGAGTATTGCGCATAGTATAACCGCACAAAGGGGAACCCCCTAGTAGTGGGGATAAAAAAGGAACATCATATAGAAGAAAGTCACATCATCCGAGGGAATACTGTGTAGCAATGGATCGAAGAGTGAAATGCTACTGTCGAGCATCGCGTTGTAAAATCCAGCAAAAATATTTGATCGGAGAAGATTCGGTGAAGGAGGGTGCGCCTTTTTATCCTAGCAACACGCGAGGGAGCCGAGCGAGCGTCGAGACGCTTTTCAGACTGTCGCAATAAAACGTCCGCCAACCCCTACGCAACACAACAAAACCGACGTTCCCCAAGAATATCGTTGTATTTGCATGAGGACGCCATTTACCGAGCAGAATGTCTTCCGATGAGCGGGAGATTTAACTACCTTTTGCGATTACATACTGTGTTTAGAACCTCTTTATCGTTCATTTCCTAGAAGAATATTTATATCGACTGTACAATTATTATACAGGGTGGTCATTTTATCTGAAGATTTTGAAATAATTCCCTCTCCCACCCTCAGGAGGTAGGGGTGGGGGGTCAATTATGGCCCCTCATCGAAAAAAACGTTAAAAAGAATTTGTTTAAATTTTTCGACGTCATAAAGTTGATTGTCGAGGTTGAAAAAATTATTTTCCAATAGCCCAATCCTTTCCGGATAAAACAAAGAAAAATGTAGCTCAATCGGACAAACAGTTCCCGAGATAAAAATTCGCAAGTGAGGCCCGTTTTCGCAAAAATCGGCAAAATTGCGAATTTCGAGGGCCTGTCATTTCTAAAAAAATTCGAATCTGGCAAAACGATGACGTAAACCCCCCCTAATTTCACATGGACTACAACATATTTCGTTTAGAAGAAAATCGACGATGGTGCCTGCAAAAGGTGACGATTTAAAACCCACTCTATTCGAAGTTTTTATTAAATAAAATTTTTGCCCAACTCTGAGAGTAGGTCGTTACATCGAAAGAGATCAAGGTGACCTTGGAATCTTTGAAACACCTTCGCTCACATAATAAAATCCTATCGCTGCAGCATTTTATTCATTGCGATATATACCAAAATGTTCCCTATCACTCTAAGATCGTTGGTTGTCCAAGCGGTTAAGGGTTAGGCTACCAAGCGGTAGACCGAGGTTCGAATCCCGTCGGGGTAAGACGTTGTTTTTCTCCGTTTAAATTTTCGCGCCACTCGACTTTCGACTTCCCTAACTACGCTTCCGTAAAATCAGAAAATTGTAACCCGCAGCAAAGAAGTTTCACTTCAAAAAGTGTTTACATCACAATATTTTCCCCACTATGCAACCTCTAAATAAATTATTTGTTCATATTGTTACAAGTAACGAAAATATTAAAGGTATACACAAAGTTATTGCCTATTTAAAATAATTTTCTGGAAGGATTGGCTAATTTTGAGATTGTTCGATCACCAGACTATAAAAGTATAACGTTCGCGGAGAGACTCGAAGGTCAAGACCGGTGAGAACGAGCTCACGGACGGCAGGCGTTTCCCCCGACAAAAAGCGAATTTTCCTAGGAGTTTCCGGGAGAGCTGGCTGCTTTTCCAAGAGACTTTCTCTTCCCTTGTTGAGACCTCTTCTCCGTTCCCCTGTCCTCGTTAGAGTTAGGTAGAAGAACGACGCGTGAACAAGGTCTCTCCCGCGGACGTTGCTCCGGCTGTTCACGATTTGTTGCTCCGTTAATTAGATCGTCCGCAACCGTCGCCTCGCCTCGGCGCGATCTCTTGCTGCCGACGAGTAGTTTTCGACGTGCAAACACACACGTTCTCTAATTCGTTCCCTCATCGACTTGAGGCGTTACTCGAATTAAGGAACCATTGAAGGAACTCTATGTAAGGTAAAAGGCCATATTATGAGACAGATGCTAGAGAAGAACATGATATTTTCAATGATTTTAAATAGTTAAAAACATAAAATGCTGCGAATTTGTGCATTATTCCATTCTTTCGTGTTTTCTGAAGTACAAATAATTTTTATAATGTTATTATAACGTTAAAAAATAATTATATGATTGAAAAATAGGAGTAATGTCCATGTACGTATTATGAGACAGCTTGGATACACCATGTCCCTGGTGTCTCATACTGTATGTCCCTATTTATGGAACAGATAAAAAAATCTAAAAATCACTCTTTTTTCATATTTTAGTTTTTTATTCCTTTTTTAATATATAATATAACAATGTATCTGAAATATTAAATAAACTGTAAAATAAAATAATAAGTATTTAAATAGATTTCTTGCTCGTTAAACCATTCTTTTAGATCTTGCCTTGTTACAGCAGCTCTACTCAAACTTAAGTGCTGTGCAGTTCTAATTGATATATTTTTATGGCGGTTTCTAAACCCTTCGTACCAGTGACGACCTGGACGGTTTTCAATAAACGGTGTTCCTCTCTTCATTGATTATATATATATTTTTGAGTACAATCTAATAGATCTGTTTTGTTAACCGGGTAGTCTCTTTCTGCTTGATACAGTATCCAGTTAACAATTTCACGTTCTTCAGCCTCTGTTAGAACAGTTGCTGGTCCAGTTTTCATTTTTTTAACATCTGGATTGTTTTTCCTTCTGGTTAAAGTGGCTACGGGAACTCCATATGCATTAGCAGCTTTCCTGAGAGAAATGCCTGTATCTAATGCTTTAATAGCATTTGTTAAACTTTCAGGAGAATAATTTATTCTCTTAATCTTCTTCTTATTTGAATTGTTGACTAATACAGTAGACTTCTTTTTGACCTTACAATTCACACTTTTCTTTATGGAATTTTTTCCAACTTCTTTCCTATCTCTCCTTTTTTTAGTTTCTCTAGTACCTGCCATACTTAATACTAAACTTAAATACTAAAAAACTGTACCTAAAACAACTTATTCTAATAAATAAATATAAATTTCAATCTACATTAAAAATATTGTATTTTACATTGACAATATTTTATAGGTTAGGTCTACAATTTTCAACTCAAAACTTTAATACGCTTATTTATACGTACGTTGGAAAGAAATAAAAGTCGAATCAGGTAATTAGTAATAGGAAAACGGTAAAAACTTACAATTAAAAACTATTTTCAAATAAATAACACAGTTACACAAACTTCAAATTGCTGTCTCATAAATCGGCACTAGGCGGGAATCAACAGGTCCATGGAACATGGGACAACCAAATTATTGTACCATAAATACGGACTTCTAAAAGGCTAGTGTACATAATATGAGACAGCTTTATAATTAATAAAATTGCGCCAGAATCCTAATCGTATTTATTTAATTACAATGTACGACTTTTCAGCTTTCGATTAAGTTATTTAACATCTTTTAAAATCATTGAAATTTGTAAATATGCTAAAAACAAAAAGCTAAGTGTATTCGTACTTCAGCGCAGAGTAAGCTAAGTAATTTTATACAAACTTGGAGAGGACACTTCAACTTCATTTTTTCATATTAAATACATTAAATCAACATTAATATTTGTACACATAGAAATTTGAAGGGTTATATTTTTATATAAATATAATTTTATTTAAATTGTGATATGCATATATTTATAATATAATCCCCTTTCATTTTTGTTTTTAATGTTTCATAAATGGGGACATTGTCTCATAATATGGCCTCTTACCTTATATCGCAAGCGAAAACATTGTTAACACGTTCGCTACCCGAGCGACATTTTCAAAAACGGTTCCACCAAGCCAACAAATTTTAATTAATTGTAAAATAAAAATACAAAACATGTACTTATGGGAAAGATATTGAATTTAGATAATTTTTTCTATAAATGGACCAAACGACTTCAATTTCTCTGTAAGGCTAGAAGAATTAGTTTAGCAAATGATGTGTAAAAAATATGTAGAAAAAATGCATTTGGACGGAATTGTGAAAAACAATGGTAAAAATTGATTCTAACAACTTAAATTTCAAGGCTCAAGACTTTCAATAATTTCTGATTTCGAATAAATATCGAAATGATTCGCGACTCTGTGGTGATTGATTTGTTCACAAACTTGCAAAAGTATACGCATCACTACTCTTGGTTAAAGTCAAAAAGTGATCGATATTAAAATTTTAATCAAGATTGTTACGTATACGAAGTTTCGATCCTGTAGGATGAATGGTTCAGAAGTTATGTGTTTAAAGTTGAGCAATTTCGAATCTTTCGAAAACACTGCAGATTGCTCAACTTTAAGCATTCGTAACTCCTGATCTATTGATCCTAGAGGATCGGAACTTGGATCTACAGATTCTCCGGGCACAAATCTACTGGATTGCATACCAAATACGTCATAATTTATAGGAGAAAGGCACAAATTTTTGGGTAGAAGAAGTAGACCGGGCACGCGGTTGTCTTCATCAACACAGAAATGCACGGCTCGTCCCATTGATGTCGTCACCGGCAGGCTGTTGACACGAGTGTTGCAAATGCCGTTCCTCTGTTTCCCGCAAAGAGATCGACGACGTTGCTCGCAATCTGTGACGCGCGGCTCGAGTATCCACGCGCAGAAAGAATCGTTGCATCACGATCCCGTAGATCCTCCCGTGTCCCGCCGTGTCCCGTGAATCATGTTCCGCATTTAATTGCCTCGAGTGGTTGGCCGGCGGCGGGCTGTGCTCTCTCTGCGCTACGTTCAGAAGTAACTTCGACTGCATAGAGTCCGGAAAAGACGGAAAGAAGACGTACGTGTTTCGGGTTCTATTTTCGCCGGCCGAAAGGTCTCGCATTTCTGACGACTCGACATGTCGTGGTTCCCGTTTTGATCGACGTTTTTGTCGACAAAGTATTCGAATGTAGTCTCCTATTCAATCTTCGATATTGTATACTGATTCGATACTGTCTACAGGGTGTCCCAGCTAACTTGACCACCTTGAATATCTTTGTTGTTTGTAAAGATACGTCAGATGTCTGAAGGACAAAGTTGAATGGTAAAATGGGGCTCATAAGATACCAACAAAATTTTTTTTTTCATGTAATTTTTTTACGAGATTTCAAGGTCACCTTCATCTTTTTAAATGGAATGAGGTATTTTTTAATACATCAATCGATGCAGCTGGACATTCGTTATAAAAAGGTACTAACCCATGTACGTCGAAAAGTTAGTAGTTCAGGAGATATTTCAATTTAAAAAACTCTAAAATACCATTGTTAGTACGACAGTAACTATAAATTATGACGTATTTGGTATGTAATCCAGTAGATTTGAACCCAGAGAATCTGCAGATCCAAGTTTCGATTCCGTAGAATCAATGGTTCAGGAGTTATGGTTGTTTAAAGTTGAGCAATTTCGAACCTTTCGAGAACACTGCAGATTGTTCAACTTTAAACAACCATAACTCCTGAACCATTGATTCTACGGAATCGAAACTTGGATCTGCGGATTCTCTGGGTTCAAATCTACTGGCTTACATACCAAATACATCATAATTCCTAGGAGAAAGGTACTAATTTTGCGTCCAGTAAAGTAAAAGACAGCGTATTGAATAACCGTCACTAATTCTGTACCGTGATTCGATTTTTGTTTCCGTGTCCAATTTTCGTGTATCTTCCTAGAATTCTAAATAAACTACATCTTGATAGAGTTGCTTGATGTTTGGAAAATTATAGTGCGACCGTTCCGTGTACAGCGTGCAACGCATGTCAGAGGAGAGGTTCGCATAAATGTATCGCATCGCGTCGAATCGCGGGGAGGTTTCGCGTACCGCGGAATTACGCCAGCGTGACCCTAATTATTTTTTTCCACGTTGCTAGTTTGTCTGAATGCGCGAATAGACTACTCGAGAGCTGTGCTGTGTCGGTTGGTTACGAGGCCGACGCGCGATGATATACACTGTACATACGATCACCGACGGTAATAATTGCAATGATGACGAGAAATGCCGTGCACGCACCGCTTACGCTCCCGTGAGAAGAAAAAGGACGACGCGCGTATGGGGTATATCTTATTTCATAGTCAACTACGAAGCGTTCCTATGAATGCTGGAAAACGTATCGGCGAAGTTTTACCTCGATACGTTCCCCGTCGCCTTTTTGTGCAAATGGAGAGAATGTTTCGACGGAAGCAACGAATCTAAAACCACGCGCTAGGCTGTTGCATACGAAATGCTGGAGTTTATAATGCAAATGTGCTACGACGCGTTTTGAACCGAGTAATAAATACTACCACAGTCGTCTACAGGTTTATTATACAGGGTGGGGCAACTATACTTTGTTCACCTTGAACATTTCCGGGCCTGGGTAAAAATTCTAAAAGTAATTCCCGTCCAATTCAGTGTTGGGATATTGCACGGTTTTGTTCGCGCATGCGCGACGATTTTAGCGTCAGTAAAGTACAAAGTTGGGCTAAAATGGGGTACCTTGGTCACCCCGAAATTTCTCAATTTCAAATTCAATTTTCCAATTTCAAAAATCCTATTTCAACATCAATTGTTTAAATTCCACTTCACTTTCTCAATTTACACTTCCATTTTTTAATTTTCAACATATATTTCTCAATTTCAACTTCCATTTTTCAAATTCCACTTCACTTTCTCAATTTCCACTTCACTTTCTCAATTTCCACTTCCATTTTTTAGCTTTCAACATTAATTTCACAATTTCAACTTCAATTCCAACATCAATTTTTTAATTTCAACATCAATTTTTCAAATTCCACTTCACTTTCTCAATTTCCACTTCCATTTTTTAGCTTTCATCATTAACTTCACAATTTCAACTTCAATTCCAACATCAATTTTTCAATTTCAACATCAATTTTTCAAATTCCACTTCACTTTCTCAATTTCCACTTCACATTCTCAATTTCCACTTCACTTTCTCAATTTCCACTTCCATTTTTTAGCTTTCAACATTAATTTCACAATTCCAACTTCAATTCCAACATCAATTTTTCAAATTCCACTTCACTTTCTCAATTTCCACTTCACTTTCTCAATTTCCACTTCCATTTTTTAGCTTTCAACATTAATTTCACAATTTCAACTTCAATTCCAACATCAATTTTTCAACTTCGATATCAATTTTTTAAATTCCACTTCACTTCCTCAATTTCCACTTCACTTTCTCAATTTCCACTTCCATTTTTTAGCTTTCAACATTAATTTCACAATTCCAACTTCAATTCCAACATCAATTTTTCAACCTCAACATCAATTTTTCAAATTCCACTTCACTTTCTCAATTTCCACTTCACTTTCTCAATTTCCACTTCCATTTTTTAATTTTCAACATATATTTCTCCATTTCAACTTCCATTTTTCAAATTCCACTTTACTTTCTCAATTTCCACTTCACTTTCTCAATTTCCACTTCCATTTTTTAGCTTTCAACATTAATTTCACAATTTCAACTTCAATTCCAACATCAATTTTTCAACTTCGATATCAATTTTTTAAATTCCACTTCACTTCCTCAATTTCCACTTCACTTTCTCAATTTCCACTTCCATTTTTTAGCTTTCAACATTAATTTCACAATTCCAACTTCAATTCCAACATCAATTTTTCAACTTCAACATCAATTTTTCAAATTCCACTTCACTTTCTCAATTTCCACTTCCATTTTTTAATTTTCAACATATATTTCTCCATTTCAACTTCCATTTTTCAAATTCCACTTTACTTTCTCAATTTCCACTTCACTTTCACAATTTCCACTTCCATTTTTTAGCTTTCAACATTAATTTCACAATTTCAACTTCAATTCCAACATCAATTTTTTAATTTCAACATCAATTTTTCAAATTCCACTTCACTTTCTCAATTTCCACTTCCATTTTTTAGCTTTCAACATTAACTTCACAATTTCAACTTCAATTCCAACATCAATTTTTCAACTTCAATATCAATTTTTTAAATTCCACTTCACTTTCTCAATTTCCACTTCACTTTCTCAATTTCCACTTCCATTTCTTAGCTTTCAACATTAATTTCACAATTCCAACTTCAATTCCAACATCAATTTTTCAACTTCAACATCAATTTTTCAAATTCCACTTCACTTTCTCAATTTCCACTTCACTTTCTCAATTTCCACTTCCATTTTTTAATTTTCAACATATATTTCTCAATTTCAACTTCCATTTTTCAAATTCCACTTTACTTTCTCAATTTCCACTTCACTTTCTCAATTTCCACTTCCATTTTTTAGCTTTCAACATTAACTTCACAATTTCAACTTCAATTCCAACATCAATTTTTCAATTTCAACATCAATTTTTCAAATTCCACTTCACTTTCTCAATTTCCACTTCACTTTCTCAATTTCCACTTCCATTTTTTAGCTTTCAACATTAATTTCACAATTCCAACTTCAATTCCAACATCAATTTTTCAATTTCAACATCAATTTTTCAAATTCCACTTCACTTTCTCAATTTCCACTTCACTTTCTCAATTTCCACTTCACTTTCTCAATTTCCACTTCCATTTTTTAATTTTCAACATATATTTCTCAATTTCAACTTCCATTTTTCAAATTCCACTTTACTTTCTCAATTTCCACTTCACTTTCTCAATTTCCACTTCCATTTTTTAGCTTTCAACATTAACTTCACAATTTCAACTTCAATTCCAACATCAATTTTTCAATTTCAACATCAATTTTTCAAATTCCACTTCACTTTCTCAATTTCCACTTCACTTTCTCAATTTCCACTTCCATTTTTTAGCTTTCAACATTAATTTCACAATTCCAACTTCAATTCCAACATCAATTTTTCAACTTCGATATCAATTTTTTAAATTCCACTTCACTTTCTCAATTTCCACTTCACTTTCTCAATTTCCACTTCCATTTTTTAATTTTCAACATATATTTCTCAATTTCAACTTCCATTTTTCAAATTCCACTTTACTTTCTCAATTTCCACTTCCATTTTTTAGTTTTCAACATTAATTTCTCAATTTCAACTTCAATTTCAACATCAATTTTTCAAATTCCACTTCACTTTCTCAATTTCCACTTCACTTTCTCAATTTCCACTTCCATTTTTTAGCTTTCAACATTAATTTCACAATTTCAACTTCAATTCCAACATCAATTTTTTAATTTCAACATCAATTTTTCAAATTCCACTTCACTTTCTCAATTTCCACTTCCATTTTTTAGCTTTCAACATTAACTTCACAATATCAACTTCAATTCCAACATCAATTTTTCAACTTCAATATCAATTTTTTAAATTCCACTTCACTTTCTCAATTTCCACTTCACTTTCTCAATTTCCACTTCCATTTCTTAGCTTTCAACATTAATTTCACAATTCCAACTTCAATTCCAACATCAATTTTTCAACTTCAACATCAATTTTTCAAATTCCACTTCACTTTCTCAATTTCCACTTCACTTTCTCAATTTCCACTTCACTTTCTCAATTTCCACTTCCATTTTTTAATTTTCAACATATATTTCTCAATTTCAACTTCCATTTTTCAAATTCCACTTTACTTTCTCAATTGCCACTTCACTTTCTCAATTTCCACTTCCATTTTTTAGCTTTCAACATTAACTTCACAATTTCAACTTCAATTCCAACATCAATTTTTCAATTTCAACATCAATTTTTCAAATTCCACTTCACTTTCTCAATTTCCACTTCACTTTCTCAATTTCCACTTCACTTTCTCAATTTCCACTTCCATTTTTTAGCTTTCAACATTAATTTCACAATTCCAACTTCAATTCCAACATCAATTTTTCAACTTCGATATCAATTTTTTAAATTCCACTTCACTTTCTCAATTTCCACTTCACTTTCTCAATTTCCACTTCCATTTTTTAATTTTCAACATATATTTCTCAATTTCAACTTCCATTTTTCAAATTCCACTTTACTTTCTCAATTTCCACTTCACTTTCTCAATTTCCACTTCCATTTTTTAGCTTTCAACATTAATTTCACAATTTCAACTTCAATTCCAACATCAATTTTTTAATTTCAACATCAATTTTTCAAATTCCACTTCACTTTCTCAATTTCCACTTCCATTTTTTAGCTTTCAACATTAACTTCACAATTTCAACTTCAATTCCAACATCAATTTTTCAATTTCAACATCAATTTTTCAAATTCCACTTCACTTTCTCAATTTCCACTTCACTTTCTCAATTTCCACTTCCATTTTTTAGCTTTCAACATTAATTTCACAATTCCAACTTCAATTCCAACATCAATTTTTTAATTTCAACATCAATTTTTCAAATTCCACTTCACTTTCTCAATTTCCACTTCACTTTCTCAATTTCCACTTCCATTTTTTAGCTTTCAACATTAATTGCACAATTTCAACTTCAATTCCAACATCAATTTTTCAACTTCGATATCAATTATTTAAATTCCACTTCACTTTCTCAATTTCCACTTCACTTTCTCAATTTCCACTTGCATTTTTTAACTTTCAACATTAATTTCACAATTCCAACTTCAATTCCAACATCAATTTTTCAACTTCAACATCAATTTTTCAAATTCCACTTCACTTTCTCAATTTCCACTTCCATTTTTTAGCTTTCAACATTAATTTCACAATTTCAACTTCAATTCCAACATCAATTTTTCAAATTCCACTTCACTTTCTCAATTTCCACTTCCATTTTTTAGCTTTCAACATTAATTTCACAATTCCAACTTCAATTCCAACATCAATTTTTCAACTTCAATATCAATTTTTTAAATTCCACTTCACTTTCTCAATTTCCACTTCACTTTCTCAATTTCCACTTCCATTTTTTAGCTTTCAACATTAATTTCACAATTCCAACTTCAATTCCAACATCAATTTTTCAAATTCCACTTGACATTCTCAATTTCCACTTCCATTTTTTAGTTTTCAACATTAATTTCTCAATTTCAACTTCAATTTTTTAAATTCCACTTCACTTTCTCAAGGTCCACTTCCATTTTTTAGCTTTCAACATTAATTTCACAATTTCAACTTCAATTCCAACATCAATTTTTCAAATTCCACTTCACTTTCTCAATTTCCACTTCCATTTTCCAGTTTTCAACATTAATTTCACAATTTCAACTTCAATTTTTCAACTTCAATATCAATTTTTCAAATTCCACTTCACTTTCTCAATTTCCACTTCCAGTTTTTAGCTTTCAACATTAATTTCACAATTTCAACTTCAAATCCAACATCAATTTTTCAACTTCAATATCAATTTTTTAAATTCCACTTCACTTTCTCAATTTCCACTTCACTTTCTCAATTTCCACTTCCATTTTTTAGCTTTCAACATTTTTCACAATTCCAACTTCAATTCCAACATCAATTTTTCAACTTCAACATCAATTTTTCAAATTCCACTTCACTTTCTCAATTTCCACTTCCATTTTTTAGCTTTCAACATTAACTTCACAATTTCAACTTCAATTCCAACATCAATTTTTCAATTTCAACATCAATTTTTCAAATTCCACTTCACTTTCTCAATTTCCACTTCACTTTCTCAATTTCCACTTCCATTTTTTAGCTTTCAACATTAATTTCACAATTCCAACTTCAATTCCAACATCAATTTTTTAATTTCAACATCAATTTTTCAAATTCCACTTCACTTTCTCAATTTCCACTTCACTTTCTCAATTTCCACTTCCATTTTTTAGCTTTCAACATTAATTGCACAATTTCAACTTCAATTCCAACATCAATTTTTCAACTTCGATATCAATTATTTAAATTCCACTTCACTTTCTCAATTTCCACTTCACTTTCTCAATTTCCACTTGCATTTTTTAACTTTCAACATTAATTTCACAATTCCAACTTCAATTCCAACATCAATTTTTCAACTTCAACATCAATTTTTCAAATTCCACTTCACTTTCTCAATTTCCACTTCCATTTTTTAGCTTTCAACATTAATTTCACAATTTCAACTTCAATTCCAACATCAATTTTTCAAATTCCACTTCACTTTCTCAATTTCCACTTCCATTTTTTAGCTTTCAACATTAATTTCACAATTCCAACTTCAATTCCAACATCAATTTTTCAACTTCAATATCAATTTTTTAAATTCCACTTCACTTTCTCAATTTCCACTTCACTTTCTCAATTTCCACTTCCATTTTTTAGCTTTCAACATTAATTTCACAATTCCAACTTCAATTCCAACATCAATTTTTCAAATTCCACTTGACATTCTCAATTTCCACTTCCATTTTTTAGTTTTCAACATTAATTTCTCAATTTCAACTTCAATTTTTTAAATTCCACTTCACTTTCTCAAGGTCCACTTCCATTTTTTAGCTTTCAACATTAATTTCACAATTTCAACTTCAATTCCAACATCAATTTTTCAAATTCCACTTCACTTTCTCAATTTCCACTTCCATTTTCCAGTTTTCAACATTAATTTCACAATTTCAACTTCAATTTTTCAACTTCAATATCAATTTTTCAAATTCCACTTCACTTTCTCAATTTCCACTTCCAGTTTTTAGCTTTCAACATTAATTTCACAATTTCAACTTCAAATCCAACATCAATTTTTCAACTTCAATATCAATTTTTTAAATTCCACTTCACTTTCTCAATTTCCACTTCACTTTCTCAATTTCCACTTCCATTTTTTAGCTTTCAACATTTTTCACAATTCCAACTTCAATTCCAACATCAATTTTTCAACTTCAACATCAATTTTTCAAATTCCACTTCACTTTCTCAATTTCCACTTCCATTTTTTAGCTTTCATCATTAACTTCACAATTTCAACTTCAATTCCAACATCAATTTTTCAATTTCAACATCAATTTTTCAAATTCCACTTCACTTTCTCAATTTCCACTTCACTTTCTCAATTTCCACTTCACTTTCTCAATTTCCACTTCCATTTTTCAGCTTTCAACATTAACTTCACAATTTCAACTTCAATTCCAACATCAATTTTTCAATTTCAACATCAATTTTTCAAATTCCACTTGACATTCCCAATTTCCACTTCCATTTTTTAGTTTTCAACATTAATTTCTCAATTTCAACTTCAATTTCAACATCAATTTTTCAAATTCCACTTCACTTTCTCAATTTCCACTTCACTTTCTCAATTTCCACTTCCATTTTTTAGCTTTCAACATTAACTTCACAATTTCAACTTCAATTCCAACATCAATTTTTCAATTTCAACATCAATTTTTCAAATTCCACTTCACTTTCTCAATTTCCACTTCACTTTCTCAATTTACACCTCCATTTTTAAATTTTCAACATATATTTCTCAATTTCAACTTCAATTCCAACATGAATTTTTCAAATTCCACTTCACTTTCTCAATTTCCACTTCACTTTCTCAATTTCCACTTCCATTTTTTAGCTTTCAACTTTAATTTCACAATTCCAACTTCAATTCCAACATCAATTTTTCAACTTCAATTTTTCAAATTCCACTTCACTTTCTCAATTTCCACTTTCATTTTTTAGTTTTCAACATTAATTTCACAATTTCAACTTCAATTCCAACATCAATTTTTCAAATTCCACATTACTTTCTCAATTTCCACTTCCATTTTTTAGCTTTCAACATTAATTTCACAATTTCAACTTCAATTCCAACATCAATTTTTCAAATTCCACTTCACTTTCTCAATTTACACCTCCATTTTTAAATTTTCAACATATATTTCTCAATTTCAACTTCAATTCCAACATGAATTTTTCAAATTCCACTTCACTTTCTCAATTTCCACTTCACTTTCTCAATTTCCACTTCCATTTTTTAGCTTTCAACTTTAATTTCACAATTCCAACTTCAATTCCAACATCAATTTTTCAACTTCAATTTTTCAAATTCCACTTCACTTTCTCAATTTCCACTTTCATTTTTTAGTTTTCAACATTAATTTCACAATTTCAACTTCAATTCCAACATCAATTTTTCAAATTCCACATTACTTTCTCAATTTCCACTTCCATTTTTTAGCTTTCAACATTAATTTCACAATTTCAACTTCAATTCCAACATCAATTTTTCAAATTCCACTTCACTTTCTCAATTTCCACTTCCATTTTTTAGCTTTCAACTTCAATTCCAACATCAATTTTTCAAATTCCACTTCACTTTCTCAATTTCCACTTCCATTTTCCAGTTTTCAACATTAATTTCACAATTTCAACTTCAATTCGAACATCAATTTTTCAATTTCTACTTCAATTTTTCAATTTTTGATATCTTCATCAAGCAGAAAGTTACAGACCAAAAACAAAGCCCGTCTCACAACCCAACCTCTTCCCCTAAATACAGTTTAAGATGTTTCGCACAACGAGTTGTAGGTGCTTTTGGATCCACATAAATCTATTCAGATGGAAATTGCGTTTGTTTAACGTTACCGGTCAAAATACGCACATTCCGTATGCAACAACTTAATCCTTAGAATCGGACGGTGCACGCGACGCGTAGGAAATTCGCGATCCCCATTGTGTGCGATCATTATACCGCGGCGGCGGCGGCACGGTATTGGTGCGGGTCAACAGCGCAGACCGAAAATATCGATTGTCTAGAATCGGGCCTGCCAGTCACGTTTCAATGACAATACAAAAATGGGACGGTCGTTCGATAAGGTACCGAGCACGATTCCATCGAGCGAGACGCATCCTCCTTCGACATTGATCGGTTCGGTTTCGATTTTCAATTTAAAAAAATTACCTATATATACGTTAATAACCAAATTTAGAGAAGTGCCGAATATTAGGCCATTTATCCGCACTGTGCGTCGTACGGACAACTTGCAATTTTTCTCAAAAATGTTTTTTCACTTTGTGTAGCACAAATCAATTATTCTAACTTCTAAAAAAAAGTTCAAATCGTACATGGTCCAATATTAAAGAAAAGTTATCATTAATATTTTTAAGAGTGTACGAATATTAGTGGGGGTCACTGTTAACTGCGCGCGAGAAGTAAATAGACCAGAAAATTCGAGAAACAGTTGATCACTGGGAAAGAACGCGAATGCTACAAATTAACGTATGTACTCCGGTGGCGTCGTATTGGGTGGATGCACCGAAATACCGTTTCTAATCTCTATTCTTGGTGCACCGCCTCCCACATAGCGCCGACAAAAATGTGTAACGCGTCGAATATACTCTCTCGGGAATACGCGCGCGGTTCATCTCTTGTTTTTCGGAAAAAGAGCGAACGTGTTCAAATCTGAGTCGCTGAGAAAACTCGTTTGATTCTGTCTTCGTCGAATGATCAATGCTGCCGGGGAGCCGGCAGTCTCCGGCGCGCGAGCATGCAGCAACTGGACGCGTAAATGACTAATGACTTACACAAGCCGAAGTGCATTATCTTTACCTTGAGTCACACGGAATCTTTTTGTCTCTCGAGTTTGCCTGCCAATGTCTCCATCGAGTTAATAATCCCCGGTAATGACTCGGTTCGACATTGACAAAACTTCTGAATCACGGAATAATTCGCTCGATCGCTTTACGATCGGATTTATCAGAGTTTTGCAAATGTAGTCTTCCGATTAATGATCGGAAATTGCGATTAATATAAAATCCATTTATTAATCTCGCGGCTACTGATTACTAAATAATCAGTAAGCATCGATTAATGAATCAGAAGTTGTTGTAATCAATGTTCCCGTGATTGCATTTATTAATTTTCTTCTCATTTCTCGATAATACAAATAGAATTTTATAAAAAAAAATTAAACCGACTCCGAAAAAACGCACTAAAACAATGCTCTGAAAAGTATGAAATAATTTCCATTTATAATTTGTGTGAATACACGCGAACTTAAAATACAACAGAATCTTTTCGGAGGCGGCGCACAGTGGTCGGAAACAGTGTAAGATTTTAATTTTTTTTTTTTTACATATCTTTATTTTACTAGAGGTGAGCGAAATATCGGAACGAAACAGAACCGAGAAACTTCTATTACATTTTAGTACTAAAGAATTACCTCGCATGCAATATTCAACACTAAAATCGTACATTTTTTTCTATCTGAAGTCACCTGATAATAATTTAATATTTGTGGAAATATAAATAATTTTTTCACATAACCGGCCGCCATTTTGTTTTTTGTAATTTTGACATCAGATTCATATTCAACGGCACGAGAAATATGGGAATACTCATTTTCAAGAGAGTCCAATAATTTTTTGGTTTGCGCTTCCGCCATATTGAATCCGCCATTTTGTTTTTTTGTAATTTTGACCTCAGATTTATAATCAGCGACCCGAAAAACCTACGAGTATCAATTTTGAACTAAATTGGAGTACTCCTTCCTATTTTGACCAGGTTTTGGCGATTTCCGACCACTGTGCGGCGCATAAATTAAAAATTGTCCAAATGACAGATGTTGTTCATGATTATGATTTCATTGGAATATGATGGATCACGAGAGGATGGCTTGCTATGAGCGGAACTCGAAACCAGTCCGTTAATAGACCAATGTCCGCGACGTTGTTTTTCATTCGCCTCGGTGACGATTGATTTTTACCTCGTAACGCGCGCACGATTAAATTCAGAGAATCCTTTCTCTATCGTTCGGATAGCAGAGGACACCGGTACATAATAGCGCAACACGATCTCGGGAAGGTACGGATAACGAAGGCACCGCAACGCAAATATAGACCAGGGTTGCAATGATAGTAATGCCTCGCGAGATTAGTACATAATCCCGGCGCATTGGTTAGTCGTGGAAATATCGAGTTCCGCGAAAAGTGATTACAAGATTACGCCTGGGATTTAATTTGCTCTTCTGTTCGAGTGCCTATCGGACGAGAGATGCTATCGAGTGATCGCAAATTGTACTGACAAATTAATAAATTACATACAGTGGGTGTACAAAGTATTTTCGTACACTTTTTAAAAACTAATAACTTTTTTATAATTGTACCAAACGCGACCTGATTTTGCATAATCAATTAGAAGCATTGGTTTACGAAATGATATGCAAAAAAGATTTCCCAACAAATTATAATTTACAAAGTTACATAGAAAAGGGATTTTTTAAAACTTTTTTATATGGACCCACAATGAAAATTTAAAAGATTTGTTTTGTAGATCTATAATGTGTAAACGTATAAAGCGTGCTATTATTTCGTCGAGCACTGCACGTTCCACTGCCGTGCATCCGCGGATCGCAATTAAAAAATCCATCGGCGTCTTTTTATTTACGTCTGCTTGATAATTACGAACAAAAGATTCTCGCCCGGTGGCGTTTGCCCTTTTGAACTGAATATTGTTGCTCGTCAAACTGTTTCCAACGTCGAGAACGAAGCGTATGTACATACCTCGAGCATTAATCTTAGCTGACTCACCCTATTATTTTTCAAGATTAGGCGCGGCAGCAGCGAAAACTGCGCATCGCCTTATCAGCCGTAATTTGTCAATACAATTTCCGATCAATCGATAACATCTCTCGTTCGATGAAACTCTTTAACAAAATATGTAATAAGAACGTTTTAAAAACCGCGCTCTTATATTAAAATGCACCACAAAGTAGAAAATAATTCTTTTAGGCATTAGTGACTATTAATAAAAGCGTGGAGCGCTAAATTATATTGACGTAATCTTTTCAACTTCAACTTCAATTTTTCAATTTCAACTTCAATTTCAACGTCAATTTTTCCATTTCAACTTCCATTTCTCAACACCAATTTCAACTTCAATTTTTCAACATCAATTTTAACCTCAATTTTTCAATTTCAACTCTTCAGTTTCCATTTTAACGTCAATTTTTGTAATTTCAACTTCAATTTCAATTTTTCAATTTCTCATCTTCAATTTCCATTTCAACTTCAATTTTAACGTGAATTTTTCAATTTCAACCAATTTCAACTCTTCAATTTCAATTTCAACCAATTTCAACTCTTCAATTTCAATTTCAACCAATTTCAACTCTTCAATTTCAATTTTTCCATTTCAACTTCAACTATAATTTTTCAATTTCAACTACAACTATAATTTTTCGATTTCAACCTTTCAATATCAACTTCAATTTCCATTTCAACTTCAACTTCAACTATAATTTTTCAATATCAACTTTGCTTTCAACGTGAATTCATCAATATCAACTTCATTATTTTAATTTCAACTTCATTTTTTCAATTTCAACTTCATTTTTTCAAAACCACGCTTATATTAAAAAGCACTAAAAAGGAGCAAATAATTTTTTTATTAAACTATATTGACGTAATCTTTGTGGGCGCTACACGCTTTTATTTATAGTCACTAATGCCTGAAAAAATTATTTTCTCCTTTTCAGTGCATTTTAATATAAGCGTAGTTTTTAAAAAGTTTGTTTTTATATATTTAAGAGAGTTATAATATTTATGCATTTTAATATAAGCGTGGTTTTGGAAAAATGAAGTTGAAATTGAAAAAATGATGTTGATATAGAAAAATTAAAGTTGAAATTGAAAAAGTATAGTTGCAGTTGAACTTGAAATGGAAATTGAAATTGAAAAAATGATGTTGATATTGAAAAATTTACGTTGAAATTAAAGTTGAAATTGAAAAATTTACGTTGAAATTGAAAAATTATAGTTGACGTTGAACTAGAAATGGAAATTGAAGTTGAAATTGAAAAAATGATGTTGATATTGAGAAATTGACGTTGAAATTTAAGTTTAAATTGAGAAATTGAAATTGAAGTTGCAATGTTATAGTTGAAATCGAAATTGAAGTTGAAAAAATTGATGTTGAAATTGAAGTTGAAATTGAAAAATTGACGTTGAAATGGAAATTGAAATTTAAGTTTAAATTGAAAAATTGAAATTGAAGTTGCAATTGAAGAGTTGATATTGATGTTGAAAAATTGAAGTTGAAAAAGAAATAGTGTCGTTTAGGGCTATAACTTTCCTTCGAAGGTCGAAGATTTCGAAGCTTCGATTTCAGAAACTTCGAAGTTCCGAAGTTTCGAAGTTTCGTAGTTCCGAAGCTTCGAAGTTCGAAGCTTCGAAGCTTCGAAATCTTCGACCTTCGAAGGAAAGTTACAGTCCTACTGAATACGTGAGCTTTGTCAAGCGCCAAGCCTGTCTTGCCTTTCTTTTCATTTAGTCCGCGATATCCGATTTCACCGAATTTAATAAAACTCATTAAAATTTTGTTTGCAAAGTATTATTTTTTAAGTACATTCGTGATATGATCCCGAAATTTATTAATAGAATGCACTCTTTTAAATTTAATTTAATTACGAAAAATCAAAATGGAAAGTTCAGTGTCAGTCACCGGTGACTGAAAGTTAATATTTTTATTTATCAAAAATCGTGACATGGTATGGAACTCATAAGTTACAACTTCATACGTTTCGAAGACTTTGAAATTTCGAGCACTTGGAAGACTTCGAAGCTTCGGAACTTCGAAGCTTCGGAACTTCGAAACTTCGAAGCTTCGAAACTTCGAAACTTCGAAACTTCGAAACTTCGAAGTTCCCTTCGTTCCTTCGAATCCTTCGAAGCTTCGAAGTCTTCGAAGCTTCGGAAAAGTTACAGCCCTAGTGTCGTTGAAATGGAAATTGAAAATTAGCAAGCTAATATAAGAGCGTTGTAATATTCTTCTCATTTAAAAAAAATCCTCCCCAGTAAAAGATTAATATAATATGTATCGACGCTCGCCTAACTAAACATCCCTCTCCGACCGTGCGAGGGATGACAGAGGATCGTAAACATAATTCCGTCTCCAAGATTGTGTTCGTGCCGCGCGGTATGTAACGTGGAGAAAAATTTCAATATTTTACTTTCACTTCCACACGAATTAAGATCGCGGTTTGGCGTGATACAACGTAGTATCGTAATTAATTTTCGAAACTAATCTTGACGGGAGCCGGTCGTTCCCTCTTCGATACTTTCCTCTTTCGATTTCACAGCGGCGAATCTTCAGAGAGCACTTTCGTTTTCACCCGCGACTTTCTATTGTCTGTATAATTATTTCGGTTTTGACTCGCGAATAAAACGGGACCGATCGAACAACGTTTTTTTTTTCACCGAGGTGTAGAAAGCGTGAAAAACTCGGAGAGAATTCGATCTACGGGAACGAAGGCCGCCGAGGACGAATTCAACGCAACAATCGGATATCGCGACTTCAATTGTCGTCGCCGGGACACGTTCCAGTTTCTTCGGGACTTGCTTTCTCGTAATTTTCGACCTGACCAAGCTCCCAACTTCATCGCTTTCCCCCTAATTCCTACTTACTAATTTATACTTCAATTTTAAATTTTATAGAAATCACAATAAATTCACTACTTTAATTTTAAATTTCCCCTCGATTTGAAATTTTATAGAAATCACAATAAATTGTCTAATTTATAGTTCAATTTGAAATTTTCCCTCAATTTTTTAAATTTTATATAAATCACAATAGTAATTTATACTTCAATTTTTAATTTTCTTTATTAATTTTATTTGTTAACAATTTAATAAAAAACTAATACAGCTTATTGTTAGGCTAATATAAGACTAGTAGGTTACTTTACTTTAATATTATTCCTAATTTATCATGAAATAATAACATGTGCAAGAATTCTATGGAAGAATGATGTGTGTTTTGATTAAAAAATTAAAAAAACAGAATAGTGGTTCCCAAAACTTAATACAACATAAGAAAATATTAAAAAATAAAATCTGTACGTTTTCGTCTGTTCAACCACATTTTGTTAACACCATTTTTGTTCACCTTCGATGTTTAATATATTTATCTTTTGTTCACATATATTCATTCTTCAATAGCTAGAGTTTATAACACCTAGTTTGTCTCGGAAAATTCTATTACAAATTCTCTTTGACTCATCTTCGAAGAAAGTTGCAAATCTCTGACCTTCAACTAGTGAAGAGCGAAGGAAACGTCCTACATGTCCTACGGTGTTCGAAGGCATTAGATCACCTAGATTTCTTCAAGTGGGACACGATCTTTTTCATGTTCTATTCATAGTGATCTCTTTCATAATTTTCATAGACTTCAGCTGATGCAATTACGAATTCGATGACCTACAATGCTGCGGCCTCGGTAAGCAAATACTTCAACATTAGCGCCCGCATTAAAACGTTCAGGATCGAATAATGACTATCGATTTGCTCGTTCGTTAGCAAGTTGTCGGAGATCAGAATTGACTTAGCATCCGAATAATTTGTCCTCTTTCGCGTGGTCGACTAAATTCAAGCCTCGCGGCACGGTGTCCACGCGCGCGCGCGTTTAAAACGCCTCCTCCTGTCTCCTCTTTAGGGAGCAGCCGGATAGATACGTCTCTTAACCCCCCCCCCCTCCATTTCCCTACTTATTTAAGAGCAGCCCTGCCAATCCCGTCGCATTCTTTATTTATTTAGGAAATATATCTCAACGAAACTAATTAACCCGTAGTTAATTATTAACCTTTTTAATTTAAAATTTTACCTCAATTTTAAATTTTATATAAATCACAATAAATTTACTAATTTATAGTTCAATTTTTGAAATTTCTGCTCAATTTTTAATTTTATATAAATCACAATAAAATCAATTTATATATTAATTTGAAGTTTTCTCTCAATTTTAAATTTTATACAGATCACAATACTAATTTCTACTTTAATGTGAAATTTTCCCTCAATTTTAAATTTTGTACAAATCACAATAAATTTATCAATTTATATATTAATTTGAAGTTTTCCCTCAATTTTAAATTTTATATAAATCACAATACTAACTTCTACTTCAATGTGAAGTTTTCCCTCAATTTTAAATTTTGTATAAATCACAATAAATTTACTAATTTATACTTTAATTTGAAAAGTTTTCCCTCAATTTTAAATTTTATATAAATCGCAATAAATTTATTACACTAATTTATATTTTAATTTGAAATTTCTCCTGAATTTTTAATTTTATATAAATTACTATACTAATTTATATTTTAATTTGAAATAAAAATTCATTTTCTTTCAGAATTGAAATTATAATTAACGGTGCTTTGGGATTAACCCGTCGATCATTTTCGCCAAACATGAGAAATTATTATTATATCATATTATTATTACATTATTTATTTTGGAACTTGCTTTTCATTATGATGGCGCGAGAGGTCGAAGGGATAATCACAAAGTACCTAATTAACATTATGTATATAACATAATGTTCAAATACTTTCAATGTTTTCACTGTTCTAAATTATCACACACCCATTTTTGCCAGGAATACATAAAATACGCTGTTTCTCACGCGCACTGACCAGAGACACTCTATCTATTTGTATTGTATCGCCTGTCCCCGAAGGACGTCGTCGCGAGTGAAAGAACTCCTCTGTTTAGCAAATAAACAAGTTCCGGGTTTTATCTTTCAACCCGCAGCGCGACGTTGCAAATTCCTCGCAAAAATTCCTCTCGGAGTTCAAACTCTTCCGAGAACTCTTTCAATTTTTTCGCTATATCACGTTTATAATTTTTATTAATTAATTAGTTTATAATTTTATCATAACATAACAACATCCTCAGATTTTTCTAATCTTTCACATAAACGTACAATATTAATTGTACAATACACAATTGTACATATAATTAATAAATATAATATAAGTTAAAAAAATACAATATAATTGTACGTTTGGCACAATTATATAAAAAAGTTATGCTGTTTTAAACAGCGTACGAATATTTAAATACTAATGGCTGTATTTGGGATAGATACGTCTCTTAACCACCCCCCCCTTCTTTTCCCTACTTATTTACGCGCAGCCCTGCCAATCTTGTCGAATTCCTTATTTATTTAAGAAATATATCCTGAAGATACGAATTAACCTTTAGTTAAATTATATACAAATCACAATACTAATATCTACTCCAATTTGAAATTTTCCCTGAATTTTAAATTTTATATAAATAACAATAAATATACTAATTTATACTTTAATTTGAAATTTTTCCTCAAATTTTAATTTTATATAAATCGCAATAAAATTACTAATTTATACTTTAATTTTAATTTGAAATTTTCGCTCAATTTTAAATTTTATAGAAATCACAATACTAATTTATACTTCAATTTGAAATTTTCCCTCAATTTTTAATTTTATATAAATCACAATAAATATACATATTTTAATTTGAAATTTCCCCTCAATTTTTAATTTTATATAAATCACAATACTAATTTTTATTTTAATTTGAAATTTTCCCTGAGTTTTAAATTTTATATAAATCACAATACTAATTTATATTTTTTAATTTGATTTTTCTAATCTTTCACATAAACGTACAATATTAATTGTACAATACAATTTGTACATATAATTAATAAATATAATATAAATTTAAAAAAATACAATATAATTGTACGTTTGGTACAATTATATAAAAAAGTTATGCTGTTTTAAATGTCGTACGAATATTTAAATACTAATGGCTGTGTATTTGGGAGCACGGTGTATGTATACGCTCTTCCATGAAAACAAATATGGCGGCGGCGAAGTCGGCCGGCGCGAATTAATAATGCAGATCGTTCGATCAACATTCCTCTATCGACGATCGCTTCCCATCGGATTCGTTAAACAACGATGCCCGGCGGAATTGAATTAGCGGTGTGGGAACCGTCTTACATGACACAGAAGCCTTTTCTCGGTGATGAATAAACGTCGTTATATAAGATCGAAGCGGATTTGATGATTATTTCTTTGACTCGGGACTGCTTAATCGAATTAGCTAACCGAATCATCGTCCAGCGTTATTTTTAAACTTTCGCATCGGGGCGAGACGGGTCGACGTAATGGCGCCCTCCGCACTCCCAATACATATTTTCATTTCAACCGGTATCTCGAATAAATATATTGCCGTGTGTGTCGCGAAGCGTGTCTCAACTTGAACCGACGTGATTCGACGGGACACGGACCGAAAGAAATAGTTGACAATGACTTACTTGCTCGCGTGGCGAATCCAGGAAGAAATCCTTTCGCGAATCCTAGACGCACAGAACCGCGCGAGCGTTGCGACAGGAAAAATTTGAAACTGTCATCGATGCACGCACGGCATACACACGGGAAGGAACACGCGAAGAGTGGACGTGACATGGCCGACTTACCGTCAGCTGACAGATAAGCGATTCCGAGATTTTCCGATGGATACCGATACAATTTCTCGCGAGCTGGAACACCCACGGTGTACTCGCGGCTAATTTCATCGCGCAGACTTGCGCGTATCGAAAAACTCTGTCACAGAGTTTGAAAAAAAACTCGCTCGCGAAGGTAAACAAAGAGAGACACGGAATTTTCGATCCGAATCACTGGCCCCCCCATTCAGAGCCGACTAATCAGTCACGGATCGGCGATACATGGAAATTCCTTGATTCAGGTTTTAGCTTGCCTCGAACAACGCGATACACGGGACAGTAATTGCTCCGGTCTTTGTATCTTCCCTTCTCTTTTGACGCGCAATCGAATTCCAACGAGGAAGCCGGCCGCGGACAGTTTCGACTGTCGCAGCTACTTGGAAAACCGTACAACGTGTTCGGAACATTGCGCGGTCGTAAATCTCGAGTAAAACGAGGGAAAAAAGGCACGGGTACGTGCGAGCTACTGCAGGAATGCAGAAGAAACGTCAGCAATGGAGAAGGCAAGAGAGAGAGAGAGAGAGGGAAAGGGATAAAACGATCGAGAGGAAATCGGGAGGGAGAGAAAGAGCTGTAGTACGGCCGTTTTGTATAGAAGTATGTTTTAATACGTACGTGTATGTGTTCCGTGTGTTTGTGTACCCGAAGGGCCGCGCTGCTGCCTGTACCACCAATCAAACGTCGAGTCACTGCACTTTGTCGCCTCTTTCGCCTTTTACAGATCACATTAGCAAGGTTTACGGAGCCACGATTACTGATACCGAACGGACCTGCACCACATTACGGCGAATTGGTCACTGTTCACATTTCTATCTGACGGACGTCGCGCGACTGATCGCCACCCACCATTGGCATCTCGTGTTCTTACTTCCACTGGCCCTCTCTTCGACTGCACCACGCCACAAACGTTAAACCCCGCGACGACGACTGAACGCCGAGTGCGCGATCGACCACGATCGACTACTGCAATTTCCGAGCACAGAGCAGGCACCAGGCACTGGAAAATCCTCTTAGCTCATCCTGCGCGGTTATACTTGCGCGCTCGACCGTCAGATGCCCCCACTTTTCCGCACCGGTCGCGACATCTTACGAACGCAACGTCAAACTTGTCCCCGGGCTCAGCTGGGTACAATTTTTCACAAAAAATGTAAATAAATGTAAATGAAAACGAAATACAGTAAAATCTCGATCAACCGGATTCCGATTATTAACAAATATGCGTTTAAATATGATTGTATTATGAGGGGAAATCAATTTTCAGAAATAAACAATTTATTATGTACATTTTAATTATGTCCCTCGGGTCTCGATTATTCATTGGGCCTTAATTTATTCGGGCTGTTATTTGTCTCCCGATCAAGCCGGTTAATCGAGCTCCTACTGTACTATTATTCAGTTTCCGCAATTAAAATATTTCTATTTTGATCATCTGAAATCGAAAACATTAAACAGGATATCCTTTAAACATTAGCCAGGAAAACAATTGTTTTCTGGCCATTAAATATATCGTGTTGTTATTGATCCTACAATTCGAAACTTTATACATTCCTCATAGAAGCATTGATAATTTTTCAAAACACATCCTTTATTATAACAAATACGTAGAAACAATATTATCACACAAGTCACAATTGATTTAGAATATACGCGATTCAATTGTACATTTTAAATGTTGCCGCGACGTCAAATAGATTCAGTGATGGTAGGTAAGGCGCTTTTTTCGCGCATGCGCGAGTTTCGTCAAGACCGTATCTACGTCCGAAGTTTGTGGGGAACTGCTCGGCGGCGCCCTACGCCCACCTACGCCTACGCCGCGCCGCACCGCTGTCACACAGTGGGCCGAAAAACGGGAATAAAATATTGCAGCGTTATTTATGGGCTCAGGGTCATAAAAAAGTAGGTCGTTGGATTCGTCTTGACGCCAGCATTATGAAATTATGCAAAATTAGCGAGGTGCCGAAGGTACCCGATCTTCGTACATGACTGAGGCCGTCTGAGGTTAGAATAGTCGCGCATGCGCGAAAAAAGCGCCTTACCTACCATCACTGAAATAGATGGCAGCACTAGTTTAACCACACAACATGGCGACCGTATGACAATTATACTTTTAGCCCTTTATATTTTTGTTGTTACTGTAGATATTAATAAAAAAAAACATGATGGCAGTAAAAAATCCCGACCGCTGACACAGCAATACTCCTCTCCCCTCTCACTCATAAATTTACTTTACGGCTCAGTCCAGCTCAGTCCTTGTTCGGTTCAGTTCGATTCTGTGTTGAAAACAAATCTGTCAACACGATATGATACGATTGTGTTTCAAACTTGTATTTTGACGGTATAATATCAAATAAAAATGCCGAAAGTAGTGTCAAGGAGCATAATATGTTCCGACACCAAGGACCAAGAAGAATACAGTGAGGAAAAACCGCTACATATTTATTACTGTTTATGCGGGCAAATGACATTGATTTTAGGTTAGGTTTCGCTTTCCTTTATTATTTACATTTCCACTTTATTCTTCGTAATTATAGATACAGTAATAAATCTAATTTGCTCGTTCTTCGTACAGATTGTGCAATAGACAAATTGCCGTTGAGAAAGAGAGACGGTGCACGAGTCATCGACGGAAGTAAACATGCTCATAAAATGACTTGCGAGCAGGATGAAATCGTCTATTTGAAACGTACCGAGGGCATAGAAAAACAATATCGTCAAAAATGTAAAAAGTAAGAATTGATTTCGTAATAGTACTGTGTTTCCTTACGTGTGTGCAAGTATTTGAAAAACTAATTGCATGTGTGTATCGTAGGTGTGGACTTTTCCTATATTACAAACACGATCAAGGAACAAATGTTGTGTTTATCGTGAAGGGTGCTGTAATTAAAAGTTCTGGCGAGGGTCCTATGACGGACATATACAATCAAGTTGCTATCGAGAAACCCAAGAAGATAATGGTGACGAAACATACAAAAAATATGGGAAAATTCAGTTCCGTTACTGTTTCTACTATCGACGAGGAAGAGGACGAGATTGAAGCTGTAAGTATTATACAGGTCTCAAAAATCGGGTTACCCTGGGTTGGTCGACAACTCGTTTCACCAACACTGTTTTCATTGACGATTTGACCGTGTTAGGGTCGGCGAAACTGTGTCGATGAAGACATTCGTCGACGATTTGACCCTGTAAATGAAAACATAGTGTCGACGGAAGTTACTGTCGGTCCAATTGTCAATGAAAACGTGTCGACAGAAGTTACTGTCGGTCCAATCGTCTTCTACTATGATCTTGGAGACATGATGTGTTTTTGTACTGTGACCCATGCATTGATATTTCCAGAGAGAGGTTGCGGATTCGTATGCTAACAATGCGAGAATAATTGAAAAACAATTAGAGAGGAAAGGAATGAACAAACGAAAGACCATGCCTCCGCCCGAAGCTGATCAAAAGAGGGCAAGACCGAGAGGCACACTGTTGGACATGTAAAAATGAGTTGTACATTGTTCAGTATTAAAAAAACAGTCTGAATACAATATGTATATAAATGCAGAGACAAAATGAGAAAAAACAATCCAGAGAGAGAGAGAGAGAGTTAGAGACGATGTTTTTTTTTAACATTATATCGAATTGTTTATTAACATTACATAAAAGTAAATATTTAAAATATATAAATGACTAGATACAAATATTGCATAGAAATGTACATTGCAAAATATAGATATATAAATGTAATAATAAATAAATACAATAACTACATTATAATTCATTAATCAGGCTCACCGGAGGGTAAACAGAGAGTTCTACCTATGATCAGAATTAGTAAGATGGCAACATTATAAATGGTAAGACAAGAGGATGTACTTTACGTATATATATACGCTATATACTGCAACCGGTTAAACAAGTTAAATGAGTCTACGAAATAATTTTCGGGTGATATGGCTTTTCTTTTTTTAGCATGGAAGAGAAAGAAAGATCTATCTAAATATTATCTAACTGGCCATGTTAGATCTACGATCTACGAGTACGTAGTGTGTTAATACTATGACATATTAATGCGCACATCGGTTGAAAATTGGGTGGGACCGTTTAAGCTAAATAGCTGCACTTGCGATCAAACGTGATAGTTTTTATCAATATAGTTGCCAACGTATAACGAACCGAATACCATCGATCTCGAAGTGAAGACTGGGGGGATATTGCCTCGTGAAGCCTGCCCTGTGTTCGTGAAAAATATAACCTCAAAGCAGTCAATTCGTAGATGCAGACAAAATGACCCTGACCTGGAGAGAATGTTAGCTCTTTCGTAAATGAAAATAGTCCTGGTTTCGCTATCCTTCTGTAACTTAATGACTCGATCAATCATGAGTTCTCACCCCTTTTTCCATTCACATCAACAAATCTTGAAGAAGACTCTATTCCCTCTGTCAGAGACCGGATAGTTGAAAAAAGCGATTTGATTCGAAGGTCGTGTGTCCCTAGTGCCATATCTCGTTCATAGGTATCTTTAACGTTACAACAAAATCATAGCACGTTCTCTATATATCTAATAAATGCATTATTTTAAATATCTGTATCTTCCGAAAGATCGTGTCAACTGCAACTTACGTTAAATTAAAATTATAATATGTAATTCTATCTTTACATATAGTATATACGAATATTCGCAGTTGGAATTATCACGTTTGCAATTACAGATGATGAGTTCTCGTTCCGACATATTTATATGTATAATTTGTAAATCTAACGGTGCAGAGTGTGTACCCACGGAAACATACACAGCGGCGGAGTCTATAAACTTAAGTATTGATCTGAGAAGATTTAATATCCGCCTTCTTAAGTATCGTAGGCTCGTCTTTTAGAAAGGTGCCGGACCTGGAGCCCACCGTAGGCTGCTTCGCGACTTCCCCGTTATGGCACTTGTTTTTGACCTTCTCGTCGCTCGGGGCCTTATTGTTGGCCGTCCTTTTATTGGTAACCGCAGATTTGTTTGCTTTGTAAGCGCCGGATGATATCGGGGAAGATCTTTTGCTAGGGCTTTCGGAGCCCTGTTGATTCGGCAATCCTTCTTTCTTTTCTCGTTTCAGATTAGGATGACCAATCGCGGACTGCGCAACCGGACGCGCACTCGCGGCTTTGCTAGACACGTTGTTCAATGACTTACTTGGGATATCCGGCGTCTTCGCGGCGTCCAGAAGGTTTCTTCGCAAGCTAGGCGAGCCGTGATAAGCGCTTATGGCTGCTGCTCTGCTTCTGCTAGCTGCGGTCGAGCTCTCCAATGATTTCAGCGGCCTTCGAGTTGCCGTCAGCGGACTTCTTTGCTGCGTAGGTGGCGAACTAGTCT
Source organism: Lasioglossum baleicum (assembly GCF_051020765.1). Classification (NCBI taxonomy): domain Eukaryota; kingdom Metazoa; phylum Arthropoda; class Insecta; order Hymenoptera; family Halictidae; genus Lasioglossum; species Lasioglossum baleicum. Next base: position 7,173,328 of record NC_134945.1, read on the forward strand.
TTACCTTGTAGTAAGCTTGCGTTTTGCTCAGCGCCTTCCCTAAAGGCGTCGATAATTTGTTGGATACCGTCGATTTAGGCGTAGTCGTAATCTCGGTCATTAGACTATCCGTAGACATCGAAGTATCCATTTTAGTGGTTTTCTTTTTCGCAGCCGTGGCAGGCTTGTTCTTAGATTCCGCCAGCGAATCCACGGACAATCCTATCTCGGCGTTCTTCTGTTTGAACGACGGCGATTCCGGACGCGTGATGCCGCAACTTTTGCTCACCGAGTCCTTCTTGTTGTTCGGTTTACTTGAATTAGGGTCGGTTAAACTGTCCGAGGACAGAGCTTTCACGTCCTTCTTTATACGTAGTTTGATCTTGGTCAGCGGCTTTTTATCGGTAGCTCGCTTCATGGCGGGACTAGACGTTCGAGACGAGTCCGATGATGAAATCATTATCTTTCGTCGTTGCGGGACCAACACCTTTTCCGGCTGCGGCGGTTGCACGGTGTCTTTCGGTACGGATTTATTCCTAGGCTCCAAGTACCTCGATTTTACCTGAAAATTTTCGGAGAACTTCACATGGATGCTTTTATCTTAGATAGATCAAACTATGAAAACAAATTACTTCGATTTTATTCGGCCACGACTTCGGTCTTGTTGTTTCTGTAGGAACTGTAGGAGGAGCTGGAGGAGGTGGTTTTTCTTCTTGCACTTTCCGTTCCAACGGATCGCTCTTAGGCTTGTTAAGTACTTTCTTCGGTTGCTGGACAGCTACTACCATTTGCTTCAAAGTTTTATCGTTATGCTTGGATATAACCATTTTGACACGCTTCAAATCCAAACTACGGTTCGTCGCTGACCGATTCGTCGCTATTTTAGGTTCCTACGAGAAATAAATAGTTCATGTGAAACAATTCGATAATGAAAGGTATTCTGTAAATAGGGCCGGCCCTCTCAATCGCGGGGCCCCGGTGCATAGCATCCGCCGCACCCCCCCAGATGGCCGGCCCTGTCTGTAAGTTACATGTGTTATCATTTACTTTGACGAAATTAGAATGCCTCGACTGACGTTTCGCAGTTTCGTGAGGTAGAATAACAAGACAAGCCAGCTCTTGTATTCTACGTCGTAGTTCTAGATCCATTTTTAACCATGTCGTTGTTCTCGCTGCTCGAGCCGCGTCTCTGACCAAGCACTTCTCCACGCGACTTTGTATTTTCTTTAAAAAGTCAACGAATAAGGGACCCCACTTGATTTTCTCCTGTGCTTCGTCCATTTGGACCGAAGCCAACATTTTATGCAACTTCGAGTAACTTTTACAAGCTTGTTCGGGAGGCAAGTGTTCCGCAGCAGCCAAAAAATTATCCTCCAGCCGGCTGATGTTCCATGTCAACTCTCGACCGAGAGACTGAAAATTTTCGTTGCCCAGTACCCCTGAGAAATTATCTGATAAGAACTTCACCGCCGTTTCCAACAGATTCGAAACCATCCTGAACACTGGCTCCGCCCAGCGAACGTTTGGCAGGGTTGCGAGGAGTTTGTCGCAGTCCATCATAGTTTGAAGCACGTTGTCCGTCGACTAATATTTTTTAACGAAAGTATAACGATTATTAACGCCTCGAACATTTCACAAAACGTACAGTAGTGTCCCATTCTGAGTCAATTATGTCTCTCGGAAAGGTGTGATAGATAGAGGTTAGTTCTCTGGTGGCCGCCAGATGGAATACTAGTCAACACTACGGTTTTCATGTACGAATTAACCTCTGTCTATCACAAAACGTCAACCTTACAGAGGTGCTTTAGTCATAACACCTCTATAATAAATACACCGTGGTTGTGACATAGATCGAAAAAAAAGCGGGGTATGTCCCCCAGTGGAATGGATAGACAAAGTGACATAGAGTGGTCTCCTCCGGCGGACTTAGAATGGGACATTACTGTACAATATCGTATTAAATACTGCATACCATGTGCACAATATGCTGATGATAACATTTTTCCATCAGTTCTCTCGGAAGCGTCGCGAATGCTTTGCATGGCCATATTCGTACAAAATGTCTTGTGACCCAGCGAAGAGATTTTCGGTACACCTCGTCCAGACCATAAGCTGCTGCCAGAGGCATGCACTCCAGGACACCCACGGCGCATATTTGACAAGGCTATAATACCAGAGCACAGATATAATCAAGGGACGAATAGTTACAAACTACATAATCGTAAAACATAAGTGTATCGTAGATACCTTGTGAAAGAGATGGCAATATTTCACTTTCAGCGTATAACCTATAACTTCTTTGAGACCCTCCAAGCATAACATGTCAGCCAAGGTCGCTAATTCTACTATACTTATAGAATCCGGTATGTTACTTTCCCCGCTATAAATGTGGCACAACGCAAAATGTACAGCATCGTAAGAATATCCTTGCAGGGAAATCACGTTCCCCGCGCTTTCAATCCATCCTCCGCTAAGAATTGCTGCAAAGTATTGACAACGCGAACTCAATATACATTTGTGTGCTCTTATGCGACGACCAGCTACATCGACAATAACATCCGGATTAATTTCTTCCAAAAACATCCTCAATAAATCTTCGCCCAATCTGTTGTACGGCCTTCCTCCCGCTAGACTCGACGTTTCCGTTTCCTCCGTGCTCCCTTCTGAAAAGAATACGGTAGTAAACATTTTTTTAAGTGGCTGTGATAACTAGGGATGTGATCGAGCACCTTGCAAACAGGTTCGAATTTTCATTGATTGAATTCGAACAGAGTAACTTAACCGAACCTAATAATAACTAGACTGCAGATCTTTATTCAAAATAGAAATGTTTTGCATTGATTGTGAGCCGCAGGAATAACATAAAAATTGATTTTATCCCTTAACGACTTTGTTGCATTAAAAGCAACATTACAACATTCTTGAATCTTTTAAAATCTTTTACTGTTTTTAGAGGGAAATGGAAGGAACACAATTTTTAATTAGTGAACTTTGAACGCGGATATCTTGGAAACTATGCGAGATAGCGAAAAACTGAATCGAATCAATCTTGTCGCACATTTTGTCAGCTTTAATTTTGTATAGGATGGTCTGATCGCTAGGACGCATAGTTTCCGAGATATAAGCTGAAACCCGAAAAAGGGGACCTTCTACGTGCCCCCTAACTAGTCCAAACACATACCCAAAGTTAAAAATCGTGTTCCTTCCATTTCCCTCTACAACTTTTTCATTAACTGGACTATTGATATTTCGCCCAACCAATTTCTTCATAAATGCCTAAAGCTCCACAGTCTAGTAATAACATCCGATCTAGAATGTTCCGTTGACACAACACCTGGACAACGTACCTGCCCCGGAACGACCCATGCTACTCTGCATACTGCTCAAATCGGATTCCGATATAATACCTTCGCCGTCGTACTCTCCCGTCAGGTCTTCGAGGGGAGACTTTTGTTTAGACGGCAAGGAAGTGCTCATGATCGACGTGAATTTCCTAGGTAGAGGCCTAACCGATCCATTCGTCCTAGACATAACTAATTTACTTTCGATCCAGGATGTCTCTGGAATACTGTTACACATTCGATATGCGGTTCTGTCTTCTTTAACTATCAAAGTATCCGACGCGTGGGACGCGACAGGTGTTTTATCCAAGTCCGACAATCGAACGAAGGTGGACGCCGACGTTTTCAGACTAAGTCCCATAGCCTTGTCAGTTTTCTTCAACGCAGCATTACGATTCTCATACGTTGTCCCTGACTTTTCAAAATCCGGGCCCTTGAACTCGCTCTCGATCTTCTTGATCGTTTCGTTCAGAGATTTATGCGTCTCGGATATCTTATTACCTACGACAGGCACTACTTGTGCTCGATCTATGTTTGGCACTTCACCGTTCAACAATTCCGACAATTCATAGTCGTGGTTATCGCTATCGGGAGACGGTCCGCTACCGCTGCTGATATCAAACGTCTCGCTCTTACGCGTCTGTCCTTCGGTGCTCTCCGTACAGGTTTTCTCCCACGCGGAAGGCTCTGAAAATTCATCTTCGTACGTCTTGTTGTCCGCAGCGTTCCCGTTGTCCGCAACTCGGTCGCTCTTCAGCTCGCTGTACTCGTGTTCCTTTATGCTGACGCGAAGCTCCTCGTTGATCACTTCGACGTGAGAATTCGGCGGTGTGTCTCTCGTATCGTACTCGAAGACGTCCTCCGAGGACGTATCCATGTTGCTCAACGCTCCGTTACCTTCTTTCAGAAGTCTGGAGTTCCTTTGAGAACTGCATTCCGGTTTTATCGCGTCGCTCAAAGAGTGACTCGACGAGCTGGGCTTGGCTTGCAATTTCTTCAGATCTCCGCGGTCCACGGAGAGACTGTGCGCGCGTTTGTGCTCCTTCCTGAATATAATCTCTTTCGCGACGTGTCCGTTATTGGTACTAGCACCCTGAGTCTTATCGACGTTCCACGAATGCCGTTTGAACGCGGTTCGAGACGAAGACAAAGTTCTTCTTCTAACTACCGGCGAGTCGGACTCTATGTACATAAACACGCTAGCCTTAGCCTTCTCTTTAGCGGCCTTCTGATCGCTCGACGACTGGTCTTCCCTAGCGGTGCTGTTCTCGCTGGAATTAGTATCCTCCGACTTCGACTCCGCGCGCTTCTCGTAAAAAGTGGAGAAGCTTCTCCTGTGCGCTGTCTGTACAGTGGTTTCCGTAGGCGGATCGCTCAGATCGATGAACATAGAGAATATATTCTTCTTATCAGCTGCCTCGCTGACCTTGTCAGACTTCCCGGTAGGTTCCTCCGTTTCAAACTTCTTCGCTTTCGATACGCTGTTCGTCCCAGACATGTCGACGTAGAATTCGCAGTAGGACTTGCTGCCTTCGTTCTGGTCCCTTCTCTGCGGCGGACAAACCTGCTGCTGCTGTTGCGGCTGAGTAATTGGTTTGCAGTCCATATCCTTCAGGTTCACGAAGAACCCCATGCTACCGTGCTTCTCGTTGCTGCTTGCTTTCTTCGCGACAGGTTTCCTCACGCACTCGGAGCTCGAAAAGCTCTGGGACATGCCTACGTGCGAGTTGGCCGTTGATTTCGAGTCGTTTCTGTTGCAGTCGCTCATGTCGACTACCCACGCAGTCATCGAAGAAGACATTCTCGCTGATTTCGCCCTCACTTCAGGTTCGCTCATGATGACAGAACCTCCTGAAACAATGGGAGTCGACTCCGTCTTCCGGCGCACCGTCGGACTATCGGTAGGCTTCGAATAGTCCGACGTGCTCACTCCACCCGAAATAATCGGCGTGGTCTCGTCGCACTTGACATTCTTAACGGTCTTCTTCGAGACGTCCGCGTCCTTCTCCAATATGCAGTTCAATGTGACCGGCAAACTGCTGCTGCAACTGCTCGACCCGTTGTTCAACTCGGCGTCGTAGTCCATTAGCATTTTGTCGCTGGCGCTTTTCGTTACTGGATAAATTGTACTCGCTTTGCCGTCGTTTGGCAGAGAACTCCCGACAGAATCCGCCGGCGTCTGATCATATTTCCCATTGTCCAATGGCAGATATGGCATCGCGTGATACTGAGCGGCTGCTGTGATCGGAACGTCCACGGTGAACTTGTTGAGGACATTGCTTATGGGAATCGAGGGCTCGCTCGGTGGGATAAAGCACGAGTCGCCGTCGACCCGGTGTCCCGAATATTGAGGTATAGCGTTCTGGAATACCAAGGTACCCTGTCGTCGTTCGTACTCCTGTCTCAACACCGACAACTTCTCGTCGTTTGAATCCAGCTCGAACGTGTTTCTCCTGATCAGAGACGGTCTTTCGGAGTCTTCTTGCTCGTTGGTTTTCTCGGTGATCTCTCCTTTGTTGCCTACTAAATTTACAGGGGCGTCGTCATTGCTCGTGCGCGTCACGGCGTGTCGATCGTTATTCAAATTCTTGTTATTGTCGGGGTACGGAGACGGATGCGAGCTCTCGCCGCTGTCCGCCTCCTTAATTTCTACCACCAAAGATTCCTTGTTCCTCTCCCCGCTCACGTTTGTTTTATCCTCCGACGTCGAATCGGCTCTCCTCACCTTTCTCGCGTCCGCAAGCGGCTCCAGGTACTCCGTCAGCTTCAGTTCTCTCTCGAACTCTGCTACCCTCTCGTGTCCGGTTTGCAAACTGCTCGTCTTAACGGATGTGAATTTGTAAGATTGGTCGTCCGCAGGGTCGTTCGGTTTGTCGGAAGGATAGGAAGCGTACAACTGCGGCTTTTCGTCGAGGCTTTTCTTGGTTACCTTCGAAGGCACCACGACTTCGTCGTTGAGGGTCGACGCGTCGATGAAGTAATAGTTGCTTGTGCTACAGGAACTTTTCTGTTTCAGCGCGTCAGATTCTTCGAGCCTCGCGTTTTCTGATTGTGTAGTTCCATCTTGAGAAGAATCGTGACTGGCTGGTTTCTTCTCCGTGGATTCTCCTTTCGTCGATGCCTTCTCCGCGTCGGCACTCACGGAAGAGCCGTTTCCCAGGTCAACGAATTCGAACAATTCGTTCTCGTCGCTACCGCAGTCCGACTCGTAGAATGGATCGCTGAGCACCTGGTTTTCATATTGGAAAATCTCGTCGGTGTGCAGTTTTGCTTTCTGAGCGTTGTCCGCGGACGAACTGGAAGAATCCAGCTGCGGTTGTTCGGCGTCGACGGAAGAGCATGTGGCGCTGTGGTCGTTCGAAGTGCATTCCATCAAACCCGACTCGACCAAATCTCTTATATGGCATGTGCTGTTGTAATTATTCGCTGAATCATAACGATCCGAGTCACAGACCACTTTCTGGTCCCTGTTATTGGTGCATCTGACGCGTATCTTGTCGAAATCCTCGTTGGCAGATGTATATTCGGTGACTTGTAACTCTTCGAAGTCGGTACTCGAGTTCTCGGACGCTGTGTTTTCGTGTGGACTTACAGAACCAGTTTCCAAACCAGAATCAGCCATATCGGACAAAGTGGGACTCACATCCGCTGCAGCGTACTCCTTTACGTTTCTTGCATTTCTGAAGTTCACCGTTGGACTGCGGTCTGGCTTTGTGCAATCCGCATATCTTTGACATAAAGAGAAATATTTATGAGTACATCTACAATATATTACCAAATCAATTCTGAAGTGTTAATAATCGTAATTGGGAGTTGTAACCTTTTGTCGATATCGAATGTAACATCGATGCAAGATGTGTTCACAAGTTTCGACGCGTAAGTAACATTCGATAGGAGTTCCACCAATATCTGTTCTTCTTGCAACAAATTTGTATCGCTGTACAAACGCCTGGAAATGTACGTGGTGTTAAAACAGTTATCGGATTAGATTAAATAATATTCTAGTGTTTTTACATTCTACGACATTGAAAATAGGGCTGAGACGAATGAAGCAGCATGGCATGCTAAGTACGTTCTGTAATTTATAGTTTCGTTAGTGTAATGTACAATTAAAACACTCTACAAGAATAGTATAGGTGCATAGAAATTAAAGAAAGCATTCGAATAAATAAGAACAACTACACAGGGTGCGGCGCAAATTAATCCCCACAAAAGGAGAGACGGAGAGGCAATATTAGATGTAAGACGTTAGGATAGATTAACGTAGATTCTAGACAATAAGGCATGGATGGATGGAGGGATGGATGACGTAGAAGAATTGTAAACCAAGCCGAATTTCTTGGCCGCGAGGCCGAAATAAATAAACTACTGCTATACGATTGACAATTTTTTAAATCATTCATGGGACAGGATGTGATAACAGCTACACATTGAATATCGACTTATTTCTGTACACCTATGTTGCATACATAGTAAGTAATAAACAAGTGAACGCGCTCTCTACAGATTTAAAAGCTACGTAACATTCGATCGAAATAGACGAATTATTTGTACAAATAAATAGTTTTCAATTCGAGCAAAAGGGGTACACAGAATGCAGTGAATGTTAATTCAGAAATATTTGTGTCCGTTGTATGCACAGGAGTTAACATTCATAAAATTCTTACTGTTTTCTAAATTTGATAACTAGACTGCGGATGTTTATGCAATTTTCAATGTTTGTAGACAAATTTTAAGAAAGCGGTACCAAGTGAAATTCTATTTTCATTGGTAATAGCATTTGTAGATCCGACATAAATAACAATCGCATAAAGATCAGCAGTCTACCGATAACATTCCGGAGCGTATGCTTTCAAAGATATAAATGTTCCTGAATTGCGCAGGAGTCTATGCAGATATTGCTTGCGGAACTTAAATAAGATCGTATATGTATGTATTCCGAGCATAGGCACTGCTTCTAGGCATATGATTAGCGATATGGCGATACCTCACGAAGCCTTGTATACGATGAAAAATTCCTGGTTTATCAAGGATGCAATCAATGCGATTATTAGCGTATATAAAATAAGGTTGGAGAACCTTATAAAAATGCGGAGCTCTGGTTTTAACGACACACTGGTTCGTTCGTATTATATTATATCCGTGTATTATGTTTAGATCACAATACAAGGAGTCCGTATATATTCTACAATAAAACACTCTGTTCAGTTTATGTATTCAAAAGCTTATTATATTCTCTACGCATAAACGACTTTGTACACGCATTCTCTTCGATTACAGATTAATATTAATAACAATAGTGATAATCGTAATTGTAAAGGCAAACTTCAAGTGGATGCAACAATTAATATGTAATATGGATAGAGCATAACAGAATTTTTACAGACTTTTTACAGATTTAAAGTATCGGGAGAGTTTGAAAAATTTTATAGAATGTACGTCGATCGTTTAGATATTCTGTATGATACATATTAATGTTAAAAATTGTAATATACGACTGTGTACAACATGCACGAAAACAACTCATTTTATTTTTCTTTCTCTGATAATTATTATCTCGTATATAGCGTAATCGTTCACCGAGAAAATATTCTTCGGTCCTGGCTTTCTTTTATGCGAGTTATTCCTAGTAATTAGGTAATTTTTAAATGATTACTTTACCTCCAAATATTATTTTGCAGATCGCCGAGACTTTTCGCGACGATACGATTCTTCTCTGCCAGTTGATACTTTTTAAACGTCACGCTCGAAGGAAGTTCAGACACGACAGAAGCGTAAGGTTGATGGCAGCAAAGCCATTGATGTGTTCTGTCTAAATTTCCACTTCGCTTGTTGCTGTTCCTGCCTCCAGCCATGAGACATGTTTAATATTTCATACTTGTTCACCTTTAATGCAGAAAATCGATATTTAACAATGTTAATCTTACGTACGGATACATCGTTGGCAGACTGCGCATCTTTATGCAATTATGGCTTTCGGGAATTCTCAAAAAATGCTGGGACAGAATTTAGTACGATTTTAATTTATTTCAGATGTAGAAAGGCTACTATCACGGAAAGTGAGATTCTATTTCATTTCACTTTCTCAAAAGTCGTCTACAAAAATCGAAAATTGCATAAACGTCCGCAGTCTAATTATTAGACAGCGAAAACATTAGAATAATGTAAAAATGTCTGTTTCACTCCAGTTTGTTTTGCGATTCGCGTGGAAAATTTTTATTTTGCATAAAGATCCGCTGTCCGCAAATTAAATGACAAAGTACATAGCAATTTCAAGGTCAGCCTAAATAGAAGATACTTCTTGCATGGCAATTAACAGTCCTTTTAGGGAATCTTTAATCGCCGAACAGTGGTTATTTGTTGCAAATTGATGAAGAAACACTTCGAAATATAAAGAGTCCTACGTTTCATTGCAAAACATAATTCAATGTTATTTTGAAACAGCATTTCAAAAACTTCTCAGAGTACATTGAGAGAATGTGTATAGCTGCATACATACAACTTTTAATTATGTGTAACCTTAAACGCGACGTACGATCGCGTATGAATTTATGTATGAAATGTTGAAGGTTCAAACTGAAAACGATGAAATTCGGCGAAAGCAAGATACGCAAGTGGAAAAATAAACGTGTGAAATTTTATTGGACTTCAGAGTAAGAATATTTGTGGTTCGTAGTAAAAGATATTATGGGAAAGATACCGATGCCGATCAATCATTTAATTGATGGTGTTTTCTTAAAGAATGATCTGATAAAGAGACAATACCTATCACCATTGTATCAGGTTTCTTTGACATTTGAAAATCGCTGATAGTACACACCTTGTTGACTGTCATTCAGTGCATCTCAGTGCATCTTTATAAATACGTATCAATACGTATACTGTGTCCGGAGTACGTTTCGGTTATGGGATATTAACATACAGAAGTAAATATGTTCTGACAGAATGAATCTACTTTAAGCGAGTTCCAGAAGGTCGAAAATATGTTTGTAAACGTTGTCGTAACGCTGGAACATTTTCGCAAATATATATTTGACAAGACTTTCTCAATAATTTATTGATCGCACTCGGTACATATACCTAGTACGTACCTCGCATTATTTCGATTCTCGAACACCGGTCCCGGTTATATCATAATTATGTGTTCTTACTAGGCAGAATGGTTTCGCGCATTTTGTTCGACGTGTCTGCTACGAAATTCGGCGAATAAACGGTATACGATACTAGCAGACTCTTGCTTGTTTGTTATTCGAAAGACATAAATATGCGATGATCGTTCTCAATCTCAATACGAAAGCGTGAGATTGCCTGTTGCAGTTCTCGCTAGGTGACGCGCGGATCGAGATTCATTTTTTATTTTCAGGTTATGTAGAGAAATGTTCTGTCAAAACTCTGCCGTGGGGGGGATCGACGACATGAGTTCTCGCGTACGATGTGGTACGATGCTGTTTCGTTGCAGAAGATATATTTACCTGATGAATATCAAAAATGAATACGAAAGAGAAGGAGAAGTACATCGAGGAATTCGATTTTCCTCATTGCGACGAATCGTCCAAATATGAGAAAGTCGCAAAAATCGGCCAAGGCACCTTTGGGCAAGTTACATACTTCGGCGAATATCGCTTTACGGATAGGTTATGTACTTACCTGACCGAAAAGTTTTTGTTGTTTTCCTTCTGCAGGGAGGTGTTCAAGGCTAAAGAAAAAAATTGTACCAAGAAATTTGTAGCTATGAAGAAAGTGTTAATGGACAATGAAAAGGAGGGGGTACGTACACGATCAAATATCATCCAGTTTAATACAGTTTTCTCGTAATTTTATTTATATCTTCCTGCAGTGTTAAGATAATTCCAGTTTTTTAACAGTTTTCTTAGAGCATTCATTGTCTTGAGAATATAATACAGTGAGGTATTAACGACTCGTTCTTTCCACAGTTTCCTATAACTGCTTTAAGGGAAATAAGGATATTGCAATTGCTGAAGCACGAGAACGTAGTGAATTTAATAGAAATATGTAGGACACGAGGTATGTACTTTTGCAAATTCAAATATTACAAACAATTTCAAAGATTGTCCTTCCGAGACAAGAAAAGTCTACCAAATGATTATTAACACGGTCAATTTTGTTCTAGCAACACAAATTAATCGCTATCGTTCTACATTTTACCTTGTATTTGACTTTTCTGAGCATGATCTAGCTGGGTTATTGTCGAACGTAAATGTCAAATTTAATTTAGGAGAGATTAAGAAAGTTATGCAACAATTGTTAAATGGTCTCTATTACATTCATAGTAATAAGGTAAGAGTGTGCTAACTACGAGTTTAATAAATGGACTATACAGTAAAGTCGCGATCCTGCTCCCATCGTCTGTTCCAAGCAGGGACAGAGATCGTGTAGGGAAACTATTTTGTTATGACTGCGTCGACCGCGCCGAAAGTACAAAGGATGCCGAACATAGAACAGGACAGCATTTAACACCGATCGCTCGTTTACACTGCTCGGCGAGCTTCTTGGATCCTCGCGGGATGCTCCCCAGTGGAAGGGGTAGGCGAAGGGACAGTGATCGTGGAGATCCTCGGGGAGCTAGATCGCGACTTTACTGTACAGCTTATCAAACCTAGCTGTGCAGTTGACCAAAACTTAGGAATGCGCAGACAAAAACAAAGACCGCACTTGATGAGAGAAGGATGCAACGTATGAACGTTAAGGTACACACCTCGTCAAAAGTGCGTACTGTCCATTATTTCTTACGGCAGTAAACATACAAAACAACTGTTTATATGTTTCTGTGAATACGCTTGTGTCACTTTACTTTTTAACTGAACTATGTCGCCACGTGCATCGTTTGATAGGTGACGATCAGTTCACCATTGTTGCATTTCCCTTTGCCGGGGACATTCAGCCGCACAGCTAGATTTGACAAGCTGTACGTGTAAAACATTTTCAAATTTAATTTGCACGATAATTTATCGTTCTACAGATTTTGCATAGAGATATGAAGGCTGCAAATGTTCTAATAACGAAAAATGGTATATTGAAACTGGCTGACTTTGGGTTAGCCCGTCCATTTAGTGCTAGCAAAAATGGCCAACCGAATCGTTACACGAATACAGTTGTTACACTTTGGTATCGACCACCAGAACTTTTGCTCGGCGATAGGAACTATGGTCCTCCTGTAGATTTGTGGGGCGCTGGATGTATAATGGCTGAAATGTGGACCAGGTTTGTCTTAATATTTGCGCAAATTTTTAATCGTCGAATGGATGACTATACATTATTCTGTCACGCAGATCGCCTATAATGCAGGGAAACACAGAACAACAACAACTCGTATTAATTTCTCAGTTATGCGGTTCAATAGTAACGGAAACCTGGCCTGGAGTAGAAAATTTAGATTTATTCACTAAGATGGAATTACCTAAAGGTCAAAAACGAAAGGTAGATATCGTTCGATAGGATGCAGCGACAGTTATCCATAGCCTAGAGTTGTAAAAACTGTTTCTTCTCGTATAGGTCAAAGACAGATTGAAGCCATATCTGAAGGATCCTTATGCCTGCGACCTGTTGGATAAACTATTGATCCTTGATCCGTCAAAAAGATATGATTCGGATTCTGCATTGAACCATGACTTTTTCTGGACCGACCCGATGCCTTGTGATCTTAGTACAATGTTGGCACAGCATACACAGAGTATGTTCGAGTACTTAGCTCCGCCGAGACGTTCCGGCCACATACGTCACCCGCATCATCAAGTACCTGGAGGGCCAGCAAAACCTAGTTCTAGTATGGCTGACAGTGGCTACCAAGATCGTGTATTCTAGCATATTTCTGCTTTGTTCCGGACGAGTGTAGACTGTCTTTTTATCGTTCATCTTGTTCATCTTTTATCATTTTAACAAATCGTAAGTTTATGGAGGTCTAGAAATATCTATTTCACATTATTTTATAAACATAACACGAATGTGTCTATTCAAATTTTTGGCCATTTTTCTAATAGTATGTACTCTATGAAATAAATTTGGTAAATAATTCCTCAGGGAAGCATCTTTACAATCTTAATAAGTAGTTTAAGTTTCCACTTTTGGCCCACTGCAGTCCGTGGGTTGCTCATCACTGGTTTACAATAGTTTACAGTTTACATGATATAGCAACACTTTATACAGTTTTACGCCTTTCTTAAAGCTACAGTTCAAAAAACTTCAATAATAAGTGGAAATACGCTCTTGTAGCTGAGACAAAAAAATAAGATATTTTTAGAAAAATATGTACTCGTTTTAGAAAGTATCAAATCATACATTTTATTCAGCATTCCTTTTGTCAGTTATTTATATGCATTTTGTAATGCTTTTTGCTTTGTAGATTTCCATTTTTCGTCCAAAAACGTTTACAGACCCTTGGCGTTATCAAAATTATTTCCCCTTTGAATATACCTCTATAGCTAAGATCCCCTAACAATGCGAAATGCCATTTAGATTCAAAGACTTTTACCAATTTTTGAGGTATGCACACTAGAATTTTCCTGTTGACAGATTTATCTTTGTTTCGCTATGCAATTTGCATACTTTATTCATTTATTTATGATGTTAACGATGATTTTACTATTTGTTTTGCATGAAATAAACCTAATTCCCGGATATCCCATTGCCGTCTAAAAAACATTATACCACCTCCACCACCAGTTACTGACGAATTAAACTGAATTAAACGCAAACTTTAGTATTGCATGTTTCCTCGAGCAGTTGTGACTTTTGAGAAATCACCTAGTTGTCTTTTACTGTAGTTATCACCTTTCTTGAATAATTGTAAATCGCACAAAGGCCTTTTCCTAATATTCTTGCAATATTAGGAAGTTTCATTTAGCTTCTTCCTGTAAGTCATACATAGTGTAATATTTATTATATTGTATTACATTATTTATTAACTCATGACTTACTCGAATGTTTGTAGCACACGAACTACGAGCGACACGCATTCCCGTAAGGTTGCTGTTTCGTTGTTATTGGCCGAACCGGCCATCTCGGTTCGGCGACGGTACTCTGCTGTCTCTGCTTTTGCCACCAGCTTCTTGCCTGTGACGACTGCTTCGATGTAACGGTTCTCCATGGTCTCCATTTTGCCTCCTTTCTCGTTGATACTTCTTGAGTTTTTGTCCAGAGGCTCCGGCTCCAGAGCCCTCAGTTCTGTGTAAACATCATTGAAGGTAGAATAGACGTCCATCAGACGTTGAAGTCTGAAGTTTAGTTCTATGATATTCAAAGAGTAAGGATATTCTTTCAGCCTCCACAGGTAGATCTCGAATATATTGAGCTGCAAATTGATGCAATTCTTTTTCTCGCGGAGAATGTTGATCCGTTCATCGACGTTTCTAGAGTCCATTATGACTAGTGATGATGAATCAGGTGAATCAGGTCCATCAGGTCCCGAAAGAACGAGTTGGAATTTATTGTGTCGAAGTCCAGTCGAAGTCTCACGTCTGACTAGGAACTAGTTCACGCGTTGTCAGTGTCAGTCTAAATAGCTGACTACGAAAGACTACTGATTACTGTGGATTACTGACTGCAGTGCTTCGATTGTTCCGATATCGTCCAGGATTTCTTGTGCGATAGCGATAGATATCAGTGGCCCACACGGGATAGGTTTTTTCGCGCATGCGCGTCCAAAACAGTAACGTATACGTTACTATATACGTTAGTATCTATGGTTCCGTTCCAGTCCGTTCCGTTTCACGCTTACATATGTAAGAATATTAGAATAAATTATAATATTAGAATAAAAACTTTTTACAAATAGGAGCGGTCTTCTGATTTAAGCCCTGTATTTCCAGAAGTGTATGGTCTTTCAAGTTTCCTTTGGGTATTTATATGTACTTTATCGTTGATTAAATCTTGATCGCATAAGATTTGGTTTAGCTGTATCGTTATGTTATAAATCAAAATTGGTATTTCGAGTAAATATTCAGAGCGGCAGAATTGGTGCGATGGACCGCGCATGCGCCATCCATTTCCTAATAGTATCGATATCGATATTGCTTATAAAAAACAGTCGCGATCATAAAACTTCGCAAAAGTTTCCGATTGCGATGAACTATTTTCTGCTGAGAAATTTGTTTCTTGCTGTGGTTAAAGTTATCTTTCGATTTCACGGGCAAATTCTCGTTCCGCGTCGGAATCGTAATGTGCGCGCTAGCCATTTTGCCTGTACGCGATGATGCGATATTGTGCAAGATTTCTCGCGTCTCGCGTATGCTCACTTGCGCAGCGATTTCAGCCTCGGTAAAGTAAGATTCTCGATAAAACGGGGTACCTTGAGCACCCCGCAGAATTTTAAAAAATTCATATAATTTGATATTACAATATTAAAAAAGTTATCGTCTTCTTTAGAGCAGTCCTGCTACTGTATATTGAAAAAACGTTGAAATCTATAGTACCGAGTTACATACCAGTAAAATCCAGAAATGCCATAAAAATAAAGCATAATATATTTTAACACTTTTAAAGAATGGACATAGCAAGTTTTAAAACTACCTTTCTCAATGGATATATATTCAAAAGTTTGGTATCGGGAAGACGAAACAAAATGCAGAGCCAAATACTGAATATAATGAATATGTTGTCAATAGTACAATAATATACAATATGGTACAATAAAATATGATAATAGACAACATAATAATATGCGATAAAATACAATATGATACGATAACATGATAACGTACAATGAAATATAATAAACAAATGTACACACACTCAACCAAATAAAAATGAAATAAAGAAAATAAAATATATACACAGAGAAACAAATACTCAACATACATCCCTGCCACTGTCGCAATCCACAACTTCTTCGGTGAGCCAGATAACATTTAAATCCGGTGCTACTTCCTCTTTATTGTACATTTCCGAAGTGAAACATTGCAACATCTGGTCCGATATTTGGAAACTGCAAGCATCGATGCGCTTCGATTTTAAATACAATTTTATACGCGCGATAGGACAAACCAGATCGTGTGTACTCAACCTGTTTCTCTCTTTACTTTTCGTGTGCGTTATCATGGAAAAGGATTTTTCCATATCTGCTTTCGAGTGCGGCAGCGACAGGCATATGAATGCGAGTTTCGCCACTTCGTCGTACAAAAAGTTATCCGATTCATCTTTCAAATCGCCGATAGTGTTCCAAAATGCAATGACGTCCAATTTACTTAACGTTTCTTTCTCCTCTGCGGAAGGTGTTGCAGCTAACAAACGCCATTGGTCGATCACTTTTGCGCCTGTTACTTTGGATGGAAATGTTTCTATAATAATCTCTATTTGCCCTGCGCGTTTAGTGGAATCTAAAGCTATCTGTGGATTTAAGAACTTTAAACCCTTCACAAACCTATCGTTATACGGGAGTTTTTTCACTGACTCTCCATACGCAAACGTTACGATTTCACTGTTGCTATCCTTAAAACTAGTCATCAAAGCCTCGCTGCATCCCGTCGTCACGTTATTATGTACTCCTATGCCGACTATCTTGCTAAGCGACAAATAAAACTTGTTTAGACTACTTACAATGTATTTAAATATAGTTTCAGCGGTAGCGTCTTTTATTGGGATTAGATCTAGCAAGTGAGTTTCCAAATGTGCGTTATTCACAAGCCTGACTAGAATACCTAAGTTTCTAATGTTCGAGACATCCATGCTCACGTCGATAATAATAGAAAAATATTTGTCTCTCAGTATTTCTTGTATATCTAAAATTATGGACTTGTTTATCACATTCTTCACTATCGCTCTTATTTTAGTTTTCCCTAATTTAATGGTCTGCAACGATGGTAATTTCGAACCTACGATACTCTTGTGTAATTTGTTAAACGCTTGGATCGTTTCGATACTAAAATTGTGTTCGATCGCGAACAAACAATATCTTATTTCTACCACCTTCGTTTCAGTTTTCGGAACTTCTATGTCCGAACAATCCAAACTGGCACCTGGGTCTTCGTTCTTCTTCTGCATGTTCATCTTGTGATGAATACTCTTCGCGTGTTTCGATAACACGGACTTGTGGGAATAGAGTTCGAAACATTTTTCGCACGCGGAACACCGGGCCCGTCCGTCATCCTGTTTCCTCAACCATGGAGACATTTTCGGGTCTTGTAGCCATTTGTCTACGAAACGTGGCTTTTTAAACGGAACGCCGCTGCCGCTGCCGCTGCTCTCCCTTTTTTTGTCACTCGTGTCTTGAGGAATATCTATATGTACATAAAATATTCACATTGTTATTATTATACATCCTAAAAGTAACCGTTCTTTTTAGTTATTATTAAATAACTAAACCGGGGTCAATTTGATCGGCGGTGGTAGGTTTTAGTGTTAAAATCTACTATCCATAGTTTTCGCGGGATATTCTTATAGTTATACGAATAATAAACATTCGACTTACCTGGTTTCTCACTCATTGTTGCAGTTGAAAACAATTTTCTTTCAATCTCGGTTGTACTTGTCACTTTGTCTTCGAAGTAAGACTACCAAATGCAATGTGGATTCAAATTCAAATTCACGTTGAACAGTGCCGATTCTAGACCATTCTAGACGCCACCGTCGTTGCCAGAAACAACCGAAAACGATTCAGTGTTCAATGTCGCGTAGCTACCCAAACGGATGCCATTCCAGTTGGCACCCAAACGGATTGCATTCGCTCTCCTCCTTTTCCCCTTCCACTGTACCATTCTAGCACCATGCGCACGCTCCAACGTCCCCCACTGCACCGTAAGCTGTCACGTGACGTGCCGCGTGGTGCCGCCATAGACTGATAGAGTGAGATAGGCTGAGCCGTCTTACGGGCGAGTTGAAGCCAACGCTGGCGCCGCGAGGACATATCTCACTCTGTCTCACTCGCTCACCGATAGTTGGTGGGGACGCAGCGATCAAGCGATCCAGTCAACTCTCACTTTCACTGCGCGAATCTTTTCCCACCAATTCGGCAATTGGAAAGAGCGAGCACGACCTCCTGCTATTCACTGCTATTGCTCTTTTTCTCACTTTTTGACCTGTCGCGCCCGGTGTTGCGATATTGCCAATTTGTTGTGGGTTCCACGCGCATGCGCGACCAGGACAGTTGCGTATCTACAATGACGCAGCAGAGCGGCCAGGGCCCTGACGCCTTGTGACAGTTATATTGGCGGGAATGTATACCGGGGTTATTGGGAAGACATGTTTCCAACTTTAAAATTATTAAATATGTTTATTCTATCGACGTATTTGCTGATAGTACATTTTTAAATGTTTTCGAAATAGTTCTGTCTTTTCCCCACTCAAATGCTGAGGCCGAACGCATTTTTTCTATTATGAGACAGATGTAATGTAATGTGCAATATTTTGTTTAGATTTATATACATTATTTATTTTGTTTTTATTAAGAAGGAGCCAAATGTGCAGTATATTTGTTTAGTTTTATATATATATATATTATTTATTTTGTTTTTAATAAAGTATTTAAGTATTTAATAAAGTATTTTCTTCTTTTGCTTAGTTATTACATTGCTCTTTCCCTATCCCATCCTCCCATATTTCACATATGTATAGACTAATAATTTTTTAAAAGTCTGCTCAAGCTACCCGATTTCATCAAAATGGTTACGTTACTAAGGCTAAAATTGCCGCGCATGCGCGAGAAACGGTGGGTTCAATCGGAACACTGCCACGCACGCCACTAAGTTTGTGGAGAAAGTGGTTAGGAACTAAGTATATACTGGCAGGAAAGTGTTGGAAAAGTTCTAAAGTTCATATATTACATGCTGTATGAAATTTTCATGCGTCACACACATGTTATACATTCATATTTCAAAATCAAAGTATAACAAATTTTGCGAAATTGGGCGAGGTGATTTTAGCCGAACTTTGTATACTTTACTGACACCAACTGACACTAACACTGCGCGTGGGTGCCGCGCGCGACAGGTGGACTGAGGCGACGCTTGGCGGTGACGGTGGCGTCTAGAATCGTACTGTTCAATTTGAATCACATTGCATTTGGTACAATTTGGTAGGCGTACCTCGAGGACAAAGTGATAAGTGCTCCGACAGTGAAAGATTTTCTTCAACTGCAACGATGAGTGAGCAATCGGGTAAGTGAAATATTTAATATTCGTATGACTAAAAGAATATCCCCCGAAATCTAAATACTAAATAGTAGATTTTAACACTAAACACTACCACCGCCGATCAAAATGACCGATTTAGTTAAAAGAAAGATACTTTTAGGATATATAACAATAATGAATATTTTATGTACATAGATATCG
Source organism: Lasioglossum baleicum (assembly GCF_051020765.1). Taxonomy (NCBI): domain Eukaryota; kingdom Metazoa; phylum Arthropoda; class Insecta; order Hymenoptera; family Halictidae; genus Lasioglossum; species Lasioglossum baleicum. The sequence continues at coordinate 7,192,931 of NC_134945.1, forward strand.
ATCAAGATATGAGTGACAACAACGAAAGCAGCAGCAGCAGCGGCAGCGGCGTTCCGATTAAAAAGCCACGTTTCCTAGAAAAATGGCTACAAGACCCGAAAATGTCGGCGTGGTTGAGGAAACAAGAAGACGGACGTGCATGGTGTGCCTTATGTGAGACACGTTTTCATATTAATTCCCAAAAGTTTGCGTTCACGAAACACGCGAGGAGTATTCGTCACAGGATGAATATGCACAAACTGAAAGAAGAAAAAGATTTAGGATTGACAGGTTCGGATTTAGAAGTTTCCAGAAATGAAACGAAGGCATTGGAAATAAGATATTGTTTATTCGCAATTGAGCACGATATTAGCCTCACGACGCTTGAAGCTTTTCATATGTTCAATCAAAGTATTGTATGTCCGAAATTACCGTCGATACAATCCATTAGATTGGGACAAACTAAAATGAGAGCTATAATCCAAAATGTCATAAATAAGTCTATAGTTTTAGATCTGCAAGAGTTGGTAAAAGAAAAGTATTTTTCTATCATTATAGTCTATTATTATAGAAATCTAAGTTTCTTAGTCAGATTTGTGAATAACGAACGTTTAGAGACTCACTTGCTAGATTCAATTTCAGTGAAACACGCTACTGCCGAGAATATGTTCGAATACATTATAAATAGTTTGGATAAGTTTAATATGTCGATTAGTAAGATAGTCGGGATAGGAGCGGATAACACTAGCGCGAAAATAGGGTGTAACTACCCTTTAATGACTAAATTTAAGGACAGCAATAGCGAGATTGTAACGTTTGCGTATGCAGAGTCGATGAAAAAGCTTCCGTACGACGATAAGTTTGCGAGGGGTTTGAAGTTTTTAGATCCGCTGGTAGCCTTGGATTACAATAAACACGCGCGTCAAATAGAAACTATTATAGAGACATTTCCATCCAAAGTAATAGGTACTAAAGTGACGGAGCAATGGTTCTCGTTATCCACAAAACTGTCCTTAGATGAGAAAGAGAAGTTAAAAACCTTGGATACTGTTGAATTTTGGAGCACTATTAGCAATATAAAGGATAAATTAGGTAATCTTTTGTACGACGAAGTCGCAAAACTCGCATTTATATGCCTGACGCTGCCACATTCGAAAGCAGATTTGCTAAGATGTTTTTCCATGATAATAGACATAAAAACTAAAGAAAGATACAAGACAGATAGACACAATCTACTTTGTCCTCTTACACGTATTAAATTGTATTTACAATCGCAGCAGATAGACGCTTGCAACTTCGAGATATCGGAGCAGATGTTGGAATGTTTTAGTTCCGAAATGTACAATAGATAATAAATACCATCAGATTGAAATGGAATCTTGCTCGCCGATGGAACCGAGGATAGCAGCAGCGACAGGGATGTACAGGGTCTGTCCGGAAAGTAATGCGAGCACATTTTTTCAAAAACATCTATCGAACGTACGAGTACAACTCTTTAGAATTCTTCGAAGTAGGACCCCTGGCGTCGACACATTTTTCCCAGCACGGTTTCCATGCTTTGTAGTACTCTTGTCGCAGCCTCGTCGAGCACTTCCAACTAAAACTTCTCCGTAGGCTACGGGGAAAACGTGGAACACGTCGAAGAGGCTGCGACGAGGGTACTGCGAGAGGTTCCAGAAAACTCCTTCCAGGGAGCATATGAAGCGATGGAAATTGTGCTGGGAGAAATGAGTCGACGCCCAAGGGTCCTAATTTGAAGAACTTTAAAGGTTCGCATTACTTTCCGGACAAACTCTGTATGTTGAGTATTTCTTTGCTTATTTAGGTACGCGTGTATTTGTTTATTATGTTATCATATCATGATTGTATTTTATTGCATATTATTATGTTGTATATTATTATATTTTATTGTATATTATTGTATTATGTATAATATATTTATTATTTTCAGTATTCAGTTCTACAATTTGTTGCTTCATCTTCCCAATACCAAACTTTTTAATATACGCATTCGAAGAAGGTTAAAAGTGTTAAAATATATTACGATTTATTTTTATGGCATTTATGATTTTACTGGAATGTAACTCGGTACTATAGATTTCAACATTCTTTTCAGTATACATAGTATATTTCACTTTACAACTGAAACTCCCACATGTTACAATTCATTTAATTTATAACCAACTGGCGGATATTGATAATGTCGATAATGCAAACAGTCACTTCGATAATGTAAATTCCTATTGAAATGTTGATTAAAAGCTGCGACGTTCGTTTTTTTGTTGTATTGAAATATGATTCAGAAAACACTTTTAGTTTTTCCCGAATTTTCCATTTTTCGGGGCTACTTTTCCAATTTTTCTTTCCCTATAACCTTATTCGGACTATTACGAACATTAAAAAGAAAATTAGCCAAATCGGTCCAGCTGTTCTGAGCTGTTTTTATTTAAATACATATAGATAATTATATTAATTTTGTATGGAAATGTTATTGCTAGATCCACAAAAGCACTTGTGTCTGTGATGTTCTGACCAGAGTTGGGCAAAAATTGTATGTAAATAATAATTTTATGTAAAGAAACATTTTACCGACGACTATATTTGATCGCTTTCGTGGATCTAGTTCCAACATTTATCGTTCGTGAGCGTAGAGGGCGTAGGGCTCTGGAGCCCTACGAGCGTGAGACAAAAATATACATTGCAATTAATTACAATTAATTTTGTACTTGGATTTATGGGCAATTTGTGCCTAAAATCTTCTTTCAATAAATCTAATCTAAATCTAAAAGGGTGATTGGTCTACTGTATGACGGTATGACAGCGAAAGCTGTGCTGTAACGTTGCAAGCACCTTCCAGAGATGGCGCTGTCAGTAATTTAAGAAGAAAACTTCACGGCACACGTGTTATTGTGAAAGCTAGTTTTAGAGTAGACAGTAGACAACAGTAGAAAACGTGAAAAACTACAAACTACAAACTTACGTATTAGATGACTATAATTGCAGAGTTGAAGAAAAATCGAGAATTTCGATTATTCGTTAGTCGCATAACCTAAGTCCGATTTCAGTAACTTTTTAGACACATAAAATATGTTCTCGACAACGAGTAATGTGAAATCGACGTTACTTTGTGGGCCTGCGGAATTAAGCAAATCTTTTATGTTCGAGGTAAAGTTAGTGGAGCAGGTCGATGTTATAATTTTCACGTTCATAAGATTCTCTAATACAGGCCTGGCCAACCCAAATGGTTTCTCGGGCCACTTCGATGACGCGTCCCAAGTAGCCACGTACGTCCCTAAAACGTACGGTTCACGTCCAAACGTCCTACGTCCATTCTGCGTACGTTTTAGGGACGTACGTGGCTACTTGTGGCTACGTGGGGTAACGTTACAGCGGGCCGCACTTTAGGTAAACACGCTTTTAAATAATGTGATACAAATACAAAACCAATAGAACGTTATTTATAACAATGACACATGCAAATTTTCATTTACTTAATATTTTTGTATACATACGAGAAACAAAAGTTTTAATAGAAATATAAAATCGCCCGGCGGACCGCACAATTTAACTTTGCGGCCTGCGTGTTGGCCAGGCCTGCTCTAATACATTGCAATAATCATTTCGAGGAGAATAGAATACACGCGACATATCGAACTTATAATGTAAAATAAATTAACCGCGTTGCAAGATAAATGAAATCATCATTGTAATTCTATAGCTGAGAAATCACTTTGCGAACAGGATAAAGATTGTTAACTGGCTTATCGCGTTTTGCTACATACAAAAACGTAAGACGAGAACTTTTAACTCTGTGTATATAAACAATAGATTAGAGTCCCCGAGTGAAATACAACGGTTCTTCGAACTTATGTTACTATATACCGTATTTTTTTTGATGTGCGGTGGAGTTAGAATACTTTTTGAATGTTGACAGTTGTGTAAACGTAAGAATACGAATGCGCATGTCAGGAACTTGTCAACTCGGCCCGTTTCGTTTTCAAAAGTGTATACGGTCTGTTAAAAACGCGATCCGCTGTTTTGTTAGGAGAGCAGTTGTTACCAGTCTAGATTTCCGGATACAGGTTTTCCTTGTTTTCGTTATTTTCCTTAGGCAGCGATTTACTGGGCCGAAGAAGGACACCGCGTCGTTTACATTACACCAGCCCCGTTGGATAGCCTGCCGGCGGCCTGTCACGACAGAAGTAATCCAGCACCCGCGGCTTTCAAGCTGATGAGATTTATGTAAGCGGAACACTTTTCTTGCGGTGCTTCTGCACGTGCATCGGCCTTCGGGAGATTCGCTCCTCTCCTATAAAAAGACCTTAAGATTTATGCCCACTTAACTAAACTTCGTTTCAAGCTTATTTTCAAATCTTCAAATCTTGGCCCCAGATAGCATAAAGACGTCTTAAAGACGCCGTTAAGACATCTGCAGTGCAATTATTCAGATTTTCAACCGAGGAAGTGTAATGTCCGCTTAAGCACAGGTAGCACAAAGACGTCTTAGAGACGTTTAAAGACGTCTGCAGTTGGACATTCAGACGTCTTAAAGATGTCCCGAATGTCCTACGAACGTGTTTCGAACATCTCCTGAACGTCTTGTGTTAGAAAACGGTACGTATTAGAGACGTTTTTAAAACTTCTGTTTGACGTCCAAAAGACGTTCAGGAGCCGTTCGTAGGACATTCGAGAGGTCTACAAGATGTCCCTAAGTCTTAAAAGTGCATTAATTTAATTAAAATAAAAGAAGGGAAGAGTAAAAATAGATTTCGAGCAAAACGAGTTTAAAAGTTAAACCAATAAATAGCTTTATTAGAAGAACGAATGTGAAATATTCATAAAAAATGTAATAAGAATAACAATTGCAATTAAAATCACAATAAAAATAACAGACAAAAATTATAATTACAATTAAAATCACAATAAAAATAATAGACAAAAATTATAATTACAATTAAAATCACAATAAAAATAACAGACAAAAATTGTAATTACAATTAAAATCACAATAAAAATAATAGACAAAAATTATAATTACAATTAAAATCACAATAAAAATAACAGACAAAAATTGTAATTACAATTAAAATCACAATCAAAATAATAGACAAAAATTATAATTACAATTAAAATCACAATAAAAATAACAAAAAAATTATAATTACAATTAAAATCACAATAAAAATAATAGACAAAAATTATAATTATAATTAAAATCACAATAAAAATTGAAATTGGAATTGGCATTTGAATTGGAATTGAGATTGAAATTGGAATTGAAACTGGTATTGAAATTGGAATTGGAATTGCAATTGAAACTGGAATAGGAATTGAGATTGGAATTGGAATTGCAATTGAAACTGGAATTGGAATGGGAGTTGGAATTGAAATTGCAATCGAAACTGGAATTGAGATTGAAATTGAAATTAAAGTTGAAATTGATATTGAAATTGAAATAGTCTACAGTTGTCCAATGGCAGCACGACGCTCAGCGGAACCCGTCGCCGCGCTCTGATTGGTCCGTGTTTCTCGTTAATAATTCGTCAACAAAGCCGCGGAGAAGAATTTCGTAAAGGGGAAAGTTACTTCAAATAACCTAAGGGACCCTTTCAAGGTTCTCCGATATTTTTCGGACTTTCTATCGACGTTCTACGCCTGTAAACACAAACGCAGCCGTTTATCCGCGACCGTACATTCAGGAGATCTTCCGCTAAACGCGCATAGATCACACAGTAGGATCGTTATTCTCTTTACTGCGATGTAAAGATGGTTCTTGGTAAATTACCCATGCGGCAAACATCGTTCGAGACGTGTAGGCGGATCTTTCAGGATTTCTCTGATCGTTCGTTTATTTATTCCGTTCGATCTAGCAAAAATATTACGTCTTGTTGACATGTTATTACGTCGTACATACAACCCGGCAAATGGTTTCGGCAGACTTATTCTTTAGGTTAGGCCGTCGAGTAAACAACGGAGTTCGCAATTTTTATGGTTGATTCATTACCAGAACCGGCAGCAACCGCGGATGGCAAAATAAACAATCGGACGAGGATCGTCGCAAATCAGCTGCTTCCTCCATCGATCGTTTATTTTTCAAACGGAGCTTCTGGCGAAAGAGGAAAATTCCCTGTTCTAATTTCTTCATTTCTCTCGAAACCATCCCGCGCGACCTCGGACACGTGTTCTTACAAAAAATCGAGATACAAGCTTGAACGAGATATTTGCGGCGTTAGTTCTCCGATGAAATATAGTCTAAGAATTATAAATCGTTTACTTTACTCGAATCTTTAATTGTTTCAGGTACTTGGAGAACTACGAAGCACTTGTACAAAAGCTGACCGAATTGCACACGTTCGCCATTTTGCCGTCGATCCTACTAATCGACGACATGGACGCCTATATCAAGGACTATGGAAAAACCGAGTCGATGCACGATATGCACATCGCCAAGACGTGCGCGTTGATCCTCGATACGATGAACTCTTGCTCGAGAATTTTAAAGAACACTGTAAGTACCCAAGTAGCCACGTACGTCCCTAAAACGTACGGTTCACGTCCAAACGTCCTACGTCTATTCTGCTTACGTTTTAGGGACGTACGTGGCTACTTGTGGCTACTTGGGTATATTCGGTGACTGCAGAAGTTCGTGTCCGATTTGAAATTGAAATATAAGCGGTTGTAAAATGACAGATCTGTTAAATAATTAAGCCATTCGCAATAGTTCACAACGTTGTACAAGCTAATCGGATTCCTACTTCGTGAAAAATGAAGATTCCTTCTTGAGATCTGAGAAAATCTTACAAGAGCTTTTGCAATTATTCAATGGATAGAACACCACGAGATTCTATTAATCGTCCAGTCAATGAATGCTTGTAAGGGGGGTGTAGAGGGAAATGGAAGGAACATAATTTTTAACTTTGGGACTTACTCCTTACTCCTAGGAGGTGAGCGGTGTACAGGGGGGCACGTAGAAGGTCCCCTTTTTCGGTTTTCCGCTTATATCTCGGAAACTATGCATCCTAGCGATAAGACCATTTCACACAAAATTAAAGCTGACAAAATGTGCCACAAGATTGATTCAATTCAGTTTTTCGCTATCTCGCATAGTTTCCGAGATATCCGCGCTCAAAGTTCACTAATCTTGAAAAAGAAATTTTTGCCTTACTTGACTAGCTTCAGCACAATTGTCAACTTTGAGCGCGGATATCTCGGAAACTATGCGAGATAGCGAAAAACTGAATTGAATCAATCTTGTCGCACATTTTGTCAGCTTTAATTTTGTATAGAATGATCTTATCGCTAGGACGCATAGTTCCCGAGATATAGGGGAAAACCGAAAAGGGGGACCTGCTACATGCATTTGAAGTTGAAATTGAAAAATTGCAGTTGAAATTGAGAAATTGAAAAATTGATGTTGAAATTGAGAAATTGATGTTGAAACTCAAAAATTGAAGTGGAAATTAAAAACTTGAAGTTTTGAAATTCAAGATAAAATCGAAAAATTGAGGTTGAAATTGGAAAATTGAAGTTGAACTTGAAAAATTGAAGTTGAAATTGAGAAATTGATGTTGAAACTGAAAAAGTGAAGTTGAAATTGATGTTACAATTGAAATTGAAGTTGAAATTGAGAAATTGATGTTGAAACTGAAAAATGAGAAAGCCCATCCCGCACCCTTGCAATTCTGAAAAAACGAGTCTACCCCCTTAATGTATAAAATTGATTGTGTATATTTCTATAACAAATTATGAAATTTTTAGGTATACGCTTGCGTCTGGTCAACTTTGGCGACGTCCGACATGCGTATTTATTCGATGTACTTTGCAGACGCTTGGATCGCAACCAACGAGGAAGAGACTAAAACGATATTGTTAGAACAACATGGTCATCGATCGTCCTCTGGAAAACCTACATCTTACAGATACTGCAAACTTCAAGATGGATCGCGAGCGTTGAAAGAAATATTTTGCTAAACCGTCGAGAGGATTAGTTTGTTTATTAAATAGAGTCTCGAATGAATCGTACAGCATCAAATATGACAGTACCGGTCAAAAGTTTGGAATCACGGTGTAAATTCGGAGAAACAGAAAAGGTTTATAAGATTAAAGAAGATTAACTTGTCGAAATACTTACGAGCAGGTGTTTTATATTGTGTATTATTTTATTTTATCAAGGAATGCGTATTTTTCTTCAAATTGTTCTTTCGTTACGAAAACCGCCTTTATTTTTAATAACGCAACCTGACATATTCAGAGCATCGTGGCAAGAGCAATTTGATATTTGTCCATGCTTCTTGTAGAAGTTGTCAAAGACGCCCCTTTAGAAAAGTGCATTCCGAACATTGTCTAATTACACTGGGTGTATAATCTACACAAGAGCATTGAGGACATAAGAAAATGCTGAAATCTGTTTAGAAATATTTTAAGTTTATTAACATATTCGATTTTCACAAAATCAGCAAGCGATTCCAAACGTTTGGCCGGTAGTGTATGCATTTTCTCCATTCAGCTGTCTAACTCCCGTGTGCTCGAGGTACACCTGTTATTTTGTCTGTCATAATTTTCGTAACGGTTGAAATTTTCAGCCGAGGATATCGCGTAGAAGTTTGTGAGAACCGATCGGATCGCAGAGAAGCGGCGCAAATTTTTGCCGGTGTATTGGCATTCGAGAGAAGCGGCTCGCGAAGGGAGGAGTACCAATAAACGAGCAACACCGAAAAAAGACAAACGCAAGGCTGTTGGCGTCCTATTGTCTGGTTCTGCGGCTCTCGACCTGCTCGAGCCGAGTCTCCGGGGGAGGTTCCCCTCGATGCCCGTAGACTGAACCGGCCGCTCGTTCCAATTGGTCCGAAACAATCTGAAACTGTCAGGACTACGGGCCCCGTGGGTTTCTCTTGGTAATAAATGGAAACTTGTCGGCACCGTAAACTCCGGGACGGTGGAAAAAGAAGAGGAAAGAAAATGAATTTTAACGAGTCGCCCGGCGACCGACTATGTATCGCACAATAGGGATTTCAACAGGTAAAGGAACTCGTGATTTTTACGTTCGAACCTGCCATTCCGAAGCCCGATGAAAAGCAACGTACAGTTTAACCTCGATGGACCGGTTTAATCGAGGGGCATACGATTGAACTGTGTTTGTTATAGAGACCGTGCACCTTCATTTCGCATTTTAGTCCAGTCAACGAAAAGTTGTAGAGGGAAATGGAAGGAACACAATTTTTAACTTTGGGTATGTGCTTGGACTAGTTAGGGGGCACGTAGAAGGTCCCCTTTTTCGGTTTTCCGCGTGTAACTCGGAAACTATGCGTCCTAGCGGTAAGACCATTCCATACAAAATTAAAGCTGACAAAATGTGCCACAAGATTGATTCAATTCATTTTTTCGGTATCTCGCATAGTTTCCGAGATATTTCCCCCTGTAGCTCGCTCACCAGCTAGGAGTAGAGACTTTTAGTATGTTTACCTCGTAACTAGTCCAAACAAAGTTCCAAAGTTAAAAACTGTGTTCCTTCCATTTCCCCCTACGCCGCCCTTATGAGCATTAATTGACTGGACTATTTGTAAATTTGGAGTGGATCGACGATCATTCACGGGGTAGAAAATTGCAGGGTTCGGTCGAGAAGTTTACACGATCACGAATGGATCGGTCGACACCGTCGGTCCAGGAGGATCACCGAGGCAACGGTAAACCACCGTCTGTGTGCTCCGATGACCAGTAGAAAAGAGACAAAAGAATGGTGAATCTGCGATCAGAGGAGAGGAGGAACGTAGACGGAGAGCGGGAGAAGGAGAGAGGGATGAAAGGAGGGAAAAAGAGAGGATATCGCATACCTGAGTGAACAGGTGTGCCGGAGTGGACGACGAAGTGAGTTGCTGTCCAACCGACGTCGGCTCGGCCAACGAGCAGCCTGTTAAGTCCCTTCTTGCACGGGGAACAGGCACGCAATCATTGGCCGAGTTCAGAATTCGCAACCACTCTGCGATGGAATTCCCCTCGAGAAAGGAAAATCACCACCGAAACTGAGGCGGAGAGACCGCGTCCGCGATGCCAGTTTGTTTAGCCAATTACATCCACCAGAATCGAATATTTATGGAAATTGATTTTGAAATTATCGAAATTGAAATTTGGAAAATTGACGAGTAGAAATTGACGTTCAAATTGAAATCAAAGAAGTTGAAGTTGAAATTAAAGTTGAAATTGAGGTCAAAATTGAAGTTGAACCCAAGTAGCCACGTACGTCCCTAAAACGTACGGTTCACGTCCAAACGTCCTACATCCATTCCGCGTACGTTTTAGGGACGTACATGGCTACTTGTGGCTACTTGGTAAATGGAAATCTGAAGAGTTGAAATTGAAGTTGAAGTAGAAATTAAAATTTGAAAAATTGAAGAGTTGAAGTTAAAATCGAGGAGTTGAAATTGAAATTTGAAAAATTGAAGAGTTGAAATTGAAATCGAAGAAGTTTAAATTGAATATTTATGGACTACGTATGGCTCGTTAGCTCTGCTCGATCCTCGTCCGAGTATAAAATACTTGCTATTTGTTCTACGTCGTAGAAGAAATATTGAAAGGATTGACGACGGTTAGGGGCGGACCCTACGAGGGAATTACAGGTACAGCCGCGTAGGTAGCCGAGCAATAGCAAATTATTATCTTGCTCGCTACGCCTACCGGTGGAAACGAGCTCTCGATCGACGAGTTCTATTATCGTTCTGCTCGATTAACCGCTATTGTGTTTGCTCGCCTCGAGCAGGTGTCCCGAAGACAGATATTGCTTGCACGCGACAACGTTGACAATTATCGATGGAACGCGTAACGTACGGTCCGCTTGAAATCCAAAGACGGTTTTAGCTGAGAACTAGCGTGTCTCCGCGGGGAATACCGTCTTGTAAATTGCAACCCGCGGTCTCGTATATTTTCTCGATACTTTAAATAAATTAAGTCGTTTCGATGTGCTCCATAACTACCAGATAGCACACGACGTTTTAGAGACGTCCATTTTACGTCTATTTCCAGTCTGAAAGTCTTACGAACTAAGAAGACGTTTTTAAGACTATTAACAGTGTGGTTTTTATGTAACCATAATCTAGCGGTACTACCATTGGTATTATATGTTCAAGTTAGTGTATTTGCTTCAATTTCAACTTCAATTTCAATTTTTCCATTTCATCTTCAAGTTCAACTTCAATTTTTCCATTTCGACTTCAATTTCAACTTCAATTTGTCAATTTCAACTCTTCGATTTCAACTTGAATTTTTATTATTTTTATATTATTTTAATTGTTATTTTTATTACACTTTTTATGTCAATTCCACACGCGTTCTTCTGATAAAGCCAGGTTTAACATTAAACTCGTTTTTGTCGAAATCTATTTTTACTCTTCCCTTCTTTTAATTTGATTGACATTTGTTCCTATGTTGCAAGACTTTCATCTTGAAATAGACGTCCATTTTACGTCTTTAACACGCCCTATGCTATCTGGGCAGTTCCGAATCGAATTCTCCACGACTCGTGAAAAAATCCCCAATTCCAACATAAAACAGAAACGACCAAACGTAGCGAACTTAACCTTACGTGGCCGTATCAGCCAAACGAGCAGGTAAACAAATTTTAGTAACCTTGCAAATACATAGATAAGAAAGATAAAGATGGAAATCGACGTTTGCCGGTCGGGTGAATATTCGGTGTCGAGTGCACCCTCGGCGGGTGCTAGATTTCACGGGGGGACAGAGGGGGGCAAGACAGAGTCCCGGGCGAAACGGATCTGGTTCCGTCAGTTCAGAACCATCGAAATCCTCGTCGACAGCGGCGAAGAGAGGCGCGTTGCCACATAGGAACTGCATCGGGGAGTCTGCGATCGGCCCGAGACTCGAGACAGGCTGTTCCAGCCTCCAGCGGTCGAGCAAGTGCCAGTTGCTCGACAGCAGTCGCCACGACTGGACGAGACACGTTCGCGCGTCCTTTTCTCGAGGGGATCCTCCTTCGCGTGTAGAGCTACCCCTTCGATCCAACAGTGCTCGATTGGGCCCTTGGATTCCTTCGGGGAAAAACGAAAGTGTGTACAGATACTTTATAAAATAGTGAGAGAAAGAGAAAGAAATAAAGAGCGTGTGTGTGAGAGAGAAAGAAAGAAAGAGAGAACGATCTCCGGAGACAGAAACTCTGTACGCAAAGAGAGATCATGAAAAGGAGGATGCCATGTGCCTGGAACAGTGAGTGCGTGTGAGAGTGGCCAGTGCGTGTACGTAAGTGTCGGACCAGTGGCTTCGGTCCTTCGCCCCTCGAGGACGTACTACCACCGGCAGCCGAGGACACGATGATGATCCCGATGATACGCGCTGCCATCCTCCTATCCGTCTTTGTTCATCTCGATGCCGTCGCGAACACCATCACCAAGGCCAAGGTAAGTCGCTAAATGCACCGGCGGTGTCCAACAAATCGCTCCGAAGCCCTTTAACGATAGGTCGACACGTTACTTTCATCGAAAATCAGTTTGGTGTGGCAACCATGGGCAAACCTCGAGAGATAAACATGCATTAGTAATATACAGGGTGAGTCCGAAGAAACAGAACACTTAAATATCTACGTTACTTTGAGTTGTACAAAAAAACTTCTTAGGGCAAAGGTGCACTGTTCGAAGGGCCACATGTAACGGTGTAAGGGAAAAAATTTTCGAGGTCATTTTTTAATGGGATTTCAAGGTCATCGATATTTCTTTTTAATGGAATGAGGTATTTTGTAATACATCAATCGATGCAAATGGACTAAAGTGGAAAAAAGTACTAATCTATGTATGTCGGAAAGTTAGTATAGTTCAGGAGATATTTCAATTTAAATAACTCTGAAACACCATTACTGGAGTACTAAGACGTTATACAAGTAAACGCCAACATCAATGTCAATGTCGATGTCAATTTTTCAATTTCAACTTCAATTTCTATATCAACTCTTCAACTTCATTTTCAACTTCAATTTTTCAATTTCAACTTTAATTTCAACTTCAATTTTTCAATTTCATTTCGTTAATATCAACTTCAATTTCAATATCAACCCTTCAACTTCAATTTCAACTCGTAAATACCAACTCATCAATTTCAATTTTTCAATTACAACGTCAATTTTCCAATTTCAATTCGTTAATTACAACTCTTCAATATCAATTTCAACATAAACTCTTCCATTTCATCTTCAATTTTTCAATTTCATTTCGTTAATATCAACTTCAATTTCAATTTTTCAATTACAACGTCAATTTTCCAATTTCAATTCGTTAATTACAACTCTTCAATATCAATTTCAACATAAACTCTTCCATTTCATCTTCAACTTTTCAATTTCATTTCGTTAATATCAACTTCAATTTCAATATCAACCCTTCAACTTCAATTTCAATTTAAACTCGTCAATTTCAACTCTTCAGTTTCAATTTTTCAATTACAACGTCAATTTTTCAATTTCAACTTCAATTTCAACGTCAATTTCAATATCAACCCTTCAACTTCAACTCTTCAATTTCAATTTTTCAGTTTCAACGTCAATTTTTGAATTACAACTTCAATTGTTCAATTTCAATTTGAATTCGTTAATTAAACGATAGCTCGACACGTAGCTTTCATCGAAAATCAGTTTGGCACGGTGTGTGGCAACCATGGGCAAACGTTGAGAGAACTTTTCTAGGTATAGTGGCTGACAGAAAAATGTTTAGCACTCGGTGCGCTCTGCACAAACGGTCGGCCTTCCAAGTAAGCATCCCGCCGCGCGATACAAATACACTTTTGTTTGCACGGAGCAAAGACGCGAAAGGTAAATAACGGGTTCAGAGACGCCCGATTAAAAGATCCGACAATCGGCCTTTTTTCTTTCCTCCTTCCTTCTCCTTCCTTCCCTCCCTATTTTAATGCAATTAGAAACGCTCGCTATCGCTCTTTCCCTCTGCCTCTCGGCCAATGATTAATCGGAACGGTTCGCTCGTGCCGTGCTCGTTGCTAACTTAATTATGTAGAGCACCGATAAACTCGCCGCTTCTACACCCGTAAGAAGATCATTCCGATTTCTCGTTGCGAGATTTTATTTCGCTTCCACTTGTTCCTCCGTTCCGCACCAAACCGCCCTAATCCGAGCGATTAGTCTTCCGTGAAATGGTGTATCGAATTAACGAAATGAACCGTGGAAAGTTATTCCTCTTTCCTCTGGTCGCAACTCGGATCTTCTTTCTTACGTCTTCTCGCGTTTCGTAAGGTTATGGTTGACGAGATGTAAATTGTTAGACGGGCTTGAATTGGGCAAATAGAGCCGAGGATCTACAACGCCATCTCTGTGCTAGGATAGGGAGTAACGAATAAACTATTAACCAACCATTAAAATTGTTTATATACCGATTGGAATAAAAGATACATAACCTTTATTCGTTATGAGAAGGTTCGGATGAAAAACGGTCTTTCTATTCGACTTTTATTATATTTAAATTTATTTAAATTTAACATCAATTTTAATTCTACAATTTCAATTTTTCCATTCCAACTTTCATTTCAATTTTAACATCAATTTCTACTCTTCAATTTTAACTTCAATTTCAACTTTAATTTCAACTTCATTTTCAACTTTAATTTCAAGTCTTCAATTTCAACTTAAATTTCACCTTTAATTTCAGCTTCGATTTCAACTCTTCAAATTCAATGTCAATGCTTCAATTTCAACTTTTATTTCAATTTCAATTTGACCTCATCAATTTCAACTTTAACTCCAAATTCAACTTCAATTTCAACTTTAATTCCAATTTCAACTTCCGTTTCAACTTCAACTTCAATTTAAAATTTAATATCAACTAATTCAATTTCAACTTCGATTTTAACTCTTCAATTTCAACTTTAATTTCAACTTCAATTTCAACCTTTCAATTTGAATTTTTCAATTTATCTCTTCAATTGCAACTACGATTTCCATTTCAACTCTTAAATATCAACTTGAATTTCAATTGTTATTGTAATTGTAAACTTTATTATTTTTATTGTGACTTTTTAATTGTAATTGTCATTTTCATTACACTTTTTATGTCACTTTCACATACGTTCTTCTGATACAGCTGTTTATTGATTTAACTTTAAATCCTTTTTTGTCGAAATCTATATTTACTCTTCCTTTCTTTTGATTTAATTAACATTTATGGCCCTTTAAGTCCTCCCGAATGTCCTACGAACGTCTCTCGAACATCTTTTAGACTCCAAACATGCGTCTTAAAGACGTCTTTAACACGTACCGTTTTCTAACACAAGACGTTCAGGAGACGTTCGTGAGACATTCGGGACATCTACAAGACGTCTGAATGTCCAACTGTAGACGTCTTAGTGCTATCTTCGAATACACACCCAAGTAGCCACAAGTAGCCACGTACGTCCCTAAAACGTACGCAGAATGGACGTAGGACGTTTGGACGTGAACCGTACGTTTTAGGGACGTACGTGGCTACTTGGGCACGTATGTATGTATCTTACAAATGGAAACACGCTGCCGCGCCGTTTCGTGTTACAATTTACAACCGCAGCGCCGTAAACACACACTCGATAAGAACGGTGTACGTAGCATCCGAAACAAACGCAGCAATAGAAAGCAGAGATCTCCGGCTTCGGCTGACGAAATACTGGCACGATCGCAATCTTAATTCCCTGTAACGCCGCGTGTAATACAGTTTTGGGTCAGGAAAGACGCCGAGGCACACGCGATTCCAGACCGCGTTCTTGGAAACTGTGAACGCGTGAACGTTCGCGGGTTATCACCGTCGAAGGGGGGAAACGACGCTGTTCCGTGGAAAATAATTCGAGGCAATTGTTAGCCGCGCGGTCCGATGAAAAACTCGGCTATCGCTCGGCTTAGCTACCCCTCGCCTCGACCATGTTCGACCGTAGTTTGCAAACCGTCGGAGGGCCGACGGAAGAAAAATTTCTACGTTGGACGGCTTTATCGTAATTAATTTCGATAACGAGGAAACGAATGACCGCGACATAAATAAATTCCGATTTTCTCCTGAACTGTCCGCGATTGTCGTATCGTCGCAAAAATTGAATAGCAGACTGCGGAACTTTATATGCATTAGCAAGAAAATTCGGTAGATGAAATTCAATATTATTATTATTATATATGGACCGAGGTCCTTTTATACAAATTATACAGTTTTTACAGTATAACTGATAAAAACAAAAAGACGTAGGACGTTTGGACGTGAACCGTACGTTTTAGGGACGTACGTGGCTACTTGGGAGACATAACCAAAAAAAGTCTTAACCTAAAATTGACATAATAATGGACCGCGCGAAACTAAACAAATATACAGGTACGATTAACAAATGGTATTGCGCAATTTTGTTTTGAATGCCTGTAACGTGCCATATTGTAGGAAAACAATTTTTTGTTTTGCATGGAGATTCGAAGTCTATTTCTTAGTTACTCCCAAGTAGCCACGTACGTCCCTAAAACGTACATTTCAGGTCCAGTTCACGTCCAAACGTCCTACGTCCATTCTGCGTACGTTTTAGGGACGTACGTGGCTACTTGGGTATAACTAAGAAATAGACTTTGAATGTCCATGCATGTATAGCAAAATCGAGTAGATGAAATTCCAAATCGTTTTAAAGTTCTTAAAATTGAGGATATGTCATAAACCTAACCCCAAAACTCCGAACCTCGAACCGCTGCAATTCTGGAAAGGAGTCTGCCGCCTTAATATGGTCGGATACGCGAATTTGTGACGAAGAAACCGACCGGCGCGAATGCAAAACGAATAAGGCAGCAAAAGGCAACGGGGGAATATCTGCTAACACCTGAGCATTCGGGAGAAGCTCTCTGCGTGTCGCAATGCACGACGAAGGTGCACACGTGTGTTCCATCGGCGAGCCCCGGTGGCCGGAAAGAGAGAAAGAGAGAACGAGAGAAAGAGACGGGACGAGGAGAGGACCTCGTAAGATATTGGCTCTCCCCAAACAGGTTTCTTAGACACATTCTTTCTGGGCTTGATGCTCGCCATTCGTGCAGTCCGGCATCTTATTAATTATTGCTCGTCCCGAGAGGATTAAGACGCGAGACATACAACGACATTGTCCAATTTCGAAATTCCTCGGCTGCCGTCGGCTGCTGCGGATTGTTTCGCGCTGCACACCACTCGTCTATCGCCCGGTTCCACTGTTACACTACTGGACAAAATGATAAGGCACCTCATAGTTTTTAGCAATGAACATTCAAGTGAATATACAACAAAATAATGTACTAACTTTTATTGTATAGTATACTAAAAATTCAATAACTCGTTCAAACCGTTTATTATTTCTACAAAAATTGATTTTTAGTGTGGGCGAAACGATAAGGCACTTTGAATATAGAATAAGAAAAGTATTATTAGAATTCAACAATATTAGACAATTTTTGACAGTTTTAGTAGTGCGTGGACTGCCCTCTACGTTGTACCACTTCAATGTTCATGTTCATGTCTTCACAAAATTCTTATAATGTTCTTGACAGTCATTTTTCAACAGCAATTTCTCAGTTCAACTTCAATTCCAACATCAATTTTTCAATTTCAATGCCAGAATGAGCTCCAAGCGGAGTGGAATTTGAAAAATTGATGTTGAAACTGGAAAATGGGAGTGGAAACTGCAAAAGTGAAGTTGAAATTGAAGTTCTGAACAGACTTCTGAACTCTTCCAATACTTTCTTACCAGTAATAAGTAGTTGTTCACTACATTCGTCACAAACTTCGGACGTGATACATACGGTCATACTTTCCTGTACTTGGTCGCGCATGCGCGAAAAAACCGTGCAATATCCCAACACTGCTTGTATCTATCTGTACCATCCAAAAGTTTCTTTTCATCCGTGAATATAGTTCGTTTCTACTGAGATTTCACAATTCAAGAATGCAGCATTTGAGAAAAATCAACTTGAAGAATACTATAAAACTTCTATTGAAATATAATTACTAGACAGCGGATCTTTATGCGAAATAAAAAGTTTCTACCTGAATTGCAACAATCTGGAGTGATATAGACATTTATTTTCTTTCTTAATATGGTTAATAGGTCAAAAATAATGTAACAGCATTTTAAAATTCTTATAATGTTTTTACTGTTTTAAATTGGACCGACTCATTTTTGTTATAAATGCATAAAATCCGCTGTCTAATAATTACATAACCTCAAAATTGTCATTTTCTGACTTGTGTCACTTTTCTTGCGGGGCTGCGATATATGAAATTTTGTGTGTGTACAACGGTGCCTTATTATTTCGTGTACCAGTGTATATGGAGATCTGTCGATTAGTTTTCACCGCGATCCTAAAAAGACGTCGTGAACTTCGGAAGCCCTTAGCGCTCGAGGACTCTCTCTCTCTCTCCCTTGAAGCACAAGCGCACCTGCGGAATGTGTCAAACTTTTTTCGTCTCGACTCCCTGGCCGGGAACCACTTTACGTAGGCACGGCTCTGCCACCGAGTGGAATTCATACGTGGGCACACCGGCATCTGACCAGCTGTCACACTTTTTCTTCGATTTTCGTTTAATTTCTCGCCTTCCTCTGTGTTCCGATTCTTAACACTGTCTCGCCAGCTTGCCCTTCATAAATAACTATGTATCGCCTTTTGTTCCTCGTGGATCATTATTAGACAGCGGATTTGATGCATTTATAAAAAAAAAAAATGGGTACGTACAATTTAAAACAATGGAGGTATTTATGATTTCCGTATTTCGATCGACAATTGTTTAAACTACAATTTGTGATATTGGCGCACTGGTTCGATCAATTGTACAAATATAGCAAGTTTGCAAAATTTACATGAAATTTACTTCAAATTCCAACGTTTCGGTCTAAATCCAGACCATTTTCAAGAAAAATATAAATTTCTGTTTTGCGTCTCTAAGAATAATGTAATTTGTATTGTTAACTGAAACTATTTTCTCAAGAAAACTTTTTAGATTTGTAAAAACTTACATGCTTATAACAAGTATTAAATGAAATTATTTGAGGTTATGTAAACCTTCACGGTTTACTTAGTCCACACGTCACCAACATGGAAGCAACACGTTATTACATAACCTCAAATAATTTCATTTAATACTTGTTATAAGCATGTAAGTTTTTACAAATCTAAAAAGTTTTCTTGAGAAAATAGTTTCAGTTAACAATACAAATTACATTATTCTTACAGACGCAAAACAGAAATTTATATTTTTCTTGAAAATGGTCTGGATTTAGACCGAAACGTTGGAATTTGAAGTAAATTTCATGTAAATTTTGCAAACTTGCTATATTTGTACAATTGATCGAACCAGTGCGCCAATATCACAAATTGTAATGGAGGTATTGGAAAGATTTAAAGCCACCAGTGTATTAATTTCACCTTAACCCCTTGCTGTAACATTTACTTTACAGTTACAGTGATTGAAACGTCTTTATCCCCAAAAATGTCGTAAAAGAAAAAAGAAAATTCATATTCTTTCGATGGCTAAGCATACTAACCTGAACACTAATCTCTTAACTGTATTTCCTTTATTTAAATAACAACTTATGTTCACCAACAGGACCGTATAAAAATTCTTAACACGCTATCTTGTTACCTAGTGTTTGCACTCTCTCTCTCTAATACCGCATTTTTACTATTCTATTCGTTTACTGAGCCCGCGCCCTTTCGTTTGATACCCCGCACGGGGGGCCTGCGACCTCCCGTTCTCGAGATATTTGCCTTTTTCTGTTTTACTTTTTAAAATTCGCACCCTCTCTAAAATGTTTTTTTTATCTAATTAATACCTCTTTATTATTTCACAACTCGCTTAATGCGGTCGCGCCCTTTCATTTGATACATTTGAAATTGAAGTTGAAATTGAATCATTGACGTTGAAATCGAAATTGAATAAAAAAGAACGTGGCTGCTCTTTACTTCACCGGACTCAAAATTTGTGCATTTCTCTAATAAATTATGATGTATTTGGTATGTAATCCAGTAGATTTGTACCCGGGGAACCTGCAGATCGAAGTTTCGATCCCGTAGGATCAACGGTTCAGGAGTTATAAGTGCTTAAAGTTGAGCAATTTCAAACCTGTCGAAAACACTGAAAAATGCTCAACTTTAAACAACCATAACTCCTGAACCATTGATCCTACAGGATCGAAACTTGGATCTGAAGATTCCCCGGGTACAAATCTACTGGATTACATACCAAATACATCATAATTCCTAGGAGAAATAGAATTAATGCCCAACTCTGCCCAACAGTAATTGTTGAACGAATTTGGCGTTGGACAATGTAACTGCACAAGTCCAGTGATCTTCGAATCGGTGCTAGGAGCGGACCACGGTGCGCCACGAGAACCTTGATCGTCGATCAGCCGGTAATATCGAGGTTTATCGTGAGTCAAATCAATCCCGCTACTCTGTAATCAATTCTCTCGTGTCAAGCGCGGAGCTGCCGGTACCGCGTGGCGCCAACCTGCTCGAACACTTCTGGCTGTGTTTGCTTTTATTTCCTTTTTTCTTTATTTCTCCGGAGTCGTCTCTCTCTCTCTCTCTCTCTCTCTCTCTCTCTCTCTCTCTGTTTCTTTCACGGGTGTTTTCGAACGTTCCAATTCCTGGTACGTCATTATCATTTGTGACGGTCGGTCGAACCTACAATTAATAACCGGCTACCACGGAAAACGTACTTTGATAATTGGCGCGCGTGTCAATGGCGATGGCGCCATCAAGATCCCGCCACGGTAATTAACACTCGTTCCATCGTTAAGAGGACGCCTTCCTTCGTTTTCGTCGATCCGCCAAGATCTTTTAACGAGATTGTTAGCGCCACGATATCGCCTCGAACGAGATCGGTTTATATAATTGGTCTGTCGCGTCGATTCGATATTAATAGAAACACGGCAGCCGAACGTGACGAATGTGTTCGGCAGACATTTTTTCGGTTTTAAGATTGACAAAACCGGCTCTAGTGGAACAGGATTAGTGTCTCCGTGTTCGCTGGAGGCATAGGTGAATGGGACCCGAGACACCGCGACAACGAGAAACCCCGAATACATTCGGACAGGTGCAACAAGTAGTGGTCGGCGATCTATTCGCAGATATTTGCATTCGCGCGTCGTCAGGAGCTTACATACCCGGTGACCACTTTCGATGAATTTTGATTAGGACGGGGAAAATCGATCGACTCGAGCTGGGTGTTCAAACCGATCTCTGTCAATTTCTCAATTTCAACGTCAATTTCTCAAATTCAACTTCAATTTTTCAGTTTCAACTTCAAATGCATGTAGAAGGTCACCCCTTTTCGGTTTTCCCCTTATATCTCGGAAACTATGCGTCCTAGCGATAAGACCATTCCATACAAAATTAAAGCTGACAAAATGTGTCACAAGATTGATTTGATTTAGTTTTTCGCTATCTCGCATAGTTTCCGAGATATCCGCGCTCAAAGTTCATTTTTTTAATTATTTGACTAGCTAACGCTTCAGCACAATTAGTGAACTTTGAGCGCGAATATCCCGGAACCTATGCGTCCTAGCGATAAGACCATTGTATACAAAATTAAAGCTGGCAAAATGTGCCACAAGATTGGTTCGATACATTTTTTCGCTAGGACGCATAGTTTCCGAGATATCCGCGCTCAAAGTTCATTTTTTTAATTATTTGACTAGCTAACACTTCAGCACAATTAGTGAACTTTGAGCGCGGATATCTCGGAAACTATGCGTCCTAGCGATAAGACCATTCTATACAAAATTAAAGCTGGCAAAATGTGCCACAAGATTGGTTCGATTCATTTTTTCGCTAGGACGCATAGTTTCCGAGATATCCGCGCTCAAAGTTCATTTTTTTAATTATTTGACTAGCTAACGCTTCAGCACAATTAGTGAACTTTGAGCGCGGATATCTCGGAAACTATGCGTCCTAGCGATAAGACCATTCTATACAAAATTAAAGCTGGCAAAATGTGCCACAAGAT
The DNA here is from genome assembly GCF_051020765.1 of Lasioglossum baleicum. Taxonomy (NCBI): domain Eukaryota; kingdom Metazoa; phylum Arthropoda; class Insecta; order Hymenoptera; family Halictidae; genus Lasioglossum; species Lasioglossum baleicum. The sequence goes on from NC_134945.1 coordinate 7,214,878, forward strand.
TGGTTCGATTCATTTTTTCGCTAGGACGCATAGTTTCCGAGATATCCGCGCTCAAAGTTCATTTTTTTAATTATTTGACTAGCTAACGCTTCAGCACAATTAGTGAACTTTGAGCGCGGATATCTCGGAAACTATGCGTCCTAGCGATAAGACCATTCTATACAAAATTAAAGCTGGCAAAATGTGCCACAAGATTGGTTGGATTCATTTTTTCGCTAGGACGCATAGTTTCCGAGATATCCGCGCTCAAAGTTCACTAATTGTGCTGAAGAGTTCTTTTTCAAATTTTCAATTAATCTAGGTTCGCGGACCGCGCGGTCGTATTCACCGGAGAGCCTCGATTGACCGATCAGCCGGTTGAATACAGTCCCATGACTAATAACGTGCTACAGTGGCACATATAAGTGACTGGTCGTTAATCGGTATCTTGAAGCGCCCTCGGTAGCGACCTTATAATCAGAGACACTGACAAATCACTGTGTTTCTCTCGTCGTCGGGTTTGCAGAAAGAAACGACACCTTCCGAGAACCCGTCATTAAACGGATACACCGGCTCGCCGAACATATCTTTATTCCTACCATAAGCTTCGAATACCGTCTAAGAAAAATGGTCGTGTCTTAACAGCTAGCTATGCGTTTCACGTAAAAGTAATTATGCAATTGTATCGGGACATAAATAGTTAACGGTCAATGTTTAATACATATATTAATTATATCGATCAACGCATTCTGTTCAACGAATCAGACAGAGAAAAGCGCTGTCCGCACAGTGTGCGAATTCGGCCGAATTTGTGACCCAAAATTCATATATGAAAATCTATGATGAATTATTGAAATAATTGACAATGGTATGATCTTATAACCCAGATAGTACACGACGTCTTAAAGACGTCCATTTTACGTATATTTCAAGTCTAAATGTCTTACGTTCTAAAAAGACGTCCATTTTACGTATATTTCAAGTCTGAATGTCTTACGTTCTACAAAGACGTCTTAAGACTATAAACAGTGTGGTTTTTATATAGCCATAATCTAGCAGTAAGTATTAGCATTGGTATGATTTGTTCGAGGTAGTGTTTTTACTTCAATTTCAACTTCAATTTTTATTATTTTTACAGTGATTCTAATTGCAATTGTTATCTTTATTACACTTTTTATGTAAATTCCACATGCGTTCTTCTAATAAATCTGTTTAATGGTTTAACTTTAAATTTTTCAAGTTCGGATAAAAGTTTCTCCTATTTTTAAACACGAATTGGGCCGAATTCGCCACTGTGCGTCATTGAAATAAGAAATATGGCCGTATGAATACAGTAACAGATAGCAACTTAATTAACCATCTGGACGATAATTCGAGAGATAAACTCGCGTGTATTTATATTAAAAGAAAACTGTGCAAGCACCTACGTGCATATATGTAGAGATGCATCGCGATATTATATCAGCATGCGTCGTGTGAGATTCATTGAATACAGGATGCCACGTGCAGGTGCATCGCTGTGACGCCACTTAACCGCCGTAGATAATTACTAATCGTGTTATGTCATCGTGGTCGCATGCGTTCGCTCGCCTGAACAGTTTGCTGCGACGATACGGGGTGTCTTCGAAGAATCGACCGAAATCGTTTCGCTCTATTGTCGAAGGCAGCGTAGATGTGCGCGTGCGCGATGTACCGGTGCACAGTGGGGTATTTGGCCGAAGAACCGGCAAAAAGTCGATTTCTAAATTTTTGTGTAAGGTGGAGTGGGGTAAGTCCGTCTATGGGGTAAGTCCGTCTACGGGGCAGGTCCGTCTACGGGGTAAGTCCGTCTACGGGGTAAGTCCGTCTACGGGGCAAGCCCGTCTACGGAGCTAGTCCGTCTATGGGGTAAGTCCGTCTACGGGGCAAGTCCGTCTATGGGGTAAGTCCGTCTACGGGGCAAGTCCGTTAATTGGTTATTTTTATTATAATGTTGCGAAGGCTATGAACGAAATTTCTCTAGCTTGTATTTATTAATGTAGTATAAGTTAGTATGAACTATTCGACATAGACGTCGCCCAAGAATAAAGGTGACAAACAGTCACGTGCGAGGTGCACGCACAATTTTGTGGTTACCTCGAACGTGCAATAGTTTACAAGTTATTAATATATTCTGTGTTGTTATTGTAGGTAAGTACAACAAAAATCGATGTAGGTTTACATTATAGGGTTACGGGCCCCAAAATTCTACTTTGCCCAAGGTCCCAACTAATTCTAACGCGCTACTGGTATCAACTGTTCCAGATTTTTGAATTGAAATTGGAAAATGTAAGAGTTGAAATTGACGAGTTGGAGTTGAAATGGAAGTTGAAATTGAAGAGTTAAAATTTAAGTTGAAATTGAAGAGTCGGAGTTGAAATTGAAAAATTTAACTTGAAATTGAAGTTGAAATGCCCGGGGCCCCAAGCAAAAGGGGGCCCCGAACACAATCCAAGATCAAATTCAGATTCTCGGTACTCTTTTCAAATTGGTTCCGGAATGTGTGTAATTCGAATAAAAAACACTTAAGGTTAATTGCTGATAATTAAAAAGCAGCATTTCGCCGTAGCATCCGGCGTTTTCCTTTAATCGCGTCCGCGGTGGCGCCAACCGAACACTCACGCACGTACTCGAGCGTGCATCGTCGATCGTTAGCATTCAACACGTCGCGTCGCGTCGTCCGATTATACCACGATGCACCTTGTTGCACTGTATTACGCTGTATTGCATCGCGTCGCGTTGCAACTACGTTACGCATTCCCGTGAACGCGGGCGTTGTGCATCGTGATAATCGACCGAGAATATCTACCGGGTGTTTCCAACGTGTCCCTAACGCGACATTTTCACAAAATATGGCGCATTGGATGATTACAGGGTGACAAGAAATAACGGAGTTAAACATTTCTTATTATAATTCCGTCAAATCGACGAATTTTGAAAAACCAAATAATAACAACCATAACATAGACCTTTAGTATTCATATATTTAAGAAGTTTCGAAGTGGCCACCCTTTGAGCCGATTCAGAGGCTCAAACGTGTTTTGAAATTTTCGGCTATGGGCCGCAGCTCTTCTGACGTCATTCGGTCCCACACCCGGCGCAGAGATTTTTTCAGCGACTCGAAACTTTCATGGGTCTGAGCACAGGCCCTGGCCTCCAAAATTGACCAAACGCTGGAGTTCATAGAATTGAGATCCGGTGAGTACGGCGGCCATTCCGCAGATGTGATGAAACCTGGAAAATGGGCCTTGCTACGGTTTTCGTGGATCAAGAGGTCAAACTCAACCAAGAAGTGTATCGACGGGACATTCTCGAAGCCGTCGTACTTCTGTGGGCCCAACAGCACCTCGGCGATCCGGAATGGACGTTACAGCAGGATTCCGCGCCGGCCCACAGGGCGAAAACGACTCAGGAGTGGTGCAAGGCCCATTTTCCAGGTTTCGTCACATCTGTGGAATGGCCGCCGTACTCGCCGAATCTCAACTCGATGGACTACAGCGTGTGGTCGATTTTGGAGGCCAGGGCCTGTGCTCGGCCCCATAAAAATTTGGAGTCATTGAAAAAATCTCTGTACCAGGAGTGGGACCGAATGACGCCAGAAGAGCTGCGGCCCATTACCGAAAATTTCAAGACCCGTTTGAGTCTCTGTATCGGCGCAAAGGGTGGCCATTACGAAACTTCTTAAATGTATGAATACTAAAGGTCCATGTTATGGTTGTTATTATTTGGTTTTTCAAAATTCGTCGATTTGACAGAATTAGAAAAAAGTTCACTATTTTTATTATTTGACTCGCTAACTCTTCGAGCACAATTAGTGAACTTTGAGCGCGGATATCTCGGAAACTATGCGAGATATCGAAAAACTCAACCCAATCAATCTTGTGGCAAATTTTGTCAGCTTCAATTTTGTATAGAATGGTCTTATCGCTGGGACACATAGTTTCCCAGATATCCGCGCTCAAAGTTCAGTAATTGTGCTGAAGAGTTCTAAAGGAGTCCACCCCCAACTTGTCTAAGTTCGGTGGACCCGGGACGTGTCTGTGGCTTGAAAATAATTCGATCGAGAGCCTTCCCTTGCTCCTGCTTCAGAAATGATTCATTCGGAATACGTAGTCTAGAACAGAGGCGTCTTTAACTCGGAGGAGGCGCCTCCGTCCAGTAAAGAAGGCGCCTCCGATCCATCAGAACAGGCGCCTGGGATCGGTTGCATCATGCATATGCATCGCGCGGAATCTGCAGCATGATTTACGATTTTAAACGAGGCAGCCATCTCAGTAATTACACCCGTCAAAATTATTGAATGTACCGCTGGGAGAACTCGTTATCCGCTATAACAGCGTCGTACCGCTATCTCGTCGTTTCTTGCGCGGCGCGACGGAACAATTTCCACATTGATTTCATAAAGTCAGGATGCAATCGATTAACGCGCGAACTAGTTTGCTTTGGCTATCGTAAAATCGTAAATGTTCGTTCGGGATATTAAAGGTCTACGATGCTTTATGTTTCAGGAGGAGTGCAGGAAGAGGATAGCCGAGTGCACGATGAGCGAAGGTGCGAGCACACCGGTATGCGGGAGCGACGGTGTTACGTATTCCAGTCACTGTCGGGTCATCTCAAAGCAGTGTCAAGGCATGTCCATCCTTATCAAACACACTGGTACTTGTCCAGGTAAGGTGGTACTCTCTGGTTCTAGTAGGCGAACCATAGAAACGTGTATAATCGAATATGTCGGAGCGCGTTCTTCCTTGTTCGTCGCGTGTAACAAACGTAAGAAGGAACATATAATTCGAACCTGTCCGTTCCACTGGCAGAGACACCGGCGTGCTTCTCCGCAAGGTTGACCGCCAGGCCGGGTGCGCGACCAGTCTGCCGGGTCGACGGCACTTACGCACCTGTGCAATGTCACGAGGAAACCGGGTACTGTTGGTGCGTGACGCCGCAGGGCAGACCACTGCCCGACACCTCGGTAAGACACCAAAGACCAAGATGTTTGAAACCTGGTCCCAGATCTGCTGCTTCCACCAGGAGCGGGCAAAGAAGGCGCTCGCCGAGCTGGAAGCAGCGAAGGCAGTACAGCAGTAAGCACAGAAACACCTGCGATCGCGCCGAGAAGTCCAAGTTTAACGGCAACTTGATCGAGAACTTCAAGATCGAGTACAGGCGGACCAACATCTCCACCGACGGTGAGGATTTCGTCAGATCCCCGGTGTTTCGTTTGGTTTCGTTTCATTCCGTTTCGTGCCGAAGATTACCAGAGCTAGGGAGAATAGTATTTTAAATATTGGCTTGTGGAGAGAAGGTGGATTTTCCAGGATTGCAAGGGTGCGGGATTCGCCTTTTCATTTGATATTGGGTCCTCTTTTTCGGGTTTCCGCCTATATCTCGGAAACTATGCGTCCTAGCGATAAGACCTTTCTACACAAAAGGCTGACAAAATGTGCCACAAGATTGATTCTATTCAGTTTTTCGCTAGGACGCATAGTTTCCGAGATTTCGGCGCTCAAAATTGTGCTGAAGAGTTAGCTAGTCGAATAATAAAAATAGTGAACTTTGAGCGCGGATATCTCGGAAACTATGCGTCCTAGCGATAAGATCATTCTATACAAAATTAAAGCTGACAAAATGTGCCATAAAATTGATTAGATTCAGTTTTTCGCTATTTCGCATAGTTTCCGAGATTTCGGCGCTCAAAATTGTGCTGAAGAGTTAGCTAGTCGAATAATAAAAATAGTGAACTTTGAGGGCGGATATCTCGGAAACTATGCGAGATAACGAGAAACTGAATCGAATCAATCTTGTGGCACATTTTGTCAGCTTCAATTTTGTATAGAATGGTCTTATCGCTAGGGCGCATGGTTCCCGAGATATAAGCGGAAAACCGAAAAAGGGGACTTTTAGTATGTTTACCTCCTTACTAGTCCAAACAAAGTCCCAAATTTAAAAATTGTTTTCCTTCCATTTCCCTCTACACCCCCCCTCCCCCCTTATGAGCATTCATTGACTGGATTAATAGCTATGATTTAATAATGATCGGCCGACCGACAGGTGACAAGAACGTGGAGAGGGTGTTGTCGTGGAAATTCGTCACTCTGGACAAGAACGGTGACGGTTACCTGGATAGGGCGGAGTACAAGGAGCTGAGGAGGCTCGCGAAGAAGGCGGTAAGGCCGAAGAAATGTGCTCGCACGTTCGCCCGCACGTGCGACCTAAATCGGGATTTGAAACTCTCCAGGCAAGAATGGGGTGCCTGCCTTGCGAACGACTTCACTCGTAAGTTTAACACGTGGTGCACGTGAGCTTCTCACTCGAGATAAAGGGAGAATCCAAAGCTACGAACTTGCCCCTGTATTACGTGATCACTTGATTTGATAGTAGTACATACTCACGGGGCTTTGCTACTCGTGTTCGGAGTTGAACTTCCAAGAGTCGCGAATAACGTAGAATAAAGGTCGATTTATCTTAGCCAGTCGGACATAACCTCACTATGTACCCTGGTTTTGTATCCAGTATTTTAGCTTTTTGGAAAATACTGGATACAAAACCAGGGTGGTATGGTTCTGTCCTCGGTGTATTATAGAGGTGTTCAGGCTTCCCTCAGAAAAGTGTGACAGATAGAGGTTAAGTAGGGTAGTCCGACTGACCCGGACTGGCTACGATAAGCCGACCCTAAACTCACCGGAAAGACACCAACGTTCTCTTAGCGTTCATTAAAATTCATAGATTTTTTTTCTTTCTTTTCGACTGGTAATAGAATTGCCGTTAGACTTGAGAGCATGATGATTTTGAAACGCCAAAGCGGACTAATATATGTATACAGTCCCGAGGCGTCGAATCGAGCAGGTCCCACTTATCAAACGCGTACGATCGCGCCGTGTCTCCAAGTAGCCACGTACGTCCCTAAAACGTTTTAGGGACGTACATGGCTACTTGTGGCTACTTGGGTCGTATCTACCTATTATTGTAGTAGGGATTGGGATGGGATCAAGTTCAATATATGTATGTATGTACACTGTACACTCACGAATCCGAGTCAATATCTATAACCAAGTTTTATTTCTTGGGTTTCGATTATACTACTCGATTGTACTAAAAACAATAATGTCTCAATGATTATATTTGAGGAGTGTTCATTTTATACAAACTGATATCGAACCTGTTTGCGAGGAACTTGATCACATCCCTACCTATTAGAACACTGGTGCCTGCCTTCACCTATATGTATACACGGTAGATCGCTCTACCGTCCAGTAGAAAGTTCTAATCTCGAAAGCAGCTCTTAGGAGTTCAACTCTAAAGTCGTCGCGTAGCTGTCGGATCCATTTGGTTTGTGCTTGCACGAGAAACCTAGTACATAGCATTTATGGTTGGCCAACACGGTTGGGATCATTTCAAAAATTTATTAATCAGAAAATGGCTACGATGAACAAATATATCTATGTATATGTATGTATACACAGTTTTTATGGGTGTACTTCCGAAAGCGACAACCCTCCGATTTTGCTGAAATTTTCGCCAAAGCTTATCCTTGATTAGAGAAGAAAGTCCCTAAAAGGATTTTTAGCGACAAAGCCTCGTTTGGCCCCCAGCCCCCTTCAAAATTTGACAGTTCTTACTAAATATTTTCGAAATTATCGATTTTAGAGAAAAAAGTTTCAAACAAAAAATGAAGCTCATAAAGAGCTCTACAAAAAAGGTTATATACATTTTTTACGTGAACCTATTATTTTGGCTGTTATGACTCAAAATAACTCGGCGGGTGGTCAAATTAACTCTGTCAAACATTTTTTTAACTTTATTTACCTCCGTAAATAATGGGAATTTTGAAAAATACTTCAGATAAAAGCTGTAGACCTCATCGAAATACACGTTTTATGTTGTATTGATTTTTGGCATAAAGACAATAGTTTTTGAGAAAAACGATATTAAAGCCTCGTTTGCCCCCAGCCCCCTTCAAAGTTTCGACAGTAATATAAAATGTGTATTTCGATGAGATCTGCAACCTTTATTTGAAGTATTTTTCAAAATTACCATTATTTACGGAAATAAATGGAGAAAACTATGATTTTTATGGTTTTTTTAATGGTTTCCGCCTTTACAATAAAATTTGCCTGTAGTAACATTGGCCCTACGTTGGGTATAATCGTTGGCCCAACTGCATAAGGCCCAACAAATTGCCAACCATAAATGCTACTAGGGAATGATCTTCGATTCTTCGAAATCGAAAACAATTGCCAACAATTCGGATCGAATACAGTCGAAACTCTTTACCATTCTCCGGCGAATTATCAAATCCAGCTGCAAACATTGGTAAAACCGTTTTCCTGGTAGGCGCGAGCACCCAAGGTCTCAGTCAGCCGAGGTTGTTCGGTGCATAAATCAGTTTTGAACGCGGTGATATTTGCGAATTGGCGCCACGCTGTTACGCCACGGAACTTTGTCTCCCTCGGTGAGATGAGATGGAGCTCTTGTTATTGATCCGAAACGAGTCCGTGTCGATGATAAAAGGATCGAAGGATCGAAGGTCGCTTTCCCCCCCAACTAATCCTTCGAAACTAGAGGTCACGGTTTCGGACGTGTATTGAGGATACACGTATACCCATATTCACGTGAACCACGAAAGTATTTGAACGTATTTTAAGTATAACTTTCTTATGATCGGACCAAACGACCTGACAATTTTTGAGGTTAGAACTGATTTACCAAACGACATGCAAAAAAGATTTTTAAAAAATTCCAACTGCTAAGAATTACATGAGAAAGTGAAAGAGGCACCATTTATTACTTTTTTATTAGAGCCCGTAATGAAAATTTAAAATATACTATATATTAAAATAACTTTTTTATGAATGGACTAAACGACTTCAATTTCTCTGTACGGCTAAAAGAATTAGTTCAGTAAATGACATCTAAGAAGTATGTCGAGAAAATGCATTTGTTCGGAATTGTGAAAGACAATAGTAAAAATTGATTTTCACGACTTTTTTAGCTGGGCCAATAACGAAAATTTAAAAGATGTGCTCGGTCAACCAGTATAAATTGCACACGCTCAGAAAATTTCATTGAAATTGGTTAATTGGTTTACGAGTTATAAACGATCAAAAGTGGTAATTTCTAGTGTACCATAAAGTGGCAAGTTTTACCACTTTTGATCGTTTATAACTCGTAAACCAATTAACCAAACCCAATGAAATTTTCAGTACGTATATAATTTATACTGGTTGACTAATTTATGCTGAAGTGTGTTCAAATACTTTCGTGGTTCACTGTATACCCAAGTAGCCACGTACGTCCCTAAAACGTACGTTTCAGGTCCAGTTCACGTCCAAACGTCCTACGTCCATTCTGCGTACGTTTTAGGGACGTACGTGGCTACACGTGGCTACTTGGGTATCCGTGTATGTATATTAATTGCACGTGTATTTTCAATGCAACACGTGAAACGGGTATCTCCCCACGTAGCCACAAGTAGCCACGTACGTCCCTAAAACGTACGCAGAATGGACGTAGGACGTTTGGACGTGAACCGTACGTTTTAGGGACGTACGTGGCTACTTGGGTCTATTCGAAACAGCTTGTTGATCGCGTCGCACGACGTCGAAATCAGTACAAAATTCCCCCCCAAGTAGCCACGTACGTCCCTAAAACGTACGTTTCACGTCCAAACGTCCTACGTCCATTCTGCGTACGTTTTAGGGACGTACGTGGCTACTTGTGGCTACTTGGGTCTGTTTACCTATCCCCATTAGAATCGCCCTCGATGCAACCGCGATCGGTTGTAATTATGTATTCCGTCATTAGCGACAAACCGAAGTGGCGAGGAACGTCGAGTCGCATAGACGGTTACATTTTATGGCGATCGTAAATTGAGATTAACAGCAGTGCTCATACTTAAGCAGCCTAACGTGTGCTAATCTATCTACTTGCGTCGCATTGCAATCGCCTACGGGCAATTACCGCACGCGCTCGCTCCCTCTCCTTGCCTCGTTTCCTGGGTGAAGGTTGCTTTTTTAACGATTCTATTTATTAGGTCGCGTCCCATAAGTTCGGTGCCTCGCTTATTCTTCTACTATTTAAATTAATTAACAAACAAGGTCCACGCGTTCAGTCATGTCACCGTTCTTTACGTATTTCCGGTCATGCAATTGAAAAATGTTTTAAACAAAAGTTCACCAGTACTTGGTGACCTGCATGCTCGCATATTCTGAAATCTGAAGAAATGCGTTTTACGTAAAAAAAGTGAAGGTCACCTTGACTTTTTTAAATGGCGCCATATGTTTTCGACGTGATAGGATCGTTGCTGACGTCGAGAGGAATTCAACGGTGTATTATACGATTACCTTGAAAGCTACGGTGTCATTTAAAAATTTCCGGTACCCTCACACCCCTAAATCCAACACGACCCAATACTTTTTCTTTGAACATCTTTGAAAGATACCTCTCTCCGTTCGCTGGGGGAGATGGGGGCGGCACTTGCAACCGTGAATAAAAATGTCCACAAAGAGCCCCGGCTCGAGCACGTCGTTCGAGGATGATACCGGAAGATGGTCGTCGCGGTCTTTGTCTCGGCGTCTAAATCGTGGCATAAATTACAAGCGTTGCCAGGACAGGATGTCGCGCACGCGAAGGGCCGTCGTCTCTATGGCGGGACCCGCTTAACATTCGTGAATCCTGCCGGAAGTTTGCCCACACTGCCGGCCGGTTACCGAGGAATTGAAGCAATTGACCCCGTGTACGTACACGGACACGCGTCGCCGCGACTGGCCTACAAGAATGACCGCCCGCGCTACTCGTCGTTCCGTCGCGTCGTCGCTTCGTAAATCCGCGCCTACGCGATTTATCAGGTCGTTCCCGGACGTAATATGAACATATTACACTACGCTGTACTTTCAAAGAGATCTTCTACCCCGCGCGCCCGACACCGCCCGCGATCTTTTATTTTCCACCGAAACGATCCAATTGATTTTACCCGCATCGCTGTGTGAACTACAGTGGTCGAAAAATCATGATAGGTTCATATCATTTTTATCATGTAACAGTGTGTTTCATTTCCATCTTTTATTATTATGTAGTAAGTGATTCATCACAGTGTAATTAGTAGAACACATTCCAGATAGCAGCCGACGTCTCATAGACGTCTGTTTCACGTCGTTTTTAAGTCTGAATGTCTTACTGCAAAAAAGGACGGCTCTAAGACGTCCCAAAGACGTCTTACAGATGTCGTTTTTACGTCTTAAAGACGTCTTTTCGGAGACGCAGTCTAGAAAATCCTGTAGTAAACTAAAGTTCGAATAGTATAGTACGATATTAAAAAAATTATCGTCCTTTTTAGAGCGCCCGAATATTAATTCGTTTCACTGTAGCTATGCCTAAACGCTGCCAATAACGATAGGACGAATGTAGACTGACATATAGAATTGTGGTCAATTGCATGTCAATTATCGTGTTCGTGCGACCCAGTATCGACTTGTATGACCTCGGGAATCATCTATGTACAGTCTAATAATTGCCACTATATTATTTATCATTATTCGTTGATGCTGGATGGAATAGATGTATAGAATTAACATTGTTTTGTACAGCTTCTGCTTTTTGGAACGATGTCTAAACAAACGCTTTCGATCGTCTAACAAAATATTGTAGAAAACTGAAGGTACACCTTTCAAATTCGTGAATCGATTCCAATTTATAAAACGATGCAGAATCTAACGCATTGCATGTGAATTTTCATAATTGTGCATCACCATCGATTGCTTGCCGAATAAATTCCTTGTCGGGTCGGGAGTACATCCTTTAGTAGACTGGTAGACGAGTAGAAAGGAAAAGTACAAGGTGATTTGAAATTAACGTTAGAGCAGATGTCAAAATTCCGAAATGTTCTGACGATACTTGAAAATGATCCTGCACTTTGAAATGGTACAGTAAAGTCGCGATTCTTGTCAAACAGCCTGTGCTCTGCACGGACAACTATCGCATACCGACATTATTTTCTTATGAATTAATGTACCGCGCCGAGAGTTCAAACAAAAGCCGAAAAAGTCCATTCTTGCGCCCAAAACTTTCATCGTCGATTGAACCACTAAGTACAGTCGAAATTATATCGTGTTTGGTCTTATTTTAATCAGAAAAATGCCACGAATATTTTGGTGAAAGTTCCATAAAAAAATAATGACAAATAAAGAAGATTAAATATTGGTGTTACATTGTGAGGACGCACGGGCCTTTGAACTAAGTACAGTAGAAATCATATCGTGTTTGGACTTATTTTAATCAGAAAAATGCCACGAATATGTTGGTGAAAGTTCCACAAAAAAATAATGAAAAATAAAGAAGATTCAAAATTAGTGTTACATTGTGAAGACGCACGGGCCTTTGAACTAAATACAGTTGAAATTATACCGTGTTTGGTGTTATTTTAATTAGAAAACTGCCAGAAATAAGTTGACAAATATCGCGACTTTATTGTACTTTGAAAAGACTTGATTTGTTGGGCGCGCGAGAGATCGTTGCCTGAAACGTCGTTTGTTGAACGTGTAACAAAATGAGAGGGGAAATGAATTGAATGTTCGCCACCGCTCGCTGCTCTGCTAGAAAACCTGCGATGCGCGAATGACAAACAAACATTGTACATATATAGGTAAGGCCGGTCGGCTGAGTGACATCATTGTTATCATTTAGTACGTTTGTTCTTGTCGCTGAACCCCGCAGACGAGCGCCCCGAGGTCCCTGAGGCCCAGAGGACCCGGGCCATGGACCAAGGTGAGTCCTAGTTCTGCACATCAACAGCACTGCCACGTTATTTCGAATCAAGTTTCTTGTAACCTAATAGAATAAAACGCGAGTCGCTATGCAATAATCATAACGCGTTCGGATCTTTCCTGTACATTGTATATTAATTTTGTTTGCGTCACCACCCATTTTTTCGCGTCGCTTCATTATTTTATTTGTAAATAAAATGAGAACTCCGTAACGGAGACCGGCTTTCACTTGTATTATAATCGATCACTCGTAAACGCTTCTGGTCCGATGCAGGGTTGGGATATTGCACGGCTTTTTCAAGCATGCGCGACGATTTTAGTGCCAGTAAAGTACAACGTTGGGCTAAAATTGGATACCTTGGTCACCCCGCATAATTTCTCAATTTCAACTTCAATTTCAACATCAATTTTTCAATTTCAACTTCAATTTTTCAAATTCCACTTCACTTTTTCAATTTCCACTTCCATTTTTCAGTTTCGACATCAATTTTTCAATTTCAACATCAATTTTTCAAAGTCCACTTCACTTTCTCAATTTCCACTTCCATTTTTCAGTTTTCAACATCAATTTTTCAAATTCCACTTCACTTTTTCAATTTCCACTTCCATTTTTCAGTTTTCAACTTCACTTTCTCAACTTCCACTTCCATTTTTCAGTTTTCAACATCAATTTTTCAATTTCAACTTCAACATCAATTTTTCAAATTCCACTTCACTTTTTCAATTTCCACTTCCATTTTTCAGTTTTCAACTTCACTTTCTCAACTTCCACTTCCATTTTTCAGTTTTCAACATCAATTTTTCAATTTCAACATCAATTTTTCAAATTCCACTTCACTTTTTCAATTTCCACTTCCATTTTTCAGTTTTCAACATCAATTTCTCAGTTTCAATTTCAATTCCAACATCAATTTTTCAATTTCAACATTAATTTTTCAATTTCAATTTTTCAGTTTCAACATCAATTTCGCAAATTCATCTTCAATTTTTCAACTTCAACTTCAAATGCACGTAGAAGGTCCACCTTTTCGATTTTCCGCTTATATCTCGGAAATTATGCGTCCTAGCGATAAGACCATTCTATACAAAATTAAACCTGACAAAATGTGCCACAAGATTGATTGAATTCAGTTTTTCGCTATCTCGCATATTTTCCGAGATATCCGCCAGTGATGTCAGAATGAGCTCCAAACGAAGTGGAATTTGAAAAATTGATGTTGAAACTGGAGAATGGGAGTGGAAACTGAAAAAGTGAAGTTGAAATTGAAGTTAAAATTGGAGTGTTGAAATTGAAGTTCTGAACAGACTTCTGAACTCTTGCAATACTTTCCTACCAGTAACAGTTCTTCACTACATTCCCCACAACCTTAGGATGTAAATACATAATACTACGTTCATGTACTTGGTCGCGCATGCGCGAAAAAACCGCGCAATATCCAAACACTACTCCGATGTCATGCATGTGCTGTAAAATTCGAAACGCGACGCGAGAACAGATAATTCAGAATTCAGTATCATCAAAATGTGTGTGTCTGCGTGTGTGAACGATCTTGTGTTTGTTGCGGGTGGTGACGGCATTTTGTTTTTTCAAAATTTCATGCGACCAAGAAGCGTGTGATCGCTCGTGTGTAAATGTAAATAAATATACGAGTTTCTTTCTTCCAAATTCTGTGGTTGTCAGGAAGAGTTGTACATGCCGTTTCAAGTTTCGGTTTCTAATGCTTTGACATAGAACATATAGGTTAGATTTGCATTTTATTTTAGCCTTTTTTCTGGTAAACACTATAAAGCTGAATTAATGCATAAACTGAAATGTTTCGAGATTATTTCATGCGGCGTTCTTCCTCGGATCCACAGAATTGACTGCTGCATTAACAAACTGCGAGTGAAACGCAATTGTACAGTAAAACAACATGCGAAATTTCGAAAACGTGTCTTGTATAAATAGAATTTGATATGCCGAGCCAAAGAAGGGTCGTCTTTCAGAGTTCAATTTTGAACGAAAACTCTGTAGGACAAATTCGTCGGAGGATAATTTTCTTCCATGTTTTCCACAGTGTTGAAAGGGAATCCTGCACCGGTGCATTCTCGACCGACTTTCAACGATGATCCTGCGAAAACGAAAGAAGATAGCGATGGTCAGTGACTCGAAAGTGAACGGGACGTGGCTCGGTATACTTTTCCTAAATAATTTCGTATGACTCTTCCAGCGAACGATTGTTTAACCGACAGAAGATCTGTATTGGAAGACGAGAGACAGCATTCTCAAGAGAAATTCTATGTACCTGAATGTACTCCCGATGGAAGGTATCATCGAGTGCAATGTTATTCCGGCTACTGTTGGTGCGTGTACCAAGATACCGGTAAACCGATCCCTGGAACATCTTCTAAAGATCGTACTCCGAATTGCAATCCTGTACCAACTCCTAGCAGGCCCATGAAGGGTAATTAATCAACGAACAACTTGATTCAGTCGCGAGTAGCCGGCGAAACGAATCCCGAATAGAATACAGGGTGGTTATTCTGACCGTAGGTTGTCCCGAACAGAAGAAGCAATTGTTTCTACGAGATTTGATGGACCTGATGCAGAAGAAGATGAAAGCCTCTGGAACGGATTCAGATGAGACAACGGCTAAGTGGCAAGCTTCGAAAGAAGAGCAAATAGCGACCTGGCACTTTGTCATGCTCGATAAAAACAAAAACAAGGCAAGTTTCGCTGTTTAATATCTCTTATATGCGTAAAACTTTCTGCGACAGCTTATATGTATATTATTTTCGTTCGCAGGTTCTGGAGAGGAAAGAATGGAAAAGTTTCCGTACAATGGTAGCGAATAATAGACAGCTTCAAAGATGCGGCAAAAGATTGCCCAGATACTGTGATATCAACAACGACAGGAGAATCAGTATGACAGAGTGGCTCAGTTGTCTAAACGCGCAACGACCTGCGCCATGTAAATATGTTATTCTATGCGTTTAATATGATTAACCCTTGTGTAATCAACCGGGTACCAATTACTGTATTTCTTTCGACGATTTTCGTCGATAGCTCTTCGAAATGATACTAACGCGATTTATCAAAAAAATTTGCTGCTCCCCGTGTGATGTTCCAAAGTTGCACAAAATTTTTGTTAACCGTCAATGTTGTCTTCATCTCGCTATAACGTTGTAAAAAACCAACATGGCAACAATTTGAAACAGAGCATCCGAAACTAGAGGTTTCAAGCTTTCAAACCATTGTTCAACGATATCGATGCGACAATTTTTGACGGAGTTGTGATCACGTAAAGTGGGAGCAATTTTTCGGATTCGCACAAGTGATCTCTTAATTCGAAACGAATCTACCCCCTTAGCGAAAACAATATAAATTCGGCGACTTACATATATAAATGCGTTACAGCTGACAGTATGGAGAAGGCGTCAACGAGCAAGCCGATAAGGATGGGTCCTAATCCATTGGATCAGATTCTCAAGAACGACGACGATTAAGAATCTATGTGATATACCGTGTATTCGTCATTGCATCGATATGCCTTTAGTTATTATTCATTCGATACATCGTAACACAAGCAAATGGAACTGTTAAAAGGAACTCCAATTACAGTCAACAGAATTTTATTTGTATTTGTTTATATCCTACGATAAATACCACTGTCACGTCATTTATTTTAAAATATAGATGATATATATTTATCTGTGCCTCACAGATTGATAAATTCAATAGCTTAGTTTAGCCATAATAACGAAGCGTAGTGGTAAGTATAAAAATAACGAAGTATTACGGACATACGATCGTGTACATATTTAATATTTTCTCCTCGGTGCTATGCACAATACTGCTTTCTCATGACTACGACAATGCGAACGGCGAAATTATAGTTGTACCATTTATCACCGATTACCGCGGATCTCGCTAAAACTGTCACATGTGTTCGTTGCACGAGTACAACTCGAAATTTTATTATAATTTAGACTTAGCCAATTTAGGTTTGCAAATTTATACGATTTCGTTCGTAGGTACTAATATTATCGAATCGAAAACAAATTGTAAAATTGAAAATTTGCTTACTGAAATAAATCTTGTGTTGATGACACTAAAATCCATAATATAACGATACAACTGAACCAAAACTCCGGAAATACAAGGCTTAAATCAGAAGACCACTTCTATTTGTAAAAAATTTATGTATATATGTATATGTGTATAAGAAAATCTTACATCTCGTCTCCAGAGTTCGTATAAATCAGACATTTAACTTAACCTTTAGAGGGTCGGGCTAGCCAGAGCCAACCCCATTTTAATGGCGAATTGCCTGCTCTTTGAACGTTAAACACAGAATCTGATCTATATCGACGCCAGCGGAGAAAAAAGATGAACAGGATGCACGATAAAAAGGCAGTCTATATTCGTCCGGAACAAAGCAGAATATGCTAGAATACACGATCTTGGTAACCACTGTCGGCCATACTAGAACTAGGTTTCGCTGGCCCTCCAGGTACTTGATGATGCGGGTGACGTATGTGTCCGGGACGTCTCGGCGGAGCTAAGTACTCGAACATACTCTGCGTATGCTGTGCCAACATTTTACTAAGATCACAAGGCATTGGGTCGGTCCAGAAAAAGTCATGGTTCAATGCGGAATCCGAATCATATCTTCTCGACGGATCAAGGATCAATAGTTTATCCAACAGGTCGCAGGCGTAAGGATCCTTCAGATATGGCTTCAATCTGTCTTTGACCTATACGAGAAGAAACAGTTTTTACAACTCTAGGCTATGGATAACTGTCGCTGCATCCTATCGAACGATATCTACCTTTCGTTTTTGACCTTTAGGTAATTCCATCTTAGTGAATAAATCTAAATTTTCTACTCCAGGCCAGGTTTCCGTTACTATTGAACCGCATAACTGAGAAATTAATACGAGTTGTTGTTGTTCTGTGTTTCCCTGCATTATAGGCGATCTGCGTGACAGAATAATGTATAGTCATCCATTCGACGATTAAAAATTTGCGCAAATATTAAGACAAACCTGGTCCACATTTCAGCCATTATACATCCAGCGCCCCACAAATCTACAGGAGGACCATAGTTCCTATCGCCGAGCAAAAGTTCTGGTGGTCGATACCAAAGTGTAACGACTCTATTTGTGTAACGATTCGGTTGGCCATTTTTGTTAGCACTAAATGCACGGGCTAACCCAAAGTCAGCCAGTTTCAATATACCATTTTTGGTTATTAGAACATTCGCAGCCTTCATATCTCTATGCAAAATCTGTGGAACGATAAATTGTCGTGCAAATTAAATTTGAACATGTTTTACACGTACAGCTTGTCAAATGTAGCTGTGCGGCTGAATGTAAATAGGTGGAACCTCGCAACGATGGTGAATTGATCGTCAGTTGTCAAACGATGCACGTGGCGACACAGTTCAGTTAAAAAGTAAAGCGACACAAGCGTATTCACAGAAACATATAAACAGTTGTTTTGTATGTTTACTGCCATAAGAAATAATGGACAGTACACACCTTTGACGAGGTGTGTACCGTACCGTTCATACGTTGCATCCTTCTCTCGTCAACTGCGGTCTTTGTTTTTGTCTGCGCACTCCTAAGTTTTGGTCAACCGCACAGCTAGATTTGACAAGCTGTACAGTAAAGTCGCGATCTAGCTCCCCGAGGATCTCCACGATCACTGTCCCTTCGCCTACCCCTTCCACGGGGGGGCATCCCTGCGAGGATCCAAGAAGCTCGCCGAGCAGTGTAAACGGGCGATCGGTGTTTACATGCTGTCCTGTTCTACGTTCGGCATCCTTTGTACTTTCGGCGCGGTCGACGCAGTCATAAAAAAATAGTTTCCCTACACGATCTCTGTCCCTGCTTGGAACAGACGATGGGAGCAGGAACGCGACTTTACTGTACAGTCCGTTTATTAAACTCGTAGTTAGCACACTCTTACCTTATTACTATGAATATAATAGAGACCATTTAACAACTGTTGCATAACTTTCTTAATTTCACCTAAACTAAACTTGACATTCACGTTTGACAATAACCCAGCTAGATCGTGCTCACAAAAGTCAAATACAAGGTAAAATGTAGAACGATAGCGATTAATTTGTGTTGCTGAAACAAAATTGACCGTGTTAATAATTATTTGGTAGACTTTTTGTCTCAGAAGGACAATCTTTCAAATTATTTGTAATATTTGAATTTGTGAAAGTAAATACCTCGTGTCCTACATATTTCTATTAAATTCACTACGTTCTCGTGCTTCAGCAATTGCAATATCCTTATTTCCCTTAAAGCAGTTATAGGAAACTGTGGAAAGAACGAGTCGTTAATACCTCACTGTATTATATTCTCAAGACAATGAATGCTCTAAGGAAACTGTTAAAAAACTGGAATTATCTTAACACTGCAGAAAGATATAAATAAAATTACGAGATAACTGTATTAAACTGGATGATATTTGATCGTGTACATACCCCCTCCTTTTCATTGTCCATTAACACTTTCTTCATAGCTACAAATTTCTTGGTACAATTTTTTTCTTTAGCCTTGAACACCTCCCTGCAGAAGGATAATAATCGTTAAGAAACAACAAAAACTTTTCGTTCTGGTAAGTACATAACCTATCCGTAAAGCGATATTCGCCGAAGTAAATATGTAACTTACCCGAAGGTGCCTTGACCGATTTTCGCGACTTTCTCATATTTCGACGATTCGTCGCAATGAGGAAAATCGAATTCCTCGATGTACTTCTCCTTCTCTTTCGTATTCATTTTTGATATTCATCAGGTAAACATACCTCCGGCAACGAAACAGCATCGTACGCGAGTACTCAACTCATGTCGATTCACCGTGGAATAGTTTGACAGACATTTTTGTATGTACATAACCAGACATAACCTCGAAATAAAAAGTGAATCTCGATCCGTGCGTCACCTAGCGCGGACTGCAATCATGTAACGATGCAACATGCACATGCAACTGCAACGTAACAGACAATCTCACGCTTTCGTATTGGAATTGATCATAGTATATTTAGGTATGGCTTTTGAATAACAACAAGCAAAAGTCTCCTAGCACTTATTGTACCGTTAATATTCACCGAATATCGTAGCCGACACATCAAATAAAATGCGCGAAACCATTCTGCCTAGTAAAAACTAAAAACACGTAATTATGGTATAACCGGACCGGTGTTCGAGAATCGAAATGATTGATGGCGTCAGTTGGCGTCAGTGCTGAGATATTGGCCAAGAACCACCAAGAACAGTGCTGAACAGTGCAGTGTTCCGATTATCGGAACATTTCTCGCGCGATGGTGGCGCTTTCAGCCTCAGTAAAGTAAAATTCTCGATAAAATCGGGTACCTTAAGCACCCCGCAAAATTTTAAGAGATTTGTATGATTTGATTCTGAAAACTAAATGTGTAACATGTGTATTTGTGTATATTTTGTAACTTGTACGACACGTCCTGAAGTTTTTTTGTCCGGAACAGATTGTTTCGGCACTTTCGCGCCAATATAACTGTCTCAGGGCGCAAGGCTCCAATACCTCGTCATCATAGATACGTTACTGTTTTGCCCGCGCATGCGCGAGAAATGGAAAAGATGCACCATATCGGAACACAGGCGAAGAACGCCAAGATGTCTCGCGCATGCGCGCCCAAAACAGTAACGTATCTTCGGGTGGCTCTTATTTACTCTTGCCCAAAAACTTTTGGCAAAATTTCTTTTACGACACCAGCCAGAGTTGTTCCAAATAATTGAAAAAAATCTGTGCAAAGTTTTAGCTCGACTAAAAATATCTGGAATTATTTGCGGCGCACCTGAATATAAAAAATGTAAAAGTTGTACGATAAAAAGGAAACAAAACACGTTATTTGTTTACAAAATTTATTTAATGAGTGGGCTGAGCCTGTTTTCTTGAACAAGTTAAATCAAAACGAGGTTCCAAAGTTGAGGTAATTACAAATACTATTTCAAAGTTACAAAGCCCATGCAATTTTAATTATTTGACAAGCTTTCGTGGCACACTGGTTGAGAAACACTGCCATATATACTGCTGTGCAAAAGAAAGAAGCACCCGACCATATTTAATAGAAAAGCTGTTTATATAATTGAATAGTTCTGAGAATATACAATCATTGTACAATACAATTTCTACATACAGATATTCTTTGTCATTATATATTCTGATATATCTTGTAATTATACTTAATGGGTGCTTCTTTCTTTTGCACAGTAGTGTATTCAGTGCCGTAACGAGGGTATGAATTGCCTGTGGCAACTTGCGTCTCCTCATAACCCAATAATGACAAAAAAATAAAAAATTTTAATGTAACAAGTTAAATTTTACTAAATGCAATATATTAAATACTATTAACCTCATCAAAATGAGCTGCCTGTATATGTATAGGTATAGTATAGATTCTATACCTGCTCCGAAGCACTACGGCCACCACGGGGAGCGAGACGCGCAGGCAGGGGAAGTGGGGGTACATATTCCTTCAGAATGCCTCCGATCGAGCTACGAAAACTACGAAGCTATATGAATTGACAATCCCTGACAATGAGATCTCCTGATACGTTACTGCGCTGGACGCGCATGCGCGAGAGACGAGAGAACCTATTCAATATACATATACTATATATACCATTACCGTTATTGTGTCTGTGTCTGTAGCAGCTGTACAACATATTACATATCAATCTAGCATCACTGATCAGTTGATCACTGTGTCTGTAGCTGTAGCAATCTGTATCTGTATCTGGCATCACTGGTGTGTAGGGGTAGGGGTAGGGATCTTAAGTTTGTGTAAGCGCAGCTCTGTGTACCGTAAATGCCGTATAGGTTATGAAAACGTAAACAAAACTCGGCGAATGTGTCTTTAAATTGTTCACGATATATTTGGTAAAAATACTGACTAAAAACTATGAGAAAAGTGAACGTGAAAACGACAACGTTTGATCCTACGTGTTAGGCTTCTATCCTTTTTGTAATTTGAATGGAAAACTCACATTGAAACGATGAGCAACGAAACTCAAATTACTAATATCGTCAACGATATTTTAGTAAGTATGCATTGTTTTAATATTAACACTTTACCTATCGAAAGCCTGTGTTTCAATAATTGTGCTGTACCAAAAGAAAGCATAGAAATTTTCATTTACACTGCAATCTTAAATGAAACTATTAGATGATGTTATTGAAGGTGACTTGTTAGTTCACAATGAAAATTGCTGTCCATTAAAAAGTGTTTAGCCATGAATAATTTTTAAAAATTATGCAATAATCACTGGTCGGCAATGTGTTAACAGCTGTGAATGTTCAACGATTTTTCATTCGTCACGTTTACAAACGCGTTACAGAAAGTAGAAGCTATAGAAGAAGCATTCAGCTGCGTGCTCGTGCACCATCCGAATAGCGAAAATGAGAAGATATCGTCGTGGCAGACGGATTTAACGTCTGCCATGTCAAATTTATCCAAAGAACAACAGGAGAATGCGGTACGACAATTTTTATCTATGGCAGCAGCGATGACGAATCATAGACGGCTACAATTGTTATTGTCTCTATTGGAAAATTTGGTTACGTCTAACGTCTTACCGGCGAGGTATACGAATCGAAAGCGCTACTAGTAACCATACTAAATGCAAATGTAGAATAATCGAGTAATTGCATATACTTTTTTGTTTTTAGACTCGTGTGCGAGTGTATTTTAAGCTGCGATAAACTGCAGTATCAACTCGAAGATTTCTGGGTAGAATGTTTTGTAGTTATTCGCCACATCATCGGAGGAGTCGATTATAAAGGGGTCAGGGAGATAATGAAAGTAAGCATTGTTAAAGTCAATTTTATTAGGTGCGCAACTAAGTTTCCAGGTTTCACGTGTGAGCGGCGCTTACGACGCATGTAGTCGGCATACGCGTGTGAAGTTGTATTGTTTTTATAGTGCAGACATCTGTGAACAATAACCAGTCTTTTACGTTACGCGAGTTTTGTGCCAAATAAACAGCATCTGCGGGAAGCTTTGCTTTTCTATTTTATTCTGTAGTGTGGCATTAATCTTTCGGAGTTATTGTGACGATAATTTAATAAATTAATGATTTTCTATACTGTGTTGTAGGGCTGCAAAGAAAAAGCTCAAACTATTCCCGCAAGACTGAACGCGTCTGTTCAACCACAGTTGAAGGCGCTAGAAAATGTAATCGAGTATATTTTCGATAGAAACGCTTGTTTATTGCCCGGCTATTTTATCGCGAATGAAATTCAAAAAGCTTATCCCGATGGTAAAAACTGGCCACACTGGGTATGTCATTAAGAATGGTATGATTTATAATATCTCGCATTGATTTGCGTATATCTTATGAGATCGATCATTTTCAGAAATTAGCAAAATTCTTCTCAAGTTTTGTTGAAAGTTTCCGCACCACCGCGCAGATGGTATCTATCGTTGGACATTCGAAAATGTTGCCAGTGGTGGAACACACTGGATACGCGGATTTAATTAATCCCTGGGTACTCGATACTACGACATTGAAATTTTCTTTGAAAGGAAATTTACCGTACGACGAGGACCTACTTAAACCACAAACTGGATTGCTCAGATACGTTCTGGAACAACCCTATAGTAGGGACATGGTGTGTTCGATGCTCGGTTTACAGAAGCAGGTAAACTCTTACGTGTCTTTGCAATTCATATAATATACATTTACGTACGGTTTGAAACAACTGAAAGTGAGCTTGATGAAGTAAAGTAACCAAAAACAGATTACAACTTCTGTTTGAAATATTCTTTACGTCGTGAAATATTTCTTCATTTTACAAGACTCGCCCTGTAAGCACATTAGGGTGGCTCTTATTTCCGACTTTTGAATTTCTTTCATGGCACCCCCCAGGGCTGTTCCAAATAATTAAAAACAAATCTGTGCAAAGTTTGAGTGCCCACAGGTAACGGGAAAACGTGCTCCAAGAAGATTAAACATTAAAATAATTAATTTAATGCTAATAAAATCGTTTTTCTCGAATATTTTCTAAACTATTTACCGCGTCAAAAAACATATTAAACAACCTGTCGATCTGGACAGGCTGCGTCTTTTATATCTTATTACTCCTTTTTTTTCGTAAAACTTTCGATATCGTTGATACTTTCCAATAGCATACTTTTTTCGACTCGAAAAAGTATAATGTCCCCTGACTGTACATAGAATCGAAATGTTTCATAGCAATATAAACATCTGTTACAGCAAAAACAAAGATGTATAGCTTTGGAAGAGCAATTGGTTGAACTGGTTATTCTCGCGATGGAACGCGCGGAGAACGAAACATTACCAGCCGAGGGAACAGACGGAACTGTTGCAAACCATTACGTATGGTTACATCTATCGTCGCAGCTTATATACTTCATATTGTTTTCGTACGCTTGTTTCCCTAGTATCGTAATGGCGATCCATGATAAACTAGCAGGCAGAGATTTGAGAAAAGGGAGGGACCATTTAATGTGGGTTCTATTGCAATTTATTTCTGGAAGCATTCAAAGAAATCCGCTGTCGAACTTCTTGCCAGTGTTAAAATTGTACGATCTTCTCTATCCGGAGAAAGAACCTTTACCTGTCCCAGATTATACTCAAGCATTGTGTACTCACCAGATGGCTATAACATGCATATGGATACATTTGTTGAAAAAAGCTCAATCGGAGCATTCGAATATTCACAGGCCGATACCGCACACTTTGAAACTTCACCACGAGTTCTTGCAACATCTAGTCATGCCCAATACTTCTCTTTGTATGGGCTCCGATTATAGAATTGCTTTACTATGCAATGCGTATTCAACGAATCAAGAATATTTCGGTAGACCGATGGCAGCTTTGGTCGACACGATACTTGGTACTCAGAAGGGCCAACAGCAACAGCCGATGCAGACGTTACAGAATAACGCGGCTCTTGCGAGTGGCCCGACCACACCGTTGTCCATGTCCATCTTGGATTCGTTGACAGTTCACTCGAAGATGAGTCTCATACACAGTATCGTTACGCATGTGATCAAATTGGCTCAATCGAAGAGCAATATGGCACTGGCGCCGGCCTTAGTTGAAACTTACAGCCGTCTGTTAGTGTACACGGAGATCGAAAGTCTTGGTATCAAGGGATTCATTAGCCAATTACTCCCAACAGTTTTCAAGTCTCACGCGTGGGGAACATTGTACACGCTCCTCGAAATGTTCAGTTATAGAATGCATCATATACAGCCGCACTACAGAGTGCAACTTCTATCCCATTTACACAGCCTGGCAGCCGTACCGCAGACTAATCAGACGCAGCTACACCTATGCGTGGAGAGTACAGCTCTACGGTTAATTACAGGTTTGGGATCTGCCGAGGTACAGCCGCAGCTGTCTAGATTTTTGTCTGAACCGAAGACTCTTGTTTCCGCGGAATCGGAAGAGTTGAACAGAGCTTTGGTGTTGACGCTGGCTAGGTCCATGCATGTCACAGGCACTGGATCGGACAGTCACAGCGGTACTTGGTGCAAGGAGTTATTGAACACGATAATGCAGAATACACCGCATTCCTGGGCCAATCATACTCTTCAGTGTTTTCCTCCGGTTCTCAGCGAGTTTTTCCAACAGAACAGCGTACCCAAAGAGAACAAACAGCAGATCAAGAAAGCGGTAGAAGAGGAGTATCGCAATTGGGCTTCCATGAGCAACGAAAACGACATCATAGCACATTTCTCTGTGCCTGGAACACCGCCTTTGTTCCTGTGTCTTTTGTGGAAAATGATTTTCGAAACGGATCGCATCAGTCCGATCGCGTACAAAATTCTGGAGAGGATCGGTGCCAGAGCCTTGTCGGCGCATCTCAGGAAATTCTGCGATTACCTTGTCTTCGAATTCGCCAACAGCGTGGGCGGCCAACATGTGAACAAATGCGTGGACACGATCAACGATATGATTTGGAAATACAATATAGTGACCATCGATAGACTGATTTTGTGTCTAGTGTTGAGAACTCACGAAGGCAGCGAGGCTCAAGTGTGCTTCTTCATCATCCAATTACTATTGCTCAAGGCCATCGAGTTTCGCAACAGGGTTCAAGAGTTCGTGAAAGAAAACTCTCCCGAGCATTGGAAACAGTCGAACTGGCACGAAAAGCATCTCGCGTTCCATCGAAAGTTCCCAGAGAAGTTTGCTCCTGAGGGTATCATGGAACAAACCAGCGGAGGTCCCAGTCAATATCAAAGTTTACCGGTTTACTTTGGAAACGTGTGCCTACGATTTCTGCCAGTGTTCGATATTGTTGTACACAGGTATCTGGAGATTCCAGCTGTGTCGAAGAGTTTAGAAACGTTGTTAGAACATTTGGGGTGTCTGTACAAATTTCACGGTTCGTATATACTTTGGCGTACTAGAATGCTCCCCATTATATTCGAATAATTTCAATTTTGCATATCGAATTTCAGATCGACCTGTCACATATTTGTACAATACGTTGCATTATTACGAACGTATGTTGAGGGACAGGCCGCCTTTAAAGAAGCGACTGGTGTCCGCAGTTTTAGGCTCGTTGAGGGAAATTAGAGCTCAAGGATGGGCGCTTTCGGAGGCTTATCAAATGTACATGACACGATCATCCGATGATGTTGTCACGTGGATGCCAGAATTGGATTATTATATCCGTTTAGTTCGAAGAATTGTAGAAAGTAAGTTGTCGCTCTCTTATTATGACAGTTAGCAAATTCGAATATTGCATTACGCAAACATATCTCTCACAGCAATGTCAGGTACGGCTCATTTTCCTGCTACCGATTGGAGATTCAACGAATTTCCAAATCCTGCTGCGCACGCACTGTACGTTACCTGCGTAGAACTCATGGCTGTTCCAGTTGCTCCTAACCTGGTTGCTAATTCGTTGCTGGATGTGGTTGCGAAAGGGTAAGATCATTATCAACTTTATTCAAGTTCAGTGCGTTAGTGGTTCCTGGTCTTTTCTGTGCTCCGCCTGTTAGTTAATTTCCGAAGAGAAATGTGAAAATGGCCTGTTCCGATCTATGTCGCACCGCAGAACTGAGAATTGACTTAGAATGGAACATTACTGTATTTTCGAAAGGAATTTTTATCAGTTGGGCTACCATCTAAATAATAATGAAATGTTTTAGGTACACAGTGATACCATCGGATGAGATTCATTTATGGATCAATTGCGTGGGATTGCTGTTAGCTGCGTTACCAGAATGTTATTGGTCAACGCTTCACGACCGATTAGTGGAAACAATAAGCAGTCCAGGATTAGCGAATTGGCAATACAACAATTTAACACCGTTCCAAATGTTTAACTTTAACAATACCCATAATAGTTTGTTGGAAAACAAATACAGTTACATGCTGGCGTTAGCACATTCGGTGTGGCACCATGCTGGCGTTGGACAAATCACTACCATGCCTCAGTAAGTGTAATTTCAAATGTAGCACGTATTTATGAGTGAATAATTAGACTATGCATCGGGGCTGTTACTTTCCTTCGGAGGTCGAAGATTTTTAGGCTACGAAGCTTCGAAGGTGATGAGAAGACTCCGGATTTTATGCATTTATAACAAAAATGAGCGAGTGCAATCTGAAACAGTAAAAATATTAAGCCTTGCGCAATTGATGCACAAACTTTTTATTTTGCGTAAACATCCGGAGTCTAGTGATGAGAATCGAAGCTTCGAAATTCGAACCTCCGTAGCAAACTATATTAGAGGATCAACAGAAATAGAGATAGAAGCTTTGGACTTCAAAATTTTGCTGCTAAAGAAAGATTGATCAAGTTATAACTTCATACGATTCGAAGACTTCGAAGTTCCCTTTGTTCCTTTGAATCTTTGAAGAGTCGAAGCTTCGGAGAAGTAACAGCCCTACTATGGATATTGCTGTGAATTCCCATAAATAAATAGTTGACGACGTCGAATAATACAAGTTTATTATGATTTTAGGTTCATCAAAGAAAAACTTCAACCAGTTGTAAATAGTGAGGAGCAATTGATATACGCCTGTCACTTAATTGGACCTACTTTGGCAAGGTTCAACGCCGAGAGGCCAAATTGCGTTGTCGAATTGGCGGTCCGTTTGTATGAAATGTTGAAACAAGTGGATCGACATCAAACCCATTTCAAATATATGGATCCAGTCTGTGATTTATTGTATCATATAAAATACATGTTTGTCGGCGATATGATGAAGAACGAAGTGGAATGTATTATACGAAGACTGCGGCCGGCTTTGCAAATGCGACTACGATTCATCGCGCACATAAACGTCGACGAGATTCAATCATCCTGAGACATTCCAAGTACGAGCACTGTGGAAGTGAATACTTGATAATGTTAATTTTGGATCGTGTACACATTGGTTTGTGTATGGTTTTTACTTAATAATACGAACATTATTTCGTTTGTAAAAAACTTCTTTGGTAGATTTTCTACACGACATGCATAACGCGTACAGTACGAAGGAATCGAGATTTTCTATAAATATTTAACGATATAATTCGCACTGCCTAAACAATATATTTATAGTGTCTATCATGATCAGACTGCGGATGTTTATTTTCAATTTTTGTAGACTCTTAAGAAAATGGTACCAAATGAAATTATATTTCCATTGGTAGATCCGAAATAAATTTGCACTTGTAGGTCGAAAATAAATAAAAAGCGTACTAAATTCTGTTGAATTTAATACTCCAGCATTTTTCGAACATTTTTATAAGCCACGAATGCGTAAAGATCCGCAGCCTAATCCTAATCATTAAATACATACGATCATCCTAGGAAGTAAGTTAACATAACCTAACAAATTTTGAATGATGAACAAACATTTGAACTTCTCTGAAAAGACGGGAACACGTTCGACGAGCCATCAATTCATTTTACAGAGTTTTCGTATACTTATAAAGGTTACCAGATAATCAATTTGTATAGTACGATAGTATTAGCGCAGTGAACATGTTTGCAATGTATATGTATATATTATTTATATATATATATTGTCATTTTAGCAAGTTATACAACTCCGGAACACGTTAACAATTTATATCGAATCCTAGTTATAGCAAAACATTCGATGTTTTGATACTCGCTGGAAGTTTTGCCGACTGAATACTGTAATACTTCTCGACTGTAACTTGTATTAACTTCGAAGATCTAAATTAAGCAACAACACACGCACGTTTGTACGCGTGATAGAATTTAATATCGCCCTTAGTTAGTTACTTCTGCGACTAATAAAAAATAAATAAAAGCAATTGTAACAAATGGGCATTTAATGTTTTATTGTCTCTATCATGTTACAGTTGGGAACATAACTGATCGAACGTAGTAAAAATTGCAATTTTTCATGATTTCAATGAAATTTTCAGAGCCTATATAATTAACACGAGTTTACGAAACACATCTTTTAAATTCTCGTTATTGGGCCAGCTATTAAAAGAGTTACAAAAATCAAATTTTACTATTGTTTTTCACAATTCCGACCAAATGCATTACTAAACTGATTCTTCTAGCCTTACAGAGGAATTGAAGTTGTTTGGTGCATTTATAAAAATGTTATTCTGATTTAAAGTGTGTGCGATCAGTTATACTCCTAACTGTATATTTAAGTTAGTCCATAAGTTGGCACTATCAGTTCTTTAACATACCCGTTAAACCTAATCTAACCTATACAATGTACTTGTCAGGACTGGGATTGTCCCAGACTCTGTAATCTCTAGAGGCCACTGTGATCGAATTCTAATGTATAATATCACATCTTGCGGAAGCAACGCTATTTACGAAATAACTGTCTTAAATTCTATCAAAGTCGACGTTCTTTCCTGATTTTATTTCTTCGATCAACCTTGCAAACTTTTCAGGACAACATTCATTTTCTTGGACGAATGGCTGCGCTTTCATGTTCTCAGCCCATTCCACCTACAATCAGATTAGAATATTAGAATATTATAATCAGGGCAGGGGCCTTCTCTATAAAGGGGCCCGGGTGCAAGAAACCATTTGGGGCCCCAAATATTTTGTAAAGTAACAAAAGATTTACAAACACGAACATACAGGGTGAGTGCGAAGAAAAAGAACACCTAAATATCTCAGTTGAGTTGAGGAGGATTCGAACTCGAGCCCTCCGTAGCATCGAGCAGAGCCTCTAACACCGTGACCATACAACATACTAATATCTCAGTTACTTTTCGTTGTAGAAAAAAAACTTCTTAAGACAAAGTTACACTGTTTGAAGGGCTACATGTAACGGTGTAAGGGAAAAAATTTTCAAGGTTATTTTTTTACGAAATTTCAAGGTCATTGATATTTCTTTAAATGGAATGAGATATTTTTTAATACATCAATCGATGCAGCTGGACATTCGTTGTAAAAAAGTACTAACCCATGTATGTCGAAAAGTTAGTATAGTTCAGGAGATATTTCAATTTAAATAACTCTAAAACACCATTACTGTCGTACTAAAATGTTAGCGTTTACTTGCTAGTGTAAATTGAAGAGTTGAAATTGAAATTGAAAAATTGACGTTGAAAATGAAATTGAAGTTGAAATTGAAAAATTGACGTTGAAATTGAAAAATTATAACACAATGAATTTCGCGAAATGTTTAACGCACCAAATGCTTGAAAGTAGCCTTGTCGAGACTCATTGGTTCTTTACGAATTAAAGACATGCTCTTCTTTCGTTCGACCCATGGCCACATCAATAAATCCAGCATCCCAGGTTGAGCTCCTTGAATAACAAGTTGTAACCAGAATAAAACAGTTTTATAATGCCATTGTAACTTATAAGATCAAGATCAATCATTTACAAACCTCCGAAGAATACAGTTCCACGAGATGCCAATTCTTTCTCGAACTCTTCTAGTAGACTTGCTATTTCCGCAGTAATTTCATTGAAAGGTCTTTTGTCTTCGCCCTCTATACATTGTGTGAAAATGCTAATAACCTGAAATTAACGTACGTAAGAGTTTAACACGTTCTGTGCCGAATCGTTTTTGCTCGATTTGTCATTCAGGCAATTTGCTTTGTTCTATAGGTTCTGCAAGTCAGTTTCAACCTTTTGGAAAACAATTTCAACCTTTTGCAAATCAATTTCACCCGTTAAGAATATTTAAGGGCCCCTTCTCCTAGCAGATGACCCTCGTGAAAATTCACACACTGCTAGACCACGTATACGTACGCGAGGATCGCAAGGGTCCAGGATTCCACTTCTGATTTCTCATCGATTTTCAAAAAGGTGAAATGGTGAAAGATCCACAGTCTACTAATCAATGCAAAATATAGATGACAATCTTGTATACGAAGCATGCGAGTGACCAAAAAATTCAATTTATACCAAATACAATCAAGAAATGTGCGATTCTTATTCGATAAGAAATATAGTTTCGGTTGTTTAACGTTACTGTTAAAAATCGAACATCTCATATGCAACAACCTACTACCAATACCAAACTAACCATATCAACTAATACACATACCAAATTCAAACGATCCAAGAGCTCACAGTATCTATCATTTGTCGCTGAGTCTTGTAAAGGAGGCTCAGGATATTTTTCATCCAAATAAACTGGTATCATTTTATTAACAACCACTTTACCATCTACATCAACAAATGCTGGTACTTTACCCTCGGACTGAATCTAAAAATTACAAGAAATTGTCATTATATGCGATTATCAGTGTAAACTGTTATAAAATAAATATACACACCTCGGAATACCATTCTGGCTTATTCCTTATGTTAATGTGAACGATACCGTGAGGAATTTTTTTATAAGACAATATTAATTTAACGCGATGCGCAACAGGACAAAATTTCATGCAGTATAAACGCGCTTGTCCTTCTACTTCCGCTGGTTTCTGCGAGCCTAAACGGTAAAATTATTCATGTAGTATTATCTAATTCAAATTCATGTCGCGATACATGCAAAAACATCATAATTTTCCATAATACTTCACACCTCCATTTATATATGTAGAACAGGTTCCAATCAAATTTTACTGACAGAATAACTATTTCAAGTTTACGAAAAGAATAAATCACTTACCAGCACCGAGATGTAGGGCGCTCATCGTTGAAAATTGTTCTTTTACTTGAGAGGACACGAGCAGAGAATATCCCCTCTGATTATTTTTTGAAACACGTGTTTTTGTGTTTTCCAATTGAATTATTTGGATTCAATTCGGTAAAAGTGGAAACAGTTTTGCCACCTTGAATTCGTAAGAATCAGTGAAACCCCGAGTGGAAAATCCGTAGATCTACAGAGTTTTGAAGTGAAACTTCTTTGCTGAGGATTAGGTTAGATTTTTTTTATATTAGCGTAAATTATTAGTAAATTTTAGTATAAAATTCGTAGGTTCGTAGACAAGCTGAAAACTCTGTAGATCAGCAGAAAAATCCGTAAAGTTGGCAATACTATGTAAGTGGAAGACACATGAGCATCTTTATGACAGCCGCTTTGCCGCTGTGTGTGTTTGCCGCTTATAACCAGCTTATAACATTTGTCAAATCACTTTTTTTGATTGGCGACAATGAAGCTCATCTTTACCAGGGAGGATATTCTGTCTTTAGGTTTTGGAAATTGAACACATTATTGGTGAAGCTTAATTGTTTAGCTGAACTCACGCTGCAGACCACTGCAGACTGACAGCGCGGAATGCTTTCGTACTGGCGAAACCCAATTTCCAGTGCGCATGTGTACGCAAATAATGCATTCCGAATCATATAGGTAAGTAGCCTACTCTGCAATCTATCAATAATAAGAAAGTAGGACTACAAATCACTACAAATCCACTACAAATCGAACGATAGGGATACATCAATGTTACTATCTACATAATTATGCTATTTCAAAATTGTATCTTGTTTGGTGTCATTTCAATCAGAAAAAATGCTACAAATAAGTTGGCCAAAGCCCTTTACAAAAATAATGAAAAATAAGGAAGTTTTGTAATTGGATTAGTAATGGTTCAACATCAATTTCAACTATTCAACTCTTCAATTTTAACATAAATTTCAACTATTTAATTTTAATATAAATTTCAACTCTTCAATTTTTCAATTTCAACTTCAATTTTTCAATTTCAACTCTTCAATTTTTCAATCTCAACTTTGATTTCAACTTCAATTTTTATTATTTTTTATTTTTATAGTGATTTTAATTGCAATTGTTATTTTTATTACACTTTTTATGTCAATTCCACATGCGTTCTTCTAATAAAGCTATTTATTGGTTTAACTTTAAACTCGTTTTTGTCGAAATGTATTTTTACATTTATTGCAGACGTCTTAAGGACGTCTTTGTGCTATCTGGGATACAAGATTGTCATCTATATTTTGCAAATCGATTTCACCCGTTTGCAAATCAATTTCAACCTTTTGCAAATCAATTTCAAAATTTTACAGGTTTTGTATTCAAAATTTTCACCCTTTTTTTTGCAAATTAATTTCACTCTTTTACAAATCGATTTCACCCTTTTACAAATTGATTTCAACCTTTTGCAAATTGATTTCAACCTTTTGCAAATCGATTTCAACCTTTTGCAAATTAATTTCAACCTTTTGCTAATCAAATATTTGTGCTACTTTTTTACAAGTAATGTATATTTAAGGAAGAGCGATTTTTATAATTATAGATTTAGATCTATATTATTATTACCTAATTAGTATTAGGTATTAGTACCTAATTACCTAATACACCTGATATTCATTGATATTCGGTATATCCTGGTATATCCCGGCGTTTGCCCCACAGTGGAGTGGGAAGGCAAGGGAGAAATTTCGTAGAGACTCTCAGGGATAAATATTGCGACTTTACTGTACCATTACGCTTTCTGACACGTATTCAGTATCCGACAAGGACAGACTTATGCAATCTCTGCCGAGAGAGAAGGACGAACTGAGAGAGCTTCTCCAGAATCTATGGAGAGTTTGTTCTAAAAATCGGAAATAAAGTCCATGTAAGGCAGCGCTCACAGTGGCTCCGATATCGGCCGATTCGGTCGACGTCCGACGCATCTGTCTCTTTTTTCGAGCGCGCGAAAAAGAGACACAACATCGGACGTCGGCCGATATCGGAGCTACTGTGAGCGCAGCCTAATACTTCGAGTTTTAATTTTAAAATATAATTTTAATTTGTGTAACGTTGAGATTATTTTTACATTCAATGTTCTCATATACATACTGAACCGTCAAGTGACTTCATAGCTTCGCCACCGCCACCGTTATTATCACGCAAACATTAATTTCGTCTTGTCTAATCCGCGGAATATCGTTTCCGCGTACAGAGATGCAGTACAAGTATATATTTGATTTTTATTGAATGCTGGATTTGATATAACAAAGTACGTTTCTAACACTGATTTTGGTATAAATATACATACAATTATATACAAACATATGGCTTAGATTTTACGTAAAATTAGAATATCATACAATGTACAATCTTTAATTATGTGTGTGTGTGTTAGACGCGATAAAATACTGTTAATTATTATTACTTAAGGGATAGTCGTGAGATAATATATTAATCGATGGATGAATCATAAAATGAAGCCTGGTCTTGTGAAACATTTGGCAGTTTCCTGGCTCTGATGTAGGTACAAAATGCGTCAACCCTATTACCCCGTTCTTTAATATTATTTACAACGTTAATATCGACGTTCTTGCTGTATATAAATGTGTGACTTAAGAGAATATAATAGGAAGAAAAGCCAACGAGTCTTGTACCGCGGTACAATGTTTAATATTGCATGAAGAAAGTACCAATACACCGGTCAGTATCACAGCTGGTATCTGCTCTTTCGGTTCGAATGTAATTACAAACACGAGAGTCCTGTACGCAACGAGGACAATCGTTTACCCTGTGTACGCGTGATTTTCCGAATCAGGAAGGAAGAGACAGAGTAGATTCCTTTCGTTTGTGCGTTCAAAGGCCATATGTAGGGCTGTTACTTCCCTTCGAAGCTTCGAAATTCGAACCTCCGTAGTAAATTATTAGAGGATTAAGAGAACAGGAGTTTCGCAGCTTTGAACTTTGAAATTTCGCTGCTGAGTTATATTTGATACAATTACAGACACTCCTACATTCCGGCAAAATATGCTACCACAGCTAAAAGGCTTCGAAGGCTTCGAACCTCCGTAGTAAATTATTAGAGGATTAAGCGAACAGAGGAGTTTCGCAGCTTTGAACTTCGAAATTTCGCTGCTAAAAAAACGATTGATCAAGTTATAACTTCATACGATTCGAAGACTTCGAAACTTCATGCACTTCGTAGTTCCCTTCGTTCCTCTAAATCTTTGAAGAGTCGAAGCTTCGGAAAAGTAACAGCCCTAGTTCTGAGTACAGCGACACAGGAAGTTCAGAGATTTTTGCAACGTACTGCAACCGAACGCAAAAGAATCTGCGTTCGGCGAGAACTAGAGATTTTCGTATCGCTCGTAGACGAGTAACGTCAACGAGTGGAGGGAATCCTTTGGTCCGACACTTTCTCCGCGACAAATCATTACTAATTTATCTGGAGATCATACACGCTCGTTGAATCGACCGCGCTGTAACCAGCGCGCGCAAATAAGCTTGCGTATTTAGGAATATAATCACCTTTAAATAACGACTATACATTGTATTGGGTTGGCTAGAAAGTAATTTCGGTATTTCAAGGGGAATCTCGTTTCCAAAGATGGGGATTTTTCAGTAGTGAAAAGCGCTAGGTAAAAGATCAATCTAGGCTTCAGTCGTCCTCACAGGTCCTACTTTTACGTTTACAAGGCGTAATTTGCATTATTCGTAAGCACAAAGCTGCACATGCAGTTATCTTGGGTTTTATTTCACCTTAAAATACCGAAATTACGTTTTTGACAACACAATAGATTCTATCATCGTGTTTTCTGTACGCGTATCAATTTCTTACGACTCCGCATATCATGATATTCGGTAATGCTCCGCGACGTTTCCGCCAGGCACCAAGGGACTGTGCGTGAGCTTGCAACGTCCTACACCATCTTTTCGTTCTGGCCCCATCCTCGGCCTGCAACAGAAGACAACCCTCGTAATCCTTTCATGATAAGCGGACAGCAGATCTTTATGAGAAGTACAAATTTTCTACCTGATTTGCAATCAACCGGGGTGAAATAGAATTTTCATTTCTTTCTTAATACGTTTAATAGATCGAAAATAATATAACTAGTCCAGTCAACGAAAAGTTGTAAAGGGAAATTGGAAGGGACACAATTTTTAACTTTGGGTATGTGTTTGGACTTGTTAGGGGGCACGTAGAAGGTCCCCTTTTTCGGTTTTCCGCTTATATCTCGGAAACTATGCGTCCTAGCGGTAAGACCATTCTATACAAAATTAAAGCTGACGAAATGTGCCACGAGATTGATTCGATTCAGTTTTTCGCCATCTCGCATAGTTTCCGAGATATCCGCGCTTCTACGTGCCCCCCTGACGTTTAGTAAATGTGTACCTTGAATATAAATGTTTCCTTGGAATACAGTTCTTGAACTTCGAAATAATCCTCGAGGTCTGTTTCACAGCATACGATACACTTGTCGAGATACAGTGGTTCCTGAAACCAATGGATTTGTAAATAAAATATACAACTCGAAGCACAATAAAGATACAATTGTATAACCAAATTGTCGCTTACTCGCAGCAAAGAGTACCGCCCAAATTTCTCTTTGACTAACAAGAGCGTAGCCTCTTTGATACCAATGTACCTTGGGAAAAGGGAGTCATCGTTGAACTCGACGTCTTCTGTATTTGGCTGCAAACACAAAATTTAATTTAATTCACAGAAATGCGAGTAATTAGTTGCTGAAATGTTATCTTACTTTGCCATTGGTAACCAACATGGCTGTAACAGGAGCAAGCTTGACCGTACGTCCCCGTCTCCAATTGTTGTCAGTTGGTTGAGCGACTAAAAGACGTCCCTCCAAAACAAATCTAGCTTCTTCGTGGGCCCATTCCAGTACCTCCACAGCCATCTATTGCAAGAAATACAATATAGAAGGATATTCGACAAGGTACAATAGGGAAAGGGTTAATATACTTTCTAAAATATCACCGAATCAAATTGTGAAGTATGTTCGTAATCTATCTTTGAAAATAATGCCTAATTACCTTTCGCAATTTTATATTGACCATATCTTGTTCACCGATTAGCCGCCTGCCATTCTGTATGATCGAAATTCTTCTCCAAAGTTTCGTCGAGGTCACGTCTTTCGCTTCCTGTTACAGTGTCATTGAAATAGTTAGATTAACCAGGCGACGATGTTAAACGAACAATTATTTACACCACATTTGGAACGCTTATGATTAGACAGCGGATCTTCATGCAAAATAAAAATTTCTTGCCGGAATTGCAACAAATTGGAATGAAATACACATTGACTTTCTTGCTTAATATGTTTCATAAGTTGAAAACAATAATATGACAGTATTTTTAAATTCTTCTACTATTTTTACTGTTTCAAATTGCGCCTACTCATCAAATTGTGATGATCTCGGCGCACAGGTTCGATCAATGATGAAACAGCAATTTTGCAAATTAATTAGAAACTCTACATTTCGATCCCGACGTGGATCTTTTTCAGGAGATAACTTTTGCGTCTGAATCAGACAATTTGATTACCAAAATTACGATCGATAATCACATCTAATCGGCTGTCTACGTATGATGTACGAAGCAAACAAAATATTTACAGCGTTCATGTGTTCTAAGTGTAGCTCTATGTTGGCTTGAGCCTGCTTCAGTCTTTCTTTAGCTTCTTGAATGTCTGGTCTAACCGATGGCGTAGCTTTCAGTAGCCGCGCCAGTAAAAGAGGATATTTCGTCACTCTTTGAACAGGAACCTGCAACAGAATTGAATTACTTTTTATTGTAATTTCCATTATTTCTTATGAAATTGCTTGGGTAGTGGTTCCAAGTTCTTTCTACGCTCCGTTTGTTTTATTTCTCGGTACGGAAAGGAACGCATATACGAATAAAAGGAAACGCACCAGTGTACATCGGGTTATCGCCAACAGGCGCAAACCGTTAATGGGGTAGACTCATTTCTCGATAATGCAAAGACGGGGTTTTTTAATAGTAAAAAGCATTAAAAAAGTCCTACGTTCACGCTTGCGAGGCGTAAAAATGTTTAGCTTCCAAATTGAAAAAGTGAAGTTGAAAGTGAAGTGGAATTTGGAAAATTGATGTTGAAATTGAGAAATTGATGTTGAAACTGAAAAAGTGAAGTTGAAATTGAAATTGAAGTTGAAATTGGAGTGTTGAAATTGAAGTGTTGGTTTTAAATCACAACTGAAGGTTATATTAAAGAAAAACGATGTAAGGGGTGGTATTTCGAAGAGCTACATCGTACTGAGAGGATCTAAAACGAACAGAAAATTGTACGGTCTCCCATGATCTGCGTAGCATCTCACCATAAGAAAAGAGTTCAAATTCATCCTGCGTAGAACGGTATTTTCCATTTGAGAGACTCTCAGAAAGATTCGCAGCAGTTCTTTCTCCTTCTCCAAATTTTGTAGCAGTAAACTGGCGCTTCCTTGACGGGTGCAGTAGCTCTCGAACGCGTGAAGCATCCGCTCGGACTCCAGAAAGATCTTCCCTACGTCCACGGTTAAAAGATCCTCGTCCCCAGATTCCTGTAAAGAATTCCGATCATTTCGAAAAAGAACGAGGACCACGTCTATGGATATCTTTCTGAAATTAATAGGTACGCACCTGTGCCAACTCTACGGCGTCTTTCAATTTCTCCGCAAGGACGAGATTGTGTTCCAAAAGCTCTTCGACGTTCAGGAATATAGCTGTCAGTTGCTCCGAAGTCAGAAGACCGGCTCTGAACATTGGCCTATGAAACTCTTCGAGTATGATCTGCAGATCTCTTCCGTACTTCTGTTCGGTCTCCACGATCTCCGTTATTATTTCTTTGCGCTCCACCCTCTTTTTCGCGCATTTTCTGCATACAAACGGTGCATACACTACACCACTAGAAAATACTCATCGTTATTCTACATCGTATTATGTATACAGAAGCCTTCGTATGAAATGAGACGGGTGAAAGGTTCTCTGGTTCTATCAGTAACAACAATCACTATCAATGACACCGTACACATGACATTATTATTGTTATTGTATTCTATAATCAGAATATCGTCCACGCCAGTGTTTCCCAAAGTTTCGACATCTCTGTATGCTTTCTATAAGTGTTGTAACACTGACTGAGTATCCTCCGTTAAGAATAATCATTATTAAGTAGCAGGCGTGTACATCCTTTGTATAAAACAGCAGACTCCCGTTGCACCAGGATTGTTGCAGTAGGATCAGTGCGTACCCCCTTCAAACTCTTCCTGTACCCCCAGGGGTACGCGTACCAACACTTTGGGAAACACTGCTCTATGCTATTGGCCAAAAGTCTGGAATCGCTTGCTGTTTTTTGTAAAAATCGACGAGGAGGGAGAATTGGCTACGTGTTAGTCAACAATACCGCAGGAGATAGAGCGAGCAGGGGTCTAGCAGACCAGCGGCCCCACCCACAATTTTTATTGATATTGTGTGGAAAACAATGGTTTTAGGTAGAAAGATAACCTAGATGAGGAAAGTATTGAGAAGTTCAAGGAGTCCAGGAATCATGGACAGCCCTAAAAACGTACACAGGACAAAGTATGATAAAAAAGACAGTAAAATGGAAGTAGAAGAAGATGGGACACCCAGAATAGGTGTTTGTAAGAAGCATAGCTAAACAGGTTAGGATACACAACGAGAAAAATGTAGATGAGGGAACTGAAAGAGCAGAAGATAAATGAGAAAAGGGAAAGGACTATAAAGGAAGTAAAACAGGCTGAGACATAAACTAGTTGAATGATATTTCTAAACAGTTAGCGTAAGTATACAATAGTTTATACACCCAGTGTAAGACTTGCGATGCAATTTACTATTTAAAGAGACAGAGGAAGGATGCTCTGAATATTTCAGGTTGTCATTAAAAACAAAGGCAGTTTTTAAAGAGCAATTTGACGAAAAATATGCATTCCTTGATAAAAAAAAATTATACAAATTGTAAAACATACTACTCGTAAGTTTGTTGACAAATAAATCTTCCCCTTGCTTCCTCTAAAGGCACTCAGTTTTTCTTATGAACATCTTGTTTCTCTGAACTTACGCCGTGATTCCAAACTTTCGATCGGTAGTGTATATATGTTAAGAGACTTTCGTATTGCTTTCAAATTCAATATGTTTTTACGAGGTCGACAGTGCTATTTACAGTGATTTTGGCACAGCAGTTGATTCGACGTTGATACCGTATATTTGGTAAGGAAACTTTCGCTTCTTGTGGTTAATGGAATCGATGGCAAGAGAAAGCGAGATTCAACGGTTCTCGGAGTTTTTACGCCGCCTTGTTGTCGCGGATACATTACCGTAGTCTGCGTAAAAACGTTTATCGTATAATATGCTGTAGCTACACCTTGATATGAAAGTTACGTAAATTTGGCATTTACAGTAGTGTTCACATTAATTCGCACACTACTGTAGAAAATGCTTGTTTGCTGGACATTGACTCTCACCTCTCTGTAATCAGAGGATCCAGCCGTTGCTCGCAGTCCTCGCAGAGCTTCGAATCGCCGGAAATCACTTGCGGGATTTCACCGAAGAGACTTCCCGGCCCCGAGGAGACATTCCCTGCACGCCAACGTCTTGGTACGCCTCGAGTGCTGCTAGCCTGACTGCTCTCCGAACCCACACCGCTGTCGGTCCTTTCGATGTCTACCGCCCGGGTCTAGACACAAATCATCGTGTTTACTTGAATTCTTAAGAAGGTAGATTCGTTTCCAGGATTGCAAGGGTGCGGGAAGCGCGTTCTCCTTCCACGTAGCAATTTGCATAAAGCTGCGACAGCTAAACGTTTCCCAAGCATTATCCGGAGGCAAATGGGAAGTCGCATAACTCAACAATTGACGTTGTACATCTATGTTAACACTTTATCTACCGGTAGCCTATCAAGAGGCCTTACAATAATTGTGCTGTAGCAAATGGAAGCTTGAAAATCTTCTATTACACAATAAGTTATGTTATTGAGGGTGAGAAATGAGAAGGAGCATCGCGCACCCTTGCAATCCTGGAAAAACGAGCCCCTCAACTGGCTCTAATCGATAAATCTCGACCGACCTTGGACGTCTCCGACGAACTGGTCAAGATGATGTTACATTCCTCGCTGCTATCGGAAACATTGGAGATCTGCGAGCTCT
Source organism: Lasioglossum baleicum (assembly GCF_051020765.1). Classification (NCBI taxonomy): domain Eukaryota; kingdom Metazoa; phylum Arthropoda; class Insecta; order Hymenoptera; family Halictidae; genus Lasioglossum; species Lasioglossum baleicum. The sequence goes on from NC_134945.1 coordinate 7,255,910, forward strand.
TCGAGCTAAGATCGCCGAGGCTCGTCTCTTTCTGCTCGTACAACGCTTCCAAGTCTCCCTCGGTATCTTCCTCGTCCTCGTCCTCGTCATCCTCGTCGTCCTCGCCTTCGATCGATATCGCTCGATCCTTCGAGTCCATCAGAAAGTTGAGCAGCTCGAATTTACTCGAAATTTGCTCCTCCTCCGGTGAAATAGACATTTTCTTGAAAAAGCTCTCGGGACTCTTGGACAGGTAGGTCTCTCTCTCTACAAGCTCCTCGGAATTAGGTTTCTTGTAGAGATCGTCGACCAGATACGATCGGAGGAACTGTTCGGAGCTACCCTTCGCGGTTGTGTAGTAATCCGCGATGTCCCCGAAGTATATTCTGTCCTTCATGTAGTCCTCGGTCGGCGGCGGGCTCAACGGTAGCGGAGGAGGTTCGTCGGGGATCTCCTCGTAGATTGGCTCCTTGATCACTTCGTAGGGATTCTCCTCGAGGAAGAGATTCGTCGAGATGAAGTCGCCGTCCGAATTTAAGCTGGACGCTCTCGAGTAATTCGCCTCGAGGGTCGACTCGGAGCTCTCGTACTCGTTGCTCTTCAGCAAGCTCTGCTTCAGGATCTTCAGGATCGCCTCGCCGCTGCTCTCGTCGAGGATCTCCCCGTTCTCCCGGGCTTTTCGCAGAGAATCCTCGAGCAGTTTCGAGATCAACGCCTCCTTCGACAGGCCGGAGAGCTTCGACGACGAGGCGTCTTCCTCCTTTCTGATGTGATTCTTCTTTTCCGTTCGTTCCAGTCGATTGTCCGGAGTTGCTGGCAGTTTCGCGGTGTTCTCTGGGCCAAGCGTAGCAAGTTTACCAGCGTCGATGTTCAATTTGGTCTGCTTCTCGGTGTCTGTGCACACCGTGGAGACTGTAGACACGTCTGGAACGCTTGGCAACGCTCTGCTCGACTCCCGCGAGGATTCGTCCTCTTTAGCAGACTCGAAATCTGCTTTAGCTGACATCGAATCCTCCTTGGTGGTCCCGACGACGATGTTCGACTTGTAATTGTCCAATATGACGAGAGTTCGATTCTCCGCGGAGCTTTTTATCTTGGGTGGATTCTCCAGGTTCACGGAGATCACCGTAGGGTTGTAGACACTGTCCTCTCCGCCGACGCTGATAGTTACTTTGTTATCGGACGTTGTCTCCGCAGTCGGCGTCGGGTCTCCATTGATTAAAATCGACGTTCTTCTTGCTCCTTTAGAGCCCGGCCCGATCTGCAGTCGGTGGACCAGCGGAGATGCTCGGGGACTGACCGTGATTTTGTACACGTTCTTCTCCGTCGCCGGGGATCCAATCTCTATCTTCGAAGACCCGTAGGAGTTCGATCTTTTCCACGTGGTCTTCAGCGTGGGGCTGCTTCGCTCCGACCAAGAGTGACCCACCTCTTTCGGCTTGGCATCCGAATCATCGATCGCGCGATAATACTTCAGCTTTCCAGGCGGTGGAGACCAGCTAGTCGGTCTCATCCGTCGAAATTGAACGTTCTTCGAGTCGATATTGCTCGGGGCATCCTTGGCCGCTTCTATTTCGGTTTCAACTACTGTTATCGTGTTCTCTGTCTTTTCTGTTGCTTCAGGAACTTGCTCGACATCTTTCGCAGCTGGTAAACGTTGCTCGCTTTCGGCTTCCGTGATTCTGCATAGGGATTCGGACGAGTCCTCGCGTTGGAGCGTTTGCTCGCTTGAAGCTAAGGTGGAGGGTGGTTCTTTCATCTTCCTGGACAGGCTGAGACGCATCGTATCCAGGAAAAGTACATTCCCGGCAGAAACCTCCGGTCTGTTGTGCGACCTCTCGCTTTGACTGCGCGACAAATACGACCTCTTCAAGTTCTCTGCAAAGTCATTGAAAAAGTGAATAATGGATAGCGACGCGTGTAATATTCTAATTCTATGATTCTATTGGACAACCAATGGTTGGATTCTGCAACGAAAGCGGTGAGGTGAAATGCTCTAAACCTGTACAAGCCAAAAGTGATGCCCCTACATCTGGACAATTTAATTTTATTTAAGAAAAACAAAATTAGGTATTAGGTTAAATTGAATTTAATATGTCCAACTATAGGTTAGAATTATTCTTGTTAACACTATTAAAGGTAGCAAGAAATGCTGTCCAGGCTTAGGGGTCTTCACCTTAATAAAGAAGTTGCTGGAAGAACGCAACGGCGGTAAATATTACCTTCGGACTTCAATATCAAATCTTTCTCGTCAACAGCGATGCCTGGAAGCTGATCTTTAGGTTCCTCGCTCCGAGATCGTTCAGCTTCGTCCACCACAATTCGATCCTCCTCCTTGATCCTGTTACTTTGCTCATCGTGTGGCTTCGTGGTTCTAAGGTTGCTCGGTCTATGTATGGTTTGACTCGAGTTATTTTCGCGAGTGTCCTCGATTTTTCGCGATGCGTCGACGTTTCCCTTCTTCCGCGAAGGTGGCGTGCGTTCCACGTTGGAAACCGGAGGAACAAACTTGTTCATCCTGTTCGCGTTGCCCTCCGAACGAAGGGGGTACATTTGGCACGTGTCTGGAGAAACTTTGCGCTCTTTCAGTCTAACTCTATCGATCTTCGGATCCCTGATATTCGGAACGGTGATGAAATTGTATTTCTCCTTTTGCTCGAGGTTCGTCGCTGCCGGCGTCTTCTCTTCCTGTTGCTGTTGCTGCTGTTCCTGTTCCGGTTCCTGCTCATGCTCGTCGTCCTCTTCCTCCGACTCGTCGTCGTTCGGCTCCTCCACGTTCGAGACGCACGTCGCGATCCTGCCGAGCCTGCTCCAGGACAACCGCGTCGCTTCGGACGGCTTCTCGGGAGCGAATATAACATTGTCGACGTTGAACAAGACGTTCTTCCGTCGGGTCTCGAGCGCCTTGCCCCGTTTCAGGATGCTCTTGAGCGTTTGTTTGGCTTCCTTCAGTCTTCTCGGTGGCCGCTTCGGCGAAACCTTTGGTATGGGAATCCTCGTCACAGGCAGAACGTCCTCCTCGTCCGAGATCTCTCGCGACTCGTTGAACACCCTGATCCTCTGACCGCCTATCTCCGCGACAGAGCTCCTGTTCGGTATCCTCTCGATCGACTTCACCTTCGAGGAGTCGAACAGGCTGGAGAGCGGCCTCGCGTCGTCTTGCTCGAGGGCGTTGTCGGATAGATCGTCGCTGAGGTCGTCCTCGTCCTTTTGCTTCTTCAGCAGAAGATACGGATTCACGTCGCACTCGAGAATGCTTCGTCTCGAGTCGCTGCTGCTGCTCGACGGCCGCTCTTTCCATTCGTCCTGGCTGGCTTTCGCCTGGCCAGGCGGTTCTTGACTCTTCGCGGTGTCCGACCAGTCGTTTCTCGTCTCTCGGATCTTCTTCGGTACGCGCCCTAGTCGAACGCCGCCCGTTGTCATCGAACACGATCGGTTTCGCAAGGTTGTCGGCGACGGCGACGGCGACGCCGATGGCGTCACTGTTGGCGTCGTCGTTGTCGTCGTCATCGGCAAAGGCGGTGGTTCTTCCGCCAGCCACTCGTCCCTCCTAGACATCACGTTATACTTCGGGCGTAGTTTGCGCGATGGCTCTTCGTAGCTACCGGTTCCCGACTCCTTGTCGAACCACTCGGACTTCGAGCAAGTACTCTCGACCGAGCTCTTTCGTTCTTTCGCGTTCCGCGCCACGCTCTGACTCCGCACATCTCGCTGGGACAACGGCCGGTGCGGCGATATACTCCGGGCCCTGGTCCTTGGCTCCACCAGCCGACTTCGACGCATCTGGTCGTACGGGTCGTCTATCGAGGGCCTTAGCACTCCTGCAAATTTCAACATTGATTAATCGTTTAACTCTGTGCTTAGCAAAGTTTTTTTTTGTAAAATAACCCCCCGTCTTTGCATTGTGGAGAAACGAGAAAGCGCATCCCGCACCCTTGCGATCTTAGCCAATCTCTACCCCCGTGTGGGGCTATTCTATTGTTTCTTGAGAATCAGAAATTTAGACTGTCAGTACTTTTTGTAGCTACTATACAGGGTGAGTTCGAAAAAACAGAACACTTAAATATCTAGGTTGCTTTTCGTTGTACAAAAAAACTTCTTAGGGCAAAGTTACACTGTTTGAAGGGCCACATGTAACGGTGTACGGGAAAAAATTTTCGAGGTCATTTTTTTATGAGATTTCAAGGTCATCGATACCTTTTTTAATGGAATGAGGTATTTTGTAATACACCAATCGATGCAACTGGACATTCGTTGTAAAAAAGTATTAACCTATGTATGTCGAAAAGTTAGTAGTTCAGGAGATATTTCAATTTAAATTACTCGAAAACACCATTACTGTCGTACTAAGACGTTACGCGAGTAAGTAAACGCTATCAATTTCAATTTCAATGTCAATTTTTCAATTTCAACTTTAATTTCAATATCAACCCTCCAACTTCAATTTCAATTTCAACATCAACCCTTCAACTCGTCAATTTCAACTCTTCAATTTCAATTTCAACATCAATTTTTCCATCTCAACTTCAATTTCAATATCAACTCTTCAACTTCATTATCAACTTCAATTTTTCCATTTCAACTTCAATTTTAACTCTCCCATTTCAATTTCAACACTTCCATTTCAACTTCAATTTTTACTCTTCCATTTCAACTTCAATTATTCAATTTCATTTCGTTAATTTCAAGTCTCCAATTTCAACGTCAATTTTTCCATTTGATCTTCAATTTCAATATCAACTCTTCAACTTCATTTTCAACTTCAATTTTTCCATTTCAACTTTAATTACAACTGCAATTTTTCAATTTCAATTCGTTAATTTCAAATCTTCAATACAGTGGGTAACGAAAGTATTCGAACGCCCTTTAAAACAGAATAACTTTTTTATAATTGTACCAAACGGCCTGATTTTTTTATAATCAATTAGAAGCATTGGTTTGTGAAATGATATGCAGAAAAGATTTTCCAAAAAATTATAATTTACAAGGTTACATGCAAAAATAGAAAAGGCATTTTTTTAACTTTTCTATTAGGGCCCTTAAAGAATATTTAAATATATGTTTTGTAAATCTATGTTAGTTATACACATAAGAGGTTGAATAGGCGCGTTCAATGGATTTTGAGCCACCAGTACGATCGTCAGTTTTTTCCAACGTTGCTCTGGTGTTCACTGATAGTTTTGCATTTGTTCTCGTATCGCATTTGTTCACGTGTTGCCATATGAGCCATAAGCCGCTTCGGTTCCACATATACGCAATAAGTGAACGGATCTTGACAAGATTTAATACAGTATTATCTATTTTATAATTATATCTCTTGAGTTACCAGGTGAATTATCAGTACATATCAACTATATTTCTCGAAACGTTTATCTATTTTCCCTTTTTTTTAAAGAAGTGACAATAAAAGGCACGTAACGTTGTGCGAGTTGGTATATTATAATAGTACTATTTAGTCATATCAAAGATACGGCTATTAGTCATATCGCGCATCCTGTGCGCGGTAACACATTACTGGAATAAGAGAGAAGAATCACAGTCGATTTGATCGTGCAGTAAGAGCTGGTGAAAATCACACAAAATGGGCATACGAGGTTTGACATCTTACATAAACAGGTGTTCAAGGAATTGCCTGCAAGATTATGAACTGCAGAATACGTATCTGGTCATCGATGGTAACAACATATATCGCCAACTATATTACAAATACATGGGTACGACATCATCCTTATGTGGCGGAGACTACAACGTATATGAGGAGGTCGTAATCAATTTTTTTAATAATCTGCTAGCATGTAAGGTGATACCACTAGTACTACTAGATGGTGGTAACGAAATCTCGATGATAGACACAGTTCTAAAGAGATGTAGAAAGAGGCATGACAATATGTTGGCTTTAACTCAACATCGAACAATGGAAACTGTACAACCTTTGCTCTTGTTGCATTCGTTCAAACAAACGTTACGGAAAAAGAATATTCGTCATGTACAATGTGTGTTCGAAGCCGATGAGACTATCGCTGCGGTAGCCAAAATATTAAAGTGTCCCGTACTTAGTTTCGACTCTGACTTTTATATATATGGAACATTTTATGTTCCATTCGATACGTTAAGTTCGAACGTAGTCAAAAATTCTGACAATAAAAACATAATACGTTGCAAACTTTATCATCATATGTATTTGTTAAACAGTTTCAAGGGATTAAATCATCGTACGTTATCTCTAGCTGCTGTACTACTTGGAGATGAGAAAATAAACCCAGAGATGTTAAAAAACGTGATGTATCAAATACAAGGACGAGAAGGATACAGGAATATTATACAAAACACTTTACGGTGGTTGAGTAAACGTACGGTCGAAAAAGTAATCACTGAAATTATACGCGGAATTCCACAATCGATGAGGCGTCCCATATTAGACACGATAGAAAGCATTATCAATGATTATACATGTATAAATGTACCCGCAGCAGTGCTTGCGACATTAAGTATTCCTAAATATACCATGGATCCTACAACGATTTATAAATACGAGGGAAATATTGAAGATATCAAATTCAATGGAGTATATGATGAGCATGACTTCGAAACTATCGGCGACAGTGAAAGTGATTTAACTAAAATGAAAGATATAATTATTGAACACAGAACGGTTCAAAACGGCGATGATTCAATCATTAACAAACTGCCTACATGGTTCGCAGACGGAGTGTCTGCAGCTAAATATTCACCATCTTTAATAAATATCATAGATCAACATGCAGTTATATTTCCTGTACAAGTAGAAGACGTGAAACGTCCTACAAGCAGTCTGATCGCATTGAAAATTGTTAAAGTTATATATGGACTTTTGTCTTCGATGGTAGACCACAAGAGAACCTATATGAAGTATGTAATTAGAGATAAAAATATGGATTTAATATGTAATGAATTAGAAGGGACAAGAACTAATTTAGCAAGTGTCAGAGAGCTTTCAATAATTGAACGCAAAGACATCTTAGATGACACACTCGGCGTTAAGAACATGAAATGTATTGATGAACTTTTACCAGAATGGAAGTTATACATTGCTTGTATTAAGTATTGGTCTGACCAAGAGGAGATCGTCAAGTCTGATAAATGTTATGCTGCATCCATAATTCTGTGTATCTTATATAACATTTGTTGCAGCAAAAAGTTTTCGAAAGATGAAAGTCAGGTGCACGATTGTAAACCAAATTGTTCGGACGAGATACTCGTAGAGGCGTACAGGAACATTGATGTCAAGAATTGTACTACAGCAGTTCAATATTTTACACGTCATTCTCAAGAGGACAAAAGATCATTCTATATGAGAGATGTTAATATTTCTATTGTACACGCATTCGCACAGTTTCAAATATCTTTATTATATGCTATGGATTTGAATTCACTATTAGGATTCCCTTATGAACAACCATTCATAGCGGATTTGTTTAATGGTACTTTCTTGCACAACCTGTGTACCGAATTACAAAAGCACGAAGACATATCCGTACATATAAGTCATGTGCTTAAAGATTCTCCAACAATGTTAAAAATGTTTGACATATTGACATTGAAAGTAAACTCATTGCTTAAGTAATTTTTTATAAGTATTTATTTTTTTACAATAAAGTAAACAATGTTTAACATATTGACAATGAAAGTAAGCTCATTGATCAAGTAATTTTTTATAAGGTTGATACAATAAACTAAACAATTTTCAAATAAAAACATTTATGTGCCTGCTGTATTCCTCACTTTTAACAGAAACAATAAAGCAAATGTTCTATCAACTTATTTGTTATTTATTACTAGCCAAATCAATCACCAAAAATAGCAAAATTGTTATCCCAACCAGCACACATCGTCTCATAGATGTCTGTTTCATGTCGTCGTCCCGTCTGAACGTCTATGTCCCAAAGATACGTCTTTTAGTCGCCAAAAAGATATCTTTATGGAGACGTTGTCTTCACAGCAGAGGGTGAACGTCTTTCAGCTGTCTCATTTCAGTCGTAAATGCAACGTCTCCATAAAGGATATCTTTTTGGCGACTGAGAGACATTTTCCGGAGACGTTGTTTTTCCTACGCCGCCGGTAAAGAGTGGGGTGGAGTAGGGGGATACAACTTCTAAGGAAGAACTTTTTTCTGTGCACTTTTTCGAAAAAAGAGCTCTGCATGCTAATCCGCAATAATACAGAGAGTATTTCAACGCAAAGAGCATTTGGAAAAAGTGTACAGAAAAAAAGTTCTTCCATAAAAATGTACACTTTTGTTGTTTACAAAGTTCCAAGAGCCAAATCCAAAAAAGGGCTCTGTACGGGACCCCGCAATAATGCAGAGAATATTTCAACACAAAGAGCATAAAAAAATATTGCTTCTTCGCGAAATGCGGCTTACCCGCGTGATCGAAAAAATCAAGCTGTTTCATATATTCTCTGTCAGTGTCTTTCCTGCGAGAAACATATCTGCTTCTCTGTCTTCGTAGTTCACCCCGAGTGGCGCTGTTGAAGTTACTATTTTTGGTCCGGCGCACATGGTCGACACCGGTCGACACCAGGTTTAGAGAAGTGTCTAATTGTATTAGTGTATTGTAATAGTGATAATTTATCCGACGAGTGTATATTTACAAAAGTAAGTACTTCCATTGCTGTTATTTGTTACCGTTAGTGTTTTTTGCTGATGCCCTTCCGCTATATTCGAAGTTTACTATGGGGTTGGCAAGAAAGTCAAAGAAAGTACTTTCGGTATTGTAAGGGGGTAGACTGCTTTTTCCAGGATTGTAAGGGTGCGGGATTGCAATTGATTGCAATCCTGGAAACGAGTCTACCGCCCTAATGTGTAAATAAGTGTGAAGTCAAAAAATGAACAAAAATTGGTCATATTTCCATTCCTTCATTCTATTTGCTATTTTTCTAAATATATTCTTTAATTAAATATATTTACGTCGTAATTACATATATGTTTAAATTAGTCTCTAAATTTTACCATACTTTTCAATTCTTAGAATATATACACACAAATGGAGATGCCTACAAATACATGGACCGTTGTCCAATTTTTGGCGGACGGAACGGTAGAAGCAGTGCCAAATAGTTGGCTGGAAGGCGACAAATGTTATTGGCCACCGGTACACAAATCAAAATTGAGCAACGCAATCCAACAATGTGAACTGCCTCAACCTTCGTGGGAGCACTTTTCTGTAAAGATCTTCAAAAACAGTACCTTTGGTAAGTTAAAGTAGTTACACACCATACATGTATAATTAAAATAATAATTATATAATGCTTCTAGACGGCTACACGAAGGCTAGAAGAAAAGCAAAGGAGGCCGAAGAGACCAATGACTTGTTTAATAAATACACTTAAAATAGCTGACGTTTATCTTTCATTTTCATTAAATTAACAGAATGTGATATGCTACATAACAATTTTTTATTTTAGGCAGCAGAAGTGCACAATACGGGGGGCACAACAGCTACAACTTTGCCAGGAAAGTCTAGGTATCATTATGACTGACGTGCTGGCATGGCAGTCTGCTATAGCTGATTGGGCCGGAAGGGCAAAAAACCGTTTGCAAATTATCGAACGGCCAGCCTTGTTATATGTAATTATCACCCTTATTTTAATATTATTATTATAATGATTATTCATGTGCAAATTAATAAACAAAGATATTCTTATTCAAGGTGCAGCGGAGAAAGCCAAAGTGGACGGCAGCCGCAAGAAACATGAACAAAGCGAGTGTGACCAAGTGATTTTAATTTCAATATATCTGTGGTTATCAGGAAGAACGCCGCATGTCACATATACTTTCACTTTCGATCGCTAATACTTTGACATAGGAGGTTGGTTAAATTGCATTGTTGTCTGAGCCTTCCAAACGTGTTTCCATGACTTTTTTTCTGGTAAATATGTACAGTAGCGGACAAAAGTGTAAGACCGCTCTAAAGAAGACGATAACTTTTTTAATATTTTACTATACGATTTGAACTTTTTTGGGAAACTAGAGCAATTAGTTTACTAAAGGACGCGAAAAGAAATTTTTTCAAAAATTGCAATTGATCGGAATTGTTGAAAAATACTAAAAGTTGATTGTTTATTTAAACATATCCTGAAAATTTCGTCAAAATCGGTCGACGTTGCAATGAGCTACAAACGTTTAAAGATGGTAAAAATTGCAGATTTTCGGCAATAAATCGTAAAAAACTGCAATTTCTACCATCTTTAAACGTTTGTAGCTCATTGCAACGTCGACCGATTTTTACGAAATTTTCAGGATATGTTTGATTGACACAGATCTACACAAAACGTGTTTTTTAAATTTTCAATATAGGTCCACATAAAATAATTAAAAAATCAACTTTTAGTATTTTTTCAACAATTCCGATCAATTGCAATTTTTGAAAAAATTTCTTTTCACATCCTTTAGTAAACTAATTGCTCTAGCTTCCCAAAAAAGTTCAAATCGTATAGTACAATATTAAAAAAGTTATCGTCTTCTTTAGAGCGGTCTTAAACTTTTGTCCGCTACTGTAAATCCTATACTCTAAAGTCTAAAGCTCAATGAATGCATAAACTCGAATTTTTGAAATTGTGACATGCGGCGTTTTTCCTTACAACCACAGACATTATCAGTAATATTTTATTTTCACTTTTATATTTTATTTTAATTTTTATATTTTTTAATTTTAGTATACAGGGTGAGGCGCCAGAAACAGGCCCCCTGAATAAGCATTAATCAGATATTAGTAGCTTTTTTGTAGATGGACGCGTAAAGGACATGTGAAGGTCAACTTAATTTTTTTAAATGGAATGAGGTATTTTTTAATACATCAATGATGCAGCTGGACCTATGTATGTCGAAAAGTTAATAGTTCAGGAGATATTTCAATTTAAATAACTCTAAAATACCATTACTGTCGTACTAAGACGTTACATAAGTAAGTAAACACTAACGTCTTAGTACGACAGTAATGGTATTTTAGAGTTATTTAAATTGAAATATCCCCTGAACTACTAATTTTTCGACATACATAGGTTAGTACTTTTTTATAACGAATGTCCAGCTGCAGCATTGATGTATTAAAAAATACCTCATTCCATTTAAAAAAATTAAGTTGACCTTCACATGTCCTTTACGCGTCCACCTGTAAAAAAATAATACACTACATAATGTACCCCTTCAGACCATGCAACTTCTGTATACAAAACTTTTTCGTGCAACGCATACTTTGGAAGTTATTATAGGTGTGCAAGTTGCGTGGACCACCCTGTATACTGATTCTGATGTTTCAACTGTATATTTTATTCAATTTTTATATTTTAATTTAAGTGTATTAATTTTAATGTTTTAAGTGCGTGATATTGTATTTTAATTTTAATACTTTATTTCTAATATATTAATTCTAATGTTTTAAGTGCGTGATATTTTATTCTGAATGTAGTATTTTATTTTACGCATACTTTGGAAGTTATTTATTGGTGTGCAAGTTGCGTGGACCACCCTGTATACTGATTCTGATGTTTCAACTGTATATTTTATTTCAATTTTTATATTTTAATTTAAGTGTATTAATTTTAATGTTTTAAGTGCGTGATATTGTATTTTAATTTTAATACTTTATTTCTAATATATTAATTCTAATGTTTTAAGTGCGTGATATTTTATTCTGAATGTAGTATTTTATTTTACGCATACTTTGGAAGTTATTTATTGGTGTGCAAGTTGCGTGGACCACCCTGTATACTGATTCTGATGTTTCAACTGTATATTTCATTTCAATTTTTATATTTTAATTTAAGTATATTAATTTTAATGTTTTAAGTGCGTGATATTGTATTTTAATTTTAATACTTTATTTCTAATATATATTAGAATTTAATATATTAATTTTAATGTTTTATATATATTATTTTATATATATTTTTATTTTATAAATAGTACATATATTATTATAATAAACTATTTGTTCGTTTACTTTAAACTATTATCGTAAATTGATTTTTCCCTCCCACTCCCTTTTCGCATAAATACGTCTCTCTAACAAGCTCAAGAGACTTCTGAAAGTCGCCTAAAAGATGCCCGACAGAGTCGTGGAACATGTCTCTACAATGCCTGAAACACGACTAACAGTCATTCTCAAGACCACTTTAAGACAGGCAACTTTGTAACAAACGACCTTCCGGAGCCCTTGTAGAGACTTTCCGGAGACATTCGCAGACATCTTTCAGACATTTGAATGTCTAGCGGCAGACATCTTTCTGCTATCTTTGAGCTGTATCTGTGCTGGTTGGGATATTGGGTTAGCAAAAATGTAACTTCGGTATTTTAAGGTAATTTTATTAATTATAAAGCTGTCTCATATTATGTACACTAGCCTTTTAGAAGTCCGTATTTATGGTACAATAATTTGGTTGTCCCATGTTCCATGGACCTGTTGATTCCCGCCTAGTCCCGATTTATGAGACAGCAATTTGAAGTTTGTGTAACTGTGTTATTTATTTGAAAATAGTTTTTAATTGTAAGTTTTTACCGTTTTCCTATTACTAATTACCTGATTCGACTTTTATTTCTTTCCAACGTACGTATAAATAAGCGTATTAAAGTTTTGAGTTGAAAATTGTAGACCTAACCTATAAAATATTGTCAATGTAAAATACAATATTTTTAATGTAGATTGAAATTTATATTTATTTATTAGAATAAGTTGTTTTAGGTACAGTTTTTTAGTATTTAAGTTTAGTATTAAGTATGGCAGGTACTAGAGAAACTAAAAAAAGGAGAGATAGGAAAGAAGTTGGAAAAAATCCCATAAAGAAAAGTGTGAATTGTAAGGTCAAAAAGAAGTCTACTGTATTAGTCAACAATTCAAATAAGAAGAAGATTAAGAGAATAAATTATTCTCCTGAAAGTTTAACAAATGCTATTAAAGCATTAGATACAGGCATTTCTCTCAGGAAAGCTGCTAATGCATATGGAGTTCCCGTAGCCACTTTAACCAGAAGGAAAAACAATCCAGATGTTAAAAAAATGAAAACTGGACCAGCAACTGTTCTAACAGAGGCTGAAGAACGTGAAATTGTTAACTGGATACTGTATCAAGCAGAAAGAGACTACCCGGTTAACAAAACAGATCTATTAGATTGTACTCAAAAATATATATATAATCAATGAAGAGAGGAACACCGTTTATTGAAAACCGTCCAGGTCGTCACTGGTACGAAGGGTTTAGAAACCGCCATAAAAATATATCAATTAGAACTGCACAGCACTTAAGTTTGAGTAGAGCTGCTGTAACAAGGCAAGATCTAAAAAAATGGTTTAACGAGCAAGAAATCTATTTAAATACTTATTATTTTATTTTACAGTTTATTTAATATTTCAGATACATTGTTATATTATATATTTAAAAAAGGAATAAAAAACTAAAATATGAAAAAAGAGTGATTTTTAGACTTTTTTATCTGTTCCATAAATAGGGACATACAGTATGAGACACCAGGGACATGGTGTATCCAAGCTGTCTCATAATACGTACATGGACATTACTCCTATTTTTCAATCATATAATTATTTTTTAACGTTATAATTACATTATAAAAATTATTTGTACTTCAGAAAACATGAAAGAATGGAATAATGCACAAATTCGCAGCATTTTATGTTTTTAACTATTTAAAATCATTGAAAATATCATGTTCTTCTCTAGCATCTGTCTCATAATATGGCCTTTTAACTTACTGTACACTGTACACTGTCTGTAGGGTTAGAAAGAGCTTCGAGAGAAAAATATTTACCGGCAAGGCTGGGCCTCGACCTCGAGGAGATCTGCGGAAGTCGACATGTTCCTCCTAAAGGTAGACCAGTCAATCGGTGACCACCGCACTTGCGGCAGTTGCCGAACTTCCGGGTGGTTCCGCTGAGGAATTCCGGACAGGAGCATACAATAAGTATCGGTGCTCCGGGGGGTGGCGGCGGCGGTGTTACGAATCCCCGTGGTTCGTGGCCAGCCCTCGATGATCGAACCGTTCCATAGAGCCATGGATCGCCGTAGATCATCTGTCTGGAGAACCTGCTACCGCCGCTTATCGTCCCCCAGCCTTTCCCGGGATCATCGGTGCTCTGACTCTGCCGCGACAGACCCAGTCTCACGCTCCAAGACTTCTTCCCTTTGCTCAGCGTGTCGTAACTCTGAAACAAACACATGGACACCGGTGATTTCAGTGTTCTATTTCAAACATTTCTTAATACTTAGCGCAACGGTACGTTACGTCCAGTGTTTACAAACAACGGCGAACAGCTCGCGACTGTTTACACACACGGGATCGAGTGTGCTTCGGTTATTAACGCGCTGGCAAGTACCGAACGCCTCGTAAACGCTATAGCGGCTTTCTAAATCTTTTTATTTCGAATTTTATTATTCCGTGTATACGTGGGCGTTTATTGTGTACACTTGTAACGCGAGCGTGCAACCGTGTCCGTATATTATATGGCTGCCACACTAGCGGGCACGTGATTAATATACGGCACGTGTTCCTGTTGGCGATAATCAATTCTGTTTTAATCGTAATCGTAAAGGAAGAACGCGTACGCGAAGCTTTCGATTTCAACAGGATATCCGGATATAGTAAACGGAATTGTTAACGAGGCGTGCATGCATCGTAATTGCAGCTCGAGACACAGTAGGGACTCTCGTCGAAGAGAATCCCCTTTTTCGGTTTTCCGCTTATATATCGGAAACTATGCGTCCTAGCGATAAGACCATTCTATACAAAATTAAAGCTGACAAAATGTGCCACAAGATTGATCGCATTCAGTTTTTCGCTAGGTCGCATAGTTTCCGAGATATCCGCGCTCAAAGTTCACTACTTTTATTATTTGACTAGCTAACTCTTCAGCACAATTAGTGAACTTTGAGCGCGGATATCTCGAAAACTGTGCGAGATAGCGAAAAACTGAATTGAATCAATCTTGTGGCACATTTTGTCAGCTTTAATTTTGTATGGAATGATCTTATCGCTAGGACGCATAGTTTCCGAGATATCCGCGCTCAAAGTTCACTATTCTTATTATTTTACTAGCTAACTCTTCAGCACAATTTGTGAACTTTGAGCGCGGATTGAAAACGCACGGTTTCCACCCTATCTGAACGGGGTCTAAATCCTAAGTGCGCCACTGTATTAGGGTATTCGCATAATGACAGTACGGCCACGGGAGTCTCTACTGTGTTATCAGGTCATTGAGTACGAAACTTGACAAACGTGTTTGAAATTCGTGTTTCATTTGTCATGTTTCATACTCAATCACCTGACAGTTGATTGTTTCGAGGAGCATACGGTGAGAGGCATGTTTTCGGAATCAAGAAATCCTATCGGCGCGGCGGCGCGCAAGAGCGCACGGGGTCGGAAAATGGAGCAGATAGATAGCCCGGGGCAAACTCGATATGCTTTACTTTCTCGTCGATGCTGGACTTTCGTAAAAGTCTCGTTCCAGAACCTCACGTAAGAGGAGCGGCCTATACGCTCGGCCGGTTGGTCGAAAAACAACAAGAAAACTAACGTAGCACTCGACGCCCGACACTCGAGTGTGCGTATACTGGGCAGTTTGCAATGGTCGTAGAAATGCACAGAGATATCACAGGTGCAACGGGAGAACGGGCGTTGCCGACAAAATTTCAGACGAGCGTTACAGGTTTCAGTCCAGTGACATTTCGAGCGATTTTTCCTGGTCGGTGAAATCTGCAACGGCTAACGGACACACATCTGATCGATGCGAATTGACCTGTTTGCCTAGCTTCTTTTCCGGGCCGCAACGGCATCGTTGCTTTCGACGCGATTGGACCTAGTCCAGGCAACGAAAAGTTGTTGAGGGAAATGGAAGGAACACAATTTCTAACTTTGGGCCTTTGTTTGGACAGGGGGGCACGTAGAAGGTGCCCTTTTTCGGTTTTCCGCGTATATCTCGGAAACTATACGTCCTAGCGATAAGACCATCCCATACAAAATTATAGCTGGCAAAACGTGCCACAAGATTGGTTCTATTCAGTTTTTCGCTAGGACGCATAGTTTCCGAGATATCTGCGCTCAAAGTTCACTAATTGTGCTGAAGAGTTAGCTAGACAAATAATAAAAGTAGTGATCTTTGAGCGCGGATATCTTGGAAACTATGCGTCCTAGCCATAAGACCATTCTATACAAAATTAAAGCTGACAAAATGTGCCACAGGATTGGTTCTATTCAGTTTTTCGCTATCTCGCATAGTTTCCGAGATATCCGCGCTCAAAGTTCACTAATTGTGCTGAAGAGGGGCCCCGAGATTCTACGTTGCCCAAGGCCCCAACAAGTTATAACACGCTACTGAGAAGGAATTAAAAAAGGATCAAACGAAAACCGGATAATTTGCAGAGTTGTTTAGCAACGTAACACAACTTGTGCCCGCTGTTCCATCGGAGATCTAGCTCCTGCAATTTCCGCAGTAACCGACGAATGAAAACCATTACCGCAGCCGCCGAGATTATGCTTAATGTTTTTTACACAATTCCCGAGTTAAAGGAATAGTATCTAGCCGCAGATAACGTTAATTACACGGCAAAGTTATAGGATTCTTAGACTACTAGGAAGCAATTGCTGTCGACCTCCGAACTCTCCTGATGAATCTTTCAGGAGATTCATATAGTTGCAAATCGAATTCAAATAGCAGTATTACTTTCTATGCCCTCGGATACAAGAAACTTTACGAGCCAAAAGGAGAGACCGACTTTCCCCTCCACCCCCGTATGTGGTCAAGCCTTAGATCAAGATGACCTGAAGAGATGGACATCTCCTATTCGCGTGACTTCTCGATCTCCTCCTCTCTCTTTTGCTTGTTCGCATCTCGCAGTTCACCGAGGCGAGCGTGTGTGCATGTCTTTCTGTTTCCCTTTTCGCAAGAACCACAGTGCCGGCATACTCTCGTGGCCGCGTCGAACCGCGTCCCGTCGTTTCCTTTTCCCTTCGGCGAGTTCGCCATGAATTAATCCGCACGGAAACACAGCTATACTGGTGGACAAAATGATAAAGCACTGTTGCACACTAGGGTGGACCTTAGCGATACCTGGTGAAATTTTTTTGAGAGATTTTCTTGGACGTCTTATGTGTTAGAAAACGGTACGTCTTGAAGAAGACGATAAGACGTTTGTTTGACGCCTTGAAGACGTCGTTAAGACGTTTGTTTGACGTCTAGAAGACGTTCAGTAGCCGTTCTTAGGACATTCAGTAGGTCTTTAACACTAATCCTACCACGGCTAAATGACCGGTTTTATATTTCCCAATTATCAAAATTATAAAAATCTATTTATGAACAGTAATGGAATAAATTCCCTTCTCCAAGCATCTGTTATATTGAAAATTACAAACAGTCTCAATAAATTTAGTGTTGCCATTTTTCGAAGGCAATATTTACCAGATACTTTTAATGCTTGGTAGGTTCAGTGTTAAGACGTCCCTAAGAAGACTTGAAGGTCCATAAATGTTAATTAAATTAAAAGAAGGGAAGTTTAAAAAAACGAGTTTAAATTGGAATTTGAAATTGAAATTGGAATTGAAATTGAGATCGGAATTGGTATCTGATGAGTTGAAATTGAAGAGATCAAATTGAAGTTGAAATGGAAATTGAAGTCGAAGTTGAAATTGATGTTGAAATTGAAGAGATTAAATTGAAGCTGAAATTGGAATTGACATTGGAATTGAAATTGGAATTGAAATTCAGATTGAGATTGAGATTGTAATTGAAATTTGGATTTGAAATTCAAATTAGAAGTGAAATTGAGATTTGATTTTGGTATCTGCCAAAAATTGTGTAATTTTGTTGAATTCTAATAGCTTTCTTATTTTATATTCAAAGTTTCTATCATTTTGTCCACACTAAAAGTCAATTTTTGTGGAAATAATGAATGGTTTGAACGAGTCATTAAATGTTTAGTATATTATATAAAAATTAGTACCTTATTTTGTCGTATACATATCCACTTTCTACGTATATATGTATATATGTATACAAATGAATGTTCATTGCTAAAACCCTTGAGGTGCCTTATCATTTTAATCACAAGTTTATTCTACTTCTCCTTCGATTTTTCGTCGAAGGGTGAATTTTATCTTGTTCGAGATCGTGCTCATCGAACAAGCAAGCAAGCAAGAAACCAAGACATTTTGTAATTCTCCTTTGAACGGCAATGACGAAATCCAAACACGCTCCTTCCCCTAAGATCGACGATTAAATCGCCGATTACGTTCACACTACTATATTTAGAATCTGACGGTTTTTCGTAACGCAATTACTAACCGTTAGCTACGTAAACGGAAATAACTCGGTTCGATTATAAACACCTGTGTTTCGTTTCGTGAACAACGAAGCGTGACTTTCAAACTTTCGAGTAGTTTCCGAACTCTGTGTACGTGTAAAAGCGAGATCGCAGAAAACGTTGCACAATTAAACATTAAAGCCTGTCGAATCGCGCAACGATACCGTCGCGACACCTTTGCAATCAAATTGCAAAATTGCGATCTTACTTTGATATTATCCTGCGCTCTATCCTAACTCCTAAGTATCTGTCCGCTATCCTAATTTACAGACACATCGATAACCGACATGGTAAAGTACAACGTTGGGCTATCCGCCAGTGATGCCAGAATGAGCTCCAAACGGAGTGGAATTTGATAAATTGATGTTGAAACTGGAAAATGGGAGTGGAAACTGAGAAAGTGAAGTTGGAATTGGAGTGTTCAAATAGATGTTGAGATTGGAAAATTGAAGTTGAACTTGAAAAACTGAAGTTTAAATTGAGAAATCGATGTTGAAACTGAAAAATTGAAGTTGAAATTGGAAAATTGAAGTTGAACTTGAAAAACTGAAGTTTAAATTGAGAAATCGATGTTGAAACTGAAAAATTGAAGTTGAAATTGGAAAATTGAAGTTGAACTTGAACAATTGAAATTGAAATTGAGAACTTGATGTTGAAAGTGAAAAATTGAAGTTGAAATTGAAAGATTAATGTTGAAATTGAAGTTGAAATTGAGAAATTGGTGTTAAAACTGAAAAATGGAAGTGGAAATAGGAAAGTGAAGTAAAATTTGGAAAATTGAAGTTGAAATTGAATTTGAAATTAAGAGATTGATCTTGAAACTGAAAAATTAATGTTGAAATTGAAATTGAAATTGAGAAATTGGTGTTGAAACTGAAAAAGAGAAGTTGAAATTGAAGTTGAAATTGGAAAATTGAAGTTGAACTTGAACAATTGAAATTGATATTGAAAGTGAAAAATTGAAGTTGAAATTGAAAGATTGATGTTGAAATTGAACAATTGAAATTGACATTGAGAAATTGATGTTGAAAGTGAGAAATTGAAGTTGAAATTGAAAAATTGATGTTGAAATTGAAGTTGAAATTGAAAAATTGACGTGGAAATCGAAAAATTGAAATTGAAGAGTTGAAGTTGAAATTGAAGGGTTGATATTGAAATTGACGTTGAAATGGGGGAGTTGAAAGTAAAGTTGGAATGGAAAAATTGAAATTCAAAATGAGGTTGAAGAGTTGATATTGAAATTGAAAAATTGACGTTAAAAATGCAATTGAAGATTTGAAATTAACGAATTGAAATTGAAAAATTGAAATTGAAGAGTTGAAGTTGAAATTGAAGGGTTGATATTGAAATTGAAATTTGATATTGAAAAACACCATTACTGTCGTACTAAAGACGTTTATTTACTAGTGTAACGACAGTAATGGTGTTTTAGAATTAATAAAATTGAAATATCTCCTGAACTATACTAACTTTCCGACAAGATCCAAGTTCATTGTTAATTTTTCCTCACCACACACAATAAGCGAACTTATCTATATTAACTTTAACTCATTTGACAAGATTTAATCCTGTATTATCAATTCTATCTATAATATCTCTCGAGTTATTTATCAGTATCAACTATATTTCTCGAAATGTTTGTCTGTTTTCCTTGTTTCTAAGAAGTGTCAATAAAAGGCACATAACGTTGCACGAGTTGGTATACATTGATAGTACATATACATAGTCATATCAAAGAAAAGACTATTAGTCATGGTGTACATCATTCGCGCGGCAACACATTACTGATTTAATTGTGCAGTAGAAGCTAGTGAAAATCACGCGAAATGGGTATCCGAGGTTTCACAACTTACATAAACAAGTGTTCAAGCAATTGCCTGCAAGATTATGAACTACAGAACACGTATTTGGTGATCGATGGTAACAATATATGTTTCAAAATATATGACCGATACGTGGGTACGACATCATCGTTATGTGGCGGAGACTACAACGTATACGAGGAGGGCATAAACAATTTCTTCGATAATCTGCTAGCATGTAAGGTGATGCCATTAGTGATACTAGATGGTGGGAATGAAATCTCAAAAATGGATACAGTTCTACAGAGATGTCGACAGAACCATGATAATATGTTGTCTTTAACTCTGCATCAAACAACGGACACCGTACAACCTTTGCTCTTGTTGAATACTTTCAAACAAACGTTAAGAAGGAAGAATATTCGCCATGCACAATGTTTGTTCGAAGCCGATGGGACTATAGCTGCGGTGGCGAAAATATTAAAGTGTCCCGTACTCAGTTTCGACTCAGACTTTTATATATATGGAACATTCTATATACCGTTCGACACATTAAGTTCCCGCGTAGTCAGAAATTCTGACAATAGAAAAGTAATTCTTTGTAAACTTTATCATCATATGGACTTGTTGAACAGTTTCAAGGGATTGAATCATCGTACGTTATCTCTAGCTGCTGTACTACTTGGAGATGAGAAAATAAACCCAGAGATGTTAAAAAACGTGATGTATCAAGTACAAGGAGGAGAAGGATACTGGAATATTATAGAAAACACTTTAAAGTGGTTGAGTAAACGTACGGTGGAAGAAGCAATTGCTGAAATTCTAAGTGGAATACCAAAATCAATGAGACGACAAATATTAGATAAAATAGAAAGCGTTGTCAATGATTATACATGTATAACATGTATAAATGCACCCGCAGCAGTGCTTGCGACATTAAGTATTCCTGAATATACCATGGACTATACAACGATTTTTAAATACAACGGAAATATTGAAGATATCGAATTCACTGGAACATATGATGAGCATCACTTCGAAACTATCGGCGACAGTGAAAGTGAATTAGTTAAAATAAAAAATATAATTGTTGAACACAGGACGGTTCAAAACGTCGGTGGTTCGATCATTAACAAGTTGCCATCATGGTTTATAGATGAAATTTCTGCAGCTAAACATTCAGCATCTTTGATAAAAATGATAGATCATCATGTGGTTATATTTCGTGTACAAATAGAAGACGTGAGACGTCCTACAAGCAGTCTGATCGCGTTAAAAATTGTTAAAGTTATATATGGACTTTTGTCTTCGATAGTAGACCACAAGAGAACCTCTATGAAGTATGTAATTAGAGATCAAAATACGAATTTAATATGTAATGATTCAGAAGGGACTAGAACGTACGTTTATTTATCAAGTCTTAGAAGGATTTCAATAATTGAACGCAAAGCCATTTTAGATGACACACTCGGCGTTAAGAACATGAAATGTATCGATGAACTTTTACCAGAATGGAAGTTATATATTGCCTGCATTAAGTATTGGTCGGACCAAGAGGAGATCGTCAAATCTGATAAATGTTATGCATTATCCATAATTCTTTGTATCTTATATAACATTTGTTGCAGCAAAATGTTTTCGAAAGATCAAAGTCAGGCGCACGATTGTAAACCGAATTGTTCGGACGATATACTCGTAGAGGCGTACAGGAACATTGATGTGAAGAATTGTGCTACAGCAGTTCAATATTTTACACGTTATTCTCAAAAGGACAAGAGAACATCCTGTATGAGAGATGTTAATATTTCTATTGTACACGCATTCGCACAGTTTCAAGTCATTTTATTATATGCTTTGGATTTGAATTCACTGTTAGGATTCCCTTATGAACAACCATTCGTAGCTGATTTGTTTAACGGCACTTTCTTGCACAACCTGTGTACCGAATTACAACGGCACAAAGACATATCCAAATATATAAATCAAGTGCTTAAAGATTCTCCGACTATCTTAAGATTGTTTGAGATACTGACGTTGAAAGTAAGCTCATTGCTTAAGTAATTTTTTATAAATATTTATTTTTTTACAATAAACTAAACAATGTTTAACATATTGACAATGAAAGTAAGCTCATTGATCAAGTAATTTTGTAATAGGTTGATACAATAAACTAAACAATTTTCAAATAAAACAGAGTTATGTACCTGCTGCATTCTCCACTTTTAACAGAAACAATAAAGCAAATGTTCTATCAACTTATTTGTTATTTAGTACTATTCAAATATGTAACACCACAAGCAAGTAAACGCTAACGTCAATTTCAATATTAAGTATTCAACTTCAATTTTAACTCCTCAATTTTTCAATTTTGTCTCGTCAATTTCAACTCTTCAATTTCAATTTTTCAATTTGTACTTCAATTGCAACTCTCCCATTTCAACTTCAATTTCAAGGTCAATTTTTCAATTTCAACTCCAATTTCAATATTAACTATTCAAATTCAATTGTTTAATTTCAACTTCAATTTTAACTCTTCAATTTCTCAATTTCGTCTCGTCAATTTCAATTTTTCAACTCTTCAATTTCAATTTTTCAATTTCAACTTCTAATTTCAATATCAACGTCAATTGTCCAATTTCAACTGCAATTTCAATATCAACCCTTCGACTTCAATTTTTCAATTTAAATTCGCTAATTTCAACTCTTCAATTTCAACGTGAATTTTTCAATTTCAACATCATCCCTTCGACTTCAATTTTTCAATTTCAACTTCAGTTTTTCAGTTTCAACATCAGTTTCTCAATTTCTACTTCAATTTTTCAAGTTCAACTTCAATTTTCCAATTTCAACATCAATTTTTCAAATTCCACTCGGTTTGGAGCTCATTCTGGCATCACTGGCGGATATCTCGGAAACTATGCGAGATAGCGAAAAACAGAATTCAATCAATCTTGTGGCAAATTTTGTCAGCTTTAATTTTGTATAGAATGGTCTTATCGCTAGGACGCATAGTTTCCGAGATATAAGCGGAAAACCGAAAAGGGGCACCTTCTACGTGCATTTTCGGTTTAAATTCAAAAATTGAATTTGAATTTGAGAAATTGGTGTTGAAACTGAAAAATTGAAGTTGAAACAGAAAAATTGATGTTGAAATTGAAAAATTGATGTTGGAATTGAAGAATTGAAGAGTTAAAATTGAAGTTGGAATTGAAAAATTGAATAGTTAAAATTGTAGTTGTAATTGAAAAATTGAAGAGTTAAAATTGAACATGGAATTGAAAAATTGAAGTCGAAGTTGAAATTGGAAGTGACATTGGAATTGAAATTGTAATTGACATTGGAATTGAAATTTGGAATTGGCATTGGAATTGAAATTTTTAATTGAAATTGGAATTGAAAGGAATTGTAATTAAAAATTGAAATTGGAATTGAAATTGAAATTGAAACTGGAATTGAAATTGGAATCGTGTTTGGTCTTATTTTAATCAGAAAAATGCCACAAATATTGGTAAAAGTTTCATAAAAAAATATGTAATAATAAAAATTTACGGGTACATTCGGATTACATTAAATAATCGATTACAGAAGCGATTACCAAAGTATCGGTTGCATCCCAACTCTGGTAACCGAGGCAACATTTAACGATTCTTGGTCCAGTCTTTCTAGCAAAATGAACTAGTCATAGACACGGGATGAACGATGAACGATGAACGATGGAAAATTATACGTTCGAATTGCTACGTTGTTCGTCGTAAATTAGAAATTCCATCGTCGCGTGCGCGATCGAAAATGCCAGGTTCTTTCGACGAGAATGTATGCACTACTTAACACGTCGGCGATCGGTGAAAACTCGATGGCTCTGGCCGCGAATGTCGAGCAAACAGAACTCCTCTGCATATCGGTACACCAGTTTTTATTATTATGCAGTTGAAATTTATAAACAAGGACGTATGCAAATCAGCTTTTGCAAAGAACGAACAAGGAAGTGTGCTACTTGTGTCGGCAGATGAAACCCCTCTGTTATTTTTAATTGATTAAAATGATTACAGCAGGAAAGAAATTTATTTTGCATTAAGATCCGCAGTCTAATAATTATTCTTCTATAAATCACAGATAGTAAAATTATTTTTCCTGGCACAAGCACTAACATATTAGCCTGCATACTTTTAGATTTTTAGTTCAACCTAAACATGGGCGAACTACTTCCAATCTTTTATGCACTGCTATAACTATTCTCCTATAAATCAGAGAGAGAGAGTAAAAGTGGTGAAGGCAGCAAGGTTTCCGAACGTAAATCCGTCTAATGAAACAACTGTGAACTTTCGAATGCGATAATATTAACACTAAACCTACCAACACCGGTCAGAATGACCGGTTCAACGTTTTTTATTTTACAATTAGAAGAAGGCTACTCCTTACTTTACCGGACTCAAAATTAGTGCCTTTCTCGCACGAATTACGATGTATTTGGTATGTAATCCAGTAGATTTGTACCCGGGGCGGATGCAGACGAAGTTTCGATCCTCTAGGATCAATAGTTGAGGAGTTATGATCGCCTAAAGTTGAGCATTTTTGACAAATGGGCATTTCCATAAAAAATTCTCAACTTTAAACAAGCATAACTCCTCAACTATTGATCCTAGAGGATCGAAACTTCGTCTGCATCCGGCCCGGGTATAAATCTACTGGATTACATACCAAATACATCATAATTCGTACGAGAAAGGCGCTAATTTTGAGTCCGGTAGAGTAAAGTTTACCCTTAGTTTTATTATAAAACTGATTTCATAAGAAACGATTGTATAGAGTTAAGGCTCAGTAGCTTTAGTGTTAATAGAGTTGTAATCCAGTAGATTTGTACCCAGCGCGGATGCAGACGAAGTTTCGATCCTCTAGGATCAATAGTTGAGGAGTTATGATCGCTTAAAGTTGAGCATTTTCGACAGAAATGCCTATTTGTCAAAAATACTCAACTTTAAGCGATCATAACTTCTTAACTATTGATCCTACAGGATCGAAACTTCGTCTGCATCCGCCCCGGGTACAAATCTACTGGATTACATACCAAATACATCATAATACGTTCGAGAAAGGCGCTAATTTTGAGTCTGGTAAAGTAAAATTTATCCATAAAAATAATAAAACTGATTTCATAAGAAACGATTGTATAGAGTTAAGGCTCGGTAGGTTTAGTGTTAATAGAGTTATAATCCGAGGGTGGCTTTCGCAACCAAGTGCACGTAGAAATAAAAGGCGAGTAGCAAACGGGAGATCTCTGAAGCGACCAAAGACACGCCCAAATATCGCGACATAATTTGATTGTATGCGATCGGAGATAGGTGGATATGGACGTTATCGCGGTAGAATCTCCTACGTGGACGACATGGGTGCACGCGCATGCACCGGGGTCACGGCGGATGCACCACAGATGCATCATAGTAACTCGCCTATGCCGACACGAGGCTACGGTTACACAATCACCGCAGCCTGTACTCATTGTCGGACGGCACCGGAATCCGCGACTCGAGTCAAGACTTGACTCTCGCGGGCCTTTGACCCAAAGCTTTCATTTCGGATCGAAGCGAACGATACAGAACGTGCATCGACACTAAACCTGCCACGAGGGGTCATGAATGACCCATTTTAGATTTTTTCACAGGAATTTATTGAATATATTTATTCTTTTATTTCTCTTCTGTTTGTAAATCAAAATTGAAAGCTAAAATTTAGATATCTATTCATAGATTTGTTCGATAAAATACTTTCCATTCTGTTCTATTACTTTTTGGCATTTTCGAGGTAGCTTCTCGTGTTTTGTTCTGCTGCATCATTGTCAAAAACAATAAAAACCGAATTTTTTCGACGTTTTTGATGCGAAGAGGGAAGTTATTAGTGAACTTTGAGCGCGGATATCTCGGAAACTATGCGAGATAGCGAAAAACTGAATGAAATCAATCTTATAACACATTTTGTCAGCTTTCATTTTGTATGGTATGGTCTTATCGCTAGGGCGCATAGTTTCCGAGATATCCGCGCTCAAAGTTCACTAATTGTGAAAAAAAACTCTTCAGCACAATTAGTGAACTTTGAGCGCGGATATCTCGAAAACTATGCGAGATAGCGAAAAACTGAATGAAATCAATCTTATAGCACATTTTGTCAGCTTTAATTTTGTATTGAATGGTCTTATTGCTAGGACGCATAGTTTCCGAGATATCCGCGCTCAAAGTATTTTTTCACAGGAATTTATTGAATATATTTATTCTTATATTTCTGTTCTGTGTGTTTGTAAATTGCAATTGAAAGCTAAAATTCAGATATCTATTCATAGATTTATTCGATAAAATATTTTCCATTCTGTTCTATTACTAATTTTGCGATTTTCGAGGTAACTTCTCGTGTCATTGAATAAACATATTAACAAATACCTTAATTTGATCTTCTTTCTTATTCTTATTTTAATTCTTTCTAACCCAATATTAAAAATTGCACAAAATATAAATAAATTTAATTTTGTTATTTCTATGATACTAGGACTAGTATCACGCCAAGTACACTTTGCGGTGCTCGCACGCCAAAACTATTGATTTTACAAAAAAATTGTTATTACATAAATTGTAGGAAATTTCCTCTAGTTTAATTTTGTATAGGAATGTTTTCATCGTAAAATGAGTCGGAAAGGAGATATTTTCAAAAAACTGCTATTAGGCGGCACTTTTCAAATATAGCGGCGCTCGTACGCCAAAACTATTGATTTTACCAAAAAACTTGTTATTGCATAAATTGTAGGAAATTTTCTCTAGTTTCATTTTGTATATGAATGTTTTCATCGTAAAATGAGTTTTAAAGGAGATATTGTCAAAAAAATGCTATTAGGCGGCACTTTTCCAATATGGCGGCGCGAGCGGCAAAGATACGAGGTGGCAAAGTTGAAATTCGGAAAGAGCACATCTATAAAATTACCCATTTTCAAAACTCTCGGAAAACTTTCCGGGTAACCTCGTTTTTTCGAACCAAATGACTGTACTAGAGGTAAATATTTTAGACATCCGGTATAGGTGGAATCGCGTCGAGAAATCGACAGTGGCGCGACGAATAGATTCGGGCACGCCTAGGAAACCGTGTTTTTTTCATTCGAATGAGAACGCGAATGCGAGGAGAGTAGATATTTCTGGGACGCAATGCTTCGAAAGTCCTATCGCGACATACCAATGTGGGCCAAACGTAAAACCGGTTCAACGCGCATACACGAGTAAGTACATAACTCCAGGGGTCTGTTACTGCCGTGTCGGAAGCATTTAATGGAGTGTGGAGAGGTGGGCGCATTAAGAAAATACTGATAGTCGATTGGATTCATTATATAAACTGCAACGCGCCCGAAGAAAGCAGTCGTAACGTACAAGTATTCGTGGACTTTGCGTATCGACATTTCACCACGGTCTCCCCGCTCCGGCTTTATCCGTTGCGCGTTTCATAATCAAGTTGACGTTGTCCCAGGAATCTTTGAATCGCGCGCGTTGTAGGAAACGACTTGCAAATCATTTAGCACAGCTACACAAATCCGTTTTTCTAACGTGCGGCAGAACAACTATGATTTTGAATTGAAATTGGGATTGAAATTGGAATCGGAAGCTTCAATACTTCGAACAAATTCGAAGCTTCAATACTTCGAACAGTTCGAAGCTTAAATACTCCGAAACTTCGGACCAGGGCCGGCCATCTGGGGGGTGCGGCGGTTGCTATGCACCGGGGCACCGCGATTGAGAGGGCCCCAACACGATCAAGAATTAAAATAATCAAATTTTTCTGAAGTAATTAATGTATTAGCAAAAACAAAATCACGCATTAAATAAACAGAACACTTAAATATCTCCGTTACTTTTCGTTGTGCAAAAAAACTTCTTAGGGCAAAGTTACACTGTTTGAAGGGCCACATGTAACGGTGTAAGGGAAAAAATTTTCGAGGTAATTTTTTAATGAGTTTTCAAGGTCATCGATATTTTTTTTAAATGGTATGAGGTATTTTGTAATACATCAATCGATGCAACTGGACATTCGTTATAAAAAAAGTACTAACCTATGTATGTCGAAAAGTTAGTAGTTCACTAGATATTTCAATTTAAATAACTCTGAAACACCATTACTGTCGTACTAACAATAAGACGTTACACAAGTAAGTAAACGCTAATATCAATTTCAATATCAATGTCAATTTTTCAATTTCAACTTCAATTGCAATATCAACCCTCCAACTTGAATTTTTCAACTTTAACTCTTCAATTTCGATTTTTCAATTTCAACGTCAATTTTACAATTTCAGTTGGTAATGTCGAATCTTCAATTTCATTTTCATCGTCAATTTTTCAATTTCAATTTCAATTTTTCAATTTACACTAGCAAGTAAACGCAAACCTCTTAGTACTCCAGTAATGGTGTTTTAGAGTTATTTAAATTGAAATATCTCCTGAACTGCGCTAACTTTTTTGACATACATGGGTTAGTACTTTTTATAACGAATGTCCAGCTGCATCGTTTGATGTATTAAAAAATACCTCATTCCATTAAAAAAAAAATATATCAATGACCTTGAAAGAAATGTCCTGAAAAATTTTTTCCCTTACACCGTTACACGTGGCCCTTCAAACAGTGTAACTTTGTCCTAAGAAGTTCTGTCTCTTCGGACTCACCCTGTATGTTCGTGTTTGTAAATATTTTTTTTCACTTTACAAAAAATTTGGGGCCCCAAATGGTTTCTTGCACCCAGGCCCCTTTATAGAGAAGGCCTGCCCTGCTTCGGACTATTCGAGGGCTGCGAAACTTCTATACTTCGAAACTTCGGGCAATTCGAACAATTCGAAGGCTTCGGAGCTTCAGTACTTCGAAATTTCGGTCAATTTGAATGCTCCGTAGCTTCAGTACTTCGAAGCTTCGTACACTTCGGAGTTCCCTTCGTTCCTCCGAATCTAGGAAGACTCGAAGCTCCGGAAAAGTAGCAGCTCTTTCGCATCGCCGTCGAACGGAACCGAATTTCACCGGACACGCGAGCAAATTCGTGAATCCAACAGTATCCTTACACGACTCACTTCGGCAGAAGATCGGTCCAACGTTAAACGCGAGCGAACCCGTTCCGTTTTTGCGCGACGCGCGGTACTTCAACGCGGTAGCGAAACTGAAGACACCGGATTGTAACGTCCACCTTGTGTCCGAGCAAACTGGAATGGAAGACGCGTCCGATGAGCATTCGGCATTGTCGGTCGAGTCAGGTTTTACGTTTTACCTTAAAACCTGACTAGCGTCAGCCTTTGTGAACGAGTCGGACGAATTAAACCGCGTACCACGCGAGTACTCTTACATCATCGGAAGAGCTGGTTCGTCCTTGTCCAGGCGTTTCGTGTTTCAGGGTTTCTTCTCGCTATAGTGTGTACTCGTACGCGTACAAGCGGTATAGAGTCACCTCAAAATGGAGACACGTAGCACAGTCGATTTGAAAATTAGTGTCACTTGAACGTTTCATTTGTTTCTGTCCAATAGAATTGGATACACGTTTGTTAACCTTCGTAGATGCATCAATCTTTGTCAAGTAATGAGTAAACAACGTCATCGCGGACTTTTACAATGAACATCGCATCCGGTTTGTTGTAACGGGATCCTAAGCACATGCATAGCGTAGGAAACAGATGTTCACATTCCTCGAAAATTGAATTCGACTGACCCTTCTTCGGTTTTCCGCTTATATCTCGGGAACTATGCGTCCTAGCGATAAGATCATAATACACAACATTAAAGCTGATAAAATGTGCCATAAAATTAATTCCATTCGGTTTTTCGCTATGTCGCATAGTTTTTGAGATATCCGCGCTCAAAGTTCACCAATTGTGCTGAAGAGTTCTTTTTCACAATTAGTGAAATTTGAGCGCGGATATCTCGGAAACTATGCGTCCTAGCGATAAGACCATTCTATACAAACTTAAAGCTCACAAAATGTGCCACAAGATAGATTGAATTCAGTTTTTCGCTGTCTCGCATAGTCTTCGAGATATCCGCGCTCAAAGTTCACTAATTGTGCGGAAGAGTTCTTTTTCACAATTAGTGAAATTTGAGCGCGGATATCTCGGAAACTATGCGTCCTAGCGATAAGACCATTCTATACAAACTTAAAGCTCACAAAATGTGCCACAAGATAGATTGAATTCAGTTTTTCGCTGTCTCGCATAGTCTTCGAGATATCCGCGCTCAAAGTTCACTAATTGTGCGGAAGAGTTCTTTTTCACAATTAGTGAACTTTGAGCGCGGATATCTCGGAAACTATACGTCCTAGCGATAAGACCATTCTATACAAACTTAAAGCTCACAAAATGTGCCACAAGATAGATTGAATTCAGTTTTTCGCTATCTCGCATAGTTTTCGAGATATCCGCGCTCAAAGTTCACTAATTGTGCGGAAGAGTTCTTTTTCACAATTAGTGAACTTTGAACGCTGATATCTCGGAAACTATGCGTCCTAGCGATAAGACCATAATATAGAAAATTAAAGCTGACAAAATGTACCATAAGATTGACTCTATTCAGTTTTTCGCTATCTCGCATAGTTTTCGAGATATCCGCGCTCAAAGTTCACCAATTGTGCTGAAGAGTTCTTTTTCACAATTAGTGAACTTTGAGCGCGGATATCTCGGAAACTATACGTCCTAGCGATGAGATCATACAATTACGAATTACATTGTAATTTAATTGAATGAAGATCTGAATTATAAATTGCAATATAATTGAATTACAATGTAATTCAATTACAATGTGTTTTATAATTGTACTCCATTACAATTACGAATTACATTGTAATTTAATTGACTGAAGATCTGAATTATAAATTACAACATAATTGAATTACAATTTAATTCAATTACTTTGTAATTATAATTCTGGAGTAATGCAATTGTAATTCTGCACAACTCTGACGTAGAGATGGGAAAAAATGAGAATAATCTCGAGACTTACTTTTTCGGAGGTGGGCGAGGCCGATGTTGGATTTAACCCCTGCTGTAGATGATACATGTTTGGCGTGAGCATAGATGGAGGTGCACCGAGGCTACCCGGGGCGACAGCCACGCTCATGGTCATTTCCAATGATGGACGCAATCCTCAGCTTCGTGGAAACACCAGTCCGCGTCCCTCCGCGATTTATCTGATCGTTCATTCTCAATCCGTGACCGCTACAATGGAAATCAGAACACAGTCTTAAGACTTTTAAAAGTTGATGTCTTACATTTTCGAATGAAGCTTGGAAACTCGTGAACAATGTTCTACAAGATCGTATAAGTACTTCGCGGTATGACATAATAGATGTTCGAACGATCATCGCAGACCAATGATCGTTGACTGTTCGCCAGACTGTTGAGTCCTTAATAACAGGTTCAAGTATCCGGCATTCACGTTCTATTTCTTGTCGCGGGGAAAGAGAAACTTTGAATTCCGCGATCCCCTGGTTTTTAGTGCACGTGAAATGCAACATTTTACTTTTACGATCCAGAAATCGATTCAATTTCTCGACGGAAAAATATATAAAAAAGAACTTTTTAAAAACCACGCTTATACTAAAATGCACTAAAAAGTTGAAAATAATTTTTTTAGATATTTGTGACTATAAATAAGAGCATGGAGCGTTAAACTACACTCCTCAAAAGAATTAAGAGATCACTTGTGCGAACCCGAGAAATTGCTCCCACTTTTACGTGATCATAACTCCGTCAAAAATTACCGTATACATAACCTAAAAATACATAACCTCACTATAATCCGAGAAATCTACAAACGAAATAATAATATAAACCTTTAAAACGTCAGTATGTTTCCGGATTTTTTCAAAAATCGATCTCGCGACCAAAAATTCTGAAATAATTCACTGCCATGCCTGCTACCAGGTAGAATGTTCATAAATTTTTTGGTAATTTTTCGTTGAGCAGAACAGAAGAAACAGCACACTTCACGAAACCGTCTTTACTATTTCGCTGAAATCTCACGCATTGTATTTTTATCGTAACCTCTAAAACGTCAGTATGCTTCCGGATTTTTTCAAAAATCGATCTCGAGTTTACACAACACATCTATTTTCGTTATTGGCCCAGCTAAAAAAGTCGTAAAAATCAATTTTTACTATTGTTTTTCACAATAAAAAAAAAACTCGAATAAAAAAAATCGCACAATATTCAACAACCACACAATTTACACAGGAAAGATAGCCCTTCCACATGATATTAACGCGATCTATCAAAAAAACTTGTTGCTCCCCGTGTGATGTTTCAAAGTTGCACAAAATTCTTGTTAACCGTCAATGTTGTCTTCATTTTGCTATAACTTTGTAAAAAACCAACATAGCAACAATTTGAAACAGGGCATCTGAAACTAGAGGTTTCAGGCTTTCAAACCACTGTTCAACGATATCGATACGGCAATTTTTGACGGGGTTATGATCACGTAAAGTGGGACCAAGTGGTTGGAAAAATGCATCTAGTCGGAATTGTGAAAAACAATAGTAAAAATTGATTTTTACGACTTTTTCAGCTGGGCCAATAACGAAAATAGATGTGTTTTGTAAACTCGTGTGAATTATATACGGTCCGAAAATTTCATTGAAATTGGTTAATTGGTTCACGAGTTATAAATGATCAAAATTGGTAAAAATTGCAACTTTCCAAGATTCTCTGGATTTCTACCACTATTAATCGTTTATAACTCGTAAACCAATTAACCAATTTCAATGAAATTTTCGGAGTCCACTTTCAACTTAATAAAGCCATTGAAGCGAGGTATAAATTCCTAAAAGAAAAAGTGTAAGAACCAGAATGAAAATTCCAAGGAAAATCCATGTAAAACTTGTAAGATCGTCTTGTAACCAATCTTGAGACCAACTCAAAACTCGTATAACCAATCGTCAGGGAACTTTCAGCCTTATTTCAGTGGGGTCAGTGGAGTGGGGAGCGCTGACGCGCGGAGTGGGGATCGCTGAACGCGATCACGTACTACCGAGCGTCGCGCGGCGAAGTGTGACGGTTAAAATAATTTTTTTTAAACTTGTTTATTTAATATTAATATTTAATATATAATATTGCACTTTCATCCAGTTCTGAGCTACGTTTAATAATATAATAAATAATATAATGTGATAAAGTTTCAAGTCTCTAGCTCATCGGGAAGTGGTTTAAAATTCGATTACAAGATTTGGCGCATACAACGACAACTCGGCAAGTTAATATATAAGCGTGGTAAAAAAAGCTCTTAAGGGGCTAGTCTACCCTCGATTTGTAACTAGAAAATTACTAGAATCTTACTAGATTTTTGGTGGAAACATGAGTTTGCTGGTTTTCAGTTAGTGTCCTCATTTGAGCAAATTTTGGGCTGGGTGAGGGCTCATTCGAAAGAGGAAGGTTCACCGCAGGGGGCTCTGGTCATGAGGTTAACGAGAATATGTTTATATCTAATAATATTAGTGTCCAAAGTAGAGTAAAAATCTAGGAAAAAAACTAGCAGATTTCAATGCATTTTTCTGTCTCCAAAAGACTTTTTGACTAATGGGATGACCAGAGCCCCATGCGGTGAACCTTCCTCTTTCGAATGAGCCCTCACACAGCCCAAAATTTGCTCAAATAAGGACACTAACTGAAAACCAGCAAACCCATGTTTTCGACCCAAAATCTAGTAAGATCCTAGTAAATAGCAAATATCTAGCAAATAACTAGAATCTTACTAGAAAAATGGCTCGAAACATGGGTTTGCTGGTTTTCAGTTAGTGTCCTTATTTGAGCAAATTTTGGGCTGGGTGAGGGCTCATTCGAAAGAGGAAGGTTCACCGCATGGGGCTCTGGTCATCCCATCAGTCAAAAAGTCTTTTGGAGACAGAAAAATGCATTGAAATCTGCTGGTTTTTTTTCCTAGATTTTTACTCTACTTTGGACACTAATATTATTAGATATAAACATATTCTCGTTAACCTCATGACCAGAGCCCCCTGCGGTGAACCTTCCTCTTTCGAATGAGCCCTCACCCAGCCCAAAATTTGCTCAAATAAGGACACTAACTGAAAACCAGCAAACCCATATTTTCGACCCAAAATCTAGTAAGATTCTAGTTCCTTTCTAGTTACAAATCGAGGGTAGACTACCCCCTTAACCCGCGCGGAGACGGAGAGAAAACCCGTCCTCCCTTTGCCCGTTATCGCGCCACCGCGGATATAAATTCACGCCGAAATGGCGATTTCGTTGGGCAATCGTTTCGATCGCATTACGACATTCTACAATGGTACCGTGTAATTTTACTTTCGCCAGGAGATCGCAATTGCACAATTTTCGTCGCGCCAGACGAGACATTCGGGCGGACCTAGAAAGCGTCTAGGAAATGCTAATTTACCAGAGTTACCGGTCTTGCCGTTTCCATTTAAAAACCATCTCTCTCTCGCCGCTCGGAATCGACAGGCGCAGCGCCACACCTATACCTCTCCGGATACGTAATTCAGCCGAATTTAAAAGACACACAGGTAGATCTGTCGAGTTTCGCAAAAAGATTAGTAATACGACGCTACCGAAAAAACCTAACCACGGCGACGAGACTTCGTTTCTGCTAGTATCCGCCTAACCAGAGGGAACTTGATCTCAATAAGTGATTAAGCGACCCGATAACGGTTTCTCGGAGAAACGGTTATTGACGCGTGGAGACAGAGAAAACGGAGTCATTGGAAAGACTGGTGAAAAAATAGGAGGAACGAGAACGCAGTTCTACATTCGCAGGCGTAAAATTATTTGCAGTCCTGATTCCGTCGAATTTACATATCGACGAGAAGCAAAAGCAATTTCAACGGGACGCAGTTGGCCAGGTACATCGGTTTCGTAACAGCCGGAGAAATCAGTCTCTGTTTTACGGATCACCTGGCCGAAACAGTCGCAGATTTCCAAACAATCGACGAAGATAACCAGCCAGCGATTCCCCTTTCGTTCGAAATCGAAGAAAGAGTCGAAAGAAGCGCGAACACCAAGCGTCAATATATGTGAAGGGCATAAGAGGACAAGCATTAGGTTAGTTAGGTTAGTTTTCCAATTTTTGTAGACTTTTGAGAAAGTTGGAATGAAATAAAATCCTGTCTTTAATGGGGACAGCCTTTGTAGATCTAAAACTAATAAAAACTCTACAAAATTCTATGTTCTGGTCTTTTTTATGCAAAATAAAAAGTTTGTGCATCAATTCCAAGACGCAGGAGCTAAATATAAATTCATATTCTCCGTTAATAATTTTAATGTGGTGAAAATAAAATATTCATACTCAAAGTCTTTTAATATTTTCACTATTTTAAATTGTACTCGCTCATTTCTGTTATAAATGCATAAAATCCGGAGTCCAATGATGCAAAATGTCCTCAAACTGTTAGGAAGCAAGAACAATGTTTTCAACGATACATAACCTCACTATAATCCGAGAAATCTACAAACGAAATAATATCACCTCTAAAACGTCAGTATGCTTCTGGATTTTTTAAAAAATCGATCTCGCTACCAAAAATTCTGAAATAATTCACTGTCATGCCTGCCATCAGGTAGAATGTTCATGAATTTTTTCATAACCTTTTGTTGAGTAGAACAGAAGAAACAGAGCATACTTCAGGAAACCGTCTTTACTATTTCGCTGAAACCTCACGCATCGTATTTTTATCGTAACCTCTAAAACGTCAGTAGCTTTCGGATTTTTTCAAAAATCGATCTCGCCATCAAAAATTCTGAAATAATTCACTGTCATGCCTGCTACCAGGTAGAATGTTCATGAATTTTTTCATAACCTTTTGTTGAGTAGAACGGAAGAAACAGAGCATACTTCACGAAACCGTCTTTAACCGCGTCTTTACTATTTCGCTGAAATCTCGCGCATTGTATTTTTATCGTAACCACACAGCGAATGACATTGCAGTTTGTCGTATATGTAGATAAACAAATTATCCGTAAACACGTTTCATCGTCGATGGTTCACCTGCGCGACGCGGTGCGGTAAATATCAGGGGCAAAGCTGCAATTAATTCGACAACCTAACTTGACATTGAATTTCTAATGGAGAATGACAACAAAAACTTCGTGCCGATAGGAAACGCGTGGATGACCTTTTGCAAGTGGAACGTCTTTATAAGAGGGATTGTACACTGTCTGACAATGAAAGCAAAAGAATATCCAAGCAAACAAAAAATGAACGTGCTCCTTTGTGAAACTCGAGCCGTTCTCGTGTCACTCGTGTGTAGGAAAAGGTAGCTCGGGCTGTTACTGTTACGCGAACCTGTGTGTGATCGCCTTCCTTTTGCCCTTTCCTACGTGCATCTACACCTACATTAATGCTCGAAAGTTACACTTAATATTATACATACACGTAGCAGGGCCGGCCTTCTCTATAAAGGGGCGTGGGTGCAAGAAACCATTTGGGGCCCCATATTTTTCGAGAAGTAAAAGAAAATTTACAAACACTAACATACAGGGTGAGTCCGAAGAAACAGAACACCTGAATATCTCCGTTACGTTTTGTTGTAAAAAAAAAACTTCTTAGGACAAAGTTACATTGTTTGAAGGGCCACATGTAACGATGTAAGTGAAAAAATTTTCAAGGTCATTTTTTAATGAGATTTCAAGGTCATTCATATTTTTTTTAATGGAATGAGGTATTTTTTAATACATCAAACGATGCAGCTGGACATTCGTTGTAAAACGTACTAACCCATATTTGTCGAAAAGTTAGTAGTTCAGGAGATATTTCAATTTAAATAAATGTAAAACACCATTACTGTCGTACTAAGACGTTAGCGTTTACTTGCTAGTGTAAATTGAAGAGTTGAAATTGAAATTGATAAATTGACGTTGAAAATGAAATTGAAGATTTGAAATTGAAAAATTGAAGTTGTGAAATTGAAAAATTGAAATTGAAGTGTTGAAGTTGAAGTTGAAGGGCTGATATTAAAATTGACGAGTTGAAATTGAGATTCAAGTTGGAGGGTTGATATTGAAATTGAAGTTGAAATTGACGAGTTGAAATTAAAGAATTGAAGTTGAAATGGGAGAGTTGAAATTGAAGTTGAAATGGAAGAGTTGAGATTACAGTTGAAATTGAAAAATTGAAGTTGAAAATGAAGTTGAAGAGTTGATATTGAAATTGAAGGGTTGATATTGAAATTGAAGTTGAAATTGAAAAATTGACATTGAAATTAACGAAATGAAATTTAAAAATTCAAGTTGAAATGGAAGAGTAGAAATTGAAGTTGAAATGGAAGAGTTGGAATTGAAGTTCATATGGGAGAGTTAAAATTGAAGTTGAAATGGAAAAATTGAAATTGAAAATGAAGTTAAAGTTGAAATGGAATAATTGATGTTGAAATTGAAGTTGAAGGGTTGATATTAAAATTGAAATATCTCGTGAACTACTAACTTTTCGACATACATAGGTTAGTACTTTTTTATAACGAATGTCCAGTTGCATCGATTGATGTATTAAAAAATACCTCATACCATTAAAAAAAATATCGTTGACCTTGAAATCTCATTAAAAAATGACCTCGAAAATTTTTTCCCTTACACCGTGACATGTGGCCCCTCAAACAGTGTAACTTTGCCCTAAGAAGTTCTTTTGTACAACTCAAAGTAACGTAGATATTTAAGTGTTCTGTTTCTTCGGACTCGCCCTGTATATTACTAATGCATGTTTATTTAATGCGTTATTTTGTTTTTGCTAATACATTAATTACATCAGAAAAGTTACATTATTTTAGTTCTTGATGGGCCCCGGTGCATAGCATCCGCCGCACCCCCCAGATGGCCAGCCCTGAACGCATGAACGTAACGCCGTTTCCCGGGGCTTTACTAATTTCGTATATTTAATTGAACAGGAAATAATGAACCGGAGGAAGTGGAGGAAAAGGTTCGGCCACGGTTCATTGACTGTGTACGGTGGTATGCAAATGCGTTCGGGAAGAGGAGACTTCGGAGATGACAAGAAAAAGCAAAGAACCAAAAAGTCGTGAGCCGAAAGCCGCGTGCAGCCGTGAAAGGGTGAGAGGGTCGTGACGGGGAGAGTGGAGGAAAGAGGGAGAGACGAGAGGAAAGGAAAGAAAGGAGAGATCGAACTTGCGTAAAGAATGTTTGCGCGTATATCCGCGATGCACGCCCGAAGAGAGACTACTTTCTTGAAGCGAAGAAAGCCGTCTACCTACATTGTAAGTGGGAGTAGGTTAGGTTAGGTTGCATTACATGGTTGGGTGCAAGAAAATTTTAGCTTTCCGTGTGGGAGTCAATAGGGACTAGGAGAGCTTACATAATTGAGGAGTGTGTGTGTGTACTCGTGCCTCGTGACATGGCCTCTATCGAGGATTCAATGGAGATCCTGCGTTTGTGTTTGCTCTGCATCCACCACATGTTTCTCGAATTACTACAATCTATAAGCAAATCATTAAAAACGATGTATACAGGGTGTCCCAAAATTAGTGAAAATCCCGAAAGGGGGTGGTTCCTGAGACCATTTCAAGCGACATTTTCCTTTGCAAAAATGTTATCCGCGGCTTCGTTTAGCAGTTATTAACGAAAAACACGGACCAATCAGAATGCGACCTAGACGCGAGTTGCCACAGTCGGCCAATAGACAGTTGTCGCGCCGCACAGTGGGACCTTTCGTCCAAATCGGAGACAAAATCAAAGAACTTTCGATAGAAATGAGGTAGAGCGATGAAATTTTTTTAAAATTAAAGCTGAAACTTTGCAGAATATGGGAAAAATAGGGAGGTTATGGTAAGAACGTTTTTTAACGTTGAGAAAATTCGTTAAGCTTGCACAATTTCGAGAAAATTGTGGTTTTTCCAATACCACGCGCGGAAAAATTTTTTTTTGAACATGCTGTACTTCATTTCCCGTAGATTTTTTCACGCTGATTTCAAATCTGGTCTCAAAATTTTTCTACGACTTCAGGATATTGCAAAATCGATTTCTTGAAATTCTACATGTTCAACGAATTTTCTCAAGGTTAAAAAACGTTCGTACCATAATCTCCCTATTTTTCCCATATTCTGCAAAGTTTCAGCTCTAATTTTAAAAAAATTTCATCGCTCTACCTCATTTCTATCGAAAGTTCTTTGATTTTGTCTCCGATTTGGACGAAAGATCCCACTGTGCGGCGCGCCAACTGTCTATTGGCCGACTGTGGCAACTCGCGTCAAGGTCGCGCTCTGATTGGTCCGTGGTTCTTCGTTAATAACTCCTAAACGAAGCCGCGGATAACAATTTTGCAAAGGAAAATGTCGCTTGAAATGGTCTCAGGAACCACCCCCTTTCGGGATTTTCACTAATTTTGGTACACCCTGTATAATGGACTAGAGAGGTCTGTGTCGAGGATTCATTTTTGTTTTTAACGTTTCGTAAATGGGGACATTGTCTCATAATATGGCCTTTTACCTTAGCAGTCGCTGTCTAAAACGTCAACCAGGGCCCGCTCTAGGGGGGGGACAACCCGGGCATTTGCCCGGGGCGCCAACATTTAGGGGCGCCATTTTGGCTTTGGCTGTAAGTGTGAGAAAAATAATGATGTTTTAAATATTCAATTAATAGAAAATTTCAGACTACCCTTGCCAGACAATTTTGCTAAAAAAAAGAAAAAAGGTCATTTTGTTCAGCGCGGTGCTTAGTGCTTAAAAAGGGGCGGCAATTTGTTTTTTTTGCCCGGGGCGCCGTAACCGCTAGAGCGGGCCCTGCGTCAACCAATTGTCGCTTCGATCCATATAACGAGTTGCAAAAAGTAAGAGCAGGAATTTGTACGCGCGAAACAAAGACAGCGACGATATGCTTCTCCAATGAGAGAAACAAAGAGAGAGAGAGAGAGAGAGAGAGAGAGAGAGAAGGGAGGGGGCGAAATACGGAGAAAGAGAGACGGAAAGAAAGACAGGAAGAAAGTCGATGTTTCCTTTCTCGATAGCGAGAATTGAAACCGGTCGCCCGTCGCATTTCCAAGTTTTTGCTCCCAACTTCCAAGCATTCGCCGTGACCAACGGTTCATCGACGACGCGACGGGTCTAAACGGGTCATCTCCATTTGTCTGCTTCTTCTTAGTCTGAATTTTCTTGAATATCAACTGTTATTCGAACGCCATTGTCTCCGATCGAAATACACAAGCCTTCCTAACCTCCCACAACTCCCACAAGATCCTTCGCGAGCGAAAGGTCTCGAACAGTCATTCCCTTTCGAACATATCAAAAGTCGAATTGACGTTGAAATTGAAGTTGAAGGGTCGATATTGAAATTGAAGAGTCGACGTTGAAATTGAAGAGTTGAAATGAACGAATTGAAATTGAAAAAGTGAAGTTGAAATTGTAGTTGATATTAACGAAATGAAATTGAACAATTGAAGTTGAAATGGAAGAGTAGACATTGAAGTTGAAATGGAAGAGTAGACATTGAAGTTGAAATGGGAGAGTTAAAATTCAATTTGAAATTAAAGTTGAAATGGAAAAATTCTAGTTGAAAATGAAGTTGAAGAGTTGATATTGAAATTGAAGTTGAAATGGAAGAATAGAAATTGGAGTTGAAATTGAAAAATTGAAGTTGAGAATGAAGTTGAAGAGTTGATATTGAAATTGAAGTTGACATTAACGAAATGAAATTAAAAAATTGAAGTCGAAATGGAAGAATAGAAATTAGAGTTGAAATTGAAGATGAAATTAAAGTTGAAATTGAGAAATTGATGTTGAAACTGAAAAAGTGAATTTGAAATTGATGTTACAATTGAAATTGAAGTTGAAATTGAGAAATTGATGTTGAAACTGAAAAATGAGAAAGCCCATCCCGCACCCTTGCAATTCTGAAAAAACGAGTCTACCCCCTTAATGTATAAAATTGATTGTGTATATTTCTATAACAAATTATGAAATTTTTAGGTATACGCTTGCGTCTGGTCAACTTTGGCGACGTCCGACATGCGTATTTATTCGATGTACTTTGCAGACGCTTGGATCGCAACCAACGAGGAAGAGACTAAAACGATATTGTTAGAACAACATGGTCATTCGTTATGACCAAGGTATATCAACAAGGTTATTCGTTTAAGACGCTATTTTTTATGACAATTTCCGTAATTTTTTGCGGACTTAAAAGACGCAGCCTGTCCAGAGCTACAGGTTATGTTTAACATGTTTTTCGACGCGGTTAACAGTTTAGAAGATATAAACGATTATTAAGAAAACTAAATTAAAAATTACTTAATCGTTTATTTAAAAAATGATTATGCTGATAAAGGTGTTTTCATGGGAATTGGTTGAATACATTTTTTATTCTTGTTATTTCTATAATACAATGCACATCAGTCACTCGTGATGGTCGGTAGGCTCAGTGTTAACAAATCTACAAATGTTTGCAATACCTATTCGCATAAGCAAACTCGATTAGCGACTGGACGATAAAATGGCGATGAAATCACCATTTCTTTGGTGATTTCAACAGCTGAAAATTAGAAGATAGAACGCGTTGCTCGCATTTCCAGCACGCAGAGGAATTATTCATTATATGTACATGTAAGTGTGTGTGCCACTCGTTGAAATCGCTAATCTCTTCTCTACATTCGAGAATGTAGAATAAATGAAAGTTTTCAAACTTTTCACGCGCTGCATTGCGTTTCGTTGCGGCGAAACTGAAGTCCGGCTTAATTAACAAGTTCTATGAGCTCTGACTAACTGGTTATGAAGTATAGCCTGGAATTAAAGAAGACTGAAATTAAAGCGCGATTTTTTTCAAAAATAATGTAAGCTCCAACGCCGATCCAATGGAATGAGGCTAAAAGTTCCGTGACGATTGGTTACACAAGTTTTGAGATGGTTTCAAGATTGGTTACAAAACGATCTTACAAGTTTTACATGGATTTTTTCATTGCAGTCTTCAATTTACTAGACTGCGAATCTCTTTGCGAAAAAATAGGAATTTATTAAGTTAAAAGTGGCTATATTAAGTTAAAAGTGGACTCCGGAAATTTCAATGAAATTGGTTAATTGATTTACGAGTTATAAACGATCAAAATTGGTGAAAGCCAAGACTTTTGAAAAATCGAAATTTTTACCACTTTTGATCGTTTGTAACTCGTAAACCAATTAACCAATTT
Organism: Lasioglossum baleicum; assembly: GCF_051020765.1. Classification (NCBI taxonomy): domain Eukaryota; kingdom Metazoa; phylum Arthropoda; class Insecta; order Hymenoptera; family Halictidae; genus Lasioglossum; species Lasioglossum baleicum. The sequence continues at coordinate 7,298,175 of NC_134945.1, forward strand.
CAATGAAATTTTCGGAGCGTATATAATTCATACGAGTTTACAAAACACATCTATTCTCGTTATTGGCACGGCTAAAAGAGTTGTAAAAATCAATTTTTACTATTGTTTCTCACAGTTGCGACCAAATGCGTTTTTTCAACATATTTTTTCGACGTCATTTACTACACTAATTCGCCTAGCCTTACAGGGAAATTAAAGTCGTTTGATTCATTCATAAGAAAAGTTATTCTGATTGAAAGTCTGAGTGATCAGTTTTGCTCCTAACTGTATATTTACACTCTTAAAGTCTTGTAATCTTGTTATCGTTTGAAATCAGACTCATCTATTTTTGCCATATTTATTTTTTCACAAAATCCATGGTGTATTAATTACCTTCGTATCGAAAGAAAACTAGCCCCACTCCATTTTCAAAGGAATTATTATTTTCATCTACTATCCACGTAGAAAAATGCTGTTCACTCGGAAATAATTGGCTTGCGATGCCACATTATACAAAAGTGCGCATAATAACATAGCACTCCTTGTTCTGTAATCTCATCCTAACTTACGAATCGATCAGTCATCTTACCTGAATGTTCTGCACGAACAACTTAAAGTTGAAATTGAAAAATTAAAGTTGAAATTAATGTTCAAAAATTGACGTTGAAATTGAAGTTGCAATTGTGAGTTGAAATTGAAGTTGCAATTGTGAGTTGAAATTGATATTGAAAAATTGAAGTTAACAATTAATGTTGAAAAATTGACGTTGAAATGGAAATTGAAGTTGAGATTGAAAAATTGAAATTGAAGAGTCGAAATTGACGTTGCAATTGAAGAGTATTAATATTGATGTTGAAAAATTGAAGTTGAAATTGAAAAATTGAAGTTGAAATTAATGTTGAAAAATTGACGTTGAAATTGAAGTTAAAATTGAAAAATTGAAGTTGAAATTAATGTTGAAAAATTGACGTTGAAATTGAAGTTGCAATTGTGAGTTGAAATTGAAAAAATTGAAGTTGATTTTGATGTTGAAAAATTGAAGTTAAAAATTAATGTTGAAAAATTGACGTTGAAATGGAAATTGAAGAGTTGAAAGTGCCGTTGCAATTGAAGACTTGATATTGATGTTGAAAAATTGAAGTTGAAATTGAAAAATTGAAGTTGATATGGAAATTGAAAAATTGAAATTGAAGAGTTGAAATTGACGTTGCAATTGAAGACTTGATATTGATGTTGAAAAATTGTAGTTGAAATTGAAAAATTGACGTTGAAATGGAAATTGTAAAATTGAAATTGAAGAGTTGATATTGATGATGAAAAATTGAAGTTGAAATTGATGTTGAAAGATTGAAGTTGAAATTAATGTTGAGAAATTAAAGTTGAAATGGAAAAATTGACTTTGAAATTGAAATTAAAAATTGAAGTTGAAGTTGAAAAGATTACGCCAATATAGTTCAGCGCTCCACGCTTTTATTTATAGTCACTAATGTCTAAAAGAATTATTTTCTCCTTTTTAGTGCATTTTAATATATAAGCGTGGTTTTTTTAAATATATTTTTTTACAATTATTGAAATAATAAAAATGATTTGATAAGGAACGATTGTATACAAGATATCTTCAGTAGGGAACGCATCACAATAGAAGCCGCACAAAATCAAAATAGAATCAATCTTGTCATTTTTATAAGGTTAGGTGTAGTGTTAATTAGAGTTTCGAGCAATGTTTCCTCGAACGAGTGGTGGGTTTGAGATTCTGGTGGAAGGTGCGACGGCACAGTTGCATAACACGGAGCCTAGTAACCTTTTGCGATTCGATGCACCATCGTGCACCATCGGGATAAGATAATATGTGCTCGCGTGCTCGTACGTATACTGTATACCGATTTGCAGTATGGTAACGGCCGGAGCGTTCTGTTAAAGTCGAATGTTCGATGAATAAATCACGCCGGGAGAACGGGAGTGCGTGACGCTCATAACAAGTCGGGTCTCCCATTGCGAAAAAATATTTCTTTGGTAATAAGAGCGTTAAAAATGTATAAATTATACCGAATTTTCTCTTTGGAAGAGTTCGCGTGCACAAACTTACGGGCGAGACGAAATTAGGCTGTTGTCTATCGAGCATTGTCTTCATTAATTAAGCTTCTCTTCTTGCGAGGCATTTTTACACTGCTCGAAGAATCTTTTTACGTGGATATCGTTTATTTGTGAAAGCGAAGATACGTGCATTTGTATATTTCGTAAACAGACTGCGGATTTTATGCATTTTTAACAAAAATTGTTACGCACAACTTGAAGCTGTGGACATATTAAAAATTTTAAAATTTAATTTAATCAAATATTTAATTTGATAAAATATGAAGTTTGAAAATTTATTTGCATAAAAATCCGCACCCTGTTCATAAAACACATCCTCAAATGTTGTATTTCCTTGAAAAGGGTGATCCCTAAGATTTTTTAGAATAACTACGCTGACTACCAAGCGGTAGACCGGGGTTCGAATCCCGGCGGGGTAAGAAAGCTTTTTCTCCGTTAATTTTCGTCACACTCGACTTCCGTAACGTTAGAAAATTGTAGCCGCCCCCTCTCAGCAAAGAAGTTTCGCTTTCAAAAAGTTTTTCATTACTTCATCAGTCCCCATAATAATTGTTCAAATTTTCGAGGGAGAAAGTGTAATGTCCCGTTAATGTAAACTCGTTTCCAGCGGAGATTTCGAATTTTCGCGTTCGGTCTCTCGAAACGCGTGAAAGAGCATATGTTGCTCTCTCGCCAGAATTCGAATCTTCTTCCCACTGGGTTTACTTTCTACGAAAACAATCAGAGGAAATTTTACCGCGATGCTTTCACGATTGTTCCGTGTTCTCATAGTTCTGGATTTCGAATGGTATTGAGTTACCGCGCGGCGTCGCACAGTGGGACCTTTCGTCCAAATCGGAGACAAAATCAAAGAACTTTCGATAGAAATCAGGTAGAGCGATGAAATTTTTTTTAAATTAAGGCTGAAACACTTTGCAGAATATGGGAGAAATAGGGAGGTTATGGCAAGAACGTTTTTTAACATTGAGAAAATTCGTTAAACTTGCACAATTTCGAGAAAATTGTGGTTTTTCCAATACCACGCGCGGAAAATTTTTTTTTTTGGACAATGCTGTACTTCATTTCCCGTAGATTTTTTCACGCTGATTTCAAATCTGGTCTCAAAATTTGTCTACGACCTCAGGATATTGCAAAATCGATTTCTTGAAATTCTACATGTTTAACGAATTTTCTCAAGGTTAAAAACCGTTCGTACAGTAATCTTCCTATTTTTTCTATATTCTGCAAAGTTTCAGCTTTAATTTTAAAAAAATTTCATCGATCTACCTCATTTCTATCGAAAGTTCTTTGATTTTGTCTCCGATTCGGACGAAAGGTCCCACTGTGCGTCGCCGCGACGAGACAGAGAGCAGCAAGGTAACGGCAAAGTTTTTAGCGTGCTGTTTTCGTGTAAAGTCAATTATCGTGTACGCATGTGCCTCCATTCTATCCGTGACATCCTTGCGAGAAGTCTCGGTCTCGTCGTGCGCCTGCAAATGGGTACAAATTACATTTGGTATGCACGCGTAATACAGCGAACCACGGTACACAGTTTAACTTTTCTAGCACCTTTTATTTCCTCGCTGGTAATATTTGGCTGTTGGATTAAATGCTGGCGTGCAACAAATCTGAATTTTTCTTTCGCTAGAGATCATCATCGTCAGATGTTAAACAGTTATCGTGCTTTGAAAAGTGTCCGAATATTACTGTGACTCACACATTTAGTTTACAGTGTAAGTTTACAGGTATTGTGATAGCATCGCTGTTTGCACGACGACTAAAATTCAACGATGGCATTAAACAACTGCTAGAACGCATCGCAGAGATGTTCTTTTAGTTATTCGCCGCAGCGTCTAACGTTTCGTAAGTCTATCTCCCGTGGTTTTATCACGAAAATCGTATTTCCTCAGTCTCCTGTTTCTGCGGTCGAGTACAAGAAGACACGAGGAACGAGGATGATGCAATCGTCAGTTGTTCATCTTGAATATTAACTTATCTATCCGATCGTTCGATTCGAAACGTTCTACCAGGGCTGTTTCGACAGCCGCAGCGCCCGCTCCAACGGTTACATCGCACAGTGGGACCTTTCGTCCAAATCGGAGACAAAATCAAAGAACTTTCGATAGAAATGAGGTGGAGCGATGAAATTTTTTTTAAATTAAAGCTGAAACTTTGCAGAATATGGAAAAAATAGGGAGATTATGGTACGAACGTTTTTTAACCTTGAGAAAATCCGTTAAACATGTAGGGGTGTTAAACGTGCAGGGGGGCACGTAGAAGGACCCCTTTTTCGGTATTCCGCTTATATCTTGGAAACTATGCGTCCTAGCGATGAGACCATTCCATACAAAAATAAAGCTGACAAAATTTGCTATAAGATTGATTCCATTCAGTTTTTCGCTATCTCGCATAGTTTCCGAGATACCGCGCTCAAAGTTCACTATTTTTTAATTATTTGACTAGCTAACTCTTCAGCACAATTGGAGAACTTTGAGCGCGGGTATCTCGGAAACTATGCGTCCTAGTGATAAGACCATTCTATACAAAGTTAAAGCTGACAAAATGTGCTATAAGATTGATTCCATTCAGTTTTTTGCTATCTCGCATAGTTAATGAGATATCCGCGCTCAAAGTTCACTAATTGTGCTGAAGCTAGTCAAGTAAGGCAAAACACGCGAGGCAAAAATTTCTTTTTCACAATTAGAGAAGTTTGAGCGCGGGTATCTCGGAAACTATGCGTCCTAGTGATAAGACCATTCTATACAAAGTTAAAGCTGACAAAATGTGCTATAAGATTGATTCCATTCAGTTTTTCGCTATCTCGCATAGTTTCCGAGATATCCGCGCTCAAAGTTCACTAATTGCGTTGAAGAGTTTAGCTAGTCAAATAATAAAAATAGTGAACTTTGAGCGCGGATATCTTGGAAACTATGCGTCCTAGCGATGAGACCATTCGATACAAAATTAAAGCTGATGAAATGGGCCACAAGATTGATTGGATTCAGTTTTTGACTATCCCGCATAGTTTCCGAGATATCCGCGCTCAAAGTTCACTAATTGTGCTGAAGAGTTAGATACTCAAATAAGGCAAAAATTTCTTTTTCACAATTAATGAACTTTGAGCGGTGATATCTCGGAAACTATGCGAGCTAGCGATAAGACCATTCCATACAAAATTAAAGCTGACAGAACGTGCCATAAGATTGACTCCATTCAGTTTTTCGCTATATTAATTTCGGTATATTAAGGTGAAATAAAAAGGCAATTGTTCTATTCAAGCAAAGTTCGTACAGCATTCGATATGCTCCGTTAAGATCGGAATTTTCCCATGTCGATTCGATACCGATCGTCGCCGACGACTTCGGTAATCGACGGTCGGCGTACGATTTTCCTCGGTCGACCAGAGAGAGTAAGTGTTTCGATTTGTATTCAAGATTTGTCAAGGGTCGAGGAACAGTTAGGGTCTCGTAGAAACAGCTGTTTCCCATGGCGCATTCGGAGCAGTTCGATCCGCGAGATTTGTTCCGTTCCGCGGGGCACAACTATACGGAAATATCTCTCTCGGAATCTTCTCTCTTCCATCTGAATCTCTTCTCCCGGCTGGAGAGAACTGGAGTCTCTTCGACTTTAGAGCCAGAGTATCCAGTAAGTCCAGTTTGAGTGAGCATCCTGACTTTTCTGCCTTCAAGTGGATTGACCTCCGCCGTCGGTATCCGTGATAGGAATAAATTCCCGGCGATGCCTACACGATGCTACGTACGATTCCGGGTTACGATGCGGAGCATACTCGGATCGTCTCTTCAATTTTGGTTGCTAGCTGTTCGCATGATAATTCGAACTCGAGTTCGTCGGAGTTTACGTAGACTAACAAAACACAGTATCCGTGTGCTCTCGAGAGAACAACTCGCGGCCATAATCTTTTCCTATTTATTGGATCGGAACGTTTTATCGCTCGAGAGAGGAGTGTCGAGCGAAAGGAAAGCGTTGCTTTTGGTTAACCTGCCCAGGCCAGGAAACTTATTTCTTTGTCGAATTAACCGTTTCTTGCGTCCCCACGTTTTAGACGCCGTTTACTGGAGATTTGTTATATAAACGATCTTTCCGAATCATTCGGATTAACTTTACATAACCACGGATGTGTCTGCCAGCCAAGTGTTTCTAAATGTTTCGGTTCTTGTCTGTCCGCAAGGAGAATGATTATTGTCACGTTACAAGTACCTATTCTATTTGAAGAAGTACAACATTTGAAAGATTCGAAGCACACGGAATTGTTAGGTTAATTATAATATATTAGGTCGTTCAGAAAGTAATTTCGTTTATCGTGTGGTTGTATTTTAAATAAGAAAATGTTGGCATATATCTCGACAGCTGACATTTCGGACGACATTTCCTGCCTCGCAGTGCTTTCTAATCTTTCAAGTATTCTTTTTATCGTCGCGGCAAGTATGCAAAATCGAAGTACGCATTTCTATACCACCTTTTATTCTCTTATTACCGCGAGTAGTGCCCAGTCAACATAAAGTTGTAAAGGGAGATGGAAGGAACACAATTTTTAACTTTGGGTCTCTGTATGGACCAGTTAGGAGGTAAACATACTAAAAGTAGAAGGTCCATTTTTCGGGTTTCCGCTTATATCTCGGGAACTATGCGTTCTAGCGATAAGACCATTTCATACAAAATTAAAGCTCACAAAATGTGCCACAAGACTGATTCGATTCAGTTTTTCGCTATCTCGCATAGTTTTCGAGATATCAGTGCTCAAAGTTCACTAATTGTGCTGAAATTTCTTTTTCAGAATTAGTCAACTTTGAGCGCGGATATCTCGGAAACTATGCGTTCTAGCGATAAGACCATTTCATACAAAATTAAAGCTGACAAAATGTGCTATAAGATTAATACCATTCAGTTTTTCACTATCTCGCATAGTTTTCGAGATATCCGCGCTCAAAGTTTACTACTTTTATTATTTAACTAGCTAACTCTTCAGGAGAATTAGTGAACTTTGAGCGCGGATATCTCGGAAGCTATGCGGGATAGCCAAAAACTGAATCGAATCAATCCTGTGGCACATTTTGTCAGCTTTAATCTTGTATGGAATGGTCTTATCGCTAGAACGCATAGTTTCCGAGATATCAGCGCTCAAAGTTGACTAATTCTGAAAAAGAAATTTCAGCACAATTAGTGAACTTTGAGCACTGATATCTCTAAAACTATGCGAGATAGCGAAAAACTGAATCGAATCAATCCTGTGGCACATTTTGTCAGCTTTAATTTTGTATGGAATGGTCTTATCGCTAGGACGCATAGTTTCCGAGATATCCGCGAAAACCGAAAAATGACTAACTCTGCACTGGTAGAAGTAGCGCAGGGATAAAAGCAGGTTTTAAGTATTATTATTATTATTCGTTAGCACGAAAAAGTACTAGATCTTTCAGTTCTGCTGAGGAATGGGGAACTAATACAGTTAAAGCAGGAAACATTGGTTCTCCTACAACGTTTTTCATTTCGAAAACTTTATACCAGTAAGCCATAAGTTCCAGGAAGCACGAAAGTACTAGATCTGTTTGGTGCCCCGTACTAGAACACTAAAAATTTCTGAAAGGTACTAGAGATCTAATACGAAAGTTCTAGCAGTGGAGACACCGAGCGGAAGAGCGCGGTCGCAGGAAGGAATCGCGAACTTACCAAGACTGCCATCCGATCCATTCACAATTCACGATCGTATCCAGAGTGTCATGGCACAACGATAGAACAGAACGACCATCGGCGCACGAGAAAATCACCCTCGAACCGAACCACCGAACAACACCACTGACCAGCAGTTTGCACACTTGCTTTTCAACTCGGTTTGGATCGCATTTGGTCTCACTTTCGCGGCTCGGAGCCGATTTTCACGGGGAGAGCTGACTCTCCGCGCGGGCGCGCGGATGACGTGTGCCGCGGGTGGGAGGGATTCGTAGTCGAAATCGGTCGGAGCGAGACAGTCGAAAAATCGGACGGAATCTTTCAGATTGAAGACGAAGAAAAACCGAATCGAACCGAACACGCCGAACGTCGCCGGCCAAGTGAGAGGCTAGCGGCACTACCGAGCAGGCGACGTGACGTCAGAGAGTGCCTCCTCTCTTTTTGCCATTCCACAGCGAGCGCCGCGAGAAAGGTGCCTGTACAACTTGGTATCCCCTTCTCTTATGTCCTTGTTTGCGAGGAGCACCGAAGAGACCTTAAAGGATACCTCTCGTCTCGGTGTGCTAGCGAATATTTTCATCGAAATTCTTTGCCCGAACTACACACCTTCGCAGCTGCTTTAAGCTCGTAGCCAACCGTCCGCCAGATGCGAAACGACAAATGCAAAATGCCGGTTTGAACAATCGAGGTAACGGCACGCGAACGTGCAACAGGAACCCGGACGGGTCTCCGTGCTCGATCTTTTTCCCATCGGCCACGACCGAGATTCGAATTGGATCGCTTAAATGGACCGTGGACGAAATCGACGGTTTCGAAAGGTGCCGGCCAAGAATCGGCTCGGACGATATGGAAAAGACATATCTAACGCTAGTTTAAAACAATATTCAATTCTCCATGCAATTTTTATAGATAATGTCACAAAACTTAACCCTAGTAGCGTTTATGGTTGGACAACGGTTGGGAGTTAGTTGACCGACGATGGTCCAACGAAATGCCAACCATAAATGCTACCAGGGAAACAATATTAAGCATATAAAGTCTCGTAATAGTCCAGTCAATGAACGATCATACGGGGGGCGCGTAGAGGGACATGGAAGGAACACAATTTTTAACTTTGGGACTTTGTTTGGACTAGTAACGAGGTAAACATACTAAAAGTCCCCTTTTCGGTTTTCCGCTTATATCTCGGAAACTATGTGTCCTAGCGGTAATACCATTCTATACAAAATTGAAGCTGACAAAATGTGCTATAAGATTGATTGTATTCAGTTTTTCGCTATCTCGCATAGTTTCCGAGATATCCGCGCTCAAACTTCACTAATTGTGAAAAAGAAATTTTTGCCTTATTTGATTCTTCAGCACAATTAGTGCAATTTGAGCGCGGATATCTCGGAAACTATGCGAGATAGCGAAAAACTGAATGGAATCAATCTTGTCGCACATTTTGTCAGCTTTAATTTTGTATGGAATGGTCTTATCGCTAGGACGCATTGTTTCCGAGATATCAGCTCTCAAAGTTCACTATTTTTATTATTTGACTAGCTAACTCTTCAACAAAATTAGTGAACTTTGAGCGCGGATATCTCATTAACTATGCGAGATAGCAAAAAACTGAATGGAATCAATCTTGTGGCATATTTTGTCAGCTTCAATTTTGTATGGAATCGTATTATCGCTAGGACGCATAGTTTTACGCGATATCCGCGCTCAAAGTTCACTAATTATGCTGAAGAGTTAGGTAGTTAAATAATAAAAGTAGTGAACTTTGACCGCGGGTATCTCGGAAACTATGCGAGATAGCAAAAAACTGAATGGAATGAATCTTGTGGCATATTTTGTCAGCTTCAATTTTGTATGGAATCGTATTATCGCTAGAACGCATAGTTTCCGAGATATCCGCGCTCAAAGTTCGCTAATTCTGCTGAAGCGTTAGCTAGTTAAAGAATAAAAGTAGTAAACTTTGAGCGCGGATATCTCGGAAACTATACGAGATAGCGAAAAACTGAATACAATCAATCTTGTGACACAATTTGTCAGCTTTAATTTTGTATGAAATGGTATTATCGCTAGGACGCATAGTTTCCGAGATATAAGCGGAAAACCGAAAAAGGTGACTTCTGCGTGCCCCCTGTAGCCCGCCTCACCTCCTAGGAGTAGGGACTTTTAGTATGTTTACCTCCTAACTAGTCCAAACAAAGTCCCAAAGTTAAAAATTGTGTTCCTTCCATTTCCCTCTACGCCCCAACGTAGGATCGACGGACGATAAAGAGTACCGTGGCTAAACTGTAGATTGGTTTAGACACTGTTACATTTCCGATTCGTTTTCACCTGCAAACACATGCTCGAGTAACTATAGATATTGTAGGCAATAGCGAAAGAGGTATGTTCAGACGCGAGTCGTTTGCGGAGCGATCCGATTTTTCGTGAAAAGGTCCGCCCATGTCACCCGTTATATAAAACCGTACGCGTTCTTCGAGCACGGCACAAAGCGAAGAGCGAGCACTTTCACGTGGAGAGACCGCGTTAGTAAATATCATGGCCATATTTTCTATCCGTTTGTCCTTATCCCGCGCACCGTTCGCCAAAGTACACGCCTATCTCCGTCTTCTTCGCAATAATCGAGTGTGGGTCATTACGTGTTCTTGTCGCCCCCTTTGTTCGCTGTTTTTCTTCAACGAAACCGAAGACCGCAGCCTCCGATCCTCGTCGCCGAGCTAATCATCGAATAACTAATTAATTATTCTGCCCGGTAAACGGCGCGCGACACTACAATATGGCGGCGCCCTTACCTGTCGAAAACACTGAAAAATGCTCAACTTTCAACAACCATAACTCCTGAACCATTGATCCTACAGGATCGAAACTTCGATCTGCAGGTTCCCCGGGTACAAATCTACTGGATTACATACCAAAATACATCATCATTTAATGGGAGAAAGGCACAAATTTTGAGTCCGTTAAAGTAAAGTGCAGTCCTCTAGTTTCTTCTCTTTTTATAATTATATTTTCTTTTATAATAATACAGTTATTAAGTTTTCGTTGTTAAATAAAGTCGGGGAGAGGGGAACCCCTGATTTTCTCGCCCCTGCCTCTTTATGCCGTGTTCGCGGAAAGAGATGAAAGAAAATGTCGATCGGTCTTATCATCTGAAATTTTCCAACGTTCCTGGAACAGTGGTAGTGTTCCTCGAAATACACAGTTCTCCGCTGTATTCCCGATTATTGCCAGGCCACGAAACTATCGCGAAGTGCGGAAGCAAGCCGAGTTTACGATCGTAGCTTTTTCTTCGACTTTATAGCATGGCATCCGAGTCTCGGTCAGTGGACTTGAGTCATTGGAAGAAGAGGAGGAAGCCTGTCAAGGAGAACGAGAAAATTCTCCCTGCGCATCCTCGATGATACTTTTTATTTCCAAGCGAGTAGTACACCCCCTGGAACCGCCCATCGAATGCGTTCACCGAACAACTATTCTTTTCCAGCCATTCTTGCCTCGGTCATACAATACTGTGCGAAAGAAAGAAGCGGCCAGTATAATTACAGTGACAAACAATATCTTCATGTAGAAATTGTATTTATATAATGATCTCAATTTTAAATTTATATAAAATTTACTTTTAATCATTCAACACTCTACTTTAATTATTAATAAATTATTTAAAATCTCCTCAATCTCTTAAATTTATATAAAATTTACTTTTAATGATTGATTTGTCGCATTTAAAGTATTAGATAATCCGCAATAACACATATATTCTCAGAACTATTCAATTAAACAGCGGAATCCATTTTCGAAACTTACTGTGTTCTTATTTGATTTTTTAAATCTCTTTTAAATCTTTGTTAAATCTTACTTTCATAGGTATTAAAAATTCACAATCACAAGTTTACTAGGAAACATTATTTTATACTTTTTAGTCCGTTTGAAGAACGTGGTATTTTAAAAAAATTTATTTTTATTCGAAAATAAAGAATTTTCAGTATTACACTAGTATAGAGCGTCGCGCAAGGAGGTGTAACGGTTAAATTTATGAATAATTCAGATCTCCTAAACGCATAGGCTTTTTTAAAATTCTCTTTTTAAATATTGCATTGGCATCCAGTTCTGAGCTATGTTTAAAGTTTCAAGTCTCTAGCTCATCGGGAAGTTAGTTTAAAATCAATTGTAAAATTTGTACCGAACAGACAGACAAGAAAGCAAGCTTATAAAAAGGTGGATTCCAGATTTCTACAATTATTTATTCAACGTTAAAAAATAATAAAACTGAGGAGAGACAATTTCAAAAATAATTGCAACTCAACAAATTCAACTATTTTTATTATTTTATTATTACTGAAAATCGTTGCCAAGTTTCTTCGAAACAAAAAAATGAAATAGTTTTGTTCAAATAAAGTAATCTTGGAAAAAAAACAACTTAGATAGTTAATATGTATTTTTGTAATATTGTTGTGTTTGTACGTGTGTTATTTTTATGTATGTGTATCTGCAATGTTAATAAAAAAAAATGTGTTTCTTCTTTATTTCGGGTCTGCTGTTTTTATTGCGGCCCTCGAATTAATTTATAATACTTAATGAGGCCCTTGATGATAAATTAGTTTGACATGCCTGTTGTAGGGCAAAGGGTTAAATATGGCCGGGTGCTTCTTTCGTTCGCACAACAGTGTATGTCGTCAATTGACTAAAATAATATGCTACGACTTGTACGGGTCGAAACGGAAATTTTGAGAGTCGAATCGCCGATCTTCCTTATGCTCTCACGGCATCTCCAAATCTGGCGATGGCCAGGTAACACGGTGGAATTCTGTGGGCGTGCAATACCGAATTTTAATCCTCAGCTAACTAAACTCCCATATTTACATTACGGTGAATTCGTCGTTGATCTTTTCTAACACGGCCTCTGTTACGTGTACACCGATTGCGAACAACCACGGTTACTATAATATAATAAATAGACAGCGGATTTTATGTATTTATGGAAAAAAATTAGTAGGTGTAAATTAAAACAGTAAAAACATTAGAATTAATGCAAATAAAACAGATTAGAAAACAATAAAAATATTGTTTCCAACCTGTTAAACATATTACGAAAGAAAATGAATTTTTATTTCACTCCAGTTTGTTGCAATCATTTCCGGATTTATGTTAATATAACTTTTTTTGTCTTCTCTAAGCATTAGGAATTTATTCCTAAAGTTTTGCCCACCATTTACGAATCACCCTGTATAATATACTTGTAGACTGTAATAGCATTTCTTGCAGTGCTTTCAAATGCAACAATCTAATTCAATAATGTAATAGGTCTCAACTGAAAGTCTTAAAAGAAAAGAAATTGAAAAAGAAATTTTTGCCTTATTTAACTATCTAACTCTTCAGCACAATTAGTGAACTTTGAGGGCGGATATCTCGGAAACTATGCGAGATAGCGAAAAACTGAATCCAATCAATCTTGCGGCATATTTTGTCAGCTTTAATTTTGTATGGAATGGTCTTATCGCTAGGACACATAGTTTCCGAGATATAAGCGGAAAACCGAAAAAGGGGACCTTCTGCGTGCCCCACTGCACCTCACCTCTTAGGAGTGGAGACTTTTAGTGTGTTTATCTCCTAACTAGTCCAAACAACGTCTCAAAGTTAAAAATTGTGTTCTTTCCATTTCCCTCTACACCCCCCCCCCCCCCCCCTTACGAGCATTCATTGACTGGACTAATACCAGGCCTGACCAACACGCGGCCCGCCGGGCGATTTTATATTTCTATTGAAACTTTTGTTTCACGTTGTATGTACACCAAAGATATTAAATAAATGAAAAATTGCACGAGTCATTGTCATAACGCGCAAGTGCGACGTATAGCAATAAAGTATTATTCATTTTGTATTTGTATTGCATTTTTTAAAAGCATGTTTACCTAAAGTGCGATCCGCTGTAACGTTACGCGTCATCAAAGTGGCTCGCGAAACCATTTGGGTTGGCCAGGCCTGGTATGGCATATGCCTCGTAAAGGAAGAGTGAACGCGTAGCACGAGGAAGGAATGTAAAACTACAGTCAAGATCAGTGAAAACACTAATTATTATGGAGAAATCATGAATTATGTCGCTCGTATTCCGTGGCCGTATCCCGTATTTGTATTCTTGTTTCTTGTTCTTTTTTCCTTCACGCTACCGCTGTCGCATTCTCTCTCTCTTTCTCTCTCTCCCTGTCTCTCTCTCGCTCTCTCTCTCTTTGTTAACGCGAGCGTGTGTGCCCGTCCTTTTCCCGCGCGCGCAACTCCATTTTTCTCTGGTTCGAAGTCTTCTCTTTCACCGTTCATTCTTTCGCATTCTTTCGCGGCGCGTTAATTATGCGAAGGACTCCCACGACTCAATAATGCCGCTCAAGATCATGGACTACGGCCGTGTCAGTCGACGACTTTTCTATGCATTCGTTCTCAACCTTTTCCTCTCTGTTTTTATCGTTGCGACTGTGTTTCCACAGGTGCTCGTCTTTCGACTCGTGTTTGCATTGGTAGACCGTGCACACTATTGCATACTCCGAGCACCAAACACCCAGTGAAAAATCGACAGGTGCACGTGCGATAGCTTCCGAACGGTCGCAACAGCCAGCTCAAAGGGACAGCTGCCTTGCGGATGTACAGGGTGCATAAAAAGTAATGGTCATTCGTTCTAGAGGTGTATCCACACCTCCGGATCGGTGGAAAATTGTTTATAACGAAGAAAATTGTTGGTAAATTTGTCTTTTACATCAACACCTTCCGCTCATTCGGAAGAGAAAAAGTTTGAAAGGAGCCACATGTAGCAAAAAAATAGTTATCGAGATATAAGCTGCTAAAGAACTTGCAAAATTTGATTGTTAGTCCAGTCAATGAATGCTCGTAAGGGAGGTGTAGAGGGAAATAGAAGGAACACAATTTTTAACTTTGGGACTTTGTTTGGACTACTTACGAGGTAAGCACGTAGAAGTTTCCCTTTTTCGGTTTTCCGTTTATATCTCGGAAACTGTGTGTCCTAGCGATAAGACCATTCTATACAAAATGAAAGCTGACAACGTGTGCCATAAGATTGATTCTATTCAGTTTTTCGCTATCTCGTATAGTTTCCGAGATATCCGCGCTCAAAGGTCACTAATTGTAAAGCTAACTCTTCAGCACAATTAGAGAACTTTGAGCGCGGATATCTCGGAAACTATGCGTCCTAGCGATAAGACCATTCTATACAAAATTAAAGCTGACAAAATATGCCACGAGATCGATTGTATTCAGTTTTTCGCTATCTCGTATAGTTTTAGAGATATCCGCGCTCAAAATTCACTAATTGTTCTGAAGAGTTAGATAGTCAAATAATAAAAATAGTGAACTTTGAGCGCGGATATCTCGGAAACTATGCGTCCTAGCGATAAGACCATTCCATACAAAATTAAAGCTGACAAAATATGCCACAAGATTGATTTGATTCAGTTTTTCGCTATATCGCATAGTTTCCGAGATATCCGCGCTCAAAGGTCACTAATTGTAAAGCTAACTCTTCAGCACAATTAGAGAACTTTGAGCGCGGATATCTCGGAAACTATGCGTCCTAGCGATAAGACCATTCCATACAAGATTAAAGCTGACAAAATATGCCACAAGATTGATTCGATTCAGTTTTTCGCTATATCGCATAGTTTTCGAGATACCCGCGCTCAAAGTTCACTAATTGTGCTGAAGAGTTAGCTAGTCAAATAATAAAAATAGTGAACTTTGTGCGCGGATTTAATTGCTTTTAATTGTACTTACGCAATTCTTTGAGTGTCGATTAACCATTCTGTAAACGAAAACCATTTTTCGTTCATTATTCAAACAAGAACGAGGTCGAAAAATAGATTCGGATACTTATATAAAATCGCATTTATACAGAATGAATAAGCCGCTGCTAAAAGTTGAGAGTCTTTTCGCTTCGTGTACACATATTCCCTCGTTTCTTTCTTCAACGAGAGAAAGTGCTACGCAACACATTTTCAGTTTAATTAAATTCACGCGGGGCTAAGATCCTTCCGATAATACGTGTACATACGCGCACATATATCTCCAAGGAGCTTTGTGCTCGAAAGTACATTGAATTTCATTCATAGTTATTCATTGAAGCTTCACGCCCTATACCACGCGGTCTTTGTTCCTATGGTATTTAACGCGGAAGTCTGAATAGTATATCGACGGAAAAGTTTTACACTTTCAATTTTTAAGGACTTGATATTCACGGTAGTTACGATATTAACGACGTTGCTTTGCAAGCTATATTACGCGTCGACTATCGAGGGCCGAATGGGCGAACGTTAGAGCATCGTAATCACATTATTGACACGGTGAACGGATAAATTGCAAGCCGAGTCGCATTTTCATCGTTTTACCACGTTTTTTCGTATTTTACCACTTGGCGGAATCGAATCTGAAAGTTTATATCAACGTTATAACTAGACGGCGGATCTTTATGCATTTATAGCAAAATTGGGAAGATGAAATTGAAAATCGTTGTAAAATTTGAAAAATTGAACATGTCAATATACATCATTAAGGGAAGAAATGACATTCAATTTAGTTTTTATCTCTTGCAATTAGATCTCCAAGAAAATTTTTTTATGAGCGGACCGACATAAATTTCTCATTGATAACTGTTATGAGCGATCGAAATAAACTTCTCAGTGATAACTGTTATGAGCGACCGAAATGAACTTCTCTCATCGATAACTGCTTTGAGCAATCGAAACAGTTATTTTTCATCGATAACAGTTATCCTGGCGGATCCAATTGTTTGGATACTAATAGCTGTTACTTGTAACCAAAAAGTATAAAAATCGATATGTTTTAATAATTTTGTTCTTCCAATTTTTTTCTTTATATCTTGTGTAGATTATCTGAAATTTCAATAATAATCAACTTTTGATCAATGATTTTTATCGTGGAAAATTTTAGAATAACTGTTATTTTCGGCCCCCGATTAAAAGAATAAACTTCTACAAAGTTACACAATTATTTGTATATTAAATATGTGAAATGTATTCCGCGCGTATATCGATTAATGTTCTACAAGAGACTCGATGCGTGTAAAAGCATTTTCCGTAACTGTGATCCATATCACAGATTGTAGGACGGAGGTGGGTGCAACGGATAACGGAATGCCTGAAATACCACCCACAACCGAGATCACTAACATTTCTCATATGGCCGTTATCCCAAGGGTAATTTTCGCAACGTGGGAATCCGCGACCTTTCGTTTCTACATTCACGATTAATGCTAACAGAATAGCGGTAAGAGCCACAATCGGGTCGACGAAACGGTTCCACGCTCAAATTAATATCGTTCGAAATAAATCGAGTATGGTGAAACGCCCTAAGTGTGGACAAGCCAAAAGTGATGTCTAGTAAAACTTGACAATTGAATTTTTATAGTAAAACCAATAATTATACGAGATTAAATAATTATTTTATACATATATTCTGAGGCCTTGGCTGCGAGTAGGTACGAATATTATTTGACTAAGTCATCAATTGAAATTTAAAAATAAATTCAGAGTTTATCTGAAAACAGTATACAACATACTCTATCTTCATTCAAAAATAATTATCACGCATAATAATATTGATATTTTAAAATAAATTGGCAATCAGACGTAACTTAAATAATAATTATTAATTCAAATATTAGATGTCCAAGTTTAGAACTGTTTTGAAATATAAGTAGCTGTCGTTTTTACACTTAAATGGCAAATTATTTAACTGAGTGTTCGTACAATTAGTCTTCTAGTAGCTTGTAAAAAAGAGAGAAACAAAATTAAAAATGAGAAAGAACAAGAAATCAATTTACACGAAAGAAAAAAGATAACTACACAACAAATTAAAGATATTAAGTTAAAAATCAATGATAAATCTAAAAAAAAGTAAGTTCTAAAGCAACTAATGAAAACAAAGATAGAATTAATGAAGAGAAAGCGAAATTATGCACTCAATTAGAAAATATGGAGAGAGAAGTATTGTCTCTTGAAATGGTTGCTTTACAACAACAAAAAAAATGAAAATTAAACAGGATAGAATTAATATAATAGTATTTTGATATGTAAATCACTAGATTAAATTTGTCACGATAGAATTTAAATAATTCAAGATTTAATAATGTTCGATGCTATAAATATAATTATATGTAAATTCAATTTGTCCAGGTATATTATCCTTGTTAATATACAATTAAAATACTAATCTAAACAATGATTTTGGGATTTTAAGTTACTTTACAAAATCTGAAGTTTGTGTTAAAACTCTCAGAAAATTATTTTTGTTTATCTAAACTGATAAAATTAAAAGATAGCAAGAAATGTTGTCCAGGCTTAGGGCATTTCGCGTTCTACCGGGCGTAGATTAGTAAATTCTAGCAAATGACAATTGATAATGCTGCTACAATAATTCTGCGGTAGCGGATTTCAATTTATTTTCGTATCCACGGTTCGGATAATACCAGCAGTCATCGGAAGCGTAGGTTCATTAAAGACCCCTTCGCGACTTCCTCGAGCCCTTCGAGGAAGGTTCGTTCTCCTAAGACCTAAGGTTATTATCCGACCGCGTGAATCGCGTGATCAGCGGTGTCCCACAGCCGTGAACCCGGAACTATCTACAATATCTTCTACACAATGAGCTTTTTACTTTTTTTCTTATTTGTTGGCAGCCGAGGCGTCATCGGCGGCGCGTTCAAATTGATTGTCGAGTCGCTCGTCGTGGAACACCGCGAAACAAGTGAAATTGTATCGCGTTCAACGTTCCAAATAGAAAGTGCCGTCTGGTATGTATCTACGAGAGCTTCGTTATTGCTCCACCCTCCTCGACGAACACGGTACACATCGGTGATACGCGACGTCACTGCAAACAAACATATATTGTTATTTAACCACTGAACAATTTAATGAAATACAATCTCGTACGACAATAAAATGTGATTGGTTTCGGGTAATTATTATTCAAAGGTGACTCTGAAGGACCTCTTAAATCAATTATGATCTTTAGACAGCGGATTTTAATGCAACATACAAAATTTTCTATGTGAATTAAAACAAATTAGAGTGAAATAAATATTTATTTCCTTTCTTAATATGTTCAATAGGTTCAAGATAATGTAACAGCATCTTTAAATTTTTATAATATAGCTTGGGGAAAAAGTAATCCATTATTTCTCCGCTAAATAGCTGTAGTGATATATATATGTATATGTATATATATGTCTCGTTTTGTGATTGGTCGATTCGGTTGTGAGTTATATAGATTGTAAAAGATGGAGGTTAACAAAGAGAAAATTCGGTACATTATTCGGTAAATTATGTTTACTGTTTTAAATTACGCCTACTAATTTTCGCCATATAAATACATGAAGATCCACTGTCTATATAGTGATCTTCAATATATTCATTAAAGTAAAATGTAGTCAGGCTGTTTTAAACATTTTGTTAAGAAGGTTATCAGTATTAATGTATACATATATTAATTATATCACCAACCAGTACTTTTACTGATTTGTACATCTTCGATATGTAGTACATTCTCTCACATATTTATACAGGGTGTCCCACGTGACACTTCTCACGATTTTTCAAGTACTTGCGACAATCAGACAAAAAGTTTTTTCAAGTATTTTCAACAAAAGTTGATCAGTTTTCGATTGCGGTTATGCATTGCAATAAAAGAAAGTTCGAAAATCTTTTTTATTATTGTCAAGACCACCTTCGTTTCTTTAAATGGCACTTTTAGAACAACTTTTTCATTGCAATGTATATAGCCAATCGAAAACTGATCGACTTTTGTTTAAAATATTTTTCTGTCGGATTTTGGCAAGCACTTGAAAAATCGTGAAAAGTGTTATTACGTGGGACACCCTGTATATTCACTCTTGTAATATAATTTTAAGTTTAGTGTATAATAGTTATTTAACATATATTAGATTGCTGTAAAGTGCTCTTTATTCAATAAAAACTGGCTGGACCAAAAAAACTTTTACCATTGTCTTATTTACTAGTTTCAGTATATTATTGGTCGTCTACCCCCGAGGTTACAAATTGAAAATGCCTATGCTGTATAATAAAAAATTCATTATAGCATATTTATAACCTCAATTATAAGCTTAACGGCGTAACGCCTCATTGATCAGTGTTTATATTGGTGTACGAGTACCTAACAAATAAGTAATAATTATATTTAGTTGCACACGTGGATACCTTTATGCACCTGCTTCACTGTTGACATTGGCCGGCTGTTCTGGAGAATTCCAAACATCAAGATGAAGATGCACGTGTGAATTACTATTAATTCTTCTGTAGTACACATCGTATAGCTCGAAAAGATAAGATCACGCGCGATACAATTATACGAATTATAAAAGAAAATTCGTTGTTTATATATGTGCACAGACAAGGTCGCTGTGACATATGTAAATATTTGAAAACACTTACATTTCAGACTGATGGCGACATCCGTGACAGAACATCCAAACTGGTACATAAATATTACCGACGAGACGACCTAGTCTGTAATACCTACCTTTCTTGCTTTAAATTGATTTTTACGTTGTTCAAAGATCAGTCTGCCTCAGTCTGGTAATAATATTAACATAGAAAAGAAAAAGGTGGCATCAAGAACTCCCCTAACCCCTTGCCCTAATTAATATGTATGTTATTTAATTGACTCCGGATTTTATATAGTTATCACAAAAATGAGCTAGTGCAATTTAAAATAGTGAAAATATTAAAAGACTTAAAGAGTATGAATATATATTACTTTCGAACACAATCAAAAAACAATTCTGAAAAATTTATTCGTTCTTTATTAATTACATTGAAAACTGACTTACCCATTGACAATATAGACAGTTTCATTTGAATATTCTCTGACTATGAAAGAACTTTAAATTTAATTTCTCGTTGCCTGATGTTGTTGACTTCATCAAGAAATAATAAACATAAATACTTACTGCCAAGCTATAATACGCCACAAATTATTACTAGAACGTTGTTACAACTCCAATTTACTTTTCTTTATTATAAATCATCGTTAACTAACTGTCTGTTATACTGGCACAATGCATGTTCATAATGGAAGACTTGCGCAGTCAAGATACATTTTTCACGTTTTGGAGTAATAATAAAAATACCATTTCCAGAGAATATCCCCAATTCATCAGCATAAATTTTTATGACATATATGAATAAACAACTTGACAAGTTTTTCATTTAAAT
Organism: Lasioglossum baleicum; assembly: GCF_051020765.1. NCBI lineage: Eukaryota > Metazoa > Arthropoda > Insecta > Hymenoptera > Halictidae > Lasioglossum > Lasioglossum baleicum. The sequence goes on from NC_134945.1 coordinate 7,319,150, forward strand.
TACTTTTTCATTATGTTACTCTGTCATCTGTAGAATAATTGATCTGAAACTTCCTGGCGTTTATTTTCTAGCATGAAAAATATATATTTAGTACTGTTAATAGCAAAAAATGCGGCAAAAAAATATGACACATGTTACAGAAAGGACCCTCGTGTTTCAATCTGACACACATATTAATTTAAGTTTATTCTTAAATCCTCGGCAGCTAGTTAATTGTTTTGTACTTGTTACACGACAATTGCGCAGACATGTATAGCTTTGAATACACAAGATTCTCATGAACTTTAAGAAGAGGAGAACAGACACAACTAAAAACAATAAGATAAAAAAAAGTGCAATCAAACCCGTGCATGTAAATTCGAGAAATGCGAACATATTAATATACATTTATTACTTTGTTCTCTGTGAAGTAATTAAAAAAGTTAATTAAATATAGTTTCGTTTCATTCTATGTTTTACCTTTTTGTCAATTTGATACACGAGGGAGGAATGAAAATGAGGAACGGATGAAGGTTGATATTAAAGACTCGGAAAAGAATGTAGGAATCAAGAAGAAACATGCAGAGACATTCAAATTATACATCCCAATAATTTTAATAATGTTTTAATGAAGACAAGTGCATTACACGAATCTGCCCTTACATTGGACATACACACTTTACTCTTCTCGTTACTATTTGTATACCGATAAAGAAATGTACACTGATAACAAGTTGTACTAAACACGAAATACGTATGAACAAAAGGAATATAATGACACTATCAATACTATCAATTTTAACAGTCATTGCTGAAAGGGACATTGTACCCAATAATCAGTGAGAACGCGTCAACGTTTGAGAGCTCATTAACTGAAAAGTGGATCTCGAGTACGAAGCTTCAACCTCCAGGGAGACGGGTTTCCCTGAGAGACGATCCACAAAGATTTGCATTCCCCCGCGAAGACGCAAGACCAAGTGGAGGGTGGATTCCTTCTGGATGTTGTAGTCTGATAGAGTACGTCCATCTTCTAATTGTTTACCAGCAAAGATTAAACGCTGTTGGTCGGGAGGGATTCCTTCCTTGTCTTGAATCTTGGCTTTCACGTTCTCTATCGTGTCTGAGGCTTCAACCTCCAGGGTGATGGTCTTTCCTGTGAGCGTTTTCACGAAGATCTGCATTCCTCCGCGAAGTCGCAATACCAAATGCAAAGTGGACTCCTTCTGGATGTTGTAGTCTGATAGAGTTCGTCCGTCTTCTAATTGTTTACCAGCAAAGATCAAACGCTGCTGGTCGGGAGGGATTCCTTCCTTGTCTTGAATCTTGGCTTTCACATTCTCTATCGTGTCCGAAGCTTCAACCTCCAGGGTGATGGTCTTTCCTGTGAGCGTTTTCACGAAAATCTGCATTCCTCCGCGAAGTCGCAATACCAAATGCAAAGTGGACTCCTTCTGGATGTTGTAGTCTGATAGAGTTCGCCCGTCTTCTAATTGTTTACCAGCAAAGATCAAACGCTGCTGGTCGGGAGGGATTCCTTCCTTGTCTTGAATCTTGGCTTTTACATTCTCTATCGTGTCCGAAGCTTCAACCTCCAAGGTGATGGTCTTTCCTGTAAGAGTTTTCACGAAGATTTGCATTCCTCCGCGAAGCCGCAAGACCAAGTGAAGGGTGGACTCCTTCTGGATGTTATAGTCAGAAAGAGTTCTACCATCTTCCAACTGTTTACCAGCAAAGATCAAACGCTGCTGGTCGGGCGGAATTCCTTCCTTATCTTGAATCTTAGCTTTTACGTTCTCTATCGTGTCAGAAGCTTCAACTTCCAGGGTGATGGTCTTTCCAGTTAAGGTTTTCACAAAGATCTGCATTCCTCCGCGAAGCCGCAAGACCAAGTGAAGGGTGGACTCCTTCTGTATATTATAGTCGGAAAGTGTTCTACCATCTTCCAACTGTTTACCAGCAAAGATCAAACGCTGCTGGTCGGGAGGGATTCCTTCCTTGTCTTGAATCTTGGCTTTTACATTCTCTATCGTGTCCGAAGCTTCAACCTCCAAGGTGATGGTCTTTCCTGTAAGAGTTTTCACAAAGATTTGCATTCCTCCGCGAAGACGCAAGACCAAGTGGAGGGTGGATTCCTTTTGGATGTTGTAGTCTGACAGGGTCCTGCCATCTTCCAATTGCTTACCAGCAAAGATCAAACGCTGCTGGTCGGGAGGGATTCCTTCCTTGTCTTGAATCTTGGCTTTTACATTCTCTATCGTGTCCGAAGCTTCAACCTCCAAGGTGATGGTCTTTCCTGTAAGAGTTTTCACGAAGATTTGCATTCCTCCGCGAAGACGCAAGACCAAGTGGAGGGTGGACTCCTTCTGGATGTTGTAGTCTGACAGGGTCCTGCCATCTTCCAATTGCTTACCAGCAAAGATCAAACGCTGCTGGTCGGGAGGGATTCCTTCCTTGTCTTGAATCTTGGCTTTTACATTCTCTATCGTGTCCGAAGCTTCAACCTCCAAGGTGATGGTCTTTCCTGTAAGAGTTTTCACGAAGATTTGCATTCCTCCGCGAAGCCGCAAGACCAAGTGAAGGGTGGACTCCTTCTGGATGTTATAGTCTGAAAGAGTTCTACCATCTTCCAATTGCTTACCAGCAAAGATTAAACGCTGCTGGTCGGGCGGAATTCCTTCCTTATCTTGAATCTTAGCTTTTACGTTCTCTATCGTATCGGAAGCTTCAACTTCCAGGGTGATGGTCTTTCCTGTAAGTGTTTTGACAAAGATCTGCATTCCTCCGCGAAGACGCAAGACCAAGTGGAGGGTGGATTCCTTTTGGATGTTGTAGTCTGACAGGGTCCTGCCATCTTCCAATTGCTTACCAGCAAAGATTAAACGCTGCTGGTCAGGAGGAATTCCTTCCTTATCTTGGATCTTAGCTTTTACATTCTCTATGGTGTCCGAAGCTTCAACCTCCAAAGTGATCGTCTTTCCAGTGAGTGTTTTCACGAAGATCTGCATTCCTCCGCGAAGACGCAACACCAAGTGGAGGGTCGATTCCTTTTGGATGTTATAGTCAGAAAGAGTCCTTCCATCTTCCAATTGTTTACCGGCAAAGATCAAACGCTGCTGGTCGGGCGGAATTCCTTCCTTATCCTGAATCTTGGCTTTCACGTTCTCTATCGTATCAGAAGCTTCAACTTCCAGGGTGATGGTCTTTCCTGTAAGTGTTTTGACAAAGATCTGCATTCCTCCGCGAAGACGCAAGACCAAGTGGAGGGTGGATTCCTTTTGGATGTTGTAGTCTGACAGAGTCCTGCCATCTTCCAATTGCTTACCAGCAAAGATTAAACGCTGCTGGTCAGGAGGAATTCCTTCCTTATCTTGGATCTTAGCTTTTACATTCTCTATGGTGTCCGAAGCTTCAACCTCCAAAGTGATCGTCTTTCCAGTGAGTGTTTTCACGAAGATCTGCATTCCTCCGCGAAGACGCAAAACCAAATGCAGAGTGGACTCCTTCTGGATGTTGTAGTCTGACAAAGTTCTACCATCTTCCAACTGTTTACCGGCAAAGATCAATCGCTGCTGGTCAGGAGGAATTCCTTCCTTATCTTGAATCTTAGCTTTCACGTTCTCTATCGTATCAGAAGCTTCAACTTCCAGGGTGATGGTCTTTCCTGTAAGTGTTTTGACAAAGATCTGCATTCCTCCGCGAAGACGCAAGACTAAGTGGAGGGTGGATTCCTTTTGGATGTTGTAGTCTGACAGGGTCCTGCCATCTTCCAATTGCTTACCAGCAAAGATTAAACGCTGCTGGTCAGGAGGAATTCCTTCCTTATCTTGGATCTTAGCTTTTACATTCTCTATGGTGTCCGAAGCTTCAACCTCCAAAGTGATCGTCTTTCCAGTGAGTGTTTTCACGAAGATCTGCATTCCTCCGCGAAGACGCAAGACCAAGTGAAGAGTGGACTCTTTCTGAATGTTGTAGTCAGAAAGGGTTCTTCCGTCTTCTAATTGTTTACCAGCAAAGATCAATCGCTGCTGGTCGGGAGGGATTCCTTCCTTATCTTGGATCTTAGCTTTTACATTCTCTATCGTATCTGACGCTTCAACTTCCAGGGTGATGGTCTTTCCTGTAAGCGTTTTCACGAAGATTTGCATTCCTCCGCGAAGACGCAAAACCAAATGCAGAGTGGACTCCTTCTGGATGTTGTAGTCTGACAATGTTCTACCATCTTCCAATTGTTTACCAGCAAAGATCAATCGCTGCTGGTCAGGAGGAATTCCTTCCTTATCTTGAATCTTAGCTTTTACATTCTCTATCGTGTCCGAAGCTTCAACCTCCAAAGTGATCGTCTTTCCGGTGAGTGTTTTCACGAAGATCTGCATGCCTCCGCGAAGACGCAAGACCAAGTGGAGGGTGGATTCCTTCTGGATGTTGTAGTCTGATAGAGTTCGTCCGTCTTCTAACTGTTTACCAGCAAAGATTAAACGTTGTTGTTCGGGAGGTATTCCTTCCTTATCTTGTATCTTAGCTTTCACGTTTTCTATCGTGTCCGAAGCTTCAACTTCCAAGGTGATGGTTTTACCCGTGAGTGTTTTTACAAAGATCTGCATAATTGGAAATCTGTAAAAGGTGAAATGTGTAAATACATATTGTCAGATAATCATGTGGTAATTATACAAATTGCTGCAACCATCTACAATTTTGATTGTTTACATATGTTGTCGAAGGCATGAATCTGAACAAGTTTTTCTTACGCGCGTAGCATTGCAAAAATCTGTTTGTATATACTACTACTGTAAATTCTGCTTATAATTGCATGTCTGTTGCAAAGCACATGTTAGTTTTAGTTTGCCGGGGATAATTAATGAAAGGATAATGTGTGTACAGCTTGTCAAGTCTAGCTGTGCGTCTCAATGTTCCCCGCAAGGGGAAATGTTCCCGCTGCGCAATGGTAAATATGCGGAACCTCGCAATGAAGGTGAACCGAACGTCACCTGTCAAACGATGCACGTGACGACACAGTTCAGTTAAAAAGTAAAGTGACACAAGTGTATTCCCAGAAACATATAAACAGTTGTTTTGTATGTTTACTGCTGTAAGAAATAATGGACAGTACGCACTTTTGACGAGGTGAGTACCTTACCGTTCAAATGTTGCATCCTTCTCTCGTCGAGTGCGGTCTTTGTTTTTTCTGTGCTTGAGCAAAGCTCTCCAGACGACTGACAACCTCAAGTTGGTCAGTATTTCTAACGCTCCACGCAGGGGAAGACAATTAATATACGATTTTCAATAGTTTATCAAAAGAAAGCACATATAAAGACAGCGGATCTTTATGCATTCATGAAGAAATTTGTTGGGCGAAGTATGAAACATTAAAAGATTTAAAAAATTCAAGAATGTTGTAATGTTGCTTTTAATGTAACAAAATCGTTATGGGATAAAATCAATTTTTATGTTATTCCTGTTTCCCACGATCAATGCAAAACATTTTTATTAATTGTACAAATAAGTTCGGTGCCTTTACATATATTCAATTGTGATTGCATTTCAAATTGAAATTTTGCTAATTATGAAGCAATTCGTAATAAACGATCGAACCGTTTTGCGCCGAAAGCATTTAAAAATTTATTAACAGCAAATGCAATCGATAGAAGAAACATATTTTGAAATTGTTGTTGTTGGAGAATTTAAGAACTCTTTAGCTATGGACCAGACTTCTAGAAATTCAGAAACAATCAAGTAATGTACAAGTTTAACAGTACTCTATAAGTAGATACAAACATTATCCTCGATTTATATCACACTTTATGTCAAACAATCAATATTAACAAATGCATGTTGTACCAATGGTTCTTGCGAATATCTCGGAAACTAAATTCAAATGGCCGTGACATGTATAGGCAAAAGTTGTTCAGAATCATGACTTGGCAACATATTGAAGGATCTTTGCAATCCAAGATGGCGGCAGCTTTCTATATACATATATAGTTATGGACAGTTATGGATTTCCTTTATTCACATATTCGTATTGAAAAATTTGTGGCATATAGTGACAGCAATTATATTAATTTACTCGTCTTGTTATTTTAATGTAATACGACGTTTTCATTTTGTTTTGACGTTTATGCTTATAAAAGAGATAAACACTGGCAGCGAAAGATTAAGATTTTTTGCAAGTTTCAAAATATAACACGTGAAGAATATCTCCTCAAAACATATTTTTGAAATTTCTCAAAAAATGCACCTGTAAACAATTTTAAAGAAATCTAAATTTTTTAATTTCAGGAAACTACAACGAGTTTTGGAGCAGCAGCCCTTTTCCTTTGTCGACCGTGTATGTAGACCCGAATTAATAGTTATTTATAATTAAATTTCTGAGAATAAAAGATTTCGTTTCCATACTCTGAAAGAAAATTGTTTTAAACACAAAGAAATTATTTGACTACCTACTTCTCGGGCTTCACAAAAAACTCGCAAATATAAATTATATTTTTTTATCGTCACGGTTTTTATGGACCTCGAAACTATAATTATGTATTGCAAAAATATATAAATGACGAAATAACGTATTTCCAAATGCGTCATATGAAGGCGTACAAAATGGCGGTATAATGGAATGATCGATAAATGCAATTTTGGCGTAAAATAAAGAAATGTCGATGTCCAATATATTTTCTGAAGAATAGAATTCTATATATTTGTATTCTGAGCTGGAGAAATCGTTATCTTCAGTTCGGAATGAAAATTGTGTAAGCTGGAAACGTTTCAGAAACGTATGTACTTAGTCATCGTAGGTAGGATACCTCAAAATGGAAGATGATCGACAAAATAACCAATTTCATTTAATATCGTAGTATCTATGTAGCAACTACGTTCTAAGGATATAAAACTGTTAATTGTAGAATACTTACATGCTCTGATATAATTTACAAGAAAGTAGTAGCAACGCAAGTCACACTAAACAGTACAAGAACCAAATGGAACAAAATCGTACCAAAGAATACAATAAATGAGAACTAATCGCAGGAAGTAGCACAGCGTGAGTATATAGGTACGTGTGACGATGACGTCAATAGGGGTTTTGGGTAAACCTTCAAACAAAATGTCTTACAATGAAAACTGCCATAAAGGAATGGTTTTCATGTGTTTCGAAATTACAAATGTTTACTTTTCGAGTTTTCTTGGTTATCAAATGTTCAATATATTTTAAAGATGTACTTTCTATTTACAGTAGTCTATGTCAAACTATAATAATAATCAAATTCTTCCGTGAAAAATAATATGCACACGAACCAAGATATTGTAAACCAATCTTAACATATAGTTCATCATATTACACATAGATGGCCAACGATCGACGATGAGATGAGATTTTTTCGCGCATGCGCATCTGGAATGGCCGTTCGCAGTAACGTATCTATGACAATGTGACGCCCGAAAATGTTCGAATGCTTGCCATATTACAACTCCGAACAAAGAAAATATGCACCAGAGAAGAAATTTTCTCTTTGTTGCACGTTAGATTCAAGATTTGAAAATAATATTATATAATACTATACGATACAATTGTCAGGATTATACATATATGGAATTTGGAACGAATTCAATAACGTTTGTAAAAGTTATAAAACATTCATTGCAATTATATATACGATATATTCGGATATGATGTATGATGTAAATGAGAGATATATGTATATACACATACGCATGTTACAGACTAATTTATTGTCACAATCAAATCATAATTTCTGCAAAATTATGTAGGGCGATCAAGGCCCCCGTTTTATCCAAACGTTTACTTCACTGATGCTAACAAAGCCGCGCATCCGCGGAAAAACCCATATCCCATATTTCATGACGCGCACAATACGATTATAGAATGACGCATAATCCAATAAATTGTAAACTGAAACAATGACAAAAGATTGCGAACTGATAAAATCATTACTGTAGCGATCATAAACGCTCGCAAAACAAATGTAATTAACGAAGTATGTAATATTTCAATTAGGATAAGAAACAAACAAAATTGTATACAATTTATTTATAAATAACAGTTGCAGTAAAAAATCACTTTTGTTAATTTAAAACGTTGTCATATTTTTGTTTTCTTCATATTTACATTTTGAATTCAAGTTATTGTTTTTTCAGAGATATAACTTGTATTCCTACTCTTTAGATCTCGAATCTTCTAGAAGTAAATTCGCTTTCTTGTACTTATCGCATACTGAATCTCAACCAATAAGAAAACAGCAAAGGGGATGACCAATCACTGCCTTACTTGTATAAGTGGTTCATTGTAGCTGATTGTAGCTTATCGTTATCGTTATCATTAGCGTTATCATTGTTAAAATATATATCCATACATACCTGTACATATTTACATTTATAGAAGCGTTACACCTAATACACATGCTTGAGTAATGAACTGGTAATGAACAGTAATGAACATACCTGAACTTTATTTTAAGTTATAACGTTGGCAGCAAATTCAATTTATAATTCTGAGAGCGGTTAGAGACTTCGATTTTTAAAACGGCGCAAAGTAGTTATCTGAGTGACTAATAAAAAAAATGGATATTCCAAATATTGCATACAAAAATAAACAAGACACAATTGTATATGCTTCTTTGCCACAGATGAATGAGTTATGTTGTACAATTTGCAAGCTAGACTTTATCGAAGTTCACGAGTCATCCGCAAAATCAAATTTCCACTGGAAAATAATGAAATGCCGGTATACTCGATTATAACTGGAAATGTTTCAAAGTCAAATTTCTACAATTCTATTTCGAAATCAATTTCTACATTGTTAAATATGTAAATTTCAGATTACTCATTTATTTAGCTTCGGATATAATCGCTTCGCCGATATCAGGCACGCAAAATTATATATTCGTAATTACACGTAAAGCTTTCTCCGAAAGTGGAAAGTTAGAACAACTTTTAAGATACCTGAAACTAGTGGTTTGTTGAACGATTAAAACTATTATTTATTCGAGTATCCATACAGTCGTTCCCTATATGCAAAAGATCGTCCTGTTTTTATTCTTTACAACAGTATCAAGGACAGCGTCCAATTACTAAAGAAATTTATAAGCAGTGTCTTTTTTACACAATACAAACTAAGATAGCACCTGTATGGAATAAAGTTGGCCAATACTTTCTCCAAGGGAAAGAATTCTTAACTTCTGTGGAACGAATTATAAAGGCATTAAAAGTAGATATTCTTGTACAAGGTATACAACACTTGCATAAATATTTATTTATATTCCATGATGACAAAATACAAATTCGCCTTTTTGCAAATTAATTTCACCCATCAAGATTATTTAAAATTAATTACATTTAAAAGCATTTCGATGCTTTTGCTCTTTAAAAACATACGAGCATATGCAAGAGCAATCAAAGTAAACACCATAAAGTTGTAAAGGTTTGTCAATCAAACTAACAATGCAAGAAACATAATTACGTACCCATCGAATAACTGCGTAGAAATATCATTCTGATATAATTAGGCAGCTCGGTCCTTAGTCTTATGGCGAGGCAGAATCCAGGAGCTGCCTTCCATCCGCCCGGAAGCTTCTGCCAGTAGAATACCACACAGCTGCGTCAGCAGATGCAACGCTTTATGCTGGCAGGGTGTGCCCGGCAGATTCATCCAGATTCCAAGCATCCTATACTTCGAGCAGCTTCGAGCGTCGTTCAGACAGGATAATGCCCGCCATCTGCTCAGAGCAGGCCTGGCTGGCTGGGTAGATACTGTTTTCATACATTGCGAAGTTAATGAATTGGTAACTGCTTTGAAATAAGTCTTCGATGTACATCTTTGAACTTCTTAACAATTAATTTATCTGCAAAAGGGTGAATTTGATTTGTGAAAGAGTGAATTTGGAGCGCGAAACCTGTAACGAAATGAGTTTACAGAGAGGGATGTATGTTTAGTACTTCGTGCAGAATGTGTTAACATGCCATACGTAAAGCTCGAAGATTTTCTTCCATCGTTTGTTATAAGCCAATTTTTAGCAGATCCTAAAGGACGTATCGATTTATCTGGTTACGATTCTCCATTTGTGTATGTTTTGCCAAGGTAATATAGGCGAACTAAATTAATTTTCTTCAAATAAACACTGACATTTGAGATATTTACAGTACAAAAAGAGGCAAACTGATAGCTGTATCTAAAGAAATTCCAGAATGTGCTTTCAAAGATTATGACCACATGCGAAGACACTGGAAAAATATGGTACGCGTACCACCATGAGAAAACATAGTTTACAGATAATCTAAATTGATGTTTAAATGTTTTCATCGAAACGTTTTCTGTTTTAGTATGGATATTCTTTGCCGAAAGATAAAAATGGAATTTTATTTTTTGAAATCAAATTTCCAGTACCAAGATCGTGCGGTTACATTTATCCGGATATATGTGTCATGTCCGGTCCATTAGATATCATTCCAAACAGGGAAAAGGAATGTACAGTCGCAAGATTTATAGGCGATACATTTGCGAAATCACCCACAATTTGTGGTACAGAATTTAAATTATCTAAGCATACTTTCTGCAACACGGTAAGAGAAAATGTTACTATTCGTACAAAGAAAATACTCGATAATGAAACGATACCTTTCGTACACAGGAAACCACAAATGCAAACGTGACGTCTGATATATCGGCGCAGAACAAAAAGTTAATTACACCTCTGAAAAGAAAATACGAGTCTACCTTAACTGCTCCGTTAGAATCTTCTGCGAATTGTGTAACCGAATTAAAAGGGAATATCGAGACTGTTTCTAAACCATTGAAAACTCAATTAGCTCAAATTCACCCTATTCATAATACATTCCAATGTAGCATTAATAGAGCAGTCTCAAATATTAAGAAAATCGAATGTAATGAAAACGGTAATCGAAAAACGATACGGGTATATAAACGTCGTATACATCGATCGTTTTATAAAGACAAAATCATTTCTACAGGAGGCTTATCTTCCGGTACACAAATTACAAAGAAAGATCGCAACGAAGCAGGAACATCAAGAATTTTAAATATTAATACTGCTGAGAGCAAACAAGAAACAATATCTACATATTTTAAAATTCATAAACCACCTATTTATAATGATAAAAAAGAGGTGAGGCTTTCTTGTTCTTTTTATATCTTGTACCTTCGGATTGCTTTTCTTCATGCATTTATAATTCTTATTCTGTAATTAGTCAGCGCCGTATCAGAGCCAAAACGGCTTAACACTAAAAGAAAAACTGTTACAAGTTAAACCTAATGTGCAAGAAGCAGCGGGTGATTTTATACCGGAGGTATTTATTGATTTATCGATTATCCTAATTAACATTCATTACATTTTATTTAATATATAGGATCAGCACATGGATGTAGAGAAAATGGCAAAAAGTAATAAATTACACCTGGCGAAAAATAGTGTCTTGAGCGAGTGGTTAAAAATCCGCTCGATTCCGCATACTTCCAGAGCAACGAAAGCAGAACTTATCAATAAAATATTATCCCATATAAGAAACACACAAATGTTAACACAATTTCGTATCTAATTTACGAGGAAGTTTTCAATTGATAAACTAATGCTATTACACCATATGATATACACACATTAAAAATAATAAACTTATGCAATTGAAATTATATAATATTTCGATATTCACAATTCACAATCCACAGGTATTTGACCAGGTTCACCGGTTCACCATATTTAGGTTGATTTAGGTTTGATCGTTTATCGTTTTCGTGCATCTAGTTGTTTGTCAGCGCAGAGGGCGCAAGAAAACGAGTTGTTTTTGTGTCAGACACGGAACCCCATATTGGCCCATATGGCGATTGGTCTACTCCTATACCTCGTCTGTGCCTGTCTGTGCCCGGACCCAAACGTCAGCGCACTCGTTTCTTTTCTGTCTTTATAAACAAGTTGTTAATTTCGTTCAGTGAAAAATCATACATCGATTAGAATTATGGCTCAAGCGAAACTTAACACGCAAGACACAGCTGACAGCATGCTCAAGGATAAAGAAAAGGAGTCTGACGAAAAGGAAGGTATCTATCGTCTACAGGGTGTCTTTGCCACCCCTAATAACTTTGTTGTTTATGCAGATACAAAAAACTGTTTCGGGAGAAAGTTATATTTCGGGGGTATGGAAGATTGTACGAGTCAAGCAAGTCTCAATCATGTTTCTCGAGATTTATCGAACAGTGGGTAATATCTGTTCAAAGTCGAACGATCGAACTTTTATTTTTGTTTACCATTTAAAAGACGCAGTCGAAACAAATACGAGAATGTACCAGACCATGAAATAACTTTCTGCTCAAGCAGTTTCTTGTGTCTACACAAACATCAAAGTTATTAGAGATGGCAGAGTTAGGTGTATATGTATGTATACCACCCTGTAAATATCATAATATAGTATTATATAGGTTTTGCACTCCAAATTCACCCTTTGGCAAGTGAATTTCACCCATTAAGAATATTTAAAATTAATTATGTATTTAGATTCAATTATATATTTATATAGAGACACGTGAACGGTGTCATTATTGTGAGGGAAACGTAAGACTCGATACTCGATACGCTTCAATAAATGCATATGTACTTTCATTTTTAAAATTTATTATAATCAGGAAATGGCTATAATGAATATACATATTTGCTCTAGCTTTCCAAAAAAGTTCAAATTGCATGGTGCAATATTAAAAAAGTTGTCATCTTTTTAAGAGTGTCCGAATATTAGTTCGAGTTACTATATATATGTAGATAATATTGTTGATACTTTTTTTCTTAGGTCCGACGATACCGGAATGTGCAGTCTGCCTTCAACCGTGCATATATCCAGCAAAATTACCTTGTAATCATGTTTATTGTTACCTGTGTGTCAAAGGTGTTGCAAACCAAAGCAAAAGATGTCCTATGTGTCGTCAAGAAATTCCTCCGGATTTCCTAGACAGACCGCAATTAGTAGAAGTAGAAGAAGCACATAAGGAATTAGATTGTTCCGAAGAAGAATATCAGTGGTTTTATCAAGGCAAAGATGGTAATGTACCGTTGCATTTATCAATTACCTTTTTATAAATCATGAAAGAAAGAGACTGCATGGGATCGGTAGATATAAAATGTTCGACAAATAATTAAGAAGTAAACCATAAATAAACTCATCAATGTTATAAATATGTTAAAGATAGAAAATAGAGAACTTTTTTATATGTTGAAAAGATGCGACAAAGCATAGATAAGTTTATAACATACCCCTTCATAGAGGTTGATGGAAATATAATTCGAGGACCGGCATGAGTTTGGAGACTATTTACGACCTTGGTAGAGCCCAATGTGAAATTGTAATATGCGACAATGTTTGTCTGGTTGTCTTTAAAAATCATTGTCAATATAGACTGTATCCACCGTATTGTAAGCGCTATACCAAGTGTGATAGGAAAGACATGATAGATATATTTTTTTATACCTTCTATATTTTTTTATAACTCTTAAAGCATAATTGGAATATAATATTTTTCTTTATATTTATCAATTATACGTGATATTATGTATTATAAATAATATAATTATTATTATAAAACAATGCATGATATCATACCTATATGGGACTTGACACAAATTTGATCTAGTCTTAATGTATTTTTGCAATAAACCATTGTTATTGCAAAATATTAGGTAGTTTTCTTTGTAACTTCCCGAATGATAACATCTTCATATCGTTATTTAAATATATATATATATGTACAATTTTTGAAAACTACTTGTAATTTGTATATGATTTTAAATTACATTGTTTCAGGTTGGTGGCAATACGATCAACGTACAAGCCATGAATTAGAAACTGCGTATAAACAAGGCAAACGGAATTGTGAATTATTAATAGCAGGGTTTCTTTATATCGCTGATTTTGGTTCGATGCTCCAGTTACGTAGAAACGACCCGTCTAGACGAAGAAAAATTAAGCGCGATTTATACAACGTTCCCAAAAAAGGAGTTGCAGGTTTAAGATTAAATAATCAGGATGAAGATATTATTAGAGAAATAAGAGGAGCAGAAAGACCCGCGAGCCCTGCAAGCGATAATATGGGTATATCTCCGAAATTTTCGTATTTACTAATTGTTAAGGCGGTCGAGAATTGCAAGGGTGCGGGATGCGCGTTCTCATTTCTCGATAATGCAAAGAAGGGGTTTTCAGTAGTCAAAAGCATTAGATAAAAGATCAATTTAGCCCGCAATCGTCCTCGAAAGTCCCATTTTTACGTTTAGGAGGCGTAATTTGGATTATTAACAGTCACAGCTTCATAAGAATAGATACATGCGCAGTTGTATGCTTCCGAATAATGCAAATAACGCCTCGAAAACGGAAAAACAGGACTTTTGATGGCGTTAGCGGCCTAGATCGATCTTTTGTCTAGCGTTTCTGACTACTGAAAAATCCCATTTTAGTATTACCGAGAAATGAGAACGCGCATCCCGAACCCTTGCAATTCTGGAAAAACAAGTCTACTCCCTTAATATTAACCATTTAAAGCTATCACTGCATATCCATAGGTACTGGAGACGGTACAAATACTCCCATACCACCAAGCAACACACCGCAAACACCAGCAGGTGGTACTGCTAGTGGCGATGCTACACCTTCGAACGATAGAATGGAACAGAGGTCAGATTCATTACATCAGGTATTAGAACAAATGCGATCCTTAGTTTTGAGAGATTATTTATCTTCAAGTACAGATAACGAATTAGAAGAAGCTGAAGAAAGTGAATCTCTTTCTACTCATCCTACATTGTAAGAGCTACGGACACCTAAAGATTCCTATTCATCAAATGCAAATCGATATGGAATGAATTGATTTCAACACAAAATTAAATGTCATCTCATTATATACAAAATATAGTATAATAAATTCATGTTTAGAGGTATAGAATATTCGTACATGTAATGTATTAGTATGTAAGTTCGTTCGTTATTCTGTGATGTTGATTAAAAACAACACAATGAAGTACAATGGAATGTTTCTTTTCTAGTTATCTTGAGCAATTAGTATATTATTAATTATTTCGTCAAAAGCATGTTAAAAGGAAAAGTGTCGATCCACTCATTCGTACCTTAACGACACTTTTAATTCCAATGTATATGATTTTGTAATTATAAATTTCATTGTAAAGCTTCGACTTGTACCTTAGTTTAGAGAGAATAATAAGGATTCTTTTCATTTATATGTAGATACGATAAAATAGATCTTTGATAGTCATAAATCATTGCTGATATGCTCAAAACTTATTAACATGCTGCCAATCTGAATATATTTGTTAGATTAACAACTTACAAGTTGAAATGCTCAGATAGCTGTTTATCTGTGCACGTGTGTTTACAGTGCAATAAAAAATTCGATCATTTCACGATCAACAGGTGATTTGAGTGTTACTTTTTCTTCATTCTTAGTGCAGTTAAACTAACAATTTAATCTATTACGTATTGAAATTCGATTGCTTATACATTACTAACTCATCTCATCTATTTAATATGAATAGTATTCTCAAAAATTAAGACTTAATTCACGGTAAAAATAGTCTATACCAATGTAATTAAATTCCTAATGCAAGTACAATGTTTTACTTAAGAATAAAAGATATGTAAAATATAGTTGCCAAAAAGAACTATTAAGCATTTAGTCTAAACTGTTCAAAAGTTACAGTAGATGAAGTAAAAATTTCATTCACAACGATAAGATTAGAATGTTACAGATCTTGTTAATTTTTAATGATTATGTATGTATTTAATGATTATGATCATCCAAGGTCTGAATCTTAGATGAGTTTAGTTTTCAATAGGACATCGTATATAATACAAAGTAATGTACAATAATTTTTTTTGACATTGTAATAATATATTGTAAGATTCATTAAGAATTAAATCAATATATGCTTTTGTAAACTATTGTTGTATTTTCTTTTCCTAACATATACATGTGCCTTACAAGTAAATAGCTGCGAACTTTGCTATCTGATCTTTAAGAGCTCTTAAAATATAATTTATAGCTTACATTAATTTTAGAAGTTCAACATATATATTTATTAAGTGTGAATTTGTGATTGGACCGAAAAAAATGTGTAGAAACAATTAACAATTTATCAATCAAAATTTTTATGATATATAATTTTTAATAACTTACAATTTTAATATTTTGCACTTCAGTACAATATATTATTTTTCTTTATTACGAATTAAACTTCTACATTACATTTTAGAAGGTAAAACAAAGCGTCAGCACAAGCGGACGCTCTAAAAACGACGATAACTTGTTTAATATTGTACTATACGGTTTGAACTTTTTTGGGAAGCTAGAACAATTAGTTTACTACAGGATGTGAAAAAACATTTTTCCAAAAATAGCAATTCATTGGAATTGTAGAAGAAATACTAGAAGTTGCGATTTATAAGAGCGTCCGTAATACCCATTTATAATTTACGGGCACAAATTGAATTTTCGCGCCATTGAAATATGTCAAAACTATGGTCAAAGAAACTTCCATGTGGGTGATAAAAAGCCGGTCAACCGCCACCCTGATAGCACAGTTTGGAACTGCCAGGGACAGTCCAGAGCGTGGAGTGAATTTGGAGGGCAGTACGGTTCCAGACGCCGCTTATTGGCTGCTCGGAGCAACGGTTGGAGTACATCTAGAAAGAGTGTGGAGTTCATGCCACCTGGGCTTCCAGAAATGCGCATAGATGTAACAAAGTCCGCCGTCCACCGCCGTCACAGCATCTAGAGGGCAGCTTCTTCCGTCCAAATGGAAGGCAGCTCGTGGAGTCTGCGTGGAGCGGCGGATGCCGTTATACAGGGCAGCACCGTCGGTGAGGTTATGTCAGTAATGTTGGTAATGTCGGTGAAATGAATTTCTACATATTGTACAAATATGTAGCAGTCTTCCTTTTTACCGACAATTCCAAATACCGATTCTGAATGAAAACGAAATAATAAACCCGATATAAAAAAATATTAAATTTTATTTATTTCTATTATATCTATATTATTTTTCCTAGACTGCGGATCTTTGTGCAAAATAAAAATTGTCTGCATTGATCGCAAGAGAGATGGAAACTATATGTACAAATTGAATGTTACGTTCTTCCCCCCTCGCCGTAATTTTCTTTACAGTTACATTAAGAGTAAACCTACACATAAATCAATAAACCAGTAATACATTAATTATCCCCTAATACGTACAGTTACGCGAATTAATATTCGGACGATCTAAAGAAGATGATAACTTTTTTAATATTGTACTATACGATTTGAATTTTTTGGGGGAGCTGGAACAATTAGTTTACTGCAGGATGTGAAAAGAAATTTTTTCAAAAAATGCATTTGGTCGGAATTGCAGAGAAAATACTAAAAGTTACATTTTACAACTTTTTCGCGCGGGCCTATATTGAAAATTTAAAAAGTACGTTTTGTAGGCCTGCGGAAATAATGTGCACTGTGAAAGTTTCATCGAAATCGGTTGATGCGGGAAAAAACGACAGGCCTTGAAAGATGTAAGAATTCTTCGATGTAGGCTGAAAATCTGCGATTTTTACCATCTTTAAACGTTTGTAGCTCATTGCAACGTCAACCGATTTTGACGAAATTTTCAAAATATGTTTAGTCGACACAGATCTACAAAGCGTATTTTTCAATTTTTCAATATGGGCCCACATAAAAAAGTTGTAAACTGCAACTCTTAGTATTTTTTCATACAATTCCGATCAATTGCAATTTTTGAAAAAATTTCTTTTCACATCCTGTAGTAAACTAATTGCTGTAGCTCCCCAAAAAAGTTCAAATCGTTTAGTACAATATTAAAAGAGTTCTCGTCTTTTTTAGAACGTCCGAATATTAATTCGAGTAATTGCAGTTCCAGTATAGCCTTTTTCCAGGATTGCAAGGGTGCGGGATTCGCCTCTTCTCATCTCTCGATAATAATACAAACACGGGGTTTCTCACTAGTTAAAAACGCTAGATAAAAGATCGATCTAGGACACTATCTGCCTCAAAAGTCCTATTTTCCGTTTACGAGGCGAAATTTGCATTAGTCGTCACCGTAATTTGCATTATTCGGAAGCATACAAGCTATTTTCATAGCTACATGCTGCCGAATAATGCCAATTACGCCTCGTAAACGAAAAAATAGAACTTTTGAGGCAGATAGTGTCCTAGATCGATCTTTTATCTAGCGTTTTTGACTAGTGAAAAGCCCCGTGTTTGTATTATTATCGAGAGATGAGAATAAGAGGCGAATCCCGCACCCTTGCAATCCTGAAAACGAGTCTACTTCCTTTTAATAAACTAAAGCAAGAATTTGAAACCAAGGAGTATGTTCGGTTGCAGGTAGCTACGGTATAAAGTTTAGTACTTTAACGGTATAAAAGGTCCAAATACATCTGGCTACATCGGCTGTGCTTCTTTCGGCTGGCTAAAAATCACTTTGTTGGGAGGTACATCTGGAAGGTCTTTAGCTGAATGTTTTATGACGGCCTCGCCTGTGAATTCGGACTCGCGCTTGTTCCTTCGCGCGGAGGGTTTTACGACGGAACATTAAGTGGCCTGTAGTTCCTTTTTCATTTGGAACAACCTAAGCATTGGAAAAACCGAAAGAATACCGGTATTATTTCGGTTTCGGTAGAAAATTGATTGTGCCGTTATTCGAAGACTTTGAATAAATCCACTATCCACAGTCCAAATTCTATCTTGAGATTAGTCTTTTTTTAATCGGAAGAACGCCACACGAAGCAGCTAGCGTCATTTACATGAAACAATTACGAAAAATAAACAAGGTCTGCAATTAACTTGTTAGTGGTTTCATGCCGATATGTCTGGCTGGCCGACGCGCGTCGGGTTACCTGGCCGTGTTTATTGCACCACTTGGCCACGGCGACCGAAGTCTTCGCCGCCCTGGCAGAAAATTATTCGAAGCTACACCGTTTCGATAGTTTCCAGATGGCTGGAAAACCCCAAGGTTTGGTTGCCACATCTGCGGTCTTGCCGAATCCCAGGGTCCGCTTCAAGCACTAGCTTAAAAGTTCCGTTCACCCCCAAATGGGACTCTCACCAACATGTTCAGTCGCGTTTTTAACACTTTTTAATGGGTTGTTAACATTTTTTTTTCTTATTAGGAATTTATTTTAGTTAGTGATCATATTCATCGATAAAAAAAGATGAGTATACGGTACTATTTATATTGAGTCCTACAAAATATTGCAATTAGAATTACGATTTCAATTATGTCTACTTGTTCTTTGAATACAGTAGAGACTCCCGTATCCGTACCCCCATTATCCGAATACATACCCTAATATAAGGACGTCCTATTGTCCGTATGTTCTGTTATCGCCGCGTCGCTCGCTGTGCCGGGATTCAAATGCGCGCCGCCTCCAGATTCCGACTTTTCGCCTCATGCTTCCGAAACTTCGGCAACGTGAAAATCGAAGGAACGCGTCGGCGTCGATCAGTCGAGCAGGTAGTTCACACAGACAGAGTAGAGGTACGCTTGTGTGTAGCGCGCAAGCAATTGAACAGGCACTCAGACGGGCTGAGTTTTCACGTTACCGAAGTTTCGAAAGCATGAGGCGAAAAGTCAGAATCTGGAGACGGCGCACAGTGTGACCTTTCGTCCAAATCGGAGACAAAATCGAAGAACTTTTGATAGAAATAAGGTAGAGCGATGAAATTTTTTAAAAATTAAAGCTGAAACATTACAGAATATGGGAAAAATAGGGAGATTATGGTAAGAACGTTTTTTAACGTTGAGAAAATTCGTTAAACTTGCACAATTTCGAGAAAATTGTGGTTTTTCCAATACCACGCGCGGAAAATTTTTTTAAAATTTTTGCTATATATCATTTCCCGTAGATTTTTTCACGCCGATTTCAAATCTGGTCTCAAAATTTGTCTACGACCTCAGGATATTGCAAAATCGATTTCTTTAAATTCTACATGTTTAACGAATTTTCTCGGTTAAAAAACGTTCGTACCATAACTTCCCTATTTTTCCCATATTCTGCAAAGTTTCAGCTTTCATTTTAAAAAAATTTCATCGCTCTACCTCATTTCTATCGAAAGTTCTTTGATTTTGAATCGAGTCTGGGCCAAATTTTCCACTGTGCGCCGACGCGACGAAATCTCTCCGTATTTAATCATTGTTTAAACATGTTTAATCAATCATAATGTATTAATATTGGATATCACTGTATTCGGGAAAGTCTACAGAATCTTTTGCCAGAAAGAACAATTCAATATCTTTTATAATAACATCACAATATTTGTTTGAAGTTGAAAAATATGTTTTTTTTTCAAAGCCTTGTTCCTGAAAAACTGTGCGTATAGGAAAAAAATTGAAAACAGATTCGGAATCAGCGCGAAAAACTCTATAAGAAGGACCCTACAGTAATTGGGGAACATAAAAAAAGTTGAAATTTGTTGGACAGTGTAATTCTACTCCATTCAATAAAAATAGATCAGTTAATGAAGCCTCGTTTCATTTAATTCATACATGTTAAGAAAGACACGCTAAAAATATGTGTATAAAGAAATGGAATTTCTAATGTTTCATAAACAGAAATTTTGTACGCAGTTCGCACGGTCTGGGATAGATACGGGCCTGAGCTGCCTCGAGGATAAAGGCCGTTACGGAGAACGAGACGTGCGGCCGGTGAAAGGAGGCGGCCTGAAAAGTCTCATCCGTGCCGACCACTGAGTTGACAATTTCAGAATTTCCAAGAACAGCAAGAAAAGAAATTCGAACCGTTTCACGATATCTAAATTGCTTTCGCTGCTTTATACCAGGGTACGCGACGAAGTAATAAAACGTCGATAAAACTGGGCAATTACTTTGACCGTCGCGAGGGCCAATAAGTCCTGGGTAGTTACCAAAACAACTCTGGATTTTCTGCACGAAATTACCTGAACCTTTTCCCAGAATGTTCATTTGACAAGCAAATTTTCACATAATCATCCATTTCATTTCCAAAGTACAGTACCAGGACCTCGACGAACCGGCTTGATCGAGAGACAAACAGCCCGGACAAATTAAGGCCCGATGGATAATTGAGACCCGAGGGAAACCACGTCTTACCCTGCCATAGTCCGGCCACTCTAGGCGACCGTGATTATCCTTACGGGCACCGTCGCGTCGGTTCTTCCACGCCATAATTAATCCTCCGGCAACCCTCCCTCTCTTCCCAGTTTTCCCCGAAATTCTATACTCTATACAATTGTACTTGCAGCTTGCAGCTATTCCTTCTGACGCGATAACGGTAACGTTAGCGTATCTGCTTTATAATATTTGTCATTGTTGTAATATCCTGCAATTTCTACCATCTTTAACCCTTAGCACTCCAGTGGTGACTCGAAATCACCACTAAAAATTGCTGTCCCATTATGCAAAATATTGTTTACATTGTTAAACATGTTGGTAGCTAATCAATTACTAAACCTTTAATTATTGTATGAGGTATTACAATCAATTTCATATCCATCAAATGAAAAGAATCGTATAGAACGAAATTATTCTACCTAGAACGAGATGTTTCATTTTCGAGTTAAAACAGCTCCGAAATTAAAACAGCTGCAAATGGTTAATTATTATAACTATCTTTTAAATTTTCAATATAGGCCCCACATAAAGAAGTTGTGAAATGCAATATTTAGTACCTATTTTCTCTACAATTCCGGCCAACTGCAATTTCTGGAAAAATATCTTTAGGGTGACGGGTAATTCAGTGTCTATGATGTTTCGCGTGGTTAACAGACAACGATATAGATATTTATTAAAACAATAACACGTAACAATAACAAAACAAAACAAGATGTAGTAATAATAACAATAACGAGAAAACTAGATTATAAACGTTAATGACTATCGAGTACTAACAAAGTACAGAGATATAAATTAACGTAGCGCGGGCAACTCTAGAGCGATGCGTTCTCAACGAGTGCCACAAGCTTTTTTTCCACTGGTAAAAATCCTTTTTGGTGGGAGGATTAGCAACGTGAGAAAGGCCGTTAAAATAAGGGGAGGAATTCTCCGTTCCTCAAGAGTAAGGAGAAAGTTTCCTTCCCCAAAACAATTCAAAGTCGTCGCTGCCAAGGACATTGCAACGGTTGAGTCAGGGTTCTGGTAATCGTCACTTTTACGACCGAACCCTCAACGCAACCGTCCACAGCGCGCACTTGAGAAGGATGAAATTTCCGCGTCCGGAAAGTCCCTCTTTCCAACGCGCCATGTCCACTACATATCTTTTCACATCGTGCAGTAAACTAATTTCTCCAACTTCTCACGAAAAGTCCAAATCCATATAGTCCAACATTAAAAAAGTTACAGTTACTCGAATTAATACAACCCCTGGCAGAAAGTTTCCGATCCGGAGGCATTGATACGGATTTTACAGAAAACTATTACTTTATGGAGTTGAAACTGATGGGAAATTAAAAGGGGCTTATTAAAGAATGAAGAACAACAAATTAACATAAGCTTCCATTTATTATAACAAAGAAACGAGAAAATAAACAAAATGTTACACGGGAAAAAGTTAATAGACCCATTAATAGATCTGCTGGAAGAAAGTTTCCCATTTGATTTACAGTCTCCGCGACACCAAATTTCTTCAACAATTACTGTTGGATGATTCTTATAGAGTTTTTTGCGCTGATTCCGAATCTGCCCTTAATTTTTCTCCTAGATACAAATTTCGGATCACGAATAATAGATACAAAATTTGTAATTAGTTACTCGAAGATATAGATACACAGGGGACCACCTGTAGCGGTATTTTCGAATACCTCGAAACCATTCTGCACTTCGCAATCATAACTTAAATTGTGTTTCTTTTTTTCAATTACAGAAAGTGGACAGCGAAAGTCGACAGCGCGAACTGCATCAATTCTTTAAGTTGAAAATAAATGTAGACAATTAAAAAATGTTTTTGGTTAAACTTTTCATTAAAACTCGAAGCAATAAGTATTTACCGAACAAAACGATTATAGATGCGGGATTCGATTCGGGGCCAGAAGATTCCCAGCCGTATATATGTACTTGTTTTGTTAACGGCTACCCAACCTCTAAAAAATTATAAAAAAATTAAGAACGGTTGCTTCAATAATATCCAAGTACTGAATTCTTATAAAACTGGAGTCTCTAACCCTTCAATACAAAACATGCATTTTCTTGGAATTTTTGGAGGTTTTCAATTTTTTAAAACATGTTTCCGTAATCCGAAAAATCTGAAAAAATACACATTAATAATCAGGATGAGACACAACTAACGTAACAATATAAATGTGGTCAACTGAAGACTTTGATGTATGTATATACATAAAATCGGCAATTTTATGTTTTCCGATTTGTTTAAAAATCGATTTTGCAACCAAAAATTTTGAAAAAAATCTCAGTAGTGTATGCTATTCGGTAGAATATTCATGAATTTTTTCATAATTTTCTGTTGAACATGACGTGACTAAAAACAAATTTGGTTGGATACTTCTGACCATCTTTTCCGGCTATACCTTAAGAATCAACGAAAACATTATTTAAAAAATACAAAATATATTTCTTTTTACATCGTTAAAACCGATTTTTAAAAAAAAATTAGGCCTAATTTCTCTTCGATATCTCTTTTAGATCAAAAGTTATAGCAAAATGTGCGTCGCGCCGCGTGCTGTGCCCGAGATTCAAATGCGCGCCGTCTCCAGATTCCGACTTTTCACCTCATGCTTCCGAAACTTCGGCAACGTGAAAATCGAAGGAACGCGTCGCCGACGCGTTCGGTCGAGCAGGTAGTCACACGGACATGGTAGAGGTACGTTTGTTGTGTAGCGCGCGTGCAATCGAACATGCACCAACACGGTCAAGCGCGGTCGACACCGCTCACGGATACGACGATACGTCAGGGAAGGAGAAACTGCCGTTCAGTTTTCAGCAGTTTTCAGTTATTCTCTCAACTCTCAACAGTTCGCAAGTTCTCGTTCGCTTAGCTCGGTCGTAATATCTGTGGTTGTCAGGAGGACGCCGCCGCATGTCACATTGTACTTTCACTTTCGAGATATTGTCGTTTAAAGTTTTGATCACTAATGCTTTGACAAGGACATTGGTTAAATTGTATTATTTTTTCGAGCCTTTTGAATTGATTTTCGTGACGTTTTTTCTGGTAAATACCTAATCCTACACTATAAAGTTCAATAAATGCATAAACTGAAATTTTTTGAAATTGTGACATGCAGCGTTTTTCTTGACACAATCACAGATATATTTACATAGCTTCGCTCTGTGGTTACACGTTACATTCGCAGGTGCGGTCTGCGTTGCGGCATTTGACTATTTGACTATTTATTAGATTGACTTGCTTGGATTATGTGATTACGTGGATTACTTGGATTACGTGCACTACGTGGAAGGAAGGAAGAACGGAAGGTATTTGTACATATTTATATTGGTTAATCGGTTTCATTTTGCTCAAATGTCTCCCAGAATCTTCGCGTGAAAAAGCGTGAGAACGCTTGTCGGCACACCACGCGACAGTGCCATTTGCCATCACGTATGAGGTGCTACGGGGCGAGTATGTTCACTTCAATGTAGAGTCCAAAATAGTAAATTGTTTGTTTCTTTATCACTTTATCACTCTCTTTTCATTATCATTATTATCATTTATCACTTTAAACAAATCCAACACAATTCAGCTTTGGCCCATTCAGATTAGAATTAGCTTAGCAATATTCTAAATCGGCAAAATGATGGCTTAAACCAATTCAGTAAGGCAAGTATTAGGTTGACCCAAAAGTTTCTTCCGCATTGTGTTCCTTTAATGTAGCTAAATAAATACAAACAATACGATAATGTTTATGTTAATATTTTAGTACTTCTTAATATGAATTTGCATTATGTGCATGCATCGAAAAACAACTTTTGGGACAACCTAATATTTATTTAGCAATATTAAAGAAAGGCATTGCGGAAGGAACTTTTGGGACAACCTAATATTTAATCTTCTTCACTTGCTTCTCATCATCGAATTTTTTTATTTCTGGTAGTACATTCTTTTGTTTGTAGTTCAACTTTAATCGATTTTTTATAAATATCATTGCAATGTTTGAATCAGTTAGGTATATTAGTTGATGAAAAACGTCAGAAGACCTTTTGTAATTGTAGCACCAGAAATTAGAAAATTCGTTGAGATGAGCAATAAGCGAAGAAGATTAAATACTCACCTTTACTCACTGTGTAATTAAAAATCTAATTTACAGAACGGAGGATAAATATAATGTGCTATCCAGGGAAGGAGGAGAAGGAAGCTGTGGCAACCGGGGAAGAGGAAGACCTCTAATTTTTCACGTGGTACGTATATCTAATTATGCCATTCAACACACATGCATATATTGTACATTACTGATTTTCTTTGTATTTTTTAGGTATCCCACCTATGCCAGAACGTGCTACGGGCCACAAGTTTTGGGAAGCAGAGGCAACAACGTGTAATAATCACAATATACAGGGTGTTCCGTTTAAATACGAACACCTAAATATCTCTTCAGGTTATTGTGATGCAAAAAATATTTGTTACGTAATGTGCATGGTGTCAATGGACCAAATATCTGGCACACCGTGCACATTACGGAACAAATATTTTTTGCATCACAATAACCTGAAGAGATATTTAGGTGTTCGTCCAATAATAAAGCATAGTAATAATAAAAAATTATAATATTTATTATATATATATTCCTTGTGTCATTGTCCATGTGTCTTTACCAACTCCCTGCGGTGTATTAAAAAATAAGAAAAAGTAAATTTTCTTGTCCCTTGTACGACACTTTGTCTTTTTTTGCATGTTGACATTTTAATCTTAGCTTCCATCTCTTGCAATCGATGCAGAGAATTTTTATTTTGCACAGATTTTTTTTTCGTTTTCTCTCCTTGCATGTGACTGAATATTCATTCAAAAATCAGTATTGTCGGTAAAAAGGGAAACTGCTACATATTTGTACCATAGAAATCTACTTTATCGACATCTGCCACATTAGTGCGATCTGCCCTTACCGACGGCGCTGCCCTGTATAACGGCATTCGCCGCATTAATCAGTGCGACCGTGCTGCCATCTTGCGGGGAAGCGGAATCCAGGATAGAGTGGCGTTCCAGCTAGACTGCAGAAGCTGCATTTCACGTGGGCTGCATCCAGACGGTTCCAGGTTGTCCAAGTGGAGTCAACTTATGCGCGTTTTCGTCACTCCCCGTGGAGTCAATTGTGCTATCAGGGCAGTTTCTAAAGGTACATATTTACAATTCAAATTCAAATCGTATAGTACAATATTAAAAAAGTTATCGTCTTTTAGAGCGTCCGAATATTATAACTGTACATTCAAATTTAATTCATTTATTTATTATATTTGTATCTACAAAACGCACTTTTTAAATTATCGTTACAGGCTAGGATAAAAAAGTTGACAAATCATTATTTTTAAAATTTAATATGATTCCTACCAATTGCAATCTAAACAAATTTTTGTTTACTCATTCTCTAGCAAACTAGTCGGTCTATCATCTTTAAAAATATTCAAGTCTTTCGGACCAATTTTTAAGAAGTTATGCGATTTTCAAGAGTGTCCATAATACCCATTTATAATTTACGGGCACAAATTGAATTTTCGCGCCATTGAGTATGTCACACTCAAAACTACGGTCGTACCAGGTCGTACGGTCAATGAAATTTCCACGTGGGTGATAAGAACAAAGAAGCCGGTCAATCGCCAGATTCTACAGGTAAGTATTTACAAAAGTGTTATTTCGTAGAAAGAATATTGCTATATTATCATTATTATGGAGGAGGTGCGTCTAATATCTTGACATTTAATTTTGATTACCAACACACAATGTTTTCTGTTATATATACGCGAACAGAAATAAATAGTTGAGATTCACAAGAGAAGCTTTATAGACATTATTATTGCAAATATATTTACACAGTTGGATTGTAATTATCGTATGATTCTTGATTTATTTATTAAAACGTGACAGTGTTACGGGGATTTGGTCTTTATAGACAACGGTAAAAATAAAATAATACTACACAATAATTAGATCAAAACGAACGAAAAACCAGTGGAACAATAAAATTGATAAGGTTGAAAGTAAGAGAACAGCCAAAACAGTTTTATTTTTCAGATGCATTTTTCGATCATTTTCGTCTGTTCTGGCACAATTTCAAATAATGGTTAGGTTCGATTCGAAATGGTTTTGCTAAATGTCTGACGAACTTTATAATTACAGATTTGTGGAGACAGATTGACCTATGTAATCAAGAAAGATTACAGTGCTTCACTTAAGAAGTCATAACGATAGAAAACATCATGACTCTACAAGAAGGCACACAACTGACCATTCTTGTGACTCATGTTGAAGCAAAGAATACGTTTCTTAAAATTTGGGGTCATATCGATAAGAATTCTGCAACATGTGTAGGACGCATGATTTATCCCTTCGTCGAAAAGTTTGCTAAAAGTCAGGACTGCTTTGGATCGACAGCTATTAATCTACATTTAAACGCGATTTGCTGCGCTAAATATCTGAATGAAAACTATTATAGAGCAAAAATAATTAGTGTACGTCCAGACGGTATGGTAGTTGTGCAATTCATTGATTACGGCAATATCGAGGTATTACCACCTCAAGATATTCATTTACTCAAAAGTATACCTGGCACCGAGTTTCTACAGTCTTTTCCACCTGTCGCATTCGATTTCACACTGGCGAACGTATTACCGATAAATAAAGTCTGGGGAAATAGAATAATCGAACTGATCAAAAAGAATATATGTTACAACGAATATAAAATCATGATCCATAGTGTGGTTAATAATCATTGCTTTATTAAACTCTGGTATAACAATGAGGATTTCAGCGAATTCTTGATCAAAAGACAAGTGGCTTTAGGAGCAACAGTGCAAGAAATGGTTAGGTAATTATTTGAATACTAAGGGACTTTATTTCTTACTCAATTGTATATTTGTTCCGAGCGATAAATGATAGTATAATGTTTCTTATAATTGCGTTCATAACTTATCGTTACATTGACATTATAACAAAATTTCAGTCTTTTACTTTTTAGTTATTATAGTTGAAATGCATCTACAACGTACAGTAATATTATTTATCTATTTAATAGAACAATACTATTTCTATTTATCTTATCTCTATTTTCATAGGCCACTAACGTGTACGAGAGAACCACAAGTGCCACCGGTATATCAGCAATCAGACAACCACCTCATAAGTAACAATTGTGCTTCAATGGGATCTGTACAGAACGTAAATCCATTAAATTACGTTGGGAATAATATGCATGGATACCAAAAAAATGTTCCTGTATGTTGCACAGCAGAACAGAAACACAGGATGCAGTCATCTGCGCAAGAAGCTCGTGCATTTAAGTCACGTTTTCTAGATGTACCGTCTAAACACAACATATACGTATCTTTTATAGAAGATGGTCCATGCAAATTCTCTGTACAACTTCAGAGTAAAAAACAAATGTTAAGCGTGCTCATGAAAGAGATCAATAATCATCCGACAGAACTATTGCTAGAACCTCCTTTACCTGGATCGGTTTGTTTGGGCCGTTATACACAAGACAAAGCACTATGCAGAGCCGTTGTAGTATCTGTAATGGAAAACAAGTGTAAACTTTACTATGTTGATTTCGGCCATACAGAGGTTTTACCCTATACGGATATTTTCCAACTGCCATCTCATTTTCTTAATCCCGAAGTGCTTTCTATTCGATTTACGCTAAGTGGTGTTCACGAGTTAAATGTTACAGACGAAATGAAAAAATATTTCAAACAAATAGTATTAGGAAAACTACTTGCCTTACATGTTTGCCCGCCTGAAGGACCACCGTTGGTTCAGTATGGAGATTTATACGACGATGGGAAAAACCTAAAGGACATTCTTAGACAAGCGTTTCCAACACCAACAGTATCTCCTATATCTTTCGGATATCAAGAACCAACGAAATTATTGAAAGGTGCTGAAGAAATTGTACACGTTTCATTTGTGGAATCTTGCAGAAAATTTTTTGTACAACTAGACAGCAGTGCGGGATCTCTCGAATCCGTGATGAACTGTCTGACAGAATTTTGTCAAACTGCGCCTACCTTGAGCTTAACGCAACTGAAGATTGGTCTTCCTTGTGCTGCTTTGTATGAAAATCAATGGTTAGTTCAAGAATGTGCCGGTTAAGCTGTGTATGTTTATGCAATTTATGGCTTGTAATCGATGCGTATACCTATTTTAAATATGCTGTAAATGCACAAATATTCACAGTTTACTAATAATATTGAAGTGTTACATAATACTAATGTACATTATTTAATCATTAGGTACCGAGCACAAATTCTTGGTGTAAATGCGGCTAATGTGAAGATATTATATGTTGACTACGGTAACGAAGAAACTGTCAACGCTTCTTATCTTCGTTTCATTCACGACGATTTAATAAAACGATTAGAAGCTCAAGCAATAAAATGTATTTTACATGGTTCGGAGCTTTTTGCATCCACTCAAGAAATTTCCACTAAGTTTGAATCATTGACCTTAGAGAAACGTCTACTCTTAAGAGTGGTAGACACAAAACCAGACGGTCTAATTGTAGATTTGTATGAACCTGAGAGAATGGAAAGCATCAAGACTCAAATGTTACATACAGGTGGAGATGAAAGGAAATCTGTGAATGAACCTAGTTATCAAAATGTGGAAAAGCAACGTAGCCCTAATATAAGCCCGAATATTAATCAGAGGTATTTTAATCAAATATATTTTATCATACAATTGTATGAATATAATTTATAATAAAGGTGAAGTATGTTTCTCGATCGTAATTGATTGTATAAGAGTTGATGATTTCGGCGCCGAAATCATCAACTCTTATACAATCTATAATATTGCAAGTGAATTTCATTCAATTTAACACTTTACTGGAAGCCTTATGTAATAGGATGTTTAATAATTGTGCTGTACCAAAAGAAAGCATAGAAATTTTCTTTTACGTTGCAATTTTAAATGAAACTATTAGATGACGTTATTGAGGGTGATTTGATAGGCCACAATGATAACTGCTGTTGCTATTTAAGGTTCCATTAAGAAGTGTTTAGCCATATACCATAGATTTTTCAAAATTATGCAATAATTACCGGTCGGTAATGTGTTAAAAAAATGCAATAAATACATATAAAATCAACGTAGAAAAATAACTATTGTAGAGAGAAACTTTTTAGTAGTTTCTAAATGTGTAATAATTAGAGTTGTACGAGAACCCAAAACTCTCGGGTCAGGACTCGGGTCTTTACTTTCCCGAAGCTTTGACTCTTCGAAGATTCGAAGGATTCGAAGGACGAAGGGAATTTTCGAAGTGCACAAAGTTTCGAAGTCTTCGAATTGTATGGATTTGTAACTTACGAGTTTCATGTTATGTCATGTTTTTTGACAAATAAAAAATTTAACAGAATTTTCGTAGAATATAAAAAATAAGTAAAGCTTTAATTCGAAGCTTCGAAACTTTGATTCTCATTTCCTTCGAAGTTTTAGAAATTGAAGCTTCGAAACCTCGATTCTCATCTCCTTCGAAGTTTCAGAAATCAAAGCTTCGAAACTTCGATTCGTATTTCCTTCGAAGTTTCAGAAATCAAAGCTAAGAAACTTGGATTCTCATCTCCTTCGAAGTTCCAGAAATCGAAGCTTTGAAACGAAAAGACTTGTCTTTGCTCTAGCTTTCCAAAAAAGTTCAAATTGCATGGTGCAATATTAAAAAAGTTGTCATCTTTTTAAGAGTGTCCGAATATTAGTTCGAGTCACTGTATATATGTAGATAATATTGTTGATACTTCTTTTCTTAGGTCCGACAATACCAGAATGTGCAGTCTGCCTTCAACTGTGCATATATCCAGCATGATTACCTTGTAATCATGTTTACTGTTACCTGTGTGTCAAAGGTATGCAAATCAAAGCAAAAGATGTCCTATGTGTCGTCAAGAAATTCTTCTGGATTTCCTAGACAGACCGCAATTAGTAGAAGTAGAAGAAGCACATAAGGAATTAGATTGTTCCGAAGAAGAATATCAGTTTTATTTTATTAAGCCAAAGATGGTAGTGTACCGTTGTATTTATCAATTAGTTTTTTATAAATCATGAAAGAAAGAGACTGCGTCAGATCGGTAGACATAAAATGTTCTACAAATAGTTAAAAAGTAAACCATAAATAACCTCATCAATGTTATAAATATGGTAAAGATAGAAGAGAGAGAACTTTTTTATATCTTGACAAGATGAGACAAAGCATAGATAAGTTTATAACATACCCCTTCATAGATTAGTGGTAATATAATTCGAGGACTGGCACGAGTTTGGAGACTATTTACAACCTTGGTAGAGCCCAATGTGAAATTGCTATTTGCGACAATGTTTATCTGGTTGTCTTTAAAAATCATTGTCAATATAGACTGTATCCACCGTATTGTAAGCGCTAAACCAAGTGTGATAGGAAAGACATGATAGATATATTTTTTTATACCTTCTATATTTTTTTATACTTCTTAAAGCATAATTGGAATATAATATTTTTCTTTATATTTATCAATTATACGTGATGTTATGTGTATTACAAATAATATAATATAATTATTATTATAAAACTATGCGTGATATCATACCTATATGAGACTTGACACAAATTTGATCTAATCTTAATGTATTTTTGTAATAAACCATTGTTTTTGCAAAATATTAGATTGTTTACTTTGTAACTTCCCTAATGAAAGCATCTTCTTATCGTTATTTAAATATATATATATGTACAATTTTTGAAAACTACTTGTAATTTGTATATGATTTTAAATTACATTATTTCAGGTTGGTGGCAATACAATCAACGTACAAGCCATGAATTAGAAACTGCGTATAAACAAGGCAAACGGAATTGTGAATTATTAATAGCAGGGTTTCTTTATTTCGCTGATTTTGGTTCGATATGGGAATATTTCCGAAATTTTCGTATTTACTAATTGTTAAGGCGGTCGAGAATTGCAAGGGTGCGGGATGCGCGTTCTCATTTCTCGATAATGCAAAGAAGGGGTTTTTCAGTAGTCAAAAGCGTTAGATAAAAGATCAATTTAGCCCGCGATCGTCCTCGAAAGTCCTATTTTTACGTTTATGAGGCGTAATTTGGATTATTAACAGTCACAGCTTCATAAGAATAGCTACATGCGCAGTTGTATGCTTCCGAATAATGCAAATAACGCCTCGAAAACGGAAAAACAGGACTTTTGATGTTAGCGGCCTAGATCGATATTTTGTCTAGCGTTTCTGACTACTGAAAATTCCCATTTTAGCATTACCGAGAAATGAGAACGCGCATCCCGAACCCTTGCAATTCTGGAAAAACAAGTCTACTCCCTTAATATTAACTATTTAAAGCTATCACTGCATATCCATATAGTTTTGAGAGATTATTTATCTTCAAGTACAGATAACGAATTAGAAGAAGCTGAAGAAAGTGAATCTCTTTCTACTCATCCTACATTGTAAGAGCTACGTACACCTAAAGATTCCTATTCATCAAATGCAAATCGATATGGAATTAATTGATTTCAACACAAAATTAAATGTCATCTCATTATATACAGAATATAGTATAATATATTCATGTTTAGAGGTATAGAATATTCGTACATGCAATGTATTAATATGTAAGTTCGTCCGTTATTCTGTGATGTTGAACAGAAATAAAAGAATAAAAGATATGTAAAATATATTAATATGCTTTTGTAAACTGTTGTTGTATTTTCTTCTCCTAACATATACACATGTGCCTTACAAGTAAATAGCTGCGAACTTTGCTATCTGATCTTCAAGAGCTCTTAAAATGTAATTTATAGCTTACATTAATTTTAGAAGTTCAACATATATATTTATTAAGTGTGAATTAACTTGTGATTGGACTGAAAAAAATGTGTAGAAACAATTAACATTTTATCAATCAAAATTTTTATGATATATAATTTTTAATAACTTACAATTTTAATATTTTGCACTTCAGTACAATATATTATTTTTCTTTATTACGAATTACTTCTACATTACATTTTAGAAGGTAAAACAAAGCGTCAGCACAAGCGGACGCTCTAAAAACGACGATAACTTGTTTAATATTGTACTATACGGTTTGAACTTTTTTGGGAAGCTAGAACAATTAGTTTACTACAGGATGTGAAAAAACATTTTTCCAAAAATAGCAATTCATTGGAATTGTAGAAGAAATACTAGAAGTTGCGATTTGTAAGAGTGTCCGTAATACCCATTTATAATTTACTGGCACAAATTGAATTTTCGCGCCATTGAAATATGTCAAAATTATGGTCAAAGAAACTTCCATGTGGGTGATAAAAAGCCGGTCAACCGCCAGATTCTAAACATATCAGTACATATTTACAAAATAGTTATTTCGTAGAAAGAATTGGAGGAGATGCGCGTAATATCTTACGGATAAGGTTTGTATTACTTCTAGTTGCAACGTTGACATACATTTTTTTTACGCAATATCATATAAAGAATATTACATCAGTTAACGTATCTATATATATTTATATGTACAATTTTGATTACAAATATGTTTTCTGTTATATACGCGAACAGAAACAGTTGAAATTCACAAGAGAAGCTTTACAGACATTATTATTGCAAATATACACAGTTGGTTTGTAATGATCGTATGATACTTGATTTATTTAGTAAAACGTGACAGTGTTACGGGGATTTGGTCTTCATAGACAACGGTAAAAATAAAAGTAATACATTTACACTGTGATTATTAATATAATTACATCAAAACGAACGAAAAACCAGTGGAACAATAAAATTGATAAGGTTCGAAGTAAGAGAACAGCCAAAACAGTTTTATTTTTCAGATGCATTGCTCGATCATTTTTTACTGGCCCAATTTCAAATAACGGTTAGGTTCGATTCAAAATAGTTTTGCTAATGTCCGACGAACTTTATAATTACAGATTTGCGAAGACAAATTGACCTATGTAATCAAGAAAGATTACAGTGCTTCACTTAAGAAGTCATAACGATAGAAAAACATCATGAATATACAACAAAGCACAGAACTGATAATTTTTGTGACTCATGTTGAAGCAGAGAATTCGTTTCTTAAAATTTGGGGTCAAGTCGATAAGAATTCTGGGACATGTGTAGAACGCATGATTTTACCCTTGGCTGAGAAGTTCGCTCGAAGCCAGGATTGCGTCGGATCGAGAGCCAACAATCTACATTTAAATGCGCTATGCTGTGCTAGATTTCAAAATGAAGGATATTATAGAGCTAAAGTAATTAACATACGTCCAGATGGTATGGTAGTTCTACAATTCATTGATTATGGCAATATCGAGGTATTACCACCTCAAGAGATTCATTTACTCGAAAGTATACCTGGCGCCGAGTCGCTACAGTCTTACCCACCTGTGGCATTCGATTTCACACTGGCGAACGTATTACCGATAAATGAAATCTGGGAAAATAAAATAATCGAACTGATCAAAAAGAGTTTATGTTACAACGAATATAAAATCCTGATCCATAGTGTGATTAATAACCATCGCTTTATTAAACTCTGGTATAACAACGAGGATTTCAGCGAATTGTTGATCAACAGACACATGGCTCTAGGAACTACAGTGCCAGAAATGTTTAGGTATTTATTTGAATACTAAGGGACTTTATTTCTTACTCAATTGTATATTTGTTCCGAGCGATAAATGATAGTATAATGTTTCTTATAATTGCGTTTATAACTTACCGTTACATTGACATTGTAACAAAATTTCAGTCTTTTACTTTTTAGTTATTATAGTTGAAATGCATCTACAACTTGCAATAATATTATTTATCTATCTAATAGAACAATACTATTTCTAATTATCTTATCTCTATTTTCATAGGCCACTAACGTGTATGAGAGAACCACAAGTGCCACCGGTATATCAGCAATCAGGCAACCATCTCATAAGTAACAATTGTGCTTCAATGGGATCTGTACAGAACGTAAATCCATTACATTGCGATGGAAACAATATGCGTGGCTACCAACGAAGTGTTCCTGTATGTTGCTCAGCTCAACAGAAACACATGATGCAGTCGTCTGTGCAAGAAGCTCTTGTATTTAAGTCACGTGTTCTGGATGTACCGTCTAAACACAACATACACGTATCTTTTGTAGAAGATGGTCCACACAAATTCTCTGTACAACTTGAGAGTACAAGTCAAGTATTAAGCTCGCTCATGAGAGACATTAATAATCATCCGATAGAACCATTGCAAGAACCTCCTTTACCTGGATCGGTCTGTTTGGGCCGTTATACACAAGAAAAAGTACTATGCAGAGCCGTTGTAATGTCTGTAATGGAAAACAAGTGTAAACTTTACTATGTTGATTTTGGCCATACAGAAGTTTTACCCTATACAGATATTTTCCAACTGCCGTCTCATTTTATTAATCCAAAAGTGCTTTCTATTCGATTTACGCTAAGTGGTGTTCACGAGTTAAATGTCAATGACGAAATGAAAGAATATTTCAAACAAATAGTAACAAGAAAGCTACTTGTCTTGCATGTTTGCCAGCCCGAAGGACCACCGTTGGTTCAGTATGGAGATTTATACGATGACGGGAAAAACATAAAGAACATTCTTAGACAAGCGTTTCCAACACCAACAGTATCTCCTATATCTTTCGGATATCAAGAACCAACGAAACTATTGAAAGGTGCTGAGGAAATTGTACACGTTTCATTTGTGGAATCTTGCAGAAAATTTTTTGTACAACTAGACAGCAGTGCGGGATCTCTCGAATCCGTGATGAACTGTCTGACAGAATTTTGTCAAACTGCGCCTACCTTGAGCTTAACGCAACTGAAGATTGGTCTTCCTTGTGCTGCTTTGTACGATAATCAATGGTCAGTTCAAGAATTTGCCGGTTAAGCTGTGTATGTTTATGTAATTTATGGCTTGTAATCGATGTGTATACCTATTTTAAATATGCTGTAAATGCACAAATATTCACAGTTTACTAATAATATTGAAGTGTTACATAATACTAATGTACATTATTTAATCATTAGGTACCGAGCACAAATTCTTGGTGTAAATGCGGCTAATGTGAAGATATTATATGTTGACTACGGTAACGAAGAAACTGTCAACGCTTCTTATCTTCGTTTCATTCACGACGATTTAATAAAACGATTAGAAGCTCAAGCAATAAAATGTATTTTACATGGTTCGGAGCTTTTTGCATCCACTCAAGAAATTTCCACTAAGTTTGAATCATTGACCTTAGAGAAACGTCTACTCTTAAGAGTGGTAGACACAAAACCAGACGGTCTAATTGTAGATTTGTATGAACCTGAGAGAATGGAAAGCATCAAGACTCAAATGTTACATACAGGTGGAGATGAAAGGAAATCTGTGAATGAACCTAGTTATCAAAATGTGGAAAAGCAACGTAGCCCTAATATAAGCCCGAATATTAATCAGAGGTATTTTAATCAAATATATTTTATCATACAATTGTATGAATATAATTTATAATAAAGGTGAAGTATGTTTCTCGATCGTAATTGATTGTATAAGAGTTGATGATTTCGGCGCCGAAATCATCAACTCTTATACAATCTATAATATTGCAAGTGAATTTCATTCAATTTAACACTTTACTGGAAGCCTTATGTAATAGGATGTTTAATAATTGTGCTGTACCAAAAGAAAGCATAGAAATTTTCTTTTACGTTGCAATTTTAAATGAAACTATTAGATGACGTTATTGAGGGTGATTTGATAGGCCACAATGATAATTGCTGTTGCTATTTAAGATTCCATTAAAAAGTGTTTAGCCATATACCATAGATTTTTCAAAATTATGCAATAATTACCGGTCGGTAATGTGTTAAAAAAATGCAATAAATACATATAAAATCAACGTAGAAAAATAACTATTGTAGAGAGAAACTTTTTAGTAGTTTCTAAATGTGTAATAATTAGAGTTGTACGAGAACCCAAAACTCTCGGGTCAGGACTCGGGTCTTTACTTTCCCGAAGCTTTGACTCTTCGAAGATTCGAAGGATTCGAAGGACGAAGGGAATTTTCGAAGTGCACAAAGTTTCGAAGTCTTCGAATTGTATGGATTTGTAACTTACGAGTTTCATGTTATGTCATGATTTTTGACAAATAAAAAATTTAACAGAATTTTCGTAGAATATAAAAAATAAGTAAAGCTTTAATTCGAAGCTACGAAACTTTGATTCTCATTTCCTTCGAAGTTTTAGAAATTGAAGCTTCGAAACCTCGATTCTCATCTCCTTCGAAGTTTCAGAAATCAAAGCTTCGAAACTTCGATTCGTATTTCCTTCGAAGTTTCAGAAATCAAAGCTAAGAAACTTGGATTCTCATCTCCTTTGTAATTTTAGAAATCGAAGGTTCGAAACTTCGATTCTCGTCTCCTTCGAAGTTTTAGAAATTGAAGCTTCGAAGCTTCAATTCTCATCTCCTTCGAAGTTTCAGAAATCGAAGCTTCGAAATTTGGATTCTCATCTCCTTCGTAGTTTCAGAAATCGAAACTGCGAAGCTTCGATTCTCATCTCCTTCGAAGTTTCAGAAATTGAAGCTTTGAAACTTTGATTCTCATCACTAGACTTCGGATCTTTATGCATTTATGGCTTATAAAAATTATCAAAAAATGCTAAAGTACCACACATTTAACAGAATTTAGTACGATTTTTATTTATTATGGATCTACTAATGCTATTACCAATGCAAATAGAATCTCATGTGGTACCAAATTCTTAAAATTTGACTATAAAAGTTTCTGAAATCGAAATTTCGAAATTCGAAGCTTCGAAGCATCAAAATCTTCGACCCTTGAAGGAAAGTAACATCCTTAATCAGGACGAGTCGAGAATTTGATTCGAAATCGATTGATAAAACTTATTAAAACCTCAAACAAATTGATCTATAAATTTCAGCGAGAACATAAACAATTGGCAGAAAAAGAATCAAATAGATACGTGGAATGAAGCGCCGAACACCAATGTTATTCAGGAGAAGCACAAGTCGAAATCTTGGAAAGATAAATCCAACGAAGAAAACCTCTATGAAAATAGGAACGAGAAGAGTACTTTCCATCGCAACGATTCTAGAAATGAGAGATCGAATAATAAAGACGACTTTTCTAATGCCAGGAATGTAAAAGATAAATGGAATAACAGAAACGAGTACAATGATTCGCTGAAGAGTAGTAGAGGTGGTAGTAGAAGTGATAGAGGTGGTAGAAACAAAACTTCAGGATACGGTTCGAAAAGTCATTCTGCCGACAAAAGCTGGAGCGACAAAGACTCGGACACATCATCTAGGGGAAGTGGCAGACGTGGACGAGGTGGTTCGACGCGCGGTGGTTATTCTAAGCGTGACGGATTTTCTGGAAAAACGCAGCGTGTTAGATTCAGTGACGATGACAGCACCAAAAGCGGTAAATCGAACAGTCAGTATTCTTTTCGGTATTAAGAAATATTTCATTTGTGTACGTTTACATTTAACGCGTACATTTTTTACAGGCGACTCGTATCACGGAAATAACAAATCCAAAGATCGAAAGGGACAGGGATACAGGCTGACGCAGTACAAGGTAAAATATGCATAATAAATAAAGCAGAAAAGTATGTCTGTATGTTCCGATCGATACGATTCGGTCTGAATCTAGCAGAGCTGCTAGACGGTGGCACGGACGCAAGGATCTGTGGGCCTGGTTGCGAGTTAACACATGTAACAGGGTGTTCACGCTATTACAAGCCAGCGTTCTTCATAGAAATAATAAATATCAGAAATAAATTAAAGAAGTATCCCCTACTTTTTTAGGGGAATGCTGTATTCTTAAATGGAATGCTATTTTTCTTTATATACATGGAAGCACGTGCTAAGACAAAATTCGTATACAATACAATGACCTTCTACGCCATTACATTGCTTGCAAAAAGTGGTATTCATTTTTCGTCTTTCATTTCTTTCGAATATTCATTATCTGTAAGAAAATACCGCTAGTCCAGACAATGAATGCTCATAAGGGGGGTGTAGAGGGAAATGGAAGGAACACAATTTTTAACTTTCGGACTTTGTTCGGACTACTTAGGAGATAAACATACTAAAAGTCCCTACTCCTAGGAGGGGGCACGTAGTAGGTCCCCTTTTTCCTGTTTTCCGCTTATATCTCGGAAACTATGCGTCCTAGCGATAAGACCATTCCATACAAAATTAAAGCTGACAAAATGTGCCACAAGATTGATTCGATTCAGTTTTTCGCTATCTCGCATAGTTTCCGAGATATCCGCGCTCAAAGTTCACTAATAGTGCTGAAGAGTTAGATAGTCAAATAATAAAAATAGTGAACTTTGAGCGCGGATATCTCGGAAACTATGCGAGATAGCGAAAAACAGAATCGAATCAATCTTGTGGCACATTTTGCCAACTTTAATTTTGTATAGAATGGTCTCATCGCTAGGACGCATGGTTTCCGAGATATAAGCGGAAAACCGAAAAAAGGGGCCTTCTTCGTGTTTCCTGCCCTGTCCTAGTCCAAACAAAGTCCTAAAGTTAAAAATTGTGTTCCTTCCATTTCCCTCTACAACTTTTCGTTGACTGGACTACGCTGACCGGTAATAGCACGAGCAACCTGTACTTTTTCGCGTGTGATTTGCAAGGTACTACCACAATTTTTACAGTATTTCATTCGAAGAATTTCATTACTTTGTATTCCAGTCAGCCGCCGCAAATAATATGGAAGAAGAACGGCGACGCAGTCCCACACGAAACAAAAACGAGTTTCGTATTCCGGCGCCTAATGTAGTCATCGGATCTACGAAGAATTGCGAAGTAGTTTTCACGAACGGTCCGTCGGATTTTTACATCCAATTCAGTCCCGATTATACCGCATTAGATTCCATGATGGACAGTATCGCGTCGATCTACGAAAACGGCGGAGAATTAGTGAGAGAATCGAAGATATTCAACGGTTTATACTGTATCGCTCAATATTCGGAAGATTCGAGGTGGTACAGAGCTACAGTTAAATCTATCGAGAAAGACAATGCAACTGTTCAGTTTCTAGATTACGGAAATACAGAGACAGTGGTTTTTGATAAAATCAAAGTCATTCAAAAGGAGTTTCTGAAACTTCCTATACAAGCTGTACACTGTAAATTATTTGGTCTGGAAGGTGCTACCTTGGATGAGACTGCAGCGAGTACGTTCGAAGATAAAGTGGACGGGAAATTGTTCGAAGCAGAATTTGTGACTGAAGAAAATGATATATACGGTGTCATGATACGCGAAGTAGTCGATGGTCAACGAACCAATGCGTTTGTAAACGAGGAATTTTGTAAAGGAGTCAATTTACTGCAAGCGAAGGAAGCTACGCTATTTAGTTTTAAGCCAAATAAGAACGTGAAACAACCAGCTAGACCCGATTATGCATCTCCGGACGCTGTCTGGTCGACAGTCTCCCATAAACCCGAGACTAAGAAGGACGTGATCGTTACGTGGTTTACAAATTCGAATAATTTCTATTGCCAAGTGCTGGACAATGAGAATGAATTTAAGACTATTATGAATAAGATTCAGAGAGTATACGTTGGCAGAGAACCCGTGTCGTATACGTTAAAGGTATTCCTTGCGAGCCGGTTCTCACTTATGGGTCATTCCATGCCAACTCGATCACTTTTTGCAGGCACACCATCGTCGATTTTGTACTAAATGAAATATGTTGTAGTCCATGTGAAATTAGGGGGTTTAAGTCATCGTTTAGCCGGTTTCGAAATTTTTTAGAAATGGCAGGCCGTCAAAGTTTTCAATTTTTGCCCATTTTCGCCCATTTTCGCGAAAACGTGCCTCACTTGCGATTTTTTATCTCGGGAACTATTTGTCCGATTGAGCTACACTTTTTTTTGTTTTATTCGGAAAGGATTGGGCTATTGTAAAATAATTTTTCCAACCCCGACAATCGACTTTATAATGTCGAAAAATTTAAATAAATTCTTTTTCCATGTTTTTTTCGATGATGGGGCTCAGTGATTTAAATTTAAATTTTTCGACATTACAAAGTCGATTGTCGGGGTTGAAAAATTATTTTGTAATAGCCCAATCCTTTCCGAATAAAACAAAAAAGAATGCAGCTCAATCGGACAAATAGTTCCCGAGATAAAAAATCGCAAGTCAGGCACGTTTTCGCCAAAATGGGCTAAAATTGAAAACTTTGACGGCCTGCCATTTCTAAAAAATTTCGAAACCGGCTTAAAACCCCCCTAATTTCACATGGACTACAACATATTTCATTTAGAACAAAATCGACGACGGTGCCTGCAAAAAGTGATCGAGTTGGCATGGAATGACCCTTATACAATTCGTATAGAATATAATCAACATTTCTCTTCTTTTAGATCGGATCACCCGTGATAGCAACGTTCTCTGAAGACAAAGCTCTTTATCGTGCAGAAATCGTCGAATTAAATAAATGCAATGGTCATCTTATTCATTACGTAGATTTTGGGAACAACGCTGTGGTTGATTTTCGAAATATTTATCCCGTAGAAAAGGAGTTTATGCATCTGCCTAAACAATCGTTTCAATGTTCTCTACTAAACATTATCCCAAAAGATGGTCTCAGTTGGTCTAATGTCGATACCAAAGCAGTCGATAATTGTTTCAACGGTGACAAATATACGTGCACGTTTCATGGTGTCGAGGATAATAAATATTTAGTTTCATTAAACAATAATGGAAAGGATGTCGCTGATATGTTGGTTGAAAAGAACCTCGCAGCATTTGCCTCGAAAGCTAAATCCGATGATGTCGCTGACGGTAAAAATAATTTCTTATTCAACGTTCTTGTTTTCAAGAGAAAATTGTAACATTGCAATTTAGTTTGTCCTTCGAACGAAGAGATTTCCGATACATCTCGGTTGTCCTTACAATAGCTATCTTTCCTGCTTCAACCACTAAAATAATATACAGTAGCGGACAAAATCAACTTTTAATATTTTTTCAACAATTCCGATCAATTGCAATTTTTGAAACAATTTCTTTTCACATTCTTTAGTAAACTAGTTGCTCTAGCTTCCCAAAAAAGTTCAAATCGTATAGTACAATATTAAAAAAGTTATCGTCTTCTCTTTAGAGCGGTTTTAAACTTTTGTCCGCTACTGTAAACCAGAAATGATTGAAACGGAGCGAACAACTATTGGAACCGTCAGCGTATTGCAAGTCTCTTCTATCTAGGCAGTTTCACGTAAAGATTAAAAATATTAATGAAATATGAGAACGTAGTTTTCTAATTGTTTTTAATATAATCAAACTATTGTCACTAGTGTACTGTATTAGTTTCTTCTTCTTTTTCTACAGATAGCAAGACGATAGCACCCACAATTCAAAATGAAATTGAACGCGTGGATATAAATCTTTTAAGCGGTCAGGCGCTTAGAGTGAAAGTATCCAGTGTGGAAAATGTGTCCAAATTTCATGTTCAACTTCCTTTCGCCGCAGAATGTGAAAATTTGATAAATACATACATGAATAATACCAAGGTATGTTTTATACAGATATATTCATAAATGTTCATAAGTATTCAATCAGATTACGGTGTAAGTGTGCGTGCGTATGTATATATGTCTTATAATTATACTCACAAATACGTTAAAAAAGATCGATAAGAATGTTTGGCAAGTACGATGAAATTCAATGCATGAAAAATATTGAATCCTAAAATTTCGAATAACTCTGCTCAAGTAATTACACGTGTGAACATAACTTTAGCATAAGATTTTTAAAATTGGTCCGAAGGACTTGAATTTTTTAGAGATGCTAGATCGACTAGTTTGCTGGAGAATGAGTAAATAAAAATGTTTGTTTAGATTGCAATTGGTAGGAATTAGGGCTGTAACTTTTCTGAAGCTTTGAAGACTTTGAAGCTTCGAAGGATTCGAAGGAACGAAGGGAATTTCGAAGTTTTTGACAAACCATCATTTTTAAAATTTTGTATGATTCCCACCAATTGCAATCTAAACAAATTTCTGTATACTCATTCTGTAGCAAACTAGTCGATCTAGCATCTTACAAAAATTCAAGTCCTTTGGTTCAATTTTAAAAAAGTTATGCGATTTTTAAGAGTGTCCATTTAATATTATCTTCGACTGTATATATTTTTCAATGGCAAATAATTTTTTAATTACGACATGACTGTGCATGAAATTTCAAGTGTCGAAAGTAAATCAGCATCGCTAACTTTATTCTTCTAATCATACAAAGTATTTTGCGTTTCATTGCACGATGTATGGTATTAGTAACAACAAAGTATACTCTCCTGTGTAGGTTACCTCTACAAAATTTGTAACTAATGGATATCGACTGTTTATAGCATGTTACAGAATTAATTGTCTCGTTCAAATTGCAATCTATTTTTCTTCAAATTTAGTTTGTTAGTGAACATAAATGCAACTACAAATTAAAATTATAAACATACAAATTTGTTCTTGTCCAATTTGACTATTAATATTGCATGGTAATTATTAGACTCCGGATGTTTATGCAAAATGAAAAGTTTGTTCGTCAATTGCAAGATGCAGGAGCTAAATACAAATTTATATTCTTCATTAATAATTTTAATGTGGTGAAAATAATATATGAACACTCTTAATGTTTACACTCTTTTAATATCTTCACTGTTTTAATTTGCACTCGCTCATTTTTGTTATAAATGCATAAAATCCGCTGTCTAGTAATTATATTATAACAATGAGTCATGCAATGTAACAAGTAAGCTCAACAATGTTTAACATTCGATTTCATTCCCTTTTGTGCTCTTAACATTTGAGAATGTTATTAATTCTATTAACTTTAATTAACAACAACAACTGCAACATTACTCTAATATCACATTATTTCTATTTTGTACAAATGTGTAAAGTGTAAAGTAACTTTTTCATTGAAATAAGCAAGATATTAAAAACTCAATTATTGTAACTTTTTGAAAATTCGAAGTCCTTGTTGATGGATAAATGATTTTAAGCGAATAACATTGATAAGGATAAGTATGACAATGGCAGGTGATGCAACGATTATCAGCCCATGAGATATGCCTAGGTACAGGTTGTTTGGTTTGTTCGAATGGAATTTGGAGACGAGCAGTAATCTGTAACCGTTCGCAATCTGCAGGCTTAGATGTAAAATTCATTGATACTGGAGCATACGATGAAATTCTCTCGGACTGCGTGAGTTCTTTTGAAAGAAAGAGATTAATCTAAATCTAAATGCTAAAACCATATCATTACTAGAGAATGTGCAGAGCATCGATGCTAGATATATGAACATAGATGTTACTTAATACCATACTTGTTGCATTGAATTATATTAACGCAATATCACATAATTTAAAAAAAGATCCAATTACAAAATTCAGCAGATACAAATATTATAGTTTCAACAGAACTTGTTGAAGCATTCGATATTTAAAGAATAACGTAGAATTAGAAACTAATGTCGCATTGCTTCATACACTGTCATTAATATTAAGCATAAAAACACTTGATTAAGTCAGGGACCGTAACAGTTATAACCAGAAAGAAAAAAAGTCATAGAATAACAAG
The DNA here is from genome assembly GCF_051020765.1 of Lasioglossum baleicum. NCBI lineage: Eukaryota > Metazoa > Arthropoda > Insecta > Hymenoptera > Halictidae > Lasioglossum > Lasioglossum baleicum. The sequence continues at coordinate 7,363,904 of NC_134945.1, forward strand.
TATTTCATCGACTAAAATCGTATTGCTTACAAATAAGGATTATAAGTAACCGAAAACTTTTTCTCTTGTTCGTAAATGTTGTCGTTGGGAGAAATTCATTTCGATCACTTATAACAGTTATTCGATGAGATAAATTTATTTCGATCGCTCATAACAGTTATCGATGAGATAAATTTATTTCGATCCCTCATAACAGTTATTGATGAAGGAAATTTGTAATAGTTATTATCAAATAGTACAACTTTTACATGGTAGACAATGGATTATTTCATAAATTTTTTATTCGTAAAATTAATTACTACAATGACAGTTTAATGAGACTCGCTCATAACAGTTCTCTCATCGATAACTGTTATTTTCTTTCATTGATAACTGTTATGAGCGATCGAAATGAACTCCTTCTCTCATCAATAACTGCTTTGAGCAATCGGAACAGTTTTTCTTCATCGATAACAGTTATCGAGGGGGATCCAATTTTTTGAACACTAATAACTGTTATTTGTAACTAAAAAGTATAAAAATCGATATTTTTTAATCATTTTGTTCCTCGAATATATTTTGTGTACATTATCTTCTATTTCAATAATAATCAACTGTTTATTAATGATTTTTATCATAGAAAATTTTAGAATAACTGTTATTCTTGGTCCCTGGATTAAATGCGTTTTAAACCTTTAGTATATAAGAATACTTTCATATTTTCTTTCACGCTTATTTCTGTTTATAATATTTGTATGCATCAATCATTGATATTTAATACTACAATCAATTTAGGTGTTAGCGTTGCCAGGAGAGCTCTCGGTTATGCAAAACCAGGCAGTAGAATGTTCACTTACAAACGCTACGTGTTCGCCCGAAGCAGATGCAACGTTCAAGAAATCTGTCGAAGGGAACGAAGTAATTATGTACATTGATCAAGTTGACAATAACAGGTAAGCTTACATCAAATTAATCATATTTCCTTCTACCCTTCCAGTTATCATCCTCTATAAACTCTTCTCTGTTTTCCACAGGCTTATCGTAAAGTTGTTCAACACTTCCGGTAAGATGATTCACAATCCAGAAAACACAGACGAAGAAATATCACCAATTTGTCCAATGCCTATTCTAAGTTCTACGCATAAAGTGTTAGTATCGTACGCAGATCATTCCGCCAGCATATGGCTGCAGCGTAACGCAGAGTTAGCTCTGGATAGAAATTTAAGCGAAGCGCTCGCTCAGTATTATCCTGCGAATGGCAAGTTGGTGAAGCCCGCAGTGGATTTGTTGTGCGCCGCGAAAGGTGCTGACGGACTATGGTATCGTGGTAGAGTCATAACCTATACAGAAACCAAAGCTTGCGTAAACTTTATTGACTATGGAAACAACGAGGAAGTTGCTCACGATGTGATAATGACATTGGATCCATGCTTCTATGTTCCGCATCAGTTAAGCATCAACGTATCGTTACCAATTACTCTTGGAGGCACAGCATCCGAACAAGTAAACATACTGCAAGAATACTTGTCGAACAAAGAATTCACAGCTGTTTTCCGTAACGTGAACAAAAAATGGACAGTAGAGTTGCTGTACGACGGAGAGAAAATCAGTGAGAAGTTGGGAGCGCTTAATTTACCATCGCAGCAAGAAGTATCTAAAGCAATCGATGTCCACAGCATGGAAGTAGGTCGTACATATGACGTATCTGTATCCCACGTGGACTCCCCTAGTCAGTTCTGGCTGCAGTCTACAGAAGACGCTTCAAACCTTTCAAAGAAACAGTTGGAGCTCCAAGCAGAAGCTCCCACGTTCCCAGAAGTGCAGGGAATATTGGAAGAAGGAAGTCTGTGCGTCGCGATGTACACTATCACGAATCAATGGTACAGAGCAGAGGTAATCGACGCGGACGAGGAGATAACGACAGTCCGATTCATCGACTACGGAAATGCTGATGTGATCGATAACAAATCTGGAAAGCTTCGACAGATTCCAGATTCCTGGAAGGAGATCAAGGAGCACGTGGTCAAATGCAGGCTAGACGTAATTGCCACAGATTCAGAAGACTGGAGTACCACAGCAAGCCAGAGATTCGAGAGTTTAATATCGCCCGTGGAATCGTTGCAAGCGTTGGTGATCGCGAACGGAGTTCCCAAGCGAGTCGACCTGCTGGTGAACGGTCAAAGCGTGAGCGACACGTTGGTCAAGGAAGATCTCGCTGTGAGGATTCATGCCGAGGAAGATTTGATAGACGAGATCGTCGATCTCGAGTTGGATCCTCATTCGGCTTTCGTGAGCCACATCAACTCTCCGAGCGAGTTTTGGGTGCAGGAGGAGAAGTCTGTCGGCGATCTGGAGGTTATGACCGATAGATTCATCATGGCGAATATGTTCCCCAAGGTTGAGACGATCGAGGAGAATATGCTGTGCGTCGCGAAGTATCCGGCGGATGATTACTGGTACAGGGCTCGGGTTATGTCGCACAGTGACGATGCTACGCAAGTTTTATACATCGATTACGGGAATTCGGCTGTCTCGACCGAGATACGAGCTATCCCCGAGGACCTGATGAACGTGCCGCCGTTGTCGAGGAAGTGTCGCTTAGCCATGCCGGAAGGAGTTACAGAATGGTCGGAACAGGCCTGCGAAGAGTTTGTGAAACTGGCTGCTTACGGAGCGACGATATTCTTGTTGGATGTGTTAAACGATGACCACGACGAGAATGAAACATCGTTGGTCAAGCTGACATTGGTCGACGAAAACGTGACGGATCTGCTTGCCAAATTCTGCCAGCATTGTCCTCCGATCATAGAGGAACGACTGCCTCCGTTAGGCGAGGAAAACTCACCGAATGTGTTTATCAGTCGTATCAATTCTTTGGACGAGTTCTACGTGCAAAATGAAAGCTGCACCGCGGAGTTGAACGCGATATTGGACAAATTAGAAACGGCACAAGATTTCCTGCCGTTAGACACGATCGAGGACGGCACTGTTTGCGCTGCGATATTCCCAGACGACGGCGCATGGTATAGAGCTAGAATCCTTTCGCATTCTGGAGACTCTGTCACTGTTTTTTTCATCGACTACGGCAATACTGCGGTTACGAACGAGGTTAGAATGCTGCCTGCTGATATAATGAATATACCTGCCTTTTCGAGATGCTGTGCTCTACAGAAACCAGAAAATATGACTTCCTGGCCATCGGAAGCTCAGAAAACGTTTGTGGAACTTTACAGCGACGGAGAAACGATGTTCCAATCGGAGATACTTGATGACTCGTGCGATCCAATCTCTGTTAAACTGACTCTGAATGGGAAGAACGTTATCGACACGCTGGTTTCACCTTCTAAAGAGACATCTTCTTGCGACGAAGTTGCGACAGTCGAAGAAACTGTGGATCAAACTTTGCATACAAGCGAAGGACAAATTGAAGAGGAGAAACAGGATAATTTGCCCTCTAGTTTGTCTGTAGAACTCACTGTCGATGAAATAGTCCAGAATATGGAAAGGAATATCACGGACGGAACGGAAGAAGAAACAGGAACTTTTAACACCGAACCACTCGAAGAGAAAGACGTCGAAGCGACGACAAAACTTTACGACAACCTGGCAATACAAGATCAATCCCAGTCCCACAGTAGGGACGAGAAAACATCGGAAATGGATGCGGATTTAGGAGAAGTGAATCAAAGTGAAGATGTACAAGCAGTAGAAGTTGTTGAGGAACCTCAATCGAGTGTTACACCGATTGCAATGGATACTACTGTCTTAAAAGATGATGGTGATGTCAACGACTTCCAAGGAGAAACACATGTTGCAGGAGATATTGTTCGCGATGTTCAGGAAGGGAAACACATCGCAGACAGCGAAGCTGTTACCGATTCCCAGGAAAAGAAACACACTGCTGAAGATACTGTTCAAGATCTTCAGGAAGAAAAAGACATAGCAGAAAGCGAAGCTGTTACCGATTTACAAGAAAAGAAAGACACTGCTGAAGGTACTGTTCAAGATCTTCAGAAAGAAACACACATCGTAGACAGCGATGCCGTTGTCGATTCCCAAGAAAAGAAAGATGCTGCTGAAGGTAATGTTCAAGATCTTCAGGAAGAAAAACACATAGTAGTAAACGATGTTGTTACTGATTCCCAAGAAAAGAAAGACACTGCTGTTCACGATCTTCAGGAAGAAAAACACATAGTAGTAAACGATGTTGTTACTGATTCCCAAGAAAAGAAAGACACTGCTGTTCACGATCTTCAGGAAGAAAAACACATCACAGATGTCGTTGTCGATTCCCTAGAAAAAGGAGACATTGTTCACGATCTTCAGGAAGAAAAACACACAGCAGAAAGCGACACTGTTGCCGATTCCCAAGAAAAAAGCGATCTTGCAGATGTTCACGATCTTCAGGAAGAAGAACACATCACAGAAAGCGACGTCGTTGAAGAAAATTCTCAAGAAAACAGAGACACTGCTGAAAACAACGTTCGCGGTCTTCAGGAAGAGAAACACATCGCAGAAAGCGGTGTTACCGATCCCAAAGAAAAAGGAGACATTGCTGAAGATATTGTCCACGATCTCCATGAAGAAAAACACACCACAGAAAGCGAAGCTGTTACCAATTACGAGTATTGTAACAAATTGTTAAAAGATATGCAGGAAATGTCTTTCACTGCTCATTCGAAAGAAGCGACCGATACGAAAGCAGAAGTTAACACCGACAAGAGTAAAGATAAGAAAGAAATTAAAGAGAATACAGGCACCGAGTGCAAGGTTATAGACGAAGAAGATAAAAAATCATGTACTAAAGCAGCTGTTGAAGACGTTGTTGAGTCGAAGGCTATCCCAAAAACTTCCGAATGATTATTTACAAAGAGACTGACTTTGTATTTAAACGTACGTGTAAAAAAGCTTATATGTATATCGTTTAATTTCTCAGACAAGATTATGTTTTATTTTCAGTGAGATTGCTACGCAATTATCTTTCTGCAAAAGATGAAAAAATCGTACTATACATCCACGGGAAAAATAATGTCTTATTGTGTTTCCTTCGAGAATATCTAATTCTTCTAATAGGAGAAGAACATTCCCACAATCATACTCTGCAGCTTTAAACGCGAAAGAAAATTGTAAACCAGCAAGTTTATTTTTGTTATTTTTTATGTTTTTACTATTTTAAGAATACTAGGGTAGTGTATTATTTAATTTTGTATTATAATGAAGAAAAGGATGTTCTTTTTATAATAACGTGAAAAAGTCTGTTTACAATAAAAACAGTGACAAAGTATTTTCCGGTGTTTTACCAAAGAGTAACAAAGGATATATTCGTGGTAATGTTTAGTTTGAACCAGCTGTTCTGTCTTTGTATGTCGTATTCTTCTATAAATTTATTGTATTGTAAAGCTAATAAATAATTGCTATTCGAATTTTCAACGAAAACTTCATACATATAGGGACGTTGCTTAACAAAGTTTGAGACATTTCGTTAACGACGTTGATAAAGTTAGCAAGTGCAACATAGCCATGACAAGCATAATTAAATAAGGATTCATTTTTCTGTATTCGAGATTTTATTATGATATGTTTCGTTTCTTAAAATGTTTTAAAATCTTTATATAATTTCGCAACGAAAGATGCAAATATCAAAAGCCAATGAAAACGAACAGTGTATAAATGTGTAAAAGGTTAGATCATGAACAAAGTTATAAAAACAATTATGCTTCTCTCCATCAATAAAAAAAAGAGAATTGATTTTTTTCTTTTATATTGTTCTACAACATTTTTATAATATCAGGCCAAAACTGAAATGTTTTCACAATTATATATGTACAAGTACACAAAATATATATGTAGTATTGAATATTCAGTTAATGAAACGAATTACAAAACTTCCACACAATTTTTCTAGTTGAGATTCTACTTATATAGCAAAAGATATCATAACATCTACATAACAAATCAATAAAGTTTACATACGTGTGTATATAAGTATACACTCTTCACTTTTTCACTCATAATTCATGAATAATAAAACATTGCAATGCCTTTAATAATAATATTGTTATTATGTTTTACAGTTGATAATATACATAGTATTTTATTGACTGATGATACATTGTTTTGTAAGAGACCTACTATATTAATAAAAGTGATATATACGCGTACACATATATATAATTTGCACATCGATGGAAATATGTCGACGCCTAAGAAACGGACTATTTTTCAAAGCTGTGCTAAACAAAAGGAAAGCTTTGTAGGAAAACTAATGATTAAGTAAAGTTAATGCGTTTCTTGTATGCAGTAACAACTTTATTTTGTGCATATAATATACATATATATACGTTAATTATAAATTTCAAGCATCGAAATTGAAATCTCAAGAATTTCTCTAATAAATATATATTAGATCATGTAAACATTTTTATTAAAATAAATTATATTTTCTGATACAAGTATTATGCAAATGTTTTTCATTTTTTATGTTGGAAATGTTCACTTGGGTATCGTAATGTCGGAACCGTTTCTACCATTCTTCTATATTTTTATTCGATTCGATGTATGACCTCCACGCCCGTTCTTCTACTTCTTTTTCTTCTTTTCTGCAGAAGAAAAATTTATACTCTTTAATATTTTTTGTACACATACAATGCAACAGATATCTCCAGGAATTATCAAAGAATTATACACAGTTACCCATCAAAACGAGGGTCTGCCCGGCAGAAGCTGACGGCAGAATGCTGGCAGCTTCTGGTGGACAGACGCTGCCAGCTTTGTGGCGTCAGCTTCTGCTCGACAGACCCTGCCAGCATTCTGCCGTTAGCTTCTGCTCGACAGACCCTGCCAGCATTGTGCCGTCAGCTTCTGCTCGACAGACCCTGCCAACATCCTGCCGTCAGCTTCTGCTGGATAGACCCTGCCAGCATAATGCCCGCCATCTGCTCGTCAGGCTGTGCTCGATACCTGCTCGAGGCAGGCCTGGCTCACTGGTACATGCGTTTCTAAAGTTGAACCCAACGGCAGAATGCTGACAGCTCGGTCCTGAATTAGCGCGACAGAATTCAGGACGAAGCAGCCAGCATTCTGCCGCCGGGTTCAACTTTAGAAACGCATGTATCAGTGAGCCAGGCCTGCCTCGAACAGATATCGAGCACAGCCTGGCGAGCAGATGGTGGGCATTATGCTGACAGGGTCTGACCAGCAGAAGCTGACGGCAGAATGCTGGCAGCTTGGTCCTGAATTAGTGCGACCGTGCTGCCGAAGACAGAATTCAGGACCGAGCTGCTAGCATTTTGCCGTCAGCTTCTGCCGAGCAGAACCTGTCATCATAACGCTCGCCACCTGTGCTCCATATCTGCTTGAGGCAGGCCTGGCTGACTGGGTACATGCGTGTCTAAAGTTGCACCCGACGGCAGAACGCTGGCAGCTCGGTCCTGAATTCTGTCTTCGTTTAAGATGGCAACACGGTCGCACTAATTCAGGACCGATGAAAAAGTAACATCATCCGCATAGACGAAAGTCACATCATCCGAAGGGATACTGTACACAGATCACGTACCATGGTTATTTATATACACGTGAAATCAGTGTGTCCAGACAGGGGTAATCGAAAAGGAATCGAGGGGAATACAAGTACCCACTCTCTGATGACCAGAGTAATATGTGACAGGTTGCGCGACTGCACGACGAGAATAGTGTGAGGACGAATGGGAGACACGTTGCGCGTGCGAGATAGGGACTGAACGGTGGAATAGGATAGTGGAAGGGGATAAAGGTGGAGAGGGAATGAGGTTCGTTTCAACCTCATCTGGCCACACTGCGTGAAATAGGGATTTCTAGTTGATACCTTTCTTTTTAGCAACTGCAATATTGTCCTCCATTTCTTTATTATGGTTTATTCGTCTGTTATTCATCATTATATCACGAGCAGCATCAATCTCATCCTCTAAGTACCACCTAAGAGGACCTCTACAACGTTTGCAGATTATCTGTTCACGTTCAACCATATTGTCCTCGTTACCTCCGCCGCCTCCGCCGCCTCTGCCGTTACCTCTGCCGTTACCTCTGCCGCCTCTGACGTTACCTCTGCCTCCTCTGACGTTACCTCTGCCTCCTCTGACGTTACCTCTGTCGATACCACTGCTACTACGTAGTATCGACGTACGTGAGTCATCGTAACCACCCCTTTGTCGACCACGCTGTCGTCCTCGAGATCCTAAACGATAAAGACTCCTCTGATTGACGCGTTGGGCGGATGTTGAAAGAGTCTCAATATCTTGACAACGAAATTTGATGTTAGGTCCTCCTTCAGTTAAATTGTGTCGAGAGAAAAGCGAGTCCATCCCATGTTGTATGTCTACTTTCGGGTCTTTCACGTCACAACAAAATCCGTAAGGTTTCTCTCGGAGGTTAGACTGTGAGGTACCGACATGGTGGTGGTGCCTCGTGGTTTTTTTCATTTTTTTTTAGTGCTTGACATTTTCGTATTTTAAATTTTGAGGGAAAGTATCGTGTCACCGAGAACACGCGACATCTCTGTGTATCGAAACTCTAACCGGGAGCAATGCTGTTATTCGGACCAACTTTTGTCGCGCATGCGCGAGAAAACAGTGACGTATCTATATGAAGGGGTAGCAGAGCCCAGAGGCAGTTATATTCGCAGGACTGTACCGAAACAATCTGTTCCGGGAGTCTAGTGCTGAGATATTGGCCAAGTTTTCTCGCGCATACGCGGCGATTTCAGCCTCAGTAACGTGAGCTTCTCGATAAAATGGGGTTCCTTGAGCACCCCGCAGAATTAAAAAAAATTTTGAATGCATGCGCAACAAATCTTAGGAGAAAATTTCAGCCTTAGACCACATACAGGGTGTCCTAGACCACTCGTCCACCCCTATTAAAAAATGGTGGAGAGTTTTTATTGAAAACTAACAAAATTTTAGTAACCAATTCGAGTACGCTCCATCGAATGGCGGTGGTTGGAATTTCCGGTACTAACCGGAAATAGCATTTTCAAACCGGAAGTCGTTTTTTTAAATGGGAGCTGGTACGCAAAAAAAAAAATATAAAAGTTTTGTCTCAATTTTACTGACAATTAGGAAAGCTAAAAAAACATGAAAAATACATTAGTATAAATACAATATTACAATATATTAGTATAAATACTCTTATACCTCGTCTGTGCTAATATACGTTATAAACTGTATAATATAAAGTAGGAATTCACATTATCGAGATCTTGAAAAAACAGGATTCTACATTATCGGCAACCAATTTTTTTAAAAACTATGAATATAAACGAGGTATAGAAAGTAGACTAATCACGATATGGGTTTTCATGATAAAAATCCCATATTGCGTTTGTGATTCAGTTCTATATGTTCATAGGTAAGTTCATAATCAAAGATAAAGATCTACATTAGGTAACAGCCAGTAAATAAAATATTTTTAAAAAACTAGCAATTCGCATTATCATGAAGTAAAATATTACCAAGGCAGTGACAATTATTTACAATAAACTCGCATAAAATCTCAATCAATATCACTTTCGCCCCTTCAAAAACTGATAAACGATACTGAAGTCTTTGTCCGAGAATCCCTGCGTTATGATCGTCCTGTAGATCTGATGCGCCATAGATCCCAGCGGGATAGCAGCCTCCACTTTGGTTGCTGCAGACTGCGCCAGTCCGAGGTCCTTCGCCATTAAAGTTGTACCGAAACCTCCCTGTAATTAAACCACACTAGCCACCACGGTCCCGAACTAACCAAGAACATCTGCCCGATTAAGTTTAAGTGTCTGTTTCTCAATATTCAGTCACTGTTTTACCGATTCAGTCACTGTATCGATAAAATGTCGGTAAAGCAGTGACTGAATATTGAGAAACAGTCACTGTATCGGTAAAATTTCGGTAAAACAGTGACTGAATATTGAGAAACAGTCACTGTATCGGTAAAATGTCGGTAAAACAGTGACTGAATATTGAGAAACAGACACTGGCGCTCCTATGGAACTGATACTCGTACCGAAACCCTCCGTTTAGGGATGTACTTTGTACTTTTCCGACTGTGTGTTCAAACACGTATAGTTTAACATAATAAAGGTTGCATTGGCATTGTATGTGTCCCCGCAAGTGCGCTTGGTGTATGCTTTTTCTACAAGAACCCTAAATCTCTCGATATTTAAGAAAATGTATGTGTCTTGACAGTGGCAGCACTGTCAGGCCGCCCAATGCTTCTCGAACTCCGCTACATGCCGCCGAATAATGAAAATTACGCCTCGAAAACGTAAAAATAGGATTCTTCAGGGCGATCGCGGCCTAGATTGATCTTTTATTTAGCTGAAAAACTTGCAATCATGGAAACGAGTCTACCCCCTTAATATTAGAGAGCCAAGTGACTGATCTACCTCGTAATTCTTCGAGCTGGGTACATCGCCGAGGAGGCCAGGAACAGGGTTATATAATTCTGACGACCAACACCTACCGGAGCTCGAGTTCACGATGTCAGCCAACACCTTCGCGTCCAGCCCGAGCCTGTAACACGATATCAGCTTAATGAGGCGAATTGGATCGGTCATGCGATGTTCACTGAATCTTTTACGCATTACCTTCGGCCAAGGTTGAACGCTTCCGCTGTGCCGATCATGCTGATGCCTAGGAGCATGTTATTGCACAGCTTCGCAGCTTGGCCCATGCCACTGTCCCCACAGTAGATTATCCTGGCACCCATTTTCTCCAGAAGAGGCTTCGCCAGCTGATAGTTGTCCTGGGATCCCCCGACCATGAATGTCAGCGTGCCATCCTTCGCGCTATTAACACCTGGGTCAACATTTCAAAAGAAGGTCGATGATTTGGTGAGAGCACTTTATCTACCGGTAGTCTATCAATAGGCTTTGCAATAATTGTGCTGTACCAAATGGAGGCTTGAAAATCCTCTGTTACACAATAATCCCGAAGGAAATTATTGGATTATGTTATCGAAGCTGAGTTGTTGATTTATGGTTAAAGTTACTTTGTTGCTATTAAAGGATTCTTTCAAAAAATCCTCAGCCATGCACCATTGACTTTCAGCAGTCATGGAGTAATCACCGGTGGATAATGTGATAAGGACAAAGGAACTAATCGAGGAAAAGTCTAGTTCAGTCATGGCCAGAGCTAGCACGCGAGGAGGCATTCTCATGGAATACCCCCACTTCTACGGCCGCCAAGGGGATTGAGTGCTAGTTCTTAGTCCAGTCAATGAATGCTCATAAGGGGGGCGTAGAGGAAAATGGAAGGAACACAATTATTAACTTTGGGACTTTGTTCGGACTAGTTAGGAGGTAAACATACTAAAAGTCCCTACTCCTAGGAGGTGAGCTACAGGGGGGCACGTAGAAGTCACCTTTTTCGGTTTTCCGCTTATATCTCGGAAACTATGTGTCCTAGCAAAAAGACCATTCTATACAAAATTAAAGCTGACAAAATGTGTCACAAGATTGATTGCATTCAGCTTTTCGCTAGGACGTATAGTTTCCGAGATATCCGCGCTCAAAGTTCACTATTTTTATTATTTGACTAGCTACCTCTTCAGCACAATTAGTGAAATTTGAGCGCGGATATCTCGAAAACTATGCGAGATAGCGAAAAACTGAATCAAATCAATTCTGTGGCTCATTTTGTCAGCTTTAATTTGGTATGGAATGGTCTTATCGCTAGGACGCACAGTTTCCGAGATATACGCGGAAAACCGAAAAAGGGGACCTTCTACGTGTCCCCCCTGCACCTCGCTCACCTTCTAGGAGTGGGGACTTTTAGTATGTTTACCTCCTCATTAGTCCAAACAAAGACCCAAAGTTAAAAATTGTGTTCCTTCCTCTACAACTTTTCGTTGACTGGACTATCTGGCCATGCCAGGTCTAGTTGTTACCTCCAGAGACTGGGGCGTCTATGAACCTAATTCCGCTTTTTTCAGCCTCCCCTGCCAAGGTCTGAGACACGAAGGGATCTATCGTGCTGCTGTCGATGCAGAATGTCTCCTCCTTTGCCGAACTGGAAGATGAAAGAACTGTACAGGTTTTATAACCCTGGTAGCATTTATGGTTGGCATTTTGTTGAGCCTTTATTGCAATATTGGTTGGCTAACTGTTAGAAATCGTCGACCTTTTGTGTTCCGCCCCTCGCCCAGCTGCGCAGCGAAGCCCGTCTTTGCTTCCCCCACTCTTCCCACTAACGCTGACGCGTATCACGTGGAGCAAGCTAACTTAGTTTGCTAGGTGGCCCCTAATTTAGCTTGCTAGGTGGCCCCTAACTTAGCTTGCTAGGTGGCCCCTAACTTAGCTTGCTAAGTGGCCCATAAGTTAGCTTGCTAGGTAGCTCGTAACTTAGCTTGCTAGGTGGCCCTTAATTTAGCATGCTAGGTGACCCCTACCTTAGCTTGCTAGGCGGTCCCTAACTTAGCTAGGGGCGGAAGGGTAAGGGGCCACTAAGGAAATAATATTGAATATATTAGTGTACCTTAATAATCCTTGCTTTCCATTGTACACGTCCAGAACGTGCTGATTGGATGGCAGCATAGAGACGATTACTTCAGCTTCTTCAGCCACCTCTGCAGGGCTCGAAGCAGCTTTTGCACCCGCTTCAGTCAGCTTCGACACGGCCGTTTCATTAACGTCGAAGACGGTCAATCTGTGGCCCTGAAATCGTGGGCATTACCAAATGGAACTCAACTTCCGAGGAATCCCGCAACCGGTGATATTACCTTCTTCAACAGGTTCCTCGCCATGTGGCCACCCATGTTGCCTAGCCCGACGAAACCCACTTGCGAGAAGCATCTTGTCCCTGTATCGAGCACAGAGTAAAACGCGTTAATTGATCCTGGCTAACGTTCGTTAAACAAGAAAGTCACAGAAACTGATTGGTAGTCTAATAATGTAAACAATATTTTTTGAATAATGGCACAGCAATTTTTAGTGGTGCCTCAGAGGGGACAACCTGGTGCGAAGGGTTAATAGGATCAGTTTTTCATGAATTTTAGTGCAAATTACATAATGGGCGAAGTTTCCGTTTACGTCCATTATTGGAATTGCATGAAATTTTGGAAATAGGTTCTTTTTTCACTAAAATGATGATTGTCAGAAGGATTTTTGGCGGCTCGAAAAAAATTTTTTTACCATTTCAATGTCACTCCCTACATTACCGACACCCCTACTGTATTTTCGTATGCGTCTCCGCCTCCCTACCACCTAATCCTAACTAATTCTGATTGCATAATCTTCCCATTATAGATATTCAATTAATTAGTTTGACAATTAGAATTTTGAAAACATTTTATATTAATTTTCAGAATATAAATGTTTAATATCTTCAATTAATTGTGAAAATGGATCATCACCAGCTTTGTTGACCTCACAGCGCCATAAAAATTCACACATGTGATCTATGATTGAATCATCCCTAATGCCACCTCTACTTAGACTCTAGATTGACATTGAAACAGTAAAAAATTTGTTGGTAAGGTAGGGACTGACAAAAAAAGAACCTATTCCCAAAATTTCGTCCAATTCTGACGATGGACGTAAACGGAAACACAGCTAAATTAAATATTCATTTTTGCATGTGAAGAGCAGTATCGCTATAATAAATAATAGTATTATAGTAGTACAAACGAATAAGGAAGGTTTAATTGATAAAAAAAAAATTCTGATCGACGAGGAATCGAACTCTGGCCAACGCCGTACTATTCCGGCACGCTAAATCCAAGCCACTACTTGGTACTTGGTATACATGCAAATAAAACCTGTATTTATGTTAATGGAAACCTTTAATTATAAATATTTTAAAAACTATTGAGTATCTGCGCCTATAATGGTATATACACGTTAACAGGAGAACGAGATCTACAACTTTACAAAGTTTCGATCAAATCTGAGACTCATCGACCTTACGCTCTCCTTTGAGCCTAGTAAATAACGAAGATTTATAGTTAAACAACAACCCCTGAAGGAACGAGCGACGAAAGCCATGCGCGGAACAGTTAGGCTCATATTAGTGTGTGATGATTCTTGAAGTATACTCGTAACCGCGAAACAGCTGATAAAAGCGTTAATTATAACTATCACTTAGTGCTCTTGTCAAAGATAATATGTTTCAAGAATCACGATCAACTACGTGCAACTATTTGAAAGCAGGCACTGAATGCAGTTCACACCGAGTACAGAAAGACACTGAGTTATATTTTCCATCGCAACAACAAGCGTAATCACCACGTAATTACCAAATTTTTATCGGACAGATAAAACGGTTGTTGATTCTCTGCAGCCGCTGTCTCGTGTCGTTTGCGAGCTACGCAATCATAATGATGCAAGTATACAGGGAGGCACGTTTATCGCATAATCTCTATATAGCCGTCATAGAGAATTTGAACTAAATAGTAATGGATGAATCATGCGATCATTGAAATCGAGGGTGGCTCCGTATAAGTGAATAATTACCTATCATTTTTCTCAGAAAGTATTATCTTTATGACAAAAATCAATACAACATAAAATGTGTATTTTGATGAGGTCTACAACTTTTATCTGAAGTATTTTTCAAAATTCTCATTATTTACGGAAGTAAATAAATTTTAAAAAATGTTTGACAGAGAGTTAATTTCGCCCCCGCCGAGTTATTTTGGGTCGCACACCCAAAATAATAGGTTTACGTAAGAAATGTATATAACCTTTTTCGTAGAGCTTTTCATGAGCTTCATTTTTTGTTTGAAACTTTTTTCTCTAAAATCAATATTTTCGAAAATATCTAGTAAGAACTGTCAAAACTTTGAAGGGGTCTGGGAGGCAAACGAGGCTTTGACAGCCAAAATAATAGGTTTACGTAAAAAATGTATATAACCTTTTTCGTAGAGATTTTTATGAGCTTCATTTTTTGTTTGAAACTTTTTTCTCTAAAATCAATATTTTCGAAAATATTTAGTAAGAACTGTAAAAACTTTGAAGGGAGCTGGGAGGCAAACGAGGCTTTGACAGCCAAAATAATAGGTTTACGTAAAAAATGTATATAACCTTTTTCGTAGAGCTTTTTATGAGCTTCATCTTTTGTTTGAAACCTTTTTCTCTAAAATCAATATTTTCGAAAATATTTAGTAAGAACTGTAAAAACTTTGGAGGAAGCTGGGGGGCAAACGAGGCTTTGTCGCCAAAAATCCTTTTAGGGACTTCCTCCTCTAATGAAGGATAAGCTGTGTCAAAAATTTCAGCAAGATCGGAGGGTTGTCGCTTTCGAAAGTACACCCCTTATACGTGTTAAGTGCCAAGTGTTAATACTGACAATTTTTATTTCGCATCCCGCAGTAGAATTCAGAGAAACAGTACCAGAACGAGGCTCATTTCGTCGTACACGAAACGTATCGATCAGCGGTGAGCAAGCATAAACGCGCCTACCCCTACTAATAAAGCTATTCCTCTGCCAGTGGTAGCTATTCTGACACCAATGACTATTCTTAACAAAGATAACCGTGACCGGTCGTTTATAAAATAAACGCGAGCAATCGAGGATCATAAAGTGGCAACATCTGCATAATATGAATAAAACTCGTTCATTACAACAGTAACCGTTGCGATAAGAGAAAACCGGACGGCATGAAACGTACACTGTGTTTAAATTACTGTGCAGGCGAAGATAAAAAATGAGACCCTGGAAAGAATGTATACTAATCACACTAGTCGATCGGAATCGTCCTCTTGTCTCTCCTTACGATAACACTGTCCAACAAATTTCAACTTTTTTTTTGACGATTCGATTTTCACTATGCGGTTCTTACTTGAAAAACTAATCTTGAAAAATATGTATTTTCTTCAAAATCAAATTTCTCGAAAATTGTGCGTACAGAGCAGGGATGACCAACACGCGGCTCGCGGGCCGCTTCTCGTTGTATGTGTACAAAACATATATTAATTAAATGAAAATTTACATGTTTTACTCATTTTGTATTTGTATTACATTTTTTTAAAAGCATGGTTGCTAAAGAGCGGCCCGCAGTAACGTTACGCGTCATCAAAGTGGCCCGCGAAACCATTTGGGTTGGCCAGGCCTGGTCTAGAGGCAAAATTAAGGCCATATTCGGAATCAGCGCAGAAAACTCTGTGCATAATTACAGGAACAGTGAAAATCGAAACATTTTTGGCTGTATGACCAGGGGCGCACCCGGGGGGGGGGGGGGTAGGGGCCAAATTCCCCAAGGAAAAAATGTTTACCTTCCAAAATTGAAATCGCGGAATAGCCCTGAGTACCGTTGACATATATGTTGGCTAAAAAAAAAATGGCTGAGTTCAACTCGGCCCCTCACCAAGATTACATCCGGGGGGGGCTGCTGTGTGTCGGACAGTGTAATAAGAAGGAACTCGGAGAGTCGTCCGCGAATAAATTTCACGAGCAACGCGGTCGTAAATCTATCCGTGGGTATAAAGGGAAAGTATAACACGCGTAACTGGGTGAATTAGGTTAGGTCGATCCACGGACAAGTCTGACAATGGACGGACGATACGGAAGCTCATCAAAAAAGCCCCGAAGCTCCCCGGTTATAATTACATTTATACCGTCGGCCGCCGGCTATAATTCTGTTTACACCGGCTTCTTTATCGCACCGTTTATCTGTCATCAAACTGCTCCTTGAGCATTCACGCCCCCGCCACTACAGGGTGGGGCATTTATCCTGGATATCTCGGAAACTAAATTCCAGAGAAAAAAATATTTCAAATAAAAAGTTTAAGTCAAGGAGGGACTGATGCAGCAGTCGTATCCATTTTAAATTTTCATTATGTTTTCAAGGTCATTCCAAGGTCAACTTCATTTGTTTAAATGGAGTGAGGTATTTTTTAATACATCAATCGATACAGCTGGACATTCGTTATAAAAAAGTACTAACCCATGTATGTCGAAAAGTTAGTAGTTCAGGAGATATTACAATTCAAATAACTCTAAAACACCATTACTGTTGTACTAAGGCGTTAGCGTTTACATACTTGTTTTAGAGTTATTTAAATTGAAATATCTCCTGAACTACTAACTTTACGACATACATGTGTTAGTACTTTTTTATAAAGAACGTCCAGCTGCATCGATTCATGTATTAAAAAATGTGTATATCGTCTTAGTACGACAGTAATGGTGTTTTAGAGTTTTTTAAATTGAAATATCTCCTGAACTACTCGCTTTTCGACATACATGGGTTAGTACTTTTTTATAGCGAATGTCCAGCTGCATCGATTGACGTATTAAAAGATACCTCACTCCATGTAAAAAAAATGAAGTTGACCTTGGAATGACCTTGAAAACATGATGAAAATTTAAAATGGATACGACTGCTGCATCAGTCCCTCCTTGACTTAAACTTTTTATTTGAAATATTGTTATTTGAAAAATGTCCCACCCTGTATAGTCCTGGAGGGCGGCTAGGCTGTTAAACCGCACAGGCCTGTATGCACGCGGGACAGTTGTATATACGTAGTATAGGCGCAAAAGGGTCAACCCCTTGCGCTGAATCGCATACTCGCCGCCGGAAGCATTATCGCGAGAACCGCGTGTGCGTGCTGCTCCGCGGAACTGCACCAGAGAAAGATCCTGGCTGAAATCGCGGGACTAACAAGCGGTTTCCTTCAGGCACACAGATAAGGGACTGTCGTAAGAGTTGCATCACGTTTTGCTTTTTATACTACCGCTCGAAAGTATGTGAACACTTGCGAAATGTGTAATAACAACGCCTAAAAAAAAAAAATAAAAGATGACTTTCAAAAAAATTTAAAAACTTAAAAAATGTGGAAACCGGAGTTGAGCATTAATCAATTAAAATTTTAACCAAGATTGATTGGTAAATGTGTACGAGTAAAAAAGGCAATCATCAAAAAATCGGAGACTGATTTAATTTCAAAATTGTTGAAGTGGGACGCAGTACGCGATGATCGTAGCTTTCCAGGAACACACACACACACACAAATGACGGTTATTTCCAAGGATTATGGTTCACCATGAAGATCTTCGTGCTGTGCATCATCGAAGTATTTCTTCAGGCACTGGCGAGCAGGAACGACATACTCGAGCCTGAAGGCAAATCTTGGATCTCTGATCAGAATTTCGAGATTATGGTGAAATTGTCGCTCCCCTATTCCACGTGCTGCACTGTTCTTTTTAATGGTTGGTAGTAGTAACCAATTTCAATGAAATTTTCAGAGCGTATATAATTTGTATCAGTTGACAAAATACATGTTTTAAATTTTCGTTATTGGGCCAACTAAAAAAGTTGTAAAAATCAATAAACTATTGTTTTTCACAATCCCGACCAAATGAATTTTTCCAACTTATTTATTAGACGTCATTTACTAAACTAATTCTTCTAGTCTTACAGAGAAATTGAAGTCGTTTGGTCCATTCATGTAAAAGTTATACTAATTTAAAGTGTGTCATAAGGGGGGGAGGGGGTGTAGAGGAAGATGGAAGAAACACAATTTTTAACTTTGGGACTTTGTTTGGACTGGGACAGGGCAGGGGAAACGAAGAAGGTCCCTTTTTTCGATTTTCCGCTTATATCTCGGAAACTATGCGTCCTAGCGATAAGACCATTCCCTACAAAATTAAAGGTGACAAAATGTGCCACAAGATTGATTCGATTCAGTTTTTTGCTATCTCGCATAGTTTCCGAGATATCCGCGCTCAAAGTTCAATATTTTTATTATTTGACTAGCTAACTCTTCAGCACAATTAGTGAACTTTGAGCGCGGATATCTCGGAAACTATGCGAGATAGCGAAAAACTGAATCCAATCAATCTTATGGCATATTTTGTCAGCTTTAATTTTGTATGGAATAGTTTTATTGCGAGGACGCATAGTTTCCGAGATATCCGCACTCAAAGTTTACTATTTTTATTATTTGACTAGCTAACTCTTCAGCACAATTAGTGAACTTTGAGCGCGGATATCTCGGAAACTATGCAAGATAGCGAAAAACTGAATCCAATCAATCTTATGGCATATTTTGTCAGCTTTAATTTTGTAGGGAATGGTCTTATCGCTAGGACGCATAGTTTCCGAGATATCCGCGCTCAAAGTTCACTATTTTTATTATTTGACTAGCTAACTCTTCAGCACAACTAGTGAACTTTGAGCGCGGATATCTCGGAAACTATGCGAGATAGCGAAAAACTGATTCGAATCATTCTTGTGGCTCGTTTTGTCAGCTTTAATTTTGTAGGGTATGGTCTTATCGCTAGGACGCATAGTTTCCGAGATATAAGCGGAAAACCGAAAGGGGACAATTTTTCGTTGATTGGACTATTACTGTATTTTCGAGTTCATTGTCCAATTGTTCATAGTCCTTCGAGATTTCTTGATCAAATACAGTTTCGACGGTATATTTTTTGGCCTGGTAATTGTTCTTATCGCCGACACGAAGTTTAAGAAGCTTCCCAGGGCTGTATCGATTCTGAAATGTTATTCAGCCCCGATCGGAGATACAGAGATTCTGTTCAGCCAATTCAGGAGCGTCTATCCGTACGAGTACCTCTTGAGGCGAAGCACCAACGAATGCAACGGATACTTCGTGCTGGGATCGAGCGACGAGGAAATCCTGCGACTGATCGAGAAGTATGACAACGGATGAAATCAGATCATCCTTCGTAATTTAATCGATCGATTCCTCCGGCGCAGAATACCGTCGTTAACATGGAAAACAGAGATCCTCGTCGTTGCGAACAACCAGACTTCCGATAATTCCGGCATACTCGACGATTCCTTGTACGAAACGGCGAATGTAAACGTTGCGTCCCCTTCTGGGATTTGGAAGCTCGACGAGAACTACTTGAAGCCGCGCCTGTTCACCAAAGTTGCCAGGTAACAACGTTCAGAAATTTTATTTTTCAGGAAATTATTCGATTGGAAAGAATCGCTCCGACTTGCAACTAACAAATAGTCTACCGGCTTTCATACTTTCTAAAAGTGTTAAAAATGGTTAAGGACTTTTCGATTTCCTCAACAACCATGGCGATGTGAATCGTCAACCAACAAATCATTCACCCGTAACGCAATCTGAAGCTTCGTACAGACCTGAACACTTCGTCGAACATTGCTCAAACGAAAAAGTTAAAAAACATGGGTTTTTATTTTTTTTTGGCATTCCCCAAGCAATAACAAAATTAAATAACAGTATTTTAGTCTAGTCCCTATCATAACATTTCCTTAAATTCAAGTCATTAGCCTCGGAACAGATGTCCATAAGACGTCTTATTTTCATAGAATCAATAATATGGTCACAAATAAATACTTATTTACTCATTACACCTTATCCAAAATTAAAAATAACTTATATATAATAGATTTCAAGGCTCAAAATTGAGGTAGGTATGAATTTCATGAAAAAAAAAATATCGGGTTGCTGGGACTCGAACCTGGAACCTACCGATTACTAGTAAAAACTCGAATGGATAAGATGGTCACAAATAAATACTTATTTACTCATTACACCTTATCCAAAATTAATAATAACTTATAAATAATAGTTTTCAAGGCTTAAAATTGAGGTAGGTATCAATTTCAAGAAAAAAAAATAAAATGTCGAAAGCGGGACTCGAACCAGCAACCTACCGATTACTAGTAAAACTCGAATGGATGAGATGGTCAAAATTGCCCTTGAGCCGAATTGATGACGGGGCATCAAGAAAAAACATACAGTGCAAAATTTCAACCCTGTATCTGGATCGGTAGGGTAGTTATGGGGTAAAATTGAAAAACCAGTTTTTGGCCTATTTTTCCTAGTTAACGATGTTTAGAAATTCTGAGAAAAATCTGACACATGTCGAAGACCCAAATACATATTCTGCAATTGGTTTCTGATTTTTAAATTGAAAATCCTGCTTGTAAAAAATCAAAAACCTCAAAAGAATCGAAAAAATGCAAATTTCACATGGAAGTTCTACAGTGACAACATTTATATTTTTACTGTACCGATATATTGTCATAGTTATTGTTCATGAATTTTTCCAAATTTTATAGTTTGGTGCGCCATAGTTAAAAAAAATAAAAACCGATTTTTTCTACGTCTTTTCCGCGAAGAACTAAGTTAACCTTACAATTTTTACGTTTTATTTATTCTGTAAGTCTATTAGGCACTGGTAAACCTTGCGCATTTTACAGAAGTAATAAAAAAATGAAATCCACTTGACAGTTAGCTAACTCTTGGACGACGTTATAGTTATTGTTCATACTGTATCATACTGTATTCATATGGTATCACTGTAAACGAACAGGTACGAAGAAATGAGGCACAACTACGACCACATCAACCTACGCGGTAGAAAGTTGAAAATCACCAGCATACGACGGCCGCCGATGACGTACTACAAGCGGCCAGTTAAAAAGATCATCGACGGTGAAGAAATGGACGTTTTCCCAACAGACCACGGTAAAAACATCTACCTCTAACCATATCTTTATTAAGGCGGTAGATTCCTTTTTCCAGGATTGCAAGGGTGCGGGATTCGCATTCCCATTTCTCGATAATACAGAAATGGGGTTTTTCAGTAGTCAAAAACGCTAGATAAAAGATCGATCTAGGCCGCTATCTGCTTCAAAAATCGTATTTTTTCGTGTACGAGACATAATTTGTATTATTACACGCGCAGTAGTATGATTCCGAATAATGCAAATTACGCCCCTTAATATCTCTGTTAGTTATGTATATATGAAAAAACTCTTCCAACAAAAGTTGTCGTATGTAAGGAGGTGAATATAGCATCAGACAAAAATAAATTTTCTCAAGGTCATTTTTTCAAGTTTTCAAGGTCACGGATGTTTTTTCTATTAACAACTGATTATTCTATATATGGATTCTTGCAGAGAAAAAAAAGACAAATTCAACGATACATTCCTACGTATGTTTATGTCAAGATTTAAAAAAAAAAATTTTTGTATCATCGAGAAATGAGAATGCGAATCCCGCACCCTTGCAATCCTGGAAAAACGATTCTACTCCCTTAATTAACCGTAAAATTAGGGTTCGACGGAATCGAGGTGCAACTGTTCCTCATCATCGCGAACAAATTGAATTTCACCTGGATCATCGCGAAACCGGAAGGCGACCTGATGCAAGTATTGCCGCCAGGCATTGTAACAATTACACTGCGGGTGTGTATGGAAAATGAAAAAATTGTACTTCCTTTATGAAATATTAAAACGATTTAGCGGATAAACGTCACGATATCACTGAACCATGCTGTCTACAATGATCTACGAGATTGTGGACGACACGTATCTCTGACGGTGATAGCGAACGTGTTAAATTATTTTAATCTTTCTACCGTTTTTTTTTTTTCAATTGCACCTACACTGCCGTCCATAAGTAGTGGCCACCTTCAGTTTATCGAAAATATGCAAAATACAGGCAGTGGCGGATCTAACGGTAAGCGGACTAAGCGGGCCCCGGGATATTATAGGGCCCCGAATTTTAAATAAATCTATGAATTTTTAAATAAATTTATTTAATGTGCAACGGCATGAAATTTTTCATTACTTTTCTGTTTTGTTAATAATTTCTAATTTGAGTTTGAGGGCCCCAAAATGTTTACCGCTTAGGGCCTCGACTTGACTTGAGCCGCCACTGAATATAGGGTGTCTCAGCTGAAGGAGACCACCTAAATATCTCCTTTATTTTTAACGGCACAAAACAAATATCATTGACATAATTTAAATGGTATCGAAGGAAGAATATCATAGAAGAACAATTTTTTTGTCCGGTTATTTTTTCAAGGTCATCGTTATTTTTTATCGGGAGAACTTATTTTTTTTTATTCCATCTTGTTAATGACTTAAGCATATTCAAATGTATTTTTTCAGCCGCTATAAGATGGAATAAAAAAAAAATGTTTCCCCGATGAAAAAATAACGATGACCTTGAGAAAACTATGGAAAAATAACTGGAAATTATGCCATAAATATTTTTTGTGGCATTAAAAATAAAGGAGTTATTTAGGTGGCCTTATTCAACAGAGACACCCTGTATATTTAAAATAAGGCATACCAATGTAACTTTTGCCAGAAACAAAGCTGATGGGCGAAAACTTCATTTTTATGCAAGATAACGATCCTAAACATGGCAAAAATGCTATTCAAATAAAAATTTCGAACAAAGTGGGTTTTAAACCCATTTTATTCGAAATTTTTATTTGAATAAAATTTTTGCCCAACTCTGGCAATAGTACAGTTTACCACTTATTTTTGCCACAAATCAGAGTTGGGCAAAAGTGTTATTTAAATTAAAATTTCGAATAAAGTGGGTTTTTTTCCAAGTTGAACCCATTTTGTTCGAAATATTTGCCTAACTCTGCCACAATTGCATAAAATCGGCGATCTCATCGATTTTACCTTCTGACAGGTGGGGCAAACCGATCAACGGCACGTGGGAAGGTGGGATAATAGGAATGATCCGCAATAACAAAGTGAGATTGCTGATTCATGTTAATTTTTCCATGTTTTTGTCTCTGCTACGTTTTTCTACTACGTTTTTCGCCTCAGGCGGACATGGCTATCGGCAGCATCCACGTGACGCAAAACCAGAATCACTATGTCCAGCTCTCGGAGCCATGGTCCAAATTGTACATACACCTTATGGTGCCTCGTCCTCGTCGCGTGACTAGCTTCTGGGCGATTCTCAAGCCGTTCTCAGATAAAGTCTGGTACCTGCTATTGCTGTCGATCATGCTCTTCAGCGTGTACATCTATGCTCGAGCTTGGATCGATCCGAAATTCCCGAAACGTAAGTTCTATCGATTAATGTGAAGTGGGGTAAGTCCGCCCTAGTTTTTGCAAAGTTAAACTGATGTATTTTCAGTCTGGTATGTAAAAACTTAACATTCTTGGTATCAAACTCTTGCCACAGTTATTACCGATGAATTAGTATTATGTAGGATTCTAATTTTACTTGAAAATTATCATTTTGATAGGATGTTGTACAAAGTGTCAACTAGGACGCACTTGCCCCGAAAATGGGACTAGTCCGTCTCTCTGAGAGTTAAAAATGCTTTCGAACCTTGTTTCAAGCGCTACGGGGCAAGAAATGAATGATTAACAAGCCTTCTATAAAATGCTTCTTATTGCATTAAATTATATTGTTTAGTTTTATAGTTATCCATTTTTAAACGAACATGTACTTTCATGCTGAAATATGAAAGGGGATACAGTGATATTAAAATAAAGTTTAAAAATGCTTTCGAACCTTGTTTCAAGTGCTTTTTATTGCATTAAATATATTGTTTAGTTTTATACTTACCCATACAGTACGCACTTACCCCACCGTGATAGTACGCACTTGCCCCGTGTAGTAATATTTACGGGGCAAGATCATCTTAGTGTTTTTCTCAATAAATTTTAAAAAAATACAATAAAAACGGTTTAGTTAATGCAAACCTACATCAATATTTGTTGTACTTACCTAAAATAACAACACAAAATATATTAATAACTTGTAAACTATTGCACGTTCAGGGTAACCTCAAAGTTGTACGTGTACCTCGCACGTCACTGTTTGGCATTGGTTGATTTAAGCGAGGAAAACACCTTTATTCTTTGGCGACATCTATGTCGAATAGTTCATACTAGCTTATACTACATTACGAAATAATATTTATAAAAAAGTAACCAATTAACGGACTTGCCCCGTAGACGGACTTACCCCACTCCACCTTACACAGTATTATTGCCGCATAAGATGGTCGAAAGTGTCCTAGAACAGAATTTTATCGACGATGGGTACGTCGTTTCCATAGTTCATCAAGAGAAAACATACTGAGCAAAATTTCAACCCTGTATCTCGATCGGGAGGGTAGTTATGGGGTAAAATCGAGAAATCAGTTTGTGACCTATTTTCCCTAGTTAATGACTTTTAGAAATTCCGAGAAAAATCGAAAACATGTCAAAAACCCAAATACATACTTTGCCATTGGTTTCAGATTTCTAAATTGAAAATTCTGCTTGTAAAAAATCAAAAACCTAAGAAAAAAAACTCTCATATAATGTAAGAATCGTATAATGAGGAATCGAAATGTTTTTTGACTCTTGGACAGCGTTATCAGAGCACGCGTGCCTGCAATTTGCGTATCGAACGATGGGTTTTTCTGATTCGCTGAGTGCAGGAAATTTCATGTTTCCCCGCACCTGATTAATTCAGATTAAAATGGCCATCAAGCGATTTCTAATAATAGGCTGAAACCAATCGAAAAGCTTATCTCTGTATCTGTTGACACGCGCACGTGTAAATTTATTGATTCATGCTAACATTGTTCTTCTGCGGGTGTTGTTTTGTATCTTTTCGATCTTGATCAAAATAATATACGTGATTATTTTTAGAGAGAAGAGAAGAGTGCTTCTCAATCGAGTGTACTCTGTGAATCTAACGGGACAATGGAATAAGCATTTTAAGGGTAAATTGTTAGAAACACGAGTTAAATAATTTTTAATTTTAATTTAATTTAATTTAATTTAATTTAATTTTGATTTATTTTATTTTAATTTTTATGTCTTTAAACTTCATTTTATTATTTATACCGGGTATTTCACCTAACTTGACCACCTCAAATATCTTTGTTGTTTTTAAAGATACGTCAAATGTCTGAAGGACAAAGTTGAATGGTAAAACGGGGCTCATACGATACCAAAAGAATGTTTGTTTTTATGTAATTTTTTTTAGGGATATGAAGGTCACCTTCATTTTTTCAAATGGAATGAGGTATTTTTTAATACGCCAATCGATGCAGCTGGACATTCTTTATAAAAAAGTACTAACCCATGTACGTCGACAAATTAGTAGTTCAGGAGATATTTCAATTTAAATAACTCTAAAACACCATTACTGTCGTACTAAGACGTTAGCGTTTATTTACCTGTTTTAGAGTTATGTAAACTGAAATATCTCCTGAACTACTAACTTTACGACATACATGGGTTAGTACTTTTTTATAAAGAACGTCCAGCTGCATCGATTGATGTATTAAAAAAATGTCCATATCGTCTTAGTACGACAGTAATGGTGTTTTAGAGTTTTTTAAATTGAAATATCTCCTGAACTACTAACTTTTCGACGTACATGGGTTAGTACCTTTTTATAAAGAACGTCCAGCTGCATCGATTGACGTATTGAAAAATACCTCATTCCATTTAAAACAATGAAGTTGACCTTGGAATGACCTTGAGAACATGATGAAAATTTAAAATGGATACGACTGCTGCATCAGTCCCACCTTGACTTAAACTTTTTATTTGAAATATTTTTCCGAGATATTCCAGATGGCCAGGACAAATGCCCCACCTTGTATTGGTAGATCAACATTTCTGAGAACCGAGTTTCGACGTGCAATAAATGTTCCCAGTGCGTCACGGTTAATACGTGTGACGATTACGTTAATTGCACGGGATAATCCGTATTCTTCAGGTTTCCGGAACTACCTAATTACCGTGACCGAGCTGATCGGTTGTTTGCTGAGCAGTTCCGTGCCGAAAACTGTTGCGAACAACAAACTCCCGATGCTTCTCTGGCAGACCGCGGGATGGTTAATAATTACCGCTTATTGCAGCAGCCTGGCATCCATTCTAGCAACTTCAGAATACGAAAGCAGGTAATAGCCGTAGAGTACGGAAAGCTTCGGGGTTGTTTTGCGAACGGGAATAAAGCGAGAGACGGTGCCTTGTCGTTGATGTGTTTCCAGAATCGATACCATCGAACAGTTGCTCGCGACGAATTTGTCATGGGGGAATATGGCTCAGGTGCCGCCATTCGGGGACTACATCGATCCCACGGTAGGTCCGACAATGATTAATAAGGTTTGCAAGACAGTAATTTCGGTATTCTAAGGTGAAATGATGATGACCTGAAATCGCACTTGAACTCGAACTTAAACTTTACTTTACCGGACTCAATATTTGTGCCTTTCTCCTATAAATTACGATGTATTTGGTATGTAATCCAGTAGATTTTTTTTTTCACTTTCAACATCAATTTCTCAATTTCAACTTCACTTACAACTTCAATTTTTCATTTTCAATATCAATTTTTCAATTTTAACTTCAAGTGTTCAATTTCCACTTCAATTTTTGAGTTTCAACATCAATTTCAACTTCAAGTTTTCAGTTTCAACTACAATTTTTCATTGCCAATATCAATTTTTCAATTTCAACTTCAAGTGTTCAATTTCCACTTCAACTTTTGAGTTTCAACATCAATTTCAACTACATTTTTTCATTGACAATATCAATTTTTCAATTTCAACTTCGAGTTTTCAAGTTCTACTTCAATTTTTGAGTTTCAACATCAATTTTAACTTCAATTTTTCATTGTCAATGTCAATTTTTCAATTTCAACTTCAAGTTTTCAATTTCCACTTCCATTTTTCAGTTTCAACATCAATTTCTCAATTTCAACTTCAATTCCAACATCAATTTTTCACTTACAACTTCAATTTTTCAGTTTCAACATCAATTTCTCCATTTCAACTTCACTTACAACTTAAATTTTTCATTGTCAATATCAATTTTTGAATTTTAACTTCAAGTGTTCAATTTCCACTTCAATTTTTGAGTTTCAACATCAATTTTTAGTTTCAACTACAATTTTTCATTGTCAATATCAATTTTTCAATTTCAACTTCAAGTGTTCAATTTCCACTTCAATTTTTGAGTTTCAACATCAATTTCAACTTCAATTTTTCTCGATTTCAACTTCTCTTACAACTTCAATTTTTCATTGTCAATATCAATTTTTCAATTTCAACTTCAAATGTATGTAGAAGGTCCCCCTTTTCGGTTTTCCCCTTATATCTCGAAAACTATGCGTCCTAGCGATAAGACCAATCTATACAAAATTAAAGGTATGTAATCCAGTAGATTTGTACCTGAAGAATCTGCAGATCGAAGTTTCGATCCTGTAGGATCAATTTTTCAGGAGTTATAAGTGTTTAAAGTTGAGCAATTTCAAACCTGTCGAAAACACTGCGGGTTGCTCAACTTTAAGCAACCATAACTCCTGAACCATTGACCCTACAGGATCGAAACTTGGATCTGCAGATTCTCCGGGTACAAATCTACTGGATTAAATACCAAATACATCATAATTTATAGGAGAAATGCACAAATTTTGAGTCCGGTAAGTCCGGAAAGATGGTAGAAGGTCATCGATCAAAATGGAAAATATTTTATTGATTAAAGTTCATTGTTTGAATCAAAAAATTGAGTTCTATTTCATCATAAAATACTGAAATTATGGGTGGAGTGTGTAGGCACTTGACAACTATCGCATACGTGGTCGTTGACAAACATCGCGACTTTATTGTACTTAGGAATGAGTTTCTTTTTTAAAAATTCGTGAATGTCGTACACCTGATTCTCGCAGGATCCTCACGCGGTGCAGCTTCCCAGCAGGTACAAACATGTTGATAGTCTCGCGGAGTGGGACGAGCTTACTGCGCAGGGCAATTTCGCTGTTCTTGGGAAGATGATCGGCTCTTCCTTCTTCCCAGAACAACACGTGCTAGATGACGCTCTGAAGGTATACAATTATACTGATCGTTGAACGTCGAGAGAAACGACTCGCTGGTTTGATCCTGAATTCGGATCTTCAGAATTTTCTTTTTAACCTCCTCCATATTTATTCGTTTTTCTCGAGTCCTCGCATTTTGTAATGAGATACAACAAATAACGGGTCGTTGCAAATAAAATAAGACAGCCCAAGTAGCCACGTGTAGCCACGTACGTCCCTAAAACGTACGCAGAATGGACGTAGGACGTTTGGACGTGAACTGGACCTGAAACGTACGTTTTAGGGACGTACGTGGCTACTTGGGTCCTGTTCTTGTCTCCTTACAGTAAAGTCGCGATCTAGCTTCCCGAGGATCCCCACGATCACTGTCCCTTCGCCTACCCCAGACTTCCCAAGTAGCCACAAATAGCCACGTACGTCCCTAAAACGTACGCAGAATGGACGTAGGACGTTTGAACGTGAACTGGACCTGAAACGTACGTTTTAGGGACGTACGTGGCTACTTGGGAGCAATAAGGTTGAATTGAATAAGATGAAAATAACATTGAATAAAATGTAGTATACAATTAAAATTGAATAAACTATGCTACAAGTAAAATCGAATAAAATACGTTCAAAATCAAATTGATATATTCCGATGAAAATGATTTACGCAGATTTAATGTGGCAGTCTGTATTAAAAGAACACGAGTACGAAAACAAAGATCACAGCGTGTACTCCCAAGTAGCCACGTACGTCCCTAAAACGTACGTTTCAGGTCCAGTTCACGTCCAAACGTCCTACGTCTATTCTGCGTACGTTTTAGGGACGTACGTGGCTACACGTGGCTACTTGGGCTTACACTCGCTCGCGTGCATTGAATAACTCTCGTTATTTTTGATTGACAACAGAATTACAGAGTCATGAAGACACCGCTTGCAGGTTTCTACACATCATTCGGGATACAGCAGTGGCTCTTAACACCAGTGAACCAGGTACACGTAAAGGGTGTGTCCGAAGTCCCAACAGGAGTGGAACATTTAAATTCCAAATAAAATACAGCTTTTTTAATTTACTATCGAAATTTGGAACAATGGAAAAATGGAACAACACATCTAGTAAATGCCCTTGTCGGCTTTGCTGGCACATTTTTAGTAATGGCAGACTGTCTACCATCGAACTGTGATAATTAGAGGATCTTTGTGCAAAATAAATATTTTTTCTGGAACTGGACTGAAATAGAAATTTATTTTTCGTCTTAATATGTTTAATAGAATTAAAATGACATATGTAACAGTATTTTTTAAATTCTTCTAATGTTTTTACTCTTCCAAATTACACTCATTTTTATAATAAATGCATAAAATCCACTGTCTAGTTATAATGGTATCAAAGAAATCTCAAAGCATAGTAGCAGAAATTGCGTCAAATTTAAATGTTCCGCTCTTGTTGGGACACCCTGTATATCAACCCTTCCTTATACAGGGTGTTTCGTTTATCTGATAACGGAAATATCTTGTGACGCACTGAAGTTACGAAAAAAATCCGTTTACAAAAATTGTTCGGTATGAAGGGTACAATCAAATAGTCTAATTTTTTTTGAGGACCGGAATGGTGGGTAGGGGGGATTTCAAAGTCAAATTAAGTTTTTCAAATGGAATGTCCTATTTTTTATACCACAGATCGATAGAGTATCAATTTCTCAGTATAAAAGTGTTGAACCTCATACGTCCTAAACCTAATAATTAACAAGATATTATAGAAAGAAGAAAGAAAATTGTTTCGATAATATTTCGTTAACTATTAGGTTTAGAACATTGCATTAGGGCATTGCAGCTCTTATGATCAGTGAATGAGCAGCACAAAGTTGAGTTTCTCTATGTCTTCGCAGATAATGTTATCGTTAAAGGAAGCCGGTATCGTGGAGAGGCATCTGCATGACGTCACACGTCGTCACAATAGTTACGATCTTCGCGACGTCCTCGTCGAGCATGACGGATACGACGGAAGCGTGCAAATCATCGGACTGATGCCACTAGCAGCCGGATTCTCCTTGTTGATTCTTGGTTTCTCGATAGCGGTGTTCGTATTTTATATGGAGCTGAAACGCGCCGCAAGATCGACCTCCATCTGCCATATTCTACGAGCCATCGACGGCAAGCGTAAACGCGCCGAGAAAAATGGCGGAGTGCTCCCCGGAGTCTCCGAACACGACGCCTATGAAAGATCCCTGCCTCGGTTTCAATCGTTTCCGCGTTGTTCGGTTTGGTAAATTGATTCGAGTCGACTCTGTCGAATGGTTATGATTAGACTGCGGATCTTGAGCGTTTATGGCACCCTTCGGCCTCCGAAACACTGCAAATCTTCGGGACTTCAGTAACCCTCAGGGCCGCCGCAGTGGGACAAACTGAAAACCATAAAAATCATAGTTTTTTCCATTTATTTCCGTCAACAATGGTAATTTTGAAAAATACTACAAATAAAAGTTGTAGGTCTCAACGAAATACACATTTTATGTTGTATTCATTTTTGTCATAAAGACAGTAGTTTTTGAAAAAAACGATATTAAATGTCGGAAACCATTAAAAAACCATAAAAATCACAGTTTTTTCCATCAACTTCCGTAAATGATGGTAATTTCGAAAAATACTACAAATGAAAGTTGTAGGTCTCATCGAAATGCACATTTTATGTCGTATTGATTTTTGTCATAAAAACAGTAGTTTTTGAGAAAAACAAAACTTCATATAACTCGTATGACATGGATTTTCGTCTGCGTTGTCTCCGCCACCACCACCACCTAATCCAAACTAATTCTGATCGCATAATCTGTGCATTCTATATAGCCGTCATGCAGAATTTTAACTAAATAGTAATGGATAAATCATGCGATCATTGAAATCGTGGGTGGCTCCGTATAGTGAATAATTACCTATCATTTTTCTCAGAAAGTATTATCTTTATGACAAAAATCAATACAACATAAAATATGTATTTTGATGAGGCCTACAACTTTTATTTGAAGTATTTTAAAAAATTCTCATTATTTACGGAAGTATGTAAATTTAAAAAAATGTTTGACAGAGTTCATTGGATCCCCCGCCGAGATATTTTGGGTCATAACAGCCAAAATAATAGGTTTACGTAAAAAATGTATATAACCTTCTCTGTAGAGCTTTCTATGAACTTCATTTGTTGTTTGAAACTTTTTTCTCTAACATCAATATTTTCGAAAATTTTTAGTAAGAACTGTCAAAACTTTGAAGGGGCTTGGGGGCAAACGAGGCTTTCACGGCCAAAATAATAGATTTACGTAAAAAATGTATAGAACCTTTTTCGTAGAGCTTTTTATGAGCTTCATTTTTTGTTTGAGACTTTTTTCTCTAAAATCAATATTTTCAAAAAAAAAAAAATATTTACTAAGTAACTATTTTTGTAAATTTTCATAAGCCATAAATGCAATCTTTATGCAAAATAAAAATTGTCTGCATCGATTGCAAGAAGTAGAAATCAGATTGAATGTTATTTCTTCCCTTTCTGATTTCCAAAAAGTAGGAGATTCATCTATTGACATCTTGAATTTGGCAAAAGAGTTCCCAACAATTCCGAATTTCATCTACTCAATTTTGCTATAAATTCATGAAGATCCACAGTCTAGTGATCACCAATCGACTCACGAGGAACTAAAAAATTTATGAAACTTTGAACAAATTCACAACAATTTTACGATGAGTATTATTCTGGGTCATGTCATATTAACACGTAATTTTTTTTTTATTAGTAAAGAATGAGCAATAATAAAGTAAATATAACACTGTATTATTTGTATGTTCGTTTTTTTTCAATACCCACAAATAAAAAACATGCATTTTCTATTTAAAATATAATTGTCTAATATGGCAGATTTCATAAATTTTAGGATTAAAACTGAAAAAAAGATTAAACAAAAAATGTCGACAGCAAGACTCGAACCAGCGACCTACTGATTACCAGTCTTTCTCGCAGCGTCCTTTTCTTGTTTAAAACAACATTTTTATTTATGGCCAACAATTACATTTTAGGGTTATACAAAATGTGTAAAAATACAAACGCTTTTTTTAAAATAAAATCTAGAGTCTTACAGCTAATGTGCTTTAAACAGACTTAGTGTATTGCACTAATTATAAGTATTATTGCGAGGTACGCTAGCCTTTTCGTCCTTTGGTACGTTATGGTTTTATGAGTATATTTATGCGCCCAAAACGGTATTTGATTTAATTTCTACTTCTTGCAATCGATGCAGACAATTTTTATTTTGCATAAAGATTGCATTTATGGCTTATGAAAATTTACAAAAATAGTTACTTACTAAATATTTCTTTTTCGAAAATATTGATTTTAGAGAAAAAAGTTTCAAACAAAAAATGAAGCTCATAAAAAGCTCTACAGAAAAGGTTACATACATTTTTTACGTAAACCTATTATTTTGGCTATTATGTCCCAAAATAACTCGGCGGGGGGTCAAATAAACACTGTCAAACATTTTTTAAAATTTATTTACTTCCGTAAATAATGGGGATTTTGAAAAATACTTCAGATAAAAGGTGTAGACCTCATCAAAATACACATTTTATGTTGTATTGATTTTTGTCATAAAGATAATACTTTCTGAGAAAAATGATAGGCAATTATTCACTTATAAGGAGCCACCCTCGATTTTGTTAGTGTGGCTAATATTTTCCTAGAAAAAGAAAACGGTGCTATCTAATTTTTCTGTTATGCACGAGATTTAATATTGACTTTGTTACTTGTTACTTTGTTCGTAGTTCAAAGGGTACAGCAAATAATTGGTCATTATGCAAATTGATAGTCATCAGAGGTAGATAAACAGCAGTATGCAATTACATACGTAAATACTTATGTTAATTTTCAGTTGCAACGCGACTTATT
Organism: Lasioglossum baleicum; assembly: GCF_051020765.1. Lineage (NCBI taxonomy): Eukaryota > Metazoa > Arthropoda > Insecta > Hymenoptera > Halictidae > Lasioglossum > Lasioglossum baleicum. The sequence continues at coordinate 7,397,332 of NC_134945.1, forward strand.
ATATTATCAACTAATCACATGCCGACTAGACAATCTGTTCCATATCCTTCCACAAAATAATAACTCAAGTTCAATCTTCAATATGTTAAAACCGATTCCACGAAGAAAATAAACCAGTGCATGAATATGAAGTTATTTTTAATACTGCATCCTTGCCTTACTCCTTGACGTATTTTAACGTGACACACTTACCATAAAGATTCTGAACGAACCGTTTCCTTTATCTCGATCGACAATTTGTTAATAAAAAACATTAACATACGTTATTTTGAACAAAGTCTGACAAGTGTGAATCTTACGCCTTTCTTCTTAACTGAAATAAAATTTGATTCGTGTGCAATCGATATTTAAGCATTAAAATAAATGTAGCCACATGAAAAATATACATTTTCGTTAATAATTATTTAGGACAAGGGTTTCCTCTCAGATTTTGATCGTCTTGAAATATGTTATAGATTTCTACGTTTTGAACAAAACTATCGCAGCAAAAAACTATCGCTAATACAGTATTGAATTTTTCGTATTCCGGCACGTTCCGCGGTATACAAGTAGGACAATAACCAAGTCCACCTTGAATATGTCCGTTATTGGTAATAATATAGAAAAATGTTATGAACAAAATTTACACGGTACAGAGGGGGGCATATTGTGACATAAACATTTCCTGCCTGGGTGGAGGCATAGAGGAGATTTCAAGGTCACCTTGATATTTTGTAATGGAAACACCCACTTTCTGTATCGTGAATCAATAGACCATCGAATTCTGAGTAAAAATGTATTGATCTCCATATGTCCTAAATCTAACAATTAACGAGATATTATCGAAACAATTTGTTTTCCTCTTTGGATAATATTTCGTTAACTATTCGGATTAGGACATATGAAGGTCAACACTTTTGTACTCAGAATTTAATACTCTATCGATCTATGGTATAAAACATAGCACATTCCATTAAAAAAAATCAAGGTGACCTTGAAATCTCCTCTATACCTCCACCCACGCAGAAAATGTTTATGTCACAATATGGCCCCCTCTGTACCGTGCAAATTTTGTTCATAACATTTTTCTATATCGTTGCAAATAACGGATATATTCAAGGCGGACATAGTTATTCCACCACCCTGTATACAAAACTTACGATTTCAAGGTCACCTTGATTTTTTAAAATGGAAACACCTACTTTCTGTATCGTGAATCGATAGACTGTAAAACAACACTCTAAAACAATTAAGTAAACGTCTTAGTGCAACAGTAATGGTGTTTTAGAGTTTTTTAAATTCAAATATATCCTGGGCTACCAACGTTTCGACATACATGGGTTAGTACTTTTTCATAACGAACGGCCAGCTGCATCGTTTGATGTATTAAGAAATATCTCATTCCATTTAAAAAAATGAAGTTGACCTTGGAATGACCTTGAAAACATGATGAAAATTTATAAAGGGGTATGACTGCTGCATCAGCCCCTCCTTGACCAACTTTTTATTTTAAATATTTTTCTCTCTGGCATTTAGTTGTCGAGATATTCCACGTGGCCAGAATAATTACTCCACCCTATATAGGTTTGAATTATTCTTGTTAATACAATTAAAAGATTAATCTGAACAATGTGTTTTTGGAATTTTTGATTACCTTGGAAAATCTGAATTTCATGTTGAAACTCCGGAAAAATTATTTTTCTTTACCAAAACCGGTAAAATTAAGGGTATCAAAGAATACCGTCCAGACAGTGCACCTCCATTCGCCGTACTCGAGTGTCCCCCCCACCCCTGATAGGCAACATAGAACCGTTATGTTATTGCGAACGAAACGGCTGACATTTTCGTGGCCAGTTGCATCCAGTCCGGCTAACTAGTACGATCACGTGAACCTGGTAACTGACAGCGGAATATTCTGCGAGGCTGTGGATTTAATGACAGTTAATCGCTGCACACGAGTCAGTTGCACAGCGTTGTACAGTCGGGGACGCATCCAGCGGTGTCGAGCGTCTTGCATTGTCTCCGATGCAATTGTTTCCTCGTGCAATTCGTGTGCACCGCTCTTTATTAATCTACTAGTGCGACTGCATAGTGTGTGTTACTCTTCATTCCTACCAGCTTGTGTAAGTGGCAAAAATAGACAACCATTCTCGACGCTGTGATAAACTGACGATGATAGAGTTCTAATAAAAGTGTACAGAATAAGTAGGGAAATGGAAGGAACACAATTTTTAACTTTGGGACTTTGTTTGGACAATGACAGGGCAGGGGACACGAACAAGGACCCCTTTTTCGGTTTTTAGCTTATATCTCGGAAACTATGCGTCCTAGCGATAATACTGCTATATACAAAATTAAAGCTGATAAAATTTGCCACAAGATTGATTCCATTCAGTTTTTCGCTATCTCGCACAGTTTCCGAGATATCCGTGCTCAAAATTCGCTGATTTCGAAAAACAGAATTTTTACCTCACGTTTCTTGCCTTATTAATTCTTTCCTCGTGCAATTCGTGTGCACCGCTCTTTATTAATCTACTAGTGCGACTGCATAGTGTGTGTTACTCTTCATTCCTACCAGCTTGTGTAAGTGGCAAAAATAGACAACCATTCTCGACGCTGTGATAAACTGACGATGATAGAGTTCTAATAAAAGTGTACAGTATAAATAGTCAACGATAAGGTTGTAGAGGGAAATGGAAGGAACACAATTTTTAACTTTTGGACTTTGTTTGGACAATGACAGGGCAGGGGACACGAACAAGAACCCCTTTTTCGGTTTTTCGCTTATATCTCGGAAACTATGCGTCCTAGCGATAATACTGCTATATACAAAATTAAAGCTGATAAAATGTGCCACAAGATTGATTCCATTCAGTTTTTCGCTATCTCGCACAGTATCCGAGATATCCGTGCTCAAAATTCACTGATTTCGAAAAACAGAATTTTTACCTCACGTTTGCTGTGTTATTGGACTAGCTCTTTGTCCTATGAAAAAGTCATGATAAAGAAAGTTGTAGAGCATTAAATTTCCTTCAAGAATGTATTATAGTTTAGTATTTTATCTTCAACCGTTCAAAAGTTAGAGGAATTTTAATTTATGTGTAAATTCCGAGATTTTGCAGAATCATTTTTGAGAGGGTCTATTTTGATCGGGAACATCCAAATTGTCATCCAGGTACTGAATTTGTGGGAAATAAAACTAACTGAATAGCTGTTTCATTGAGGATATCGGAAAGACTAACGTGTCCACGCGAGATATCACCAAAAGTAAATTTTTTAAAATTATTAATTATTTTGAGGGGTAACGCTCACTGTACAATTACTTGAGTACAGAAAACTTGCACTATTTGAAGATGTCATCTCCAAATGTAATTTAGCAAAGCAGTAGCGCGCGCTTCTCAAGATTTTTCGAGAAAACTGCATTTGAAAATCGGTTCACACGTTCATAAGGAGTTCGAGTTATGAGGTTAACAAGAAGATGAGTAGCCAGGGGCGCAACGAGAAATACTAGTAATCGGTAGGTTGCTGGTTCGCGTCCCACTTTGTCGATATTTTTTTTTTTCTTGAAATTTTGATACCTGCCTCAATTTTAAGCCTTAAAATCGATTATTTACAAGTTATTTTTATTTTTTAAGTAGAAAATGCATGTTTTTTTATTTGTGGGCGTTGGGAAATATACATCGAACATAACACTAATACAGAATGTTATATTTACTTTATTATTGAAAATTCTCTCTCCGTATTAATTACATGCTAGTATGACACGAGCCAGGGTGATATTCATCGTAAAAACGTGGAAAACAATAATTTTTGCGGCATCTAGCACACACTCCAGCAACAATATTAATATTAATAAGCAATAATGTAGTACCAAATGCAGCATTCGTACAAAAGCACCCTTTTTCGAGGACGTCTACCGGAAAACATGCTTCATTCACATTTATAAATATCTCTATAGTATCACAGAGCATCTGGTATCTCTAGCATCTAATTAATGATTAATGATTCTAATTAATAAAGAGTTCTTACTAAATATTTTCGAAAATATTGATTTTAGAGAAAAAAGTTTCAAACAAAAAATGAAGCTCATAAAAAGTTCTACAAAATAAGTTACATACATTTTTTACGTAAACCTATTACTTTGGCTGTTGTGACCCCAAATAACTCGGTGTGGGTCAAATTAACTCTGTTAAACATTTTCTTATTTACTGCCGTAAATAATGGGAATTTTGAAAAATACTTCAAATAAAAGTTGTAGACCTCATCGAAATACACATTTTATGTATTATTGATTTTTGGCATAAAGACAATAGTTTTTGAGAAAAATGATAGGTAATTATTCACTTATACGGAGCCACCCTCGATTTCAATGATCGCATGATTTATCCATTACGATTTAGTTTAAATTCTGTATGACACGGCTATATACCTATAGGCTATACAGAGAGAGAATTTTGAATGATATACAATAGTTTTATATACATTTATATATTATATATACATTATATATATATATACATTATTTTATATACAACACCCACAAACAAAAAAACATGCATTCTCTACTTGAAGAATAAAAATAACTGTTAAATAATAGAATTTAAGGCTTAAAATTCAGGCAGGTTTCAATTTCAAGAAAAAAAAATATATATATACCAAGCGGGACTCGAACCAACAACCTACCGATTACTAGTATTTCTCGCAACGCCCTCTGCTACCTATTTATTTTTTTTTTTTGTCACAATAAACAATATGTAGTTACTAGAAATACATGAAACATTAACGCACGAAAGTTTGACGCATTTGCTAAATCAGGAGACTAAACTAAAGGCTCGTAGGAACGGGATCGCGCGGTTTGACATTGTCCCTTTTATTGCACTCATAAATGCAGGTGTGTCCGGCTTAGGCGAAGAGGTTTACTTATTCTATTGTATTGTTCGCAGTCTACAGAAAGACCTGGGTGGGAAAACGGTACATTTGGTCGATGATTTTATGTTCAGTCGGAGTTTTATTAGAGTGTCGTTCCGTTAATGGTTTTATTTTTATTTGTGTGCTTGACCCTCCCCCCACCCCACCCCCCGGAGACATCTAAATCAGTGTTCTGAGATTGTCTTATTGTAAGTGTACTCCTAGATATCGGACAACCTTTCTCTGTGGGATTGTTATGTCCGTGTCTCTGTTGTCTTGCATGAAAAATTTAAATAATCAAAAAAGAAATAACTAAAAATATTTATTTTGGAATTTAACGCGTGCATTTGAATTATTTCCTCGGGTCCCGATTATCCACCGGGCCTTATAGTTTATCCGGGCTGTTGGTCTCCCGCGATCAAACCGGTTAATCTAGGTACTACTGTATCTCGAAAGAGAAAGTATAATAGAAAGTAGGTATAACCGAAAAGAAAAAAAGTCGTAGGATAACACAACTATTTCAAGTAACTGAACATTTTTTCTCTTGTTCGTAAATTTTATCATTGAGAAATTTATATCCATCGCTCATAACGGTTATCGATGAGGGAATTTATATCGACAGTTCATAACCAAAAGAAGAACCATCCAAAGAAGAAAGAAAATTGTTTCGATGATATCTCGTAAACTATTAGGTTCAGGACATATGAAGGTCAACACTATTATACTCGGAATTTGATACTCTATCGATCTATGGTATAAAAAATACGACATTTTATTTAAAAAACTTGATTTGACTTTGAAATCCCCCATCCCCACCATTCTAGTCCTAAAAAAAATTAGATTATATGATTGCACCCTTCATACCGAACAATTTTTGCCTCATGTTTTTTGCCTTATATGACCAGCTAACTCTTCAGCACAATTAATGAACTTTGAGCGCGGATATCTCGGAAACTATGCGTCCTAGCAATGAGACCATTCTATACAAAATTAAAGCTGACAAAATGTGCTATAAGATTAATACCATTCAGTTTTTCACTATCTCGCATAGTTTTCGAGATATCCGCGCTCAAAGTTCACTATTTTTATTATTCGACTATCTAACTCTTCAGCACAATTAGTGAACTTTGAGCGCGGATATCTCGAAAACTATGCGAGATAGCGAAAAACTTAATCAAATCAATCTTGTGGCACATTTTGTCAGCTTTAATTTTGTATGGAATGGTTTTATCGCTAGGACGCATAGTTTCCGAGATATCAGCACTCAAAGTTCACTAATTGTGAAAAAGAACTCTTCATCTCAATTAGTGAACTTTGAGCGCGGATATCTCGAAAACTATGCGAGATAGCAAAAAACTGAATTCAATCTATTTTGTGGCACATTTTGTGAGCTTTAAGTTTGTATAGAACGGTTTTATCGCTAGGACGCATAGTCTTCGAGATATCCGTGCTCAAAGTTCACGAATTGTGAAAAAGAAATTTTTGTCCCACTTGACTACCTTGAGCAAAATTAGTGAACTTTGGACGCGGATATCTCGGAAACAATGTGAGATAGCGAAAAACTGAATCGAATCAATCTTGTGGCACATTTTGTCAGCTTTTATTTTATATGGAATGGTCTTATCGCTAGGACGCATACTTTCCGAGATATCCGCGCTCAAAGTGCACTATTTTTATTATTTGACTAGCTAACTCTTCAGCACAATTAGTGAACTTTGACCGCGGATATCTCGGAAACTATGCGAGATAGCGAAAAACTGTATGCAATCAATCTTATGGCACATTTTGTCACCTTTAATTTTGTATAGAATGGTCTTATCGCTAGGACGCATAGTTTCCGAGATATAAGGGGAAAACCGAAAAGGGGGACCTTCTACATGCATGTGAAGTTGAAATTGAAAAATTGATGTTGGAACTGACAAAATTGAAGTTGAAATTGAAAAATTGATGTTAAAATTTTAAACTTTTTTCGTATCTTCATTGCGTCACAAGATATTTCCGTTATCAGATAAACGAAACACCCTGTGTACTAATGTTTTAAATGCATAAAATCCATACTCCAACAATGGTTCGTTGTACGTTTAATAAACACTTGAGAATTCGGTGGGGGCTCATTACTGTTATCGTTGTTTATCACGTTATCTACTTATAACGTGTATGACACTCGAGGAATCGTCGAGCTAATTAGTCGTTTCTCGAAAATGTTGCAGTGCCACTGTGAACCATGAAGGAGGGAGCACACATCGACGATGGTAAGCGAGGATTTTTTTATAGTTTTCGAAGCGTTGTTTCTCTATTGTTTATCGTGTTTATTGTTTTGTGACAGTTCAACCACCCTCGGTGGAGGAACATTTCAAATTGCTCATGGAGGATAGATCCACCATCGATCCGGAGTATGTCGAGGTCACACCGAAAGATCTGCCGCACTGGTTCGACGAGAGGCTGTTCAAGATGTAAATAAAATGAAAATGTTCAACCAAGTTTGTGGAAAATATTGAGGATTTGTATAAGAAAGAAGATAACACAGTGTATAGACAAAAGTGAAGTCAATGGCTTCGTGCTGTAGTGTTGCGATCAGAGTTCAGTCAGTTCAAGGAGGTTGTATCTCTGAAACCAGGAGGAGCTTTATAATTAAACTGCGAACGCTTATGCAATTTTTAATCTTGTTGACAAAGTTTAAGAAAGTGGAATCATGTACAATGTGTTATTTTCAATGGTAGCTGTCTTTTTGTGGATCTGAAGTAATTAAAAATCGTATTAAACTCTGAGGAATTATATTTCCTAGCAATTTTGAAAGCTTTTGAAGCATAATTTTATAATTTAGCATAAATTCCAAAGCCAGCAGAAGCTTAATCATTAAACTGTGGACGTTTATGCAATTTTTAATTTTTGTTGACAAACTTTAAGAAAGTGGAATCGTGTAAAATGTTATTTTCAAGTGGTAGCTGTCTTTTTGTGGATCTGAAGTAATTAAAAATCGCATTAAACTCTGAGGAAATGACGAAAATGAGGAAATGATGAAAAAATTGCAATTTTTCAAGATTTTTGGCCTTTTTACCACTTTTGATCGATTACAACTCGTAAACCAATTAACCAATTTCAATGAAATTTTCAGAGCATATATGTATAATTTATACGAGATGACCAAACAAATCTTTTAAATTTTCGTTATTGGCCCAGCTAAAAAAGTAGTAGAAATCAATTTTTACTATTTTCTTTCGCAATTCCGACCAAATGCATTTTTTCAAAATATTTTTTAGACGTCATTTACTAAACTAATTCTTCTAACCTTACAGAGAAATTGAAGTCGTTTGGTTAATTCATAAAAAAGTTATTCTGATTTAAAACGTGTTGAATCAGTTATGCTCGTTACTGCGTACACTGAGAAAAAAATCCTGTCGAAACAAAAAAAATATATGTTGATTCAATACGATGTACTATTGAATAATGCCAATATCATATGAACTTATTTTAATATTTAATACTATTGAATTTCAATAGTAAAACTCATTTCCGCCAATCATATAAGCGAATAGCTTGACATCAATGTTTTCAAAAAAAAATAAGATATGGCCTCAAACCAATTCCAGTATAAATCAATACATTTCTCAAATTTTTTTAACATCATATCTGATCGAAGGAAAAAGAGAAATATTACGAATAATAATGTACGGTATTGAATCGAATAATATTTTCAATCATTTCATGATAGAGACAATTCAAATACATCACGATTTGTGCTTCTAAATTTCATACTATTGAAAAGAATACATTGATATTCATCGAAGTAAAAACAACACGCGTGTTATTGAAGTAACTACTTTTTTTTCTCAGTGTACTATATCACACGTTTTTACAATGCTCCCGTGTACGCAAGCGACTGATTACATTTTTTTTTGTTAATTCAGAGGTCAAGACTATTATATCAACAACTTGCTGGCCTTCGCAGTCGCGCACTCGTCGGGCCTAATGTCGATATTATGTGTTCCTGATATAATTGAGGTAACTGTGACAACATATCGACATTGATGTGATTGCCAGTAGTATATTATACAAACACGTGAATATGTTTAATCATGCAGGTGATGCAGTACACGAAGAAGAGTGAAACCGTCCTCCTATCCTTTAAACGATACGCCGAAACGTTGCTGCTCATGCTTGACCTCTACAAATGCGATATGCTAAAACCGGATTCGACGTGAGTTTTTTTGTTACACGTTTCTTATTGATATGATATCAAACACGACAGAATTTCGATCAAGTTCAAGGATTATTTTCCGCTGTTCAAGGTGGTTCAAAGCGATGAACACGATACGATATAGGCACTCAATGGTGAGCAAAAGGCGCATGAAGGAAGGACTAAATGCCATCTACCAAAAGGACATGGTGATCACGCAGTTCGGATTCATTGGGTTCGTATTGGTAACTCCTCATCGTGTGGGACTAGCGCACAGCACCCTGGAAGAGAAGACAGGCTACAATCACTTCTGGCGAGTGACGGGCCATCTTCTGGGTATATCAGACCGGTAATTATCCCGAACTACTATAGAAATCGATTTGGATACGATCAGCAGATTTTCCAGGATGAACATGGCCCGCAAATCCGTGGCAGAGACAACGGAGCTGTGTAGGAGAATCGGGGAGGACATACTTTTGAAGCACATGAAGAATCCCACGCCGGAATTCAAGGCACTGGCTGGGACCGCGATTGAAGGCTTGTCGTACGTTGATTGCAACTTGTGCAAGGACGCCTTCTTCGAGCTGACGTACTCTTTGGTTGGCGCGAAATGTGAGCTTTAATTTTTAAGATCAAGATACAACGATTAGGGAGAATATAGTGCACGTTTCGATATTTGACAAATATAAAGCTCTGTGGAACTTGAAACTTTCTTTGAACAAATATTACGTTTAGAGGAGGAAGCTCACATGACCTTGACCTTGACCTTGACATATGTTGTTGAGGGAAAAGTTGTTCAGTAAATTGATCTTGACAATTATATTTCAAGGCCAAGGTTCTGGGTCCCTTTTAGTCAACATTTACCATTTTTTGACCGAGTTTTTTGAGGTTACGTACCAATTAGTGTAAAGTAAATAGTGCGTTCAGTAGGACAAGGTTGATGCTTTAAACTTCAAAGCACCAAACTTATTTTTACACCCACCCAGATAGCACACGACGTCTTAAAGACGTCCATTTTACGTCTATTTTAGACGTCTTTGAGACCATAACCAGTGTGGTTTTTATATACCCATAATATAGCAGTATTTATCGTATCATTTGTTCGAGATAGAGTTTTTGCTTCAATTTCAAATTCAATTCCAAAATCAATTTCAACTTCAATTTGAAATCTTGTATTTGAATATCAACTGCAATTTCAACTTCAATTTTTCAATTCCAACTTTTGAATTTGAACATCAACTTCAACTTCGACTCTTCAATTTCAACATTCCAATTTCAATTTTTCAATTCCAACTTGAATTTCAACTTCAACTTATTCAATTTCAACTCTTGTATTTGAATATCAACTTCGATTTTAACTTCAACTCCCATTTCAACTTCAATTTTTAATCCCAACTTGAATTTGAACATCAACTTCAACTTCGACTCTTCAATTTCAATTTCAACTCCAATTTCAATTTTTATTGTAATTGTAATTATTATTATTTGTATTGTGGTTTTAATTGCGATTGTTATTTTTATCACTATTTTTATGTCAATTCCAGATGCGTTCTTTTAATAAAGCTATTTATTGATTTAACTTTAAAGTTAAAGAAATCTATTTTTACTCTTCCCTTCTCTTATTTTAATTAACATGTGTGCACCCCTTTAAGTCTTCTCAAGGACGTTTTAAAGTCCTCCCGGATGTCCTACGATCGTCTCGTGAACGTCTTTTGGACGTCAAACAGACGTCTTTAAGACGTACCGTTTTGTAACACAAAACGTTCAGGAGACGTTTGGAAGTCTGAGTCTCCAACTTCAAACGTCTGAAAGCCGTCTTTAATACGTCTTTGTGCTATCTGGGCTCTAGCTGCTATATTTTGCAAACTTTTTTGTTCATAACTTTTTAATAAAACACAATAGCGACGGTTAAAACCTCTTGGGGGTTGCTTAGAGAAGTGATCTTGACAATATATGGCAATAATGTAACATAATATTTACCGATGATTTTTCTTTGTAGATCCGGAGCCGCTTGGCTGGTACGCGACTATCAATTACAAACAACGCGAGTGGATACTGTATCTGTGCAGTAAGTAAACGATTTAGAAGAGGAAAATGCATTATTGCAATCCCAATCTGCATTTGCCTCAAAGAGCAACAAGTTGCGTGTCTATATTCTAATTAAGTCTACTTCGGATTGCAGGTGCCCCCTACATCGGCATAGTGGTGAGAACAGCGTTCAACTACTTCTCATGGGGACTTTATTGGTTGCTCAATAACTATCCAATACTAGCGTGGCTGAAATTTGGGAAAGAGCAGTCGAAATTCTGTGTCTATGCAAAAATAAAGTGATTTCATCGATTCGGATTTCGTTATAGATTAGTCGTCCAACTGCTAACTATATTGTAATTATAATAAATAATGAATAAATATAGTTTTTTATTTTATACGTGTAATTATATACGAGGACCATTTCGAAAAGATTTTTTTTTAAATCCTCAGGGTGTTACCTACGGTCGGTACTAATGGAATCGCGAGGAGAGAAGTCTGTTAGTCATTCCGACCGCTAGAGAGCGCTGCGTGTCGCAACTGACTAATTAAATATCCCTGAAGAAGATTCTAATCAATTTCTCATTAATTAACTGAACTGCTAACTGACATCGAAGATTCTGGTCTGTCAATTTGATTAATGTTTAAGTTAATCCATCTGATGCATTTCTTCCTAACACCAATAGCAGCAGAGTTATTCAGGTGGCCTGTTTCTGTGGCGCCTCACCCTGTATGTATACATATGTATAAACATGCTTATTATTTATTGTGTTTTCTTGCGCAGTTCCTACCTAATACGGTTTACCTGCTCCTTACTTTTTATTGCGTGTTAATTCGCCTACAGATGTGGTATTTATGTATTGCACACTATTCGTTTTGTACTTTAAGGGGGCCGTCTCCTAGCAGATGACGGTCGCGCGTGAACACTCACACACCGCTAGAGTACACTCACACACCGCTAGACCACGTATACGTACGCGAGAATTGCTAGGATCAGGGAAATGCGTTCTGATTTCTCGATAATGCAAAGACGGGGGTTTTTATTAGTCAAAATCGCTAGATAAAAGATCAATCTAGCGCGCTGTTTGCTTCAAAAGTCGTTCTTTTACGTTTCCGAGCAATGATTTTGCAATATTCGGCTGTATGTTGCCCGTCGCATGTTGCCCGTTAGATGGCGCTGCAGTCACGCCGGCGTACTAGCCTCTCCGACGGGCAACATGCAGCCGAATATTGCAAAATCATTTCTCGGCAACGTAAAAGAACGACTTTTGAAGCAAACAGCGCGCTAGATTGATCTTTTATCTAGCGATTTTGACTAATAAAAACCCCCGTCTTTGCATTATCGAGAAATCAGAACGCATTTCCCTGATCCTAGCAATTCTCGCGTACGTATACGTGGTCTAGCGGTGTGTGAGTGTACTCTAGCGGTGTGTGAGTGTTCACGCGCGACCGTCATCTGCTAGGAGACGGCCCCCTTAAGTCTTTGGTATGAACTAGTTATAGGTCTGGTGCTATTTAAAACTGTGGTGCCAAAGGTGATTCGGAACGCACCTTAACCCTCATTTATTAATCAAAACTGTAGGTTCCGTCGCTTAATAACCATAGCAGTTGAAAAAGCGACGTAAAACTATCAAACAAAAAAGGTTAAAGGTTTCGTACATTTTTTGCTGTCAGTAGGTTGCTATGAAAAGGTCTAACATCGAGATTAGTAAGTGAGATCGTACTGATCAGGAGCGCGCAGCACGCTGACATTGACGGTAACGTTTTGTTTTCGAACAACTACTTAGGTTAGGACGCATCAATATTTTGAAGAATTGAACATTTTGCTTATAGAAAATTCTACATGTTTAACGAATTTTCTCAAGGTTAAAAAACGTTCTTACCATAACCTCCCTATCTTTCCTATATGCTGCAAAGTTTCAGCTTTAATTTTAAAAAAATTTCATTGCTCTACCTCATTTCCATCGAAAGTTCTTTGATTTTGTCTCCGATTTGGACGAAAGGTCCCACTGTGCGGCGCGCCAACAGTCTATTGGCCGACTGTGGCAACTCGCGTCTAGGTCGCGCTCTGATTGGTCCGTGTTTTTCGTTAATAACTCCTAAACAAAGCCGCGGATAATATTTTTGCAAAGGAAAATGTCGCTTGAAATGGTCTCGGAAACCACCCCCTTTCGGGATTTTCACGAATTTTGCGACACCCATAGTATTGAATATTTAATTTCTCATACAACATTATTCGAGTAAGTATAATACCGAACAATTGTTGTGAACCAACTTTTTTCGTAACTTCAGTACGTCACAAGATATTTCCGTTATGAGATAAATGAATCACACTGTACACTTATTTTTTAAATGCATAAAATTCATAGTCTAACAATGGTTCGTTGTACGTTTACTAAACACTTGGGAATTTGGTGGGGGCTCATTAGTGTTACCGTTTGTCTGACGCGTACCGGCCGCGAGCGGGAGACCGCGGTAAAGGATCGCTTGCCCAGAGAGTGATTCGAAGTCGAAACTCCGATCATAAGAACACGCTCACGTGTTTGGCGTTTTTCAATATCAGCTGTACTAAACACGGCACCATGAGGGGCATCCTTCGAACTCGCCCGCTACCGTTCTCGGTTCCTTTTCCAAAACAGCGTCAACTGTCGAACTGTCGTCCAATGTCAGCAATTAAAACGTTTATTTCAAATTCCCCACTCCGTCCTAGTTCCGAACAACCAGCCTGCCCACCAGTGGCGCACCCAGGATGTAATCTTGGAGGGGGGGGGGGGGGCCGAGTTGAACCCAGCCCTAGGTTTTGCGTGATGACCTTTTTTTTAAGCCAAAATATCTATCATCGGTACCCAGGGCTATTCCGCGAGTCCGCGATTTTGGAAGCTGAACATTTTTTCTTGGTGGGAGACTTGGCCTCCTGGCTCCCCCCTGGGTGCGCCACTGCTGCCCACTATAAATAGCAGCGCAAATTCGCAGGGGTCCGTCTTTTGTATCCGCTAGTATACTAATATACAACGTCGTCTTTCGCCGCGAGCAAAGTTAAACCGTTCGATCTTTGAGCGTAACAATCCTCGGCGTCCGAAGCTGTAAGGCATCAAAAGCCCCGCGGAGTATTTTGTAACATATTGTAACATATTGTCTACTTATAATGTGTATGACACTCGAGGAATCGTCGAGCTAATTAGTCGTTTCTCGCAAATGTTGCAGTGCCACTGTGAACCATGAAAGTGGAAGCACACATCGACGATGGTAAGCGAGGCTTTTTTTTGTAGTTATCGAAGCGTCGTTTCTCTATTGTTTATCGTGTTTATTGTTTTGTGACAGTTCAACCACCCACGGTGGAGGAACATTTCAAATTGATCCTGGAGGATAGATCCACCACCGACCCGGACTACGTCGAGGTCACACCGAAAGATCTGCCGCACTGGTTCGACGAGAGACTGTTCAAGATGTAAATAGAATGAAAATGTTCAACCAAGTTTCTGGAAAATATTGAGAATTTGTATAAGAAAGAAGATAACACAGTGTATGGACAAAAGTGAAGTCAATGGCTTCGTGCTGTAGTGTTGCGATCAGAGTTCAGTCAGTTCAAGGAGGTTGTATCTCTGAAACCAGAAGGAGCTTCATAATTAAACTGCGGACGTTTATGCAATTTTTAATCGTTGTTGAGAAAGTTTAAGAAAGTGGAATCGTGTAAAATGAGTTATTTTCAATGGTAGTTGTTTTCTGTGGATCTGAAGTAATTAAAAATCGTATTAAACTCTGAGGAATTATATTTCCTAGCAATATTGAAAGCTTTTGAAGCACAATTTTATAATTTAGCATAAATTCCAAAACCAGCAGGAGCTTAATAATTAAACTGCAGATGTTTATGCAATTTTTAATTTTTGTTGACAAACTTTTAGGAAAGTGGTAGCATATGTAAAATGAGTTATTTTCAATGGTAGTTGTTTTCTGTGGATCTGAAGTAATTAAAAATCGTATTAAACTCTGAGGAATTATATTTCCTAGCAATATTGAAAGCTTTTGAAGCACAATTTTATAATTTAGCATAAATTCCAAAACCAGCAGGAGCTTAATAATTAAACTGCAGATGTTTATGCAATTTTTAATTTTTGTTAACAAACTTTTAAGAAAGTGGTATCATGTAAAATGTGTTATTTTCAATGGTAGTTGTTTTCTGTGGATCTGAAGTAATTAAAAATCGTATTAAACTCTGAGGAATTATATTTCCTAGCAATTTTGAAAGCTTTTGAAGCACAATTTTATAATTTAGCATAAATTCCAAAACCAGCAGGAGCTTAATAATTAAACTGCAGATGTTTATGCAATTTTTAATTTTTGTTGACAAACTTTTAGGAAAGTGGTAGCATATGTAAAATGAGTTATTTTCAATGGTAGTTGTTTTCTGTGGATCTGAAGTAATTAAAAATCGTATTAAACTCTGAGGAATTATATTTCCTAGCAATATTGAAAGCTTTTGAAGCACAATTTTATAATTTAGCATAAATTCCAAAACCAGCAGGAGCTTAATAATTAAACTGCAGATGTTTATGCAATTTTTAATTTTTGTTAACAAACTTTTAAGAAAGTGGTATCATGTAAAATGTGTTATTTTCAATGGTAGTTGTTTTCTGTGGATCTGAAGTAATTAAAAATCGTATTAAACTCTGAGGAATTTTATTTCCCAGCGATTTTGAAAATTTTTGGATCATAATTTTATAATTTAGCATAAACGTGTCAATTTTTCAATTTCAATTTGTTAATTTTAAATCTCCAATTTCATTTTCAATGTTTTCAACGCATTCAAACATTTTCAACGAAATTTTTCAATTTCAATTCAATTTTCAACTCTTCAATTTACACTAGCAAGGAGACACTAACGTCTTATGTTAGTACGACAGTAATGGTGTTTTAGAGTTATTTAAATTGAAATATTTCCTGAACTACTAACTTTTCGACATACATGGGTTAGTACTTTTTTACAACGAATGTCCAATTGCATCGATTGATGTATTAAAAAATACCTTATTCCATTTAAAAAAATGAAGTTGACCTTCATATGTCCTTTACGCGTCCACCTGTAAAAAAAATAAATACGCTACATGATGTACTCCTTCAGACCATGCAACTTCTGTATACAAAGCTTCTTCGTGCAACGTATACTTTGGAAGTTATTATAGGTGTGGAAGTTACGTGGACCACCCTGTACTACCCAAGTAGCCACGTACGTCCCTAAAACGTACGGTTCACGTCCAAACGTCCTACGTCCATTCTGCGTACGTTTTAGGGACGTACGTGGCTACTTGTGGCTACTTGGGTATATCACACCTTTTTACAATGCTCTCGTTTACACAAGCGACTGATTACATTTTTTCTTTTTTTGTTAATTCAGAGGTCAAGAGTATTATCTCAACAATTTGCTGGCCTTCGCAGTCGCGAACTCGTCTGGCCTAATGTCGATATTATGCGTTCCTGATATAATTGAGGTAAATGTGACAACATATCGACATTGATGTGATTAGTATATTGTGAGTAGTAGATTCTACGGACACGTGAATATTTTTAATCATGCAGGTGATGCAGTACACGAAGAGGACTAAAACTGTCCTCCTATCCTTTAAACGATACGCCGAAACGTTGCTGCTCATGCTCGACCTCTACAAATGCGATATGCTAAAACCGGGTTCGACGTGAGTTTTTGTTACACGTTTCTTATTGATATGATATCAAACACGACAGAATTTCGATCAAGTTCAAGGATTATTTTCCGCTGTTCAAGGTGGTTCAAAGCGATGAACACGATACGATATAGGCACTCAATGGTGAGCAAAAGGCGCATGAAGGAAGGATTAAATGCGATCTACCAAAAGGACATGTCGATCACGCAGTTCGGATTCATTGGGTTCGTATTGGTAACTCCTCATCGCGTGGGACTAGCGCACAGCACCCTGAAAGAGAAGACAGGCTACAATCACTTCTGGCGAGTGACGGGCCATCTTCTGGGTATATCAGACCGGTAATTATGCCGAACTCCTATAGAAATCGGTTTGGATACGATCACCAGACTTTCCAGGATGAACATTGCCCGCAAATCCGTGGAGGAGACAACGGAACTGTGTAGGAGAATCGGGGAGGACATACTTTTGAAGCACTTGAAGAATCCCTCGCCGAAATACATAGGACAGGCTGGGAACGCGATTCAAGGCTTGTCGTACGTCGATTACAATTTGTGCAAGGACGCCTTCTTCGAGCTGACGTACTCTTTGGTTGGCGCGAAATGTGAGCTTTAATTTTTAAGATCAAGATACAACGATTAGGGAGAATATAGTGCACGTTTCGATATTTGACAAATATAAAGCTCTGTGGAACTTGAAACTTTCTTTGAACAAATGTTACGTTTAGACGAGGAAGCTCACATGACCTTGACCTTGACCTTGACCTTGACATATGTTGTTGAGGGAAAAGTTGTTCAGTAAATTGATCTTGACAATTATATTTCAAGGCCAAGGTTCTGGGTCCCTTTTTGTCAACATTTACCATTTTTTGACCGAGTTTTTTGAGGTTACGTACCAATTAGTGTAAAGTAAATAGTGCGTTCAGTAGGACAAGGTTGATGCTTTAAATTTCAAAACACCAAAGCACCAAACTTATTTTTACACCCACCCAGATAGCACACGACGTCTTAAAGACGTCCATTTTACGTCTATTTTAGACGTCTTTGAGACCATAACCAGTGTGGTTTTTATATACCCATAATATAGCAGTATTTATCGTATCATTTGTTCGCGATAGTGTTTTTGCTTCAATTTCAAATTCAATTCCAAAATCAATTTCAACTTCAATTTGAAATCTTGTATTTGAATATCAACTTCAATTTTAACTTCAGCTCCAATTTCAACTTCAATTTCAATTTTTCAATTCCAACTTGAATTTCAACTTCAACTTATTCAATTTCAACTCTTGTATTTGAATATTAACTTCGATTTTACCTTCAACTCCAATTTTTCAATTCCAACTTGAATTTGAACATCAACTTCAACATCGACTCTTCAATTTCAACATCAATTTCAACTTTTCAATTCCAACTTGAATTTCAACTTCAACTTATTCAATTTCAACTCTTGTATTTGAATATCAACTTCGATTTTAACTTCAACTCCCATTTCAACTTCAACTTATTCAATTTCAACTCTTGTATTTGAATATCAACTTCGATTTTAACTTCAACTCCCATTTCAACTTCAATTTTTAATCCCAACTTGAATTTGAACATCAACTTCAACTTCGACTCTCCAATTTCAATTTCAACTCCAATTTCAATTTTTATTGTAATTGTAATTATTATTATTTGTATTGTGGTTTTAATTGCGATTGTTATTTTTATCACTATTTTTATGTCAATTCCACATGCGTTCTTTTAATAAAGCTATTTATTGATTTAACTTTAAAGTTAAAGAAATCTATTTTTACTCTTGCCTTCTCTTATTTTAATTAACATGTGTGCACCCCTTTAAGTCTTCTCAAGGACGTTTTAAAGTCCTCCCGGATGTCCTACGATCGTCTCGTGAACGTCTTTTGGACGTCAAACAGACGTCTTTAAGACGTACCGTTTTGTAACACAAAACGTTCAGGAGACGTTTGGAAGTCTGAGTCTCCAACTTCAAACGTCTGAAAGCCGTCTTTAATACGTCTTTGTGCTATCTGGGCTCTAGCTGCTATATTTTGCAAACTTTTTTGTGCATAACTTTTTAATAAAACACAATAGCGACGGTTAAAACCTCTTGGGGGTTGCTTAGAGAAGTGATCTTGACAATATATGGCAATAATGTAACATAATATTTACCGATGATTTTTCTTTGTAGATCCGGAGCCGCTTGGCTGGTACGCGACTATCAATTACAAACAACGCGAGTGGATACTGTATCTGTGCAGTAAGTAAACGATTTAGAAGAGGAAAATGCATTATTGCAATCCCAATCTGCATTTGCCTCAAAGAGCAACAAGTTGCGCGTCTACATTCTAATTAAGTCTACTTTGGATTGCAGGTGCCCCCTATATCGGTATAGTGGTGAGAACAGCATTCAACTACGTGTCATGGGGACTTTATTGGTTGGTAAATAACTATCCAATACTGCCGTGGCTGAAATTTGGGAAAAAACAGTCGAAATTCTGTGTCTATGCGAAAATAAATTGATTTCATCGATTCGAATTTCGTTATAGATTAGTCGATAGAGTAGTCGCTAACTACATTGTAATTAGTATGAATAATGAATAAATATAGACATTTTATACTTGTAATTACGAGGGCCTTTCCGAAAAGATTTTCAAAAAAATCCTCAGTGAATTACCTACGGTCGGTACCAATGGAATCGCGAGGTGAGAAGTCTGTTAGTCATTCCGACCGCTAGAGAGCGCTGCGTGTCGCAACTGATTAATTAAATATCCCGAAAGAAGATTCTAATTAATTTCTCATTAATTAATATCGTCAAACTGACGTCGACGATTCTGGTCTGTCAATTTGATTAATGCTGAGATTGTTACTTATAATTCTTCTAGCTTACTACCCCCTTTTCAAAAATTTCATAATTCAATGCACCCTTTGGGTAATGTATTCATGCTGTTAATATTTTTAATGATTGCTGAATTTACAATTTTTTTGTTTTATAAGAGAATTAGATTTCAAATACGGACAATACAGTATAGAGAAATTGTAACACACCTAGAACTGTCCAGTGCACTTCAGTAGGACTGACGGCATTACAAACTTACTTACTGTTGGATCTATAGTACGATTATTAGATGAATCATGTGATTCTACGCTCGCAGGATCTAGGGGTCCTCTAGGATCCTCAGTCCAGCTGCTACGCAAACTGCTTGACTCTATGCCCCCAGAGTCTTCGACACTTTGGAGCTATATGTTTGACAGGATGTAAGGGTTCTCTAGGATTCTCAGTCCGGCTGCTACGCAAATTGCTTGACTCTGTAAGACTCTGGAGGAGACTCTTCGACACTCTAAAGCTATAAGCCTCGCAGGATCTAATTGTCCTCTAGGATCCTCATTCTGTCTGCTACGAAAACAGCGTGGCTCTATGCTCCCGCAGACTCTTCGACACTCTACAGCAATAAACCTCGCAGGATCTAATTGTCATCTAGGATCGTCAGTCCGACTGCTGCGCAAACTGATTGACCCTGCACCCGCAGAATTTTCAACGGCCGGAATCCACAAATCTGGCAGGCCTCGCAGTTCCTCCATGACCCCCGAGTGCAATTTCTCCGCGACGCCCGCAGAACGTCGATCGCTGGTAGCCGGTCGCATCGCATTGCGTGCGGATCGTTGATCCGCCGATGGGCTCGCGCTCGTCCTGTGCAGGCCACACCGTCTCGTGGAACCACTGTAGAAGAGACCGTTGGGGAGCGGGCACGAGGAAACGCACACCTGCCCGTATCGGCGCAGCGCGGCGTCGCGTCGTACATGGAGAGGAACGAAGGCGTATGTAACACGGTTCCTGAGTACATAATACACAGCCATATATCCTTCTGTCCCGTAGCTACTCTCCCTCGACCCTGTCGCGCCTCTCTTCTCGGTTCCTCTCCTCGGTTCCTTGGCTCACCGGCCGTTCCCCTTCCCCTCGGATACCCCTCCGTCTACTCGAACAACGACGCCACGACGACTCCAACGTCGACGACGGTGTTCGCATCGCCGCAGCCAACGATCCCTCCCCCTCGGTGCCACCCGGTCTTCCCGTCGTCGTCGTTCCCGTAGCATCGGAGTCCTCTCTCCTCATTCCCCTCTCCCACCGCACCAGGGCGCGCTTGCACGACCTAAACGAGATGACTCGTCGCGAGGACAGAGAGGAGAGCGGCGTCAGAGGAAACTCTCCTCTCCCTTCTCTTTCTTCAACGGTCGAGAGGTTCTCTCTCCCGTCAAGGAAGAACGAGGATGAGAAACCGGCGGGACACGGGCTCGCGCAGCAGAGGGGAGGGGAGAAGGTATCAGAGGCCGTCCAGAGAGGAGAAAGAAGATGGCCCTGCGGCCCTCGTGTTACACAAAGAGATCCGCTCTCGCTAGCACGCTCGGCTAAAGCCCGATCCATACGCCGGCGACACGACGAGCTTTCTCTCTCTCTCCTCGAAATCGTTTTGCGCCGCTGTAAATTGCCAGACATCGACGCCTACCGCGATCATGCGTCGCCGGTACTTCCTCTTTTTGAACTTCGCTGGATGTGGAATACGCGAGGAGGCTTCTCGGGGACGGCTGGGAGTCTGTCCGCAGGGGTGTGGTCTCTTTGGATCCATCCAGTGAGCACTGTTTCTGGAAATGGGCTGTTGATGATGATCGGGGACGTTCGTTGCTTTGTCTTTTCATCTTTCCAACCGCTTCCTAACAAGTTGCAAGCAATCTCGATATTCTTTGTGTCGTTTGAAGCTACACCCAATCATTTTCGTCACGATAGGATCCGCGAATTTGCGGGAAGAGAAAACTCGCAACGACAACCCCTCGCTACTCGAAAAAGTCGTTGGAAAAAGGGCTAGTTGGAAAGCACCGTAACATACATCAACGAAAAACGAGATCGAACGTCCTGTTGAACAGTATCTCTCCATATCTATTTCCATTTCAATTTCAACTCTTCGATTTCAACTTCAATTTTTCTATTTCAACTTTGTCTTCAATTTCCATCTCAAGTCTTCGATTCCAACTTCAATTTTTCAATTTCGACCGCAATTTCAACTCTTAAATTTTTCATATTTCCACTTCAACTTCAATCTCAACTCTTCGATTTCAACTTCAATTCTTCAATTTCATCTTTGTCTTCAATTTCCATTTCAAGTCTTCGATTCCAACTTCAATTTTTCAATTTCGACCACAATTTCAACATCAATTTTCGATTTCAATTTCAACTTTTCAATTTTTCAAATTTCCATTTCAACTTCAATTTCAACTATTCGATTTCAAGTTCAAGCTTTTAATTTCGACTTCAATTTCCATTTCAACTTCAACTCGTCAATTTCAACTTCGACTTCAATTTCCATTTCAACTTCAATTTCCATTTCAACTCTTCGATTTCAACTTCAACTTCAATTTTCTCAAATTTCAACTTCAATTTCCATTTCAACTGCAATTTCAAGTCTTCAAATTTCCATTTCAACTTCCATTTCAACTCTTCGATTTCAACTTCAACTCGTCAATTTCAACTTCAATTTTTATTATTGTTATAGTTATTTTAATTGCAATTGTTATTTTTATTACACTTTTTATGTCAATACCACATGCGTTCTTCTGATAAAGCTAGGTTTAACTTTAAACTCGTCTTGGTCTAAATCTTTTTTTACTCTTCCCTTCTGTTAATTTAATTAACATTTATGCACCTTTAAGACTTCTATGGGTCGTCTTAAAGACCTCCCGACTGTCGTACGACCGTCTAATGAATGTCTTCTGGACGTCAAACATGCGTCTTAAAGACGTACCGTTTTCTAACACAAGACGTTCAGGAGACGTTCGTAGGTCATTCGGGGCATCTTCAAGACGTCTGAATGTCTAACTGCAGACGTCTTTAAAACATCTGTAAGACGTCTTTGTGCTATCTGGGCCTCAGTTGCAGATTTCTTCGAATTAAACAAGTAAATCACAGAACTTCCCGCAAATGACGTTTATTTGGCTCAAAACTCGACATTTTCGCACGGAAAAAATATACGACGCTGATACACGATCGCTAATATTTCGACAGATGTGCAACCTTACGATATGATGTCTTACGGCGGAGATTTATTTGTACTCCCCCAATATTTTTTAAATTTTCGATATAGGTTCACAGAAGTGCGTTGTGTAATTTTTTTTTTTTTTTTCTCGTTAAATCATGAGAAGAGCGCCCTGTATTTAACCTTCCTTTACAGCATGAGTCCTCACCCAGCTCAAAATATGCTCAAATAACGACAAAAAATCCAGGCGCGCAAACCCATGTTTCGACCAAAAATCTAGTAAGATTCTAGTTATTTTCTAGTTACAATCCGAGGGTATAGTTCCCCCTTAAACCAATCGACTGTGTGCCTGGTAGAAGGGTCGCAATTTTGAACTGGAACGTAAATTGCAATTAAAAAGTCGTCGCAAAAAGGGCTAGTTGAAAATCACCGTAACATAAATCTCCAAAAAAACGTGATCGAACGTCCCGTTGAACAGTATGTCTCGCTGCGAATTGATTTAGTTTTTTTCTGTCGCCAGCTTGTTGCTCGCACCCCAGGTCCGCACACGGAGTAAATGAAAGATCATCCTGCGTCGTGTTACAGCGTACCCCCGCCCCGGATCGATACACACACGGTTATGATGCAACTCGGAGATATTCTGTAACACGTGTTCCGCGGTGCGGCAACGCATTAGCGATAAAATTGTCCCGCGTTTCTGTTCTACAGAAGGCGAGGGGGGTGGTGGCGTGCATACATATGTACAGAAGACACGGGAGAAGAGCAACCTGGATGAATATCTAGGAAGTAAGAGCCTGCACGTGGAACTGTGTCAAGGTTACAATAAATATGCTCCCGCGTCGCTTTCGAAGGGATCAATCCTCGTTAATCTTTCACCGGGTTGGCTGCACATATACCCCTACATATCTAACGCACATGCATCAACTCACACACACACGATTATGCGATCGTATAAACATTCTGAACGCACACGCGCGGCTGTGTACGTGTACAGTTACGTAACGACTTTGCATCTTCGCGGATACTTCGCGAGTCGAGTGCCGAGGCCGGCCGCCTACTTGTTCGCGAAAATATTTATCTTCCTCGCGACCGCGAATCCCGCGTTTACGAGGCCCGGGCCCGGCTTCCCCGTAAACAACGTGCTAAACACCCTAACATCGATGATACTTGTTGAGAGCACAGAAACACCCTGACCATTTCAGTCGCTTTTCTCATTGGACTTAACCCTTTGCACTCGTGAGATGTTTTAACTCGAACACCAAACGTTTCTTCAGACCCACGATTCTGTTATTTTTTGGATATGACGCTGATACAATACTGTGATTGATTGGATACCAACATTACAGGGTGACAAGAAGTAACGGAGTTAATCGTTTCTTATTATAATTCTGTCAAATTGACGAATTTTGAAAAATCAAATAATAACAACCATAACACATAGACCTTTAGTATTCATATCATGGACATAGGAATAAGGGGACGGAGCACAAAGTGTTACTTTAGACGAGGGGAGTGAAGCCAAATCAGCGGAGCGGGGAGCACGGTCACGTGGTACTCTGGTGCTCAACTGGTGATTGGTTCTAGCATATACGCGCGAAATTTGAAGATGAGACTTTTAGTTTGTTAACAATTATAAATTACGATAGAATATTTTCAATAAAATAAAGAAACAAAGTGTTTTACTTATAAATGCATATCAAAATTAAACGGTTAAAAGTTAGAATCTATAGATATGAAAAATCTTATCGGTTTGGTATTTAATTTTACAAATACATAAAACATTGTTATTTAGAAATAGGAATAACTAGGATATTATCTTTTGCTTTTCTGCACTTAAGAAACTTTAACGAATGTGCAACAGTATATAACTGATCACTATATAAGTAAATATCGGTTAGTTTTATAATGAAATATCAAAAATGTCATAAAATGCTAATCCAATTACTTAAATATTAAATTGTACAATTGTTAATATCTATTGCATAAAAGGGATTAGGATGTATTATTAATAATTTTCGTAACAAAATTGGGTTTTGTCAATTTTATTATTTAATATATTACATTATGTCTATAATGTAATGTCAAAGCGAATGTTCTTATTGTTAGTTCTTATTAAACTGTTTGTTGACACTTGTACCCCTATATTCTTCCATAACTGTCTTTCAAAGTCTTCCAAAATTTCTTTTCACATCCTTTAGTAAACTAATTGCTCTAGCTTCCCAAAAAAGTTCAAATCGTATAGTACAATATTAAAAAAGTTATCGTCTTCTTTAGAGCGGTCTTAAACTTTTGTCCGCTACTTCTAACATCTGCAATTCTTCAGTCGCTAACATATGCTTGTCCCTCAATGAGTCCAGGATTCCCTTCAAAGAGCAAATTTTTGATTTCTTTCGTCGAAGACTTTGCTGCAGATCTTTTATCTTTCTTATATAAAATTTCTTCTGTCTTGCAGTTGTTTTTGAAGGTATCCTTTTTCCAAAGAGTTTTCCTCTTTCTTCGGTGACATACTTGTAGACTGATCCACAACTAAAAAGCATTAAAAATATAATGCATAAGAAATATCAATTTTGTAGAAAATTATTAGATATATTATATTAAATAGAATGAAATATTTCTTACAGTCACTGCATCCAGAGATGGGAGATGTCTCTATCTACTTTAGATGTATCCGATGCAGAAGTTGACGGCATAATTATATCATATTGAGTATCCTCAATTGCACGTTCTAAACAAATATACAAAAGGTACATAAATATCAAGTGATGAAATCAAACTTGTGTTAAATGAACACGAACGGTAGAGCAACGAACAAAATTATGGACTGGAGAGCTAATTGCAAGAGTTACATGAACAAACATGCAAGTTGGTTGGACATTATTTGACAATAATGAGTTTCTTGCAACCTCAGTGGCATCGTTGAGGACTGGTCACGGATTTCCCTGATTAACAATGTTTTTCAGGATGATTTTCGGCTGGACTTAAATCGATACAATTCCACACATCCTCCTGCGCTGTTATATCGTCTTGTAACATTAATTCGCGAAAACTGTATCAAATTTCCATACTGCCGCGTACATTTTGAACAATATAGCGTTTCCATAGTGTAGTAGTTTATAGTTCATGGTTGTAACCAAGGGTAATGGGGATAACACATTTTAGACATAAGAATGTTAGTACTTCTCTGTATGTAAATGTATCAACATATGTAAATCGAAGAGAAAGCAATAGATTGCTTTTATAAAAGCCCTCTACAATAGTAAGCGTATTACAGCCACGGTTTGAGGATTTTGTAGGACCGTGCGGCAGCTCGAAGCCATCGCATCGGAGAGGACAGTCGTTTCCCGTCCGGAGGAAGAGAGGAATCGTCCGTCGGTTCGGTCGCGTACCTCGCGAACCACGACGCGTAAAGAAAGAAGAAAAGGAACGGGCGGCGAGAAGGGGGACAGGGGCTGAAGGGGAACGACGGAGCCAGCAGCAGCAGCAGCAGCAGCAGCAGAAGCAGCAGCTTCAGCAGAGAGACACGTTGCGAGGGTGAAAGGGGCCGAGCGGGGATTCCTGGATCGAAAGACGGTGGAAGGGATGTTTGAGAGGGGGAGGGCGGGCGAGAGGAGGCTCCGGACAGCGGACGAAGGGGGAAGAAGGGAAAAAAGGCACGTCGCCGCCGTCCGAATGGATGCGATACGCGCCGGAGATCGTACGCAACGCCCGTGGCTATCTAGCTTAACTCGTGAAAGCCTAACGAACGCGCTCTCCTCTCCTTTCCTCTCTCCTGAATCCCTACGTGATTTTCTGTCCTCCGCTCTCGCCGTCTACGCCGGACACCTGCGAGATAATGCCTGGTAATAGCTGGCGCACCGCGCGCTACGCTACCATAATCCTCCAACGAGGAACACATACCGATCTGACATCCACGGATGCCCGATGAAACCCTGGAACGACGTGGTTCTTGCACAAAGAGTCGACGCGCGGATCTTCTTTCTGCGGTCGTCGTTCGCGAACGGCGCTAACAACCCTCGAACTATGGGGATCAGATTTATCAGGTTGAACAGATCTTCGAGGTTGTTCAAGCTAGAGGGATAGTATTTTCGAACGAACCGAATTTTATTAGGATCTTCGGCATGCGAAAGGGTTAGAAGCGACTGTGGTATAGTCCAGACGCTGCTCCCAGGTCGCGGCTACAGCATTCCTCGGCTGAGAAACGTTTTTGAGGACATCAAGTCCCAACACGTGCCCTTTTACTGGACACTCATTCAATTGTGTTTCCATCGTATCGACTTTCTACGCCAATTTGACATCAGAGGACAGATTAAACTGTGGAATTGAGAGGTGGCACAGGGTCAGTGGGCTGTTCCGCTGCCCTAAAATGCTCTAAGCAAGATTACTCGAAGCTTACGTACTTTCACTGTTCCGATGTTTGTCATTAAATAGGCGATTCACCCTACACAACTGATTTACACCTTCTAAGACCGTAGTTTTGTCAAGCTCTCCCTTCAAGTTCCTCTGCCACTCCACAGTATTTTTACCACGTTTTTATTAGCTCGCTTTCTTGTCTGTCTGTCTGTTTGTTCGGTACAAATTTTGCAATTGATTTTATCCCTCTGCCACTCCACCTTCGATCCACCCAAAAACAGAAAGTAAGCAGGAGAACGTGTTGCGCGTTCAAAGGGTCAACGACGCAATTGATACCGATAATTAACAGCGTAACGAATCGGCGGAGGAGTGGGCAGGGGAGAGAGAGAGCAAGAGCGGAAGATCATTTGTAAGTAGATTATTGATAATTAATGGGCAATCGCGGCCGCTTTCCGCTTTCGTTGGTAGAAATAAACCGGGGCGGTGGCCCCGCGTTTATCTTGATCCTGAAATGTTGTTATCATCGGCGAATAAAGTTTCTCCGGTCACACGGGCGTCGTCTGTAGCAACGGTGTGGATGTGGATGCGCTACAGCGTCGCGGCGCTACCATCGACGCAGGCATTCCGATGTCGCGTTTTCACGGATATTGGCAACACCGAGGCCGAAAGGAACGGCGCTCCTCTTCCCTTCGGATAAGAAACGAGCGCGTCCGCCAATGGTTTCGAGTCGGCGCGGCGCGGCCCAACGCGAACGACTCCCGACGTCGACTACGACAACGACGACGACAAAGTGCGAGCCGTTGTAATGAGTTTCCTCGAAGCCCCTCTATTTCCAAGATTACATCGAACGACAGCCACGGTCGGATTCGCTGCTGCACGCGTCGGTTTTTCTTCGTTTTCCTGCAGAGACATCCGTCCGCAGATGTAAATAAGGAAGCGCGCGTTATGACGCAACGGGGCTAATCGCACGGCGCGATAACGGACGCGAGAAAAGTGCATAGCACACACTGCGTCCTGCACGATGTGGAAAATCGTCCTGGAGAATATCGCTAATCAGGGAATCCGCGAATGCTCCTCGACGATGCCACTGAGCTTGCAAGAAACTCATTATTGTCAAATAATGTCCAACCAACTTGCATGTTTGTTCATGTAACTCTTGCATTTAGCTCTCTAGGCCATAATTTTGTTCGTTGCTCTTCTGTTTCTGTTCATTTAACACATAATTGTTTAATGTTAGAAGAAGTAACAGCGGAGTAAGACGTATAGAATTGTATCAATCGAATTGTATCCAGTCGAAAATCATCCGGAAAAACATTGTTAATCAGGGAAATCCGTGACTAGTCCTCAACGATGCCACTAAGGTTGCAAAAAACTCATCATTGTTAAATAATGTCCAACCAACTTGCATGTTTCTTCATGTAACTCTTGCATTTAGCTCTCCAGTCCATAATTTTGTTCGTTGCTTTGCTATTCGTGTTCATTTAACGCATAATTCCTTAATTTTACAAGAAGATGCAACAGCGCAGGAGGACATATAGATTTGTATCGATTTAGGTCCAGTCGAAAATCATCCTGATGCTTTGCTTTAAGTCCAGTCTAAAATCACCCAGGAAAAATTACATAGAAAAATGAATGGCGACGTCAACTACTAATTTCGTGAACTCGCCGTCTTAAATTAGAGTTCGGGGACTGAAAATTCGGACCAGAACACCGAGACAGAGGTGGCGCAGAGCGTTGAAACAACAGAGGTGGTTCGGAGGCCAATTAACGCAGTTATCAGGAGCGGGGTTCGAGGACAGCGAAGGTTTTATTACGATTACGACACGAAGGTAACGAGCAAGCCGTATCAATCATATCGGAGTTGTACGCCGACGAATTTCTATCGGAGCGCGATTATTGCTAATTAAAAAGTTTCACTCTACGGCGCGCTAATTTCGATCGTTTAACGAAC
Organism: Lasioglossum baleicum; assembly: GCF_051020765.1. Lineage (NCBI taxonomy): Eukaryota > Metazoa > Arthropoda > Insecta > Hymenoptera > Halictidae > Lasioglossum > Lasioglossum baleicum. Next base: position 7,426,422 of record NC_134945.1, read on the forward strand.
GAGCGAGGCTGATTTAATAATTGTGTGTAGGTGTTGTATAAGCGAGCGCCAGATAGATTGAAGAAGAAAGGAGAACGATTGTGACACCCGTTACATGTAGCTTCGATTCTTCTTCTGGCGTTCGTACGCTAGAGCGAAAGCGAAATCGGCAGTAACGTAACTTTTAATGTATGCCCGACGCGGCTTCCCGAGAAATGCAGATTTCGAAGATAATTCGCTTTTCCTTCCACCGCGTTGTAGAAAGCGACATCGTAACAAATTGCTGGATGTTCTTTCTTAACTGATAAACAAGGAGCCGTGGCTATAGGGGGAGAGAAAACGATGCGATTAACATTGCTTATGCATTCGATCAATTTGATGTTTATATTATAGTTCAGTTAACGACAAATTGTAGGAGGGAAATGGAAGGAACACAATTTTTAACTTTGGGACTTTGTTTGGACACGTAGAAGGTCCCCTTTTTCAGTTTTCCGCGTATATCTCGGAAACTATGCGTGCTAGAGATAAGACCATTCCATACAAAATTAAAGCTGACAAAATGTGCTATAAGATTGATACCATTCAGTTTTTCGATATCTCGCATAGTTACCGAGATATCCGCGCTCAAAGTTCACTAATTGTGCTGAAGCTAGTAAAGTAAGCCAAAAATTTCTTTTTCACAATTAGTCAACTTTGAGCGCGGATATCTCGGAAACTATGCGTCCTAGCAATAAGACCATTCCATACAAAATGAAAGCTGACAAAATGTGCCACAAGATTGATTCAATTCAGTTTTTCGCTATCTCGCATAGTTACCGAGATATCCGCGCTCAAAGTTCACTAATTGTGCTGAAGAGTTAGCTAGCCAAATAATAAAAATAATGAACTTTGAGCGCGGATATCTCGGAAACCATGCGACATAGCGAAAAACTGAATAGAGTTAATCTTATGGCAAATTTTGTCAGCTTTAATTTTGTATAGAATGGTCTTATGGCTAGGACATATAGTTTCCGAGATATAAGCGGTAAACCGAAAAAGGGGACTTTCTACGTGCCCCCTCCCAGGAGTAGGGACTTTTAGTATGTTTACCTCGTAACTAGTCCAAACAAAGTCCCAAAGTCAAAAATTGTGTTCCTTCCATTTCCCTCTACGCCCCCCTTATGAGCATTCATTGACTGGACTAATAGGTTGCTTTTTATGGGGATAATGCTGTTCGAGTATGAACTGTAAGATTGTGTCTCAACTAGTTCGGGTTGTTTGCATGAGTTGAATGCAGCTCGGCATTTTTCCGGGACTATCAACCGGTTCGAAAGATTAACTACAATGTTTAATTAAACGCTTTGTACCTGTGGTGTGTAGTTCACGTTTCTGAAGTCGGACGATGTGAAAGGCTTCAGTTTTCCTCCTGCTAGATTGAACTTCGTGTGCGCTTTTGATGCAGACCTGGAAAATGTATTGGTAGTACAAATAAGTCTCCGTCGTTTTTCATCTTAAATTGGGCATTTATTGCGAAGGAACGGTACCTTATGTTTTATTCAAAGTATTGTCCATCGCTGGCCAATACTTTCTCCCATCTCTTCTGGCAGTATCCAGAAGAACGCTTCATCTTTTGACGCTATCCATGAATCGGAAAAGAAAAATTAATATTTCTTATTTTTATCATTAAATTAAGAAAATTTATGTTAAGTGAAGATATTTTTATGCAAGCTAATCGATGTAAAAAACACACGATCACGACGTGATTCTGCGATTACTGTCATAAATCACGTTTAATGATTTGGCTCGCCATCACTAGAAAGCTATGAAGAAATAAAACTGAGTAGGTGTAATTTAAAACAGTAGAAACATTAGAAGAATTTAATAATACTGTTACATTGTCTTTAAGCGCTATTAAACCTATTTAACCTATTAAGAAATTAAGAAGATAATATATTTCCATTTCACTTCAGTTTGTTGCAATTCAGAAACAAAATTTTTATTTTGCATAGCCATCACTATTTAAGAGTGACAGCACTCGGTATACAACTTGATAAAAGATTAAAACAGATTAGATTAAAACATCACGATCATGGCGTCTATAAGGTTAAAATCACGACGGTGGTCGTGATTCAGCGATCACTGTGACGAACCAGGTTTGATGATTTTGCAAGGCATCACTATTTAAGAGTGAAAAACTCAGTATAAAACTTGATAAAACTACAAAAGATGCAAAATTAGGATAACATTGAGTGAAATCATTCTATTGGATGATTTCAAAAGTTCGTACACAGTTTACCTTGTGACATTTTTTGAACATAAATATGTAACTTGTAAGAAAAAGGAAATCAGGTTGTAAAATGTTCGAAGACAATTGTAGAAAATAGTGGTGACTACGTAATTAATTAACACAATTGTTATTTTCAAATATATCCGCTCGGTATTTTATTTTCAAACAGAGAACGAACTTTTGCAATCATCTAATAGATTAAAAAATCACGACCATGATTTGACGCGCCATTTCTATTTGAGAATGCTCACACTCAGTATAAAACTTGACAAATATACGACTTGATGAAACTACAAGATATATGCACATATTCCTTTTTGATTGCCATGCAAGCTAATTGATGTATTTAAAGAAAGAACTAAGTCAATCGAGTTGAAAAATGAGGATGACAGTGAGTAAATTCATTGTAGATTAAAACATCACGATCACGGCGTCAGTGAGGTTAAAATCACGACCACGATCACTGTCATAAACCATGATTAGTTATGTGGCACGCCATTTATATTTGAGAGTGCCAACAGTATACAACTTGATAAAATTACAACACTTACAAAACTACAACAACTAACAATAAATACACAAATATCTTTTTGGTTCCCATGCCTGCTAATTGATTTAGTTAAAGAGAGAAATGCAACTGAAAGAAATGCAAGCTAATTGATATATTTAAAGAAAGTACTAATTTAATCGAGATGAAAAATTAGGACGACAGTGGGTAAACTTATCCCAGATTAAATCATCACGATCACCTCGTGAATACGATTAAAATCACGACCCCGATCAGTTATTCTGCGATCACTGTCATAAATTGTCATAAATCATGTTTATTTAGTGATTTGGCACGCCATCTCTATTTGAGAGTGCTAACACTCCGTATACAATTTTATAAAACTACAAAAGGTATGCACAAACTCCTTTTTGGTTGGCATGCAAGCTAATTGATATATTTAAAGAAAGAACTAAGTCAATCGAGATGAAAAATTAGGATGACAGTGAGTAAATTCATTGTAGATTAAAACATCACGATCACGGCGTCAGTGAGGTTAAAATCACGACCACGATCACTGTCATAAACCATGATTAGTTATTTGGCACGCCATTTATATTTGAGAGTGCCAACCACGGTGCATTATACATTATACATTTTTACATTCTGGTTACGCAGATATTTTAAGAAGTTTCTGGTTTTTACATTGTGAAAATATATTTTTCAGACGCAGTTTTTCTACTTTCTTGAAAATACCATGATCCATTGTTTTCCTTGATTCGCTTCATTTCAAACCTTCACGGTTTACTTAGTCCACATGTCACAAACATGGAAGCAACACGTTATTACATAACCTCAAATAAATTCATTTAACACTTGTTATAAGCATGTAAGTTTTTACAAATTTAAACAGTTTTTCTTGAGAAAATAGTATCAGTTAACAATACAAATTACATTATTCTTACAGACGCAAAACGGAAATTTATATTTCTCTTGAAAATGGTCTGGATTTAGACCGAAACGTTGGTATTTAAACTAAATTTCATGTAAATTTTGCAAACTTGCTATATTTGTACAATTGATCGAACCAGTGCGCCGATATCACAAATTGTAGTTTCTTGAAAATGATCTGAATTAAGATCGAAACGTTGAAAGTTCCAAACTGACGTGCAAATTTTGCTTTTTTCCTATAAACTGATCGAACCGTTGCGCCGAGAACATCTGAATATTAGAATGACAGTGTGTAAATTCTCTCTAGATCAAACAGTCACAGCTTGAATGAGGTTAATCAGCGACCACGATCACCGAGATAGATCATATTCGACAATTTCGCACGGTATCGTTATCATAAATCGTTGTAAAACCGAAAGAGAATGCACAGGCAACGCTTGTCCACGCGTTCCCGAAGAAGCTCTCTCTCGATCTCGCGTCCGAAATTCCCGTTGTATCTGTTCGGACACCCGTTACATGGCAGTGTAGTAAGGGGAGGCGGGCCAGGTGGTCCGTCGGTGCGAATATCCATTATAGATTCGGCGGAGTGTAGCTGTCGTACGACCCTACTCATTTTCCGTGTATTCGTGCGCGGCGTATTTCTGGCATCGGCTAGGGAGAGCGAGCGAGACCGCTGCTGCACACACAGAGAGGTCCACACGAACGTGCACGGATCCACGAACACCATTACCTAGGGAACGTCGCGTTCGCTGTGTTCGTGGGAGTGTCGCGCGCGTGTGGGTTCCCGGAAAGGCGCGTTAGTTCGCGAGGGCGCCTGTGTCGGGTCTCGCGGCGCCACCGGTTCATTCCGCCATCGGCGCCCGCGACGTACGGACGTGTATAGACGCGATCGCGACACCCGTTCTGGGCGGACAACGTGAAAAACCCCTCGGAGAAAACTGAACACTCGACGAGAACCGGCTCGGTGCGAGCCATAATCGAGTACGTGCGCGAGATCGCCTGGGAGAATCCTGCGGATAGAGAAAACTCTCCGAGTGAAACAACAAATATATCGGCACTGACAGAGAGAATTCGAAAGAGAGAGAGAGAAGGAAAACAGCGTCGGGAACATCGTTCGCGCGCGGAGTTTATACTTGTGGAGAAGAGCAGTGCGCGCGTACCACCGAAAACAGTGGGAACAAGGAGAGAGAAAGAAGAGGGGAGGGCGAAGATTGTCCTTTGTGTGATCCGGGCTTCTCGTTCCTCGGGACGCCACCGCGACGTGTCGTGCCGGGGGCACAGGAAACCAGTGAGAGAGAGAGCCAGTCTCTCTCGTCGCGTTCGAGAGGCCCGATTCCTCTCTCAACGTCGTCGTCGTCGTCTCGCGCGGTTTTCTTATACCTGTTCTCTCTCGCTCGGTTTTTTCTTTTTTCGCTCTCTCGTCCCCGTCTCGCAAAAGTGCTCTCCGAAGGTCTCCATCGGCCTTGTGTTGCCCGCGAAGACAGACGTGGAATGATACCTCTGCCCGAACGGAGCTGTGCGACGACATCGAAGACGACGCGAGACTCGATCCGGTGATCTAGACGTCTCTCGCGAAAAATCGTGCGTTTTGCGGAGAACATCCTGTTCGTTACCGTCTCTTCTTATTTTTTTTTGTTGGTGAAAAGTTGCTCTCTCTCTCTCTCGGTTGTGCATCACGAATGCTGTACACAGTTTCCTCGTTTACGAAGTGCGCGAACAAGAAGGATCCTTGAGGTCCGAGATATATATTGTGACACGGTTGTGCTTCGCTGGATAAAGAAGTCGCTCGATCGTAAACCGATATAGGTGAGATCGACGACGACGTATACACACAAGTCGCGAGTTAGTGCCTCGTTCATTTTTTTCTTTTTTTCTTTTGTTGTTCGCGCGCGACACACTCGTCCCGGGAGATATATTATATTGTATATGTATATATATATACGTGTATGTGTATGTATACGTATACTTGAGTATTGTGTTTATCTTGTTAACCGAGTACGATCTGAAAAAGTGCAAGCAAGATAAGCGCCAGGCGTGGACACGCACCAGGAGCCCAGCAGTTTTTAGGTAAGCCTGTGTTTCGATTTTTTTTCTGTTATTGAGGATATCTCTCGAGTAACGGTAGTGTTCGCGTTACAACGTTACGTCAGGTTAGGCTGGATACCTGGCCCCTAGATCCATTGTCCTGTCGCGATACAGAACCCGGACGAACCGACGCACAGTGTGCCGGATGGCCTTTTTAGCTGGGCAAAATTAACTTTCAAATAAACAAAAACTAACTGTGCCAATATTATCTAAAATAACCATGTATTAAAACCGTTGAATATTAGAAAGTGAAATTCTTTTGTTGTATGTTTACAGAGCGTGTAAACTTCACCTGAAAGGCGGACGCCTAACCTATAAATGAATGGGCACATTGTCATACGCGCTAGAAATATGTTAAAACGTACGAAGGAGTATTTAAATTTCCTATGTATGATGGATATAGCATCTCAAAACATGTATTTTCACTTTAGTAATTCCAAATTATCGATAACATTCCTCTATTTTTGTAAACTAAGTGTCAAAGACGGTACTTATTTTTCCACAGAAACGCCCATGTTACTCCTCTTCGTCAATGAATATGCTCCACGTCGCTCCACGCGATGATTTTTTACATTATTGTAAAGTATAGAGATTCTCTAGTTTATTGTAGTACCAAAATAAAATTGCTATACGTTGCTATAGTATACCAATTTTTACAATGAAGTTACGCCGTTTTACGTTCACGCTCGTGACAATCACAGCCCGGGCCAATCACAGAATCAAAAATCACAGAACTTTCTTCCTATGGAAATTCGTTTCTTCAGTCTCGAGCGATCAGCGTGCAGTCTACATCTCCCTTGCGTTTTCGATATATCTTTCAATTTCGTTATTTTTATTGTTGTTTTTTATTGTTATTGTTATTATTACTGTGTTTGTTGTTAGTGTCTCATTAGTTACGTTATCACTTTATACGTGATAACTTTTTTTCAAATTTTTAGATTAATTTACATTTGTTTATAAGTTATTAGTTTATAAGTTATTAGTTTCTGGCAACCGAACGCTCCTATTTAATACTTTCATTTTGATCTCTGTTATTTCCGTTGTTTTATTTATATTTATATGTTATTATATTTTTAATTTTTTATTATATTAAAATAATAAACAATAATATGCAGCAGATTATTTATAGATTGAAACCTTATACTAAACCAAAGAATAATTCTTTCCCGTATGTCTGAATCTCCAAAAAGTAAATTAGTAAATTATATTAACATTCTTTTTGTCCATAATTAAAAATGACGTCTTCTCTTTGATAATATCTACCAGTTGTTAAATCATTCTATGTTACATAGATCCATTACTATAACTTCGTTGTATATTATATTTAATTATGAATCACTTAAAATATATTGTTTAATTAACAAAAACCAACCAAATGTTGTGAAAAGTTAATAATTATTCATATTTTATACGACTGTAAACATTGATAAATATAGAAAAATAGGCGATTTAGAATTTTGTCCAGCTAAAAAGGCCATCCGGCACACTGTGCGATGATTCCATCGAAAGAATCGTGACGCGCGAAAATGACAGATTTTCAAACGTTTCGAGACGCGATTCGGCCGGGAATATTTTATTCGAGTGGGTGGACTCGTTTGAGCATTGCGAGGGTGCAATTTCAGTAGTTGAAAGCGCTAGATACAAAATTTTAGGTTAGCTAGATTTTTGTGCGGGGAGTAATTTGAATTATTCGGCAGCATGTGTGTGTACCTGTCGCAGATTTATGAAAATCGCTACGTGCACAGCTGTATGCTTCTGAATGGTGAAAATTATGCTGTCGAATAATCCAAATTACATAAAATATTTAATCTTCTCTAATTTTTCTCGAAAATGGACTCGGGCCATTTTCAAAACAAACATTCGTATCGTTCTATTAATCAGCTAGTTTCCTTTTCACAAAATCTTCCTGATTTTATATATATTAGTTACAATTTTCTTCATAATGAAAAGATAACCTAGAAATGTAAATATTAAAATTGCTAGCTTGATTTTTCTCGAAAATGGACGTGGGCTACTTTCAAAATAAAAATTTGTATCATTCTATTAACCAGCTAATTTCCTTTTTACAAATCTTTGTGATTTTAAATATATTGCAATTTGCTTCAAGATGAAAAGATAACCTAGAAATGTAAATATTAAAATTGCTAGCTTGATTTTTCTCGAAAATGGACTTGGGCCACTTTCAAAATAAATATTTGTATTCTATTAACCAGCTAATTTCCTTTTTACAAAATCGTTCTGATTTTAAATATTATAGGGAGATGCCATCTCTGAGCGGCGAGAATTCCGTTGAATGTCACGACGTTAGTAACTGTAACGACGCGACGATTCGATATCTGTTATTATGTTTATCGATTTCGTTATTCATATTTGTAATATGCGATTTCTTTGTCATACCGGTTCGACGTACGAAAACGAAAAGACGTGTTTGATCTCAGACGGAGATTCAGACGGGATAATTTAATTAGTTGTATTTGTTATAATTCAAATTTCGTATTAAAACATTTCGAGTTTACGAACGTATTATTCAATTTACGATTTAAATCCTACAATATGTTAGTTACAATTTGCTTCAGAATGGAAAGACAACGTAGAAATGTGAATATTAAAATTGCTAGCTTAATTTTTCTCGAAAATGGACTTGGGCCACTTTCAAAATAAACTGCTCATATATTAGGTTGGCAACTAAATTTGCGACCTCCACATTTTCTCAAAAAAAGTCATTTTTAAGCACGAGTATTTGATATAAAATTAATTGCAAAATTAATAGCTTCCGAATAATATACCGTTCAAAAGGAATGCTCACTGGATGAGGTTATAAAAGAATTACGAAACAAAAGGTCGCGAATTAATAACTATCAGGAACCGATCCCGTGGGTTCGCAATTGAACTTTCTGTAATTCTTGAACAATCCACTAAAAATTCCCCATTTATCGCCCCCAAAAATGATCACCGTTGGACAACGAACATTGCACAAAGCGTGAAAACTGTCCCCGAGAGAACAGACACCGGCAAAAGTCTCGTCGGAAGGAAAACAGGGTGGGAGACACGCTTATTCCGGGATGCCCGAAAATTATTGACGTGTTCCGGCGTGGTCGAGCGCCGACTATAAGCTCGGTTTTTACGATGTCACCGTGTGCGGCTCGGGCTCTCTCTCGTCGAGCGTAAATGGCGGTGGCAGGGAAACGCGCGGGTCTTCCGGGCGGCCGGTGATCGTGTTTGAAACCGTGCAACGCTCAAGAACGTTCGACGGTGACGCAATTTTCGTGCAGGTGCAATTACGCGGCGGTCGCGCGGGGCGCACGTCAGCAAAATCGAGAGCCGTCGTAACGGGTCTTCGTTTGGTTTCGCGGGCGCAAACGCCGCCGTTTTACCGTTAACGACCTAAATCGACGCCGCGGCGCGCCGAGATGCGCGCTCTTTCGCGAGAGTTCCTACCAGAGAGAGCAACAGAGAAACAGAGGGAAAGAGAGAGAGGTTTTGCTTCGTTGCTCTGTCGACTACGGTAGACTGGAGCAAGAGAGAGAGAGAGAGAGAGAGAGAGAGGCGGCTGCGATGCGCGACCGAGTTCGTAGTTGGCAGAAGTCTTTTCGACCGTTTCATTCGATGACTTCAGAGACGGCTCGAGGAGCATCGGGTAGCGCAGATGATCTTTCACGGCGAATGCGCGTCCGCGAAAACGCGGAACGCGTTCTAATAGCGTCGACGCTGCGACCTGCCATTGACGTAGACGCCGAACGAACTGGCCGAGACGCTAAGACTCTGTTCCAATACTCTCTCGAACGTTCTTCCAACGATTCTGATCGACTAGACTGACGTATTTGACCGGTTTCAGCTGATATGCGGTTCTTCGGATATTTGGGATATGCGATTTACGGTTTGGGAGCCGGATGACAGGTAGATTTAACAGTGGCGGAGACGATTCACTCACAGGCGTAGCCTCTGGTCGGAGTGGAACGCTGTCCTCGTCGTTGTTTCGAGGATTCTGATCTGCTAGGCCAGTGTTGCCCAACGTTTGGATATATGTGTAACCCTTCTATAACTGTCGTGATACTGAGTATACTAAGTATTAGTCCAGTCAACGAAAAGCTGTAGAAGGTCCCCTTTTTCGGTTTTCCGCTTATATCTCGGAAACTATGCGTCCTAACGATAAGACCATGCTATACGAAATTCAGGCTGACAAAATTTGCTGCAAGATTGATTCGATTCTGTTTTTCGATGGGACGCATAGTTTCTGACATATCCGCGAGCAAAGTTCACTTTGGTTTTGTTTGTTCGAGTTAGTGTTTTTGCTTCAATTTCTATTTCTACAATTCAATTTCAAGTTCACTTTCAATTTCTACTCTTCAATTTCAACTTCAATTTCAACACTCCAATTTCAACTTCTAGTTTTAAATTTCCACTTCAATTTTCCAGTTTTAACATCAATCTCCCAATTTCAACTTCAATTTTTAAGTTCAACTACAATTTTTTAATTTCAACCTCAATTTTTCGATTTTATCTCCAATTTTAAACCTTTAATTTCAATTTCAACTTAAATTTTTCAATTTCAACTTCACTTTCAACTTCTATTTTTCATTGTGAATATCAATTTTTCAATTTCAACTTCAATTTTTCAAGTTCCATCTCGATCTTTCAATTTTATCTCCAATTTTAAACCTTGAATTTCAATTTCAACTTCTATTTTTCATTGTCAATATGAATTTTTCAATTTCAACATCAATTTTTCAATTTCAACTTCGATTTTTCAGTTTCAACTTAAATTTTTCAGTTTCAACTTCAATTTGTCAGTTTCAACTCCAATTTTTCAGTTTCAACATCAATTCCTCAATTTCAACTTCAATTTTTCAAGTTCAACTTCGATATTCCAATTTCAATCTCAATTTTTCAATTTTATCTTCAATTTTAAACCTTCAAGCCCATCGGACCAAGCCCATCGGACCTGTCACGAACCAATCGGGTCCAAGGTTGGCCGCTGCGCTATCAACCGTGAATAATCTCCAATCTTTGTCGTTTCCTTTTCATTTTCGACCGGAATAAACAATCAAAGGAACGAGGGGGAGAGAGAGAGGGGGGTCCACTAGCCATTTTATAGGGGAAACGCTTCATCCCCCGTCTGTTGGGGGATGATGCTCCGCTCGACTTTTCGAAGAGGAAGAAGCGGATTCGCCGGCGTCACGCTCGAGTGTATCCCGGATCGTTGAATCAAAACGCGGAAATAAAGCATCGCGGCTGCGTGAAAACCCGGTCTCCGGCTATCCGGCGAGCGTAAGGTAAAAGGCCATATTATGAGACAATGTCCCCATTTATGAAACATTAAAAACAAAAATGAAAGGGGATTATATTATAAATATATGCATGTCACAATTTAAATAAAATTATATTTATATAAAAATATAACCCTTCAAATTTCTATGTGTACAAATATTAATGTTGTTTTAATGTATTTAATATGAAAAAATGAAGTTGAAGTGTCCTCTCCAAGTTTGTATAAAATTACTTAGCTTACTCTGAGCTGAAGTACGAATACACTTAGCTTTTTGTTTTTAGCATATTTACAAATTTCAATGATTTTAAAAGATGTTAAATAACTTAATCGAAAGCTGAAAAGTCGTAGATTGTAATTAAATAAATACGATTAGGATTCTGGCGCAATTTTATTAATTATAAAGCTGTCTCATATTATGTACACTAGCCTTTTAGAAGTCCGTATTTATGGTACAATAATTTGGTTGTCCCATGTTCCATGGACCTGTTGATTCCCGCCTAGTGCCGATTTATGAGACAGCAATTTGAAGTTTGTGTAACTGTGTTATTTATTTGAAAATAGTTTTTAATTGTAAGTTTTTACCGTTTTCCTATTACTAATTACCTGATTCGACTTTTATTTCTTTCCAACGTACGTATAAATAAGCGTATTAAAGTTTTGAGTTGAAAATTGTAGACCTAACCTATAAAATATTGTCAATGTAAAATACAATATTTTTAATGTAGATTGAAATTTATATTTATTTATTAGAATAAGTTGTTCTAAGTACAGTTTTTTAGTATTTAAGTTTAGTATTAAGTATGGCAGGTACTAGAGAAACTAAAAAAAGGAGAGATAGGAAAGAAGTTGGAAAAAATCCCATAAAGAAAAGTGTGAATTGTAAGGTCAAAAAGAAGTCTACTGTATTAGACAACAATTCAAATAAGAAGTAGATTAAGAGAATAAAAAATAATATATATAATCAATGAAGAGAGGAACACCGTTTATTGAAAACCGTCCAGGTCGTCACTGGTACGAAGGGTTTAGAAACCGCCATAAAAATATATCAATTAGAACTGCACAGCACTTAAGTTTGAGTAGAGCTGCTGTAACAAGGCAAGATCTAAAAGAATGGTTTAACGAGCAAGAAATCTATTTAAATACTTATTATTTTATTTTACAGTTTATTTAATATTTCAGATACATTGTTATATTATATATTTAAAAAAGGAATAAAAAACTAAAATATGAAAAAAGAGTGATTTTTAGATTTTTTTATCTGTTCCATAAATAGGGACATACAGTATGAGACACCAGGGACATGGTGTATCCAAGCTGTCTCATAATACGTACATGGACATTACTCCTATTTTTCAATCATATAATTATTTTTTAACGTTATAATTACATTATAAAAATTATTTGTACTTCAGAAAACACGAAAGAATGGAATAATGCACAAATTCGCAGCATTTTATGTTTTTAACTATTTAAAATCATTGAAAATATCATGTTCTTCTCTAGCATCTGTCTCATAATATGGCCTTTTACGTTATAACTGTTTCTCGGATGTTATCGATCTATTTGTCATCGATGTAAGCTGCACCGGCGCACAGTGCGGCCGCTTGTGGACAAAAGTCGAAAATGCAACTATTTTCCATACCTTATTCGGCTTTACTAATCCCTTCAGATATGTCTCTAGTGTATGAAACAAATGCCGGGAATCTCAAATTTCCACAACAAACGGCAGGAATCACGTTTGCATAAGTGGCAGAGAGCTCGTTAGAGAGCTCATCGAAGAATTCACGCGAGACCTGGCCCAATCAATTGCTGATTTCCTATAATCAATAACTTTGTTTTGTGTTCGTTCTTTCAATTTTGAATATGGAAGGTATCGAAGCAGGTAAGGAATATCCATTTGTCCTGTTTCATTAACCGTTAAAATAGTTTCATAGCAATAATAAAACACTAAGTCAGAATCAAGTTTTATAGACGTTAATATCTTCAAATTAGCTTTTCTCGAGTCCAGGTCAAAACATCCTGGGGTTTTGATGGATTTCGATTTCACAACTATTATACTTCACAAATATGTAAACATTTCTTGCTTCAAACTGCTTTGAACGGCTGTGTGCCATTTTTTACCACGCTTATGCGTCAAATCTTGTAATCGAATTTTAAGCCTCTTCGCATAGACCAATCTTACTGAAATTTTATATACCTACTTGCTTCCGGGATGACAATGACAGTAGAAAATAAAATATATAAAAAACTTTTTAAAAACCATTTTTAAACCATTTTTTACTCATAGCAATTTCTTTCTCCATATACGTCAAAAGCATTGCAATGTTTTTTTTTATTTTTCAAGAGTAAAAATTTATTATTTATGTTTATTTATTACAGACATTATTAGTGACTTTATGTATATATATTGTATATAGGTATATTTTTTTTCTTTATGTATATATTTTATTATAGTTTTTATTATAGTAATTTCTTTATAAATATAAATCTATATATATACAATAAATATATATATATATATATATATATGTGTGTATCTCTACTTCATAGGTATAGTCTCTATGTATGGCCTATATTATGTAAATTGGCATACCTTTATTATTGTGAAGTTACCTATATATTCTGTCCATTATCATTGTTGTAATGTTTATAAAATATTATTTGACATTCGATTTTGAATAAAATTCAATTTAATTTTTGGTCATGTTTCCTCATTTTTGTAGATGATGCATTGAAGAGCAATTTTTCTTAACTGACCCCTGTTTCCATCACTTGCAAATATACAGTGTGATCTCAAACGAAAGAAAGATACTTTGAGGTCTTACAGGAAATTTCACGCTGATCACGAATATACCATGTATTAAGGGTCACTGAATTGAATTTAACCGTTTTTCACGCAAAAACACTAAAAAAACTAAGAAAAAACGGTATTTTGAGGAAAAAACTGTTAAATTCTATTCAGGGACCCCGAGTATACGGTAAATTCGTGATCAGCGTGAAATTTCCTATAAGAATTCGTCAAGAACAGACTTTTGTCCACTCCGACCATAAGAACGCCGCACTGTGCGGCGTCGAGATTACGCCGTAGACCCCGGCAATTTCACTGGAAAGCCAGGAGAAGGACGCGCGGGCTCGCTCGCGAGGGGCTATCGTTGTGTACGTGCTTCCGTTGCGTTATCATTTGACCGATCCCATGACCACCCTCCGCGCACCCCCCTCGGCACACACGGGACACCCATATCACCGATAAGGATACCTACGGAACCGCGTTCGATCATGCTCTCGATTCTTCCGTGGCTTTCTACCGACAAGCGCGAGCCCAGCTCGGAACGTTGCAGCGGCGATAACGCCGCATTCCGCGGAATTCCTTTTCAATATGTAATAGAGGATCGCAGAACTCGAGCGGATGATGCATTGGCGGCTCGATTTCGTCACGAGGCGACGCGACGCCCACGAAAATGTTGGCAAACTGTGTTCGCGAATTTGTCCCAGTGAAGAAGAAGAAGAAGAAGAAGCGGAGCTCGAAGTTCCTCGGCTCGGCTGGTTCCGCGAGCCAAGTTATAAATACGTATTCATTCACGGCGCGTTAGTTGACTTAAAGGATTCATAGATTCTTTATTCATGTATGCTAATGGCCGCGGCGCGGATTACACCGATTAGTCACGAGATTCACCGGCGGGGAACGGGCGGAACGTTTACACACGACGACGTCTCTCCGGTGTTGTTTCTTTTTTGCTCGGAGATCTATCCTCGGATCGTCGACGGAAAAGGACGTTGCGAAGTTACCGACGCGCACCGCGTCGTCGGACCACCGTCTTTTTCCGTGATTAGTCACGTCTCGATTTCGTAAGACGATCGATTCCCGAACATCCGTCTCTCTCTGTCGCTCGCGCGCGCTCTTTCTATCTTCGTCGAGAGCCGTCCCGCATCACCTTTCTCTGCTAGCGACGCACTTTATCTTCTTCGACGACAGTTATCGTTCGAACATGCGAGTTTTACGAGCCGGAGGGTGCTCCAGCTCCCCAGGGGCGAACTGCTCGGCTACATAATCCGCGGGACGCGATTAATTTGAGAAAATTTGCCGGCTAACCCTGCTACTGGACTCCGGATGTCTTCGAACTTGTCGGGAACTGTTGACGATCGTGGGACATCTGAATTTTCGAGCTTGACTGTGATTTCGTGACGCTAAACCAGGCCTGGCCAACACGCGGCCCGCCGCGACGGGCAGCGTCGAACATAGATATAGATCTACGAAAATTAAGTGAAAGAAAGGATAAACAAATATCTCGTCAAGTTAATTTTAACTATTCAATTTCAGTTTTTCAATTTCAACGTCAATTTTTCCATTTCAACTTCAATTTTTCCGTTTCAACTTTAATTTCAACACTCAATTTTAATGCTCCCAATTCAACTTCAATTTCAACTCTTCCATTTCGACTTCAATTTCAACTCGACGAAATTGTTTTCTTGCCAACCCAATAATTATTAATCCAATAAACTGCATAAAGGGTCTATTTATTGAAGTGAAAACTTCTTGAGGCTGTCACCAAGATCCAAAATCCAAATTCTACGTTGTTCTCATAAAGTTGGTGTTAGCGGCCCCGAAATTCTACTATGCCCAAGGCCCTAACTAGTTATAACACGCTACTGCGTGCCAATTTTTGTCACAAATGCGTAAAATCCGCAGTCTAGTGGTAAAAGATCGATGAAATAACAAGGGTAAGCAGTTCCATGACCTACAAATAAAGGTGTCAAATTGACCCGAGCGACGGACAAGGGTCAAACGGCGAACGTTTATGTGAAATAAAAATGTTTTGCATCAATTGCAAGGTGTCCCGGAAGCAACCGATCCCCATCGAGGGATCAAGAACGTTAACGGAAAAGGTAGAAGGTACCCGGAACAAGTGAAAATTAAGAAAAATTGGCGAACTCTATTCTAAAGCGCCCCGCCCCCTTTTCTTTCCTTTCTCCTATTTTATTCGCGATCGCGGTCCAGCGTTCGTTAGCCGCGTTTAGTCGATTTTGAATGGGGTAGTAGCCCGCGCTATAAAATAGGGTCAGGGGGAGAGAACGAGGAGAGCAATTCGTCGAGAGCGGTAAAAGGTTTAGGGTATCGGCGCGAAAGTTTATTCCCTGCCGTCGACGTGCATCGCTGGGAAAATAAAGCGAGACTCGGCTTCGTTCTCGTCATGCTGAACGTCGATAACCGGCGCGAACGACGCGACGAACTCGAAAAAAAAAAAACGGAAAAATTGTCCTCGCACTTTACGGTCCTACATTTTTATTAGCCGGCCCTGGCGCCCTGCCCCCCCCCCCCCTCTCCCCGACAATGATTCCCGTCCGCGAAAGGAGAGCAAAACAGTGTTCTCTGCAGGGAGGACATGATTCGAAGGAACTCGAGTTTGCTACTGTTGGGTGACTGTTTCTGAGACGGGGAATAAAATTTGGGAAACTGAAGGAGATTCAAGTGACTTTATCGATTGTTCCGAGAGACATATTCGAAGAGAACAAGACTCCATCCAAAATGAACCCTAGAAACATACTAGTGCTGTGCTCATAAGAGTTTAAAATTTACCCGAACAACGTTTCACTTGGGAGCGTGACGGATCAGGCTCGGAGACAACCTAAAGAAGTTTCCACTTCAATAAATAGACTCTTTATGCAGTTATTGGGTAAATAATCATTGGGTTGGCAAGAAAACAATTTCGGTATTCCAAGGGTGCAATAAAACTCAATTTCTATTTATTTTAATTTCAATATTTGTGTTGTGAAAATTGGGTTTCATTTCACCCTAAAAAACCGAAATTAAATCCACAGTTTAAATCCACAGTCTAGTGATAAGGATAAATTGGTGAAGGTACAAATGCTGGATCAACTTAGAAGAGTTTAAAATTTACCCGAACAGCGTTTCACTTCGGAGCGTGACGGATCAGACTTGTTAGTTGGGGGCCCCGAAATTCTACTTTGCCCAAGGGGCCCCAACTAGTTATAACGCGGTATATACTGATAAAGATGCGCAGTCTATTTACCACTGACACGGAGCTATAATTAACTGATTTATTTAGTAAAAAAATAAGACCGTGTGACCATTTAACCTTTTGGGTGCACGGCAGGCTGCCCGCACGTGCATCAGACTTTTAATTGCGTTTTCCTCGAGGATGAAACCTTCGCGAATCTCGATTTCCGTCTCGTTCCGAAGGAACAAAAGGAACGAAAGGTGGAAGGGGCAACAATAACTCGAAGGAAAGTTTTCGTAGGCTCGTTCTCGGACCCTCTCCCGCCGTGTGCCCACAATCGATTCACCTGTTCGCCCGGTATAAGTAGCCCCCGTTTACCGCGAAACGGCTTAAGAGCTCGCAGGTACATCCAATCATTGGAATTCGTTTAACCGGTTGCCGGGAAAAATGGCGCACGACGGAAATATTTGCGAGGCTGCCGGCAACACTGAAAGTAACAGAATCGCCGCTTCGTTTTTAATGGATTAGCCGCGAATTTCAGGCCTCGCTGCATCCGCGAACGTATTAAACCCCTTCGAAACCTTCAAGAATCATTCGAACCCTTTCTGGACGAATGCTGCCCCTATCGCCGCGGAAGAATGATTCATAATTCCGAATTTAATTCCGATTCAAGACTTTAGTGCCCCCGGAACTCGTTTTAAAAAAAATACATTCGAATATGTTTAACTTATTAACAAGAAGGAATAAAAAGGAATAAGTTTTCCTGATAAAAATTAACGATGGCCTTGAAAACCCTATTAAAAAATACCCGAACAAGAAAATTGTTCTTCTATGACATTCCTCATTCGATACCATTTAAATTATGCCGTAAATAATTTTTTTGTGCCATTAAAAAATAACGATGACCTTGAAAAACCTACTAAAAAATAACCGAACAAGAAAATTGTCCTTCTATGAGACTCCTCCTTCAATACTATTTAAATTATGCCGTAAATAATTTTTTTGTGCCATTAAAAATTAACGATGACCTTGAAAAAACCGATTAAAAAATAACCGAACAAGAAAATTTTTGTTTTGTGCCATTAAAAATAAAGGAGATATTTAGGTGGCCCCCTTCACCCTGTATAATGAGTAGACAGCGGTTTTGTATGCAAAATAAAATTTTCTTCGTCACTTACAAGATGCAGGAACCGTATAAAAATGTCTTCCTGTCTTTAACAATTGTAATCAATTGAAAATAACACGTGGATGTCCTTAAATCGTTTTAGTGTGTTCACTGTTTTAAATTACATCCATCCATTTTTATTATAAATGTATAAAATCAACCAGTGGATGTTGCAAAATATCTTTGTCTTGAATATATACATATATAATCAATGATATTGTTACAATACATGTTTTAGGATACATGTATAATGAGAAACTGTAAGAATCAACCAGTGGATATTGCAAAATATTTATTATACATTCATGTATAATAAATTATATTATTTCCGACCTCTGAGGAATTCGTGAAGGTTAATTTATCAGGTTGTGACAGGGATAAGTTCGATTCCAATGATAACAGGTAGTCATTTTAATAAAACAACCCAGCGCTCAATTAATACTGCCGCTGTTTAATAAAGGAACATAGAGAATTTATATTCATATTCTCTGATCCAATACTTCAGTTTTACTTAAATTTTTAAATCGAGTATCTCTGCTCGTCTCCTATCGCAAATAATTAATTTCCACAGAGAAATCGAGAATCTGGTAATTATCCATAAAAATATTGAATTCGTCAAAGTCTCGTGCGATTTTTATTAGAATAAATTTACGCGAAGTACAAATTATTTTTTAATAATCGAGTAATTTAATAATTACTCCAAACAGATGAGTTTCAGACACGCGGTGTACAATAATGAAAAATAAATTGTTAATTCACTGGATCGTAACCGTTCTTTCCAAATATTGATTCTACAAAAATAAAAATATTTATTGAAAAGTTCGCTCGTGCAAATATTTAGACTGAACTTTCGCTTTCATGCAGGAAAAGTTTTTCATTGTTCATTCACGTATTAATAACCAGTCTGCATTTTTCCATGCAGATACAAACATTCCTGTCCTGATTCACAAAACCATCCCTTCGTAAAAATACACCCCTTGCATTACAGCTTTCATTACAAAGATTAATTTTTATGAAAATTAATTAAGTGTTCGAGAAAATTCAGGTCTTACAAAATGCAAAGGAGTAAATGAGAAAGGACAGAGCGACTATTGACGTTCTTATGACTGTGTCTAGCTTGTTCAATCATAAGAAAAGTGACTGAGCTCCAAATGTATTTCTAAGACAAGAGTATGAAACAGTATAATCTAGTAAGTCTGAAACAGTATAATCTAGTAAGTCAATAAAACAGTATCTAACAAGGGAAGGACCCCAATGTCCGACTCCGATTTTGATAATTTTTTGTGAGATGATGGTATATGGATCCCCAATTATGTATGCAAAATATTAGGTGTAGTTACTCAATAGTTTCCAAGATATAAACAATTGAACTTCGAAAACTTGAGCTGCATAGTAAAACTACTAAAGTATGAAACTTTAATTGATTATATCTTTAAAACTACCGAGTAACCACACCCAATATTTTGCATACACAATTAGGGATCCATGTACCATGATCCCACAAAAAATTACCAAAATCGAAGTCGAACACTCTTCGTCCTCCAACTGAACCTCAGCCAAGTACAAAGTCCATTGCACTTCAGCCATAAAAAAAGCAGCTCGGTGTACTAATTAAAAACTGTTCGAGCAGAGACCGAGTCTCTCTCGTCACGGCCGATCCTCTCGGTGGCCAATCAAGCCTCCATAAATCGCCGCGTCAAAATCATCCGAAGAATGCCAGCCGGAATGGTCGCCGGGTCGCGTCGTTGCCTTTCGAGAGACCGTAAAAAGCAATTTCGAGAGGCGAAGCCCCGCGTCAGGGGTTACCGGCGTAGGTAAATATAAAATTTCGTCCGGTATTCTCCGCTTGTGTCCAGGTATTCGAGTCCGTGGAGTATCGCTTCCGTCGTCGGCAGACAGAGAAAGAGAAAGCTATAGAGCAAGAGAGAGCGAGACAGAGAGAGAGAGAGAGATAGAGGTTCGTTGGGCGGGTTGAAAGCGGAGCCGCAGGTATCGGGCATAATTTTCCATCTCGCCCGGTAAATTGATCGGGGGTTACGGTTCTAGTCGGTTGTAAGAGAAAAGCGCTCTCTCTGTGCACCGCGTCACAGAGAGAAACAGAGAGAGAGAGAGAGAGAGAGAAAAGGGCGTTCTGCGAGCCGCTTATTATCGGGCTTCGTTGGTCGTCGTTCGGTCACGCGAACCGCCGGGGCTTGTGTATCGTGGGACCGGGCTGTCGAACGAGCTCGTTTGCGATCCGAGGAAGGAAGGAAGGAACGAACGAGAACGACTGTCGTTCCGTGTCCGTCCGCGTTTTCGATGAAAAATCGATCCGGCCCGTTGAAAAACGTCGAGCGCGCTCCGAGGAGACGTTACGTGCCGACCTTTTTCCGGAGCCGTTTCTCGCAGCCTTCGGTTCCAGGGGCAAAAAGGGTCCCCGTAGCTTCCCCCCTACTCTCCCCCCTCGTCCTTTCGTCCTGACTCTCCGGCGGTACCCCCCCTCTTCTCTCCTCCCTTTCTTTCCTACCGCTTCTCCCTCACTCGCGCTTTGTTCCCTTCTCTCGCTGTCGCTTTTTCTCCCCCTGAACACCCTCCATCTCCCCCCCTCTCTCTCTCTCTCTCTCTCGCACACCCTCAACTTTTCTCCCTCTCTTTCTCCGTGAAACTCTGCGCTCTCTCCTCTCCTCTCTCGCCTTTCCCAGTCGCACGCTCCGGGCAACTCGCTCTCGCACTCGACGAACGGGGCGAGTTCCCGAAATAATCGTGCGTATCGATCCCCTCGCGCGGGGCGCGCAGGGTGAATTTATTCTCGTGCACGGGGAGAACGAGAGAGAGAGAGAGAGAGAGAGAGAGGGGGAGTCGTACAAGCTCGCCTCGTTACTTAATCGTTCCGCGTTAGAAACGGAGGGTCTATAGCGTTGGAAACTATAACGGCCCGTTCTACGAGCGACGCCATCGTCGTTGTTGTCGTCGACGTGGCCTCCGGTCGCCTCTGTCGGCGCCGGAAAAATTCTCCGAGCCTCGCTGTGCTTCCCATCGCTTTCCGGAATCGGAATTATGCGAACTTCGAGCGAATCGAATACGCGAGACTTAACTAATGCGCTCGGTTGGTTCCCTCCGAGAGGCACCACTTCGCCTCTGTCGGCGCCGGAAAAATTCTCCGAGCCTCGCTGCTGCCCATCGCTTTCGGGGAACCGAAATTGTGCGAACTTCGAGCTGCTCGCGAATCGAATGCGCGAGACTTAACTAATGCGCTCGGTTGGCCCCTCTGAGAGGCACCACTAAAGTATTCACAGTACAAAATATTCGTACACCTTTTAAAAATGAATAACTTTCTTATAATTGTACCAAACGCGCGCGTCCTAATTTTTTAATAATCAATTAGAAGCATTGATTTAAGAAATGATACGCAGAAAAGATTTTCCAGAAATTGTTATTTACAAGGTTACATGCGAAAATGAAGAAAGCATTTTTTATTTGGGCTCTTAATGAAAATTCAAAATGTGTGTTTTGTAGATCTATGCTGGTTGTACACGTGCTGAAAATTTCATTGAAATCGATGAACATACACACGAGTTACGAGCGCTTGAAAATGGTGAAATTCGAAGTTTTACTAATCCGCAGAATCGTACAACTTTCGATGCCTGTCCTTTCTGCCAGCGTCAACCGATTTCGATGAAATTTTCAGCACGAGTATGACTAATATAGATCTACAAAACAGATATTTTAAATTTTCATTAAGGGGGCACAAATAAAAAAGTTTTAGAAAATGCCCCTTTTATTTTCACATGTAACATTGTAAATTATAATTTTTGAAAAATCTTGTCGTGGCTCTTGTTTACCCTTGTCGAAAATTTTTCCAGAATTTCTTTCTCGGCACCGCCCAGGATTGTTCCGAATAATTAACAAAAAAATCTGGCAAAGGGTTAGAATAATTAATTGATAAAATCGTTTTTCTGGAATACCTTTTTAATTATTCACCGTATCGAAAAATTTGTTAGACGAAACCTGTAGATCTGGACAGGCTGCGTCTTTTACGTCCTATTATGTTTTGTCGTGAAACGAACGGTTTTCGAAAAAACTGAGAGAAATGTTGGACGGACATCAGCAAATTTTTTCTAAAGTTTGTTTTCATTATCTTTTATCAATAAACACAAAAAAGTAGTGAGAAATATCAATTGTAAGATTTGTGAAATCTACAGTTCGAACAATTATGAACGGGAGAATTGGAATACATTCATAACCCGCTCGACGCGCGGGAAAATGTCGAAAAATGTCATGCGTCATACAGCAAGTTGCAAATCAATTTGCAAACCCAAACAATCGGGTGACCTCTCGGTATTCAAAATGTCAAAAGAGCCACCCACTGAATGAAAATTCCTCTGCAGCCCACCACCGGCTCGCGTCATTGTTCTCCAAGTGGCATTTAGCCCAATTAGCGAAGAGTAAACAGAAATTTGCCAGATTCGTTCTCACCGGAAACGATCGAAGAAATTACCCGAACGTATTGAAAGTGCCAAGTCGTCAAGTCAACAAATTGAATAGCGTTCCAACTAAACCCCTTCGGGAGCCAGATCTGCGAGATTGTTTATAATTAACCCTATCCGTCTGAAAAAAAACAGGAATACAAAATTCCTCATTCCTCTCGATCCGCTCGGTGAATTCGATTTTTTTAAACTTTTTTATTTGGGCCCTGAATGAAAATGTAAAATATACGTTTTGTAGATCTATGTCAGCTATACACACACTGAAAATTTCATCGAAATCGGTTGACGCTGGCAGAAACGATAGGCCTCGAAAGTTGAACGATTCTGTGGATTAGTAAAACTTCTATTTTCACCATTTTTAACCGTTCGTATCTCGTGTGTATGTTAATCGATTTCGATGAAATTTTCAACATGTGTATAACTAACATAGATCTACAAAACACACATTTTAAATTTTCGTTAAGGACCCAAATAAAACAGTTTTTAAAAATCCCTTTTTTTATTTTTGCACGTAACCTTGTAAATTACAATCATTTGGAAAATCTTTTTCGCATATCATTTCGTAAGCTAATGCTTCTAATTGATTATAAAAAAATCAGGTCGTTTCGAAATTTCGAAAATCATAGGGGAGGTGAATATTTTAGATTGGAATTTAGTATGTATGTATGTATGGACATGATATTTGGTCCCCTCAGGGTTTCAAATTCATTTACCAATCCTCTCCTTTTTCCACTCTCACCATCGCCTTTTCAGCGGGACCTACTGTTTATGGTGGGTTCCGAACCACCTTTTGCCAACAACACGTGAAAAACACCCCGGGTGGGTCACTTTCCGGTTTTTGACCAGACGGTCACCCATCCTAGTGCCGGTCACGTTCCACGTTGTTTAACTTCGGTGATCTAACGAGAACCGGTGCTTTCAACGGGACTACGGTTGTTGGCTTGATTGGAATTTAGTAATGGAATATATTTAATAATGGAAACAATATTTCGAATAATGGTACAGCGATTTTGAGTGGCGCCTCTCTCACAAGGGAAGGACCCCAAGTACTTCGCCTTCGATTTTGATAATTTTATGTGAGACGATGGTATATGAATCCCTAATTAAGTATGCAAAATATTGCGTGTAGTGACTCAATAGTTTCAAAGATATAAACAATTAAACATTCAAAGCTTGTTGATGTACTATGATTTGAAATTTTTCGAAGTTCAATTGTTTATATCTTGGAAACTATTGAGTACCTACACCTAATATTTTGCATACATAATTAGGGATCCATAAACCATCATCTCACAAAAAATTATCAAAATCAAAGTCGGACAATTGGAGTTCTTCCCTTGTTAGGTTTCTAGTGGCCTCTCCGATCAACTGGGAGGACCACATCCGTAAAAAAGGTGTGCAGACGTCCCTAAAATGTAAACCATCCCAAAGACCCGAAATCTAACAACAACAATTCGGTTGCAAACAATTCAGCACTCCTCGCAGATGATTTTTCCGTGGATGCAAGGCCACTTTGCGAATTGGCATCCAATTAAAGCGGACTCGGCCGATCGAAACGCGGTCGAACGAAGATCGAGCGTCCCCGATCGACGTTGATCGACATTAGCAGGATCCAGATAGACTCTCGGATCGGTCTGGCCGTCGTGACACACGGAAACGTCCACTCCTTGACCATTTCCGCGGCGCTATCTCCGCCAGTCGACGAAAACGATGCGTGTTGCGAATCCCCTTGCCGATCTCTCTCTCTCTCTCTCTCTCTCTCTCTCTCTCTCTCTCTCTCTCTCTCTCGCGTGTCCTCGCGAACCTCGTTCGCAAACCAGTCGGGAACAAGTTTCGCGTCGCCTGACCACAGAATCCTCCATCGCTGGAATCCCTCGGAGAGAAAGAGCAACGAACAGAAACGAAGAAAAAAGACGTGCAGCAAAGCACGCGCGCGAACGTTTCTTTCACGTTTTCGCTTAGGCGAGCGGTGTTTTTCGAGCGAGTTTTTCAGGATCGAATCTCGCGCGTATTGTTCGCGTTTCGTCCGCCGTCGCGGCGTATTGTGCTCATTGTTTAGAGGCGCAGAAGAGGGCGAGGAAAAGTTGGGGAGTTGTCGAGGAGAGGACGCCTTTCTTCCTTTATTTTTTCTGGCGAAGCTTCGGGGGACCGGAGCTCTGCCTAAACGCAGCTGGATACCCCCTTGCCAAAGTGCTATGATCAGATATTAATCTTGCGCGGACCGTTGACAGTAATTAGACCAGCTACGTGTGTTTATTAATCTGTGGAAATTGCTCGAATTACAAGAAGTTAGACATTTAGTTAGTTACGTGCAAAAATCAAAAAAAGGTATTTTATAAAACTGTTTTATTTGGGTCTCCTTAACGAAAATTTTAAATGTGTGTTTCGTAGATCTATGTTAGTTATACATGTGCTGAAAATTTCATCGAAATCGATTAACACACACACGAGATACGAACGGTTGAAAATGGTGAAAATCGAAGTTTTACTAATCCACAGAATCGTTCAACTTTCGAGGCCTATCGTTTCTGCCAGCGTCAACCGATTTCGATGAAATTTTCAGCATGGGTCTAACTAACATAGATCTACAGAACGTATATTTTAAATTTTCATTCAGGGCCCAAATAAAAGTTTTAAAAAATCTAATTCACCGAGCGGATTGAGAGGAATGAGGCATTTTGTATCGTAGTTTCTTTTCGCTTATGGAGGAAGAAGAGGATATCAATCGCGGTTTGCCATGGAATTCTTTGTGTCGAGCCCGAGAAAAACTCAGGAAGGAATTTTCCCTTGTACTTAATACTCGCAGCCGTTCTTCGCAATCGTCGGTATTCGCGTTCTTGCAGAAGTAGAGCAATTGATGTAGGTAGCAGTCGTGATGCATCGAATTGTAAACGCTCCTCGCACGCATGGGCCGTGTATCAGCTTGAATCCGAAGATGTTTGCAACGAAGTTCGCCCATGAATTTGTTACGTGATGTACGAGGAATTGATCGTGTCTTTCGCATTTGCGAAAACAAAGTAATCGCCTATAACAGTTGAAACTTTATCAACAGACGATTCACAGAACTTCCGATTTCCGTTCTTCGGAAGTGGGTCATTTTTTGGACATCCTCTCTCTGGAATAATAGACTTCCTCATATCCGATGCGGATTTCTTTCAACTGCGGAAATTAATTTTCTGGAATTATACTGAAAGTCGGAAGTGAAAGAGAATGATTGTCTACGGTTCGGATAAGCATGATTTAATTTAGATGTTTTAGAGTTTTCAAACGTATTCCGGCAAAAATGTAATAGTAATTCAGCTATTAAAAGTAGCAATTCGACTAATGACTTGTACTTTTAGTAGGGAGGTGTTTAAAATAAATGGTTGTAGTTCAGATAACAACTGGGATCTCTTCGTACATCAGACTAACCATTCTTCAATTCACATGAACCGCAGTCGTGAGGTCACGCTCACTTCGTTATTCAGTCTTTATGCGCGTTCCACCTGTTCTTCAAATTACCATTACTTCAAAAGTACATGCCAACACATTCGAAGCCAAAATTTGCAGACATTATCTTTAAGAACGAATGAAAGACCTCAAAACATGTGCAAGTAGTACAATATTTACATTCACCATTTTTAAAAATTGACAATGTAAAATTGACACTAAATGGAACCAAAATTCGAAAGGATTAAACAATCTTTATGGGCGTCCCATCTGCACTTCTTACGATTTCTTTAAAACTACCAACATATTCAAAGCTAACATTTGCAAACATTATCTTTACTAATTAATGAAAGACCTCGAAACGTATCCAAGCTGTACAATCATTGTATCTATTTTTAAAAATTGACGGGAATAAAATTGATGGGAAGAGAGAAGAAACTTTGAAAGAAGTGCAGAAGATACCAATCCAATTTGAACCAACTTTGGCATCCACCATATTCAAGAGTCAACAAGTGTCCCCAAAAATACCCAAGCTGCGAGACATCGTTTCCCACAAAAAAAAAAGAAAAGAAATTGACAAGGTAAAATTGAGAAGTGTCCACAAAATTCCTCTTGCACTGTGGATCGGTTAATTCTCGCGTGCAAGCCGAGGCCGGGTATGGTCGCGTCTCTCGTTCCCGTGGAATTCTCGTGCAGGCGAACACGCGAGAGCGAGGGTCGGGTAGCGCTGCATCGAGCAAGTAGTTGCAGGTTGGACTCGAAAGTTTTCCGTTTACCGTTAGTAATCCCGAGGACCGACCGCCTCGGCTAGGGTCGTTGCGACGACGAGTGACCGTAGGCAGTTTTAGTATACATACGTGGCCATTAGGCCGTGCGATCCGTGCCTCGTCGTTCCAGTCCGATAAAATCCCGGGCCCCCGAAAACGCGGCTTGTTATTTAACAGCTGGAATAATCGTTCGCCACGCTTTTGTGCTCCCGACCACTCCGAAACAGTTCTGTTTAATTTAATAATCTCTGTTATCACCGTCGATCATCTTTCGAGAAAAGCGATGAAAGGCTTCTTCGCTTTGGATTCTGAACCCCTCCCTCCGGAGTATTTAAACATTCTCTCGGGGGTTGCAAACATGTCTGAAAAGTGTCGTTTTTGGTTGTTGTTCTCGGTGTTTACTCTGTGTTATCAAGAAATTAAAAAATACGCAAACACGCCCGAATGTTGGGTCTGGCAAAGAACATATCGGCCCTTTTGTTTGATTGTTTCGCTTCTTCAACTGTTATCTTTATTAAGCGACGGGACCTACAGTTTAAGGTGGGTTCCCCACCACCTGGCAAAGAACATATCGGCCCTGAGGGCCATAAAGAACCCCATCCTGCGCAGATAATCAGTCAGTCTAGTTCAATGTGCGTCGAATAAGCAGCATTGCCACAAGACATGGTCTAAGGTCAAACCTGGGCGATGCTGGCCCAAAAAACAGATGTTGCTGCTACTCCTTTGTCGAAGTGGACGTGGTGGGGACTGTTTTACCGAGCAAGAGAAGGGGAGAAGCAGCAACATGTGTTTTGCAGTAGCAGATTTGGCAAGATTGTCGGCATTCTCATTTCCTGGCAACCGTTTGTGAGAAGGAATCCACAAAAATTTGATAAAGCAGGAGTTACTTTGATCGAATCGTACGAATACTTCCTTGATGTCGAAGATGTCGGCTTGGTTTTCACTTGAAAGCTAACTGCTGCCAAACGTTGAAGGGCAATGAAGTGGAAGTATGCGACATGCGGCGTTCTTCCTGACAACCACAGTTTAGTTCGCTAACCGCTTTGGACGACCATTTTCGATGAAACGTAAACGAAAGCTACTTCGGCGGCTGTGAAGATGTGTTGTTGTTGGAAAGGAAAAGGAAAGGGTTTCGTCCTCGACACCTTTCACCGTGGATCAATCATCCAGGACGCGCATCCAAAGTCTAAATTCGCTGCGAGTCTCCGAGGGGCTCCAAATGATTTAAATGACAATGACCGCGGCCCGAGTTTGTCCCATCCACTCGATCGCCACTCGTTCTCGCCATTATGATAATGAGACGTATTGTCGCCGGTCCCCGAGACTGAGATCCGCTTAAAAATCTATCTATCGGCTCGAACCTCCAGCGATCGTCTCTGTCTCCGATTGATTTCTTCCACGGTAACCGGATTCTCTCGGCGAATCGTTCGCATAGCAAAGCTTTCAAGGCGTTTCGTACCGAGGCTGCGAATCGTTCCGGAGCGTACTCGGATATCGTTTATGCGATCCGTGTTAATGGGACACGTTTACTCTGCAGAACTGTTCTATAATTATTGGCTTCCGTCGGTGTTCCTTCGAGGGAGTTCGCGTCTCCCTACCAACCCTCCCCTTCTCCGCGCGTTACTATTCCTCGAATTACCTTTAGTACAGTGGTTTGCAACCTTTATGCCACTACGCCCCCCTAAAAAATTGTTTTTTCCTGCACCTTCCTATCTTTTAATAGATATAACAATATAGACACGATTTTTTAAAATAATAATAAGTTTATTACAAAAAATACTGGCGCAAAAATATTATGGCGTCTCCGCTGGCAATAGTCCGCGCGAAACTTCGTTTACTGACGATTGCATTGAAAATTGTCATTTTGCGGCGAGGTCTTCGCTTAATGAAATGCGACCGAGCTTGTGGACTGACCTGGTAGCCAAAAAGAGCCCTAGCAATGAGGAAAGCACTTGGATGATCAATTTCAATTCCCCAATTTCAATATTCCTAATGAAATTACTGAAAAAATATGCGGAATTTGTTGGGCCCGACATCTCTTCCATTGTAATGAAAGGGTTAAGTTCTTTCTTAGGTCCGATTTGGACTGGAGTCGATGGGAAACTGAACGATTGCGTTTGCAGAGAGACTGCATATAAACTAGTTGAAAGTGTAGATGCAGCCTTGGAGGTTTGGGAGATTGTTTAATTCTTTGATTCGGGTTAACAGCAACAATTTTAGAACAGTACAAAACTTCGTTTACTGACGATTGCATTGAAAATTGTCATTTTGCGCCGAGGTCTTCGCTTAATGAAATGCGACCGAGCTTGTGGACTGACCTGGTAGCCCAAAGGAACCCTAGGAAAGAAGCACTTGGATGATCAATTTTAATTCCCCGAATCACTGAAAAATTTGCCGTCATTGTTGGACTCGGGATTTCGCAGTCCACGTTCCAATCAATCGAAAAGGTTGTTCCTTACGCCGATTCCATTCTGCGAAATCTCGATTGGACGAGAGAGCGGCGCGCACACGTCGTTCCGTTTTTAACGCAGCGGAAATAAAATTGCGAGCGAGAAAGATCGAAGGGAGCGGGGGAGGGAGGTGGCAGGTTGCAAGGGGAGAGATAGTACGGCGAAGGGGGTGGAGAGGAGGCGATGAGGGCGACTCGGAAAGATCGTGGGGGGGGGGAGGGGAACTAGCAGGGTTGAGGACGCATTTTGCGCTCGCCCCGAAATTCTAAATAAACCAGGGACACCCGGAGACGTAACGAGCGGTAACAACTGTCGCGCGCGGGCATCGTGAATAACGACGTCGATATAATCGGGGGATTTTCGAACGGGCGTTGCGCGCGTAACGACCAACGTGACTACGCGGCCGTGGCGAAAATTTCAAGCATTGCGCAACAAACACAAAAAAGATTTCTCGACGAACGAACGGCGCGCGCGCGCGAATTGTGCAAACCTTATCGCGTTTCTTTTTTTTCCCCACCCGGTGCGTGCGCGTTTTTTCGCTCTTCTCGTTTTTCTTTTCGCCGACGCTTTTCGCTCGACGCGCTGATGGCCCCACAACGTTTTCCTGATTATCGTCATTAGGCTGCGCATCTTCGAGCGAAATGTTCTGCGTCTGTTGTGGGGAAACGGCGCACAGTGGGCGAGAAAAACCGATCTTTTTGGACAAAAATCTGCCGACAACTCAGTTTATATCTTCATATATATCTTTCTATGTATTATATAAAATAGTTTTGTGGTTTTTGAGGTCCTAAAACGCCGAGCGGGTTGCCTTCTGAAGGGGAACCGGAAATTGAGCGCCGTGACTGTGTATATTTTTCAGAAAGAGAGAGAGAGCGGCGAAACAGCGAGGCGCAGCGGGGGTTGGCGAGCGAAGCCCCCTAGTACTTATATAATTTATTTATTACATTTTTGTGCGGCCCGTTGTAACGTTATCCGTCATCAAAGTGGCTCGTGAAACCATTTGGGTTGGCTAGGCCTGCCCTAAACCCTCTACAGGCCGAATCTTTGAATTTTTCATTAAGACAGACACTATCTTCGATTTAATTCGGCATTCGACGAACCCATATAATAACCCAAATCTTGCTGCATCGATCCGCGTCCGGTCGGACGCTATTTTAAGGGGAGACAATCAGCCGCGTCCCCTTCGTGGCAATTACCAGCGCTGTCTCCTAAGAAACCGACCAACAGAATCGTTCTGCCCTTAGCTCCCTTCGTGTCCCGACTCGAGCCACAGCCGATTCCTAGTTTTTAGGGCACGCGAGCTTGCGAGAGAGGGAGAGGAGGAGAGAGGGAGTCAGCTATCGGAGGTGGTAGCTAACTTGGCTAGCTATCGCACGCGGTGGCACTCGGGCTGGTATCGATCACGCGACAGCTCCGGTGTAAACGCATTTCTCCCCTTCCCGCGCGACCCGCCGGGCGACATCTAATGTTATAATGATTCGATAGACATCGTTAGAAGCGTTCTATAGGCGAATTCGATTATCGTCGGCGGCTGGTGTGTCGCGAGGCCGCCATTGATGTCGCGGCGCCATGCCTCGGGCTCAGGATTTTTCAGAAAAGGAGCGTCGTCTCCGTCGGGACGGTATTTTTGTTTTCGCACGCGGACGAAAACCTAGGTTATTTTCCGGTGTCTCGTATGTGGGGGAGGTGATCCGGTTACTGGAGGAAATCGTACAAATTTGTATCAACCCTCCGCACTCGGTGCTACTTTAACTTGAACGTTAAACATTTCTTTCGAGCTAGAATAATTACGTTGTGTATTCATCTTTTTCTTTGTGTGAATGTGAAATTGATGTATCAGGTTGGCACACAACTAAGTTCGTGACTGAGTGGCGGCTCAAATCAAGTGGAGGCCCCAAGAGGTAAACATTCTGGGGCCCTCAAACTCAAGTTAGAGATAGAAGTTGAAAGAAAACTCTCATAAACTAATTAACAAAAAAGAAAAGCAATGACAAATTTTATACCGTTACACATTAAATTTTATATCAAATTAATGGCAAAATTCAGAGCTTTCCAATGATATACAACAGGCGTGGGCAATTTTGCCTCAATTGAGGCAAAATCCCCACCGTAGCGCCCACTGTCCCCCACCAGCATCCGTCCAAGCAGTGCGCAGGCCTCGTGCATCGGAGCCACGAGGAGCGCCACCGAAAGGAAGCTTGGTGGGGAAAGCAGGCGTTTGAAGGGCTCCACCCGTGCCCACGCCTGATATACAAGTTCACTGGTCCCTGAACGACGTCATAATGATACAATAAAAGAATTATAAAACAGAAGGTCCCGAGTTTAGCTGCTAACCTAATTAATCGATTCGATACCAACATATTTAATCTTGTAAACAATATTTTGAATAATGGTGCAACAATGAAGTAATGGTACAATAAAATAAAATAAAAAAGTAATGGTACAGAAATTTTTGACTCGGAGTCACCAAAAATCACCGCCGAAATATTTTTCACGACTTACAGTCTGTTTTTCACGAGAACGTACTCGCTGTATCTGTGTTATCTTCGAAGACACTCTTCGAAGAAAATTTTCCGGTTTCACGTATGTGGGGGAGGTGATCCAGTTACTAGAGGAAATCGTATAAATTGCACGTGCTCACGTTGATTAAAAATGCATAAACTCCGGAGTCTAATAATAACATTTTACATTTTTCTTCTAGTCGGAAAAATATATGAAATTTTTATAAAAAATATAAAAAAGTATACGAGATTTTATTTAAAAAAATATTTGCCCAAGTGAAAAATAAAATGCTAAATTGTTTCATATAATTCCGAGTAAAGAAATCACCCGAGGCAAATTATTTGTCTTAACCAAACAAGATGATTATTGTAATTATAATTTTTCAAATTGTGTAATAATACAATATGAGTACTGTAAAAATTAATTTTTGACGTGGATGAAAAAGTTTGTTTCATTTCATTGTTGTTCTTCAATTACAACTTCAATTTTTCAATTTCAATTCGTTAATTTCTTTAACTCAATTATATAAAAAATGTCAAATATAGAACTGGAGTTCGTAGTCGTACTTTGGCATTATAACAATGACACTTCATTTATTTAATATTTTTTGTATACATACAACGAGAAACAAAGGTTTCAATAGAAATATAAAATCTTCCGGCGGGTCGCATAAATTAACGTGGCGGCGACGAGCCGCGTGTTGGACAGGCCTGGTCTAGCTGATCGGGAAGTGGTTTAAAATTCGATTACAAGATTTAACTCATACAACAATAACAATAACGACAAAGAGAACTTATTTGCAGAACTTATTTGCACACCTAATAAAAACGCGATCTTATTGGGGACTTTCCGCGAGCGAGAAACGTTCGCGAATATCGCCAAGGTTTCCGGAGTCTCGTCCGTTCGTCTTGGCGTGGTGTCTCGTCGAGGCGTGCCCCGTTTCAGCAAACGTCGCGTCTGTGCACGCGGTTCGACGTGATTTTAAACCCGAGTCGCGTTCCCGGTACATACATCCTCGTTTATTACGAGTTTCGTGCGTGCGCGACCGAGCTGCGAGAGAGAGAGAGAGAGAGAGCTGCGATCGCGCGAACGCGATCTCCCAGTTTGCCTCGCCACCTCCTCCTCCTCCTCCCGCTGCCATTGTTCCATTGTACCGTGTAATATCCGTCAGCGTTATCTCGAGCTTCCGTGGATAGCGGTAAGGTCAATATTAAAACGCACAAGTAATCATCGAACGACGCAGAGCGACGTGGTCCGTCATGCAATCTCGCTCGGACGCGTAAAACCTGCGACTGAGGTGTTCCGACTCCAGAACCTGGATAGAAGGAGGCCAAGGGAGAATTCTGAGACCAAGAATTCTGGGACCAAGAATTCTGGGGCCAAAAGTTCTGAGACCAAAAGTTCTGAGACCAAAAGTTCTGAGACCAAGAATTCTGGGACCAAGTATTCTGGGACCAAGTATTCTGGGGCCAAAAGTTCTGAGACCAAAAGTTCTGAGACCAAGAATTCTGAGACCAAGAATTCTGGGACCAAGAATTCTGGGACCAAGAATTCTAGGACCAAGAATTCTGGGGCCAAGAATTCTGAGACCAATAATTCTGAGACCAAGAATTCTGGGACCAAGAATTTTCTTCCCCTTCCCTGTCAATTTCATTTTTGTCCATTCTCCTCTATGGAGAGCCAAGCTGCACACCTCGGATATTTTTTGAGGGCATTCATTGATACTTGGAGATAGTGTATCCAAAATTTGGATGCTATTGTACTGGTATTCTTTCCAAAAACCTTCTTCAGGGGGTAGTTAAGAATTTGTTCGACAGTTCTCGATAATGATTGGATTTTTCAGTAGTCAAAAGCGCAGACTTTCACCATTTTTGTTGTGTCCCGGAATCCATTTTGTTGTTGTTGTATGCGTCAAACCTTGTAATCGAATTTTAAACCATTTCCCGATGAGCTAGAGACTTGAAACTTTAAACATAGCTCAGAACTGGATGACAATGCATTAAAAAACAAATTTTTGAAAAACTGTGCCTTCAGGAGGAAAAACATTTTAATATTAACCGTCACAACTCGTCGCGCGACGCTCGGTAGTACGTGATCGCGTTCAGCCATCCCCACTCCGCGCGCCCGCGCTCCCTACTCCATTACGCGTTCCCACTCCGACTCATCCCCACTCCACTGACCCATTTCGCACCGAAAAAGCTCAGTCAGTGTGCCGTTCCGTTTATTCAGTTCCATTTCGGACAATTTCGGTCTCCATCAAGAGACCTCGATAATTAATAGACTGCGGATCTTAATGCATTTATTTATGGTTTATAAAAATGTTCAAAAACAGCTATAATATCAAATTCAACAGAATTCAGCAGAATTTTTATTTATAAAAATATTATTTATAAAATAGGGACCTCAATGCGTATCCCAGAATTGTTATCAGATGTTCTGAAAGCCTAGAAAAAACAATGGTTGATAATTTTTACCCCGACGGGTGGTTATTAAATCGAGAAAAGATGGCAGAGAAAATATTGGCCTTTTCCATTATTATATTTGCATTACAGCGTATCGTATGAATATATATGAATAATACGAGAATTGTAATGCGGAGTTGATCGAAACGTATTTTCGCATATTTTAATGTTTAAAGGTAACTTTCGTTCCAGTGAATTAAGCTTAACATGATATGAAAATGTTCTGCCATTATTCCGGCGCATTTATTTCTTCTCGTATGGAATATTCCGCGCATGTGCTGGAACGAAGAATGTGGAAACTTTTTGATCAAACTAATGTACGAAATTTATAAATTATGAGTACCGGGGATCAAGTATTTTTCCCTTGCCTCGATATCACGTATGTATATTTGAATATTTATACCGGCGGAGTTCACGAATGTTCTCGTTTCCGAGAGTTTATTATTAAAAACGTTCAGTTTGCCGTAGTCTACCCAGTCGCTTCGCTATAAATGCATAAGGAGTCAAAATACTTAGCATTGGACCGTGGATCTTTATGCAGAATAAAAATTGTCTGCGTTCATTGCAAAATACTACATACTACAAAACTAATTAATTCAACTCGGGGGTAAACTTTACTTTACCGGACTCAAAATTTGTTCCTTTCTCTTACGAATTATGATGTGTTTGGTATGTGATCCGGTAGATTTGTACCCGGTGAACCTGCAGATCGAAGTTTCGATCCTGTAGGATCAATGGTTCAGGAGTTATGGTTGCTTAAAGTTGAGCATTTTTCAGTGTCAGTCATGCACAGAAGATGGCATTTCTTGGCCTAACGACGAGTACACCCAGTTTTTCCAAGAAGCGCGTCAAATCCGCAGTCTAGTCGCAAGAACGTAGCGCCGAGCGTACAGAAGACAATTGGTTGATAAGACGCCGTCCGTGTGTCGCACAAAAGTGATACACTTGTGCGATTACGCAGGAGGCAACCGCTCGACCGCCTCCGGCAATTATTCGTTTCGCGACACGTACAAACGCGTACACTCGCGTTTATTTCCTTCGGCTGTTTCTCAGGCGTACCTGCCTGCACGCGATTCCATATAAGAAGGTCGATGCTGAGGCCTCCAACGTGCCTCCTGAAACTCGATACATGCCACACCGGCGCGCACGCACACAATGCCAGTGGCATTATCGACTGCAGTTACACGTACGCGACCGAACGACGTACACAGACACAGACGCGTCGAACAGTGAGATCGAGCGAGCTGCAACGTGCTCGACATTTTTCCCGCTCGACTGTGCCCGCACAATGATCCTAGGCCCGGTCTCGCACAGCTGCCAAAGAAAAAACCTCTGAACGGATCCGTGAAACGCTCCGGGACGCATTCAACCCCGGAAACGGAAGCTGGAGACTCGAGGCTCGTCTTTCGTCGTTTCAGACTGCTAGGAACACTCTACGGATCGTGATAGATTGCGTTAGGTTCATCGTACACTCAGATTTTTGGAGATTAGCCTGTAATAGGCCCTCCGCGCGACCCGCGGGCCAATAGGCCACGCCTACTGCGTTGAAAAATAACTTTTGCGCGCCGATTCTGAGTCATTGCGAGCCCGGCACTCGACTCCCCAGAGCGTAAACCTTGAATCAGGTACTGAACCTACCATTTAGCCCCGGAAACGGGAGCTGGAGACCCGAGGCTCGTCTTTCGTCGTTTCAGACGCCGCGAGCCAGTAGGCCACGCCTACTGCGTGGAAAAATAACATTTGGACGCCCGGCATTCGACTCCTCAGTACCTTAATCTTGAATCGCGTACTCAACCTACCATTCAACCCCAGAAACGGAAGCTGGAGACTCGATGCTCGTCTTTCGTCGTTTTAGACATTGCGGGCCAATAGGCCACGCCTACGGCGTGGAAAAATAACATTTGCGCGCCGATTCTGAATCACTGTGAGCCCGGCACTCGACTCCTCAGGACCTAAACCTTGAATCAGGTACTGAACCTACCATTCAGCCCCGGAAACGGGAGCTGGAGACCCGAGGCTCGACTTTCGTCGTTTCAGACGCCGCGGGCCAATAGGCCACGCCTACAGCGTGGAAAAGTAACATTTGCGCGCCGATTCTGAATCACTGC
Source organism: Lasioglossum baleicum (assembly GCF_051020765.1). Classification (NCBI taxonomy): domain Eukaryota; kingdom Metazoa; phylum Arthropoda; class Insecta; order Hymenoptera; family Halictidae; genus Lasioglossum; species Lasioglossum baleicum. The sequence continues at coordinate 7,462,765 of NC_134945.1, forward strand.
GAGCTCGGCACTCAACTCTGAAAGCTTTCAAGTCTTTCAATTGATGCGTCTACAGTAGAGTCGCGTTTACTGTCCGCGATCACTGTCCAGTGCCTACCCACTCCACTGCCTTGCTGTCCTTCTCTACGTTCGGCTTTCCTTTCAACCCACGGCGTGGTAGACGCAGTCATAAAAAGATAATGACGGTCTGCGATCACTGTCAGTGCAGAACACAGGCTGTTGGACAGTAAACGCGAGACTTGACTGTATTTTGAAATAAATTTCGAGGCTGCGAATGTGGTACATGTGCGAATCGACGTTGGCAGCGCACGTGACAACGGCCGCGTTACGGTCGTCACGGCAGATTCTTCAGGCGGATTCTTTCGCAGCGATACGATTCAACTTCGTTCCCGAAGAATGCTCGCTTCGAATGGGACAAGTAGATATTGTATATGTATGTATACACGGAAATGGTTGGTTTACGGGGCGAGCGGAGGGTGCTCGAAAGTTTCGAGCAGCGGAGAGCGCGTATCCCAAGTAAACAGAGACGGAGGGAGGGAGTGAGCGACGTCGAACTGTTTCTAAAGAGACAACACCGGGATGCATAATACGCGGGCCGAAGTATAATCTCGGATCGTAAATAGGAGTCGTGAAATTACACCCGTCGTTAAGCCGGCAGCAGTTAGCGAAAAAAGAAGCGGGAGAACCTCGAAGAGAAACGAAGGAAGAAAGGGGACGTCAAAGCGTAGAAGATAACGGGCAGTTAAAATAAAACAATCGATAAGACGGAGAAAGAGAGACGAGAGAGAGAGAGGGAGAGGTGGCGGGAGGCGAAGCGGAAACAGAATAAAGAGGAAGCCGGCGCATCGTTGATCCGGAATACCGAATACATTAATCAATAACAAGAGGGCTGCCCGGTTCTCGAATAAAACGGGAACAGGAAAAGCGAGCGATTTCAATGGAGGAACGCGGCGGCCGCGCGCAATATAACGCGGAAATCCTGAATAGTGGCATTAGTCGGTCTCGCCGGTGAGCCGTTCAATGCTTAATATGTCGTAATTAACGTCGACCCTTGCGTTTTTATCGCAGCCAGGATCTTCGGGATGCTCACAAGAGCAGGGTACAAACCCGCGAAATCAACTGCGAAGAGAGAGAACATGGGGACGGTTACGCTACTTTCTATTGTGGGTACATTTTTCATCGTTTTCATCGAACGATGAATGCCTCGATTCGAGACTCTCCCGCCACTCCGCTCCGCACCGCTGGGCTTCGACGGTACGAGAACCGCATTATCAACTACAATCTGTAAATCACAGTCGAATAACATCTCGCACCGTAGATACCAAACAGGCCCATTGTCGAGAAATGAGAAGGCGCATCCCGCACCCTTGCAATCCTGGAAACGAATCTTTTCTAGTGGGCAAGGACCCCTGAGGGGTCCTAGCATTTTCAGTGGCGTTCACCACTAGAACGGTCTGGGTTAGGTTGTTTAACGGGTTAGGGTCTATAGTTACTTTGGGACCGGCCAGGTCCGGAAACCAGTGCATCATTGCTTAAGGATAGGGCGTCCGGAAATTTCCGGAGATGCACTGGCCGTGCCGGACTTGGCCGGTCCCAAACTAACTAGACCCTAACCCGTCGAATGACCTAACCCAGACCGTTCTAGTTGTGAGCGCCACTGGAAATGCTGGTGCGGTGCGGTCTAGTGGGCAAGGACCTCAATCGAGGTTCTACCCATCTTTTATTCCCCGTTCTCGCTTCCTCTTCGCGCAGGATCTTGCCAAGGGGTCGGACTCAGAGTAGAACAACCCAGCCAACGTACACAGATTCGTAAGAACCGATAAACCGCGATCAATGATCGCCAGGAGTTATGTGTGTCACGGGCTGATAAGATAACAATGCCGCGGCGCGTCCGACGACGACGATCTGACGGACCGCAACCCTCCTAGGACGTCAGCCTTACGTCCACCATTAGATTACCGGGGGGTTTAATGCCGAGTATGGAAAGCCTCGAACGAGATACACCACCACCACCACCACCACCCTCCGGGGGGTGAGAAACACACAGAGGCTTGTGCAAAACGGGGCTCGAAACTTTCGTCGGCGACGATCGATGCTCGGCCTTCTCTGAACCCCTCCCTCTCTCTCTCTCTCTATCTCTCTCTCTGTCGCGTAAATACGCAGGCTGTTTTTGTCGCTCGGCTTGATTGATTTATGAAACGGTGCCGGTGGAGTGTTAACACTGAGCGTACCCAGCACGAAACATATGAAAGTGATACGCCTTTTACGTGAGAGATGGTTGAATTTAGTCCAGCACAGTTTAGTTGTCCACCTAGTCGGTTACTAGGAAGGTGTTTTTATAATTTTTATAATTAAGAGGCCAGTGGAGGGACGTGTTGTGACGTTTGTGAAGAGATGGGGACTTTCGGGAGGTAGATCATGTCACCACGTGTGTCTTCCTTACATTGCTGACTCCGTTTATATGCGTAGAAACATGGATTAATGGGTCCGCCGATGGACTTATTCCTACGTTCATATTTTAATTTTGTTATTTAAGTTAGGTTAGATTAGGTTAGGGTAGCCAGGAGCTGGCAGGACTGCAAGGGTGCGGTCTCCATGAATGCATTTTCAAAAAATCTAAACTACTGGATACAAAACCAGGCTAGTAAGGCTCTGTCCGACTGGCTAAGACAAACCTGCCATCATTCGGAAGCATGCAGCTGTCACAGCTTTATGAAAATAGCTACATGCGCAGCTCCTAGCGTTTTTAACGAACACCCCCATCTTTCTATCATCGAGAAACGGGAACACACATTCCGCACCCTTGTGCAATCCTGGAAAAACGCGTCCACCCCTCTAAAACGTAACTACAGGTACAGCAGTGACTGTCCAGTCTCTCTGAAGGGTCGGCGAGGGTTCCAGGTCCCTGATGGCTCATTGTCTCAGGGTGACAAATTCATCCCCCACTTTGCAGCCCCGAAATTTCGAGTCCTGGCTGAAATCCTTCGGCCCGTGGTCCGATCTTGATCCTCCCATGATCGAATCCTCGGCGTTAGGTATGCTCGGATCCGATGCGCTCTCGGCCAGGCTGTAAAAACGCAATCATTCCGCCGGGCTTGCGGGTCGTGCGAGATGCGCGACGAGTGGAAAGAAAGAAAAGAAGTCTTCTGGCGGGGAGATGACGACTACGACGAGCACGCAGAGAGTCAGGCCCAGCAAGCAAGCAACTCAACGAAGCAGGCAGGCAGGCAGGCAGCCCTGATCTCTCTTCCCTGGCCGTCTTTCTCTGGAAGGGCCTCTCTTTCTGGCTCTCGCAACGTGCTCTTCACTCGTTCTGTAATCTGTACGGCACGGAGGGCCGCGATTGGACCGCGGGAGGGGTCGCTCGTGGAAAGGGACGACGCAAGAGAGAGAGACAAGGGTCGTAAGCGAGGGAAAGGGACGCCGGGACACGACGCTGTGGAAGCGAGGATGAGGTGGAGGGAGGGTGTTACCGTCGCATTTCAGAGAGGACTTTAGCGCTCTGGATGGAGGTAGGCTAGCTTGGCGAGAGCCGGAGAAAGAGAGCGAGCGAGGAGAACGCGAAACGGTAAAGGCGAAGAAGGAGGAGGAGAGAGTCGGCCGAGGGAATAGCCCGTGGTAGCGAGAGAGAGAGAGAGAGAGAGAGAGGGTAGGAGATGCCAAGGGGGATCCACAGAGCCGACACGTCTCTCTGGCTATGCTGTATGCCGGGCAGGCTACCCTGCTTCACATTGCTGCTCCATCTTTCTCTCGCGTGGCCGTTCCCTCTGTCGTTCGGGTTCGGAGAGCTCTCTCGTTTCTCCTCTCTACCCTCTTCCCTCCTCTGTCCCGCGTTCTCGCCTGTCTCCCTCGGTCCCGTTGCTCGCGTTCAATCCCTATCTCACTCTCTTCGTCGGTCGCCGGTGCCTCTGGTCTCCTGGTTCCTCTCCTCGCGCTCGTTCGTTCAATACTCTGGGAGAGAGTGAGGTAGGGGGTGGGAGAAGGTGGAGGAGGAGGAGGAGGAGGAGACGGTTGCGAGGGGAGAGAGAAGCGGCAGCTCTCTCGCGCAAACCCGACGGACTCACGGAACACGATTCCACCGTTGGTTGGTGGGCTACGGATGGTTTGTTCGCACGATCGAAACCAGCCCGGCCGAAGGAGAGCCAAGAGAGAGAGAGAGAGAGAGAGAGGAGGGAAGAGAGCGAGCCTCGCTTCGCTGATACGGAATGGAACCGCGATCGGCTGAAACGCCGCGCCGACGAGCTCCACGCCGAGCAGAGCCGAGGCTCTCCTCTCCGAACACAGTGTGTATCGCTTCGAAATAGTCGACGACGCCGACGCTACGAGGCTAATGTGGTTTCTAGGTCGATGGCCTGACACCGGGAACGAACGCTTCTCGAATCCGACGCCTCCGCGTGCGTTCCTTACCGGTGTCTAATCGCGATCTTAGAGGATCCAGGTTAATCACGCTGCTGGATCGCGGGGGATGCCTGCAGGGTTGAGGTCGTTGCGTATGAGACATCTTGGATGCAGGGTTGCCGAGGGTTCACCTCTTAAGGGAGTACATAGACTGGTTTCGAAGATTGCTAGGGTGCGGATGCGCCTTCTCATTTCTCGATAATGCAAGGATGAAGCTTTTCAGTACTCAAAAGCGCTAAATCAATGATCAATCTAGGAGATTTTATGCATCTCGCGCTAGTTTTGCCGAAATAAAGTGCCATAAACTGTCGGTAAATCGATATTTGCTGGTGTATTAATTTTATGATGGTCTAACTAGATTCCATAGCGCCGGTTACGAATGGCCACCGCGGCGTTCAACGCGTTAAATCAGGAATAGAGGCGAGCATGTCGGGTGGACGGTGACTAGGTTGCTAGTAGAGCATGAGGTATGCGTTCCGGGTGAAAGAGACAGTGAAATAGGGGTAACGGAGGGTAGAGGCTATGGAGATGTTGGTTGTGCAGGGGTAATTGGTGGGGATTAACCCCTTGGGTTAAGGGGTGAACGTTTAAGCGATGAGTAAAGGCGACAATGGTGGTCGCAACATGACTAGGTTGCTTGCAATGTTCTGGCAACCTTCTTCCGAGTGGAAGAGATGACCTCTTTCTCGAATGATGACAGTCTTGATACATGTCCTTGCTACATTGTGACCTATACGTGCATTGTCCGGAAAGTATGCGACTTTTTCTGGTATCTTCGTTCCTAAGTGGGCTGAGGCACTTGGTCTTGTTCGAAAATCCTCCGTAGAGTTCTGATCTAGCTCCTTGCGACTTCTGCTTGATCCCCAAAATGAAAAACCTCTTATTGGACAAACATTTGCGCACGTAGACGCAATAAAACAGACGAGGCAGCTGTCCGCTATCCCCAAAGATGATTTCAAGGAGTGTTTCCGTAAGTGGGAGGACCTCTGGAAGAAAGTTGTGGTTTCTAACGGACAATGCTTTGAAGGGGACAACATTGATATCAACCGGGAATGAAACTTCCACCTGCTACAGCACAAAGTCGAATACTTCCGGACAGGATGGATATCTACAATGACGATTGATGAATATTGTTAGACCTCCTCTTTGGAAAAACAGTCTACGTTGTGCCGGTGTCAGAGACAATGAGGATCTGAGTTTAGCAATTTCAACGAGGTAGATATCTACGGGATTGAATTCAGTGTGAACCCTATTTGTGACCAGTAGTTTAGGTAGTTGCGTTGTTGCGATCAGTTCCCGAGTGTCAGAGATTCTGTGTGGATCGGGCAAGCAACGAGATTGACAATTACACAAAGCTTTTCGCTAGCTGTGTACTAAATTCGCTAACCACAAGCTCTGCCTATTCATCAATCATAGCTACTCGAACTGGCAGAGTTGATTTTAGGGATGAACGTATAGATCTGTTTGTAGACTTGAATACACAAGATTTGTTGGGGGATTTATTACTTTTTATGATGATATCCGAAGGTTGAACGTGTTACATTAACACAGCATTCCTTTTGCATAAAATTCTCGGACTGGCGATAGCTCAAAGTGCCGGCCGAAATTCGCAACAATCTCAATAACGAAAACTAAGCTGCCATTCCATTGAACAATTACCGCGGACTTCTCCCCACACCAAGGTACACTTGACGCGCTAACAGTGCGCGATAACTCACAGACACCCTAATATCAGTCTTCAGACAGCAGCGCCAGCGGTGTACAAGACGCGGACATTAAACGCAAAGCACACGGTAGCCTCTGGGCTATTGTTCCCGCCGGGAAGTGGCCCCTAACAAGGTGAGGGTGCTGCGAAATCACCAGGGATCTTCCTGAATCCTGGTCGATCCTCCCATGAGCTATCCCCAAAGTAAAGAAGTTCTAGGTGCGTTTCTATACGGAAGTAGGCATCGCGGAGTCTCGGTGCCGGTGGGCTGCCAGGTTGGCACGCTTGAATTTTCTTTAGTCAAAAAATTCCTGAATACTGCTGAGGCCCGAATAAAAGAGTCCGAGAAAAGCCCATAACAAAAAGTTCCTCAGCTTGTCGCTAAAAAAATCTCAAAGTCGTTCAAAGTGTCTAATCTAGCGAACCCTTCAACGCTTCCATTATATATTTTTGACAAGCTTAATTTTGATTTCTCTTGCGTCAAAAAAATTCCTGAATACTGCTACAGGCCTAATAAAAGCGTCTGAGAAAGTCCCACAACAATAAGTTCCGCAGCTTGGTGCCACAGAAAATTGCAAAGTCTTCGATACCTGTCTAACCGAACTGTATTGGGTCCGTCTAGCGACTAGTATCGAGTCAGCGGTAAAAGATGAGTCCTCTGACTGAGGCCCTTCCCTACAACACATCTTCCAGCTGCCAAAGGCCCAATACACCATCCAGTTCCTGCTTACAACACATCGCAGCATAATTCGTGCAATTCCTGACGGTAAACAAACGCTAATGAAGAACTTCAAATCGAGCACAATTACATTGCCGAACTTTCATTCATAATTTACAGACTTCAACCTGTTCTGTACAGGTACCCCGCGCGACTCGAGTAAACCGGTTAGCGAACGAGCATATAAGCTCGAAGATTTTACTGCGAAAAGTTTAGCGTATCTCATTTCGAAAGCGCGGTTTACGACGGAATGGTGGCGAGGAGGGCGCCCGAGGAGGATTTATAAAAGGTGGACAAAGAGAGAAAGAAAAAAAAGTGGTAAGTAAAGATGGGGCCCCGCGTTGAGCCAGATCTACAGAAACGAGTGGCCGCAGAAAGGGTTAATTCTGTCTGGCTCGATGGCCTAACGGTTTCCTCGCGTGCTGCAATGGGTAATTGCAATGGCGGACGATGAGACTGCCGATGAGCGAATATGTAATCGCGTATCGCCGCTCGGAATCGAATTAATTCGCCACGCGGTTAATTCATCCGATGTATGGTAGAGAATCCGACCGAGCCCGGAGATTAATTCACGGCGAAACAACCGCCTTTTCTGGATTTACGATCGCGACACGCCGATCGAGTCAGATCGGCCATGACGATGTTGGTGACCTTGCGCGAACGCGTAAACGACGCGACGATCCGAGAGGACGAGATCTCTTGTTGCGTGGCGAAACTCGAACGCGAGGGGACTTGGTTCGTTCGGAGAATGATCCCGGGGCCCCGAGCCTGCACTTTCCACGAGCAAACGTTCCCCAGAGCTGGTTTTTCGAGCGATAAAAGTCTATTCTCGTCTCTTATTTCACCGATGGCTATTCCCGGCTTGATATCGTCTCGAGAAAACAAATTGCAGCCTTGTACGCTCGCCGATTGCACTATAAGACCGTTTAGTGTCGCACTGTCATTCCCACCTCAATATTCCCGCGCTATAGCCGTGAAATGCTAGGTGGTGGAGAGGCACGATTGCCGAATCGCTTGGCTGACTCGATACTCGTCGCTAGAGGGAACGATTACGGTTCGATTAGACAGGTATCGAAGACTTTGACATTTTTTTGGTATCATGCTCGGGAAGTTTTTGTTGTGGGACTTTTTTTAGACACTTTTATTGGGGCCTTAGCAATGTTCAGGAATTTTTTGACGGAAGAGAAATCAAAATTAAGCTCGTCGTAAATGTATTATGAAAATGTTGATGGGTTCTCTAGATTAGATACTATCGACGACTTTGCAATTTTTTGGTACGAAACTGGGGAACATTTTGTTATGGACCTTTTTGAAACACTTTTATTGGGGCCTCAGCAGTATTCAGGAATCTTTTGACAAAAGGGAAATCTGGAAGGAAGCTGGACTAATTACATTACATACTAAGATGACTATCTATGCAAACTAGATACCTCAGCCGGCTTCAGGATTTTCGCATTACCCCAACTGTCGAACATTCGCGAATTGTTGAATACCCCTATCAATAGCCATCAATCTACCTATGAAAAAGTGAAATTGCGAGTGGCGTAAACCGCATGAATCCGCTAAATTTAAAGAATCTCCACAAGCCGCTCTATAAAAGCTCGATCGATCAGAGGGCGCATCAGTATTCCTCGCATTAAGCGATCATTACCGTCCACACTGCGCGCGATCGCGCTATCGGCCGCATGTCCGAGTATAGTATCGGGGAATTAGCCGAGTGGGAAGACCGGTAACGATAACTGTTTCTCACGGACGGCCTCGGGAACAAAACGAATTGTGGAAAATTAATAGGGGGAAGGAGAAGAAGGCGAAGAACGTCTCTCGAGCTCGTCCGGTCTCCTCTCCAGCAGCAGCAGCGCAGAGCGGCCGGCTCTCCGGCCGTTAAGAGCGGCGGAATACCTGAGAAACGAGTTGGAAAAAAACGCACACTCCCGGAGAGCGAGGTGAAGGAACGAGTGCAGAGTCCCTTTTGCCACGAAGAGCAACGTTTCGTGCGAGAGAGAACAAAGAGAGCCGCCCGGGGGGGAGAGAGAGAAAGAAGCAGCGAGGGAGAAGAAGACTGAAGCGAGGAGAGAAGAACGTGGGGCGATAGGGAGTCTATAGAGAGGAGCCGATGGGGAAATGAGGAAGGAGAGACTGGAGAAACAGAGAGAGAGAGAGAGAGAGAGAGAGAGAGAGAGAGAGAGAGAGAGAGAGAAAGAAAAAGAGAGAGGGAGGAGCTGGAAGGTCCGAGAAGGAGAGGGCCCACGATGAATTTTATCCCAAACTCGGTGCGATCTCGGTTTCGGCGTCTCGCTTTTTCCGCTGGCATTCTCGATCTTTTCGCGTCGATCCTCTCCCTCTCCACAGGCGTAAGTTACTCGAGCGTGCGAGGGAAAAGAACCGGGAGAGCGAGAGAGAGAGTGGAAAGTAAAACTCGCCGACGAATCTCCATGCTAACAACGAACCCGTCCTAATTATTCGTCGAGTGTCGGGTAGGAAGATCGTCATCGCTCGCGAAAGAGGGCGAGAGAACGCGCGGCGGGAGTGCAAAGACACCCAGAAAGAGAGAGAGAGAGAGGGGGGGGGAGAGGGAGAGCGAAAAGTTGGGGGTGGGCGAAAGACCGGGGGAGAGGCGGAGGGAACGAGACGGGAAGAGTGGTAGTCGTTCCAGCTCGTGGCAAATGAGCGGCACTCTGTATTGATCACCAGAGGTCACGACTCGAGATAGGTAAATGTGTGCACGTGTATATAGGTATGCAACGCGGCCTCTCGCGCAGTGTGCCTGCACTTGCACACGCGCCCGCTCTCGCTGCGATTGCAGGCGGCGGCGACCCCGCGGTATTGAGAGAACCCGCGCAAAAAGAAACACACAGAGAGAGAGGGAGAAAGACGGACAGGTAGTCGACGAACCGACAACGACTTTACGCTGCTAACTTGACTGAACTCGCCTCTGCTAGTCGCCTGCCTGGTTGCCAACTACGGGTACTCGCACAGTGGACCCGTTTCGGCCGACGTCCGACGTTGTGTCTCTTTCTCGCACGCTTGAAAAGAGAGACAGATGCGTCGAACATCGGCCAAAGCGGACGAAAACGGGTCCACTGTGCGCGTACCCTACCCTGCCAACCTGGCAGTCCACCGGTACTGAGGATAGCTCATGGGAGGATCGAGGATCGACGAGGATTCGGGAAGATCCCTAGGTTCTCGGTGATTTTGCAGGACTCTTGCCCTCTTAGGGGGTACTTCCCACCAGGAACAATAGCCTCACAACGACTTTACGCTGCTAACTTGACTGAATTCGTCTCTGCTAGCAGTCTGCCTAGCTCTGCCTGGTTGCCAGCTAACCTGCCAACCTGGCAGTCCACCCGGTACCGAGACTAAGCGATGACTACTTCCGTATACAAACGCACCGAGGACTTCTTTACTTTGGGGATAGCTCATGGGAGGATTTTGAGATTTTTTTGGCACAAATCTGTGGAACTTTTTGTTATGGGCCTTTTTCAAATACTTTTATTGGGGGTTTAGCAGTATTCAGGAATTTTTTGACAATAGAGAAATCAAATTTAAGCCTGAAATTCGTGGGGTAAGCACGGCCATGCATCAACATCGTCTGCAAAACCAAATATCCATGGTTCGAAGCTTCTTCTCTGTATTTGGTGGGATCAGCAGGGTGTAATTTATAATGAGCTGCTCAAACCGAATCAGACTATCACGGGGGAGCGCTATCGACTTCAATTGATGCGTTTAAGTCGAGCCTTAAAAGAAAAACGACCGCTATACGAGCAAAGACACGACAAAGTGATTTTGCTACATGACAACGCTCGGCCTCATGTTGCAAAACCAGTGAAAACCTACCTGGAAACGCTTCAATGGGAAGTTCTACCCCACCCGCCGTATTCACCTGACATAGCCCCTTCTGATTTTCTCCCATATTCCGTTCGATGGCACATGGCCTAGCTGACCAGCGCTTTCATTCTTATGAAGAAGCTAAAACATGGATCGATTCTTGGATAGCCTCAAAAGACATGTCGTTTTTCCGACGCGGAATTCATATACTACCAGAAAGATGGGAGAAAATGGTCGCTAGTGATGGGCAATACTTTGAATGAAATGTTTCTGTTCCTTATAATTTAAATAAAGCTTTTATTTTGTAAAAGAAACAGCGAGAACTTATTCAAGGTCCTAATAAAAATTTTCTATTCGAGTTGCAACAAACCGCAACGAAGTAGAAAATAATATAACAGTATTTTGAAATCCTTCTATCTTTAAATCCTACTCATTTTTCCCATAAACTCAGTTTTTCTTTAGTTACATGTTTCTCCGGAGTTCGAATGACGTGCTTTCAGATTTTTTAAAATCGTTATCAACATAGTGATAATAGGTTCAATTAATCGTCTACTACTCCGGAATATTGCAAATGAAGTAAGAGCTGCTCTCCGGTTTCTACTCTACCCCGAACTTCATTTAGGTATGCCGTAGATGCTCGAAATCCGCAATCTATTTATCACGTTCTACTAATTGGCTATTATCCCTTGATGGACCCATAAAGTGGTCAAGAACCATCGCCGTTGGTGTAGGAAACGGTAAAGCAATTATCAGCCTAAATCAAAACCACTGATAGCATCAGGTACACTTAAGAATTACTCAATAGGCTGTAACTTTATCCTGCTGCGCGATCGATCGAATTTAATTGAATCGATCTTTGAATCTGTGCAGAAAGAATCATTATGATTGCAAAGATTCTATAGCAATTCTTGTCGTATCTAACTCCTGCACACATAATAGTCGTTGCCACACTTAGACAGACTTTTTCTTTTCTTGAACTATTAATTAAACAGAAGAAAGAATCTCTAGTCCTCTAGAAAAATTCTCAACAATGTATGGAGACAATAAATTAACCAGTTGGGAAAATCGTTCATTTAATTGTCGACAGTGTATCTGGGTCCATCGTGACCCAGAGTATCAAAATTACCCACTTTTTGGAGATTACATTAAATTAATAGCGGTTGTAGGATAAAATCGAATCTAGAGAACCCTTTAACATTTTCATAATACATTAATGACGAGCTACATTTTGATTTCTATATCGTCAAAAAATTCCTGAATACTGCTAAAGCCCCAATAAAAATGTCTGAAAAAGACCCATAACAAAAATTTTCCCGTCTTGGTGCTAAAAAAAATCTCAAAGTCATCCAAAGTGTCTAATCTAGGGAACCCTTCAACACTTTCATAATATATATATTTATGACAAGCTTAATTTCGATTTCTCTTATATCAAAAAATTTCTGAACATTGCTAAGGCCCAAATAAAAGTGTCTGAAAAAGGCCCATAACCAAATATTCGCCAGTTTCGTACAAAAAAATTTCAAAGTCGTCGATAGTGTAAAATCTAGAGAACCCATCAACATTTTCATAATACATTTACGACAAGCTTAATTTTGATTTCTCTTTTGTCAAAAAATTTCTGAATAGTGCTAATGCCCCAATCAAAGTGTCTGAAAAAGGGCCATAGCAAAAAGTTCGCCAGATTGGCGCCAAAAAAATCTGAAAGTCGTCCAAAATGTCTAATCTAGAGAACCCTAAGACACTTTCATTATAATATTTATGACAAGCTTAATTTCGATTTCTTTTTTGTCAAAAAATTCCTGAACATTGCTGAGGCCCGAATAAAAGCGCCTGAAATAGTCCCATATCACAAAGTTCCTCAGCTGGGTGCTAAAAAAATCTGAAACTTATCCAAAGTGTCTAATCTAGAGAACCCTAAGACACTTCCATAATGTATTTATAACAATCTTAATTTTGATTTCTATATCGTCAAAAAATTCCTGAATACTGCTAAAGCCCCAATAAAAATGTCTGAAAAAGTCCCATAACGAAAAGTTCCCCAGTTTCGTACTAAAAAAATCTCTAAGCGTCCAGTGTTTAATCTGCAGACCCAATATAGCTTTCAACGATCTGAATTCCTGGTCTGAGAATAAATGTAATCAGATTTTCGTCGTGTCAATAAAATACCAGTGAACTGACCTTTCAAAGCACGGTGGGCACCATGGTAACCCAAGAATACGCGTGTTCAAGAGACCGACGAAAGACGAGAGAGCCCGTGTTAATGCGGGAGACGGTGCAAAATTTTACGTGGTCGTTTTTACAGCTTGTTATTTCCGATTGCGTAACGCACCGGCGGCGCGGCGCGACGTAACGAAGCACCCTTTATTCTTGAACGATCTCCCGTAGCGGCTCCATTCATAAAACATCGCTCGTCTGCTGAATCGTATTTCAAACAGCGATTACGTGCAACATTACCTTAGAGAGCGACGCTGAATTTTGTCAAACTTTCTACCTCGTTATGCAGCTCTCACCAATGTTCCATTAAATCTAGAATTAAATCCGGGAACCAAAATCTTCTCTTTTTAGTATTTTGTTTGTATGTATTCAGTATTTGTTACAATGATCCACTAAAAATGTAGAGAGAAGTCCGGAAACGTGTAACAAAATAAAAGCTGAGCTCACATGAAAAGATAGTTGTAAAATGCAACTTTTAGCATTTTTTCTACAATTCCAATCAATTGCAATTTTCGAGAAAATTTCTTTTCACATCCTGTAGTAAACTGATTGCTCCAGCTTCCAAAAAATGTTCAAATCGTGTTGAACCTACCAGTGTCGGTCAAACGACCGGTTTTATAATTATGAAGTTGCTTACACGGAAATTAAATCGATAAATCTTTTTGTCCAAGCATATATTGTAATCAAAATTGCAGAAAATCTAAATGAGTAGATCCTTGCTTTTTAAAATTATTTCTGTAAGCTAAAACATTCTAATAGCTTTTACTTCTCGGTAGGTTTAGTGTTGAAAAAGTTGTAGTCTTTTTCAGAGCTTTCAAATATTAATTCGAGTCACTGTATCAGCCAGGATGAATTCGTCGAATACTCTGTCACGAGTTCCGAGTTCGTCTGTACGAATCAGGAGCATTTAGGGCAACAATCGAGCCTCCGTTAATTAATTCTCCGTTCCTCGCGACGATAATTTCTCGCAGGAACAAATGGCGCTGCTCGACGCGCCGTTCTGATCCCGCGGGCGCATTAAATCGGGAATTTCACGGGGAAACGCATCCGCGGAAAAGTGACCGGGCCAGTTGCGCCGACCGGAAAGATGAAGTTTCGTTATTACACCAATCGGTGCGTTATAAATCGCGGCGAGCAAGCGAGAGAGTCCGCGTTACGGTGATTCACGGTTATAGACGCGCCGTAAATCATTGGGCCAGAGCTAGCTCGAAATTTTCCGAATTACGACTCGCATAATTGCGCGGCCGAGTCGCCGCGATATTTCAGCGGCTCGGTGATCTTCCCATTAGTAGGCAGTTTTATGCTAAACGCCTGAAAGAACTGCTGTATAAACGCTTCTCTTTGTCTGACGAATCCTCGCCGTACGAATTCCAGGGAAACAGGAATACACTTTATTGTTTTCCTTTTTATCGTTGCTTGATCTGAGGAAGGTCATTATGCAATTTAGTTCAGTCAATGTAGAGGGAAATGGAAGGAACTCAATTTTTAACTTTGGGACTTTGTTTGGACTAGTAAGGAGGTAAACATACTAAAAGCCCCCATTTTCGGGTTTCCGCTTATATCTCGGAAACTATGTGTCCTAGCGATAATACCATTCCATACAAAATTAAAGCTGACAAAATGTACTATAAGATTGATTCCATTCAGTTTTTCGCTACCTCGCATAGTTTCCGAGATATCCACGCTCAAAATTCACTAATTGTGCTGAAGAGTTAGCTAGTCAAATAATAAAAATAGTGAACATTGAGCGCGGATATCTCGAAAACTATGCGCCCTAGCGATGAGACCACTCTATACAAAATTAAAGCTGACAAAATGTGCCACTAGATTGATTCGATTCAGTTTTTCGCTATCTCGCATAGTTTCCGAGATATCCGCGCTCAAAGTTCACTAATTGTGCTGAGGATTTAGCTAGTCAAATAATAGTAATAGTGAACTTTGAGCGCGGATATCACGGAAACTATGCGTCCTAGCGATGAAACCATTGCATACAAAATTAAAGCTGATAAAATGAGCTACAAGATTGATTCGATTCAGTTTTTCGCCACCTCGCGTAGTTTCCGAGATATCCACGCTCAAAATTCACTAATTGTGCTGAAGAGTTAGCTAGTCAAATAATAAAAATAGTGATCTTTGAGCGCGGATATCTCGGAAACTATGCGAGATAGCGAAAAACTCAATCGAATCAATCTTGTGGCACATTTTGCCAGCTTTAATTTTGTATGGGATGGTCTTATCGCTAGGACGCATAGTTTCCGAGATATAAGCGGAAAACCGAAAAAGGGGACTTTTAGTATGTTTACCTCGTTACTAGTCCAAACAAAGTCCCAAAGTTAAAAATTGTGTTTCTTGCATTTCATTGACTGGACTATACTTGTCATCGCCGTCGATCTACAAAGAAAGCTCTCCGGATAAATCAGTGACCCGGTGCCGTGCGTGTATCGTTCGGTCATTAATTAATTCGTCGGCCGGGCGAACTTAATTATCCCCGGTGATACCTTAACATTCATCACGGTTGTTATCAGCGTAATCTATCGGCAGGCGTCACCGGATGATGAATGCTTTCTACGAATTGTTACGTCCGAGTCGTCGATGCGGCCGCGGCCGATGATGCATCGATGCGAGGCGGCGCGGCGCAAACACACACCGCTGCACTGGCGCGATGCAACGCGATGCATCGTTTCTACCGACTGCGGCTCACCTGATCTCGCCGTAAAAAATCGCGACCTATAGTTCCCGCGCCGCGAGAGAAGGTGCCACGGTGTCGAGGCTAATTATCGCTTGCTCGCTCGCGCACGGAAATAAATTATATCGAGGTGGACGTTTACTGGCCGAGTTCATTGTTCCGCTGATTTACAACCCGGGAGGGAGAGAGCCGCCGAGCCCGGGACCGCGCGCACGCGACGCCGACGTCATCGAGAGGAGATTTCGTTTAAACGCGGGGGATATCTCGAGAATCAAATTTCGCGGGGACGTTTTCCGGTACACCGGCGACCAATCACCTGTCCGACAAGGTGATAAATCCAAGGAAACCCTTATTTCGACGTTCCTCGATCCAATCCGCAACGGCTCGGCGACATCCCTCCCCACCCCCGCCCTTTTCAACCCCGCTTCACCTAACGCTATGAAGTATAGTCGGTGTTTCGAACTCTTTGTCCTGCTCCTCGGTGATTTACTGTCACTCCGTCTGGCCTTCGATGTAATTCTTGCGACAGCGAATGATCGATTCGATCCCCGCCACTGGATAACGAAAAACATTGACCCTTGGATTGCGCGGGACTGGATTACAAAAATAAAGAGAAGAAATACAGAATCATTTTTGAGAATTTTTCTCTATTTTAATTTGAGAACTTTCTAATTTGAGGATTTTTTAATTTGAGAATTTTTTAATTTGAGAACTTCTTAATTTGAGAATATTTTGATTTGAGAATTCTTTAACTTGAGAATCTTTTAATCTGATAATTATTTAATTTGAGAATGTTTTAATTTGAGAATCTTTTAATCTGAGAATATTTTAACTTGAGAATTTTTTAATTTTTGAGAATTTTTAATCTGAGAAATTTTTAATTTGAGCACTTGTTAATTTGAGAATTTTTTAATTTGAGAATCTTTTAACTTGAGAATCTTTTAATTTGAGAATTTTTGAATTTTTGAGAATCTTTGAATTTGAGAATCTTTTAATTTGTGAATCTTTCAACTTGAGAATTTTTCAGAGAAGAACTCGTTTTAAATTTCAATTTGTTACTAAATTCTTTAGTTACCTACCTGTAGGTTCGAGTAAATGTATAAATAATACGTGTTCACTGTTGGTTGTTAATGCGAGATTATAAGAATATAGTAAACGATACTTAAATCAAACATATGTATTCAGACAACGTTTATTTCTGTTTCAGGTAATGTCTGGTTGAATATCCATCATCTACTGCGAGCGAGAAAAAATAATTATGGCTAACGGACCGCAAAGGATTAACACTAGACCTAAGGGACGCTGAAAGTAACTATTTTACACAGTAACTATTTCACAGCTCAGTGTAATTTAACAATTATACTGCGGATTCTACGCATTTACGTCAGAAATGAGTGGGTGAAATTTAACCCTTCGCAGTTGGAGAGCTACATTAACTTGAAAATTAATATAATTTTATAAATTAATATAACAATATATAACTTTCTTCATTTTGTGGGTATGAAATGGATATAATACCTCATACAATATTTAAGTGTGTAGTAAAATCGATTGGATACCAACATGTTTATTAATGTAAACAATATTGCAACGGTTCAATTTATTAATAATTTATATCTCCTAATCGGATAGGCTTTTAAAAAAATTTTTTTTTAAATATTGCATTGTCATCCAGTTCTGAGCTATGTTTAAAATTTCAAGTCTCTAGCTCATCGGGAAGTTAGTTTAATATCAATTGCTAAAGTACGATAATCACTTTCTATTGAACCCCTGTTTATCGCAATCGGTGAACAAGATTTTTCTCTAGTCTAGCAATATTTTTATGGGACATTGTTACACAAAATTTGTACCTTTCTCCTACGAATTATGATGTATCTGGTATGCAATTCAGTAGATTTGGACCCGGAGAACCTGCAGATAGAAGTTTCGATCCTCTAGGATCAATAGTTCAGGAGTTATGGTCGCTTATAGTTGAGCAATCTGCAGTGTTTTTGACAAACACTGAAAAATGCTTAACTTTAAGCAACCATAACTCCTGAACCATTGATCCTACACGATCGAAACTTCGATCCGCAGATTCTCCGGGTACAAATTTACTGGATTACATACCAAATACATCATAATTTGTAGGGAAAAAGGCACAAATTTTGAGTCCGGTAAAGTAAAAAGCAGGCTTACTTTAAGATCCACAAAGAACTTAGCTGTTAAACTTATTAATAGATTGCGTATCTTCATGCATTTAAGGCTTCTGGAAGTTTTCAAAAAATACTAGAACGTTAAATTCGATAGAATTGAGTACGATTTTTATTTATCTCATATCAGCAAAGACTATTATCGCTGAAAATCAAATTTTATTCGACACCAGTGTCTCAAAATTCGCATATAAAAATTGAAAATTGCGTAACTTCTTAACGAATAAGTTTAGGGCATAAGTATGTTTAGTACTTTTATGTAGAGCACAACAAACTGCATCGATCGGTGCAGTCAAAAATGTAGGTTACCATTTAAAAAAAAAAAGTGCAGTTGTACCGATGCACAAAAGTGCATGAAATTAGTTGCGTGGTATGCACCGTCTGATGCCATTCAACTTTTTCATAGAACATTTTCCTCTATTCCCGACCGTTTAGGACAGGCCTGGCCAACCCAAATCGTTTCACGGGCCAGTTTGGTGCTGTTAAAGAATGTAATACAACTACAAACTGAATAAAACTTACTGTTATACGTCGCATTATAACAATGACACACGTGCAGATTTTCATTTGCTTAACATCTTCGTATACATACAACGAGAAACAAATGTTTCAATAGAAATATAAAATCGCCCGGCGAGCCGCGTGTTGGCCAGGCCTGGTTTAGGAGGTACAGTCTGTTCCAGTTGCGTGGGACACCCTGTGTTTTGTATATTTTTTCGATAAAACAAGTATTTCGGTGGTGAAATACTTACGGACGGTGGTGTACCTGCTCACTGCCACCGCGTATTCTTCAGTGGACAAAAAAAAAAAGCGATCACCGGCGGTGCGTGCGGGTCGAAAAACGAAAGAACGAATGCTCGGTGGTCGAGATAGCAAGAAATCGAGTCGGTACAGGTATGAAACGACCGTCGAAAAATCAGGCCCGCTAATTATCGACCAAATTTGTCCAGAATTCCTGCTCGGCCCCTCTCCCCCCCTCTCTCTTTTTCTCTCTTGTGGGAGCAGGAGCGATAGGAACACTTATCGCGTTCGTGCCGGTATGACCTAAGTTAGGTATGTACGTCGGGGCTGGCCGCTCGAGTGTAGAGCATCGCTGACTCCCACTCTCTCTCTCTATCCCCCCTCCTCCACCACTCTCTCTCTCTCTTTCTCGGTTTTTTCTCTTTCCTGTTCTGGTTGGTCGGCTCTTGAAACCGCTATCCTTCTCTCTCCGCATCGCTCGTATGTTTACTCGTCGTTACCATCGTCGTCGCCGCTTCTGTTCCTGCAGTGGCTCTTTCTACTCGACCACACGCACACACTGGACTCTTCTATCTGTCCTCTCTCTGTGTGTGTACATGCGCTCGTACGTGTGTGTGCATATGTTCTCGTTCGTGTGTGCGCGCACGAGGCTATCCCGTCGCGCGCTCTGTATGTTTACTTCAGTGTCGCCAGATCGAAGAAATCTAGGGGAATAGAGTTTTGCCCCCTCTCTGATGGCCGTGTTAACACTAAACCTACCCCCACCCGTCGAATGAACGATTTTAGATTTTTTTAGTTGACAATTATTGAAATTGTAACAGTGTTTTCGTGGAAACTGATTTAATACTTTTTTTTTTATTCGAGAGTATGTATTATTATAAAAATCGCACGAGATATAAATCAATTAAATCTGGTTAATTTTGTAATTTAATAATCGTCTGTGCATTGGTTGCAAGAAATAGAAACTATGGTATTTCTTCCCGTAATGATTTTAATGGAGGAGATATTATATATTGGCGTTTTCTATTTTTAAAATTTTCCAGCAATTTTAATTTTGTCTACTCAATTTTAAAAATCCTCTGCTTCGGTTGCAAGAAATAGAAACTAAATTAAGTAGTATTTCTTCCCTTAATGATTTTAATAGAGGAGATATTATATATTGGCGTTTTCTATTTTTAAAATTTTCCAGCAATTTTGAATTTCGTCTACTCAATTTTGAAAATCGTCTGCATCGGTTGCAAGAAATAGAAACTAAATTAAATGGTATTTCTTCCCTTAATGATTTTAATAGAGGAGATATTATATATTGGGGTTTTCTATTTTTAAAATTTTCCAGCAATTTTGAATTTCGTCTACTCAATTTTAAAAATCCTCTGCATCGGTTGCAAGAAATAGAAACTAAATTAAATGGTATTTCTTCCCTTAATGATTTTAATAGAGGAGATATTATATATTGGCGTTTTCTATTTTTGAAATTTTCTAACAATTTTGAATTTTGTCTACTCAATTTTTAAAATCGTCTGCATCGGTTGCAAGAAATAGAAACTAAATTAAGTAGTATTTCTTCCCTTAATGATTTTAATAGAGGAGATATTATAATATATATTGACGTTTTCAATTTTTAAAATTTTCCTGCAATTTTGAATTTCGTCTACACTGGAGTCAAACCATATATTCATGAAATACCCATGAAAACACCTCCTCGAAGAGATCTGAAGTACCAAAGATCATCTGTCAGCTTGACGACCTGTCTCGAAATTCGCCTAACCGCGCGGAGACCCTAGCTGGACAACAATAATCTTGTAAGCCCATAAAGTCCACCGCAGAAAACCAAAAGGAAGCAGCAAAAAAAGTCTGCAATGCGGGTCTCTCTCGATCATCCAAAACGAAAGTGGTTCCACATACCGGGACGCTAGGGGTGGGGGGAATGCAGGGACTTTCGCGCAGGCCCCGAATGACACTCGATGAGCCCGGCTAGCTACCGGTTGCGGCTCGCCTCAAAAACCTCGGATGTTTGCGCTCATACTAATTACCTCTGTTCCCGCGTGTGTGCTCACCGGCGGCGAGCACAAACAGATCGGGAACGTGCGTATCCAAAACACGCGTGTCTGCGCTAAACGCGCTTTCCTCGCGGCCGGTTGCATACAATCCCACCACGAGCCAACGCCGCAGTTGCAGTTGCAGTTGCAGCAGACGGGCGAGTGTGCCTATCCGCGAATGCATATAGTATACATATGTATATAGGATGCACTCCCGCTCGTGTTTACGCTCACGCGTGCAGAGTGACTCGTCGCGTGAATCGTGCGCCGATCCAAATGCGGTCGAGCGGCCGCACACACGTAAGCGAGGACATACAGGGTGAGTCCGAAGAGAGAGAAACAGAACACTTAAGGGGGTAGTATAGGCTAGATTTGTAACTAGAAAGGAACTAGAATCTTACTAGATTTTGGGTCGAAAATATGGGTTTGCGTCCAGACGTTGATTGACCTTATTAGAACAAATTGTGGGCTGTGTGAGGGCTCATTCGAAAGAGGAAGGTTAGACGCAGCGCGCTTTTCTCACGAGGTTGACGAGATTATGTTTATATCTAATAATATGATGGCCCAAAGTAGAGAAAAAATCTAGGAAAAAATCCCGCAGATTTCAATGCATTTTCTGTCTCTAATAGACTTTTTTGACTTATGAGATGAGAAAAGCGCGCTGCGTCTAACCTTCCTCTTTCGAATGAGCCCTCACACAGCCCACAATTTGTTCTAATAAGGTCAATCAACGTCTGGACGCAAACCCATATTTTCGACCCAAAATCTAGTAAGATTCTAGTTCCTTTCTAGTTACAAATCTAGCCTATACTACCCCCTTAAATATCTCCGTTACTTTTCGTTGTACAAAAAAACTTCTTAGGGCAAAGTTACAGTGTTTGAAGGGCTACATGTAACGGCGTGAGGGAAACAATTTTCAAGGTCATTTTTTATGAGATTTCAAGGTCATCGATAATTTTTTTAATGGAATGAGGTATTTTTTAATACATCAATCGATGCAACTGGACATTCGTTATAAAAATGTACTAACCTATGTATGTCGAAAAGTGAATAGTTCATGAGATATTTCAATTTAAATAACTCTAAAATATCATTATTTTCGTACTAACAATAAGACGTTACACAAGTAAACGCCGACATCAATTTCAATTTCAACTGCAATTTCAATATCAACTCTTCAACTTCATTTTCAACTTCAATTTTCCAATTTCAACTTCAATTTCTACTCTTCCATTTCAGCTTCAATTTTTCAATTTCACTTCGTTACTTTCAACTTTTCAATTTCAACGTCAATTTTTCAATTTCAACTTCAATTTCAATATCAACCCGCAATTTCAATTTTAATATCAACCCATTGACATCAATTTCAACTCTTCAATTATTCAGTTTCAACTCTTCAATTTCAACGTCAATTTCGATATCAACCCTTGAATTTCAACTCTTCAATTTCAATTTTTCAATTTCAATTCGTTAATTTCAACTCATCAATTTCAATTTCAACTCATCAATTTCAATTTCAACTCATCAATTTCAATTTCAACATTAAATTTTCCATTTCAACTTCAATTTCAACTTTCAGCTTCATTTTCAATTTTTCCATTTCAACTTCAACTTTAACTCTCCCATTTCAACTTCAATTTTTCAATTTCACTCCGTTAATTTCAACTCTTCAATTTCAACGTCAATTTTTCAATTTCAACTTCAGTCTCAATATCAACCCTTCAACTTCAACTTCAATTTCAACATCAAATTTTTCATATCAACTTCAATTTCAATTTCAACTCTTCAACTTCATTTTCAATTTTTCCATTCAACTTTAATTTCAACTTCGTTTTAACTCTCTCATTTCAACTTCAATTTCAACTCTTCCATTTCAACTGCAATTTCTACTCTTCCATTTCAACTTCAATTTTTCAATTTCATTTCGTTAATTTCAACTCTTCGATGTCAACGTCAATTTCAATATCAACCCTTCAACTTCAATTTCAACTTCCATTTCAATATCAACCCTTCAACTTCAATTTCAACGAAATTGAAAAGTTGAAGTTGAAATGGAATAGTTGAAATTGAAGTTGAAATGGGGGAGTTAAAATTAAAGTTGAAATGGTAAAATTGAAAGTGAAAATGAAGTTGAAGAGTTGATATTGAAATTGAATTTGAAATGGAAAAATTGATGTCGAAATTGAAATTGAAAAGTTGAAATTGATGAATTGAAATTGAAAAATTGAAGCTGAAATTGAAAAATTGATGTTAATATTGAAAAATTGATGTTGAAATTGAACTTGAAATTGAGAAATTGATTGTTGAAACTGGAAAATGGGAGTGGAAACTGAAAAAGTGAAGTTGAAATTGAAGTTGAAATTGGAGTGTCGAAATTGAAGTGTTGAAATTGTGATTGAAGCAAAAACACTAACTCGAACGAGTAATACCAAAGTGAACTTTGAGTGCGGTTATCTCGGAAACTATGCGAGATAGCGAAAAACTGAATCGAATCAATCTTATGGCAAATTTTGTCAGCTTTAATTTTGTATAGAATGGTCTTATCTGTAGGACACAAAGGGGACCTTCTACGTGCTCCTATGTACCCCGCTCACCTCCTAGGAGTGTGGACTTTTAATATGTTTACCTCCTAACTAGTCCAAACAAAGACCCAAAGTTAAAAATTGTGTTCCTTCCATTTCCCTCTACAACTTTTCGTTGACTGGACTATAGGCACCGCATCCACGTAGGATTGCACAATCCGGCGCATCCTTGTTTCGCAACAGAATTTCACTTTGTAAATCGCCGTTTAATTTGACGTGTCCGCTCGCCGCAAATTGTGTCACTCATAGCCGATTCAAGTGGCAATCAATGTATTAATGATCCGCCGGCGTAGAGCGGCTCTCCTCTTAATAACTTTCAAAGTTTCTTGAAAGGGTCGCTGCAGCGAGAGAGTCGGGGCAAAAGGAATCCTGATTCGATTCACTCGTCTCTCGGAATCGTCCTGCAGCACGAAAGCGAGCCGAGATAGATACGTGTGCTCGCATAGAGAACCGGCTCGCACATATATGTAAAGCTGGGGCGATGAGAGATGACTTTCTAGGTAGGAGGAGAACATGTAAAGTCAGACGATACGATCTTCCCGTGGACGCGCGAGCGTCACGTGTCCGTGATGCTGCAGCATGCGAATCGTTTATCTGCTGCCCTTTGATACACGTGTCCATTTAACGCGAGACTCTTTCTAATTTGTGCAGAGATTCGATGTATCCTCGATACCAGTCCTTGATAACTGCACCGGGGGAAGTCGCTTCTACGATCAAGCACGTATTATTGATCCCCACGCTGCGATATTAAACCCTTGCCGTATCATTTTCTTCACAGTTACGGTGATTGAAAGTCAGTTACGGTGAAATATTTTCGAAAATATTGATTTCAGAGATAAAAGTTTCAAACAAAAAATGAAGCTCATAAAAAGCTCTAAAAAAAAGGTTATGTATATTTTTTACGTAAAACTATTATTTTGGCTGTTATGACCCAAAATAACTCGGCGGTGGTCAAATTAACCTAGCCCCTATCAAAGTTTTGACATTTCTTACTAAACAATTTCGAAAATATTGATTTTATAGAAAAAAGTTTCAAACAAAAAATGAAGCTTATAAAAAGCTCTCCAAAAAAGGTTACGTACATTTTCTATGTAAACCTATTATTTCGGCCGTTATGACCCAAAATAACTCTGCGGGGGGTGAAATTAACTCTATCAAACATTTTGTTAAATTGATTTACTTCCGTAAATAATGGGAATTTTGAAAAATACTTGAGATAAAAGTTGTCGACCTCATCAAAATACACAATTTATGTTCTATTGATTTTTGTCATAAAGATAATACTTTCTGAGAAGAATGATAGGTAATTATTCACTTATACGGAGTCATCCTCGATTTAAAATATTTAATATCGTTTTTCTCAAAAACGACTGTCTGTATGACAAAAATCAATACGATATAAAATGTGTATTTCGATGAGACCTACAACGTTCGTTTGAAGTATTTTTCAAAATTACCATTATTTACGGAAATAAATGGAGAAAACTACGATTTTTATGGTTTTTTAATGGTCTTAGTGGGAAGAGTGGGGGTAGTAAAGGCGGGCTCCGCTGCACAGCTGGACGAGGGGCCTGGCGGGACTTGCATATGGCAACCCTGATCTCTACACCGCGCTATTAATAGCCGGAACCGAGCACAAACCCCGAGATCCAAGATCCAAATTCTACGTTTTTCTCTTAAAGTTATCTATGTAGTTGGGGTTAGGGGCCCCGAGTTTCTACTTTGCCCAAGGCCCCAACTAGTTACAACGCGCTACTGATTGTACTCTAACACTCGTTAACTTTGTTAGCTCGTAAAGAAACCGTTCCGATGTCGTGTGTTTTGTGTTGCTGTTGAGAATTGGTAGAGTAACGGTGATTAATAGTGGGACTATCCATCGGGCGCGTTGTTTATCCAACGAAATCAGCGCGAAGGGACCTATAAAAAAGAGAAAGGGGTGGTCTCGGAGAGGTCGGAGGTTGTTCAGATCTTCTCGGAGATGGTACAATCCTTGAATATGTTTCCCGGGAGGGTACTATATAATCTGGAAGGATGATCGACCTTGCGCAAGGTGATCGGAGATCGATGGTAACCGGGGATTCTCGTAGGTGGGCCGGCGGAGGGGGACGATGGAAATTTGCGAGTCGTCCTGCCAGCTTTTTTGCGGTTCGTCTGGATCGACATGGGTTACGCATCGCTATGCATTCGAGAAAGAGAGAGAGAGAGAGAGAGAGTGCACGCTTCTCCTCTCGAATCCATATGCAGAGCACCTGGGTTTTATTCAGCGATTGCTTCCTCTCCATCTCGATCTCCGCTCCTTTGAACACCGTGCAACCCGTTATCGACACTCGAAAACCTCGGGAATTCTTTCCGCACCGGAATTTCCGCGGAGATTGAGCACTATCGATGATTATTATCCGAATGGTCCCCATAGTTCTCGCGAAATTTCACTATATCACGGACCACCGAAAAGATTTTCAACGTTCATGCACTTCCTTCTGATAGTCGCCTTCGTATTCCGCACCTGAAGGGTTCATGCAATTGTTCGTCCCGGAATTAGCTGAATTAGTGGCGCGTTACTCTATGGACAACTTGGGCAAATGCCCGGGGCCCCAAGCAAAAGGGGGCCCCGAACACAAACCAAGATCCAAGATGCAAATCCTACGTTTTTCTCAAATTTAAGAGATGTATCCGGTCAACTTGTATAAATTATATACGCTCCGAAAATTTCATTGAAATCGGTTAATTGGTTCACGAGTTATAATCGATCAAAAGTGGTAAAAATTGCAATTTTTCAAGATGTTTCGCATTTTTACCACTTTTGATCGATCATAACTCGTGAACCAATCAACCGATTTCAATGAACTTTTCGGAGCGTGTTTAATTCATACAAATTGACTATTTCAAATACTTTCGCGTACTTGTTTCTACGTAATTCGCTTAAAAATGGCAGAAACGAAGCAAATGATCGTCACGAATAGCGCTGCTCGGGGTCCCAGAATACACCTTGATTTTTCGCGACTTGCACCGCGATCGCATATAGCCCGGCCGCATGAATAATTCCTGTTTGCCGAAAAGGGAGCAGCGGTAAATCGGTAAAGCGGTGAATCGGTTTTCTTGACCGGATCTTGCACGTCAATTAACGTCTATCTCTCGCGGAAACTGATCTCGCAGCGTCGGTATCCAGCTCTCCGGAGCCGGAGTATTGGTTCCGAAACGGGAATAGAATCGCCAATTAAAAACACGAACACGCGTTTCCAACGTTCGGGCCCGCGGTTTTAACACGTAGGATAGGCCGGTTGCATAACAATAAACGCGCGCACGGTCTCCAATTTTATGGTGCGGGTCTTTTTTCGAATACATATATATCCGTTGCGCAACCCGCTGACGTAACCGCGCAGGGCATTTAAATCGCGATCCGCAATACAAAGCGCTATCGCGGTGACCACCGCAGGAAAGAATCTTATCAGCGAGTCCCTGTTCTGTGGAATTGTGCTCGGCTCACGCGAGCTTCAATGCTTTCAAGTTCATGCCACGGCAAAATGGCTCTAGGATTATCCAACGCTTCGAGAGTGAAATTCCCGTTGGCGATTGTCCGGTCGGGGACAATTACGCACCGCGGCTTCTACGAGTTCGCAATGATGGAATTGCACGGAATATTATTGCGCACTGATACACCGCGATCATCTTTACGCGAATATTCGTCGACTGATTTTACAGGGAACTCTCGCAGAACAATTCAAAATGACAATATTTTTCGTTCTTTCTTCTTAGAAATTAGCAAGTCTGGATTTGATCAGTGCTAAGGATTTTTAAATAATTTAGTGATCCCACCGGTCGCTCTTTAATTAGTTTGTTCTCTTCGTTTTGTCTTCGACACAATTCAATTCGCGTGAAAAAAATTTTTAAATTAAATTACGACTTTTTTTAGCTGGGCCGATAACGAAAATTTGAAAGATGTGTTTGGTCAATTTGTATAATATTATATGTATACGCTTCGAAAATTTCAATGAAATTGGTTAATTGGTTCACGAGTTATAATCGATCGAAAGTGGTAAAAATTTCAAATATTTGGGAAAAGTGCAATTTTTGCCACATTTGATCGATTACAACTCGTGAACCAATGAACCGATTTCAATGAAATTTTCGGAGCGTATATAATTTATACAAATTGACCAAACACACCCTTGAAATTTTCGTTATTGGCCCAGCTAAAAAATTCGTAAATATCAATTTTTATTGTTTTTCACAATTCCTACCAAATGCATTTTTTCAACATATTTCTATTCGTAAAAAGGTTATTCTGATTTAAAGTGTGTGTGTGTGTAATCAGTTTTGCTCCTAACTGTATATGTACTCTTAGAAAAATACGAAATAAGACATAAAATGTTTACTCGATAAAACATTTAACGTACATACCTACTTTTATTCAAAGATGTTTTAACGAAGTCGAGCCTGATTGTCCAAGAAACTAACTTGAAATAGAAAAATCGAGCGTCGACGAAATGCTTAGACTGTAAAAGTCCCAACTGGGTGGATCATTAGATTTCTGAAATGAATTTTTGAAATGTTTTTATAGAAGATTCTTCAAAGTCGTCGCCCCTAGTATCAAACATCCTTTCTTTCTATATTTTCCTTATCTTCAGGAATAAAAGAAGCTTTATGAACAGCTAGATATCCGACAAAGAGAGAAGATTAGTCCAACACAATTACCTTTTTACCAGCTAAAAGCTCTCCCAGAGTCAGTGCCAAACTTTCCACCCAACCAGCATTGTCCGCGACAGACTTTTGGCTAGTAGAAAAATAACCGAGTCAACCAACACGATCTTCATTAGCCCCAACCACAAAGAGCTTGCAGTATTTTCAAAAGTAAAAGTACAATTTCGAAGGGACAGTTTTTAGTGATGTTGATACGGTGATGGGCAACAGGACGGTACTTTTGAAAGATTGTTTTATGAAACCTCCAACTGAAATCCTTTCGAAAAGTGTCTCAAATCCTAAAATCAGTACACACTTAAATTAACCCTTTGCTGTTATTTTGTCGAGCGTGACTCGACATTAGAGAAAGAGAAAAGAAAACAAAACGTATTTGTATATGTAGTTGGTCCTTTATTTATTTAATTGTCTTATTATTTAGTTGAAAACAAAGTTACAACAACGTATGAGAGCTATCTTTATGCAAAATAAAAATTTTCTTCCTTTATTTTCATTTTTAATATGTTTTTAATAGGTTGGAAATAATATAACAGTATTTTTAAACTCCTTTAATGTTCTTACTATTCTAAATTGCATCTATTAATTTTTGTCATAAATGCATAAAATCCGCTGTCTAGTAATCAGTAAACAAAATTATTTAAAATAAGTAGCAGTCAAGGAACTGTCCTTCGAAGAGTAAATTTCCAATAAAACACTTCAAATAGTAGGGAATCGTTGGCAGCAAAATTGAAAAATAATTCGGAGGGCAAAGAGTTAACACTAATCTACTTCCTCCGGTCAATCGACCGGTTCCAGATTTTTTATTTCGCAATTATTGAAATTATAAAGACGTCTTAGCAGATGTTATAATATGAACCGCACGAAGTTCAAATAAATCTCTAATCTTGTTATTTTTAGACAAAAAAGCCTTTCCAGTAACATTAATAGCAGGACGACGACACTTTCGAAGACTGTTCATTAATCTCCAGCGAAATCCTTTCGAAAAATGTCTCGAACCTTAGCATAGCCCAAAATAGCTTTCGTCTTTTTATTTAATGCAATTTGTGTCCCAAAAAGTGTCCCAAACCTTAGCATAGCCCAAAAGAGCCTTCTTTTCTTTTTATTTATAGCAATTTCTGGCCCAAAAAGTGTCCCAAATCTTAGCATAGCCCAAAACAGACTTCTTTTTTTTGTTTCTAGCAATTTGTGGCCCAAAAAGTGCCCCAAAGTAGCATAGCCTTCTTTTCTTTTTTAAAAAAAATGCAATTTGTGTCCCGAAAAGTATCCCAAACCTTAGCACAGCCCAAAAGAGCCTTCTTTTCTTTTTATTTATAGCAATTTCTGGCCCAAAAAGTGTCCCAAACCTTAGCATAGCCCAAAACAGACTTCTTTTTTTTGTTTCTAGCAATTTGTGGCCCAAAAAGTGCCCCAAACTAGCATAGCCTTCTTTTCTTTTTTTTAAAAAATGCAATTTGTGTCCCGAAAAGTGTCCCAAACCTTAGCATAGCCCAAAAGAGCCTTCTTTTCTTTTTATTTATAGCAATTTCTGGCCCAAAAAGTGTCCCAAATCTTAGCATAGCCCAAAACAGACTTCTTTTTTTTGTTTCTAGCAATTTGTGGCCCAAAAAGTGCCCCAAACTAGCATAGCCTTCTTTTCTTTTTTTTAAAAAATGCAATTTGTGTCCCGAAAAGTGTCCCAAACCTTAGCATAGCCCAAAAGAGCCTTCTTTCCTTTTTATTTATAGCAATTTGTGGCCCAAAAAGTGTCCCAAACCTTAGCATAGCCCAAAACAGACTTCTTTTTTTTGTTTCTAGCAATTTGTGGCCCAAAAAGTGTCCCAAACCTTAGCATAGCCCAAAAGAGCCTTCTTTTCTTTTTATTTATAACAATTTGTGGCCCAAAAAGTGTCCCAAACTAGCATAGCCTTCTTTTCTTTTTTTATTTAATGCAATTTGCGTCCCAAAAAGTGTCCCCAATCTTAGCATAGCCCAAAACAGCCTTCTTTCCTTTTTATTTATAGCAATTTGTGTCCCGAACAGTGTCCCAAACCTTAGCATACACCAAAACAGCCTTCATTTTTTCATTTAACGCAATTTGAAACTCCAAGTAGAGATTATTTTGCCATACATTATTTTTCAATAACGACGACAAACAACGGCTCTCTTCTCGAGCCTCTCCTCGCTCTTTCCACGTTCCGCCCATCCGTGATTCACGACACCAACGATGATTCATGACTCCGTCACCGTGTTTCCTCGTTCGACACGCAGAAACGGACTACTTTCACGGAGCAAGCATGCCTGTCGCGTCGCCTGCGCAGATTCACCTCGGGAATCGCCTTTGAAAGTATTTTTTCGGCGTTTATCGCGAGATCGCTGATCCGCCAACGATACTGGTTGACTTCTCGGAACGATTTGGGTGCGCCAGACTCTCGACTATTCTCGCTTAGGCGATCCCCTATCGGGACGACCGGTCAATTGTCTTGTTTTTCGCCACCGGGCACGGATTTCGCTTGTCGGAGATCCTGGGCTGACCTCAGATCGTGTGAGAATCCCCAGAAAGAAGTAAGAAAACATTTTTAAAGAGAAGAGGACTTAAAACTGAAAATAAAAATAGGATTCTGAAAGTAAAAAACACAAAAATAAAGAAACCTGTCGTAAGTCGGATTCGAACACCTCTACCACCCTCGAGGGTGCTTTTGTACTTAATTTGTAATATTTTAAAGAACAATTTCGCATTGAAGCGAAAAAGGAAAAAAGAATTAAACGCTTTCAAGAGTGTTCAAAGGAGGAAACTGCGAATTTTCATTCCGAGAAGCGTGCCGAGTATCAACCAAGTAATTGGCGAAGTATAAAATCAGCTTTTGCCATTGTTTGACGTGTCGACTGCAAAGAAAAGTGAAAGTCTCGTACATCGGTGCGTTAATAGTAATAAGTGGACTCGGATGCGTAATTAACACGAGCACAGGTAAAATAAAGCACAACGAATAAAGCAGAATTCCGGGAAATTTCAAGTTTAAATGTAGAGATTTTGTAATGATGTAGAGATTGTTTAAGACTGCAATGTAAAATAGAATTTCCATGCTTTCTTTTGGTACAACACAAGTATTGAAAATCCTATTAATAGGCTTCCGGTAGTTAAAGTGTTAATTGGTCATTTTTATTATAATATTTGTGATGCCCGTTCTTCGATTTGATCTTAATCGTCGCACTGCTTCCGTTCCGCGAGTACGACGACCTAAGTTTGCTCTGCTGGGAGTCATTCTTGTTATGTACTAAAGTAGAAAGAAAGTTATATCAATTACATATACAGTAACCTATAATACTAACTAAATATTTCAATTCAAACGCAGATCAGTCTAGTAATATTTATATAGATATTTTTTCTATTTATATACATATTATACTGAGAAGATTCTCGTCGTGACGCATTGGTTATAACGCGAATCAACACGAAACCATATCGATTATTCTACATCAATGTTTCCGCAAACGCGCCACATTCACATAAATTGAACTAAGCAGTTAGCGTTGTAGCCGCTGGAAAAAGTCGTCAAAACTCTTGAATGAATCGTCTGAAATGGATAGAAAAAATTATTTTGTCGTAGCCCAGTCCTTTCCGAATAAAACAAAAAAAAATGCAGCTCAATCGGACGAACAGTTCCCGAGATAAAAATTCGCAAGCGAGGCACGTTTTCGCCAAAACGGGCGAAAATTTGCGAATTTCGAAGGCCTGTCATTTCTAAGAAAATTCGAAACTGGGGAAATGATGACTTAAACCCCCCCTAATTTCGCGTGGACTACAACATATTCCATTTAGAACGAAATCGACGATGGTGCCTGCTAGATATGATCAATTTGGCATGGAATGACCCTTTGATTAAATTTTTCGACATTATAAAGTTGATCATCGAGGTTGACAAATTTATTTCGTTATAGCCGAATCCTTTCCGAATAAAACAAAAAAAAAATGCAGCTCAATCGGACAAACAGTCTCCGAGATAAAAATTCGCAAGCGAGGCACGTTCTCGCCAAAACGGGCGAAAATTGCGAATTTCGAAGGCTTGTCATTTCTAAGAAAATTCGAAACTGGGGAAATGATGACTTAAACCCCCCCTAATTTCGCGTGGACTACAACATATTCCATTTAGAACGAAATCGACGATGGTGCCTGCTAGATATGATCGATTTCACATGAAATGACCCTTTGAAGCTCATTAATGTCCATGATTTCTAGTGGTCCATGGAACCAACATTTTACCCAATCGTTAAAATTCTCCAAGTCTCTTCAATCGTCTATGAAAAGCTCTCTCCGAATTTCCCAAGTCCGTTTCCCTCAAAAAGCGAGCTCGCAAATTCCCTCAATCAGCGAAACGAAAGCCAGCGGCAGCATGATTCTCTAACAAACTCCATTCCCCTTCGAAACCCAAAACAGAAGGATCGTCAACGGTGCTCGACAACGCAATACCCTGAAATTGTGACAAAAGCTCGACCAGGGCATCGAGCGATACACACGCGCGAGTTCCAAACGCATTAAGACAGCGATTTTCACATGAATACCGCGACCATATACAGAGAGCGTAATCGAAAAATTAATAACGCGAGCGCGCGGGCGCTCAAAAACCGTCCTCCCGGTTACGGAGCTGGAGAGCAGCGCGCCGGGGTCGAGCGGTGTAATTCAATTTGCGGCCGTCTAATTCGAGAATTAATAATAACCTCGGCACTAATATTTGAACTGCGCCGCGCGGCTCCGAAAACAAAGGTTAATGGCGGGCGTCTTTATACAAAGTCCGGCGATATGGCGCGTTCGGGTCCGCGCTCCGCTCCGCGGCGAAAGCGCGCGCGACGGTAATGAAATTACAGTAAATAACCGGGCGAACCGGGCACGGCGAATGCGCGCCGGTCCTGGTAATTTCGCTCGAAACTGGCGAGGGTCCCCGGGCCGGCCGGGTGTATATCGTTCGGGAGCCATTTTCGCGTTCCTTCGTTTCGCCGTCTCTTTGGCATCGTCTTTTGGTCCGCTCGAGCCTCCTCTCCCGCTGCCCCTCAATTTAAACTTGAAATTCCCTTAATTTAAACTTGAAATTTCCTTCAATTTAAACTTGAAATTTCCCTGAATGAAAAACTTGAAATTTCCCTCGATTTAAACTTGAAATCGTGCCTTTATATAAACTTGAAATTCCCTTAATTTAAACTTGAAATTTCCTTCAATTTAAACTTGAAATTTCCCTGAATGAAAAACATGAAATTTCCCTCGATTTAAACTTGAAATCGTGCCTTTATATAAACTTGAAATTCCCTTAATTTAAACTTGAAATTTCCTTCAATTTAAACTTGAAATTTCCCTCGATTTAAACTTGAAATCTTCCCTTAATATAAACTTGAAAAATTTCCCTCAATTTATACTTGAAATTTCCTACAATTTAAACTTGATGTTCCTCTCGATTTAAACTTGGAATTTGCCTGAATTAAAAACTTGAAATTTACCTCGATTTAAACTTGAAATCTTCCCTTAATATAAACTTGAAATTCCCTCAATTTAAACTTGAATTCTTCCCTTATATAAACTTGAAATCTTCCCTTATATAAACTTGAAATCTTCCATTATATGTATAAACTTGAGATTCCCTCAATTTAAACTTGAAATTTCCCTCGATTTAAACTTGAAATCTTCCCTTAATATAAACTTGAAAAATTTCCCTCAATTTAAACTTGAAATTTCCTTCAATTTACCCGGGCCGGCCGGGTATATCGTTCGGGAGCCATTTTCGCATTCCTTCGTTTCGCCGTCTCTTTGGCATCGTCTTTTGGTCCGCTCGAGCCTCCTCTCCCGCTACCCCTCAATTTAAACTTGAAAGGGTATAGCCGGATAAGATAGTAAAAAATGCCCTTGAACCGAATTTTATCGGCGATGTGCCATTCGATAGAGCACCAAGAAAAAACATACTGTGCAAAATTTCAACCCTGTATCTCGATCGGGAGGGTAGTTTTATGGGGTAAAATCGAAAAATCAGTTTTTGGCCTATTTTCCCTAGTTAATGACAAGAATCCAAACACATACTTTGCAATTAGTTTCAGATTTTTAAAATGGACATCCTGCTTGTAAAAAATCAATAACCTCAAAAAATCGAAAAAATGCAGATTTCACATGGAAGTTCTAGAGTGTCCACATTTATATTTTTACTGTAGCAGTATATTGTTGTAAGTATTGTTCATGATTTTGTTGGTACACTATCGAATGGCACATCGTCGATAAAATTCGATTCAAGGGCATTTTTGACTATTTTATCCGGCTATACCCTATATAAACTTGAAATTCCCTTAATTTAAACTTGAAATTTCCTTCAATTTAAACTTGAAATTTCCCTGAATGAAAAACTTGAAATTTCCCTCGATTTAAACTTGAAATCGTGCCTTTATATAAACTTGATATTCCCTTAATTTAAACTTGAAATTTCCTTCAATTTAAACTTGAAATTTCCCTCGATTTAAACTTGAAATCTTCCCTTAATATAAACTTGAAAAATTTCCCTCAATTTATACTTA
Organism: Lasioglossum baleicum; assembly: GCF_051020765.1. NCBI lineage: Eukaryota > Metazoa > Arthropoda > Insecta > Hymenoptera > Halictidae > Lasioglossum > Lasioglossum baleicum. Next base: position 7,497,082 of record NC_134945.1, read on the forward strand.
AAATTACCTTCAATTTAATACTTGATATTTCCCGGACTTCTAAACTTGAAATATTTCCCTCAATATAAACTGGAATTGTCCCTCAATATAAACTTGAAATTTTATTGCTATCTTAAAAGATACTATTACGTTATTTAGGGTGACTTGTCAGTTCACAATGAAAATTGCTGTTGCTATTGAAGGTTCCATTAAAAAGTGTTGAGCCACATGTACCATAGATTTTTCAAAATTATTATACCGGTCGATAATGTGTTAACGGGCTTGCCCCGTAGACGGACTTACCCCACTTCACCTTACCGAATTTCTTACTTGTAATAATCGATTTATCGCAATCCGGAAGAAATAAATCCTATTATTATAGTTAACATACTGAATTTCGTTGAATTTCTAAATCAATCTTCACCGTAGCAAAGATGCGGCACTGATGGAGGAATATCGTGTTGTTCGCCATAGCTTGGTTCTGCGTGTTCGGATCTTCGTGTCGTCTATACCGTGCGAAAAGACAGGCTCGAGCAGAGAGGTCTATGACGACTCGAAAGTTTATGCAGCCGGCGACGCTGCCGCGTAGGATGCCGCGCGCATTAATGCTGTTTTTCTCAATGGCAGATTCACGAGCAATGTCGAACTCCGAGGATCGTGGCTGAAGAATGCTGCCTCGACTCGTCAGGCGTCTCCTTCTCTCTCTCCCTCTCTCTCCAATTCTCTCTCTCTCTCTCTCTCTCTCTCTCTCTCTCTCTCTCTCTTTCTCTCTCTCTCTCTTTGATTCTCTCGTTCTCTCGTGTCTCGCAGTGCTCTTTCCCCTCTCTTTCGTGTATTATTGTCGACCGTGGGGCTACCGGCAGGAACCAGATTCGCAAACCCAAAAAGTTCGCTCGCCGGCCCTCGCCTCTCGATATCGAAAGCGTTATTCCTTTGTTAATTCGAACCGCCTTCCCGAGATCATAATCTCTGTAGTCTCTGCACATGATCGAAGAACAATTACAGACCTTTCAACGACTCTTCGTTGTTCATTCGGCTTCGGTCCATTTGGAAACAGAATTTCTTCTCTTTCTAAAATTCATAAATTCCTTTTGTATTTTTTGTTTTTATAGACTCTTTTTGTATTAGTTCCTTCTTACGTAATATTGATATGGAAGGTCTGAAAATAATTTATAATTATCTCAAACACACAATGTTCCGTAAGAATTTAGAAGAAATATAACATCTGTTTAATGTAAGCTAAAAGTGATGATGTTGTACATACTTGCTATATAAACCACTTGGTTTAAAAAGCAATAACAATTATTTGTTATATAAATACTTGGTAAATACTAGATAAAACTTGGCCCTCTGGCAAACCCCCACTCACCCCTGGGTGCGGGACTGTTTAAGGGAAGATTTCAAGTTTAAATTAAAGGAACTTTCAAGTTTAAATAAGTTTATATTAAAGGAAGATTTCAAGTTTAAATTAAAGGAACTTTCAAGTTTAAATAAGTTTATATTAAAGGAAGATTTCAAGTTTAAATCGAGGGAAATTCCAAGTTTAGATCGAGGTAAATTTCAAGTTTTTAATTCAGGGAAATTCCAAGTTTAAATCGAGAGGAACATCAAGTTTAAATTGAAGGAAATTTCAAGTTTAAATTGAGGGAAATTTCAAGTTTATATAAGGGAAGATTTCAAGTTTAAATCGAGGTAAATTTCAAGTTTATATAAGGGAAGATTTCATGTTTATATAAGAGAAGAATTCAAGTTTAAATTGAGGTAATTTCAAGTTTATATTAAGGGAAGATTTCTAGTTTAAATTAAAGGAAATTTCAAGTTTAAATTGAAGGAAATTTCAAGTTTTTAATTCAGGGTAATTGTCCACGTTTAAATCGAGAGAAACATCAAGTTTAAATTAAAGGGAATTTCAAGTTTAAATTGAGGAAAATTTCAAGTTTATATAAGGGAAGATTTCATGTTTATATAAGAGAAGAATTCAAGTTTAAATCGAGGTAATTTCAACTTTATATTAAGGGAAGATTCCAAGTTTAAATCGAGAGAAACATGAAGTTTAAATTGAAGTTGAAATTAACGAAATGAAATTGAAAAATTGAAGTTGAAGAGATTATGAATTCTCCATAAGAAGACGTGTTCAAATGTGCAACTTTACGTTGTTATAATTCTTAAACGGTGCAGTGAATCGAACCCAAACTTTGGTAATTCAGGTAATTTTGAGACACCCTGTATACCTCCAGAACATCCTTAACATCCCTAAAATATGCCTTGTAAAACTGTAGATCCCACATTAAAATAACCGCAGCAGTTACAGAAGCGACGTACAACAAATTAAAAAAAAAAAAAAGAAAAGTACCCTAAAATCTCGCACCTAGCACTGCATATTTTCGCCGGCAGGCATTGCGTCGACATCATGCTCGATTGATTAATTATGGCGCGAGTCGAAAAACGTATTTCCCATGAGTGGTGATCTTGAAATATTCGTCGGGGCGAAATTCATCGACAAACCAGTTATTTATGAACCGCGGTCTTAAATATTTCAAGCAGGCTCGTAGCGCGAGATCTGCCTTTCTCTTTCTCTCGTTAGTTTTCTCTGTCTTTCCCTCTCCGCAGTCCTCTCTTTCTCCTGTCGCTTCTTGTCCCGTGGAGTGGCCAGTGGAGAGGGACGAGAAGTGTCTTTTATCGAGCGGAGACATTCTCTCCTCGAACCACTTCGTCTCCTTTTCTCTCTTTTTCTATTTTACTGTTCCCCCCCTGAAGCCCACCCTTGACGAGTACGACGTTATCACGGCTCGGCAGCGTTAATTTTCTGGAATTCCCGCGTCCCTCTCGAACGATTCCTTAAATAACGCGACAGAAACGATCCGGCCCGTGTAAACCGCTCGAGCACGCCCCTAACCGCGGCCGACCCCGCGGAAACTTTACAGAAATCCCTGCCGACTAGTTCTACCGCTGTTCCGCCAGTTCCTCGGCCATAAATCTTTCATAAAGGAAGAATACTCCTGATCTTTTATACATACATTGTTATCGCATCATAGATCCGGCGAAATAACAGCCCACGAGCCGAGGCGAACGTTTCATTATCCTGTTTGCTGTACGACAGAACGATCCAAGAGCGAAAACGTGCCGCTTCTGATGGCCAATGGAAATCTAAAGACTGTCGTGTGTCTTTCTTTCCCATACGCTGTCCTTCCTTGTGCCCAAAACGTTCATCGTCAATTAAACTAGTACATACAGTTGAAATTATATCGTGTTTGGTCTTATTTTAATTAGAAAAATTATACAAATATATTGGTGAAAGTTACATAGAAAAATAAGTAATAATAAAGAAGATTAAATATTGGCGTTACATTGCGAGGACGAAGAATCTTTCAAGTTTAAATCGAGGAAAATATCAAGTTCAAATTGAAGGAAATTTCAAGTTTATATAAGGGAAGATTTCAAGTTTAAATTAAAGGAGATTTCAAGTTTAAATTGAGGGAATTTTAAGTTTATATTAAGGAAAGATTTCAAGTTTACATAGAGGGAAATTTCAAGTTTCGAATTCAGGGAAATTTCAAGTTCAAATCGAGGGAAATATCAAGTTTAAATTTAAGTAAATTTCAAGTTTAAATGAAAGGAAAATTCAAGTTCAAATTGAGGGAACTTGAAGTTTATATTAAGGGAAGATTTCAAGTTTAAATCGAGGGAAATTTCAAGTTTTGAATTCAGGGAAATTCCAATTTCTAATCGAGAATTACGATTAGTCAATTGTAACCTCGGTTTAAATTTCAATTTGTTCTTAAATTCTTCAATTACCTACCTGTAGGTTCGAGTAAATGTATAAATAATACGTTCACTGTTGGTTATTAATGCGACATTATAAGAATATAGAAAACGATACTTAAATCAAACATATGTATTCAAACAACCTTTATTTCTGTTTCAGGTAATGTCTGGTTGAATATCCATCATCCACTGCGAGCGAGAAAAAATAATTATGGCTAACGGACCGCAAAGGATTAACACTAGACCTAAGGGACGCTGAAAGTAACTATTTTACACAGTAACTATTTCACAGCTCAGTATAATTTAACAATTATACTGCGGATTCTACGCATTTACGTCAGAAATGAGTGGGTGAAATTTAACCCTTCGCAGTTGGAGAGCTACATTAACTTGAAAATTAAAATAATTTTATAAATTAATATAACAATATATAACTTTCTTCATTTTGTGGGTATGAAATGGATATAATACCTCATACAATATTTAAGTGTGTAGTAAAATTGATTGAATACCAACATGTTTATTAATGTAAACAATGTTGCAACGGTTCAATTTATTAATAATTTATATCTCCTAATCGGATAGACTTTTAAAAAATTTTTTTTTTAAATATTGCATTGTCATCCAGTTCTAAGCTATGTTTAAAATTTCAAGTCTCTAGCTCATCGGGAAGTTGGTTTAAAATCAATTGCTAAAGTACGATAATCACTTTCTATTGAACCCCTGTTTATTGTAATCGGTGCACAAGATTTTTCTCTACTCTAGTAACATTTTTATGGGACATTGTTCCACAAAATTAGTGCCTTTCTCCTACGAATTATGACGTATTTGGTATGTAATCCAGTAGATAGTTCATCGTCAATTAATCAACTAAATACAGTTTAAATTGTATCGTGTTTAGTCTTATTTTAATAAGAAAAATGCCACAAATATATTGGTGAAAATTTCATAGAAAAATAACTAATAATATAAAGGTTTCTCAATATTTTTTTATTTTATTAAAAATTCCAGAGCATTCTCGAGAAATTTACTCTTGTTTCTCATTTCTCGAGAAATGAAAAATGTTGAGAAATCAGGAACACCATCCCCACCCCGCCATTCTAGTCCTCAAAAAAGTTAGACTATAAGATTGCACCCTTTATACCGAACAATTTTTATAAACAAATTTTTTTCGTAACTTCAGTGCGTCACAAGATATTTTCCGTTATCAGATAAACGAAACACCCTGTATATTTTCGGCCCCATTTGCCCATCATGCCGATGTTTGACGACAAAAATGGTTGGACTTTGGAAGGTACGCAGAAACGGCGTCGACGAAATCGCGATCCGCCGTTAATCAAACGCGAGGAAGCGTAGATGGGAGACAGGCTCCGTTACCGGGTAGCAGACGAGACGAGTCGGCAATTAGGCGCACCGAGGGAAAGAGATTGTGCAAATTATTAAGACATCGAGATGTTAATGGCGCGATGTGTTTTATAATAGCCGCGAAGCGGCGCGGCGGGAGCGTGCGCGGCTACGAGACGCGCAGCAATTATTTGCCCCGAGAGTAGTCGTAATTCAATTCATAAAGGAAGCACGTTCTGTATCCGGCGCGCATCAGTTTTCACCGATGGAAAACATTTTTTCTCAACCTCGGCGATTCTTTCCTCTCGGTGTAATTTCCCTGTTATCGTATTAGCAAGCTAGGTTGTTGCGTGTATCACATGTCCGATCTTAGAATGCAAATTTTATATGAAGCGTTTCGATCAAGAATTACTGTTACAGACTATTTTCAGGAACAACGATGGTCCTACCTTCAATTTGAATTTATTGGGTCATTGCAGAAGTGTCTTGACACGTTTCTAGCAGACTGTGTCGTTCCAGTACCACTGGAATTGCATTTAACAAATAGGATTTTCTTAGAAGGAGTACATCTTCAGTTATTATTCTCTGATGGCAGGTTTAGATTGTTGCATATCAAACATCCGACCTCAGAATGCAATTTTTATAAAGGGTTCCGATTAAGAATTACTGTTACAGTCTACAGGATTGCATTTTCAGGAACAAGGATGATCCTATCCTCAATTTTAATTTAATTTTGAGTCAAACTAGAATTCCTGACACGTTTCTAGAAGATGGTGTCGTTCCAGTACCACTGGAATTGCATTTAACAAATAGGATTTTCTTAGAAAGGGTACATCTTCAGTTATTATTCTCTGATGGCAGGTTTAGATTGTTGCATATCAAACATCCGACCTCAGAATGCAATTTTTATAAAGGGTTCCGATTAAGAATTACTGTTACAGTCTACAGGATTGCATTTTCAGGAACAAAGATGATCCTATCCTCAATTTGGATTTAATTTTGAGTCATTACAGAAGTCTTGACACGTTTCCAACAGATCTTGTCATTCCTGCAACAGTGGAATTGCATTGAACAAGTAGGATCTTGTTAGAGAGAGTACATCTTCAGTTATTATTCTCTGATGGCAGGTTTAGGTTGTTGCATATCAAACATCCGACCTCAGAATGCAATTGTTATAAATGGTTTCGATTAAGAATTACTGTTACAGTCAACAGGATTGCACTTGCCAGGAACAAAGATGATCCTATCCTCAATTTTAATTTAATTTTGGATCATTGCAGAAGTCTTGACGCGTTTCTAGCATCTGGTCTCATTCCACTCTCACTGGAATTGCATTGAACAACTAAAACCCTCTTAGAAACAGCACATCTTCAGCGATCTTCCGATGGCAGGTTTAAGTTTATTATCATAGCATTGTCGCTATTGTTGTCTATCAAACCCAATCGTCTGTGGATGTCGCTGCTGAACCGTCCAGCGTATTCCATTCGTATCCCAGTCGCCGGGAAGGCTGATTGCGGCAGAGAACCGCATCGGGGTTCCAGGGTAAGTTGGCGTAGTAGGCTGTTCGCGGCTCCTCGCGCTGCCAGCCGTTATTCGCGGTGGGTCATTCGGTTATTTATGGCTTGGTAGTTGCCAACGAGCTTGGGCGAGGGGTTGCTACGTGGCAGGAGGGCAGCGGTGTGCTCCGATGCCGCGGCCACCACGAACAGGGGTGGCGATTTCAGGGAGGAAACAGTTGGTAGCTGAGGCTGACTCTTTCCGAGCGTCCGTGTGCCTGGTGACGACGGTGTTTGTGCTGGAAAGAGACAGAATCGAGAGAGAAGGAGAGAGTACTCGTCGCTGGACTGCAGGGGCGAAGAGAGAGAGGAGAAAGAGAGAGAGTTGGCTAAGCTTGTACAGCGTGTGTAGTGTAGAAGTCTATAAAGGAGCGCTTTATTGATCTCAGTTTGAACGCACGCTAGGATACCGATATAGTCTCGCGCGTGCTATAACTCCCGGCCTCTGAATAAGGGGAGTTCTTGAGATACAGGGTGTGTCTGATCACCAGCAGCTTTACTCCTCGCGAGCTTGACCAACCGGTCCCGATAATACTCGGCCCGGAAAAATTTTAATCACTGCTTCGACGAATCGATTGCATATCGATGATATGTACTCGGGTCGGGACACCTTGTTCCAACGACGACTGGCAAGAACCTGGCAGGAAACCTCTGGAGTATTGACATTAGGCTGTTGCATCAAAGTTCACTATTTTTATTATTTGACTACCTAACTCTTCAGCACAATTAGTGAACTTTGAGCGCGGGCATCTCGGAAACTATGCGAGATAGCGAAAAACTCAATCGAATCAATCTTGTGGCACATTTTATCAGCTTTAATTTTGTATAGACTGGTCTCATCGCTAGGACGCATAGTTTCCGAGATATCCGCGCTCAAAGAGTTCAATATTTTTATTATTTGACTAGCTAACTCTTCAGCTCAATTAGTGAACTTTGAGCGCGGATATCTCGGGAACTATGCGAGGTAGCGAAAAACTCAATCGAATCAATCTTGTGACACATTTTATCAGCTTTAATTTTGTATAGACTGGTCTCATCGCTAAGACGCATAGTTTCCGAGATATCCGCGCTCAAAGAGTTCAATATTTTTATTATTTGACTAGCTAACTCTTCAGCTCAATTAGTGAACTTTGAGCGCGGGTATCTCGGAAACTATGCGAGGTAGCGAAAAACTCAATCGAATCAATCTTGTGGCACATTTTATCAGCTTTAATTTTGTATAGAATAGTTCCGAGATATAAGCGAAAAACCGAAAAAGGGACCTCCTTCGTGTCCCCTGCCCTGTCCTAGTCCAAACAAAGACCCAAAGTTAAAAATTGTGTTCCTTCCATTTCCCTCTACAACTTTTCATTCACTGGACTATACCTTGTTCGATAGGTTTATGTAGAAATAATTTATGCGCCAGCTAATCTAATACGAATAAGCTGCGCTTTTGGTTCGTTAGAGTATGGAAAGTCCTAACTTTAGTACGCAAGAGAAGTTTTGTCTTCGAAAGTCGATATGTTGCGTAGTTTCGAAGAATCAGCTTGTGACACTTGCCGACAAAGTAGGCATGTGTTCTCGATATCTGGGTGCAGAGTTGGTCGACTATTTTTCTAGTCCATCTACATGTTGTGAACGTAATAGGGCGTTTTTCTACGTATATCTTTGTCTGTTCTACTGTTTGACATAGTTGGTTCTATGATTTTCGCGGAACTTGCTTATGAAGTACAAGGAAAAACGTGTTTGTCGGTATAGACACCTTTGAAAAGTCTATTTGCATCACATCTGTCGATTCTTCCGTTTAAAACATTTATTTTTTCTTTTTTCGAAGAAGATAAGAACGATCATTTCACTCCAAATTGTTACAAATCAGGTAAAAACTTAGGGTAAACTTTACTGTGCCAGACTCAAAATTAGTACCTTTCTCCTACGAATTATGATACAGTTGGTATGCAATCCAGTAGATTTGTACCCGGCGAACCTGCAGATCGAAGTTTCGATCCTGTAGGCTCATCGGTTCAGGAGTTATGCTTGTTTAAAGTTGAGCATTTTTGACAGGTAACGGTGCCGTCACGAAACTGCAGATATGTTCATCTTTAAACGACCATATCTCATCAACTATTGATCCTAGAGGTTCGAAATTCCACCTGAATCCGCGTCAGGTCCAAATCTACTGGATTACATACCAAATACATCATAATTCGTAGGAGAAAGGCAGAAATTTTGAGTCCGGTAAAGTAAAGAACAGCCAAAGCTTATTTTGCAATCCGAGGTTTATTGACGATCCCGAGGAAGAGTGTTTCGCTGGTTCTTCCGACAATTTCGAACACCGCCTTAGAACTTCGCTAAAAAATATACTGCCGAGCCAGTAATTTTTCTACGGTGCCGAAAATTGTTGGCATCCTGCGAAATTTTATAGGTCGACGATAAGAGTGTTTCGCCGCTGTTTCTAGCGATTTGGAGGGTTGGCCGAGCATCGGTGACGAGGACACACATGTCGCAAGCTAGCAAGGGAGAGCACGAGGCGGCGATGGCGGCGGCGGCGGCGGCGGCGGCGGCTATCCGTTCGATTAGGTTTCCATTCTGCCGACGATTCCCATTTAGCGTCCCGTATCGATTCGTTCTCGAGACTACGCATCGCGGACGTGCTCGGGATAAGTCGCAGGGAGAGCGGCCCGTATTTCTGGAATCGTCTTTCTTCTCGATACGCGGGCAGCGCGCAACCGGAACGCGCTTTGTGGAAATACACGCGCGCGATCGCGACCAACAACGGATTTACTCTCTCGGATCAGTAATCGAACAGAATCGGAATGTCGGCGAGCAGCGACTCGTGGCCAATAAAATAGTTTACTGCCTCGCATCGCGGACACGGCGGCCACAATCGGTTCTCGGCTCGATTTACGATGTCTGCGCGCCGAACAATTTAATATTGCAACCGTAAATCGCGCGAGGAAGACTTCAGTGCTGGGCCCTTTGCGGGGCCCGACTCCGAGTAATCCTTGACAAGGTTTAACGTGAGATAGAGATGCATCAGTTCAAGAATATAGTGGGTTGTATTTATTGAATATTATAACGATTATAATAGATTAGACATTTGTGTAGTCTTCGACATCGTTTGTGACCTCCTCCCATCTCTGGATCAAGAGAATGCCGTTTTGCCAAAAATTGCCGGGCCCGGACTCAAAGAAGCTGTTAAGCCAGTGTTGGGATATTGCACGGTTTTTTTCGCGCACGCGCGACGATTTTAGCGTCAGTAAAGTACAAAGTTGGGCTAAAATGGGCTACCTTGGTCACCCCGCATAATTTCTTCAATTTAAACTTGATATTTCCCTCGATTTAAGCTTGGAATTTCCCTGAATTCAAAACTTGAAATTTCCTTCAATTTAAACTTGATATTTCCTTCAATTTAAACTTGAAATCTTCCCTTCATATAAACTTGAAATTTCCTTTCATTTAAACTTGAAAGATTCCACTAATATAAGCTTGATATTTCCCCCGAATTGAACTTGGAATTTCCCTGAATTCAATACTTGAAATTTCCCTCGTTTTTAAATTGAAATCTTCCCTTAATATAAACTTCAAGTTCCCTCAATTTGAACTTGAAATTACCTTTAATTTAAACTTGAAATTTACTTCAATTTAAACGTGAAATTTCCTTTAATTTAAACTTGGTATTTCCCTCGATTTAAACTTGGAATTTCCCTGAATTCGAAACTTGAAATTTCCTCCAATTTAAACTTGAAATTTCCTTCAATTTAAACTTGATATTTCCTTCAATTTAAACTTGAAATCTTCCCTTTATATAAACTTGAAATTTCCTTTCATTTAAACTTGAAAGATTCCACTAATATAAGCTTGATATTTCCCCCGGATTGAACTTGGAATTTCCCTGAATTCAACACTTGAAATTTCCCTCGTTTTTAAATTGAAATCTTCCCTTAATATAAACTTCAAGTTCCCTCAATTTGAACTTGAAATTACCTTTAATTTAAACTTGAAATTTACTTCAATTTAAACGTGAAATTTCCTTTAATTTAAACTTGGTATTTCCCTCGATTTAAACTTGGAATTTCCCTGAATTCGAAACTTGAAATTTCCTCCAATTTAAACTTGAAATTTCTTTCAACTTAAACTTGGAATTTCCTTCAATTTAAACTTGAAATCTTCCCTTCATATAAACTTGAAATTTCCTTCCATTTAAACTTGAAAGATTCCACTAATATAAACTTGATATTTCCCCCGGATTGAACTTGGAATTTCCCTGAATTCAATACTTGAAATTTCCCTCGTTTTTAAATTGAAATCTTCCCTTAATATAAACCAAGTTCCCTCAATTTGAACTTGAAATTACCTTTAATTTAAACTTGAAATTTACTTCAATTTAAACGTGAAATTTCCTTTAATTTAAACTTGGTATTTCCCTCGATTTAAACTTGGAATTTGCCTGAATTAAAAACTTGAAATTTCCCTCGATGTAAACTTGAAATCTTCCCTTAATATAAACTTGAAATTTCCCTCAATTTAAGCTTGAAATTTCCTTTAATTTAAACTTGGTATTTCCCTCGATTTAAACTTGGAATTTCCCTGAATTCGAAACTTGAAATTTCCTCCAATTTAAACTTGAAATTTCTTTCAACTTAAACTTGGAATTTCCTTCAATTTAAACTTGATATTTCCTTCAATTTAAACTTGAAATCTTCCCTTAATATAAACTTGTGATATCCCTTATCTGATACCCTTATCTCTTTTATGCATTCATGATAAAAAGGAGTAGGTAGAATACATAATATTTAAAATATTTGAGGAATTTTAATATACTTTTGTGCTATTTTCCACTAATCAGAATTGTTAAGAGAATAAATAGATGTCAACGTAACTACTGAATCTTCGAATTAGTGCATACAATTTTTATTTTGTTTATTTTTATTCATAATTTCGTAACACATTTCAAATTTCCATAGCGTTGCTTCTCCACAATTAAAATTAAAATAAAATAGAATTCTGTATCTAGCGTACGGACGATTAAATTGTTCGTGCACGATGAAGGCAATATTTTAGGAAGTTCTTGTTGCATCGCTGGAAAGAGCAACGGTACCGCGATCTCAGGGTACACCCTATATGAATTGCAAAGGCTGTGAATCATAGAATTTTCAGGTAAGAGCAGTAACCTCCTCCTAGCGGGGAAACAACTTCATCTGGGAAACAGGTCTCCCTAGCTTCCTGTTGAAACGAGGAGCGGACGTCTACGAGATCTCTGCGGCTAACCACGAACGATGTAAATTGCAGATATTTACAACGATTTCTCGTTTGGCGACCGGCAATCCGCGCCGCGGTGAGGAAAACGTGCCGGTGCTCGTGTGAACTGCGTCTTAACAACAAAGTTGCCGTAGCATCCGCCGATAAACGCCTAACAACGTCCATTTATGTCGGATCATGCGAAGAATTCGAAGCATTGGTTCTCGGAACCTTTCAGATCCTGATTAAAATGTCTCGAGGGACTCTGTGATTACGTCTTTTGTGTCGGTTTGTCCGTGGAATGGAAGAAGACAATTACCGACATGTATGAAACATGAAATTCGTCGACGGTGTGGCGAATTTCTTTTTATTTAGGAAATCTTCTACAAACTGTAACCTCTACAAACTGAAAAAATAAGGGTGGACCACTTTTTTCCCTTTCTGATTTTCGTTAAACGGCGATATTCTTTGATATTGGGTCCAGAAACATAGAGACGCCACACAACTAAAATCTTAACTTAACAAGATTGTTTGAAAACAGTAATGATTAGACTGCGGATCTTTATGCACATTTATGGCTTCTAAAAATTTTCAGAAAATGCTAGAGTGTACAATTTGACAGAATTTAATACGATTTTTATTTATTTCAGACCTGCAGAGGCGCCACTGAAAATATGATTTCATTTGATTCCAATTTCTTAAGACTTTTCCAACAGGAAGCCTATTAATACGATTTTCAATAATTGTGCTGTACCAAAAGAAAGCATAGAAATTTTATTTTACATTGCAATCTTGAACAACCTCTACAATCATTACAAAATCTCTACATTTAAAATTTTAATTTCCCTCAATTCAAACTTGAAATCTTCTTCGATGTAAAGTTTTCTTCAATTTAAATCTTTGAATTCCAATGAATTTAATTCATTAAATTTCCTTGAATTTAAATCTTATAGTCCCCTCGATTTAAACTCTAAATCTTGCCTTAATATAAACTTGAAATTTCCCTGAATTTAAACTTGAAATTTCCCTGAATTTAAACTTGAAATTTCCCTGAATTCAAAATTTGAAATTTAACTCGATTTAAACTTGAAATCTTGAAGTTTATATTGAGGGAAGATTTCCAGTTTAAATCAAAGGAAATATTAAGTTTAAATGGAGGGAAATATCAACTTTAAATTGAAGGAAATTTCAAGTTTTAATTGAGAGATATTTCAAGTTTATATTAAGAGAAGATTTGAAGTTTACATCGAGGGAAATTTCAAGTTTTTAATTCAGGGAAATTCCAAGTTCAAATCGAGGAAAATATCAAGTTTATATTAAGGGAAGATTTCAAGTTTAAATCGAGAGTGATTTCAAGTTTTGAATTCCGGGAAATTTCAAGTTTATATTAAGGGAAGATTTCAAGTTTTATATTCAGGGAAATTCCAAGTTCAAATCGAGGAAAATATCAAGTTTATATTCAGGGAAGATTTCAAGTTTAAATCGAGAGTAATTTCAAGTTTTGAATTCAGGGAAATTTCAAGTTTATGTTAAGGGAAGATTTCAAGTTTAGATCGAGGGAAATTTCAGGTATTGAATTCAGGGAAATTGCAAGTTTATATTAAGGGAATCTTTCAAGTTTAAATTAAAGGAAATTTCAATTTTAAATTAAAGGAGATTTCAAGTTTAAATTAAAGGAAATTTCAAGTTTAAATTAAAGGAAATTTCAAGTTTATATTAAGGGAAGATTTCAAGTTTTATATTCAGAGAAATGTCAAGTTTAAATCGTGGGAAATTTCAAGTATTGAATTGAAGGAAATTTCAAGTTCCACGGGTACAAATCTACTAGATTGCATACCAAATACAAATACAAATTCGTAGTAGAAAGCTATCGTTGGATCAAAATCACTGCAGATTGCTCAACTTTAAAGAACCATAACTCCTGAACCATTGATCCTACAGGATCGAAAATTGTATCTGCAGGTTCTCCAGGTACAAATCTACTAGATTGCATACCAAATACATCATAATTCGTAGTAGAAAGCTATCGTTGGATCAAAATCACTGCAGATTGCTCAACTTTAAAGAACCATAACTCCTGAACCATTGATTCTACAGGATCGAAAATTGTATCTGCAGGTTCTCCAGGTACAAATCTACTAGATTGCATACCAAATACATCATAATTCGTAGTAGAAAGCTATCGTTGAATCAAAAACACTGCAGATTGCTCAACTTTAAACAAGCATAACTTCCGAACAGTTGATTCTACAGGATCAAAACTTCGATCTACAGGTTCTCCAGGACATTCCTCCTTCGCCGCCACGTCGAGCGTCCGTTTTCAGACGATCCGCAGATTCCGCCAGCAATTTTTGCCCGATTCCCGAGTCCAGTTTTCTCCGACGAATTGCTCGGTAGCTAGCAAAACGCGAGGTTCTGTCGTGGGACGATGTCAACTCGGCGCGGCGGTAGCGCGCTCGTATTACGCGGTGTATTTCGTTTCTTACAGATCGCGCTTGATTCGCGTGCAAAAACCGAGAACCGCACGGGACATTTCGCAACCGCGTCACGTGTTACCGTGCGAGACCGTGCGTCCGCTCTCGCCGGTAAGAAACGCGTCGCTGATAGCGAACTACGTGTAACGAAAGCGCGTTCGTGCCGCGTTTGCATAATTACCCCCTCCCCCTCCTCCCCCTCGCTGCATCAATTTCGTCCAATTTATTCACCGGTACCCGGAAAAATTAGCCGAGATAATTCAATTGACCGCTCGAAAGAATATTTTCCGCGATCGGCGCGCGGAATTTTCGCTTCACTGATTAACCTCCGGAAAGAGATGAAGAAAGATTCAGATATGAAGCGTTTAACGAGGGAGTTAGCATGATACTCCGGGGTGAAATGAGTCGAAAATGTGCAGTACGGTTTCCTTTTCAGATCTGCTTTCGAGGAAAACTGGTTTCGATGATCTAAATGCGCCGCGTGCGATAATATGCAGGAAGTAGAAACGGACTTGGTTGTGAACGGACTCGGTGAACGATACTTGTTTGATAGGACACGCGGCTTTTGATAGTTTTCAAACGTGTTTCTGCTGATACGGGGGCATGTGGAGAATGATTTTATGAGAAGATTGACAGTTTCATGCGTCTCGCAGTGGGCGAAAATGCCAATCTAGCGGGTCGAAACTCTATTTCTGCATTATTTTAAGATTTAAAGGCGTAGTGAAGTAGGTCGCTACATTCGTCTTGATTTTAGCTGCGATAATATGTAATAGAAAATACATAGATGCTTTGGAACAATTTAGGTGATTATAATCTTTCATTAAACTAAGGTGACATGCCCTAAGACTGGACAGCATTTTTTGCTGACTTTAATTTTGTCAGTCGAGATAAAGAAAAATAATTTTTTCAAATTTCAAGTTTAAATTGAAGGAAATTTCCAATTTAGAATTCCGGTAAATATCAAGTTTAAATTCAGGGAAATTTCAAGTTTAAATTGAGGGAAAATTTCAAGTCTAAATCGAGGGAAATTTCAAGTTTTGAATTCAGGGAAATTCCAAGTTTAAATCGAGAGAAACATCAAGTTTAAATTTAAGGAAATTTCAAGCTTAAATTGAGGGACATTTCAAGTTTAAATTGAGGGACATTTCAAGTTTAAATTGAGGGACATTTCAAGTTTAAATTGAGGGAAATTTCAAGTTTAAAACGCGGGAAATTTCAAGTTTAAGTTGAGGGAAATTTCAAGTTTATATTCAGGGAAGATTTCAAGTTTACGTGGAGGGAAATCTCAAGTTTTGAATTCCGGGAAATTTAAAGTTTATATTAAGGGAAAATTTCAAGATTTTGTTAGTCGTGATAAAGAAAAATAATTTTTATATTTCCTGGCTAAATGTGAACATTCTACTATCAAATTCTAATATGATTTCATACATCTGGATCGTTATCAAAATTCAATTTTATCCAGCTACATCGTGAAAATAGCCCACTATGCGTCTGTGACACTTTTAGAAATGTCTAGAATATTTGGTCAGAGAGGCAGATTAATATAAGGTGAACGATTGAATTAATCAAGATTAATAACTGCGATTAATTATTGAAGAGTCCATATTAGCTACACTGCGAATTTCGTGCATTTATAGGAAAAATAATTGACCAAATGGAAAACAGTAAAATTATTTAAACAGTTTAAACATAGCTCTCCACTATTATTGAGAAAAGAAATAAGTAAGTAACCATTCAACGTCTGTAGCTTGAAAATAACGCAGAAAACGTTTATTTTCCATGAAAATGTATCTACAAAATTTCTCTAATCTATAAAATGATTCTCTGTGTCAAAATCAAAGAACTTTCGATAGAAATAAGATAGAACCATGCATTTTTTTTAAAAATTAGAGCTGGAACCTTTGCAGAATATGGGAAAAATAGGGAGATTGTGGTAAAAACGTTTTTTAACCTTTTAAAAATTCCTTAAACTTGCACAATTTAAAGAGAATTGTGGTTTATCCTATACCTTGATACCTTATTCTTATTGTTACTCTCTTTTTTCCCATATTCTTCAATGCTTCAGCTTTAATTTCGAAATCTGGAACAAAATCAAAGAACTTTCAATAAAAATGAGATAGAGAGCAATAATCTTTTTAAAAATTAACATTGCAGAATATGTGAAAAAATAGATAGCTTATGGTAGAAACGTTTTTTAACCTTGACAAAAATTCGCTAAGCTTGCACAATTTCAAGAAAATTGTGGTTTATCCATTACCACGTGCGGGAAATTTTTTTTTATAACATGTTATACATCATTCCCAGTAGAGTTTTTCACGCTGATTTCAAATCTGCTCTCAAAATTTGTCGACGACCTGAGGATTTTCCAAAAAAAAAAATGGTATTTGTGAACAAAAATTAAAGAATTCTATTTTTCGTTGAAATGAATTGGTAACCCACTAGTTTGAAGGTACACATATACATTGTACTCTCACATTAAAAATAATTATAATGAAGTATTAACAACCGTGTTAAAAGGTTAAAAACCGTTCTTGCCATAATCTCTCTATTTTCCTATATTCTGCAAAGTTTCAGCATTAATTAAAAGAAAAATCATCGCTCTATCTGATTTCTGTCGAAAGTTCTTCGATTTTGACAGAGAATCCATCGGTTTGTCCCACTGTGCGGCGTTGGGTCGACTTCAGTGTGCAGTATCGATCGAGAAAAGTGTCGCCGAGACGTTCCGGGATTTATCAGCGTTAATCTGTCCGATATCGATCCGCTGATAACGTGTTTCCAATAACATGTGACCGCCGGTATGAATACACGATCGGAACTTCGTTTGCTCGAATATACGACTCACGACTCCGCGGTATCGGTGTTCGAAGAATCGTTAATAGCTTCGTTAATTAATCCGCCGGTGTGCGAGTACGTGTACGTGTGTACACGTTCGATGTTTCTACGGTTGTGTGTCGGTTTCCCGTGACTCCAGGTGAAAATCTTGACGCGGTCTTGACGTTATGTTAATTCGCAACAGATCTAGGCGGCGTTTCTCGCAGCAGCGTACCGGGATCGGCACGATTCTAACACGCCACACGAACCTTCATGACACGATAATAAGCGCTGACTGTCGGCTCGTTTATATCGTGTCATGGTCAAAGCTTGCGAGGGTCAAAGACACAGCTTGTCAGCCTCGGCGAATGGTACTGCACGGTATTCCGCGGAACACGTACGCGATCAACGGGGTAAAAGAGGCGCCCCACGCCTAGGACTGATACTGACAGAGCCCTGGGACTATGGCAGAGGCAAGTCGAAACGTTGTCTAGAGCGCTGACACGAGAGAGGCTACGATTTTCGAGACACATCGATCGCTAGTCGGGCGAACTGGGAATTTACCAGTCTCTGCGGAGAGCGCGACAGATTTTTCGTTAATAGACTAAGGATCCTTGTGCAAGAACGGGAAACTACATTGAATGTTATTGGATTGGTAAGACAGTAATTTCGGTGTTTGTCTAAATTAAAACAAAACAGTCAAATAAGTAAATGAATAAATAATAACGGACAAGCGACACTCAATAACGTCATCTAATTGTTCCCTATAAAAATGCAATCAAATTTCAAGATTAAACGGAGATTTCAAGCTTAAATCGAGGGAAATTTCCAGTTTTGAATTCAGGGAAATTCCAAGATCAAATCGAGGGAAATTTCAAGTTTCGAATTCAGGGATATTGCAAGTTTAAATTCAGGGAAATCTTAAGTTTTCAATTCAGGGAAATTCCATGTTTAAATTCACGGAAATGTCAAGTTTAATCTAGGGAAATATCAAGTTTAAATTGAAGGAAATTTCAAGTTTATATTAAGGGAAGATATCAAGTTCAAATTAAGGGAAATTTCAAGTTTATATCAAGGGAAATTTCAAGTTTTTAATTCAGGCAAATATCAAGTTACAATTGAAGGACATTTCCAGTTTAAATTGATGGAAATTTCTAGTTTTGAATTCAGGGAAATTTCAGGTTTAAATCGAGAGAAACGTCAAGTTTAATTGAAGGAAATTTCAAGTTTAAATTAAAGGAAATTTCAAGTTAAAACTGAAGGAGTTTCAAGTTTATATTAAAGGAAGATTTCAAGTTTAAATCGAGAGAAATTTAAAGTTTTTAATTCAGGGAAATTTCAAGTTTAGATCGAGAGAAACGTCAAGTTTAATTGAAGGAAATTTCAAGTTTAAGTTGAGGGAAATTTCAAGTTTATATTAAGGGAAGATCTCAAGTTTCAGTTGAGGGAAATTTCAAGTTTTGAATTCAGGGAAATTCCAAGTTTAAGTCGGGGGAAATATCAAGTTTAAATTCAAGGAAATTTCAAGTTTAAATTAAGGGAAGATTTCAAATTTAAATCGAGGAAAATATCAAGTTCAAGTCGAAGGAAATTTCAAGTTTTTAATTCAGAGAAATATCAAATTTAAATCGAGGGAAATATCAAGATCAAATCGAAGGAAATTTCAAGTTGATATTACGGGAAGATTTCAAGTTTAAATCGAGGGAAATATCAAGTTTATATTCGAAACCATCACTCGCACAGGAGTCCCTATTACTTTGAAGCTTTGGCGTTTCGCGTGACCATTTGGCTTGGGAGGATCAACCAGCTAGTCTTGGTAGTTAGGACTATGATAGCAATAGTGGTGGAGTCTAACCAGTAGCGCGTTATAACTAGTTGGGGCCTTGGACAAAGTAGAATCTCGGAGCCCCTAATCCCAACTGAATAACTTTATGAGAAAAACGTAGAATTTTAGAAAAACGTAGAAACGCTCCATTAAGTCTAACCACTGGAATAAACAATAAAGTATCGCCAAAAGAATAATTGACCTCCTATTACATCCTGCACAAAAATATGGAATTAAACCACACTGTCATGGTAAATACATTTCGTTGAATGAATGATACAATATCGACTGTACGGAAAAGTTCACAAATATTACAGTTTATTTCAATAACGCCGTCTAATTGATTCCAGTGCCACAGGTGGCTGTGCCAATGTACAGTCAACTTGTTAATTACTGGAAGAGCATTGCAATATTAGTCACTGATGCTTCAAGTGTAACTATATCGACAGCATTAAATATTGCAAAGACAAAATTGCAGAAACCTACACCAAGAAAATTGAAGAAACATAATTAAAGAAGGGACTTCGAGATTCTATAATACATTAACCAAATATCGACTTGAATCGTTCACGAGGATATCGGAAAGACTAATGTGTAGACTGCGGATTTTTATGCATTTATGAAGGAAATACAAAACAGTCCAAAATATAAAAAATCCAAGAATATTTTTACGTTATTCTCAACGTGAAAAGACTATGAAGGGGTGAAATGAATTTTTATGTAACTATTCATTCCCACAATCGATGTACAATATTTTTATTACGCATAAAGATTCGCAGTCTACTAATGCGTCTACACGAGATATCATCAAAAGTAAGTTTTTTAATGTTATTAATTAGAGCTGCGAACGGTCCTAAACATTGCCAATTATATACGTATAAAAATCGCACGTTGTCCGAAGGTTCAATAAACCTGTAGCTCATTATTAATAAACTTATAGACTGTAATGGCTAAATGTTAGAATACAAAATTCGACAGAGTTTAGTACGATATTTATTTATTTCACATCTACAAAGCCTACTACCACTGAAAACAACAAGTTTCTTTACAAACAGAAATAAAGTTGACAACCATGACATTGGTGGTTCCAGTGCGTTAATATGGAAGACTAGCTTTTGCCCGCGGCTTCGCTCGCACAGAAAACCGTTTAATGCCCTCGGAAATTGATATTGTTTCTCCATATAAAACCTTTTAACCCCCCATTCACCCCTATAGAGTTTTAATTTTATGTCATGCCGCAATCTTAGATTTCAAAACCCCTTTTCACCCCCTTAGGGATCAATTTTTTAAAATGCCGAAATAGGTGTTTGAGTAATTATATCAAAGAGCATTAAGACCTAGTACGAAGTAAATCCGACCACGAACAAAATATTCCTCGTACAAACGTTGCAACCCCTTTTCACCCCCTTGGGGATCAATTTTTTAAAATGCCGAAATAGGTGTTTGAGTAATTATATCAAAGAGCATTAAGACCAAGTACGAAGTAAATCCGACCACGAACAAAATATTCCTCGTACAAACGTTGCAACCCCTTTTCACCCCGTTGGGGATTGAATTTCGAAATATCCTTTCTTATCCCTTGTATAGATCATAAGGGAAACCTCTGTGCAAAATTTCAGCTTTCTAAGTCCAAGGGTTTAGCCTGGGCGTTGATAGGTGAGTCAGGACTTCGCTTTTATATACAGGGTGTCCCAAAATTCGTGAAAATCCCGAAAGGGGGTGGTTCCTGAGATCATTTCAAGCGACATTTTCCTTTGCAAAAATGTTATCCGCGGCTTTGTTTAGGAGTTATTAACGAAAAACACGGACCAATCAGAGCGTGACCTAGACACGAGTTGGGACAGTCGGCCAATAGACAGCTGGCGCGCCGGGCCGACTGTCCCAACTCGTGTCTAGGTCACGCTCTGATTGGTCCGTGTTTTTCGTTAATAACTCCTAAACAAAGCCGCGGATAACATTTTTGCAAAGGAAAATGTCGCTTGAAATGATCTCAGGAACCACCCCCTTTCGGGATTTTCACGAATTTTGGGACACCCTGTATGTATATAGAAAAGCACTATACCAACTTCTACGTTGTCCAAATCTTCACGACAGTCCCTCATTCTTCAGATTTACCTGATGCATGAATCCACTTTGGCCACAGATGCATAAAATCGCACTCGTGAGACGAGCCAAGACGATATAGGATGTTCAACTATAAATGGCGACTGTTCAATTCGAATTGTCACCGTTCAACTGCGAATTGCCGATCTCCACAGTTGTCTCGGGAACTTTGCACGCCGTAGATGGGATCGAAGTGCGACGATTATCGACGATGAAAAAATCCGTATCGTCGCGTGAGTCAGGTCAGTAAGAACGAGAGGCAGACGCTTACCTTGAAATTGTGATCCGGACCTGTTCGAGCTACTGCTCTCGTACGAGCCAGTTTTAGCGAGCCAAGTGCCAAGAATCGCGCGCTAACGAAACCACGCCCCGAATGCACCGAAGTCTCTCATAGTGGGGTAATCTGTGAGCGATGTGCAGTCACGAATAACATTGCTATGTGATCTTCACACGCCTAGACTTCTTCGGAACTATCGCTCGCACAGGAGTCCCTATTACTTTGAAGCTTTGGTGCTTCGCGTGACCATCTGGCTTGGGAGGATCAACTAGCTAGACTTGGTAGTTAGGACTATGGTAGCGATAGTGGTGGAGCCTAACCAATAGCGCGTTACAACTAGTTGGGGCCTTGGGCAAAGTAGAATTTCGAGGCCCCTAACTCCAACTAAATAACTTTTATGAGTTTAAATCGTATTGTTCCACTTATATTAATAGTGTCACTCTCACTAAATATTCTAGACATTTATAAGTGTGTCACAGACGCTTCATGAAATAGTAAGTTCAAATTGAAGGAAATTTCAAGTTTTTAATTCAGGGAAATGAATAAGTTTTTAATTCAGGAAAATTCCAATTTTAAATCGAGAGAGATATCAAGTTTAAATTGAAAGAAATTTAAAGTTTATACCAAGGGAAGATTTCAAGTTTAAGTCGAGGGAAATATCAAGTTTAAATTGATGGAAATTTCAAGTTTTGAATTCAGGGAAATTCCAAGTTTAAATAGAGAGAAACATCAAGTTTATATTGAAGGAAATTTCAAGTTTAAATTGCGGGAAATTTCAAGTTTATATAAGAGAAGATTTCAAGTTTACATCGAGGGAAATTTCAAGTTTTGAGTGCAGGGAAATTCCAAGTTCAAATCGAGGGAAATATCAAGTTTATATTAAGGAAAGATTTCAAGTTTAAATCGAGAGAAATTTCAAGTTCTGAATTCAGGGAAATGTCAAGTTTAGAATTCAGGAAAATTCCAATTTTAAATCGAGGGAAATATCAAGTTTAAATTCATGGAAATTTCAAGTTTTGAATTCAGGGAAATGTCAAGTTTTTAATTCAGGGAAATTCCAAGTTTAAATAGAGAGAAACATCAAGTTTATATTGAAGGAAATTTCAAGTTTAAATTGCGGGAAATTTCAAGTTTATATAAGAGAAGATTTCAAGTTTACATCGAGGGAAATTTCAAGTTTTGAGTGCAGGGAAATTCCAAGTTCAAATCGAGGGAAATATCAAGTTTATATTAAGGAAAGATTTCAAGTTTAAATAGAGAGAAATTTCAAGTTCTGAATTCAGGGAAATGTCAAGTTTTGAATTCAGGAAAATTCCAATTTTAAATCGAGGGAAATATCAAGTTTAAATTGAAGGAAATTTCAAGTTTGTAATTCAGGAAAATTCCAAGTGTAAATCCTGGGGACTACAAGATTTAAATTCAGGGAAATTGCAATGTTATATTAAGGGACGATTTCAAGTTTACATCGAGGGAATTTCAGGTTTATACAATATTGAGGGTAGATTTCAAGTTTAAATCGAGGGAAATATCAAGTTTAAATTGAAGGAAATTTCAAGTTTGTAATTCAGGAAAATTCCAAGTGTAAATCCTGGGGACTACAAGATTTAAATTCAGGGAAATTGCAATGTTATATTAAGGGACGATTTCAAGTTTACATCGAGGGAATTTCAGGTTTATACAATATTGAGGGTAGATTTCAAGTTTAAATCGAGGGAAATATCAAGTTTAAATTGAAGGAAATTTCAAGTTTGTAATTCAGGAAAATTCCAAGTGTAAATCCTGGGGACTACAAGATTTAAATTCAGGGAAATTGCAATGTTATATTAAGGGACGATTTCAAGTTTACATCGAGGGAATTTCAGGTTTATACAATATTGAGGGTAGATTTCAAGTTTAAATCGAGGGAAATATCAAGTTTAAATTGAAGGAAATTTCAAGTTTGAATTATGAGAAATTTCAGGTTTGAATTGAAGAAAAATAGAGGCTAGTTTCCTACATTATTCCCAACATAATCAAATTATTATATTAAAATCTTAAATGCATGCAAAAGAGTGCATACATGCTAAAAGGATGCAGTACGATTTTAATGAACGATACATTCGTTCGTTCTCATTCGTTGTTGTTCTTTTTATCAACGAGACGAGCTACCGTTCGGTACGATGATTTAAATAATGAATCAATCGTCCGACAAGAAGTCACTGTTCGCATCGGCTCGCGTTTTTAATCACGATCCCCGGATATTAGTATCGCGACAGCTTGCTCTCATTACGAATTACTAATTTATTCACGGCGGTTCTCGCATTGCGAAGCAATTGTCGCGGCAGAAACAAAGCCACGTTCTGTTCCTCTTTTTGCCCGGTTTGCGCGTCCTGTATGCGCGCAATTATATGAGTGTTTTATTCAGCTTGTATTCGCGAGCAGGAGAGAACGAAAGAAAGAGAGGGAGGAATGAAAATTTTCCCCGCTACAGTGATAATAGAAATTTATCGTTCTCCGCGCGTTGAATCGCGGAACACAAGGGGCACTCGATCTATCAGCGCACGTAAAAGTTTTCGGGACTCTTCCTGCGAGCCAACGTGTAATTGCTTTCATAATTACGTCGACCTGCCAGTACGTTCACTTACATTCGTTCTTCGAGCGTTTAAAAAGTTTCTTTTCCTTCGCGTACGTTTTATTCGCGGCTTTTACTTCGTCTTTTTTAAATGGAATTATACAATACTTTTTAATACATCAATCAATGCAGTTGGACATTATTCATGTTGAAATATTAGTCGTTGAGGAGATATTTCGAGTGAAATAATTCAATCAATGCAGTTGGATATAATTTCAAGATTTCAAGTTTAAATTGAGAGAAATTTCAAGTTCTGAATTCAGGGAAATTCCAAGTTTAAGTCGAGGGAAATTTCAAGTTTATATAAGGGAAAATTTCAAGTTTACATCGAGGGAAATATCAAGTTTTGAGTGCAGGGAAATTCCAAGTTTAAATCGAGGGAAATTTCAAGTTTTGAATTCAGGGAAATTCCAAGTTTAAATAGAGAGAAACATCAAGTTTATATTGAAGGAAATTTCAAGTTTAAATTGCGGGAAATTTCAAGTTTATATAAGAGAAGATTTCGAGTTTACATCGAGGGAAATTTCAAGTTTTGAGTTCAGGGAAATTCCAAGTTCAAATCGAAGGAAATATCAATTTTATAGTAAGCGAAGATTTCAAGTTTAAATCGAGGGAAATTTCAAGTTTTGAATTCAGGGAAATTCCAAGTTTAAATCGAGAGAAACATCAAGTTCATATTGAAGGAAATTTCTAGTTTAAATGGAGGGAAATTTCAAGTTTATATAAGGGAAGATTTCAAGTTTACATCGAGGGAAATTTCAAGTTTTGAGTGCAGGGAAATTCCAAATTCAAATCGAGGGAAATATCAAGTGTATATTAAGGAAAGATTTCAAGTTTAAATCGAGGGAAATTCCAAGTTTAAATCGAGAGAAACATCAAGTTTAAATTGAAGAAAATTTCAAGTTTAAATCGAGAGAAACATCAAGTTTAAATTGAGGAAATTTCAAGTTTATATACGGGAAGATTTCAAGTTTACTTCGAGGGAAATTTCAAGGTGTGAGTTCAGGGAAATTCCAAGTTCAAATCGAGGGAAATATCAAGTTTATATTATGGGAAGATTTCAAGTTTAAATCGAGGGAAATTTCAAGTTTTTAATTCAGGGAAATTCCAAGTTTAAATCGAGAGAAACATCAAGTTTAAATTGAAGGAAATTTCTAGTTTAAATTGAGGGAAATTTCAAGTTTACATCGAGGGAAATTTCTTGAACTTAAAGTAGTTTTCCTTAATTTCGTAAATGTCGAAATTGGTCGTTATTTCTGTCTTTATTGCAAGTTTTTTTACCATTTTTGTAAGTATTGTCCGGGCCCATTTTTCAGTAGAATTGTACCTGTCGGAGTTCTACGTATCCTTATACCTTGCTTATTGTTTGAAGTAAGAGTTGCATCATTTTGATAATCTGAACTTGAATTGAATTGAATGGGGATCTGGATTGTGAATATATTAGGTGTACAAATTAATTCACGACTCTCACAATTAGTCAATTGTAACCTCGTTTTAAATTTCAATTTGTTACTAAATTCTTTAGTTACTTACCTGTAGGTTCGAGTAAATGTATAAATAATAACACGTTCACTGTTGGGTATTAATGCGACATTATAAGAATATAGAAAACGATACTTAAATCAATCATGTGTATTCAAACAACGTTTATTTTCTGTTTCAGGTAATGTCTGGTTGAATATCCATCATCTACTGCGAGCGAGAAAAAATAATTATGGCTAACGGACCGCAGAGGATTAACACTAGACCTAAGGGACGATGAAAGTAACTATTTTACACAATAACTATCTCACCGCTCAGTATAATTGAACAATTATACTTTGGATTCTACGCAATTACGTCAGAAATGAGTGGGTGAAAAACCCTTCGCAGTTGGACAGCTATATTTTAACTTAGAAATTAAAATAATCATATATTATAAATTAATATAAAAATATGACTTTTTCATTTTATGGATATGAAATTGGTATAATGCCTCATACAATACCTAAATATTTAGTAATTAATTAGACACCGACATATTTAATAACGCAAACAATATTTTGAATAATGCCACAGCAATTTTTAATATTGCCTCTCTCACAAGGGAAGGATCCCAAGTGTCCGACATCGATTTTGATAATTTTTTGTGAGACGATAGTATATGGATCCCCAATTATGTATGCAAAATATTAAGTGTAGCTACTCAATAGTTTCCAAGATATAAACAATTGAACTTCAGAACAATTCAGCTGCAAATCATAGTAAATATATCAAAAAAAATATATCAAAATATATCAACAAGGTGTGAAACTTTTTTGTTCATATCTTTAAAACTATTGACTACCTACGCCCAATATTTTGCATACATAATTACGGATCCATGTACCACCATCTCACAAAAAATGATCAAAATCGAAGTCGTACCATTCGAGCGCCGAGGGTTAACAGCTGTCGCAGGGTTTGATAAGGGATCGTTTCGGGGTGAAGCCACGGTTAAACCTTTAAATTGGGCTTTCTCAAGCTCGGTACGAATGGCCGATGGATATCGGGGATGGGTCACGATAAAAATAAATTACGCGATATTTCTTGTCGGCGCGGGGGCGTGACATTGTCACGGGGGTGGTTTCCTCCAGTTACAAACTCTTTATCGGCCACGATATCGTACATTTTATTTCGATGTCAGTGGAGCAAATCAATGGTCGGGCATTAAACCGTTCGAGAGAGATAGATAGATAGAGAGAACAGAGGTGGTGGTGGTGGTTGGTGGTGGTGGTGGTTGGTGGTGGTGCAGGAGAAAAACCGAGGGCGTGGAGGATAACGACGAGAGCCGTCCATAAATTTGTGTTTGCCCGATGCGTGAAATGTCTGCCAGTTTTTGATGTATACGCGCCGATTACGTGTCTGCACGCATTGCACCCTGAACGACGAAAATATTGCGCTCGCGGGGTGTGTGTGTGTGCGTTGCGTGGAAACTGCGCGCGCGATGTATTACAATTAAATTGAAATATCGCGCTGCTATCGGCAGCTATCTATTAACTAAACATATAAATTTCAAAGGGACCAAGGAAAAATCGTTCCGGGGGTGTACAGGAGGTTCCAAAAGAAGGGGTGCAACTCGGAATAATAGTAAAAAACTTACGAGTTATTTGTTGTACAATGAAAATGTTCAAACAAATGTTACATGGTTCCTAGGGGGATATACTTGTTGAGCTTCACAGGGGAAAATCCACACAGCCCAAAACCCAAACTTACAAGGAGAATGCAAAGCCTTCGCGTCACAGATTTAGTTGAGACTCTACAGAGTTATAGATCTCGTTCCCCTGGATAGGTTAGTTACCCCATTATAGGGGCAACTACTAAGTAATTTTCGAGATATTTGCAAATTAAAGTTTTATGGACGTAACATGTCAGTTCAGCGCGGGCTGAACTGCTACGCCCGAGCCCTAGGCCCGGGTTCGAGTCCCGGCGCAGTAACTTTTTTTTAATACTTCTTTTTTTATTATTGTCTTATAATCATTATCTTTCGCGTATGTAGTAATAGTTTTTTCTATTATATCATTTGTGTTTGTTATGTATTATTTTAATATAATTATAATCTTTCGTGTATGTAGTAATAGATCTAGTGTTTCTTTTATAAAATAATAAGTATCATTTTCAATTAACCCTTTGGCGGATAAAAATATAAAAAAGAAGTGAAAAAAAAACGTTCCTCCGACGGGACTCGAACCCGGACCCCCACGGCGCACTATGGGCCAAACCGACGAAATCTGTGTCAAAATCAAAGAACTTCCGATAGAAATGAGATAGAGCTCTGAAAATTTTTTTAATTACAGCTGAAACTCGACAGAATATGGGAAAAATAGGGATATTATGGTACGAACGTTTTTTAACCTTGAAAAAATTCGTCAAACTTGCACAATGTCGAGAAAATTGCGGTTTTTTCAACACCACGCGCGGAAAAATTGTTTTTTTAAATTTTTCAACGCTGATTTTCAAATCTAGACCCGAAGGTGTCAGTATTCCTATACCTGGTTGTGCAAATACATCAAACACCCGAAAACCCGTTTGAAAAGCGGAAGAAACGCAGGACAGTCGAAGAGAGAGGGAGAGAATCGTGCAAAGCGGTGGCGCGAATCGATTGTGCCGCGCCGGCTGGGCACATACATGCATACGTCGTAGCTGTCACGAGTATGCGACTTATGAATGAATGCGGGCGACGTCGGTGCATGTGCAACCGAGTAGGTATAGTTATGGCACACGAACAGCGCCGGGTAATATCGGTCAAATCGCTTGTTGTTCGGTTAGAGCAATCGGGTTTCGAGCGTCGCCGTTTGTAGATCGGTTCGAACGAGAACAGCCGATTGGGTGGCAATCGGAACGTTGCGCGGCGCCATTAATATATGATAATGCGGGCGATAAAGTAATCGGCCGGCGCGACGTTCGACTCGGATTAAAAACGCTGATAAATATCGGAACTTCAGCGGGCCGCGCGAATTTCGACCACGCTTAAGTAATTGCTCCCCACGCTGGTCGACATTGTATCCAGTCGTCCCACCACCGAGTCCTGGCGCGACGATGCGGCCCCTCGACACCCCTCTCGCATTTTTCCACTCTTCGCCACCCGTAACCCATTAAAAAAATGTTTCCGCGCGAAACTGCTCTCGCTTGCGAATACAACGCGGCAACAATCTGGGAAACGCTGTCTGACGTGGCTTTTCCTTGCCGTTTCTCTCTGTTCCCCTCGCCCTCTCTCATCCGCGTGGCGCGGAGAAGATGGTGTGCGAGTGGTTCGTGGAAAATGTCGCGAACTTAGCGTACAGTAAATCCTCTATAGACGCGACAGCCTCGGCGGGATTTGGTCGCGTCTATCGTATAGGGTAGCTATTTTTCCACGTTTTTGTTAGCTCGCTTTCTTGTTTTATCTCCAAAGGCCCTAGTCCTCGAGGTAGCTCAAGCGCGTACCTAACGGGGCCTAACTGGGATCCTATCGACACGGGTGTCGCCCTTATGCGCCACGCGCAGTTCATACGGTCTGGGATAGGTACGCGCCTGAACTGCCTCGGGAGCTATGGCCGTCACGGGGAGCGAGACGAAAGGAAGCATAGCGAGCCGAGATCGGGCTGAAAAGACACTGCCGTTGCTGACCAGTCTGTTAGGCTATCTAACGGGCCCTGCCTTGAGGACGGCATATATAGGGATTGGTGAGGGATCAGGTAGCAGCGGGAAAGGTATACGTAGCCGCCACATTACCCCCTTGCCAGGGAACAACGCTAATCTTGACGAGTCCTCTTTTCTACGATGATCCAAGTCAGAATCCAAGGTCCTCCTCGTCCTCGATGGGATGCTTGCGGGTTGTTGCCCACTTGATTGATGCCTGTCCTCTTGTTTGAGAGCGCGTTGCTGAAATTGTAGACACTTCGTGGCGCCGCAGTGAGTTAGCCGCCCAAAACTGTCCTCTCAAAGTGACGATTGCCTGAGAAACCGCCTGATACCTGAGAAAAATGACCACTGTCCACCTAGATCGGGCATTTTCCCAGTATGAGACGTCTATCCCCTCCGAACTCCTCCTGGAGGCTCCGCAACAACTCCTTTTTCCAGGGTAACTCGGAAAATGCGACCTCATTACCACTTTTCCCGTATTTCCCTCTTCATCGCAGTCTCCGAGGATCTCGCCCGGCCGTTTTCGCCGAACTGCAACCAATAACTTCACCGTACCGTGGGGGGTAGTTTGTTGCCGTTCCTCAATTACCGATAATTAACTCGTTAATGACATATCGGGAGCGGCGACGAGACCCGACGGATCGTTAGCCTGTCCAAGGACGGGCTAAAAACCCGCCGGTCGCAGGCCCGCGTCGTTTTCAGCAGGATCCGTGCGGCTGACGCGTGCACGGGATCCGGGAGCGTTACTTCGAAAAGTCTCTGACAAGAGAGGAACCGGTAGGCAAGCACGAGAGAGAGAGAGAGAGAGAGAGAGAGAGAGAGGGAGAGATCGAGATGGTGGAGGTTTCTCAGATATTCCGGAGCGTAGTCTCGCGCAGAGGAGCGCCGTCCATCATTTTCTCGTATTAATTATCGGGGGCTCCTTTATCCGCGGCTGCGAAACTTTCCGGCAGTCCCGGCGCCGTTCCTCTCTCCGCCCTCGTTCTCATCTTTGGACGCCGTTGGCGGGGAGCGAGAGAGAGAGAGAGAGAGAGAGAGAGAGAGAGAGATCGAAGAGGCATGGAGAGTGGCAGGAGGGGTTGCTTTCAGGCCCGTTCTTCCGGTGCAACAACCCGGAATGCCTCTTTCGGATCCCGCGTCCGCAAACGACGTCCGTCTCGAACGTGTCGGTACGCTGCGGCCATATCTCGTTCCCCCTTAAGCCCCCGGTGGGCTTGCGTTCCATCCCCCGATATACCAATTCTCGGCCAGAGCGCTTTGCGATGGAACGTGAACTCGCCTCGGAGAGAGAGAGCCTCCTCTCTGGCCCCGCGACCCTCCTCTCTCCCACCCACCACCGGTGTGTCTCATACAAACGCCGAAGCGGAACGCGCGAGCCCCGTGGAGATCGGTTAAAGGAGAAACGAACCGGGATGCACACGGACGTCGAAACAGAACGCGAGAGAGAAAGAGAGAGGAATGGCAGTATAGAACGAGAGATGGGACGAGGCCAGGGTAGCGAGAGAGGAAGAACCCGGGGCCGCGGCGAGCGTGTGTATACCCCCACGAGAGAGAACGAGAGAGTGGTGGACGCAGAGAACCGATGCGGCGGCTGTCGCGAGGAAGAAGAGTGGACGGGTGGTAGCTCCGCGTGGGGGGCGGGGGCAGGGAAGCTGGTTGGAGTGTCAGGAGCGAGCCCGGGACGGGAGCGAGCGGGTCCAGAGGGGCGGGAGGGCGACGAACAGCGAGGAAGAGCGAGAGGAGAGTCCGGACGAGGACCGACGAAACGAATCGGGAGAACGAGCGCGTAAGCAGGAGAGGATCGAGAGTACGTGCACCGCGAAGAAAAGAGACGACCGTTCCTCCCGATACGCTGCCGGTGGTGTGGTGGTAGTAGCGCGAGGAGAGCGAGAGTGGGGCTGAAGAGTGGAGGGCACGAGCGAGAAAGAAGTATCCGTGGAACGAGGAACACGGCCAGATAGAACTCGAGCCTCGAAGAGTAGTAGCGCGTGCTCACAAACTCTGCCAGCGCCTCTCGCAGCGTGTCTCCCTCCTCTTCTTCATCCTCCTCCCTGCATCCCTCTCTCTGATCTCATCCTATGCTACGGGTACGCGCGCTCTCGTCTCTTGGCCCCACCGTCCGCGCCTAACCAACCTCATACCACCGCCTCCTCTTCCTCTCCTACCCTCCTCTCTCTCTCTCTACCTCATCGTCCTCTCCTCTCTTTCCTGTCCGCTGCTATCTCGGCCCGCTACGCTTCCCTCCCGGTCCACCACCCACCGACCCACGAAACCGCTCGTTCCCGCGCCGACTCACCCCACGGTAACGCCGGCTCTCTCCCTATTACCCGCTAGCTCCTTGCACCCCTCTCTCTTTTACCCTATTTCTCTCCGCTTCTCTCTCTCTCTCTGTCTCTCGCTTTCTCTCTCAGCTGCGTTACCTTCTCTCGGTTCGTGCGTCTTCTTTCAGAGACTCTTCTTCCTCGTTCAACGCTTCCGTTCGTTTCTCTCTTCGTGCTGCACACCCGGCTCCCACCCACCTCCGCCCGACTACCACCCCCTGCGACCTCTCGCTCCGTGTCACCGTTCCGACGCGCCGGAAGGAACCGCCATCCACGGACACGTACAAAGGACCTCGATTGTCCGACTTCGATTTTGATGAGCTTCAGGGGATGACGGAGCACCGGGACGCAGGGGCAGTTTGCTCCCGATGCGAGTTGCGTTGCCCTCACGGGCAAGGATCTAGGTTGTTTGCTGGAGAGTAGGCGTGGTTTTCGTGCTCTCGATTATTCGCGTCGGGTCCTGCGACTGTTTCGAGGTCGTGAATCCTCCTAGCTTCTTGGCTTCTGGTTATTCGGACGTGGAGGTTTGTAGGGGAACCCAGAGGAAGGACTCTGCTAGTGGATTGGGTATCGATCCTAGGTTGCGTGTAATTTACTAGACAATTTAATGTACAGTCTTGTAGATAGACAGATTATCCGCTTGTAACAGGTGCGCTGGCATCAGACTTGAGATGTTCCTGCGATTTACAATTTTTGTAGGCCCGCTAGAGTCCTCTATAAGGACACATCTATGAGGAAAGGTCGTCGCTCACTAGAACGCACCATACCAGCACCGCAACAGCTTTTACAGTGGCGCTCACCACTAGCGCGGGCCGTAATCCGTTGAACGAGCTAACCCAGACCGTTCTAGTGCCGAGCGCCACTGAAAATGCTGATGCGGTGCTGGTGTGGTGCGCCTTCTAGTTTAGCGACGACCTTAGGGCTACCTAGCGGGCCCTGCCTTAGATGTCGAAAGGCGGTTCAGGACGGTATACATACAAATCGTTGAGGAATCGAGTGCTCGCCGGAAAGGTCTTTGACTACCTGTCCCTGTTGTAGTGCGTGTAGGACATTAGGCCACCGCAGTCCACCACAGTCCTTAGGCCACCACCAATCGGCTATTTTCATAGCTGCTGAATAAACGAGGGATAAACTTCTGGGGAAGATAGCGCCCTAGATCGATCTTTTAAGGTCCTGGCCCACTAGACCACACCAGAGTCGAACAACCTAATCCAGACTGTTATAGTGGTAAGCGCCACTGAAAACGCTGGTGTGTTGCTGGTGTGGTGCGGTCTACAGTCAAGTCAACGAATCCTCATAAGGGGGGTGTAGAGGGAAATGGAAGGAACACAATTTTTAACTTTGGGACTTCGTTTGGTCTAGTTAGGAGGTAAACATACTAAAAGTCCCTACTCCTAGGAGTGGGGTGCAGAGGAGCATGTAGAGGTCCCCTTTTTCGGTTTTCCGCTTATATCTC
Source organism: Lasioglossum baleicum (assembly GCF_051020765.1). Taxonomy (NCBI): domain Eukaryota; kingdom Metazoa; phylum Arthropoda; class Insecta; order Hymenoptera; family Halictidae; genus Lasioglossum; species Lasioglossum baleicum. Next base: position 7,529,963 of record NC_134945.1, read on the forward strand.
GGAAACTATGTGTCCCAGCGATAAGATCATTCTATACAAAATTAAAGCTGATAAAATGTGCCACAAGATTGACTGCATTCAGTTTTTCGCTATCTCGCATAGTTTCCGAGATATCCGCGCTCAAAGTTCACTATTTTTATTATTTGACTAGCTAACTCTTCAGCACAATTAGTGAACTTTGAGCGCGGATATCTCGGAAACTATGCGAGATAGCGAAAAACTCAATCCAATCAATCTTGTGGCACATTTTGTCAGCTTTAATTTTGTATAGAATGGTCTCATCGCTAGGACGCATAGTTTCCGAGATATAAGCGGAAACCCGAAAAGGGGACCTAGCATTACGTAACGGTAGGGACTTTTAAATAGTATGTTTACCTCCTAACTAGTCCAAACAAAGACCCAAAGTTAAGAATTGTGTTCCTTCGATTTCCCTCTATAACGTTTCGTTGACTGGACTACTAGTGGACGAGGACCTTCACCCAGCGTTTTTGAAAAGTCGTACCCCTTGCAATCTTGGAGACTCTATACCTCCATAAGTGTTGATTCATTGGACAGGTGAAGCTCGCTTTTCTCGGAAGAATGTTCCCGAGTCCCGTCTGCCGGTGCTACGAAATCAAAGAGTCTCGCAAATCGTGCGAGCAGAATCCCGTAGTAATCAGTAGTAGCCGGTGTACACCTTGTGCACAAAGCCTCGTCAAGATCGAAGCCGGACGTTTGAGGTCCTCGATAGAGGCTTGCTGGCAGGCAGGCAGAAAGAGAGAGAGAGAGAGGGAGAGAGAGGCATCATCGGTATAGCGGGCGCGGGTATACGGTTAGAGGTAGGAGACAGAGCCGGGGCTCTTCGCGATTATCTTTTGTCCGATCGTACGCCGACGGTCTCGCTCGCTAGCTAGTTCGCTCGTCGCAAACGCGTGTGCACCCCCCGTGTGCCGGCTGTGTTTGTTTGCGCGCGGGATGAAAGCGCGCACACGCGCGGCTACACATGCCCTCGTGTTTCAGTCTCCTCTTCTGTGTCTCTCTACTGCTGGGCTGTGGCGGTGCTGCTGCTACTGCAACTGCCTTTTCCCTCCTTCGTCCTCCGTTTCTCTATTCGTAGCCTGGGCTGGCTGGCTCTTCTGTATATGGACGCGCTTGTACGTGTGTCGCGCGGCGCGCCGCCCAGCGTTGCGCTGCGACGGCTAGAACGACGAGCTTTATATTATCGTCGCTCCCGGCGATGCCGCGTACCACGGGAGAACCAGTAGCTGCCTCTCTTGCCTCGAACCTGCGAGAGAAAGAGCCAGATCGAAGGGGTAGGGAGAGAGGGAGGGATGCTGGCGGAGAAGGAGAGAACGAGAAGCGGCGAGAGAGTCTGGAATTTTGCGCAGCTCTGCGGGTCTCGATGGCCGGGAATATGGGTATTATCGGTGGGTTGCTTTTTGAAACTTTGGCTCGTTTGGTCCTCTTTCTCCTCCGCTCTCCTCCCCCCCCCTATCTCGTCCTAGGAGGTTGTAATTATTTGCGCACGTGTACCTGTCTATCTATCCACCTCTCAACTCTCTCTCTCTCTCTGTCTTTCTTCGTCGTCGCCTCGATAAATCTCTCTCTCTCTCTCTCTCTCTCTGGCTGGCTGCGTGTGTGCGCCAGCCTATAGCCACGTTACGCGGTCGCGTAGCTCGATACAAAAGTAACGCTGTCGGGCATGCGGCAAATCGACGGTTCGCTGAGTTCAGGTCGATCGATGTGTGCGCGGGTGTCTCTCGATCTATACGCGTCTGCGAGAGACACGTCGCTTGGCGCTCCTCTCTTTCTCTGTGTCTGCGAGACCACCCTCCCGAATCAGACTTATGCGCGAACAAATTTCCACACTCGAACCAGTCATTTTTTGACCGACTAGCAACCACTAGAAACGGCGGAGTACCTTACTTAGTACATAGCATTTATGGTTGCCATTTTAGTGGGCCTTCGTTGGCCTCATGTCGCCCTTTTAAGGTCGCTTTAGCTTAGCCCGTACAGGCCAGGCGGACAGAACCTCGCTACCCTGGTTCTGCATCCAGGATTTTCCAAAAAAATCGAATACTCGATACAAAACCACGGTAGTAGGTTGGCTGTTATAGTGATGTTGGCCCATCTGCATTTAGATCGCCGGACAGAACCTTGCTACCCTGGTTTTGTATCCAGTATTTTATTTTTTTGGAAAATACTGGATGCAAAACCAGGGTAGTAAGGTTCTGGCCGGCGACCTTAATGCGGATGGGCCAACGTCACTATAATGGCCAACTGGCCCCACTAATAAGGACGCTCTAATTGGACTGAGGATCTTTATGCAAATTAAAAATTGTGTGCATTAATAGCAAGACACAGGAACCAAGTAGGAATTCATTTCTTTCTCCATCAGTTTTATCAGGTTGTAGGAAATGTGTTGATACTCTTACATTCTTGTTCTTCTTCTTTACGGTTTGAAATTACACCCACCCATTTTTTGTCACGATTCCGCCAATACATATGGACGGTAGTGTACATGGTCCGTGATGTGTTAGCGGTATCGCGGTAAGATTCGGAGCTGGGTGTGATAGTCTTCCTTGCGAAACGAAGAGACATACCGGACAAGACTATAAATAAGCGCGGACCGACGCGCCGAGACGCGAACGCTAATTGTGGAAATTACCGGCGCGAGGAACGCGAGCTGTGCGAGCTCTCTCTCGATCGAACGAAACCTACGCTTCGAGAAATCCGATGGAAATTCGTGTTCGCGACGCTTTCGTTACCGCTCGAGTCGTTCTGCTCTTTGATTCGACGCTTGTTACGACGCTGCGGGTCTGTTTGGTCGGAGATGATGCGAGACACGCTTTGACGAGCTAGAAGGCGCGCTGGCCTTAACTTGTAAATGAGCGGCGAGCATGTTTCTGCGGCTGGGATGTCGCTCGAGGAAAATTCAGGAGTTTGTCGTTCCTTTTTCGTCGCACCGAACACGCAACAGTCTGTGGTTAATTCTTTATCTGACTGACTAGAGGACATTATCATTTGGATGGGGGAATACAGTGAACCCTGGTAGCATTTATGGTTGGCCAACGGTTGGGAGATGGTTGCTAGCTTTGTCTTCAAATCCTCAACATAGAACGACTATCCAACGATGTGCCTACAATTATAATGGTTGGTTAATTGGCCCATTGCTAGCCACAATTCGGTGGAAGCTAATTCGGCTATTTTCTTATTTAGTTTTACCATACAACCCTAACCTAACATTGGGATCACTATTTTTATTATTTGACCAGCTAACTCTTCAGCACAATTAGTGAACTTTGAGCTTAAGTATCTCGGAAACTATGCGAGACAGCGAAAAACTGAATGCAATCAATCTTATAGCACATTTTGTCAGCTTTAATTTTGTATGGAATGGTATTATCGCTAGGACGCATAGTTTCCGAGATATACGCGGAAAACCGAAAAAGGGGACTTTTAGTATGTTTACCTCCTTACTAGTCCAAACGAAGTCCCAAAGTTAAAAATTGTGTTCCTTCCATTTCCCTCTACACCCCCCTTATGAGCATTCATTGACTGGACTATAAGAGTCAAGTCGATGCACAATTCCATGTAAAAAATGTTAAATAGAGTTGTGATACAGTCCGGAAATGACTAAAGGCCGAAAGTACTCCAAGAATATTTTTCTAAACATACTTAAAAAATGTTTTTACAATGATTTAACAACAATCATATCCGCTGTTGATTTTCTATTTGACGAAGCTTGGATGCTACTTGATCTTTAATCATCTGTATACATATAGAAGATCGTAGGAAGAGATCGCGTTTTGGAACGGACGTCGGATCGTGGTTCGGTAGTTGAGCAAGATCGTGGACAAGGTCCATCGTTCCTCTATCGGAGCTCGAGCGATCTCGAAAGACCGTAATCAGCGAAGAATGTGTATAACAGCCTAGCCTGGCCGTCGGTGGATAGGTTCGTGTGTTTTTTTTTAAATACCATCCTTAGAACCTGAAATTTGGCCGTGGTTGCACGGGTAACGATCTCGGGACTCGTCGAACGTCCGATCGGTATACCAGATATTTCTCGATGGATACTTAGCACGTTACCGCGTTGAACCCGCCGCGATAACGGTTTTCCATGGTTCGTTTGTTGCGTGTAAATCACCCGTTCCGTGGCCACGTATAATTTGTACGTTATATGCTCGACACTCGCTCCGGCAACCCTTTCTACGACTACCGCTTCATCGTTTGTAAGCGCTCGCGTACCGCCCGCGCTCGAGAGAGAAGGGAGAAGAGAGAGAGAGAGAGAGAGAGAGAGAGAGAGCTCCCCTTCTTCAGCCGGCAGCGCAGCCTCGTTATCTGTGCGAGAAAGCCCGATTGATGTCGTTTCACGCACCGGCGATCGCTCACGGATTTCGAATTGATGGCCGGTCGAAGAGGAGGATGAAAGGGTGGACTGGGTCAGAATTAATTTCACTTTTCTTTATTTCTTTCTTGCTTTCCTCTTCCTCCTCTTCTTTTGATTCTCGACGATCCTGCAATTACAAAATGGGAATTCGGGCCCCCTCCTCCCGGGAAACGGTCGTTAACACTTGGGCAGCTCCGTTTTCAGCCATTTTATGTCCTGGAGGTCCCAAGTTGCCGTCTTTGAAAATTTAGGTTCAACGCGAGCGCAAATACAGTCAAACCTGTTTTTGAACCGCAGAAAAAAAACTGCATCAAAAGAAATTATTCGCACACTCTATAAACAACTATAGCAAATAATTTTTCATAAAATATTAAAAGAACATTTTTTTATGCGCTGGAGAGGGACCGCATAATTTTAACACAGGCCTGGCCAACCCGCGGCCCGCTGTAACGTTACGCGTCATCGAAGTGGCCCGTGAAACCATTTCAGTTGGCCAGGCCCGTTTTAACATTTACGAAACAGCGAGAAATGCTTTCCCAAACAAAATAATTAATGAAATTATACATGGAAACACATTTTAGAGAGTTTTAATTTCTCATTTTATACGTGGAAAAATTTTGCAAAATGCACATAATTCGATAAATGTAGAGGGTGTTCTACTGAAATGAGAGCAGCAGGATATCTCGGGAGACGTTGTCGTTATAAAAAAAGTGTTCCTGCATAAGTTGTTCGGTATGACGAGCTACATTACGTAGTATTAATTGTTTTCGTATGGGTGGAGGCATAGAGGACATTTCAAGGTCACCTTGATTTTTTTAAATGGAATGTCCTACTTTTTATCCCGTAGATCGATAGAGTATCAAATTCTGAGTATAAAAGTGTTGACCTTCGTATGTCCTAAACCTATTAGTTAACGAGATATTGTCCGAAGAAGAAAGAAAATTGTTTCGATAATATCTCGTTAACTATTAGGTTTGGCACATATGAAGGTCAGCACTTTTATACTCGGAATTTGATAGTCTATCGATGTATGGTATAGAAAATAGGACATTCCGTTAAAAAATGTCAAGGTGACCTTGAAATGTCCTTCACCACTCGACCTACAAGAAAACTATTATTACTACGTAATGTAGCTCGTCATACCTAAGAACTTTTGTAGGAACGATTTTTTGATAACGACGACGTCTTCCTAGATATCCTGCTGATATGATCCGATGAAAAAAATCTCACAAAACAAATCGCACAAAAACAGGTTTTATTGTAATTTTCCTCAAAACTGGGAGGTCTTCAGAAAGTATCGCACCGAGGGTCCCAGTAATTTACATTTTTTTTTTTTTAAATGTAGCGTATGAAAAATCCTGTAAAGTTTGTTTCGTTTGTTTTTTTAGATCCTAATTCGGTCGCAACAGGGAGCGAACTTTCCGTTCAACCCCGTGGAAATGGAAAATGGGTGAGTTTTCATTCATGACGGGATATCTTGGGGAAGTAATGGTGGATAGATTTCGGAACGTCCAAAATAATATACCCCCCCCCCCCCGTCAAAATTATGTGGACAGTTTGTTGCGAGTATACTTTATTCTAATAGCACCAAAAATTGTACAGGGTATTACAAAATTATACTAAATTTTGTTATCAAACCCCTGTCGTATAAAATTTTCTTCACAGTTACAGTGATTAAATCGTCTTTATCCCCAAAAATATCGTAGAAGACGAAAGAAAATTGATATTTTTACTACATATTTTGCTGCATTTATGTTAATGCTTAAATAATGATTAGAATCAAATCAAATTTGATTTAATTTAAGAAGAAAGGCATAAAATTCACGTGTGTTCGACATCGTTCAAAATCCTCATCACGAGTGTGACCCGTTAAAATAAAATTAACAAGGGGTTAAAGAGGTCTCCAACTAATCAACAAAGTCTCCCACAAAAATATAAAGTACATTCACAACGCCATTACCGATCGATTAAATACAAAATCCTTTGGGGAAAGATTTTTCCGTGTCTCGGAGAAAGTTAGTCGCGAGGTTCAACGAATATCTCGGCTGTTCGTCGCCGTTCGTTTATTAATCTGATCGGATTTTCCATTCCCCCGTAGCCGCCGGTGTAAATAAAACGGAATAGTATTTCGCATTACGTTCCGCGGGCACGTCGAACTCCTGCGAGTCGAATAAATTGTCCCGGTGACGTCAACGGACAATTCTGTCTCTTACGCGGCGCGAATGTACGTGCACTCTGATTGCAGTACGCGCATGCTGCACCTTGCGCATGGAAATGCAGGCCGCTGGCGGTGTGTGTATATCCTCTCCCTCTCTCTCCCACTCTCCCTCTCTCTCTCTTTCTCTCGCGAACTCCACGGAATGAGTCAACCAGCGACGCGTTTCTTCGGTGAACTCGGTTCCTCGTTCGCCGATCGAAACCACCCACGCGATCGCCTTCACTTTCGCAAATCGTACGACCCTCTTTCGCCTCTGCGTCGCTCGTTGAATTTTTACGAAATTTCCGCATAGTGAGTTGAAACGCGGATGAAACTATTTTTGACGTTGGTACCATTTTGTTTGTTTTTCTTGCGCAAAGAACCTACAAAAATTGGTGGAACAAGGTGTAATTATCTGTTTCTTCCCCCACTCAAGTAGAGTTACAGACCGATCACCGTCGACTTCCGCATTGAAATTTGTGCGATGTTGATGGCAGATGTGTGTGCAATTAAATTAAATAGGTTTCAGTTGCTTCTAGCTGCAGTTCTGTATAATACAGAACAAAACGCATGACGCATATGTCACCCGTCGCTTGAGTAACAAGGTCATTCCACTCCAAATCGTTCATATCTAGCAGGCATCTTCGTCGATTTTGTTCTAAATGAAATATGTTGTAGTCCATATGATATTAGGGGGGGTTTAAGTCATCATTTCCCCAGTTTCGAATTTTCTTAGAAATTACAGGCGTTTGAAGTTCGCAATTTTCGCACATTTTGCTGAAAACAAGCCTCACCTGCGAATTTTTATCTCGGGAACTGTTTGTCCGATCGAGCTTCATTTTTTTTGTTTTATTCGGAAAGGACTGGGCTATAACAAAATAATTTTTTCAACCTCGATAATCAACTTATTAATTAGGTTTTGTGCACGTTTTCAAAATTGGTGGTACAAGGTGCAATTATCAAGGTTTCTTCCCACTCAAGTAGAGTTGCAAACCGAACACCGTCGACTTCCGCATTGAAATTTGTACGATGTTGATGGCAGATGTCTATGCAATACAATTAAAAAGGTTTCAGTTGCTTCTAGCCACAGTTCTGTATAATACAGAACAAAACGTATGACGCATGATGCGTCTTATGTCACTCGTCGCTTGAGTAACGAGGTCATTCCACACCAAATCGATCATATTTAGCAGGAACCATGCTCGATTTTGTTCTAAATGAAATATGTTGTAGTCCATATGATATTAGGGGGGGTTTAAGTCATCATTTCCCCAGTTTCGAATTGTTTTATAAAGGACAGCCCTTCGAAATTCGCAATTTTCGCCCCTTTTGGCGAAAACGGGCCTCACTTGCGAATTTTTATCTCGGGAACAGTTTGTCCGATCGAGCTACAATTTTTTTGTTTCATTCGCAAAGGATTGGGCTAGGACACAATAATTTTTTCAACCTCCATAATCAACTTATTAATTAGGTTTCAAGAATTGCAAGAGGAGAAAGAGAAGGAGAGGGGCAGACGGAAGGAGAAAATTTTTCCCGTCGGTCTCTGCCTCTTTCCGTTCGCGCGTTCGCGTACCGAATTTATGGCGGAGATAACTCGGCCTAAGTAGGAACTTAAGCGACTGGAGGGGCGTAAAATATTTTATGGTTACAGTAAATTTTATCGGTTTATATCTCCGCTCCGTTAGCCGTATTAATATAAGGTGATCCCCCCGGTCGCGAGAGGTGTGCGCGCGACGACGTGGTATTTTAATGGAACGAATCGCGCGCCGGTTTCCGCGATACCGCGATTAATAAATTCCTCGGGAACGGTTTTATGAAACACGGACGCGTTGGCGGGACCCGCCTTTGAATCGACCACGCTCGATTTATCTCGCAACGATGCCCGGGACAAGCGGTTATTGTTACCCGAAAATTTACATCTAACCGCTTATCGATCGTGTTCGCTCTCTTTTTCTCGTTTTTCGCTCGATACATTTACACAGTGTGTGTGTCGTCGATCTGCTGGCGCAAGCTGCAAGGAGATGAATTCTCGTGAAAAATGGGTTGAAAAGATCGACGACACCCTGTACACGTTACATTTTAGCGTCGTGGTACCGCTTGCAGCCGTGCAATGCTGCGCCGGAGTATCTCTATGCAAATCCCATTATTTCTACCCTTTGTTTCGACGCTCCCGCGTGTCTTACACGCTCCGAGCGGAGAATAGATTTTAAAATTCGCGCCCCGTGCGTGTCACCAGCTCGCGGAGACGCGGCCTGAATGCATCAACGAAAACCTCCCTCTCTCTCTCTCGAGGCTTTTCGGATAGTCCGGGGTGCATCGCCAGGAACTCGTGCGGCTCTTGTCCAGGTTGGGTTAGGTTATATTGGGTTAGGTTAGTCCAGTCGCATTGGCAAAATCTGCTGTTGGGTGTCGTCCATGGGATCAAGTTCAATAGACAGGGTCCTGGACCACCCATCCACCCCTACTGATCGAAAATGATGAACGATCTTTCCAATCTCTTAATCTGATCAAACCCCCAATTATTGTATCTTGATCAAGATAGGCAGGGGCACTTTGGACCAATTTTTACAATTTTATTCGTGGCGTGGTTAAACATTGATCAGCAGCTTTTAATCATCATGAAAATAGCGTCAACAGGGTAAAGATATGGGAATATTGTCATGAATATGAATATTTACCGCATAACGGGGGCCGACCACGCGTCCATTCCCAGAACCAGTCACGATACCCACGTGATCCAGCCGAAACCATGGGCTAACGCGTCGAACACCTATCGAGGTCCCACGCAACGAGAGACCGCTCTACAACCGAAGGTGTAACACTGCCAGGACATTGTCCCGCGGACCCGCAAACACCCATCCCTTGGGCGCAATGCGCAGCGGGTAACACGGGAACACTTGCAAATCCTTTGCCGGTGGTTTCATTAAAAAATAGCGGTGCGCCAACTATGCTAGAGTGATGCGTCAAACAGGGGTCAAATTGCAAGTTTGACACATTGAACCTGGTTGCAGTTGTGACGTTAAGGAGGATTAGGAGGGATCCACTTTTGGGGGGAATTAAAACTCACAGTGGCGACGAGAATGTATTGGCATGCGATTTGCATTTTTACAAAATTTTTAGAATTCAGTCCTCAAAACTTGCTGAACCTCTTCAGCTTAGGCATTTCTCACTCGAACCAATGGGGCTATTACCCAGCTAAGAGATTATTGGGTGACTTGTACACCATGAGGAACTAGTACGGGGGCGTTCACAGATATTGTGACCTACTAGGACCAACTGAGACTACCTATCGAGACCTACTAGATCCAAATGGCACCACCTGAGGCCAACTAGATTCAGTTCTCCAATCTTGCGGAACCTCTTCAGCTTAGGCATTTCTCACTCGAACCAATGGGGCTATTACCCAGCTAAGAGATTATTGGGTGACTTGTACACCATGAGGAACTAGTACGGGGGCGTTCACAGATATTGTGACCTACTAGGACCAACTGAAACTACCTATCGAGACCTACTAGATCCAAATGGCACCACCTGAGGCCAACTAGATTCAGTTCTCCAATCTTGCGGAACCTCTTCAGCTTAGGTATTTTTAGGTTGTATTTTAACTTGTATTGGGTGACTTGTATGAGGAATCTGTGTGTGTGGTGGGGGGGGGGAGGGTGTTTACAGATATTGTGACCAACTAGGACCAACTGAGACTACCTATCTGAGACCGACTAGAGTCATGTGAGATAAATAATCATCTCTAACTAGTTACTCCTCACAAAACCCTCGGATCTCGCCTGCAATCCCGATCCCGTTTGCTTACGACGACCTTGCCAGTGTGCCTACAGCATAAAGCTTCTCGAATCTGGAGACAGTGCGGCGATCACGCCGAACGCAGCGTCGCAGGTCGTTCGAGCTCTCGAGTGTCTCGGTTTCGCGTGGTTCTCGTCGAGACGAGGCGAGTTGCGGTGTCGAGAAGCGCGGAGGCGATGCCCAAGCCTGTCGAGGCGAGGCGAGGCGCACCGCGGCGGCGGACGCTGGGCGAGGTGAGGCGGGACGCAGAGTGGAATCGTTGCGGACGCATGAAACGGCGTTAGCTGCGCACGCCACCGTCTCCGCCGGAAATTATGCCAGCTCTCCGTTTCTACGTTCGGTGTAAACGAACCGAGGTAACGCCGGGCGGCCACCGCCGACCATGCCAGTCCGGAACACGCCCCCAGGAACTGCGTTTCTCGTGGGCGACGGCCTGAAATATCGAGCGCCTTGCCCGCGTACACACGCGAAAACGATGGAACCCGACTGTCCGGGAAAGAGAGAGAGAAAACCGATCCGTGTTCCCCTTCTACCCGCTCCCCCCCTCGAGGGTGAGGGAGAGAGAGCAAGCCCGTTGCTCGCCGCGCCGGGACGAAAACGAGAAGGAAACAGCCGATCGGACAGGTTCGACGGGGAAGGAACGATCTCCTGGTGGCCCAACGACCGCATCAAGACGAGAAGAAGAGAGAGGATACCATGAGGGAGGGATTGTGGGAGACCGAGAAAGGGTCCACGGCTTTCGAGGGATAATTTTCCGTCCGACCCTCCTCTGCTTAGGGAAAATCTCGACCGGAATATGCTTCCACGGCTCGACCCCATGAACAACCTACTCCCTCCCCTGGGGAACCCACCGAAACTCTAGAAACGTTTACTCCAGGCCTACACGAGCCTTTATGTGTGTACCTCGCGAGTGTACTCTCTCTTTCTGGGCCTTCTAGGCGAGGATACTATCCAGCACTGTCTGCAGCATACTCTTCTTCTTCATCTTATGCATTTCTGCCATTTTTAATCGAATTACGCACAGACAAATACGCACGAGTATTCGAAATAGTCAATTTGTATGAATTGTACACGCTCCGAAAATTTCATTGAAATCGGTTGATTGGTTCACGAGTTATGATCGATCAAAAGTGGCAAAAATTCCAAACATCATCTTGAAAAATTGCGATTTTTGCCAATTTTCGATCGATTATAACTCGTGAACCGATTGACCGATTTCAATGAAATTTTCGGAGTGTATACAATTTATAAAAGCTGATCGAGCGCATCTTTGAAATTTCTCGTTATTGGCCAAGCTAAAAAATTCGTAAAATCACTTTCTTCCTTCAAAAATCTTAATTAAAACCAGAGTCCCCTTTTAGCTCGATACACCTTTCCCAGCGATGTTCAATAGCTTCGATACCCTGTTTACAGTGAGATCCGTCGAGCTCCGCAAAATAGCCATCAACCGCAGACTCCACATCTTCATTGTTGGCAAATCTTTTGCCACCGAGCGATTTTTTCAAGTTTGGAGAGAGAAAATTGTCTGAGGGGGCTGGATCTGGCGAATATTAAATAATAATAATAAACACGCAATATACACTAAATTAAGAAAACAGTATACACATGAAACTTAAATAATATACAGGGTGGAGCAATAACTATGTCCACTTTGAATATTGTCGTTATTTGTAATAATATGAAAAAATGTTATGAACACAAAATTTACACGGTACAGAGGGGGACATATTGTTACATAAACATTTTCTGCGTGGGTGGAGGCATAGGGGACATCTCAAGGTCACCTTGATTTTTTTAAATCGAAAGACCTACTTTTTGTATCATGAATCGATAGACTATTGGATTCTGAGTAAAAATGTATTGAGCTCTCCACATGTCTTAAATCAGATCAGCAGGATATCTCGGAAGACGTTGTAGTTATCAAAAAAGTGTTCCTACAAAAGTTGTTTGGTACGACGGGCTACATTACGTAGTATTCATTGTTTTCTTCTGGCTGGAGTGGTGGAGGACATTTCAAGGTCACCTTGGTTTTCTAAAATGGCACGTCCTATTTTTTATACCATAGATCGATAGAGTATCAAATTCTGAGTATAAAAGTGTTGACCTTCGTATGTCCTGAACCTGATAGTTAACGAGCTATTATCGAAATAATTTTCTTTCTTCTTTTGATAATATCTCGTTCACTATTAGGTTTAGGACATACGAAGGTCAACACTTTTATACTCAGAATTCGATACTCTATCGATCTATGGTATAAAAAAAAGGACATTCTGTTTTAAAAAAAATATCAAGGTGACCTTGAAATCTCCTCTATGCCTCCACTCACGCAGAAAATGTTTGCGCCACAACATATCCCCTCTCTGAACCGTGCATATTCCTCATTCGGTGACTATTTGAGCTGCATATTCAAATGGAGATTCAAATAGCATTGAAAAAAAAAGAAATCACATATACAACTGTTAATATTGATTACAAATGCGTAAAATCCGTGGATTGCTACGAGAACCTATAAATATTGGGTTGGCAGATAAGTTGGTTCGGTTTTTCAGGCTGGAATAAATCACAAAAACCGAACGAACTGATTTGCCAACCGAATATATCCCGTGCGTGTCGATTTAAATAAATTAAAAACAGCAGAAAATTGGATTTAGCCATTTCGGACGTTTAGGTATCGCTAGTTTCAGTTTCAATCACGATACGGTTCAAGTAGCCGGTGTTGGACGGCTGACGGGTAGGTATAGAGGGTTTCCCTTCTTCCGTTCCGGATTTCCTTTTCTTAATTGACCGAACGCTGAAGATCCACGCTCCTATTAAAAACGCGGCTATAGAACGTATAATTTCCCGTTCTTGTTAAGCGGCATCCAATAAACGTTACTTCCGCTCGTTTCTTGTTGTCGTTGTTGTTGCTTTCGTTTTTTTCTCGTCATTTTTATTTTTGCGTATCGGAGGATAACCGGAAACGATGGATCAAGATAAAATTTATCTCCTACACACCGGCTTTTCATTGTGTTTTCCACCGCCCACAGCTGGTTTATACAATGGAAGAATCGTGTTTCGCGAAATGCGTGATATTTCCAGGTGTATTTCACACAGTTTGTCGAAATAGCATTTACCGCTTTCGTTGACTGCGAAACCGGAGATCGTACTTTTAATTCAACAATTCTGGCCGCTTCTGGTCAATCGCTACCTTCAACCGGTCCAATTGTCGACAAGTAGAGGTCCGAATTTAGTGTTTGACCATATGGAAGCAGCTGATAGTGGATGATTCCTTTCCAGACCCACCATAAGCACAGCAGAACCTTCCTGGCCGCAAGTCCTGGTTTGGCCACCGTTTGAGACGATCGTTTTCGTCTAATATTGTCGTATGTGACCCATTTTTCATCCCCAGTCACCATCCGTTTAAGAAATGGATCGATTTCGATCCGTTTGGCCAATGCTTCGCAGATGGAAATTCGGTCCATCAGGTTTTTCTGCGTCAATTCGTGTGGCACCCAGACATCGAGCTTCTTTTTGAATCCAGCTTTATGCAGGTGGTTTAAAACTATTTATGGTCGATCTTTAGCTCCTGGGCGATGCTACGACTACTAACATGCCGGTCTACTTCGATCATTTCCAGTGACAGAAGAAAGTTAAATCTACACTGTGTAAAATCATAGGATTCTACAGCTTCCATTCCACTCTATTTCCATTGCTGTAATTCCTAATTCCACTAATTCCAGATGACAGAATTAAATTAAATTACTCTCTGTAAAATCATAATGTTCTAGAGCTTCTATTCCACTCTACTTCCATTGCTGTAATTCCTAATTCCACTAATTCCAGGTGACAGAAGTGAGTTAAATCTACACTGAAAAATCAGAAGATTCTAGAGCTTCCATTCCACTCTATTTCCATTGCTGTAATTCCTAATTTCCCTAATTCCAGGAGACAGAGTTACGTTAAATCTACACTGAAAAATCGTAAAGTTCTAGAGCTTCCATTGCACCCTATTTCCATTGCTGTAATTCCTAATTCCCCTAATTCCAGGTGACAGAAGTGAGTTAAATCTACACTGAAAAATCGGAAAGTTCTAGAGCTTCTATTCCACTCTATTTCCATTGCTGTAATTCCTAATTCCAGGTGACAGAAGTGAGTTAAATCTACACTGAAAAATCGAAAAGTTCTAGAGCTTCTATTCCACTCTATTTCCATTGCTGTAATTCCTAATTCCACTAATTCCAGGTGACAGAAGTGAGTTAAATCTACACTGAAAAATCAGAAGATTCTAGAGCTTCTATTCCACTCTATTTCCATTGCTGTAATTCCTAATTCCAGGTGACAGAAGTGAGTTAAATCTACACTGAAAAATCGGAAAGTTCTAGAGCTTCCATTCCACTCTATTTCCATTGCTGTAATTCCTAATTCCCCTAATTCCAGGTGACAGAAGTGAGTTAAATCTACACTGAAAAATCGGAAAGTTCTAGAGCTTCTATTCCACTCTATTTCCATTGCTGTAATTCCTAATTCCCCTAATTCCAGGTGACAGAAGTAAGGTAAATCTACGCTCTGTAAAATCAGAAAATTCTACAGCTTCTACCCCACACTACTTCGGTTGCTGTAATTCCTAATTCCTTTGATCGGTGATAGAATTAACCCCTAGCAGTACGATTTTCTTCATGATTACAATAATTACTAGACTGCGGATCTCTATGCATAAATAAAAAATGTTCGTATTGATTGCAGAACACAGGAGCCAAATAACAATTATTGTATTCTTCTTTTAATTATCCTATCAAGCTGAAACTAATACATCGATATCCTTAAATATTTTGACCATGTCCACTGCTTTAAATTGTACGTGCCCATTTTTGTCATAAATGCATAATTTAAAGTCCGCAGTCCAATAATTACAACTCTGTCTTGAATAATTTCGCTGATGAGAACAGAAAATTTGTATCTACATATTGTTTACCTACAATTTGCTTTAATAAATGAATTTCATTTCGTCTTAAAAGAAATACAAAACATTCATAATTAGCAGATTGCATTTCAAGCGTTCGTCACGAGTTGACTCATTACATTATTACTAGACTGCGGATCTTTATGCAAAATGCAAAATGTTTGCCTTGATTGCAAGACACAGCGGAGACAAATAACAATTTCATTCTTTTTCTAGTTATCTTATTATGCTGAAACTAATACACTGGTGGCCTTAAATCTTCTTAATAGCTCCACTGTTTTAAATTGTACGTACCCATTTTCGTCATAAACGCATAAAATCCGCAGTCTAATTATTATACATTATATCGACTTATTAAACGGCAGGGTTTCAATACAAATCTAGCTCTGGAAAATCCGAAAATTCTACGACGTATATTCTACTCAGTTTTCTTTCGCACATCCTCTCCCGATCAAAGCCGATTAGAGCTCGCGAGCGTTGATGCTCGGCGCAATTTCGCGAGCAGAGCGACGCGAAGCGAGCGATTAACCAGCGGACAAAATGCTAATGCGTCGTCGCGTAATTCATAATAGATGCGTCAACCCCACATAGCCGTAGGGCAGCGTTTTCCACGGGGAAGAAGCTAGAAAACGCGGTGCTCTGCTTTTCTCCGCGCACCGCCGCCAGCTAGGAAGGCGGGAAATTATCCCCGGGAACTTCTCGGCCGTTGTTTTTCTTTTTCCCTCCATTTTCCCGAGGCATCTAATTTCCAACTCGTAGCCGACGTCGCCCCCTCTCTTCTTTCCTCTCGTGGTTTCTTTCTCCTTCCCGGTTTGATCCCGCGAAAACGCGGAGCCGCTCTCGGCTTCACTCTCGCGTTTACACGCGGTCGTACGTGATCGCCCCGTTTAAAAAGTTACTGATTTCGCGTCCGCCGTCCGCCGTCGTCCCGTGATAACGGTAATAATAACAACGACACGGTAATACCGGCCAATTTTACGCGCGGCATTATGCGGCCCGGCAGTTACGCGACCCGCTACCATTCTATTATATTATACGCTGTACATACACTACATACCGCAGCAAGCGCGATACGCTGCTCTGCGTGAAGAAACTTTCGAGGAATTTTTGCGCGCTGCATATTGCCGAATTATGCTAAACGCCCCCGGAGATTTCGTGCGATAGCCGATCTACCGGGTGCCCATCCGCAATTCCGGCAGCGGGGCCAGCCTGCTGCGGAAATGATTAGGCGATGTCCGTCTGTGCGCGATGGAAATTGTCCGCTAAGGAATCGCAAATGCGAGAAAACTTCATTTGTGAGGGTTTACGGTTGTTTTCTGTGATTGTCTGTAGAGGCTAGATGAACCTGTAGAGGCTAACTTCCTCGCGACAAGATGGACATTAAGGACCTTTCTTGCTATACTACCAGATCCGTCATCAATCCCTACATACATATAATAAAATTTGAAATTAGAGCAATGGAAATAGAGTAGAACAGAAGCTCTAGAATCTTATGATTTTTCAGAGTGTACATCTAACTTACTTCTGTCACCTGGAATTAGTGGAATCAGGTATTACAGCAATGGAAATAGAGTATAATAGAAGCTCTAGAATCTTCTGATTTTAGAGAGTGTAAATTTAACTTACTTCTGTCACCTGGAATTAGTGCAATACAAATTACAACAGCGGAAATAGAGCGGAATGGAAACTCTAGAACCTACTGATTTTTCAGAGTGTAGATTTACATTACTTCTGTCACCTGTAATTAGGGCAATTACGAATTACAGCGATAGAAATAGAGTGGATTAGAATCTTCTGATATTTCAGAGTGTAGATTTACCTTACTTCTGTCATCTGGAATTATTGGAATCAGGTATTATAGCAATGAAAATAGAGTGGAATGGAAGCTCTAGATCTTTCTGATTTTACAGAGGGTAGATTTACTTAATTCTGCCATCTGGTATTAGGGGAATTAGGAATTACACCAATGAAAATAGAGCGGAATAGAAGCTGTAGAATCTTCTGATTTTTCAAAGGGTAGATTTACCTTTTGTCCCCTATAATTAGGGTAATTAGGAATTCCAGTAGTGGACGTAGAGCAGAGTCTCTCGAATCTTCTGATTCGAAACATATAATAGATTAGCTACCTCCACTATTCCCCGTCAAATTCTTTCACAATCGCCAAACGGTCGACTCGCCATCCAACGCTTAACGCGTTAATACAAACACCAATTACCACCCAGAAATATTTCACGCGAGCAAATATCGAACGTGGGGTGCCGCCGTGCGGTTCGACAATGAAAGCGTGTTTCGGTCGATCGGCGCTTTCGGTAAAAATATTCGCGATTTCATAGTAGTCGCAGTCGGTCGGAACGTTATTTCCGTCAACCAAAAATAACAGAAAGATATTTCGATTTCGAGCCGCGCTCGCGTATTATCTTATTAAAAGAATGACGGCGCGTGAGGGAGGGAACGCTGGGGGGGGGAGGGCTGTGCCCCGTGGTATCAAACTCTTCCGATCCGCGGAATGTATTTGCCGATTGTTTTTTATTGCTGACATTACGTGTTCCGCCGTCCGCAAACATTTACGAGCCGTCGATATATGGAAATCACTGGGCCGCGAGAGCGAGCGTTTTTAATCGTTCGGCCATCGAACAATCCGCTCTCGCGTTTTTCGCGTTACATCCACATATACACGCGCGCGCGTGTCCCGTCACTCGCGGTTAAGAGGGTTCCGCCGTGTAAAAGTCACCGTTAAATTTTGATTTTCAAATTTCCATCAACCCCGCGGAATTACCGAGCAACGCGATGGCCACGCGCCAGAATTACTCCGTGGCTCTTTTTTTATTTTTCATCTCGGCCGCGGTTTCGCGCGGATTTCTCGCGATTATGCGAATTTGTTGCTGGATTGGCGGACGTACCGCGGTCGCGGGACAGGTCCGCGATCTTCCTCGACTCTAGGTGCGCGAAATTCCCGAGTCACTTGTGACTTATGAATACGTAAGTTGCGGCGGGTTTAGCCGACACGAAAAATTCCCGAGCTGCTCGCCAGCTACTCTGACCAGCTCTGACGTTGCTGCGACCGCTAGGGCGCAATGAAATACGATCAGGGTTTTGCTTAAATAAGTACGAAAATACAATGTTTTTTAGTCTTTTCATTCTAAATTATTTATTAGACGTGCAAATAAGTTGCTTCTTAACTTCTGACTGGTCTCACGGCACTAAGTACATAACTGCTCAACTACAAATGGCCTACCACAATTTTATTGATATTGTGCGGAAAACAATGGTTTTTGGTTGAAAGATAACCCCCTAAAATTTTAAGTCGCCAACCCTTCGTATAAGGATGATACGAGGGTAAATACCCTTAACTGTATCATTTTTTTTTCTCGGTTGTTAACTAAGATATTCGGATTAAAAAAAATACGAAAATACTCGAACTTACCTCCTTCATATCATACATTTTTTTCACCATCGTGATCAAATTATTAAGGGTGGAAAAAAATCATTTAATTTTTTAGGGGTGGGAATTGCAAGCAACCCTTCGAGTGACCACTTGCAAAAAATTCAAGAACAATGTTCTGTCGCTTATCTGACGTATAAAAAAGTTTCAAGATGGTCGGAATGGTGGAACATAGTTAAATATTGAAAAACAAATAAAATTACGTCATTATAATGGTATATAATGTATAGTGCAGTGTTTCTTATCAGGATATTAAGTTTCTTTTTTTATCTCGATTCTAAAGGGAAGAAAAGTTGTCCTTTTAATCCTTGACAAACAGAATCTACTGGATGTGAACGTGATTCACTTCTTCCATTGGATTTTTCTGTTTGCTCCTATGAAACTGTTAAGCACGAAGCAATTTTCGAAAAGCTAGACCACAAATTCAATTCACGGGACCACAATAATCGAATAAAAATATGTTCATGCATGTTCAAGCAAGTGACGAACAAGCTGGGGCCCTGAATGAAATTTCTCCAACTTTTTCAAAGTGCCAAGAGAACAGAGCTATGTCCAGCTTCAACTGATACTCTCTCCCACTCGCAAGTCATGCGATCACATTCTAAAGCCTATTAATATGGTTCTCGATGACTAATATGAAAATCATCTTTCAAAAAATAGTGCCAGAAGAAGAATCGATTGCATAGCGTTTCCTAAAGTGACTCTTAGGTCCATCACGAAAAACTGCCATTGAATAATTTTTTAACTCAACCCGTTAATCCCAATCCAATCAATATTGGATTATCTCCAATCCTCAATCTACCTGGTCCCAGGTTATCTTTATTTCCCCGCAAGAATCTTATCGACAGTCCCGTTCCCCTAAAAGATCCACAAGTCCGAAAGGTCTTGAACAGGAAGCGTTACTCGATTTCTTTAGTTTCGCGTCGGATTTGATCCGGTGGGTATCGCTTGAGACCGAGCGCTCCTTTCTCTGTCATTCAGAAAATCATCTTTCAAAAAATAGTGCCAGAAAGATAGTTCATCACTAAAACTGCCATTGAATAATTTGTTAACTCAACCCGTTAATCCCAATCCAATCAATATTGGATTATCTCCAATCCTCAATCTACCTGGTCCCAGGTTATCTTTATTTCCCCGCAAGAATCTTATCGACAGTCCCGTTCCCCTAAAAGATCCACAAGTCCGAAAGGTCTTGAACAGGAAGCGTTACTCGATTTCTTTAGTTTCGCGTCGGATTTGATCCGGTGGGTATCGCTTGAGACCGAGCGCTCCTTTCTCTGTCATCCAGATAATCATCTTTCAAAAAATAATGTCAGAACAATCGATAGCACCGCGTTCCCTAAAGTAACTCTTAGGTTCATCACTAAAACTGCCATTGAATAATTTTTTAGCTCAACCCCTTTATCACAAAGCTTCGAAAACTAAATTCTCCAATCGCCAATCCACCTGGACCCAGCTTTTCTTTATTTCTCCGCAAGAATCGCGTCGAATCGAGAGACTGGACGATCCTTTCTCCGTCATCCAGATAATCATCTTTCAAAAAATAATGTCAGAACAATCGATAGCACCGCGTTCCCTAAAATAACTCTTAGGTTCATCACTAAAAGTGCCATTGAATAATTTTTTAACTCAACCCGTTAATCCCAATCCAATCAATATTGGATTATCTCCAATCCTCAATCTACCTGGTCCCAGGTTATCTTTATTTCCCCGCAAGAATCGCATCGACAGTCCCGATTGCTCTAAAAGATCCACGAGTCCGAAAGGTCTGGGGCAGGAAGCAGTGCTCGATTTCGTTAGTTTGCGTCGGATTTGATCCGGCGAGTATCGCCAGAGCGACCGAGCGCTCCTTTCTCCGTGATTCCCGCGCCGGGTCCGGCCGGCCTCTCCGTGTTTCTCGTCGAAAGTTTCAAGCCGAAGCAGTAATTCGGCGGTGCAGAATGCAAAAGAGGAGTCAGGTCGCTTGGCGAGGAAGAAGCCGGAGGAAACGCGAATAAAAGAAGAAGGCGACGATCGCGAAAAGGAAGAAGAAAAAGGGGGTTCGGGGCTTGCTTTCGCTGAGAGAGGCAAAGGCGCGCAAGAAAGAGCAAGAAAGATAGAGAGAGAGAGGAAGGGAGCGTTCACACACAGAAGGAGGAGGAAAGAGAGAGAGAGAGGGACGTAGGACGGTTCGTTGCTTGAGAAAGAGACGCGCCGGAGAGAGGAGGAGGAGGAGGAGGAGGAGGAGGAGGAGACGATTCTTTTGAGCCTCGGCCAAGTTTTGTGGCCTGTTGGCCGGCCGGCTCGTGGAATCCAGTCGCAGGCGATTTCTCGTCTCTGCGCCTTTTAACCGTGGTACGTGTCTCGCGCTCGTTCGTTCGTGTGTACGGTGTGTGTCTCTCGCGCATATGCTCGCGAGAGTGGATGAGATCGAGGGAAGTAGGAGGCAGGGATCGAGGAGATAGACGAGGATACGATCGGGAGCGAGGCAGAGGAAGAGAAATCGAGCAGCCGGGGAAACTACGTGGAGGATGCAAGGTGCAGATGCGACCGGCAGACAGAGAGAACTAGTCGAGAGAAACGAGAGAACGAGTCCGAAGAAACGACAGAGAGAGAGAGAGAGAGAGAGAGAGAGAGAGAGAGAGAAACCGTACACGTTTATTACACGCTGTCCCTTGGATCGCAGCCGCTGGCAAGACGTTCCATTAACGTCGCTCGGTACCTACGCAATTATTATACTTCCTTGTACAGCGC
Source organism: Lasioglossum baleicum (assembly GCF_051020765.1). Classification (NCBI taxonomy): domain Eukaryota; kingdom Metazoa; phylum Arthropoda; class Insecta; order Hymenoptera; family Halictidae; genus Lasioglossum; species Lasioglossum baleicum. The sequence continues at coordinate 7,551,441 of NC_134945.1, forward strand.
GTTTAATCGCGTGCGCCACGGTTTTCTTCATACGCCGGACGTCGCGCGGACGGCCAAGACGCCGCCGCGCCGACCACTATGCACCGCGAGATCTCCTGTGAGACGAAACAGCCAACGAGCCGATCGTCTCCGGCGCCGAGCAATGCTCGAATCCTCTCGTTACTGCACGCGAACACGCTCGCGAGATCGTGAACGCGCAGATTCCTGAAAATCGCAGGCCCGAACCTGGTCCACGCGTTCGTAAAGCTGCGCGGACATGATCTGGCACTTGTAGATGCACGCGTTACTGCGAATACTACGCTAGGACGTGATTTATACTGACACACACTCGGAAGTCCGCCCTAGTTTTTGCAAAGTTGGATTTTAAACTGATGTGTTTCTTGAGATTGGTGTGTAAAAAGCTAACGTTGTTGGTAAATATCGAACTCTCGCCACAGTTATTGAATAAAATATATCGAGTTTGTGTAACGCATCGTATTTGGAAATCGTTGAATTTGATACGCGCAGAAATTTCAGCGCATTAAAATAAAACATATCGAGTTTGCAACGCTCCGAATTTGAAACGCGCAGAACTTCCAGCGCATTGAAATTAAACGTGTCGAGTGTGCAACGCGCCGAATTTGATAAACGCAGAAATTACCTTTTTCAAATTGAATTGTTTGGATTAAAAATTGAATTAAATTGCATTGTTTTGGATTAAAAATTGAATTAAATTGAATAGTTTTGGATTAAAAAAATTGAATCACATTGAATTTTTAGATTGGAAAGGTTAATTTTCTGGGTAATACGTCGATGAAAAAAGTGTAGGGCACAATTTTTTAAATGTACATCTGTGTCTATAATGAAAATTTATAACATTCCTTTCATGAATCTAAACGAGTCACCTGCAAGAAGCTATAAACATTGAAAAACAGTGTAAGAAATATTCGTACACCCTTTAAAAATGAATAACGTTTTTTTAAATTGAATTGTTTTGGATTAAAAATTGAATTAAAAACAGAATTTATATTAAAAATTAAATTAAATAGAATTGTTTTGAATTAACGATTCAATTAAATAGAATTGTTTCGAATTAAAAAATTCAATTAAACGGAATTGTTTTGAATTAAAAATTGAATTGTTTAATTATATTGAATTTTTAGATTAGAAAGATTAATTTACTGGGTAATACGTCGATGAAAAAAAAGTGTGGGTCACAATTTTTTAATTGTTTATCTGTGTCTATAATGCAAAATTTGGATCTGCGATTTAAATGAGTCATAAGCTGTTAATAATAATAAAAAGCACAGCTTTTTTATGCGTGGACCAGTTTCGAAATTTTCCAAGTAAGATTGAAAAGAAATTTTAAAGGTATTTCATGGGAATTTTTTAAATATATTTTTTAACTCCAGTATATATTGTAGTAAAAATTGCGCATAATATAAATAAGTTTAATCTTCTTATTTTTATAATACCGTACACATCAGTGACTTTTAATGGCCGGTAGGTTCAGCGTTAATCGCGTTCGCTGAGAGCGCAGTTGGACATTTGTAGATTCGCGCAAAGATACTCGGACGCTTATAAACGCGCGTAAAGATGCGCGACGCGTGTGTGAGCATGCTACAGCCGTCAAAAACCAGACCTAGACGTAATCGAAGCACTTATAAATAGACGCAGCATAGTCAACGCACTCGAAAATGCAGGCAGACGTGCCACATCAATTACAAACAAACAGAAATGCAATCAACGCTTTCATAAATTCAACCAGGCAGACTCGGACATATTCAACAATGCTCACGCACTAATTCGAACATTCCCAAACACGAGCAAACTAAAATGTTTACAAATATATTCGAGCACGGTCGATACGCGGGTAAACACCCTTAGATACGATCGAGGCGCTGATAAAACTACGCACACGTGCTAGAATAATAAAAAATGCGCGCGTGAACACTCGCAGAGAGCACACTCGATAGCTCTTAAACAGAGACAAATGCATCGAACGACTCGTCAAATATATATGCAAATACACTCGGCGTTTATAGTTGTGCTCAAATACACTCAAACTGGCAAACAGAGAGAAACGCGAAACCGAGAGCCGGAGTATCGTGGGTCTCGTAGGATACGCGGTAACGTCGAACGCTTCACGAACCGCGGAAAAGTCAACATCGAATTTTTATTGCAAAATATTTAGGATCTGGAACGACTGTAAGAAAGTCTACAAACTAATTTTGTGCAGAATAGTAGAATTTCATAACGAGACTGCGGTTTTTTTGTGCAGAATAAAAATTTGTTGTGTCTATTGCAAGACGCTGAAGTTGAATAAAATATTTTCTCTTTTATCGACCTTAGAAAGTCTGACACAATATAACCATATCATTAAATCCTTCTCCATATATATATTTTCAATTTTGAATTTCAATTCAGAATGCCACCTTCGAAAACCTGAAACAATATCATAAAACCCTTCCAATGCCTTTTCAATTTTGTGTTTGACATTCCAATTTTTGTCATAAATGCATAAAATGCAAAACATCTGGAACAATATATGTAACAACATCTTGAAATCCTTCTAATGTCTTTTCAATTTTGTAGTTGACCGACCAATTTTTGTCATAAATGCATAAATTGCAACCTTAGAAAGTTTGAAACAATATAACAGCATCATTAAATGTTTCTAATTTCTTTTCAATTTTGTATTTAACGTATCAATTTTTGTCATAAATGCATGAAATGCAACCTTAAAAAATCCAAAACAATTTAACAACATCATTAAATCCTTAAATATAAAAATATAAAAATAACACGATTAAAGTTATTTATATTTTGCGCAATTTTGACTATAATATACATATACTGGAGTCAAAGAATATATTCAATAAATTCCCATGGAAATACCTTTAAAATTTCTGTCTCTAAAAGACTTCTTGACTTATATGACGACCAGAGCGCACGGTGATGAACCTTCCTCTTTAGAATGAGCCCTCGGCCAGCTCAACATCAATGTCATCTTCAATTTCAACTCTTCAACGTCAATTTTTCAATTGCAACTTCAATTTTTCAACATCAATGTCAACTCTTCAAATGCAATTTCAATTTCAACTTCAATTTCGACATCAATTTCAATTTCCATTTAAACGTCACTTTTTCAACATCAATGTCAACTTCAGTTTCAACTCTTCAACTTCAATTTTTCAACTTCGGTTTCAATTTCCATTGCCACGTCAATTTTTCAATTGCAACATCAATTTTTCAACATCAATGTCAGCTCTTCAATTGCAATTTCAATTTCGACATCAAGTTCAATATCAATTTCAATTTCCATTTAAACGTCACTTTTTCAACATCAATGTCAACTTCAATTTCAACTCTTCAACTTCAATTTTTCAACTTCGGTTTCAATTTCCATTGCCACGTCAATTTTTCAATTGCAACTTCAATTTTTTAACATCAATGTCAGCTCTTCAATTGCAATTTCAACTTCGACATCAATTTCAATATCAATTTCAATTTCCATTTAAACGTCACTTTTTCAACATCAATGTCAACTTCAATTTCAACTCTTCAACTTCAATTTTTCAACTTCGGTTTCAATTTCCATTGCCACGTCAATTTTTCAATTGCAACTTCAATTTTTCAACATCAATGTCAGCTCTTCAATTGCAATTTCAATTTCGACATCAATTTCAATATCAATTTCAATTTCCATTTAAACGTCACTTTTTCAACATCAATGTCAACTTCAATTTCAACTCTTCAACTTCAATTTTTCAACTTCAGTTTCAATTTCCATTGTAACGTCAATTTTTCAACATGAACGTCAACTCTTCAATTGCAGTTTCAATTTCAATTTTTCAACATCAATTTCGACATCACTTTCAATTTTTCAATTTCAATTTTGTTTGACCTTATTTAAGCAGGTTTTGGGCTGGCTGAGGGCTCATTCTAAAGAGGAAGGTTCATCACACTACGCTTTGGTCATCATATAAGTAAAAAAGTCTTTTAGAGACAGAAAAATGTATTGAAATCTGCGGGTTTTCCTAGATTTTTTCTCTACTTTTCTCTACTCTTTAGAATGAGCCCTCAGCCAGCCTAAAATCTGCTCAAATAAGGTCAAACAATCGAAGCGCGCAAATCCATGTTTCGACCCAAAATCTAGTGAGATTCTAGTACCTTTCTAGTTACAATCCCAAGGTAGACTATCGTCTTAAAGTAAATTTTACTTGCAGAGGTTGTCGGAGCGGAGCCGGAGAGGAGAATTGATGTGTGGTAGAGGTGTGAATACACGAAGAATTCGACGGTGCACCAAATAACGAACGAGGAGATAGACTCGGGCAGTTTTGGATTTAGTCTATCTCGTTTCCGTCGAGACTGTCGACTCGTGCGCGCCGCCGCCGCTTCGAATCGGAATTCGCGTTTCGTTCGGTGCCGCTGGCTCGCGGCCGGTGATGTCGTCGCGTTACGTGCAGTGTCCTCCCGACTCCGATACGATCCGCTGCATCGTTGCATCGTTGCATGTGCACCGGGAGACCGCTTCTGAGTAATTCTCTCCTACAGATTATTGCGTACACGGCGCGCGGTCTCTCTTCGCGCGAGTGTGTTCAAGTTCCCCGATTTGTGTGTGTGTGTGTGTGTGCGCCGTTCTGTATTTCATATCTGTGTCCTTCTCTCTTGCTTGTTCGTCGCCGTGTCTGTGTGTTACTGTGTGTGTCCCGCGTGTGCAGTAAAGTGATCGAGAGTCAGTGTTTTTGTGAACGCGCGTGTGTCCTCGTCGGTGTATGTGCGTGCACCTAGCTCGCCGGATTTTGAATCGCCGCTAATTGCTGTCTCCCTGGAAACCAAACCGGTGCAACGAATACTCTTCTTCTGTCCTTGTTCTCGAGTAGACTGTGCACGCGGCTGATCACGAGAGCGGCCCGACGATGATCGGGATTGGATACCGTCAGTAACAAGGTAACGGAGATACCAAGTCGACCAGAGACTTCGTTACACTCGCGTCTCGATTTTCTTCGTCCCGACTCGATGCGTTTCCGAACCCCCCGCACCAGATTCCATGATGAATCTTCTAGGTCTTGTCTGTGCGCTTCGCCGAATTTTCGTTTGAAGACTCTCGAGACTTTTTAATAGGTTGCCGACCCCGGTGATTATTGCACCATTTTGACAAATCATGGCTATACACTTTTCACCCCCCCCCACCTCCGATTTATTTTATATTTTTAAAAATTAATCGATCCCTAACGTCTCAATAAAATTGAAGCCTTTGTGGTCCACATTGAACAAAATTAGCTTTTTTTATTATTATTATTTTTATATTATTTTGTATTTTAACGAAATCAGCTGTATTTATTATTATTTTTATTTCGTTTTATTTTGTAGCAAAATTAGATTGAATAAATCCCAGTTTCTCACAATTTTTGCCATTTTTAATTACCGATACCTCACAGGAACATTGATCATAAATTTTCGTTTGATTTTGAAAAATCATGGCTATACACTTTTCAACCAACTCCCACGATTTATTTTACATTTTTAAAAATTAACCAATCCTTCTAACGTCTCAATAAAAGTGAACCTTTTGGTCCACATTGAACAAAACTAGTTTTTTTTATTATTATTTTTATTTCGTTTTATTTTGTAACAAAATTAGATTGAATAAATCCCAGTTTCTCACAATTTTTGCCATTTTTAATTACCGATACCTCACAGGAACTTTGATCATAAATTTTCGTTTGATTTTGGAAAATCATGGCTATACACTTTTGAACCCCCACCCCCTACGATTTTTATTTTACATTTTTAAAAATTAATCGATCCCTAACGTCTCAATAAAATTGAAGCCTTTTGGTCCACATTGAACAAAATTAGTTTTTTCTATTATTATTATTTATATTTTATTTTGTATTTTAACGAAATCAGCTGTTTTCATTATTATTTTTATTTCGTTTTATTTTGTAGCAAAATTAGATTGAATAAATCCCAGTTTCTCACAATTTTTGCCATTTTTAATTACCGATACCTCACAGGAACTTTGATCATAAATTTTCGTTTGATTTTGAAAAATCATGGCTATACACTTTTCAACCCCCATCCCCTACGATTTTTATTTTACATTTTTAAAAATTAACCGATCCCTAACGTCTCAATAAAATTGAAGCCTTTTTGGTCCACATTGAACAAAATTACCTTTTTTTATTATTATTATTTTTATATTATTTTGTATTTTAACGAAATCAGCTGTTTACATTATTATTTTTATTTCCTTTTATTTTGTAGCAAAATTAGATTGAATAAATCCCAGTTTCTCACAATTTTTGCCATTTTTAATTACCGATACCTCACAGGAACTTTGATCATAAATTTTCGTTTGATTTTGAAAAATCATGGCTATACACTTTTCAACCCCCACCCCCTACGATTTTTATTTTACATTTTTAAATATTAACCGATCCCTAACGTCTCAATAAGATTAAAGCCTTTTTGGTCCACATTGAATAAAATTAGCTTTTTTTATTATTATTATTTTTATTTTATTTTGTATTTTAACGAAATCTGTTTTTATTATTATTTTTATTTCCTTTTATTTTGTAGCAAAATTAGATTGAATAAATCCCAGTTTCTCACAATTTTTGCCATTTTTAATTACCGATACCTCACAGGAACTTTGATTATAAATTTTCGTTTGATTTTGAAAAATCATGGCTATACACTTTTCAACCCCCATCCCCTACGATTTTTATTTTACATTTTTAAATATTAACCGATCCCTAACGTCTCAATAAGATTGAAGCCTTTTTGGTCCACATTGAATAAAATTAGCTTTTTTTATTATTATTATTTTTATTTTATTTTGTATTTTAACGAAATCTGTTTTTATTATTATTTTTATTTCGTTTTATTTTGTAACAAAATTAGATTGAATAAATCCCAGTTACTCACACTTTTTGTCATTTTTAATTACCGATACCTCACAGGAACTTTAATCATAAATTTTCGTTTGATTTTGAAAAATCATGGCTATACACTTTTCAACCCCCTCCCACGATTTATTTTACATTTTTAAAAATTAACCAATCCTTCTAACGTCTCAATAAAAGTGAAGCCTTTTGGTCCACATTGAACAAAACTAGTTTTTTTTATTATTTTTATTTCGTATTGTAACAAAATTTTTTTCTTTTGAACAATATTAGCTTTTATTATTATTATTATCTTCTTATCTTATAACAAAATTAGATTGAATAAATCGCAGTTTCTCACAATTTTTGCCATTTTTAATTACCTCATAGGAACTTTAATCATAAATTTTCGTTTGATCATCCTCAAAACTTTTTAACACATTACCCACCGGTGATTGCATGCAAATGATTGCATCACTTTGAAAAATCATGCCAAACTCTTTTCAACCCCCCACCCTACGATTTATTTTAAATTTGAAAAGATTATTTACCTGTTAGCTAGTAAACCAATCCTTCTAACGTCTCAAATAGAATTGAAGCCTTTTGGTCCACATTGAACAAAACCAGCTTTTTTTTATTATTTTTATGTTTTTAAATTTTATTTTGTATTTTAACAAAATTATTTTCTTTTGAACAAAATTAGCTTTTATTATTATTATTATTATTTATTTAATTATTTTAATTTTTAGACTCATGCCAGTACAAGTTTCATGTAAAAATGATTCAAAGCATGAATGAGCATTACTGAACTCTTTGAAGAGACGTGGGAATCATTCGATTCAGTTTCCATTCCAGTTCAATGAATTGAAGTGATTAATTCTTTTCAATGATTCAGTATTTTTGTTTCGATAGGTCGATGGGAAAGAAGTTTTGTAGTAGAGGAAATCGAATAAGTTTTTCGGTCAGGTCGTGTTGATCGAACGAAGTAACAGGTAATCTCGGAAAGTTTGTCTATTGACTTTAGAACAGAAGAACTTTTGTTACTCGTGACAATCGACATTGTTCTCACGTGCAACCTTTTATCGGAAACGGTAATTTTTACAGACCATCCTGAGAGATTGTCTGAAAAGTTGTTTATAGTCAAACATTGCAAGTTGGTGGGTAAACAATGATGAAATTCGGTGTTCATTAAATAGAGAAAAATTTAAGTTCATTAAATGCAATTTTTAAATGGTGCCTTCTGTTTTATTTATATATTATATTTATTACACATATTTATTATTTAAATGGTTTCTTTTGTTACATATTCTATTTATTACATATATTGTTATTTAAATGGTTTCTTTTTTTACATATTCTATTTATTGCATATATTATTATTTAAATGGTTTCTTGAGTGGTTTATTCAAGTTATGATTGAGGATTTGAACCTTGAATAATATTTGTTTGATCGGAGTTTGTAAATGAAAGAGTAGTGAAAATTCTATAAAATTAAGCCAGATTAGTCAGACACGATGATATCCAATTCCGGATATTTATACAAGTTTTCGTTTTTGCAGCGAACTCTCTTGAACCTGCAATAAACTTGAATTTTATGTGCTGTATTCATCGTTTTAATTGGTTGAAGGCGACGTGAAAAAGAATGGAATTTCACTGGAGCTACTACTTTATTCTTCTATAATGGCCTTTGGAAGCTATAAACGCGCCGAGCTACGCAGTCTAACAAGGAGAAGGCACGGTGTCATGGAACTTTACATACTGGTAGATTTCGTTCTGCTGTTTATGAAAATATAGCATTATAGGGTCAGATACTCAATAACTTTTGAGATATTTACAATTGAAATTTCATTACAGTTTCGTATAGTTAAGTACAGTTTACAATTGAAGATATTGTCAAGTGTCAAACGGCGTGGTGGTAACGTTCTAGCTTGGTACTAGAAAGAGCTAGGGTTCAATCCCCTCACCCTCTTTTTCCTTTTTTTTTTTCTTTTCAGTTTATCTATTTTAATTGTTATTGGATTTTACACGTGAAAAATGCAATTATAATATCTATAGGAAACATAATATTAAAATTTTATTGAAAGGCAATACAATATGTAAATAAACATTAGCTTCAGCAACGGTGCCTGAAAAGAAAAGAAGACTAACAAAAACCATGCATTACATACAAAATACAATAAACATAGAAATGAAATGTAATAATTACGCAAGGACATAATTTTAGGGGGCTGCGTGAGAAAAAAATTTGCAAAATAATTACAGCAGGTATAGCAAAGGCCCGCGAAATAAAAAAAACATAATGGAATAATTCTGGGCCGGAAGAAATGTTTCATTTCCGAATTACTAAAATACTTCCCCAATTTAAACACCCTGATACCTTAATTTATAGTAGTGGGGATTTAATCACAGTAATTACAGTAGTGGGGATAGAAGAGTCACATCATCCGCGTACCCGAAAGTCACATCAATCGCGGGAACTCTGTATTAATTATTTTCTTACCCAAAGACATCATTTTAGGGGGCTACTGCGTGAGAAAAAAATTGCAAAATAATTACAGAAGGTGTAGCAAAAGTCCACGAAATAAAAAAATCATATAATGGAATAATTCTAGGTCGGAAGAAATGTTTCATTTTCGAATTAAAATAGCTCCCCAATTTAAACACCCTGATACCATAATTTATAGTAGTGAGGATTTAATTACAGTAATTACAGTAGTGGGGATAAAAGAGTCACATCATCCGCGTACCCGAAAGTCACATCAATCGCGGGAACTCTGTATTAATTATTTTCTTACCCAAAGACATCATTTTAGGGGGCTACTGCGTGAGAAAAAAATTGCAAAATAATTACAGAAGGTGTAGCAAAAGCCCACGAAATAAAAAAATCATATAAAATCATATAATGGAATAATTCTAGGTCGGAAGAAATGTTTCATTTTCGAATTAAAATAGCTCCCCAATTTAAACACCCTGATACCATAATTTATAGTAGTGGGGATTTAATTACAGTAATTACAGTAGTGGGGATAAAAGAGTCACATCATCCGCGTACCCGAAAGTCACATCAATCGCGGGAACTCTGTATTAATTATTTTCTTACCCAAAGACATCATTTTAGGGGGCTACTGCGTGAGAAAAAAATTGCAAAATAATTACAGAAGGTGTAGCAAAAGTCCACGAAATAAAAAAATCATATAATGGAATAATTCTAGGTCGGAAGAAATGTTTCATTTTCGAATTAAAATAGCTCCCCAATTTAAACACCCTGATACCATAATTTATAGTAGTGGGGATAAAAGAGTCACATCATCCGCATACCCGAAAGTCACATCAATCGCGGGAACACTCTGCTGATAAACTGTTGGAAATTTCTAAAAAAACAGTGACATAACTTAACGCGAAGACCCTGTATAACGCCACAGGGTAGGTTTTTCGGCAGATTTGCCGCAGGCAGCGTTACGTCGGCGCGGTTCATCCGAAAACAAGTTTGGTTGCGCGTCTCGATCGGGTTGCAATTCGGATTTAAATTGGCGAAGTCGAGTGCGCGCTTAGCGCGGCCGCTCGTTACGAAACTTCGTTACTGCCGAGTATTTTCAACCCCGAAGATCTCGATGGCCCCGGGGCGAATCCATTAAAGGTAAAAGCTTCTCGTTTACATCTGCCGTTCTCCCCCCCTCTCTCGCACTTTCTCCTTCTTTCTCTCTCTTTTCTCGCGCGCACAAGATGTTCCGATTCTTTCGGAACGTCAGCTGGTTGGCGAGCATTGGTTACCCGAATGCATTCTGTCCATGTGTTGCACCGAGTCGATCGACAGAGAGTACACCCGACACTCCTCGCGAAATTGAACTGCATACGACCCGGTGATTAGCATCTAGGAGCTCGCGCTCCGATTCGTGAACTGTTGTTACCGGGATTGAAGAATCGCACACTGCAGCTAAATGCACATAAATTGCATCGGTTCCGGGACCTTGTTCTTGTATTTTTACCACGCTTATATTAACTTGCCGAGTTGTCGTTGTATGCGTCAAATCTTGTAATCGAATTTTAAACCACTTCCCGATAAGCTAGAGACTTGAAACTTTAAACATAGCTCAGAACTGGATGACAATGCAATATTACAAAACAAATTTTTTTAAAAAACTATGCGTTTAGGAGATAGAAACTATTAAAAATTTAACCGTTACACCTCCCCGCGCGACGCTCGGTAGTACGCCATCGCGCGGCCAGCGATCCCCACTCCACTGGCCCACTTTTCGCATCGTAGGTCACTACGAACCTCGCGGTCGTCCCTGCAAACCAATATGGCGGCGCCTTACCTGTCAAAACTGCTCAACTTTAAGCGACCATAACTCCTCAACTATTGATCCTACAGATTCGAAACTTCGATCTGAATTTCTTTTTTAACGTCTCCGAGTGCAATGGTTATTCTGAATTCAGCGTGATCTTTAAAGCAATTCTTTCATCGCAGACGCGAAAGCGTTCGGACTGTCCAGTGAAGGAGTGTAAACTAGCGGGACGGGAACGGGGCAAGAAGGGCAATGTTTGTAGCTCCCGCCGTTCATAGGCGTAGCAACAGATATTGCTACTATGATAATTTGTAAATAACTAATAACCCGCGCGCGATTTTATTCCGTGGCCAGTTATTCGTCGGTCACAAATACATACTTATTTACTCATTATACCTTATCCAAAAATACAAATAGCTTACAAATAATAGATTTCAATGCTTAAAATTGAGGTAGGTATCAATTTCAAGAAGAAAAAAACAATGTCGGTAGCGGGGCTCGAACCAGCAACCTACCGATTACTAGTAAAAACTCGAATGGATAAGATGGTCACAAATAAATACTTATTTACTCATTATACCTTATCCAAAAATAATAATAAATTATAAACAATAGATTTCAAGGCTTAAAATTGAGGTAGGCATCAATTTCAAGAAAAAAAAAAGAATGTCGGAAGCGGGACCCGAACCAGCACCCTACCGACTACTAGTAAAAACTCGAATGGATAAGATGGTCACAAATAAATACTTATTTACTCGTTATACCTTATCGAAAAATTCTGAGAAAAATCTGACACATGTCAAGGACCCAAACACATATTCTGCAATTGGTATCAGATTTTTAAATTAAAAATTCTGCTTGTAAAAAATTAAAAACCTCAAGAAAATCGAGAAAATGCAGATTTCGAGTGAACTTTGAGCGCGGATATCTCGGAAACTATGCGAGATAACGCAAAACTGAATGGAATCAATCTTACGGCACATTTTGTCAGCTTTAATTTTGTATAGCATGGTCTTATCGCTAGGACGCATAGTTTCCGAGATATAAGCGGAAAACCGAGAAAGGGCACCTAGCATTCGGTAGCAGTAGGGACTTTTAGTATGTTTACCTCGTAACTTGTCCAAACAAAGTCCCAAAGTTAAAAATTGTGTTCCTTCCATTTCCCCCTACACCTGCCTTATGAGCATTCATTGACTATCGGCTCGCTCTGTCTCGTTTGTTTGTTTACATCTGACTCGCTCTCCGCGTCACGCGCCCGATTAGTGTGTGTGTCTCCGCCAATAGCGCGTCAGAGCCAAGAATGTGTGTGAGAATAGGCGTCTACGTTCTAGTCTGACCACTCAGATGTTCCTTGCGTCCCTCTGGCCCCGTTCCCCTCCCGCTAGTTTACACTCTTTCACTAAACAGTACACAGGCACGAAGTTTCTTTCATTTAATTTCTTCGTGGATTTTTAATAACGTTTTTTCCAGGCTGCATTTAAAGCGGAATTTTTAGTCGACGAATTTTCTTGCGGAACTGTGCTCCTACTTTTTGTAGAGAAGATAATAAACGAACATAATTGAATTGGATAAACTTCATCCTCCGCTGCAACTGTATTTTATTCCCTCATTACAATCTTGTTTTGTGTTATTCATTTTATTCGGATTCCACAGTGTGGAGTTAATTTGCAAACATGTGCTGTTTTACTCTCGCTTGTTTACATATTTACGCGTTTGTAAAAGATTGTGGATTAAGAGTTTAATGAATAATCATGAAAACTGTTCCGTGAAAGGTTCTACCTGCTGAATAGAAATTTCCATGTATATTTTCGATGGTTTTATTTTGTTTAATTCTGTCCACCGAAACCTCGTGACGATGACGATGTAGATTGTACATTTTTAAGTATTCACTAATCACTCACTCATTTTCTGCATCCCAGAAAACAATTCATTAATTCAAATCAATTTTCTGTAATATATTATAAACTCTGTAATAAAATATGAGCCAAATCCCTAAATAATTACGTCCACACATATTTAATGTTTGCTGGACTCCGGATTTCATGAATTTAAAACAAAAATGAGCAAGTTGAAATTGAAACAGTGAAAATATTAAAAAATTTTGAGAATGTTAATATGTATATCATTTTCATCACATTAAAATCATTAATGAAGAATACTAAGATTGGTCCAGCGGCCCCACCCACAATTTTTATTGATATTGTGTGTAAAACAATGGTTTTAAGTTGAAAGACTACCCGTAAAATTTTAATTCGCTAACCCTTTGAATAAGGATGATATGAGGGTAAATACCCTTAATTGTATCATTTTTTTTCTCGGTTGTTAATTAAGATATTCAGATAAAAGAAGAACGAAAATACTCGAACTTACCTCCTTCATGTCATACATTTTTTTCACCATTGTGATCAAACGATTAAGGGTAGAAAAAAATCATTTAATTTTTTAGGGGGTGGGAATAGCAAGCAACCCTTCGAGTGACCACTTCCAAAAAATTCAAGAACAATGTTCTGTTGCTTATGTAACATATAAAATAGTTTCAATATGGTCGGAATGGTGGAACATAGTTAAATATTGAAAAACAATTGAAGTTAAATGAATATGTAGCTTCTGCACCTTGCAATTGATGCACAAACTTTCTATTTTGAACAAACATCCGGAGTCTAACGATTGCTTTTAAAATGGCCAAGGATGCACAATGAACTGAGATTCGGAATAACACCTATTTCAGTCAATTACCTGCAGAAACTGATATTTGTAGAAACATCCGCTGTCCACTAAGATTGCAATAATACGAACCCAGTTGTCCGTGCGAACGTTAATTCGGAGAGACACTGGTATTTTTAAATCGCTGCCGATTCTGTGGCCGATATAGCATATTCGCAGCGACGTGAGAGCATTAGACTGAATTTGTGAAGTCACTGAACAGGAAACGAGCTTTTTTGGAAATAGCTCGCCAAGTTGTTCGTTTGTATAAATAGATACGATCGATAGAAGTGGTTCTTCCAGTCACATATTTTCCACGGGTATCTATGAACAACGCTGGTTCATTCAACGCAGTCCATTAGACAATCTGTTTCCGAGATTCAACGCCCTTAATAAGCAAATATCATCTCGGATGTAAACCTGATATAGAAGGTATGAAAATAATTTGTAATCCTATCAAACAATTTTCCCTATAAAGGGCATAGCCGGATAAGATAGTCAAAAATGCCGTTGAGCCGAATTTTATCGACGATGTACCATTCGATAGAGCACCAAGAAAAAACATACTGTGCAAAATTTCAACCCTGTATCTCGATCGGGAGGGTAGTTATGGGGTAAAAACGAAAAATCAGTTTTTGGCCTATTTTCCCTAGTTAATGACGTTTAGAAATTCTGAAAAAAAATCTGACACATGTCAAAAATCCAAATACATACTTTGCAATTGGTTTCAGATTTTTAAAATGGAAATCCTGCTTGTAAAAAATCAAAAACCTCAAAAAAATCGAAAAAATGCAGATTTTACATGGAAGTTTTAGAGTGACAACATTTATATTTTTACAGTAGCAGTATATTGTTATAAGTATTGTTCGTGAATTTTTTCAGATTTTTTGGTTTGGTGCGCCGTTGTTAAAAAAAAAATAAAAACCGATTTTTTCGACGTTTTTTCCCCGAAGAACTGAGCTAACCTTAAAATTGTTACGTTCTATTTATTCTGTAAGTCTATCAGGCTCTGATAAACCTTGAGCACTCTACAGAAGTAATTAAAAAATGAAATCATCGTCGATAAAATTCGGTTCAAGGGCATTTTTGACTATCTTATCCGGCTATACCCTTTTCCTGCTATTTTCAATTTCATATACTCAATTAATTTTTCTGTAAAAGCATAAAGATCCGCAGTCTGGTAATAACTGTGGCAAGAATTACTCCACTCCACCTTAGTCAAAAGATCAATCTAGACCGCGATCGCCTTCGAAAGTCCCATTTTTACATTTACGAGGCGCAATTTGCATGATTCGGCAGCACTTAACCAAGAAATACGGACTCGACTGCAGGCGCAGGTGCGAAGATCGACGGATGTCGATCGCAGCGGCTCGTGATCTACGCAATTTCTTGGGACCGCGGGAAAAGGTCATTGCGGGAGCATGCAAGATGGTGGCGCGTTCTCCGATCCGTCCACGTTGTACACGTTCTCGCGCGATTACGAGAGCAGTTCTCTCTCTCTCTCTCTCTCTCTCTCCTTCTCTTTGCCGGTTTGACTCGCAGCTGCACTTAAGCCCGACTCCCCATGTTGCGTTTCCGCATTGTCCGCCATTCTTTCATCGCGTTTTTGTCCTCGTTGAGCAGCGCGATCGGCGATTTCTCGCCTTCGGAGCTCGCGCCCCCATTGTCAGGACATGCGTTCCGATTTCCTCGATGAATTTCCAGCGGCGCCATTGTTCGACAAGTTCCGCGACGCGAATTCATTGCCGAAAGTCGATTTCTGAACTTGTCCGAACTGCGAGAGTTTCCGTCTCTTGGGTACTCGAATGTTTAACATAGATCGCATCGATGTTGTCTTTCGTTTCGTGAAACTTTTTATTGAAAGCGAAGAGCTATTGTATTATGTGAACCTCCATTTGTCATTTTTAAGCTGTTTCTTAAAAAGAGGTATTTCAAGTAAATACATATTTCACTGTCCAATAATGCACTTTCGGTGGAAAATGAAGAGTACTGTATGTGATACTCTATTTTCATATGTATGTCGTACAGAAATTATATCAAGTTGTTTCTTAAACAGGTTTTTTACGTAAGTAATAAATATTTCACGATTCAATAATTATTATCGATTGATTATATTTTTGTTTATGATTACTGTTGTTTGAAGAACATTAGGATTTCTTTGGCAAGCGAGATTTTTCATCTCTTCGATTCTCGAATGTTTAAAACAGATCGCATTTTTTTGAAAGTCGAGAGCTATTCTATGAAATTGAAAAATCGAAGTAGAAATTGATGTTGAAAAATTGAAATTGAAATGGCAGTTGAAATTGCAAAATTTACGTTGAAATGGAAATTGAAACTGAAGTAGAAAATTGAAATTTAAGAGTTGAAATTAAAATTGACGTTGAAAATGACATGGAAGATTTGAAATTAACGAATTGAAATTGAAAAATTGACGTCGAAAATGAAATGAAAGATTTGCAATTAACGAATTGGAATTGAAAAATTGAAGTTGAAATTGAAAAATTGACGTGGTAATTGAAAAATTGAGGTTGAAATTGAAGTTGAAATTGAAAAATTGAAGTTGATATCGAAGAGTTGAAGTTGAAATGGAAATTGAAGAGTTGAAATTGAAGTTGACACTCAAAAATTGAAGTTGAAATGGAAATCGTTGTAAAAGTTGAAATTAATGTTGAAATTGAAGAGTTTAAATTCCAGTTGAAATTAAAAAATTGAAGTTGAAATCGAAGAGTTGAAATTGAAGTTGAAATTTGAGAAATTGAATAGTTGAAATTATTCAAGTTGAAATTGAAAAATTGAAGTTGCCATTGAAGACTTGATGTTTCATATTTCCAACAAGTGACACTAACAACGCTAATTGCTTCCCCGAATGAAACAATCTCTGAGTTTATCGAACTCAGTTGATTCAAGTATAGAGGCAAATTTTTGTACCGCGAAGAACGTCCAAATATTAACTGCGAGCACTGTAAATGCACAGTAAAGCATTCCGAACGAGCACCGGTCGCCTAATCGTGCAAGATTCATCGCGGATCGATCGTTGGGTCCCGGCGCAGCGTGATTTCCGTCAGAGAGCTCGTAAACGGCGGCGCGGCGCGGCGGTGCACGCGGGTTCATAAAACTGCACAGGTACGCGATTACCGTTGCAAGTTTTCTTGCGGCGCGAAACGCAGAGATACTCGAGAGATTACACGGTAGAGACGGAGAGGCCGTGCACATGCACACGCAGCACTATGCTTGCTTTCCCGGCGCAGCGTTGTTGCGTGGTGGCGCAAGTTTCCTTCGTTGTTCGTGCTAACGATGACAGTGAACGGTGAACGGTGAACAAGAGAAACGCATGCAGGTCGCCCACACCCCGGAAATTGCATCGATTTTCTGGATGAACGTGCCGCGAATCATCCGAACGTTCCATTTAATGCGAGATACAGCAGTCGTGTTGCCTTCGGTTCAATTTATCGCAATTACAACCACTCGTCAAACAGAGGTGGGCATGATTTGCCGAAATAAATATTTAAAATACGGTTTTATATTTTACCACGCTTATATTAGCTTGCCGAGGTTGTATGTGTAAGCGTCAAATCTTGTAATCGAATTTTCAACCACTTCACGATGTTCTAGAGACTTGAAACCTCCTTAAACATGGCTCAGAACTGGATGACAATGCCATATTAAAAAACAAATTTTTAAAAAAATTGTGCGCCTAAGAGGAAAATAAATGTAATACCAATTTTTCAATATCAACCCTTTAACGTCAATTTCAACTTGAATTTTTCCATTTCAACTCTTCAAGTTCAATTTCAACATCAATTTTTCCATTTCGATTTCAATAGAACTCTTTAACTTAATTTTCAACTTCAATATTTCAATTTCATTTCGTTAATTTCAACTCTTCAATTTAAACGTCAATATTTCAATTTCAACTCTTCAATTTCAATTTTTCAATTTCAATTCGCTAATTTCAACTCTCCGATTTCAATTTTTCAATTTCCATTCGTTAATTTCAACTCTCCAATTTCAATTTTTCAATTTCCATTCGTTAATTTCAACTCTCCAATTTCAATTTTTCAATTTCCATTCGTTAATTTTAACTCTTCAATTACAATTTCAACATCAACTTTTCCATTTCAACTTCAATTTCAATATAACTCTTTAACTTAATTTTCAACTTCAATTTTTCCATTTCAACTTTAATTTGAACTCTTCCATTTCAATTTCAATATAACACTTTAACTTAATTTTCAACTTCAATTTTTCAATTTCATTTCGTTAATTTCAACTCTCCAATTTCCATTTTTCAATTTCAATTCGTTAATTACAACACTTCAATTTCAATTTCAACGTCAATTTTCCAATATCAACTCTTCAACTTCAATTTCAACTATTCGATTTCAATTTGAACTCTTCGATTTCCACTCCAATTTTTCAATTTCTTCTTCGATTTCAACTTCAATTTCAACGTAAATATTTCAATTTCACCTCTTCAATTTCAATTTTTCAATTTCTTCTTCGATTTCAACTTCAATTTCAACGTAAATATTTCAATTTCACCTCTTCAATTTCAATTTTTCAATTTCAATTCGTTAATTTCAACTCTCTAATTTCAATTTTTCAATTTCAATTCGTTAATTTCAACTCTTCAATTTCAATTTCAATATAACTCGTTAACTTAATTTTCAATTTCAATTTTTCAATTTCAACTCGTTAATTTCAACTCTCTAATTTCAATTTTTCAATTTCAATTTTTCAATTTCAATTCGTTAATTTCAACTCTTCAATTTCAATTTCAATATAACTCATTAACTTAATTTTCAACTTCAATTTTTCCATTTCAACTTTAATTTTAACTCTTCCATTTCAACTTCAATTTCAACCATTCCATTTCAACTTCAATTTCAACTCTTCACTTCAACTTCAATTTTTTTTTATCAATCAATTATCAGAATTGTTTTAACAAAAACAATAATATGAAAATTAATTTTATAGAAAATTGAACAACGTTCAATAGTAACATTAAATTATTATGAGAATTGATTTTAACATTATTGAGAGGAATAGTATTAATATTAATATTTTACAGAGAATTTAATATTATTTAAAAATATAAAGCTGTGCATACTTCCTCGATATTCCGAGCTGCTTGAGCGGCACTTCGGCCTAGTTTGAACTCATAGAAAAAAGTAATGCGCAACTAAATATCAAAAATATAATTAAATAGAGCGTAAACCAAGCGTTAAAACGACATACAACTCATTGAATTACGGTAAATATTTATTGGTATAAAATTGCAATTAAAACAAAGGTACAAAAATCCTGCATTTTTTTCTTCACAACCTCATAATTATTTTATATGATGCTAGGAATTCCTTTTTCAGTTTCTCCGTAAAATTTCTTTCGCCGAGTCACCGTTATTCCTCACTGACAGCATAGTGAGAAAGCGTTCTCGCGTCGCGGAAGTCCGCGGCGTGTCTGCGCGAGACTGGTTTCGTTGTCTCCGTAACGTCTCGACTCAACTCTAGCGGTGGACGCTAGAGAAAAAAGCCGAGCCTGAATTTCTTCAACTCGGTGTTTCCAGGGATCTCGTTTCCTCCGAGGGGTTTTCTCGAACGCGTCGCTATTCGGCGAATAACACGAGATAACGAGGCACGTTGACGTCACGAGGAACGCCTAACATCAGCTGTGCCACCGTGGACAGCTGCGTGCGGTGTATTGTGTCGGTCGGCTCGCATAACAATCGCTAGAGCACACGCCTAACCCCCCCACCCCCACCCCGGCGCGTCATCATCACCGTTCTCCTCTGGTCTCGTGGCACAGTGGGCCAGAAACCGATCATTTTCGACAAAAATCTGCCGACAATTCAGTTTTTCATCGATTCAATTGGAATTTTTTTTTAAATCTTCGTGAACGACTATACTTTGATGACGTGCTGCGCGAAAATCGTTAACTGTCACAATTAAGAAGATCCTTATAACCTAACCATGAGAGATATAGCGATGAAATTTGCACTAAAATTCATTTAAGGAATGGTCACTTTTAACTGTGTAGACAAATACGATTTTTCTTTATGTTGTTAAACACTTTCCGCGCGTGGTATTGGAAAAACCAAAATTTTCTTGAAATTGCGCAAGTTTAACGAATTCTTTCAAGGTTAAAAAACGTTCGTACCACAATCTCCGTAATTATCCCATATTCTGCAAAGTTTCAGCTTTCATTTGAAAAAAAATTTTCGCTCCATCTCATTTCCATCGAAAGTTCTTTGATTTTGGCACAGATTTCGTCGGTTTGGCCCATAGTGCGGCGTACAGTGGGACCTTTCGTCCAAATCGGAGAAAAAATCAAAGAACTTTCGGTAAAAATGAGACAGAGCAATGAAATTTTTTAAAATTGAAGCTGAAACACCGCGGCGTTGCCCCTCACAAGGGAAGGACCCCAAGAGTCCGACTTCGATTTTGATAATTTTTTGTGAGACGATGATATATGGATCCCTAATGATGTATGCAAAATATTAGCTGTAGTTACTCAATAGTTTCCAAGATATGAACAATTGAACTTCGAAAACTTCAAATCATAGTATATCAAAAAGGTATGAATCCTTAATTGATTATATCTTTAAAACTATTGAGTAACTACAGCTAATATTCTGCATACATAATTAGGGATCCATATACCATCATCTCACAAAGAATTATCAAAATCGAAGTCGGACACTTGGGGGTTCTTCCCTTGTCAGTGGAGTGGGGTTAGGCAAGGGAGAATTATTGAATGGATAAGATAGTCACAAATAAATATTTATTTACTCGTTATACCTTATCGAAAAATTCTGAGAAAATTCTGACACATGTCAAGGACCCAAACACATATTCTGCAATTGGTTTCAGATTTTTAAATTAAGAATTCTGCTTGTAAAAAATTAAAAACCTCAAGAAAATCGAAAAAATGCAGATTTCGAGTGAACTTTGAGCGCGGATATCTCGGAAACTATGCAAGATAGCGGAAAACTGAATAGAGTCAATCTTAAGGCACGTTTTGTCAGCTTTAATTTTGTATAGGATGATCTTATTGCTAGGACGCATAGTTTCCGAGATATCCGCGCTCAAAGTTCAGCACTAATTGTGCTGAAGAGTCAGTGAACTTTGAGCGCGGATGTCTCGGAAATTATTCGAGATAGCGAAAAACTAAATACAGTCAATCTTATGGCACATTTCGTCAGCTTTAATTTTGTATAGAATGGTCTTATCGCTAGGACGCATAGTTTCCGAGATATAAGCGGAAAACCGAAAAAGGGGACCTAACATTAGGTAGCAGTAGGGACTCTTAGTATGTTTACCTCCTTACTAGTCCAAACAAAGTCCCAAAATTAAACATTATGTTCCTTCCGTTTCCCTACACCCCCCTTATGAGCATTCATTGACTACAAGTTCGTATGCAAATTCTCGCTTTCATAATTAATTTCTAGACTGCGTATTTTTCAGCAAGATTAATTCTTTATATCCCGATTGATCTATCGATCGAGGTATCGGTTAAGTGGCTGCTCCAGCGAACGATCTGGAATCTAGAGACAGAACTCGAGCGATTGTTGGATGGTTAAGAAAAAAGTAGATAAAATTTTTTTAAATTGAAGCTGAAGGACCCCAAGAGTCCGACTTCGATTTTGATAATTTTTTGTGAGACGATGATATATGGATCCCTAATGATGTATGGAAAATATTAGCTGTAGTTACTCAATAGTTTCCAAGATATGAACAATTCAACTTCGAAAACTTCAAATCATAGTATATCAACAAGCTCTGAAACTTTGATTGATTATATCTTTAAAACTATTGAGTAACTACAGCTAATATTTTGCATACATAATTAGGGACCCATATACTACCATCTCACAAAGAATTATCAAAATCGAGGGGGGTTCTTCCCTTGTCAGTGGAGTGGGGTTAGGCAAGGGAGAATTATCGCGGATATCGACCAAAAAATTCGGTACATCGTTATTAGCTCGGAACATAAATTCGTCTTGTTCGTCGAATTCCATTTCCCGATTTCCTCCCGCGGGTTCATCTTGTCAGCCGACGACACTGGCCGAAATTTATTCATACGAACTTATTTATGGATCGCATTTATTTACGACCGGGGCGCTCGCCAGCATAACGCGCGGGCTTACGCTGAATTATGGTCGCCGGACGCGCAGAGACGTGGATTTTTCTACGGGTACCTGTGGCGCTCTCGCGTAATTGTTAACGCACGGACATTTACGTTTGTACAATTTATTTATCCGCAGCCGCCGACAACAGGTGTATATGCATAAATCGCGGCCGGCTATGCCGCCGGTGGGGGCCGCGCGTGCTACGGAAAGGGGAGGATTTATATAAGTAATACAAATAGAACGGGAGTGGTGTCGGTAGTACGGGGTGCTCCGTAAATTTACATTTATTTAATATCGAATATATATCCCCGTACCGCCGCGCGGAAATCTGCATATTAATGTTTACCCTCGAGTCAGTGTTCGCTCGACTGTTTTATTGGCCAGGGCGTTAATGGTCGGGGGTGAGCGGCGACGGGGTGTTAAAGAATTTAGAGTCGTCGATAATGGAGATATCGTAATTCCAAGTGGATTCCGTGTTTTCATTGTCGCCGGGAAATATGCCGTCTTCGATCCCAACTCCGTTTTTAAACGAATTCGATCTGTATGTGCTTTTTTTATGCATGCCCACCGATTACGCCGAGATCGGGACCAATCGGGAAACGAAACCTTTTGCACCTTGTAGAGTACGCCCCTGGGGTGGTCACGTGAAAGAAATTTCGGTATTTGGTATGTAATCCAGTAGATTTGTACCCAGCGCGTATGCAGACGAAGTTTCGATCCTCTAGGATCAATAATTGAGGAGTTATGGTCGTTTAAAGTTGAGCATTTTTGACAGGTAAGGGCGCAGTCAAAAACTGGAAATATGCTCAACTTTAATCGACCATAACTCCTCAACTATTCGTCCTAGAGCTTCGAAACTTCGATCTGCAGGTTCTCCGGGTTCAAATCCACAGGAATGTATACCAAATACATAATAATTCTTGGGAGAAAGGCACACATTCATAATACGAAGAACAAATGTGAAAAATGGTGTACGGATCCCGTAGCAGAAATGAAAATCGCCGGACTGGTTCTGTGAGCGGACGTTGCATCCGCCGCGGTCGAATACAAATTGCGACAGCGGTCGTTCGGTGTATCGAGGCTACTTTCTAAGCGTTCACGGAGAAAGGTTAACAGCGGAGGAAGCGACGGTCTCGCAGATTACAAAAGGCGATCCGCTCGCGAGCAGACGGAACACGGTGCACGGAGCGTTTTATTAATTATTCGAACGGAGGAACGGGACGAGGAAAAGTGGTGTTGGCTCTGTCGGACGTTTCCATTGCGTTCTCCGAATCGACCGGTTGGTACGCCTCGCGGCGCGGTGCTCGTTGCAACGGTGTGTACACGTGAAATCGACGCGTACACACTGTTCCCACGCGGAGAGTCGCGCTCTGAAATCCGATCGTGCGTCGGATGGATGTTGCGTCGCGTCGCCGGTTCGTGGAAAATCCGCGTCGAAGACGATGCGTCGATCGTAAAGGCACTCGCGAGGCTTGTCGCTCAGGAATCCGTGTGTTTCTAAGCTGTTGCTCTGAGAGACGTGTCTGAAAATTATTGAAATTTGCCGCATCCTTCTCCGCCTACTACGGAACCCGCTGTTCGATCGCTGGGAAACCTGATAAATTCGTTCTCCCTTCAAGAGAGAGGGCCATGATTTTGCTCTCTTTCCCTTTATAAATTGATACCTACTGTCCAAAAATAAAAATAACTTAGAAATAATAGATTGCAAGGCTTAAAAGTGAGGCAGGCATTAATTTCAAGAAAAAAAAAAGAATGTCGGAAGCGGGACTCGAACCAGCACCCTACCGATTACTAGTAAAAACTCGAATGGATAAGATGGTCACAAATAAATACTTATTTACTCGTTATACCTTATCGAAAAATTCTAAGAAAAATCTGACACATGTCAAGAATCCAAACACATATTCTGCAATTGGTTTTAGATTTTTAAATTAAAAATTCTGCTTGTAAAAAATTGAAAACCTCAAGAAAATCGAGAAAATGCAGATTTCGAGTGAACTTTGAGCGCGGATATCTCGGAAACTATGCGAGATAGCGAAAAACTGAATAGAATCAATCTTGTGGCACATTTTGTCAGCTTTAATTTTGTATAGGATGATCTTATCGCTAGGACGCATAGTTTCCGAGATATCCGGGCTCAACGTTCACTAATTGTGCTGAAAAGTCAGTGAACTTTGAGCGCGGATATCTCGGAAAGTATGCGAGATAGCGAAAAACTGAATAGAATCAATCTTGTGGCACATTTTATCAGCTTTAATTTTATATAGCATGGTCTTATCGCTAGGACGCATAGTTTCCGAGATATAAGCGGAAATCCGAAAAAGGGGACCTAGCATTAGGTAGCAGTAGAGACTTTTAGTATGTTTACCTCCTTACTAGTCCAACCAAAGTCCCAAAGTTAAAAATTGTGTTCCTTCCACTTCCCTCCACACCCTCTTATGAGCATTCATTGCCTATACGTTGGTACGCAAATTCTCGCTTTCATAATTGATTTCTAGACTGCGAATTTTTCAGAAAGACAAATTCTTTGAAGCCCGATTGATCTATCGATCGAGGTATCGTTTAAGTGGCTGCTCCAGCGAAAGATCTAGAATCTAGAGGCAGAACTCGAGTGATTGTTGGACGGTTAAGAAAAAAGCGGGCGTATAGCAGAAACGTCGTGTCCGTAAAATCGGTGTTTGTCGCAGCGAACGAATCGTCGTCGTCCTCGTCGTGGTCTCGATTTTAAAGGGGCATGACGTCAGTGATCCGGCGTGGGCCGACCTCTCTCTTTCTCTGGCCTGTGTTCGTTTCGCTCGTTCGTTCGTCGGTTCGATCGTGGAACGAGGACTGGCTCTGGCAAAGCCTCCGGGCAGCTGTCGCCTCGCGATCCTTTCCATATAACGATCTTTCCTCCGGTCTCGACATTTTTCATATAGCCCCTGTCGACTTTCTACCCAACTGGGAGCCGGTCGAAAGAGGAACGACACGGCGTGGCAAGCCGTAACGAATTTAGTCGGGCGCATCTCTCTCTCTCTTTCAGTCTGTCTTTCTTTCTTTCCCTCTGTTTCCCCCGTTCTTCGCGAAAACGGTTCTTTAGCGGACTCGAAATTTGTGCCTTCCTCCTACGAATTATGATGTATTCGGTATGTAATCCAGTAGATTTGAACCTGAAGAATCTGCAGATCGAAGTTTCGATCCTCTAGGATCAATAGTTGAAGAGTTATGGTCGTTTAAAGTTGAGCATTTTTCAGTTTTTGACGGCGCCCTTACCTGTCAAAAATGCTCAACTTTAAACGACCATATCTCCTCAAGTATTGAGCCTAGAGGTTCGAAACTTCGTCTGCATCCGCGCTGGGTACAAATCTACTGGATCACATACCAAATACATCATAATTCGTAGGAGAAAGGTACTAATTTTGAGTCCAGTCCTTTGAGTAAACGCACAGTTTACCCGAAAGTATTACTGTACCTCGCTGACGACGATTTGGGATTCATTTATCGGGCAACCATAGTTAAAAATCACTCTTGCTGTGACACAACTTGTCATCGTTCCGAGAACATATTTATATGCATCTGCAACCATAATGAACGCAGTTACATAATCGCCGACTGTAAACAGTTTCGATTTGATCACAGCTATCCTGCAACTGCGATGACTTGCAACATAAATCGGTTAAAATTAGAACATATTTATACGCATCGCCATGAAATTTGTATTTACAAATAGCCACCAGCACCGTTATGAAAACAACGTCGACTCTAATTAATGGACTGCATTTATGACTAATGAAAAATCTCGAAAAATGCTGAAGCATTAAATTCAATGTATTTCATTTGATTCTACTTTCTTGAAATTTGTCTATAATTTTTATACAGTCAAACCTGCTTTTGTGCGGCCTTTTTCTATGCGATTTTTTTTGTACGATTTTTTTAATGTGGTATATGAGTATCAGATCAGATCAGCAGGATATCTCGGAAGACGTTGTAGTTATAAAAAAAGTGTTCCTACAAAAGTTGTTTGGTACGACGGGCTACATTATGTAGTATTAATTGTTTTCTCCTGGGTGGAGTGATGGAGGACATTTCAAGGTCACCTGGGTTTTTTAAAATGGAACGTCCTATTTTTTATACCATACATCGATAGAGTATCAAATTCTGAGTATAAAAGTGTTGACCTTCGTATGTCCTGAACCTGATAGTTAACGAGATATTATCGAAACAATTTTCTTCCTTCTTTGGATAATATGTCGTTAACTATTAGGTTTAGGACATATGAAGGTCAACACTTTTATACTCAGAATATGATACTCAATCCATCCATGGTATGAAAAATAGGACATTCTGTTTAAAAAAATCAAGGTGACCTTGAAATATCCTCCACCACTCCACCCACAAGAAAACAATTATACTAAGTAATGTAGCCCGTCATACCAAACAACTTTTGTAGGAACACTTTTTTGATAACGACTACGTCTTCCAAGATATCCTGAATATGTACATTTTGAAAATTTCTCCATGTTTACAAGGAGAATTTAAAATGTTTCCATGTGCAATTTAATTATTTATTTTGTCTGGAAAGTAGTTTGTCGCTATTTGGTATAGCTTTGACATATTTTCTAAGTGAGATTTTTTTTATGCAGTCTCTGTCCATCGCATAAAAAAAATTTTCTTAAATAAGTTTTGAAAAATTGAAGTTGGAGAATATTTTTTTCTGCAGTTCCTATCTACCGCACAAAAATAGGTTCGACTGTACTTTTATTGCTAATGAAAGTGTTCAAAAGATGCTGCAAAATTCCATAGAATTTAAAGTACCATTTTCATTTATTTTGGATCGAGAAAACCCGTTCCCGTTGAAAATCGATTTTACTTGATTTCGCTTCCTGAAAATTTGTCTAAAAAAATTGAAAATTGCATAAACAACCGCCAGATGAAAATGTTCAAAAAATTCTGGAAGATTCGACATAATTTAAAGTACTATTTTCATTTATTTTGCATCGAGAAAAACAGTTCCCGTTGAAAATCGATTTTACTTGAATTTGCTTCCCGAAAATTCGTCTACAAAAATTGAAAATTGCATAAACAGATGAAAATGTTCAAAAAATTCTGGAAGATTCGATAGAATTTAAAGTACCATTTTCATTTATTTTGGATCGCGAAAGACCGTTCCCATTGAAAATCGATTTTACTTGATTTCGCTTCCTGAAAATTCGTCTACAAAAATTGAAAATTGGATAAACATCCGCCAGATGAAAACGTTTAAAAAATTCTGGAAGATTCGACATAATTTAAAGTACCATTTTCATTTATTTTGGATCGAGAAAACCCGTTCCCGTTGAAAATCGATTTTACTTGAATTTGCTTCCCGAAAATTCGTCTACAAAAATTGAAAATTGCATAAACAGATGAAAATGTTCAAAAAATTCTGGAAGATTCGATAGAAAATTTAAAGTACCATTTTCATTTATTTTGGATGAAGAAAGACCGTTGCCGTTGACAGAGGAAGAGAGAAAATAGATTTCATTTGACGTCGCTCCCAGAAAACTTGTCTACAGAAATTGAAAATCGCATAAACATCCGCCAGTTTCCCAATCGTCGGAGTCACTCATAGCGATCGGAGATCAAACGTCGCCGCCGGATCGCGGAAACA
This sequence comes from Lasioglossum baleicum, assembly GCF_051020765.1. NCBI lineage: Eukaryota > Metazoa > Arthropoda > Insecta > Hymenoptera > Halictidae > Lasioglossum > Lasioglossum baleicum. The sequence goes on from NC_134945.1 coordinate 7,579,059, forward strand.
AGGCGAAATCGTCGAACGTATAGATCGTAGATCGCAAGAGAGCGAGTCGATCGTCGCGGCTGCGACATGCACGCGTGCGTTCGCGCACGATGCTTTTGAATAATTACGCGCCGGTTGCACAACGAGGCTGGAAATATCGTGTGGATGGAGCCGGTGAATCGTGATCGCGAGCTACGACACGAAACCGGCGGCGAGTCGGCGTCTCCCACGTAGCTGCCAGGAATCAATAAGTTCCTGAACTTCCAGGAACAAATCATCCGCGTGTACCGGACGGTTCAAAAGTAGCCGTGTGTGTGCTGCTGCGAGCTGCGATTATCGAGGAAAACATCGGGGAAACGCGATTCCGTGGAAAAACTACCGGAGTTTCTCTGCTTCGCTGCCTTTATGCGAACGCTACAGCAGGCAGGAGTGGGGTGCGGGTCTTCGGAAGTATCGCTTAGAGATTTAGTACGCGTTTTCTCAACCACATCTTTAAATATATGTAGTCTTTAGTGACCCATCAACAAAGTTATCAAAGGATTTTTCGATAGCTTAAAAATTACAGACTTCTTTCATTGCATTAAAAATGGGGAAGCTTTTTTGAAGAACGAGTAGATTGCATCAGTTTCATATACATAAACTTCTACGGCTTCTATCGGCATCCCCGAGTTCACCCGAACAGCGTTTCACCTCGGAGCGTGACGGGTTCGACTCATTCACTGCCCAGAAAAAATTCAGCGCGGCACACCAGTCTTTCTAGCTTGTTTGGCTTCTATCGGCACCCCGGAGTTCCCCCGAATAGCGTTTCACCTCGAAGCGTGACGGATGAGACTCATTCACTGCCCAGAAAAAATTCAGCGCGGCACACCAGTCTTTCTAGCTTGTTTGGCTCCTATCGGCACCCCGGAGTTCCCCCGAATAGCGTTTCACCTAGGAGCGTGACGGATTAGACTCATTCACTGCCCAGAAAAAAAATCGACGCGGCACACCAGTCTGTTTCTAACTTTGCGCGACTAAACTCGGATCCCCGAGTTCACCCGAACAGCGTTTCACCTCGGAGCGTGACGGGTTAGACTCATTCACTGCCCAGAAAAAATTCAGCACGGCACACCAGTCTTTCTAGCTTGTTTGGCTTCTATCGGCACCCCGGAGTACCCCCGAATAGCGTTTCACCTCGAAGCGTGACGGATGAGACTCATTCACTGCCCAGAAAAAATTCAGAGCAGCACACCTGGCTGTTTCTAACTTTGCTCGGCTAAATTCGGCTCCCCAAGTTCATCCGAATAGTGTTTCACCTAGGAGCGTGACGGATTAGACTCATTCACTGCACAGAAAAAAAATCGACGCGGCACACCAGTCTGTTTCTAACTTTGCGCGACTAAACTCGGATCCCCGAGTTCACCCGAACAGCGTTTCACCTCGGAGCGTGACGGATTAGACTCATTCACTGGCCAGCAATTGTGTACGCCGTGCGCCCAGAGAAGTTTTCACTTGAAGAAGTCATAAATGAAATATTCTAGGTCAGGAGAAATGTATCGGCACACTACTAATTTGTATTCTAATTTAAAATTTCCGCTGAATTTTAAATTTCATAATAAATTTACTGAGGCGAGTAGAGGGGCAGCCTATTGGCTGTCCCAGGGGTGGAGTATTTTTTAGCGGGTAGTGGGGAGACCGACCACCTGTTTCCCCGAGTCCCGCACTACCCTCTTCTGGAGTGTTCATAAATGCATTTTTTCTGACCACACCCTTAACAAAACGTTTGAATGAAGACATTTTCAGTGTTCCCACTGAACATTGTGTCCGTGTGCACTTCTCAAAAACATTGCCTCCAAAGGAAAATCTCATTGCAGATCGAGCACGCGCAAAACACGGAAGAAAGCATATATATTTTCCACGGACTAAGATGATTTGTTGAAACACTTATGTTGAGCTGGCTGTGTGTGCGTGTATTACTCAGACCAGCCATTATACGGTTGCATTCCCCGCTGCAGCTCGCTGCATCTCGCCTGCGAGAGTCGTCCAACGCGGAAATCCTCGTTCGAGAGGCACTCTCCATCCGCGATATCCTGGATGAACTTTATATGTTGGATTATGTGAACACCTTTTGCCTCTGGAAGAAGGCAGCAAAGCAGGATGCTCAAGTTAAGGAACGGTTGATCTAAAGGATATACAGCTGCTCTCTTGCGTTTATGGCTCGTAAAAATGCTCGAGGAACAAATAAAATATACATCTTAATGAAATCTAAAGCGCTGGAAGTCATACTGCACTCGAGACTAAATACGCGCACTTACGCGCGCATCGAAATGACCATTAGCGCGATCCTCGGTCTAATGAAACGTGCGCTTATTTCGTGCTCGTTTTCCTCGTGCAAAAGGCGATAATTTTTTCTGGGCAGTGAATGAGTCTAATCCGTCACGCTCCGAGGTGAAACGCTATTCGGGTGAACACTGGGGAGCCGAGTTTAGCCGAGCAAAGCTGGAAACAGCCACGTGTGCCGCGTTGAATTTTTTTCTGGGCAGTGAATGAGTCTAATCCGTCACGCTTCAAGGTGAAACGCTATTCGGGGGACTCCAGGGTGCCGATAGAAGCCGAGCGAGCTAGAAACAGACTGGTGTGCCTCGCTGAATTTTTTTCTGGGCAGTGAATGAGTCTAATGCGTCACGCTCCGAGGTGAAACGCTATTCGGGGGAACTCGGGGTGTCGAGTTTATCTGAGCGAGCTAGAAACAGCCAGGTGTGCCGCGCTGAATTTTTTCTGGGTAGTGAATGAGTCTAATCCGTCACGCTTCAAGGTGAAACGCTAGTCAACGCTATTACAGTGATGACAGAATCGTGGTACCGTGGTATTTACTAACCCATACCCCCACTATGACCTACTGTTGCCCCTACTTTCCTTTTCCAACGCGCTCGCGCACTACACTCACCAGGGCATCATGTCACATAGTAGCCCGTTGGAAAAGGGAAGTAGGGGCAACAGTAGGTCATAGTGGGGGGAGGGGGGCTGGTGGGGCTACGGTTTAATCCTTTGCACCCGAAGCAATTTCAATTCCAAAATCAAGATATTTGTTTCAACCCAGATCATTTCTGTTCTATGTGATCTTTTTTACATTGTGCACATCAAATTGAACCTGTTTTCTTATATATAACAGTTGAGCCTTTTACAATTTATAGAATACAGACAAATTTAATAATGTTAAAACTGTTTTGAATAATGGTATGGCAATTTTTAGTGGCGCCTCAGACTCTCGCCATTCGAGTGCAAAGAGTTCATACCACGGTACCACGATTCCGGCAACAGTGCACTGGGCTCCTTCGTTGCGAAGTGGGTCAGTGGAACGCGTAGTGGAGTGGGGAGCGCTGGGGCGCGGAGTGGGGATCGCTGAACGCGATCACGTACTACCGAGCGTCGCGCGACGAGGTGTGACGGTCAATATTAATTTTTTTTCTCCTAGACGCACAGTTTCTTTTCAAATTTGTCTTTTCATATTGCATTGTCATCCACAGTTCTGACCTATGCCTAAAGTTTCAAGTCCTCTAGCTCGTCGGGAAGTGGTTTAAAATTCGATTACAAGATTTGACGCATACAACAACGACTCCTCCGCAAGCTAATATAAGTGTGGTAAAATAAAAATGGAGGGTACCATACTATAATGCAATTAGTTCTTCCACGAACAACATGAATTTTATGCACAATATTTTCGCCCTCACTAGCGACGATTTCGAGAATCGAGATCGCGAGGCGTAACCGAGACTCGTCGAAGCGAATCGAAAGATCGCCGAAAGAAAAAAAAATGAAATGAGGGAAACGATATCCGGGTCGGTTGCATCGTTCGATTGCTAGTGAAACTCGATGTTTAACAAAGTGTAGTCGAGTAGCAGTTAATAACCAGCAGTGACACGGGAGAAGACAGAAACAGCGCGCGAGAGAGAGAGAGAGAGGGAAATTCACAGCGTAATTCCGTGCCGACTCTATTTCCGTCCCCTCGAGCGCCATAGCTTCCACTCTTTTGAGCGTAGAACACTTGAAAAATTATTTTTTTTAATTATATACCGCCCGACTCGACGCCGAGGAGCACTAAACACGCGATTGTTCTTCACCGTGCCTCGTTGCGCTTCTCCATTCCCCTCTCTCTTCCCCTTCTCTCGCTCTGTCTCTCTATCTCGCCTTTCTCTCCTTTTTTTTTCCAAATTAGTCGTGAAACGTCGCGCGTGATTTTCGAGCTGCATCTCGGCCCCCGAAAAATCGCGGAAATGCACCGCTCGACGAGTGCACGAGTGTTTATTGTCCCGGCTCGTCACTGTAATTTTATTGTTTAATGGGGATCGCTTCCGTGCATTGTTCCGTATTGTTATCTGTTGCTTTGGACAGTTTTAGAGGGAATGGGATGCTGGGAATATTGACCTGGGACAGAGTGTTACTTTTCGGGAACATTGTCTTGCAAATTTATTTATTTCCACGGGTGAGACCAAGTTCAATAGCAGTGTTTTGGGCAATATTTAAATAAATAATTATTTAAATTCAAAATTTAAATAACAAGCTGTTTGTTATTTGGATATTCGAATAAATAGCAAGAATAATTATTTATTATTTGGGCGAGTCTAAATGAATTATTTAAAATATGATATAACATCAATACAAATTGTCGCCCCCAAAAGGCTTGCGCCCCAGGGCTTAGCCCATTTAGCCCTCAGGTTAGGACGGCCCTGAGAGAGAGAGAGAGAGAGGAGAGAATAAGAGTTTTTCACCAATGTCGGTGAAGCCCGGAGAGGAGGAAGCCGATAAAACCGGGATATCTTCCGCACACAATACGGCAGCCATGAAACGGCGAGCCCGTAATTACAAACTCGCCGCGCGGCGTATCATTATGCACTTAAATCTACCTGCGCCGCGTAATAAATTCGCCTGCATATTGCGTCAAAGTATTACATTGTGTGCGCCGCCGAATCAAGGGGAGGACAGGCCTGCGCCCGGAGCGGGTTTCGCGAATGCATCGGCCCGCGAGGCTTATCGATCTTATCAAAACTGCATTCGGGAGCACCCCCCCCCCACCCCCCTCTTATTCGAGCACCACGCGCGAGTACACTCTCGCGCACACACACGCCGCAAAAAACTATTATCGATCATTCTCGCCGGCAATTTCCATGCCAGATCCGATGCTCCACCCTGCTGCAAGCGTCGTCGGATACTCATCAACGGAGTTGCCCACCTTCGCGGATCTCGGGCGACCAGTTTTTGCGAGATTCGACGTCGATAGGCAGCCGGCACGTCGAACGATGCCCTCCGTCGACAATTTTCGAACACGGACCGCGTTATTTCCAAGGAAATCTGTTGCTCGGCCTCCACATTCTTTAGTACCGCGCTTGTATTAGCTTGCCGAGTTGTCGTTGCGTGCGTCAGATCTTGTAATCGAATTTTGAATCGCTTCCCGATGAGCTAGAGACTGGAAAGTTTATACGTAGCTCCGAACTGGATAACAATGCAATATTAAAAAACAAAATTTTAAAAAATACTGTGCGTTTAGGAGATAAAAAGAATTTTAATATTAACCGTTACACCTCGTCGCGCGACACTCGGTAGCACGTGATCGCGTTCTGCGATCCCCACTCCTCGACCCAGCGCTCCCTACTCCCTACTTTTTAGTGCTTTTTAATGTAAGCGTGGTTTGTAGAAAGTTTTCTAAACATGATTTTGGGAGACATTGCGGGTGGGAAACTAGAGAAGCGTTCCACGATGCTGCATCGGTATTGTTCGCTTAAAAATCAATTTTTATTGCAAACGTTTTTGAGACAGAATTTTTGGACGATTTCGTAATGTTTAAATTGTTATAACTTTGTGGAAACGAGTTGTGCGACGACGAAATTAGGCTCATTTTGAAGCTCGCATCATCTATTCTATTTTGTAATGTCTTCGTGTCTAACAATCTCTATAATTTCTGTGCAGGGTCCAGTTCGTGAATAAAAGGATGTCCGATGTTCCCATCTTCGGCTAGCCGTGAAAATTATGCGATCTACCTTCACGGTAAGTGAACTAAACAATCTGAACACACTCAAATGATTTTTCCAGGCACCAATTTGTATTTTCGCTTGAAAATAATCATTAGGACACAATCACCGTGGATTTTATCTTACTTATATAAACCTTCTTAAATGAAAAATCAAATACAGTAAATCCGACCAAGAATATCCCCCCCCCCCCAACTTAGTACAGGGTAAACAACGGTGCTAAGCGGGAAATATTCTTGTATTGTACTAATGCTATTCCGTACCTGAGAATGATACATCAAGTATCTTAAAACCCCAATTCATCGTAGGGGCTCTGGTCATGAGATTAACGAGATTATGTTTATACCTTATTAGATATATTTTGGGCTGGGTGAGGGCTCACATTCGAAAGAGGAAGGTACACCGCAGGGGGCTCTGGTCATCCCATCAGTCAAAAAAGGCTTTTAGAGACAGAAAAGTACATTGAAATCTGCGGGATTTCACCTACTCCAGATTTGGCCGACAACGCCTTTAATCGAAAAGGAGTTTGACCGACAATGAATTTGATCGGCAACGATTTTGACCGTCGACGAATTTGACCGACAACGAATTTGATCCACAACGACTTGAGACGACCATAGTATGATAATACTGTATGATAATGCATATAATACATATGTGATAATAATGTATGGTAATATACATACTGTGGTCGCCTCAAGTAATTGTGAATCAAATTCGTTGTCGATAAAATTTGTTGTCGGTCAAAATCGTTGTCTATCAAATTTGTTGCGGTCAAAATCGTTGTCTATCAAATTTGTTGCGGTCAAAATCGTTGTCTATCAAATTTGTTGTCGATCAAATTTGTTGCGGTCAAAATCGTTGTCTATCAAATTTGTTGTCGGTCAAAATCGTTGTCGATCAAATTTATTGTCGGTGATTTCCATGGGACCCACACCGATACACTATGGCGATCCAGAAGTCAACTGGATTCCTCTCACCCGTAAATTTCATCATTTGCAAGTTTGCTTGAACGACCGACTCTCGTCAAGTTCATCGTTAAACTTGAGAATTGCTTTTCGATGATTGAGAACACGGTACCATACAATTATCGCGAACAAACGATACCGCAGTCTCGGCTTCAGCGCAAGTCAATCGTGCCCGGTCGGCGAATGGGTTTCCAGGAACACTTAAACGGATTGTAGTCGTCACAAAAACTCGGTCAGTATCGCTACAACTTGAGATAAGTGACCGGTACTAAAGAGACAGGAAAAGGTGTCTTCATCGAGTGCAGAGAACTCGAGTATTGGGAACGCGATGGATTCAGGATGGTCCGCGTTACCGCTTTAAGTTTAATGCGCTCATGGTACTTGTTGAATGCTTCTGGGGCGGCCAGAATTTTCATAAAATTATGAAAGCGGTCCACGCGTCACTGTTGATAACTATAAATTCCAATAAGCACAGATTGGCTTCCAAGAATCGGCAAACTGTGTGTATCTCCTTCTGCGATCATTCTGGATTCGCCTAACGCGGTGGACTCGACGTTATCGGAAATCGATCGGGAAACCATTCGCTAGAAAGGAGCTAGACAAATCGGGGGGGGGGGGGGGCAATTGTTAAGTTGTTAACACTTTCAGTGCCAACGTGAGTCGTGTATAATTATTAGACTGCGGATGTTTTTGCAATTTGCAATTCTTGTAGACGAATTTTAAGAAACTCGAATCGAATAACATTTTATTTTCCGGGCAGCAGCCATTTTAGACCTATTTTCTTTCTGCCCCTCTATTATCTACTTGACCCAAAATATGGCCTCTCCATATTTGTTTGAGTTAGTGTTTTTACTTCAATTTCAATGTCAACATTTCAATTTCAACTTCACTTTCAATTTCAACTCTTCAATTTCAACTTGAATCTCAACATTCCAATTTCAACTACAATTTCAACTTCACTTTTTCAGTTTCCACTCCCATTTTTCAGTTTCAACATCAATTTCTCAATTTCAACTTTAATTTTAACATCAATTGTTCAATTTCAACTTCAATTTTTCAATTTCAACATCAATTTTTCAATTTCAACTTCAATTTCAACATCAATATTTCAAATTCCACTTCACTTTTTCCATTTCCACTTCCATTTTCCAGTTTTCAACATCAATTTTTGAATTTCAACTTCAATTCCTCATCAATTTTTCAATTTCAACATCATTTTTTCAGTGTCAACATCAATTGTTCAATTTCAACTTCAATTTCTCAAATTCCACTTCACTTTCAACTTCACTTTTTCAATTTTCACTTGCATTTTTTAGTTTCAACATCAATTTCTCAATTTCAACCTTAATTTTTTGATTTCATCTTCAATTTCAAAACTTCATTTCCAACTCCAATTTCGATTTTAACTTTAATTTTTCAATTTCAACTTCACTTTCAACTTCACTTCCAACCCAGGAGTTTTGACTCGGCACTGTCATAGAGCAGTGGTCGGCAAATTCGTTACTCAAAAGAGCAAAATATCAGCAGTTCAACGATTTAGATTTCTTTCAAGAGCCAAATCTCTTTACAAGAACCCTGTTTTTATTAGAAATTGGTTAACATTAGGTACACTGAATAAAAAATAAAACTAGACATCGTACTTTATAATAATCTTATTTATTTATAAATATCCTGCTGATCTGATCTGATGTTCATATACCGCATAAAAAAAAAAATCGCACAAAAAACATCGCACAGAAAAATCGCACAAAACAAATCGCATCGAAAAAGACCGCACAAAAACAGGTTCGACTGTATATGAAATTGTAATTATTTATTCAATATAAACAAATTTAAGAAGGTAGCAAATATTTAGAACAATATAGTAATATCTACTGGCGACTCTGAAGACGTACGGAGAGAAAAGGAATCCTCAGTGTCTACAAAATTAAAGTAAAATAAAATATAACTAAAATAAAATAAAATTTAATTAAAATAAAATAGAATTCTTTTAAACACACGCGGAATATGGAAGAGCCACGCTCAAGTAGCCTAAGAGCCATAGTTGGCCGACCACTGTCATAGAGGAACGCGCTATCAGGAGAAAGCGGAGGAGCATTTCCGAAGAGCCGTTTCGCAACGGGCCTATTATTCCGATTTAATTACCATAACTCCTTTCGCGGCCTGTGCCTTTCTTTGTCGAAACGAAGCCAGCCGTCTCTCGCGGTGTCCACTCGAACCGGTATGGATCGTGGATTATGGTTGGTACAGGTTAATCTTGCAATAGTAAAAACCGGTGGAAAGTACTCGTCTTTCCGTGATGTTAGGTTCGTGTGACCTACTCGCCGCTTTATCTTTGATATTACAGCCTCGGGGTGGTTCGTTTGCAAAGTTCGTAGACGGACACTATTTTTTTTTTGAGCTTCGAAGACCGAGTTGAACGTAGAGAAGGACAGTGCATTTATGGACCTTTAATAGTTCTCAGGGACGTCTTAAAGCCATCTCGAATGTCCTACGAACGTCTCCTGAACGTCGTATAGACTTCTCCTGAACGTCGTATAGACGTCTCCTGAACGTCGTATAGACGTCGAACAGCCGTCTTTAAGACGTCTTTGTGCTATCTGGCTGGCATTACATTGTGAGGACGCGCGGGCCTTTGAACTGTGCCGGCGTTTAGTAGTGGTTTACACCGATATACCCGAGCCGAGATCAAATTACTACAGTGGAGGGGATATTTTTTTGCATTTATCGTGTACGGCCTTTTTGCGTTTATAAAGGATTTACTGTATTGGGAAAGGTTTGTTGGAAACCGGAGCGTGAAATATGGATTTTTGAAAGATTGAAATGGTGGCTTTAAAGAGAAGATTAGAGAACTTCGAACTTCCTGGTTTCTCGGTTGTTTACCGCGATATATTTGAAGACGTTAAAAGGAATGCTATTTAATCTATAAAATATTGGAAATTAACACGTCTTTCTTTTAACATAATACCGTCATTCAGTGGCACGATATCAGGTTCGCGATTAATGAAAGAGGATATTATTACCTTATAACGATGTAATAAAACCGGCGAAGTCAATAATATCATAGACAGTGGTGCAACTAGCGACTACCAGCTAGACAGTTATTACTTTGCATGTTTACAGCGGTGTAATAAAATTTTTCAGATTAATAGTATTATAATTGGACCGTGGAACTTTATAGCGTAGAACAATCTCGAGAAAGTTACATATATAGGCTATAATGTTTGATTGAATTTAATGCGACTATTTTTTATTTATGTGGGATAGATGATAATGTAAAAGAGGACGTTTCCCTTCGAACGAAATGCGTTACACTTTTATAATGTTTATTATGTATATGGAATAGAATTCTGTGAGTGAAAAATTATTAAATGAATTTCTTCAATCAAGCACGTATTGTTATAAAAGTTTTAAGAAATTTAAAGAATTAAATTCTAATTATATATAAATACTAAATATATAAATATACAAATATATGTATAAATATACAAATATAGAAATATACAAATATAGAAATATACAAATATACAAATATACAAATATAGAAATATATAAATATAGAAATACACAAATATAGAAATATACAGATATACAAATATAGAAATATAGAAATATATAAGTATACAAATATATAAATATACAAATATATAAATATACAAATATAGAAATATACAAATATAGAAATATACAAATATAGAAATATACAGATATACAAATATAGAAATATAGAAATATATAAGTATACAAATATATAAATATACAAATATAGAAATATACAAATATAGGAATATACAAATATAAAAATATACAAATATATAAATATTCTAATATATAAGTATACAACTATAGAAATATACAAATATAGAAATATACAAATATAGAAATATTCTAATATATTTAAATATACAAATATATAAATATACAAATATATATATAGAAATATATAAGTATACAAATATATAAATATACAAATATATAAATATACAAATATATAAATATACAAATATAGAAATATACATATATAGAAATATACAAATATAGAAATATACAAATATAGAAATATACAAATATATAAATATTCTAATATATAAGTATACAACTATAGAAATATACAAATATAGAAATATTCTAATATATAAATATACAAATATATAAATATACAAATATACAAATAATACTACTAATTAAGTCGCATTTTTGAGCTATTAATTACTAAACATTTCAGTATTGCACGAGTAATTTGCATCAGTTCTAACTAAATTCTAACTAAACAATTTTTCTGTCGAGTGTTCGAACCCAACACTACTTTGAAATTACATTTAAAATAGTGCCCAGTGATCGAAAAATTGATTGAAAATAATATTCGCGCTATCTTATCCGCCACATTATTGACGGAGTTAATCGCCCACGAGTTTAGTAATTTGTTCGCGAGAAGATGACTGGAAGTTTCAGTTCGCAACTTCAATTTTGGGTTTCGTCCAGCAAGTTACGGGAAATATTGCGAACTTCGCGCACTGGTTCCTGGTTATTTCCGGCAGTATTGAGGCCAGAAAGGATCAATCCCGCAGACTCGATGAAATAAGCGCTCGATGACGAAGTACCAACAGTTTTCCCTGTCCACGATACGACCACAACATACGTTTTCAGCCCTTCTATTCATGCGGCAGTGTTTCGAGCAACTCAAAGATTTGCTGGCAGTGATAGTACATATGTATTTCGTTCGGCTTTTCGATGGAGAAATGGAAAAAAACGGAAACAATTAGTGGACTTGTATGTACGTCGCACTTGCGCTTTATAACAATATTACTCATGCAATTTTTCATTTATTTAATATCTTTTGTATCAGTGGCGCACCCAGGATGTAATCTTGGTGGGGGCCGAGTTGAACCCAGCCCTAGGTTTTGCGTGATGACTTTTTTTTAAGCCAAAATATCTATCAACGGTACCCAGGGCTATTCCGCGATTTTAATTTTGGAAGCTGAACATTTTTTTCTTGGTGGGGGACTTGGCCCCCTGGCTCCCCCCCTGGGTGCGCCACTGTTTTGTATACCTACAACGAGAAACAAAAGTTGCAATAGAAATATAAAATCGCCCGTCGGGCCGCATGCGGCTCGCGAGCCGCGTGTTGGCCAGGCCTGTCCTAAGAGCTCATTTTCATCGGTAAAAAGTCGGACAAATCCGGGAGATGAATGAAATGACGACCGTCGGGCGACGTTATTAATAACAATTTAATAATACTTCCTTTTACGGAATTGTTAGGACAAATTTAACGGCGAGAAAGGAAGCTAATCTCGCCGTGGCAGGGTCCAGCATCGCAGGAAATTCGCGAGTAAATCTGGATCGGCGAAATCGACCATAAGCCCGGCCCGGTCCGGCCCGATCCCCGTTTCCGACTCGTTAATCATGCAACGGGTAGATCCATACGCTGGCTAACGATCTGTGGAATAAAATTCGTCGATCGTGGATTCTATGAGAGAACCGAGAGAGCCTCACCCTCCCGATCGACGCTCTAATTCGGCATTTCCAACCAATTAGAGGACCGTCAGATGCCATTCAACCGGCATTCTATTTCTATTACGACCAGGACGGATAGTATTCGCAGCGTCGCGGCGGGCCGAGCCCCGGCCCGCGAATAGAATAGACAACATCGACGGGGATTCGAGATACTTTGAATAAGTCAGAAGGGCTCGTTCGACCGATCGATAGTCGCCGCGGTGTGCTCTCGTGGCGAGCGTTAACGGGAACCCCAGTCCCATTCCGTGGCCCCCTCCCGAAAATATGGCGCTGAAACGACGCGACGCCAATCGACTGGAAGCAGCATGTCCAACTGTGTTCTTAGATTTTCGGGCTGTAGAACGGACGCCATTTATGCAAAGGAAAATATTCGAATGATCTCAATTCAAAAGTTGCTTTAAAAGAATTTTGCAAAATCTCCTGAAAAAGAATTTTCAAATTCTAAAAAATTCTTTCGACATCCGGAAATGTTCCAGAGATCATTTGAAGCAACATTTTCCTTTGCGAAAATCGCGTCCGCGGTTTTGTTAACGAGTTATTTACGAAAAACACAATTGTGCCAATACGCATCTAGCTCGCGCTCTGATTGGTCCGTGGTTTTTCGTTTATAACTCCTTAACGAAGCCTCGGACGACATTTTTGCAAAGGAAAATGTTGCTTCAAATGATCTCAATTCAAAAGTTGCTTTAAAAGGATTTTGCAAAATCTCCTGAAAAAGAATTTTCAAATTCTAAAAAATTCTTTCGACATCCGGAAATGTTCCAGAGATCATTTGAAGCAACATTTTCCTTTGCGAAAATCGCGTCCGCGGCTTTGTTAACGAGTTATTTACGAAAAACACAATTGTGCCAATACGCGTATGAGGTGTTATATCTCAATTTCATATCCACAAAATGAAACGGATCATACAGGGTGTTTCGTTTATCTGATAACGGAAATATCTTGTGACGCGCCTGAAGTTACGGAGAAAATTTGTTTACAAAAATTGTTCGGCATGAAGGGCACAGTCATATAGTCTAATTTTTTTGAGAACTAGAATGGCGGGGAGGGGGAATTTCAAAGTCAAATTAAGTTTTTTAAATGGAATGTCCTACTTTTTATACCATAGATCGGTAGAGTATCAAATTCCGAGTATAAAAGTGTTGAACCTCATACGTCCCTAACCTAATAGTTACCGAGATATTAACCAAAGAAGAATGAAAATTGTTTCGATGATATCTCGTAAACTATTAGGTTTAGGACGTATGAAGGTCAACACTTTTCTACTCGGAATTTGATACTCTATCGATCTGTGGTATAAAAAATAGGACATTCCATTTAAAAAATTCAAGATGACCTTGGAATGTTCTCCACCACTCCACCCACAAGAAAACAATTAATATATCCGTTATTTGTAACAATATAGAAAAATGTTATCAGCAAAATTTGTACGGTACAGAGGGGCCCATAACATGACACGGACATTTTCTGCGTGGGTGGAGGCATAGAGGACATTTCAAGGTCACCTTGATTTTTTTAAATAGAATGTCCTGTTTTTATACCATGGATCGATAGAGTATCAAATTCCGAGTATAAAAGTGTTGAACCTCATACGTCCCTAACCTAATAGTTACCGAGATATTAACCAAAGAAGAATGAAAATTGTTTCGATGATATCTCGTAAACTATTAGGTTTAGGACGTATGAAGGTCAACACTTTTCTACTCGGAATTTGATACTCTATCGATCTATGGTGTAAAAAATAGGACATTCCATTTAAAAAACTTAATTTGACTTTGAAATCCCCCCTCCCCACCGTTCTAGTCCTCAAAAAAATTGGACCATATGATTGTACTCTTCATACCGAAGAATTTTCGTAAACAAACTTTCTCCGTAACTTCAGTGCGTCACAAGATATTTCCGTTATCAGATAAACGAAACACCCTGTGTAGAATGGAATTATTCTAGTTGGGAAGAAATGTTTAATTTTCGAGTAGAAATAGAATGGCGACTCCGAGGCGTCATTAAAAATTGCCACTTCCATTATTCAAAACAGTTTTAACATTATTAAATTCGTCTGTTTTCTATAAATCGTGAAAAGCTCAACTGTTACATGAGAAAACTGGTTAAATTTCACGTGCGCAATGTAAAAAAGATTGCATAGGATAAAAATGATCTGGTTTGGATGAAATGATTTTGATTTTCGAATTAAAATTGCTTCGAGTGCAAAGGGTTAGAATAATAAAGTACTCGCCAGAAGTGTGTCAAAGGGAACTGATAGTAACGATTCGATCAGAATCTAGTCAGCACCGTCGGACGAATGAAAATTCGAGCAATTCATTAGCAAGATTTGGGGATCGACGACCGTCCGAACGGTCGAACGAGGTTTCCGTGGATGAGTCGCATAGAGGACGAACTGGAAGCAGGTTTCTTAGAGTCGGACGTTTCGTCGATCGTGGGAGCAAACTTTGAAGCCGAAGTCTCGACGGCTAATCGATATCTCGCGTTTCCGAAAGATTCGAAAAGGGATAACGGTGTATAAGCTCGACCGCCGCCGAGTGGCCGATATTGTATATCCTGCGGGCAGGTGCGAGAACGACGAATTAATTAATGGGGGCCTGGGTGACCGTAATTAAGCTTAATTAGTCCGACCGTTGCTGGCTGTGTTTATACAACGCCAAAGTATCGAGCAACCGTCACGTTGAAAGCCACTATTATCGTTCGGCATATCGATGAGAGCCGCGCCACCAATTTCTACCGTCTCTTCCCGCACGACGAGAAAAAAAATGAGCTGGTGACTTGAAACTTTAAACATATCTCAGAACTGGATGACAATGCAATATCTAAAAAGAAATTTGTAAAAAAACCTATGCGTTTAGGAGATATTAGAACTATTAAATTTAACCGTTACACCTCCCCGCGCGTCGCTCGGCAGTACGTCATACTTTTTAGTCCGTTTTAATAACGTGGTATTTTTAAAAATATTTAAATAATTATTATCGATAATTATCCGTCAAAAGAGTAAATGGCCCCCCTAATGAGCAGATTTAAAAATTAATTTTGCTAACATTATGGATCTAACACCGTTGAAGAAGTAATCCCCGTGCTAAGCTCTGCAATTTTGAAAATTAGTACCTTTCTCCTACTAATTATGATGTATTTGGTATGCAATCCAGTAGATTTGTACCCGGAGAACCTGCAGATCGAAGTTTCGATCCTCTAGGATCAGTAGTTGAGGAGATATGGTTGTTTAAAGTTGAGCATATTTCCAGTTTTTTGACGGCGCCCTTACCTGTCAAAAAGCTCAACTTTAAACGACCATAACTCTTGAACCATTGATCCTAGAGGATCGAAACTTTGTCTGCATCCGCTCTAGGTACAAATCTACTGGATTACATACCAAACACATCATAATTCGTAGGAAAAAGGCAGAAATTTTAAGTCCGGTAAAGTAAAGAGCAGCCTACGTTGCAGTTCGGCTAGAAAATGCTTGAAGAACATGCCAGGTCTACTCATCTTCCGTATCAATTAACCAGCATCTTCGAAAATCGTCACACGGAAAATCCGAGACCCAATTATAATAACGAACGTTTCCAATCGCCTCTGCATCGATCAGAGTCCCGGTCCGCCGGCTCGGTTGCGCTTTAACGATCCGAAATTCGTCTCCCACCCTCCCGGATTTCTATATCGGCGTTTCTATTCTCCGTTCTAAAACCATTCGTGAATTTTTCCGCGGGTAGGAGAGATCGTAACGCGGGGCGAGTCGCATCGTGACAGGGGCGCCGAATAAATGTTACCCAATGGAGCCTGATCGATCTTTTCTTCGCTATACCCCGTTCTACCCCTGTGTGCTTCTCTCTCCCGGCGCTCTCGCTATCTCTCCATCTCCCCTCCCACCGGCAGGGTCGCCAACACCACCCACCCCCTCCACCATCACCCTCTCTCTCTCTCGGTGTGCCGTCCTCTATCCGTCTCCATCGGTGTTCCTCTCTCTCTCTCCGTCTGTAATTCGTATTCCACGACAGTTGTATCCCCGGATCGCCTGCAGCTCCAGCGAGCAGCGACGGCAGCGCAGCGTTCACGTAGAGGTTCTGCATTTGCTGGCACGTCGGATAGTTAGTCGATGATGTCGGACGAACTAATGCGCCCGAGAAAGAGTATCGACGTATCCCACTGCGTCTCCGGCGCAACCGAGCCCCTTTTCCACGTGCACCCCTCCTCTCTCTCTCTCCCCTTTTCCTCCATCTCTCTTTCGAGGCTGTCTCTCTGTACACCTTCCAACCCTCCTCTCGCAATTTTAGAACCGGAGGATGCCGCTGCCGCTGCGCTATAGCCGCGTGACGCTCGTGTTGCATCTGTATCGAGATCGACGATGAGACTGCGACTCGCCAGATAGAACCGCGGGGGTGGATGGGACGCCGGCTTTGTTTCAGCCGCGTCGTTCACCAGACTGGTTTCACGATACACCCCCCCCCCTCCCCGCCCCGCCGACAGATTATATGTAGAGGATACCCCCGCCGGCGATACCACTGTTGGAATCGTGAATAGATGGACAATATTCTGAGGTTAATTATATATTATTAATTATTAATGGGGAGGATTTCAAGGGTTTTAAGGGGACCAGGATCGGGAATTGTTGTGGTAGTTTTTTTCTTGAATGGGAGAGTTGTAACTAGTCTTATGGGAGGCGGTGAACTGCAAGGAATTTGCTTGGTCATTTCGAAAGTGATTTTAATATTGATTTTGAGTCGTTTTTACAGTATTTGAAATATTACTTTCGAAGATCTATAATATTGTAAACTGTGTATCAATTAGTCTCCATTTCAGTCAATCTTGAATTATTTACTGTCTTCATTCTTGTATGTAGTACTTACTTCCTAGAATGAGGGACTTAAAACTACCCTTGTAGGGGGTGATTCAATCCAAGGAATTGCAACTTTGCTAGTTCATCTTGAATGGGATTTTAATAGCTTGAAAATAGATTAAATATTATAAATCTACAATATTAGAAACTGTGTATTGATTAGTCCCCATTTCAATCATTCTCGACTTACTGACTGTGTTAATTCTTGTATTACTTAATTCCTAGAATGAACAACTTAAAACCACCCTTATAGGGAGTGTTTCAATCTAATTAATTGCAGCTTTGCTTGTTGATTTCCAATGTGATTTTAGTAGGTTGAAAATGGTCCTTTGGTTTTGGGTCGATTTTATAATATTAAAAATATTATCTTTGAAGAAATACAATATTGTAAACTGTGTATCAATTAGTCTCAAGTTCAACGAATCTGTTCTCGTATAGGAATTGGAATCGAACTCTTGTATTGCTTACTTCTTAGAATGAGCAACTTAAAATTACCCTTATAGGAGGTGATTCAACCCAAGGAATTGCAACTTTGCTAGTTCATCTTGAATGGGATTGTAATAGGTTGAAAATGGGCTTTTACAATGCATATTATAAATATTATAAATCTACAATATTATAAACTGTGTATTAATTAGTCTCAATTTTAATCAATCTTGTATGACTGACTTGTATGACTGATCTTGTGTGTATGATATTAAATCTTGTATTACTTATTTCTTAGAATGAGAAACTTAACCCTTTGGACTCGAAGCAATTTTCATACGAAAATCAAGACATTTCTTTCAACCCTGATGATTTTATTCCATGTAATCTTTTCTACATTGTGTACATCCAATTGAACCTGATTTCTCATACAACACAGTCGAGTTCTTTTTACAATTTATAAAATACAGATGAGTTTAGTAATATTAAAACTGTTTTTAATAATGATATGTCAATTGTTATTGGTTCCCAGAGTCGCCACTCGAGTGCAAAGAGTTGAAACTACCTTTATAGAGGGTGTTTCAGTCTAATTAATTGCAAGTTTGCTTGTTGATTTCGAATATGATTTTAAAATCTAACAATGGGCCTTTTTAAAATATTAGAAGCATATTACCTTCGAAGAATTACAATATTATTGCAGGAACCAGATTGTAATCATTCCCACATTATAAACTGTGTATTCTAAAATTATATTTATTTAAAGATTGTGTTTAAATTATAAATAACGAAAAATATCTACTTACCTAATAAATATATAAGACCGAACTGACCGAACACGATACAGAATACAGAATACAGAATGATAGAACCGAAATCCAGAATCGAAATCCAGAACCGAAAAATAACAGTTACAGAACCGAAATAATATCGGTTCTTCAGAACCGTAACCGTAACCGATATAAGCCAGAACCGATATTCTCATAACTGTTATAAAATTTTTTCGGTTCTCATAACTGTTTCGAACAGTTATTTTCAGAACCGTTTCAACCCCTGATTTTATTCCATGTAATCTTTTCTACATCGAATAACACCTGTTTTCTCATGCAACAGTTGAGTTTTTTTTACAATGTATATGTATAATACAGGGGAAAAACGCGGTTGCTAAGAAAATATGGATGTAAAAGTGAGGATTGCACAGATCGTTTCGTTATCGAAAGAGTTCGTTTTCCGCAGCGGTCGGCGATAATATCGCGTTGCAGTCTCTCGAATCTGAAAAATCGCGAACGATCTAAGAATAGGGATTAGCGCAGTACTGATGCGATATGTAGAAGTACGTGTCATGTGCAGGTTGCGTTATCGTGCCCCGGGACACGTAATACACACTCTCTTCCACGCATTAGTTCGCTTTTACGCAATGCCGCGTGATGCCTTGTGTGTAGCTACCTGCACGCCGCGACGCGACGCGTCCTGCACGTATGTACACTCCCGCTCACAAGTCTTAGGACAGCTCTGATTTTTAGTAAAACTCTGCTACTAGTTCTGCAACACACAGTGCTGCGAATAATTATAAACTCAACCATATGTTTTTCACAGTACCGTAACGAAAATTGACGAAACCGTTTATGCGCAATCAAAAAAATAATAGTTTTGTTCCTCAGAAATCTGGAAGAAATGGCATTTCTTTTTAAAATTGTGGTTTAAGCTGTGAACTCATTATTATGTTAGGCTGGGGAAAAAGAAATTCATCATTTCTCCGCTTGAGATAACGTAAAAATAATGGATTTCTTTATCCCCGATCTAATATATAGACTCATTATTAATTTTAATATCTTTTATTTAGTATTCAGTACATTTTCCTTGATTTTTCATTACATGTAAGAGCCAGTCAGGAACATTACTAAATATTGTAGCTTATTTGAAGACGTCCTTTGGAATATCTGCCCGAGCAGATTTTATCCTTTTTTTTAACCTTCCGGTCTCCCTTATGTGGTTTTTAGATTTGGCATGGTCACGTCTGTGTTTAGATGACGATGTTAGAAAATATTATCCAGAGTGCTCTGAACTCGAGAGCTGCAGCACACTGCATTATAAAGCAGATTTTGAATTTTTCAATTTACGACAAGTACGAGAGCATTTTCGTATCGGTGAATTATTCAGAGCACCTGCGCTTTGACTTTGAAAATTTGTACAATTTAAAATTTCATGAATTTATAAAAACATTCCGGAAACGTCAAGATCGTGACAGCGTCCCATCGAAATTAATTTCTGATATAATTCTGCTGCCTTAAATAGCTTCGGGGAACTCGCACGACAGCCAGCAGTGTTCAATAATGCCTGATAAAAATTAATAACCCGACAGTCGTTTCTTCGAATCGCGCGAAAATTCCGGGAATACGCGGTCCAATAAAATTCCTGCGCGAGAATAATATCCGCCCGAAGAATGTCCAACAGTGAAAATTTTCATTTGCCTGTCGGATAACTGTTACAGCGAGCGATCTCTCGCTCCCTCCCTGGTTTGATCGGACGATTTCCCGCGGATTAATTCATGAAAATGACCAATCAGCCGGCCGAACGTGGGATATACACTTCCGCTCATGAGTCTTAGGACAGTGATCATATTCGTACAGTCAAACCTGTTTTCGAGCGGTCTTTTTTTATGCGATTTGTTTCGGGCGATTTTTTTTTTATGTTGTACATGACGGGCCACATTACGTAGTATTAATTGTTTTCTTGTGGGTGGAGTGGTGGAGGACATTTCAAGGTCGCCTTGATTTTTTCAAACGGAATGTCCTATTTTTCACTGTGTGATAGTGATGTATCACAAACACAGTTTCTGGTGAGAACCAAACAATTTAGGTACCGGCAACTCGATAAACAGACGATTTTTAATAAAATTGTCAAAGCTCTAATTGTTCATCTTTGATTCTTAAAAGCTTAGTAACCCCTAGTGATTTGTTTCACCCTGTGATAGTGATATATCACATATGTAGTTTGTGGTGGGAAC
The DNA here is from genome assembly GCF_051020765.1 of Lasioglossum baleicum. Lineage (NCBI taxonomy): Eukaryota > Metazoa > Arthropoda > Insecta > Hymenoptera > Halictidae > Lasioglossum > Lasioglossum baleicum. Next base: position 7,599,798 of record NC_134945.1, read on the forward strand.
CAAACAATTTAGGTACCTGTCACACGATATACAAACGATTCTGAAGAAAATTGTCTAAGCCCTCGTTGTTCAAGTGTAATCCTTAAAAACTTAATAGCCCCTAGTGATTTGTTTCACTGTGTGATAGTGATATATCACAAATGTAGTTTGTGGTGGGAACTAAACAATTTAGGTACCTGTCACATGATATACAAACGATTCTGAAGAAAATTGTCTAAGCTCTCGTTGTTCAAGTTTAATCCTTAAAAACTTAATAGCCCCTAGTGATTTGTTTCACTGTGTGATAGTGATATATCACAAATGTAGTTTGTGGTGGGAACTAAACAATTTAGGTACCTGTCACATGATATACAAACGATTCTGAAGAAAATTGTCTAAGCCATCGTTGTTCAAGTTTAATCCTTAAAAACTTAATAGCCCCTAGTGATTTGTTTCACTGTGTGATAGTGATGTATCACAAACACAGTTTCTGGTGGGAACCAAACAATTTAGGTACCGGCAACTCTATAAACAGACGATTTTTAATAAAATTGTCAAAGCTCTAATTGTTCATCTTTGATTCTTAAAAGCTTAGTAACCCCTAGTGATTTGTTTCCCCCTGTGATAGTGATATATCACAAATGTAGTTTGTGGTGGGAACTAAACAATTTAGGTACCTGTCACATGATATACAAACGATTCTGAAGAAAATTGTCTAAGCCCTCGTTGTTCAAGTTTAATCCTTAAAAACTTAATAGCCCCTAGTGATTTGTTTCACTGTGTGATAGTGATGTATCACAAACACAGTTTCTGGTGGGAACCAAACAATTTAGGTACCGGCAACTCTATAAACAGACGATTTTTAATAAAATTGTCAAAGCTCTAATTGTTCATCTTTGATTCTTAAAAGCTTAGTAACCCCTAGTGATTTGTTTCACCCTGTGATAGTGATATATCACAAATGTAGTTTGTGGTGGGAACTAAACAATTTAGGTACCTGTCACATGATATACAAACGATTCTGAAGAAAATTGTCTAAGCCCTCGTTGTTCAAGTTTAATCCTTAAAAACTTAATAGCCCCTAGTGATTTGTTTCACTGTGTGATAGTGATGTATCACAAACACAGTTTCTGGCGAGAACTAAACAATTTAGGTACCGGCAACTCGATAAACAGACGATTTTTAATAAAATTGTCAAAGCTCTAATTGTTCATCTTTGATTCTTAAAAGCTTAGTAACCCCTAGTGATTTGTTTCACCCTGTGATAGTGATATATCACAGATGTAGTTTGTGGTGGGAACTAAACAATTTAGGTACCTGTCACATGATATACAAACGATTCTGAAGAAAATTGTCTAAGCCCTCGTTGTTCAAGTTTAATCCTTAAAAACTTAATAGCCCCTAGTGATTTGTTTCACTGTGTGATAGTGATGTATCACAAACACAGTTTCTGGCGAGAACTAAACAATTTAGGTACCGGCAACTCGATAAACAGACGATTTTTAATAAAATTGTCAAAGCTCTAATTGTTCATCTTTGATTCTTAAAAGCTTAGTAACCCCTAGTGATTTGTTTCACCCTGTGATAGTGATATATCACAGATGTAGTTTGTGGTGGGAACTAAACAATTTAGGTACCTGTCACATGATATACAAACGATTCTGAAGAAAATTGTCTAAGCCCTCGTTGTTCAAGTTTAATCCTTAAAAACTTAATAGCCCCTAGTGATTTGTTTCACTGTGTGATAGTGATGTATCACAAACACAGTTTCTGGTGGGAACCAAACAATTTAGGTACCGGCAACTCTATAAACAGACGATTTTTAATAAAATTGTCAAAGCTCTAATTGTTCATCTTTGATTCTTAAAAGCTTAGTAACCCCTAGTGATTTGTTTCACCCTGTGATAGTGATATATCACAAATGTAGTTTGTGGTGGGAACTAAACAATTTAGGTACCTGTCACATGATATACAAACGATTCTGAAGAAAATTGTCTAAGCCCTCGTTGTTCAAGTTTAATCCTTAAAAACTTAATAGCCCCTAGTGATTTGTTTCACTGTGTGATAGTGATGTATCACAAACACAGTTTCTGGCGAGAACTAAACAATTTAGGTACCGGCAACTCGATAAACAGACGATTTTTAATAAAATTGTCAAAGCTCTAATTGTTCATCTTTGATTCTTAAAAGCTTAGTAACCCCTAGTGATTTGTTTCACCCTGTGATAGTGATATATCACAGATGTAGTTTGTGGTGGGAACTAAACAATTTAGGTACCTGTCACATGATATACAAACGATTCTGAAGAAAATTGTCTAAGCCCTCGTTGTTCAAGTTTAATCCTTAAAAACTTAATAGCCCCTAGTGATTTGTTTCACTGTGTGATAGTGATGTATCACAAACACAGTTTCTGGCGAGAACTAAACAATTTAGGTACCGGCAACTCGATAAACAGACGATTTTTAATAAAATTGTCAAAGCTCTAATTGTTCATCTTTGATTCTTAAAAGCTTAGTAACCCCTAGTGATTTGTTTCACCCTGTGATAGTGATATATCACAAATGTAGTTTGTGGTGGGAACTAAACAATTTAGGTACCTGTCACATGATATACAAACGATTCTGAAGAAAATTGTCTAAGCCCTCGTTGTTCAAGTTTAATCCTTAAAAACTTAATAGCCCCTAGTGATTTGTTTCACTGTGTGATAGTGATGTATCACAAATACAGTTTCTGGTGGGAACCAAACAATTTAGGAACCTGTAACATGATATACAAACGATTCTGAAGAATATAAGAATATAAAAATAATATATAAAAATCTATGAAAATTATATATAAAAATATATAAAAATAAAAATATATTCAGTATATATAATCCCAAATTTTGTTGTAATTTCTATGTGTGGAACTTACATTTATTTTTAACTAAAAAATACGATTTAAATAAATGGGGGAAGAACCAAATCCAATAAAAACCTGTTTCATTTACATTTTCCTTTCTCCGATGTCGAGTCACCCTCGACATAGGAGTGCAAAGTGTTAAAAGATTGGGAATTCTATTAAATAATCTTTTCCAATTTAGATTTCACAAATTTATCAATAACATCTGAATGCACTCCGGTAATTTTGATAGGGGTATGCACAATTCGCTGTGCGACGCTGAAGGTTGTAGCTTGAATGATGCTTGTCCCAAGGACTCGCGCCGAAAATCAACTCACAGGGGTGACCGGTGTAGAGGGGATGAACGTGTGCATGATCCTACACCTGGATGATCTACCGTTACCTAAGTAATGCGATCCAAGGACGACTCAGTTGTTTCGCGAGCGTTGACCGGCACGTGTCGTGGATCCTTCGAGTGCGTTTCTATAATGTAGTAGTGTCGAGTGAAATGGTTCTGTGAAAGTCCTCGTTCCCATGAACAGCGATAGCTGTGTTACACATTTTCGACGAGGAGTAAGTGTGTGCCACTGATGTTCAACCATAATCATCAAACAGCGGATTTTATGCATTCGTGACAAAAATGGGTAGGTCTGATTTCATCAAAAATTCGATAAACGTTAAATATGTTTGTTCTATCGATCGTATTTGCTGTTATTAAATTTTTAGATGCTTTTGGCGCAACGGTTATAAAGCAATTGTGCTAATTGTCAAGCAAAATCAACGTATTTCGATGCTAGTTAAACGTTAAACGTTCGAAACGTTAAAAATACTTTTATATTATTAGCAACCTATTGAAAACATTAAGGGAGAAAATAAAATTCCGTGTCACTCAGGTTCATAGCAATTCAGGTGGAGGATTCTAACTCCATTGAAGTCGCTGCGAAAATCACACCGTTCGAGCAACTCTGTTTGCACATTGGTGATACAATGGGGCGCGTTACCCTATGGGAAACTTGGGCAAATGCCCGGGGCCCCCCGGGAATTTGACAATTACAATGTACAATTTGTACAATCGTAAGTGAATTTTAATATTAAAAAGTGACATTTATAGAATTTTGTTGAATTTAACAATTACAATGTACAAATTGTACAGTTGTATTGAATTTGAATATTTCTAACTGAAATGAATAGAATGCTGTTGAATTTAAGAATTACAATGTACAAATTGTACAATTGCATTGAATTTTAATATTAGAAAGTGACATTTATAGAATATTGCGCAATTCTCGGAATCGTATTGAATTTGGATATTAAAAAAGCAAAATGTATAGAACTGTGTTGAATTTAAGAATTACAATGTAGAAATTGTACAATTCTATTGAATTTGAATATTAAAAAGTAAAATGAATAGAATACTGTTGAATTAAAAAATTAGACTGTGCAGTTTGTGGAATCGTGTTAAATTTGAATATTGGAAAGTGACATTTATAGAATTGTGTGGAATTCAAGTATTCGATGTGCAATTTGTGGAATCGTATTGAATTTGAATATAACAAAGCAAAATGTATAGAACTGTGTTGAATTTAAGAATTACAATGTAGAAATTGTACAATTCTATTGAATTTGAATATTAAAAAGTAAAATGAATAGAATACTGTTGAATTAAAAAATTAGACTGTGCAGTTTGTGGAATCGTGTTAAATTTGAATATTGGAAAGTGACATTTATAGAATTGTGTGGAATTCAAGTATTCGATGTGCAATTTGTGGAATCGTATTGAATTTGGATATAACAAAGCAAAATTTATAGAATTGTGTGGAATGTAGCAATTACAATGGGCAATTTGTACAATCGTATTGAATTTTAATATGAAAATGTGACATTTATAGAATTGTGTTGAATTTAACAATTACAATGTACATATTGTACAATCGTATTGAATTTGAATATTAAACAGTCACATTTATAGAATTGTGTGGAATTTAAAAATTAGACTGTGCAATTTGTACAATCGTATTGAATTTGAATAGTAAAAAGTGACATTTATAGAATTCTGTTGAATTTGACAATTACAATGTGCAATTTGTACAATCGTATTGAATTTTAATATTAAAAAGTGACATTTATAGAATTGTGTTGAATTTAACAATTACAATGTACAAATTGTACAATCGTAAGTGAATTTTAATATTAAAAAGTGACATTTATAGAATTTTGTTGAATTTAACAATTACAATGTACAAATTGTACAGTTGTATTGAATTTGAATATTTCAAACTGAAATGAATAGAATGCTGTTGAATTTAAGAATTACAATGTACAAATTGTACAATCGTAAGTGAATTTTAATATTAAAAAGTGACATTTATAGAATTGTGTTGAATTTAACAATTACAATGTACAAATTGTACAATCGTATTGAATTTGAATATTAAACAGTCACATTTATAGAATTGTGTGGAATTTAAAAATTAGACTGTGCAATTTGTACAATCTTATCGAATTTGAATATCTCCTCATTTCTCGATAATGCAAAGATGGGGCTTTTCAATCTAGGCCACGGTCGCCCACAAAAGTCCTATCTTTACGTTTACGAGCAGTGGCGCGTTACCCTATGGGAAACTTGGGCAAATGGTCGGGGCCCCAAGCAAAATGGTGCCCCGAACACAAACCAAGATCCAAGCTCCAAATTCGACGTTTTTCTCATAAAGTTATTCAGTTAGGGTTAGGTTAGGTTTGCAGCTGACGATCCCCATAAAGAAGCAAGCATCCTAACGCACCGACAGTCAACTCGCGGCCCAGCGTAGCCCGAACGATCTCAATTTCCAATCTCAAATCATCCGGATAAAAAATCGAGGCAGCGAGAAAGAAGCTGCGCGGCCATCGGCTTCGCTAACAGACGAAAAACAAAAGGCGAAATGCCCATTTGTCGAGGAGGGAGGAATCGCAGAGCAGCCGGAGAGTGTGCTGCGGAGAGTCGGGGGCCTTTGGAAACCGATCCAGTGCTTGTCGTTGCACGATCGTCGATCGGGTTCGCTGTGGACGGCGCGGTTTCGAGCGTCGCGTTTCCTCGCGCAGTGGAATCACGCACGAACAGAGGAGCACATCGAAACCGAGCGAGGAGAGAGAGAGGGACTAAGGGAAAAAATCAACAAAGGAGGACGGTCGAGCAGACAGAGAGAGAGCAAGAGCGAAAGAGCCGCGCAACGAGGAAGGCGCTAGAGAACGACAGGGACAGGCGTGCTCTTGAGAGAGCAAGATAGAGAAAGAAGCGGAGGGAATATAATTCAGGCTTATCCGTCCAGCTGATACTTTCAGGCCGGTATCTCGACTTTCGTTGCGACAGATCGATACCAGAAACCGGGGTGGGGCATTGTCGTGGCCCCCCCAACCCCAACCCCAACCCGTGTCCCAACCTCCCCCGGTTGCTGACGACCGCGATGAGGGTCCTGCCGCCGGTCGGGACACGTAGATCGTCCTCGAACCTCGTTCCACCGTTTCTCTCTTTCCCGCTCTCATTCCCGGGGTTCCTGTTCCCCCCTTCCTCCCACCCTGGGGCTCTCCCAATCCCTCTCTCTCTCTTCCACTGTCTACGTCAAGCCACCGCGTCTCTCTTTCTCGCTGGAACACGCTCTGGCGTGTCTCTCCCTCACCCCCCAGGATCCCGGAGAGCAACCGAAGAGAGGTGTATATGTATGTGCGTGACCGAGGGTTTTCAGCGTGCAACGCGCGAACAAAAACAACCGACGTTCGACAAACTCGATCGGGGTGCGGCTCTCTCTCTCTCTCTCTCTCACTTTCCCTCTCTCTCCCTCTCTCTTTGCGAGGGGCGTGCGGGGCTCCAAGGCTTCTAAACGCCGTTTTGAGCACGTCCAGGGCTCTACGAGAGAGCCGAATCGTTCCCTGTGCCCGTACTCGCCGCACACACGGTATATCTCCGTTTGGTTTCGCCGTGAAATTGGAGGCCGCATCGGGATCGATACTCTCTCCACTGTCCCTCTCTCTCTCTCTCTCTCTCTCTCTCTCTCTCTCTCTCTCTCTCTCTCTCTCTCTCTCTTTCTCGAGCGCGCGGAACGAGTCGCGCCGAAAATGGTTCTTGACCCGTGACCATGGCGTCTCTGTTCGGGAGAGTCTTGCGTGATTCTGCGGTTGAAGAATGTCCAGTCGGCAGGATTTTCGGTGGCTCAAGAGGCTCAATTGTTGAACGATGTAGATCCTTGCTCTGCACGCAGCAATGCAGAGATTCATCTGTTGTACTGTCTTACTAAGGTAGCAATGCACCACCAGTAGCGCGTTACAACTAGTTGGGGCCCTAACACAAACTGAATCACTTTCTGAGAAAAACGTAGGATTTGGATCTTTTTTGGATCTTGGTTTGTGTCCGGGGCCCGCGTTATAACTAGTTGAGGCCTTGGGCAAAGTAGAACTTCGGGGCCCCTAACCCCAACTAGATAACTTTATGAGAAAAACGTAGAATTTGGATTTGGATCTTGGTTTGTGTCCGGGGTCCAAATTGCCCATAGGATAACGAGCCACTGCAGCGCGTTACAACTAGTTGGGGCCCTAACACAAACTGAATCACTTTCTGAGAAAAACGTAGGATTTGGATCTTGGATCTTGGTTTGTGTCCGGGGCCCGCGTTATAACTAGTTGAGGCCTTGGGCAAAGTAGAACTTCGGGGCCCCTAACCCCAACTAGATAACTTTATGAGAAAAACGTAGAATTTGGATCTTGGATCTTGTTTTGTGCCCCTTTTGCATTTGCCCAAGTTACCCACAAGGTAACTCGCCACTGGCTGCAATCGCTATTTTTCTTGCGTGCTACCTCCGTCCGTGATTCAAACGCGATTTTCGTTCCTAATCCTTTGCGTTGGAGTCTATCTTTCCATGATGATTATTCTGCTTACTGTAGAATGCAGGTCGAAAAACGTAGAATTTGGATCTTGGATCTTGTTTCGTCTTCGAGGCCCCCTTTTGCTTGGGGTCGGGGCATTTGCCCAAGTGTCCATAGGGTAACGCACGACCAGTAGCCCGTTATAACTAGTTGGGGCCCTAACCCAAACTGGCTAACTTTATGAGAAAAACGTAGAATTTGGTTCTAGGTTTGTCTTCGGGGTACCCTTTTGCTTAGAGCCCCGACCATTTGCCCAAGTTACCCACAAGGTAACTCGCCACTGGCTGCAATCGCTATTTTTCTTGCGTGCTACCTCCGTCAGTGATTCAAACGCGATTTTCGTTCCTAATCCTTTGCGTTGGAGTCTATCTTTCCATGATGATTATTCTGCTTACTGTAGAATGCAGGTCGAAAAACGTAGAATTTGGATCTTGGATCTTGTTTCGTCTTCGAGGCCCCCTTTTGCTTGGGGTCGGGGCATTTGCCCAAGTGTCCATAGGGTAACGCACGACCAGTAGCCCGTTATAACTAGTTGGGGCCCTAACCCCAACTGGCTAACTTTATGAGAAAAACGTAGAATTTGGATCTAGGTTTGTCTTCGGGGCACCCTTTTGCTTAGAGCCCCGACCATTTGCCCAAGTTTCCCGCAGGGTAACGCGCCACTGGCTGCAATCGCTATTTTTCTTGCGTAGTAGCTCCGTGCGTGATTCAAACGCGATTTTCGTTCCCAATCCTTGCGTTGGAGTCCTGATTTGTAGGATGCTGGTCGTTTCAACTATCGCAGCGCAGATACAGCCCGTAGCCGTGTCGATATCATACAACCGAGTCTAGTTGTTTCACTATCAACATCGCTGAGTTCGGTATAGTTGTATCAATATCAATATCATCGAACCCATTATAATAATCACAATGGTACATACAGAAAAACTCGGGGGGGTTAAACGGAGAAACTTAAGCATGTAAACGGACGACGATTCGCTACAATACGGTAACAATTGAATTTTTGAACCGCGCTCGGATCAACCGGCCGAATGAAAATGGTTTAAACGCTGCCCGAAAAAAGAAACGGCAGGAATGGAAACGGTAAAAGCGAAAAGATCAGAGTACGTCAGTTAAGGGTCGGGGCGTTTCAGTATTTGTGAGCAACACGGTCCCATGGATTTGATTTTTGTTGCGCGAGAATGAAAGGGAGAGCTTGTAGATTCGCGGATCGAGATGAATGACAAATTGAAGCTGGTGCATGCACTTTTACAGGTCTGTGCGAGTCGCGTGAACCGAATGGGCGGCTCCGGCTATTGGAAATCTGCGTAAAAGTTTGCGTACGGCCGTGAACGTTCGTTTTTTTTCGGCGGGTATATTGTTTGGGAGAAAGCACATGCACAGTGTATATATGTATATGTATACATAGAACACATAGGGTGTACGCGTTCCGTGTTGCGCGAATTAGATCGGTTATACAAACGTCGATTACGCGTTTCGCGACGCGTATTGACTGAATATACAAGAGTCGATCACTCCGTGCTATAAACAAACATTTTAAAAACGTGACTGCGACACCGTTCCTTCGTTCTTTGTTGCGGAACGGTGTTACAAACGATTAAAGATGATCGCGTAAGGGCAAAATTCCCTGGCAAGGCTGAAAATCTGCGACTTTCACCCTTAAGCTCTCATGTTGACCGATTTCGATGGAATTTTCAATATGCATATAAGTTACCGAAATCTACAAAACGCATTTTTTAAATTATCCTTACACAGGCCCACATAAAAAGGTTGACAAAACATAATTTCTTTAAAACCAAAAAATTGTTGTTTACTCATTCTCTAGCAAACTAGTCGGCCCAACATCTTGAAAAAGTTCAAGTCCTTTGGACTGAAATTGCACATTAAATAAAAAGAAAGACCTTCGTACCAATTTCAACTTAATTTTCACTCCTGTTTGGTGGAATTCAGGTAGAAAATTTTTATTTTGGATGGAGATCCGCAGTCTATACTGATCATCTTCCCGTGATATTTGTTTTTACTATCAATAATAAAGAATATCCTTTCCTCGTAAGAGGTTCAAAACGACTGGTTCCGTCCAGCGCAACATAGTCGGGAGAATTGCGGAGTATCACGGTCGATGAAGAGAAACCGAGCGTGATTTCGAGGGGCCGTCGGGTACGGTTGCGGGACCGCCGCCATTTCTCTATACAATAATTGGAATGATCGAAAGCATCGAAACCATTGAAACGTAATCACCCGAGGTTGAGACGGCCGGCAGCAAAGCCGACAGCTGCGACTACGCTCTGTATGGCGATCGCGCCGTGTAGGTCGTCGTTATGGAATCGACTTTCACAGAGACAGGCAGGACAGACACGGGCAGCACACGTTGCAAGCGTTGCACACGATCGGCGCACGCCCACATAGTCGATCGTCGTTGTTTGCGACGAATATGATGCTCGCACGCTCGATTCCGTCTCGGTGTCCGCTTCGGTTCGTGCTCTCGCTCTGACATTTCTGTGTTCATCATCTTCTTCTTCATCTTCTTATTCTTCTTTTTCTTCCACTCCTTCTTCTTCATCATCATTATCATCTTCTTATTCTTCTTTTTCTTCAACTCCTTCATTTTCTTTAATTCCTTCGTCTTCATCATCAACATCATCTTCTTCTTCACCATTATCGCCTTCTTCTTCAACTTCTTCTTCATCGTCATCAACTTCTTCAACTTCTTCTTCATCATCATCAACTTCTTCAACTTCTTCTTCATCATCATCAACTTCTTCATCATCATCAACTTCTTCAACTTCTTCTTCATCATCATCAACTTCTTCATCATCATCATCAACTTCTTCATCATCTTCATCATCATCATCAACTTCTTCATCATCTTCATCATCATCATCAACTTCTTCATCATCTTCATCTTCATAATCTCCTTCATCATCTTCATCTTCATCATCTCCTGCATCATCTTCTTCTTCATCATCTTCATCTTCATCATCTCCTTCATCATCATCATCATTTTCTTCTTCAACTTCTTCTTCGCAGAGAAGCGATCCGAACCGCGTTAAACACGCCAGCTCGGCTGACATTTCTCGTACAGGCTCGTTGTGAAAGTTCAGTAGCTCCGTTTATCATACCAGACTTGCGTAACGCCGAGGGTGGTACGTTCCGCATCCAATTTGTACTTGTTAGTCGACTTCGGTTACGAGCAATCGCCATAGATACCCTAAGAGCATCGACGATAAGGTTCTTAGAGCCTCGCGCGCCTGTGTGCGAGGACGTTAGAACCGGTGGAGTTTTTCGAAGCACGTAACTACTAGCGAGAACCTGATCTTGCTACCTGGTCCTTGATGGAGACCTTGAAACACTCGCTTCTAACTGATTCCGAACCTTCTGTCCCCCGAACATGGCTGATTCTTCGTTGCCATTTGAGCCCCTTAGTGGACGAGTGGCATAAAAATGGAATTTTTACAGAAATAGTAACTATTAAAAATACTTTTCTTTTTAAATTATTTATTTACTTATTTTTTAATTATTTATTTTAAATATGAATTTAATATATATAATTTATAATATGTAATATATAATTTAATATATATATATAAATGAATTGCATCTATATTATTATTATTCGAATAACGTTTTATGTTAATAAAAAATAAGAGTTAATTCTACATCATAAATGAAATTGAAAATTGCATAAACATCCGCAGTCTAATTATAAGTTTAATTTGATTAATTTTATTGTTTTCACGTGGATTATATAAAAATCGCCGCCGAGCTCATTGAAAGTGGTAAACCCTGTAGCCTCATCCAGAAATTTGACAAACGATCGATTCGCTGGTAACGCACGTCCGTTATCCGGTTGATGTAACTTCCGGAAACTCTCGAGGCCGAGAGGGTTCGAGAAACGAAACGCGCACGGGTGAAGGTAAAAGAGAGAGTGAATGAAAATGGAAAGGGCACGCACACACACGAACACACGAATATACAGACTGAGTTTCCCGTTCATGGCCTGTACACTTTATTTTCTTACAATTTCTTTGAGAACTACACCGGTGGCTGGCGCGGTTGCCTAAGCATCGCTAGCGAAACTTGTTACCCTATGTACACGCTGCACATAATATGAAGTTGGCTGAACTAATGTCGAAAGTTTTCGAGTCTGAATGCACTCTCCCCGCGGGAGTTCACGTGCCGCGTTTACGCGGATTTCAGGGATCGGAAGAAACTTCGACTACCGAGTGATTAAACCGCGACAATACGAAATCACACCGAGATGTCCTCCGCAATTTTCACGATTTTGTCACGGAATAATGAAACTCATGAAACGCTTTTTCATTGACCGTTCTTGGACTTGAAGCAGGCTAGGATCTTCTATAATGTAAAATGGTACTTTGCTAGCTCAGAGCACGTTGATCGATTTTTACGATTCGTAGAACACTCGAATTGCATTTTACACTACCTAAAACTACAATTTTGGGAACTCGAAGCCATTAAAAATGGTTTTTGCCACGCTGAGGGACGTCGCCATTTTTTACCACGCTTGTATTAACTTGCCGAGGTGTCGTTGTATGCGTCAAATCTTGTAATTGAATTTTACACCACTGCCCGACGAGCTAGAGACTTGAAACTTTAAATATAGCTCAGAACTGGATGACAATATTAAAAAAGAAATTTTTTAAAAAACTGTGCATTCAGGAGAGAAATAAATTTTAATATTAACCGTTACACCTCGTCGCGCGACGCTCGGTAGTACGTGATCGCGTTCAGCGATCCCCACTCCGCGCCCCAGCGCTCCCCACTCCACTACGCGTTCCCACTCCGATTCATCCCCACTCCACTGACGCACTTCGCACCGACGGAGTTCGGTCAGTGTGCTGTTCCGTTCATTCAGTTCCATTTCGGACAATTTCGGACTCCATCAAGAGACGTGTCGTATCTCTACGCTTTTATTTATGGTGACTAATGTCTGAAACAGTTATTTTCTTCTTTTTAGTGCATTTTAATTTCAAGTTTTTAACTTCAATTTCAACTCTTCAATTTCAATTTTCCCATTTCAACTTCAACGTCAATTTTTCAATTTCAACTTCAATTTTTCAACATCAATATCAACTCTTCAATGGCAACTTCAATTCCAATTTTTCAATTTCCATTTCAATGTCAATTTTTCAACATCAATTTCAACTCTTCAATTGCAATTTCAATTTCAACTTTTCAATTCCAATTTTTCAATTTCCATTTCAATGTCAATTTTTCAACATCAATTTCAACTCTTCAATTTCAATTTTTCAATTTAAACATAAATTTAAATTTCTATTTCAACGTAAATTTTTCAATTTCAACTTCATTAGTTGAAAACCACGCTTAGAACTGGATGACAATGCAATATTAAAAAAGAAGTTTTTAAAAAATCTGTGCGTTTAAATAATAATATAATATAATATATTATTATATTATATTATAAACTATATAAACTAGTAAATATAAACTATTAAATTTAACCGTTACACCTCCCCGCTCGACGCTCGATGGTACGTGATCGCGTTTAGCGATCCCCACTCCGTGCCCCAGCGGTCCCCACTCCACTATGCGTTCCCACTCCGACTCATCCCCACTCCACTGACGCACTTCGCACCGATGGAGCTCAGTCAGTGTGCTGTTCCGTTCATTAAAATTAGACTATATGATTGTACCCTTCATGCCGAACAATTTTTGTAAACAAACTTTTTCCGTAACTTCCGTGCGTCACAAGATATTTCCGTTATCAGATAAACAGAACACCCTGTAGATGATGGGAATCTTCCCGTATGATCGTCTCCGGCCAGGTAACGATTGCGTCACGATGACTCGGAATACGTTCAGCCGATTATATGGAAGTCGAGTGGAATCCGTTTCTAGCCGGAAGACAAAGAAGACACGACTCTCCCGCCCCTCTTGATCCCTGAAAACTCGAGACCCGTGTCCAAGGCCTGCCGCGACCCAGTAAAAACTATGCCGTATCAACCTCGTAGCTGTATTAATAAAATACAGAGCGCGATACGAGCGAGATGTAAACCACCGTCTGCTTCTCCGTTGGAAAACTTACTCCTTGAGTACTTCAATTTAAACGTCAATTTTTGAATTTCAACCTCAATTTGAGTATCAACCCTTCAACTTCAATTTCAACTTCAATTTTTCAATTCCAACTTCAATTTTCAATTTCAACTTCTATTTAAACGTCAATTTTTGAATTTCAACCCTTCAACTTCAATTTCAACTCGTCCATTTCAACTTTTCAATTTCAATTTTTCAATTTCATCGTCCATTTCAATATCAACCCCTTTAACTTCAATTTCAATATTAACTCTTCAACTTCAATTTTAACTACAACTTTATTTTCAACTGTTCAACGTCAATTTTTCAATTTCGACTTCAACTTCAACTTTAATTTTTCAATTTCAACGTCAATTTTTCAATATCAGCTTCATTTTTTCAATTTCAACTTCATTTTTTGAAAACCACGCTCATATTATAATGCACTAAAAAGGATAAAATAATTTTTTCAGACATTAGTGACTATAAATAAACGCGTGAAGCGCCCACGAAGATTACGTCAATATAGTTTCGCGCTCCACGCTTTTATTTATAGTCACTAATGCCTAAAATATTATTTTCTCCTTTTTAGTGCAGTTTAATATAAGCGTGGTTTTTAAAAAGTTTTTCTTTATACAAAAATTTTTTCATTTTCTACTTTTTAGTCTTTTTTAAATGGAACGCAAGATATAGAGAAACGGAGTAGGGAGCGCTGGGGCGCGGAGTGGGGATCGCTGAACGCGATCACGCACTCCCAAGTGTCGCGCGACGAGGTGTAACGGTTAATATTAAAATTTCTTTCTCTCCTGGCTGCACAGTTTTTTATTTAAATTTGTTTTTTAATATTGCATTGTCATCCAGAGTTCTGAGCTATGTTTAAAGTCTCTAGCTCATCGGGAAGTGGTTTAAAATTCGATTACAATATTTGGCGCATACAACAACAACAACAACGACTACTCGGTAATAAAAAGATTGAAACATTAACTTTTGCCCTACGCTAATGATAGGACCGTTTTATGACCGAATAAAATCCAAAAACAATTAAAAACCGCATGATCAACAATGAAGTTTTGCAATTTACCTGGAATAACTTTGCATCGACGAAGAACTCAAACAGTTAGGATAGATTGGCATCTTCAAGGGGCAGGACTGCTCGAAATCTATTTGATCGGATCCGAGCAAGGAAGAATAATTTGAAAAGCGAGACTTTCGCGACGGAATCGGCCAGGTGTTCGATTAGAAGCCGGAAATTCTCCGCTGGCAGCGTGTCAGGATGGAACGTAACCGGCGGAAGTTACGCAGTGAAAACGGCTGAACGGTATTGCCTATAAATCAGACCGGGTTCCCCCTCGGCGGCGTCGTCTTTCGCCATCCTTTCTCCAGCTTTGTTCGCTGGGGGCTCTCCTCTCTCTTCCCTGTACCCATAAAACCCGCGCCCCACATTTTGCAAACGATCGATCGAATGGTCGAGAAGATCGTGGACGAGACCGCGTGGACGTGCTCCCTCGAAATGCCGAGTAAAATCGCCTTTGAACAACGTTGTTCTCGGAAAACTGCGGATTTCAGCTCCTCACGCAAAACTGATGCGCCCGAAGAAGTTTCCACTTGAATGGTTGTTTTCAGATAAATTATTTATTAATTGCAACGTATTTCGCAGTGACGCTCAACGAAGACCGTGTTTCAAGCATAATCATTTGGATGGGTGGAAGGAAGAAAATGGCGAGGTTCGATCGCGATATATTGTTTTAGAGATTTTTCCCGAGTTTTCCCAGTTAACTTTCGAACAAAGTTCGCGCCGGAGGAGGCTGAACGGCGGCCGTTGTGTTTCGCGAAAATCGTCGATTAAAACTTTGAGGTCGGCCATTAGCCTTCACCCACATTGGCTCGATCGCGGCGCGGCGAGCTGCTCGAGACGATTACGGCCAAGACGTGTCCGATTGCCGGCCCAACGTACCGGGAGAGGTGTTGCCCGTGGATTTAATACATGCTTATTACCGTGATTGCCTAAGTACCCTCGATAATATCGGATTCTTGGGCGGAGGAGGAGGAGGCAGGCGGCGGAGAAGCGCCGAGACGTTCGGCACTCGCAACGAGCCGTGATTGACGCCGTTAAACAATTCGCTCGGCGAAAAGAATCTTCCTTGATGGGTATCGCGAGTCACTTCCACACTACAATATCCCCTCTCTCGTTCTCTCTCTCTCTTTCTGCAGGTTTGCTTGGATTGAAAATCTGTGGAGCTTTCATTTCCAATTTATAATTCCGAAAATTGATTCTGGACTTTATATCAAATAAATGATTGAGGTGGTAGACTCGTTTCCAGGATTGCAAGGGTGCGGGATTCCCCTTCTCGGTTCTCGATAATACTCTTGGGGTACCTAATCTTTGGAGTAACTATTTCCTTAGAATACCTACTCCTTTAGTGTAACTATTCTCTTGGGATACCTACTCTCTTAGGATATTTACTCTCTTAGAGTATCTATTCTCTTGGGTTACCTATTCTCTTAGGATGCCTACTCTATTGGGATAGGTACTCTTAAGATACCTACTATCTTCGAGTAACTATTCCCTTAGGATACCTATTCTCTTAGAGTAACTATTCCCTGGGGATACCTACTCTATTGGGGTAGCTACTCGTAGGATACCTACTCTCTTAGAGTAACTATTACCTTGGGATACCTATTTTCTTAGGATACCTACTCTATTGGGATACCTACTCTATTCGGATAGCTACTCTTAGGATACCTATTCTCTTAGAGTAACTATTCCCTTGGGATACCTACTCTATTGGGATAGCTACTCTTAGGATACCTACTCTCTTAGTGTAACTATTCCCTTAGGATACCTACTCCCTTAGAGTAACTATTCTTGTAGTGTACCTCTCTACAAGGATCTACTCTCTAGTAGATATAGTAGAGAGTAGTTACTCTAAGAGAATAGGCACCCTACAAAGAATAGTTGATAGAGTATCTATTCTTTTGGGATACCTACTCTTTTGGGATAGCTACTCCCTTGGGATAGGTACTCTTAGGATACCTACTGTCTTAGAGTAACTATTCTCGTAGGATATCTAATTTTATAGAGTACCTATACTCTTAGGACACCTACTATCTTAGAGTAACTACTCCCTTGGGATACCTACTCTCCTAGAGTAACTATTCTCTTAGGATACCTACTCTCTTAGAGTAACTATTCCCTTAGGATATTTACTCTCTTAGAGTATCTATTCCCTTAGGATATCTACTCTCTTAGAGTGATTACTCCCTTAGGATACCTACTCCATTTAGAGTAACTATTCTTGTAGGGTACCTCTCTACAAGGACCTACTCTCTAGTAGATATCCTAAGAAAGTAGTTACTCTAAGAGAATAGGTACCCTACAAGAATGGTTGATAGAGTATCTATTCTTTTGGGATACCTACTTTTTTGGGATAGCTACTCCCTTGGGATAGGTACTCTTAGGATATTTACTGTCTTAGAGTATCTGTTCCCTTAGGATACCTATTCTCTTAAAGTAACTACTCCCTTGGAATACCTACTCTCCTAGAGCAACTATTCTCTTAGGATACCTACTCTCTTAGCGTAACTGTTCTCGTGGGATACCTACGCTCCTAGAATATCTATTCCCTTAGGATATCTACTCTCTTTGAGTGACTACTCCCTTAGGATACCTACTCCTTTAGAGTAACTATTCTTGTAGGGTACCTCTCTACAAGGATCTACGCTCTAGTAGATATCCAAAGAAAGTAGTTACTCTAAGAGAATAGGTACCCTACAAGAATGGTTGATAGAGTATCTATTCTTTTGGGATACCTGTTCTCTTAGGGATACTCTACCTACTCTATTGGGATAGTTACTCTCTTAGGACACCTATTTTCTCAGGATATCTACTGTCTTAGGACCTAACAGACAGACAAACAAACAAACAAACAAGAAAGCGAACTAATAAAAACGTGGTAAAATTGTGGGCTCCGAAAGGGTAGTTCCGTTTTCCAGGATTGCAAGGCTGCGCAAGGGATGCGCCTTCTTATTTCTCAATGATGGAGTTTTTCATTAGTCAAAAACGCTAGGTAAAAGATCGATCTAGGGCTCCATCTTCCTCAAAAATCCTATTTTTCCGTTTACGAGACACGATTTGCATTATTCCTCAGCATGTAGCTGTGAAGATATCAAATTCCGAATAATGCAAATTACACCTCGTAAACGAAAAGACAGAGGTGAAAGTAAATAAATATATTTAGCCATGCAAAAAATATAAATTCTCTTTTCTCTTCATCTACAACATTGTTCTGATCACTGCAACTGTAAAGAGAGAAAGAAATGCACATACAGATCCTATTGAGTAACCTTCTCCTTTTTACGAAATCGGTCAATGATACGGCAAGGGATTAACGGAGAACAAAAGAGGACTCGAAAGACGCCTGGAAAATGGGAGTTGGGGGGTAGGACATCCTAGGAAAATTCCTGGAAAATGTGGAAATCGACGGGAAATGACAACGGGGGTTGAACGGGGATGACCTTGGCATGGAAAAAACCGGTGGTTTGTAAAAATGAAGGAAAATCGAGTCGGGAAATACCGAATCGAGGCTCGAAAAGCCACTCTCGAGGAAGACACTGACCCAGATACCGGTATACACGGGGAGGGTCGTGTGGAGGCACACACGAACACGCACCAGGGACCTATATACCCCGAGTATACATAGAGGTATATGTACATACGCTCTCGGATGAATAACGTACCGGCATGGTAGCACGTGTATCCGTGCACGCGCACGCACACGTACACGCAGAGACACACACACGTGACCGTAAACATGGGGAGCGCGCGCGTGCGTCCCTCACTCACACAATAGTCCGGACACATAAAATAGAGAGGGTTATGTATTTTCTTCGGTCTCCCGCTTGCTGGAACCAGCCCATTTGCTTGCCTCTTACCGGCCCTGTGCTCTCGTATGTGCTCGTTGTGCTCGCGTGTTCGTATTTACGCCCTCTCTTCGTCGGAGTATCCCTTTTCCACCCCCGTTATTTCCGTGTGTACGCACTGCGTATCCTCGTGGAATGTAGCGATGGCTACGAGCTTCCCTTTCGACAGGTTAGTTTTTTATTTTATCGTAGACGATACCCGGTAGCGTTATAATATTTTCGGCTGCGTTAATTAGTAATAATTATACTGCGAATCTTTATGCAAAATAAAAACTTAAATATTTAATTTCTTGCTGAATGTGTTTAACACTGAACTTACTGAGGCGTAAAAGTAACTGGTACATGTTCCCTTATAAAAACGAACAAAATTGATTTTATTTAGACTATTTATCCATTTATATTTAGGTTATCTTATTTTTAGAAATTCTTGTAAAATCAGTTTTATTTAGAAATTCTTGTAAAATCATTTTTATTTAGGAATTCTTGTAAAATTATTTTTATTTAGGAATTCTTATAAAATCATTTTTATTTAGAAATTCTTATATAATCATTTTTATTTAGGAATTCTTGTAAAATCATTTTTACTTGGAAATTCTTATAAAATCATTTTTATTTAGGAATTATTATAAAATCATTTTTATTTGGAAATTCTTATAAAATCATTTTTATTTAGGAATTATTATAAAATCATTTTTATTTATAAATTCTTATAAAATCATTTTTATTATTTTGATAATTGTAAAATAATAAATTTGGAGCCGGTCATTTTGACCGGTGGTGGTCGGTGGTAGGTTTAGTGTTAAAAGGGTGAAAATAATATAGTCATAAAATATCAAAGTCATCATGAAAGTCATCAAGCTCATCTCAAAGTCATAATATAATATTTCGTTGAATTCGTCTTAACGTCAGCTATGATATTAAGGAATAAAAAAAATGTATTTGTTCTTCAGACCTTTATAACCCTTTGCCCTACAATATCGTGTCATACTCGTGACGAAGATTCTGAACGAAATCTAATAAGTAGGTAATGTTATTAATTTCCTTCAAACCGAGATGAAATTCAATTTTGGTTTCGTTAAGGTGTAGTTATCGGAGAACGTGTAGGCATACCATAAATATACAGTTAGAAGTATAACTGATGATCACACATTTTAATTAGTTTTAATTAATTTAAGAATTAGTTTAGTAAACCACGTCTAATAAAGGTGTTTTGAAAAAATGCATTTAGTTCTGAAAATACGTTCTGAAAATTTCATTGAAATTGGTTAACTGGTTTACAAATTATAAACGATTGAAATTGCTAAAAATTGCAGTTTTTCACGATTTCCGGCCTAAAACTGCCATTTTTACCAGTTTCGATTGTTCATAACTCGTAAACCAGTTAACCAATTGCAATGAAATTTTCAGAGCGTGTATAATTCATACGAGTCTACAAAACACGTATTTGAAATCTTCGTTATGGGCTAAAAAAGTTGTAAAAATCAATTTTCATTATTGGTTTTCACAATTCCGACGAAATGCATTTTTCAGCATTATTAGACGTCGCTTACTAAACTGATTATTCTCAAAATTTTGAAATCGACCTTTTCCCGATCATTCGGGTCAAATACCCCACATTTAAAGCTGCAGTTCCACAAAGTATGCGAGTCCACAGACGTCCCGCGAATATTTTTAAACATTCTCGCGTGGCAAAGCGGAGTTGAACGATCTTCGCGGAACAACTTCGCGAGCGTTCAACTTCCGGAACACTCGAAAAGCGGAGACATCGAGTAACCAGAAATCCACCGGAGTCTCGAGGACTATGGAAATATGCAACAGTGTCGACGTGCCGAACAGAAGTTCAAATCACTTTCTACGGAAACTCTGCGCCGAGCTCTGTTTGGAGGTCACAATAATTACTTTGACACACCTCCTCCGGTTCGTTGTTTTCGACGCTTGCACGTTTGGTTAGACAGGTTCGCCGACGAAAACGAGAGAGTACCGTGTAACGTGGACGTTATAGTAAAGGCACGGTAGTCACTATAATCACGCGTTGTCCCCGTTATAGTCAATCATCGCTTGCGTCATGAATCTAGGTTGTGGGCGAGTCTTATGCCAATCTCATTCGAGCTGAGATACAGTTGCGACGCGTATCGGAGGGGCATTTGTGTAAAAGCGTTAATTATTATTATTATTATTTATTTAATGGTTTAAAGCAAGTACGGTTTATGTAGCATATACAGTACATGAGCATATTAACGTATTACATAATAGGCTAATGCACCTCTTTAATTAAATTAATTTGAAACCAGTTTAATGGTTTAATAAAACCAGTAAAATGGGAATCGTACGATAACAAAGAAATTTTTACTCTTCAATTTCAACTCTTCAAATTTTCAATTTCAATTTTTCAATTTCAACTCTTCCATGTCAACTTCGTTTTCAACTTCAATTTTTCAATTTCAAGTATTCGATTTCAATTTCAACTCTTCGATTTTCACTTCAATTTTTCCATTTCAACTCCAATTTTTCAAATTTAACTCTTCAATTTCAATTTTTTAATTCCAACTGCAATTTTTCAATTTCAATTCGTTAATATCAACTCTTTAATTTCAATATCAACGTCAATTTTTCAATTTAAACTCTTCCATTTCAATTTCAACTTGAATTTTTCAGTTTCAACTTCAATTTCACCTCTTCCATTTCAATTTCAACTTGAATTTTTCAGTTTCAACTTCAATTTCAACTTCAATTTTTCAGTTTCAACTTCAATTTTTCAGTTTCAACTTCAATTTTTCAGTTTCAACTTCAATTTTTCAGTTTCAACTTCAATTTTTCAGTTTCAACTTAAATTTTTCAGTTTCAACTTCAATTTTTCAGTTTCAACTTCAATTTCAACTCTTCCATTTCAATTTCAACTTCAATTTTTCAGTTTCAACTTCAATTTCACCTCTTCCATTTCAATTTCAACTTGAATTTTTCAGTTTCAACTTCAATTTCAACTCTTACATTTCAATTTCAATATCAGCACTTCAACTTCGATTTCAACTTCAATTTTTCAGTTTCAACTTCAATTTTAACTGTTCCATTTCAATTTGAACGTCATTTTTTCAATTTCAACTTCAATTTCAATTTCAACTATTCAACTTTAATTATTACTTACTTAATGCTTTAAACCAAGCATGTTTTATATAGCATATACAATCCATGAACATATTAACGTATTACATAATATAAAGTGTTAGTGCCCCTCTTTACTTAACATAACATAAAACCAGTTTAAATAACTTCGATATTGTATATTTTTAGTTGAAATTGAAATTGCAATTGAAAAATTGAAATTGCAATTGAAAAATTGAAATTGAAATTGAAAAATTGAAACGGAAGAGTTGAAATTGGTGTTGAAAAATTGAAGTTGAAATGGATAAATTAACGTTGAAATGGAAATTAAAATTGAAGTTGAAATTATAAATATTGACGTTGAAATTGAAATTGCAATTGAAGAGTTCACATTGATGTTGAAAAATTGATGTTGCAATGGAAATTGGAATAGAAAAATTGGAACTGAAGAGTTGAAATTGATGTTGAAAAATTGAAAAATTGAAACTGATGTCGAAATTGAAGAATTGACGTTGATATTGAAGTTGAAGTGGAAAAGATTACGCCAATAAGGTTCAGCGCTGCACGCTTTTATTTATAGTGACTAATGCCTAAAAAA
Organism: Lasioglossum baleicum; assembly: GCF_051020765.1. Classification (NCBI taxonomy): domain Eukaryota; kingdom Metazoa; phylum Arthropoda; class Insecta; order Hymenoptera; family Halictidae; genus Lasioglossum; species Lasioglossum baleicum. The sequence continues at coordinate 7,622,221 of NC_134945.1, forward strand.
ATTATTTTCTCCATTTTAGTTTCATTTTAATATAAGCGTGGTTTCTAAAAAGTTCTTTTTCATATATATTTTTTCCTATCCGGCTCCTGTTCGTTGCAATATTTAAACGAAGAGAATGTTTATTTCGCACAAAGATCCGCAGTCCATTCATAAATGCAATTGAAACGATTGAGAAGAGTCGCTCTCTTTCTATCGAGATCTCGAATTTCTGCGAAACGATCCGGACCGTTCTCGCAGAAAGATTTTGTCAATCCGCGAGCCCCGACCGATGAGTACGACTATATTGCGAATTCTTTGTCGCCGACAGGTGCGATCGCTGAGAGCAATTTGCCCGACGGTCACCGGTGTCCGATAACCGGGCGACATATTCTCGCGTACGTGCGTGTCAGAGGAACGCTCGAGAAAAACCATGCGAAAAAGACAAGAGCCGCAAGGTCTATCGTTCGCGAAATGTGGGCCGTGCGACTCTGAGAACTGGAACGTGCGTACAGGTGTGAAACCTCGCGGCGCGCGTTGAAATCCGCAAAACGAGCGAGCGCTCGCTCGCCTAAGTGCGGGTTTTCCCTTTGAATCCGCCTCGATTTAATCGATCCGCTGAATTTCAAACCGTGTACCCAGGCCTCTCGCCATCTTTAGCAACGTTCGCCTCTCGGATCCCATCCAATAATTATTTTTAATTGCCGGTCGATGATATAGCGACCAGAGAGAGAGGGAGGGAGGGAGGGAGGGAGACACACGCCGATGTATACGTGTGTGTCTTTCCTTCGCCTCGACGTGGAACTGTGTCATATCAACGGTGCGAGCGAGAGAGAGAGAGAGAGAGAGAGAGAGAGACACCTGCCATTGCGAATCCAATCCGTGCCTCGATAAAATCGCGACTTCGTTAATTACTTTCGTTACTCACCGCCTGGAAAAAAATCGTCGCGATATTGCCAACTGACGATGTTCGTCGAGCTTCTTTGTGAGAGCGTTCGATTGATGGCTTTGCACTTTTTCAGACATTTTGGACGACTTTGACAGGAGACCTTGTCGAAACTTTGCGGAGGGCTGGGCAAGTTCCATTGGATTAATTAAGACAGGAATTACACACATCTGTGTCTCAAAGGTAGCGTTTCACCTCGCAGCGTGACGGATCAGACTCGTTCACTTTCCAGCAATGTTTTTGGGCGGCTTTGACAGGAGACCTTGTCGAAACTTTGCGGAGGCCTGGGCAAGTTCCATTGGATTAATTGAGAGAGCAATTGCACACGTCTGTGTCTCAAACGTAGCGTTTCACCTCGCAGCGTGACGGATCAGACTCGTTCACTTTCCAGCAATGTTTTTGGGCGGCTTTGACAGGAGACCTTGTCGAAACTTTGCGGAGGCCTGGGCAAGTTCCATTGGATTAATTAAGACAGGAATTACACACATCTGTGTCTCAAAGGTAGCGTTTCACCTCGCAGCGTGACGGATCAGACTCGTTTACTGTCCAGCAATGTTTTCGGGCGGCTTTGACAGGAGACCTTGTCGAAACTTTGCGTAGGCCTGGGCAAGTTCCATTGGATTAATTGAGAGAGCAATTGCACACGTCTGTGTCTCAAAGGTAGCGTTTCACCTCGCAGCGTGACGGATCAGACTCGTTCACTGTCCATCAATGTTTCTGGGCGGCTTTGACAGGAGACCTTGTCGAAACTTTGCGGAGGCCTGGGCAAGTTTCATTGGATTAATTGAGAGAGCAATTGCACACCTGTCTGTGTCTAGAAAAAAGCGTTTCACCTCGCAGCGTGACGGATCAGATTCGTTCACATCCAGCAATGTTTTCGGGCGGCTTTGACAGGAGACCTTGTCGAAACTTTGCGGAGGCCTGGGCAAGTTTCATTGGATTAATTGAGAGAGCAATTGCACACCTGTCTGTGTCTAGAAAAAAGCGTTTCACCTCGCAGCGTGACGGATCAGACTCGTTCACTTTCCAGCAATGTTTTCGGGCGGCTTTGACAGGAGACCTTGTCGAAACTTTGCGGAGGCCTGGGCAAGTTTCATTGGATTAATGACGAGAGCAATTGTACACGTCTCTGTCACGAAGGTAGCGTTTCACCTCGCAGCGTGACGAATCAGACTCGTTTACTGTCCAGCAATGTTTTCGGGCGGCTTTGACAGGAGACCTTGTCGAAACTTTGCGGAGGCCTGGGCAAGTTTCATTGGATTAATTGAGAGAGCAATTGCACACCTGTCTGTGTCTAGAAAAAAGCGTTTCACCTCGCAGCGTGACGGATCAGATTCGTTCACATCCAGCAATTATGCACTTCACGAGTTCTCTGAATTTTCGCAATGTTTATGGCGACGAAATGATAATTCATTGACGAACTCGTCCTATGTCGTATTAACCAGGGACCGAAAATAACTGTTTTTCTAAAATCAAATATATACATATATTATGTTGATATTATTTAATACTTCTATTATGTTAATTTAATCGAAATCTTCGTTTGTCAGGTCACTGCGTTACGATACAAAAGGAAAATGTTTAAACGATTGCGAGAAAGAGTAAGATAAACAATATTTCTCTACCATAATCGCCATTTTTGTGAGTACGTTTAAAGAGACAGGTCGTTCAACGAGTTTAAGAATGTTTAATCGGTGTAAGTGCATAAATTTCCCCATTCTAGTTACACCGCGCTGGATTTCCGTGTAAACGCGATTTTTCTGCATTTATTTCCAGGTTCGCTCCCTTAGGACATTACAACGTTACACTCTCCGGCGATACGTTTTAATATCGACGCGACGCTCAGCCGCCGCTTCTCTCCCTCTGTTCGTAAATTCATTATTATTAATTTACGTGATTTTTCGTATCGGATTACCGGCAACGAAATTCGCGAGAGCGTCACGAAAATCCGTCGCAATCGGATAACGCAGCGCGGCTCTCTCTCTCTCTCTCTCTCTCTCTCTCGCGCGCGCGCGCGTTACGCTTCCGTCGCACCTACGCGCGTCATTAATTTAATTATAAAGTAATTTGCGAAACACCGACAGCTTCTTTCGCCGCCGGCTTCATCATTTTGCGCGCAGTTTTCGTTCCGGATAATAAAAACGACGGGAAAATGAATGAATTATCAAAACAGAAAAAAGGGAGGCGGAAAATGAAGATGCTGGTGTTGAATTAGCGTGAAAAGTTAGGGGAAGAATAAGGGATGCAGGATATCAGCCATTATAAATGAACGATTTCTGAATCTGACAATTATCGAAAGTATTTTTTTTACGGAAGGGGTAAAAAGAATGCGATTATGCACACCCCTGAAGGTGGTGCTCCACGCTTTTATTTATAGTGACTAATCCCTAAAAAAATTATTTCCTCCTTTCTAGTGAATTTTAATATAAGCATTTTAATATTATCCGGCAAATAATATTAATTCTTTATAAATTTATAATATTACTCCTTAAATATAATATTAATTCTATATAAAATTTATAATATTACTCCTTAAATAATATTAATTTGATATAAAATTTATAATGTTACTCTTTAAATAATATTAATTCTATATAAAATTTATAATATTACTCCTTAAATAATATTGATTCTTTATAAAATTTATATTACTCCCTAAATAATATCAATTCTATATAAAATTTATAATATTATTCCTTACTCCTTCTCAATTATTACTATCCCTTAAATAATATCAATTTTATATATTTATATAATATTATCCCTTAAATAATATTAATTCTCTATAAATTTATAAATATTACTCCTTAAATAATAAAAATAAAAAGTTTTCTTTTTATATATCTCTTTATCTGTAATTAATTAGAAGTTTATGAAATGATTTGCAAAAAAGATTTTCCAAAAATTACAATTTACAAGGTCACATGAAAAATCCCGTCGCGAAACTCACAAGTCCCTTAATGTATTTTACGCTTCGAACTGTAGAAACGTGTGCCATCCATCAGAATTGCCGTTTATAGTTTTATATCCGCTCTTTTCGCAAAGGAATGATCGTTTGGAAAATGTCCAAAGCTCCAGAGCGGTATTGTTTGCATTCCGAGGTTCGCATTCGAGTGGTTAACATTTCAAGTTGAAATTGAAAATTGAAGTTGAAATTGAACAATTGAAGTTGAAATTGAAGTTGAAATTGAAGTTGAAGGGTTGATGCTCAAATCGAGGTTGAAATTAAAAAATTGATGTTGAAGTTGAAGAGTTGAAATTGAAAAGTGGAGTTGAAATTGAAAATTGAAATTGAGAAGTTGACATTTTGAAATTGAAAAAGCTCGAGTACATCGGTGTGAACCACTACTAATGTTTAATCTTTTGTATTATTACTTATTATTTTATGAAACTTTATTATCAAACTAGCTGCTCCAATTTTCCTTTTTCCGCGTATATCTCGGAAACCAAGGCCGAGCGACGGATAATTCATAAAGCAAGGTTGTTCAGAACGGTGTCCTTGACAACATATGTCAAGGTGAAGGTCCTCGGCTCCCCTCAAAGCTACATTTACCGGTAATTCAATTTTTAAATCGTTTTGGGATCGTTTTGCACACAACCCTTTATAATTAATTTCATTCAATTTCGTCCAACTTTGGTTTTCTTCACTAGATCACATATATAATAACTTTCGCTGACATAATTAAATAGTTATTTGACATAATCGTCTGCGATATGAACTAGCAGTTGCTCTACATTGTCCAGAATCAATTTTCCAAATAACAAATTGGAAACGAAAGGTCCACAGATTTCGCGTCAATCTCGCGTTGAAATCAAGTTACGATTCGACTGAATGAACCCAGTGGCACACTAATTAATTAAAATCGAATCAATCCGATGAACATAACTATTCCGCTGACAGTTATTTCGCCTGGCACGCGCAGACCCAAACACGACCTAGACCTCGAGGGGTATAAATGAAGTTCATTATTAATTGTATCGATAACAATTCAGGATTAATATGATAATATTGACTGTAATGCGCGATAAACAAGCCATTGTAATTATATGTGTGTCGGCGCAACGTATCGACTGTGTGGTGAATAAACTCGCCTCGTTAACTACTCTTACATGGGCCGCTAATGTAAGCAGATAAATCGCACAATGCTCTTGAATCGTGTTTAGAAACACATCATTAAAATGATAGTCACGGCTGCAGACGCATTATCCCCAAAAACAAACGTTATTCAACAGGCTATTTCACATGTTATTAAGCGTGTCATTAAATTACTTTAATAATTAAACAAGTAAATAATTAGAAGATTAAAGATAATCGAATTTTCAATTTCAATTTTTCAATTTCATCGTCAATTTCAATATCAACCCCTTTAACTTCAATTTCAATATTAACTCCTCAACTTCAATTCTCAATTTCAACTTCAATTTCAACTCTTCAATTTCAACTCTTCAATTTCAACGTCAATTTTTTTATTTCAACTTCAATTTCAATGTCAACTTTTCAACGTCAATTTTTCAATATCAACTTCAATTTCAATATCAATTCTTCAACTGCAATTTTTATTATTTTTAAAGTGATTTTAATCGAAATTGTTATTTTTATATTACACTTTTTATTCCAGATCCGTTCTTCTGATAAAGCTAGGTTTAACTTTAAACTCGTTTTTGTCGAAATCTATTTTTACTCATCCCTTCTCTTTTAATTGAATTATCATTTATTACTGTTGAAATTGTATCGTGTTTGGTCTTCTTTTAATCAGAAAAATGCAAAAGTTTCATAAAAAAAATTAAGTAATAATACAAACAATTAAACATTAGTACTGGTTCACATCGATATATGTATCTGGGCCGAGATCAGATTACTACAGTGTTGGGGATATTTTTTCTGAATTTATCTGCTACAGCTTTTTCATTCTTCACAGCTTTAAAAAAGAAATTTAATTATTCTAGGTCGAGAAAGAAATGTCTAATTTTCGAGTTAAAATAGCTTCGACTGCAAAGGGATAACATCGACTATTTTAAATTGCACCGACTCGTTTTTATGCAAAAAGGAAAATTGTTTGGAGTCAATGGATCTTGGTACAAAGATCTGGCAGGTTCATTTTTCAAAGTAAATTTGTGCTTGCTGAACATATTTATATACAGGGTGTCCCTGGACTCATGGTCAACAGATTAGAACGTTCATATTTATTAATATGAATTTTAATTTATTAATTTTGAGTGTGGAGTCCACGCACGACAGAAGTGAAACTTCTTTCTTATTGGGTGTAGATAGAGGTAAATTATTAGTGCAACGGTTCTTTCGTGATGAATGCGAAATTGTCATAAATAAATTATTATTAGTATGCATACTATTAGTGCAACGGTTCTTTCGTGGTGAATGCGAAATTGTCATAAATAAATAAATTATTATTAGTATGCATATTATTAGTGCAACGGTTCTTTCGTGATGAATGCGAAATTGACATTAAAAAAAGAAATATTTTATTCTTTGCGATATATAGCAAAATGTTCGCTATCATTCTAAGATCGTCTGTTGTCCAAGCGATTAAGGAGTTGGACTACCAACCAGTAGACCGGGGTTCGAATCCCGTCGGGGTAATAAAGAAAGTTTTTTCTCCGTTAAAAATTGTCGTTGCACTCGACGTCCGTAACGCTAGAAAATTGTATAGCCTCCCCAGCAAAAAAGAGAAGTGTTTCACCTCAAAAAATTAATAATATGAATTGAAATAAAAATGCAGCCAAGTAGTTCAAAAAACAAATATACACATACCCTTTAGAGAGCGCTATCCACAAAAATCGTTCGTCATTTGTTGAAAAAATGGCGGGAATGGTTCAATAGAAAAGCGGGGGTGGACTTCTCGACATCGAAATAAGAATTATCGAACGAAGCATTCGCGATTATGTCCAAAGGGGAGCCGGTTTATAGAGAATCGTCGGGGCATTTTCTCAGGCTTAGAAACCGGTGAATCGGCCCGCGGTACAATAGTGTTCCTCGACCCGGATAACTTCTCGACCCGTTTCCGAGATTCTATCGGGGGGCAACCTTGAATCTCGCGATGCGGGGGAGGTGTGGTGGTGGGGAACGCGTGAAATTGCTCGAGAAGCTGAGAAGGGAGGCAGAGGCATATCGGGGCACACGGTTGCAGGTACACGTGCACGGGCTCTCTGGCGCACGTGTGCGCATTTACATACGGTCCTTTAATAGGCGCACGTGCGCGCTGGTGTGCGTAAGTCGGCCTTTACGTTTATGAATGGAATTGTAGTAGTGACGGCCCCGACGCACGTACGTGCGTAAAGTTATATTGATGACTCAGCCTCTCTCTCTGTCTCTCGGTGCACTCGCGCGATATACAGTGAGTGTAAAAAGTATTCGTACGCCATTTAAAATGGAGTAACATTTTTTATGATTGTACCGAACGACCTGATTTTTTTATAATTAATTCGAAGCATTGGTTTACGAATTGATATGCGAAAGAGATTTTCCAAATAATTTTAATTTTCAAGGTTACACATGCAAAAATAAAAAAGGAGTTTCTTTAAACTTTTTTATTCCTAGATTGCGCACGACGTCTTAAAGACGTCCATTTTAAGTCTATTTCAAGTCTGACAAAGATATATTTAAATATATTTAAAAAAAGATATATATAAAATGATATATTTAAGACCATAAACAGTGTGGGTAATAATATAGCTATGATCGAGCAGTACTAGCCTTGATATTATTTGTTCGAGTTAGTGTTTTTTTATTCAACTTCAATTTCAACTCTTCAATTTCAACTTCAATATCAACTCTTCAATTTTAATTTTTCAATATCAACTCTGCAATATCAATTGTCTTTAAGACGTCTTCGTGCTCTCTGGGTTTTGTCTCTTAAAGAAACTTTAAAATATGTTTTATAAAGCGTTCCACCTATCTTCCTCTTTCGTTCATTCTCTTTTTATAATATACAGGTATATGTATGTATATATACATATACATATACCAATATTATACAGGGTGTCCCATGTAACACTCTTAACGATTTTTCCAAGTACTTGCGATAATCTGACAAAGAAATATTTTAAACAAAAGTTGATCAGTTTTCTCAATAATAATAATTGTTACTTGGTTTAAAGCATTAAATAAGTAATAATAATTGTTACTTGGTTGTAAAGCATTAAATAAATAATAATAATTGTTTACTTGGTTTGAAGCATTAAATAAATAATAATTGTTACTTGGTTTTAAAGCATTATATAAATAAGAATAATTGTTACTTGGCTTCATAAACCATACTTGGTTTAAAGCATTAAATAAGTAATAATAATTGTTACTTGGTTGTAAAACATTAAATGAATAATAATAATTGTTACTTGGCTTCATAAACCATAATAAAATTGAGAGAAACTGGAGGAATTGAAGTAATTATTTTTTGCGTTTATCGTGTACAGCCTTTTTTTGAAATCTTTGATATTGCCACTATCTCGTATTCAAACTGCTAATCCTTGTCACAAATGCATAAAACCAGCGGTCCAATTATGTCAGTGCGAATGCCACGAATGCCAACATAAGTTTCGACAATGCGAATTCTCGGCTCGCGAACTCGGGAACGATTAAAAATCAGGCAATTCCACGGATGGTTGGATCCGGTGAGAGGATTGTTATTAACATTAGTTATTTATTCAGGTTCGATCGTCGCCGGTAATTCGAACCGTTTGTCACACTGTTAGAAGCTTATGCGTTATTCATACCACATGCAAATTCGAAACGTCGCTCGTCTGCGGCATGAACCTGTTACGCGAAAAATATGATAATGCGTGTCAGAGATATGTCCCCGAGAATGGAACGAAAACTACCGACAAGTAGTTTGTTCACCGTGCTTTTGACAATCTCTGGTTGTCGGTGCTAATGACGGCGCAGGCCGCTGTCACGCGAGCGTGAGTTCGTTGGAAAATGTTGTTAATCACCGGCGACGCGTTAAAGTGATTTTTGTGATGATTAATGGCTGCCTGTGGGTACCCTTCGCGCAAACTACAATTTTTTATCATGCTTGTCTAGTGGATTTTTAGACAAAATGAAACTTTTCTGCGTCGATTACAAAATACTGCAGTGAAATCAACATTTCTTCTTTTAATAGTTGAAATGATTTGACGATTTCTGAACTGTGAAATTTTACAGACATATTTTTAGCAAGTTCGACAACATGAATTCATTTTTTTAAAGTTTGTGAGAATGCAGAAAACATTCCAAAACACTATCAACATTTTCGAGTTTATATCGTTTTTGACCCCTTAGATCGCGTCGGAGAAAAAAGTGTCACATATGAAAGTTTTAGAGAATTGAATTTCCAATCGAAAAGGTGGTTACAGATTTTTCCTAAAACCTACCGTTGAGAAGCTACAGCTGTTTAAAAAGTCGGTCAAGCAAAAAGTTTAAAAAAAAAACGCACACTTTTTGTGTTATAACTTCTAAACTATGCAACCTACAGAATCGGGTCAGTAGTCATATGAAAGAACTCGGCGAGCTGAATACAATGAGTACCTCAAATTGAATATAGGTGCTACCAGTCAAAAGTTATAAGCAGAAACGTGCCCAAAAGTGGGCGAAATCAGTCGTCTCTGGACACTAATGACGTCACAAATATGCATCGATTACAAAATACTGCAGCCAAATCAACATTTCTTCTTTTAATAGTTGAAATGATTTGATGATTTTTGAACTGTGAAATTTTACAGACATATTTTTAGCAAGTTTGACAACATGAATTCATTTTTTTAAAGTTTGTGAGAATGCAGAAATCTGTGAAAAACGTCTTCGAAAACTTTCGTAACACACATTTAAACTTCTGCTACGTTTCCTATCTGATCTGTTGACACTTGACCAAGCTTCCAGCAACGTTTCACAGATATTTTCTGCAGACTTTAACAATTCAGATGCATTTAAAAAATTGTTAAAAATGCAAAGACCCGTGAAAACCATCTGCGGACAGTGTCGCTAACGGTCGAAATTCCAAATATGTGGTAGACCAGTCACTGAACCCAAATAATTTAAATTCGCGGGTTCGATATTCGTTTACTAATGCATTCCGCGGATTTCCACGGTCCTGTCTTTAAATTTCTGCTCGTGCAGCTAGCATTTCTCAATTATACCAAATGGTATTCGCAGTGCATCGATACCGGTGTACGGAGAACAGCAGAAACATTTTTTCAGTAAATCGTCGGTTTGATGGAGACAAAGCGAAAATTGAGAAGCGTGAAAACCGAAAATTATGCGAGATAAAAGTGTGGTGACTTGGTCAAAAAATATTTTGCCTTGATAACATACAGGGTGGGGCATTTATCCTGGCTATTTTACTCCACACTATAAATGTACCTATAACTCCACACTATGTATTACTATACCTATAACTCCACACTATGTATAATTGTACCTATAACTGCACACTATAACTATACATATAACTCCACACACTATGTATAACTATACCTATAACTCCACACTATAACTGTACCTATAACTGTATCTATAACTCCACACTATAACTATACATGTAACTCCACACTATGTAAAACTATACCTATAACTCAACACTATGTAAAACTATACCTATAACTCCACACTATAACTGTACCTATAACTCCACACTATGTATAACTATACTTATAACTCCATACTATAACTGTACCTATAAATCCACACTATAACTATATCTGTAACCCCACACTATAACTATATCTATAACCCCACACTATAACTATAACTCCACACACTCAAATTTTACAAAAACTTCAACGCTTTATATCTTAACCCTTTGCACTCAGAGTTATTTTAACTGGAAAAAAATTAAACATTTCTGCCGATCTAGAATATTTGCATTCCCAGTGATTTTTGAAATTTTATGGATGATAAATAAATAAAATTATTTGAATAATCGCTGAATAAAATAAGGGGAGCCGGTCCACCGGTGGTGGTATGTTCGAGGGTGAAAACAAATTCTCTTCGTGGACGGTGTTGGCAATTTTTAGCTCACCCTCGTACCATTCGCGGCTCGATTGCAGTCTATGGTTAGTCTATGGCGGCAATACTCTGTTTCCGAGTTCTACAGAGCCCCGTATTGAGCCACGGGATCGCCCCCTTTCGCCTCGTCTTTGTCGGCGTCGGGCACGAAAGTAATACCGCAAACGAGTAAATTGATTTCGAGCTGGAAACGAGCGAGGGTAATATTTGTCGATGCTCGCGGAGCGAGAGAGAGAGAGAGAAGGTATACAGAACGACGCTCGTGACGACGACACGCGGGGGAGGAAACGTAGGCGTCCGTTAATACGAAATCAATATTATCGCCGGGCCCTGTATCCGTCGGCTCCGTTTCGTCCGCGCTCGCGTTCCGTTTTCGTCTGACGATTTTTCGAGTGGGTCGCTGCTGAAATTAATTCTACAAAGTACCGGCTCGTTCGCGCGAGATTAATTCCCGCCCCCCCCCTCCCCCATAACCCCGGCGCGCTACCCTTTCATCGACGATTTTCGAAAATCCGGTCCTCCCGTTTTGTCATCCGTCACACGGCCGCCGACGCAATTTTCCGCCAAGGAGGGAGACAACACCGATGCGCGGTTATTGCCGGAAACAACGATGCGCAGCGATGTAAATGCACCGACCGCTAATTCCCTTTGCCAGCGGCTACGTCCGCCAGCTAAAGTATTCGATTCCAGCGCGCCGCCGGTATCGGTGCGGATGTTTTTTTTTTCGCCGCGGGACACGAGAGTTTTCCAGGGAGAGCCAGTCAGAATTTCACGCGTCGAAGGGAGACGCCTCCTTCGACGACGCACCGTCGGATGAAACGCGAAGAACACGAACGAAATCTGTTTTTCTGGCTGAAAGGGAAACGTAAAATGTTGCGAGAAATGCAAATGGAAACGAGTTAATATTCTTGCGGTTGACCATTCGTTTTTTGAGAAGATTTCGGAAGTTCGACGATGTCGAGTGTCCTTTGTTAGCAGTTGAGTAGGTTGGACATGGTCAGACATTGTGTCTAATGTTCAAAGTTCACCCTTTGCTTTCGGAGCTATTTTAAATGGAATATTAAACATTCCTTCCGATCTGGAATATTTCCATTCACTATGATTTTTAAGATTTTTTGGATTTCAAATTGGTTATAACTACACACTATAACTGTTCCTATAACTCCACACTATGACTATAACTCTAAACTATAACTCCACACTATAACTATAACTATACATATAACTCCACATTATAAATATACATATAACTCCACATTATAAATATACCTATAACACCAAACTATAACTCCATACTATAACTATACACATAACTCCACATTATAAATATACATATAACTCCAAACTATAACTCCACACTATACTGTAACTATAACCCCATACTATAACAATACACATAACTCCACATTATAAATATACATATATCCCCGCGCTGTACTATAACTCCACCTACAACTATACATATAACTCCATATTATAAATATACCTATAACTCCACCTATAACTACAACCCCACACTATAACTATCCCTATAACACCACGCTATAACTATCCCTATAACTTCACGCTCTAACTATCTCTATAACTCCACACTATAACTATAACTCCACACCATAACTATAACCCCACACCATAACTATAACCCCACACCATAACTATAACCCCACACCATAACTATAACCCACACTAGAAGTATAACTCCACCTGTAACTATAACTATACATATAGCTCCACATTATATATACCTATAACCTCACACTATAACTATACCTATAACTCCACGCTATAACTATCTCTATAACTCCACGCTATAACTATACTTATAACTCCACACTATAACTATACCTATAAATCTAACCACACACTGTAACTATAATTATAACTGCACATACTCAAATTTTACAAAAACTTCAACGGTTTATATCTTAACCTATTGCACTCAGAGTTATTTTAACTGGTAAATTAAACACATTTCTTTTGACCTAGAATATTTCCATTCTGTATGATTTTACTAGCAATTGATTAGATACCAATGTATCTAATAATGTAAACAATACTTTGAATAATGTTACAGCCATTTTTAGTCACAACCGAGTGTAATGGGTTAATTTTCTCGTAAACAATCAACCACGGAAATTGCCTTTTTACTTATTTGTTTCACATCGGATCACATCGTGTCCACTTGCACCACTCGTGCTGGAAAATCCTATATTACGACATGATCTAATTCACTCCAATTTTCTGCGATTTTTATACTTTATTCTGGTGAGATTTTTCTAACTCTGATAAGAGCTTCAATATAAGACACTCTTTCGGATCTTGGAGATTTTAATTTAAGTTAAGTGAAATTTATTCTCCAGGAGAATAGAGACATTATGATTATACAGCATATCATCAGCATATAATCAGCTGTCTGAATTAGACAGCATATTTGATTCTTTTACCGCGTATCTTTTCGTCTTAAAATATGTTTTATATAATTTCACGAATGCGAACGAGTATAGGTATCCATTTAAATCTTTATTTTTACATTTTTTTCTAGATATATTTTCGAAGAAACACCTCTAATCAAAATGAGGAGAAAGGTGAGTGAATGGACCAAAATATTACAAAATATATAACCCCTCCCGGAAACAACAATTAGAATCAATTTTTAACCAAGATTGCTGAAAATCTGTTTCGAGTTCTCAGAAATTAAAGCTGAAAGAAGTTTATTTGTGAAACACATTGTAAATTTTTTAATTATTCAAATAATATAAAGATGCTTTCATTAAAAATGATTAATTAAATTTCTTTATTCGGGCACGTATTATTATTAGATTACGGATGTTTATGCAATTTTCAATTTTTGTAGATCTGTGTAATTGTAGATCTGAAATAAATGAAAATCGTAATAAAATTCTGTGGAATTTTATTTTCCAGCATTTTTCCTGAAAATGTTTCGAAGCCCCATATAAATGCTAAAACATAAAATTCTACAGAATTTAATACGATTTTTATTTAGTTTAATTTTTTATATTCTTAATATTTAGTTTAAGATTTCATTCGTTCCCAGTTTCTCAAAATTTACGGGGTTAGGAATCTGTATGGGGCTAGGAAAAATTATGGGGATGAGCAGAGTGGGAACCGAGTGGGTACTACCGAGCGTCACGCGGGGAGGTGTAACGGTTAAATTTATTAGTAGTTTATGTCTCCTAAACGCATAGGCTTTTTTAAAATTTGTTTTTTAAATATTGCATTGTCATCCAGTTCTGAACTATGTTTAAAATTTCAAGTCTCTAGCTCATCGGGAAGTTAGTTTAAAATCAATTGCAAAATTTGTACCGAACTAACAAACAAGAAAGCGAGCTAATAAAAACGTAGTAAAAAATAATGTCGGTATACCATCACTGTCCGTATAGAACACAGCCTGTTGGGCAGTAAACGCGACTTTACTGTATTGCGGAAGAATTATGCATAAAACTATCATAAGGCTAATTTCGTATGTGCCTTACAATCAGTCTTATTAACACTTTCGAGCTATTAATAAAATCTTATGGGTCTTGAATCAGCTTTCAGAAGTCTCGTTTTTAATTGTTGTATGTGCTCTCGACGTTCTCGGACGAGACAGTAGAAAAAGTTTAATTACTGAGGGAAGCGTGCTTGGTGGTGGATGTTGGTATTACAGTTCGCATGCTGAAAAGTAATAGCTTACGACCGGATGCGCTTCGAGATATAATACCTGCAAAAACGCAGCTGTCGATCGGATCCTCATTACTGGCGGATGTTTATGAATTTATAGCGAGACGCGCCGCCGCAAAACAATACGAGCTTTGTAAATAAATAAACAGTGCAAACAATTTCTTCGTACACGACCTTTCGTGGAAACACGATTTTCCACGGAATATTTGCCTCTGGAAATTACAAATCGCGCACATGCACTCGCTTCTTTCCGAAAATATTTTATCGAAATTCATACGTAATGTATTTATTTAAAAAATATATTTATAAAACAAGTATTACAATAAGTATAGAAATTGTGGTGTGCTTTATTTAAATAATAACAATTTATTTTGCATTTCTGAGTTGATTATATACAATTTCCAAAAATTGGCAATTTTATATTATAAATTATGTTATAAATAATAATTAATAATATAAATTATGATGTATTTGGTATGTAATCCAGTAGATTTGTACCCGGGGAACCTGCAGATCGAAGTTTCGATCCTGTAGGATCAATGGTTCAGGAGTTATGGTTGCTTAAACTTGAGCATTTTTCAGTGTTTTTGACAGGTAAGGGCGCCGCCATATTGGTTTGTAGTGACGATCGCGAGCCACTTATCAACGCAATCACCAACCAACCCAGTAAGCGGCTTGCGGTCGTCTCTACAAACCAATATGGCGGCGCCCTTACCTGTCAAAAAGCACTGAAAAATGCTCAACTTTAAGCAACCATAACTCCTGAACCATTGATCCTACAGGATCGAAACTTGGATTTGCAGGTTCCCCAGGATAAAATCTACTGGATTACATACCATATACATCATAATTAATAGGACAAAGCCAAAAATTTTGCGTTCGGTAAAGTAAAGAGCAGCCAAAGAAAAATGAGAATTTAAAAATATACCTATTAAACCTATTGAAAAGGAAATCAATACATATTTCCTGCAGTTGAGGTACAGGTTTCAGCTTTGTAGTAAATTTAAAAAAAAAAACCACCACGAACTATAAACAGCTAGTCGTCAAAATATCCGACTATTGTCGAGAGGAGGGGACGCAAGTAGTTCTACGTAAACTCTCCGGTCCAATGAAAGCGATCGTATCTGCCGGGTTAAGCCGAAGAATGCAATCGCATTCGCAGTTATGGGACCGCAGATAGCCGTGCCGTGCCGTGGGTCGCGACAGTATTCCAAGAACTTCCGAATGAGGTGAAATTAAATATTTACGTTTCACGTGTATCGCCGCGGCGCGTGCAGTATCGCGGTTCGCCCCGCAATTCCTTGTGAACTGGGCGCTCTATGAATATGAATGATGCTAATTGCGTGAGCCATATAATCGCTGGTTCGATTTAAATAGCGTCGGCGAGTGTGGGTTCATTGAGACCTCGACCGACGATGAATGAAAGCCGCTGTTCAGTCGGAAACCCAGATAGAGCAGACAGACGTCTTAAACACGTCTTCAAGACGTCTGCAGTTGGACATTCAGACGTCTTGAAGATGTCCCTAATGTCCTACGATCGTCTTCCGAACGTCTCCTGGACGTCTAGCATTAGAAAACAGTACATCTTAACGACGTCTTTTTGATGTCTGTTTGACGTCTAGCCGACTTTCAGGAGACGTTCGTAGGCCGTCTTTAAGACTTAAAAGTCTTAAAAAATTCTCTTAAATCTTAGATCTCTTAAAAGAGACGTCCGTAGGTCGTCTTTAAGACTTTCAGGAGACGTTCGTAGGACGTCTTTAAGACGTTGAAAATTTCAATGAAATTGGTTAATTGGTTTACGAGTTATGAAAATAATTAATCGATTTCAATGAAATTTTCAGAGCGTATATAATTTATTAGCCTCTGGACGTCTTGCATTAGAAAACAGTACATCTTAACGACGTCTTTTAGATGTCTGTTTGACGTCTAGCAGACTTTCAGGAGACGTTCGTAGGCCGTCTTTAAGACTTGAAAGTCTTAAAAGATTCTCTTAAATCTTAGATCTCTTAGAAGAGACGTCCGTAGGACGTCTTTAAGACTTTCAGGAGACGTTCGTAGGACGTCTTTAAGACGTTGAAAATTTCAATGAAATTGGTTTACGAGTTATGAAAATAATTAATCGATTTCAATGAAATTTTCAGAGCGTATATAATTTATTAGCCTCTAGGAATGAAGCGACTTTGGGCCCTGTTCGTCATCCGTAACAGTATCGTAAACCATTTTGAACTGCCTTCGAACAGAAGAGAAGTTTCTTTGTCGCGTAACCGGACACTGGAAGCGACTCGCGGGAGAACAAATCGCGGATCGACGGTCTCGGCGTGACAAACGAGTGGGGAACAGTCGAGTTTCTATGGAAATGCGACACGGAGATCTGCTAATAGCCGCGCGTTTGCATCCTAATAGCCCAGAACGCCGATAGAGAGGAACTCGCGGGGACCATTCGACCGGCGAAATATTAATGGGACTGCGTGTTTCTCTGTTTCAGGTGTGATGGAGCCTCGTGGAGCCGGCTTTTACTATGAGTTGAGGCCTCGTAATTAATCGTGAGTGCTCCAGATCGCTTTATTTTTCCGCCGCTTCTCGCTGAAAATCAGAGCACGATCTTCTCGCCGCGTTCTCCGCGACTCGCTCGTTCTCCGTTCGAATCTCGCGGCTTCCCGTTCGTTCGCCATTTTTATTCTTCGAAGAAATTCGTCTTCTGTGTTCCCGCTTTCGTATATTCATCGTGGTTAGCCTCTGGTCTCTGTTCAAATTGTGGTTGAATGTTAAAAACATTTGCTGCGATGCTGTGCGAACAGCCATTTTTCTGTAGATTTCTACAAGCAATTTTTAGTTTGCTTCGATCTGGTCATTCTATTTCAGGCAGATGATCTATTTCTCGATGAAGTTCTTCTGGTTGAACAGTTGCAATAGCTGCACGTTAACAGAACCGAAATAAAATTTTATTTCGGTTCAAAGAAAATTAATAACGACACTGTATGTGTGTGTGTGTGAGTGTATGTAATCCAGTCTGTGTGTGTGTAATCTAGTAGATTTGTACCCGGAGAATCCGCAGATCGAAGTTACGATCCTCTAGGATCAGTAGTTGAGGAGTTATGGCCGCTTAAAGTTGAGCATTTTTGACAGGTAAGGCGCCGTCAAAAAACTGGAAATATGCTCAACTTTAAACGACCATAACTCCTGAACTATTGATCCTAGAAGATCGAAACTTTGATCTGCAGGTTCTCCGGGAACTAATTTACTGGATTACATACCAAATACATCATAATTTATAGGAGAAAGGCACAAATTTTGAGTCCAGGTCTCCGTTGCCGAAATGGTCGACTTCGAAAGTTGAGCGAGCTTTGTTACGCGAAATAGAAACGGTCTGCCATGCACAGATACGGCTATGTACTATGTAGTTGGCACGCGCGAGGCGAAACTTGAAATTGAATTATCTCGTAAACAAAGCGTCGTTCATAAAAATGGCATTGTTCATTTTTGACTCGTCGTTTCACGTGCATTCCAGCCACTGAGCTTTTATCTCCAGTTTTTTCACCCTTTGTGCGCTACGGACGAATTACGGGCATGTTGTTTCTCACAACTGTATCGCGTGTAGATATGATCGTACTGTTTTCTTGTATAAACAGTACAGAGTGGTAAAGTAAACGGTACTACGGTATAATCATATCTGTGTATATACAGGGTGGTCCACTTTAATATCTCTTCCAATTGTGAGGGTACAAAAAATATTTTGTGTACTATTTGAATGGTTTGAAGGAACCATTATATCGCAAACAATATTTCTTTCTGAAGGTCATTCTTTTCAGAGTTATCAAGGTCATCGAAGTTTCTTGATACACAACTACATTTTCTTTTTATTGGATCGTGTAACTGATCGGAAAATACGTCCAGATATTTATAATAACGTGACCTTGAAGTGACCTTCATCTTCGAAAATCAAAATTTTACCTTCAGATCATCAAGGTCAATGTCAATGTTTTGGTTAATCAACGATTGACGATTAACTTCATCGTGAGTAAAATCTCATGAGTAAAATTTTAAATGATTAATGCCCAACTCTGCCCCGCGGCACTAAAAACCTATTATTATTGAACTTTGAGCGCGGATACCTCGGAAAGTATGCGAGATAGCGAAAAACTGAATTCAATCAATCTTGCGGCACATTTTGTCAGCTTTAATTTTGTATAGAATGGTATTATCGCTAGGACGCATAGTTTCCGAGATATCCGCGCTCAAAGTTCACTATTTTTATTATTTCACTAGCTAACTCTTCAGCACAATTAGTGAACTTGGAGATTGGATATCTCGGAAGCTGTGCGAGATAGCGAAAAACTGAATGCAGTCAATCTTATGGAAAATTTTGTCAGCTTTAATTTTGTATAGAATGATCTTATCGCTAGGGGACATAGTTTCCGAGATATCCGCGCTCAAAGTTCATTATTTTTATTATTTGACTAGCTAACTCTTCAGCACAATTAGTGAACTTTGAGAGCGGATATCTCGGAAGCTGTGCGAGATAGCGAAAAACTGAATGGAGTCAATCTTATGGAAAATTTTGTCAGCTTTAATTTTGTATAGAATGATCTTATCGCTAGGGGACATAGTTTCCGAGATATCCGCGCTCAAAGTTCACTATTTTTATTATTTGACTAGCTAACTCTTCAACACAATTAGTGAACTTTGAGCGCGGATATCTCGGAAGCTGTGCGAGATAGCGAAAAACTGAATGGTGTCAATCTTATGGAAAATTTTGTCAGCTTTAATTTTGTATAGAATGATCTTATCGCTAGGGGACATAGTTTCCGAGATATCCGCGCTCAAAGTTCACTATTTTTATTATTTGACTAGCTAACTCTTCAGCACAATTAGTAAACTTTGAGATCGGATATCTCGGAAACTATGCGAGATAGCGAAAAACTGAACCGAATCAATCTTGTGGCAAATTTTGTCAGCTTTAATTTTGTATAGAATGGTATTATCGCTAGGACGCATAGTTTCCGAGATATCCGCGCTCAAAGTTCACTATTTTTATTATTTGACTAGCTAACTCTTCAACACAATTAGTGAACTTTGAGCGCGGATATCTCGGAAACTATGCGAGATAGCGAAAAACTGAATGGAGTCAATCTTATGGAAAATTTTGTCAGCTTTAATTTTGTATAGAATGATCTTATCGCTAGGGGACATAGTTTCCGAGATATCCGCGCTCAAAGTTCACTATTTTTATTATTTGACTAGCTAACTCTTCAGCACAATTAGTGAACTTTGAGCGCGGATATCTCGGAAACTATGCGAGACAGCGAAAAACTGAATGGTGTCAATCTTGTGGCAAATTTTGTCAGCTTTAATTTTGTATAGCATGGTCTTGTCGCTAGGACGCATAGTTTCCGAGATATAAGCGGAAAACTGCGAGAAAGGGGATGTTCTACGTGTCCCTTCTGTAAAAAAAATTTCGCGGGGGAAAAATAACGAGATGACGATCGCCTGCGTCGGCGCTCGCATGAATGAATCGGAGAATCCTGATGCGGCCAGTTAACCGGTCGGCGGAGCCAGTATTGTTCGAATAATACTACGTACTTGAACCGATAATTACGCGGCATAGTTCAATGCTGCGCGTTTCAAGGGCGAAGAGAAAGGCTGTTTAGTTGGACGTTCGCGATCTACGTGAACTTGGATCCGTGGCGACGAGGTCCTTGACACCGTCGACTCGCTAAACACCTTCCACGCAAATATACATAGATTGTACACAAACACGCGTGTGTACAGCTGGTCTGAATTCTCTCGGAACGGTTGAATATTGCGTCAGGAATTACGTTGGCAATTAGCGATATGAGAAAATCGTTTCCGAAGAGATTGCGCGATCGAGTCTCTCTGTGTGTATCGGCGACGGTATTCATAGCACGGTGTACAGTCAATTTTAGTCTTGTCAATAACCATAGACTACGACAACCCGCTATTGACGTGCTAATTAGCTGGCCTTCCCACAGCCGTAATTAACGACGAATAAAAACAACGAACTTTGCCAATTACGCGCGCCAATGGGACGAAATTTACACTGATAGCGACATTATTAGACGATTCGCCTTTTCTCGTCGTTCACCTGATCGGGGAGGCGTTACAGTATACAGGGTGCTTTATTTATCTGATAACGGAAGTATCTTGTGACGCACCGATGTGACGAAAACAATTTTTTTACAAACATTGTTCGGTATTTAATTTAATGATGCTTTCCGGCGCTACTGTTTCGATCACTTAGTAAATCTAGCAATTTTGCAAAAACTTTTCTTCTTTCCTAACGTTTCGGTTCAGTTTTCAACCTTTTTCAAAGGGAGAATTTGCATCTACAAGACAATATACATATAATACAGTAAGTAGAATAGGTGAATTGAAATTGAGCAAAAAGGACATTAATACGTACTTTAGTTATAAATATAAATAACTTTAGTTATGTAAACTGAGCATTGAAAAACTGATTTGTACACGGTGTTTGTACACGGATTGTTCGGTATGAAGGGTTCAATTATTTATATATATATATATAGACTAATTTTTTTGAGGACTAGAATGGTGGGGAGGGGGCATTTCAGTGTCAAATTAAGTTTTCTAAATGGAATGTCCTATTTTTTGTAACATAGATCAATAGAGTATCAACTTCAATTTTTCCATTTCAACTTCAATTTCAACGTCAATTCTTCCATTTCAACTTCAATTTCAATGTCAATTTTTCAATTTCAACATCAATTGCAATATCAACTCTTCGACGTCAATTTTTCAATTTCAACTGTTCAGCTTCAATTTTTCAATTTCAAGTTTTCTAAATGGAATGTCCTATTTTTTATAACATAGATCGATAGAGTATCAAATTCTGAGTATAATAGTGTTGATCTTCATATGTTCTATCCCGAAATTCTGTGACACCCGGTGGTGAAACAGACATCGGCTAGTTCACAACAACCCTTTCCAAATCTAGTAGCAACCCGTCGGTGAAATAGACATCGCCTAGTCCACGGCTACCCCTTTTCTCGTAACCTAGTGGCTACCCGGTGATGAAACAGGCACCGGCTAGTCCACGACAACCCTTTTCTAATCTAGTAGCAACCCGGCGATGAAATAGAGATGGGCTAGTCCACGGCTACCCCTTTTCTCCTAACCTAGTGGCGGCCAGGTGATGAAATAGACATCAGCTAGTCCACAACCTTCCATCTAGTGGCGATCCGGTGATGAAACAGACACCAGCTAGTCCAAGACAACCCTTTTCTAATCTAGTAGCAACCCGGCGGTGAAATAGAGATGGGCTATCCAGGGCTACCCCTTTTCTCGTAACCTAGTGGCGACCAGGTGATGAAATAGACATCAGCTAGTCCAAGACAACCCTTTTCTAATCTAGTAGCAACCCAGCGGTGAAATAGAGATGGGCTATCCAGGGCTACCCCTTTTCTCGTAACCTAGTGGCGACCAGGTGATGAAACAAGCATCAGCTAGTCCACGACAACCCTTTGCTCATCTAGTGGCGACCCGGCGGTGAAATAGAGATGGGGTAGTCCACGGCTACCCCTTTTCTCCTAACCTAGTGGTGGCCAGGTGATGAAACAGACATCAGCTAGTCCAAGACAGCCCTTTTCTAATCTAGTAGCAACCCAGCGGTGAAATAGAGATGGGCTATCCAGGGCTACCCCTTTTCTCGTAACCTAGTGGCGACCAGGTGATGAAACAAGCATCAGCTAGTCCACGACAACCCTTTGCTCATCTAGTGGCGACCCGGCGGTGAAATAGAGATGGGGTAGTCCACGGCTACCCCTTTTCTCCTAACCTAGTGGTGGCCAGGTGATGAAACAGACATCAGCTAGTCCAAGACAACCCTTTTCTAATCTAGTAGCAACCCAGCGGTGAAATAGAGATGGGCTATCCAGGGCTACCCCTTTTCTCGTAACCTAGTGGCGACCAGGTGATGAAACAAGCATCAGCTAGTCCACGACAACCCTTTGCTCATCTAGTGGCGACCCGGTAGTGAAATAGACGTCGACTAGTCCACGGCTACCCCTTTTCTCCTAACCTAGTGGTGGCCAGGTGATGAAATAGATATCAGCTAGTCCACAACCTTCCATCTAGTGGCGATCCGGTGATGAAACAGACACCAGCTAGTCCAAGACAACCCTCTTCTAATCTAGTAGCAACCCTACGGTGAAATAGAGATGGGCTATCCAGGGCTACCCCTTTCCTCCTAACCTAGTGGCGACCCGGTGATGAAACAGTCACCGTCCAGTCCACGACAGCCCTTTCCAAATCTGGTAGCGACCCGGTGGTGAAATAGTCGTCGCCTAGTCCACGGCTACCCCTGTCCTCCTAACCTAGTGGCGACCCAGTGATGAAACAGGCACCGCCTACTCCACGGCAATCCCGTTCACCCGAACAAACATAGACCACGTCTATGCGCCAGCCCCCGGCTCCTAACAAGGAAAAGAATAAATAGTCACGTTAGGTATATCCGACTTGTTTAAGTACGTAGATTGGCCCCGGCTAGCAAACCTCGTCCTCGGCGAACTTGACCGAGCTTGGCCGAAGCCGGAAAGTACTACGCTAGCGTTCCTCGCGAAGCGTAGAAAGGCGGATAGCATCTCGCAGCGAAACCACGTGTAATGACACGCGTATCGCGTGCGCGATCGTCGGTAATCGCAGAGGTAACCGGAGATACGTCGTCCCCAGCAAAGCAGAGCGGTGTGGAGCGGTTCGCAGGCTGAGCAGAGGACCATCGGAGCACCGCGGCAGCTGGGATCGGGTTAGGGGGTGGGTACGGTCGGGTGCACGGTGCTGCGAGCGTACGAAAGTCCCTGTTAGCAACGCTCTATGCCCTATAGCATCCATATAACCGTCGTATTCGTGGCTGTTAGGGGTGCGGGGAGCGGGTGGCGCTCGTTGAAGAGAGAAACACCGAGAGCCGGTGATAGAAGGCAACGCGCGGAGAGAGAGAGGACGAAGCTAGCACGGGGACAGGGTGAAAGAGAGAGAGAGAGAGGGGAAACTCGAGGGATGGTTTTGCTCTGGTGGCTCTGTATTGATTGCTACTCCTCCTCCCCTCCTTCTACTCCCGCGACCATATCTCTCGTTCTCTCTTTTTCCCCCTGGACCTCTCAGGCGGCTGCCGCTGCCTGCTTTCCTCTTCGCTGTATATTTCTCCTTCTACACGTACCTGTCTTTTTACCCCCGCCTCCTACCGACCGTCCCCACCCCCTCCCGCCCGCTCTTTCAACCTCCCGTAGCATCCCGTATCCCGTTCTTGTCCTCTCCCGGTCGTTCGTCTCGTTTTCCACCCCCTGGCCCGGTCTCTGGACGCACACCGTCGCAACGGAGACCCGTTACGTCGACCAGCTCCACGAAACCATCAAGACCCGAGGTCCTAGCTATCTATCTCTCTCTTTCTCTGTGTTCTCCTCGCTTTCTCCGTGTCCCCGATCTCTCCACCCGGGTATCTCTCTGTCTTTCCAGCTTGCTCTCCATCTCGCGTGTCCTCATCCCCGAACGCCCCCGCGCCAGCGTCACCTTCGCAGCGAAGGAACGACCGAGTCCGCCTGTAATTGACGCAGATGCGAGGAACGGACAGGACAGGACCACCGTCTCCTTTCCTCTCTCTCTCTCTCTCTCAGTCTGCCGGAAGCTGTTATTCTTCGCGCTAACAGGGGAAATTGATTGATACGCAGACCGGTTCCACCGGGATAGAGCTGGTTTTGATAACTCGCGGAAGAAGGATGAAGCATGCTCGCGATGAAGGATGCAAGATAAACTGTTTCACTGCTGGTCGATGTCGTTCACGGGGTTCGGAGACGTCCCGGCTGATGGTTCTGTCATTGCGTTCTGGTTCCCGGTTGTGGCAGGGACTGTAGCGAGGTGGAACGTATCGGTACAGTCAGCTGTAACGCGATTAGTCAGTACCGCGTTATAAGAGGAACAGGGGAAGGACCACAAGTAACAGACTTCGATCTTGATAATCTTTTGTGAGACGATGGTACATGGATCCGTAATTATGTATGCAAAATATTGGGTGTAGTTACTCATAGTCCAGTCAACGAAAAGTTGTAGAGGGAAATGGAAGGAACACAATTTTTAACTTTGGGTCTTTGTATGGACTAGGACAGGGCAGGGGACACGAAGAAGGTCCCTTTTTTCGGTTTTCCGCTTACATCTCGAAAACTATGAGTCCTGGTGATAAGACCATGCTAAACAAAATTAAAGCTGACAGAATTTGCCATAAGATTGATTTGGTTCAGTTTTTCGCTATCTCGCATAGCTTCCGAGATATCCGCGCTCAAAGTTCACTAATTGTGAAAAAGAAAATTTGACTAGCTAACTCTTTGGCACAACTAGGGAACTTTGAGCGCGGATATCTCGGAAACTATGCGTCCTAGCGATTAGACCATTCTATACAAAATTAAAGCTGACAAAACGAGCCACAAGATTGATTCAATTCAGTTTTTCGCTATCTCGCATAATTTCCGAGATATCCGCGCTCAAAGATCACTAATTGTGCTGAAGAGTTAGCTAGTCAAATAATAAAAGTAGTGAACTTTGAGCGCGGATATCTCGGAAACTATTCGAGATAGCGAAAAATTGAATGGAGTCAATCTTATGGCAAATTTTGTCGGCTTTAATTTTGTATAGAATGGTCACATCGATAGGACGCATAGTTTCCGAGATATAAGCGGAAAACCGAAAAAAGGGGACCTTCTACGTGCCCCCTCCTAAGAGTAGGGACTTTTAGTATGTTTACCTCCTAACTCTAGTCCAAACAAAGTCCCAAAATTAAAAATTGTGTTCCTTCCATTTCCCTCTACATCCCCCTTATGAGCATTCATTGACTGGACAATAAGGGGCTGAAATGCTGCTAGATAAATTGTGGAAACCAAATTCAATTCTGTTAGATGGAAATTTCTGAACAATTTCAAATAACGACATGCCCAAAATTGATTTGATCTTCTTTAGATCGCAAAATTGTGCCCGTCGTGTATGACGCGGGTGGCGAACGTAAAATGTTGATAAGAATATCGGAATCAGAGTGCTATAAACAGTCGGTAATTGGAAAAAAACTATGCGACGCCGGTGTCAGGTGTCGATTCCAGCGTCACCGTAACGTCACTTTCTACCATCGCGATTCAATTATGCAAGACCGCGGGATCTTAGCGTTCCGTGGAAACGTCTGAAATATTCATGCGAGTGCACGAGCGCGCTCGAGCAAATCGCGAGTAGCCCCAAAGGCTTGAGAGATCGTTTTCCGATAGATGATCGATTAGCCGGAGTAGGGGTTGGCTAAATCTTTCTGTTTAACAGCAGCCGGGCTAGCAGATCTCCTCGGAATTCATGATCCACTTGAAATCATCTCGCACCCGGGAAATTTCTTTTAATATCCGACTCGCCTGTTTGTACACTTCGAGATGAACGAACATCGACTCTTCAACCTCTTAACCAGCTGATCCGCCGAGTATGAATATTCACGAGGAGACATAATTCTGTACCGATGTAGAGAGACTCGGCCGTGATGCAGCGAAATGCAAGAATGATTAATTGGAAAAAGAGAGAAATTAATAGGTACCGCTGCATCCGTTCCAACGACGAGTTAACTCGTCTTTGAAGGGGATGAGGATACGTTCGGTAATGATGGAAGAGGTTTTCTGGTTATTGAATCTCGCAAACTTTTTGCGAGTTGAAATTGAAAGTTGAAATTGAAAAATTGAGGTCGCAATTGA
This sequence comes from Lasioglossum baleicum, assembly GCF_051020765.1. Classification (NCBI taxonomy): domain Eukaryota; kingdom Metazoa; phylum Arthropoda; class Insecta; order Hymenoptera; family Halictidae; genus Lasioglossum; species Lasioglossum baleicum. The sequence continues at coordinate 7,648,559 of NC_134945.1, forward strand.
AAAATTGAAGTTGTAATGGAAAAATTGACGTTGAAATTGAAGTTGAAATGGAAAAATTGAAATAAACTTTCTGAGATATTGATGACCACTTTACATTTTCTATAAATTATATTAGATACACCGGTAAAATCGACAAGCTTCTCGCAGAAATCAATTTTTCGGAGGAAACTCATAGAAATTGACATCTAAATAAGTGTTCTCAAATATGATAACTACACTACATCTTTCTATAAATTAGTTACACAGATAAAATCGACAAGCTTCTCGCAGAAATCAATTTTTCGGAGGAAACTCGTAGAAATTGACATCTAAATGAATGACCATAACATCTTGTTTTTACTGTAACACAATCAAGAAACTTGAAATTTCTAGATAGAATACATCGTGCAAAAAATTGCATTTGTCGCTAAAAAATCGGACATTTCATATGCGAAAACCAAATAATTGCACTGTTAACAATTTGAATACGCCAAATAGAATACGACAACGTCATTCAATTCGCTTATTGCCTTTAAAGTCTTATATTAAGACAATTTTCGTCTGATAAATGCACAAAATCTATAAATCACGATTTTCACAAACCAGGAAAAAAGAAATCTTCTATCATCGATTCCGAAGAAAAATTGAGCATGAACGTACCAAGAAAATTCGCCAACAGATCGAACACATGAACACTAAACATAAAAACCGATGAAGAACGCAGTAGCGACGCAAACGGAAGTCGTTGTCCCGAGAGAAAAGTGAAAAAGCATGTGTAAGCTAATAAACAACGAGTAGGAAAAGCCAGGCTGGACGTGTTAAACGGCCGTAACAAAAAGAGAAACTAAATAAGATTAACATTTTCATTGGCGAGGTTTGCCGACGCGTAGAAACGCGAATGGCGAATGGTCCGCAAAGAAAGATGGCGGCCGGTCCGGCGTGCAACAATAACATGGAAATGGATGCGGGGGACGCCTCGTATATCTTGCTGAACACGCGGCCGACTGCCCCCCGCATCCCTCTCCAACCCTCACCCTCGCTCCCTTTTCTTTTTCACTGGTGCATCGTGAAAAGTTTATCGGTTATTGCGGCGAGCGAGCATAGTGACCCAGACATCGCTATGAAAGTTTCCCCCGGTGTGCTACGCCGGCGAAACTTCGCCATTTTATGATCGACTCTGACCGAACCGAGCTACCGCGATCCACCGATCTTTGAACCCCTTCCGGGGGAATATCGATTCGATCCGGGGATATTGCTTCTAGGGAAATTTCGGTGTTTTCTCTTCGCGAAGTCCACCCGCTAAATTCTTCATGGTGGCGCGCGGACACAGACGCGAGGAACGCGGCAAGCTTGCGACACTTAACACTAAACCTGCCATGCATTGTATATGTATGCGTGATATAAACATAATTCCGTTGTATATGATTGAATGATATCAGTGAACTTTGAGCGCGAATATCTCGGAAACTATGCGAGATAGCGAAAAACTGCATGTACTCAATCTTATGGCAAATTTTGTCAGCTTTAATTTTGTATAGAACAGTCTCATCGCTAGGACGCACAGTTTCCGAGATATCCGCGCTCAAAGTTCAAGTTTTTGCCTTATTTGACTAGCTAACTCTTTAGCACAATTAGTGAACTTTGAGCGCGGATATCACGGAAACTATGCGAACTAGCGAAAAACTGAATCAACTCATTCTTATGGCAAATTTTGTCAGCTTTAATTTTGTATAGAACAGTCTCATCGCTAGGACGCATAGTGTTCGAGATATCCGCGTTCAAAGTTCTCTAATTGTGCTGAAGAGTTAGCTTCACAACTAGTGAACTTTGATCGCGGATATTACGGAAACTATGCGAACTAGCGAAAAACTGAATGTACTCAATATGATGGAAAATTTTGTCAGCTTTAATTTTGTATAGCACGGTCTCATCGCTAGGACGCATAGTTTCCGAGATATCCTTTGTTTGAGAAAATGTGGAGGTCGCGAACCTAGTTGCCAGCCTAATATTAACGAGAACGCGCATCACACACCCTGCAATCCTTCAGAAACGATTCGACTCCCTTAAGTGCGAGACAAAGTGTTAATTAGGGTGTAAAAATACTTCGACAGAGAATGCGTTCAGATTTACCCATTACAAATCACTGTTGTCACTTACAACATTATTAAACTGGTGGAAAGCAGTTCTTTCGCAGTTGCGTTTACACTAGGAATTTTATGTATTTGTGGAAGCGGGGGGTATCGGAGAGGGGGGGGGTGGTGGTGACGGAAATGATTTTTGCTGAAAGAAGCGATTGTTCCGAGGCAGTTTCGTTTGGGCGGATCGTCAACAGCGCACAGAGAAGTTGATGTAACGCGCGAGAGAGAAGAGGGGATGCTTTTTTCCGGGGGGGTTGGCGCGAGAGAGCAGAGGGATAGAAAAGTAACGGAAACGGGGGAGCATTTTTGCCGGGGGAAACTGATTGGAGCTCGTGACAGGGAGGAGCTGGAAAAACGGAATGGCGGGACTGACCAGCGTGAAGTTTTTTCCCGGGGCAGAGCAGCGGCGATTGAAGATCGGTGGATTCGGGGGGAGGGTGAGTTATTCGTCGAGGACGCAGGCGACATATTTTCCCCGGGTTTCCGACGAGTTTTTGGTCGGTTACGATCGAACCCGTCGACGAAATAATTGTCGGAAAAATGCGACGGTGCTTCCACACACACACACACACATCGTAACGCTTTCAACATATACATACACCGCGGTTACCTAAATTTACAGAGCCGCTGTTATATAAAACTTTCCACCTAAACTCTACCATAATCCGGCCGCATTACGGGACTCAACGAACCGCGAACTTCTTCCCATTCCTTCGCTCATAAAGAGGCGATTTAGGCTGCGTTTATAGTTCCTGACTCGCGTGCTTTTCGTCTCGCGTGCTTTTGGTCTCGCGAGACAGCGGGTCAGAAATTTCGAGCGGGGTCGACGGGCCCACTGTGCCCCCCGCTGTGCGTGGCACAAAAAAAGGTCTCCGAAGATATCCTACCGCCTTAAAGGAAAGCTATCGGTAGTTTACCTAAACGAACCGTGAAGCCGTAGAGACCTTTTTTCGTGCCTCGCACAGTGGGCCCGTCGACCCCGCTCGAAATTTATGACCCGCTTGTCTCGCGAGACCAAAAGCACGCGAGACGAAAAGCACGCGAGACAGGAACTATAAACGCAGCCTTAGAAGCTACTCGATGCGGACCTTGAACTTTTGCGGAGCCACTGTAACCGGGAAAAGGATAGGAGAATCGGGAAATGGGGGAAGTGCTTGGTAATTGAAGTCGACGTTTTTTTGTTATTATGAGAGTGCGGATTTTGCGCGTTTATGAGGACGATGCTGCAACAATTCATAGCGTAACTCCTTCAATTTGGCCATTGCAAGAATACAAAGTGTCTGGTCAACTGATAGAAATTATACACGCTCCGAAAATTTCATTGAAATTGGTTAATTGGTTTGCGAATTATAAACGATCGAAACTGGTAATTCGTAGTGTACCATAAAGTGGCAAGTTTTGCCATTTTTGATCGTTTGTAACTCGGAAACGCTCGCAACTCGGAATACTTGATTCACAACAAAATTACACACTGTTAGTGTTTATAACACAGCAAAGAAATGGAGAATTAAACGAGGAATAAAATATTGAACTTGCGAATGAAGTTTCTCAATAGAAATTCCTGTACTATAAACCCGAAGACTATACTTCGTGTTGCAAATAATACCAGGTCATTCAGGCAGTTCGTAGCCCAACAATGAAATGACACGAAACAATGAGTCAAAATACATTTATTCTTCAGTATATTCTCCCTTAAACTCGATACATTTTTTCCAGTGATTTTCTAATTGATTTACCCCATCTCCGAAATGATTTTCCTCGAGACCTCTAAAATACTCATCTACGGCTGCTGCAACTTCTTCTGTCAAAGAATAAATAAATAGTAAGGTAGCTTTTTAAATCGATGTTCGGAAGTAGAATGATCGAGAGTGGCACACGGACGCGTTGATCGCCCGCGTTAAATATAAGAATCCGTGGAATTTGTTAAATTGGGATTCCCTGAAACGATGCCGGGCGTGAAACAATTTCATCCGACATTTTTCACCAGCTTTTCCAAATCGCTTCCTATTCGAGGGTGCCACGTGTTTCCTGCGTCCTCTATTATTATTCCAAACATCGCTGGATTGCGAATCGCACCGTCGATTATTGCACCGTGAGCCGAGTCGAGTGAACGAAATTGGGATAACCCGCGGGAAACCTAGTTCGGAAATCGTTCTCATTCAATTTGGACCTGTACTCTTGCGCCGACTGATTTGTATTATCAGAAACATATATCGAGAAATTGATAATTCTTTTCTCTTTACTAGACGTTAGCTTTTAGTAACTGCGCTGCGTTACACGAATCGTAAACATTGTCTACACGATCTAGGGAACTTTCTGTAGATGATAATGTATTGGTAAAACATTGTCCTACACACGGATCAACTACTATGTAGTACTTAACCAAGTCCAGTTAAAAATATTTTTAATACCTGAGTAAAATACTTTCAGTAACGCAGCTATGTTACACGAATCGTAAACATCGTCTACACGATCTAGGAAATTTTCTGTAAATGATAAAGCATCGGTATCACGATTTCCAACGGATAACAACATTAAGCAGGCAAGAAATGGATTGATAAAAAATTGTTCTACACAAGGATCAACTACTATGTAGTACTTAACCAAGTCCAGTTAAAAATATTTTTAATACCTGAGTAAAATACTTTCAGTAACGCAGCTATGTTACACGAATCGTAAACATCGTCTACACGATCTAGGAAATTTTCTGTAAATGATAAAGCATCGGTGTCACAATTTCCAACGGATAACAACATTAAACAGGCAAGAAATTGATTGATATTTTTGATACTTGAGTAAAATACTTTTAGTAACGCAGCTATGTTACACGAATCGTAAACATCGTCTACACGATCTAGGAAATTTTCTGTAAATGATAAAGCATCGGTGTCACAATTCCCAACGGATAACAACATTAAACAGGCAAGAAATGGATTGATAAAAAATTGTTCTACACAAGGATCAACTACTATGTAGTACTTAACCAAGTCCAGTTAAAAATATTTTTAATACCTGAGTAAAATACTTTTAGTAACGCAGCTACGTTACACGAATCGTAAACATCGTCTACACGATCTAGGAAATTTTCTGTAAATGATAAAGCATCGGTGTCACAATTTCCTACAAATAACAACATTAAACAGGCAAGAAATTGATTGATATTTTTGATACTTGAGTAAAATACTTTCAGTAACGCAGCTACGTTACACGAATCGTAAACATCGTCTACACGATCTAGGAAATTTTCTGTAAATGATAAAGCATCGGTGTCACAATTCCCAACGGATAACAACATTAAACAGGCAAGAAATGGATTGATAAAAAATTGTTCTACACGAAGATCAACTACCAGTGCCCCAGCCAAGTCTACTTAAAAATATTATCTGTTGCGACAGCGATGTTATTATAGAAAGACCCAATTCTATCAACTTTAATTCATCCCAAGACGTACAAAAAATTGCGAAACGATGTCTATCGTAGCAGCAGCCTAACCCGTGTGAACGTAACAACCAACCACGTATATTTACACAACAGCTGACGGCGCGGTTAGGGATGTGCCAGTCAGCTGATAGGAGCGTTGGAGGGGAAGCCCCGTTGGAGGGGAGAACGGCCTTTATTTAAAGCGCTCGAGGAAGCCTTTCTTCGGCTGGCAAACAGTCATCGAATGAACATGCGAGAGACACCGACGTGCTTACATATGCGCGTGACTAAAATATTAACGCGGATTTTTCTCTTTCTCTCTCTCTCTCTCTCTCTCTCCTTCTTTCTCCATTCGTCCTTCGGCGCTCATTGAGTGGGCGGGGGCAGAACGCGCGGCGACGTATTAACATAATTAACCGGAATCCAGACGTGGCGCAGACAACACTCCGCTCTGACCGTTTTCCCTAATCTCACGGCTTCGGGAAATCGATAGTTGTCGTTCCAAATCAGAACTTCGCAGTCTGACACCACACAAAATGAATCAGAATAACTTTTATATGAATGGACCACACGACTTCAATTTCTCTGCAAGGCTAGACGAAATAGTTTAGTAAATGACGTCTAATAGATAAGTTGGAAAAATGCATTTGGACGCAATTGTGAAAAACAATAGGGAAAATTGATTTTTACAACTTTTTTAGCTGGGCCAATAACGAAAATTTAGAAGACCTGTTTGGTCTCAATTTGTGTAAATTACATACGCTCCGAAAATTTCATTGAAATTGGTCAATTAGTTTACGAGTTATAATCGATCGAAAGTGGTAATTTGTAGTGCACCAATAAAGTGGCAAGTTTTACCAAATTTTATCGTTTATAACTCGTAAACGAATTAACCAATTTCAATGAAATTTTCGGAGCGTATATAATTTATACAAGTTGACCAAACGCATTTTGTAAATTTTCGTTATTGGCGTAGCTAAAAAAGTTGTAAAAATCAATTTTTTACTATTGTGAAAAATGAGTACTGCAAAAGTTTTAAATGAAAAATATTAAAATGGTACAGTGTTGTTCATATATTCCAATAGCTGAGAAAATCAAAATTTTTTATCTTACGCAGGATTATGAAAAAATGTATTGTGGCCAACTTTTCGGGGCAAAGACTCCGCTGTGCGACGTTCAAAATTACGAATCGAAGCTCGTGTTCATAATGCGACTGACAACGGAGCCGCGGATTATATCTCGTCCGGATTGTCTCTCGGGACCGCAAGAGCGCGCTGCCAAAACGTCCGACCGGGGTGACACGGCCGATTTGCACGCGTCAAAATGACGGTGGAGGGTTTAAGAAACAATCGGTGGCAACTTAAGCGCGCCAATTAGCTGGTAGACCAATCGAATTTTCTCGCGAGCGAGCGATCCTAACAGCGGCCGAGCTATCAAGAGGGATTGGCCTCTCGCTGGCATAGTGGTCGCGCATCCACTCGACCGATACTTTCGAAATGCCATTCGGCCGCAACGAGGCGATCCCTCGGCGAGAGCCAGTCGCTAAAAATTCGCAGCTCCCAATCCCGGTGTTCCCCGGATACTCGTTCTACGTGGGGAATACCAAAGTCCCCTGTACGAGCGTCGAATTCCCGGTCGCTGGAATATCGGGGGTCGGCTCCGCTCTATTCCGCTTCGAGTCAGCGTCGCATACAGGTTGAGAACGTCGTTTTGTATGTTTAAGAATATCCCTTGGACGGAAAAACAAATATAGGCGAATTAGTGCAAAGGCGAATTGCTTTTAACCACCTGAAAATCGTTCGTAGAATGCGGAGACTGGCTGCTTTTTACTTTACCGGACTCAAAAGTGCCCTTCTCCTACGAATTATGATGCATTTGGTATGTAATCCAGCAGTTTTGTACCCGGAGAATCTGCAGATCGATGTTTCGAACCTCTAGGATCAATAGTTCAGGAGATATGGTCTCTTAAAGTTCAGCATATTTCAAAATATGATGTCTCCTGTATGAAAATGATTAAGGGAAGAAATAACATTCGATTTAGTCTCTAATTCCTGCTATTAGGCTAGATTAGGTCAGCATTTTCCTGTCCGAAAACATCCCTTCTATCGGTTAGGTCAGCTTAAGACTGCTACGGGTATCTATCTATCAATGTGGCTCGCTTTGAAACAATACAGCCATGTAAGTACTGGGTGGACCGGTGGTAGTTAAAGGGTTAAACTCTGGCCGAAGAATTCCAGTCTAATTTTAAAAGCTGCATGGAACATTTATCTGCGACTTTTGAGAAGAATCGAGCAGGGTGCATCGTCTCCGGTTCTTCGGGCTCTCGAGCACGTGAAGATGCTCGTAAATTGGCGGCCGAAAAGAGACGACGATAAGAAGGAAGACCTCGGTCAGAGAATCGAGTTCCGCGTAGCAAGAAGCAGGAGGGGAGAGAGATAGGGAAGGAAAGAGAGCGACATCGAAGGGCGGTAATCTAAAAGGAGAGAAAAAGAGAAAGAGAGAGCACGGCTACTCCCACCATCGATTTCTCGACCGGTGTTACGCTCCTTCGACCAGGAAAAACTTGCCGCTCGAGGATTCGCGGACACACGTCCAAAGAAAAATGGTGGCCGCGGAGATTACGCTGCTCGTATTCGCGACGCGTGCGTTCCTCCTTCCCTTCTTTTCTTCGGTGTTCACGTTATGGCCGATCTTAATGGGTTCCTGATGAGCCTCCTCGGCTTCTCGGTATTTTCGGCTGGGATTCTGGCGTCCCCATAAACTCGTATTAACGCGTTAGCTTTAACGTTGCGTTATGCTGGCAGTTTTGTAATGGGGTCTGGGAATCTGTGATTCACAGTTGCAGATTTACCTGCGAATTTTTCGGCCAGTGCCAAGACGTACATTCCAGCTTTTGTTGGAGTTTCGATGACGACAGTTAGAGAGTTGGGCAAGTTATACATTTTAACCCTTTCTTGCAACCCAGATCATTTTTATTATATGTAATCTTTTTTATACCGTGCACATCAGATTGAACCTGTTCTTTCTTGTATCACAGGTGAGCTTTTTACAATTTGGAGGGTACAGACGAATTTAATAAAATTCAAACTGTTTTGAATAATGGTACTGCAATTTCTACTGGTGTAACAGTGAATCTTCAAGATTTTCTCTAGTCGCCACCGATTTTCTGTAATTATTTACTTATGCTTCGCAAGCTAGCAGATTCCTCTTTGGTAAGGACCGTACGGTCTTTCTTCAGTGAAGGGTTTGAGGACTCTGAAAATCGAGCAAGGAAAATTATAGGGTGGTCATTTTATCTGAAGAAATTGAAATATCTCGAGAACTATGCATCGAATCAAAACAAATGGGTAATAAAAGTTGTTCGTCGCGAAGGGGGACATCCAATGATACCAAACTCGACCCCCCACCGCCATCCCCTGGGGGTGGGGGTGGGGGATGATAAAAAACTCAAATGGGAACCCCCATTTTTCATTGCAGATTTGGATTCCCCAGAAAAAATGCAGAAATTTAACCTGGGAGTTTTTGCAGTTTGGTTCACAGATGGCGCTGTAATGGACGAAAATCAAAATGGGTAGAAAATCGCTGAAAATTGGGGATATCTCGAGAAATACACATCAGATCAGAAAAATAAAAACAGACGTATGTGATATTTTTAAAAATGCTATTCAACAACACCATAATTGACCCCCCACCGCCACCTCCTGAGGGCGGGGGAGCGGGAATTATTTCAAAATCTTCAATGGGAATGCGTGGGAGTAATTTAAAACGCTAAAAGAATTTGCGCCATGGGGTTTCCCGCTTGGTTCGCAGTCTGAACGAAGCACAGTAGTCCCAATCGAGGAATCAGCTGTTCGTTGTGATTTTAGCGTCGTTTCAAGACTTACAGCACAGCAAAGTGCGTCATTGGATTCGTTTTGACGTCAGCTATGACATGATTAATTGAAGGATGTACAAAGTGATATACATTTGCAAAAAGTCGATATGAGAAAGTTGATCTTTCAGCAAATAAACAGCTAATTCTTCGATTCAGTGTGCGACGCGATGTCCTTACATCCGAATCAGGAAAAGCATACATCACTTGGCAGGAAGCACGCTAAACGAGTGAGACCCGGTAACCTACATCTGGCCGGTTCCAAAACTCGTACCATTAACCGACGGTTAAATCGAGTACGCGGGAGAGCCGCTGTCTGGCAAACAACAATCGAATCGGCCGAAAGAAAATCGGGCAAGGTTGACGCGTCTGGCAGCGAAATTAAGATGAACATGACGGGGGACACTCTGCTAATCAATTAACCCTTGTCGTGCCTAGGCAAACATCGTTTACTGATGGACTGCGACATTTTAAGAATCTGCAGGGTCGTGCAATTTTTGAGGAAGTGTAGAATGAACAAAATTTAGGAATGTTATGATTGGACTGTGAATTTTATGCAAAATAAAAATTGTCTGCATCGATTGCAACAAAAAGAAACTAAATACGAGTACCATTACACCATTTTTAATTTACCACAGCTACTTTTTAGTAGCTTTTTGAAGCTTTTTGAATGTTATTTCTTCTCTTAATGATTTTAACAGAGGGAAAATCGTGCATTGACATCTTCGATTTTGAAAATATTCCAACGATCTTGAATTTCATCTACTCAATTTTCCTGTAAATGAATAAAGATCCGCAGTCTGGTTATGATTAGACTGCGAATTTTATGCATTTATGATGTCAATTCCATAAAGAGTACCAAGAATTCAATTAAGCAAGATTTCCATTCAACAATCGACTGTTTCAATGTGAAACAGCCAGTCTAAATAACTAGCTTTAACAATTCAATCACCTACTGTATGCCACCATTCCTTAAAGTGTAACTATCAACCCTTACGAAATTCTTTGGAACTGTCAATTCCATAAAGAGTACCAAGAATTCAATTAAGCAAGATTTCCATTCAACAATCGACCATTTCAATGTAAAATAGCCAGTATATATAACTACAATAGCTATAACAATTCAATCACCTACTGTATGCCACTACTCTCCAAAGTATAAAACTATCAACCCTTACGAAATTCTAAAAAACCGTCAACCCTTGATCCATCACCAGGCTCGCAACGTTCCCCACCGAATCGCCATAGCATCGCTCGCAGAATCGAATAAAGCGTATCTACCTCGAGGACAGCGTTACCGGGGGGGGGGGAGGGGAGGGGAGGGGGGTGGGTTAATATCCGCGACCGTAACTCAGCTAGTATCCCGGAAGCCCGGTTGAAAAAAAATTCACAGCAGTCAGCTGCACCGTTTCCTTTTTCTCATAGGGTCTCCTCCTCCCTGATCACGAGCTCCCATCAGTTTTCCCGGCAAAAATGTTGAACCGAGTCAACCTTTCTCTCTTTCCCGAGGTTTTCGATGTCTCTCTCTCTCTCTCTCTCTCTCTGCCGCGCGCCGCTCTCTTCGACCCTCCTCTCTCCCATTTAAAACGGAACCGTTTCGCCGCGGTGCGGTGTACGAAGTTAACTGCTCTAACGAAACGCTGATGCACGTTTTCAGGGGACTGGCATGGAGAAGGAGAACTCCGCATCGGGCGGAGGCGGCGGAGGTGGCGGAGGCGAAGCGGCGGCCACGGTGACTCCGGGCGCCACCTCCGCCTCCGAGAAACTCCAGGCGGACCAGGCCAATCCGTTGCTCGATACGTCTGCGCTCTTCGGTGGTAAGTAACTTTTTAATTTTACTCCACGGCTAATTTATATCTACTTCCCTCTTCGTTTTTTTCTACACCCCTCGTTCCCCCCCCCCTCTCTCTCTCTCTCTCTCTCTGTGTCTTCGTCGCGCGTGAACGCCAAGGAGAGTAGGTGAGTTGCTTCAACCCCTTGGTCCGAGGAGGTTCATTAATGCGAAGGATGTTTATAAAATGAATCGTTGGGGATTCTGGTTTTATTGAGCAGGTAGAAATGCAGCTTTTTTGGGTAATGCGGTTTAGAGAGATTGGAAATAGTGTCAGGACAATGATATAGCTTTGCTTCTTTTTTAATAATGCTGCACGAGAAGTAATCATTGAAGTTCTTCGCGGAAAAGACGTAGGAAAAACCGGTTTTTATTTTTTTTAACTACGACGCACCAAACCATAAAATCTGAAAAAATTCGTGAACAATAACTATAACGATATATCGGTACTTTGAAAATATAAATGTTGTCACTGTAGAACTTCCATGTGAAATCTGCATTTTTCGATTTTTTTTGAGGTTTTTGATTTTTTACAACCAGGATTTTCAATTTAAAAATCTGAAACCAATTGCAGAATATGTATTCGGGTCCTTGACATGTGTCAGATTTTTCTCAGAATTTTTAAACATCCTTAACTAGGAAAAATAGGCCGAAAACTGGTTTTTCTAGTTTACCCCGTAACTACCCTCCCGATCGGGATACAGGGTTGAAATTTTACTCAGTACATTTTCTCTTGATACCCTATCGAATGACCCATCGTCACAATTTGGCTCAAGGGCGCTTTTGACCATCTTGTCCATTCGAGTTTTCACTAGTAATCGGTAGGTTGCTGGTTCGAGCCCCGCTTCAGACATTTTTTTTTTTTCTTGAAATTGATACCTACCTCAATTTTAAGCCTTGAAGTCTATTATTTAAAAGTTACTTTTATTTTTGGATAAGGTATAATGAGTAAATAAGTATTTATTTGTGACCATCTTATCCATTCGAGCTTTTACTAGTAATCGGTAGGTTGCTGGTTCGAGCCCCGCTTCAGACATTTTATTTTTTTTTTTTGAAATTGATACCTACCTCAATTTTAAGCCTTGAAATCTATTATTTAAAAGTTACTTTTATTTTTGGATAAGGTATAATGAGTAAATAAGTATTTATTTGTGACCATCTTATCCATTCGAGCTTTTACTACTAATCGGTAGGTTGCTGGTTCGAGCCCCGCTTCAGACATTTTATTTTTTTTTCTTGAAATTGATACCTACCTCAATTTTAAGCCTTGAAATCTATTATTTAAAAGTGACTTTTATTTTTGGATAAGGTATAATGAGTAAATAAGTATTTATTTGTGACCATCTTGTCCATTCGAGTTTTCACTAATAATCGGTAGGTTGCTGGTTCGAGTCCCGCTTCCGACATTCTTTTTTTTTCTTGAAATTTATACCTACCTCAATTTTAAGCCTTGAAATCTATTATTTAAAAGTTATTTTTATTTTTGGATAAGGTAATACTTAAAATTGAGTTTTAGTGTGGGCAAAATGATAAGGCACTTTGAATATAAAATAGGAAAAGTATTAGAATTCAACAAAATTACACAATTTTTGGCAGTTTAAGTAGTGCGTGGATTGCCCTTTTTACGTTGTACCACTTCAATCATTCTTCTTGGTAAACTCCTATATAGATTTTTTATATCGTTTTGATGTATACCTTCCCAAGCTTCTAAAATTGCTGATTTCAATTCGGATACTGTACTGTACCGCTTTCCAGAAGAGTTGAAATTGAAGTTAAAATTGAACAGATGAAATTAAAATTGAAATTGGAGTTGAAATTTACGTGGAAATTGAATAGTTGAAGTTGAAGAGTTGAAATTGAAGTTGAAATTAAAGTTGAAAGTTGAATAATAGAATTTGAATAGTTGAAGTTGAAATTGAAGTGTAAAAGTTAAATAATAGAATTTGAAGAGTTGGAAATGAAGTTAAAATTAAAGTTGAAATTGATGAGTAGAAATTGAAGTTGAAAAATTAAAGTTGGAATTGGAATTGAAGTTAAAATTGGAAAGTTGAAGTTGAAGTTGAATTTGAAGAGTTGAAAGTATTTAAAATAGATTATTTAAATAGATTATTAAAAGATTTTATGTTTAACATTATTTGCACAGATTCTCGTTCTAAGACCACAAATTAGAAAAGAAATTAAGGAATGGACGTTCAGAGAAATTTCGTAATATTTTTAGAGGAACATTAACAAATTGTTGAAAGGAATACAGTGGCAAATGTACAGGATAGAAATTTTATAGAAAATTTGTCTTTTCTTCGAGATCCACCGTCAACATTGTTAAACGTTTTGACCTTCACAGGTTTCACGGGGTTCACACGTTCGATATCGACTTCCGTGGTTTGAGCACAGTATTCTACTTATCGTTCGAGGCCGCGGCATGATTGCACGGTGACCTTGAGCGCGCATATTACACGTAAGTTCAAGGTCGAACCTTTCGAGCATCAGCTGCAAGAACTCGCGACGCAACCTGCACACTCGAGATCACTTGGTTACGCACTCGTGACCTCGAGTGGCCTTGAACTCGGTGCAACAGCGACTTATTATGCGGCTAGAATATTTCCTCGAACCTACTATTTTCTTTTTAAATCTTTTTTACATTCAGCACATCGAGTCGAACCTGTTTTCTCACACAACAATTGAGCTTTTCACAAACTGTAGAATAGAGACGAATCTAATAATGTTAGAACTGTTTTTAATAATGGTGTGGCAATTTTTACTGGCGCCTCAGAGGACTAGTGTTGAAAAACTGAAGATCTTCGGAGAACCTCGGAGAACTTCGGCGGGAAGTGGATCAGTGGAGTGGGAACACGTAGTCAATTGACAGCAACGTCAATTTTTCAATTTCAATTTCAACTCCTCAAATTCTACTTGAACTTTTCCATTTTAACTTTTCAACAATTTTTCAACGTCAATTCAACTTTTCAACAATTTTTCAATATCAATTTCAACTTCAACTTTTCAATTTCGACATCAATTTTAATTTTTCAATTTCAACTTCCACTTCAACTTCAATTTTTTCATTTCAATTTCCATTTCAACGTCAATATTTCCATTTCAACTTCAATTTTTCAACAAAAATTTCAACTCTTCAGTTTCAATTTTTCAACATCAATTTCGACTTCAATTTTTCAACATCAATTTCAACTCCTCAGTTTCAATTTTTCAATTTCAATTTCAACTCCTCAAATTCTACTTGAACTTTTCCATTTTAACTTTTCAACAATTTTTCAACATCAATTCAACTTTTCAACAATTTTTCAACATCAACTCAACTTTTCAACAATTTTTCAACATCAATTTCAACTTCAACTTTTCAATTTCGACATCAATATCAATTTTTCAATTTTAATTTTTCAATTTAAACTTCCACTTCAACTTCAATTTTTCCATTTCAACGTCAATATTTCCATTTCAACTTCAATTTTTCAACAAAAATTTCAACTCTTCAGTTTCAATTTTTCAACATCAATTTCGACTTCAATTTTTCAACATCAATTTCAACTCTTCAGTTTCAATTTTTCAATTTCGACAACAATTTCAATTTTTCAATTTCAACTTCAACTTCCACTTCAATTTCAATTTTTCCATTTCAACATCAATTTCAACGTCATTTTTTCAATTTCAAGTTCAATTTCGACATCAATTTCAATTTCCATTGCAACGTCAATTTTTCAATTTCAACTTGTATTTCAACATCAATTTTTCAATTTCAACTTCATTTTTTCAAAACCACACTTATATTAAAATGCACTGAAAAGGAGAAAATAATTTTTTTAGACATTAGTCACTTTAAATAAAGGCGTGGAGTGGGAACGCGTAGTGGAGTGGGGAGCGCTGGGGAGCGGAGTGGGGATCGTTGAACGCGATCACGTACTACCGAGCGTCGCGCGGGGAGGTGTAACGGTTAATATTAAAATTTCTTTTTCTTCTAGGCGCACAGTTTTTTTTTAAATTTGTTTTTTAATATTGCATTATCATCCAGTTGTTCAGCTATGTTTAAAGTTTCAATTCTCCAGCTCATCTGGAAGTGGTTTAAAATTCGATTACAACGACAACTCGACAAGTTGATATAAGCGTGGTAAAGAATGGGACTTTTCAGGGTGATTGCGGCCTAGATTGATCTTTTATCGAGCGCTTTCGACTGCTAAAAATCCCCATCATTGTATTATTGATAAATGAGAAGGCGCACACCGCCCCCTTGCAATCCTACCACCCTTAAAATTCGTTTTATCGTGAATCAACTGCGCGCGAATCGTGAAATCCGAGTCTCCTGAGTTTCGAGAACGATTACTGCGAGCATTTTCCGCGATTTTCCTGTTGGCCAGCTTATGGTCTCTCCGGAGACCATCTAGCGCGATTTTTTCGAGCGACGAAGCGCAAGCCATCGGCCGGCCGCGTTTCTATACGTGTGCTCTCCCGGAGGGCAGCGAGCAGGCAGCTCTGTTCGTCCACTTACTTTAATTACGCTACTTACACGTTCGCAATCGAGCCGGCTGCTTGGTTAGCCTTTCCTCCAGCGGTTCGAGGATCCTTCTGACGGCTTGTTCTCTTTTTATTCCTCTTTTTTCCCCCAACCTTCATCGCGCCGGGGACACGCGCTAGCACTAGCTATACTCTCTCTATCTCGCCACTGCTTTCTCTCTCGCGACGAAGTATCGCAGCGTGTTTCTCATCTGGAGTATTTACTTTAAGCGATTTCATACTGGGACAGTTCCTCGAGAAGCCCTTTCCTCTCTCTCTCTCTCTCTCTCTCTCTCTCTACCCGAACCT
This sequence comes from Lasioglossum baleicum, assembly GCF_051020765.1. NCBI lineage: Eukaryota > Metazoa > Arthropoda > Insecta > Hymenoptera > Halictidae > Lasioglossum > Lasioglossum baleicum. Next base: position 7,664,610 of record NC_134945.1, read on the forward strand.
CGATAACTTCCATCCGTCCCGGTGCTATTAACTAATTAAACGGTAACGCAGCGCCGCGCGGCCCACCGCCGTCTTCATCAACGATATTTAACCGGCGCGTCGACTCCGCAGCCGTCAGGGAGGGAATTACCGAGTCTCCCGGCGCGATTTTCTTGTTACAATAATAATAATAATAATATCGTTGTTTCGTTGTGCGACTCGTTCACGCGCACCCACACCCTCGGGAGAACCTCTAGCATCGCACAGTGGTCCGGGCGGGCGATATAAGTCTTAAAGACGTCTTTAAGATGTCGGTTTGACGTCTATAAGACGTTCGGGAGACGAATGTTTCACGTCTACGAGACGGTCGCGAGACGTTCGTAGGACGGTCGGTAGGTCTTCAAGACGTCTCTCAGAAGTGTTAAAGGTCTATAAATGTTAATTGAATTAAAAGAAGGGAAGAATAAGAATAGATTTCGACAAAAACGAGTTTAAAGTTAAACCTAGTTATATATAGAAAGTGTCATAAAACTAACAATTGTAATTGAAAATCACTATAAAAATAATAAACATTGACGTTGAAATTGAAGAGTTGAAATTGTAGTTGAAATTGAAGTTGAGATAGAAAAGTTGAAGTTGAAGTTGAATTTGAAGAGTTGAAATTGGATTTGCAGTTGTTACAATAATAATAATAATATCGCCGTTTCGTTGTGCAACTCGTTCACGCGCGCCCACACCCTCGGGAGAACCTGGAGCATCGCACAGTGGTCCGGGCGGGCAATATAGTAGTTCGTTTCGTAGGAAATGACTTGTCTCTGATCGGTATTTAATGCGTCTACACTGGTGGTCAAAATGATAAGGCACCTCAAGCGTTTTAGAATAAATAAAACGTAAAAATTGTAAGGTCAACTTATTTTTTTGCGGAAAAGACGTAGGAAAAATCGGTTTTTATTTTTTTTAACTACGGCGCACCATACCATAAAATCTGAAAAAATTCGTGAACAATAACTATAGCAATATATCGGTACTGTAAAAATATAAATGTTGTCACTGTAGAACTTCGATGTGAAATCTACATTTTTTCGATTTTTTTGAGGTTTCTGATATATTACAAGCAGGATTTTCGATTTAAAAATCTGAAACCAATTGCAGAATATGTATTTGGGTCCTTGACATGTGTCAGATTTTTCTTAGAATTTCTAAACATCGTTAACTAGGGAAATAGGCCAAAAACTGATTTTTCTGTTTTGCTGGTTCGAATCCCGCTTCTGACATTTTATTTTTTTTTCTTAAAATTGATACCTACCTCAATTTTAACCCCTGAAATCTGTTATATATAAATTATTTTTATTTTTGGATAAGGTATAATGAGTAAATAAGTATTTATTTGTGACCATCTTATCCATTCGAGTTTTTACTAGTAATCGGTAGGTTGCTGGATCAAGTCCCGCTTCCGACATTTTATTTTTTTTTCTTGAAATTGGTACCTACCTCAATTTTAACCCCTGAAATCTATTATTTAGAAGTTATTTTTATTTTTGGATAAGGTATAATGAGTAAATAAGTATTTATTTGTGACCGACGAATAACTGGTCACGGGATAAAACACGTTATTAAATAGTTACAAATTAGTAGAAATGGATAGTATGTAGCAATATCTGTTCGTACGCCTATGAACGGCGGCGGGAGCTACGCTTGAGTCAATACATTGTTGTATACGGAAAATATAAATGATTCTCTTGCTCTTCTAATAGTTTCATTGCTAATATCGGACATTTATTGAAATAACATAGTTCATCCAAACCAATTAGTATAGTAAATTAATCACTGATGATAATACCTGTAATGTTTTTCGGATTTTTCATATCGACGGTGCACCGGTCCGATCTGTGACTGAAAATAATCCAGATATCAAGTATGGTTTAACAATTCTATGGGTCCCTTCTCCACACCTCTGTGCATCAGTCTGCCAAATTTCGTCGAGCTAGCTCTGAACACCCCATGCCGCGAGCAATTCAGAAGAATCATGATCGCGCAACTCTTCGAAATCCGTTCTCTAGTGTGATTTGATTCGTTAGATTCTCGGATCATGGAATTGAAACTACAGTTTCTTGATCGCCGCGTTCTACATACATCTCCAACCGAGTTTAATCAACCTTTACCTCCTCCGGTAGCTCGAGCGCGTTCACACACAATGCTTTTACCAACCGCTTTTACCAAGATGGACTCTCCGCAGAAGTAGAAAAGACACGGTGACAAATTGACTCAAGGGACGAAACGGCGCGGAACGAAACTGGCTCGAGTTTTACCTGATTGCCCGGGGAGGATGAGTGAACTTGTGCTCTGTATGCCACTGTGTCATCTTTCTTTCTCTCGAAGACACTCGAAAATTCTTCATTCGATTGAAATACTTGCAATCCCGAGCAACTTCCTTTTTCCACCATTGTGGTACTTGAAATAATTAACACTTTGCACTCGGAACCATTTTAGCACGAAAAGTAAACATTTCATCTAACCTAAAATATTTCTCTACAATTCGCTCATGCAATACTCGAATGATTAGTAATTTATTTGATATAAAATCATTTCATAACCTAACAATTATTTTACATTACTGATATAGCAATGTTTAGTGGTTTAATTAACCTAACAATTATTTTACATTACTGATATAGCAATGTTTCGTGGTTTAGTGGTCTCAGATTCAACACCCGATTGCTAAAGGTTACGTTAGGTTAGGTTAATTTAGGTTAGGTGAGTAATTTTATTAGTAAATTATCTTACATTACTGATATAGCAAGTTTTAGTGGTGTCTCAGATTCAACACCCGACTGCTAAGGCTCAAATTCAAAAAAGAAAATTAATAGTAGGGGTTAAATTTTCAATAGAACAGAATAGTAACGATCGCGAAGCAAAGCAATACTCTTGGAGGTTCCCGGAGCGGGTCCGTGACCGGAAGTCTTCGGTGGTCTCGGTCGCGCCCGTGTACTGGGGTCGTCGAAACGATACCAATCAATAATCAATACCAAACGATACCAGTCACTGCCAAACGACTACATTTCCCGGGATAGATTCGGTAGTCGGAATCAAATCGTTCGGTGGCACCGAAAGCCGGGGCAGCAGCGAGCAGCAAGCAGGCAGCAGCCGATACGTTAATTACCAATCGGCAGGGTAGTAAGCCGAATTACAGGGCTGGCTGTGGCAGGGAAAATGCTGTTTGCCTCGACTGGTAGAGCTGAGACACAGTTCGGTGTTCTGCTGCACGGTTAATGGGAGGAATCCTCCTCGCTGTGGCCGCGGGAGTGGGGGAGGGGGGGGGGGGTTTGGGTGGAGAGTTCGGGTCTGCTTTGTGCCGGGCCAGCTATTCTACCTCCAATTATATTCGGGCAAAAAGTAGCCGAGAACTCTATCGAAGTATAGAGATCGTGCGCGCGGACCACGGGGAAAGAGGACTCGTGGAAGAGAAGAGGAGAGAAAGAGAGTGAGCGCAGCAGTTAGAGAGAAGCCGGCGGAACACGTTCCTCGGGCCGTAGCATCGCGCAGGATAGAATTTCGTTTATTTCGTTGGCTCACCTCTGACCTCCTGGGTTCCTCCCCGCGCTTTTCTGGACCCTGCCCCCTCTCCTCGGCCGGGTCCTCCTCGTTGCTCCTGTCTTTTCAAGCAAAACCTCTCCGGAGCGATCTCGCACCCCCTGCCCCAGCCCCTCTGGCTCCGTTCGGTTACGTTCATCGTGTCCCGCGCGCCACCCCCAATTCTCTCTACCCCCCTTTCCAACTTCAGCTCTCCCCGTCTCTCTCTCTCCCGCTCCCCCGGTTAGATTCGTGGGAGCTTTGGGGACGCAAGTCGGACAGACACGACGAGCTCTTCTCCACCCTCTCCTCTCCCGGCCCTGGACTCTCTCTCCTCTCTCTTGGTTCGCCGTTTTTCTCCTGCTCTGCCCGTCCTCGCTCTGCACCTCTCTCTCTCTCTCGCTGTGCCGGTTCTGTATATTTATTGATTGCCACCTCACCTCGCCTACCATGGCCTCGGTCTGCGGCAGTTTCCCCTCCCGAGCAGTCCCTCGTTTCCCTCGTCCCAGGCTCTCGTTCTGCACCAAGCAGCACACCAGCATCGCGCTACGAGGAGCATCTCGCTCGCCCACTCGCTCTCTCTCTCGATCTCTTCGTGTGTGTCGCTCTCTTTCCCTCCCGGTCTCGTTCTCTCTCTCGTTCGGCCCCGGTTTATCTCCAGCGCTCCGTCCTCTTCCGCCTTCGCGGAACCCGAACTCTCTTTCATTTTCTCTTCCTCCGCTCTGACTAACTCCACCCCCCTGTCTTTCTCCGCTGTCCCCTTCTGGGCGCGCGGGTCTCTCGCATCCACGCTCTCTCTCTCTCTCTCTCTCCCTCTCTTGCTCTCTTGCTTTTTCTATCTCTCGTCCCTCTAGTTTCTCTCTCCATCTATCTCTGTGACTCCGGCTCGCTATCTCTCTCTTTCTCTTTCTGGGTTCGCTCGACCCTCCGCGGTAACCTCTCGCGCTTTTGCCTCCTACGCTCGATACAAACTCGTTGGACGCGGCGGAGTTTTCGTTTGAAGCCACCCTCCGGGTCTTCACGGCGGATCCGACACCGCCGGGTCGTACGCTGATATTTCTTGCAATCTTCTTCCCTCTCTTCTCTTCGTCGTCGGCTTTCTTCTTCTTCTGCTCGTGCTTCCTTCTTCCTGTTCTTCGGCTGCTGATTTATTCTTGAAGACCAGGTCCCCGCTCGCGTCGTTAACCTTTTAACTGGGGATCACCAGCTGACTCGTCGTTGCAGCTCACTATCAGATTTTTTGGGAGCTTGTCATTCTGTTCGTAATCCGATATCTCTTTCAGTTTCGAGGAGAAGGTCGTGCAGTCTCGGATTTTCTCGAAACTTTACGTACTGGTATAATTATAATTACCCACGGCACTGTACGTTCTCCAAGATCACTGAGAAAAGCATCAAATCTTCATAGGAGATAGACAATAATTTATCAATTTCTTTCTCCGATCAAAACTGCAATTTCAAAATCCTGAAACACCGAGTAAGATCAAAAACGTGCCACACATATCTGTCGCCTTTCAGTGCGCGTTTCCAGTACAAGCTGACCCTCCACGAAGTCGTCTCCCAGTTCTATTTCACCGCGAGCGTCGCGTGGGACGGGTCCGCAGCTTTCGTTTGAGTTCTCCCAGGTTCCTTTTCCTCGTCAACGTCATCTGTGTCATCGTCATTACGCGGCGTGACGGAACGCGCCTAGCGTTTCCAAGAAGCTTCTCGCGCGCGGATGGAATCCTGTTAGTGGACGCGCGCGGCGAACTTTCGGCTTTCTCTCTCTCTCTCTCTCCTCCTCCTCCCTCCCTCTCTCTCTCACTGTTCGCTGTTCTCCGCCCCCGGCCCGTCGGTTTTTAATTTCGCCGCACTCCGATACACCGCTTTTATCTCGATCGATCGATGCAAACTCCGCCGCTGGATGCGGCCAAGTTTTCGTTCCCGGAGCCCGCGTTTCCGGCTGCTATCCACCCCCGTGCCGTCCACCCCCGCCGTTCCAGCTTCTGCTTCTGAGCCCGGCGTCGTCATTATACCAGGTGTGGACAAAAAGTTCCTGGAACGAGCTGTTCGCGAAATTTCCTCCTACATCTCTAACCCTGGAACCGTTCCTACGAACGTGGTAGCATTATCTGTTATCGGAAGCATTCAAAATGGCCTCAGAAATTAACAAAGTAGAGGATTCAGGTTTTCTCGTGGTGCAAACTGCAATTGAAATGTGTTGTTGCTTAAAAAAGTACTTCACGACAACAATGTTCAGGCTGTCATCAAGAAAGTGCTGAAAACGAGCTGCAAAATTAGTAGAGCGTTCACAAAATATCCTCCTAAGTCGCAAACTCTAGAATCATTCCTTGGTGGTAGCTTTATCTGTTATCAAAAGCATTCTAAATGAACTGGAAAGTTAACAAAGTAGAGGATTCAGGCGTTATTGTTGTGCAAAATGCAAGTAAAATGTGCTCTTGCTTGAAAACAAACTTTACGCAACTATGTTCAGGCTGTCAAGAAGACAAGTCGAACTGCAAAATTAGTCCTAGAACCGTTCCTTCCTTCAACTTCAATCTCAACTACAATTCCAACTATTCAATTTCAATTTCATTTTCAACTTCAATTTCAATTTCTCAATTTCAACATCAACTTTTCAATTTCACTCTTCAATTTCAGTTTTTCAATTCTCAACTTTTCAATTTCAACTTCAATTTCAACTCCTCAAATTCTACTTGAACTTTTCAATTTCAACTCCTCCAATTCTACTTGAACTTTTCAATTTCAACTACAATTTCAACTCTTCAATTTCAACTACAATTTCAACTTTAATTTCAATATCAATTTTTCAATTTCAACATCAACTTTTCCATTTCAAGTTCAATTTTTCCATTTCAACTTAAACTTCAACTCTTCCATTTCAACTTCCATTTTTCCATTTCAACTCTTCAATTTGAACTTCTGTTTTTCTATTTCAACTACAATTTCAATTTTAACTCTCCAATTTCAACTTCAACTTCAACTATTCAATTTCAACTTCAACTTGAACTATTCAATTTCAACTTCAACTTCAAGTCTTCCATTTCAACTTCAATTTTTATTGTAATTGTAATTTTTCATCTTTATTGTGATTTTAATTGCAATGGTTATTTGTCGTACACTTCTTATGTCAAATCCACAGGCTCTAATAAACCTATTTATTGGCTTAACTTTACACTCGTTTTTGTCGAAATCTATTTTTACTCTTCTCTTCTTTTAATTAAAATAACATTTCTGGACCTTTAAGATTTCTTAGAACGTCTCCTAAACGTCTTTCAGACGTCAAAAAGTCGTCTTTAAGAAGTAGCGACGCCGTTACCTGCCAAAAATGCTCAACTTTAAACAAGCATAACTCCTAAACCATTGATCCTACAGTATCGAAACTTGGATCTGCAGGTTCTCCGTGTACAAATCTAGTGAATTGCATACCAAATACATCATAAACATTACCATTTGCGACGCAAATGGCGGATCAATGAGGAAACCATCTCGGTCCATTCGGAAGAGTTTTACAGACCGACCCGTCGCGGTTTTACATCCGGGGGGCCGTTTTACAGTCGCGAGGTAAATATAATTTACAGATCTTTCGGAATCAATCCGCACAATGGTTGCAAGGGCGCGTGCACGCACACTTTCGCGGCCCCGGACCACGGGTACAGCAACTTTTACCAGGCGTTTCTGCAACATGGTATTCCGGTTACGAGAAGTGCGCGCGTTTTATAGTCGAAGTTGAATCGCCGAGAATTCCAGGGTAGCTCGTAACCGCCTCGAAGTTTCCATTCCGCGGCGACGTATCGCCGAAAGCGGCGGGGCGTAGGCGCGCGCGACTCGTACGCGTACATAAACTTGAGCACACAGAATCAAACGTGACATTTAGCTAGCGCGGTAGCCTAGAGACACGATGATGCGAAGTCACGTACTGGCTACGTACATGCGTGTACACGAGCATAGAAACAGAGAAAAAAGAAAGAGAGATAGATAGAAAGAGACTGAGAGAGTGAGAGGACGTCCCACGCGTCATCGCCAGTTTCGAACAAGCACTCGCTCTGTGTGCTCTTCCTTTTCTAGCCTCGCACCCCTCCCGGCTACGTTTTTAGTAGTCTTCGATTTCATGAACGCAATGCTAATTTTGGTGCTCGTTTTCAACACTTTCTTGTTGACCACCTGAACATCGTTGCCGTAAAGCACGTTTTTAAGCAGTAACACATTTCAATTGCAGTTTGCGTAACCATAACGCCTGAATACTGAATACGCCTTGAAATTGAAGAGTTAAAATTGAAATTGTAGTTGAAATAGAAAAATAGAAGTTGAAATTGTAAAGTTGATGTTGAAATTGAAAAATTGAAATTGAAATTGGAAATGAAATTTCCTCTCGTTTCAACTGCAATTTCACCCTTCAATTTCAATTTTTCAATCTCAACTTTTCAATTTCAACTTCAAATTCTACTTGAACTTTTCGATATCAACTACAATTTCAATTCTTCAATTTCAACTACAATTTCGACTCTTCAATTTCAATTTTTCAATTTCAACATCAACTTTTCAATTTCAACTACAATTTCACCCTTCAATTTCAACTTTTCAATTTCAACTTCAAATTCTACTTGAACTTTTCGATATCAACTTCAATTTCAATTTTTCAATTTCAACTCCTCAAATTCTACTTGAACTTTTCAATTTCAACTACAACTTCAACTGTTCAATTTCAACTTCAACTTTTCAATTTCAATTTTTCAATTTCATTTTCAACTTCAATTTCAATATCAATTTTTCAATTTCAACCTCAACTTTTCAATTTCAACTTCTATTTTTCTATTTCAACTACAATTTCAATTTTAACTCTTCAATTTCAAGGCGTATTCAGTACAATTTCACTCTTCAATTTCAATTTTTCAATTTCAACTTCAATTTCAACTCCTCAAATTCTACTTGAACTTTTCGATATCAACTACAATTTCAACTCTTTAATTTCAATTGTTCAATTTCTTCTTCAACTCTTCAATTTCATTTTCAACTTCAATATCAATGTTTCAATTTCAACACCAATTTCAATGTTTTAATTTCAGCACCAACTTTTCAATTTTATTTGCAACTTCAATTTCATTTTCAACTTCAATTTCAACTACAATTTCAACTCTTCATTTTCATTTTCAACTTCAATTTTTCAATTTTATTTCAACTTCAATTTCAATATCAATTTTTCAATTTCAACCTCAAGTTTTCAATTTCAACTACAATTTCACTCTTCAATTTCAATTTTTCAATTTCAACTTCAATTTCAACTCCTCAAATTCTACTTGAACTTTTCGATATCAACTACAATTTCAACTATAATTTCAACTCTTTAATTTCAATTCTTCAATTTCAACTCTTTAATTTCAATTCTTCAATTTCAACTCTTTAATTTCAATTCTTCAATTTCAACTCCTGAAATTCTACTTCAATTTTTCAACATCAACTTCAACTCTTCAATTTCATTTTCAATTTCAATGTTTCAATTTCAACACCAATTTTTCAATTTCATTTTCAACTTCAATTTCAATGTTTTAATTTCAGCATCAACTATTCAATTTTATTTTCAACTTCAATTTCAATGTTTCAATTTCAACACCAACTTTTAAATTTCAATTACGATTTCACTCTTCAATTTCTATTGTTCAACTTCGATTTCAACTCCCCAAATACTCCTCAAAATACTATACATTTTTCTCTGCCGACCCCGTTTCTCTTCAGCCAAAATTCTCGAGGCCTCATTACCTCCTCCCCTCAATTTCCCACCTGTTTTCGCTCTCGTTCGGCCTTCGCTCCACCCTTTCGATTTCTTTCGATAGAACGCGATACCACCCTCTCAGTTCCCTAGATTCTTCGTTTTCCATTCCATCTTATGTTCCTCCGTCTTCTTCCAGAGAAGCTGTGCTTCTTTTTACTTCGGCACACCTCGGGGCTGTCTCTTGCAACGCTCTTCCCCCCTGGTCCCCTTTCCTCCCCTCTGATCCCCTCTCGTTTTCTCTCGTTCCTTCCCTCGACACCGGTCGAGGCAACGTGTATAGGTTGATAAATGCGCTCGGCGTGCCTCGAATTCGATATAGCTGGAGATAGACAGAGAGAGGAGAGGAGAGGGGAGCTGGTCGAAGATGCTCGATAAGAAAAGACACTTGGTACAATAATAAAAGAGGGGGAGGCGGCTAGGAACGTGCGCCGCCGAACAAGATCAGGCCGACGCGACGCCCCCGGGAAAAAAATATCAATCGAAATCTCCCAGGAGCGTACCCACCACCGCAGACCCAGGTCGTTCCTCCTCCTCCTCTTCCGCCTCCTCCGCCGCGTTTTAAACATTAAACCATTGAATTATGTAGCGCGGGTAATCCGACGGAGTTTCTTTTCTCGAGCGGAGATTGCGAGGAGCACGCGAGAACGTGGGACGTCCCGGCCAGACGAACTTTCGCCCGCGGTTTTGCGATTTCGCGGACCCAGAAGGCTATCCCACCGGCGAATCTGGTTCCCTTAAGGAGCCGCGCCCCGACAGGTTGCGAAACCGGCATGTGAATCATCGGCCGTTCGAGATTTCGGGAATTAAAACGGGCCGGCCACGGTTTCTTGTTAATCAACCGAGCCGGCTTCGCTCGGACCTCCACGCTTAAGAAGCTGTGTTTGATTCCTCGGGGACTGGTATTTTTGTGGAGGAGATGCTTGTCTTCGCTGTTGTTCTGGTTCTTCGTAATTGGATTATTCGAATTTGGGAAATTTCTAGTTATTAATTCTTTGTTTTGAATTCAGGGGGATTTTAGGGGGATTATACGAAATATATAAATGTTCTGCGTTGATTGAGCGAAGCAGAAGGAAAACAAAAATTGAATTTAAGACCTAATAACCTTGTTTGAAAAACGATATTATACAATGTTCTTAAATTTTTGTAAACTTTTTGAAATATTTTCGAAAATATTGATTTTAGAGAAAAAAGTTCCAAACAAGAAATGAAGCTCATATAAAGCTCTACAAAAAAGGTTACATACATTGTTTACATAATCCTATTATTTTGGCTGTCAAAGACTCGTTTGCCCCCTGCTCCCATCAAACTTTTGACAGTTCTTATTAAATATTTTCGAAAATATTGATTTTGGAAAAAAAAGGTTCAAACAAAACATGAAGCTCATATAAAGCTCTATGAAAAAGGTTGTATACATTTTTTACGTAAACCTATTATTTTGGCTGTTATGACCCAAAATAACTCGGCGGGGGGTGAAATTAACTCTGTCAAACATTTTTTTAAATTTATTTACTTGCGTAAATAATGGGAATTTTGAAAAATACTTTAGATAAAAGTTGTAGACCTCATCAAAATACACATTTTATGTTCTATTGATTTTTGTCATAAAGATAATCCTTTCTTAGAAAAATTATAGGTAAAGATTCACTTATACGGAGCTACCCCCGATTTCAAAGGTCGCATCATTGCTCAATAACCACTGTCTTTATGTCAAAATTCAATAGGACATAAAATGTGTATTTTGATGAGACCTACAACTTTTAGTTGAAGTATTTTTCAAAATTACCATTATTTACGGAAATAAATGAAAAAAACTATGATTTTTTCATGATTTCACTATCATATTCGTAATCAGACCGTCAAAATCCGGTAAGAATCCAGAAAAACTCTCCATTTGTTTAATCTAGCATCGGTTGTATTTGATCTATTCATTTTTTGTTGTAAATGTATAGTAATCATAGCGAATAGAAGATTTTACTGTGCTCTGAAAAATGATTTCACCTGACCATCACTTTACACGATGTTTTTTTTATGAAATCGTATACATATATTAACTTTCATTCATCCCCGCGTCAATTTAATACATTTTTCGAGCGCGCAAAGTGCACGTACCGATGAATATTAAAATGCGCAAACGTTCAAAACGCATCACGCACGAACGCGCAAAAATTTCATTCTTTTATTTGTATTTGATCATGGGGAGAGAGGAAGCTGTCGCGTTTGTTTGTCCGAATTACGCGTAACACTTCAAATTTCACGTTGATATTAAGCAAAATGTAGAACAGTAGAGAATGGTAAACCGACAAAACAGTGGAAATGAAAAAGTTCGTATCGTGTTACAACTTTCCTACTGAATTACTGCTCCAGTTGAAAATCACTATGTTATCCCTACAATTTTTGGTATCATTGAAAAATTACATTGAAAATTATAATAAACTACATTTTTAAAAAGTTTGATTTATTTTGCAAGAAATAATTTTTATTAAAATCACATTTGCACAAAATTTTTGAGTTCGAGGTCATTTCAAGGTCATAGTATAATACTCTGTTGAATTCGTGTCGACGTCACCAACAATCCTATGACGTCCGAAACACATGGTGTCATTTGAAAAAGTCAAGGTGACCTTCACTTTTTTTACGCAAAAAGCATTTTTTCCGATTTAAAAATATGCGAACATGTAGCTGACCAAGTACTGATCAACTCCTGTCTAAAACATTTTTTAATCCCACTACCGGAAATGCCTAAAAAATTGTGACATAACTTAACAGGTAGACCCTGTATTATACAGTGGGTGAGGCCAGAAACAAGCCACCTGAATAACTCGGCAGCTATTGGTGTTAGGAAGAAATGCATCAGATGGAACTTGCTTGGTTTCGAGGGGGCATTAACCAGATGTTAGTAGCTTTTTTGTACGTGGACGCGCAAAGGACATATGAAGGTCAACTTCATTTTTATAAATGTAATGAGGTATTTTTTAATACATCAATCGATGCAGCTGGACATTCGTTATAAAAAATTACTAACCTACGTATGTCGAAAAGTTAATAGTTCAGGAGGTATTTCAATTTAAATAACTCTATGGTTGATTTGTTCGAAAACTTGCAAGACAAAGTATTGTATGCCCATCACTACTCTTGGTTAAAGTGATCGATATTAAAGTTTTAATCAAGATTGATTAATTATGTTACGTATACGAAGTTTCGATCCTGTAGGATGAATGATTCAGGAGTTATGAGTGTTGAAAGTTGAGCAATTTCGAACCTTTCGAAAACACTGCAGATTGCTCAACTTTAAACGACCATATCTCCTGAACTATTGAGCCTAGAGGATCGAAACTTGGATCTACAGATTCTCCGGGAAAAAATCTACTGGATTACATACCAAATACATCATAATTCTAAAAAGTAAACGGTGCAGTAATTAATAATCCATCGTCGAGCAGGAGATTGTTGGTAATTTCGGACGACACCGGTGTTTTGCGACGATGGCGAAACGATTCGTACTTTTTTCGTGAGGGAAAGGTGCGCGATTTCGAGGGCACTGGTGTTCTTCCATCGGCGAGGCGTTTCGATCGTTTGATCCGAGCCGCCTGTGTCGGTCGCGGCGCATTATTCAGCGGTGGGTCCGCATGCAATTATTAACACGCATCCGTCAGGCATCGTGGAGCATTATGTTTACACAAACGATTCCCATTACCGGCGTTAAACATAATTTACAAGTTCCCCAGGCCGCCGCGCCGGAGCAGATGAATCTGCCATTACCGCCGCCGGTCCTTTATTACATCGTCAGCCGAGGCTGATCCTATATTTATAACAAAGTTAGCCGACGCGCGGTGGCTCGATTATGTTTAAAGAAGGGAGCTCGCCGGTCCGCGGCGCCTGTGACTTCGTTAACGAGAAATTAATTAGCACGAAGCAAGGAGCAAGACACCGACACCGCCTCCCGGGCACACTCCCCCACGATTTCCAGCCTTTTCACCCTGAAATTCATTTTACCCCGTGATCGGACACCGATTTTCCTTATTCTCTTTTTTATTTGGTTGGCTGCCGACGATTTTTGGTACCTGGGACGAGGATTCCGGCGACTACTTTTTGAATGTTTTGACAGTTCTTACTAAATATTTTCTAAAATATTGATTTTACAGAAAAAACTTTCAAACAAAAAATAAAGCTCATATAAAGCTCTACAAAAAAGGTTTTATACGCTTTTTGCGTAAACCTATTATTTTGGCTGTCAAAGCCTCGTTTGCCCCCAGCTCCATTCAAAGTTTTGACAGTTCTTACTAAATATTTTCTAAAATATTGATTTTACAGAAAAAACTTTCAAACAAAAAATAAAGCTCATAAAAAGCTCTACGAAAAAGGTTATGTACATTTTTTACGTAAACCTATTATTTTGGCTGTCAAAGCCTCGTTTGCCCCCCAGCCCCCGTCAAAGTTTTGACAGCTCTTACTAAATATTTTCGAAAATATTGATTTTAGAGAAAAAAGTTTCAAACAAGAAATGAAGCTCATATAAAGCTCTACAAAAAAGGTTACATACATTGTTTACATAATCCTATTATTTTGGCTGTCAAAGACTCGTTTGACCCCTGCTCCCATCAAACTTTTGACAGTTCTTATTAAATATTTTCGAAAATATTGATTTTGGAGAAAAAAGGTTCAAACAAAACATGAAGCTCATATAAAGCTCTATGAAAAAGGTTGTATACATTTTTTACGTAAACCTATTATTTTGGCTGTTATAACTCAAAATAACTCGGCGGGGGGTGAAATTAACTCTGTCAAACATTTTGTAAAATTTATTTACTTCCGTAAATAATGGGAATTTTTAAATATACTTCAGATAAAAGTTATAGACCTCATCAAAATACACATTTTATGTTCTATTGATTTTTGTCATAAAGACAATACTTTCTGAGAAAAATGATAGGTAATCATACACTTATACGGAGCCACCCTCGATTTCAAAGATCGCATGATTTGAACATTTAATATCGTTTTTCTCAAAAACTACTGTCTTCACGACAAAAATCAATAGAACATGAAATGTGTATTTCGATGAGACCTACAACTTTTATTTCAAGTATTTTTCGAAACTACCATTATTTACGGAAATAAATGGAAAAAACTATGATTTCAGTTATGAGTTCAATAAATCGATGCAACATTTCATGGTTAAACCGTTTGAGCCATTTTACAGAAATCGGAATCGAAAATATTTTTTCTATGCCAGCCGCGATCGCAGAACCTTCGTTTCACGGAGAAAATAATCGAAATCATTGACCTACCGCGAAACACAATAAAGCTGTCGTCCGCCGCGGTTTAAAATCAATTTTCCCAGCAACAACGATTCGTACTTACAAATCCGTCACACTCCGTAACGTTCTCTATCTCGAATTCACCGCGTGGCAGGCCGCGAATGGCGGGAACACGCCGGGAATCGCGAATCGCGGGCGTCAAAGACTAGCATTTTTATAACGAACGCAGGGAAACAATGATGATTCGTTTCGTCGAGCGAGGATTGTGAGGTTGGGGGGGAGGGAAGGGAAAGAAGGAAAGGAAAAAAGAAATAGTGCTAGACCGTAGAGGGCCATGGCTCGGTGTCTCCGTCCCTCCGGTTGGGTTGGTCCGTCGCGTAAACGAAATTAAAGCGATTTGGAAGCGAGCCAGCCATCGCTGCGACGGTCGCAAACGCCGCGCCGCCAACCCCTCTCGGCATTCCGATCCCTCGATCGATCTTCTTCCTCGGGGGACAGGATACACACGCATACAGGGTGAACCACGGAACGTGATCCGGCTGGATTATCCTCTTATTAATTGTCCTGTTCGCGAAATTCCTCAATCTTCGCCTCTGCGGAATTTTTATTCAATGAAATTCGCGACGCTTCGATTTTCGTAAACTTCGATTCTAAACACGTTAAGGTGTTGCAAATATAATAATACCAGGTCGTTCAGGAGGTTCGTAGCCCAACAATGAAATGACATATACTCCCTTAAGCTCGATACATTTTTTCCAGCGATTTCCAATTCATTTACCCCACCTCTGAAACGATTTTCCTCTAAAATTCTTCATTTCACGAAAAACGCCTGACACGTAGGAATTTTTGAAGTTTGGGAACAAGTGGAAGTCAGAGGGGGTAGACCAGTCAACGAAAAGTTGTAGAGGGAAATGGAAGGAACACAATTTTTAACTTTGGGTCTTTGTTTGGACTAGTTAGGAGGTAAACCCAAACTTTGAAAGGGGCTCGGTTAATTTGACCCCCGCCGAGTTATTTTGGATAATAACAGCCACAATAATAGCTTTACGCAAAAAATGTATATAACCTCTTTTGTAGAGCTTTTTATGAGCTTAATTTTTTGTTTGAAACTTTTTTTTCCAAAATCGATATTTTCGAAAATATCTAGTAAGAACTGTCAAGACTGTGAAGGGGCCTGCAGGGCAAACGAGGCTTTGACAGCCACAATAATAGCTTTACGCAAAAAATGTATATAACCTCTTTTGTAGAGCTTTTTATGAGCTTCATTTTTTGTTTGAAACTTTTTTCTCTAAAATCAATATTTTCGAAAATATTTAGTAAGAACTGTCAAAACTTTGAATGGAGCTGGGGGGCAAACGAGGCTTTGACAGCCAAAATAATAGGTTTTCGCAAAAAATGTATATAACCTCTTTTGTAGAGCTTTTTATGAGCTTCATTTTTTGTTTGAAACGTTTCTCTCTAAAATCAATATTTTCGATAATATTTAGTGAAATACAGACCGATGGGGATCATTTATTTAAGATTAATCTCCCGCCGGCGATATCGGTTTCCCGAGCACGATCTTTCGTTGTTTAGGACTTGCGAACAATTTGGTAAAATTCCGAGCTGTGCTCAGCGTAGCCTCTGCTTTAATATTTACGCGACATTTTACCCGAAAAAGTTTAACTTTCGAAACTATTATACAGGGTATACAAAACCAGCCGTCCAGGGGTGTTAACTTCTCAGATAAGCATATTCGGTAAAAATGTTTGCAGTAAAAGTTGCAGGGATTAATGGAGGGCACATGTCCATGACCTTGTATTTGACCTTCGGATCCATTTTCAAGGTTATTTCGAAAACAATTGGATATTCGACAGCGAATATAATTAGCCATCCAGCAATATTTAACTTGGTCGGGAAATACTTGAATGGTTTGAGTAACGAGGAACGTTTTTTCTCTCGAGGGAGCGTTCCGCGACAGTTTTGCTGCAGCTTCCTCGGGGGGTGTTCTTTTCGCAACAGCTCGATACTTTCGCGCGAAGGGCGCAGTGTCCGAGGTCGGATTGTGCCCGGAGAAAAAAGGGGGCCTCCTCCATTGAAGAAGTTAAGCACGGCGCAGGACGTTCGCTCCCGGGATTACGCGAGTTTTATTCGTATCTCGCAGCGAACACGCTGAATGAATATGCCGGCGCGTTAAATCTCTCGGATCTTTCATTCCGTCGCCTTTCCAGCCGGTAAGATTCGCGTCGTTCCATGCCGCGCCGTTGGTCCGGGCTATTTTCTTCCCGGCACGTACACGTTCACTCTTCTCTCTTCTTCGCCGGGGCTGCTCCGACGGCAACCCAACCAGGGGGAAAAAAGACGAGGACAAAGGATCCCGGCCCCGTATATTCCGTGTCCCGAAAATAGCAGAACCCGTAGTTACGTTATACCCGGCCCAACGAGCTCGCGACCCCGCGGATTCTCCGATCGTAAAAATTTAATTGCTCCGAATACTGATTTATGACCATTAAGAAAACATAAAAAAATCATAGTTTTTTTCATTTATTTCCGTAAATAATGGTAATTTTGAAAAATACTTCAACTAAAAGTTGTAGGTCTCATCAAAATACACATTTTATGTCCTATTGAATTTTGACATAAAGACAGTGTTTATTGAGCAATGATGCGACCTTTGAAATCGGGGGTAGCTCCGTATAAGTGAATAATTACCTATAATTTTTCTAAGAAAGTATTATCATTATGACAAACATCAATAGAACATAAAATGTGTATTTCGACGAGACCTACAACTTTTATGTGAAGTATTTTTCACAATTTCCATTATTTACGGAAGTAAATAAAAAAATGTTACACAGAGTTAATTTGACCCCCGCTGAGTTATTTTGGGTCATAACAGCCAAAATAATAAGTTTACGTAAACAATGTATATAACCTTTTTTGTAAAGCTTTATATGAGCTTCATTTTTTGTTTGAAACTTTTCTCTCTAAAATCAATATTTTCGAAAGTATTTAGTAAGAACTGTCAAAACTTTGAAAGGGGCTGGGTTAATTTGACCCCCGCCGAGTTGTTTTGGGCAATAACAGCCGAAATAATAGGTTTACGTAGAAAATGTATAGAACCTTCTTCGTAGAGCTTTTCTTGGGCTTCATTTTTTGTTTGAAACTTTTTTCTCTAAAATCAATATTTTCGAAAATATCTAGTAAGAACTGTCAAAACTTTGAAGGGGGCTGAGGGGCAAACGCGGCTTTGACAGCCAAAATAATAGGTTTACGTAAAAAATGTATAGAACCTTTTTTGTAGAGCTTTATATGAGCTTCATTTTTTGTTTGAAACTTCTTTCTCCAAAATCAATATTTTCGAAAATATTCAGTAAGAACTGTCAAAACTTTGAATGGAGCTGGGGGCAAACGCGGCTTTGACAGCCAAAATAATAGGTTTACGTAAAAAATGTATACAACCTTTTTTGTAGAGCTTTATATGAGCTTCATTTTTTGTTTGAAACTTCTTTCTCTAAAATCAATATTTTCGAAAGTATTTAGTAAGAACTGTCAAAACTTTGAAAGGGGCTGGGTTAATTTGACCCCCGCCGAGTTGTTTTGGGCAATAACAGCCGAAATAATAGGTTTACGTAGAAAATGTATAGAACCTTCTTCGTAGAGCTTTTCTTGGGCTTCATTTTTTGTTTGAAACTTTTTTCTCTAAAATCAATATTTTCGAAAATATCTAGTAAGAAGTGTGAAAACTTTGAACGGGGTATATAATTTTGTCCAACACACTGAAAACATTCGAAGAATCTACGGTCAAATTAAAATGATGAAGAAAAGAAGCGAGTCTCTCTTTCAGTATCGTTCCTCGAAATCTCAGCGAGGAAGGTAACGACGGATTAGCAGATCGCCAGCTAAGATGGCGAAACCGAGAATGAAAGAAACGACGTATGGTCACGCATGAGAGAAATGATCGTTGAATAAAAGACAGGAATGTGTACCCGATCGGCCACGTGAAGAAAGGAAAACACAGCGCGGGTAATTGCAGTCGAATCCGAGAAAGTAACAGCGCCGGCTAATCCGCGAACAAAGGAAAACGCGTGGCGAGCCAATAAGCTTTTCCTCGAGACAGCGGAGTCCGCGTGCAACGCAATTACCGGCGTGGCCGCGCATTATTTAAGCCTGCAGGCCAGAAAGACGCGGATATCCAATATATCGACGACATCCCCTCCGGTTTTACACCTTAACGTCGCCGTTTCCGCTTATAACCGTCCAATCGCGATTCAGCTGGCCTCCGTGAAAGCCGGAGTTGCGCGTGTACACAATATGTACAGGCTGAGCCACTATCAGCAAGAGTATACAGGGTGTCCCTGCCAACTTGACCACCTTGAATATCTTTGTTGTTTTTAAAGATACGTCAAATGTCTGAAGGACAAAATTGAATGGTAAAATGGGGCTCATAAGATACCAACAAAATTTTTTTTTCCTGTAATTTTTTTATGAGATTTCAAGGTCACCTTCATTTTTTTAAATGGAATGAGGTATTTTTTAATACATCAATCGATGCAGCTGGACATTCGTTATAAAAAAGTACTAACCTATGTATGTCGAAAAGTTAGTAGTTCAGGAGATATTTCAATTTAAATAACTCTAAAACAAGTAAGTAAACGCTAACGCCTTAGTACGACAGTAATGGTATTTTAGAGTTTTTTAAATTGAAATATCTCCTGAACTACTAACTTTTCGACATACATAGGTTAGTACTTTTTGATAACGAATGTCCAGCTGCATCGATTGATGTATTAAAAAATACCTCATTCCATTTAAAAAAATGAAGGTGACCTTGAAATGTCATAAAAAAATTACAGGAAAAAAAAATTTTGTTGGTATCTTATGAGCCACATTTTACCATTTAACTTTGTCCTTCAGACATTTGACGTATCTTTAAAAACAACAAAGATATTCAAGGTGGTCAACTTAGCTGGGACACTCATAAGGTGGGCATAGAGGGAAATGGAAGGAACACAATTTTTAACTTTGGGACTTTGTTTAGACTAGTTAGGCGGTCAACATACTAAAAGTTCCTACTCCTAGGAGGGGGCACGTAGTAGGTCCCCTTTTTCGGTTTTCCGCTTATATCTCGGAAACTATGCGTCCTAGCGATAAGACAATTCTATACAAAATTAAAGCTGACAAAATGTGCCACCAGATTGGTCCGATTCAGTTTTTCGCTATCTCGCATAGTTTCCAAGATGTCCGCGCTCAAAGTTCATTAATTGTGCTGAAGGGTTAGCTAGCCAAATAATAAAAATAGTGACCTTTGAACGCGGCTATCTCCGAAACTATGCGTCCTAGCGATGAGACCATTCCATACAAAATCAAAGCTGACAAAATGTGCTATAAGATTGATTCCATTCAGTTTTTCGCTATCTCACATAGTTTCCGAGATATCCGAGCTCAAAATTTTTGCCTTACTTGACTAACTTCAGCACAATTACTGAACTTTGAGCGCAGATATCTCGGAAACTATGCGAGATAGCGAAAAACTGAGTCGAATCAATCTTGTGGCAAATTTTGTCAGCTTGAATTTTGTATCGGATGGTCTTATCGCTAGGACGCATGGTTTCCGAGATATAAACGGAAAACCGAAAAAGGGGACCTTCTACAAAGTTAAAAATTGTGTTCCTTCCCTTTCCCTCTACAACTTTTCGTTGACTGGACAAAGTAACAATCGTTTTGCGAGGGATTCAAGACGCAGAATAACGAGTAGGTCCCCTCGAGCCAGTTCCCAATTTCGGTCACGGCGGCCACGCAAGAACCATTCGTAACTCCCGGTCGGTTTCCATCGCGTTCTCATCATCCCCGGATATGCACCTCTCCCCCCATCTCACCCCCCTCTCTCTTCCTGCAGCACCCCCTCACTGAACAACCCCCTGGCCTAGCTCCGACTCCCACCGGCCAGAGCACAGCGATCGATTTAATAACACGGCCATTTTCCCAGCTCACGGACCGAACACATTCCCCGAACCGGTGCCGTAACGCTTCTCTTCATCTACGATCTATTCTCCTAACTTGTTTAGCTTCCCTAGCGGCGTCTCTGCTCGCTCGCTCGTGTCCCAACCCCCATGAACCCCGGGAACCGCCACCCCCGCGGCTCTCGCTGATTTCGCTCCCGTGGAACAACCGTGATTTGTTACTTATTCGTTGAACGAGATCACGGCCTCGAGGCTCGTTGCCTGGTTATACATATCTTTGACGGATCTATTTTCATTTCAAAAGCCAAAGTACCAGCCGGCGATCATGCTCCAGAAACTAGGAATTCTGCGATGCTCAAAAGTGACTGCGGATTCAACTGTTTGGCTGACGTTTGGCTCGTTTAACCCTCCGCGAACAGTGTGAACAAAGATCACACCTTAAACCACGGTACGGGGGGTTCGTTTCTCCCCACCATTGGTATCTTTTTAATCCGTTCCTGATGCTTGAACTTATACCGAATAGGCAGTAGCGCGTTATAACTAGTTGGGGCCTTGGGCAAAGTGGACTTCCGGGCCCAACTAAACAACTTTGTGAGAAAAACGTAGAATTTGAATCTTGGATCTTGGTTTGTGTTCGGGGCCCCCTTTTGCTTGGGGCGCCGGGCATTTGCCCAAGTTGCCCATGGGGTAAGGCGCCACTGCGAATAGGACGTATACCAAACCAATCTTTCCCATAAGAAGTAGTGTAAAATGATTAATCCGTTCTACTGATGACTGACTAACTCCTATTGATGTTATAACTACATTAATGGAGTTGCAAAATAATTTAAACACTGTTAACCACGCTTATATTAGCTTGCCGATCGAATTTTAAACCACTTCCGGATGAGCTAGAGCAGGCCTGTCCAAAATCTGGCCCGCCACGTTAATTTGTGCGGCCCGCCGGGCGATTTTATTATATTTCTATTGACACTTTTGTTTCTCGTTGTATGTATACAAAAAATACCAAATGAATGAAGTGTCGTTGTTATGACGGGCAAGTGCGACTATGAACTCCAGTTCTATATTTGATATCTTTGATATAATCGAATTACAGCGCAACAATGAAATTAACGATATTTTTTCATCCACATCAAAAATTAATTTTTACAATACTTATATTACATAGTACCGGTCTGAAAATTCGAAGAGTCGGACCAAGATAGGGGTTAAAATACATTGCATCTAACGAGACAGTTGAAACATTTTCTCCGAAGATCAAATTTACAAGGAGTTCATCGCGTGCTTCGTTAACTGATGCCAATTTAGAAAACCAGCTAACAAAAGATGTGCGACGTCGAACATAAATATAGATTTACAAACATTAAGTGAAAGAATGGATAAACAAATATCTCATTAATTAAGACTAGAGAGTTAATTATATTTAATCGTAGTACAACAATATAAAGTTTTGGTGAAGAAGCATGCCTCTTATTTAACACTAAAAATGTTTCCTAACAAATGGCAAGTAATTGAGAAGCAGAGTGTGCGTTGCTTCGAGGAATCGTGTGATAAAGAAAAATCGAAGGTTCGTGACGCGCGTCGAGATGTTGAAAATTCGGGAAACAGGATTTCCAAGGGGATCCCGAAAATCCGAGCAGGAAGAGCATTTCGGGGAATGGAGATAAAGCGACGACAACGAGGCAGACGTATCTCAAGTGCGATGCGTCACGTTTATCGATTTATGATTAAGCTTTTGAGCAAGCTGCTCGCTGGTGGGGGATCATGGTTCGAGGACGAGGGTGGACAGGATTAGCGATGGACTGGAGACGCTTTCAATCGAACAAGCTTCAACTGTTCTCCCATCTTTTTCTCATATTTTCACATCTCCATGCAGAATGAAAATGGTCTACCTAAATTGCAACAAGCTCGAGTGAAATAGAAAGCTATTATTGTCTTTCTTTAACCCTTTCCAGTCGCCCCTCTGAGAAGCGCCACTAAAAATAGTCAAATCATCAACTTCAATTTTTCAATTTCAACGCCAATTTTTCAACATCAATTTTTCAACATCAATTTATCAACATCAATTTCAAACTCTTCAATTTCAATTTTTCAACATTAATTCCGACTCTTCAATATCAATTTTTCAACATTAATTTCGACTCTTCAATTTCAATCTTTCAACATCAATTTCGACTTCAATTTTTCAATTTCAACTTCAATTTCGACATCAATTTCAATTTCCATTGCGACGTCAATTTTTCAATTGCAATTTCAATTTTTCAACATTAATTTCAACTTCAATTTTTCAATTTCAACTTCAATTTGGACATCAATTTAAATTTCCACTGCGACATCAATTTTTCAACATCAATTTTTCAACATCAATTTCAAACTCATCAATTTCAATTTTTCAACATTAATTCCGACTCTTCAATATCAATTTTTCAACATTAATTTCGACTCTTCAATTTCAATCTTTCAACATCAATTTCGACTTCAATTTTTCAATTGCAATTTCAATTTTTCAACATTAATTTCAACTTCAATTTTTCAATTTCAACTTCAATTTGGACATCAATTTAAATTTCCACTGCGACATCAATTTTTCAACATCAATTTCAACTTCAATTTTTCAATTTCTACTTCAATTTTTCAATTTCAACTTCAATTTGGACATCAATTTAAATTTCCACTGCGACATCAATTTTTCAACATCAATTTCAACTTCAATTTTTCAATTTCAACTTCAATTTCGACATCAATTTCAACGTCAATTTTTCAGTGTTTTCTATTTCTCCTAGCCAGTGTCTTCATACATACATAAAAATCCGCAGTCTAGCCATTATAATTTCAATAATTGTAGAATATAAAACCAGAAACCGATCATTTGACAGGCGGTGGTAGCTTTAGTATCAAATGACACACGTTTCCGCCAAGAATGCATAAAATTCGCTGTCCACGTTCGCAGAGAAGAACGCTGGTCACATCGTCAGTAAAGTGCAAGCAAAACAGAAGCATCAACGAATGCCGTATTCAATGTTCGTTTTGTCCTATTCGTCAGCTCGAGAAGAGCCGAATAAAAAGAGAGTTGGAGCCCTGAAAGCGGGGGTGGGAGCAGGGGTAGGAGAAAACGAGGGTAGGCGTTGAATCCGACGAGGTCATCGTCGTTCATTCAGGACGTCATCATCCTCGGCGTCGACTGTTAGCGACGGTCGCGGCGCGTCGCTAATTTCCTGTTTTTCCGAGCACGTTAATAAAGGACCCACCCACTTCTGGCACCCGAACGGGGGGTGGCGGAGCTGCCTGGCAGGGAGGAATGGCGTGCATTGTTTTTCCCCTAATCGATGGCCACGCCGAAAGCTCTCTGCCGCCGTTAAAATCGTTAAAATCGCGCAATAAACGTCCGCGTTGCGGAAAGTTCGGTTATTGCGAGAGCACAGAGCGTCGGATCGCGCGTGCTCCGAGGCTGATGTGTGGATACGCTCGCGCGGATTTATGCCAAGACACGTTCTCGTTCGACGGCCGATTTTACGACCGCGTAAAAGCCGACCGAGAGATCCATCGATCCCTGGCGGACGTCGGAAAACGCTCGGAAAATCGGCGCCCGGAAATTCAAACGAAGCGAGACGTCCTTCGAGAAATCAGACTCGAAGGGTTCTGGAGATTTGTGGACATGTTCCGGGCGTGTTTCGGGATGGTGCGGTATCATTTTTGTACGATTGCATTGATTGGTTTCCAAATTATCGGCTGGTTCAGTAGTACAGTCTCTGGGAGCCATGATTTATTTTCCTCTTTTCATTCGTAAAGACGACGAAATAGTATGTTACTTGCAAAATAAGTTTGGTGCCTTTACATATACAGGGTGTCCCAAAACCCCTTCGACTCCGGGAAATGGGAGGTTCCTTAGGTCATTTGAAGCAACATTTTCCTTTGCACCAATGTCAGCCGGGGCTTTGTTTAGGAGTTATTAACGAAAAACACGGACCAATCAGAGCGCGACCTAGACGCGCGATGGCACGTTCAGCCAGGCGCTCCGGGAGACGAGCGTGGTGTAATGCCGCGATGCCGCAACGAACAAGAGTTTCTCGAGATTATGTGAATCTTCCCCGATTTGGATGAGCTTTGGATATGTTGTCAAGACCATGATTCTGAACAACATTTCCCTTTACAGTTTTTGTCGGCCGGCTTTAGTTTACGCGATAAATGCAAAAACTTGTAATTGTAAATCGATCGATGTACTATTTTCTATCCGATTTCGATAAGCTTTGGATATGTTGTCAATACCATGATTCTGAACAACATTTACCTTTACAGTTTTTGTCGGCCGGCTTTAGTTTACGCGATAAATGCAAAAACTTGTAATTGTAAATCGATCGATTGTACTATCTTCTACCCGATTTGGATGAGCTTTGGATATGTTGTCAAGACCATGATTCTGAACAACATTTCCTTTAGACTTTTTGACGGTCGCGGAAGAACTTTACTTGTCAATTCATATGGGTGGATCTTTTTACCCGACTTACGGCAACGTTACCCGAACGAGAGAAGAAGCAGAAACTGATTGTATTGAAAACTCACTTATTCAGCCGTAAATCCATTTGCTGCTTCGAAATGTGTGTCACTGGGTCACTCGGTGACGAACTGTACAGATGTCTTCAGGTATACGACAGTACCGAAAGCTAAGGGACGTACGGCCAGGTCGACGAACTGCACAGCCGGTGGTAGAAGGCCTAAGGGATGCGCGGTCAAGTCGACGATCCAGAATTTCACTTTCACTTTCGATTCGATAAATAATTCGTATGTTTATTTCACACAGATGCCTTGAAATTTTTCCACACTCACAATCACTGTTCACATTTGTCAACACATAGTTATGGACTAATAATAATTGCCATATCCCTTGTCCTGCTGCACAAATTACAACAATCAGGTAATGCAATCACTAGACTGCGGATTTCATACATTTGTAGCAAACATGAGTAGGTGCATTTTAAGACACTAGAGAGATTAAAATAATTTCAAAACACCAATGTATTATTTTCAACTTCTTAAAATGATCACAATCAAATATCTGTCTGGCTCCTGTCCCTTGTAATAGCGGCAGCCAACTTTCATTTTACATAAAGATCCGCAGTCTAGTGATTAGATTAAATAATCGTTTAATTAGTTTAAGCAATTATTATTAGTGCATAACTATGTGTTGACAAATATGAACAGTGATTGTGAGTGTGGAAAAATTTCAAGGCATCTGTGTGAAATAAACATACGAATTATTTATCGATTCGAAAATGAAAGTGAAATTCTGGATCGTCGACTTGACCGCGCATCCTTTAGGCCTTCTACCACCGGCTGTGCAGTTCGTCGACCTGGCCGTACGTCCCTTAGCTTTCGGTACTGTCGTATACCTGAAGACATCTGTGCAGTTCGTCACCGAGTGACCCAGCGACACACATTTCGAAGCAGCAAATGGATTTACGGCTGAATAAGTGAGTTTTTAATACAATCAGTTTCTGCTTCTTCCCTCGTTCGGGTAACGTTGCCGTAAGTCGGGTAAAGAGATCCACCCACATGAATTGACAATTAAAGTTCTTCCGACCGACAAGATCTGTAAAGGGTAATGTTGTTCAGAATCATGGTCTTGACAACATATCCAAAGCTCATCCAAATCGGGTAAAAGATAGTACATCGATCGATTTACAATTACAAGTTTTTACAATTATGTATGTCGTAAACTAAAGCCGGCCGACAAAAACTGTAAAGGGAAATGTTGTTCAGAATCATGGTCTTGACAACATATCCAAAGCTCATCCAAATCGGGGAAGATTCACATAATCTCGAGAAACTCTTGATCGTTACGGCATCGCGGCGTTACACCGCGCTCGTCTCCCGGCGCGCCGGGCTGAACGTGCCATCGCGCGTCTAGATCGCGCTCTGATTGGTCCGTGTTTTTCGTTAATAACTCCTAAACAAAGCCCCGGCTGACATTGGTGCAAAGGAAAATGTTGCTTCAAATGACCTAAGGAACCTCCCATTTCCCGGAGTCGAAGGGGTTTTGGGACACCCTGTATTCAGTTGTGATTGCTAGACTGTGGATCTTTATGCAAAACAATAAAAAAATATGTAAAAGAACTTTTTAGGAACCACGCTTATCTTAAAATGCACTAAAAAGGAGAAAATAATTTTTTTAGACATTGGTGACTATAAATAAAAGAGTGGGGCGCTAAATTATATTGGCACAATCTTTTCAATTTCAATTTTTCCATTTCAACTTCAATTTCTCAACATCAATTCTTCAACATCAATTTCAACGTCAAGTTTTCAATTGCAACTTCAATTTTTCAACATCAATGTCAACTCTTCAATTGCAATTTCAATTCCAACTCTTCAATTTCAATTTTTCAACATCAATTTTTCAATCTCAACTTCAATGTCGACATCAATTTCAACATCAATTTTTGAACATCAATTTCAATTTTTCAATTTCGACATCAATTTCAATTTCCATTGCAACGTCAATTTTTCAATTGCAATTTCAATTTTTCAACATCAATGTCAACTCTTCAATTGCAATTTCAATTTTTTAACATCAATATCAATTCTTCAATTGCAATTTCAATTTTTTAATATCAATATCAACTCTTCAATTTCAATTTTTCAACATCAATTTCAACTTCAATGTCGACATCAATTTCAACATCAATTTCAACATCAATTTCAACATCAATTTCAACTCTTCAACATCAATTTTAATTTTTCAATTTCGACATCAATTTCAATTTCCATTGCAACGTCAATTTTTCAATTTCAACTTCATTTTTTTAATACCACGCTTACATTAAAATGCACCAAAAAGGAGAGAATAATTTTTTCAGACATTAGTGAGTATAAATAAAAGCGTGGAGCGCTAAACTATATGGACGTAATCTTCGTGGACGCTCCACGCATTTATTTATAGTTACTAATGTAATATACGCGTGGTTTTTAAAAAGTTTTTGTTTACATATTTTTTTATCTTCTACTTTTTAGACTTTTTTAAATGGAACGCAAGATATACTAATACTGGTATGAAATAGTAAGATATATAGAAACGCAAAGCATGGAGATACGCGAGATAGAATGAGGGGATGACTCTGAGAGACGTCGTCTCTTGATGGAGTCAGAAATTGTCCGAAATGGAACGGAACGAACGGAACACCAAACTGACTGAGCTCCTTCGGTGCGAAATGGGTCAGTGGAGTTGGGATGAGTCGGAGTGGGAACGCGTAGTGGAGTGGGGAGCGCTGGCGCGCGGAGTGGGGATCGCTGAACGTGATCACATACTACCGAGTGTCACGCGACGAGGTGTGACGGTTAATATTAAACTATTTTTTTCTCCTAAACGCACAGTTTTTTTTAAAATTTGTTTTTTAATATTGCATTGCCATCCAGTTGTTCAGCTATGTTTAAAGTTTCAAGTCATTAGCTCATCGAGAAGTGGTTTAAAATTCGATTACAAGATTTGACGTATACAACAACAACTCGGCGAGCTTAATACATATCAGCATGGTAATAAGGGACTAGCTGGGTTTGGAAAAATTCTTAAAAAATTGTGTATTAAGCCCGAAGCTGTACAAACCGCTATACAATATTTCAGACTTCCTCTTTTAATTAATACTAAAAAAAAACTTGATAAAGCGCTTGGGGGAGAGCGACAAAAATTTGATCCATCAAACGAACGTTCCGGTATCGATCACGACACGTTCGAGTAAAATGAACTCGAGAGCTTATCACCACAGTAAATTCCGCGACGCTATTTCTGAATCACGCTCGCGTATCTCGCTAAGCTCTCTAGATTCGGAAGTTTCGTAGGATTTATTTGTGAAATAACTTTTCAACGAGGATAAATCTCCTATCGGTGCGCCCTATTCAAGAGTCTATCGGTCCTCTATCGTGGATCCGTTAGATTAATACGATTCACGCTCGGAAACAAGCACGCTCTCCACTCCTGTACGATACGTAAACGAAGAACTTTTTGATAAAATTATTCCATGCAAACGGGATTACGGTTTAATTCCTCTCCGTTGCGCGGATCCGCGTTTACGGTTATTGATTCGCTCGCTTCCGCGCCGAGTCGTTGATACTTCGAAACGTAAATCTTCGTAACTGCTGTCTGTACGAAAACCTTTATTTCTCGGTATCAACCCCCCTCTCCCTCGCCGGGGGTGCAGAAAGCGTACGTGTTTTATAGAAATGCGAGAAACGATCGTTAATAGAAACGTTTTACGCGGCGCATTGTTCCTGGGACGCCCGGGAAAAAATTCGATACGTCGCTTGCTTTCAATAATGTCGCGAATTCGTTTTTAAACGAACGCAACTCGGAATGCTAGGTTCACAACAAAGTTACACGCTGTTTAGTATTAATGACGAAGCAGAGAAACGGAGAATTAAACGAGGAATAAAATATTGAACTTGCGGATGAAGTTTCTCAATAGAAACTCGTAGATTTCAATAGAAATTCGTTTAAAATACATTTATTCTTCAGTATATTCTTCCTTAAGCTCAATAGATATTTTCCAGTGATTTTCTAAAATATGGTGAATTTGGAATACAAAACCGGTAAAAAGGTGAATTTGGAGTACTGAACTTGTAAAAGGCTGAAATTGTTTTGCAAAAGGTTGAATTTGGAGTAAAAAACCTGTAGAAGGTTGAATTTGAATTGCAAAAGGTTGAATATGATTTGCAAAAGGGTGAAATTCATTTCCAAAGGTTGAATTTTGAGTAAAAAACCTGTAAAAGGTTGAAATTGATTTGCAAAAGTTTTAATTTGAAGTAAAAAACCTGTAAAAGGCCGAAATTGATTTGCAAAGGTTGAGTTTTGTGTAAAAAACCTGTAAAAGGTTGAAATTGATTTGCAAAAGTTTCAATTTGAAGTAAAAAACCTGTAAAAGGCTGAAATTGATTTGCAAAAGTTTTAATTTGAAGTAAAAAACCTGTAAAAGGCTGAAATTGATTTGCAAAGGTTGAGTTTTGAGTAAAAAAACCTGTAAAAAGGTTGAATTTGATTTGCAAAAGGTTGAATATGATTTGCAAAAGGGTGAAATTGATTTCCAAAGGTTGAATTTTGTGTAAAAAACCTGTAAAAGGTTGACATTGATTTGCAAAAGTTTTAATTTGAAGTAAAAAACCTGTAAAAGGCTGCAATTGATTTGCAAAAGAGTGAATTTGGAGTACAAAACCAGTAAAAAAATCGGCGAACAATTGAATCGATTCCAATTAAACGAAGGTGCGTTTGAAAGTAGTACATATGCGTTGTAGAGAAAGAGAGAGAGAGAATGTGACTCAACGCGTGACCCCTACATCGGCTTTAACTCGAGTTGGGGCCATACTTCACACGCTGAAATTTCCTCGCATTACGTGTCTTTCTGTTGATTCAAGCCTCGGATCGATATACGAAAGTTCCACTGGTTCCTACGACGAGCACCCCATCGAAAATATACGTTCTCGTCGCGGAGGCATCGCGAATCACACGAATCTTCTCTGTCCGCGATTTTCTCCCTGTCTGCTTGTGTCTGTGTGTTTGTACAATTTATTGTTACAAACGCGGTCGCGAGTGTACCGTTGAATTTCTACGAGTATCGCGGCCTTGGGCAAGGTCGTGGCATTGAAATCCAAGCGCCGCTTTAATTTATACCGATCGTTGAACCCCCAGCTGGCTTATACGACTACTTCACCGGCTGAGCAGCTGCATAATGCAGCTCTAGGTGCATACATACATACATGCGTGCATATACAGGGTGGGGCATTTATCCTGGCCACCTGGAATATCTCGGAAACTAAATTCCAGAGAAAAAAAATCTTTCAAATAAAAAGTTTAAGTCAACGAGGGACTGACGCAGCAGTCATATACATTTTAGATTTTCATCATGTTTTCATGGTCATTCCAAGATCAACTTCATATTTTTAAATGGAACGAGGTATTTTTTAATACGTCAATCGATGCAGCTGGACATTCGTTATAGAAAAGTACTAACCCACGTACCTCGAAAAGTTAGTAGTTCAGGGGATATTTCAATTTAAATATATAACTCTAAAACACCGTTACTGCACGATAAATATTCAATGGCTGCACTATTTTTCAAGTTCTCCATTTTTCTAACCGAAGCGAACGCGTCTGCTTTAAATCAGCTGCCTGAAGCGAGCTATGTTACAGTTCGATTTCGAATGTACTGCCAATGTCATCTGTGTGTCAGTTTACGAACTTCCTGAAAGACCTGGTACTTTAGTATAAAGTGAATCGTATAATAATCAATTTGGACCGGTTTGATTGAATTCGTTCTATTGAGAAATACTCGAAAAAGAAAGTATAAATATTGAACGTTCTGCTAAAAATCGAGAATTCAGTGTCGAATATCCGGTAAGAATTTTATCGAAGAAGTTTGTACGATTTAAACATTACAGCACAGTTTACGTGGAACAAGAAAAAGGAAGAGGAGCAAAAAGGGCTGCAGTTCATTACGGTAGTATACACAATCAAGGGGTTAACTGGTTCGCCCCCGTGAAACTAGGTTCATCCAATAAACGCTATTGCTCCGAGAAGTATGTTTAAATATTCAGCAGGGTGGAGGAAGTCTTCTTTTATCGGCGAACCGAGGAACATCCCCGAAAATGGCGGCTGGTTTTAATGCTCTCGAATGGTCGGTCGATTACTCGAATAATGGATTGCCATTAAAGAGTTCGGATTAAAGAGGAAAGCGTAGGGTAGTACGCACACCCGGCGTCGCTTTGACTCGTTAAAAGAAGTGTCGGCATTAAAATTCAATCGGGATATCGGTGTAATATTGTATCTTAAACGACACGGTTCAGCTTGGACATGAACGATCGAGCCCGAGCTTCCGTATGTCGGCTTGTAATTTTCGAAATTATTTATCAGTCGATCTCCTTCGCCACTGACAGCAATTTCCGGGTCGGTTGATGGTGGGAATGTCGCAATTAAATGGCATCTTGCTTCATCCCGTGGCAATCATTATACCTTTAATCATTACACCCTTCTGCGGAGCTGAAAATGATCACAGCTGTCTCGAAATATTAGCGAAATATTACGTGTATTGATTGTGAGATCTAGAGCGGGATTTCAAACACTTTAATTAATCCTATAAATCGCACTATTGCAGACTCTGACACTCAATATAATGGTATTGATCTTTTTAGTGGGTCTTTACCACACTTTTAAAAGACAATTACGCAGAATTATCTGATATAGTACTATACCCTTTGGATGATCAGTTTTTGCGCATGTCCCTTCTTTGTCATTTTGCGTAGTCTTTTTTTCTATTGTAAACATTTACATATGTAGGATAGCTTCGGTCCGTTAATAACAATAATAATGATGATGATTATGATAACAACAACAACAACGACCAATAATAATACTGATAATAATAGCAACAACAATAATAATAATGTGGTGGTTGCATACGAAATGGCCGATTTAAGAATGCAACTCTTATAAACGGTTTTGCCAACGGTTGAAATTAATTTGCAAAAGGGTGAAATAGTTTTACAAAAGGTTGAAATTGATTTAGAAAAGCGTGAAATGGATTTGCATAGGGTCGTGTTTGACATACAAAAGGTTGAATTTGGAGTAGAAATCCTATATGTATATTCATTGCAGCCTTTTTCCGATTAATAAAATTTATTAATCACAGGTTTGGTTCATTCCCCAATTCTTAACTGATTTTATCA
Organism: Lasioglossum baleicum; assembly: GCF_051020765.1. Lineage (NCBI taxonomy): Eukaryota > Metazoa > Arthropoda > Insecta > Hymenoptera > Halictidae > Lasioglossum > Lasioglossum baleicum. The sequence continues at coordinate 7,696,829 of NC_134945.1, forward strand.
ATTATTTTTGTGAGCGAGATCCACCATAAATCCTTAAATCGTCAAACTAGGAGTCTAAGAACCTCGTCACGTAACCTCCCAATATCCTTGAATCACACACAACCACGTGCACAATTGCATTCCTGCATCCTGTCCGATTTTCCATATCTGCGAAAAAGCAGAAATCCACTTTTACGGACCTTTTGAAAATGCAGAACGCACGGCAGGAGCCTAACATGTCACGGTGCGCGCGGAACAATTATTTCAATGGAGAACACGGAATAGATTCGCCGTAATCCACGATAATGCGATCGCATAATGAATTACATAACAAAGCCCAGGGGCTGCGGAGTGCGCGCGCGCACGGACACGGACTCATGCTCGCGCGTAATTGTTAATCGCGACAAAGCGGGGATAGTTTAATGAAAATTGTTGGCGGTTTATGAAAATTAGAAAGTATCGAGGTGTTCCGGCAGGACATTTTTGCGGCGGCGCCCCTGCCAACGGCATTACCATAACGAGTTCTTAGCTTCTGCAATTTAACGGGCTTCCTGCTCGCTGCAGTCCGCGAGCGAATGCCGCGCCGGACCGTTGCGAGAACCCGGCCCGGCCATGATTATTATTATTATTGGCGACGCGACTTAATACTTTAATCGTCCCTCGGCTGATAGGGGAAAGCACGCACCCAATAATTCCAATCTGGATGATTTAGTTAACCCCTCGCACTTTGCCTCGCTCTGCGGAGAACCACGGTTATTTATTTAACCCTCGCACGCTTCTCGAAAATGCTTGAATTAATTGTATCTGCTGCGGAATTTTATTTGTTTCACCCTTAGGCAGTCAAACTAAATGCATTGATTATTTAAAATTTTTCTGTATTCAACGTGTATGCACAAATTCTCATTATTTTCCAATTTCGACATCTATTTCAATTTTTCAATTTCAACTTCCATTGCAACGACATTTTTTCAATTTCCACTTCAATTTTTCAACATCAATTACAACTCTTCAGTTTCAAGTTTTCAATTTCCATTTCCATTTTAACGTCAATTTTTCCATTTCAACTTCAATTTCAATTTCCATTGCGACGTCAATTTTTCAACATCAATTTCAACTTCAATTCCGACATCAATTTCAACTCCAATTTCAACGTCAATTTTTCAACATCACTTTCAATTTTTCGACATCAATTTCAATTTTTCAACATCAATTTCAACTCTTCAGTTTCAATTTTTCAATTTCAATTTCCATTGCAACGCCAATTTTTCAATTTCAACTTCATTTTTTAAAAACGACGCTTATATTAAAATGCACTAAAAAGGAGAAAATAATTTTTTTAGTCATTAGCCACTATAAATAAAAGCGTGGAACGCCCACGAAGTTTACGTCAATATAATTTCGCGCTCTACGCCTTTATTTAAAGTGACTAATGTCTGAAAAAATTATTTTCTCCTTTTTAGTGCATTTTAATATAAACGTGGTTTTGAAAAAATGAAGTTGAATTGAAAAATCGACTTTGAAACTGTAGGTGAAATGGAAAAATTGAAGTTGAAGTGGAAGTTGAAATTGAAAAATTGAAATTGCAGTTTGAATTGAAATGGAATTGATTGACGTTGAAATGGAAATTGAAAAATTGGTTGAAATTGAACAATTCAAGTTGAAATTGATGTTGAAAAATTGAAACTGAAAAGTTGTAATTGATGTTGAAAAATTGAAGTTGCAATGGAAATTGAAATTGAAGTTGAAATTGAAAAATTGGCGATGAAACTAAAGTTGAAGTTGACAAAAATAATGCCAATAAGGTTTAGCACTCCATTATTTATAGTGACTAATGTCTAAAAAAAAATTATATTCTCCTCTTCAGTGCATTTTAATATAAGCGTGGTTTTCAAAAACTATTTTTATATATTTTTTTTAAGTCCACGAATACTTACACATTCGATCATAACGAAGCCATTCGAATTCGCGACGGGCTCGGATAATTACGACTGGGAGGGGTGTCATGAAAACTGATACCTCCATCAAATTTGAACAGCGCGAAATTTCGCCGGGCGCGTTGTTTAAATTACGATAGGAAAATGTTCGGCGCGGGGTTCTTGTTATCGAAATAATTAATAAAATAATGAACAGTGCCGTGGCGACCGACGACTCGCGTCGATACACCGCCGCCATATTGTATTCTTTTCCTCTCGACTCCCCCCACTTAATTTCACACTGCATTCCCCCTTCGGCAAATTGTTTAACTGCGATTCACCGTTCTATCGGCGACAATTTTAGTTAATCAAGCATTTCCAAATTAATTTGGAAACCGAGGGCGCAGAGAGAGAAAGAGATTAGGGTTGATAGAGGGTTGCAGGGCTGTGAGAGGGGCAGAGACGTCAAAAAATGTTTATAAATTCGAGAGACCGAAGGATAATTGGTCGGTCGCACGCACTGCCGAAATATTTTGCTTCCGTTCCGTAACCGTGTTAGAGGGACAGCGAAACGCATTGTGGGTGGAGGGTTGCGTAACGGGGATGGAAAGTTGCAACAGGGGGAGAGAGAGAAACGCTGCAACCTCGCCACGCGAAAATCCAACGGGGAGATGCAAACAGGGACACGCGAAGCCGGGTTTAAATAATAGAACCGGCCGGTCGAAAATAAATCGCGGCCCGTTATTATACGCCCGCGAAAACGCGCCTCAGTAAAATCCCGGAATCATTTAATCGACGGTGCACGAGAAATTACTGATTGATTACCGAATATAGAAAATTTTGTTGCGCCGAAACAACGCGCCCGTTATTCCCTACCGCCGACTAATTGTTTTCCCCGAGAATCATTATTATTTTCAACCATTCCGCCCGAAAATATACACGTGAAACATATTTAAAAACAATGGAAAAATTTGGCTGCTCTTTACTTTATCGGACTCAAAATTTGTGCCTTTCTCCTCCGAATTATGATGTATTTGGTATGTAATCCAGTAGAGTTGGACCCGGAGAATCTGCAGGTCGAAGTTTCGACTCTCTAGGATCAATAGTTGAGAAGATATGGTCGTTTAAAGTTGAGCAATTTTCAGTGTTTTTGACAGGCAAGAGCGCCGCCATATTGGATTATGGTGACGGCCGCGAGTCGCTTACCTTGCCGCGTCCCTCGACCTAATCGTAACCAACTCAGTAAGCGGTGTGCGACCATCACTATAAACCAATATGGCGGCGCCCTTACCTGTCAAAAACACTGAAAAAGCTCAACTTTAAACAACCATAACTCCTGATCCATTGCTCCTACAGGATCGAAACTTCGATCTGCAGGTTCTCCGGGTATAAATCTACTGGATTGCGCATACCAAATACATAATACATACATAATACATCATAATTCGTAGGAAAAAGGTACTAATTTTGAGTCCGGTGAAGTAAAGTTTACCCAAAATTTGAAAAAGATTACGCCAATAAGGTTTAGCGCTCCACGCTTTTATTTATAGTGACTAATGGCTAAAAAAATTATTTTCTCCTTCTCAGTGCACTTTAATATAAGCGTGGTTTTGAAAAAGTGAAGTTGAAATTGAAAAATTGACGTTGAAATTGAAGTTGAAATGGAAAAATTGATGTTGAAGTGGAAGTTCAAATGGAAAAATTGAAGTTGAAATTGATGTTGAAAAATTGAAACTGGAAACTTGAAATTTATGTTGAAAAATTGAAGTTGAAATGGAAAAATTGACGTTGAAATGGAAATTGAAATTGAAAAATTGAAACTGAATAGTTGAAATTGATGTTGCAAAATTGAAGTTGAAATTGAAAAATTGAATTTGAAGTTGAAATTGTAAAATTGACGTTGAAATTGTAGTTAAAGTCATATTTATTTCGAGAGACGACGTCTCTTGATGGAGTCCGAAATTGTCCGAAATGGAACTGAATGAACGGAACACTACAACCCACCGTGCTCCTTCGGTGCGAAGTGGGTCAGTGGAGTGGGGACGCGTAGTGGAGTAGGGAGCGCTGGCGCGCGGAGTGGGGATCGCCGAACGCGATCACGTACTACCGAGCGTCGCGCGACGAAGTGTAACGTTTAATATTAAAATTTCTTTTCCTCCTGAGCGCACAATTCTTTTTTGAATTTGTATTTTAATATTGAATATTGCCATCCAGTTCTGAGCTATGCTTAAAGTTGCAAGTGTGTAGCTCATCGGGAAGTGGTTTAAAACTCGATTACAAGATTTAACACATACAACAACAACAACAAATAATAACAATAATAATAGTTTAGTGTCAAACATTCTATAACTGCGCCGTTTTGATCTTGATTTAACGAAAATCTTGACCAAAGACAACCAGAAATAACAATTGTTCGGCCAGCATTAAATTATCGATTCAAAGTCCCCAGGATTCATCAACTCGCCTAAACATGTACATGTAACTCTCACACGTGGCGGACTGTCCGCACTGACCGTTCACGCGTCGAACTCTGCTGAAACACAGTGTCGAACGATCAATAACCGCTGTCGAAGATTATTTCGTCCGCGTCCGTTGTAAATAGGGGATAACCGTAAACGTAGCAGATAAACAGACAATTATCGGTTTCCGGTTGATTGTAAAAAATTAATTGTCCGCCGGTGCGGCTACTTTGCCACAGCGGGGACTTGCGCCACGTATATTGCAATCGATAGCTACTTTGCTATGGAAACAGATAGTGGAGATCACGCGGGGTAGCCGGGTGTGTAGTGTATATATTCGGTGTAAAACCAATCGTTACAACATTATAATTGGAATGGGTTCGTTTTCGTTTTGATTGCAGCGTATTGGCCGCGGGGCGACAGCGCAGCTTCGTCGCTTTTCGGTGGAATGCCCGGTGGATATGGGTTGGGGGCCCACCATTTGCCGTCGGCTTACGCCATCCTGGGCCGAGGTGGCTCTGCTCCCGGTTTTGGGGGCCACACGCCGGCCTCTGCACCACCGCCGCCACCATACTCGCACAGCAGCCTTGGAACACTCAGCGTGGCCGCCAGTCAAGCCGCCAGTTTAGGTAAATCACCCCCCTTCGCCATTTTCCATAGTCAACTAGTTAAACCCCAAGATGTGTTTGATCAACTTCTATAAATACGCTCCGAAAATTTCATTGAATTTGGTTAATTGGTTTACGAGTTATAAACGATTAAAATTGATCATTTTCAATGTACCATAAAGTGGCAAGTTTTACCATTTTTCATCGATTGTAACTCGTGAACCAATCAACCAATTTCAATGAAATTTTCGGAGCGTATATAATTTATACCAGTTGACAAAACACATTTTTTATATTTTCGTTATTGGGCCAGCTAAAAACGTTGTAAAAACCAAACGGCTTCAGTTTCTCTGTAAGGCTAGAAGAATTAGTTTAGTAAGTGACGTCTAAAAAATCGGTTGGAAAAATGCATTTGGTCGAAATTGTGGAAAACAATAGTAAAAATTGATTTTTACCACTTTTTTAGCTGGGCCAATAACGAAACCTTAGAAGATGTGTTTGATCAACTTGTATAAATACGCTCCGAAAATTTCATTGAATTTGGTTAATTGGTTTACGAGTTATAAACGATTAAAATTGATAATATTCAGTGTACCATAAAGTGGCAAGTTTTACCATTTTTCATCGATTATAACTCGTGAACCAATCAACCAATTTCAATGAAATTTTCGGAGCGTATATAACTTATACCAGTTGATCAAATACATCTTCTAAATTTTCGTTATTGCTGTTGGTAAACTTCTTCTTTTATTCAATTAAACATAATCACCAGTTAATTACATTTACCGTAACATATACATTAACAAAACCGAAGTAGAATTTTATTTCGGTTTAAAGGAGTATACACATATTTTTATTAAGCTGTGTTCAGAATGTTCATCACAAGTCAGACACGTTATTGTAGGGCAAGGGGTAAGTATCTTCCTACACAGCCTGCCTCAAAATCGTTTCAAGTCGTTGAGATCGCCCGTATCATTCCTTGCCACACCCTCTAAATGTCAGTTAGGCGAAGGTTCAAGATACGAGTGGTGTAATCGTGTGATGATGATTGGGTTCAGGTATCAATCCAGCAAGCGCAGCATGGTGGACGATGGCCTCACACCTGGCGGCACACGACTACCTCGCGAGGTTACAAGGAGCGGCAGGACTCCCTGGGTTTCCACCTGGTGCTGAGAGCCTCCTGCCACCCTATCCTGCCTCTCTACTTAATCCCCCGTCCCTTTCGTCTCACAAGTCCAGTAAGTGTAAGTATCGAAACGTTTATTTCATCTTATTAAGGGGCTAGACTCGCGTTTTCAGGAATGCAAGGGTGCGGGATGCGCCTTCTAATTTCTCGATAATGCAAAGATGGAGATTTTTTGTAGTCAAAAGCGCTAGATAATAGGTCAATCTAGGCCGCTATCGCCCTCAAAAGTTCACGCATCATTTGCATTATTCGATATTTTAAGGTGAAATAAAAGCCAATTTTGGGAAAATTTTCAAGTTTTATGAGCGCGGAATTATAAAGCTACCAGAAAGATGGCAACAGAGATCATCGAACAAAATAGAAAATATTTTACTGATTAAAGTTTATTGCTTGGATAGAAAGATTGGCTGCTCTTTACTTTATCGGACACAAAATTTCTGCCTTTCTGCTACGAATTATGATGTGTTTGGTATGTAATCCAGTAGATTTGTACCCGGCGTATCTGCAGATCGAAGTTTCGAACCTCTAGGATCAATGGTTCAGGAGTTATGGTTGCTTAAAGTTGAGCGATTTTCAGTGTTTTTGACAGGTAAGGGCGCCGCCATATTGGTTTATAGTGATGGTCGCACGCCGCTTACTGAGTTGGTTACGATTAGGTCGAGGGACGCGGCAAGGTAAGCGACTCGCGGCCGTCACCATAATCCAATATGGCGGCGCTCTTGCCTGTCAAAAACACTGAAAATTGCTCAACTTTAAACGACCATATCTTCTCAACTATTGATACTAGAGAGTCGAAACTTCGACCTGCAGATTCTCCGGGTCCAACTCTACTGGATTACATACCAAATACATCATAATTCGTAGCAGAAACGTACTAATTTTTGAATCTGATAAAGTAAAGTTTACCCGAAAAATTGGCTTTTATTTCTTTCTTGCCAACCCAATAATACTCACAATCTTTATTTTGCTTCCTCTTTAACCTCTGCAATAAGGCCAACAAACGACCCGTCGCAAGAGTAGCGTTATAAATATTCAATTTTCATACTCCGAAATGTCTTTTTCAAGAATTTCGTTCCGAGCCCAATGATAGTCTCCTCACTGTTGCGCGATCATATTACAATACATTGAAATTCTAGCGTTGTCGTATTCGAAGCAGTCGTGTCGGAATACAGCCTCCTCTCTAGTAATTGCATCGGCACTTCTCCGGTGCATCCAGGGGTTAAATTCCAGGCTGGCAGTAATATTTCAGTCCCTCCAATAGTCAGTCAGTGGGATAAAGTTGAGAAGACAGTGTTCACCGTCCTCTGTAATCATGTTAGCAGTCCCCCCCGACCCTGACTATAAATTAAACTCACGCTGACAACTACCGGTCGTACAACTATGTAACGGCTCTTGTAAAATCATCTGTCTTTTGTCGACACTTTTATATCCGTCTGCTGCTCGCCACTAAATTATTCTGACTATCTACTTACGATTTTAACAGACTCTATTATCTTTTTCACAAATTACACACTCTTGCTTTAACATCCCACCTCCCCTTATTCCCAAGTACTATTTTCTAAATAAAAGTTCTGAAATCTAGGTGAAATAAAATTTTATTCGTTTGCAATCAATAGACTGCGGATTTTATGCATTCATGACGAAAATGGGCGCATGTAATTTAAAACAGTGAAAATATTAATTACTTGAAATTATATCGTGTTTGGTCTTATTTTAATCAGAAAAATGCCAGGAATAAGTTGGCGAAAGTCCCGTAAAAAAACACTCAGAAATAAAGAAGATTAAATATTGGTGTTACATTGTGATGACGCACGGGCTTTCATCGTCTTTCATCGTCGATAGAATCGCTAAATACAGTTGAAATTATATCGTGTTTGGTCTTATTTTATTCAGAAAAATGCCAGGAATAAGTTGGTGAAAGTCCCATAAAAAAATAATTATAAATAAACAAGATTAAGTATTGGTGTTACATTGTGATGACGCACGGGCTTTCATCGTCTTTCATCGTCGATAGAATCGCTAAATACAGTTGAAATTATATCGTGTTTGGTCTTATTTTAATCAGAAAAATGCCAGGAATAAGTTGGTGAAAGTCCCATAAAAAAATAATTATAAATAAACAAGATTAAGTATTGGTGTTACATTGCGATCCTATTACATTCTGTCCTTCTCTACGTTCGGCTTTCGTTTGAACTCTCGGCGCGGTCGCTGCGGTGGACACAGTCATAAAAGAATAATGTTGGTACGCGATAGTTGTCCATGCAGAACTTGTGAATGCTAGGGTTAAACTTAGGCGGTCTCGAGCGGCGAAAGAGGAGGAGTAACTGTTTGAGCAGCGATTTAGAATAGCGTGTTCTGTTTTTCCGGGGCCGCGCAGCTAAGTCAAGCAAGAGTCACAAGACGCCGGCGAACAGCAGCAGCAGCAGCTCAACGACGCCAAGCATGACGAGCAGCAGTTTGCCGGTCTCGACTCAGGCACCGGTCACGTCCTCTCATCACAATACCTCGGCCAGCAGCACGCCAAATTCGCAAACGAACGTCGTCAGGTAGGTGCAGCAGCGTTGCTCGCTCGTTAAATCGATGCTTTCTCTATCCCATTATTTTTTTAACTGACGACGATGACGACGCCGCGTCCGCGCGGCGCGGCGCACTCACCTTTACCCATTAATTATTTTTCCATGCTCGCCCCGATACCACCCCGCAGCTCAGCGAAAGAGGGCAGGTGAGAGAGATCGTTAACAACGCGTAGTGCACAGAGTACAGAGTTGGGCAAATTTTTATATAAATAATAAATGATAAACAAACGTGTGATTGTAATTAAAGGGGAAAAACTTCAAGGAATATAACCATATTTTTTTCAAAATTTAAATCACTCCGGCTCCTCGTCGAAAAAAACGTAAAAAAGAATTTGTTTTAATTTTTCAACATTATAAAGTTGATTTTCGAGGTTGAAAAAATTATTTTGTAATAGCCTAGTGCTTTCCGAATAAAAGGAAAAAAAATGTAGCTCGATCGGACAAACGGTTCCCGAGATAAAAATTCGTAAGCGAGTTCGTATTTTGTAGTCCATATTTGGGGTAAAATTTATTTTACCGGGCTCAAAATTTGTACCTTTCTCCTATAAATTACGATTCTATAAATTATGAAGTTTCGATCCTGTAGGGTCAATGGTTCAGGAGTTATGCTTGCTTAAAGTTGAGCATTTTTCAGTGTTTTTGACTGATAAGGACGCCGCCATATTGGTTTGCAGTGCTGCCATCTAGTGGTTCAGCACGGTAAGAGGCGCGCAATCGTCACTACAAACCAATATGGCGGCGCCCTTAACTGTCAAAAACACTGAAAATTGCTCAACTTTAAGCAAGTATAACTCCTGAACCATTGATCCTACAGGGTTGAAACTTCGATCTGCAGGTTCTCCGGGTACAAATCTACTGGATTACATACCAAATACATCATAAACTATAGGAGGAAGGCACAAATTTTGCCTTAAAAACTACTCTTTCTTCAAACATACTGTCCGAAAGATTGTTCGATTCTGGACGACACATTAGACGATACATTAATATTAATATCGTTGCTGAGAACAATTGGAAAGAAAATTTGTTTAATGATTATCAATAATAAATACCAATTTAGTGTTATTAATTAATAAAAATACAATTTATACATTGATTTGTCAGTACAAATAATAACTGAAATCGTATTTGTAAATAGCAATCAACTTCATTATTTTAAATAATTTATATAGATTTGCTCATGTAATAATTAATTATCTTTGCTTTTTATTTGAATATCCAAATATCAAATAACTTGTTATATAAATGTATATTGACATAATTATTTATTTAAATATTGCCCAACACTGTGTGATAGAGTACAAGAGAGAAGCCGGGCCGAGGAAAGGGGGGAGAAAACAAAAAAAAAATAACACGAACGAACGGCAGACCGCGAATAAAACGAAAGAGATGCTGTCGCTGCTCGATCGATTTTTCTCTCGCAACAATTTCTACCGTACACCCACCAACCCCGTAGTAGTAAATTCTGTATTATCCGGCCGCCCCTTCGCGGACCACCACCCGCGCGACAACGGTCATTTAACTTTCATGCGACGCTCGTGACCATGTAATTTCGTTGTTACGATTGTTCGATGGCCCTTAACGTTGGCCCAGCTTTAAACAATTTGTCTTTCGACCGGTTGCTCGCGTCGCGGATTTCATATTGAAAAAAATTGCACACGAAAGCGACTGTCGTTCGGTCGGCGCAGATCCTTTGTGCGTGAGCAATTTATTCGGTTGTTGTTTTGGAACATGTTATTTCTTGGAAAAATCCATTGCAGTGGATGTACGAAAATATAATGTGCATCAGGTTCTAACTGGGTCATTCCACCCGAAAAGTGTACCGGACTCCAAATTTTTACCTTTCTTCTATAAATTATTGTATATTTGGTACGTAATCCAATAGATTTGTACCTGGGGAACCTGTAGGTCGAAGTTTCGATCCTCTAGGATCAATGGTTCAGGAGTTATGGTTGCTTAAAGTTGAGCTTTTTCAGTGTTTTTGACAGGTAAGGGCGCCGTGATATTGGTTTAGTCTTTGCTCCCACCCCCCCCCGGCCTAATCACCAACCAACTAACTAATCATTCTGCTCGGTAAGCGGTGCGTAATACATATCAATATGGCGGCGCCCTTGCCTGTCAAAAACACTGAAAAAGCTCAATTTTAAACAGGCATAACTCTTGAACCATTCATCCTACAGGATCGAAACTTCGATCTGCAGGTTCTCCGGGTACAAATCTACGGGATTGCATACCAGACACATAATAATTTATAGGAGAAAGGCAGAACTTTTGAAAAAAGAGTGACGCGTCTTTTTACACGTCTGTAAAATCGACAATTTTTAAGATATCGAAAAATCCTTTGAGATTCCTTCATAGGTCACTAAAGACTACAGCATATTTAAATTTGAACAAAATCTGTCATTTCACTCGAAAAAGTGTCCGTCTTCGTGTGGAATGACCCAACCGGCAAATAGAGAAGCAAAAATCTTCATATCCTCCGACGCAACGCTCAAAGGATCGAGGATTTTGAGTCATGTTCTAAAGTTAGAGATCGTTCGAAGGTTAAACTTTGCAGGATTGACTTGTCTAATCGAATTGCGTTTTATCCAGCGATCCTAGCAATATATTGGGAGGTGTGCGGCTGCCTCCCGACACGGAGATCATCAAGTACACGTCGAGCATAGTCGGTCCAAAGGTTCCTGGCACAACGAACCGCGGCAGGAAGAAGACTATATCCTTGGACACGCCGAGCGTGAGCGTGCACCCGCCGCCGGTGCCAGCTCTCACTGCTCATCAGACGAACACGACAACGACGTCGCTGATGATGGAGCCGAGAAAGTACAATCGTGCTACGGTAATTGCCACACTTCTATGTTAATCCGACCGTGACGCGGCTCTGGACTTTGAATAAATTTTCACCTGGTGCTTCTTCAGCTAGTCTCGTCAGGGTTTTTTTGCCAACTTTGACCGCAGTCACTGACGTCATTCTTGTCTGATAGGGTCCAATTGCTTCCCTTCAGTATCTGGTGTCTTTACGAATACCTAGTAGTCATTGAAGATTAGCCTGTAGTCTGAAGTAGTCTGTGTCTCTTCAAGTTTTTAACTCCACAATTTCTCGAGCAACTTTGAACCTCGAAGAATGCACGGACAGGTTCCCACAGCAGATCGATCTAAGATCCTCGATCGTTGTTGTTTCAGACCGAGTCGAACGACTACAGGGAACCGGTGGATCGCGTGGAGGTGATCAAACTGCCGGCACACTCGACGAACGGGTCGGTTTTACCGGCGCCCACGCCGTACACGACGACCAACGCAAACAGCTCGAACGATTCGGACGCGCCTCTGAATCTGTCCCTGAAGCCGGCGACGACGAGCAGTAGCTCGCCGATCTCCGGCAGCCAACCGCTCAGTCAGCTCAGCAATTTGAGCCAATCCCTGCTCGCCTCCGATCGAACATGTGAGTATAACAATCGTGCCGCACTCGGACTAACCGTTCACCGGAACCAACCGTACTAACAACTGAACGTCGTAAACACACGTAACAACCCGGGTAGAACTGTTGAAGCTGGGGCTCTCTGCACGCACCGAACGCGAGCGAACACGGACAAAGCCGCTTTATTTGCCGGGGTAGATCAAAAGAACTCGCGATCGCTGTTTTGCCTGGCACAGGCAAAATACAGGCATATTAGGTTAGCTTAGATTAGGTTAGTAAAGAAAGGATTGGTCTTGGCTGCCATAGACGTAGTCTATATCCTCGCAAAAGCTGCCGCACATTTGTCCTTAACCTTGAACTTAAAGATCGAATGTTACAACGCAATCAAAACAAAGACCGTGAAATTGATGGTCAAGGACAATTTTGCGGCACCGTATTATTTCCTGATCTCCATCGCTCCGAAGATGTCTATGGGGGGCAAGACCAAGCATTTCTTTACTAACCTAACGAAACCTAAAGAGTTCTTCGAACCAATTTCTCATTCTTAATCGCTGTTAATCATCGTCTGATCAAAGGTAGACCCGGCTTCGCTTTCGACCTCCTTCAGCCTCCATCCCGAGCCCACCTCCAATCCAAACACGATTTCGCGGTTAGATTCGCCAAGCTGACAGATCTGAAGAAAAACTGTATCGTTGCTCTACCCCATTCAGTCCCCTTTCAAATAGAAAAATTTGATTCGCGCCCCGCAGCGAGGCGAAAGCCGGGCCCGAAACCACGAAGGGTGCCCCAGAACTCGGTTCCGGTGCCGGCGTCGCCTAGCCCTTCTTTGGCGCAGCTTTTCGCCGCAGCGGATTCCCCGCAACGACCTAGCAGCGGAAGCGAGGAAAGCGAGAGCGCCAGCACGACACATCACAAAGATGGCCGGCCGAGGAATTTGGGCCGCGGTGTCTCCAAGCCGAAGAAGAACACCGTCGCCTCGCTACTGGCTCAGAGCAGGGCCCTGGGCATCAAACCGACACCGACTTTGGACCCCAGCGTGCCACTGTCACATCAGGTCTCGTTGTTGAGGTCCAACATCCTCGCTGCTCAACTACACGCCACTGCGACTGGCCAGGGCGACGATAAGAACCAGGTAGATGAGTATTCTGGCGTACATTGATCTGTGCTGGGTGTGTTTAGGTTAGGTGAGGTGAGGTATTCGACCAGTTCGACGCTCTAAGATTGCGGTGAAGCTTCTTTTGCAACTTGGACGACCGTCCCAGCACAGATAATGAGCCCAATTATTTCAATCCTCGTTATACACGTTCAGTTCGACTACCCTGTCTTTGATTTATCTTTTGTCCATTTCGTTTCATTTCGAACGAGTTGAGTTTCTCGGGGGGTTTCAATTTTGAATTGATTTATCACTGACGAAGAAGATTTGTCTCGCCGACCAGCCAGGGCCGATTTGTTTTTTCTCTTATGATTTCCGCACTAAAACCCTGCTCCCTATATAGCGGTCTTTGCAGGAGAAGATGAAGAACAAGCTGCTGGAGGTGTCCGGCGAAGAGAGCAACATGGACGTGACCAGCGAGAGCGGCAGCAACACCGACGTGGTGACGGACACCGACGACGACAACACGGACGGCGTCTCCAACGCGAAGAGAAGAAAGGTGAAGCCCAGCGAGAGGGATCTTCAGGTGCCCCTGGAACGTGGCTGGAAACGGGAGACAGTGATTAAGGGATTAGGGAAGTCGGGGGTGATAAAGGGCGACGTGTCTTACTACAGCCCTTGCGGAAAGACGTTCAGGAGCAGTCCAGACCTGGCTAAGGTAGGTCACGTCCTTCCGTGGGAGATCTTGATTTCAATTACGATCGAGACTGGACCGTTTTAATCTGCTCGATCCCCTCGAATGGGAGATTGACAAATTTTCTTAGCCACAACTTCGCTCTTGTGGAACGAAAACAAACCGAGAGATTGGGAAATTAAATGGTGTTCCATCTTCCGGGAGCAAATAAGTGTCTGAATCATTGTTCAATAAAGCTAGCGTTGTTCAATAAAGCTAGTAGAGCTAGCAGAGATCTCTTTCTTCTGCAATTACTAGACTAATTAGAGTTTCGATGTCCAGTCTCGATCAGAAAGGACCGTTCAAATGAATTTGCTTTGTTTCAATGGCCTAATCATGGACTGGTTGTTTTTAGTTCCTGGAGCAGCAGAATCCTGCCGAGTTGACTACGGCGAACTTCTCTTTCTCGTCCCGTCCACTGGTGGGCGAGTTCCTGCAACCAACCATGGGACTTGCAGAGGCGGAATTCGTTAGGTTAGGCGCCCAGGAAGTGGCCAGGAGGTTGGAGGAGCTTAGAGCGGCCGGCGGCTTCAGGGACGTGCGGTCGAACAATCAGTACGAAAGGGAGAAGCTCGCGTACGCGAAAAAGCTGGCGAAGGAGGAGGCACAGCGGCACAAGGAGCAAGCTAGGTCTGTACGAAAACCTTGAACACCTCTTCGACTGCTGTTAGTGTTCCTGATTTCTCAACATTTTTCATTTCTCGAGAAACGTCTCCTGAACGTCTCATAGACGTCTTCTGAACGTCTTGTAGACGTCTTCTAGACGTCTTATAGACGTCTTTAAGACGCGCCGTTTTTAACACAAGTTTTATATATATGTACAAAGTTTCATTGAAATTGGCTAACGGATAAAAAAGGTATGGGCATTGTAAGATGTAAAGATCTTGTGAATTTACGGTTTGCGATTCATTTAAATCGCAGATTCTTACGATTTTTGCTATTTTCAATCAAATCGAGAAATTCTCGAGAAGGAACACTAACTGCTGTACAATGTCTTGATCGCCATTCGTTGTTGCAGTCAACGGGCACGTAATCGAATCAGTTTTAACGGCTGTCGCAGGTTGATCAAGGAGCAGGAGAAGTCGGAGCGCCAGGAGGCGGTGCGACGAGAGCGGGAGATTCGAAATCAGCAGCTGCTCGAGGTAAGTTGATGCTCTCTCACACGAATATATCGTGTCTTCCTTTTTCACTCGTTTTTGTCTCGATTCTCGTTGTTCCGTTTATCACAAGGAATCTGTTCTCTTACTCTATTTGGGATACCTACTACGTTTTTTGTATTTTGTCCACCTGTCGTGCGTGTCGCATGCTCTCTGTGTGTGTCGTATTTTATATTATACATACATATATATATATATATTATTTATTATTCTTATATACTGTTCCATCTATATCTCTATTTTTTACGTATATATACATACATATACGTACGTGCTGTCGCATACATATACATTTCTATATAATTCTGCGATGTTTTACAAAAGTTTCCGGTTGCAAGAACAATCCACTGGAGAAGTAGCAAAATGTATGTGTATATATATACATGATTATATATATATATTAACCCCAGTACCCTAATTACGATCCGTCAAAAACCAACCAAGAAAACGTCCCAGGACACACGAAGACCACCCAAGACCCATATAGTCGACCAACAATCGCTAGCAATAGTGACAGGAGAACCCAGCATGTCCTCCCAAAGTCTCTTTCTCCGACTGACAACACCCCCCTTAGTCCAGCCCCCCTCTCTTTTGGTTTCTCTATTGATTTTTGTTTCTTTCCGACACACCGTTAGTTCTTTGACTTTTGTTTCGTTGACACCCCCCCCAATGAGTCGAACGTCTTTTAGTCGTTGAACGGAGATCGTTTGTGGCTGCATCTCGTGCTTCCGGGTCCTCCACTCGTCGGGAACTTGACATGGCCGAGCGCGAGGACCCGGCCGATTTGTTCGGTTTCTCGGGCCGATCGATCGCCGCGATCGGTTCTGATCGAGAAACGGGGAGAGAAGACGGAATGCTCGTCGAGAAGATCGAGGCTGGGACGCGGAATTTGTCTCTCGTGGAAAATCGAGAGCGTTTTGCGGGGAATCGTCGGTTTCGAGGATTGATTTTGGACGAAGCCTTGATCTTCTCGAGGGAGCCAGCGTTCCGCTGTAAAAGAGACTCGAAATTTGTTGCTCGGAGTCTGCATAGTCGTGTGAACTCGATGCCTAGCTCCCGACGCTTTTTATGTGCGCTGTAGACCAGTCTCAGAGTACTCGGTTTTGCCGTGGCATATCCTCCTAGTTGAATCTCATAGACGAAGGCGAAGGCGACCACCGATCAGAACATGCTCTTCGTTCTTGCGCTCCGAGTTTTCCAAATTGCTTCCGGACAGCTCACGTTCCAACAATCGATCACTAAATATATAAAAATCCAGTGAAAGAGATCGTATTCTGATCGGAGTGCACGGTCCGCCTTGGTCGCGGGAACGTTCTCGAGTGGCCGCGGGTCGAGCCTGATCTCTAGAATCTTTTCTCGAGTATGTGCCAAGAGAAAAGAGGCGAGAATCGTGTTCCGGCAAGGTCGAGCCCCCGGCGAAGTAGATGCGCGAGTGTAGAAACGTTTTTTGATAGTCCCTCCACTGTGATAGTTGTCCAAAGTATCCCGATCGGGATCCCTTTCTCGAGCGAGACACACCAAAAAGCTGCTCCACCAAAAAAAGCCCTCTCTTCAATCACTGTCACTCATTCGCTCTCTCATTCATTCCGCTACCTCGTCCATCCGCAATCACTTGCATCCACCTTCTCTCTTTTTCTCTCACACACGCACTGCCCATCACACGTGTGCCCCGTAATAAAACCCCTAACCACCATAACCAACCCCCGAAAACATACACGCAACACAGACCGCGTAGAACCAGACGTTAGAGAGAAGAACATCGACAGGGGAAAGTGGATATGTAGATAGAGATAGTGGGTTTACTGTCTGTGGGACGAGACACCGTAGGGATGCCCATTACCACTGATATAATCGATCCTAATCGATCCCTTGTCCGCTTTCTGTGAGCAAACGCTGCGATCGGAATCGTCGCTTCGAGAGATCAAGAGGATTCAGGATCGTGTCGAAGCTGTTTCGATTGGCTTGTGCGATTAGACAGTTCTCCGTTAGAATTGTAAACATGTGACGCTGGGTGCGGTGTATAGGTTCAGAGAAAGAAGCCATCCGCAATTATTTCGTTGACTAAGGGTCTAGTTAGTTTGGGACCGGCCAGGTCCGGCACGGCCAGTGCACCAATGCTTAAGGATAGGGCCCCCGGCATCAGAAAGCATCGGACCTGGCCGGTCCCAAACTAATTGGATCCTGAATGGCCAAATGTGTTGGCCACCCAGAGACAGACAACGCAAAATCGTTCCTCGGGACTGAAATTATAATAGAACAACGTTCTGACTTGCTAGCTAGTAGGCTGCATCAAGAATACAAAGCACTTCGGTAATAAAAATCGTGAAAGCCGTCGCAGACAGTCTCCTCGCGATCATGCATCTCCTTCGTCTCTTGCATCGCGACTTCCAGTTGCCATCGAAGCTCGAAAAAGGTCCATCCTCTTCATAGAGAGACCCCACCACGAACCTAACCACCACCACAACCACTACCACCACCACCTCCGACCACCACTATTATCACCACCACGATCGCAACCCGCCACAACCAAACCCGAGCTCTAAACGAGGGTCGCGCGTCCTCTCTGTCAGAGTGCGTCGCTTGTTAGAGAGCGTCGGGTGGTAACACTGGCACGCGACGAGACGGCTACTACCACCACACCTTCTCTTTTTCTCTTTCTCTCTCTCTCTCTCTCTCTCTCTCTCTCGACACACGAACCGAAAACCCAGTAACGAACGAACGAACGAACCGCGTCGATTAACACGATCGATTATTGGGCATCCCTAAACCTACAAACGCAGGGTCGAAAGCGGCTCGCATTCACGATCAAGCAGAAAATGAAGATCATCCAAGAGATCGAACGCGGCAAGAGCAAGAGCGACGTGGCGCGCGAGCTGGGTCTGGCTAGCAGCACGGTGGCCACGATCTGGAAGAATCGGGAGAGCATCGCGGAGAGCTGGAGGAACCGCGACATGATGCAACACACCGATCCGGAGGACGGGAAGAAGCCGATCGCGCCGGGCGGCGGCGGCCTGTCTTCAGGTTCGAGCCTGGCCTCGTCGGCCTCCTCGAGCTTGGTGACCTCGTTGCCGGTACTCGGCAACGCGAACATCATCACAGCCAGCACCACGACACCGTTACCCGCGGTCGTGGTGCCACCCCCGCCCCCGCCACCTCCGCTGCCACAGCCAACGGTCCAGGTGGCACCGCCACCCCAGCCGCCACCGACCATAAACTTGACGAACACCTCGACCAACGCCGTGTCGTCCAACTCGTTGCCGTTGACGCAGTCGCAACCGACCACGCAGCCCAACACGCCAACGTCCAGCACCGCGTCCACAGGCACCACCACCACCAACGCCAGCATGGACAATACCCAGCAGGCCCAGACTCAGACGCAAAGTCAGGAGCTTCTGGAGGTAAGATCGTCGTATTGACGCCTCCTCAAAAAAAGTACCACCCCCCCCCCCCCGTATACTCCATCCCCCATGAAACCACCCTGTGTCGGACACCCCTGGCGCTTTGACCTGAACGGACGGTCCTTTGGGATCAGGAGGCTAGGTAGCCGCTGATGGATCTTGCAGCAACGGTCTCTGGACTGGTGGTTCTTTCACTTGGAGAAGTACTGGACCGTCTCGATAGATGTGGTAGACATCTGCTCGACTGTGGACCGGTTAGGCATGGCCAGAACTAGCGCGCGGCCGGGAGAAGTGGGGCTATTCCGCGGATATTCCTTGAGGATGCCTCCTCGCGTGCTAGTTCTGGCCATGCCTGGGTTAGATTAGGTTAGACGCAGACGCAGACTCGTGTAACTGACTGTATATTTAAATTCCAAAGGACTCAAAATAACATTATCTTATTTGATAAAAGATTGTCCGAACTCGAACGTACAAAAGGTCTTAATAGCTGAACTGGGGTCGGCTACTGATGAATACGATTGATTAGGTTAGTCATTTAAGAAGAATCACCTCCTAGAACCGTCTCTCACTGACAACATCCATCACGGCCATCGCCATTGGCCCACCCCAACGGTTGTTCTCTCAACGAATTCCCTGCTCGAGGAATCGTATCGTCTCATCTCTGTCTCGACGGATCTCTAGAAGTCGCGAGCCCCGACCGGCCCACATTATCATCGAAAACCCTCATCGACTTTCATGCTCACAATTAATGTTGACTGTTCTATCCCCTTTGCGATTCATTGGTCCACCGTTTCCCAAAAACCCCCGTTGTCTTTTTTTTTATTTCGTCTGTTTCCACGAGGACTAATATACGATGGACCTCTCGAGGTAAGACTACGATTGCCTGGTTTTCTATGTTGTCCTCCACATTTTTTGCAAATCGTAATCCCGATATACGCCCCCCCCCCCCACAATTCCTGAGATCAAATTCGCTCATTTAACCCTCTCACCGAATGGATTAAAGTTTCACTGTGTGAACCACACCAGAGGTAAGATATCTATATATATATATATAAAACTAGTCATTCTCTCTTTCTCTCTTATTTTATCTAAACGTTCAATCATGTCAGTTTCATGTGTATGTGGCCATAAAACATTCTGCGTGACCGATTACATCATTTTTACATCAGCCACCCCGCCCCCCAACCCCCCTCGAATCTCGATCTTCGACGCGTTTACTTAACCAGCCTCCCGATTGATGTACTTTTGTTTCCGTTTTTTTGTTTCTACATTCTGTGCGGGCGGCAGCAGTCCTCCGAGGATCTCTTTCTCGAGGATCCTTGTCTCGGTTTCGATCTTTGTCTTCGCGAGAGAGATGTCTCTTTCTTTTCCTTCGAGTTGCTCGAAAGAAGCTGCCCGAACATTTTACCGCTCGGTAACAAGGGAATCCGGCTTCCGGGAATGTTAGAGAACACACTTCTTCGACTTTCGTTGCTAAATGAAATCGAAACGAAAGAGGACACACCATACGACACGCGCCACGCATACCTACACGCACACGCGGTGCTTTCGTAGGATACCTGAAATGAAAACGATGGGTGATACCACTTGGACAGGCTCAGCTGCCTTAATGATCAACCGACCAAGATCCTTTCCAAACGCAAAGTAAGAACGAGCCTTGATAGATGCTTCGTTGTACGATTTATTTCGTCATTATGGGTGCTCGTATTAAATTGACAGTTTTGCAAATTCGTTCTCATGATGGACAGAAAATGTTTTTGTGTATTGGTCAAAACATTCCGCATTAATTTTATGAATTGATAGAGGTAAAAAATGAAGTTCGACATGTGGAAGAATTGTGTCCCAGATAGCACACGACGTCTTAAGGACGTCCATTTTACGTATATTTTAGGTCTGAAAGTGTTACATACTAAAAAGACGTCTTTGAGACCATAACTGTGTGGTTTTTATGTATTAAACGATCTAGCAGTACTAGCATTGGTATTATTTGTTCGAGTTAGTGTTTCTGCTTCAATATCAATTCCAATTTCAACTTCAATTTCAACTCTTCAATTTTAATTTCAATTTCAACTCTTCAATTTTAATTTCAATTTCAAATGCAATTACAACTTTAATTTCAACTTAAATTTCAATTCCAATTTCAACTACAGACTCACTTCAATTTCAATTCCAATTTCAACTTCAATTTCAACTCTTCAATTTTAATTTCAATTTCAAATGCAATTACTACTTTAATTTCAACTTAAATTTCAATTCCAATTTCAATTCCAATTTAAACTTTAATTTCAACTACAGATTCCATTTCAATTCTTCTATTTCGACTTCAATTTCAATTTCAACTTCGGTTTTAACTACAGATTCAACCTAAACTTCAATTCCAATTTCAACTACAGACTCACTTCAATTTCAATTCCAATTTCAACTTCAATTTCAACTCTTCAATTTTAATTTCAATTTCAAATGCAATTACAACTCTTCAACTTCAATTTCAACTCTTCTATACCAACTTCAATTTTTCAATTTCAATTTTTCAACTTCAATATTAATTTTTCAATTTCAATATCGACTCTTCAACTTCAATTACAACTTCGGTTTTAACTACAGATTCAACCTAAACTTCAATTCCAATTTCAACTACAGACTCACTTCAATTTCAATTCCAATATCGACTCTTCAACTTCAATTACAACTTCGGTTTTAACTACAGATTCAACCTAAACTTCAATTCCAATTTCAACTACAGACTCGCTTCAATTTCAATTCCAATTCCAACTTCAATTTCAACTACAGATTCAACCTCAATTTCAATTCCAATTTCGACTACAGATTCAACTTCAATTTCAACTCTTCAATTTTAACATCAATTTTTATTGTGATTTTAATTGTAATTGTAATTTTTATTTTTATTATTCTCATTGTGATTGTAATTGCAATTGTTATTTTTATTACACTTTGTATTTAAATTCGACGTGCGCTCTTCTGATAAATATATTCTTTACGACTTCTTAGAGGACGTCTTAAAGGCCTCCCAAATGTCATACGAACGTCTCCTAAACGTCTTATAGACGTCAAACAGACGTCTCCTGAACTCTCATAGACGTCAAACAGATGTCTTAAAGACGTTATGCTATCTGGGTACTAGTACTTGTTTGGGAAATCGTCGAACAAAGGGTTTACAAGCTCGAAAATGTGCGTTTTAATCAATTGAATCTCGGTTGGCGTCGATGAAAAATGCGAGCTCCTTCACACGAGACATCACATATCAGCGATTTGCTCTACAAAGATGGTTGAAATTTGAATAGAACACGTGTACATCAAGCTTGTACATAAATTTGCAATTTCGAAGATGAAAATACAAAAATTTAAGAAGACGTTGAGAGCAGGTGTCCACTGTGATGGAGCTCAAGAGAGCTCAGAACCATAGCGATCGAAGCTGACACAAACTATCGTCTCTAATACCAGATCAGAGAAGGCGAGACAAAGTTGTATCTGCGCATCCAGTAGGACCAATGAAAATGGTAATACCAACTGTCGTAACGCTATCCTGTGCTTCTCCTGTCACTATACAAGAAATAACAGCTAGCTATATTGATTATCCAGCATGCCGTAATATTATTTTCCGTGTCTTCGGCGCGTGTTCCTCGTGATCGTCGTGGGAACACTGCTCTCTGCCTCAAACCGGCAAGAATCGCTTTTCTGTTTCCTCTCCACTCTCGCTCTCTTATTTTCTTCTTCCGCTACCGAAATGAGAAACTGAATCTCGGACCGCGATCAATTTTCAATCGACTATTAAACAATTAATTAATCATCGCTGCTAAAGTTATTCTTTACAACTTCTTAGATTACGTCTTGAAGGCCTCCCGAATTTCCTGCGAACGTCTCCCGAACGTCTTAAAGACGTCTTCCGAGCGCCTTCCAGACGTCAAACAGACGTCTTTAAGACGTACCGGTTTTCTTTTACTTCAGACGTTCGTAGGACATTCGGGACATCTGCCGATGTCTCCTCCTATCGCCGCTGTTATTAATAATAATTAGTGTTATTATTCTACACACCTAACCTAAAAAATCACAGCTGTTCGGATAATCTCTGCCGTCGCAAGACAACCTATCAGCTTACAGCGATCGATATATAACACACTGACAAATTATTTACTTATGTGCGTAACCATAAAGGCGAGTATATCTGCTTGGCTCCTGCATGCGCTGATTATCTCTCTCTTTCGACATATTTTATACCACGTTTCTACGGCTGTGTTCTTCTCTAATTTTTTTTTCCATTTCCCCCGATCTATTTTCTCTATATCTCTCTCTCTCTCGTACAATTCTGGTTTTAACTGTGTTTCAAGGTTATTATTAAATGGTGGTGGTTTATACATATTTACATATACATCTATATGTATGTATACATATTTCTCTTTTATATATTCTCACTTTCTATCTATCTATCTCTCTCTCTCTCTCTATATATATATATATATTTATATGAATATTTTATATATTTTTCTCTCTGGTAGTTGGTCAGAAGCTTTTCGTTTTCACGAACTCTTTGTTTCCTTCCGTTCATCGTATAATACACATATACACCTGTATACCCACACGTACACACGATGTGTTCCACGTCGACTTTTTCCACGGAAACGGAGGATCGTTTTTTTGTGCCGTTACATTTTCTGCTTGGCTGCTATTTTTTCTCAACATTATGTATAATATATCACGAGGTTTTTTATATGACAGCATGCCCAGATCTCGCATACTTGTTTTTCTCTCTATTCTCTTTCTCTGTCTCTCTTCGATGGGGTGTACAATGGTTTTCTTTGGAGGGAGGGAGAACGGGCTTCTCTTTGTTGTGTCGTTCAATCGAATTGTTACTCGTCAACAGGACCACCCTACGTTGCCAAAAACCGTTTGTCGAATTGGATGGGGAACACGATTTTCTTTTTTTTTTTTTGCTAGAGCGGGATATACTTTACTTTACCGGGAAAATTTGTGCCTTTCTCCTATAAATTATTATGCATTTGGCATGTAATCCAGTAGATTTGTACCCGGGGAACCTGCTGGTCGAAGTTTCGATACTGTAGGATCAATGGTTCAGGAGTTATGGTTGTTTAAAGTTGAGCATTTTCAGTGTTTTCGACAGGTAAACTGCTCCACGCAACTGGAACACGGCTGTACCTCCTAAACGGTCGGGAGTAGAGGAAAATGTTCTCGGAAAAAGTTGAATGGCATCAGACGGTGCATACTACGCAACTAATTTTATGCACTTTTGTGCATCGGTGCATCAGAAAAATGCGACTGCACTTTTTTTAAAAATGGACACCTACATTTTTGACTGCACCAATCGATGCAGTTTGTTGTGCTCTACATAAAAGTACTAACATACTTATGCCCTAAACTTATTCGTTAAGAAGTTATCGAAGCTAAAAGTTCACTGAATTATTGTTATGTTCCATTATAAATCAGAGAACTTTTAGCTTCGATAACTTCTTAACTAATAAGTTTAGGGCATAAGTATGTTAGTATTGTTACGTAGAGCACAACAAACTGCATCGATTGGTGCAGTCAAAAATGGAGGTTTCCATTTTTTAAAAATGTGCAGTTGCATTTTTCTGATGCACCGATGCACAAAAGTGCATAAAATTAGTTGCGTAGTATGCACCGTCTGATGCCATTCAACTTTTTCTTATAACATTTTCCTCTATTCCCGGCCGTTTAGGAGGTACAGCCTGTTCCAGTTGCGTGGGCCAACCTGTATATAGCGGTGCCCTTGCCTGTCAAAAACACTGAAAAATGGTCAACTTTAAACAACCATAACTCCTGAACCAATAGTCCTACAGGATCGAGACTTCGATCAGCAGGTTCCACGGGTACAAATCAACCGGATTACATACCAAATACATTATAATTTATAGGAGAAAGGCACAAATTTTGAGTCCAGTAAACTAAAGAGCAGCCCTATTTTGTTTTTAGTTGTTCCGAGATAGAGTAGGACTACGTCACTAGACATCCTTAGAGTAGTGCTTGTCACCGATTCTGCTGACATAGTCGCGCTTCTACACGTTGCACAGTGGTGAGTTTGACCGAAATCGTGGCCAAAGTAGCCTTAAAGACGTCCATTTTACATTGTTTTAGGACTGAAAGTCTTACGTCCCAAAAAGACGTCCTTAAGACGTCATTAAGACCATAAACAGTGTTTTTTTATATATGGTTATAATCTAACAGTAAGTATTAGCATTGGTATTATTTGTTCGAGTTATTGTTTCAATTCCAATTTCAATTTTTCAATTTCAATTTTTCAATTCCAATTTGTCAATTTCAATTTTTCAATTTCTATTTCAATTTCAATTTCAATTTTTCAATTCCAATTTGTCAATTTCAATTTTTCAATTTCAACTTCAATTTTTCAATTTCAATTTTTCAATTTCTATTTCAATTTTTAGAATTGCAACTTCAATTTATCAATTTTAGCTTTCAATTTCCATTTTAACTCTTCAATTTCAACTTCAATTTTTCAATTTCAATTTCAATTTCAATTTTTCAATATCAATTTTTCAAGTCAATTTCAATTTTTCAATTTCAACTTTCATTTCCAGTTTAACTCTTCAATTTCAATTTTTATTGTAATTGTAATTTTTATTATTTTTATTGTGATTTTAATTGCAATGGTTATTTTTATTACACTTTTTATGTTAATCCCACAGGCGTTTCTCTAGTAAAGCTATTTATTGGTTTAACTTTAAACTCGTTTTTGTCGAAACCTATTTTTACTCTTCTCTTCTTTTAAGATTTCTTTCTTACCTTTAAGATTTCTTAGGGACATCTTAAAGACCTCCTGAATGTCCTACGAACGTCTGTTAATCGTCTTTTAGACGTCAAACAGACGTGTCCTGAACGTATTATAGACGTCAAACAGACGTCTCTTGAACGTCTTATAGGCGTCTCCTGACCAGACTCCTGACGTCTCCTGAACAGTCGTCTTAAAGATGTTTTTAACACGTATGGTTTCTAACACGAGACGTTCAGGAGATGTTCGTAGGAGATTCGGGACATCTTTAGGACGTCTGACTGCCTAACTGCAGACGTCTTAAAGACTTCTTTTAGACGTTTTTGTGCTGTCTGGATAAAAATAATGAAAATTCAAATTGAAATCGAAGAATTGAAATTGAAATTGAAGTTGAAATCTTCTAACAATCTTCTAACAAAAAGAAAACGTGCTATAGAACTTCATAAATAAAGTACTATTAACAGATTTTCAAACTACGGAAAGAAAATTTATACTTTTGGCCACGATTTCGGTCGAACTCACCACTGTGCGTTGCTTTCGAATCACTACACGAAGGAGTCGGATCCACCGCGAATCAAAATCAGAAGAATCACGGCCTACAGAAAAATTATAGCGAAAAAAAAAAAGTTTCACTAACTACACATAGTCCTCGGTTCGCGGTCAGGCGAGACAACATTCCGGATAGAAATGTTACCACAACCTTTCAGAATCTTTATATTTTTTCCTTGTTTTCGTAGGGGCGATTTTCGAACTCACGAAATTGTTCGATGATAGTCAAGTTTGTTAATAATAGAGGAACAAAATTTCTAAATGATGGAGAGAACCCCCCCGAGTTGCCCGCGAAATTGTCAAACGATTTCTCATAGAAACTATCATCCCCTTTCTTTACGTTTACAATGGTCAAGTAAAATAGCAATAGATTAGCTGAAATAGCATAAGAAACATCTTGAAAACCTGGCCGAGAGCCACAGCGTGAAGTACAGGGTAAAGATGGCGCCTCAACGCGCATTGGAATCGCCGGATGCGGCACTGTTCCGTTTCATTAGACTCGAACAAAGTAAATTATCGATTGAAAATTTGATTCTACTTAATCTTTGACTAGAAATTCTTTGACTAGAAATAATTCAGAATTTGGAACGGTCCATCCCGAAATTCTTTGACTAGAAATAATTCAGAATTTTAAAGAATGGAATATTATTTTCGACGCCGTACTTCGTTCAGATAAAATATCTCTCGGACAAGAATCCCTTTGTGTAATGAAAAACAGTGTTCCACTGTTTGTTTTCAAACCAAATTAAAATAGATTAGTGTTAATTAGAGGTGAATTATTGAGAGAACGGCGGTGAGAAACAGTTAGAAATAGCCCGAAGCGCTTCTCGGAAGACGGAGCCGAAAAGAGCGCGAAAATTCATTCTGTAAATTTGCCCGCGAAATTGCTATTGACGGATGTGAGTGACGTGTGTATATGGCATTGTGCGCAGGCCCGGAAAAAACGGCAGGAAGAGGTGGAGAAGATACGACTGGAAGAGCAACAACGGAAGCAACAGGTAATCCTAAACTCGTTGTTACACGCACCCTCGGCGTTTTCTCTGTGTTGGCCACCCCCGCCCCCGTCGCCGGAGAATAAAAATTATCGAGAAAACTCGCCCGACATATTTTCGCGACGCTCGCAAACGTTATTTAGCCGGGGGAATTCGCTTTAGAACGTGTTATTCAATTTGCGCTCCGGCCGCGCGGATAAATTGCATTTCCTTTGCGGCAACGGGACGCCCGGTTTTTAAATTATTTCCAATTAGAACTGGATCTATCCCGCGTGACGAGAGCGTTATTTCATTGTCCGCGAATTATCTCTTGATCTTTAACGCGATCGCGACGCACAAAGGAAATCCCGTTTTGCCGCGGACACAGCTGAGCTTATTAAACTGGGATCCTCGCGACTCTGAGTCAACAAATTAACTCCGAATCCTCGCCTGATTCCGAAAATGGAGCAATCCGTTGCAGATACAGTAGTTTATCGGTAATTGTCCCTAAGACGGGCCCGCCCAGGGACAATTATCGGATAGGGATACTATTCTTTGAGTTTTGCCGAACGTAGAAAGGGACAGCGGAGCTCGAGAGGCCTCGGTCGCCGAGAAGTGTAAACATAACTATAAAACAAAAGAAAACTACTTTATTTTTCATTATTTATTCATGGGACTCTGACCAAGATATTTGTGGCATTTTTCTAATGAAAATGATACCGAATATGATGTAATTCCAATTATATTACTTGTAGCACAACCAGATAGCACACCACGTCTTAAAGACGTCCATTTTAGGTCTGATAGTCTTTCGTCCTAATAAGATGTCTTTAAGACAATGAAGAGTGTGGTTTTTATATAGCCATGATCGAGCAGTACTAGCATTGGTATTATTTGTACGAGTTAGTGTTTTTGCTTGAACTTCGATATCAACTCTTCTATTTCAATTTCAACTCTTTAAATTTTTTATTTCAACGTCAATTTTTCAATTTCAACTTCAATTTCAATATCAACTCTTCAACATCAATTGCAACTCTTCAAATTCAAGTTTTCAATTTCAAATTTTCAATATCAACGTCAATATTTCCAATTTCAATTTCGATATCAACTCTTCAACTTCAATTTCGACTCTTCAACATCAATTCCAACTCTTCAACTTCAATTTCAACTTCAATTTTTCGATTTCAACTTGTCAATTTCAATTTTTCATCCCTTCAATGTCAACGTCAATTTTTCAATTACAATTTTTCTACTCTTCAATTTCAATTTCAATATTAATTTTTCTACTTCAACTTCAATTTCAATATCAACTCTTCAACTTCAATTACAACTTCAATTTTTCAATTTCAACTCGTCAATTTCAATTTTTCAACTCTTCTATTTCAACGTCAATTTTTCAATTACAACTTCAATTTCAATTTTGAATCGTCAATTTCAACTTCAATTTTTATTATTTTTGTAGTTATTTAAATTGCAATTGATATTTTTATTACACTTTTTGTATGTCAATTCCACATGCTTTCTCCTGATAAAGCTAGGTTTAACTTTAAACTCGCTTTTGTCGAAATCTATTTTTACTCATCCCTTCTTTTAATTGAATTATTATTTATGGACCTTTAAGACTTCTTTTAGGACGTCTTAAAGACCTCCCGAATGTCCCTCGAACGTCTCCTGTTTTCTAACACAAGACGTTCAGGAGACGTTCAACTCGAATGACCAACTGCAGACGTCTTTAAAACGTCTCTAAGACGTCTTTGTGCTATCTGGGAATGAACGATGACAGTTTTAAACAATAGTAAAAATTGATTTTCACAACTTTTTTAGCTGGGCTAATAACGAAAATTCAAAAGTTGTGTCTGGTCAACTGATATAAATTATATACGCTGTGAAAATTTCTTTGAAATTAGTTAATTGGTTTGCGAAATATAAACGATCAAAACTGGTAATTTGTAGTGACTAATTGTGCTGAGGAGTTAGCTTTACAAGTAGTGAACTTTGAGCACGGATACCTCGGAAACTATGAGAGATAGCGAAAATCTGAATAGAATCAATTCTGTGGCACATTTTATCAGCTTTAATTTTGTATGGAATAGTCTCATCGCTAGGACGCATAGTTTCCGAGATATAAGCGGAAAACCGAGAAAGGGGACCTCCTAGGAGTTGGGACTTTTAGTATGTTTACCTCCTAACTAGTCCAAACAAAGACCCAAAGTTAAAAATTGTGTTCCTTCCATTTCCCTCAACAACTTTTCGTTGACTGGACTACCGAATGAAATTGATTCTCGTTCGCGGACAATGGCGGAGTTGTTGCTCGATAAATCTCGTTCCCCGGCAAAATCAGATCCTCCGATTATATCCGAGTCGGAATCCGCGATAAACGGCAATTGCGCGGCCACTATGTAAACGACGATGCTGAACCGTAATTAATTCTGATTTCGCAGGAACGAGAGCTGAAGCGGCAACAGGCGGTCATGTTGAAGGAACAGGTGAGTCCCATAGATCACGTCAGCCCCTAGGTCGTGTCATTTGCTGTAGTCTAGAACGGTGTGCGTGTGTGTATTCCGTAGAAATATTAGCTTTCGTTTCATTATCTCCATCGCTTTCGTTCATCGTTCTCTCTCGTACTAACGTACACGCGTTATCATAAATTCCAGCTGATTGCCTTCGCATTTCTCTCGTCCGGTGTACGATTTCCTTCGCGATTATCGCGCACACTTCCATAACCATTAACGATCTATTAACTCTGTTCTCGATTCACACCGAGAAACTGTCGATTTTATTTCGCGAATATACATACTTTTAATCAATTTCCAGTAAAAACAAAGCTGTACGACGGTGAGGAGATCATGATATTGCGTTTGTTCTCGGTTTATATCTGCAGACTCTCTGCCCTTCTCTTATTATCGTGTCTACTTCTTGTTTCCAGGACTCATGTTTCCAGGACTGCAACGGCGCGGGATTCGCCTTCTCATTTCTCTATAATACAGAAATGCGAGTTTTCAGTAGTGGAAAACGCTAGATAAAAGATCGATCTAAGACGCTATCGCCCTCAAAATCGTAGTTTGCTTTTTAGCTGGGCCAATAACGAAAATGTAGCAGATGTGTTTGATTAACTTGTATAAATACGCTCCGAAAATTTCATTGAAATTGGTGGATTGGTTTGCGAGTTATAATCGATTAAAAGTGGTAGAAAGCCAGAGAATCTTGGAAAATTACCAATTTTTACCACCTTTGATCGATTATAACTCGTAAACCAATCGATCAATTTCAATGAAATTTTCGGAGCGTACATAGTGATAGCGCCCTAGATCGATCTTTAATCTAGCGCGTCCGACTACTGAAGAACCCGATACTTGTATTATCAAGAAATGAGAAGGCGAATCCCGCGCCCTTGCAATCCTAGAAGAAGGAATCTACCCCCTTCAGCTCTGTCGAACTTTTCTTTCACGTTTGCTTCTCGTTTTTAGTCGTTGCTACTCGTGTCCTTGGTTACGTTCGTAGATCCCGTGTTTTCGAAGGAACGCGAGTTTGAAATTGATCGTGGTTTTACGGAAAATCCAAGACCGGTGACGTTTTTCCAATATCGAGAGAGTCGAGGATTTCTAGAGGCAGAGGGGGAGCATAGATCAGCCAGAAATTCGGGTCCCGTTAAAGAGAGTCCCGCGAGAAGTGACGATCGTAGGGATAGTTTGAGCACTGGTGGACTGTGGATATGTTTTGTGCCGCAGATGTACATGCAGGAGCTCACCAAGCAGCGCGAGATGCTCTACACCGTCGAGCTGGTATGTCTCATACCCAATCTAGTTTAATAAGACAACCTCACCAAACGGTCTCCCTGTCTCGCGACACTTTAAACCAGGCATGCACAACTCGTGGCTCTCAGAGCTCCCGGCTCATGAGCCAAGTCGAGAGCTCCAGCTCCCAAACCGTCCAGTTGGACATGCCTGCCTAAAACTGGCAACCGTCTACGCAATCCGTTGCCGATCGTTAGATCTGCTTTCGATGGTACCTCTCGCTTCAAAACCGAGCGTTTCGGATCTAATTATCGACAACCGGTTGGAGTTTGGCGGGGAAGTTTAAAGTTGTTCAGCTGCGAGACAACGCGTCGTAGTCGATTTCTCGTCGAAGACGCAAATTGTCGATCTTCCACGAACGATCGACGAACGAAGGCGTTTCCCATGATTTTTTAACACCCTTGTCGATCGCGGTGGTCGTTGATTGATTCACAAGCTTGTTCTCTATTTATTAATTGGAGGAGATAAATTAGCAAAATTTTTCTTTTGAACTATCTTTAAAAAATTCCTATCGAGACTAGTCTTTATGTTTTTGGAAATTGAATGATATTTTTTATTCCATTGGCCCAGAAAGTAGCAATTTAGTGATTAACCCTCTGCTGAAGGGTGCATTGGAGTTTCGAATGTTCCCAAGGGCGAATGTATCAGGGCAACGAGATGAAAATACGGGGGACACAGCTTGGCAATCGCGACCACGCGAGCGTCCCGGCAGACAAAGCTCTAACAATGTTCGATTCGATAATTCTCACAATCGGATTTCGCACTGATAATAATTATCCGAAGGAAGCTGTCCCCGCAACTTCCTCGAACAACGTCAGCCACGTTAATGTCCGCTTTTCGAGATATCCACGTTCACTAACCAGTAATCGCGGTGACAATACATGTTCGTGGCCAGCCATATGCATCGTAGGCGTTTCATTTCGCTTTATTCACACCGATCAAAGTGTCTCGCGTGATTAACGTTCGAAATTTACCCGCTGTAAGCTAATCGAAACGAGATTGACTCTTCAGGGTTGTTTGCCGAATGGACCTTCACGATTTCGAACTTGCTCGTGTCGTATCGTTCATTCGTCAGGAAAGTGACACAAGTAAAAAAAGAGGAAATTTTACAGAAGAAATGTAAAATAATTTGTTGTTCTTTAGATACCTTGAGTTGTCATGTACATTAGTTATAAAGTACACCGCAATTTTATATAGTCTTTATTGTACTTTTTGTAGAAATATATTTATTTTGAGTTGTGTGTCACTTTTCTTATGAATGAACGACATATTGACCTTTCTGAAATCATCATTTGTATTCAGAGGGGAATGTCGTCTTAAAATTGAAGTTATAAACTGTATTTAGCAACGTTTATACATTGTCCGAGAGAAGGATTTCATTGTAATAAAAATCTAAAGTTGACTTTTTCTGCAACGCACAGCCCAGATAGCACAAAGACGTCTTTAGGACGTCTAAAAGACGTTCAGGAGACGTTCATAAACTATTCGGGAGGTCTGTACGACGTCCCTAAGAGACATCCCTAATCCCAGATAGCACGAAGACGTCTTTAAGTCATGGGCAGTTGGACATTCAGACGTCTTAAAGTTGTCCCGAATGTCCTATGAACGTGTCCTGAACGTCTTGTAAGAAAACGGTGCGTCTCAAAGACGACTTCAAGACGTCTGTTTGACGTCCAAAAGACGTACAGGAGACGGTCGTAGAACATTCGGGAATTCTTTAAGACGTCCCTAAGAAGTCTTAAAGGTCAATAAATGTTAATTAAATTAAAAGAAGGGGAGATAAATAGATTTCGACAATAACGAGTTTAAAGGTAAACCAATAAATAGCTTTATTAGAAGAACGCATGTGAAATTGACATGAGAAGTGTAATAAAAATAGCAATTGCAATTAAAATCACAATAAAAATTATAAAAATTAGAATTACAATTGAAATGACAATAAAAATTGAAATTTAAAC
Organism: Lasioglossum baleicum; assembly: GCF_051020765.1. Classification (NCBI taxonomy): domain Eukaryota; kingdom Metazoa; phylum Arthropoda; class Insecta; order Hymenoptera; family Halictidae; genus Lasioglossum; species Lasioglossum baleicum. The sequence continues at coordinate 7,729,399 of NC_134945.1, forward strand.
TGATATTGATATTGAACAAATACCAATGCTAATATTGCTGGATTATGGGTATATAAAAACCAAACTGTTTATGGTCTTAAAGACGTCTTTTTAGGTCGTAAGACTTTCAGACCTAAAATAGACGTAAAATGGACGTAGTTTAGGTCGTAAGACTTTCAGACCTAAAATAGACATGAAATGAACGTGTTTAAGACGTTGTGTGCTATCTGGGAGTGAAGTAAATGATATAAAAATATTTTAATCAGGACGATGAAGGTGTCCAAGAGAAATGGATTCAATAAATATATATAAGTATGTTCAAGGATGAATATACCCAGATAGCTCCTGACGTTCATAGCCGTCTGTTTTACGTCGTTTTTAGGTCCGAACGTCTAACGTTCCAAAAAGACGTCTTTAATACGTCTATTTGGAGACGTCGGTTTTACGTCTAAATAAGACGTCTTAAAGACAATCTTTGCGGTGATACCCTCTGAAAAGATGTCTAAAAGACGCCTAAAGTACATCTAAAATACGTCTGAAGACGTCTCTAAGACGTACCATTTTCTAACACAAGACATTCAGACGTCCGAATGTCTTGCAGCATGCGTCTTACAGATGTCTTTGAGATGTCTCAATGCTATCTGGCTAAAGACAGGAAAAGAGGGAATGAATAAACGACGGTTTAATATTGCATCTAATTATAAAAATTGTTCGCGTTATTAAGCGTTGTTTAAATTAGCTTGAAATCTATTGAAGCTGTTGCTGCACTCTGAATATGAATGATGTTCGCCAGAAGAGTAAGTTCGACGAAAAAATTGTTGATTTTGCCATTCGGCTGGCAGCTCTGTAAAAATTGCAAGACAGTGTGTCGAGTAACAACAGCGCGTAGAATCGCGGAAAAGCAACGGTAAAACGGTTACCGAAACAACGATTGGTGTATCTGCCATAACCGAGGAGTGTGGTTGGGTAAAACAATTGCACGACACTTTCAGAAGAGACCGATCTTCGGCGGGTCTCCTTCATTTTGCATCCGTGTATACATTATACATCACTGTCATGCGTAGCTTCCTGCGAAGTATTTGGGACGGTTGTAGAGTTTGTCGTAGCGCGTGCGTGCCAAGAGTTGTGCTTTTCGAACGAGTTGTCGCGAGACCTGTCAATGCTGCATGAACGTGTTGCCGGTTCGCGTATTCGCCACGTTGAGTCGTTCCGTTCGGTACCGCAGGAAAGGGAGAGAAGGAGACAGCACATGGCGTTGGTGCGGGCTTTGGAGAATCGTCGAAAAATGGAGGAGAGAGAGAAGAAACGTCTTGAGGCGAGAGCCGAGAGAATAGCGTCGAAGGAGAAACGCGCCGAGCAGAGGAAAATGGAGATGGAGCTGGTCGAACAGATCAGGAAACCTGTCGAGGACATGGAGCTGACAGGTAGAGATTATAAAGATGCATTCATGATGATAGCAATCTCTTCAAATTAGTTTTTGACACTGTAAATCAGGGCTGGCCAACACGCGGCCCGCGAGCCCGCTGTAACGTTACGCGTCATCAGAGTGGCCCGTGAAACCATTTGGGTTGGCCAGGCCTGCTGTAAATGGTAGCAAAGGACTTTTAGTGTTCCGTAAACCTAGCGTTAATTTAATGGGGGCTTTTCTGCGACTAATTGATGCTGGTTATAGATCATAGATCGCTGCCGGAGCTGAAGAGACTGCCCGGACTCAAACTGTCCGGCCAAGCCTTCTCGGACATCGTCATGGTCTTCGAGTTTCTGCACAACTTCGGGGAAACCCTGGGCTTTGGTGAGCTACCCTATTCTAAGCTGATCATGTATCTAAAATATCTGATAACACTGTCCAACAAGTCTTCAGTACCAAGAATCTACTAGGCTAGGGTCTACTAGACCATTCTTAGAGTTAGCGTCCTATAAGTCAACTTATCAAAATAATTAGGAGTCTAATGATGATCCTATTTGCCACCGCAGACATGGACTCCCTGCCAAGTCTGAAGAGCCTCCAGCTAGCTCTGCTAAACGACGAGGAGGCCGAAGAAGAGATGCTCTCGGTGATGACGCACCTCCTGGTCTGCGCCATAGAGGATCCTGGGATCCCCCAGCCAGCAAGACACACGACAGGCCTCGGTCAAAGTCTCAGACAGGCGGACATAACGCACGCGAACATCAGCGAGGTCCTGCGAATCTATCTGTACGCGAATGCAACCGGCGAAGTGAAAGCGTTGACCGGCGTCTGCCTCGAGAGGGAACGGGACAAGAAGTTCGCCGACCATCATCAGAACGGCGGCGACTACGCGTCCACCTGTTCGGGCAAGAACGCCCAGTTCTACGAACATCTGCACAACAATGAGACCTGGAGGATGTCCGAGAGGCTGAGGGACAAGCCCTTCCTGGCGCTGAACCCGACTCACAAGGCGCAGATGCTCGCGTTCCTGTGCAACGAGCTACTGCAGAACAAGGCTGTGATCAGGCAGATTGAGGGGAGCCTGGAGACCGTCGCTCAGCTCAGGAAGGAGAGATTCGTTCTGGACACCAAGATCAGGAAGTAAGTACATCAGCAGTGCATATTTTCCAACCTAACCTAACCTCTTTGAAGCAGTTACTATCACGTGGTGTACCCTTTGTCCACAGACTCAGGCAACTGCATAGCCGAAAGGTGCGGATGGAGGCAGTGGGCGTGATAGTGAACAAGACAGGGGACACCATCACCATAGAGAAGAAAGAAGTTGACGAGGAAGGGAATTCGACGTCGACGGCTGTGGGAACGACGCCCACACCTGACGAGAGTCACCACGAAGACGAGGTGGAGGACATGTCCGAGAACGAGAGCGAGGGAACTCAACCCGAAGAGGTAAGACCCTAATATTAGCCTTTAGTCCAGTCAACGAAAAGTTGTAGAAGGAAATGGAAGGAACACAATTTTTAACTTTGGGTCTTTGTTTGGACTACTTAGGAGGTAAACATAAAAGTCCCCACTCCTAGCAGGTCCCCTTTTTCGGTTTTCCGCTTATATCTCGGAAACTATGCGTCCTAGCGATAAGACCATTCTATACAAAATTAAAGCTGATAAAATGTGCCACAAGATTGACTCCATTCAGTTTTTCGTTATCTCGCATAATTTCCGAGATATCCGCGCTCAAAGTTCACTAATTGTGCTGAAGAGTTAGCCTCACAATTAGTGAACTTTGAGCGCGGATATCTCGGAAACAATGCGAGATAGCGAAAAACTAAGTGCAATCAATCTTGTGGCATATTTTGTCAGCTTTAATTTTGTATAGAATGGTCTTATCGCTAGGACACATAGCTTCCGAGATATAAGCGGAAAACCGAAAAAGGGGACCTACTATGTGCCCCCTCCTGGGACTAGGGACTTTTAGTATGTTTACCTCCTAACTAGTCCAAACAAAGTTCCAAAGTTAAAAATTGTGTTCCTTCCATTTCCCTCTACACCCCCCTTATGAGCATTCATTGACTGGACTACTTGATGAACCTTTTTCTAGAGCTGATTTTAACCTCTGTGTGTTTCAAGGAGGAAGACAAGAATTTGTCCGGCGAGGAGCTCGGCAAGAAGTTGGACAAGCTGTTGAAACAATCGGAGGAGCAGCTGCAGAAGCTGAACAGCTCTTCGAAGCAGCTCCGGGCGCACATATTCGGCCAGGACAGGTACTGGAGAAGATACTGGGAGCTGGCGTGCGCTGGTGGCATCTTTATCGAGGCGATGGAGAGCGCGGAACCGGAGACCCTGGAGCTGCAAGCGGAATTGGATGAAAAGTACAAAAACATGCCGGTCGAGGAGAAGCCGAAAACGAAGCAGGAGGAGCCGAAGGGGAACTCTGAAAATCGAGAGAACGAGGCTCCGAACGATGTGAAGGAAGAGAAGAAGTACAACTCGAACGAACAGGAGGAGGACGTGAAGCCGCATTTGGAGAAGAGCCGACCGGAAGCGGAGGAGGTCAACTGCAAGGAACAGGTGCAGAACTGCGAGAACTCGACGAGTATCAAGGAAGAGAAGAAGCATGAGGTGGTGGATGGGATGAGCGACGCGAAGACCAACGTCACGTCCGAGGAGATCAAGCAGGAGACCGAGGTGATCAATATGGAGGTGGACGTCAAGATCGAAGACACGAAGAAGGAGAACGAGGACATGGACGAGGACATGAAGCCCGTGAAGGTGATGGAGGACAAGATCGTCGAGACTATTCCCAATGGCGACAAGTTCAATCACATCAACAATCTTCACAATGGCAAGGAGCTGAACGGCACCTTCATCTCCAGTAAGAGATTCAAGATCTGTTCATCTGTTCTGTAGACAGCGGATTTATTTTCTATAAAGATAACGAATACATTAATGTTTTTTTTGTACTTTTTGTTACAGACAACAGCAACGAGACCAGCTGGTTTTCCATCCTGCCACGCGAGACTTGCGACACACCTGGACCCAGCACCAAGCAGATCTTCGGGATAGCCGAACCGACTGAACTCAGAATACCAGTATTCCCACCCCCGGCTAGCCCGAACTTCGACAGGTGCGATAGTCCAGCACCTTTGATCCTGACGCAAGACGAGGCGGTCCAGCTAGAGTACCTGAAGGTGCACGGCCTGCCGCCTCCTGGAGAGGCCAAACCTGTACCTAAAGGTAAAATTCTGCCTTCCTATTCGATTCAGGATGAACAACATAACTTAACCTAACTGGATTTTATTTTTTTTTCTCACAAATGTATGTCCACAAGATGAAACAATGAAACCGCACTCTTAATTCTAACCGTTTTCCCTAATACTAGTCGCACGCAACCTAAATTCTAGATCTTACTTACAAAATTACCTCTATATATGCCATTTTCGGTCATCTACTGTCGCAAAAAACCTTTTTTTTTTTATCGTGTGGAAATGCGTTACGCATACCCCGACCCCCCTGGGGGGGAGCCGGGGTTATGTGGGGCTCCCTCGAGGAGGGGGTCGCCGAGCCAACAAGGCTGGAAAGCCTGAAGAGCATGACCTTCAGAAACATTGTTCACTCCGTAGACAATCAACCCTAACGGTGCAATAAACATCTGTTTAGATCTCCGGTACGGTTGGTGGAGAATAACGGACGTGGACACGTTTCAAGAGCTGCTGGAACACCTGCACTCTCGCGGAGTGCGCGAGAAAGAGCTGAAGCGTACAACGTGGGCGACGATGGAGTCGTTCCTGGCCGTGACAGGCAGGATCAACGTGGATCCTGGTAACCTAACCGCCACCGAGCTTCAAGCAGCACCGGACGAACCGGATACACCGATTCCGAAGCCAGATAATCCAGAGGTTTGGAGCGAGCACGTCGCGTTACGAGTGGATGCGCAACTTTTGGAGCAGGTCGAGGCTCTCGAGGACAAGGTCGCGAATGCCAGCATGCAGGTCAAGGGCTGGAAGCTTCCTCCGCGGGCGGGCACCGAGGAGGCCGAAGAGATCGAGAAGCTAAACGAGATGGAGAAGATCAGCGCCGTTGAACAGGCTAGGCAGAGGCTACTGTCTCTAGAGGCTGCGATAGAGAGGAGATACCTGAAGCCGCCCTTGGGAGTTTGGTAAGCGGACGATCATCTTTAGGGACGCCTCGTCAACACTGTGACCACTGAGTATCTTCATCCCCTTCTCACCTGGAATTTAGAATATACTATTAATATGTATGCAGGGTGAGTCCGAAGAAACAGAACACTTAAATATCTCCGTTACTTTTCGTTGTACAAAAAAACTTCTTGGGACATAGGTTACACTGCTTGAAGGGCCACGTGTAACGGTTTCTTCAGACTCACCCTGTATATAATTTTTGCTACCAGTGGTAAGACAGTGGTTGCAGAGTTGCAATATGATAAACACAAGGTACAGCATGTTCAGATGACAGATTGTGACTATTGTATGGCGTTGCAGCACCGGAGATCCAAACCTGGCAGCGTTGAAGGCGGAACAAGCAGCGGCGGCAAACGCGAACTCGAATAACTCGGATCAGAACAATCAGACCCCGGTGCCTCAAGAGGAGACTACGCCTAGGGGGCTGAACAACTGGCGTGACGCAACAGCTCGAGCCCACACGTCGGCTCAGCTCGCGATGGCGCTATACATGTTGGAGGCCAGCATCGCCTGGGACAAGAGCATCATGAAGGCTGTGAGTCTAACACCAGCTAGAAACTCGGTCTGCGTCAAGCTACGAAACCGCTGCGTCTCACTCAAAGCTACCAATCAGTACAATCAGCTATTGACTACTTCTCAGGCCTCTGTGGGTATTCGCACTAACTTACTAACCAAAGCTATCCTCTATATTCTCCTTGCGTAAAACTATCGCCCGTCCCGCAACACAGTGAACCACAGAGAGCATATCGGTTTTTTTATGTACACTGTTGTGTCCACGACAGGGGCTCATTTTGAACGATCGTTACATTATTTTTATTAAACGAAATGCTCTTCGCGTGGCACTTCTCTGTACAGGCTGTGCCAAATGTAGCGTCACAAGCTGTTCTCTTTTTCAATGTAGCGAAGATGTGTCGACTTCGTTTGTTTTCAATTAAATGCTGCAAGAGGCTAATGTTCTACCATGCAAGAAATATTTTTCGAGCAGCTGCTGTGGGGAAAAGAGTCCTCGATATTTCTTTAAATCAAGTCTAGCTCATTTTGAACATTTATTATCATTTTGTTAGTTTCTTCTCGCTTCTAAATAATTATTTAAAGTAAATACTATGCAGTTTGACAAAAGCTGATAGCATTCTAACGTACAGTTAATGCCTGCTGCCATTTAACCCTTAAATGCACGATATTTTGTTTAAATACAGTTTCTATTTATCAAACATGTAAGCTTTATTGCGAAAACTATATTGCGTCACCTGATATATTGTTATTTACGTTATCAACGACAAGAAAACATGAAAAATGATCGAACGACGAGCAAGAAGCGAACGTCGAACAGCAGTCTTATCAAGCCCGTCACCCCGAAACGTTGAAATAAAATGAATTCGCGTTACCGTTTAACTGTTGGCCATCTCTTAGAAACATTACTAAAGAAAGAGTGTATATTCAGGGAAAAATAAGGAAACAAATCACATCTTTGTGAAAATATCGTATGTTTTTATTATCATATTTGAGGTTAGAAAATCTACGACGGATGAATGGCGCGCACCGTATACAAAGACATGTGAACGGTTTATTGTAAAACGTTCCTGCAGTGAATGTAGAGCCAGTGATTGTTGCCAAACGGCAACACGTGCATTTAAGGGTTAAAATAATAATGGGGACCCTAGTTTTCTCTGCAGCGAATGCTCCAAAGAAATTTGTGGTTTGTTGCCTTGTGGCTACAATGCGTAAAAAGCATCCAAACGTTCCTGCAGTGAATGTAAATAGAGCCAGTGATTGTTGCCAAACGGCAACACGTGCATTTAAGGGTTAAAATAATAATGGAGACCCTACTTTTCTCTGCAACAAGTGCTCCAAAGAAATTTGTCGGATACCAAAGCCTGCTTACAGCATTCGGTTAAAGAGAAATGAAGTCGATGTCGTTATTTTAAGAAAACGGGTTGTTGTAACACTGTATTTGACACAGCCTGTACACGATATACGTCTAGAATGGTAAAAGGTCTTTCGCGGGTGTGAAAAATGCGACAGCTATTATATTTATCGTTCAGTTCCGTTCAACTTTGATCAATGGGAATACAAGCGTGTGAGAAATTATTTTCATAAAAATGCTCCGACGATACAGAACGGATATGATGCGTTACATGCATCGGATGGTGGTCAGAGTCTAACGTAACGGTAGCATGCCAAGGAATATGCCGCTTATCATCTAGTAATATTTTCCTTTAACGCTTCGTATTTATCCTACCGCCGAGTATCTGCTTATTTATTTATTATGCTCGTTTTACCTTGTTGCTCCAAGCAGTATTGGGATATTGCACGGTTCTTTCGCGCATGCGCGACGATTTTAGCGTTGGTAATGTACAAAGTTGGCCTAAAATGGGGTACCTTGGTCACCCCGCATAATTTCGCAAAATTTTGTTCTCCGATTTTCAAATATGGATGTTTAACATGCGTATGTTATATTACAATTTAATGTGTATGTACATATATTATATAATATACAGTTCCGTACCATCCTATACAAAATTAAAGCTGACAAAATGTGCGACAAGATTGATTCGATTCAGTTTTTCGCTATCTCGCATAGTTTCCGAGATATCCGCGTTCAATGTCCACTTCCATTTTCCAGTTTTAACATCTTTTCTCAATTTCAACTTCAATTCCAACATCAATTTTTCAATTTCAACATCAATTTTTCAATTTCAACATCAATTTTTCAGTTTCAACATCAATTTCTCAATTTCATCTTCAATTTCAACATCAATTTTTCAAATTCCACTTCACTTTTCCGTTTTCAACATCAATTTCTCAATTTCAACTTCAATTCCAACATCAATTTTTCAATTCCAACATCAATTTTTCAATTCCAACATCAATTTTTCAATTCCAACATCAATTTTTCAATTCCAACATCAATTTTTCCATTTCAACTTCAATTTTTCAGTTTCAACATTAATTTTTCAATTTCAACTGCAAAATTAACATCAATTTTACAAATTCCACTTCACTTTTTAAATTTCCACTTCCATTTTTTAGTTTTCAACATAAATTTCTCAATTTTAACTTCAATTCCAACATCACTTTTCCAATTTCAACCTCAACTTTTCGATTTTCTCTTCAATTTCAATTTCAACTTTAATTTTTCAATTTCAACGTCACTTTCTACTTCAATTTTTCATTGTCAATATCCATTTTTCAATCTCAACTTAAAGTTTTCAATTTCCACTTCAATTTTTGAGTTTCAACATCAGTTTCTCAATTTCAACATCAATTTCTCAATTTCAATATCAATTTTTCAATTTCAACTGCACGTTGAAGGTCCCCCTTCTCGATTTTCTGCTTATATCTCGGAAGCTATGCGTCCTAGCGATAAGACCATTCTATACAAAATTGAAGCTGACAAAATGTGGCACAAGATTGATTTAATTCCGTTTTTCGCTATCTCGCATAGTTTCCGAGATATCCGCCAGTGATGCCAGAATGAGCTCCAAACGGAGTGGAATTTGAAAAATTGATGTTGAAATTGATGTCGAAACTGGAAAATGGTAGTGGAAACGGAAAAAATGAAGTTGAAATTGAAGTTGAAATTGGAAAATTGAAGTTGAACTTGAAAAATTGAAGTTGAAATTGAGAAACTGATGTTGAATATGAAAAATTGAAGTTGAAATAGAAAAATTGATGTTGGAATTGAAGTTGAAATTGAGAAATTGGTGTTAAAACTGAAAAATGGAAGTGGAAATGGTAAAGTGAAGTGGAATTGGAAAAATTGATGTCGGAATTGAAGTTGAAATTGAGAAATTGATGTTGAAACTGAAAAATGGAAGTGGAAATTGAAAAAGTGAAGTGGAATTTGAAAAATTGATGTTGCAACTGGAAAATGGGAGTGTAAACTGAAAAAATGAGGTTGAAATTGAAGTTGAAATTGGAGTGTTGAAATTTAAGTTCTGAACAGACTTCTGAACTGTTCCAATACTTTCCTACCAGTAATAGTTCTTCACTACATTCCCCACAAACTTCGGACATAATACATACGGTCGTACGTTCCTGTACTTGGTCGCGCATGCGCGAAGAAACCGTGCAATATGCCAACACTGGCTCCAAGCGAGATGCGTACTATCGAGACGATCTTTAATTTGTTCGTCGTATTCAGATTTCGTTTCGAATTAACACACGGGAGAGATTGCACGACAATTTTGTAAATACAGCATTTTTTTAACATTAGTTTGACATATTTCTTTTTGTTAAACTACATTTTGAACACCAGCTTATCCCATTCGATTGCGTCTCGGTGAATGATCTCCTTTTCTTTTACGATTAACATTGATTGCATCGATGTAACAATTCTGTTTCGTTTGTGAACGCTTTACCAGAACGGCGCTTTTAACTATTTCAAAAACGTCACACTCACACACACACTTTGATTTCATACGAGCTACAGATGTCCAGCGCGAGGTATTAACATTCGAGAGCTTTCTTTTCTGTTACAGAACTGCCAGTTCTGTCACAGCGGAGATAACGAGGACAAGTTGCTACTGTGCGATGGCTGTGACCGTGGCTACCATACTTACTGCTTCCGTCCAAAAATGGAAAACATTCCTGATGGTGACTGGTGAGTACCGTTCGAAATTCGACCAATTCCACGAGCAATTTTGTTCGGAAAGTTAACTGTCACTGTTTAAGCACTTTGTAGCGGTTTGAAGTGTCCCCCTTCCTCTTCCAAAGGCATCTCGAACTTTTTTATTTAATCGAGGTTACCCTTTGTCTCGGTATCGAAAAGAAAAGGACGCAGTGCAGAACCTAACATTCGTTAATTAATAAATTCAATGGTTTCGGCGCAGGGTTCAATCATTTATATATATAATTTAAATAATTAAAAATATTTATATATATATAAATGATCGAACACTGCGCCGAAACCATTAAATTTATTATATATTTATTTTTCGATCGAGAAGAATTCACCTTTATTCGTTAATTAAGTTCAAAATGCCTTTAAAAATGCATAGATAGTAAAAGGTTTATTTTTTAAATGAAATGACACTTGAATTAAAAAAATTATTGAATTTATAAATCAACCACTTTACCACTAACGAATGTTTCGAATTGTTTGCAGGTATTGTCACGAATGCATGAACAAAGCAACTGGAGAACGAAACTGTTTGGTATGCGGGAAGAGGGTTGGTAAAAACTTAGTGCTGTGCGAACTCTGCCCACGCGCCTACCATACCGACTGTCACAATCCTGTTATGCCAAAAGTGAGTGATATTCGCTGTATATCCGCTAGATCCAGTCATAAATTATTTCTGTTTTAGTGTATCAATGTTATTCAATAATAGGATGATACACCTATCATCTTCATACTCAATTTTTTACTAGATCGAGGAAAACGTTTCTTTTATTGATTCCAAATAAAATGAAAATATCCTTGTATTTTGATAATGTGCACGTGCCATGAAAGTATAGAGATTTACAATTCGATAGTAATTAAAAAGCGGAAATTATTTAAGGCTTGACTCGGTACCACGGTGTATTATAGGGGTGTTCGGACTTCCCTCAGAAAAGTGTGATAGAAAGAGGTTAGTTCTCTGGTCGCCGCCAGATGGCATATTGAACAGGTTCAAACTTTCATGTATTCAGCACTCATTGTCAGCAATACATACCACCAGGGCCGGCCTCCTCTATAAAGGGGCCGGGGTGCAAAACCATTTGGAGCCCCAAATTTTTTGTAAAGTAAAAAAAGATTTACAAACACGAACATACAGGGTGAGTCCGAAGAAACAGAACACCCAAATATCTCCGTTACTTTTCGTTGTACAAAAGAACTTCTTAGGACAAAATTACACTGTTTGAAGGGCCTTTTATGGTGTTTTAGAGTTATTTAAATTGAAATATCTCCTGAACTACTAACTTTTCGACATAAATGGGTTAGTACTTTTTTATAACGAATGTCCAGCTGCATCGATTGATGTGTTAAAAAATACCTCGTTCCATTAAAAAAAATATCAATGACCTTGAAATCTTGTAAAAAAATTACCTTGAAAATTTTTTCCCTTACACCGTTACATGTGGCCCTTCAAGCAGTGTAACTTTGCCCTAACTAGTTTTTTTGTACAACGAAAAGTAACGTAGATATTTAAGCGTTCTGTTTCTTCGGCTCACCCTGTATATTACTAATGCATGTTTATTTAATGCGTGATTTTGTTTTTGCTAATACATTAATTACTTTAGAAAAATTACATTATTTTAGTTCTTGATCATGTTGGGGCCCTTTCAATCGCGGGGCCCCGGTGCATAGGATCCGCTGCAGCCCCCAGATGGCCGGCCCTGCACGGTGTATTATTGAAGTTATTATTAAAGTTATGCGATTATTACGGGTGTCCACTTATTATTGCCGCTGACTGTATACATGGAAACTTGAACCTGCCTGATATACAATTTAAACAGCGACGAACTAACCTCTATCTATCACAAAACGTCAACCTTGCAAAGGTGCTTATTGTTAGTTGTAGCACCTCTATACTCCAAATAAGAACGTACTTACTAGCCGATGAATTTAAGACTCTACGCCATCAACTAGCCATCAAATGACTGACGCCATCAATTTTATGGGTGACGCGCAACAACTTGTGCGCAGTACAAGTACATTCTTATTTGGATTCAAGTTACAATACACCGTGCTCGGTACTTTAGACCAGTGATGCTAGAAATGCGCAACATTTCACGCGCATGCGCGGCGATTAGCCTCGGTTTAATAAGATTCTCGATGAAATGGGGTACTTTAAGCACCCCGCAGAATTCTAAAAAATGAATACGATTTGATTCTAACAAATGAATGTATAACAAGTGTATTTGTGTATATTTTGTAACTCGTAGTACACGTCCTGGAGTCTTTTTGTCCGGTACAGATTGTTTCGGTACATTCCTGCCTCAGGGCTCTGCTACCTCACATAGATACGGTACTGTTTGTCGCGCATGCGTGTTAAATGTTGCGCATTTCTGGCACATCACTGCTTTAGACCGTTCAAATAACCTGAAGCGTGAACATATCACGCGAAAGATGTATCAATTACATAGTCTGACGCGCATTGTGATTTCAGATGCCGAGGGGAAAATGGTATTGTTCAAATTGCCACAGTAAACAACCAAAGAAGAGGAATAGTAGTCGAAGGAGTCATACCAAAGGGGGAGGCACCAGAGAAAGTGAAAGTTCAGATCATCCGCCAGCTAGGTGATTACGTTAAAAAAAAAAAACAAAACAAACATTGCCGACTACTCGCGCTGGCTTGACAACGTTGTTTCATTACGAATGTACAAGTAGACAGAGAACACACACGACACACACACAAAAAGACACAGGGAGACACACACACGAGCTGGTGTGCAACCTAACCTAAAACAAACAAAAAAGACCGACAAAACACGAATCTAATATAGAACACTCGACGAACGAACAATGGTGAACGGATAGCTTCCAATACATCGAGTACGAACAAAAATACAGGTTTTAGAGAACAGTATCGAAACGAACGAAACACACACACACGCGTACAGATACACGAACAGTATATATATGCGATTCCACCGACTTCTATATATTTTATGTACATATAAATATATCTTCGGCCCGTGTCGTACACTCGTCGAGTAAGAGAAACCAGAAATTGTTGTTGTATGGAAGTATTTATATATACCGTATACAGGGTGTTCCACGACAGGTGTTTTAGCTGTAATAACGCTTAAAAGTGAGAGAAAGAAAGAGAGAGAGAGAGCGAGCGAGAGAGAGAGAGAGAGACTCAACCGCCGATCTTAGAGATTAGGTTAGGTTCTTTCCTCAGGCCCCCCTCTCCCCGTCGTTTCCGCTAATATCTCGGTGTGTCAGGTCCCTTCGTAGGGACACCCTGTACCCTCTCGTGCAGCGTGTTGCTTATAACGATCATCGACTATGGGACGGGATATGGGTATAGTTTCTCAGAGAAAAATTCGTCGTGAAAACGGTGTTAGAGCTGGCCTTCGGCTTCTAAACGAGTTGCTCGGAAAAAAATGACTGTATACGGGGAACGAACGGCGAGAAAAACATGCGAGAGCCGGAATATAGAAAACCTAACCTATAAATATATATATGTATACATATATATATGTATGTGTCGAACATGGCGAGACAGAATAACAAAAAAAAAAAACAGTAGAGACGAGATGTGACAGAAAGAGTCGGAGAAAGAGACGAAATATAAAAACACTCTCCATCGAGACGACAACGTGGACAAAAAACTAGAAAGTACATAGATAGAAGTTAAAAGTAACCGACAAAAAAAAACGCTAGAAAATACAAAAAAAAAACAAAGTATAGAAAAAAGTGTACACGCTCGAGTCTTATGCGCACATTCGTCCAGAAGCTTTTGCGACCGAAAACTAGAAAAAAAACTAATAAAAAAGCGGAAACGAACCAAAAAAAAAACAAACCTCCTGCGAAAGAGAAACAGCTAAGCTACACGGTGCAAATAATTTCTCTGTTGTTTTGCGTCGCAGTCCAACGCCGTCAACGGCATCGAACACGCACGTAGAGGACGTCAGTTCATCGGAACCGGCAACCCCAACCGCGTCGCCACGGAAGGAGGGGAACAATAGGACGCTCACGAAGAAACAACAACGAGAGCTGGCCCCGTGTAAGGCGCTGCTCGAACAGTTGGAGCAACAGGACGAGGCCTGGCCGTTCCTTTTGCCGGTGAACACCAAACAGTTCCCGACCTACAAGAAAATCATTAAAACGCCGATGGATCTCAGTACGATCAAGAAGAAGTTGCAGGACTCCGTGTAAGTTACGCACGCGTACGCAACGAATCTACTACCCTAGAGTTTTAACTAAAAAAACAAACAAAAACTTCTTACTACCAAACAAAAAAAAGTCTAAAAATACAAAAAGTCCATTAAAAAAATACACACACCCTAAGATCACTAGCCAAAAAGCTCTCTAACTTGAACTCCCGGTCGAATCAGCTTCGTGATCGACCTAGAAAATTAAAAAAAAACAACGGACCAAAATCCGACAAACAAAAATGTTCCAACGAGTGCTTCTCGATACAGGTACAAGTCTCGCGATGAGTTTTGCGCCGATGTCAGACAGATGTTCATCAACTGCGAGGTGTTCAACGAGGACGACAGTCCCGTGGGCAAGGCGGGACACGGGATGCGCAGTTTCTTCGAAACGCGCTGGACCGAGATTACCGGCACGCCGCCGCCGCCACACCCGCAAACGCATAGCTGAGGATCGGTTCGATCTCGCAACACCTGCAACAGTTTCGCCCACTTCTACTACTAGAAGGCTAGCCCTCCCCTTCCGAGAGAGCAAGAGAAGAAGATCGTCGTCAACGTCCTCCTCGTCGTCGTCGAACAGAGACTGAGAGCAGACCAGCCAACGCGCGTGTCCGTTTCGCTAGTCGGCCTCGTTCTAGCGGCCGACCCCTAACACACGTCCAACGAGAGCACCCTAACACCGACAACAACGCTATATCAGAGAGAGAGAGAGAGAGAGAGACGGAGCCCAGGGCTCGTTGTTAACGCGCGCGCGTACCCGCTCTCGTACTCCTTCCTGCGGGAAAACGCTTCGACGACGCACGCGTCGGGCGGGTTCGATACTTACTCAAGAGAAAACGGTGTCCTCCTTCCTTCTTGTAACGGCCGGCGCTTCCTTTAAAACGAACGATCGCGAAAACAAAGACAGCCCGGGAGAATTCCTAGCTCTCCTCCCAGGGACGCTTTCGCCGGGCGCGTATTTCAACCGGATATAGCGTGTAATTATGTCGAGAAGCTTCATGAAGAACTGAGAGAGGAGACTCTCCTTCTCGGAACACGCGGTAGAATTTTGTTCCGATCTTTACCCGCATCAGACTCCGACGATGGTCACTGTACTTACCCGAGTTTAAGATTTTTGCCTAAGCGAGCGAAAGAGAGTGAGAAAGACAGTGTTAGAGAGAAAGAGAGTGTGTAAGATGCGAGTTGTATCATACAGGCTTAGTGTGTCGAGACCCCGTTCTCGGCAAAAGAAATATTTTGCAAAGTAACGAATGTGAATAGATACCGAGAAGAATGGAATATAAATATGTACAGAGTGAGGCGCCAGAAACAGGCCACCCGAATAACTCGGCTGATATTGGTGTTAGGAAGAAATGCATCAGATGGAAATTGCTTGGTTTCGAGGGGGCATTAAGCTGATATTAGTAGCTTTTTTTGTAGGTGGACACGTAAAGGACATATGAAGGTCATCGACATTTTTTTAATAGAATGAGGTATTTTTTAATACATCAATCGATGCAGCTGCACATTCGTTATAAAAAAGTACTAACCTACGTAGGTCGAACAGTTAGTAGTTCACGAGATGTTTCAATTTAAATAACTCTAAAATACCATTATAGATAGAGTACTAAGACGTTACACAAGTAAGTAAACGCTAAAGTTAATTTTAATTTCAATGTCAGTTTTTCAATTTCAATATCAACTCTTCAATTTCAATTTTTCTATTATAACGTCAATTTTTCAATTTCAACTCGTCAATTTCAATTTGTTAATTTCAACTCCTCAATTTCAAAAAATTGACGTTGAAATTGAAAAATTGTAATTGACGAGTTGAAATTGGAATTGAAGTTGAAGGGTTGATATTGGAATTGAAGTTGATATTAACGAAATGAAATTGAAAAATTGAAGTTGGAATGGAAGAGTAGAAATTGAAGTTGAAATTGAAGTTGATATTGAAAAATTGAAGTTGAAGAGTTGATATTGAAATTGAAAAATTGACATTGAAATTGAAATCGATGTTAGCTTTACTTGTGTAACGTCTTAGTACTAACTATAATGGTGTTTTAGAGTTATTGAAATTGAAATGTCTCCTGAACTACTAACTTCTCGACATCCATAGATTAGCACTTTTTTATAACGAATGTCAACTTCAACTTCAACCCTCCAATTTTAATTTTTCATTTTCAACGTCAATTTTGCAATTTCAATTTCAACTCTTCAATTTACACTAGCAAGTAAACGCTAACGTCTTAATACGACAGTAATGGCGTTTTAGAGTTATTTACATTGAAATATCTCCTGAACTACTAACTTTTCGACATACATAGTTTAGTACTTTTTTATAACGAATGTCCAGCTGCATCGATTGATGTATAAAAAAATACCACATTCCATTAAAAAAAAATTAATACTTCATATGTACTTTACGCGTCCACCTACAAAAAAGCTACTAACATCAGATTAATGCCTCCTCGAAACCAAGCAAGTTCCATCTGATGCATTTCTTCCTAACACCAATATCAGCCGAGTTATTCAGGTGGCCTGTTTCTGGCGCCTCACCCTGTATATGAATGTATAAATCATGAATATAGTGTATATGTATACTATATATATATATAGATAGTCACGTCACACGAGAACATTTTGCAACACTCACCAACACACGTTTCGAGTCAGCTGTTTGCCCGCGCGCGCGCGAGACTAAGGGTAACATTTCTCTGACGCAGAGTAAAGTAAACTCGTCGAATCTTTCATTGTAATTCGGTTCCCTTTGTTCTTTTATCCGTAGAGTCACTAGATTGAACAGGGAAAGGTCTCGCGGACTATTTACATTCGAGTTGCTCCAGGGTTCGAGCGCGTTCCCTTGAAATTTGTGTTTGCCGTGATCCATGCACTGCAGCTCGAGTGCATTGTTTTTCTATTCACTGCCGAGGACGTGAACTTCCTCATTAACGAGAGCGAATCCGTAGGCTAGCGCGCGAGATCGCAACAGGATCCAGAGATTCTTGTGTAGCAGCTTTCCTTCAACGAAACCGATCCTCTCCGCGCGGAAGACAAAGCAATACTTAAGGGGTTCAATTAAAACACTCGTCGAGCCGTCGAATGGCAGTCGCTTTTAACGAGGGGGTTTTAAAGAAACAAAGGGAAACGGCGTTTTCTGTTCTCTCCCGAGAAGAGCGATTTTATCCGAGAGAGAGGGCGTTTGCCGAATTTTAGCCGGTTTTCGGACAATGGCGGTCGTCGACGTAACGATTAAGGGAATTATATTGTTCGTGAACGTGAGAGAATTTAAAAAAGAAAGAAGAATAAGCGATGTTCAAGAGTTTTTCGACTGTAGGACTTAATGGTAAACCGTACATTTTTCGCGCAGTGTACCCACGCAGGACGAGACATTCAGGCGGCAGATTTTTGCAAAAGCTAACCTAGAAATGTATCGTGCGTTTAGGGTGTTGTAAGAGACACAAAGAGCCACGGAACAGGAGAACGAGGTGTCGGTAGTAATTTCACGGGAGTTTCGAATTAACCCGCCCGGTACCTTCTGTGTAAGTGTGACCATCGCGCGAACAACAACCGATCGACTAAGAGAAATCGTTAACGATGATATCTTGTTTTTTATGTAATTGATGTACATTATTGCTCGTAATAGCGGATAGTTATATTATGACGAAGATTAAAGAGATCCGGAGCGAAAGAGAGAGAGTGAAAGAGAGACAGAGAGAGCATGAGCGAAAGCGAGAATGAGAAATAGGTTCGGCCGTAGTGATTGTGCTAAACATTCGTAGTATGTAAAAGTATTAGCTAGATTATTAAAAAAAAAATGCCGCGTGAAACGATTTACGAGATAAAAAACGACGATTATCGAACGCTGCAGGGTGCGCTGTGGACTGGGGTTGTAACGAGTGCACTCTTTCCGCGAGTCGAAGGACCATCCGTGTCCGGTGAGATCGTAACGAGTAAAACGCGCGCGCGTCTCTTTTTTGAAAGCTGCGATCGCGTTTAGTTGATTTAGGCGGCTCGATTTTATTCGACGGGTTGTATATCTTTCGGTTTCTCGCATTCGATCGTCCTCCTCTTGTTTTTCGTACGATGGATGGCCGCTAGAGGCGCTCGCAGCCTCAGTAACGTAAGCTTCTCGATAAAACGGGGTACATTGAGCACCCCGCAGAATTTGAAAAGATTTGTATGATTTGATTCTGGAAAATGAATGTATAACGTGTGCATTTCTGTATATTTTGTAACTTGTAGGACGCGTCCTGAAGCTTTTCTGTCCGGAACAGATTGTTTCCGCGTACTTCCGCGCCAATATAACTGTCTCGAGGCGCAGGGCGCAGGGCTCCACTACCTCGTCGTCATAGATACGTTACTGTTTTCTCCGCGCAGCGCCTCTAGCGGCCATCCATCGTACGAAAAACGGTGCGCGATATCGGAACACTGCATCGAACGAACACACGCGTCCATATTGTTTTTGCGCGGGGAGAAGAACGAATTAGGATAAACACGGCGCCACACGGCTTAGGTTGGGTACAACTATGATTTATAATCGCGAGAGCGCGACATCGGGGCATTTCGCGATCTCACCGGATGTTTTTGTCGGATCCTACACACGTTTTTGTCCGAAAGAGGGATACTGCGAGAGGTTAGAAAGCGAGCGAGCGAGCGAGACAGAGAAAGAGAGAGAGAGTACGCGTGAAAAATGTGTACGTCACTTTATGCACGCCTTGCACCCCTCGTATTATAGCCGATGCATTAGACATCTCTTCATACATTCAGAAAAACACACCACCACTACTACCACCACCACCACCACCAACAAGAACAAATAATTTTTTAAGGTTCAATTATTATTTAAATAGTACAGTTACATTGTTAGTATGAATAACGACGCTTTTTATACGAATTTTAGTTTTTAACGTCGATCTTATGGTATATTATATGATATAATGATAATGACAATGGTAATAACAATAACGATAAATGATATCGATAATGGAACAGAATTAAAGAGAAACGGAGGAAATTTACGCGTAAATGAGATAAGAGAATGAGAGCGAGAGAGAGAGGGAGAGAAAAAGTGGGCACGAGAGAACGAAAGAAAGAACGAATGAAAGACGAAGAACGAGAGCGAGAGAGAAAGAGAGAGCGAGCGAGAGAGAGAGAGAGTAGCTGTCGAAAAGACAGAATTGTGAGAGCATGTGTGCGAAAAGTATGTGTGCGTTTAAGCTAGATGATTGTCTATAGTATAAAACGAAGGCGTACGTTAGGTAGCCTCGATGCTATTTAAACAGACTTAATTAATGTATTGCAAATGAATTAATAAAGTGTAAGCGAAGCGTGTATCTGTACAGTGAAATCTTTTTTCTGTGAGTTATTCGAGTCGCTCGGTTGCCGATCGACGTAGCATTTTTATTTCTAGAGTTTATTATTGATTTCACGCCATTTTGTACAATAGTACCCAGATAGCACAAAGACGTTTTAAAGACGTCTGCAGTTTTGGACATTCAGACGTCTTAAAGATGCCCCGAACGTCTCCTGAACGTCTTGTGTTAGATAACGGTACGTCTGTTTGATGTCTAGAAGACGATCGTCTTTATTAGACGGTCGTACGATATTCGAGAGGTCTTCCAGACGTCCCTAAGTAGTCTTAAAGGTCCATAAATGTTAATTAAATTAAAAAAAGGGAAGAGTAAAAATAGATATCGACAAAAACGAGTTTAAAGTTAAACCTAGCTTTATCAGAAGAACGCATGTGGAATTGACATAAAAAGTGTAATAAAAACAACAATTGCAATTAAATCACTATAAAAATAATAAAAATTCAAGTTGAAATTGAAGAGTTGAAGTTGAAATCGAAGAGTTGAAATTGAAGTTGAAATCAAAGAAGTTGAAATTGAAGTCAAAATTGAAGTTAGAATCGAAGAGTTGAAATGCAAAATTGAAGACGAAGTTGAAATTGAGGTCAAAATTGAAAAATTGAAGTTGAAATGGAAATTGAAGTTGAAATTTGAAAAATTGAAGTTGAAACCCCGAAGAGTTGAAATTGAAGAGTTGAAGTTGAAATAGAAGAGTAGAAATTGAACTTGAAATTGATGTTGAAATCAAAATTTGAAAAATTGAAGAGTTGAAATTGATGTTGAAATTGAAATTTGAAAAATTGAAGAGTTGAGATCGAAAAATTGAAATTGAAGCAAAAACACTAACTCAAACAAATAATATTATGGGTATATAAAAACCAGACGTAAACGTTAAAGAGTCTTCTGAGGACGCAAGACTTTCAAACTTAAAATAGGCGTAAAATGGACGTCCTTAAGACGTCGTATGCTATCTGGGTAAAATTCCGCTTAAAGAGGGATTCAAGTTGAACTTCTGTTTTATTGATTATGTGCGATACAGAAACGTTTTTCTACAGCGATAAAAATAGACGATTATCTTGAACGATTTACGCGGTATCGACGGCCATTTTGATTTTCTTCGATATGCATTCTAAATTTTCAATACTTTTTAAGGGACACTAGATGGATTTTCTTTTTCTAGGTAAATAGAATAAAGTTTTTGATTTCCCGCGGCCGCCGTATTGCTGCTCCGACCGTCGATAAAATGCGTATCCTCTGTGCATGCGGTATTTTAGTATTTATTCGTTGATTTGTATTTTAATAATTCCTTCGGACTAATGAATGTTATTCTCTCTCCGAGTAAAATAAAGATGATAAGCATTCATATTTTCCGCGGCCGCCATACTGGCACTCCTATCTCACTCGACGATAAATGTCCGTCACGCCATTCGCGGAACGCGCAACTAATATGTGCGGTGACATGTGCAGTATCCAGTATTTTCGCCGGTGGAGAGGTTAGAAACGTTCGGAGCCGTTCAATGTTTGTATTCTAGCATAATTTAGTATGCACCATTCTCACGTGAGTCTTGCGAGCAGGATGCCATGACGACGTTCAGCCATCTTCGTAGAACTGCCAGTAAGTAAATTTGAAATCTCGCCGAATTCTTTCAACGATCCGCGTCGTCAGCTAGCTCGATTGAACACTAGATAAACAAAACACAACTTGTGATCGTGTCCTCGGAACGTCAGTGTTCTCCGAGCGCATATTTTCCCCATGCTTTTGGATCGTTTCGGGACCAGGATTTTTTTTATGTACTTTATAGCGGTGTATTGTACCGGGACTTTATTCGTATCAGAGATGAATATTGATCACAATTCGCAAGGTACAGGTTGGGAAAATACATTGCGGGATAAATTGAACGATATTAATCGTACCACGGACAAGGTGTAAGGATAGAAACAACATCTTATGGGCACCCATGGCACATATAGTTGCTGCAATTGCAATCATGCAATACCGTCCTGAACTTGTTGCAAGTTGCAACTAGTTGTACATAGCGACATCTCTTCATGCACGACAGAGAGTTGAGAAACTGTTTGCTACAATAGTATTGGAAAATAGAAGCATAAATAATATTGAGGTACTTACTCGCGTGACTCGAATTAATATTCGGACGCTCTAAAAAAGACGACAACTTTTTTAATATCGTACTGTACTATTTAAATTTTTTTGGGAGGTTAGAGTAATTAGTTACCTACACGATGTGGAAAACATTTTTTTCAAAAATTGCAATTGATCGGAATTTTAGAACAAATACTGAAAGTTGTATTGTACAACTTTTTTACGTGGGCCTATATTGAAAATTTCAAAAAAACGTTTTGCAGATATGTGTCGATTAAATAAACAGATTAATAATTATTAAATACAAACAGATTTAAAGATGGTAATAATTTCAGATTTTCACATTTTCGGCCTCTAATAAATCTACGTATTCTTACTAATTGACACAGATCTGCAAAACGTATTTTTTAAATTTTCAATACAGGCCCACATAAAAAAGTAGTAAAATACAACTTTTAGTATTACAATTTCTACTGTCCCGAACAATTGCAATTTTTGAAGAAATTCTTTTTCAAATCCTGTAGTAAACTAATTGCTCTAGCTTCCCAAAAAAATTGATATCGTATAGAACAATATTAAAAAAGTTATCGCCTTTTTTAGTGCGTCCGAATATTAATCCGAGTCACTGTAAATATGTACATGTAGTGAAATCAGGGCCGGCCTTCTCTATAAAGGGGCCTGGGTGCAAGAAACCATTTGGGGCACCAAATTTTTTGTGAATTAAAAAAAAACTTTGCTCAAATAAGGACAAAAACCGACAGCGCGCAGACCCACT
Organism: Lasioglossum baleicum; assembly: GCF_051020765.1. Taxonomy (NCBI): domain Eukaryota; kingdom Metazoa; phylum Arthropoda; class Insecta; order Hymenoptera; family Halictidae; genus Lasioglossum; species Lasioglossum baleicum. The sequence goes on from NC_134945.1 coordinate 7,751,993, forward strand.
TTTTCGGACCCAAAATCTAGTAAGATCCTAGTAAATAGCAAATATCTAGCAAATAACTAGAATCTTACCAGATTTTGGGTCCGAAAAAGTGGGTCTGCGCGCTGTCGGTTTTTGTCCTTATTTGAGCAAAGTTTGGGCTGGGTGAGGGCTCATTCTAAAGAGGAAGGTTCAACGCGCTGCGCTCTGGTTATCTCATAAGTCATAAAGTCTTTTGGAGACAGAAAAATGCATTGAAATCTGCTGGTTATTTTCCTAGACTTTTTCTCTACTTTCGGCCCTCATATTATTAGTTATAAACATAATCTCGTTAACCTCGTAACCAGAGCGCAGTGTGTTTAACCTTCCTCTTTAGAATAAGCCCTCACTCAGCCCAAACTTTGCTCAAATAAGGACGAAAACCGACAGCGCGCGAACCCATGTTTCGAGCCATTTTTCTAGTAAGATTCTAGTTCCTTTCTAGTTACAAATCGAGGGTAGACTACCCCCTTAATACATAAGTAATTAGATTAAACAATGAATATTTATAACAAGATTAGGTTTGGACATGGGCATGAGGTCGGCATCAGGTCGGCACGAATCGGCTGAATGTGCCTTTGTGGCAGCACGGTCGCACTGATGTAGCGCATGCCGAATATCGTTTTACAGGGCAGCACAATAACAAATATAAGAACTAAATAAAATTTGTATGGGTATTTCGAATTGTCGAGAATGAATGAGAATAAAAGGGACAAGTGCTGTATATTTGGTACGATAGAAATTTACTTCGCCGTCATCTGCCACTGTCTGCAACATTAGTGCCACCTACCCTCGCTGACGGTGCTGCCCTGTAAAACGATCGTTATCGTATATATCGTTTGATATATACGATCGTATATCGATATTCGCCAGCCACATCGGTGCGACGGTGCTGCCATTCGGCATGCGCCACATCAGTGCGACAGTGCTGCCACAAAGGCACATTCAGCCGATTCGTGCCGACCTGATGCCGACCTCATGCCCATGTCCAAACCCTAGTCCACTGATGCCAAGGCTGTGGTACTGTGGTACTAAACCATACCCCCACCATAGCCTACTATTGCCCCTCCGTCGTGTTCCAACGCGCCCGCGCGCTACACTCACCAGCGTACCTCTACGAATACAATAGAGTGATACGCTGGTGAGTGTAGCGCGCGGGCGCGTTGGAAAACAACGTAGGGGCAATAGTAGGCTATGGTGGGGGTATGGTTTAGTACCACAGTACCACAGCTCTGACATCACTGGCACTGATGTCAAGGCTGTGGTACTGTGGTACTAAACCATACCCCCACCATAGCCTACTATTGCCCCTACGTTGTTTTCCAACGCGCCCGCGCGCTACACTCACCAGCGTATCACTCTATTGTATTCGTAGAGGTACGCTGGTGAGTGTAGCGCGCGGGCGCGTTGGAACACGACGGAGGGGCAATAGTAGGCTATGGTGGGGGTATGGTTTAGTACCACAGTACCACAGCTCTGGCATCACTGATCAGTGGCCCTAGTCCTACGGATGACACTAGCTCGGCATATGCGCGCACAGGAGGTCGACCAAATTTGGATTTTTGGTTGGCTGGGTAACCATTCTTTTAGTTATTATAATTTATTTAGCCCCTACCCGTAGGTTTCGGGGATATTCTTCTACTTATACGAATATTAAACATTCGACTTACCTGAACTATCGCTCATTTTTGAAGTTGAAGAAAATTTTCTTTCACTTTCGAAGCAGTTTGTTCTCAAGGTACGACTAGCAATATGATTCAAATCGACAGTTATGATTCTAAATGCAACCATCGCCGCCAAGCGTCGCTTCGGGGGGGTGGAGTTCATGGGGGGGGGGGGGTTGTTTATGAGCTATAGGTTCATGCGAGCTTGAAGGTCCATTCACATTTGCACATACTATGAGAATAACAGTCACGTCTTCATTACAGAAGCCCTAAAGTTCCTCCATCCGTGCAAACAAAATGTTTCCACTGGCCTCCGACAATTTCTCCGGAATGAATCGAGCTTCGTACCAAAGCGGGTGCTCATCGTGGGTAAATTTTCCCGTTATTTTTTCGAAAAATTACGAGAACCTGACCTGAGCGAGTCGGAGCTGAAGAAAAAGCTCCTGGAAAGAGGTTCCGACTATGAGAACATGGTAGCCGTCCACAATGCAACTTTAAACATTCAGAATCAAGTGATCAACTTTCTAAAGAAGAAGAACATAGAGTACAGAGTAGTAAACAGGTAACGTTGATTGTCACTTACGGTAACATTTCGTATTCCTCCAGCTAATTAAGCTAATTAATCATACAGGCAAAATCTTGATCAATCGAGTTTCACCTGGGCCGACTTGATTCTTCCGATTGGAGGAGATGGCACGTTTCTATTGGCGTCTAATTTAATATTCGACGACAAGAAACCGATAATTGGTATCAATTCGTATCCGGAGAGATCGGAAGGATTTCTCTTGCTGGCTCCAAAATATACAACCAGGATACCCGAGATTTTTGAAATGCTGGAAGCAGGACATTACCGAGTCTTAATGAGGAGAAGAATTCGAACCACGTTGCACGGCGATGACATCTGGGATTCTCCGTTCCACACGCACGAGAAAGGCCGTATTGTTGCCGGGGGAAAGTAATGAAATTCAGCGATTCATTTGTACAACACAGTCTGAAATACTGTTTAAATTCGTACTGTTTCATTTTCAGATTTTACATGAACTCGGAGAAGCCAACTTCCAACAACTTACCGAAAGAGAGACGTTTACCCTGGTTAGCATTGAACGAAGTAAGTCTCGATTTCACACGTACCCAAAAGTCCCCACTGCTAGGAGGTGAGCGCGGTGCGGGGGGGGGGGGGCACGTAGAAGGTCACCTTTTTCGGTTTTCCGCTTATATCTCGGGAACAATGCGTCCTGGCGATAAGATCATTCTATACAAAATTAAAGCTGACAAAATATGCCACAAGATTGATTGCATTTAGTTTTTCGCTATCTCGCATTGTTTCCGAGATATCTGCGCTCAAAGTTCACTAATTGTGCTGAAAAGATAGCTAGTCAAATAAGGCTCTTCTTTTTCACAATTAGTGAACTTTGAGCACGGATATCTCGGGAACTATGCAAGATAGCGAAAAACTGAATCGAATCAGTCTTGCGGCACATTTTATCAGCTTTAATTTTGTATGGAATGGTCTTATCGGTAGGATGCATAGTTTCCGAGATATAAGCGGAAAACCGAAAAAGGGGATCTTCTACGTGCCTCCCTGCACCCCGCTCACCTCCTAGGAGAAGAAGATTTTCAAACGTCCATTTGGTACAGCACAATTATTGTAAAGCCTATTAATAGACTACCAGTAGATAAAGGGTTAAGTTGCGCATTAACCTATTATGTAATATGTTAATATGTTCATGTATTGTATATGCTACGTAAACCATACTTGGTTTAAAGCATTAGATAACTATATACTAATACTAACACAAACAGTTAACAGCTATTAGCAGATAAAGGAGGCAGCAGAGTTTAACACTTTCCTTAAACTAGGTTTTCATAGCAGAGACACTGTCTGCGAGAACAAGCGACTTGCTGATCAAACTCGACGACAATGAAAAGCACCACACCGTGAAAAGCTCAGGATTGTGCGTCAGCACAGGAACCGGATCGACATCTTGGTACAAGTCAATAAACAGTGTTAATCCGCAAATAGTACGGGAAATAATTAATGTTGCTGACGAGAAGAAACAATTCAGCACAGAAGAAATTCAGAGAATTTGCTCTGCTTTTAACGATACCCTCCATCTTCATCCAGGTAAGCGTTCTGCGCAACAACGAGTCTCGAAACTGAACTCTAACTGTTTTATATTTCAGAGGAATTGAAACTATGTTATACCGTGAGAGACATGATAGTGTCCGATATCTGGCCAGTACCAAAATGTTTGAATTCTCGTGGGTTCTGTAAGAAACTAACAGTTAGGTCGCAGTGCTTCGATGGTAGTTTAGTTCTGGATGGTGGAATCGCGGTGCCATTTAATTTTGGAGTAACCGTGCTGCTGGAGATGCATCCTGAAGATTCCCTGAGGTCGTTAGTCCTTCTAGACTGATCGCAGTATATTTCTATAAGGGCTGGTAATACTGATGAGATCGATTTTTTAACTTGACTGTTAAGGCGTGGTTTAAGTATACATAGTAGCTAACTGGAGTGCAGCGCACCTAACAGTCAACAAAACCAAAATACGCAATAGTACTAATTTCGAGCATTTTCATTACAAAGTGGGCATTTATGTTAAGCTCTGCACGCACTGTATTTTAATGTAAAAAGGGTGATAGCACCAATCTACTAATTACACGCGAAACATATTTTGTAAAGCATATTTCATAAGAATAAAGACCAATAAAGACATTAAACTGTATGTACAACGATTCTGGCATCAGTGGATCAGGGGCGCTGTTTTCGCGCATGCGCGACGATTCTGGCCTTCATTTTCAACTACAATTTTCCAATTTCAACTTTAATCTTTCAATTTCAACTTTAATTTTTCAATTTCAATTCGTTAATTTCAACTCTTCAATTTCATGACCCACATCAATTTTTCCATTTCAACTTCAATTTCAATTTCAACATCAATTTCTCCATTTCAACTTCAATTTTAATATCACCACTTCAACTTCATTTTCAACTTCAATTTCAATTTCAACTCTCCAATTTACACTACCAAGTAAACGCCAACGTCTTAGTACGACAGTAATGGTGTTTTCATATTTTTCGGATTATGGAAACATGTTTTAAGGGGGCCGTCTCCTAGCAGATGACGGTCGCGCGTGAACACTCACACACCGCTAGAGTACACTCACACACCGCTAGACCACGTATACGTACGCGAGAATTGCTAGGATCAGGGAAATGCGTTCTGATTTCTCGATAATGCAAAGACGGGGGTTTTCATTAGTCAAAATCGCTAGATAAAAGATCAATCTAGTGCGCTGTTTGCTTCAAAAGTCGTTCTTTTACGTTTCCGAGCAATGATTTTGCAATATTCGGCTGCATGTTGCCCGTCGGAGAGGCTAGTACGCCGGCGTGACTGCAGCGCCATCTAACGGGCAACATGCGACGGGCAACATGCAGCCGAATATTGCAAAATCATTGCTCGGAAACGTAAAAGAACGACTTTTGAAGCAAACAGCGCACTAGATTGATCTTTTATCTAGCGATTTTGACTAATAAAAACCCCCGTCTTTGCATTATCGAGAAATCAGAACGCATTTCCCTGATCCTAGCAATTCTCGCGTACGTATACGTGGTCTAGCGGTGTGTGAGTGTACTCTAGCGGTGTGTGAGTGTTCACGCGCGACCGGCATCTGCTAGGAGACGGCCCCCTTAAAAAATTGAAAACTTCCAAAAATTCCAAGAAAATGCATGTTTTGTATTGAAGTGTTAGAGACTCCAGTTTTATAAAGATTCAGTACTTGGATATTATTGAAGCAACCGTTCTTAATTTTTTTATAATTTTTTAGAGATTGGGTAGTCGTTAACAAAACAAGTACATATATATGTATACGGCTGGGAATCTTCTGACCACGAAACGAATCCCGCATCTATAATCGTTTTGTTCGGTAAATACTTATTGCTTCGAGTTTTAATGAAAAGTTTAACCAAAAACATTTTTTAATTGTCTACATTTATTTTCAACTTAAAGAATTGATGCAGTTCGCGCTGTCGACTTTCGCTGTCCACTTTCTGTAATTGGAAAAAAAGAAACACAATTTAAGTTATGATTGCGAAGTGCAGAATGGTTTCGAGGTATTCGAAAATACCGCTACAGGTGGTCCCCTGTGTATCTATATCTTCGAGTAACTAATTACAAATTTTGTATCTATTATTCGTGATCCGAAATTTGTAATACAAGAATTTACAGAATTTTCCTTCAAACACTTGAAAATCGCCAATGAACAGACGCTGTCTTAGAGACTGTTTAAGAACGCCAAACGCGCCTTAAAATCTCTCGACTTTCGATGAAGTTTACTACTTCACGGGTGTACAAATAGAAAAAATAATTTTGCAGCCTTATTCTGCAGACCTTTAACTACAACGAACAACAAAAATTTTATGCCCCATACGCAAAAATTTAGAAATCGAATTTTTTCCACTTTTTCGGGCCAAATACCCCACTGTGCGCGGCGCGAAAAAGCGGGTCATAAATTTCGAGCGGGTCTACGGGCCCGCTGTGCAAGGCACGAAAAAAGGTCTCTACAGCTTCACGGTTCGTTTAGGTAAACTACCGATAGCTTTCCTTTAAGACGGTAGGATATCTTCGGTAATCCTCCGGCAACCCTCCCTCTTCCAAGTTTTCCCCGAAATTCTATACAATTGTACTCGCAGCTATTCCTTCTCACACGTTAACGGTAACGTTAGGCGTTTCCACTTTATAATATTTGTTATTCTTGTAATATCCTACAATTTCTACCATCTTTAACCCATAGCGCTCCAGTGGTGACTCGAAATCACCACTAAAAATGGCTGTGCCATTATTCAAAATATTGTTTACATTGTTAAACATGTTGGTAGCTAATCTCAATTACTAAACCTTTAATTATTGTATGACGTACGAGGTATTACACTCCGGGACGAAAAGATGGCACACTGTGAAATTAATGTAATTTCTGTTTATGAAACATTAGAAATTCCATCTTTTTTTATACAGATATTTTTAGTGTGTCTTTCTTAACAATATGTATAGGAATGAAATGAAACGAAGTTCTTCATTAACTTGTCTATTTTATTTTAGAAAGTTTGTTTTAGAGGTACAAAATGATAGCACACTTAACGAAAAACTTGAAATCTAACAGAATTAATCGATAAAAATCAATGCTCAATATTTTGTAGGACTTCATTTACAGCTAACGACTTTAATCACTCGGTTTGCTAAATATTTATACAATTTTTTAATACTGTTTCGACTAATATTCTCCCATTCGTCCAAAATGTTCTACTTTAAATCGTTAATATCTTGGAATTGTCTGCCATTTTGGTACACAGCTCTGGCAAGATGTCCTCAACAATTTTCAATAATGTCGAGGTTGGAGATCTTGCTGACGACTTCAAAACTCGAATAATTTTTGAAGAAAAGACAATTTTTCTTACTGCGACATCATCTTGTTGTAAAATGTGTTTATTTGCAGCAATTAATTGCAATTGAAACGACAATTATTAAAAGAGGAATTTGTGCAATTGGTTCGAACAATTTTTATCATTTCTGAATATTTTACCAAATCAATTCTCTTCGTTTACAACACAAGACGAATTCAATTTCCCATCGTCTCGCTCGAAGATGCGCAAGCAACATTTCAATCCAATACGTACACAGATACACTCCATAAAACCCCGAGCCCCAACGCATTCAAACTTCCACCTTACAGAGCGGTGCAATTGGGCCCAATTGGTTACCTGGGCGCGCACAATCAGTCTCCAGAACTCCACCCTTCCCATAAAACCATCGAGCGGTCCGTGTTCGCCCGTTCCGAACCCCCTTTGTCCGCTGTCCCGTTACGTCTTTTCGCTTCGCCGTGGTCAACGATCGTAAATCGGGCCCGATTGCGTTACCATTCTAATCTCTTGGGCCTGTAAACGTGGATCCGGCAGCTTTTAGCATCTGTCAGTGACGGATCTAACGGTAAGCGGACTAAGCGGCCGCGTGGGGCCCCGGGATAATATAGGGCCCCGAATTTTAAACTATGAATTTGTAAATAAAATTTAATGCGTAACGGTATGGAATTTTTCATTGCTTTTCTTTTTTGTTAATAAGTTTATGAGAGTTTCCTTGCAACATCCATTTCTAACTTCAGTTTGAGGACCCCAAAATTTTTACCGCTTAGGGCCTCCACTTGACTTGAGCCGCCACTGGCACCTGTCCAGGGACGCGAGATCGAACCAGGTCGCGAAAATCGTGATGTATTATACAGGGTCTGTCCGGAAAGTAATGCGAGCACGTTCTTTTTTTAAATCTATTGAACATATGAGTACAAACCTTTAAAATTCTTCAAAGTAGGACCTTTGGGCGTCGACACATTTTTTCCAGCGCGATTTCCATGCTGCGTATGCTCCCTGCAAGACGTTATCTCGTGCCTCTCGTAGTACCCTAGTCGCAGCCTCGTCGAGCACTTCCAACTGCTTCCAACCAAAACTTTTCCGTAGATTACGGGGAAAACAGTAAACGGCAGTGCCGTAACGAGGGTGTGGCGAAAGAGGCGCCCGCCACCGGCGCAACTGGGTTTGGGGCGCAAAGCAAAGAATATCGCTGTTTTATGTTTTTATTATATTATTCTAACATATACCTACACAGTGACTCCCATTAATATTCGGACGCTCTAAAAAAACGCGATAATCTTTTTAATATTGGACTATACTATTCAAACTTTTTTCGGAAGCTAGAGCACTTAGTTCACTACAGGATGTGAAAAGAAATTTTTTCGGAAATTGCAATTGGTCGGAATTGTAGAGAAAATGCTAAAAGATCCATTTTACAACTGTTTTATGTGGGCCTATATTGAAAATTTAAAAAATACTTTTTGTAGATCTGTTTCGATTAGACATATTCTGGAAATTTCATCGAAGTCAAATTTCATCGACGCGTTGTAATAAGCTACAAACGTTTAAAGATGGTAGAAATTGCAGTTTTTCACGATTTTCGGCCTCTAACTGCAGTAATTCTAAGGATTCTTACATCTTTCAATGCCTGTCGTTTTTCGATTTCTATGAAACTTTCGCAGTGCGTATAATTTACACAGATCTACAAAACGTGTTTCTTAAAATTTCAATACAGGCCTATACAGAAAAGTTGTAAAATGCAACTTTTAATATTTTCTCTACAATTCCGACCAAATGCAATTTTTGAAAAAATTCCTTTTCACATCCTGCAGTAATCTAATTGCTTTAGCATCCCAAAAAAGTTCAAATCGCATAGTTTAATATTAAAAATGTTGTGTCTGTTCTGAAAAGTTAGGGGAATGAATCGACAAAGCTTCGGCATTATGCGTCTTCTACTTATGTTTTAATTGTTTAATTTTATCGTTCTTTTTCAGTTGCCAAAATTGCTGTTACTCTAGGCAAAATCCCGAAACCGAAACGTTGACAGAACAGAGAAGATTTTAATGAAAAATGAATTACGCGGCGAGTAGCCTAATGCTGTGCACAGTCGGGGATCTGAATCCTTGCGGCCAAAGTGCGCGTAGTGGGGGTAGCTACCCTTGAGGGTATACATATAATAAGGCCCGTCAGGGTTGAGTGGATCATTTGCGGTACGAAGTTTGTGGAACGTTGATCTGTGCGCGGCTCTGTGTTGATTTTCAGTTTATAGATAGGTGTTGTATTGTGTTGTCTTCGGATTTTTACGGAACGTGTGCGACCAACACGTAAGTGTTTCTTTAAATACTATGTATTAGACTGCGGATTTTATGCATTTATGATAAAAATGGGTCGGCCTATTTCTCACAGTAAAAAGATTTGAACGATTTAAATTTACTACTATATTAGTTTTAACCTATTAAATATATTCAACAAGATATTAAATATTTATCTCACACCAGAGCTTGTTGCGATTCAGGTAGAAAGCTTTTACTTTGCATAAAGATCCGCAGTCTAACTATTATAAATAGAGCTGTAACTTTCCTTTGAAGGTCGAAGATTTCGAAGCTTCGAAGATTCGAAGTTTCGAAGGTCGAAGATTTCGAAGCTTCGAAGATTCGAAGTTTCGAAGATCCGCGATATAAGATTTCATCCCAAGTAGCCACAAATAGCCACGTACGTCCCTAAAACGTACGCAGAATGGACGTAGGACGTGAACTGGACCTGAAACGTACGTTTTAGGGACGTACGTGGCTACTTGGGATCGAATTTCATAAAACTCATTAAAATTTTGTTTGCAAATTATTATTTTTTAAGTACATTCGTGATATGACACCGAAATTTATTAATAGAATGCAATCTTTTAAATTTAATTTAATTACGAAAAATCAAAACGGAAAGTTCAGTGTCAGTCACCGGTGACTGAAAGTTAATATTGTAAACATTTGTGTGAACGGACCTCGGTCCGTTCATAATAAATAATAATAAAATCGTGACATGGTATGGAACTCATAAGTTACAACTTCATACGTTCCGAAGACTGAAATTTCGAGCACTTGGAAGACTTCGAAGCTTTGGAAAAGTTACAGCCCTAATTAATTATAAATGGACTGCTTTTGTTCGTTAGTTCTCACGCTGGTAATCATGGTATTTTTATATTTTCCTTTCCAGCAATAATGCTGCCAGAACAACTTAAGGAGTTGCTCGGGCTGAATGAAGGCAGTCAGGAGCCTTCGTTCACCCTCCGACGCGCAGAGTCTAACTCCAGCGTATTCTCCGACGCCTTCTCCGACGCCTCGACTATACCACCGACAAGCATCGAGGAGCATAGAAGAATCTTGGGACATGGACCGTCAATAGGGCTCCCCGCAGGACTTCCCGAACCACCTCAGTGGTGGGACACCAAGGAACTGGTGACCCCGCAAAGAAAAGCGATGAAGAACAAGCGGCGGGCAACACCAGGCCAATACCAAAGAGAAAAATGCGGCACTAAGTCAACACCATACGACCAGCTGCCACGGGAGGCACCACCGCCGAAAAGACCACAGCCAAGGACCGGAAGGACGGTCAGGTTCATGCTCACGGAGCAGCCACGTCCACAAAGGCTCCCCGCACCAAAGCCAAAACAAACTAGGGCACCGACAGGGACGACGTCAATACCGTACCACCAGCTGCCACGGGAGGCACCCCCGCCGGAAAGACCGCAGCCAAGGACCGGAAGGACGATCAGGTTCAAGCCCACGGAGCAGCCACGTCCACAAAGACTCCCCGCACCAAAGCGAAAACAAACCGGGGAACCGACAGCAACGACGTCAATACCATACCACGAACTGCCACGGGAGGCACCCCCGCCGGAAAGACCACAGCCAAGGACCGGAAGGACGATCAGGTTCAAGCCCACGGAGCAGCCACGTCCACAAAGGCACCCCGCATCAAAGCCAAAAGAAACCAGGGCACCGACAGCGAGACGACCAACGCCAACTACACCGGGTGACCGAACAAGACGGGCAGAACACGGTCACCAACAGGAAGACGCCGCCAGAAGAGCAAAAATTCTGGAGATCATACAAAAAAGTACTGCCCACTCCGGTTTTTATAAAATTTAAATATGTTATGCAGTAACACATTCTGAACAGCTTTTTCCTTTTCCAATATAGGGGGGTCGCTTTTAGTTTTCGAGATATTTGCAAAAGAACTATCGCGAATACTGTATTGAATTTTTCGTATTCCTGCACGCTGCGTAATAATAATAATGAACGTAATAATAACGTAATAATAAATAAATAATAATAAAATCGTGACATGGTATGGAACTCATAAGTTACAACTTCATACGTTTCGAAGACTTTGAAATTTCGAGCACTTGGAAGACTTCGAAGCTTCGGAAATGTTACTGCCCTAATTATAAATGGACTGCTAAATTTGTTCGTTAGTTCTCACGTTGGTAATCATGGTATTTTTATATTTTCCTTTCCAGCAATAACCCAGTCAGACAGCCGAGCAGGAAGAGGCCACAACAAGAACAAAAATTCCGAGGGACGAGCAGCCAAGGAATAACGGTTTCCCCGTGGCCTCAGGACGACACGACATCTTGGCGCTTATTCGGTACGCGGGCAAGGGCAAACCATACACCACGACATGGTACGTGCTGCCCAATGGCCGGCCTGTAGAGATTCCCTTGCGACTCGTCACATCGAAACGCTTCCTGGCATCCCTGGGGGACGAAAGGTGGATCCTCCACTTTGACCGGTCCGGGCGCCTCCAACGCTGCAGACGACGCGAGTCCTAGGACACTAACTCGACACGGTAATGTGGGATCAGGATCCCCAGATCAAGTGTACTGTAGGAGATTGGGAAGAAATGGGAGGGTTCCGTGGGTGAGCGCGTTAGTCGATTGGCTACCACCAGTGAGGCCAGGGTTCAATTCCCGCTGTAAGAGTGCGCAATCACTACGTGCAATTAAATACATTTATACATACATATAATTATATAGGTTATGCTTAGTTATATATGTATATATCCATTAATATTAGTGCATAACACCAAAGCAATATGTTTATACTCTAGTCCTGCTCAATAGGAGTAGTTCCAATTTATCACTCTTCGTTATCATTTCGGGTTTTTTTCTCTTTTTTTTTACACCTGTGATACTATTTACCATGAAGTAAGAGTAAGGAGACCTATCTCGATAGCGTATAGAAGAAAAAGGTGGCGACAAAACTTGTTCCCGTATTGGGGAGGTACGCCAAATGGAATGGTATGAACAGAGAATGTCAGTGTCAAAAACTTGTCAAACGATGAAACGGAAAGGTTAGAAATACATGGTTATCTAATGACCGGTGAAGAACTAAGGCTTTAGACCAGGTTAGGTCCATAAGCTGGTAATTATGATACAAAACTTATTAAATACATTCTATCCTTACGAACTAGGTTAACAGTACAAAAATAAAGATATAAAATACAATATTAATGGTAGTATTGGGTTAATAGAAAATACACAGTGATAACAATAACATTATATACAATAGTATTAATAGAGGTTAAAATCTTACAGCTAAAGTTTCTTTGGCAAAGTTATTGCACGTTAATTAATGCGTCGTCTAGTACTAATGAGTGATACGTTAAAATTATGTATATAATCTTTATACCAATACTGTTATAAAGCGACGAATTACACATGTTCCTACTTTATTTTTATTTTTGTTACTCTAAGGTAGTTTTTAGTATTTTTATTTGCACCTCATGTAAATATTGTTAATACTTAGCAAATAAAAAATTTTTGAAAAAAAAGGTTCAATTCCCGCTACCGGGTTTTTTTTGTAAATTCTTTTTTACCTGTATTAAATTTAACGAGCGACAAGACTGACTTATGTATGTCGATTCAACCCCTACTGTATTACCTCTATTATTATAGTCGTGAAGCGATGAACCAAATATGTTCCTGCTTTACCAAAGTTAGATATCCTAAGGTAGTTTTTAGTATTTTTATTTGCGCTTGCTGTAAATATTGTAAATAACAAGCAAATAAAAACTTTTTTTTAAAAAAAAAAAGGTTCGATTTCCGCGGCGGCGGTGCCCTCATTTTTCCTGAGATCCTACGGTCCTACAGTAACAAGTGCGAAACGCAATAAAGTTCATTGGTGGAGGGACAGTTTTTTTTGGGGGGGGATCTAGTTTATAAGACACCTGTACAAATGTAAATAGATAAGCATCCCGGTACGACGAAGCCCGGGTATATTGTTTTTTTGGTTCTCCTGTACTTTCCGAGGCCAACACCAGCCGGTATTGCGATGTTTTTTTTATTGTATTCTACTGTGCAATCACGTATTAAAAAGTTCCTATAAATTCTAAATAAAGTTAGTCTCACTGTAAATAAATGAAGTTAGTCTCTCGGGTGTAACAGACCTACATGACGTAGGCCTGTTACGAATGAACCCCTATCAAACCTCCAATTTCAATGAAATTTTCTGAGCGTCTGCAGTTTACACAAGTTGACCAAGCCCATCTTTTAAATTTTCGTTATCGGCACAGCTAAAAAAGTAGTAAAAATCAATTTTTACAATTTTTTTTTCGCAATTCCGACCAAATGCATTTTTTCGAAATATTTTTTTAGACGTCACTTACTAAACTAATTCTTCTAACTTTACAGAGAAATTGAAGTCGTTTGGTCCATTCATAAAAAAGTTATTCAGATTTAAAGTGTGTTGAATCAGTTATATGCTCGTTAGTGTATATGAAATACACGGCTTTGACCTAAACGTTACGCTTTATATTCAAATTTCCCTCTCAGCGCCATTAATCGAACCTGTATTGCGGTAACGCTATATCGTAACTATGTTCGCGTGATCAACGAGTTAGCTGAAATAAGTTACAAATGGTTACAAACTTGGAAGTTGGAACGCGTCGCGTCACATGGTCGCACGGATCGTTTATGCACATGGTTGCATGATTGGAACAGGTACACAAAATTTATTACTGGTAATGTGTAAAAAGTATTTTCTAACGTAAGATAAAAAAAGTATGGGTCTGCCAACTATCGCGAAAGTAGGAATTGGATGGTAGGTATGTGCAATTAATTAATCAACCGTGTACGTTATAGTTTTCATTGATTCTTTCCTCTTTGTGGTTATCTCCGTTTAATATTAGATAATACGAGTACGAATTAAAATGTTTAACTTTCAAATAAATTCGTGTATCCACCCCTACTTATTATCTTGCTGTAATTTCATGCGTTCCTCGGAAAATGTTATTCTGAAGAAATAATTATATGTTGCATGGTTCTTCTAGGAGTCTCGCTGTCGGTGTGGGAGTGTGTTCTTTTATATTATCGAAGAGGGATATAAACGCGAGACGATATGAAAGAATGAAAGAAAGACGACGCTTGAGAAACGCTACACTTCAAGGCTAAAATAGTTGTTCCAGTTAAAGTTATAGTAATTACTAAGATAATTTATAAACAATGGCTGGCCTACCTCAGCTCGGCGAAGACCAATTGAAACTGGTGCAGGAATTAGAGATAGAGATGATGTCCGACATGTACAATCGCATGACATCGGCGTGCCATAGAAAATGTATTCCACCGAAGTACGTCGAGGCAGAGTTGACGAAAGGAGAATCTATATGCCTGGACCGTTGTATCGCTAAATATCTGGACGTACACGAACGTATCGGCAAAAAGCTAACTCAGATCTCTATGCAAGACGATAGCTTTTTGAAAGGAAAAGTTGCGGAGCAACCTAAAGCGAATTAAATGAAATGACAGCTTTTGTTAATGAAATGAATGGTTAAGCGAATGGCTAATGTAAATCCATCTCGTTTGCACTTAATAATGTACCTTTCTATATGTAATTCGGTCGTGACTGAAACACATTCGTCTTTAGATAATAACATCTACGTTTCCAGAGTCACAAGCTATTTCCGTAGTCTTGGAACTATTAGAGTAAATCGTGAGAGAACTATTCTGTATTTAGCTACATAGATTTGAATAAAATAATGTTTCCTTTACCTTGATTAAATCATACTTTACCTGACACTAAAGTACTGATGGATTATACTGAGAGAGTACGACTTCAAAATAGTTCGTTTGATATTTCAGAGTTTTCTCAGAGTGTTGTGTTACGCTACTTCAAGGGCAATTGGTGTTAGTCCAGTCAATGAATGCTCATAAGGGGGGCGTAGAGGGAAATGGAAGGAACACAATTTTTAACTTTTTGACTAGTTAGGAGGTAAACATACTAGAAGTCCCTACTCCTAGGAGGTGAGCGGGCTACACGTGGGCACGTAGAAGTCACCTTTTCGGTTTTCCGCTTATATCTCGGAAACTATGTGACCTAGCGATAATACCATTCCAAACAAAATTAAAGCTGACAAAATGTGCTATAAGATTGATTCCATTCAGTTTTTCGCTATCTCGCATAGTTTCCGAGCTCAAAGTTCACTAATTGTGCAAAAGAAATTTTTACCTCACTTGACTAGCTTCAGCACAATTAGTGAACATTGAGCGCGGATATCTCGGAAATTACGCGAGATAGCGAAAAACTGAATTGAATCAATCTTGTGGCACATTTTGTCAGCTTTAATTTTGCATGGAATGGTCTTATCGCTAGGATGCATAATTTCCGAGATATGAGCGAAAAACCGAAAAAGGGGACCTTTACCTCCTAACTAGACCAAACAAAGTCGCAAAGCTAAAAATTGTGTTCCTTCCATTTCCCTCGACAACTTTTCGTTGACTGGACTATGTACGCAATACAATAGTTTCAAAATCTCGTGTGTAGAAAAAGATTTATTTATATATCGAACATTAACAAGCACAATGACGTTCTGATGACACTTCTGGCGGAATAACAACATATATACAAATTTAATTATCATGTCTCATCAATGCCAAAAATTTCAATATATTATAACCTCTGTTATAAATTACAATTCTGCTTTGCTATCATTTCCCCGAAAGGTGATAACACAGTAG
Source organism: Lasioglossum baleicum (assembly GCF_051020765.1). Classification (NCBI taxonomy): domain Eukaryota; kingdom Metazoa; phylum Arthropoda; class Insecta; order Hymenoptera; family Halictidae; genus Lasioglossum; species Lasioglossum baleicum. Next base: position 7,768,077 of record NC_134945.1, read on the forward strand.
AATCGCCGTGTTCGTTGTGCAATTTTTTAACCACATGATGATACATAAAACTTAACCACTCGTTTTTAAAACACAATCAACAAAAACGCCCTCCTTTCCCTCAAGAAGTCAGTGCTAATGCTATCGTGTGTTGACCTCCGCCTGCAACACGAATTATTTTCTTGCCTTCAAGTTGCTTTCCTTTAACCAGCACAGGTTCTTCTTCGTCTTCTTCTTGGCCTGTACCCAGTTGGCCACTCGTACCCATGCCCCAGGCGTACAATTCTCCTGCGAAACGATTAGCACCGTAATACAAGATGAAAAGAAATTTTTAAATAATGAATGTGACAACGACAACCTACCGGAGTTGGTAACAGCAAAGGATTGGGCACTCCCTGCCGCAACGTCAACGCAGGAACTTAACGAAGGAACTAATGTTAGTTTCTCCGCATCCGAGCAATCAGAACCAAGTCCGAGCCTGCCATACTCTTTGCGGCCCATGACGAACACTTGGCCAGAATCGTCCAGGGCGATAGTATGATGCTGCCCGCTGCTAATGTGTCTCCAAGTCCTTCCACCGAACGTTTTCGCTACTTGCGGGCGAAACTGAGTCACGGGATCTTTCAAACCTACACCGAAATCGAACCAAATCATTGTATTGTAAAAACACTCGATATTTGTGATAAATGTCACCGATCAACTTACCGATCTGATAATAATTGTTTAGACCGAACACATATATGTCTCCTGTGATCTGTTCCTTAACGAACGTGCAATACGTTCCAGTCCACACCTCGTTGAAGTGTAATTTCTTCTTAATACTAAATGGAACTAGTTGTGGTAATAATAACGGATCCAAACCGTGTCGAGTATTCCTGGTTGCCCCTCTGGGAGGTATTCTACCTAATTGACCCTGTTCAGCGCATCCACAAGTGTATATTTGTCCATGTTCGCTAAGTAAAACTAAATGATCAGCACCAGACGCTATTTTCAGTACTTTTTTATTTGGCAGCATTTCTATCGGAACACGTTCCATTCCGTTCGGTGTGAGACCCATAGAGCCATGGGAGTCCTATGAAAAAAATTCAAACTCAGTTTCCTTTACTCCAAAAGCTTGTAGGAAATAAAATATACAGGGTGAGTCCGAAGAAACAGAACACCTAAATATCTCCGTTACTGTTCGTTGTACAAAAAAACTTCTCAGGACAAAGTTACACTGTTTTCAGGGCCACATGTAATGGTGCAAGGGAAAAAATTTTCAAGGTCATTTCTTTACAAGATGTCAAGATCATTGATAGTATTTTAAATGGAATGAGGTATCTTTTAATACATCAATCGATGCAGCAGGACATTCGTTTTAAAAAAGTACTAACCTATGTATGTCGAGAAGTTAGTAGTTCAGGAGATATTTTAATTTAACTAACTCTAAAACACCATTATAGTTAGTACTAAGACGTTAGCGTTTACTTGCTTGTGTAAATTGAAGAGTAGAAATTGAAATTGAAAAATTGAAGTTGAAATTGAAGTTGAAGAGTTGATATTGAAATTAAAGTTGAAATGGAAAAATTAATGTTGAAATTAACGAAATGAAATTGAAAAATTGAAGTTGAAATTAAAGTTGAAATGGAAAAATTGAAATTGAAAATGAAGTTGAAATGGAAAAATTGACATTGAGACATTGGAATTGATGTTAGTTAGCATTTACTTACTTGTGTAACACCATAGTAAGACAGTAATGGTGTTTTAGAGTTATTTAAATCGAAATATCTCTTGAACTACTAACTGTTCTACGTACATAGGTTAGTACTTTTTTATAACGAATGTCCAGTTGCATCGATTGATGTATTAAAAAATACCTCATTCCATTGAAAAAAATGACCTCGAAAATTGTTTCCTTTACACCGTTACATGTGGCCCTTCAAACAGTATAACTTAGCCCTAAGAAGTTTTTTTGTACAACAGAAAGTAACGTAGATATTTAATTGTTCTGTTTCTTCAGTCTTACCCTGTATAGAGATATATCTATATATATATATACCCTGAAAGAGCCCCACGCGAAAACTCTTCCGTCTTCTAACAGAGCGGCACTATGCGAGTCTCCAGCCGTCACCTGGATTACTTTGCCGGGCAGATCGACAGCAGCTGGTTTGGTTTCGGAACCATCTACAGAAGTGTCTCGTCCTAATGCTCCCTCATCGTTGCATCCAAAAGTTAATATCTCCCCAGTTTCTCGTAGACATACGTTGTGCATGCCGCCAGCCGCTATCGCTACGATATCCTGGTACCCGGGAATAACTGCTGGACGCATCTTCTCCATGACGTCCTCTCCCAAACCCAGCTGGCCCACATCGCCTTGTCCAAATGCTAATAATACACCACCTTGCGTAGATTGGCGTAAATCAGGTTTCGTTGCTGAGGACGAAACACAAAATTGCACATAAGCAGCCAGTTAAAAGAAAATGTACAGGGTGCGGCAAGATAACTTCCTTATTTGAAAGTAAGCGCTCTGAAGCTGACGCGAGTCCGAGGCGGGTGTGCGTGGTCTCGTTCGAGAAGTTTTGTTAACTTGTGTTTCAGTCGTCGTCATGCGTTGGAGTAACGAGCAGCGTGCGTTCGCCTTAGAGGCCTATTTTTCCAACGGCTGTTCGATACTTCGATGTTCTCAGGTGTTCTGACGGGACGTGTGTCTCCAGTTCTTCTTTTCTGCGCAGAACCAGTTTCCCTGAACGTTGTGGCCCACGAAATAATTGATTTCCGGTCCGTGACAGGATTCAATGGCGCAATATTGAAGCGATTTCGTAAGGCGCGCTGGGTTGAAACCACCGAACAGCCAGCCGTTAGAAAAATAGGCTTCTAAGGCAAACGCATGCTGCTTGTTACTCCAACGCATGATGACGACTGAAACACAAGTTAACAAAACTTTAGGATCCCCTCTCTCGAATGAGACCAACTCGCATCAGCTTCGGAGCGCTCATTTCAAATAAGGAAGTTATCTTGCCGCACCCTGTATAATCTACAGCGGGTTAATAAATTAGCAGAAAGAATGGTATTACGTTTCTCGATTAACCTGTACGGTTGGATAAAATTCTTACAGATTTTCTGCAGATTATAATCTTGAGTATGAAATTTTTATCTTTCTTTCCTCCTTCGAGAGAGGTTATTTGTGAATTAATGTTCGCAAGTGATTGTATTATTTCTGTATACGATGAAACATTTTGAAATTACGTGAACGTGCCGATCCTTTGCAGGAAATTGCCTCCAAAAAACCGAGCGTGCAAGTGCTTGTTTGACCCACTGTATTTCAATTTCGGAAATCCGACGACGCCCGACATCCGCGAGACGCGAAAATCACGAAAATAATTTTCCCACGGTTCGGAGAATTGCAAGAATCGAACGGAGAGGCCGAGTTTCCAGATTCCAGTCGGAGACGAGTTACAATTTTATCGATCGTTACTCCGAAACACATGTTTGCAGCGTGGCTTCTTACGTTGGATAAAATCCTCCCGCCCATGGATTTCCGCGCCAAAAAGACCGATTAACGAGAATCAATGAAACCCGACGAATCAACGAAAGACTCACCTTCTTTTTTCTTGCTTCTCTTCGGTTCTGTGGGTTCGCTGGAATTTCCGGACGATGGACCAGCAGCGGTCCGTTTTCTTACTATCCTTGGCGACACTGAAACCATATCGAGGTTATGTGCGAAACAACCGGCGTGGTGTATGATCTTTATGACTGCAATGTGCAGGCGAACTAGTATTTTCTACGTCGCGGACCGTTTACGTACTGAGTACTGATCTCTGTGCGTATTTGTCGGGAAGAAAACTGGATTAAACGGCCGTGTGCAGTCGGAGTGTTAGTTGGCGCCAAAAAGTTGTAACGGTGCAGAGATCTCGCGGCTGTGTTGCGCAACTCACTCGAAATGTGACCGCGTCGTCTCGCTTGTACACTCTCTCAACTGTTTGATTTTCCACTACCTGCGAGGCGGCCGTTTCCGTTGTACATACAAAGGAAACTACTTGTAACGGAACAGGGCATTCTTATACGTACACAGCCGTCCCTTGCAAGTGTATTATGTGCCAACGGAAATACTACCCCTACCTCTCGCCGGTGCGACTGTTTGTAAATATACCGGAACGTCCTAATGACCGTTGGCAATTACATTTGGGCAAACGCGATGAATTACGTCTAGAAAATCGTACGCAGTATAGAATAATATTATGCGAAACACTATTCGAATCATTAAATCTTCTTAATTATAACTCTCTGAGAAAACAACGATTTCAATTGCGATTTTAATGGCGGGAAATGCTCTATTCGTATCCGGTCTTTTCGAAATTCAAACATGAAATTTAAATGCCTGGCTGATAACTGAATGCAGGTTTTATGCACTTCCAACGAAAATGAACGAAACAAGTACATATAAATAACTTTTGAGGAATGTAAGAGGGTTATAAGAGAAGGAGTAAAATCAATTTAGTTTTGTAGTAATATAATTGACTATGTTTTATCAAATTTAATGAAATCAATAATTTTATGATATTTGACTCTTATTCTTCTATTGAATTTTCACTGTTTTAAGTTGCGTTAAATTATCTCATTATTAGACTGCGGATCTTTATGCATTTATGAAATCCGAACATTTTCAAAAAATGCTACAATACAAAATTCAATAGAATTTATAATACCATTTTTATTTATTTCGGATCTACAAAGGCTATTACCACTGAAAATAAGGGTTTATTTGATTTCGCTTTCTCTTAACATTTGTCTCTCTACAAAAATTGAAAATTAATAATTCACACAGATCTACGAAATTTTTTAAATTTTCAAAATATAATTTTCAATAAAAAAATATTTGAAATACTATTTAATATTTTTTGGATTTTATTTTCCTTAAAGAAAATAGTATTTTATTTGAACAATCTGTACCTCGAAATAAAATATTTCTATTTGAACAATCTGAACCTAGGAATAAAATATTTCTATTTTAACAATATCACGAAATCGAGATTTTAAACTCGACAGTAAATGAAGTTTCAAAGGTTCGCAGTATCTATTGAATGCGAATCATTATTTTGAGCAATAACATTTAAAATTGAAATTGAAAATAAAGCCAAAGACCAAATATTTTCAAAATATTCTTAAAATAAAATACTATTTTCAAAAATTACTGCATCAAATAAAATATTTTATTTTCGAAAATTACTGCATCAAATAAAATATTTTATTTTCAAAGTTGTACAGATACTGTAAAATAAATGGGATTATTTACTATTTGCTATTTAAAATACTATTTTCCCCAGCTCTGGCTCTTATTTGGTCGAAAATTTTTACGCCACCCTCCAGGATTGTTCCAAATAATTGAAAAAATCTGTGCAAAGTTTGAACTCGATCGAATAACGGGAAAACGTGTCCCAAGGCCAGGGCCGGCCTTCTCTATTAAGGGGCCTGGGTACAAGAAACCACTTGAGGCCCCAAATCTTTGTAAAGTAAAAAAAAATTTAGAAACACGAACACACAGCCCAAGTAGCCACAAGTAGCCACGTACGTCCCTAAAACGTATGCAGAATGGACGTAGGATGTTTGGACGTGAACCGTACGTTTTAGGGACGTACGTGGCTACTTGGGAGGGTGAGTCCGAAGAAACAGAACACTTAAATATCTCCGTTACTTTTCGTTGTACAAAAAAACTTCTTAGGACAAAGTTACACTGTTTGAAGAGCCACATGTTACGGTGTAAGCGACAAAATTTTCAAGGTCATTTCTTTACAAGGTTTCAAGGTCGTTGATATTTCTTTTAATGGAACGAGGTATTTTTTAATACATCAATCAATGCAGCTGGACATTCGTTATAAAAAAGTGCTAATCTATGGATGTCGAAAAGTTAGTAGTCCAGGAGATATTTCAATTTAAATAACTCTAAAACACCATTACTGTCGTACTAAAACGTTAGCGTTTACTTGCTAGTGTAAATTGAAGAGTTGAAATTGAAATTGAAAAATTGGAGTTGAAAATGAAGTTGAAGAGTTGATATTGAAATTGAAGTTGAAATTAAAAAATTGACATTGATATTGAAATTGATGTTAGCGATTGCTTACTTGTGTAACGTCTTAGTACGACAGTAATGGTGTTTTAGGGTTATTTAAATTGAAATATCTCCTGAGCTACTAACTTTTCGACATACATAGGCTAGTACTTTTTTATAACGAATGACCAGTTGCATCGATTGATGTATTACAAAATACCTCATTCCATTAAAAAAAATATTGATGACCTTGAAATCTCATTAAAAAATGACCTCGAAAATTTTTTCCCTTACACCGTTAAATGTGGCCCTTCAAACAGTGTAACTTTGCCCTCAGAAGTTTTTTGTACAACGAAAAGTAACGTAGATATTTAAGTGTTCTGTTTCTTCGGACTCACCCTGTATATTACTAATGCACGTTTATTTAATGCGTGATTTTATTTTTGCTAATACATTAATTACTTCAGGAAAATTACATTATTGTAGTTCTTGATTATGTTGTGGCCCTCTCAATCGCGGGGCCCCGGTGCATACCGTCCTCTGCACTCCCCATATGGCCGGCCCTGGTCCTCACCGTCGTCCTGTAGCCTCTGATAACATGAAAACAAAAACATTCTCAGATTAAAAATGTGTTCGTCACACGTATTATTGAAGAACTTTAATATAACTCATATGTAAGTTATGTCATGTTACAACTAACCTGGCGTCCTGACGCCTTGCGCTCGCGTTCCACGCTGTTGTCCTGGTTCCCTGGTCTTCCGCGATCTAATTCTTCTCATTCTCGCGCAATTCCGCAATGATTCTGGCCACTGTCCCTCGACTAATCATCCAGCATTCCGGCACTCCCAAGTTCGTGAAGCTGCGACGGAAGTACACGTCTTCCACCACACGCAGTGGCACCTTGGCGTGCATCACATACTTTGCGATGTTTATTTCAAACTGCCGCCTCTTCTGCTCTCCCCATCGGTCGTCTCCGACGGGGGTGGCCGGCGTTGGAGACTCCTGGTGCACGTTGCTGTTGCTTCGGGATCTTCCTCTTCGTGCACCTTTGCTGTACTCGTTGAACTCGATCGGATGCTTCCGCTTTAGGTGCGACCGGAAGTTCGAGGAGGATGTCAGCTTTCCTTTAATCGCTTTTCGCGGCATGCAGATTTGGCACAGGCCGACGACATTTCTGTCGTCGCATGTGAAGATCTTGAAATATTTGCCGTTTAGAATTGATAGCATTCCATGAGTGGGTGCTGCTGCTGCTGCTGCTCCTGCTCCTGTTGATGATCCTGTTGCTGCTTCTGCCGCTGTTCCTGTTGATGCTCCTGTTGATGCTCCTGTTGATGCTCCTGTTGATGCTCCTGTTGATGCTCCAGTTGATGCTCCAGTTGATGCTCCAGTTGATGCTCCAGTTGCTGCTGCTGCTTCTGTTGCTGTTCCTGTTGATGCTCCAGTTGCTGTTGCTGCTTCTGCTGCTGCTGCTCCTGTCGCTGCTTCTGCGCTGATGCTAGTCGTAGCCGAGGCTTCGACGTCCATTGCAGTATCTTGCTGTTCCTGCGCGTTCGAATTCTTCGTTGATTGAGGTGCGATAACAGGTTCGTCACGTTGCACGTTTGAATCCATCGTTGATTGCTGTGGGATAAAAGGTTCGTCACGCTGCACGTTTGCAAAAGCTGTCAACTTGAAATCTTTCGAAGTCAGTCAATAACTAATCCGGAAAATGAGGCGACCCCCGTATTTAACTGTGATGGGGGAACTCGTAGGCTGTTCCTAATTTCCCACCACTTTAGAACATTGGCCAATCCTGTGCCATCATCCCTTCCACTGCGCCCTATGCGTGCCTGCTGGTCGGCTATCTGGGCGGTGCGGCGGATTCTATGCACCGAGGCCCCGCGATTGAGAGCGCCCGAACACGATCGTGTTGAAAAAATGCTCGTTTGCGTCCAGTCCCCCATTATTGTTCCATGCATTAAATTAAGGATCCATGTGTAAGGCTCAGATAGCACAGAGATATCTCAAAGACATCTGAAGACGCCTGTCGCAAGATGTAAATACGTCTGAAAGACGCCTGTTACGTCGTTTTCACGTATTTTTCTCTTGTGCATAAATATATTGTGCATGGATGCATAAAGGAAGCCTAAAAGGCCCCTAGAAAGATGCCTAAAAAGATGCCAAAAAGACGTCTTTCATGTGACTTTTTAGACGTCTATGAAAGGCATCGTTAAGACGACAAATATTCTTTTAAGATAAGACTAAACTCGACAGAATTAGGACCGTTTTGTAGTGGTTTTATTCATTAAAGTATGCTCGAAATTTTTATTCAAATATTTTTCTGCCCATCACCGCGCTAGGCCGACGAAGCGACGAGGGCCTGGGACGCCTTGGCCAAGTGGTGTAATAAACACGGCCCGACAATCCCCCGGCGAGCCAGGGTTGCTCGGCATGAAACCGCTAAGGAGCGAATGGTGAACTTGTTTATTTTGTAAAATCCGCAGTCTAGTAATCAGTTATGCTACTAATTGTATGATTCCAATCAAACATTTCTTCTAACGATTTGGACTATCCTAGATACCAGTAAACTTACAAACTTGTAAGGCAACCAAAATGAACGCGTATAGTCAGCCAGTTATTTAGGATAGGATGAGGGGATCAGTTCACTGTTAGCTCCATTACTTTTTTTGCAACATGTATTTTTGGACGTGAAAAATATAAAAGAATAGGGTCATTTCGTCGGATTCAAGCTACCTGGCTGGCCGGGGGATTGTCGGGCCGTGTTTATTGCACCACTTGGCCAAGGCGTCCCAGGCCCTCGTCGCTTCGTCGGCCTAGCGCGGTGATGGGCAGAAAAATATTTGAATAAAAATTTCGAGCATACTTTAATGAATAAAACCACTACAAAACGGTCCTAATTCTGTCGAGTTTAGTCTTTCCTCAATCGGCAGAACGCCACGAATTGGCTCGTTTCACTTTCGTGAGGGCGCAGCACGGAAAATAAATAAGTTCACCATTCGCTCCTTAGCGGTTTCATGCTGAGCTACCTGGCTCGCTGGAGGATTGTCGGGCCGTGTTTATTGCACTACTATTGTGTTCTGGGCTCAGGTCTCAGGGCTCGACCCTCGGGCGTCGGTCGTGTTCATTGTAGCCTCGAGCTGGCCGAAAGTATTCATGGATTTATTCATTTTCGAGAAAATAGAATAAGAATAAAGAATAAAAATTTTATTCAAAGCTTGAATAAATTCTCGGCGAATACAAAATTATTCAAATAATTTTTGAATAATAGTTACTTTTTTATTCAAGCCTTCGAACAAAGAATAAAAATTTTGTATCTTTTATTCATTACCCGGAATTTTTATTCAAATAAAAATTTTGCCCATCTCCGATTCGGAGGCATTGATACGGATTTTAGAGGAAACATTCACGATTTAGAAGTATAAAATATTACTTTATGGAGTTAAAACTGATGGGAAATGAAAAGGGGCTAATTGAAAAACATATTTTTCAACTTTAAACAGATATTGTGATGTTATTATAAAAGATATTGAATTGTTTGTTGCAGCAAAAGATTCTGTAGACTTTCCCGAATAGAGTGATATCCAATATTAATACATTATGAATGTTTAAACATGTTTAAACAATCGTTAAAGATGGAGAGACACCACTTTTGCCTCGATTGTTGAGGATATTTTTCAGTTTATCGTAAAAAATAAGGGTCCAGCGGAATATTGAACTATACCACGCGATAGAGCCGACTTTTATCTTGAGAAACCACCCTTAAAAGTTTGCAACATCAACATTCTTTCGAATCAAAAAGCAAAATATCTTCTGACGGGATGTGGCGCGGCGAACGTCCGTACTAATGGCGGGCGCCACTGGCGGCAATTCGTGTGCGGGCGAAGATGTTTTGATTTTCGGTTCGAAAAAACGTTGATATTGTAAACTTTTAAGAGTGGTTTCTCAAGATACAAGTCTGCTCTATCGCGTGATACAGTTAGATTTTACGCCGGAGCCTTATTTTTTCCGACAAACTGATAAATATCCTAAAAAATCGAGACAAAAGTGGTGTCTCTCCGTCTTCAACGATTGTTTGAACATGTTTAAACATTCATAATGTATTAATATTAGATATCGCTGTATTCGGGAAAGTCTACAGAATCTTTCGCTGCAAAGAACAATCCAATATCTTTTATAATAACATCAGAATATTTGTTTAAAGTTGAAAAACATGTTTTTTTATTAATGGGGAACTTTTTTCCGTGTAACATTTTGTTTATTTTCTCGTTTCTTTGTTATAACAAATGGAAGCTTATGTTATTTTGTTGTTTTTCATTCTTCAATAAGCCCCTTTAATTTCCCATCAGTTTTAACTCTATGTATAAAGTAATATTTTATACCTCTAAATTGTGAATGTTTTCTCTAAAATCCGTATCAATGCCTCCGATCGGAAACATTCTGCCGGTTGTTGTATAATACAATTATTACAATTCAGAAATTTTTATGCAGTTGGCGGGAAGGGTGACGGTCCGAATTTGACCTTGGCCGAACGCCAGTGTGGTAGTACCCTCACACACCGTTAGAAACTGTATACGTACACGAGGTTGCAAGGATATCGTAGTTTTCAAAATACGTCTCGCTAATGCAGATTTGGGGCCCGTACGTAGTCACAATCGAAAGATGAAAGACCCACAATTGGTGCTCTGGTCCAAAAATGGCCTACCTTTGCGTTTTCGAGGCGTAATTTTCATTATTCGGCAGCATGTAGCGGAATTCGACAAATATTGGACGGCGCGACAGTGCTGCCACAGTCAACACACATACATTTTCTTAAATATCGAGAGATTCAGGGTTTCTATAGAAAAAAATGAACCAGAACACCAATTCAGGGACACATACAATGTCAATGCAACCTTTATTATGTTAAACTATACGTGTTTAAACACACATTTCGAAAACTACGAATACGGTGGAACTACATCCCTAAACGGAGGGTTTCGGCACAAGTATCAGTTCCATTTGGCATTTTTAGCTAGGATCGCTACTGTATTTCTGAAGTTTTACTCACTGTTTTACCGATATTTTACCGATACAGTGACTGAATCGGTAAAACAGTGAGTTCCACCGTACTTCGTAGTTTTCAAACTGTGTGTTTGAACACGTATAGTTTAACATAATAAAGGTTGCATTGACATTGTATGTGTCCCTGAATATGCGGCCAGCTTCATTTTTTTTCTATAGAAATCCTAAATTTCTCGATATTTAAGAAAATGTATGTGTCTTGACTGTGGCAGCACTGTCGCGCCGCCCAATATTCGTCGAACTCCGCTACATGCTGCCGAATAATGAAAATTACGCCTCGAAAACGCAAAAGTAGGCCATTTTTGGAGCTGACCGCAATTGGTGGGTCTTTTATCTATCGATTGTGACTACGTAGGGGCCCCAAATGTTTGAAAAGTACGGAACCCTTGCATCCTCGTGTACGTATGCAATGTCTAGCGTTGTGTGAGGGTACCACCCCACTGGCGCTCGACCAACGTCAAATTCGGACCCACACCCTAATTAAATCGATCTCAAATCGATTCTCTCAGTGCAATACAATTTCAATTTACCTTTTAATATATACGTTGTAAATGTGTTTCCTATTGAAACTAATGAACAAAATAGCTCTTTTTTATATATATATATACAATTTCTTTCTGTTATTCTACTTACTGTTAAGTTTAGCTTACTTGATGATGTGCTTCTTCGCTGAGCCATGCGAACCTACATTGTTACTGTAGAGAATCGCGTTGGTCGACATTTTACGGCATCGCTATTGTGCAGTGGGCCCGCTACGCGACCTTTGTAGTTCGGCTACGTCGTTGGGCCTATAGCGCCATAAACTTAACGAAATTGCCGTCCGTACCCGGGTATTTACCCTCGATGCAGCCCCTTGCCGTAAAACGGTTAAAATAATCCTCTCTCAGGGTCAGCGCGGCTGGCTGCTTGAAGCTGGGGCACAGAGTTGGGCGTTATTCGAATGAGATTTCATTCGAATAACCAGCGAATAAAAATTACGAATAAATTAAAAATTTTTTTTTTTTATTCTGCGGTCTACAAAGTTGTCGCGTTTCCATGCTAGTGAGAGACAACACGATTGACGTTTTGTAACAGTTTACAATTTTTTTGCTCCGTAACTGTTTCGTAAATTCTAATAAATTTTGAACATAATTAATCACATAATTTTTACTACATATAAAAAATAACTGGAGTTTCTAGTTGCGTTTTTTCAAGGTTTGTGAATAGGGTTTGAAGTGGAATTTTATGAATTCTCCGTAAGAAGACGTGTTAAAATGTGCAAACTCTAAGTTGCTATAATTCTTAAACGGTGCACAGTGAATCGAGCCCAAACTTTGGTAATTGCATTAATTTAGTAAGAATTGTCAAATTTTCAAAAATTTTGTTGCGTTTTTATATACATCCAGAACATCCTTGGTCAGAAATTCCTCTATCGTACCCTGGTCCTTACCGTCCTTTATTATTTTATCCACGTTTGCAGGTCGCCCTTGTTTCGACTTACTGATTTCTGCCTTTACCGGTAGTCCCCGTTACTAACGGGACCGGATTTACCGGTAACCTTGTTTTATCGACTGCGCTGTCGTTACCGACGGACTGCTTTACACAGACTTAGTCTGTGGCGCCATCTTCCATGTTCGTACCTGCAGAGTTGGGCAAAAATTTTATTTAAATAAAAACGTCGAATAAAGTAGGTTTAAAACCCACTTGGAAAAAACCTACTTTATTCGAAATTTTTATTTAAATATAATTTTTGCCCAAAAAACGTTGCCTACCTATTACTATTACCTTCTCACTCCTAAGTCGCTAACCCGGTTCCTTTCCTACCCCTACGCACTAGCCTTTGGTCCCACGATTATCCCTCTTCTACCTCCTTTTTCCCACTCTTTGCCCTTTTCGCACAATTTGTTACTGCTGATTAACTTCGATTTTTACCAGACTCCCCGCTCTCACGCAACGCTTAGCCTCATACGCCCTCTAACCACAAGCTCCACATTCGTTTAGTAGTTTGTGTCTAGCTTTTGGTTACAGTGGTCTTCAAATTCAAGGTCAAGGCCATTTTGCGGCAACTGCCAATACCAAACATTTCTTTACTTCCTGTACGTCGCGTTTTGTTTTTAATAACTTCACAATTTCGATAATTTAATCTCCTCAACACAAGTTATTTGAAAATTTTCTTGTTCACATGACAATCAAGATAGCTAAAGCTAAATGTAACCTCCAAGATAAAATTACTATACGCTTAAAAGTGTGGAGAGCAACAGTGCTCTAGGAAAATTTTTTACTAAAATCCTCAGGATAAAACCACAGGTCTCAACCTGTTTGAAAAGAAAAACAATTTCGATAATTTAATCTTCAATTTACGAGAAGATAAAAGTCTTCCGTAATTTGGTGCACAATTACTAGAGTCGCTTTTTATCATGAAGATAATTGTTCCGTATTTTAAAATGATTTCGAATTACTCTTTTGGATAGACTCTTGAGGCAAAGCATTGCTTTCACGATTAGTTTACATTTACCACATTACCGACCGGTGATTATTGCTTAATTTTGAAAAATCTATGTTTCATGGCTAAACACTTTTTAATGGAACCATTAATAGTAACAGCAATTTTCATTATGAACTAACAAGACACCCTCAATAACGTCATCTAATAGTTTCATTTAAAATTGCAATGTAAAAGAAAATTTCTATGCTTTCTTTTGGTACAGCAAAATTATTGAAAATCCTATTAATAGGCTTCCGGTAGGTAAAGTGTTAATAGAGTACACTGTTCCCGCGATTGATGCCGCTGTTGATCCTGAGCGCGATCAACTGCAATTTCTCAATTTCAACTTCAATTCCAGCATCAATTTTTCAATTCCAACTTCAATTTTTCAGTTTCAACATCAATTTCTCAATTTCAACTTCAATTCCAGCATCAATTTTTCAATTCCGACATCAATTTTTCAATTTCAACTGCAATTTCTCAATTTCCACTTCAATTCCAGCATCAATTTTTCAGTTTCGACATCAATTTCTCAATTTCAACTTCAATCTTTCAAGTTCAACTTAAATTTTTCAATTTCAACATCAATTTTTCAATTTCAACTGCAATTTTTCAGTTTCAACATCAATTTCTCAAATTAAACTGCAAATGCAACATCAATTTCTCAATTTCAATTTCAATCTTTCAAGTTCAACTTAAATTTTTCAATTTCAATATCAATTTTTCAATTTCAACTGCAATTTTTCAGTTTCAACATCAATTTCTCAAATTAAATTGCAAATGCAACATCAATTTTTCAATTCCACCTGCAATTTTTCAGTTTCAACATCACTTTCTCAACATAACATCGATTCCAGCTTCAATTTTTCAATTCCAACTTCAATTTTTCAGTATCAACATCAATTTCTCAATTTCAACTTCAATTCCAGCATCAATTTTTCAATTTGAACTGCAATTTTTCAGTTTCAACATAAATTTCTCAATTTTCACTTCAATTCCAGCATGAATTTTTCAGTTTCAACATCAATTTCTCAATTTCAATCTTTCAATTCCAACATCAATTGCTCAATTTCAACTGCAATTTTTCAGTTTCAACATTAATTTCTCAATTTCAACTTCAATTTCAGCATCAATTTTTCAATTCCAACTTCAATTTTTCAGTTTCAACATCAATTTCTCAATTCCAACTTCAATCTTTCAAGTTCAACTTAAATTTTTCAATTTCAACATCAATCTTTGAAGTTCAACTTCAATTTTTAAATTTCAACCTCAATTTTTAAATTTCAACCTCAATTTTCCTTTGTCAATATCAATCTTTCAATTTCAACTTCACGTTTTCAATTTCTACAATCAATGAAGAACAGTTTTATTTTCCATAAAAATCCGCAGTCTACAGATTACATTTCATTTTGATTGCTGCTTGCACCGACAATATTTAAAATATTCCAATTTTATAAGAGAGTTTGAACTCTGCATAATTGTTCTGCACAAAATGTAAAGTAGTCTTTTGGATTTCTGTTCGTTCAATTAGCGTTGCGCACCAAAATGATGGCGTTTTTGCGTTCGTGTCGATGCATCAGCTGCAACACACCACTGAAAAAGTGGTCGATGCAGTCGATTAGAGTTGCGAGAGAATCGCAACAGGTTGAATTAGCGTAGCATTTATGGAAATCGAAATTGAAGTAGGGAATGTCTGCGCGAGATTAGTGGAGGTCCGCACCTACCCTTCAAGTAGTGGAGACCTCGCAGCACGTGACCGCGTGGCACAGTCTCTGGCTAATAAAGCCAGCGTTACTAGGTTTCGGTCTGTACTCAAAGCGGCCAGCTGGTGGAGTGTATACTCGCCAGTTGAACAAACGTTTCGAGCGAAGGGGTGCATCTGTCCTGTCGTTACGATGTACAGTGGTCCCATTTGTTCAAAAAGCGACAAAACAATCTATAAAAACCAAAACATCCAACAAATCTATTTGAAAATTTGTGGAAAGCATGCCACAGGTACAACTATGAGCAAATGCCCGGGGCCCCAAGCAAAAGGGGGCCCTGAACACAATCCAAGATTCTAGATAACCAGTTGGGGCCTTGGGCAAAGTAGAATTTCGGGGTCCTTAACCCCAACTAAATAACTTTGGGAGAAAAACGTAGAATTTGGATCTTGGGTCTTGGTTTGTGTTCCGGACCCCCTTTTGCTTGGGGCCCCGGGCATTTGCCCGAGTTGCCCATAGGGTAACGCGCCACTGGTGACATTGATCGCATCAGCTGACTCGAATCAGTGTGGATACGGATGCTAGCTTTTGTACGGACGATTTTTCTGACACAAACACATTTTCTTAAAAAATACTAACAAGGGTAGGACCCCCCAAGTGTCCGACTTCGATTTTGATAATCTTTTTGAGACATGACGATGGGATTCTATTGTTTCTCCCATGTGCTCTAGTTTGTTCCTTTTGAATCCAAGTGCCCCTACGATAAAGCACCACCTTTAATTCGAGTCGTCAAACGATTAAAAAGGTCCCTAGGAATGACTTGATGGTAGGGTCGAACATCTGGTAGTTTTTCAGTCATTTCTTTTTTAGTGTGCCATTATTAATTTATTATCGAGCCGTTGCCAAAATAGTTGTTGAGAGACGTTACTCTGTTATATAAGGTGTTAATAAACAAAGGGAAATATTGCTAAAAAAAAGGTTGTTCCAATAAAACACTGTTTTCTTTAAGCAAAATAAAATCTAAAATATTAAATAGTATTTCAAATATTTTTTTCGCCAAATAACGCCCACCTATGGGGGTCAGCAATCTGTATGGGGTTAGGAACTTGTATATGGCACTAGAAAAAATTATTTTATACTTTCCAGTCCGTTTTAAAAACATGGTATTTTTAAAAAAATTTGTTTTATACCGTTCAGTCCGTTTTAAAATCGTAGTATTTTAAAAAAATTCATTTTTAGTATTACTGAGAAATGAGAACGCGCGTCCCGCACCCTTGCAACCCTGTAAAACCGAGTCAACTCCCCGAAGACGTTAAAATACGTCTACAAAAATTGCAAATTGCACAAACAATCCTAGCCGAGTCATCGGTATGACAAGAAAATCATGAATGAACCATTCTAACGTAAACCATCATCAGCGTCTCCGTTTTGTTTACAGCGTCCCCACCCCGGTGCGAAGACAGCACGTGGTTCCCGTGGGTGGCATTGCTCCGAGGGGGTGGAGTGGGGCGGTTTGTCCGCGTATAACTCGGGGCAATAAATTCATTGTCTTTTTGGCAAGGTGGCGCGTGGCCACGATTCACGTTAAATCGCAAATTAGTTGGGGGTTGGTTAGAGGAGGTGGGGGACCTCTCTGTCAGGGGGTTGGTGGCTCTCGGGGATGACGATATGCAGGGTGAGAGGAGAGCTCTCTCGCGTGCGATGGGGAGAGGGTTGAATCCAGCGGGGGCTGGCCGGTTATCAGAGGGTCAGATACGTCTGTGCGCGCCAGTCGAAGCCGAGACTTCGTCCGCGCAAGTTCTCTTCCGCTTTGTCTGTCGGGTGCTCTGCAGAACGTTCGCCGAGTTCGTCGTCGATCTATCGCACGCGTTCGATCGCCGAATTTCATTCTTGTGTCCATCCACCCGCGACAAAACACCAGGCAAATAACGGTGCCGGATTGTACGCGTCGGTTTGTGTTGTTTTATTGAACTGAAACAGTGAAAAACAGAAGATACAATAGTTCACCAGCTGGGAACCGGTTTATGTAGAACTACGGAACCATGAGGGCCAGACGATACAGATTCCTGCCGCTGCTGGTCAACATCCTGCTTGGCGGTGAGTGAGAACTCGTGCTTTCTAGTTTTAAAAACATTTTTCTAGGGAAATTGCTCCTCGAGTTGTTCTTCTCGCGAATTTAACACTGAACCTACCGAAAGAACCTGTCAAAAGTGGCTGCGTTGTGAAAGTGACATTACTGAATCGTTCATAGCAGGCCTGGCCAACACGCGGCCCGCGAGCCGCATGCGGCCTGCCGGGCGATTTTATATTGCTATTGAAACTTTTGTTTCTCGTTGTATGTATACAAAAAAATATGAAACAAATAAAAAATTGCAGTGTCATTGTTCTAATGCGCAAGTGCGACGTACAACAATAAAGTTTTATACATTTTGTATTTGTATTACATTATTTACGTTACTGTAACGTTACGCGTCACCAAAGTGGCCCGCGAAACCATCTGGGTTGGCCAGGCCTGGTTTATAGCAACAGTGGACGCGGTTGCGAACCAATTCATTCAACCAAATGAAATCTGATAACTTATTTTGGGACTATTCTTCAAAATCAACATTGTTTTTGTTGTGTAGTCCCATTCGTAAACAATATATGCTGCCTTTCATAAATCAGTCAGGGAAATCTTGGATCCCGAAACGATCTAAGCGCGACTTGTTGAGTCTCCGACACGCGTTACCCGTCTCCCCACGAGAGGAGACTCGTCCGTTCCGATCTCTGCTGTTTTCTTATAAATGTGCAAATATCTCGGCAAATATGCGAAATATGGCACAATGTCACCAGACGTTTCCCATAGGAAATTCAATTTCCTACAAAAAAGGTCTCTTGATATTTTGCCATATTTCGCATAGTTTGCGAGATATGTGCAGGTTTATAAAAGAGTAAAGTAGATTTCCTGTTTTTTATAAATTTGCAAGTATCTCGGTAACTATGCGAAATATGGCAAAATATCAAGAGACGTTTCTTATAGGAAATTCAATTTCCTGCAAAAAAGGTCTCTTGATATTTTGCCACATTTCGCATAGTTTGCAAGATATTTGCAGGTACATGCATTTTTTTCTTGAAATGACCCCAAGATCACAAATATAACCTCAAAACGAGGGGCCACGGAAATCTTACTCGTGCCGGATTAGATATCGCATTGGAGCCACTTTCTTCGACCCATGAAAACCGAGTGATCTCCTACATGCACGCGATCTTCGCTGTCTTCGGAACTCCCGCGCGCGTCTTTTCAAGAGATTTTTAATCTTTAAGAAACACAATAGCTAGCTCTCTGTCGAGAGGCCGTTCACCGGCCTTCTCTGCGAAGAAAGCGGAGAGATTCGAGTATTCTCATAGCTACGGAATCGTGGAGTTGCTTCGTCGACGATCTACGATCCCGTAGCTCTCGAGAAGCGAGTCTCTGACCGATATCGGAAATTTTCCGAGTCCTTCGTGTCTCGGCGCTCTTGCGACGTTCTTTTATGCCGGGCCTGGAATCGTTTGTTCTTTTTTTCGTTACCTTCTGGAATGGGGAGAAACACTGTACGATTTGATTCGTACATCATCTGACTGGTTCTTCGACCTTTCGTTCAGTGTACACTCGTGTAAATCTTGTGAGCGACGGACCTAATTGTTTTCTGTTATTGTATCTCCGTAATGACACACTCTGGCTACCATTTAGGATCGCGTTTCTATTTCTATCCCAGTCATCTCGTGTTTCAGTGAATTGCAGACAGAGTAGGGCAGTAATCAACTAATATTTAAATTGACTAATAGTCTTTTTGAATGTTAGTCGTACAAAAATTAGTCAAAACTTTCTGATTAGTTAGTGATAACTAGACTGCGGAACTTTATGCAAAATAAAAGTCATCTGCATCGATTGCAAGAGATAGAAACCGAATTGGATGCTATTCCTTACCTTAATGATTTAAATAGAGGAGAAATCATATATTGACATCTTCAATTTTTTAAATTTTCCTACAATTTTCAATTTTATCTACTCGATTTTCGTATAAATGCATAAAGATCCGCAGTCTAGTGATAACTAATTAATAATATTAATGTACAGTGACTCCCACAAATATTCGGACACTCTTGAAAAGCCGATAACTTTTTTACAATTGGACTATACGATTCGAACTTTTCTGGGAAGCTAGAGCAATTAGTTTACTACAGGATGTGAAGAGAAATTTTTCTTGAAAATTGCAACTGGTAATATAGAATTTAGTATTGTTTTAAAACATCACAAGTGCAAATTAATATGAACACAGACTATTCTCTTGAAAACATACTTAGTTAATTGTAAAACCAATTTTGCATAGGAATTTTAAAACGTCTACATGCAATTTAAAATTCCTACGTAAAATTGGTTTTACAATTAACGAAGTATGTGTTCAATAAAATAATCTCTACTAGTCTCCAACTACAATTAAAGCTTGAAGATCACATTTACAGCGACCCACGTCTAATCTCATGTCTCGAGTCATCGGTCATCGCGAAAATTCGTGGCCGATTTCGCATTAAAATGCAACAAGGAAGTGCACGAGCTTTCTCCCTGACCCAAAACAATAATCTAATACCTTCCCTTTAATTTCATCAATTTCTACATCCCGGATAACCGAGCCACTGTCAAGAACAAATTGAATTGAAGCTTCATCTTCGCGTGCGAACACTTTCGTGTGAACCTCGGCGCGATGAATTCCGTGAGATTTTCACGAGAGTTTATCCAACCAACTAAAAACTGGGATATTCCATCCATTCCGAAGGATAATTCGGCGTGGAGAGAAATGAAGAGGCATTTTTCGTACGCCGCGGATCGCGCGAATCGATCCCTTCCGGTCCGCGAAAGTTATTTTTCCAACTCCGGGGTGTCGGTGGCGCAGTTTCGCTCGTTTTTCTTGTGTTTTTCGTGTATAATCGGCGGTGTGAAACCGGCGGGTATACGTTTCCATCGTTTATGCGCACGCCACCACCGATGCAGGCGCGTGAAACCAGCTAGAATCGAAAGGATGTGGGGGAGGGGAAAAAAAGCCCGTACACAGCTCTAACCCAGTTTCTTCGCTATCAATCATCGGTGCTTCGAGGGGGGTAGGAGAAGGAGGGAAGGGGATTCGTTCATCCGATGCTGATAGAATTCCAGCTATGGAAACTGAAGAGCCGAGAGCGCGCGGCCGTGTGTGTCGGACGCGAGCTGAATTAGTTAGAAAAATCCCCCGATAGAATCGCCGGAGCTGCTCGCGAAATTTATCAAATATTACTTTGATCGACAACCGACATTTGTCGAACGCAAGGGCAGCCGTTCGATCCTCCCCGAAGTAAGGGTGGATTTATAGTGGAGCTGCGAGCGTCGATGATAGCGGCGCGGTCAAAAGAAACCAACATTCGTGACAACATTTCGACACATACTAATGAAAAAGTACATATGTATTTTCTTTTTTTTCACCGCACAGCTCACCTCGCTGCTCCACTATAAATCCACCCTAATTTCGCAAGGCGCGCCGTTCTCCGCGTATCGATTTAATTGTCGAGTCGCGTTAAGGCCCGAACGCGCCTCGCGAAGTTTGCGGATTTCAGAAGGAAAATGGCAAAGCAGGTAATCCTCTCTCGCGATACGGACAGGGTTCGTACAAATGGAGTCGGATTCCGAGAACCGCACAAAGGAGACCGCGCTTGGAAACAGAGGCGAAGAAAGAAACATTGAAATCCCACAACCCAGTTTTGCGCGTGATCAATCATCCCGGCCGATATTTTCGAAGAAGCCGGGGAGAAAATCCGACGGCGATGACCGCCGGACGATTCCTCGGGAATCCGATAATCGTCCTCGGAAGCTCGATCGTCTCGCGAAATTATGTTTTTCCTGGCACGTTCGACTGCAAGCTTGCCTGATTGGCCGCCGCGAACATTGAAACTGACGGAGACGTGACTTCTCGTGCTAAACTACTTGGTCATTAAGAACGTTCGTAGCCTAATGATGAAATGACATGAAATAATCAGCGAAAATACATTTATTATTTAGTATATTCTCCCTTAGGCTTAATAATAATAAGTAATACATCAATCGATGCAACTGAACTAAATTGGAAAAAAGTACTAACCTATGTATGTCGAAAAGTTAGTAGTTCACGAGATATTTCAATTTAAATAACTCTAAAACACCATTATAGTTGGTACTAAGACGTTACACTAGTAAGCAAACGCTAACATCAATTTCAATGTCGACGTCAATTTTTCAATTTCAACTTCTATTTCAATATCAACTTTTCAACTTCATTTCCAACTTCAATTTTTCAATTTCAACTTTAATTTCAACTGTATAATATTCAAATGTTCTCGGCGCAACGGTCATTTTCTTGAAAATGATCTGAATGAAGATCGAAACGTTGAAAGTTCCTAACTAACGTGCAAATTTTGCTTTTTTCCTATTAACTGATCGAACCGTTGCGCCGAGAACATTTGAATATTATACATTTCATTATCTTGCGATCGATATTTCAAACAACATTTAATTTCAACTCTTCCATTTCAACTTCAATTTATCAATTTCATTTCGTTAATATCAACTTCAATTTCAATATCAACCCTTCAACTTCAATTTCAACTTCAGCCCTTCAATTTCAATTTCAACTCTTCAATTTCAATTTTTCAATTACAACGTCAATTTTTCAATTTCAATTCGTTAATTTCAATTTCAACATCAATTTTCCAATTTCAATTCGTTATTTTCAACTCTTCAATTTCAATTTGTTAATCTCAACTCTTCAATTTTAATTTCAACATCAATTTTTCCATTTCAACTTCAATTTCAATATCAACCCTTCAACTTCAACTTCAACTATTCAATTTCAATTTCAATTTCAACTTTAAACGAATATTGTGATGTTATTATAAAAGATATTGGATTGTTCTTTGCAGCAAAAGATTCTGTAGATTTTCCCGAATACAGTGATATCCAATATTAATACATGATCAATGTTTAAACATGTTTAAACGATCATTAAAGACGGAGAGACACCACTTTTGCACCAATTTTTGACGAAATTTTTGAATTTATCTCAAAAAATAAGGGTCCAGCGGAAAATCGAACTGTATCACGCGATAGAACAGACTTTTATCTTGATAAACCACTCTTAAAAGTTTACAATATCAACGTTTTTTCGAACCGAAAAGCAAAATATTTTCGCCCGACACGAGTTGCCGCCAGTGGAGCCCGCCATTAGTACGGCCGTTCGCCGCGCCGCATCCCGTCAGAGGATATTTTGCTTTTCGGTTCGAAAAAACGTCGACATTGCAAACTTTAAAGGGTGGTTTCTCAAGATAAAAGTCTGTTCTATCGCGTAATACAGTTAGATTTCACGCCGGACCCTTATATTTTCAGACAAACTGATAAATATCCTCAAAAATCGAGGCAAAAGTGGTGTCTCTCCATCTTCAACGATTGTTTAAATATGTTTAAACATTCATAATGTATTAATATTGGATATCACTGTATTCGGGAAAGTCTACAGAATCTTTTGCTGCAAAGAACAATCCAATAACTTTTACAATAACATCACAATATTTGTTTAAAGTTGAAAAACATGTTTTTTTCGCAGTGGTAATCGAATCGGGAACTTTTCTCCGTGTAACATTTCGTTTATTTTCTCGTTTCTTCAAACTTGAACCCAGAGAATCTCTTATAAAAGAATAATAAATTATTCTTTTCACTTAAAAATAAAATAATTAATCTAAAAATCCATAAAATTAAAACTACTATTACAAATGAATGAATTCTTAAACTAAAACTTGGGGGTATCCCGCGCTTTTAATTTTGAAAGCTTTTTTTTGGAGGGCGGGGGGGGCTCGGCCTCTGCGTGCGCCACTGGTGTGCGCCATAGCAAAATCAACGCGATAGAGTTTTCTGATCGGCGAGCCGTGGCGACCTGCGTATCAAAAAACAGGATTTAATTACTCGGTGAACCGTTCCTCCGATTCTCGACAAAAGCGGTTAAATTTGATTCTGTTCGTTGGCGTGCGCTCGCAAACAGTATTGCTGTTTATCAATTAGTCGCGATGTATGCCACACGCGTTTACTCTCCGAGAAAAAGACTTTGAGCTCGACTGTGGCGTGACGTGTTGGTCGATGTTTTACCAATCGATGTTTTGTACCCTGTGTCTTTGCTATCTTTCAATAAACTGATTGTTCTCCAACATTCACCGACTTTCGAGACAGTAGAGAGCAGTGCGAATCCAATTTCGACAATGCTCTGCCCTTCGTTCTCGGAAAAATCTCTTTCGAGGACATTCCATGTAAAATCAATCATTTCTTGCAAACACCACTGTTGATTTTGTTCTAAATTGAATATGTTGTAGTCCATGCGAAATTAGGGGTGGTTTAAGTCATCATTTCCCCAGTTTTGATTTTTTTTAGAAATTACAGACCTTCGAAATGCACAAAGCTCTACAAAACAGGAGTCTATTTTATTCGACAAAATTCTGCAATTATTCACGTGTCGTATAACATTTATTTGGAACAAGAGCAGGAGTAGACTAGGGGCAAATGTGCGTCCATAAAGCCGTGAATTCACCCCGAATCTCCACGAAACCGACTATGAATCCGATCGCGCAAGCATAATGCCTCGCCATCAAGAACCTCGGCCTCGCGACGACCCGCAAAATGAATATCCTGGCGAGGCGAAACAAGAAAATGGAAAACCTTTTGCCGGATCTTGCCGACTACTGGGGCGGGTAGCAGAAAACACGGCCGGGTACGAGTTTATCGGTCGACGAACCTGGCGGGTGTCAGCGCGATTCAAAATGCAATTTGCATCGGCGGCGCCTGGCCGCGGAAATCGCAAATGCGCTCTGATTAGAGCCAAGTTTTCCGGAGACCAACGATGAAATAGCGACTGTCGGGAATCAGTCGGAGAGAAGGGTACGAAGGAAGACGACGACAGGGTGGAGACGAGGGGGTGGAAAAAGGTACAGGCGGAAAAAGAGGACGAAGTAAGGGAGAAGATTTGCCTCGGCTAATTGCATGAGATATGCGATTGTTTCATGCATATTCAGCGGGTTCTCGAGGTGGGAATAGCTGATCGCTATTCTTTCGGACTGTAGTCGTCCCCTCCCCCCTGCCCCTGCTTCGTTCCGTTCGTCCAAGCTCAGCTTATCACGGCTGTTTTCCTTTTTTGCTTGACGTCGCCTCGTCGCGTCATCTTCTCCTCGGGGAGGCTACGAGTGGCCGGATATCCCCTAAAGCCGCGAAGTACGTCCTCGATTTTAATAAAAAGTCCTCGATCCACTGCGTATCAGACGCTGATTGCCGATCCTCGCGGAAAATACGACCGTCTGGCGACAACGAGCGCGTAAACGTTTGCCTGTCGATGGCGAATCCGTAACTAGCTTTGATTTTTAAATTCATACTGCTTTTTCAGAAGATCCTGACCTGGGATCACAATAATAACAGTTATTCTAAAATTTTCTACGATATAAAAATCATTAATAGAAAGTTGATTATTATTGAAATTTAAGATAATGTACACGAAATGTGAAGAAAACAATTCGAGGAACAAAATGATTAAAAGATATCGATTTTTATATTTTTTGGTTAAAAATAACAGTTATTAGTGATAAAAAAATTTGATCCTCGATAACTGTTACCGATGAAGGAAAACTGTTCCATATTTTTACGATAAATATCACCCTGGATTCGTGTCACACACACGTACTAGCATGTAATTAATCCAGCAAACTTGGTAAACTTTGAGCACGGATATCTCGGAAACTATGCGAGATAGCGAAAAATTGAATCCAATTAATTTTGTGGCACATTTTGTCAGCTTTAATTTTGTATAGAATGATCTTATCGCTAGGACGCATTGTTTCCGAGATATCCGGGCTCAAAGTTCACTAATTGTGCTGAAGAGTTAGTGAACTTTGACCGCGGATATCTCGGAAACAATGCGAGATAGCGAAAAATTGAATTGAATCTATCTTGTGGCACATTTTGTCAGCTTCAATTTTGTATGGAATGGTCTTATCGCTAGGATGCATAGTTTCCGGGATATACGCGCTCAAAGCTCACTAATTGTGAAAAAGAACGGTTCAGCACAATTAGTGAACTTTGAGCGCGGATATCTCGGGAACTATGCGAGATAGCGAAAAACTGAATAGAATCAATCTTATGGCATATTTTGTCAGCTTTAATTTTGTGTAGAATGGTCTTATCGCTATGACGCATAGTTTCCGAGATATAAGCGGGAAACCGAAAAAGGTGACTTTCCAGTGGGGACTTTTAGTATGTTTACCTCCTCACTAGTCCAAACACAGACCCAAAGTTAAAGATTGTGTTCCTTCCACATTTCCCTCTCTACAACTTTTCGTTGAGTGGACTAATTACTAGTATTTCTCACTACAGCCTCGGCCACTCATCTTCCTGTTGACTCATTAACGCAAACTCTTTATAACCGAGCAAAGCGATTTTCAAATGCAATTTTCTCGGAAAATCTTGAGTAGTGCGCGCTAATACTTCAAATAACTACAAGTTTCAGGAAAATCCATGACTCGTCGACCGTGCCCTCTCCTTATATAAGCCATTCAACTTTCATTTCGTTAAATGAATTACTTTTATTTGAATTTTCGGGGCTACCCAAGCTGCCGCTTAAACTGTATAAAACGGTCAATAAAACATTCGCGAATGCCGTCCGCTGATTGCCGATCCGAAAATACGTTTCCCTCGTCCGTCTGGCGGAAATTCCGCGAAGAATGAGGGCGCAAACATTCGCCCGTCGATGTCTACTCAATAACGAGAAGCACCGAGGGCCCAGACGGCGAGTTTAGCCGCGCGTTTCCAGCGACGCGTTGCGAATTTTCTCGTGTGCAGTCGTCGCGAAGGGTGCGCAAACAATGCACGTCTACCAGAGCGGGACGCAACGTGACGTCCGAACGCCAGAATCGAAGCGAGGTAACGAACTATTGTTGCTTATTTACCATGCAAGCCGGGAAAGACAAACAGAAGAAAATATTGGGCTCGACTTTTCCGCGACTTCGTGCGCTGCCGCCGCCGCCGCCTGCGCGCGATAGTCATTCTTCTGCCGGAGCTTTTTAGTGCAATTGTCAATCGGGTGCAACGACGTGCGAGTAACGAACGGAATGTGTTTCCTCCGTAACGTCTGTAAGAGACGCGGTAAAATACTTCGAGCAGTGAAAGTTGCTGTTCGCAATAAAATGAACGGTATGTTTGACCCCCTTAGCGTCGCATTTTTATCATTCTCGTCCTGTAACACAGCTGTTCGCGATGGTATCGAGTCGTTCCATGAAATATGTTGTAGTCCAGGTGAAATTAGGGGGGGTTTAAGTCATCATTTTGCCAGTTTCGAATTTATTTACAAATTACAGTCCTTTGAAATTCGCAATTTTAGCCACTTTTGGTGAAAACGGGCCGCACTCACGAATTTTTATCTCGGGAACTGTTTGTCCGATTGAGCTACACTTTTTTTTGTTTTATTCGTAAAGGATTGGGCTATTACAAAATAATTTTTTCAACCTCGACTATCAACTTTATATTGTCGAAGAATTTAAACAAATTCGTTTTCTACGTTTTTTTCTCTTACACGGTATAGAGGGGCGCATATTGTGACATAAACATTTTCTGCGTGGGGGTGGAGTCATACAGGAGATTTCAAGGTCACCTTGAATTTTTAAAATGAGTAAAAATGTATTGGCCTCCATATGTCCTAAATCTAATAGTTCAAAATAAAAATAAGGGACTCTCGTAAAGGGTTGGAACACCGTGTAAGTTACATCGAGAATTGGGATCTTTTATAATAATGATGTGGATAGGAACAGTTTGGTAACTGTCGCAGAATTTAGTGTACAGGACCCGCGGTAAATTAAAAGTTTAGGTACCCTCGGTTTCATTAGATCAGCATCGATCTAAAACCGTGTTACGTCCCGGAACTTCCGGTTTTACTAGCTTTTTTTTGAAGCTTTCGTTACCCGTAAATGCATAAAACATCGCATCAAACCTATCTTCAGCCAACTTCGAGGCATTAACAGTTTGACGGCTGCTGTCAAGTACACGGAATTCAGCTGACACTGTATACCCACCGCTCAGTTAACGATTACACGTTGACGTGGCCGTAATATTTTTTAATACCGGAAAAATTGCAATAAAACAAACTTATCGCGTTACAGGGATAGTAAAATAATAGAAAACTAAATTTTATAGCTTCATGGGGGCAACGAAAACCCTTTGCACGCCTTTGTCGACTGTGACCAACCCCACCTATACAAGGTGTCCCAAAATTTCTTCAACCTGCAGAATCCGGAAATGGAAGGTTCCTGAGACCATTCGAAGCAACTTTTTCCTTTGCAAAAATTGCGTACGAGGCTTCGTTAAGGAGTTATTAACGAAAAACGCGGACCAATCAGAGCACGACCTAGACGCGTGTTGGCACAGTCGTGTTTTTCGTTGATAACTCCTAAACGAAGCCGCGGACGCCATTTTTGCAAAGGAAAATGTTGCTTCGAATGATCTCAGGAACGTTCTGCAGGAGTTTTGGGACATTTGAGCTTCAAAAAAATCAACCTATGACGTCATACACAAGAGGCCTAGCATCAGCACCACCTGGTGGTTGTTTCGATAATATCTCGTTAACTATTAGATTTAGGACATATGGAGGCCAATACATTTTTACTCAGAATTCGATATTCAATCGATTCATGATAAAGAAAGTAGGCCTTTCCATTTAAAAAAGTCAGGGTGACCTTCTCCTCACCTTGGAGTGTAAATCGGGAAAAATAAAAATCCCACCACATGATGCCCCCCTCGGTACTGAACAACTTTCATCTGAAACATTTTTGCGTAAAATCAATATTTTGGGCACTTTTGACCAGCTTATCCATTCGAGTTTTTACTAGTAATCGGTAGGTTGCTGGTTCGAGTCCCGCTTCCGACATTTTATTTTTTTTTCTTGAAATTGATACCTGCCTCAATTTTCAGCCTTAAAATCTATTATTTATAAGTTATTTTTATTTTTGGATATGGTATAATGAGTAAATAAGTATTTATTTGTGACCATCTATCCATTCTAGTTTTTACTAGTAATCGGTAGGTTGCTGGTTCGAGTCCCGCTTCCGACATTTTATTTTTTTTTCTTGAAATTGATACCTACCTCAATTTTCAGCCTTAAAATATATTATTTATAAGTTATTTTTATTTTTGGATAAGGTATAATGAGTAAATAAGTATTTATTTGTGACCATCTATCCATTCTAGTTTTTACTAGTAATCGGTAGGTTGCTGGTTCGAGTCCCGCTTCCGACATTTTATTTTTTTTTCTTGAAATTGATACCTACCTCAATTTTCAGCCTTAAAATCTATTATTTATAAGTTATTTTTATTTTTGGATAGGGTATAGTGAGTAAGTATGTATTTATTTGTGACCGACGAATAACTGGCCACGGAATAAAATAGCGCGCGCTTTATTAGTTATTTACAAATTATTGTAGTAGAAATGCATAGTAGTTGAAAAGTGGGAATCGGGCGGAACGTCCGCAATGCCCTGCTTGCCCCGTTCCCGTCCCGCCTGTTTACCCTCTTTCACTTGACAGTATCTCGAGACGGTGACGCTCGCTAATCTGAGATTCGCAAGCAGTGTAACCAGGTGTCGCGGTGCACCGTTAAGACCAGCCTCTCGTTTGGACAATAACCATGGCCGAAACCACGCTTTAATGTCTTTTATCGACTAGGTAGAACGCCCGGGGAGTGAGGTCTCTCGCGAAAACATGTTCGGTTGACTCTGCAAACATTTCTCTGCGCCTCTTCCAACCGATACCACCACCTCCGCAGCAGCCACGGATCTCTCACCCTCTCTCTGTCGCGAATACCGCTGGTATTTTCCCGAGCAATCGTTCTTTTTTGCCGAGAAAGCGAGTTCTCCGCGTGGTAAAAGAGCACTCTGTGACTCGCGCGATCCGTGTGTTCTCAGAAAACATCCATCCGTGTGACTCTCGGTGTACCACCGGTACCCCAGGCCACCAACCACGTTCTCTCCCTCTCTCTCTTTTTCCTGTGTGTGTATCCACGTTTCACCGTTCGATTGAGCCGTAGTTATTTTTACGCTCGGTTGTTCCCTTTAACGAACATTCCGCTCATAACCCAGGGAAAATCTTTAACACCGACGGTTTCGTTATACATATTGTTCGGAGCAGACGTGTCCAAGTTGCTAGCCGCCGAAACCAACATCCGAAGCCTCTGAGAGCTACCGGAGAGTGGCGGGTTAATTTAATTCACTGTCGTGAATACCGATGCATCCTTCCCAGCCCAAACTTCTCCTAAAAGCACGGCGCAGTATGTGCGTTCAATCACTGAATCATTGTTTTTCCTGTTCGGAAAATACGATGGTCAATTTCAATTTTTCGACTTTAATTTCAACTCTTCAATTTCAACTTCAATCTCGACTTGAATTTCAACGTCAATTTTTCAATTTCAACGTGACTTTTTCCATTTCAAATTCACTTTTTCAATTTCACCGTCAATTATTCAATTTCAACGTGAATCTTTCAATTCTTCAATTTCAATTTTTCGACTTCAATTTCAACCCGTTAATTTCAATTTTCAATTTCGATTTCAACGTCAATTTCAATTATTCAACTTTAATTTCAACTCTTCAATTTCAACATCATTTCAATTACAATGTCAATTTTTCAATTTCAACTTCATTTTTTCAATTCCAACGTCAATTTTTCAATTTCAACGTCAATTCTTAATATCGACTTCATTTTTTCAATTCCAACGTCAATTTTTCAATTTCAACGTCAATTCTTAATATCGACTTCATTTTTTCAATTCCAACGTCAATTTTTCAATTTCAATGTGAATCTTTCAATTTCTACGTGAATTTTTCGATTTCAATTCGTTAATTTCAATTTTTAACTTCGATTGCAACGTCAATTTCAATTATTCAACTTTAATTTCAACATCAATTCAATTACAACGTCAATTCTTCAATTTCAACGTCAATTTCAATTTTTCGACTTCAATTTCAACCCGTTAAGGGGCCAGGGTGCTAGAAACCATTTGGGGCCCTAAATTTTTTATTATGTAAAAAAAATTACAAACACGAACATATATTACTAATGCATGTTTATTTAATGCGTGATTTTGTTTTTGCTAATACATTAATTACTTCAGAAAAATTACATTATTTTAGTTCTTGATCATGTTGGGGCCCTCTCAATCGCGGGGCTCCTGTGCATAGCATCCGCCGCACCCCCCCCCCCCAGATGGCCGGCCCTGACTTCAAGAAACATTTCCTAGTATTTTCCCCATAATCCCCACTTCTCCTTCGATTTTCCTACACGCTGGGGTATTTCAAAGTGACGGAGAGAACCAATTCAGAACATCAAGGAACAGAACTCCGATTGCGCGAAGGAAATAAGCTAACAAAGCCGGAATTCCGGAAGGGAGCTTGTTCTTTTCGGAAGCGGAGGAGACAAAGAACTAATAACCTCGACGAAATGCGATTCCGGCCGGGGATTCAAAGTACCGTGGCGCTAAACTGGATAGCCAAACAGAACTCGGGACGGATTAAAGCCGTTTCAAAACCAAGCCTAACTCTCTCCCTGTCTCTCTCCGCTTTACGAGACAGCCGACCGTGCGTCGTCGTTCCCCTCCTGCTTTTCGTCCGGTCCTCGTCACTTAGGGGTGGGCGGGTACCCGAAAATTCTTGATCGGGAACAATAAAATCTATGACATTCGTGTCTCCGAACAGGATCTAGCATATTCCAACAGATTGTGTTTATTTCAAACATTTTAAAGACATATCTGTGTAGAGCTACCTCCACCGAGTGTCCTGGTGTGAATGCAGTCCAGCGGCCCCACCCACAATTTTTATTGATATTGTGTGGAAAACAATGGTTTTAGGTTGAAAGACAACCCCCTAAAATTTTCAGTAAATTAACAGCCGAGAAAAAAAATGATACAGTTAAGGGTGGGTAGTTATCCTCATATCATCCTTATATGAAGGGTTAGCGTTTTAAAATTTCAAGCTAAAACCATTGTTTTCCACACAATATCAATAAAAATTGTGGGTGGGGCCGCTGGACCATTCTTATTCTGCTAGACCCAAAGGCTCTACGAGGATTCCCGGATTCCCGACCCGACCAGAGCACTATTGAATCCCGAAATTCCGTGTACTCGAGTGTCACTAATTTTCCCCACCAGAGGCATCAAAAACCGACCCGAGGTTCCGGTACCCGCCCACCCCTATCGTCACTCCGCAACGCTTCATCGCTTTGCGGCCAACTTCCGCCCCATATTTTCCGGCGTGTAAGTTAATGCTCGTTAACGGGCCAGCAGCGGTCGCATACGAAACATACTTTGTCGTTCGGATGGTCGGCGGTCGGACCGTGTGTTTCCATTCATCCATCACATGGACACTTCTAAACATCGGGAAAAGCTGATCCTGAAAGCGCAACATTCGATCCCCAGTGGCTACTTCTGTACATAATTCGTACGGTAGATATCGATTTCTCCGGATAAATAAACGAAAAATTATCCTTTTACTCCTCTCTATATCCTAATTTTCTCAAATTTTTAAAAAGTCTCCTGGCTATGTTTCCGTTTACGTCCATTGTCAGAATTGGACGGAAGACGTCTTGAATATCCCACGAACGTCTTCCGAACGTCTTTTGTTACAAATCTGTAGTCTAGAGGTCGGCTAAAAGACGTCTTAAAGTCGTCTGAAAGACGTTTTTCGACGTCTAATGGACATCCTCAAGACGTTGTTAAAACGTACAGTTTTGTAACAGGCCGCTCAGAGGAAGTTTGGAGGCCGTTCGGAAGACGTCCTACAGATGTCTTGAATGTCCGACAACAAACGTCTTTAAGACTTCTTTAAGACGTCTTTGTGCTATCTGGGACATGACGAGCGTGACTCGTTAAAATACGGCAAGGTTTTAGAAAGACCTATTTCATTTTTCGCCCAAAGGAAGTCTCCTAGTCAGCGCCAGAACATTTTCGCTGGTGCCGATTTTTCTCCAGAAGTTTTTTTCCCACGAGCACGTTCCGATTCTGCACGGAATTTCGCGATGTCGCAGATTCTGTATGTCTCGGGAAGGAAGGGCAACGGCGATACATCGGAATGCAAGTGCGCGCGTCGGGAAGTTCGCGGAGGCACAAGGTTCTCCGCGATCACGCACCGTCGTTGCCTAGTGCGAGTTTAATAAAACTTGGAAAAGACTTCCGGTGTCGGGCACGGGCGCGCAGTCCTGGATCGCGTCTCGCGGATCCGCCGAACTTCTTGTGCTAGCTGCCGCCGCCGCGAAATAATCCAACGACTTCGACATCCTTTCCAAGTTTTCCGCCGACGACGACGACGTCCTCGTGTGTGCGCCAGACTCGGTAGGTGAGACACAGGAAAACGTTCTCCTTCGGGAAATTGAATCCTGTTGCGAATCCCGCTAGGAGGACTCGCCTTACTGGCCCTCGAGACTCGCGATTTTCTCTTCCGCGCGTGACAAATGATCGCGTTCGGTTCGCGTGACAGTTAAAAGACTCCGGGGGAACCATTTAGCAACACTATCTTGGCTCCACGTTGAATCAGTTTCTCAAGCGAAAGATGAGGTTGCAGATCAGATATCTTCCACTTCTATTCTTTTACGTCTCTGCCTGTGGGGCATGATCAGTATCTTTCTTCTTCATCCTTTAATCATTTTTTGAAGCTGCTACTGATACATTCGTGCACTTACAGTTTATAAATGCTTCGAATTACACTTACTCATTTTTATAATAATATAAGTAGGGGTGTCCCACGCAACTGGAACAGGCTGTACCTCCCAAACGGTCGGGAATAGAGGAAAATGTTATAAGAAAAAGTTGAATGGCGTCAGACGGTGCATACTACGCAACTAATTTTATGCACTTTTGTGCATCGGTGCATCAGAAAAATGCAACTGCACTTCTTTTTAAATATGGAAACCTACATTTTCGACTGCACCAATCGATGCTGTTTGTTGTGCTCTACATAAAAGTACATACTTATGCCCTAAACTTATTCGTTAGGAAGTTATCGAAGCTAAGCGCTCTCTCGAATCGAAGCTAAAAGTACTGACCTCCAAAGAACCTTGAAAATGGATTCGGAGGTCAAATACAAGGTCATGGACATATGCCCTCCATTAATCCCTGCAACTTTTATTCCAAACAGTTTTACCGAATATGCTTATCTGAGAAGTGAACACCCCTGGACGGGTGGTTTTGGACACCCTGTATAATAAAAAAATACGGTTGCTCTGCAATAAAAAAAAATATTTATTCCTTAGCTAAATTATGTAAGACAAGTTCAAGTTTATAAATCCTCAATAAAATGAAAATGTTATGTTTAAAGTTCATATTTCAAATGTCGCATTATCGGCGACAACCGAGTTCAAACGATTAAAAAACGAAATATTTAAATGTTTATGTTGCATAAAAATCCACAGTTCACTAATAAAATATGCAATGAAGTCGTAATCTTTAGCAATCTCTGACAAAATAGCTTGCAGTGTGTTCTAGGGCAGGCCTGGCCAACACGTGGCTCGCCGGGCGATTTTATCAAATAAATGAAAAATTGCGTGTGTAATTGTTACAATGCGCAAGTGCGACGTACAACAATAAAGTTTCATTCATTTTGCATTCGCATTACATTTTTTAAAAGCATGTTTGCGGCCCGCTGTAACGTTACGCGTCACCAAAGTGGCTCGCGAAACCGTTCGGGTTGGACAGGCCTGTCTAGAACCTACTATCCATCTCGAATTAATGATATAAATATTGCTGCGGGATATTTTGAGACTGTAGGGGGTATCTGAGGGGTTAATCGCGTTCATCGTCGATTCCGTGCCGCGGTCGGAATATTTTTAATCGCGCGCGGTGGCACTCGAAGCGATTACGTTGGTAATGCCGCGAGTACGCGAGTGTACGGAGCATTGTCGGCCAGCGCAGCGATTTGAAAGTCTGATGCGAGCTAGAATGATTTTTCCGCGAGCGGGGGGAGAGTTCGTGACTGGTGTGTTCCACCCTCGTGCACCGCCACCTGTTGGGACGCGAACCCCATAAACTCTCCGCTCTCTCGGTCTTTCTACTCGTAAACAATTGGAAGCTTTTAAGTAATTGCTACGTTCTTACTGCCGGCGTGCGAGAGAGGGATCGTCCGCCTGGCTTTACGGGAGCTAGCATTCGTCGAGGCTGCTGTTTTGGACTCCGGGATCCTGTATTCGATTACCCTGAATCTCCCGGAACGGCACCGAGATAAAACGCCCGCCGTGAATCCAGATGACGACGACGACGACGACGACGACGCTCTTCCTTGCCATCCTCCTTCGACTATATTTTGCAAATTGAGATTGCGAGGGACAACGACGGCCTGCTACCGATAACCTGTAACGCCGGGGAAACATCGCCGCTCCCCGTAACTTGTTTCTTACGGATCTATCAACGAGCACTGTCCTCGCTTGTCCTCAATTTTTCAAACCTGTAGGCTTGAGGAGCCCCAACCTCGAAAACGTAGGAGTGCTAGGGTTAAATGAGTCTGATCCGTCACGCTCCCAGGTGAAACGCTATTCGGGTAAACTCGGGGGAGCCGGGTTTAAACTGTTCGCGTCGCATTAGTAGTGGTTCACACCGATATACCCGAGCCGAGATCAGATTACTACAGTGGAGGGGATATTTTCTTTGCATTCGTCGTGTATCATCTTTTTGCGACTATGTACAGAGGATTCACTGTAGTAGCCATTGCATATCTGAAATAAATGAAAATTCTACTAAATTCCGTTGAATTTTATGCTCTTTACTTCACCGGACTAAAATTTGTGCCTTTCTCCAATAAATTATGATGTATTTGGTATGTAATCCAGTAGATTCGTACCTAGGGAACCTGCAGATCGAAGTTTCGATCCTGTAGGATCAATGATTCAGGAGTTATGATTGTTTAAAGTTGAGCAATTTGCAGTGTTTTTGACAGGTATGGGTGTCACCATATTGGTAGTGACGATCGCGCGCCGCTTACTGAGTTGGTTAGGGTTAGGTCGAGGGAGTGGCAAGGTAAGCGGTGCGCGATCGTCACTGGAAACCAATATGGCAGCGCCCTTACCTGTCAAAAAACTGAAAAATGCTCAACTTTAAGCAAGCATAACTCCTGAACCATTCAACCTACAGGATCGAAACTTCGATTTCCCGTTTCCCCGGGTACAAATCTACTGGATTACATACCAAAACACATAATAATTCAAATTTTGAATGAGTAAACATTCAGTAGCATAAATTTATTAATAGACAGCACACGAGCTCATTCGCAAAAGAAACCTCGTACCAAACCGCAAGGTTCCAAATCAATTGATACGCGAACGAATTTACACCAATCTGTTTCCGCTCACTTCATTTAACCGGTCAGCTCCTGTCAATGAATATCGATCGACGTCCCCCAAAAAATTAATCTGCTTAAAAAAGGTACGTCCAAAAATATGTTGAAAAATGTTGGTAAACGAATGAACGGACGGTCGGTCGGTGGCATCGGCCATCTGTACAGCGAAACCGATTCTCTGTTAAATCCCGCGTAAAAACATAATTCATCGGCTGTATAATTTAGCGGTGGAATCCTAATAACAATTTTCATCGAATAATTCTGTCGACGCGCGGTGCGCGGCGCGGCGCGGCGGTCAGGATAGAAAGCGGCAGGATTGTGTTCATTAATGTGAGTCGTTGTAATCCGCGATTCCATTATCGTGACGAGAGTTCGGCTTGCCAAAAAATAGCGAGGAATCCGCGGGCCCCGGGCCGGTGTTAATCGAGTCGCGGCTTTAAACGGCTTGTTCGGTTTACGGTTGGCGGGAGGAGGAGCGTGGGATGGGTGGGGGGAGGGGGGGGGGAGGCTAGCATTATTCCCGCGGCTTCCATCGATCGGTGTTCAGATCGATTCATCGCGCCGTAGTGTGTACCCCGTTCTCGTTTCGCGAGAGAACTCCATGGGCGATAGTCCTTCCTCGGCCATAATTAACTTCTATGCGCGCGACACGTCGCCTGCAGCTCTCGCTAAACTGCCAGGGATAAGCTTTTAATCGAAAGGTTTAGTCCTGGAGGGAGAGAGAGTGAGAGAGGCGCATTATCCACCGCGATGATTCCCTTTCAATTTTAATGCCGCGGCGTTTGCCGTGCAATTAACATACAAAGGGAAGAGCAGTGGCTCCCGCCCGCGCGCGCGCGCGCATTATTCGCAACAACATTAATTGCGCGCACGCGGGCCACGGTTACTTTGTCCGTGCCGCGGGCCATGCCGATTGCCGGAGAATTATGCGAATATTGGAGGAAACGCGCGGGAGTTTCGGAGTTGCGCGTTTCACTCTTTCAATGACCCGTCGAACTGACGAAGCCGTTCCCTTTCAATGAAGTCGGACCAGCTCGCGAGCTATCGGTCCCGAGCATTGCCGCATTCTGGGATTGCGCGCTTTGTTTTTCATCGGCGAAACGGGCATTCGATTGGGATGACATCGGGAGGACGTTGGCGAGTGGTTATTGCCCGCTTCGAGTGTTTCTTTGTAGTCCAGTTAACGAAAAGTTCTAGAGGGCAATGGAAGGAACGCAATTTTTAACTTTGGGTCTTTGTTTGGACTAATTCGGAGGTAAACATACTAAAAGACCCCACTGGAAAGTCCCCTTTTTCGGGTTCCCCTACTAGGATACAATTAAGAATTCAGCTGGACATTTCGTTGAAACATTTGTAGAAATAATTTTGTGTATCCGAGGTGATCAAGCTAGGCACCTCGTCCTGTACAAATGGTTGAACCGACAAACGGACAGAAAGGACCGGAGCTACGGTTAAACATTCAAAGGGGACTAGCGCAGAGTAGTAGCAGCGAGCACAGGGACCCTTTTTCTAGCAGTTTGTCCGCGCCTATCGGTGAAATCGTGCGGGATTACGCGTTTCTGTGACACGGAACAGATAGCGGGCGGGCTACAGGGCCAGGTTTTCAGTCGTAGGAGCGTGCGAGAGCGTGTCGGCCCGGCGATAAATGTCTTTACAGTGAATAAATTCAAATGGATGCCTCGTAAAACAGTTTTCCGAGCTAGTTTTTTTACGCCGGCCCGGTGTTTTACGGGGTGAAACGAAGGTCTCTCGACGCGGGGCGCGTAACTGCGGCGGAGCGAATCGGGGAGTCGTCGCGACGCCGACGCGGACGTCGATCGTAACTTCTGCTCTCTCCTCCTCCTCCTCCGCTCGAGACGGTTCGATCACCAACTTTGTTTTCCATTTTCCATTTCCCCGACGCTCCCCTTCACCCCGCACTCTTCCGCCCGGCCATGAATCCGTTCCGCGAGCGCGGATCCCCACGACGAATTCTCTACTCCGCGTGTCACGGAACACTTTGTTTACGAGCCACAAAACCGTAACCGCGAACCACCAGCCACGTGCGCACGCAGCTGCAACAATCCGCGGAACAAGCGGCCCAGCGCGCGAGATGCATCAGCGTGTTTTCCGCGAGACGCTAATGGCGCGAGCACGGCCGAAAAGTTTCTCGGCGCCTCCGACGCGGATTTAAGGCTTCCGGACAAACTGTTGACCCGCTTCCGCGACGTTCCGCTCGCGAACCCGCTTGGAATTCATCGGAAAGGCTCGCTAGAAGTCTCTCGTTTGTCGGAACTGGACTGTGGATCTTCACGTAAAATGCTAATTTTGTGTCGATTGCGAAAAACGGAAGTCTTGTTACCAATTATTATATTAGTCCAGTCAACGTGTCAACGGGTCCGCTTATATCTCGGAAACTATGCGTCCTAGCGATAAGACCATTCTATACAAAATTAAAGCTGATGAAATGTGCCACAAGATTGATTGAATTCAGTTTTTCGCTATCTCGCATAGTTTCCGAGATATCCGCGCTCAAAGTTCACTAATTGTGCTGAAGAGTTAACTTCACAATCAGTGAACTTTGAGCGCGGATATCTCGTAAACTATGTGAGATAGCGAAAAACAGAATACAATCAATTTTATGGCACATTTTGTCAGCTTTAATTTCGTATAGAAGGGCCTTATCGCTAGGACACGTAGTTTCCAAGATATAAGCGGAAAACCGGAAAAGGGGATCTTCTACGTGCCCTTCCCCCCGCAACTCCGCTCACTTCGTAGGAGTGTGGACTTTTAGTATGTTTACCTCCTAACTAGTTCAAACAAAGTCCCAAAGTTAAAAATTGTGGTCCTTCCATTTCCCTCTACACCCCCCTTATGAGCATTCATTAACTAGACTATATGTAATCCAGTAGATTTGGACCCGGGGCGAATGCAGATCGAAGTTTCGATCTTGTAGGATC
This sequence comes from Lasioglossum baleicum, assembly GCF_051020765.1. Lineage (NCBI taxonomy): Eukaryota > Metazoa > Arthropoda > Insecta > Hymenoptera > Halictidae > Lasioglossum > Lasioglossum baleicum. The sequence continues at coordinate 7,806,653 of NC_134945.1, forward strand.
AATGGTTCAGGAGTTACGGTTGCTTAAAGTTGAGCATTTTTCAGTGTTTTTGACAGGTATACTGGTTTGTGCCCATATTATCGTTTGGCCGTCATATTGGTTTGTAGTGACGATCACGCGCCGCTTTCGCTACAAACCAATATGGCGGCGACCTTTCATGTCAAAAACACTGAAAAATGCTCAACTTTAAGCAACCATAACTCCTGAACCATTGATCCTACAGGATTGATATTTCGATTTCCCGTTTCCCCGGGTACAAATCTACTGGATTACATACCAAACACATAATAATTTATAGGAAGTAAAGTAAAGCTTACCCTACAAAACCGTTGTGAATTCGTCCCGGGATAGGCGGCTACCACGCTAGCCTAAATAATAGTTTGGAAAATAATTGCTTGTGAAACTTCACGACCGATCAATTCCTACGAATGCTAGGACACGTGTTTTCCCTCGATTACTGTAGAAATTTTCACGTTTCCCCCGCAAGACGGAGTCCACGAGTGTATATAATCAAACAGGTAGTTGCTTCATCTAACTTCTTAGCTTCCGTCAGCTTAAACACCTCGGCCCGTCAGCCTTTATATTAGATCCACTTTGAGCTGTACAAGAGTTCCCGAAGCTGTTCAAGCTCTCTACAACCGATGCTCGAAACCGGAATCGATTTTCCAACTTTTCCGAATTCGCTCCAACAACATTCATACCTCCGTATTAGGCAATGCTCCACATTCCTCCGTTCCTCTGTTACATTCCATCGAATATTTCCATTTTGAACCGAACGATCCGGAGGCAGAAGCAAGACTTCCAATTCAATATTTTCCCGTAGGAAGCTCCCAGCGTGTTCCTGTTCCTTTTTACCCCGGCACTTTAGACTGTTTCGAACAATGGAAAACTGATAGATTCGCCGGCGCGTCGAATAAAACAGCGAACAACGGTCTCTCGTCCCCTGTCTCTGTTGTCGATCGACCGGGAAACTTTGGTAAGTGGAACTTGTCCGAGAGAATATGCGAACGCTGCTGCGAAATAGGTGTATGTCGCGTCCTCGCCCTATATTGGCGAAGGGAAAGTCAGTCGAATAGAATCTTGCCGGGACGCCGGCGATCATTAGCCGCGTGTACGTGTATTAGTCCAGTCAACGAGAAGTTGTAGAGGGAAATGGAAGGAACACAATTTTTAACTTTGGGTCTTTCTTTGGACTAGTTAGGAGGTAAAGGTCCCCTTTTTCGGGTTTTTCGCTTATATCTCGGAAACTATGCGTCCTAGCGATAAGACTATTCTATACAAAATTAAAGCTGATAAAATGTGACACAAGATCGTTTGTATTCAGTTTTTCGCTATCTCGCATAGTTTCCGAGATATCCGCGCTCAAAGTTCACCAATTGTGCTGAAGAGTTAACTTCACAATCAGTGAACTTTGAGCGCGGATATCTCTGAAACTATACGAGATAGCGAAAAACTGAATAGAATCAATCTTATGGCACATGTTGTCAGCTTTAATTTTGTATGGAATGGTTTCATCGCTAGGATGCATAGTTTCCGAGATATTCGCGCTCATAGTTCACTAATTGTGCTGAAGAGGTAGCTTCACAATTAGTGAACTTTGAGCGCGGATATCGCGGAAACTATGTGAGATAGCGAAAAACTGAATAGAATCAATCTTATGGCACATGTTGTCAGCTTTAATTTTGTATGAAATGGTCTTATCGCTAGGATGCATAGTTTCCGAGATATCCGCGCTCAAAGTTCACTAATTGTGCTGAAGAGGTAGTTTCACAATTAGTGAACTTTGAGCGCGGATATCTCTGAAACTATACGAGATAGCGAAAAACTGAATAGAATCAATCTTATGGCACATGTTGTCAGCTTTAATTTTGTGTGGAATGGTCTTATCGCTAGGACACATAGTTTCCGAGATATAAGTGGAATACCGAAGAAGGGGACCTTCTACGTGCCCCCCCTGTACACCGCTCACCTCCTAGGTGTAGGGATTTTTAGTATGCTTACCTCCTAACTAGTCCAAACGAAGAGCCAAAGATAAAATTGTGTTCCTTCCATTTCCCTCTACACTCCCCTTACGAGCATTCATTGACTAGACTATATCCTGGTCACGGGGACCAGTGAATGGGGCAGGACAAGCTGGCTGTGTCTCCGTGCAAGCACACGGTTCAATGTGCGAGCAGGAACACGTGTTCGAAATGCATCGCGTCGTTTGCCTCGGATAATCGTTCGCTCGGAAAACAGACATTCCGATAATCGAGGGAACACGATGCCGTTGCCCGACGCCATTCTCGCGTTATCGAGCGACCCGGTGCACGCTCGAATCCCCGATCGAATCGATCATCCGTGGTCGACGCACGTCCCACACCATGCCCGTTCTCTAACTTCTAATCTGCAAAAAAATCATTGAACCCAAACGTAGATCCACGGTCTGCACACCCTACAAATCTAGAAAACTCGACGAACTGTCGCACAGTGGGTTTTAAACGCAGACGAAACTATTTCCGAAGTGATTTTTGTGTCGAAATTAGCACAAACTTGCAATTTTCTAGATTTTGACGTGCAGGAATTAGTAATCAGATTTTAGCTGACTCGAAAGCGTTAATTGTGACTTTAACCAGACTTATTATTAACACTAAACAGAAATTTAGAATTTGATACTCTATCGATCTGTGGTGTAAAAGAAGGACATTCTATTTAAAAAAATCAAGGTGACCTTGAAATCTCTTCTTTGCCTCCACCCACGCAGAAAATGTTTGTGTCACAATATGCCCCCCTCTATACCGCGTAAGTTTTGTATATAACATTTTTTCATATTATATCTGCTAGTCCCGCCAGGCCCCTTACCCTTCCGCCCCTCGCCGAGCGTGCTGCGGAGCCCGCCATTGCTTCCCCCACTCTTCCACCTGTGGGAGCGGGTAGGAAAAAGTGGGGGAAGCAAAGGCGGGCTCCGCAGCACAGCTGGGCGAGGGGCGCAGCGGTAAGGGGCCTGGTTCCCGCGGAATATGGCAACCATGCTCAAGACACTCGCCTGCTGTCTTCGTCAAGCGATTCGGCCAATCGCGGAGGACGTGTAGTGCGGATTAGGGATACCAGTAGTGGTACCAGTGTCGCCAGATGAGGGGAATCACGTTGAGATGATGTACCCCCTCTCTGATGACCAGACCAGTCCATGGCACGGGCCCCGTGGTCTACGGTCTTAGTGGGGGACGTTGGAGGGTGCGCATGGTGCTGGAATGGTGGAATAGTGGAAGGGGAAAAGGAGGGGAGTATTTCCAAGAATTTGGCACCCGTTTCGGTGCCACATGGCGACACTGCGTGGTACCTACGAGTTTCTCTGTGCTAACTCTTCTTGGACGAACAGTACGTCGTTGGCCAAGCACCAGGGCCGGCCTTCTCTACAAAGGGGCCCGGGTGCAAGAAACCATTTGGGGCCCTAAATTTTTTGTAAAGTAAAAAAAATTACAAACATGAACATATATTACTAATACATGTTTATTTAATGCGTGATTTACTTCAGAAAAATTACATTATTTTATTTCTCGATCACGTTGGGGCCCTCTCAATCGCAGGGCCCCGGTGCATAGCATCCGCCGCACCCCCCAGATAGCCGGCCCTGCCAAGCACGTAATTCCGAATACCTACCACCAGTCCAGGAGTTAATTGGTTAGTTGAAAGAAGCGGAGCAGACTGTGTAGTCAGACTCCACGATATGTGCCACTCGGAAAAATCCGCAGTGTCCAGCCCGGTTGATTCGAACCCGCTAAAAATCGACAGACCGCTCCGGCGTTAAAATTGCTGGAAATTCGCGGCCGCTGAAAGTCTCGGCGTTTCACCAGCCGGATGAAGACGAGCCCCCGAGCGGTTTCCCGGGGCTTGAACCGGAAATCAATCGCACGCGGGTAATAAAGTTATCGGTCGCGGGCATAAAATTGGACTCCGGTGCTTCTGGAAATCGGTGTCGGGGACGCGTTCGCGCTAAAAGGAACGCGTCCGCGGAGTCGGTTAATTGAATCCTTTCTGGTCGGCGAGTGCGATGGAAATTCGTGCGGGGGCCGTGTGTTTGCGGAGCTCTGTAAATCGAGCGACTGCGACGACGACGTTTTATCGTCGAAGGGCTGAACCAGTCCTCTCTCTCTCTCTCTTTCTCTCTCGTTCGGTTGTAACTTTTGTCGGCCGGCCAGCCGCGCAGCTCGTTTGTTTGTTTGCCGCCACGTTTACCACGGTCCCCGATCTTTGTACCACCGGCAATCCCATTTATCCGAACGAAAAATTCGCTCGCCTCCGATTACCGACCTCTCGCCACCGGAATCAAATAATTCGCCGGTTCAATATTTTCGAGCGACTCGCTCTCTCTGCCACCGATTAATCTTCCCTCCACCCACTCGACGACGTGCTGACAGCCTCCTTTTCGTTCTACGTTGCGAGTGCCGATCCTAATTTACAGTGGACACTGTTTTGGAAGCTTGTGGGGATGATATCGTCATACGTTGTCGCAAGTCGAAAAAATAGGACTTTTGAGGGAGATAGCGCCCTAGATCGATCTTTTATCTAGCGTTTTTGATTACTGAAAAAACCCGTGTTTGTATTAGCGAGAAATGAGAAGGCGAATCCCGTACCCTTGCAATCCTGGATAAAAACACCCCTTTAAAGAATGGAGTATTTAATCACTTTTGGTTAGAAGAGTCGCAGTACTCCACTATCCCGTTCCAGCACCATGAGGACACTCGAATGTCCTCTACTAAGACCGTAGACCACGGTGTCCGTGCCGTACACTGGTCTGGCCATCAGAGAGCTCCTTCGGTGCGAAGTGGGTCAGTGGAGTGGGAACGCGTAGTGGAGTAGGGAGTGCTGGTGCGCGGAGTGGGGATCGCTGAACGCGATCACGTACTGCCGAGCGTCGTGCGGGGAGGTGTAACGGTTAAATTTAATAGTTTATATCTCCTAAACGCATAGGCTTTTTAAAAAATTTCTTTCTAAATATTGCATTGTTATCCAGTTCTGAGCTATGTTTAAAGTTTCAAGTGTCTAGCTCATCGGGAAGTGGTTTAAAATTCGATTACAAGATTTGACGCTTGCAACAACAACTTGCCAAGTTAATATAAGCGTGGTAATAAGCATGCCTGCTCTATTAATTTCCTTTAAATCGAAATAAAATTCTATTTTGGTTTTGTCAATGTACAGCTATTGGGGAACATATAGGCGCACGCAATAGATATAAAGTTTCTTCTTTTTTGGGAAATTGAGAATTACAAGAAAAATGTTTCAATCACTGAAATCATAAGGCAAGGGGTTAAAGGTGCATTTCCGCGACGAAAGTCTAATTAGAAAAAAATTCCGAGGTTCGTTTTTTCCGAAGAAAGCAATTAGAGCCTTCCTGGGAGGATATTTAAGACCGTATCGACTTTAACCTCCAGGTAGCGATGTCCGGTTTTATTTTTACCTTTCCTGCAACAGGAAGGAAGTCTTCGGAAGATGTGTGCAACCCCCCTGGGAGAGGGTTGCGAGTCACTATGTGATTTTTACGTCCGGCTGCCTCCTAGGAGTCTATTTGGAGCTCTTTGAAAGGCTTCATCTAACTTCTCGGCTCGCGACGGCTAACTTTAATGGTCAGTTAGTTGATAGTCGGAGCCATAAGGGGATGGATATCTCTGGGATAGTGTATCTAGATTGTGTCAACAACACTAACAGTTTCAGAGGTCCCAGTCGCAAAAATTTCATGACAGTTCCTCGACTGTTACTTATTCTAAACAATTTTGTTCACTAATGATATTAGATATAGCTCTCAAACTTTGTTGTAGTTTATATTTGTGGAACTTATATTTGTTGAACTTATATTTGTTTTCAACTAAAAAATAAATAAAGAAGAACTAAATACCTATAAGAACCTGTGGCTGCTCTTTACTCTACCGGACTCGAGAGTTTTGCTTTTCTCCTATAAATTATGATGTATTTGGTATGTAATCCAGTAGATTTGTACCCGGAGAACCTGTAGATCGAAGTTTCGATCCTGTAGGATCAATGGTTCAGGAGTTATGGTTGCTTAAAGTTGAGCATTTTTCAGTCTTTTTGACAGGTAAGGGCGCCGCCATATTTGTTTGTAGTGACGATCTTGTGATTTGTAGTACCCGTGCTACCATCTAGCGGTTCTGCTCAGTAAGCGGCGCGCGATCGTAATTACAAACCAATACGGCGGCGCCCTTGCCTGTCAAAAACACTGAAAAATGCTCAACTTTAAGCAACCATAACTCCTGAACCATTGATCCTACAGGTTCGGAACTTCGACCTGTAGCTTCTCCGGGTCCAAATCTACAGGATTACGTACCAAATACATCATAATTTATAGGAGAAAGGCACTTTTGAGCCCGGTAAAGTAAAGAGCAGCCCATTTTTCTTTCTCCGATGTCGAGTCCCGCTCGACAAAGGAGTGCAAAGGGTTAAGGGTTAATCGCGCTGTCTACGAAAACACAGTTTGAAGATTCGCTCGAAAAGCCACCGTGTTCTCCGGGCTCATGCTCGCGCAAGTTTCGAGCCAATTAGGGAGAAACTGGCGAGCGTATTGTCCGGAAAAGTTGCAGTCAGGTTGGAATTTTCTTGGACACCATGGACCCATTCAATGGCCCACCTTCACCACCATGGACGTTGAAACACTGGCCAGAAGGGGTGGCCTGCTTAGGAGTAACTCGGCGACCACGATCGGACGGCTTATGAACACGAGGAGCTTTATTACCGCGTTAATTAACGCTTCTCATCCGACATTCCCTTTGGGACCTCCGCGTCGCGTTGCCCTCTCTATCTTCATTGCCCTTCCTTTCTCTCTTTGCCCTTCCTTTCTCTCTCTCCCTTTCCCTCGCTCTTTGACGTTTCGATCCACCGACGACCGCGAGAACCTGGGGTCGTGATTCGGCCCGCGGAAAATAAACACTAGCCGTCATTTCCGAGCAGAGCCGCGTCCTTTCTCGAGGATTTGCTTTCTGATTTCCTCGCTGTTTTCTCTTCTACGCGATATCAACTCTTCCTTTTGCCCTTTCGTTCGTTTCATATCCTCCGGTGCCACGATCGGGGATACTCTGCACGAGGATCACCGCAAGGTAGAGTCCGGATGTTAATAAAGACCCGATTTTTAATGTTTGTGTTTGTAGAACAATGTTTCCGCACCGAAATCTCATCTCGAGAATTTCAGGACACCAGCCCTGGAATACAGAGTGTCCCGTTTTAATCTAACCGGGAGAAATCGTGGCGACAACTGAACAGGAATTCAGTAAATCAATCCTCTATGTAGGGTGTCCAAAACCACCCGTCCAGGCGGGGTGTTAACTTCTCAGATAAGCATATTCGATAAAAATGTTTGACCTTCGGATCCATTTTCAAGGTTATTTGGAGGTCAGTATGTATTTTTATGGCCTCTAGCAGTCATTTTAATCAAGGAATTTTATGAAATTTCGAGCTCTTTCAGAATCCGTAGTCAAAAGTAACGGTTCTCATTTTAAAAAATACGTACTGACCTCCAAATAACCTTGAAAATGCATCCGAAGGTCAATTACAAGGTCATGGACAACTTTTATTCCAAACATTTTTACCGAATATGCTTGTCTAGGAAGTTAACACCCCTGGACGGGTGGTCTTGGACACCCTGTATATAAATGAAACGATATTCTAAAAAATTTAGGAGAAGCTAAAATGATAAAATGATGCCTGATTTAGCTATCAACAAGTTAATAATACAATTTTATATTTTTCGTTTAGTCAGAAAAACAATGTTTGGTCTTGGCTGCCATAGGTGAAAATCTGTGAAAAACAGTCGCCGCAAAATTGTCCTTGGCCTTGAATTTCAAGGTCAAATTTTTTAAATTATTGCATTGTATTCTACGCATCATGGGGATGAAAAGTGTCAAAGGAACCATGGGTCAAAACTCAACCGTTTCGCCAGAAACTGATGCAGAAGTTTTTTCTGTTACAAAATGAATTTTATTCATAGAAGTTGGAGATTTCAAATTGAAATACTAGTTGTTGACACAAACACAGCCATGGCGACAATGAAAACACACCGCTACAGCGTTAAATGCCACATGAATACAGATCGGTTGACCTCCACTGTCGTGACAGCCGATTTTCGAAGGCTACGCCCCACAGTGGGCAATTTGGACGAAATCTTTGACAAAATCGAAGAACTTTCGATAGAAATGCGATAGAGCGATGAAATTTTTTTTATATTAAAGCTAAAACTTTGCAGAATATGGGAAAAATAGGGAGATTATGGTGCGAACGTCTTTTAACCTTGAAAAAAATTTGTGAAACTTGCACAATTTTAAGAAAATTGTGGGCCTTTTCTACAGATCTTCACCGATACGAAGATGTAGAATACGCATATGGCAGTCTGGCCGTACATGTAGAATCACATCAACAGATTAGTTCGAATTCTTTTCACCAGCAGAAAAACTACCCTTAATCAATCTTCACTGTGGAACTTCCATGTGAAATCTGAATTTTTTCGATTTTTTTTGAGGTTTTTGATTTGTCACAAGCAGGATTTTCAATTAAAAAATCTGAAACCAATTGCAGAATATGTATTTGGGTCCTTGACAATGTTTCAGATTTTTCTCAGAATTTCTAAACATCATTAACTAGGAAAAATATGCCAAAAACTGATTTTTATATTTTACCCCGTAACTACCCTCCCGGTCGAGATACAGGGTTGAAATTTTACTCACTACATTTTTTCTTGATGCCCTATCGAATGACCCATCGTCGATATAATTCGGCTCAAGGGCACTTTTGACCATCTTATCCATTCGAGGTTTTACTAGTAATCGGTAGGTTGCTGGTTCGAGTCCCGCTTCCGACATTCTTTTTTTTCTTGAAATTGATGCCAACCTCACTTTTAAGCCTTAAAATCTACTATTTATAAATTATTTTCATTTTTGGATATGGTATAATGAGTAAATAGGTATTTATTTGTGACCATCTTATCCATTCGAAGTTTTATTAGTGATCGGTAGGTTGCTGGTTCGAGTCCCGCTTCCGACATTCTTTTTTTTTTCTTGAAATTGATGCCGACCTCACTTTTAAGCCTTAAAATTTGTTATTTATTAATTATTTTCATTTTTGGATAAGGTATAATGGGTAAATAGGTATTTATTTGTGACCATTTTATCCATTCGAGATTTTACTAGTGATCGGTAGGTTGCTGGTTCGAGTCCCGCTTCCGACATTCTTTTTTTTTTCTTGAAATTGATGCCTACCTCAATTTTAAGCCTTAAAAAATATATTATTTATAAATTATTTTCATTTTTGGATAAGGTATAATGAGTAAACAAGTATTTATTTGTGACCGACGAATAACTAACTTCCCGTCCCGCTAGTTTACACTCTTTCACTGGACAGTATACGCGAACACGTGTCCACCGGAAGTTCGAAGCAGTTCCATCGTGTCGCGTAAGGAAATGGCGACCCACGTGCTCCTTACGATCGCGCAAGGAGCCGATATAGAACCGAAACGAGACGAGGCGAGAAGTGTGCGTGATATTCCCGCACGTTCCGGCCGACTTCGGACGCGGCCGAACGGGACCCGGGTTCCGCGGGAACTTTTCGCATTAATAATTCCATCGCGCGTTCGGAATTATAAATCACGCGACGGACCCTCCCTATTGGAAATGTTTGAAATTCCGACGGTTCTCGAAGGGGATGTACTCGGATCGCATAGAAGTTCCCTCGGAGTTCTTTATTCTCTCGCGTGTCCGGAACCGCGGGCCGACCTCGTCTTCTTCTTTCTCTCGTTTCCACCCTCTTTCTTCCCACGCCCCCTCTAGTTCCGGCAGCGATTCCTCGGCCAGGACGTCGTTCCTGCAGGACTTCCAACGGGACAGAGGCAGTTCTTAATTGCTAATCCACGTATCCCGGATATTCGCTGACTTACGTGGCGCGCGTGCCAACTTCGCCTACATACGTAAATTCCCGTAACGAGACCCAATTTCACCAGTCCCGCGCACCCGGCGTTAATTGCCGCCGGCCCTGATAAAAAATAAATACCGCCTACGCCGACCACCATCTGCTGGGACAACACACCGGTCGCGCGACCTGTGTTCCGCAATTTTCGCGAATTTATTCGGTTTGTCAAATCACCTCCGCGCACCGGTAGAGAAAATTGCATTACTCTGTCGAGAAGTACAGATTTTTCACTCTTAGCGCACGCTGACTGACACGTTCGTCATCTGTAAGCTGCGGTCTCCTTCATGCGAAATAAAAATTTTCTGCATCAGTTTTAAGAAGCAAATTCCTGGCCAGACCTAACCCAGACGTTTCTTTAAAAAAAATGTCCCACGGTTTATTATTAAACTAACTCCACTTCCAGGTTAACAACAACTTCAGTAATCTAGCCAAACCTAACTCGGACTAATTTCCACTCCCTCTTGCTAATAATTGTAACTTAGGAAAAACGCCGAAAAAAGTGGTTTTTATTTTTTTTCAACATTGTTGCACCACTCGCGAAAATCTGACAAAAAATTGAGCATAACACTTTTGATAGTATCTCATTGCTAAATTAATTCTGAAGTGGTACGGGACCTACTTTCATATGAAATCTGCATTTTTTCGATTTTTTTTGTGCTTTTCATTTTTTACAACCATAATTTGCAACGGAAAAATCTGGAAATGGTACCTAATATGTGGCTTGGTATCCGAAAGGTGTCAGATTTTTTTCAGAATTTTTAATTGTCAATAAATAGGGAGAATGGGCCAAAAACTGGCATTTCGATTTGTCTCAATAACTACCCTTAGAGATGAGATGTGGGGCTGAAACTTGTCAGAGAGGGGTCTTTTTGTGTAGGCTGTCGAATGGTTCAAGCTCGATGAAAATCCCGCCGGGGGCGAATCTCACCCGGCTATTTTCTGTTTCATAATTAGTGCACTTTGAGCGCGGATATCTCGGAAACTATGCGAGATAGCGGAAAACTGAATCGAATAAATCTTGTGGCACATTTTGTCAGCTTTAATTTTGTGTAGAATGGTCTCATCGCTAGGACGCATAGTTTCCGAGATATAAGCAGAAAGCCGAAAAAGGGGACCTTCTACGTGCCTTTTAGTATGTTTACCTTCTAACTAGTCCAAACAAAGTCCCAAAGTTAAAAATTGCGTTCCTTCCATTTCCGTCTACACCCCCTTTAGGAGCATTCATTGACTGGACTAATAGGATTTTTACGGTTATCGGTTCGGCGATAGCCGTTCTGACGCAACAATATTTAGAAGAAAAAAAAAAGGGGACAATGTTCGTTCAGCGTCCCATTTTTACGAGGACTGCTGAATAGGTTGAAACCGAGGAACGGAATCGTTTTATACGGGACTTTTATTTCGCACTTTTTACTTTCGATCGGGCAAAAAGGTCGCGCGACGGTTTCCGGTTCTCTGGGCTGGAGCATCCTGTATCGTTCGAGATTCGCAATTTCAGCGAACGGGTTCCGCGGAGTCAGCGAAAAAGAGTTAGGCAGAGGACCGGCCATGGTCCGGGGACCCGTGGAGAAGGAAACGAAGAAAGTTTCGTCGATCATAGATCACTAGGAATCCCGCGGAAGGAGGATTGCGTTTCCGGGATGGCCGTAATCGGGCACGATTTGCATCGAAAACACCGGCCTGCCTGTTCGCCTCCCTCTCTCTCTCTCTCTCTCTCTCTCTCTCTCTCTCTCTCTCTCTCTGGCTCTCGGTATGCGGTGGTCGCGTAAACATGCAAACACGGTTTTTCAAAATTGTCGTAATTCCCAGTGACACGTTGCAGGCCGGTGCGGTGGTGCACGGCGGTGCAGCTGTTGCAGCCCCGGAATGGGAACTGGGTGCATACGGGGGCATAAACTATGACAAAATGCGCCGCAACCCCCCGGCGAGAAGTTTAAATCCCGCGGCTACCTCACTGCATAAACTTGCTACCCCGTGGTCTTGATCTACTCTCTCTCTCCGCAGATGCAACGTCGTTCCTCGCGGCTGCATTGTTTTCTCGTACAGGAAAATTCAGACTGACGGCGATGATGACAAGAATTTTATTTAGCGGCAATCCTCTGCCGCATCGGAAAAAAATCAATTGCAATATTTGTACCGAACAGACAGACAAACACAACAGACAAACACAACAGACAGGCAGACAAACACAATAGACAAACAGACAGACAAACACAACAGACAAACACAATAGACAAACAGACAGACAGACAAACACAACAGACAAACACAACAGACAAACACAATAGACAAACATACAGACAGACAAACAGACAGACAGACAAACACAACAGACAAACACAACAGACAGACAGATAAACACAATAGACAAACAGACAGACAGACAAACACAACAGAAAAACACAACAGACAAACACAATAGACAAACATACAGACAGACAAACACAACAGACAAACACAATAGACAAACACAACAGACAGACAGACAAATACAATAGACAGACAGACAAACACAACAGACAGACAGACAAACACAATAGACAAACAGACAGACAGACAAACACAACAGACAAACACAACAGACAAACACAATAGACAAACATACAGACAGACAAACAGACAGACAGACAAACACAACAGACAAACACAACAGACAGACAGATAAACACAATAGACAAACAGACAGACAGACAAACACAACAGAAAAACACAACAGACAAACACAATAGACAAACATACAGACAGACAAACACAACAGACAAACACAATAGACAAACACAACAGACAGACAGACAAATACAATAGACAGACAGACAAACACAACAGACAGACAGACAAACACAATAGACAAACAGACAGACAGACAAACACAACAGACAAACACAACAGTCAAACACAATAGACAAACATACAGACAGACAAACACAACAGACAGACAGACAAACACAATAGACAGACAGACAAACACAACAGACAGACAGACAGACAAAAAAGCGAGCTAATCAAAATGTGGTAAAATAGCTGCTCTTTACTTTACCGGACTGAAAATTTGTGCCTTTCTCCTATAAATTATGATGTATTTGGTATGTAATCCAGTAGATTTGTACCCGGAGAACCTGCAGATCGAAGTTTCGAACCTCTAGGATCAATAGTTGAGGAGATATGGTCAATTAAAGTTGAGCATATTTCCAGTTTCTTGACGGCGCCCTTACCTGTCAAGAATGCTCAACTTTAAGCGACCATACCTCCTCAACTATTGATCCTAGAAGATCGAAAGTTCGATCTGCAGGTTCTCCGGGTACAAATCTACTGGATTACATACCAAATACATCATAATTCGTAGGAGAAAGGTACAAATTTTGAGTCCGGTAAAGTTCCGATAAAAGTTCCGATTTTGAAGGAACTTATAAAATGACGTATAGATCTTACTGAAGATACTCTCTATATATCAGTATGGATACTCTCTATCTCTATTTGCTTCCTATGTCTTGCGATTAGTGAAAACAATTTTTATTTAATAAAAAATTTATTGAATAATTTCTAATGAAAGCATCTTTATAATTGCAATAATTAAAAAATAGAGAAGCCTCTAGACGACCATCCTGTACAATGATCGCTTTATCGATGCGAGAAATATTTCCATAAAAGAGTTCAAGAAATAATCCCTGTTTAGCTCTGCAAATTTGATCAGAATGCTTAAAATTACTTTGATTTTGTGGAACTTTTGGGGTGATTTCGTTTAACAACGTTCCAGCAGCGACGATACAGCTGTTTCGCCTTAACGCGACAGATAATTCTGTTTCTTTTGTCCGGGCTGAAGCTCCGCGCACACAGGCAACACAGGTTAATAGAATTTTTCGGGAAGCGGTGAAAGAATCGCGCTGGGAATAAAGGGAAAAATTGTTGGGGTCGCGGCAGCCCCGGAGGCTCTATAAAATCTGATATCCCGGTGGCCCAATCACCGCCGCCGAGTGTTATGTAAATTTCCATCGGTGGCCGGAGCCTCTAGCGTGTCTATCCGAGGCAGATCGCGGCAATTACGCGCTCTACCAACGATATTTCTTCCTCTACGATTCATTATTATCTGCACAACACTCTGCGGCAGGAGGACGTGATTACCGGAACGAGCGAATTGCTACCGGACCGATATTTATAAAATTTTCCCTCCATTTTGCTCGAAGAAGCTGCAAAATCGACAAAATATTTATCAGCATATGTACTGTGGATTTGATGCATTTATCACAAAAATGGGCAGGTACAATTTAAAGCAGTTGATGAATTAAAAAGATTTTTGGACATCAATGTATTAGTTTAAGCTTAATTGGATCATTAAAAGAAGAATACAATTTTTATTTGGCTTCTGTGTCGTGCAATCAATGCGAACACTTTTTATTTTGTTTCCAGCAATTATTTCGGTGTTCCTTTTCTTGGTTGGAATGTTTTACCAAATTCAACGTGACCACTATATGAAATATTAGGGCAATGACCATACTAAATTCACCCAGGGAAGATTCATTGTTTTTAGTTTTAGAAAAATTCTTTTCGAACAGGTTCACTGGGTTTCTCACGAAAATTTTGCGAACATTGTCGCCAGCAAATAATAATCAGACGCTTCTTGGATTCTACTTTGAGTTTAGAAAGATCTTGAGAAAAATTAAAAATCTTTTTCAGTGTTTCCGTAACGGAAAGCAAATTCACTAATTTTACCACGTTTTCATTAGCTCGCTTTCTTGTCTGTCTGTTCGGTACAAATTTTGCAATTGATTTTAAACTAACTTCCCGATGAGCTGGAGACTTGAAATTTTAAACATAGCTCAGAACTGAATGACAATGCAATATTTAAAAAAAATTTTTTAAAAAGGCCTATGCGTTTAGGAAATATAACCTATTAAATTTAACCGTTACACCTCCCCGCGCGTTGCTCGGTAGTACGTGACCGCGTTCAGCGATCCCCATTCGGCGCGACAGCGCTCCACGGGAATTAGGAATCTGTATGGGGTTAGGAATAATTATTTTATACTTTTTAGCCCATTTTAAAAACGTGGTATTTAAAAAAAATTAATTTTTATTTATTTCAATTTGTGAACGTGAATGTTTGATAAAAACGTAAGAAATATTCAATGTTCCTAGACTTTCTTAAGGTGGATTGGGGTAAGTCCGCCCTAGTTTTTGCAAAGTTGGACTTTAAACTGATCTATTTTCAGTTTGGTATATAAAACCTTAACATTCTTGGTATCAAACTCTTGCCACAGTTATTACTGATGAATTAGTATTATGTAGGATTCTAATTTTGCTTGAAAATTATCATTTTGATAGGATATTGTGAAAAGTGTCAACTAGGACGCACTTGCCCCGAAATAGTTGAAAATGAAGTTGAAATTGAAAAAATGGAGTTGAAATTGAAAAATTGACGTTGAAATTGAGGTTAAAAATTGAAATAGACGTTGAAATTGAACCATTGACGTTGATATTGAAAATTGACGTTGAAATTGACGTTGAAATTGAAGTTGAAATTAAAGTTGAAATTAAAGATGAAAAATTGAAATGAAGTTGAAATTGAAAAAACGAAGTTGAAATTGAAAAATTGACATTTGAGATTCAAGTCGAAATTAAAGTAGAAAAATTGAAATTGACGTTGAAATTGAAGTAGAAAATTGAAATTAACGAGTTGAAATTGAAGTTGAAAGTACGGACTTACCCCACCGTGATAGTACGAACTTGCCCCGTGTAGTAATATTTACGGGGCAAGACCATCTTTGTGTTTTCCTGAATAAATTTTAAAAAAATACAATAAAGACGTCTTATTTAATGTAAACCTACATCAATATTTGTTGTACTTACCTAAAATAACAACACAGAATATATTAATAAATTGTAAACTATTGCATGTTCAGGTAACCTAAAAGTTGTACGTGTACCTAGCACGTGACTGTTTGGCATTGGTTAATTTCAGCTAGGACCAAATCTAACCCAGCCTACTACAGCTATACTAAATTAATAGATACGCGTTAGAGAAATTTCGTTCATATTATAATAAAAATAAACAATTAACGCACTTGCCCCGTCGACGCACTTGCCACACTCCACGTTCTAAAAGTTTTTTAAGTTCTTGTTGCCTATTTTCGGGTAGAATCGAACAAATGGAGAGACTGTGGTGACAGAATCTGGTTGGTAAAATGATTTTCCGCACACGTGCGAGGTCGCGGGCTCCGAGAACAAAGAAGATCGGTCGAAATCAATCGCGCGGAGCTTCGGATCCTATTTTTTCGCCGACTCCCGACAGCAATCTCGCGCGCGGGGTTGGTGTTTGCGTTACAGGCGAGTAATACGAAAGGAATCCACGAAAGCCGAGCCATCGTTTTCCAGGATCGAGAGCCGGGGCGTCTCTCCAGGGGCATGCAAAACGCGATAGCTCCGCGATCTCGTCGGGACGGTGGAATTTCGAGTCGCTGGTCGGTAATTGAATTAAAAGATTACCATTCCTCGAAGGCTCGGGGATAAATCGTCGCGGGATTATTCCTATGGAGACCGATCGATTTTTCTATTCCCGCTGCGTCGGGGCGAAAGAAATCGCCTTTGGCGTCGCGACGCGTCGGAGTAGATGGTCCTTCCGAACCTCGAAGAACTATCGGCGAAAGTTGTTCTCTCCCCCGTTTTTCGGGCGGGGGGGGGTTCGATTTCGGATCCCCGGAACTTCTGGGCCGCGTGAATCGTTGGCGCCGTTCCACTACCGTCAAGGGATCCTGTTACTTACCAACTCCTAGCTAAAGACAGTTTGCTGTCGTTCGGCCGGCGAGACAAGTCCGAGATTCCGGGAAACACGCTATCAGACAAGAACAATCGAAACTTGTCCGCCGTGTAATCTCGCAGTCGTATCGCCGCCGGTCTATCCGTACCGGATCACTTTCCGCTTACCGGAAATCACTATCGCCGCAAACTGCGGGACGGTGCACGCATTGTCCAACATTTTCTGTTGAAGAGAAACACACCCACTGAGGTACTGTTAAATTAGGTATTTAGGATTTATCTAATTTGTTTCTTCCTACCCCTCGACGATCAATAAAAACGGCCTTCTCGAAGGTAGACTTTGAACACGCTTTTATATTAGGTTGTAAAGAAAGAAATGCAGGATTGAAAGCTATGTTTTTAAAGTGTTATAACTCACATAAAAAACATGTTTATTAAAATGGTTTTCTTAAAAACAATAATATGAAAATTCATTTTATAGAAAATTTTATATTGTTTAATAGTAACATTAAATTATTATGAGAATTGATTTTAATATTACTGAGGGGAATAGTATCAGAATTAATTTTGCAGAGAATACAATGTTATTTAAAAATTTGCAGCTGTGCATTCGTCAACTTCAATTTCAATATCAACCCTTTAACTTCAATTTTTCAATTTCAATTCGTTAATTTCAATTCGTTAATTTCAATTTCAACATCAATTTTTCCATGTCAACTTTAATTTCAACTTCAATTTTAACTCTCCCATTTCAACTTCAATTGTTCAATTTCACCTTCAATTTCAATATCAGCCCTTCAACTTCAATTTCAATATCAATTTTTCAATTTCAACTCTTCAATTTCAATTTTTGAATTTCAATTCGTTAATTTCAACTCCTCAATTTCGACGTCAATTTTTCAATTTCAATATCAACCCTTCAACTTCAATGTTTCAATTTCAACTCTTCAATTTCAATTTTTCAATTTCAACTCATCAATTTCAATATCAATCCATGAACTTCCTTTGAACTTCAATTTTTCAATTTCAACACGTCAATTTCAATTTTTCAATTTGTTAATGTCAACTGTTCAAGTTCAATTTCAACGTCAATTTTTCAATTTCATTTCATTAGTTCCAACTCTTCAATTTCAACGTCAATTTTTCAATTTCATTTCATTAGTTCCAACTCTTCAATTTCAACGTCAATTTTTCAATTTCAATATCAACCCTTCGACTTCAATTTCAACTTCAATTTTTCAATTTCAACTCTTCAATTTCAATTTCAATTTTAATTTCAATTTCAACTCTTCAATTTACACTAGCAAGTAAACGCTAACGTCTTTTAGTACGACAGTAATGATGTTTCAGAGTTATTTAAATTGAAATATCTCCTGAACTACTAACTTTTCGACATACATACATAGGTTAGTACTTTTTTATAACGAATGTCGAGTAGCATCGATTGATGTATTAAAAAATACCTCATTCCATTAAAAAAAATATCAATGACCTTGAAGTCTTGTAAAAAAATGACCTTGAAAATTTTTTCCCTTACTTAGAAGGATCCATTAAAAGCGTCGAGTCCCTACAGCTCTGTAACACAGACGCACACCGCGCCGCACAGTGGTCTGAGAGCGGCAAAAACCCCATATTTTCAAGTTTCTTAAAAAACCAAATTTTTCATATTTTTGACTAGTAGGAGAGTAAATTCAAACATTTCTAGGATGAATCAGTTCAAAATCCAAATTCACTTTGTTGTAGAACGTCATAAAGTTGGCCATGCTAAGCATATACCTAGTTTTCAGCATAAATTCAAGCGCATGTTTGAAGAAACCGTATGAGCCTGTAAAAATAGTAATGTAAATAATGGTTTCTTTTCTGAATTCCTTCAAGTACGAAGACCCGGAGTAAATCGCGAAAAAGGTTTATTTTTAATTTTTTCGAGTAGTTTTGCAGATAATGCTATTAAACGGGGAAAAGAGCAACGTTAATGAAGTTTGAAAGGCGATATCTCTCTTGCGCCAAACTGCGCCAAGGTGCCAATGGAAAAATAACGTTTGTAGATGTCTAAGTAAACAATAAATGCAAAGTTCATCTGCGGTAACCTGCGGCTTTGGGTTTTATCTCATGAAATGTCGGTGAGAACGCGTCAAAGAACGCCCCGCTTTCTGGAACACTTGACGCTCCGAACGTTGACAAAACTATCGTAGCGTTATTTGAAGGTTTAATGTTATATTATTATAGGTCGTTGGATTCGTCTTGATGCCAGTTAAAATATTATGAAGTAAAAAATATATGTTAATATTTAAAAAATTGAGATGACCTTCATTTTTTTATACGAAAAGAGATTTTTCTTTAATCTTTTGTATTGAAGTTTGTAGAAAAGTGAACACTGATAAACTTTCGTTTGAAAAATTTTTTGTCATATCATCGGAAATATTTGAAAACTCCTGTTAACAGTTCTCGCAATGCATACTATTGAAAGAACCTGTGCGAACCCGTTACCCACTGTATGTAAAAACAAGTGTGAAATGTATTATTTATTATTATTTTATTCATTATTTTTTAATTTATTTACTATTTTTCGTGACCAAAATGTAAATAAACCTTACCTGTATACTGTACATAATAAATTTCCATGAAATTATTTCATTTTATTTTAATTGACATGAAATTATTGTTTTTTAAATTAACTAGTTATTTTATATGGAGAGGAATCATTTTTTATTATCTTTAATTTAAATTCAATTATATTTCATTTTAAATTTACTTTATATTCACAATTTAAGTGTAAAATTTATTATTTATTATTAATTTATCACTTATTTTTTAATGTATTTATTATTTTTCGTGATCAAGAACGGTTACAAACATTTTTTGTCGAGATTTTCCCCGAAATAAAGCTTTCCTAGGGTTTTTGCCGTTTTCTGCCGCTCTCAGACCACTGTGCGCCGTTACATCGCGCCATCGATGTTCCCCGAATTTACAGAGTATCCATGTCCGAGTTTCCGCCGTGAAAGTTTCATTCGAAGGATCCGATTAACGATGGGGGGCGCGGCGCGCAGTGCCGATAGTTTCGCTGACGGGATCGATGCAGCTATCCAGGATATTAATTAACCATTATACGGAGAGAAAGAGAAAGAGAGAGAGGGAGGGAGAGGGACCATCGAAATAACTGCGGACGTTACATCGCCGGAAGACGCCGTCTCGCGGACATTATCACCGATCCAGGCCTTTCATTTCGAAAGTTTACGATGGCCTGATCAGCGTCCTCTTCGCGGCGGTCTCTCACGGATGGCAGCATTATCGTGCCGGCGCGGCTCGCTTCCAACTTTGAGAGCGAGCCTTAATGAAGAATATTCCTG
Organism: Lasioglossum baleicum; assembly: GCF_051020765.1. NCBI lineage: Eukaryota > Metazoa > Arthropoda > Insecta > Hymenoptera > Halictidae > Lasioglossum > Lasioglossum baleicum. The sequence continues at coordinate 7,826,686 of NC_134945.1, forward strand.
AAATGAAAACTGCCGGCACTCTGTGTTCGCCCTCTCTTATCCTCTCTCTCTCTCTCTCTCTCTCTGCTCGCGGATTATATCGCGTCCTCGGTAAAACAAGATCGCGCAGCTACAAAGCGGCAATTCACCGACGAGTGGATACCAGACGTTTCGTATTTATTCCATCGGGACGGAAGTTGCGGGATTGCGAGACACGCGTGCCCCCCCCCCCGCAATTTGTTGTTTTTATTCTTGCGGTTTTGTTTTTCGTTTTCCACTCGGCCACTCGAAATCACTCGGCTCTCTTTGAAGCGGCATTGCTGAACGACAGAGCTTGTCCAGAGGGATATAGAGTAACGAGAGAGAGAGAGCACCGTGCGTGCGTACGTGCGTGCTCGAGAATATCGAGTTTGTCGCGCGACGGATATACAGTTCGACTGGAAAGTATTCTAATTATCCGCCGGGAATCGCTCCGCACTCGAGCGCGGCTGCACGTTCGACGAATTATTAACGGAACGAAACTAACCGAGCGCGCGCCAGAGCTCTCCTCGAGAGAAACCCGGGAAACTGGTTACGAATGGAACGACCGCGCACTGTGGACCAAACAATGATGCTGCCTGATGTTTTCGGGGTGCTTGTAGAACGGAGAATTTCAATGTTTGATGACGGAACTACCGGGCGTCTGACGGGGCTACGTTCGTTCAGATTTATTCAGCTGTTCGTATCTTTGGACATTTTTTTTACAGGTGAGGGGAAAACATGCAGTTAGGCACCGCACACCCCGGAAGGGTAGTTTGGGGTTTAGTTATCAGTTGGTCGGATAACCACACCCACTAAAAATGTTTGACAGAGTTAATTTGACCCCCGCCGAGTTATCTTGGGTCATAACAGTCAAAATAATAGGTTTACGTGAAAAGTGTATATAACCTTTTTTGTAGAGCTTTTGATGGGCTTTATTTTGTGTTTGAAACTTTTTTCTCCAAAACCAATATTTTCGAAAATATTTAGTAAGAACTGTCAAAACTCTGAAGGGGGTTGGGGTGCGAACGAGGCTTTGACAGCCAAAATAATAGGTTTATGTAAAAAATGTATATAACCTTTCTTGTAGAGCCTTTTATGAGCTTCATTTTCTGTTTGAAACTTTTTTCTCTAAAATCAATATTTTCGAAAATATTTAGTAAGAACTGTCAAATCTTTGAAGGAGGCTGGGGGGCAAACGAGGCTTTGACAGCCAAAATAATGGGTTTGCGTAAGAAATGTATATAACCTTTTTTGTAGAGCTTTTGATGGGATTTATTTTGTGTTTGAAACTTTTTTCTCCAAAACCAATATTTTCGAAAATATTTAGTAAGAACTGTCAAAACTCTGAAGGGGGCTGGGGTGCGAACGAGGCTTTGACAGCCAAAATAATGGGTTTGCGTAAAAAATGTATATAACCTTTTTTGTAGAGCTTTTGATGGGCTTTATTTTGTGTTTGAAACTCTTTTCTCCAAAACCAATATTTTCGAAAATATTTAGTAAGAACTGTCAAAACTCTGGAGGGGGCTGATCCTTTTGGGGATTTTCTTCTCTAATCAAGGATAAGCTTTCGGAAGTACACCCCTAGAAAGACATTAAAAATATGATCACAATTCTAGAGAAGTGACTTTCCGAAAAATTCGCGACTAGAATAAACTCCACGCGGTCTAACACGTTAACCACCGCATGGGATGAATTTATTAACCAACCGAAGCATGTCAAATCGGTCATCCGCCAACTTGCGTCATCGCAAGCGACACATTCTGCGGCGAACATCGTGCAGAAAGTTTGCTGAAGAGAGAGCTGGATTCACGCTCCTCGGAACTTCCGAATATTTCTGATAATTCGCGCAACTTTGTGGAAACTTCGCGGGCCGGGTTTCCTTCGCTCATTGTGCGCCGGGCGACGAGAAATTTTTCGAAAGAAAAACACCAATACTGTGCGCATAAGACCGCACGACCGAAAACTTCTATGGCGCGACGCACCATAGTCTGTTACCCGAATAGCGTTTCACCTTAGAGCGTGACGGATCAGACTCGTTCACTGCCCAGCCTAGAAAAGTTTCCACTTCCAAAAAATTGGAAAAGCCCCTTCGTCACGGACAGCAGTGATCGCTATACAGGGTGTTCTAAAATTTCTTCAACAGCCGGAAATGGGAGGTTCCTGACGTGAAAAGCCAAGAACGGTAGTGGTTGTAGGTGGGGGTTTAATGGGTATGGGTGGGGATGTAGTCCCTATAGTCACGTTTCCCCCAAATTCCATCTAGGAGGAGCCGAGTTCTACACTACCCCCCTCCAGACGTCATCCGAGGAGGGGGTGTGGGTAAGTGACATTCCCCCACCAGCCCTAAAAAAAGAAGGGAGGTTCCTGACGTCATTGGAAGCGACATTTTCCTTAACAGAAATGTTACCCGCGGCTTTGTTTAGGAGTTATTAACGAAAAACGCGGACCAACCAACACGCCTCTAGGTCGCGTTCTGATTGGTCCATGTTTTTCTTCTAATAACTCCTAAACAAAGCCTCGGATAACATTTTTGCAAAGGAAAATCTTGCTTGAAATGGTCTCAGGAACCTCCCATTTCCGGCTGTTGAAGGAATTTCGGGACACCCTGTGGAAAGGTGCATCGCGCAATGCATCCTCTCGATTATCTCGGCGGCAATTAAACGATCCGTCAAATTAGTAATTACCGGATATCGCTAATTATTCGTCGTTACCGTTCGCAACGAGGCAATCGGCCGGCCGTTGCCATCGGTGCGTTCGTTACGCGTAAATTCGTAACGGCCCGCAGCGTTTTCGGAGCGGAACGGCGGCCGGACCGGTCGACACACGAAAAAAAGAATCCTGCAGATTTTTCCCCGGGATAAAATCTGCTGAAAGAAAATGTCGGGCGACGCGTTGCACGCTTACCACGGCGCGCTAGTCATTTCCATATGTATAGCGTCGGTCTCGAGATTAACATATTCTCCCGCTCGTTACAACTCTCTTGCTGTCCTGCTTCTTTCTCGCCAACGTTTATTCCTCCCGTACACTCTCTCCCTCTCTCTTTCTCTCTTGATCTCTCTATCTTTTTCGCTACTATGTATACTCGCGCACCAGTCCCTTTGATTCTCTATACTTTGCCGCGTTCATTTCATTTTGCATATTTATTCGCGACCGGTGCTGTGCTCCTAGCCCCGCGTTACGCGCCGGCAAGTTCCACCGAAATTTCATACGAATTCGCGTCTCAAAGGTTCATTACAACTACACCGTGATATTAGATTTGATTCCTCCTGCCGGGGCACCGGAAACGCCGTACGAAAACGCGGACGCGACATCGGTGCTTAAGAGCTCGCGAATTTTCAAGTTATCGCGGCATTTTTATGCGGACAAGCTAGATTCTCGTCGGGGAGCGCAAGGAATTCGTGTACAGGGTGTAAAAAAATTTAGTGTTGTGGTTTCGGCAGATGGTCGTGCACCTTCGGGTCGGTGGAGATTTGTTAAAAGAAATTGCCGCAAAATTGACTTTCACGGCTTTCAAGGCTCGCCGATCCCCTCCCCCAGAGTACCCACTAAAACCACACGCCCGCCCTAAGCTACATGGGAAGTGCCTGGATCACGCGAGTATTCAACAGGACACTTCCCAGCTCACATGCATCCCGAGGGGAGGGGTTAGCTCCCCCCATTCCTGCTCTAACCGGACCCAGGGCGGAGGGACCCGTTCGGTCCCTGGAGCCTTCGGATTGGGCTTCCCGAGCCCCAGCTCGGTCCACCCACAGCTCCCGGAGCCTTTCTGCCCTGCTCGAGCGGTGGACCCGAGGGTCCTCGCCCGGCCAAGGCAGGAAGGCGCCGACACCGGCAAGAGAGGGTCGTCGGAGGCGCATCCGGACGCCCCGACCCTCCCCACCCCACCCCCCACGCGCCTTCCCCCGGAAGTAGCCGACACCCCTCCACTAACGTCTCGGGGTGCCGGGACGACTCGGGGGGAGTCCACGTAACAGAGTTTATTCGATGTGAGTGCATGGAGAACCGTCTTCTGGTTGGGATCAATGATGATTAGAAGGTGTAGGAGAGCGGAATTAATTCTTGGAAAATAATTGAAGAAGAATACAATCGATACAGTCTGTTCGAAAAATTCGAGGAGTGTATAATACAGTTATCGACAGAAGAGTTAAGCACGCCTGTACGCCACACTGTTTGCAGGATCAAGATACATATACAAACGAATGTGTGACAAGCTATACTCCCGTGCTCTCCTGTTCGCGGAAGTTTTAATTAGTCTGTTGAACTAACCACAGATAATTTCGCCAAACAAACGCGCCTCGCATCCGAAAACTTCTATACGATAACCGTATAAGCCATAAGTGACTCACCACGCTGCTGCTATTGTCGTCAGCGTTACTCTCTCGCGCATACATGTACGAATGAAACGCGTACGCTTGTGTGTGGCCGAGAGTAGCTACGTACATCTCGCTGTTACGACACCATAAATTTGTTACCCCGTCGTTAACGGAGCCCTATGAATCACAACGGGACTACGTTTGCTGAGGTTGATCGTCTTCTCGCCCGTTCCCGTCGGAAGATTGCTGTGTTTGAGCTACGATTTCACAGCCGTGAGAGTTTATAGTCATCCACCACTCGTCGCACGAATGATAACGCGTTCTGATCTTTTAGTGTAGTGAAAATGATCGGCTGATATCTTCCCCCTTTTTATGCTGTGTTAGCCTCTCTTGACTAGGGTTCCTCTGGGTTAGGCTTCATCGTTGGTAGTTTCCTGTCCTCCTAATTCGCTAGTCTTCCAAATCACTACCCTCCTAATTCACTACTCCCTTAATTCACTCACTACTCTCTCAATTTACTACTCTTCTAATTTACCACCTTTTTAATTAGCTACTCTCCTAATTCACTTCTCTCCTAATTTACTACTTTTCTAATTTGCTAATTTCCTAATTCACTACTCTCCTTAAACACTTCCCCAACTAATTCACTACTCTCTTAATTTACTACTCCCCTAACTCACTGCTCTCCTAATTTACTACCTTTCTAATTTTCCACGCTCCTAATTCACTACCCTCCTAATTCGCTACTCTCTTAATTTAATTCTTCCCTAACTCACTGCTCTCCTAATTTACTACTTTCCTCATTTACTAATCTCCACATTCACTACACTTCTTAAACAGTTCCCCTCTTCTAATTCACTCCTCACTTAATTTACTACTCCCCTAACTCACTGCTTTCCTAATTTACTACTCTCCTAATTCACTACCCTCCTAATTCGCTACTCTCTCAATTTACTTCTCTCCCAATTTACTATCTTTCTAATTTTCTACTCTCCTAATTCACTACCCTCATAATTCGCTACTCTCTTAATTTACTATTCCCCTAACTCACTGCTCTCCTAATTTACTAGTTTCTTTATTTACTAAACTCCTCATTCACTACTCTCCTTAAACAGTTCCCTTCTAATTCACTACTCTCTCAATTTACTACTCTCCCAATTTACTATCTTTCTAATTTTCTACTCTCCTAATTCATCACCCTCCTAATTCTCTACTCTCTTAATTTAATTCTTCCCTAACTCACTGCTCTCCTAATTTACTACCTTTCTAATTTTCCACGCTCCTAATTCACTACCCTCCTAATTCGCTACTCTCTTAATTTAATTCTTCCCTAACTCACTGCTCTCCTAATTTACTACTTTCCTCATTTACTCATCTCCACATTCACTACACTCCTTAAACAGTTCCTCTTCTAATTCACTCCTCACTTAATTTACTACTCCCCTAACTCACTGCTTTCCTAATTTACTACCTTCCTAATTTACTACTCTCCTAATTCACTACTCTTCAAATTTAGAATTCTGCCAATTTACTATTCCACGTCTCCACTAGCAATAGTCTCAAGATAGATAGTCTATGCAAGCTGCAACAGCAAAAATTCGAAGATAAATTCTCAACGTAAGCAACAACAGCGAACATCTCACAACACGACAACCACTTGAAGAAAAATCAGTGAGAATAGACGTCCCTGTCAGCAACCAAGACAGGCTGCTAAACAGCACCACTGATTACTCAATCAGGCGAAGGAGAGGCCAGAGAGCGCGTTTATATTCTCGTTCTTTCATATTCCCATTACAGCCATCGGAGGTTCGTTGCCCCGGCGAGCAAGAGATTCGACGAATCGTTCTGGCTGATCAGCGGTTAAAGGTCTGCTGGAGAAACGGCGGTGCCTAGACGACGAGAATCTCAAAGGGTCGAACTACGAGGACCGGCAGAGCCGTGCTCCGCTTTGTCTTCGCGCATTGTTGCGCGATTCCGTAGCTCGCTGAAGGAACGAAACGCAATTATGCTGAAGAGAACAGGCGAAAGATCGCATTCCTCGGCTCGTCAGCGAAAAATCTCCCGACGAAAACGGCGGAGCGCGCCGTTTCCACGGGGGTTAAGACGGGCAATTACCGAAACACAGACGGTGAGCGGGCTCGCGGGCTTAAATTGCTGCGAAAGTGGACCACCGTGGCAGAGGGCCGGCTCTACGAATGGGCAATTACCGTAAGGAGACGCGAAGAGAGAAAGAGAGAGAGAGGGAGAGAAAGGGAACGTTACAGAGGTGGGTCGCTAAGACAGGAGAAGCTCGCGCGGGAAACGGGAATTTACGTCTCCTCCGTGTCTTCATTTGCTCATCTAATTAAGCGAATTTCGCGCGGCTTTCGGATCGTTTCCTGCGCGCCGCGGAACGGAAGCTAATCCGACCAATTAGCGGCACGCCTAAATTGAATTCCGGCTCGATTCGACGCGGCCCGAGGATTCATCGCGTCGAATAATCTTCGCGATTTTACCAAACGATAACCCTCTGCCCATGCCGCGCCGCGCCGCATTGCGCGCCAATCTGCGATTCCAGCGAACGCGAAATCGAAAAGTAAATACAGCCGGTCGAGAGGTATTCGGAATTCACAATTATTACATCACGTTTGTATCCAAAAAAATTGAGAAAAATTTCAGTGTTGTACAGGGCGTTTCAAACCGTTTAATGCCCTCGGAAATTGATGTTGTTTCTCCATATAAAACCTTTTAACCGCCCATACATCCGTATAGAGTTTTAATTTTATGCCATGCCGCCACCTTAGATTTCAAAACCCCTTTTCACCCCCTTGGGGGTTTAATTTTTTAAAATGCCGAAACAGGTGTTTGATTAATTATATCAAAGAGCATTAAGACCAAGTACGAAGTAAATCCGACCACGAACAAAATATTCCTCATACAAACGTTGCAACCCCTTTTCACCCCCTTGGGGGTTCAATTTTTTAAAATGACGAAACAGGTGTTTGATTAATTATATCAAAGAGCATTAAGACCAAGTATGAAGTAAATCCGACCACGAACAAAATATTCCTCATACAAACGTTGCAACCCCTTTTCACCCCCTTGGGGGTTCAATTTTTTAAAATGCCGAAACAGGTGTTTGATTAATTATATCAAAGAGCATTAAGATTTCAATTTCATTTCGTGAATATCAACTTCAATTTCTACTCTTCCATTGCAACTTCAATTTTTCAATTTCATTTCGTTAATTTCAACTCTTCAATTTCAACGTCAATTTTTCAATTTCAACTTCTATTTTTCAATTTCAACTTCAATTCGTTAATTTCAACTCTTCAATTTCAATTTTAACATCAAATTTTCCATTTCAACTTCAATTTCAATATCAACCCTTCAACATCAATTTCAACTTCAATTTTTCCATTTCAACTTCCCAAAATTTGAAAAATTGAAGAATTGAAATTGAATTTGAAATGGAAAAATTGAAGAGTTGAAATTGAAGTGGAAATTGAGGTCAAAATTTGAAAAATTGAAGATGAAATCGAAGAGTTGAAGTTGATGTTGAAATTGAAATTTCGAAAATTTCCACCAACATGGTGGAGGATCTGTCATGACTTGCAAAGTTATTAGCTCGAAAGAAGTGAATCATTTAAAAATTCTTAAAGGACGGCAAGACTCTAAAAAATACCTGGAGACTTGTTTAACATAGCCGGCATTGTCGCCAGATTTAAATATTATAGAAAATATCTGGGGATACTAACATAATAAGATAATAGATAATAAATGCTATTCAGGCAGAATGAAGAAATATACTTGTTGAATACATCAATTTTTTGTCCGTGACCTTGAATGACCTTGAGTAATTATAGCCACTGAACTCGTCACGAAAGGGACTGTCATCGTAGATGTTTAAAAAAGGGTGGTTCCATTTAAAAAAAATGAAGGTGACCTTGATAAAAACAATAATTTCATCATCAAGACATTTAATGTATCTTTGAAAGCAACAAAGATGTTTGATGTTTTGTTTCTGTATATTATTGAACAATGTTGAAAGACCCATCTTTAAATAGTGATTGGACAACGTTAGAAAAGCGATGTGATCGAAGAATGTCGGAGGAACACGGACAATTAGCATCGTGTGAATTATTATCCGCCGACAAAAGAGCAAGAGGAGGTTCGCAGAGCGACACGTGCGTCGTCGAAGGGGGTGGACGAGGATGAGGGGGAGATTCTAGAGAGATGAAACACATCGATGTTATCGGGACCGGGCGTGGGTGGACGAGCCCTTACAGCATACTCGTGGGGAACGTGTACACGCGAAAGGGAGTCTCGCGGTGTGTCCCTCACGGGCGCTTCGATTACATCTCGTTATTTACAGACTGTCGAGCGGTAGACTTTGTCCGTAGCACTTTGTCGGGCCGGTATCGACGACAACGGGACGCGTGTACAGGAAGTCACGTACGGGGGTGTAAATCACGCGCGACCAAGGGATGCAACGCGACGTTTAGCCTCGAGGACTGCGAATCGCGCGTTCGCTCGCCTCGCCTTCTGCATATTTATGTACACGTATCTGCCGCATGCAGATCCTCCTTTCCCATGGTGGGTATTTCGCACGTTTTGTTCCCACCGCGGACAAAGAAGACCGTAACGAGACCATCGCAGAACTAATCCCAAGTGTTCTCGGTAGGGTGGCGAACCTCCACCCTCCGTAGGGTCGCGATCAATCTTTTTATCGGTATCAGTATCTTTTGTGATACTGGTAATGAAAGATCCGGTGTGCCCTAAGGAAGCGAGGGGCGGCCGACCCGCCCTTCCCCGGCAAACACACTTACTACTACTACTGGGGCAGGGATGGGCACGGGTGGGGCCCCTCAAACGCCTGCTTCTCCCACCAACCTCTCTTTCATGCAACGCGCGCCTTCGTCGCATAGGCCGCGATGCGCGAAGCCTTCGCAAGACATGCGCACTGCTCGCTACGGGCGAAGCGCGTTCTTTCTCCATGGTAACGGTGGAGCTGGTGGGAGGCAGTGGGCGCTGTGGACAGTCTTGCGTCAATTGAGACAAAAATGCCCATCCCTGATCTAGGGGGATCCGAGTCCCACCCTACCCCCTCCATATATCATCTAACGAGGGGGTGTGCTTAAGTAACATACCCCCACCGCTCTCAAGCAAAAAGAAAAAGGTGACTCGGGTCTCAATACCGCAAGAAAAATCTGCACTCGCGCGAGTTGATACTCCCAGTATCCGCAAGATCCCAGCGAAAAGTTTCCCATTACCAGATTTAATTAAAACCCGCGATGGGGGGTGGGGTGTGTCCCCCGTCGCGTTTGCGATCTATTTGTTCGAGACTATCGAGCATCAGAAACAGTCTGGCCGTCCTCGGTCGGGCGAAATGATTTCATTATAATCTCGAGACCCGTTCCGGCGTGGGGGAGGCCGGTGCTCTCGTGTAACCGCGGACGGTCGGGGGCCGCCGTGGAAAGTCAAATGAAAGGGAATTAAAAAAGCGGAACGAAGGTGCAGCGAGCGAGCGAGCGAGAGAGAGAGAGGGGGAAGTTTTAATGGGTTCCGAAAAAAGAGAGAATCGACTGGAAGAAGTTCTCGAGAGCGAAAACAAAATTTAATTAAAGCCCGGTGCAGAGCCGCCTCCCGCTGCTTAAAGAGCACCGTCGCGGTGGTCGGCCGTTGCTACCGACGTTATCAATTCGGTGGATATACTTGTCGGAAACCGGCAAAAGCATAGCGCCCCCCCCCCTCCCGCGGATAACCGTTATCGTAACGGCTCGGTGATACGCGTCCGCGATCGTCGATAGGTGAACGGTATCGATACCCGGAGGCGTTTTCAACCCCTCGATATCCACTCTCGATCCCAAACACCCCGCGGTGGAACATTGTTTCGAACTTGACGTGCTCGCGACGCGGAGGTCCAACGGGAAAAGGGTAAACGAAGGAAAATGGCGAGGATGGGGTGCACTGTGTGTGTTCTTTGACTCGTGCCACCACGTCGATAGCGCTTCCGCTCGGCAAAAACCTATGGAAAAGAATCGCCGTAATGCTCGGAAGTAATTCCAAGCGTTTTCTGTTACAATTGTTGAACGTCCTGACAACTGGAAGCGAAAAAAACTGGGTAGGACTTTGGAAATTGCTCGATCCTTACTTCGAACCATTAGCGACTTTAGTTCTAAGCCTTAGCACCCTAAAACTGGCTAGCATTTTTTGCTACCTTTGATTTTATCAGTTTAGACCAGGCCTGGCCAACCCAAATGGTTTCAGGAGCCACTTTAATGGCGCGTAACGTTACAGCAAGCCCGCGGGCCGCGTGTTGGCCAACCCTGATCTACATCTACATCTGGCCGAAATTTCCATTGTTCCATACTTATTTGTTGGCTCTTTTGGTTTATTTATAAAAAAAATAAATGGGCTCCAAGTATTTGTGTTATATTAAGATGATCACAAAGGCATCTGAACGGTTCCAAAATAGAATGTCTCCTCACTTTAGGTAAACATGCTTTTACAAAATGTAATAAAAACACAAAATGAATAAAACTTTATTGTTATACGTCGCATTATAACAATGACACATGCAAATTTTCATTTACTCAATATTTTTGTACACAAACAACGAGAAACATAAGTTTCAATGGAACTATAAAATCGCCCGGCGGGCCGCGTGTTGGGCAGGACTGGTTTAGATAAAGAAAAATAATTTTTTAAGAGTTTTAACGTAAAAAATTGGGATTTTGTAAAGTAATTCAAAATCCCAAAATTATTGTTTAGATTAATATCTTAATTGTATCAACAAGAATAATTATAACCTATAGTTGGACATATTAAATCCAATCTAAGCTAGTACCTAGACAAATTGAATTTACATTTTATGATTATATCTATAACATCGAACTTTATTAAATCTTTAATGATTCACATATCGAAATATTATTATATTAAATTTAATATCCTGTTTAATTTTCATATTTTTTTAAAGCAAGCAATTCAAGAAGCAATACTTCTTTCTTAAAATATTTTCTAATCGAGCGCATAATTTCGCTTTCTCTTCTTTAATTTCATCTTTATTTTCATTAGTTGCTTTAGACCTAATTTTATTATTTATAAAATTTATTATTTTCAATTATTTTAGAATTTTGGATTTATCATTGATTTTTTACTTCACATGAAATTATATCGTGTTTATTGTCATTTTAATTAGCAAAATGCCACAAACAAGTTGGCGAAAGTCCCATAAAAGAAATAATAAAAAATAAAAAAGTTTTGTAATTGTATTAGTAGTGGTTCACACCGATATATATAATTATGTATACATTCTATGATGTTATTTCCATGAGGCAACCCATGTCAGCCATTGTTAGAGCTCGTTAGGGGTATAGCGTTAAATTTCAGAATATTCGGAATTAGTAATTTATTAAATTGCAACAAATGTGCAGAAAATTAAGGAAATTTTGACTGGATCAGTAACCATAAAAATAAGATTATGTAGGATATAATATTTTCATTATTTATGCATCGGAGGAGAAAATGATGTTGAAGATAACCCATCCATATTATAATAATAATCAGGAGTTTCTGATTAGATTCCGCGAAGCGTGCAAATGCACATGCACCCCAGTGCAAGTCAATAACTTTACACACAGATAGATGTAACCCTTCCGGTGCGTTCGTCTATGTAATTACATCTATACCGCCGCTGCGAAACTGTATCCAAAGTAAAATTATCGGGAAATTTATTAATCCATAACTCGGTGGTGATTCAGAAAAAAAGCTGCCGCATAAAATGCATTCAAATGCTTGTGACGTAAAAAGAGCTGAAAGGCAAACAACCCTATACCAGCGGTATATTAACCTGAATCCGTATGAGAGCTGAAAAAAAGTTGCAATTAAATTGAATCTCCTCTCGCGTTCATCGGTGTTGCTTCTGGTAAATTAAAATTTCATTGAGACCTTGTCGAACAAAAACTTTCATTTAGAAGCACTTTCGAAAAATATCGATTTTTCTTGTTGCCTGTTTCCATAATAAATTGTTTCTGCAATCTTTCGCCAAAAGCTATTCGCCGCTTTATACATATTGCACAGGTGCATTAAATTATATAATATCTAAAGTGCACTCAACTATTTTCTACCGTTTTCGGAGCTCTCGGAACGTTGCTGATAATCTTTGGTTTTTGCAATACTCGATCAATATCTCAGTCTATACAATCAATATCATATCAGTCTAATCATTAAAGACATCGTATTTACGTTTGAAATAAGACTTTTCGCAGATGTCGTCTAAGAAGACGCCTAAAAGACGTATAAAAAACGCCTAAAAGACATCTGAAAGACGTATAAAAGTCGCCTAAAAGACGTCCAAATGTCTACTAAAAGACATCTAACAGACATGTAAAAGTTGCCTAACAGACGCCAAAAAGACGTGTGAAAAGGCGCCCAAAAGACGTCTAACAGCGGTCTGGGGACGTCTCTAAGACCGTTTTGTAACAAGACATTCAGCAGGCTTTCGGGTGCCGTTTAGGACCCGCTTGCAAAACTTATGCAAAACTAAAATTTTTGGTTTTTCCAATACTCGATCAATATTCAAGAATTATATACACATTCTTATGCCTAAAATATAAATTAATCTGTGATCATTAGTAGACTGCGGATTTTTGTGAATTTATGAAGAAATTAACTGAGTGAAATGTAAAGGATTTTAGAATATAGTTATGTTCTTTTCAATGCGTAACAAGACTATTAAGGGATGAAATGAATTTCTATTTGACTACTGCTTCCCCCCCCCACAATCGATGCAGAAAATTTTTTCTAATAGATAATTTCATTGATTTCGATTTTTATTGTGATTTTAATTGCAATTGTAATCTTATTGTGATATTAAATGCAATTGAAATTTTTATTACACTGTTTACGTCAACTCCACACGCGTTCTACTAATTAAGCTATTTATTGATTTATATTTACACTCGTTTTTGTCGGAATCCATTCTTACACTTCCCTTCTTTAAATTTAATTAACATTTATGGTCCTTTAAGATTTCTTAGGGACGTCTTAAATATCTCCCGAATGTCCTAGGAACGTCTCCTGAACGTCTGTTAGACGTCAAACAGACGTCTTAAATACGTGAAACAGTCGCCTTAAATACGTGAAACAGACGTCTTAAACACGTCTTTGAGTCGTCTTTGTGCTGGCCACAATAAGTGCAGATCATTTTTATTTTGACTCACTTTAAAGCTCGAACTTTGTCGTTTCGAAATCCGTTGTTGATTTTTCTCATCAAAATTTATTACAAAATGTCACGGGTGAGGAAGCGAAGTACTATTTCGTGTAATTCTGATAGCACACGATTCATTCACGTTCAATAACTGAGCCCCCAGAAAATCGTACAGCAACCACCGAGGGCTCATTACAAAGGCAAGATTCCAATCTTCCAATCCGCGTCGGTTTCATTCATGAAACTAATTTCTCATCGTCTGTACAAACACGTACGGATCTTTAACATTTTCGAAACAAAACAGCACCAGAACCGAAAATGCCTAGACGATTTATCAGGAAGTACCAACGCTTTGGACATTTCTTAACGGAAATAATATCGTTTAATTTCGCACGGCAGTGTAGTACGTTCCCTGCGGACTAGATACAATCGCGGAGAGGTCCAGCGATCACGTAGAGTGATTCGCTGCAGCCCCTCATTTTCATCAAGTCACAAAGAGATCTTAAACGTAGCTCGGCAGCTGAACAGAAAAATTCGTCTGATTGAATTCGCTTTACGATCCGGGGGTCTTAGCAGGAATAAAATGAGCCGTTCTCCACGATCCGTGCCTTAATCAAATTAATAATCGACCAGACGCGAGTGCAGGCGAAATGCACCGGGGGTAAGATGAGAATGTTATCGCACGGAATCGTGACCATACCCTGAGATAAGCTGATTCGTTATTCATACAAGTACGCAGGGATCCCGGCGGCGACGTCGACCACGGATCTTTCGGAATTTTGGGCACATTTTTCGAACAACCCATACGCGCCCGTGTTAGCCGGCATATGTGCCCCCGCACGAAATGGAACACGTTCGCGCACTTCGACCAACAGGATGCAGTCGCGCCGGGACGCAGTATCGACGTCCTCCCTCTCTCTCTCTCTCTCTCTCTCTCTTCTGCCGCGCCACGAAAAATATCAGACCCTTTGTTTTTATATAGAGTGCCTCTAACCCCCCCGTACCTAGCCCAGCACAGAGTCGATGGCTCCGCCAACGCCATTTCATCCCTCTTTTGTACGTACCGTAGGATATACGACGCGTATACAGCCTGCTCCCCAGCATGCAACACCCCCTGCACGACGGGAAAACTGCAAGAAGTTAGTATGCACACGCATCCTGCCTCGCATTCCCGTATAAACTCGCTTTTTGTTCTACTAACGATGAGTGCTAATCCATACACGTCACAAGATATCGCTACCTAGCCCTTATGTTAATAACCAGGTACCCATTTTCAATTCCTTTTACGACTCTTTTAATTTTGTGGATGGCAGAAAAAGCATTGTAGATTTTTATGTACTTCGATGCATTTGGCTCCAGCTTTGAGGGAAATCAGTGCTAGTCCATATATGTCACAAGCTATCGCTACCTAGCCCGTATGTTAATAACCAGGTACCCATTTTCAATTCCTTTTACGACTCTTTTAATTTTGTGGATGGCAGCAAAATTATTGTAGATTTTTATGTGCTTCGATTCACTTGGCTCCAGTTTTGAGGGAAATCGGTGCTAGTCCATACACGTCACAAGCTATCGCTATCTAGCCGTTATGTTAATAATCAGGTACCCATTTTCAATTCCTTTTACGACTCTTTTAATTTTGTGGATGGCAGCAAAGTTATTGTACATTTTTATGTGCATCGATGCACTTGGCTCCTGTTTTGAGGGAAATTAGTGCTAGTCCATACTTGTCACAAGATATCGCTATCTAGCCCTTATGTTAATAATCAGGTACCCATTTTCAATTCCTTTTACGACTCTTTTAATTTTGTGGATGGCTGCAAAGTTATTGTACATTTTTATGTGCATCGATGCACTTGGCTCCTGTTTTGAGGGAAATTAGTGCTCATCCATACACGTCACAAGCTATCGCTATCTAGCCGTTATGTTAATAATCAGGTACCCATTTTCAATTCCTTTTACGACTCTTTTAATTTTGTGGATGGCAGCAAAGTTATTGTACATTTTTATGTGCATCGATGCACTTGGCTCCTGTTTTGAGGGAAATTAGTGCTCGTCCATACACGTCACAAGCTATCGCTACCTAGCCCTTATGTTAAGAATGTTCTCGTTTTTATTTTAACACGTTGAAGTGATTAGTAGGAGCAAGAATTCTTATTCGACGAAGTTTGACAAGTGTCGCGAGTTTTATTGAATAAAAGTTCCACATGCTACGATCGAGGAATTTTGCGACTAGGACAATTGATAAGAGGATAATCCAGCCGGATCACGTTCCTTGATCTATGTTCGGTATTGACAAGTGCGTAGTCTAGCTTCAGAGTATCGACAGCTGAAACAGTTTCTGGAAATCCATCCGAAGATAGTGTGCCACCCGTTCGCATTGGAAACCCGATAAAAAGAATTTGAAACAATGTATCTCGAATCCCGAAAGGGTTCTTGACCTCTCCAAGGCACCGATCCACGTTCTCGCGCGTCTCGATTTTGTTCCAACATCGAATCCTGTTGTTTCGAACGAATCGAATTGTCAATGAACCGAAGACTTCGCGCTGCTGGCTGGTTAGACGGAGAGAAGGACGTTGGGGATCGGAATAAAAGGAAACGGAGAGAATAGCGTGCGGAGCGAAAGCGCGCCGATAGATTCTGCTACTATAATTTCATTAAGGCTACGGGATCGACCGCATCCCGAAGATTGGAACACGGTATTTCCTTCGCGCGGAAAATCGTTTACAGGCAGATCCGAAAGTGTTCCGTTCTGTTCCTTCGAATTCTGGACAATGTTTGATGCAAGCTCGATATTTACAAATCACCGACGATTCTCCTTGCACTAAACCGAATTAAACTACATTGACAGAAGTGGCGTTTGACGTGTGAAAGGTTCACTGAATTATCGTTCAAAAATGGCCCACGTTCGAAGCGTTATAAACTAGACTGCGTATGTTTATGCATTTATGGACAAACTGGTTGGGCGAAATATAACACAGCAAGAAATTAGAAAATTTCAGGACATTGTACATAATATTGTTTTTAATGTAACAAAGTCATTAGGGGACAAAATCAATTCTTGTTTTATTCTGTTCAGATAGCACACGACGACTTAAACACGTCCATTTTACGTGTATTTTAGGTCTGAAAGTCTTACGACCTAAAAAGACGTGTTTAAGACCATAAACAGTGTGGTTTTTATATACAGGCATAATTTAAAAAATTGTTTCCATCAATTGTAACAAACAGGAGCCAAATAAAATAACCACTCCCTTTTTTAATAACATCAATTTCATAATTTCGTTTAATTCCTGTTTAAAATTTCTTGTACTCGTTCGTGCCATAAATTCTGGTGACTATCCAAGCACATAAAAATCTATAATAATTTTGCTGCCATCCACAAAATTAAAAGAGTCGTAAAAGGAAATGAAAATGGGTACCCGGTTATTAAATTTTCCAATTTCAACCTCAATTTTTCGATTTTATCTTCAATTTCAAAGCTTCAATTTCAACTTTAATTTTTCAATTTTAACTTTAATTTTTTAATTTCAACTTCACTTTCAACTTTTATTTTTCATTGTCAATATCAATTTTTCAATTTCAACTTCAATTTTTGAGTTTCAACATCAGTTTCTCAATTTCAACATCAATTTTTCAATTTCAACTTCAAGTTTTCAGTTTCCACTTCAATTTTTGAGTTTCCACATCAATTTCAACATCAATTTTTCAATATCAACTTCAATTTTTCAGTTTCAACATCAACTTCTCAATTTCAACTTCAATTTTTCAAGTTGAACATCAATTTTCCAATTTCAACCTCAATTTTTCGATTTTATCTTCAATTTCAAAGCTTCAATTTCAACTTTAATTTTTCAATGTCAACTTTAATTTTTTAATTTCAACTTCTATTTTTGAGTTTCAACATCAGTTTCTCAATTTCAACATCAATTTTTCAATTTCAACATCAATTTTTCAATTTCCACTTCAATTTTTCAGTTTCAACATCAATTTCTCAAATTCAGCTTCAATTTTTAATTTCAACTTCAAATGCACGTAGATGGTCCCCCTTTTCGGTGTTCCGCTTATATCTCAGAAAAAATTAAGGGTTACAAAATGTGCCATAAGATTGATTCGATTCAGTTTTTCGCTATCTCGCATAGTTTCCGAGATATCCGCGTTCAAAGTTCACTAATTGTGAAGCTAACCTTTTAGCACAATTAGTGAACTTTGAGCACGGATATCTCGGAAATTATGCGTGATAGCGAAAAACTGGATTCAGTCAATCTTGTGGCACATTTTGTCAACTTTAATTTTCGATATAATGGTCTTATGGAAAACCAAAAAAGAGGACCTTCTGCGTGCCCGCCTGTACACCGCTCACCTCCTAGGAGTAGGTACTTTTAGTATGTTTACTTCCTAACTAGTCCAAACAAAGTCCCAAAGTTAATAATTGTGTTCCTTCCATTTCGCTCTACACCCCCCTTATGGGCATTCATTGACTGGACTATTATGACTGCGCCGACCGCGCCGATCGGGACTGCAGTAGAGAGCCAGCCGAACATACAATAGAAAGACGGAATGAAATACGGATCGCGTGGCCGAAGCGTGTCGTCGTCGCCGGCACAGTTCAAGGAATGTCCCATACCACTAAATACAGTTGAAGTTATATCGTGTTTGGTGTCATTTTAATTAGAGAAATGCCAGAAATAAGCTAGCGAAAGTCCTGTAGGAAAATGGTATACTAACTAAAACCTATTGTTAACTGGAAGGTGTGGGCGATAAATAAGGACAACTATTGACGGTGAAACCGTCCGCCAAGAATGCGATTTAATAAAAAGATCTCTCAGTACTTGACACTCAGAGCGTCACTGGAAGAGTGAACTGTAATTGTTCATATCTTTAAAACTATTGAGTAACTACACCTAATATTTTGCATACACAATTAGGGATCCATATGCCATCATCTCACAGGGTCCAGAGTCACCAACGGTCACGTCCGCATGCGTAACACACTTTATGGTAGCTTCATTTAGGTGACATCCCAGAAAATTGAGTACCTGTGGTCACGAGATTCGACCACCAAGAGCGACACAAACAAGCATGATACTCGCTACCGCAAGTTTGTTAAACTAAATTTGAAAACGAAAATAGGACGTTTCACTTTTTGCTCAGTTCCACCAATCGTTCCATTTCTTTCAAGCTCCCCTGAAAGGTCTGGGAGCTGGAAATCCCAAAATGCTAAACGCGAGGAGCAGCATCTGGTCCGATCTGCGGGGTAAGAAGCAAGATTTCGCGAGAAAGTCGACCGGCAACGTCGAAACTCGTCGAGAAACCGGAAAAAGGGCCGAGGAAAATACCGGGGGATGGATTCGCCGGGAGGCATCCGGGGAGAAGCGAAGTTTCCTCGGTGATTTTCAGCTCTCGGCGGGGATTCAGCGGATCGAGAGCTCCGCGAAAGTATGCAGACGTTTATGCGCGCGGGCCGCGTCTCTGGCGCAGCCTCCGCGCGCGTTGCTGACCGAAGATAAACAGCGGCGGTCCGTTCCGCGTTAAAAAGTTGGAAAAAACTAGCTCGATGCGCCCCGGGGCGAAGAGGAGAGAAGGAAAAGAGATAGAAACAGAGAAAGAGAGAAAGAAGGTAGGAAAAACGAACCGCTGGGAGCAATGCGTGCTGGGGGAGCCGTGGAAAAAAGGGACGGCACGGTGTACACCGGCGAGATGAAGCGATATATCGGTATCCGATCGAGTGAGACTGAAATGCTTAAGAGCTGCAGAGTTCGTAGAGGAAATTGCCTAAAACATTTTCCGTATCGAGGAACCCTTGCGTGGAGGGAAATACATATGCGTTCAGTGGAAAATCGTCGCCGCATTCTTCGGGGCTTGGAACTTCTGGACCGCTGAAATTTATTTGTCTGTGCGAACTCTTAAATCACACCTTCTGACGGAAACCTGCGGTCCACCCATTTAACATCTTTCTTCGAGGCTGCGATGTCTGCTGGTTGCAGCCTATCGGGGACAGTGGTACTGCACTGGCGCGGACACTACGGGGAAAATCGTCGAGGCAGTTTTCTGCCGTTTGCACCAGTGAAATTTATTTGTCTGCACGAAACTCTAACTCTTTGACCGCGTATAGCGCTTATAAATATTCAACTAGCGGTGTTCCCCCGGTGCGAACACTCTAATAGCTACGTGTGAACAGAAACATATGGGGCATCCGTTTTACCTGTTACTTTGCCGATGGATTGTGTGCTGGTTGCAGCCTCCCAGGCACCGCGATGTTGCATAGACGTAGACGCGACGATTAAAATCGTTTGGGGCATTTTTCTGAGGCTCGGGCCAATGAAATTCATTTATCTGCACGTCTCTTTAACACTTCGACTACGAAATATCATAAAAATTATCTTCGAGAAAAACTGAATAGAACCAATTTTATGGCACATTTTGTCAGCTTTAATTTTGTATAGAATGGTCTTATCGCTAGGACGCATAGTTACCGAGATATAAGCGGAAAAGCGAGAAAGGGGACCTACTACGTGTCCCCCTGCACTCCGGCGCCCGCAGGTTGCAGCCTATCGGGCGCAGTGCTGTCGCATAGACGTAGACTCTCGGAATAAAATCGGGGCGGTATTCTTCTGTAGGGAATCGTCGAAATTTATTCGTCTGCACGGCCGCTTAAATCACGATCCCGTCGGCAGGCCGGGTGCGTAACATCGACGCGTGCACGGAAAGGATGCAAAGCTCTATCCACGCTTTTTCTTCTCGCGTTCGTCTGCCGTTGGTTGGCGTCCTATGGGGGCGACGCGACGCGCCTGTTCCTCGAGACCGGAGGCCGCGGTTCTGCGGGGAACAGCCGCGCATATTTTATTTTCGGAGCCGGCTGCATTGACAATTTGCAGCGGCGTTATGTAAATGCAGCGTCACGTACGCTGCGCACCTCGTTTCTTCCTGGGGGTGGGGGGGAGAAGAATCGGGGTTGGCCGACGCGACCGTGTGCGAGAAAGAGAATCCGGGAATGTGGGGATACGTGCGGGACAGAGAGAATCGGGGGCGCGAAAGTAGTTTTGTCGAGGACTGATCGTTCGGAAAAATGCACCGGAACGTGCATTTCTGCTGGCGCGATGCGCAACGACGCGACGCGCGATGCTCCGCTCGCTGCTGCTTCTCGGGCCGCGAGGAGGACGCTCGTTCCTGACAGATCCCTTTCAACAGACACTCTCTCCCTCTCTTTCCATCTCTGTCGCTTTCTACAAAACGGAGCACAGCTCTCTCGGAGCTATCGCGCTCGGCGACCCTCTTCGATTGAAACGCTCTCGAGTCGGTGTGCTCGAGGGACACACAGAGATCCCGCGAATTTTCGAGTCGCAGCGTTACTTCGGCAAATGTTGGGTCCTCCACTTCGCAGGAGGAGAAGGGTGCCGAGATGATGGGTGCCGGATGCGAGCTGCTTCGTTTGTGAAATGTGCTAACAGTGGGATTAGAACAGTTTGGGCTGTCCACGACACGTTTTGATGCTTTTTTCACAACTGTTCTTCGAGGTTGTTAACAGGTTCTTATGCGAGTAGAGGACATATGAAGATCAATTCCGTTTTTCAATTAGAAGATATACTTTTCTATGTAGTAGACAGGGTGAGTCGGAAGAATCAGAACGTCTGAATGTCTTTGTTGGGTTTAAAGATTCGGAGGACGCTCATCGCCATTATAAATTTCAAGGTCACCACGTTTTTAAAAAAATGGAACAGTATGTATTTTATCTTTAAATGACCATCGATCCAGAAAAATGGATAAATAAAATTGATTAATTATTCTGTTTTGTGCCTTTTTCGGTACTTTCAAGGTCACCAACGTTTTTTTAAATGGAGCTGCATATTTTTGACCTTTAACTGACCTTCGATCCAGAAGAATGGACAAATAAAATTATTCATTATTCTGTTTTGTGCCTTTTTTCGATACTTTCGAGGTCAACAACGTTTTTTTAAATGGAACTGCATATTTTTTACCTTTAAATGACCTTTAGTCCAGAAGAATAGACAAATAAAATTATTAATTATTCTGTTTTGTGTCTTTTTTGGTATTTTCAAAGTCACCAACGTTTTTTTAAATGGAACTGCATATCTTTTACCTTTAAATGACCTTCGATCCAGAAAAATGGACAAATAAAATTATTAATTATTCTGTTTTGTACCTTTTTGAAATATCCTCCACCCACGTAGAAAATGTTTATGTCACAATATGCCCCCATCTGTACCGTGCGAATTTTGTTCATAACACTTTTCCATATTATTACAAATAACGGAGATATTCAAGGTGGACATAGTTATTGTGTCCTACCCTGTTTACAAAACTTACACGGTATAGAGGGGGCCATATTGTAACAAACATTTTCTGCGTGGAGACATAGAGGACATTTCAAGGTCACCTTGATTTTTTTTAAATGGAAACACCAACTTTCTGTATCATGAATCGATAGACTGTCGAATTCTGAGTGTAAAAATGTATTGACCTCCATATGTCCTAAATCTAATAGTTTACGAGATATCATCCAAACAATTTTCTTTCTTCTTTGGATATTATCTCGTTAACTATTAAGTTTACAACACTGTTATACTCAGAATTTGATACTCTATCGATGCATGGTATAAAAAATAGAACATTCCATTTAAAAAAGTCAAGGTGACCTTCATATCTCGAAAAAAAAATTACATGAAAACGAAAATATTTTTGATATCGTACGAGCCCCATTTTACCATTTAACTTTGTTCTTCAGACATTTGACGTATCTTTAAAAACAACAAAGATATTTGGAGTGGCAACGTTAGGTGACTCACCCTGTATATCTGGAAAAATAATTTATTGACCTTTTGACCTATTGAAATAGCATTATGTGACTTTTGGTCACAAAATGTGGTGATTAATTAACGTTTAATATATTAATAAAACAATGAACAATATTAATTATAATAATAAATTATATAAATTAATAAAATAATTATGGTGATTAATTAACGTTCATTAATTATTTAACTATAGTCGTTAAATATACAATTTTGTAAATGAAAAACGCAATATCCATAATATCGTATTTTCATCGCAATAAAATCAAGAAACTTTAAATATGTGTATACATAGAATACATAGGGTGTACAAAATTACGTTTGTTCAATGTCATTGCTAAAAATCGGACATTCCGTATGCAACAACCTAATATTTAGACTGCGGATGTTTATACTATTATAAATAAAAATTGTCCACGTCGATTGCAAGAAATAGAATCCAAATTTGATGGTATTTCCTCCCTTAATCATTTGAACAGATGAGAAGTCGTACAGGGTGGTCCATTTATCTTGAGACAGTCAATTATTACGGGAAACCAGCAGCAATATGAAAAAATGTTTTATATAAAATATTCGTCATATGAAGGGGCACATTTAATGGCGCCATGCACATTTTTCCATAATGGCCCTTTAATATTCACCACAATTTGTTTAATAAAACCGTGCACGCTAGGAAAAAATGTTTCATACGAAATATTCTTATTTCTCGATGCAGAATAAGAATATACAATAAAAAATATGGATTTCCATTTGAAAAAATGAAGTTGCCCTTCATTTGACCCTGAAAGGGCCATTATGGAAAAACGAGCATAGCGCCATTAAATGTGCCCCTTCATATGAAGAATATTTTATATAAAACATTTCTTCATATTCCTGCTGGTTTCCGTAATAATTGACTGTCTCAAAATAAATGGACCACCCTGTATATCGACATCTTCAATTTTTAAAATTTTCCTACAATTTCGAATTTCATCTACTCAATTTTGCTATAAATGCGTAAAGATCCGCAGTCTGCTAATATTATAACGCGTAATTCCTGCCCCACGACAGTTTCTGTTTATAACAATGACTCCTCCTTAAAACGTAGTCCTATTTGTTCTACCTGATCCATCTCAAACGACGGATAAACGGAAATCGTCTGAATATCATCAAGATTGTAGGACGACATGATAAATTCATGAAAGAATAAACTGCACCTGAGAAATGTTAATACAAAGTCTGCAAACACATGGACGGGGCAGATGCGACTCCGTGATAACCCGCTGTTTATTCAGAATTAGAGTGTCAAGCTGCCGCGAGGGACTGGGGGGGGGGGGGGGAGCAAGGGTTAAGAATAAATGAGTTCGTTTTGCGACGAATGAACAGTTGAACAGGTTAATCCACCGGAATTTGTGGGAGGGTTCGTCGCGTCGGAAGATCGAACATCGAACAGTGGGGTGGGGGGAGAGGGAGTGTAAATTCGTGGGGGCGCGCAGAGGGTCGAGGAATTCGTCAGAGTCGATTGCGTTGCGCCGGGCGACCGAATCGAGGCATGGTCGCGTGGCCAATAATTTCGGATCGCGCAGATTAAGCCGTCCCATTTCACTTGTACGCGACGAGCATATTCACGCGTTTGCTGCCTCTGCGTGCCAGCGAACCGCACGCGAACGGAATCACGGGAAGTTCGCAGGAAAGTCCGTCGTGCTACGTTCACTGCCGGCCAATCCTGGATTTCTACACGTTGCTCGCACGATTTTGCTGACAACGTTACATCGCACTTTGATATCAAGATCGGTATCATCTTCTGATCACTGTTTTTGTTGGCAAATGTTAAGCGAGTGGAACCATATTAGTTCAGTCAATGAATGCTCATAAGGGGGCTGTGTAGAGGGAAATGGAAGGAACACAATTTTTAACTTTGGGACTTTGTTTGGACTAGTTAGGAAGTAAACATACTAAAAAGTCTCCCCACTCCTGGGAGGTCAGCGGAGTGCAGTGGGGCACGTAGAAGATCCCCTTTTTCGGGTTTCCGCTTATATCTCGGAAACTATGTATCCTAGCGATAAGACCATTCTATACAAAATTAAAGCCGACAAAATATGCCATAAGATTCATTCTATTCAGTTTTTCGCTATCTCGTATAGTTTCCGAGATATCCGCGCTCAAAGTTCACAATTGTGCTGAAGAGTTAGCGTCACAATTAGTGAACTTTGAGCGCGGATATCTCGGAAACTATGCGAGATAGCGAAAAACTGAATAGAATCAATCTGATGGCACATGTTGTCAGCTTTAATTTTGTATGGAATGGTCTTATCGCTAGGACACATAGTTTCCGAGATATCCGCGCTCAAAGTTCACTAATTGTGCTGAAGAGGTAGCTTCACAATTAGTGAACTTTGAGCGTAATACCATGATTCGAAAGTCAGATTGAAGCAGAGATTCTGCCGATTCGATTGAGTACCCCATGAACTCGCTGCGACAATTTTTTACCTATGGCAGCTGTGTTTGAAGTTAGTGCTTCGCAGAAATTAGCGCGACACGTACAGCGGCTGCCTGACATCTTTGCATTTAGACCGAATTCGATTCAAAATCAAAGAACTTTCGATAGAAATGAGGTAGAGCGATGAAATTTTTTAAAAATTAAAGCTGAAACTTTGCAGAATATGGGAAAAATAGGGAGATTATGGTACGAACGTTTTTTAACGTTGAGAAAATTCGTTAAACATGTAGAATTTCAAGAAAATGTGGTTTCTCCAGTAGCACGCTCGGAAAAAATTTCTTTTTAACATGCTTAATACATTTCGCGTAGATTTTTTCACGCTGATTTCAAATCTGGCGTCAAAATTTGTCTACGACCTCAGGGTTTTGCAAGAAGTCGATTTTGCGTCAGTGGTTTCTTCCTGAATGACCTTACTGCGAGCTGTTGTGTTTATACCAACTTTGCTTATACTAGGTCTGTAAAACCTAGTTAAACATCAATCCCAGAAGAGCGTACTCATCGTCCATCGCAACGTCTATATGAAACCTCGTCCGACTGTGACGAGATTCGTGGTTGCAGAGACTCGCAAGGCGAGGAATCGTTTGTGGGACCGGAATCGGTGAGAAATCGGTCACAGGTAGCTGGTATCGGAGGCGTTTAACGCGTCATAGACGCGGCGCTCGTCCGGCGAATTGTTCTTGAGCAGACCGCGTCCGTTCGGAATATCAATGTCGGCGCGCGACTAGAATCGGAAACAGGAGACTCTGAATTGTCGTGCATCAAAGACACCCGTAGCAGAACCAGAAGCAAGCAGCCGCAGCTACATCAACGACGACGCCACACAGCCACAGAGAGAGAGAGAGAGAGAGAGAGAGAGAGAGAGCGTTCCTACCGTCCTGTCCGTATCTCTATTTATCCGTGGCGCTTTAGAAGGGCAATTCTGTTGGGAACAGCGGCTGGCTGCTGCTGGTTTCGTTCGTTTTGCTTATCTGCGCGATGCGTCGCCGTAGCCTTTCAATTCTGCATGAATCGCGTGGCTGTACCTCTCGTCGCGGTTCCTACATAAAATCTACTGTGTCGCCGGAGTGTAAGTCGGAGAGAGCTACGAATGCACGCACGAACGAATGCAGACGCATATGCAGAGACGCGTATGCCACGCAACCAGAGAGCAAGCGAGCGGGCGAGCGCACGCACGGTTGTTTCTGTGGCCGTGGGTGCACGCGCGCGGTCCCGCGGTGCCGTCGTGTCGCCATACAGAGCTGACGATGCGTTTAATTAAACCGGCTGTCGCGCCCCCCCCGTCTCTTGGCATTGTTCCCCGGCCCTGAAAAGTTCTGTCCCGAACCGCCAGCGCCCATTGTCA
Organism: Lasioglossum baleicum; assembly: GCF_051020765.1. NCBI lineage: Eukaryota > Metazoa > Arthropoda > Insecta > Hymenoptera > Halictidae > Lasioglossum > Lasioglossum baleicum. The sequence goes on from NC_134945.1 coordinate 7,852,823, forward strand.
GGCACAAGCTCTCGTTTGCGCCGCGCGCATTCCGCGCCCGACAATGCGCCGTTATTTGTTGCTCATTTGACGGACAACAGAAACATATCAGTCACAGCCGGCTCTCCCGCGATCCCCTAACTATCCCCTAACCAGACACCGCCGCGCCGCCGTCGTTCCCCCACGGTCTCAACGTTGGCATCCTCCGAAGGCGGGATTTCGCGATTTTCCTGCCAATTGTACTCGATCGGAAGCTATCTGGTCTATTTCATAATTCATGCGATTAGAAAACAATTTCTTTACAGAATATGATTACTGTATACGCCCGCGGTTGATCTTAAATCATCGTTCGGGCTTTGATGTATTCGCACTGCGAGCTGCCCGCTAAGAATTTGTCGAAGGACCACCTTTCAAATTGGAAGGAACGAAAAAATAAACAAGAGTATTGTATAGGACTATATTTACGAGATATAAGATTGAGCGTGAGACTGCTGACTATTTATACGAATGTACCGCTGAGTGCTAAGAGAGGTCTATCGTTCTGCATAGCAGTAGTATTGGCGAGAGTAGAATATGGCAACCCTGGTCAGCACTCAACGGTACACGAAGATCTAGATGCTGACTAGAGGACTCTTTTTTCTGTTAAGGGTGTAGGAAAAGATGCATTGCGCACACCCCAGACGGGGGTAGTGTGGGACTCAGGTCGCAGATGGACGGCGTGCCCATACCCACTAAAAAAGCCTAACACCCGGGACGGTCAATGGATCGCCCCTCTACTATCATCTAATGGCCTGTGATAAAGTTCCCCCAAGGACCTGCTTTCCGCACTAACTCCTTTTTTTACGGATGTGGGGGAAAATACACCTTAGAACGGGGTAGTGTGGGACTCTCCTCCCAGATGATCGGAGAGGCATACCCACTAAAAACCCGAACCACACTCGGGACGGCTAATAAGACGCCCCTCTACTGATCTGTCCCAATTTTCACTGAGGTGCGCGGTCCCGTTATCCACATTTCTCGCGCGCCTCATAAAATTGGGTCGTACCCTTCCCGCATTAACTCCTGGGGGGATTGGCAACAGGCTAGCTTCACGCCTGTTCTTGTCTCCATGACTAGAGGGGTCTAAGATGCAGTTTGAGTGCAGTCTGGTGCAGTCTGGCTAGAGGACCAAGGTCCTCCCTACCTCTAGAGGGTTTCATCCGTAGTTTTTCTGTTCTTGTCTCCATGACTAGAGGGGTCTAAGATGCAGTTTGAGTGCAGTCTGGTGCAGTCTGGCTAGAGGACCAAGGTCCTCCCTACCTCTAGAGGGTTTCATCCGTAGTTTTTCTGTTCTTGTCTCGATGACTAGAGGGGTCTAAGATGCAGTTTGAGTACAGTCTGGTGCAATCTGGCTAGAGGACCAACCTCCTTCCTACCTCTACAGGGTTTCATCCCTAGTTTTCCAGCGATTTGGGGGTGGACGGAGCTAAACCTAGGTGCTTGAAACGGTCCCGAGGATTCGCCAAGGCTAAACATTTGGCGACCAAACCTTGTTCTTGGGTTTTTCCAGCCATCTGGAAACCAGACAAGCTATAGCTTCAAGCACCCAGCCGCGCTGACCCCAAGGGACGACGATTTTAGGCGTTTTATGGCTAGGGACTGTATCGGAGGTACCCAGGTACGGACGACACTGCTATGAAACTAAGTGGCGATGACAGGCCCAACACCGTAGCCAAGTACCCAGTGCACAATAGCGATGTCCCTACCATAGAACGTCGCCCAGCGCAAGTCTCTACAATCACACTGGTGTTTTCTTTACAGAAAAAGTTATGTTTCTTTCAAGTTACTGTGACGATTTCACGAAAACCTGACGAGTTTCACGCTGTCATTCGAAAAAGCGATACGCTTTTGCGGATAGGGTGATAGGACGGCGGGAGTATAGATCGTCAAAAACCCAGCGGCGCGGCACGTTCAGGTGCGCTCGCCTTAAGGGCTTCCTCCGCGGATCCTCCGCGGGAAAATGTCGTTCGACGAGAGAAAACCGCTGAAGTAGTTCCCCGACGACGCGACGCTCGAGATGATCGAGCCAGCGCAGCGCAAGGATAAACGCGCACGCCCCCGGATAAACAGTCCCTCTCGATGCTAGGAGGGGATCCTCCATGGAACTGTTCGGCTGGTCTTTTATTCCCTCGTAAAACTTCTTCATACTTTCGCGGGACTCGCCGTTAAACGGCTCCTCTGACCTCGACTTTGCCAACTAGAGCCGTCAGACGAGCCCGCCCCCAGATAAAATCCAAGCTTCTGACTAGCTGGTATCAGCTATGTCGGTCTCGGAGATGGTCTGGGCAGGATTTTGGCTGAATCGAGACTGGTTCAGCTGCGGAATTAATTGATCCTGATTTAAAAATGTTTATCTGCAGAAATTGTGTATAAATTGATGAGCGTTATTGCAGTGCGCCTTCGTGAATCAATAAGCAGGCTTTCGGAGTCGATTAACAATCGATTCGAAAGCCCAGGCCGTCCACAGAATCCCATAATTTCGGTGAACGTTTCCATCAGATAAAGACGATTAATTAATTAATCTTCGTATCAGTTGAAATGTTGATTCTGCCAGATCTCATTCGCCAGCGTTTGCTAAGTACACGAGGATCCCCATTTCGCCACTCCGGGTCCGAACGAAACCACACACTTTCTAGTCCAGTCAACGAAAAGTTGTAGAGGGAAATGTAAGGAACACAATTTTTAACTTTGGGTCTTTGTTTGGACTAGTGAGGAGGTAAACATACTAAAAGTCCCCACCTAGGGAGGTGAGCAGGGGGGCACATAGAAGGATTCCGCTTATATCTCGGAAACTATGTGTCCTAGCGATACGACTATTCTATACAAAATTATATCTGACAAAATATGCCACAAGATTGATTCTATTCAGTTTTTCACTATCTCGCATAGTTTCCGAGATATCCGCGCTCAAAGTCCACTAATTGTGAAGTTAACTCTTCAGCACAATTCGTGAACTTTGAGCGCGGATATCTCGGAAACTATGCATCCTAGCGAGAAGACTATTCTATACAAAATTAAGGCTGACAAAATGTGCCACAAGATTGATTCCATTCAGTTTTTCACTATCTCGTATAGTTTCTGAGATATCCGTGCTCAAAGTTCACTAATTGTAAAGCTAACTCTTCAGCACAATTAGTCAACTTTGAGCGCGGATATCTCGGAAACTATGCGTCCTAGCGATAAGACTATTCTATACAAAATTAAGGCTGACAAAATGTGCCACAAGATTGATTGTATTCAGTTTTTCACTATCTCGTATAGTTTCTGAGATATCCGCGCTCAAAGTTCACTAATTGTGCTGAAGAGTTTGCTTCACAGTTAGAGAACTTTGAGCGTGGATATCTCGGAAACTATCCGAGATAGCGAAAAACTGAATGCAATCAATCTTATAGCACATTTTGTTAGCTTTAATTTTGTATGGAATGGTATTATCGCTAGGACGTGTCGTTTCCGAGATATAAGCGGAAAACCGAAAAAGGGGACCTTTACCTCCTAACTAGTCCAAACAAAATCCCAAAGTTAAAATTGTGTTCCTTCCATTTCCCTCTACGCGCCCCCCTTATGAACAATCATTGACTGGACTATTCTATTTCCAAAACTTCGCGATACCCATACCATGGTATATAGGGTGTTACCTTCTTTTTGGGCGGTGGGGAAAAATGCATTTACGCACTAGCACCCCCTAATGACGACGCTCGCGGGGTAGTGTGGGGCTCGCTTGCGCGCTACCCACTAAAAAAACCTTACCGCCCAGGATCCCTCAAGGGACCCTGGTCTCCCTTTATCAGCATTACTTGCGAATCGCGTACTGCAGATCATCCCACACATGTTCTTGGCTATCAATTTCTATAGGGTGTTACCTGTAACGTGACACACGATTTTTCACCCACCTGCAGCCATCTGACAAGAAAAAGTTTTAGGCAAGAGTTGTAGGGTATAGGGTGCACAATAGATATCAGTAAAAAAATTTCAGGGAACACCCTTTATACATAAAGGTGGAGAGGTCAACATCGAGCATTAGAGATCAAGCAACAGTGGCGATCAGGATGGTTTCGGCACGAATCTATCCGAGATCGGTGTTAGTTATCATCAGTGGCGAACCCGGGGGGGGGGGGGGTCAGGGTGCCAAGTCCCCCCCCAAGAAAAATGCTTACCATCCAAAATTAAAATCGTGGAGTAGCCCTTGACAGATATGTTGGCTGATAAAAAGGTCATCACGCAAAACCTACGGCTGGGTTCAACTCGGACACCCCCCCCCCCCAAGATTGCATCCTGGGTGCGCCACTGGTTATCACTGCTACCAAGAAAGACGAATTCCCCGTCGCCATTCTCCCCAAGAAATTGTTTTCTTAGCAGGGGCCAATAAGGCCGGGGCTATAATTCGAAAGTTCGGGAACTCGATGGGATATTGCGGGAGATAATGGCGACGGAGCAGAGCCTGTATGGAAAGCACGGGTGAAATATGGCTCGCGGCGGGGTCTATAGCGCGGCCGGTGTTTCCTCGCGTCCGTTTTACTGAAAACCGTTCTAATGGCTTAATGGGAAATCGGCTGGGAAGCGTGCGTGCGTTTCCGACCCGTACGTCCATCCGCCCGTCGATCCAAGGAGGTCGGATTCGCATGCACACGCTGATACGAGCGCGTCTGTCGAGCGATATAGCGAATTTCCAGGACGCGCAGTTTACCGATAGCGACCTAATTTCGCGACGCGGCAGCACACAATGCCGCCCGTCCACAAAAATCGGATAACCCGTTCTCCAACGTCCGCCGATAATGCGGCCAAATCATGCCATGTCCGATCAATCATGCTTGTCAACGTGCAATTTATACTTTATAGACAAAGTGGACAAACTTTTACAGTAAGGGGCTGTCGTAAAAGTTGGACTTTTTAAAACACTTTCCATTTATGAAAATGTCGTCCACACTACCGCTGGAAAGTATGTACAGTAAATGTTCTACAGATGCGGAAATTTTTGTACGATAGATGCGAAAAAATATCCCCCCCAACTTACAAGGAGAGCGCAAGGTCGATGACTCTCAGATTTGATTGAAACTTCGATAAAGACAATCCTATACAAAATATCCCTCAAGATTGATTCGATTCAGTTTTTCGCTATCTCGCATAGTTTCCGAGATATCCGCGCTCAAAGTTCACTTTGGCATTATTTGTTCGAGTTAGTGTTTTTGCTTCAACTCCAATTTCAATATAAACTCTTCAACTTTATGTGCAACTTCAATTTTTCAATTTCAACTTTAATGTAACTTGAATTTCAACTCTTCCATTTCAACTTCAACTTCTATTCTTCCATTTCAACTTCAATTTCTATTCTTCCATTTCAACTTCAATTTTTCAATTTCAGTTCGTTAATTTCAACTCTTTAATTTCTATTTTCCATTTTAACTTCAATTTCAATGTCAACTCTTCAACTTCGTTTTCAATTTCAATTATTCAATTTCACTTCGTTAATATCAACTTCAATTTCAATATCAACCCTTCAACTTCAATTTCCATTTTAACTCGTCAATTTCAATTTTTCAATTTCAGCGTCAATTTTCCAATTTCAATTTCAATTTTTCCATTTCAACTTTAATTTCAACTCCAATTTTAACTCTCCCATTTCAACTTCAATTTCAACACTCCAATTTCAAAATCACTTTTTCAGTTTCCACTCCCATTTTCCAGTTTCAACATCAATTTATCAATTTCAACTGCAATTTTTCAAGTTCTACTTCAATTTTCCAATTTCAACCTCAATATTACGATTCTATCTTCAATTTCAAAACTTCATTTTCAACTTCAATTTAGATTTCAATTTCAACTACAATTTTTTATTGTCAATATCAATTTTTCAATTTCAACTTCAAGTTTTCAATTTCCACTTCAATTTTTCAAGTTTCAACATGAATTTCTCAATTTCAACATCAATTTTGTCAATTTCAACTTCAATTTTTCAGTTTCAACACGAATTTCTCAAATTCAACTTCAATTTTTCAATTTCAACTTCAAATGCATGTAGAAGGTCCTCTTTTCGGTTTTCCGCTTATATCTCGGAAACTATGCGTCCTAGCGATAAGACCATTCTATACAAAATTAAAGCTGACAACATGTGCCACAAGATTGATTCCATTCAGTTTTTCGCTATCTCGCATAGTTTCCGAGATATCCGCGCTCAAAGTTCACCGCTTGTACACCGCCAAGGAGTAGGGACTTTTAGTATGTTTACTTCCTAACTAGTCCAAACAAAGTCCTAAAGTTAAAAATTGTGTTCCTTCCATTTCCCTCTACACCCCCCTTACGAGCATTAATTGACTGGACTACAGGGTTCGATTCCTTGTCGAGCAGAATTTTTTTTTATCAATTGAACTTTCCTTATTCGTTTGTACCACTATAATACTATTATTTATTATAGTGATACTGCTCTTCACATGCAAAAATGAATATTTTATTTTCATTAAGCATAACATGGAAGTAATGCGTTACATGCATTAAATAACTATAGAGATAAAGTTAATACTCGCAAGCATTATAACAATGCAGCAATGGTACTTATCGTAGAAACATAAAAAGCAAACCACACAAATTATTTCTACCGGCAAATTAAGAATTTCATAAAAAGTATGCAAAACTGCAATTGTCTTATCGAAAACAAAAGAGTTCGCATTTGACAACATTTTCGACAACGTTTTTTCCGCTGACTGACTGACTGACTCTGTCGTCGCTTTTACCTTTTACAGACCACCGGGCGTGACAATGGCGATGTGCGTTCTTCGATATCATTCAAATTCCTGTGGGGAAGTGTTCTGTTTCTTCCGACTCACCTAGTATGATAAAGTATTTACCATAGCTCATACATACACGCAACAATTCCGTTTACAGCCACGCGGTAACTGCGAAGGGAACGAACCGTAAATTGTCGTCCAGAAAACGTTTCTCGCGGCGGCAGTATTCGAAATATTGTTTCTGCGTTCTCGCGTTTGAGGTTTGCGCCGCTGCACCACGCCGGGCCGAGGGCAAACAATCGCGGACGAGCTCGCGAGCTCTAATGAGACAGAGTAATTTCCATTCCCGGCGAAGTAACTTTTTCGCTCGCGACCAATTCCCGGCTTAATATGTATTTTTTTTTACGCGCCACGCCACGCCGGACCTCCCGGCTCGCTCGCTCGCTCCGCTCCGGCCGTTCGAGTTCGTTACGCGGTATTCAGCCGGGAATCTGGGTCGCAGTCGAATCCACCAGAATTGATAGTTAATTAAGAACGTTTGTTCCGCGGTAAAACGGCGCCGTTGTCCTACGAACGTTCCCGACCGTCCGCTGGATTTACCTTTGTTCGGCGGCGAGCGTAATCGATCGGGTTAGGTGCGTTGTCGATGAAAGAACCGCACGATCTTTTCAGCCGAGGATCTTCTTTCTAATAAGCGTCCTCGGGTTCGACGAAGCTTCTTGAAAAATATGTTTCAAATAAGTCGTAGCCATTTTATTTCCAGTATGAAAGTGTTTTCATAGTGGTTTCCATAGTGGAAAGTGTAAGCAGTCGCGGTGGGCCCCGCGGTTTGGTTTTGAGGCCCCATGCTAGAAAATGTTTAGCTTTAGTCCCGTCAACGAAAAGTTGTAGAAGGAAATGGAAGGAACACAATTTTTAACTTTGGGTCTTTGTTTGGACTAGTTAGGAGGTAAACATATTAAAAGTCCCCATTCCTAGCAGGTGAGCGGAGTGCAGGGGGGCACGCAGAAGGTCCCCTTTTTCGGGTTTCCGCTTATATCTCGGAAACTATGCGAGATAGCGAAAAACTGAATACAGTCAATCTTGTGGTACTTTTTGTCAGCTTTAATTTTGTATAGAATGGTCTTAACGCTAGGACGCATTGTTTCTGAGATATCCGCGCTCAAATTTCACTATTTTTATTATTTCACTAGCTAACTCTTCAGCACAACTAGTAAACTTTGAGCGCGGATATCTCGGAAAGTATGCGAGATAGCGAAAAACTGAATACAATCAATCTTGTGCGACATTTTATCAGCTTTAATTTTGTATAGAATGGTCTTATCGCTAGGACACATAGTTCCCGAGATATGAGCGGAAACCCGAAAATGGGGACCTTCTACGTGCCCCCAGGTCACCTCCTAGGAGTAGGTTCTTTTAGTATGGTTACCTCCTAACAAAGTCCCAAGTTAAAAATTGTGTTCCTTCCATTTCCCTCTACCCCCCCCCCTTATGAATTCGACATTTTCCGCGACGTTCCGAGAAGCTGAACAACGGGCTAGCGCGCGGCGGCATCGATTTTTCCGTGCGCGCCGTTCGAAAGCTGACTCGCGCGTCGCGTTTTGGCGTGAAAAAAAATTCTGTAATAAAGTTCTACGACTGCCTCGTTAACACAACCTCTCGGTGCACGACTCGTCCATTAACCGAGGGGGGGGGGGCCCTGACCCGTTAATAAATGACTATTAATGGTGCACTCGCGAGGTTATCGACGCGAAATCGCGCGCAGCTGCCTTCGATCGGCGTTGCTCGCGTCCGTACGGGAACGGTACGCGTAATTGCATGGTAATTTCGCGGATGGAGATCGGTCTCGGGGATGAAGACGCGAATTACGAGTACGGCGACGCATAAAATCGGCCGCCGGAAGAGCACGCCTCGGCGTCGAAACGCGTTTCGGTCGCGACGGGGCTTGCGGGAGCCCGGGGAAACAACGAGCCTTAATCGGCCACTCTTTTCAATTACCGTTCCTGGCTTCCAGATATTCTCCGGGAAGGGAGAGAGAGAGAGAGGGAAGGAGAGAGTTCGCAGCGTGCAGCGACTCGCGTCAAGGGACACAGAAGCTTATTCCGCGAACGTTAACTCGATGCGTCGCATTTATGCCCGGGGGTATTGAAAGTCGAGGACTGCGAAACTAAAGCGAATCTCCCCTCGTTTATTAACCACAATGCGCCCCCAGCCAAGGAACACCAAGATCACCGTTGAATTAGCTTTTCAAGCTGCAACGGTTCCGCGGAGTTGCCGCGGTCTCGCCAGGAAAAAGGAGGTCCGCAACAAAGTGCATGCGCCGGGAGATCGGTGTGTACCAGCCGTGTCGAATGGAATTGTTACATTGTCACGTGACACCGAACGATTACAGAAAATTGCACTCCCGAGAAGTTCCAGCTCGGGAGAATGCGATTCTCGCAAATTTCTTGATCCAGCTCTTTTCTGAACGGTTCTTCTAATTCATTTCGTGGAAACATCAAGTCACAGGAGATTAATTGTTTAATGCTCTTGCATCGCATCGATTCCAGGAAAATTTTCGTTTCAATGCCGTGTGACAAGAATGTTTTTAACCCTTAACTTAACTTTGAGCGCGGATATCTCGGAAACAATAAGTCCTAGCGATAAGACCATTCTATACAAAATTAAAGCTGACAAAAAGTACCACGAGATTGACTCTATTCAGTTTTTCGCTATCTCGCATAATTTTCGAGATATTCGCGCTCAAAGTTCACTAATTGTGCTGAAGAGTTAGCTAGCCAAATAATAAAAATAGTGAACTTTGAGCGCGGATATCTCGGAAACAATGCGTCTTAGCGATAAGACCATTCTATACAAAATTAAAGCTGACAACATGTGCCACAAGATTGATTCTATTCAGTTTTTCGCTATCTCGCATAATTTTCGAGATATCCGCGCTCAAAGTTCACTAATTGTGCTGAAGAGTTAGCTAATCAAATAATAAAAATAGTGAACTTTGAGCGCGGATATCTCGGAAACAATGCGTCTTAGCGATAAGACCATTCTATACAAAATTAAAGCTGACAACATGTGCCACAAGATTGATTCGATTCAGTTTTTCGCTATCTCGCATAGTTTCCGAGATATCCGCGCTCAAAGTTCACTAATTGTGAAGCTAACTCTTCAGCACAATTAGAGAACTTTGAGCGCGGATATCTCGTAAACTATGCGTGATAGCGAAAAACTGAATCCAATCAATCTTGTGGCACATTTTATCAGCTTTAATCTTGTAGAGTATAGTCTTATCGCTAGGACGCATAGTTCCGAGATATAAGCGGAAAACCGAAAAAGGGGACCTGTACCTCGTAACTAGTCCAGACAAAGACCCAAAGTTAAAAATTGTGTTCCTTCCATTTCCCTCTACAAGTTTCCGTTGACTGGACTATAAATGATTCCTCAGGGAAGCATCTTTACAATCTTAATAATCGCAAATTGACTATATTTTACCCGTCATTTTGACAGGTCCCGTAAACCTAGTATTAAGCTGTGCAGATTTTACAGTCGGCTGAAGATTATTATCGGGTCGGATAATTATAAGTTGATTTACTAGCTAGTAGAATGTTATTGAACGTAATAGAAATTTTCGAGGGAATTATATCTCTCTGAAAAGCAGTTCCGTTCTTCACCTGAATTATTAGCAATGTAACTCTCTCTCTCTCTCTCTCTCTCTCTCTCTCTCTCTCTCTCTCTCTCTCTCTCTCTCTCTCTCTCTCTCTCGAAGTACAGTGTCCAAGTCCTCAATCGACGGGCATCAAAAACGCGATCCAATTACTTTCGATGGAATGAAATTCCCGGTTGTTCAACTCGGGGCAATAAGAAAAGCGATGCGGGATAAAAGTTGCTTCGAAAATAATTTGCCTGGCGGTGTACAGAGCAGAAATAAATCTCGGGGCTCCAGCTGCGTTCGATAAAACGAAAAAGTTGGAGCGGCGAAGAAGGTACTCGATCGGTCGCCGGACTGGAAAAAGGGGGAAAAATCGTTTGTTCGCGGTTCGGTTTATGAAACGGTGGCCGGGAAATTGTGGGTTCGAGCTGCCGATAATTCGCCACCCGCGGCTTTCGTTGCTCGTTCCGCGGAAACTCGTTCTTTCGCTCACACGGCAGTGGTTGCTAACAGCGAGCAAACAACCTTGTTGAAAGTTCGAGACCCGGGTTCCTTGCAAGACCGGCGCGCGAACCTAAATGCTCGTTACTAGAAGAGACCGTGTGGCCGCGTTCGGAAAGTCGTCGCCCCGGGTTGCGCGCCGGCGTCGCCGCCTCGTTTTCTATGGAACCCCAAAGTGCTCTCGAGAAGTTAAAAACGCGCCAAGTTAAAGCATCATATCTACTCGTAACCCATCCACGGAGACTCTGCACCGACACGCTGCCTCTCCGTCCGCATTCCTAACCTCTTATCGACTTCCCGTGCACGGACACTCGACGACCCGACTACTTTCACCGAGGCGGAACCGTCCGGTTGCTCGCCAGACTTACACCTGGCGACCCGGTGCACAGTGGGTCGGAAACCGATCTTTTTGGACAAAAATCTGCCGACAACTCAGTTTTTCATCGATCCAATTGGAATTTATTTTAAATGTTCGTGAAGGACTATACTTTGATGACGTGGTGCGGGAAAATCGTTAACTGTCACAATCAAGAATTAACTTTGGGTCTTTGTTTAGACTAGTTAGGAGGTAAAGGTCCCCTTTTTCGGTTTTCCGCTTATATCTCGGAAACTATGCGCCCTAGCGATAAGACTATTCTATGCAAAATTAAAGCTGATAAAATGTGCCACAAGATTTATTAGATTCAGTTGTTAACTATCTCGCATAGTTTTCGAGATATCCGCGCTAAAAGTTCTCTAACTGTGAAGCTAACTCTTCAGCACAATTAGTGAACTTTGAGCGCGGATATCTCGGAAACTATACGAGATAGCGAAAAACTGCATACAATCAATCTTGTGGCACATTTTGTCAGCTTTAATTTCGTGTAGAGTGGTCTTATCGCTAGGATACATAGTTTCCGAGATATAAGCGGAAACCCGAAAAAGGGGACCTTCTACGTCACAATCAAGAATTCTTATCTACAAGCTGAGTTGTCGGCAGATTTTTGTCCAAAAAGGTCGGTTTCTGGCCTACTGTGGACTAGACCACTACTATGTTCCACACGAGGCGTCCCAGAAATAATAAACAATTTAGCACAGAACAACCTTATAAGGTACACGAGAATATTTTCCCTTCTAAATTGTGGATTTTCACTTTCATTATTCTGTGTTTAGTTAAAACTCCTTGAAACGAACAGCAGGTTAACTCTGACGGTATCCGACTTGTGGAACTAAGGAAATCGCCTTCCTTATAACTTGCAGATTTCCTGGCCCGAAAGAAAATCTCTCGGCCGTTAATCACTGAATTTTGCGAGACTATCAAAGTAACGAAACCGCCCGAAAGATGACGGAAAGTTTCCCGGACCGCATCGCCAATTCATAGTTCAATGAATTTTAATTTCGCCCAGCGAATCGTTTCATAACACGGATTAACATCGGGGTAACCAAGATCGCATTGTACTCCAGTCAAGGAAAAGTTGTAGAGGGAAATGGTAGGAACACAATTTTTAACTTTGGGTCTTTGTTTGGACTAGTTAGGAGGTAAAGGTCCCCTTTTTCGGTTTTCCGTTTATATCTGGGAAACTATGCGTTCTAGCGATAAGACCATTCTATACAAAATTAAAGCTGACAAAATGTGCCACAAGATTGACTAAATCCAGTTTTTTGCTATCACGCATAATTTCCGAGATATCCGTGCTCAAAGTTCACTAATTATGCTGAAAGGTTAGCTTCACAATTAGTGAACTTTGAGCGCGGATATCTCGGAAACCTTACCTGTCAAAAACGCTGAAAAATGGTCAACTTTAAGCAACCTTAACTCCTAAACCATTGAACCTGCAGGATCAACCAGGAAATCAACTGGATTACATACCAAATACATAATAATTTATAGGAGAATGGCACAAATTTTGAGCCGGTAGAGGAAAGAGCAGCCGTTTATTAATTAATTAAATAGAATAAATTAAATAATTGGTGCACAATAAGAGGCAGGCCTCCGACCATGAAGGGTCTGTAGACGCCACCCACAGACCTTTCCCGGCTTGAGGCAAGAGGTGTCGCTTCCGACGAGTTCTTCTCGATCTTCCGATCAATTTCGGACGGAACTAGCCAGCCTCGCGGATGACCAAGTCCAATTACCCGACGTCTGGTCTCGTTTACGGCTCGGCGACGCGTGTCGGGCTAACGAGTCGCCGCGCCGTGACGATGTCGGCGTGGCCAAAGCGTCTCTTATTCCGCGCAAACGAGGCTCGTTCGCTTTTTGTGCATCGCGCCGAGTCCCGAGGAAGAGAGAAACCTCGCCGAGAGGAATATAGGCTTGGCGTGTGGCGCGACGCGTCGCGCGTCCATCTCTCTCGACTTTTAATTGGCGCCGTTTCCCCCGTAGCTCCGCGATTTTTTTCGCCGCCGCGGAAAGCCTCTGAATTTGACAGGGCAGTGTGTCATCGGCCGACAGTTTACACGGCACCGCAGAATGGACGGCCGTGTACGCGCCCACGCGTTCTCTAATATCATCGGATTACGGACGCGAGCCTGTCGTTGGCTGCGCACCGCTTTCGATGACCGGGATTCGGGCGCATGGAACCATGGGGCTCTGGCATGGGAGTGGAACGTGGTGCTTGTCGGGTTAGACGGCTTGGTCACTCTTCCGCTTGCTCTCCTGACCCCGTCCGATTTTTGATCCCCCTCCCCACTTAACGTTAACCCCGCGTTTGTCGAGCCTGCGGAAAATCGGGTGTCGCGCCGGAAGATGTTTGCGAAACGTGCGAGTGAATTATACATTTAACACGTTCCATGCCAAGCTGCTCTTTGTGGCCTGAAGATCACGTTTAACGTGTACCACCGGTGGTACACGTGGCACGGAACGTGTTCACCCACGAACAGCTGACCATTCTAACAATTAAGGTTGTTATGTTAGGTTAGGTTTGCCCACGAACAGCTGCCCATTCTAACAAGTAAGATTGATATGTTAGGTAGCTCGTCCCATAAGTTTGGGCCGGCTATTGTTCTACTATTTAATGCGCCCGCGGATGATCTTAGGTGATCCTTCGGGCTCAATGGCCAAGAACATGAGTGGGGTGGTCCGGAGTGCGCGACTCGCAGGTAATGCGAAAAGCGGGTCGGCGAGTTGCAGAAGCTTTCGGTCAAAAAAGCTGACTAGGTTCCCATGAGGGTCCTCTGGAAATATTCCATGTGCCATTTAAAACTGTGGTGTCCAAGGGTGGTTCGGAACCCACCTTAAACTGTAGGTTCCGTCACTTAATAACTTCAAGCAGCTGTGTATGTGAAGAAGCGACGTAAAACAATCAAAACAAAAGGTCCCAAAAATGGCGTGAATCAAACTAATACAACTCGCTAAATTACAAAATTCTCTTTATTTTTTTAACACACCCCGTACATCAATTTTTGGTCGCACTTCTCGCAGACACGATAGTGTAGGTCTTTTATAAAAGCAATTTATTACTTTCTCTTCGATTTACATATGTTGATTCATTGACATACAAAGAAGTACTAACATCTTATGTCTAAAATGTGTTATCCCCATTACCTTTGGTAACAACCATGAACTATATAAACTACTACAATAGTAACAGCTCTTTGTAAAAATTCCACCCAAAATTGCCGAGCCATATTTCCTGATAATTTCGTTCGATAAAATATTCTATCCTTGGATAAACTAACAGCTAAAGTGTTCGCTACAGTTTCCCTGCTCTTTCCCGAATATTTTCCATCACACCGACCATCGCCGTTTGCCTTTCGCGAATAGTTCCTGACCCGTTCGCAGACAATCCAACCAATTTCCCTTCGATGGAAGAAGCGAGTATGCTTAGGGAGCCATGCACCAAGCTTGCTCGACACGTTTACCCTAGCCCGTTCGTGCGAGCAGCATTCGGATAAACAAACGGAGCTCCGCAGCGTCTGGCAAAATGTCAGCGCCCGTGCAGGGTTCGCAAGATTCGTTTCGCGAGAGTGAATCGAATGAGAATCTTAAATATCTTTTATCTCGCGATTCGAGAGGCATGAAGGTCCACGGTGCTCCCGGGAAAACGTTTTTAACCTTAATTTTATTGGACGATGCACTCCGGAGCGATTATGTCACTTGCTGCGACCAACAATTATAGATAATGTTTCTGTCCGGTGTTCTTGGATACCTGCAATGTACGGGGTGTCGCAAATTTTCGATTTAGTCGAGGATGACGTAAGGAACCCCCCGAAGAATTGACCTTGCACGAGAAAAACAAGGTCAAATAAACAAAAATTTTTTAATCATGTTCTACTGGTCATGAGGACCAACTCTTTGTGAGAGGAACCATTATATTACCTGTCAAAAGCACTGAAAAATGCTCAACTTTTGGCAACCATAACTCCTGAACCATTGAACATCCAGGATCGAAACCAAATACATACTAAATACGTAAAGTAAGGTTTAACCTAATAAACATTTAAGCATGAGACATCACAGCAGAAATATTTTAATTCGGAAGCAAAGTTTACCGTGCAAATAGGCAACACAATGCGTGATCACAAGTTAACTGTGAGTTCTAAATCCGGCACAACCTGAGAGCCCAAATTAGGCTTCTCGCATAACGCGATTGTAATTTGGACAATTGCCACTTGTTCGCGCCAACGTGTTGTTAAGAAATATGGAAAACCTGGAACGGTTGTAGAATATAAAATAAGTGACAGGAGAAAGAGATTGGAAACTCGACGAGTTCCCCATATGTTCGATCCTCCTCGTCGTCGCAAATGCACAAAATCCACAGTGCATTCGCAAGTAGATGAATATAAGTTTCAGCATCCTGTCTAATTATAACGAAAGTGATGCTGTTACTGTCAAATCTCCGCGACAGAACGGAACTTCTTGTAGACCTCCGTCGCTGTCGTTAAACCGGTGTTCTACTTGGGACAAGAAGATCGGGTTGGCGCGTAGTTCGCCTAAATCACTGGCGGCGCAGCTGTTAGCTGGCTGTTGGCGCGCACGTACGCCTCGACGTGCCAGTAACCGAGAGCGAAGGCAATAACGAAGTCCCCGGAAGCTGCGAAATTGCGAGAGGCGTCGCGACCGACTGCAAAATCCTCGAGGAGGGTGGGTCGGGTCCGGTGGGTTCGCCAGTTTTGCGAATCCTCGTTGACGCCTCGCGATTTTCACGCTGCGCCTACCCTAGGATCAATCTGTACCCAACGTACATTACGTTTTTCCACGTCAATGAATGTCTGAAGTGTGTCTGAACAATTGCTGTCTGTTTCTGAACGGGATAAACATCCGATAGAACGCACCTTCATATGCGTTATCGAGGGTGGGTCACCTAAGACAAGCAACCTGAATAACATCTACATTTTTTGAGACAGGAAGAAAAGTTTCAAACAAAAACTGAAGCTCGTAAAAAGCTCTACAAAAAAGGTTCTATACATTTTTTACGTAAACCTATTATTTTGGCTGTTATGACCCAAAATAACTCGGCGGGTGTCAAATTAACTTTGTTAAACATTTTTTTATTTATTTCCGTAAATAATGATAATTTTCAAAAATACTTCAAATAAAAGTTGTAGGTCTCATCGAAATACACATTTTATGTCGTATTGATTTTTGTCATAAAGACAGTAGTTTCTGAGGAAAACGATATTAAATGTTCAAAACTTCATATAACTCATACAACCTGGATTTTCGTCTGCGTGGTCACCGCCCCCACCACCATCTAATCCAAACTAATTCTGATTGCATAATCTTTACATTCTATGTAGCCCCCATACAGAATTTGAACTAAATAGTAATGGATAAATCATGCGATCATTGAAATCGAGGGTGGCTCCGTATTCAATTTTTTATGAGTATAAGTGAATAATTACCTATCATTTTTCTCAGAAAGTATTATCTTTACGACAAAAATCAATACAACATAAAATGTGTATTTCGATGAGACCTACAACTTTTATCTGAAGTATTTTTCAAAATTCCCATTATTTACGGAAGTAAATAAGAAAATGTTTGACAGAGTTAATTTGACCCACACCGTGTTATTTGGGGTCACAACAGCCAAAGTAATAGGTTTACGTAAAAAATGTATGTAACTTATTTTGTAGAACTTTCTATGAGCTTCATTTTTTGTTTGAAACTTTTCTCTCTAAAATCAATATTTTCGTAAATATTCAGTAAGAACTGTCAAAACTTTGAAGGGGGTTGGGGGACAAACGAGGCTTTGTCGCCAAAAATCCTTTTAGGGACTTTCTTCTCTAATCAAGGCAAAAATTTGGCAAAGTCGGAGGGTTGTCGCTTTCGGAAGTACACCCCTCCGAGACCTTAGCATACAGTTTTTGCTGAATAGCTAACAGTGAAAATTGATTTCGAAGTGAAACATGTGTATGATCGACTTGGCTCGTAAACTGTTAAACGACCCGCGTGCCCGTACGAATTCCGTGTTCGTCCTTGCACGAACGAATTCCTGGTCCGTACACGTCGGTGTACAACCGGGCGCGCCGGTGGTCCGAGAACGCGTGTAGTACAACCGTGTCCTTAAGTCGAAGATAGTAACAGGAGGAAGTGGTCGAGAGACGAAGGGAGACGACGCGTAACGGGACTGCGAGGGAGTGGGTACCCTCATGTTCGGGTGTAGAAAGCGAGGCGGGTAGCTCTCTCGTAGGAGGAAGGCCGAAATCGCGCACAGGCGAGAACCTACAGACATCAGAGTAAATGCAATTACCCTCCCACCTATGTAACAAACTAAGTTAAACTTGTGACCGAGGCTTCGTCCAAACTGTTTGCATTATGTATCCGCGGTCCCGCGCTTATGTGCCACATGCTGCACGCCCGTTACACGCGCATCCCTCGCCTCCCGCACGGTTCTCTCTCGTCGTTCCCCTCACCCTCCTTTCTGGATTCCCTCTGTTTTCTATATGGTTCGCCAACCTCCACCAAGACGATCCAGGACCCCATACACACGGTAGCCGCGTTTACAACAGATTCACCGTGTCCCACCGATATGCGCGTGTGCTTCCGACGACAGGGGCGCAAAGGGGAGAGGAGCAGAGCAAAGCAGAGCGAGGCGGAGCGAAGAGAAATGGAGCAGAGCGACGAGGAACGAAGAGGAACGATGCGGAGCGACGCCGGAAAAGGGGCGGGCAGAATTCGATCGAGATGTAGCACGCCAAGACGAAACTTTGGGAAACTCTGTCCCTGCTGTGCTCGCAACCGCCGTCAACTTTAGTCGACCCGGGCCCATCCCTCCACAGACAGCCACCGTCCGACAAGATTTACCACTCAACCGAGCCCGTCTCCGCGAGAAGAATCGTCCGGCGGGGACACGGCAAAGAATCTGCTTTGTTATTAGCCTCCCCGGACCGACCCCGAGTCCTCCAGTCCATCGATCTTCGCGGGAACCTTCATCGCTCGGGGTCTTCTTCGCTGAAACACTCCTGACGAACACTAGGTTCACGGTACCCGCCAAAATTAGGCATTCTAATATTTTTCATGTACAGTCCGTACACGTGGCTTTCCTTCGGACATTATTTATGGCGCGTTCGTGACCGAGAATTAAGCAAACCATTGGCATTCGGCGACCTCTCGAGGCATCTGCCAGATGTTTAGTTTTTACGTATCCTTCAAGGTACAGGTGCCATGAATTTAGTCCCTCCGAAGGACCGAGTTAGGTATCGCCCCACTCTTCCTTCCCGAGGCCTCATTCAGTGCTACGGGAAGGAGGCCTAACAGTCAAAAGCGTGCTGATCGGGAAATGCAACTTTCGGCAGGAACCAATCGGTGCATCTTCTTTTCTCATAGCAATCGATGACACAGCACCACTGCCTAACCTGAGAAGCGCCCTCTCGCGCATAGAGGAGCCTAACGAACATCGCGTTAGGACTGGAAGTCGAGTTCACACAGTTGAGTTTTACGCTCGAACGCCGTGACACTGTCCAGTCCTCGGGTGGACAAGTAGCCGTTGTCTTGTCAATCATTAGTACCGCGAGCAAGACTTTACACAAATAGTACTTCCTTGTCCATAAATCAGGACTAGGCGAGGTGACGAAAACGGGATCGCATCAGTCGAGATCCCTCGCGCACGCTAGGGTCTAAGGCAGGACCTGCTAGATTATCCTTACTGAGGAGTACCCTAGCAGGTCCGGGATGAAACGCTTTCTTTTACCGCGATTCCGCAAGTACGACCATAATCACTTGACCATTGAAACGGCTGCCTAATATTAATTTGGGGGGCAGTAATCCGACGACATTCGCGAGTTGACGCGTCCGCGGTCTAACAGGGCTTAAGCCTTACAACCTTCAGTGGAACATTCATCCGCGCGCCACTCGCGAGTGGCCGAACCGAATATTTACGATTATTGGGATTGCAAAGATGCGCACACGAGTGTTTAGACCTATTGTTAAGGACTGAACTGATATCTTAGTAGACCCCTTTGAAATATTGCGCTTGGTGCCGTCTATAATCGAAGCACCACCACTGATGTGGACTGTGAGCTATGCTAGCTTGATCTGACTGCTTGAGACTTACTAACTGTTTGCTCACCTAGGCCTACCCACTGCCCTTTTGAGTCCACCCCAATTGTAGGGTGGGGATTACTGGACCACTTGGTATCTTACCAGATGCATTTTTGCTACCTGTTTTTTGTTTTGTGTGTGGGGCTTGCTTGCGCACTACCCATTAAAAATCCCACCGCCCAGATACCCTTATGGGGACCTTTTGTATTGATTATTTTACGTCGCTTCTTCAACTGCTATGGTTATTAAGCGACAGGACCTACAGTTTAAGGTGGGTTCCGAGCCACCTTGGACACCACAGTTTTAAATGGCACATGGAATATTTCCAGAGGACCCTCATGGGAAGCTGGTCAGCCTTTTTGACCGAAAGCTTCTGCAACTCATTGACCCGCTTTTCGCCTTACTTCCGGGGTAAATTACTGCTGTTATAGCCACGGGCCTGGTCTTGCCAACCAGATGCTTACTTGCTACCTTTTTCTTTTTTACTAGACGTGTGGAGAAAATACCTATACGTGCAGCCCCTGAAGGGGGGTAGTGTTTGTCTCGGGGGACACAGGTGGTCGGTGTCCCCAATACCCACTAAAGAAAACCACACGTCTAAGGACCCAGGCCCTGTCCTTCCTCTATCTTCCAGCCCACACCCAGACGGGGACCCACCTGTTCTTCCCATCTTGCACATGCAAGAACACAAACGTTCGTGTGCATGTTCTTGGCTCAAATGCTTACTTGCTACCTGAATCTTCGACACTGGGACTTCAGTGAAGAAGTTAAGAAACCTTCCAAGTGTACTTGTTACTATATGCCGCAGCTATGGCTCGATGCTAAAGCACTATAAGTCTAGGGCCCTTGTCTTAACACTATCCAGGGAAGGACCCCAAGTGTCCGACTTCAATTTTGATAATCTTTTGTGAGACGATGGTCTATGGATCCCTAATGATGTCTGCTAAACATTAGGTGTAGTTACTCAATAGTTTTAAAGATAGAAACAATTGAAATTCACGCAACCTGCTTACACGGCGAATGGAACTTCGAAAGGCATGAAAGTTTAATTGTTTATATCTTTAGAACTATTGAGTAACTACTCCTAATATTTTGCAGACGTCATTAGGGATTCATATACCATCTCGTCTCACAAAAAATTATTAAAATCGAAGTCGGACACTTGGGGTCCTTCCCTTGTAAGGGCACTTGTCTTAACCATCGGTCAAAGTGACCGGTTCCAGATGTTTTATTTTACAATTATTGACATAATAGAAATGATGTCACCAGAAGTGATTGTACAGATATCCTTAGTAGAGCACGCATCACAAAAGGGAGCCGCACCAAGTCTGAATGAAATCAATCTTGTCATGTCTATAAGGGTTCCATGTCTGTGCGGAGGGTAACGAAGCGAATAGTGGAAGACGCCGAAAGCTTCCACCTCCGTCTGTTGTTTCGTCAAGCACATGTTTCGCGTGTCGACGTTTCCGCGAATGAACGATTATTCGGTGAAACAGGCCGGTATACGACGGCGTTTCTCCGCGCGCACACACAGGCCCGTGTTCGTCGGAACGCCTGGCAGTCGATATCGGTGCAAAAATGTCGTTTCGTCGATACAGCGAGGCCGTAGGTACCACGTTTACGGCTTACCGGTTTCGGTCGTCTCGAGAGCCAAGCGCGGCACACCAGCTTCCTTTCGTCGTGCTTTATTTACAGACAGATCGGCTGGCGTGCCGGGTCCCGCGCAGTAACCCGACAATTTATTCATCATCAGTACGCCTGGTACGGTGCCGCGATACCCTCCGTAAGGTACACGTTTCCGGGTATCTGATTTCATCGTGCGCTAATTGTTCAATTAACCCCGCGCGCGCTCGCGCGGCGATATTAAATCTCGTCGCTCGCTTACTCTCGATTCGTTTAATCAAGGGAACCAGGGTGAGCGAACCTGCATATATGGGTTATCGAATTTTTAAAACAATATCGAAATCCTGGGATTGTGTTTTTTCAGACTCTACAGTGCGTTGCATTGATTTCCGGCTGGCAATTCGTTGGTCTGTACTACTTGTTCTATGGCAGATCTTCTTCACTTGATTTGGGGGCAGAGTTTATGCATTTATAGGAAAAATGGTGAATTAAACATTTCTGAAGGTTAATTTCCGGGTATTTCATCTAATTTGTCCACCTTGAATATCTTTGTTGTTTTTAAAGATACGTCCAATGTCTGACGGATACAAAGTTGAATGGTAAAATTCGTTAATTTCAACTCTTCAATTTCAATGTCAATTTTTCAATTTCAACTTTAATTTTAACTCTCCCATTTCAACTTCAATTTTTCCATTTCATTTCGTTCATAACAACTTCAATTTCAATATCAACCCCTCAACTTCATTTTCAACTTCAACTTCAACTTCAACTTCAACTTTTCAGTTTCATTTGGTTAATATCAATTTCAATGTCAATATCAACCCTTCAACTTCAATTTCAATTTTTCAATTTCATTTCGTTAATATCAACTTCAATTTCAATATCAACCCTTCAACTTCAATTTCAATTTTTCAATTTCATTTCGTTAATATCAACTTCAATTTCAATATCAACCCTTCAATTTCAATGTCAATATCAACCCTTCAACTTCAATTTTCAATTTCAATTTCAATTTTTCCATTTCAACTTTAATTTCAAATTCAATTTTTCAATTTCATTGCGTTAATTTCAATTTCAACTCTTCAATTTCAACATCAATTTTTCTATTTCAACTTCAATTTCAATATCGACCGTTCAACTTCAATTTTTCAATATCATTTCGTTAATGTCAACTTCAATTTCAATTTCAACTCGTCAATTTCAACTCTTCAATTTCAATTTTTCAATTACAACGTCAATTTTTCAATTCCAGCTTCAATTTTTCAATTTCAACTTCATTTTTTCAATTTCAATTCGTTAATGTCAACTTCAATTTCAATTTCAACTCGTCAATTTCAACTCTTCAATTTCAATTTTTCAATTACAACGTCAATTTTTCAATTCCAGCTTCAATTTTTCCAGTTCAACTTCATTTTTTCAATTTCAATTCGTTAATTTCAAATCTTCAATTTCATTTTCAACGTCAATTTTTCAATTTCAATTTCAACTCTTCAATTTACACAAGCAAGTAAACGCTAACGTTTTAGTACGACAGTAATGGTGTTTTAGAGTTATTTAAATTGAAATATCTCCTGAACTGCTAACTTTTCGACATACATAGGTTAGTACTTTTATATAACAAATGTCCAGCTGCATGGATTGACGTATTAAATACACCTCATTCTATTTAAAAAAATAAAGGTGACCTTCATATCTCTAAAAAAAATTACATAAAAACAAATTTTTTTTTGGTATAGTATGAGCTCCATTTTACCATTTAACTTTGTCCTTTAGACATTTGACGTATCTTTAAAAACAACAAACATATATTTGTGGTGGTCAAGTTAGGTGAAATACCCGGTACGTTATCTTCAGCTTGTTAGACACGTTAAAGAAAGAAATTTGTCGAACAGCAAAATGCACTTTTCTTACTTGTCTGATGGCTCTATTTTACTCTTTCTCTCTTGCCACACTGTAATAGATTAGTTCTTCTAGTTTTGTTCTACTTCTCTAAAGACAAACTATTTCTCTTCTACTTGTCTGGCCTCGACTCGAGGTTATTCTGTTCGTCTGACACCGTAGCCGTATTCTACTTGTCTATCCAGAAGTCGTCCCTGTTTTAGTTATGTCACCATAACCGATACGCCTGTTTCATTTAGCTGAGTCCTGACCTCCTTCGTGCTACTTGTCTAGTCATTCTGTATCCTTACTTGTCCGACTACAAATCATTCCTATTTTATTTGTTTTGGGGTTGTCCTATTCTACTTATTTAATTGCAGACTACGTCCACAGAACTTGCTGTTACTTTTTATTATTTCGGAAACGCATCCGACCGCTTCCTAAGTATCACGAAGCACCGTTGAGCCACTGCAAAATTTATCCGCAGTTCTCAGTGGATCTTTGCGGTGCTTTCAAAGTCGGACGCGGAAAAACATTCGGATTTCCGGGAACCCTCTTTTCGCTGCGAAGGCGTCTGAAGGGGGAGAAATTCCGATACCACGTTTTAAAGAGTGAATCGAGGAGCTTGGCTACCGAGAGAGCCACTGCTCGCGTCGAGCCTCGAATTATTTCATTCCACGGTCTCGCCTCTTCCCGCCGTTAATTCAAATTAGTTTGTAATTAAAAGGAATCGATTCGACGTCGGCCGGGCACGGCCGTTACGCAACCGGAAATCTCGGTCTCCCTGGAGGGCCGCACCCTTCGATTTATGCAGGGCCTGCCCTTTGTTTCCGCTTCCGATTAAGTGGCCCATAAGCCGCCCTCAACGTTCAAATTAAAATGAAGACAATCGCCGATCGCCTCGGACCCGCGTGTCTCAGTTCAATCGCAACTTCTACTGAAACAACTTTCTGTTAGTTCGATCGGTAACGAGAGGAGGCGTCGGTCAGTGCTAATGGATTTTCATAGCGAGCGAAATGGACGTACATTTTTATGGAATTTTTCATGACCCGGTGGCATGTACCACTCGCGTAAAATATCTACCACGATGATCCACGATTTTTTAAAATTTCTGCAAATTTCACATGAAAGTTGTGCTTTTTATCAGCAGTTAGAGTGAATTACTACGTTTTACTGTGGTATATTTTCGCAATGAGATTAAAATACGTAAAAATAAATATGTTATGGTTATTTTTAATTAATGCCTAGATACGTAGTTTTGTAATACGTTGTTACATGGCTCCTTTTCGTCCGCAGTAATACGTACAACATGTTGCCGATTTTATTTTTTAATACTTTCTTCACAACACCCCTCATCACACACTTCCTCAACACCCTGTACGATGATTGGCCCTCTAATTGTAAGCCGAAATCGTAGCAAAAATCCTTTTATCTTTTTGTTGGAATGTTTAAACGAGCTTCACTTGCTATTAGGCTGCTCTTTACTGTAACGGACTCAAGATTTGTGCCTTTCTCCCATAAATTATGATGTATTTGGTATGTAATCCAGTAGATTTGTACACGAGCAACCTGCAGGTCGAAGTTTCGATCGTATAGGACCAATGGTTCAAGAGTTATGGTTGCTTAAAGTTGAGCAATTTTCAGTGTTTTTGACAGGTCAGGGCGCTGCTATATTAGTACGTAGTGACGATCGCTAGCTGCTTACCGAGTTGGTTGGTGATTAGGTCGGGGAGGGGCGCAAGGACCAGCAGCTCCAATATGGCGGCGCCCTTACCTGTCAAAAACACTGAAAAATGCTCAACTTTAAGCAACCATAACTCCTGAACCGTTGATCCTATAGGATCGAAACTTGGATCTGCAGCCTCCCCGGGTACAAACCTACTGGATTACATACCGAATACATAATAATTTACAGAAGAAAGGCACAAATTTTGAGTCCGGTAAAGTAAAGAGCACAGCCGCCAATATTTGTTTACATTTTAATATTTTATTTCGTGCCGAATAAGGAATAATATTACAACACAAAGTGCGATCGAAGCATAATACCGCAGTAATCGGTGCAGTTACCCCATAATACGACAGAACGTGTGAAGCTATAGCATTAATCAACGGAAATGTCAACGAAATTCTAGGATATGTCCTGTTAATGGAGTTGTTGTGTTTCCCACAGTGGCGGTTGAACCGAAGCCGAAATATTAATCAGCGAGCCACTGTGTGTTAATCTGTTTCCAATTTTCCGAAAGAATATAAAAACGAAATTAATATCGCAAATGTGGTGCGCGCGGCACAGCTGAAATAAATACTCGCCCGGGCTTCCAGATGGAAGTGTATTATTTTGAGCTGCGGGGTGCGATAAATAGACGAGAATGAAATTAATTGCGGAATATAAGGCAGAGCGGGGGTGTACGGCGCGGTATTTATGATCGGTAAATCGACGCACATCCCGAATAATGGACTCCGGGCGAATCTCGTGGGAGGCAAGGCAGAAGGTCGCGACCGGGCAGGATTTTCCCCCGGCGCGGCGTTCCTCTTTTTTCTCCTCTCTCGCCGCGCCGGCAGATTCACTCGCGGAGGCAGCCTACGTGGCAGTGGCTCGACTCGGTTTGCTGAGGTTAGTCGATAAATCAGTCGACGGCTGCGGCACGCCGGCTGTGCGCCACTTCCGTGCCACCTTTTTGCGCCCCAGCTCGGCGCGACTCGGCCCTGCGTTCCTCTCCTCCGCCCTTTCTCACGTATTTCTGCCCGTAAGCTGCTGAAATTTGTCGTTACGTGCCGTAAAATCTGCACACGTGCCATCCCCGAGAGCTCGAGTTCTCGCCTCCGTTGGCATTGGCCCCCGCCCGTTCGAAAATCCCTTCAACGATATCGGGCACCGTATCCACGGGATCGAGAAGTCATCCTACACTGTTCGAAATCTCCATGCTCCGATAGCTTCTCTCCGCGCGAATATAAACTCCAGTTCCACACAATTCTCTATTTCAAGAATTCACAAAATTCTTCTTCTTATTCTTCCACACAATGTGTTCTACCAGTTTCATACTGCATTTCTGTTCTTCCGGATCAGTATAGAATATGATCGACTGGCACGATTTTGTTAGGGCAATACATGCAGTGAGTTTATCCATATTCTTTCTATCAAGTCTTCGTGTGTGATTTTGGTGTGATCAGACGTAGTACAAGTCAGTAGTATATGTCCAACAAATGGCACAAGTCGATAATATAAGTGAGACAAGAAGTATAAGTCCATAATTCAAGTCAAACAAGTAGAATATGTCCAACAAGTAGTTCAAGTCAGCAGTATATGTTCAACAAGTGGCACATGTCGATAATTCAAGTCAAATTCAAGTAGTATATATCCAATCAGTAGTACAAGTCGATAATTCAAGTCAAACAAGTAGTATAAGTCAATAATTCAAGTCAAACGAGTTGTATAAGTCGATAATTCAAGTCAAACATGTAGTACAAGTCGATAATTTAAGTCAAACAAGTAGTACAAGTCGATAATTCAAATCAAACAAGTAGTATAAGTCAATAGCTCAGGTCAAACGAGTAGTATAAGTCGATAATTCAAGTCAAACAAGTAGTACAAGTCGATAATTTAAGTCAAACAAGTAGTACAAGTCGATAATTTAAGTCAAACAAGTATTACAAGTCGATAATTTAAGTCAAACAAGTAGTACAAGTCGACAATTCAAGTCAAACAAGTAGTATAAGTCGATAATTCAAGTCAAAAAAGTAGTATAAGTCGATAATTCAAGTCAAACAAGTAGTACAAGTCGATAATTTAAATCAAACAAGTAGTACAAGTCGATAATTCAAGTCAAACAAGTAGTATAAGTCAATAGCTCAGGTCAAACGAGTAGTACAAGTCGATAATTCAAGTCAAACAAGTAGTACAAGTCGATAATTTAAGTCAAACAAGTAGTACAAGTCGATAATTTAAGTCAAACAAGTAGTACAAGTCGATAATTTAAGTCAAACAAGTAGTACAAGTCGACAATTCAAGTCAAACAAGTAGTATAAGTCAATAACTCAGGTCAAACGAGTAGTATAAGTCGATAATTCAAGTCAAACAAGTAGTACAAGTCGATAATTTAAGCCAAACAAGTAGTACAAGTCGATAATTCAAGTCAAACAAGTAGAAGATATAAACTCCAGCTCCACACAATTCTCTATTTCAAGAATTCACAAAATTCTTCTTCTTCTTATTCTTCCACACAATGTGTTCTACCAGTTTCATACTGCATTTCTGTTCTTCCGGATCGGTATAGAATATGATCGACTGGCACGATTTTGTTAGGGCAATACGTGCAGTGAGTTTATCTATTTTCTTCTGATCAAGTTTTCATGTGTGATTTCGCAGTGTAGGCACAATAGATTTTATATTTGCAATCGTCCACAAGGAATTGTTCGAACTTTCGCGAGACCATGTGTTGCCCTCGTAAAGAGGTCGCTGACTCCATTCCGCTACTAAATCTCAGTTTATACCAGAGTAAATCTTGATCCGATGCCCTGCCGTTGCTGCTCTGCTTTACGACGCGTGGACACAATTTTTACGCGACCTTCCCTTCCGCAATATTTCCTGCGACGCAAGCGGAACTCCTCGGCGCACGATGCACGGAGAAAATGCCATAACCCTGTCCAGATTATCCGCGAATAAATCTCGTTCAGGTGAGCAAACTTATCGCAGGAAATTTTCGGAGTGAGTGTACCCAGTGTCGACCCGGTGTCGTCGAGATCAAGATGGGTGGATATACATGGCTGAATGCAAGCCGTGCATGTTTCACTCGTCGGATCACCGATCGCATTCATAGTATTTGTCCTACTCCGTTCTGGATGGCTCCCCGACCTCTGTACGACCGATTTGTACTACTTGTTTGATTTATGCGACTGATTTGTACTATTTGTTTCACTTGTATCACTGATTTATACTACTTGTCTGTTTTATGGCAGTGATTGTACAAATTACTTTTTTACTTTGTACAAACCACTACTTTAACTTATATGATTGATTTGTACTACTTGTTTCACTTACATGACTGATTTGTACCACTTGTTTTATTTATATCACTGATTTGTACTACTTGTTTCACTTGTGTCACAGATTTGTACTACTTGCTTCGCTTATATCAGTGATTTGTACTACTTCTTTAACTTGTATGACTGATTTGTACTACTTCTTTAACTTATATGACTGATTTGTACTTCTTTTATAGCAGTGATTAGTACTACTTGTTTGACTTATATGACTGTGGTTTGTACTGCTTTTTTCACTTTAATTATTGACTTATACTACTCGTTTGACTTGAATCATCGACTTGTACTACTTGTTGGACATATTCTACTTGAATTTGACTTGAATTATGGACTTCTACTGCTTGTTTGACTTGAGTTATCGACTTGTACTGCTTGTTTGGCTTGAATTATCGACTTGTACTACTTGTTCTACATATACTAATTGAATTTCACTTGAATTATCGACATGTGCCAGTTGTTGAACATATACTACTGATTTGTACTACTTGTTGGACATATACTACTTTAATTTGACTTAATTTACCTACATGTGCCACTTTTTGGACATAGACTACTTGAATTTAGCTAGAATTATCGACATGTGCCACTTGTTGAAAATGTACTACTGACTTGTACTACTTGTTGGACACATTCTATTTGTTTGACTTGAATTATCGACTTGTGTCGTTTGTTGGACATATACTACTGACTTGTACTACTTCTTTGACTTGAATTACCGACTTGGACTACTTGTTGGACATATACTACTGACTTGTACTACATGTTTGACTTGAATTATCGACTTATACTACTCGTTTGACTTTAATTATTGACCTATATTACTTGTTTGACTTAAATTATCGACTTGTACTACTTGTTTGACTTGAATTATCGACTTGTACTACTTGTTGGACATATTCTACTGACTTGTTCTACATGTTTGACTTGAATTATCGACTTATACTACTCGTTTTACTTTAATTATTGACTTATATTACTTGTTTGACTTAAATTATCGACTTGTACTACTTGTTTGACTTGAATTATCGACTTGTGCCATTTGTTGGACATATACTACTGACTTGTACAACTCGTTTGTATGCATTACTGACTTGCAATCTGTTGAGTTACACTGCTCGGCTGACTCTTTGCAGACTTGTACTACTCGTACGAGTCTCTTAAAATTTTTAGTACTTGTCCGAATCTCTGTGCATCTTTACTATTTGTAGGATCTTCGTCTATGTGTATTGTACTACTTGCTTCTCTTATGATTATAGTCATTTTCTTCTCGAGGTATTAGACCAGTACAGTTCTATTGTTGAATCGTCTTTGATTCCAGCGGAAATAAATCGCCATTCGAGCGAGCAATCTAATCTCGCCGAAGTTTTCGGGCGTCGATAGCGTCGCGGATTTCGCGGAGATAAAGACGGGAACGGTTGCGCAAAGCTTTCTCGACGGTTCCAACCATTATATAATTGAATGATCAAAGTCAGTTCGGAACGGTTCGAAAAAACCGTAACGGTGGCCATGTGTACACGTAACGTACGCCGTCGTACATATGTATAGAGATGCGGAAAGCGCACGTGCGCCGCGGTTGACGAGCGACGAATATTTTTCTTTGGTAAAGTAACGTTTCGTCGAATCGTAAATCGTGTGCCTCGGAACGCCGGCTGAAAGACACGGAAAAAGCAGACGCTGTACGTATTTTACGTTTATTCGATCGTGCGGCCGTTTGAATCATTCATGAACCCGCGTCGAAGTTTCCGACCCCTCCCCCGATCGAACGAGGGGAAAGGTCGTGGGTGCTTTCTATTCCTCTCTCTCTCTCTCTCTCTCTCGCTCCATCCCCCTCCCACGTTTTATCATTCTCTGTCTCTCGTTTTTCTTCGGGCTCGGTCCAATTTTCATGGAAACTTCACCGGTTCCACCGCTCTCATCCACTTTTGCCTTGACTGGTCGACTATCAATAATCGTTAACCAATCGTCGAGCGTATCTCCGATTCCTCCGGGGACGTACCGGACTGACGTCTTGATCTTTAACCCCCCTCGTGATCGCGCGGACTGTCGCTGGTATCTCATGAATCTTTTTAAACCGATCACCGTATGGTTATATTTACTGCGAATAAAATTTATGCCACCACGGAGATACGGTAGACCGCCGTTCCAGTTTCCCAAGTAACTGATCCCGTTTGCGAACCTTGTTTCCTACTTGGTATTTATGTTACAGGCTTGCAGGCGGACCTCTCCGTGCATTGAAGCACTAACAATTCTTCATAATCTTTTCCACGATAATTCCAAACGAAATTATTAGATGATATGTAATAATGTAACAATTCTCAGCCATGAGCCATAGATTCCCAAAAATCACTGAATAACCTCCCTGGTAGCAAACGTGCTCAAATGATACTTAAATTAATTAAGCTGATGCTCGGGCACACACTATTCCCCTGATCTCAGACCATTCTTGTTCTAGTCTGACCACAGACTATTCTACTTGTCCCATGGAGGGTGACCCTACAACCCTTGTCCAACCACGGGCCGACCCTATTCTACTTAATGAACACAGTCCATTTCTATGCTGATTGTCTCAGCAACGAGCTAATTCTACTTGTGTGAATGCAGGTTATTCCTATTCCACTTGTCTGACTATGGCTGTCCTGTACCACTTACTTGATTACGAAATGATTTTGGGTCAGATCGACCTCGTTGTACTGAACAACCACCGATTATCCTGAATGGTTGACCGTCGCACAGGCTTATTATACTTGCGTGAACACAGATTAATTCTACTTGTTTGACCCCAATTCACTGACCCCAATCCCCCTTGCTTGATTATAACGTGATTCAATTTCACTGGTTTGGCCACGGATCGACCATGCTCCATTTAATAACCACAAACTCATGCCAATTGGCTGATCATGGGACGGGTCTATAATATTTGTGTGACTGCTATAATGTACCACCATTATTTCAACTGCCTGTCCATTGGTTAGCCCCTTTTTTTATAGTTTAAGGACTGTTAGGAAAAAATGCATTTACGCACTTCGCATCCCCCTAAAGATGATGGTCGGGGGGAAATATCGGTGGCCCATACCGACTAAAAAAAACCTAACAATCCAGGACTCAAGATTGAGACCTTATCCACCTCCAACAGGACCAACGAATGATGAACAGAAGGGGCAATGTGAGACTTGGGGGACACAGGTCTTCGGTTTGCAGCTCGGGCATTGAACTGATTGGTAGAGGGGTGGTCCATTTACCATCCCAGGTGTGGAAATAAAAATAAAAAAGGTCTTCGGTTTCCCCAGTACCCTCTAAAAAAACCACACGTCTAGGATCTTGGCCCTTTCCTCTCTGTTCTTGGCCTTTAGGTTACCCCCTTTTTATTAAGTTTAAGGACTGTTAGGAAAAAATGCATTTACTCACTAACATCCCCCTAAAGATGACGAATGTCTCTCGAATGTACCGAGCCCATACCCACTAAAAAAACCTAACAGCCCAGGACTCAAGATTGAGACTTTATCCACCTCCAACAGGACCAAAGAATGATGAACACTGCGACCCGCTACTCGCATTACTCCAGTGCTCACATGTCTTCGGATCCCTTCCACTCCTGTCTTCTGTCCACGTGTTACCCTTGTTCTACATCTTCCGTTACATCTTCCTCAACTTTTCCAAACTGTTAGAAGAAGAAACAAACTTTTACTCGACTTTATCGTCCGCGCAGTAACTTCAGATGTCTCTGACCTTGCACGATGAGTTCCACCCCTTTAACAAAGGGAGTCGCGAGTATCTGGACACCACGCCGAAGGAAATAGTCGACCATCTCCAAAAACCCGGTTCCCAATCGCCGCGAGTTCTACCGCGGAAACGACCCTCTCCGGTAATTCGATAAACCATTCGCAAACTTTGCCGCGATGAAACGAAAACGCGGCAACGATCTCGGAGAGTGCTCTCTCCCACCGAGTAAAAGTTTCTCGAGGCGGTGCAGCGAACCGGCCCGGGTCCGTTCGAATTCTTTCCCGCCGGAGTTCTCGTGGCCCCGAAGGTTTCGTTTACCGTGGCGGCGGCAGCTAACGTCAACGTTTCCGGGCCGGTCGTTCCACGGCGCCGGGAATTTCGTTAGCTCGACGAGCGTAAAATTCAATCCAGCCGCGGTTTCGTCGTCGCAGCCAGCGACCGTTCAATCTCGGTCGTTCAAAGGTTTCGTCCCGGAATTCCGCCCGCGGAAACGCAAAAAAGGACCACCCCTGCAACTGCCTATCCCCCGGTGCTACCCTCCGTTTGCTACCCCTCGTTTCGATCAGCAGTAACTGTTGCGTAAAATGGGAGGAGTCATCCGACTGCTATTTTTATTCAGTCAAAAAGTGTCCGACTGATATTTCAAAGTGGTCCTTCAAAGTGGTCCAAGTAAGGGACTGTCGTAAAGGTTAGGGCACGTTCTGGTTTTTAGCGATTTTAGAATATCGCGTGGGAAGGATAATGAATAGTACGCGCGATAATATTGAAACTGTTTAATGAATGAGGAAACGCTAACAGATAATAAGGAGAGCCTAACGTCTTCCAATAATCCCGCAACTCTGTCAGCTTTCAGCCCCATTGGTGAAAGACCTTTTCGGGGTGGGTTGGTGACGTCCTAAAAACCGTTAAAACGGGGGGGAGGAATTCTCCATTCCTCAAGACCATGGAGAAAGTTTACTGCCCCAAAACAATGTATCAGGAATCGTCAACGCCAAGGACATTTTACGCACACCCCCCTTACAGGTTTAATGACGGTTAGGAGGGTAGTGTGAGACTTATCCTGTCTAGGAAAACGAGACAAGGGCATACCCACTAAAACCTCATCGCCCTGGGGCCCAAGAGGGACCCTGTCCCTCTCTCTAGCCGAAGATTATGGAGTTTGCTGGCCCGCTGTTCGCATACTACGCAAACTCTTCTTTGGCTCCTCCTTCCACGCCTGTTCTTGGCTATTCGTTAACGCCAAGGACCTAACAACGGTCGAGCCATGGTTATGGCCAGGGTTGCCATCTGCGAGTCTCGCCAGGCGCCATACCCTTCCGGCCCTCACCCAGCTGTGCTGCGGAGCCCGCCTTTGTTTGCCCCACTCTTTAACGAGAGTGGGCGAGGGACTTGGCGGGACTCGCAGATGACAACTCTGGTTATGGCAATCGTCACTATAAGGTCCTTGCCCACTAGACCGCACCACACCAGCACCGCACCAGCGTTTTCACTGGCGCTCACCACTAGTAACCCGTCGAACGACCTAACCCAGACCGTTATAGTTATAGAGCACCACTGAAAACGCTGATGCGGTGCTGGTGTGGTGCGGTCTAGTGTGTGACGACCCTTATGACCGGTCCAACGTCCCAACCGCCTAGAGTGTGCACTTGGAAAAGATGGAATTTCCGCGTCCAGAAAGTCCCTCTTTCCCACGCACCATTTCCGCTACACTATGAAATTTCGTAACACGAGAATTGGACGAGAATTATCCAAATTAGCCTGCACGCATGGACAGGTCCAAAACCGCGAACTACACCGCTGTTTACAAATTCCTTTGCACAGTGGACACCGAAAGCTTTTCTGCAAAGGGCGCAAGGTTCTTCGCCCTGCATCTGCGATGCACCCCCACCTAGGACGCTCATTGTCCGATCCAATTATTATGCATATCCGGTGACGATCGATTGTTGTCCCCGGTGTTTGCGCCTACTTGTTTGCGGAGGGCAGCGCGGATCATTAGGGCAGGGGACCGATTGTCGACACCATTCTCCCTTCCCGGATTAATATTTAATAGACACTGGGAGCAAAATAGCCGGCGATCGGTCGGCACCCGTGCCAAACCGCGCCGCGTCGCCGGGAATAATCAGCGCGTCGCGTCCCGCCGATTTCCGACTGACTCAATATTGACCCGCATTTAAAAGCGCCACGCCGCCGCCGCGCAAATTATCGCAATGCGACGCTGCTGCGTCCGGGCCGGAACTTTTGCAACGGGGGCCTCGCTTTATGGGGGAGGCTGGTCTTCCTCTCGATGTTCGGCATCTCGATGGAACGCGCGATGCAACCGCCGTCGCCCGTTTCCCGTTAATTTCGCAGGTTTCGGAATTTTCGGGGGAATTCGCGCGGATCCGCGCGGGAATGCGAAACGAACATCGATACGCCGATAGTCGCGGCGCGGGATCATCGGTTCGGCTACCTTTTTCTTACACACCTTCAATTTTTTGGCATCAGCATGGGAGTAATCTGTGCCCAAGTAGGATTGCCATCTGTAACATGACGTTTTTAATTTTCCGGCGGGTGCGCCCGAATTTATTACAGCGTCAGGCGCGCTGTGCACACTGGGGTGGACCACTATAGTGTGCCACTGGGTCAAAAATAATTCCTGCAAAAGATGAAGTTGATCAGATAAGGGGAAGACGTGCCACATTAGGGTGGACCTTAGCTATACCTGGTGCAATTTGTTTTGATAGTTTTTTTTCAAGTCTGCCCCTACCCCTAAAATTATGCCTTTGGGTAAGAAAATAATTCCTGCAAAAGATGATGTTGATCGGATAAGGGGAAGACTTGCCACATTAGGGTGGACCTTAGCTATACTTGGTGCAATTTGTTTTGCGAGATTTTTTTCACGTCTTCACCCCCTAAGATTGTGCCATTGTGTAACAAAAAAATTCCTGCAAAAGATGAAGTTGATCGGATAAGGGGAAGACCAGCCACATCGACATTGGAGTTGCTTTACCTCCATAAAACCGACCGACGTGCACTCCGTGCGCACATGCGTCCACCGGGAAGTAAAAAAGTCCTCCCGGACGTCCCCGGATGCACTAAAAGGAAGAACAAATCCGTGGAAAACTGAACGGATGGCAACCCTATGCCCAAGGGAACCACGGTGACTGATAGTACACACCGGGCACACACGAAATACCGCTGAATTGTTAGGTGGATCTAATGAACATTTGTGCAAAGTGTCGTCAAAATAGGCGCGTGTCGGTCACTGGTGTTCCCTTGTAAGCTGAAGAGCACAGACTGTTCCTATATGTATGGTCTGATCATTGAAATGTGTTATTCTACTTGTGTGGATATAGATCACTTGTATTTTACTTGCATGGCCATAGAATGAACCGTCGCTGTCCTATTGGTTTCGATACAGACTGATATATTCCTCTTGTTTCATCATAGGCTATTCTCATGATGATTGTCTGATCATAGAACAGGCTTATCCTACTTGCGGTAGCACAGATCACTTGAATTTTACTTGTATGAATACGAGATAGTATTACTGTTCCATTTCTTCGATTATAGATTGATCTATTCTACTTGTTTGACCATAGGCAATTCTCAGGCTGGTTGTCTGACCACATGGCAGGTGTGTTCTACTTACAAGACCACAGATAACTTGAATTTTATTTGTGGGAATACAAGGTATTATCATTGTTCCACTGGTTCGATTATAGATTGATCTATTCCACTTGTTTGACCATAGGCAATTCTCAGTCTGGTTGTCTGACCACATGGCAGGTGTGTTCTACTTACTAGAGCACAGATCACTTGAATTGTACTTGTAGGAATACAAGGTATTGTCAATTGAGCTGCTGGTTCGATTATAGATTGATCTATTCCACTTGTTTGACCATAGGCAATTCTCAGTCTGGTTGTCTGACCACATGGCAGGTGTGTTCTACTTACTAGAGCACAGATCACTTGAATTGTACATGTAGGAATACAAGGTATTGTCAATTGAGCTACTGGTTCGATTATAGATTGATCTATTCCACTTGTTTGGCCATAGGCAATTCTCAGGCTGGTTGTCTGACCACATGGCAGGTGTGTTCTACTTACTAGAGCACAGATCACTTGAATTGTACTTGTAGGAATACAAGGCATTGTCAATTGTGCTGCTGATTCGATTATAGATTGATCTATTCCACTTGTTTGACCATAGGCAATTCTCAGTCTGGTTGTCTGACCACATGGCAGGTGTGTTCTACTTACTAGAGCACAGATCACTTGAATTGTACTTGTAGGAATACAAGGTATTGTCAATTGTGCTGCTGGTTCGATTATAGATTGATCTATTCCACTTGTTTGACCATAGGCAATTCTCAGTCTGGTTGTCTGACCACATGGCAGGTGTGTTCTACTTACTAGAGCACAGATCACTTGAATTGTACTTGTAGGAATACAAGGTATTGTCAATTGTGCTGCTGGTTCGATTATAGATTGATCTATTCCACTTGTTTGACCATAGGCAATTATCAGTCTGGTTGTCTGACCACATGGCAGGTGTGTTCTACTTACTAGAGCACAGATCACTTGAATTGTACTTGTAGGAATACAAGGTATTGTC
This sequence comes from Lasioglossum baleicum, assembly GCF_051020765.1. Lineage (NCBI taxonomy): Eukaryota > Metazoa > Arthropoda > Insecta > Hymenoptera > Halictidae > Lasioglossum > Lasioglossum baleicum. The sequence continues at coordinate 7,889,023 of NC_134945.1, forward strand.
AATTGAGCTGCTGGTTCGATTATAGATTCATCTATTCCACTTCTTTGGCCATAGGCAATTCTCAGTCTGGTTGTCTGACCACATGGCAGGTGTGTTCTACTTACTAGAGCACAGATCACTTGAATTGTACTTGTAGGAATACAAGGTATTGTCAATTGAGCTGCTGGTTCGATTATAGATTGATCTATTCCACTTGTTTGGCCATAGGCAATTCTCAGTCTGGTTGTCTGACCACATGGCAGGTGTGTTCTACTTACTAGAGCACAGATCACTTGAATTGTACTTGTAGGAATACAAGGTATTGTCAATTGTGCTGCTGGTTCGATTATAGATTGATCTATTCCACTTGTTTGACCATAGGCAATTCTCAGTCTGGTTGTCTGACCACATGGCAGGTGTGTTCTACTTACTAGAGCACAGATCACTTGAATTGTACTTGTAGGAATACAAGGTATTGTCAATTGAGCTGCTGGTTCGATTATAGATTGATCTATTCCACTTGTTTGGCCATAGGCAATTCTCAGTCTGGTTGTCTGACCACATGGCAGGTGTGTTCTACTTACTAGAGCACAGATCACTTGAATTGTACTTGTAGGAATACAAGGTATTGTCAATTGTGCTGCTGGTTCGATTATAGATTGATCTATTCCACTTGTTTGACCATAGGCAATTCTCAGTCTGGTTGTCTGACCACATGGCAGGTGTGTTCTACTTACTAGAGCACAGATCACTTGAATTGTACTTGTAGGAATACAAGGTATTGTCAATTGAGCTGCTGGTTCGATTATAGATTGATCTATTCCACTTGTTTGGCCATAGGCAATTCTCAGTCTGGTTGTCTGACCACATGGCAGGTGTGTTCTACTTACTAGAGCACAGATCACTTGAATTGTACTTGTAGGAATACAAGGTATTGTCAATTGAGCTGCTGGTTCGATTATAGATTCATCTATTCCACTTGTTTGGCCATAGGCAATTCTCAGGCTGGTTGTCTGACCACATGGCAGGTGTGTTCTACTTACTAGAGCACAGATCACTTGAATTGTACTTGTAGGAATACAAGGTATTGTCAATTGTGCTGCTGGTTCGATTATAGATTGATCTATTCCACTTGTTTGGCCATAGGCAATTCTCAGTCTGGTTGTCTGACCACATGGCAGGTGTGTTCTACTTACTAGAGCACAGATCACTTGAATTGTACTTGTAGGAATACAAGGTATTGTCAATTGAGCTGCTGGTTCGATTATAGATTGATCTATTCCACTTGTTTGGCCATAGGCAATTCTCAGGCTGGTTGTCTGACCACATGGCAGGTGTGTTCTACTTACTAGAGCACAGATCACTTGAATTGTACTTGTAGGAATACAAGGTATTGTCAATTGTGCTGCTGGTTCGATTATAGATTGATCTATTCCACTTGTTTGGCCATAGGCAATTCTCAGTCTGGTTGTCTGACCACATGGCAGGTGTGTTCTACTTACTAGAGCACAGATCACTTGAATTGTACTTGTAGGAATACAAGGTATTGTCAATTGAGCTGCTGGTTCGATTATAGATTGATCTATTCCACTTGTTTGGCCATAGGCAATTCTCAGGCTGGTTGTCTGACCACATGGCAGGTGTGTTCTACTTGCGACAGCACAGATCACTTGTATCTTACTTGTGTGTCCATGATATATCAATGCTAATTTTTTAATACATACATAAAATCCTCAGTTTTCTGATCATACATCAGGTTTATGCTACCTGTGTGCACAAGGATCATCACTTTTGTTGTACTTCTCTGGCTGCAATACACCATCGCTATTCCTCTTGCTTGATTGCAGACTAATTCCATCCCACTTGGCTGAGCACAGACCGACCTATTCCACATAGAAACTGCAGACCATTTATTATTCTACTTGTCAGCACAATTAGCATCGCTGCATTAATTGTCTGCCAGTAGATCATACTTATTCTACTTGAGTGATCGCAGAATGTTCCTATTTCGATTAGGTGATCATAGCATATTATCTCGCTGATCCTCTTATTTGACTCTATTGATTTTCTTGTCGCACCATAAACCACTCTAATTCTACTTACATATCCCCCCGACTACTGTTGCATTCATTGTACACTGAAATGTTTTAAAAATGCATAAATACTCCGGCCATTATTTTATGACTGGATAGAAGAGTGACTGCAGAACGAGCGACCATAAAAATGCCAGAACATAGCGGCACAACTAAATTAATTTTTACACCTGCGATAAGTAATTGCATCGTTCATACGTGGACGACGCGTCAGTTACCGTATTAATGGGGCCGTTATTGTGAAAATTTATTTTTCTCCAGCACCGTAAACATAGCTGTTACATAATTCATATTTATCAGAAACGTTTGAAACAACTTCTATTTACTTTCTATTATTCCTATAGATAACAGAGCGAACCTTTCACGTCATGTTTTCTCGGGAGTACTTCCATAACATTGTTCTAGATTGACCAACCCTAACATTGCTTATTGTTAACGAAGGGCGGTGGTGTTTGGGTCCGTTCTGACCCAGTTTCGCTAAAACTTCATGTAACTTCTCACCTTCTGGTGGCTATCTAAAGTTCGCCATACTACGTTCAATAACGAGGTCGACGCGTCTCGAATTCAGAAGCAAACGCAATGCTGCAAGCTCGCTCACGTATCTACGGAGTTTTGAGCAAGGCTTCAATAAGTAAACCATAAATATTAAACTGCGGATTCTATGCATTACAACTGTAAAAATAACAGACGAGTTTGGTTCTGATTGAACTTGGCTACTGAGGTTAAATAAATTTTGTACAGGGTGTATAAAAAGTAATGGTCATCCGTTCTAGGGGTGAATTTACACCTCTGGACAGGTAGACATTTTTCTGAAAGAAACTTTCCGCAAAATTATTTATAACTTGACTGCGGATCCTTATGCAAAAAACGATGTTCTGCATTGATTGTGGGAAGTAGAAGTAAAACAAAAATTGATTTTATTTTTTAATGACTTTGTTACGTTAAAAACAGTGTTACAATGTTCTTAAATTTTTCGAATCTTTCACCGTTTTATATTTCACCCAACCAATTTTTTATAAATGCATAAAAATCCGCAGTCAATAACAAAGAAAATTGTTGGTAAAGTTCTTTTTTACATCAACACCTTCCAGAAGAGAAAATGTTTGATAGAAGCCACATGTCGCAAAAAAAATAGTTATTGAGATATAAGCTGTTAAAGTTCTTGCAAAATTTGATTGTGTAAAATTATACGTACAGGCAAAAGCCAACTACTACAGTCCACCCGACCGTGTCGATGAGACAGAACATAATCGTGTGCGTGTCTCGATAGGCCCGTACTTTTCTCAACCTAAAGTCCTTCCGACACACCACTGTCCAATTAACAAACGCTACATGGAGTAACACGAGTAACTTCTTCCTGTTCGCTGTCATGATTTTGGAAAATGTGTTGTTTTGTGGTTCACACTTATTAAGACGTGTTCGGGGTAAAGTTTGGATCCTGTAGGACTAATGGTTCAGGAGTTATGGCTGCTTAAAGTTGAGCATTTTTCAGTATTTTTGATAGGTAAGGGCGCCATATTGGTTTGTAGTGACGATCGTGCGCCGCTTACCGAGCAGAATCGCTAGATGGCAGCACGGGCACTAAAAATCACAAGATCGTCGCTAGAAACCAATATGGCGGCGCCCTTACCTGTCAAAAACACTGCAAATTGCTCAACTTTAAGCTACCATAACTCCCGAACCATTGATCCTACAGGATCGAAACTTGGATCTGCAGGTTCCCCGGGTACAAATCTACTGGATTACACACCAAATACCAATTTTGGTATAATGAGCACACCTAACACATAAGGCTCTAGATCTTGACGGCACTCGCGAAATCCGTAAGAGACAGGATTAGCGATTGGTCGCTGAGATTCCACGCGTTTCTCGGTCGAGTAAGGCGATACGTATCAATTTGAAGGGATCGATGGGGTCGCTGGTGGTCCGTCCGTGAGACGGGGTTTCGTCGAATTGGCGAGCTCGGTGGCGGGAAGAATACGAGCACCGTTTGGTAGTCCTGCGCCGTTTTGCCAGTAATAATCGGAGTGTCTCTGTCAATAAAGCGACCGCACATTATGGCCGGCGGGGGTTGTGTGGGCGGGCGGCTGTTGTGGCACGGTGCTCGGGGCGGAGGTCGAAAATGCAGTGCCGCCGATGTTCCGTATAGAACTGGGAACAACAGCGGGGATTATTGGATGACCGGAACATAATTTCGACGATCGGTACACACGGGCAAACAGCCGGCCCGGCCCGCGAAACAACGTTTCCGCCCCCGCGTCGGGTCGATTCGTGACGCGATTAGGTCCGCGTTGCTTCATCGTCTAAACAAATGTGCGCCGCGCCTGCTAGGCTCTCGACACGCCGCGGATCTCGATTTCCGCTCGGTCTCCGCTTGCCCTCACCCGAATGGGGGACGGGGAGAAGCTTTGCCAAGAAATTAGATTATAAATTTAACGGTGGGGGCGATACACGAGCGAACCCGGGCGAATGTCTAGGCACCACCTGAGCCCTCATGCATACATTCCCCGGGAATGGAAAAGTAGCGAACGTTCCCGCCGCTTCGCGCCGCGAGAAACCGCTCGCTCAGGATTCCGGATTATTTTTACGAGCTGCCGCCTTAATTTTCAATTCCTACGGATACGCCGCGGATAACGGCCGTCGGAATCGAGCGGTGATGGATCATTTCGCTCACGCGGCGCCCACCTGACGAGACGAAATCGTCAGGCTTTGAGTTTTCATTTCATTATTCATCCGTGTTTTACGGTCGTATCAATTTTTAGCTCGGGCTGACGCCCCTTGTACGACTTGCGTTCAGAAATCGGAGACACGGACATTTATTGGGAATTTGTCAGCCGGTACAGCAGCTTCAATTGCAATTTTTTGGGTGAAAACTTCTCTAACCTAACGTAACCTAACCCAACCGTATACACGATTACGGGGCATTAAGGACCATTCTCCTAGCAGACGGCACTCGCGCATGAATGTGTGGTACACTCACACACCGCTAGACCACGTATACGTACGCGAGGATTGCAAGGGGGTCCGGGATTCCACTTCTGATTTCTCGATAATGCAAGGACGGGGTTTTTTAGTAATCAAAATCGCTAGACAAAAGATCAATCTAGGGCGCTGTTTGCCTCAAAAGTCCTTCTTTTACGTTTCCGGGCAATGCAATCCGGTTTTGCAATATTTCGCTGCATGTCCTATGCGCATTCGTCCTCTTAAAATACATTTCATGGAATTAAAAGCTGCACATCACGCGCTGCATTTATATGGATATTCCTAAAGACGTGCTCTGAGGTGTCCTACTATTTAATTTGTAGCGAGCTAGGGAAAACTTGGGGAAGTCAGTTCCTCTCGGTGAAGTTTCAGACTCATTTTGTTCAGCATTCATACAGTCGTTCAGAAACTCCAGGTTTCTGATTGTTTGGAACTGATAACTACGCGAATGAAGCATTCACGCTTGAATTATTGTTATAGTTGCAAGCGTACAGCTGATTTTCCAAGGCTTTGGGAAAGATTGCCAAATTTTGATTAAATTAGTTTTTAACTCGGGCTGAAATAATTATGACGATTGTGTTGAAAAGAGAACTTACTCTCTTATACGAATTTGCATAATATTCAAGTAGGGGGAGTTCCCCTATAGTGCTGGACGCTTAAGGTTTTTAAAAATAATGTTTTATCTTGTATCTATTTACTAATGTATCATAATTTACTGTTATTTACTGATGTATTGTTCAATGAAAAATAATAATAATAGTATTCAATAATAAAAGTCACCCATTTTTATTTTATCTTCGAAAACAACAAAGATATTTAGGTACAAACATTAGGTGACTCACCATATACATATACAGTGAACCACGAAAGTATTTGAACGCATTTTAAAACAGTATAACTTTTTTATTATTGTATCAAACCACGTGATGTTTTGAAAGCAATTGGAAGCATTGGTTTACTAAATGATCTGAAATAAAAAAGATTTTCGAAAAATTCCAATTTACAAGGTTGCATGCAAAAATAAAAAAAATTTTTTTTTACTTTTTCATTTGGTCCCTTAATGAAAACTATTTTATATTATAGTTTGTGAAAGTAAAAAGAATTTATTCTATTCCTCTTAATGAGACAAATGTACATGTTCGTTAATGGACATCCAAGTAGAATAGGAACGGCAATGGCCAGACAAGTAGAACAAGTACGCCAATGGTTCGACAAGTAGAACAAGTCCGTCAATGGGCATCCAAGTAGAACAAGTCTGTCAATGGTTCGACAAGTAGAACATGTCCGTCAATGGGCATCCAAGTAGAACAGAGACGGCAATGGTCAGACAAGTAGAACAAGTCTGTCAATGGTTCGACAAGTAGAACAAGTCTGTCAATGGTTCGACAAGTAGAACAAGTCTGTCAATGGTTCGACAAGTAGAACATGTCCGTCAATGGGCATCCAAGTAGAACAGAGACGGCAATGGTCAGACAAGTAGAACAAGTCTGTCAATGGTTCGACAAGTAGAACAAGTCCGCCAATGGTTCGACAAGTAGAACAAGTCCGTCAATGGGCATCCAAGTAGAACAGGAACGGCAATGGCCAGACAAGTAGAACGAGTCCGGCAATGGTTCGATATATATAGTGAACCACGAAAATAGTTTTTCTTTTTTATAATTGTACTTCTTTATAATTATAAACGACCTGATTTTTTGTAAGCAATTGGAAGCATTGGTTTACTAAATAATCTGAAAAAAAGATTTTCCAGAAATTACAATTTACAAGGTTGCATGCAAAAATAAAAAAAGCATTTTTTTAAACTTTTTTGTTTGGGCCCTTAATGAAAATTGAAATGTTGGATGTTTTGTAGATCAATGTAAGTTATACGCATGCTGAAAATTTCATAAAAATCAAAAACTTTCAATGTGTATCGTTTTATTCTACGTCAACCGATTTTGATGAAATTTTCTGCATGCGTATAGGGTAAATTGTACAATGATTGACACCTTAAGCCAGAATCGTAGTAAAAATATTTTCACCGCTTTTTTGATATGTTTAAAGGTGTTTAACTATCTATAGTGAAAGGGGAAAAGGAGGAGGGGAAATGATATATTCAATATACAATATACAATATATTCAATATACAATCTAAATATATTCAATATACAATCTAAATATATTCAATATACAATATACAATATATTCAATATACAATATACAATATACAATATACAATATATTCAATATACAATATACAATATACAATATATTCAATATACAATATACAATATACAATATACAATATACAATATACAATATACAATATACAATATACAATATACAATATACAATATACAATATACAATATACAATATACAATATATAATATACAATATACAATATACTCAAAATACAATGTACTCAATATACAATGTACTCAATATACAATGTACTCAATATACAATGTACTCAATATACAATGTACTCAATATACAATGTACTCAATATACAATGTACTCAATATACAATGTACTCAATATACAATGTACTCAATATACAATGTACTCAATATACAATATACTCAATATACAATATACTCAATATACAATGTACTCAATATACAATATACTCAATATACAATATACTCAATATAGAATATACTCAATATACAATATACTCAATATACAATATACTCAACATACAATATACTCAATATACAATATATTCAATATACAATATACAATATATTCAATATACACTTTCTACCACATCTGGCGATACTGATGTACCCCCTAGAAGGGAGTAGTGTGGGACTCGGGGGAAACAGGTCTTTGGTTTCCCCAACACCCACTAAAAGAAATCGCACGTCTATGACCTAGACCATTTCCTCTTTATCCTTTAATGTGCCCGAGAGAGCATAGTTTAGGTCCCCGCGTTTTGCACATCTCCCAAACTATGTTATAATCCGGGCTAGTGCCACTCCTGTTCTTGGCCTTCAGCTTCACATTGAGCCTCATAAGAACTCTTTTGCTTCACAAATTGACTGGAACATACAATAAAAATGGCATTGTTTGTACGACCAGAGCGCTTTGAAAAATGCAGTCGCGCCGCAGACTGCCGAAAACCGAAAACCGGAATTAAAAGTACCGCCGGGGGTGGGTGTGGGTTTGCGGACCGGCTAGACGTTAAATATTTATTGGTAATTAGCGGCGAATCGGCGGGTATCGATCACCGATAACGGTTAATCGCGGTTATCTATGCATTTCCGACGCGCAGTATTTGTTTCCAACAATACGCGCACCCCCGTTCGAATTTTCTACCCCTCCGCCACATTGGTCGGTGAACGATGGTTGATCATGAAGGGATGATTTTTCCGGTCGCTTTGCCTCTCTTGATGTTCCCTCGCAACTTGTTCCGTCTTTGTGTCGCGTTTGCAACTCGTTACGTGATATTTATTCGTCGTGCTGTCGCATGTCGGCCGAAATAAAATTACCTGTTACATTCCCTCGGATTATGGGCGGGGGTGGAGCTTGCAATTAACGGCATGACAGATGGTCGATAGCTGTCGTGGCGCTCTGTTCGGCGCGCGTTCGTTTCGCAAAGCCAATAATTATCAAGTTCTCAGTACGATCGAGGACCGCTAAATTTCCCCTTTGAATTTAGATGATTGGACGAGAAGTCATCTAATATTTGATGGGCCCCGTTAATTCCCCGGTTAATTCGCCCAAAAACTCCAAGGTCAAATTTATGTATTTTTTTCTGGAGAATCCAGCTCTGCAATGAAAAATGGGGGTTCCCATTTAAGTTTCTTATTTTCCCCCACCCCCATCCCCAGGAGGTGGCGGGGGGGGGGCGAGTTTGGTATCATTGGATGTCCCCCTTCGCGACGAACAACTTTCATTACCCGCTTGTTTTGATCCGATGCATAGTTCTCGAGATATTTCAATGTCTTCAGATAAAATGACCACCCTGTATATTGATAAATTAGTAGAAACATTGCCAGACTTGACTAAATTAATTTATATTTTTGAATCGACTAATATGCTAACCTTTAATTTTCCCCGAAACTTCTCAAAAACGGACTTACACCACTTTCAAAATGAACGGTCCAATTATAACGCTGCGTTCGATATTTTGTTTATAAATTGATCTTTTGTCTATAACTCCTATTTTCCAACCTGTTTCGGCTTGGACACTTCGTTTCAATCCTTTTTGTTTCTGTTGAACATCGTTTCCAGATAAACCCGGAATAAGGTTCTATGCATGACTCAACCTGGAAAAGTGGGGGTCACACACCCTATAATACGATCTAAGGAGAATTCAGTTGCTTCGCGAACGTTAAACAGGGCGTGTCGGATTTCGTGACAAGATAGTGGAAGTGAAATCGTTCTGTGATAGACCTCGGCTTTCTTGAGCGGTGGCGTGCTGTGCTCGAGGGTCTGGCGAGACGTGAAGTGTTTGTCGCAAACAATTTATTTCACTTTATATCGTGACATTATTTCGTTGCTTTATTATTTTCATTGCACTTCTTCTACTTCTAATTTTACTGTTTTCTGGGCTGCTCTTTACTTTACAAAATTTTTGTCTTTCTTCTATAAATTATTATATATTTGGTATGTAATCCAGTAGATTTGAGCGAGGAGAGCCTAGCAATCGAAGTTTCATTCCTGTAGGATCAATGGTTCAAGAGTTATGCTAGTTTAAAGTTGAGCATTTCTCAGTGTTTTTGACAGGGAAGGGCGCCGCCATATTGGTTTGCGCTGACGATCGCGAGCTGCTTACCGAGCAGAACCGCCGGTCCTTGCCCCCCTCCCCGACCTAATCGCCAACCAACTCGGTAAGCGGCGCGCGGCCGTCACTGCAAACCAATATGGCGGCGTCCTTAAATGTCAAAAACACTGTAGCTTTCTCAACTTTAAGCAAGCATATCTTATGAACCATTGATCCTACAGGATCGAAACTTGGATCTGCATCCGCCCCGGGTACAAATCTACTGGATCACATACCAAATTCATAATTTATAGGAGAAAGGCACAAATTTTGAGTCCGGTAAAGTAAAGACCCGTAGAGAATCTTTCGTCTTATGTAGCTTCGCATTTATCTTTGCTTCAACTACGACCCACATTAATAATCAAGGGGATTGCAATCAGGGCTAGAGGGGGGCAACAGGTCGGTAGGTTTCCGTAAAGCCAGGCCTGCGTCTTTCTTGCCTTGTGAGGTGGAGCAGACCTTTGTTTTTAATGGCAGCATTTTAGCAATTGTTCTAACGTGCACCATTCCCGAACTCAAACGACGAGTACACCCAGTCGCATACCCTTTGAATGAATTAATTTTCGGCGAACTTTCGGCGAAAAGCGAGCGATTTGGGCTGCTCTTTACTTTATCGGACTCAAAATTTGTGCCTTTCTCCTGTTAATTATTATGTATTTGGTATGTATTCCAGGAGATTTGAACGAGGAGAGCCTAGGATTCGAAGTTTCATTCCTGTAGGATCAATGGTTCAGGAGTTATGCTGGTTTAAAGTTGAGCATTTCTCAGTGTTTTTGACAGGGAAGGGCGCCGCCATATTGGTTTCTAGTGACGATCTTGTGACTTGTAGTGCCCGTGCTGCCATCTAGCGGTTCTGCCGGTAAGCGGCGCGCGATCGTCACTATAAATCAATATGACGGCGCCCTTATCTCTCAAAAACACTGAAAAATCTCAACTTTAAACAACCATAACTCCTGAACCATTGATCCTACAGGATCGAAACTTGGATCAGCAGGTTCTCCGTCCACAAATCTACTGGATTACATACCAAATACACAATAATTTATAATAAAGATTACCCGTTTCCAATCTAAATTGTCGCACAGAAGACGAGTGATTTCGTCTGATCAGATTCGCGAGAGTGCGGATATTGTGCTGGAGGTGGACGACCGCTGCGATTAACAGGTAGACCGTTGGAGCGTGATCGAGGATCGTTCGCGTTCCGCGATTAAGAGGTGTTTCGTGCGGAATTCGTGCGGACGATAAATTAAGAACGAAACGAGCGCGCGGGGCGGCGCGCTTTCGCAACTCGGGGACGATACCCGAAACAGGAAATTACGACGGTGTGTTCATGGGACTCGATCGAAACACGGCACGGGGTGCCAGACCGACCGGCGGGCGCCGATTAACCGATATCACCCGGTCACGAGGGTACAAATCGACGCGTTCCGCCGCTAATTACGGATAAATATTGGCGGTGCGCACGGAATAATAAGCCGTGAAATCCGGCGGACGGTTTTGCCAAGGGACGCGGTCGCGTTTCGCGCCGCTTTAATAACCATGGATCTGCGCGATTCAATATCCGACGCACGCTCCGTTTAACCGGGGCACAAAGAGCCCGCTAATTACGCTAATTAACTTTTATTCGGGGCTCCCCCGACCATCCTCTTCCCTATTCCCGGAGACCCGTCCAAGAAACGGATTCACGACTCCGGCTTGGAAACGACGTCCGTCCGGAAAGTCCCGTTCGAACGATGTCGCTTCTTCGAGCGGAATCCGCTCGGCTTTTCATTCCGCCTGATAGATGACTATTAACCCATAAATGCAGCTGCGACTGCGACAGGTCGTGTGAGAAAGACTCGCGAAAATTCTGGCGAGCTCAATTTGCTACGCTGAAATACTCTCGCATTAGGCTGGCTCTTATTTTCGACTTCTGAAGTTCTTTTACGGCACCCCCAGGGTTGTTCCAAGTAATTAAGAAAATTTGTGTAAAGTTTGAGTAGCCTAGGATAGAGAAAATAATTAATTTAATGCTCACAAAATCTTCTCTCACGGATTTGATCATATTTATTTAACGGTTTATCGAATGAGTGCAAAGTCATTTGAAGGTCATTTAAACGACATTTCAAGGTCATTTGAATGTTATTTGTAAAGTTTGAGCACCGTAGAATGCAGAAAATCATTAATTTAACGCTCACAAAATCTTCTCTCACGGATTTGATCATATTTATTTAACGGTTTATCGAATGAGTGCAAAGTCATTTGAAGGTCATTTAAACGACATTTCAAGGTCATTTGAATGTTATTTGTAAAGTTTGAGCACCGTAGAATACAGAAAATCATTAATTTAATGCTCACAAAATCTTCTCTCACGTATTTGCTCATATTTATTTAACGGTTTATTGAATGAGTCCAAGGTTATTTGAAGGTCATTTAAAGGTCATAGTGTGACACATCATTGAACTCGTCTCGACATCAGCTACAACACTATGAAGTTAAAAATATATGGTGCCGTCTAAAAAAAGCACAGATGACCTTGAAATAACGAAAAAGTAGGTTAATCACAAGATCTATTGATATCATCATATCGCCCCCTTTAAAAGGTTTTATTCCACTCTTGAAGCTCTCGTTTATACTTCATAACAACAGAGAAATTCAAGTGTTCTGTTTTTCGTGACCAACTCTGTATCTGAATTGGTTGGCTGGAGCCAATGCTGGATGTGAGAGTTTTGTCTTAAAATCTATTAGTTTTTATCGTTCTCCCATGAAATCCTGCTCTCCTGTCGAATTGCACTTTGTATCATCCAGCGTTGTTCCAGCCAAAATTCAATATCTCAAATTGCAAGCAAAAATTTCAAATTTTACTGGACAGCAGAATTCGTTGGGAGAACGATAAAAGCTAATAGATTTTACGGAAATCTCACATTTAACGTTGCTCCGGCCACCAATTCTTATGACCGCCGCACAGTGGGCAATTTGGTCGATCAGGGTGAAAAAATCTACGGGAAATGATGTACAGCATGTTCAAAAAAAAATTTTCTCCGCTCGTGGTATCGGAGAAACCGCAATTTTCTTGAAATTGTGCAAGTTTAACGAACTTTCTCAAACGTTAAAAAACGTTCTTACCATAATCTCCCTATTTTTCCCATATTCTGGAAAGTTTCATCTTTAATCGAAAAAAAAATTTCATCGCTCTACCTCATTTCTATCGAAAGTTCTTTGATTTTGAATCGTGTTTCGACCAAATTGCCCACTGTGCGCAGTGCCAACCAAATTGTTGACTGATTTTGTGTGAAAGCTCCGTCGCGATTCAGACTCGTTATTAAAAGCGGAGGGGTTAATTTCGCGGGATTCTCGGATTCGATAATCACCATCCGCCGCGTTAACTGAAACGCAGCTCGCCCCGAGCCATCCACAGCTCTCATAAGCATCGGCCGGTCGAGTTGGGTTCGGAAGAGTCAGGAACCTGAAGGGAAAAACGTAATTGGCATTATAGCCGGGGCTGGTCGACGCGGGAATTCGAGCGACACGCGATAGCGCGATCAATCACGGCGATAATGGGAGCAACGTCGATGGTGGGGAGGTGGGAGGGGGATGGTTGCGGGGTTGGATGGTGAATCGTTCGCGAAATGTCGAGAGAGGGATAGGGAGAGAGAGAGAGAGTTTAGCGGTGCGGCCCTCTGTCGGGTGGAGCGACAAAAGTGGCCGGCAATTGCGTCGAAATTGAACGAATTTCACGCGTCGATTGCGTTACTTGGCGGCTGCTCGCGACTCCCGGTCGGTTAATTAATTAAGACGCATTCAGGGGTATCCGTGGTGGTGTCCTTGCTAGATAGGGGGGTGGGCCGAGAGATCGACTCGACTCGGTCGAGTTGAGTCTGCAACGTTGTCAGCCAAGTTAGCATCGAGAGACAGATATATACAGGGTGTCCAAAACCACCCCTGCAGGGGTGTTAACCTCTGAAATAAGCATATTCGTTAAAACTTGCAACACTATTTTGTTGAGCTTCGAAGGTCGAGTCGAACGTAGAGAAGGACAGCGTGCCGAAGCGACTGCGACTCTCCGCGTCGCATTAGCAGAGGTTCACACTGACATACCCGAGCCGAGATCAGATTACTACAGTGGAGGGGATATTTTCTTTGCGTTTATCGCGTACAGCCTTTGTGCGTTTATAGAGGATTTGCTGTAGTAGCCATTGCGTATCTGAAATAAATGAAAATTCTACTAAATAGTATAATATAAATAATATATAATATAAATATAATATAAAATTATTTTAATATAATTATAATCTTTCGTGTATGCGGTAATAGATCTGGTGTTTCTTCTATAAAATAATAAGTATCATTTTCAATAAACCCTTTGGCGGATAAAAATATATCTAAAGTATAAAAAAAAAAGAGTATAAAAGATAGTTACATCGACGGGACTCGAACCCGGGCCCACGGCGTAGCAGTTAAGCACGCTGCCGCAACGCCACACCATTACTTGGTAACAGAGTGAACTGAACTGACATCTTACGTCCGTAAAACTTTAATTTGCAAATATCTCGATAATTACTGAGTAGTTGCCCTTATAATGGGGTATATTCCTTATCAGGGGAACGAGATCTATAACTCTGTAAAGTCTCAACTAAATCTGTGACGCAAAGGCTGTGCATTCAAGGACACCCTGTAGTGACAGAGAGAGAGAGATAGAGAGAGATGAGTACACGGTGTGCCACGTGTGTGTCTGCGTATGCAAAGCAACTCAATCCGTGTTTATAACTGCGGTTTCCGCGCGCCTGCCGGATTATCTTACGATTAGTTTGCCGTTACGAACCTAAAGTTCAAACCCGACTGAATCAATTTCGCCCCGTTCCCCTCGCAAACCCCGATCGCTGAATATGTTCGTCACTACTGCTCTGCGGCTCGAAACCCTAAAGGGGAACACCAACCAAGAGTGTGAGAGAGGGGGGGGGAAGCTCCGTACGTGTCTGATTCACGATAATGGAACAGATAATTCGATTCGCTGTGTTTTCACGTGATGCAGACGGCAATCGCGGATACGGTGATTCCCGACAGCTCGTGGAGCGCGAACTCGCCAGTTTGCGCAGGATCTTCAGCAGGATCCAGGGTTAATCTATCTTTTCCGGCATCCTCTGACGTCGGGGATTCGCTGGAGATACTCCGAGGAGGTATAATAGCCTGGCCTCTCCATGGTAAATCCCGGCAATGTTCTTCTAATTTCTACAGAAATTTAAAGTCATCGGAGAGCGCGCCGGAATTAACGTTAGCTTGTTATCGTTACGGTGGACGCTACATGCTTGTTCAGGAAGTGAGTTCCATTTGGATCGTAGAAGTCCTGCTTTATTAACACGTGTCACAAATCCGCGATGAGAACATCTCGAACAAGCTCGATCAGAGTACAAAAGCTGAAACAAATCTCGGGTAAACTTTACTTTACCGGATTCAACATTTTTGCCTTCCTCCTATAAATTATGATGTATTTGGTATGTAATCCAGCAGATTTGTACCCGGTGGACCTGCAGATCCAAGTTTCGATCCTGTAGGATCAATGGTTCGGGAGTTATGGTTGCTTAAAGTTGAGATTTTTCAGTGGTTTTGACAGGTAAGGGCGCCGCCATATTTGTTTGTAGGAACGGTCGCGCGCCACTTACCGAGCATAATAATTAATTAGTTGGTTGGTGATTACTACCTATGGTCGCTACAAACCAATGTGGCAGCGCTCTTACCTGTCAAAAACACTGAAAAATCTCAACTTTAAGCAACCATAACTCCTGAACCATTGATCCTACAGAATCGAAACTTCGATTCCTAGACTCTCCTCGTTCAAATTTACTGGAGTACATACCAAATACATAATAATTAACAGGAGAAAGGCACAAAGGGTATAGCCGGATAAGATAGTCAAAAATGCCCTTGAACCGAATTTTATCGACGATGTGCCATTCGATAGAGCACCAAGAAAAAACATACTGTGCAAAATTTCAACCCTGTATCTCGATCGGCAGGGTAGTTATGGGGTAAAATCGAAAAATCAGTTTTTGGCCTATTTTCCCTAGTTAATGACGTTTAGAAATTCTGAAAAAATCTGACACATGTCAAGAACCCAAATACATACTTTGCAATTAGTCTCAGATTTTTAAAATGGAAATCTTGCTGGTAAAAAATCAAAAACCTCAAAAAAATCGAGCCAATTGAACTGTTGGAAACGTGATTGATATTTCTAGATGTAATGTTTATACTGTAGAAATATTAATTAAGTTGATTTCATTTTTTAATTACTTCTGTAGAATGCTCAAGGTTTATCCGAGCCTGATAGACTTACAGAATAAATAGAACGTAACAATTTTAAGGTTAGCTTAGTTCTTCGCGGGAAAAACGTCGAAAAAATCGGTTTTCATATTTTTTAACAACGGCGCACCAAACAGAAAAATCTGAGAAAATTCATGAACAATATTTATAACAATATACTGCTACTGTAGAAATATAAATGTGGACACTCCTATAGAACTTCCATGTGAAATCTGCATTTTTTCGATTTTTTTGAGGTTTTTGATTTTTTACAAGCAGGATTTTCATTTTAAAAATCTGAAACTAATTGCAAAGTATGTATTTGGGTTTTCGACATGTGTCGGATTTTTTTCAGAATTTCTAAACGTCATTAACTAGGGAAAACAGGTCAAAAACTGATTTTTCGTTTTTACCCCATAACTACCCTCCCGATCGAGATACAGGGTTGAAATTTTGGACAGTATGTTTTTTGTTGGTGCTCTATCGAATGGCAC
Source organism: Lasioglossum baleicum (assembly GCF_051020765.1). Taxonomy (NCBI): domain Eukaryota; kingdom Metazoa; phylum Arthropoda; class Insecta; order Hymenoptera; family Halictidae; genus Lasioglossum; species Lasioglossum baleicum. Next base: position 7,905,599 of record NC_134945.1, read on the forward strand.
ATCGTCGATAAAATTCGGTTCAAGGGCATTTTTGACTACCTTATCCGGCTATACCCTTTGTTATTGAAAATAGCAGCCCAATCGATTTGTTAAGTGATCGATGTCGAAGCAATTCTTTTAGATCGAGATAATTGCACACAACCACGAACTACTCGATGGGAGACGGCTAACTGAATTGATCGAAATTCACACCGGCCACTTGGAAATCTACGGAAATTTGGTCACGAGGGTTTTCGGACGACGCTGTAAAAACGACGTTCCCGAACGGCCGCCGTAATTTCTGCACTACGTGCATCGGCCGTGAAAGTTTATCGCGACTCCGGACGACCACTTTACCGAACCAATACGCTTCTGCCTCGCCGTCTGCTTTCCAATTGATTACCGGAATATTCTCGCGTACGACGAAGCGAATTTGCTGACGGATCTCCTCCGACGCAACGAGAGTTTTGTTGCGTGTACAGTGAAAATCTATAAAACTATAGGATAAATGTATCTATTACTGCGGGCGTACGTTTTACTGCGGTATTTGTTCCCAATGAGATTAAAATACGTAAAAATATATATATTTCGCGCTGAATAATATTTGTACAATTCAATGAGAATGTATTCTCGTTGGCGAGGCGAACAAAATGTCAATCATTCTCATATTTTTTTAAGCTTACGATTTGAGAAAACATCCACCATAAAAGGTAAAAATAGGACCATTTTACTTTTATCTCGATTACCAAGGGTCTGTTGTTCACATGATACTACATTCCTTGTATTGCTTTAAGTTGCATAGGGGAAACTTTTATTATTACAGTATGACCTCGATTAACCGGTTTTATCAGGATACAAACAGCTCGGACAAATTAAGGCCCGATGGATAATCGAGACCCGAGGGACATAGTTAAAATTGTACGTTATATTCCAAAATAACTTTTTCATTTTTGAGAATTTATTTCCCTTCATAATATAATCATGTTAAACGCAAATTTGTTTATAATCGGGATTCGGTTAATCAAAATACAAAATACTATAATATTTTCAAAAACTTCTGCCTCAGATAAAGTATACTTTTTTCAAAAACGACTGCATCAAATAAAATATTTCATTTTCCAAGTTGTACACATACTTTAAAATAAATAGGATTATTCATTATTTACTATTTAAAATATACTATTTTCCCCAGTTCTCTGTTTCCAGATATGTTCCAGTGGGAATTTTCCAATGTTTGACGTCACAAATTAAAGATGGAAGATCGTACTTTATGGTAGGGTCATTTTGGAGAGATATCAAAAAATTGAGTATAAGAGGGAGGGGAACAAGTATGATACTCGGAAGTGATACAGTGGAAGATACATACCAAGAATTAATTCAAGAATTAATTCAATCCAACAGAGTCCGAGACGAACTAGATTCAAGTTAACAAAACGATTTTTACAGTAACAAAAACCTAACTCCGTCAATGAACGAAAGGATGCGGTTCGAGGTAAAAAGTCATTTAGGATAATCCACGAAAAAATCTTTTTTTTTTTTCATTGTCCGGACGAGAACACAGCCTTAATCAAACTTCTGGTCCAGAATGCAGTGTCCTCGTAGTCGGGGGAGGCCCGTCGACCCAAAAATCAGTTTCCCGGCCGGACGTCGTTCCGCGGGACACGTACGCGAACAATAAGCATATTTTCGCGGTCGGGTGGTCCGCGAACGCGTAACAAGTTCGGATCCGGTCGGAAGTCGGCGGACAGCGACTGGGAACTCGTAAGCGTACCAAAAATTGGACAGACGACGACGCGACGACGACGACGGTGGCGTAGTAAAGTCGGGGTTGGTACCGCGGGATGAGGGTGGAGGGAGGGGGGGTTGGAAGCAGTTCGGGAATGTCGGATGGGGGGTTGGACACTGTGCTACCGCCACTCTCGAATGCCGCATAACTCTCGTAGCCTGGTAGTGCTGGGGAATCGGGGGAATGCGCGAGGAGCGAAGGAAAACCGAGGAAGAATTCGGGAAAAGCTTGCTTGGTCGGGATAGGGCTGGGGAAAGTTCCTCCCTTGCTTTCCCTCCTCTTGCTGTATCCCTCTTCGATTCCTACTCTCAGTGTTACCTTTTCTCTCGCTTCGGTTTCCTGCTCTCACAAGGTACATCAATCGTCAATCAGCGGTTTTCATGAAACTTTGCATGCTTTAAGCTGCCTATTCGCGATCAATCATGTTGCGCATCAATTATTGTGCAGCAAAATATTTGTGCAACACTGCCATTCACAGTACAACACGGTACAAACGCAACCCGTTTGATGTGCACCAAATATCACGAAATTCTGATTTTACAGAACAGGTTGCGCAATTAGTCAATCACTATAATTCGCGATCAATCATGTTGCGCAACAATTATTGTACAGAATACACAATTAAGTCCAGAATAACAATACACGTGTCTGTAAACTCTTAGAACTCATTTTCACTGTTTCGCATTCGATCTACTGATTTACGTCTGAAATAAAATCAGTCTACTGATCGATTTAAAAGAAAACCTCCCTACATTAGGCAACTTTCCTCTGCCTTTTCGTTTCTCTTAGCAGTTCCCACGATTCTTTCTACGGTTTCCTCCTAGGTGTTCCCCCTCTGTTCCCCTCCCCAGCTCCCCCCGTTACTTTTCCTGTTCGTTTCTCTGTTCCGCTCCCGGGGAAGAAGCGGACGACCGAGGCGGAAACTTTCTTCCTCGTGAATACGCAGAGGCCGGTTGTTTGGCCTGGCGATGGGGCGAGCGCGCGAGAACCGGCCCTCCCCATTTAAATTCAAGGGAAACCCTTTTCGCACGGCCGCGCGTTTCTAATTCATAGCCGGGTTACTGCAGGGAACCGAGCCAGAAGCAGGAGAGAGCCCGACCGCGCTGCGCCGGCGATGAAAGCGGACTACACAGACTCCTCGAGCGATTCGCGCAAAGTCCAATTGTATCCGGCAGCCTAGCCGGGTCTTGTTAAGACGGACTCTGCACCGTACTCCCGCCACCAACGTTGTTCTTTCGACGTTAATTACGAAACCCGCGTCCCCTTTCGATGCGGGCCCCCTGTACTCAAACTTCTGCCTCCTCGATTGCTGGACACTTGCTTTTGCACGAGAACGTGTTCGGAGCTCTTTGATAAATTCACCTGCGCAATGCAACAATGATAGAAGTCAATACAGTTTTGTTCCGATAGAAGGCGAAGGCTCGTGATCATTTTTTTTGGCGTTAACGCGATCCTTTAACGCTCTGGGTAGCTCTCAATGTCTTCAACTGGCCCTGATAGGATTGAGCAACAGTGGAAGTTCCCAGTCTAGGTAGTTTCAAGTGCTTTGGTAGCTGCGAATGGCACTGGTAGCTCCAGGTAGCCCTAATTTACTTAATGAGTGACATCTTCAAGTAGCCATGGTGGTTTCTAGTGACCTTGGTGACTTTGAGCTACTCGGAAGCAGCCCAACAGCCTTCGAGTGTCTTTGATGAGACTGAACCAGCTATTTCAACGTCATACTGCAGCCAAACCAATTGTATCTCACGAATTCGAGTGGCATTGAGGACTTTCAGTTAGGCTAGTAGTGTCGACATGTCCTGGAGAAATTGCGTAGTGGTGCCCTGACCAAGGCTTCATTCAGAGCTACGAAAAGGAGGCCCTTTTTGGGGCGGTGGAGAAAAATGCGTTTACGCACTAGCTTCCCCTAATCATGACGGTCGGGGGAAGTGTGGGGCTAGCGTGCGCACTACCAAGTAGGAAACACCACCGCCCAGGAACCCTAAAGGGACGCTGCTCTCCCTTTAGACAAGAGGCTTCCGCAACTCGCCGAACCACTATTCGCATTACTTGCGAGTCGCGCACTCCACATCACCCGACACATGTTCTTGGCTATCATTCGGATTAGAGTATCCTTTATTTGTTTAAAGGCGGTGGGGAAATGCTATTATGCACACCCCCCTAGGTGAAAGTTGGGAGTAGACTGGGGCTCAGCTTCCCCCTATGGTGTAAGTTGGGGGAACGGGACTTAATCCCTAGCCATACCTACTAAAACCCCACCGCACAATGGTTCCACACCCTATTCCTTCGACAATCTGCCCGGGGATACAGGTGAACAGGGACCTACTATCCGCATTACACCTGCACCACTCTTTTTCTCCACCGGTAAAACCACGTCTGTTCTTGCCAATACGGATTGGGGTACGTGTGCAGTTTGACTCAGCGTGGTCGGCCCAGCAGCCGTCACATGGTCCGTTTGGAAAAGGATAGAATGCCACATTTAGTGGTTTAATTGACGATGAACGTATCGGGCGCAGGGAAGGACAGCGTGTGGAAAAGAAAGAGACGCGCGCGGTCTTTCTTTACACGCGCAGTCTTTGTCTACGTTCGGCTCGGCCTTTGCAGCTCAAAACAACAGTGTCCCTCTACGATCGATGCAAACGAACCTCCCCGAGGCTTTTGCGTCGATAGTGGATTTACTGTAATTGTATCAATTACCATAGATAAGTATACTTGTTGTCTGAGTGCTCGACTGGACGGACGTGTTCGGTGGTTAAGGCGAACAACTCCCATGGAAATCGCCGATTACTCTTGCATCGAACGTCGACTAATCGTCGTTATAGTTTGCCGGCTTCGCCGAAAATCCGGCGATTCATCATTTCGTAGAGATGCAAGGAGCGATTGATCACCGGTCGGATTTGTTTTGCGGATCGATGTCGCCGTGAACGGATTAAAAGAACAGTTCGGGACGAGTTTGCTCTCGGCTCGTTCGGCTCGATTTCAAAACTTTCGGACGAAGTTTCGCGATGAATCCGGCTGGGAAGCTGTGCGGAGCCGGAGGAGAGAGAGGCAGAGAGAGAGGGAAGCGGTGGGCTCTGTGGAGCTTGCGAGGGAGAGTTGCAGGTCGCGTTTCGCTGTAAATTTTAATTCGAAACAGGGAATTTATGCGCTCTCGCGTTCTCGAGGCACGGGAGCCGCGTCCTGAACCTTCGATTGCTCCCGCGCAGTGTCTCCGCTCGCACGGAAATTGGGTAAATTCGAAGCACTTTGCAGCGGCAAAATTAAATGAAGCGGATTTCAGCGAGGCAACAGTAGAGGAGGAGGACGAGTAGTAGAAGGAGGTAGAGAGGTGGAAAAGGGGAGGCAGACCGATTGTTATTCAACGCGAGCGAGACGCGAGAAATTGAAGCGACGACAGTGCCAGCGACGATCGCCCGGAGAGACCTTTCGTTTTTCCAGCGTAGCGGTACGTTCGTTACGCGGCCCGCGAACCGAGTAACGCTTATTAAAAGGACAGCGCGAAAAAATCCAATTTACCAGCCAGTCTTGGCCCCGGCACTGGCTACGGCCACCGTAGCGTGGAATTAAACTTACGCCCGCCGCGGTTCGTCTTTCCGTTCCTCGTTCCCGGCCCCCTCCCCTTCTTCGGCTAATCGAATAAACTCTGCCGAGACGGCCACCGTTTCTTGCCAGTCTGATACATTTTTGGAACAGTCGCTTAACGCGATCCTTTAACGCTCTGGGTAGCTCTTGATGTCTTTAACTGGCCCTGATAGGATTGAGCAACAGTGGAAGTTCCCAGTCTAGGTAGTTTCAAGTGCTTTGGTAGCTGCGAATGGCACTGGTAGCTCCAGGTAGCCCTAATTTCCTTAATGAGTGACATCTCCAAGTAGCCATGGTGGTTTCGAGCGACCTTGGTGACTTTGAGCTACTCGGAAGCAGCCCAACAGACTTCGAGTGTCTTTGATGAGACTGAACCAGCTATTTTAACGTCATACTGTAGCCAAACCAATTGTGTCTCACGATTTCGAGTGGCATTGAGGACTTTCAGTTAGGCTAGTAGTATCGACATGTCCTGGCGAACTTGCGTAGTGGTGCCCTGACCAAGGCCTCATTCAGAGCTACGGGAAGGAGGGCTTTTTTTGGGGCGGTGGAGGCTCTGGGTAGCTCTTGATGTCTTTAACTGGCCCTGATAGGATTGAGCAACAGTGGAAGTTCCCAGTCTAGGTAGTTCCAAGTGCTTTGGTAGCTGTGAATGGCACTGGCAGCTCCAGGTAGCCCTAATGCTCTTAATGAGTAACATATCCAAGTAGCCATGACGGTTTCGAGCGACCCTGATGACTTTGAGCTACTCGGAAGCAGCCCTAAAGCTTTCGAGTGACTTTGATGAGACTGAACCGGCTAGTCCAACGTCATACTGGAGCCAAACCAATTGTATCTCACAATTTCGAGTGGCATTGAGGACTTTCAGTTAGGCTGGTAGTGTCTACATGTCCTGGCGAACCTGCGTAGTGCCCTTTTTCAGGGTGGTGGGGAAATACCTTTAGGTACACCCCCCTATGATGAAGTTTGAGGGGTAGTGTGGGGTTCAGCTGCTCCTTAGATGAAAATTGGAGGATCAGGACTCATATCCCTGCCACTACCCACTAAAACCCCACCGCCCAGGGCACACCCTTCTCCTCTAAACCCGATAACCCACCACCCGAGTTCTTACTCTTCGTATTTATTCCCGTGGTGGTGGGCGACTCGTCATATCCGGTCTCCTCTGTCCTCATAGGACATATCCTTTTCCATTAACCTGCGTATTGCCTTGAGATTGTTGTTTCGAGCGACCCTGATGACTTTGAGCTACTCGTAAGCTGCCCAAAAGCTTTTGAGTGTCTTTGATGGTACTGAACCGGCTATTTCAACGTCGTACTGGAGCCAAACCAATTGTATCTCACGATTTCGAGTGGCAGTGAGGACTTTGAGTTGGGCTAATCGTGTCGACACGTCCTAGCAAACCGGCCTAGTGTCCTGACTAATCCAAATATCACCCTGGCGAACCCAAATAATGTTCTGAGAAGCCCAAGTAGTTATGTCGATCCCGGATAGTGTCCCAACCACCAAAACTAGTCCTGGTAGCTCATCCAGTGGTCCTAAATATTGAAGTGATCCTCAGAGTCCGACACAACTGTAAAAGTTCTCCTGCATCCCAGCTTGCTAATGCACTTCTCCTTTGGTTTATGTCCGCGTTTTTCCTTCAGCATTGCTTCTAACATTCCGAGTACGCTATTGTTGAAACGTAGCCCTAAGGGCACTATTCGGACGTCTCTGCTTTAACCGTCTACACGCAAGGTTAAAAATGCCGGACCAGAAAGGCTTCTAAGCTGTACGAACTACCCCCCAACCGTTTATAGGGTATATTTCTTGAGACATAAAAAGGAGACATTTTTTTTTCTATTGAACAACGTTAGTCTGGGTACTCAGCGACCTACTTTCATACTTTCATTAAGAATTCTTTTATGTTCCTCTGAAAATATCGCGAAAATGCTCGGGTCCTTCATACCCTGTACCTCTTACGTCAACTTGGGTTTTACGGGGAGAAAAAACTGCACTGTAACCTCAAACGTGGTCGTTTGATAATTAGGGTAGATTTACCTGCATATTCACAATAATGATAAAACTGTATCATTTAACCTTCACTCTGTGTATGGGGTGCAAACACCTGGCATGGCAAATCACCCCAGGCTGATAGAAACGGAAATAAAAAGTACTGGGTACTGGGGGGTAGTTGGTAATTCAGTAGGGGGTAATTCAGTGACTATAATTACCCAAGGTTATTCAAGGTCACGTACGGGAGGAACGTATAAAACTAAAATTTCAAAAAGTTGATTACTTGAAGAAACGTTTGGGCTCTATTTCACCTTGAAAGACTGAAATTACTTTCTTGCCAACCCAATAAAAATATTTGCGATAAATGCATAAACGCTGAAAATGAAGAAGACGATTCCATCTATTATTTTGTTTCCACAAAACTTATTTTACATTACATTTGGAAAGTGTTGTACACTTATCTATTCAAAAGCAGTAAAACTTCAAAAGTACTTATGTAGACAAATTTTTTTCTTAACAATTTACACGAAAAATGTAAGGGGTGCAATTACACCCCTCTGTACACGGTTAACGTTAGAATCGCAGTGCACAGAGCGAAAGTTAATTAGTAATTAACTTTTTAATTAATAATTACAATGCTGCATCGAGTCTATAGATTTATACAATTTTTTATTGTGGCTGCCCTTGAGTTACCTTGAATGACCTTCATCAAAAATGTGAATAATAAACCATAGGTGGGTTCTAAGGCAAGAATCAAAGTTAGCACTGTAAACTTTCGATGTGGCGAGCTCAGATTCGTTCGAACGATGTCATTTCTCCGTTTCTCTCAGTGTTTCGTTGGATTCGCGTAATTCAACTTGTCCGTGGAACGGTCTGGCTCATTGTTCGCCAAGAATGCCTCGGCGAGCACGCGTAATTCAAGCCAGGCCGCGGTGAATTATACACGACACGCACTTTGAAACATCGGGCTGCGGTGTACCCTCGGGTATAATCTGTTGTACTTAAATGTTTCAATCGTTTCGTCCCCCTTCTACAGGGCAGAACAAAAGAAAGATACGCGTCGCGAAGCCTTGATTAATATTTAATACTCTAATAATGTGTTCATCATTCTCTCAAGTTCTCCCCCTCGAGATGGAAATAAATTATTACTATCTCCTTGTCCGTATTATAAAATAATTAAACGCACGAGTGCTGACGGAGACTGATCATCCCACAGAAAAAAGAAAAATAAAAAGAAATGGAAATGCGTCGTGCCAGCATTTCATATTCTTTTTTTTTTCATTAGTCCCTTTTAGAAGTAACATGTTTGTCCCCGGTGTGGTAAAACGTGGCACGGAAAAAAACGCTGAAAGCAGAGATAAACCAGAGTGAAATATTTATACAACAAAATGGAACAGGAAAAGCAAGAAAGGACAGTACTTATAAATGCATTGCAAATGTTCAGCTGCTCATGGTGTACAAAAATCACTGAGAAATTTATAGGACAACGGACATCTTGGATTTTATTACGCTTTTCGTTAAAATGTCCTTTTTCTCTAGTCAAATAGGTATTTAAAATTTTTACTGGAGTCCTACAGATTCTTAAAAACAAAAAAAACACTGAACATGCAGTTCCATTATCCTCTGAGTAAAAAAATGCATGAAAAATGTGCGTCGACGAGTGCATTAAAAACTGAAAATAGCAAATGCGAGGGCAAAGGACATAATGCAGAGGACGTGATCCCGATAAGGATTAAAAACAGCGTTCCAGGTTAACTCTTTTAGGACGATGTTTCTGCATTGTGCTGACTCTAACGAATGCTCCAGAAGCCATTGCACGAGGCCGGACAATTAAGACGCTTTAACAACCGGACTATTCAGATTTAATTGACACTTTGCCAAATTAGCAACCTCAAATACCCCATAAAATCAAAGTTAATGACTTAGTGACTTAGTCCCATAAGTATTCGTAAGCCCTTCAAAACAGAATAACTTTTTTATGATTGGACCAAACGATCCTGTAGGATCAATGGTTCAGAAGATATGCTTGCTTAAAGTTGAGAAATCTACAGTGTTTTTGACATTTAAGGACGCCGCCATATTGGTTTGCAGTGACGTTGGTTGGCGATTAGGTCGGGGAGGGGGGCAAGGACCGGTGGTTCTGCTCGGTAAGCAGCTCGCGATCGTCAGCGCAAACCAATATGGCGGCGCCCGTCCCAGTCAAAAACACTGCATATTGCTCAACTTTAAGCAAGCATAACTCTTGAACCATTGATCCTACAGGATCGAAACTTCGATTCCTAGGCTCTCCTCGTTCAAATCTACTGGAATACATGCCAAGTACATAATAATTTATAGAAGAAAGGCACAAATTTTGTGTCCGGTAAAGTAAAGAGCAGTCCAGGTCCAGACTCGAGAAGGCCGTAGCAGCTGATGCAGACAATTGTAAATATCATTTACTATTGTCGTACCGCATGGGGTTAGAATATATTGATATTTTCCTTGAATTTCAATCGTTTTCCTTTAGGTAATGAGTTTTCCGGATTTTCCTCGACGGCCCCGTACATACCAGCATATAAATTAGCATCGAAGGTCCAGAACGAGGGGGTTGCTATTGTGAAAAAAGAAACGATCGTTCGAGAGATCGACCAGGACTATTTCAATATCGTTTATAGTTTCTGCCGGAAGCAAGGCCGGCGATTCCGAATAAAATTTCGCTTAATGGAAAGAACGGTTCTTTCTCCGGCGGATAATCGTTGGAAAGTATCAGTCCGGCGAGAGTTCGCCGTCGAGCGAGAGGAAACTTTATTATCAGTTTCTATAGCGGCGCTCCCCAATTACTCCCGGGTGAAGAAATATAGCTCGACTGGTAGAGCGACGGTCTGCTCTCGTCTCGGTTCGAAGGAAATCGAGAGGCTGCTACCCGCGGATGGAGAGTTTCAACCCAGTGTCAGGTTTCGCGAAACCGAGACGCGAACCCTCTCGTCTCGTCGACAAACGGTTTGCGGCGGCTCGTTAAACCGCCGTGATTCCCGCGGCAGGGCCGGGCCCGCCGCAAAACAAATCCAATAACCCTGTCAATTAACGGGACGACCGTAATCACGGGGACGCGGAATCCGTGGGCGAGTTTGTTCATGAATCCGCGCAGTCACTTTATGCGCGTGCGGAAACGATCGAGATGCAGCTGCAAAACACGGTTTGCCGTTTCACCCTGTTCGCAGGGGAAAAATCCTCTTTTCACCGGGGTGGCAACCTAATGGGGCGCAAGCGCAAGCGCCGAGCTCGTTATGACTCGCGTTCTAAGCATATTACCAGCTTTTCCGGTAATTAAGTTGTTAGTCGCCGCTGCCACGAGCCTGTAACTTCCGCGCAAGTTAATACAGACCCCCCGTTCGCCTGGTCAATGAGGATAGACTGCGCAGTTGCTGCCTTTTCCTCGCAGCTTCACGCGAACTACGCTCCTTGCGACCGTCTTTCTCTTGGAAATTCGTTGTGGTTTTACCAAAATTCTTTGATTTCTATTGAGGATTTGATTGCAGTGGAGCTCCTTTCTTATTAAATGTCACAGCCTAGCGAAATAGGTAAGATGGAGTGGGGTAAGTGCGTAAACGGGTTCGCGTTGGCGGCTAAAACCAATTGGATAGTTCATGGGGGTGCATGAGGGTCCACACAAAAACGTTGCGATCCGGCATTCTCGATACGCGAGGTCTCCTCGTAAGATGCTCTTGCCCCGTAAATATTATTGCACGGGGCAAGTCCGTACTATCACGGTGGGGTAAGTCCGTGCGGTATGGGTAACTATAAAACTAAACAATATAATTTAATGCAATGAGAAGCATTTTATAGCAGGCTTGTTAATCATTCTTTCCTTGCCCCGTAACACTTGAAACAAGGTTCGAAACAATTTCTAACTCTCAGAGACGGACTTGCCCCATTTTCGGGGCAAGTGCGTCCTAGTTGACACTTTGCACGATATCCTATGAAAATGATCATTTTCAAGCAAATCTCGGAAATGAGGAAACATGTTTCGGACGAAAGTTGTATGGTTTCAATGTGGTTTGATTTGACCTTGGATAGTCGTTTCAAAATCACGTGAAGGTCATCTTCCATTTCTTAAATAGACCTCGCTACTTTTTATTGCATATTCTTGGTAGCTTGTTTTGAGAGCTTTCCAAAACACTGCAATAAAATATTTGTTCGTTAAATATTGTTTAAGTTTGAAAGTGACAGTTGGCAAAGAAAAATGGGAGGCCGCATAAATGATGTATTTTCACGTGTTCCTTGCTATTTTTCTTTTTCATTAATAAATAGAAACTACGAAGAAATATGCGTTTTCTTAAACACACATACATATTGCCCCGAAAAAATTAGACGTCCCGTTTTGAGGGAAAAAATAAATAGGTCAGAGGAAGCATAATTCGCAATTTGACCATGCAGAATCTCGTTTCCGCTCGACCCAGCCTCGCTCGCGAGGACGAGAGCATCGTCTCGCGACGAACGACACGCGAAACAATTAAGGTTTCTTAATTAGATCGAACATCGTCGCGTTACACGGTCGCGAACGCTGGAACACGTTCGCGGGGCTAACTTTTCTCATTTTCCCGGGCATATTGTGCTGAAAGTAACCCGTTAGGTTCGCCGGGGGATTTCGCGAGGGAATCTTGCGCTCGCGCGCGAGGGGCCGAAACTTTTTAATCGCATCCGAGGAGGGCGAAGAAGAGAAGCGTTGCCTTCCGTAGCCGGTAACGGGATAGTCGAGACAATTTGCGTCTGGTAATCCGCGACGTCTCGGATCAAGGTTAAGCCGTGCGTCGCCGGCGAGGATCGATCGATCACCCCCGTAGGCTTGTGTAGAAGACCGACAGAGCGGGAGAAACGATTTTCTACTGTCAGCTGTGGGTAGACAGTGGTCGGTCAGTTACGCGTGGTGCGTGCGCCACCGTATCAGTGGACTCTGATCGGCTCGGAACGGACACTGATGGACCGTAATCAGACAGCGGAGAAGGATGGGCTCGAATCAGTTTGGCACTGTAACGGGCCAGACCGCGTTCCATCAAACTGTTGCGCACCATGATCGCGATTGGACAAGCTTGTTTAGGCATCCCGGGACTAGGGGACACGCTCTGGCATTGTCGATCGTATTGAGACCCGCATCCAGTCACCGCAAGTCGAGCTTACACCTATACGTTCTCCCTCGATGATCATTGGCACGATGACCGAGTTTCTCGCGGATTGTCCGTCATTTCACCGTGATGTTCGTGAAATTCCGAATACCAAAAGTGACGATTTTATATCACTTTGTGAAAGCAAAAAGAATTTATGCTATTCCTCGAAATGAGACAAATGCACACGTTCATCATTCCGCATCCAAGTAAAGCAGAAGCGGCAATGGTCAAACAAGTAGAACAAATCCATCAATGGTTCGACAAGTAGAGCATGTTGATCAGTTACGATACTAGTAAAACAGGATCGTTAACGTGCGGACAATTAGAACATGTCCTTCAATGGGTAGACAAGTAGAACATGTACATCAATGATCAGACAAGTAGAACAAATCCGTCAATGGTTCGACAAGTAGAGCATGTTGATCAATTACGATACTAGTAAAACAGGTTCGTCAATGAGCAGACAATTAGAACATGTCCTTCAATGGGTAGACAAGTAGAACATGTACATCAATGATCAGACAAGTAGAACATGTACATCAATGGTCAGACAAGTAGAACGTGCACATCAATGGTCTGGCAAGTAGAACGTGCACATCAATGGTCTGGCAAGTAGAACGTGTACATTAATGGTCAGACAAGTAGAACATGTGCATCAATGGTCAGGCAAGTAGAACGTGTACATCAATGGTCAGACAAGTAGAACGTGTACATCAATGGTCAGGCAAGTAGAACAAATCCGTAAACGGTTAGACAAGCAGTACACTGTTGAAATAGAACAGTTCTGAAATGAAAACCCACAATCCAAGAATACTGTTACCTGACTGCTCCTCCTCTTGACCTAACTCTTTTCCTAACAGTCCCTAAACATTAAAAAGAAAAAAAAGCCCTTGGGCGGTGGGGTTTTAATGAGTAGGTAGGGATAAGTCCCGTTTCCCCAAATTCCATGTTAGAGGGAGCCGAGCCCCACACTACCCCCCAACTTTTATCTTAGGGGGGTGTGCGTATATAACAGCATTTCCCCACCGTCTTTAAACAAAAAAAGGGAAGGCTGGGCATTCCTGGCACAATTTTTTATTAGCCGTTTTACAATACAGTTTTTCAGTGACCTATTTCACTGTATCCCTTAACATATAGGAACTATTGTTCCCACACGAAAGATACGAAGACGAACAACGACGGACAGACCGAGCAATTAACAGACACGATACGAATGAGCAACGAGCAGCATCGACAGAACTTTTTCTAAGCTAAACGGGAAATAATCCCGACCGCCCCCCAGGGACTTTTAAACCTTTCGGTTCGAATTTCGCCGGACACACCGTTCCGATTTTGCCGGAATTTTTTCCCCGTATCCGTCAGCGAGCGCGTCAACAATTATTTGCAAAAGTTCGAGGCGCGTCGAGCCAACAGTCGTCCGAGCGGAAAACGATATCGCGAGCGTGCTCCTCTCGCCCGGAAATAACCTCCGAGGGTTCTGGCGAACCTCGATCCTGCGTCGAGTCGCCGTATCGCCGGGATTAAAAGTTGCGATTGCAAAAAAGAGCTCGGCAAATGCGGAAAATTAATACGTGCGTTACGAGTGCCGCGAGCGAACCTGCCCGGGGCGCAACAAGAGGAGAGCGAGAGAGTGGTGGGAGGGGGGAAAGAGAGAGAGAGAGAGAGAGAAGAGGGAAAAAGTCGACGCACGACAGGGAATTTCATTGGAAACACACTGCCGTTATGTACACTGTAGCCACACGACCGCGAAAACGTTTCCATCGTCGCTCTGCCCTCTCCTCCGCTTCGGCAATCCTTCTTCGTTTTCCTCCGCGCCGTTTCTCCGGCTTTCCTCCAACCTTTTCAACCTCTCCTCTCCTCCTCTCCTCTCTTTTGCCCTACAGCATCACATCCCAACCCCCTAACCGAGCAACGCATCCGCGAGAGCGAAGCGCGTCGTCGACAGACTTTTCCGCGCGCGCGCGCCACTTACGATCACCGGCTGCAAACAACGACCGCCGGCGTTAATGGATGTGCCCGATAATTGAAACGTTTCATCGATCCGCACGTTCGCTTTTCTGGGACCTTTTCGGGTCGAGCTTTTAGCCAAGCCTCGACGGGGTCGAGGAACGCGAGCCTATAGCGAGAGAGGGCTCTGCGAAGTTGCAAGCTGCACGGCGTAAACTGCGAGTAATCAAGTTTTTGGCAAAATGGGTTCGCTCTCTCACCGATATTTCCCATGTTAACCCTAATTTACCATAAATTTGTACAAGCCACAAACACATGAAATAAAAGCAGAACAAAAATCCACATTCCGCGACTAACCAACAAGTCATTCGTATTTCCCAGCGTCAAATCCTTCTACCTCGAATTTAATGGGTGATCGAAAAGTTCCTAAGTGAAATTTAATTTTTCTTGACCTGAATAGTGATTTATTTCCGCTGAAATAAAAGACGCTGGCGAACAGGACTGTACTGGTGTGTTGCCTGAGAAGAAATCGAACATAATCGTAAGAGAAGCAAGTAGTACAATGTATGTCGATAATGATCGGACAAATAGTAAAGGTGCACATAGATTCGGACAAGTACCAGAAATTTTAGGAGACTAGTACAAGTAGTACAAATCTGCAAAGAGTCAGCCGAGCAGTATAACTCGACAGAATGTAAACAATGTACAGAAACAAGTAGTACAAGTCAGTAGTATAAGTCAAACAAGTAGTACAAGTCAGTAGTATAAGCCAAACAAGTAGTACAAGTTAGTAGTACAAGTCAGACAAGTAGTATAAGTCAGTAGTATATGTCAAACAAGTAGTAGAAGTCGATAATTCAAGTCAAGCAAGTAGTACAAGTCGATAATTTAAGTCAAACAAGTAGTACAAGTCGATAATTCAAGTCAAACAAGTAGTACAAGTCGATAATCCAAGTCAAACAAGTAGTAAAAGTCAGTAGTATAAGTCGAACAAATAGTACACGTCAGTAGTATAAGTCAAACAAGCAGTACACGTCAAGTAGTATATGTCAAACAATTAAAACGAGCAAGTAGTATAAGTCAAACAAGTAGTATAAGTCAGTAGTGTAGCCAAACAAGTAGTACAAGTCAGTAGTATAAGTCAAACAAGTAGTAGAAGTTAGTAGTACAAGTCAGACAAGTAGTAGAAGTCGATAATTCAAGTCAAGCAAGTAGTACAAGTCGATAATTTAAATCAAACAAGTAGTACAAGTCGATAATTCAAGTCAAACAAGTAGTACAAGTCACTAATTCAAGTTAAACGAGTAGTACAAGTCAGCAGTATAAGTCAAAGAAGTAGCACAAGTCACTAATTCAAGTTAAACGAGTAGCACAAGTGACTCTTACATACAAGTAGCATAATGAGTAGCATAAGTCAAACAAGTAGTATAAGTCAGTAGTGTAGCCAAACAAGTAGTACAAGTCAGTAGTTTAAGTCAAACAAGTAGTACAAGTTAGTAGTACAAGTCAGACAAGTAGTATAAGTCAGTAGTATATGTCAAACAAGTAGTATAAGTCAGTAGTGTAGCCGAACAAGTAGTGCAAGTCAGTAGTATAAGTCAAACAAGTAGTATAAGTTAGTAGTACAAGTCAGACAAGTAGTATAAGTCGATAATTCAAGTCAAACAAGTAGTAAAAGTCGATAATTCAAGTCAAACAAGTAGTAAAAGTCGATAATTCAAGTCAAACAAGTAGCACAAGTCGATAATTCAAGTCAAACAAGTAGTAAAAGTCGATAATTCAAGTGAGACAAGTAGTAAAAGTCGATAATTCAAGTCAAACAAGTAGTACAAGTCGATAATTCAAGTCGTTTTGCAAGTATTATATGACCAACAAGTAGTATAAGTCAGTAGTATATGTCCCACAAGTAGTACAAGTCGATAATTCACGTCAAACATGTAGTACAAGTCACTTATGCATACAAACGAGTAGTACAAGTCAGTGGTATAAGTCGAACAAGTAGTGCAAGTCAATATTGTTAACCGAAATTTGTCATAAATTCATAAAAAAAGTCGTAAACCACATTCTATACGAGTAAACCAATAAGTTATTCATATTTCCTAGCACCAAATGCTTCTGCCTCGAGTTAAATCGTTTCGCAAAAAGTTCCTAGGCGAAATTTAGCAATTTTTATTCGTTCCGGGAGCCAAGTGAAGCAATCGAAAACGGCGAAACGCGATGACGTCGGGCGGATCGATTACCGATATCTTGTCGAGCGAATTGTTTACGCAGCAGCTATTCGTCGATGCGTCGAGTACCGACAATGGGTGAGGCTCTAATGTTCGATCAGGTTTGAAAGCATCGCAACCGGGCACTACCGACCGATTGTTTTTATTTTTTTCGGCTGAGCTGATTCGACGAAGCTAAACACGAGTATATTTAGTGATACTCGAAGCGGAGTGCGTGACCTGACTGTTCCGCGAGGGGAAGAGTTGCGCCATTCTTCGTCATTGTTCGAGGTTTCTTAGAGTCCCCATTCGATGGACGAGAGGCCGGGTTCAATTACCCTAACCCAGACTTCCTTCTCGATCGTTCCTTCCGCGCTTTTCTTCTCAATATGCGATATCTACAGGGTGTCTCAAAATTAGGTCCGGAGCCGAAAATGGGAGGTTCCTGAGGTCATTTCAAGCGACACTTTCCTTTGAAAAAATGTCGTCCGCGGCTTCGTTAACGAGTTATTAACGAAAAACACGGACCAATCAGAGCGCGAGCTAGACGCGTGCTGCCCGGCTGAGCCCGGCGCGCCGGCAGCCGAGTGTCGGTGGCACGCCGCGATGTCGCAACGAACAAAAGTTTCTCGATGATGTGAATCCTCGCCAATTTCGATAAGCTTTGGATATGTTGTTAATACCATGATTCTGAACAACATTTCCCTTTACAGTTTCTGTCGATCGGCTTTAGTTTACGATATTATTGTAAAAATTTGTAATTGAAAATCGATCGATGTACTATTTTGTATCCGATTTCGATAAGCTTTGGATATGTTGTCAATATCATGATTCTGAACAACATTTCCCTTTACAGTTTCTGTCGATCGGCTTTAGTTTACGATATTATTGTAAAAATTTGTAATTGTAACTCGATCGATGTACTATTTTCTATCCGATTTCGATAAGCTTTGGATATGTTGTCAATACCATGATTCTGAACAACATTTCCCCTTTTACGGTTTTTGTCGGTCGGCTTTAGTTTACTATATTATTGTAAAAATTTGTAATTGTAAATCGATCGATGTACACACTATCTCCTCGCCGATTTCGATGAGCTTTATTTCAAAGGAAAAAGATATTTAAAACATCGAATTTATAACATATCTCAAAGTCATCGAAATCGGCGAGGACCCACATCATCGGCAACTTTACCCGAACGATAGAAGAAGCACAAACTTATTGAATTAAAAACTCACTTATTCAGCCGTAAATCCATTTGACTACCACATACAACCACCATACTTTCACATAATTGTTGAACTCGTAGCACACTTTTATAACTCGTATCGATATCGAACGAAATTACTTACTCCGACGCGGAAAGAGTTCGATGCTCTTCGCGATGCCGCGCGAAACTGTGCTCTCCCAGCGTACAATGTATTCGATGAAGGCGTCGTTTAAAACAAATGAAATCGTTTCCAAGGAGATATTGATTTTTCGAGAACCATATGGCACTGATTCTTCGAGAATCATATGATTCTCGAAAACACCGATTCTTGACGAACGAACGATGCCATGGACGAGATATCTCGTGTATCCTTATGCACACACCGCTAGATCACGTATACGTACGTGAGGACTGCAAGGGTCCGGGATTAGACTTCTGATTTCTCAATAATGCAAAGACGGGGTTTTTTAGTAGTCAAAATCGCTAGACGAAAGATCAATCTAGGATGCGATCATTCTCAAAAGTCCTATTTTTACGATTACGAGCAATGGTTTTGCAATATTCGGCTGCATGTTGTCCGTCGAAGAGGCTAGAACGCCGCACAGTGGGACCTTTCGTCCAAATCAGAGACAAAATCAAAGAACTTTCGATAGAAATGAGGTAGAGCGATGAGATTTTTTTTAAATTAAAGCTGAAACTTTGCAGAATATGTGAAAAATAGGGAGATTATGGTAAGAACGTTTTTTAACGTTGAGAAAATTCGTTAAACTTGCACAATTTCGAGAAAATTGTGGTTTTTCCAATACCACGCGCGGAAAAAATTTTTTCTGAACATGCTGTACTTCATTTCCCGTAGATTTTTTCACGCTGATTTCAAATCTGGCCTCAAAATTTTTCTACGACCTCAGGATATTGCAAAACAGATTTCTTGAAATTCTACATGTTTAATGAATTTTCTCAAGGTTAAAAAACGTTTGTACCATAATCTCCCTATTTTTCCCGTGTTCTTCAAAGTTTCAGCTTTAATTTTTTAAAAATTTCATCGCTCTACCTCATTTCTATCGAAAGTTCTTTGATTTTGTCTCCGATTTGGACGAAAGGTCCCACTGTGCGGTGTTCTAGCCTCTTCGACGGACAACATGCAGCCGAATATTGCAAAACCATTGCTCGTAAACGTAAAAATAGGACTTTTGAGAATGATCACACCCTAGATTGATCTTTCATCTAGCGATTTTGACTACTAAAAAACCCCGTCTTTGCATTATTGAGAAATCAGAAGTCTAATCCCGGACCCTTGCAGTCCTCACGTACGTATACGTGATCTAGCGGTGTGTGCATAAGGATACACGAGATATCTCGTCCATGGCATCGTTCGTTCGTCAAGAATCGGTGTTTTCGAGAATCATATGATTCTCGAAGAATCAGTGCCATATGGTTCTCGAAAAATCAACATCTCCTTGGAAACGATTTCATTTGTTTTAAACGACGCCTTCATCGAATACATTGTACGCTGGGAGAGCACAGTTTCGCGCGGTATCGCGAAGAGCATCGAACTCTTTCCGCGTCGGAGTAAGTAATTACGTTCGATATCGATACGAGTTATAAAAGTGTGCTACGAGTTCAACAATTATGTGAAAGTATGGTGGTTGTATGTGGTAGTCAAATGGATTTACGGCTGAATAAGTGAGTTTTTAATTCAATAAGTTTGTGCTTCTTCTATCGTTCGGGTAAAGTTGCCGATGATGTGGGTCCTCACCGATTTCGATGACTTTGAAATATGTTATAAATTCGATGTTTTAAATATCTTTTTCCTTTGAAATAAAGCTCATCGAAATCGCCGAGGAGATAGTGTGTACATCGATCGATTTACAATTACAAATTTTTACAATAATATCGTAAACTAAAGCCGACCGACAAAAACCGTAAAGGGAAATGTTGTTCAGAATCATGGTATTGACAACATATCCAAAGCTTATCGAAATCGGATAGAAAATAGTATATCGATCGATTTACAATTACAAATTTTTACAATAATATCGTAAACTAAAGCCGATCGACAGAAACTGTAAAGGGAAATGTTGTTCAGAATCATGGTATTGACAACATATCCAAAGCTTATCGAAATCGGATACAAAATAGTACATCGATCGATTTACAATTACAAATTTTTACAATAATATCGTAAACTAAAGCCGATCGACAGAAACTGTAAAGGGAAATGTTGTTCAGAATCATGGTATTAACAACATATCCAAAGCTTATCGAAATTGGCGAGGATTCACATCATCGAGAAACTTTTGTTCGTTGCGACATCGCGGCGTGCCACCGACACTCGGCTGCCGGCGCGCCGGGCTCAGCCGGGCAGCACGCGTCTAGCTCGCGCTCTGATTGGTCCGTGTTTTTCGTTAATAACTCGTTAACGAAGCCGCGGACGACATTTTTTCAAAGGAAAGTGTCGCTTGAAATGACCTCAGGAACCTCCCATTTTCGGCTCCGGACCTAATTTTGAGACACCCTGTATATTCTTGTAAGAGGATCCAGTCGGTCTTCCAGACTAATTTCTTATAAATGCTTCCCGCTCGCCCGGTTCCCGGCAATTAAGTCGTCCTTTGTCTTAAGAGAACCCACTCAGGACCATCCGGCCGCGGACGAAAGGAGGATAAGGCCGCCGGAATTGTACACGGTGGACCGAAAATACTGGGAACACTTCGCGACCGAAAAAAAAGCGAATGCGAAAGGAACAAATGTCCTAGGTACACGGTCGTGGAAAACGTAATTGCGATTCGTATTGTTTGGCCGGACTCCAGGGCTGCGTTGTTTCCTTGTTTCGCTGGGACCCCGAAAGAATTCGGAGGCCACGATGAACAACGAGAAGATGGCGGGTCGGGGGCAACAGCAGCAAGACTGGAAAACCAAGCCGTAAACTTCTCCTCGCTGATCCAAACGAAAGAACTTTGACCCTGCAGAGACGTTCGCGGTATTATTTGTCCATATACAGTGAACAACGAAAGTATTTGAACGCACGTTAAACCAGTGTATAAACTTCTTTATGATGTAATTCTACCAAACGACCTGATGCGATGCGAGCGATTAAACGCGTTGGTTTGTTAAATGATCTGCAAAAAAGATTTTCCAAAAATTACAATTTACGAGGTTGCATGTGAAAATAAAAAAAGAATTTTTTAAGGAGAATCTTTCGTGTTATGTGGCTTCGCGTTTATCTTTTCTCCGACTACGACCCACATCATAATCAAGGGGATTGCAATCAGGGCTAGAGGGGGGCAACAAGTCGGTAGGTTTTTCTCTCTTGCCTTGTGAGGTGGAGCAGACCTTTGTTTTTAACGGCAGCATTTTAGCAATTGTTCCAACCATTGTGCACCATTCCCGGACTCAAACGACGAGTACACCCTGTCGCATACTACCCCTTGAATGAATTAATTTTCGGCGAACATTCGGCCAAAAGCGAGCGCAATAAGCCGAATAAACAGGGGCTTATTCCTCAAGTTGATTTCGTCATAACATTAGCGCGCTCGAACAGCGCACTAAGAAACTTTCGGTAGGTACTTTGCGTAATTTTCACTGTTACCGAAACTTTTCCGAAAGTAGTCGAATATTCGGTGTGAACGCAGCCGAATCTTTCGCGCCGGTCATATTACGAGCGAACCGAAAAACTAGTTACTTGGTCGACGTTTCCTGCCCGGTTATTAATTGGAAAAAAGTCGAGCCGTTTCGCACACCCCCACGGCCTTCCCTCCCTTTCCTTCTCGCGCAGAGTCTCGCCGTACAGCCCCCGGGAACAGCTGCGAGTAGTTCGAGCCTGGAAAAGCGAGCTCATTAAAGCGATAAAATTAATTTAAACCTCCGCGCGCGCGATCTAATTATTTTTATCGGTTCAACGGGCCGTATTACGTTCGGCACGCGTGCGGCCGAAGAATCCGTGGGGATTCGAGTGCAGCAGACTGATCGGGACGTGGGAGGATGGCAACTTGACTGTCAAACGCGTTTCTGCTGGCAGACAATCGTGCGAATCGAGATTTACGCGGGGCTTTAATAGAGATCTATCGGACCGGGCCAAATGATTCGCACCTCATTTTTTATTTTATTGTGAGCGAAAAACATTTTCGTAAAAAATTATACAGTGAATTTATTTAGTCGCGAAGATTCTGCGTTAAAAGTTGTATTATATGTCACTGAATATATTTGTGTCGTTCTCAAATAATATTGCAATTGCGTCAGCTTATCTAGTGCCAGTGGAAACACTCGTGTCTGATCAATCGTTGAGTTTTCCACTGATTTTTTTCTATGTTATGTAGTTCGATAATTCCCCTTCCATTTCATTGTTTTTACTATTATTTTGTTACATATATCATTAAATAATATATCTGCAACATCAGGAATTAGATGCACAGATCTAGTGTGTCTGATCAACGGAGGAGTTTTCTACTGATTTCCTTCTACGTTATGTAGCGACTCATTTTCTTGTTGTCTATCAATTCTCTTTCCATTTCTTCGTTTCTACTATTATTTTGTTACATATCATAATTAAACTATATGTTTGCAACATGAGAAATTAGATGCATAAACCTAGTGCGTCTGACCAATGGAGGAGTTTTCTACTGATTTCCTTCTTTATAAAGTAGCGACTCATCTCCTTATTGTCTGTTAGTTATCTTCCCATTTCTTCGCGTTTTTACTGTCATTTTGTTACATACATAATTAAATAGGTAATATATTTGCAACATCAGGTACTAGATGCACAGTCTTAGTGTGTCTGAGCCATGGAGGAGTTTTCTACTGATTTCCTTCTTTATAAAGTATTGAGTCATTTTCTTGTTGACTATCAATTCTCTTTCCATTTCTTCGCGTTTTTACTATTATTTTATAATATATTTTAAATTATATAATATATTTGCAACTTCAGAAATTAGATGCACAGATCTAGTACGTCTGACCAATGGCTGAGTTTTCTAATGATTTCCTTCTGTCATGTAGCGACTCATTTTCTTGTTGTCTGTTACTTCTCTTCCCATTTCATTGTTTCTACTATTATTTTGTTACATACATAATTAAATTACATATTCGCAACATGAGGAATTAGATGCATAGACCTAGTGTGCCCGACCAATGTCTGAGTTTTCTACTGATTTCCTTCTTTATAAAGTAGTGACTCATTTTTTTGTTGTTTGTTATTTCTCGGTGCATTTCATTGTTTTTACTATTATTTTGTTACATACATATTTAAATTATTTATTTGCAACATCAGAAAGGAGATGCACAGACCTAGTGTGTCTGACCAATGGCTGAGTTTTCTACTGATTTCCTTCTTTATAAAGTAGCGACTCGTTTTCTTGTTGTCTGTTACCTCTCTTCCCATTTCATTGTTTCTACTATTATTTTGTTACATACATAATTAAATTACATATTTGCAACATCAGGAATTAGATGCATAGACCTAGTGTGTCTGACCAATGTCTGAGTTTTCTACTGATTTACTTCTTTATAAAGTAGTGACTCATTTTTTGACATTTGACTATTATTTTGTTACATACATATTTGAATTATTTATTTGCAACATCAGAAAGTAGATGCATAGACCTAGTGTGTCTGACCAATGGCTGAGTTTTCTACTGATTCCCTTCTTTATAAAGTAGCGACTCTTTTTCTTGTTGTCTATTAATTCTCTTCTCATTTCTTCGTTTTTACTATTATTTTGTTACATACATAATTAAATTATATATTTCCCACTTCAGAAATTAGATGCACAGATCTAGTGTCTGACCAATGGCAGAGTTTTCTACTGATTTCCATCTATGTCATGTAGCGACTCATTTTCTTGTTGTCTGTTACTTCTATTTCCATTTCTTCGATTTTACTATAATTTTGTTACATACATAATTAAATTATATTTGCAACATCAGGAATTATATGCACAGATCTAGTGTGTCTGACCAATGGAGGAGTTTTCTACTGATTTCATTCTATGGTCTGTTAGTTCTCTTCCCATTTCTTCGTTTCTACTATTATTTTGTTACATGCATAATTAAATTATATATGTGTATATATGTATTATATATATTTACAACTTCGAAAGTTAGGAAAATGATTGATAATCGGATAAATTGCGTAGAAGTTTTTTTTATCTCACTTTACTAAATAAAGACTAATACTAAACCTATGCTGAAGTCTATTAAAACTTCCGATTTGCTGTAGATTTTTAGTCTCTCAGCTGGATTCAATAGAAAATACGTGTAGTACTTGATAAATATCGTTCAAGATCCCGATCAAGAAAAACTTCAAGAATAACGTTTCCGTAGCCCACAAGAAGCAATTCGATATAAAACCGCGCGTGTACCCGAGCCGAAGATTGAAATCAAACATCATGAACCTAAAAAGCAGTTCCTCAAGCTCGAAGTTGCCGTATACATTTCAGCGATTCCGTCCAAAACTGACCGTATTCTATCTCTTCAGCAAGAAATCAAAGACTGCACCCGGCAAACGGTCGGAAGAGCTCCTAATCGTGCAGAAAAATATTGCTTCGTCTTCTGGGAGGGAGACTGAGCGGACAACGGCATTCAATCAACAATTTTTCGTTCTCCGTTCTCTCCTCGGGGTCAATGTTTCCAGCAGACTAGTCCACGCGGCGTTCTTTTTCTCTTATCTCGCGCTCGACAGCTAATTGTTTCGACCGGCGAGTAGCGGACGCCTCGTTATTGCTCGCGTCCATCGATTCCCTCCTATTCCCTCGATTTTCGTCGATCTATTCGGAATCGTAAGCTTGGTTGCGCTTCCACCTGCGTTCGTTGAAAAACGTTTGTTAGAAAGGGTTGTCAAAAACACACTTCAGCCGTTTTTAGCCGGAAACAGCTCGTTTGATAGCTTACCAAGAAAGACCCCTTTCTACCAAGTTGCAGCCCCATACCTCGTCTGTAGGGGTAGTTATGCGGAATAAACGAGAAACCAGTTTTGACCCCATTTTTCCAGTTAATCGCATCTGAAAATTCTAAAGAAATCGTTTATTCTTCAGTTGCAAACTGTTGTTGTATAAAATGAAAAAGTACGGACCTCTTATTGAAGTTCCAGAGCGACCTCTCTGGAAATTGGTTCTTACAATAGGATATTGTTATAAACGCTATTTGCAGTTTCGTTATTAATTTTTTGATCACAAACATATTAAAATGTATCACTCTCTCGTAAACAGCTCTGTGTCGAGAGCAATTCTGAGGTAAACTTTGCTTTACCGGACTCAAAAGTGCCTTTCTTCTATAAATTATTATGTATTTGGTACGTAATCCAGTAGATTTGGACCTGGAGAACCTGCAGATCGAAGTTTCAATCCTGTAGGATCAATGGTTCAGGAGTTATGCTTGGTTAAAGTTGAGCATTTTTCAGCGTTTTTGACAGGTAAGGGCGCCGCCATATTGGTTTGTAATGACGATCTTGTGATTTGTAGTGCCCACGCCGTCATCTAGCGGTTCTGCATGGTAAGCGGCGCGCGGTCGTCACTACAAACCAATATGGCGGCGCCCTTACCTGTCAAAAACACTGCAAATTGCTCAACTTTAAACAAGCATAACTCCTGAACCATTGATCCTACAGGCTCGAAACTTCGATCTGCAGGTTTCCCGGGTACAAATCTACTGGATTATTATAATTTGTAGAAGAAAAGCACACATTTCGAATCCGGTAAAGTAAAGAGCAGCCCAATTCTGTACAGCCTGAAGCGTTCCCATTCTCGAACCGACGAAAATCAAGTACCCCATCGCAAAGTTACGACTCGCCTCAGCAATCATCCCTCGATTTTCCTCGAAACACGTCGCCGTTAACACGTTCTACGGCGGGCAGGAGAGCTGCGCCGTTGGCCACCGAAATTATCGACGTGCCGGCTAATAAATTTCCGCGAAGGCTCGGACGGTTCAAGGGTTAATTGCTTCCTGGACAGCTGTTGCGATAGGAGAGGGCCCTTATTTCGTTATCGTGCCCTCGAAACGGACTCGCCTTCTATTTCACTTGACGCGGTCGATCGTGCTTTGTGCCCGGCGCGGCGGAAAAGCGTCGGAAGGCCGGGAGATCCGACGGAAGCGAGAACGAGACAAATTCCCCAGACGTATCGCCGGACTGTGCACCATCCCTTATGGTTCTAATAAATCCGAGGAATGTCTCCCGGGCTCTGATATTTCTTTTCGTTCCTGCTCGCCGCCTCGCCTAGCCTCGCACGACCGATATCTCGGCTTCCTCTCGGCGCTCGTACCTTTTCGCGCGACAACTAATTGCTTTAAGGCTCGAGACACGGCTGCACCGATCGGCTATGGCTTATTTCATTACGTCCTACCCTCTGCCCTCCCCCCGATCCTCCTCTTTCTCTACTCTTCCGCCTTCTATCTTTTCATCCCTGTCCACCGTTTTCTACTTTTCCGTTCCTTGTCCTTTAATCCGGCCACGCCGCGCCGCTTCTTGACGTCTCCCGGGCGCAATTCCACGAACAGAAGGAAAGGACGCCGAGGGAAAAACAGAACACGGTTGCCGCGTCGAAGAACATCCATCGACAGGGATCCCAGAGATTACCGGCGTGAAATCCAGGTTACTTATTAACCGTCCGTTCCCTCTGTCATGGAATAATTGCTTCTCGGATCGCTCGGCAGCGACCTTTCTGCACGCTCGTCTCGTTCTTCTGATGTTATTACCGTGGAGTCGCATTCTTCCGATCGTCTGTGCACCGAGGTTCGCCGTCGGCGCGATTGGAACGTGTTGTTTTGCTCGCAGTGCGGGACATTCCTGCTAATTAACGTCGCAGCCGGCCTTACGCCGATTCTTCAAGGGGGGAATCTTTTTAATTCTTCCATTGCTGTCTGAGTATTGACTGTTTCATTTGATAGAGTGCTGTCGGTTGGAATTCTCATTGAACCTTACTAGCCTGGTTTTGTATCCAGTACTCTCCAAAAAGCTAAAGTACTACACCGGACTCAAATTTGTGCCTTTCACCTACAAATTATGATGTATTTGGTATGTAATCCAGTAGATTCGTACCCGGAGAACCTGCAGGTCCAAGTTTCAATCCTGTAGGATCAATGGTTTAGGAGTTATCGTTGCTTAAAGTTGAGCATTTTTCAGCGTTTTTGACAGGTAAGGGCGCTGCCATATTGGTTTGTAATGACGATCTTGCGATTTGTAGTGCCCGTGCTGTCATCTAGCGGTTCTGCATGGTAAGCGGCGCGCGATAGTCACTACAGACCAATATGGCGGCGCCCTTAACTGTCAGAAACACTGAAAAATGCTCAACTTTAAGCAACCATAACTCCTGAACCATTGATCCTACAGGACCGAAACATCGGTCTCCTGGATTACAATACCAAATCCATAATAATTTATATGAGAAAGGCACAATTTTGAGTCCGGTAGAGTAAAGATCAGCATTTCGCGGAACCAGAAAAAAAAATATCTGCGTCCGACATGAGTTGCCGCCAGTGGCGAGTCACCACTAGAACGGTCGTTCGACGGGATACGACGCGGCCACCTGTGTAGTAATTTGCGCGTAGGACGCTTTGACCGTTGCGTTCGCTATCGTTGGATTTATTCAACTTGATGTACTTGAACTTTGGGCACTATTGATACAAGTTTCTCTGACAGCAGAGACACAAGTACAAACACAGTGAGAGAAGAAACACTTAGATGATAAAGAGTCAAATAGTGTACTTTGACTTATACTACTGACTTGTACTACTTGTTTGACTTATACTACTGACTTGTACTACTTGTTTGACTTATACTACTGACTTGTACCACTTGTTCGACTTGAATTATCGACTTATACTACTTGCTTGACTTATACTACTGACTTGTACTACTTGTTTGACTTAAATTATCGATTTGTACTACTTGTTTGACTTAAATTATCGATTTGTACTACTTGTTTGACTTAAATTATCGACTTGTACTACTTGTTTGACTTAAATTATCGACTTGTACTACTTGTTTGACTTAAATTATCGATTTGTACTACTTGTTTGACTTAAAGTATCGACTTGTACTACTTGTTTGACTTAAATTATCGATTTGTACTACTTGTTTGACTTAAAGTATCGACTTGTACTACTTGTTTGACTTAAATTGTCGACTTGTACTACTTGTTTGACTTAAATTATCGAGTTGTACTACTTGTTTGACTTGAATTATCGACTTGTACTACTTGTTTGACTTGAATTATCGACTGGTACTACTTGTTTGACTTAAATTATCGACTTGTACTACTTGTTTGACTTGAATTATCGACTGGTACTACTTGTTTGACTTGAATTATCGACTTGTACTACTTGTTTGACTTGAATTATCGACTTGTACTACTTGTTTTGCTTGAATTATTGACTTGTACTACCTGTTTGACTATTTGTGCGAGTCTCTTAAAATTTGTACTACTTGTTTGACTACTTCTGGGAGTCTCTTAGAATTTGTACTACTTTGCCCGAATCTCTGTCAAGGTGAAGATCGAGATTTTTATGTCAATTTCTACCAAATCGTAGGTGTAGAATCGCGCCACGGTAGCCGCGACATATAACTTCTGGACACCCTGTACAGAAACAAATCCACGATAGTTCGCACGGTTTTCACGAAAGAAAGATTCGACGAGATGAGAATCAACTGGAGTTCGAATCCGTTCGGGGAGCATTTCGTATTCGGCGGAGTTCGCGGACAGCAAAAAATTCTGACACTTCGTCGATAGCTGGTCGTCGGAATAATAGAGCAGAGGGTGCGAACGTCGCGAGGGGTTGTAGGCTTCGCGCAGTAATTCGCGGCGATTGGTTTTTTGCTGTCGTGTCGACTCGAGCCGGAAGTCCTCGCGTGGATCCTCGGTCCGGTGCGGCGGAGTATCGTGGGTGGTGTCCGCGCTATCATTCCACCGGTTCTCTCGCTCGATTGATTTCGGCATGTAGGTCGTACGTGATACTCCATCTGGCCGGCCATTATCGCCGCCATTCTTTTCATTCTCCCTGGGTTTTCTGTCCGGGCTCGACCGTTTCTTTCCAACGCGCGCTCGCGTCTGTCTTGCTCTCGTCGTCGCTGCCGCCGGTGGAATTGCTTGGCGTCGCGTCGATTCCGCGGCGAGGATTAAAAAATCACGGGAAAAAGGTCGAGCGAGCGGAAAGTCACCGGGACGAGAGAGGACAGATAATGAGAGAGCGAGACAACGTATTTCGCCCGGTATTTTACCCGGAGAACCTGGTCGTCGCCGGCGCTGATTCATCCGAGTTACGCGAACCGAATCGCAACGGTGTTCGGAACGTTT
This sequence comes from Lasioglossum baleicum, assembly GCF_051020765.1. Taxonomy (NCBI): domain Eukaryota; kingdom Metazoa; phylum Arthropoda; class Insecta; order Hymenoptera; family Halictidae; genus Lasioglossum; species Lasioglossum baleicum. The sequence goes on from NC_134945.1 coordinate 7,934,724, forward strand.
TATCCCGTTTAAACAGGTAATACGAGTGGATAGATATCCGGGGAATGGTGTTTGCACAGTCAACGGGAAATATTGCTTGACTTTGTGACGAAAATTTTGCTGTATTTCGAGGAAAAATACCTAAAAGACTCAAATGACGAACTCGTCTCTCTTGGGAACCTCTCGCGGTCACACGACAGCGATGATTATTATTCTGTCGTCGAAACTGTCAGAGAATGGAATAGCAAAAACTGTATTTATATACTGGCGATCCATCGCGGGAGATGACGAGTATACAGGGTGGGTCATTTATCCTGGCCACCTCGAATATCTCTGAAAGTAAATTCCAGAGAAAAAAATATTTCAAATGAAAAGTTTAGGTTAAGGAGGGACTGATGCAGCAGTCATATCCATTTCAAATGTTTATCATGTTTGCAAGGTCAATCCAAGGTCAACTTCATTTTTTTTAAATGCAATGAGGTATTTCTTAAATCATCAATCGATGCAGCTGGACATTCGTTATAGAAAAGTACTGACCCATGTATGTCGAAAAGTTAGTAGTTCAGGAGATATTTCAATTTAAATAACTCTAAAACACCATTGTAGTTAGTACTAACATTAGTACTAACATTAGTTAAACCCTCACAATGCTTTTTAAAAATCCTTTTATTTCCTTAAATCCTTTTTAAAATTAATTAAATCCTTTTTAAAATGCTTTTTAAAAATACACAGTGAAGACTCGTCTACATCTGAAACGGCTACGCCAACATAAACCAAAAACTGACTGGAACCATAAATTATCTCAACAATTCCAGGAATTCACTGGATCCAACATTTTCTCCCCTGTTTGTACAAACTCCTTTGTCGTACACAAACCGGAGAGTTCCTCAAACGATTAATAATTAAAGTAAATAAAAGGTATCGCAGGCATTTAATCTGGCAATTTTCTTTGACCTCACGGGTAGCAAGAGTTTAATTAGTTTTATCGGGGCGCGATAGAGGAGCGCGAAGTTAAACACCGATCTCCGCGGCTCGACTGTTTGAGAATTAGCGTGAAATAAATTGTTGTCCCGGGGTACGCGTGCCTCTCGATTTTCCCCGTATGCCAGGGGTGGCCGCGAAAAGTCGATCCACTCGCAGCTGCCTGGCCGGGGCGACGTTATTGCGAATTTAACGCGGCGTAATCGACCGTACGCTTTATCGGGTAATATTCCGTGCGGCTGACTCTCGGCGCACGGTTGATCCCTTTTTCACGCTTTCCCCTCTGCGCCCCCCGAGTTTTCCTGATTTCCGACGCTCTAATGTGCCCCTGCCACGTTTATCTTTTAATCGTTTCACTCCGAAACGTCGCGCGCAACCGATAGTTCTATTTTCCGCGGCAATGGGGGACAAAAAGCGCTAACAACTTCCCGGGGAATTGCCGACTGCGCTGTTTCGATGAACAGTATCACAGAAATCACTGCCGTGGAATCTCTTCAACTGGATGGGATCGTCGGTGATATTCAGTGTTTGACTTGTACTACTTGTTTGACTTATATTACTGACTTGTACTACTTGCTTGACTTGAATTATCGACTTGTACTACTTGTTTGACCTATACTACTGACTTGTACCACTTGTTTGACTTGAATTATCGACTTATACTACTTGTTTGTCTTATACTATTGACTTGTACTACTTGTTTGACTTGAATTATAGACTTGTACTACTTGTTTAACTTGTACTACTGACATGTACTACTTGTTTGACTTATACTACTGACTTGTACTACTTGCTTGACTTGAATTATCGACTTATACTACTTGTTTGTCTTATACTATTGACTTGTACTACTTGTTTGACTTGAATTATAGACTTGTACTACTTGTTTAACTTGTACTACTGACATGTACTACTTGTTTGACTTATACTACTGACTTGTGCCACTTGTTTGACTTGTACTACCTGTTTGACTTGAATTATCTACTTATACTACCTGTTTGTCTTATACCACTGACTTGTACTACTTGCTTGACTTGAATTATCGACTTGTACTACTTGTTTGACCTATACTACTGACTTGTACCACTTGTTTGACTTGAATTATCGACTTATACTACTTGTTTGTCTTATACTATTGACTTCTACTTCTTGTTTGACTTGAATTATCGACTTGTACTATTTGTTTAACTTGAATTATCGACTTGTACTACTTGTTTAACTTGAGTTATCGACTTGTACTACTTGTTTGACTTATACTACTGACTTGTACTACTTGTTTGACTTATACTACTGACTTGTACTATTTGTTTGACTTCAATTATCGACTTATACTACTTGTTTGACTTCAATTATCGACTTATACTACTTGTTTGACTTACACTACTGACTTGTACCACTTGTTTGACATGAATTATCGACTTATACTACTTGTTTATCTTATACTACTGACTTGTACTACTTGTTTGACTTGAATTATAGACTGGTACTACTTGTTTGACTTGAATTATCGACTTGTACTACTTGTTTCACTTGAATTATCGACTTGTACTACTTGTTTCACTTGAATTATCGACTTGTACTACTTGTTTGCAATTCAATTGTGTAATTGAATTAGCACAACTCTGCCTGAAGAGATATTTAGGTGGCCTCACTTAAAAGGACCACCCTGTACAACTTGATCGGAAATTATCCCCACATCTGCCTCATTTAATAAGTTAATGTTAAGACTCAGGCCAAGGGAAAACTTTACGGACGAGCTTCCCCGTGGGTAAAATAGCGACAAAGAATTTCTTCATACTTCGCCGTCTTCATACTTCGCGGAGCAACTACTAGGAAAGTTTCCCGGCCATCAGGCATCAATGCCGATATTCTCTTTCAATTCTCGCGGGTCTTCCATCGCGGGTCCACGATTTATGGATACGAAAAATCGGGAGTCCCGTAATTGCGTCACGCGTGTCGATGTAACTCGTAAATTATTGGAAGCATCGAGATCATAACCGGGTCACGGGGAAAAAGCTCACAGTGAAAACGGACCCCCTCCCGAAACTTTCGCCCGGGTTACGGGGCGATCCGCGCCGTAAATCTTCGTGAAAGAGCTCCGCTGAGCGAAATCGAGAACGATTTCCCAGCGACGACACTCGTATCCGTCCGAACAACGCTTTTTCCAGCCGTTTCCCGTGCATTTTTCCCCCGGCGACGAAAAATTCGCTCGCTTTTCGATCCTTTTGTTTCCGCAGCAAGGTCGTCGGCCCCGATAGGTTCGGTGAAAGTGACTGTATCGAGCTGCGAATCGCGCTCGACAACACCGACCGCTGTTCCGAATCGATCGCGATTCGAACTATCCAAAGAATTTAATCCCGCCCCTCTCTCGATTTTATTTTCTTTTGATTTCACCGCACTTATCGAAACACGGAAAATTCCAAACGAATCAAAATGGATTGACATTGTGCGTCTCGAAACAATGTATACACAGCTTGAAGATGAAGTTGAAGAGTTGATATTGAAATTGAAGTTGAAATGGAAAAATTGACGTTGAAATTGAAGTTGAAATGGAAGAGTTAAAATTGAAGTTGAAATGGAAAAGTTGAAGTTGAAAATGAAGTTGAAGAGTTGATATTGAAATTTAGGTTGAAATTGAAAAATTGACGTTGAAAATGAAGTCGAAATGGAAAAATTGAAGTTGAAGATGAAGTTGAAGAGTTGATATTGAAATTGATGTTGCCATGGAAAAATTGATGTTGGAATTTGAAGTTGAAATTGAGAAATTGATGTTGAAATGAAAAATGGAAGTGGAAATTGGAAAAGTGAAGTTGAAAGTGAAGTGGAATTTGAAATATTAATGTTGAAATTGAGAAATTGATGTTGAAACTGAAAAATGGGAGGGGAACCGGAAAAAGTGAAGTTTAAAATGGAGTGTTGAAATTGAAGTGTTGAAATTGAAGAGTTGACATTGAAAGTGAACTAGAAATTGAAGTGTCGAAATTGAAATTGAAGCAAAAACACTAACTCGAACAAATAATACCAAAGTGAACTTTGAACGCGGATATCTCGAAAACTATGGGAGATAGCGAAAAACTGATTACAATCAATATTGTGGCACATTTTGTCGACATTAATTTTGTATAGAATGGTCTTATCGCTAAGACACATACATGGTTTTCGAGATATAAGCGGAAAACTAGTCGAAACAAAGACCCAAATTTAAAAATTGTGTTCCTTCCATTTCCCTCTAGAACTTTTCGTTGACTGGACTATATGTAAAATAAAAAAAAAGCAATTATAACGCACTTACCCCACTCCACCTTAATTACAATTTTCACACAACTAATTTCTTTAGCGATTCTCATTGAAGAGAACATTGCTGTCTCTTTATAATACGACACAATGATAGAAGTTTCCGTCCCTTTCATTCACCAGCGACACTTGTCTCTGTAGTGCTCAATGCTATTTCTCCGGGAAAATAGAAATCATTTGGCTGATCGAAAGACGCACAAGTTATCGTCGCCGAATTAACGGGCTTCCGTTCGACGAAACGTCGGGTTAATCCCCCGGCCCGTAGAGGTAAAGTTCTCCCGAAGAATCCTATCGACTTAAAGGGGTCGTTTTCGTGAAAACCCTGTCGCGACGTCGGTCATGAAATTCGTTCGGGGGGTAGGTAGATACGCCTCCTCCCCTGTCATTTTACGAGTCGGAATCGTTCCTCTTCGTCGGCGTCTGCTCTCGGATCCGACACCGGGTCGTTAAATATTCCGTCTTCGTCCGCGACGGAATATGAAATACGTGGCCTCGAGTATCATTCCCAGCCGCGCCGGGGTAATATCTCTTTTCGGTTCATCGGTCTCCGTGTTTCGAATCCGGTCGAACAGCTCCGGGAACAGGATCAAAGAGAACACGTGTTTATACTGGTGTAGGCCGGAGATACAGATGCATACGGTTTGCTGCGCGCTGGGATTCATAGCTGCGAGCCTCTTTGTTCCGAGCATTGCGCTGCCCTAATCGATTTAGGTCCCGAGCATTCGATGCTACGTGCTTCGACTTTTTCGAAAATTACTGCTGCGTTCTAAAGAAGATTACTCCTTCTGAGAATAGAACTGGCGAGGTACCACTAAAAATTATTGTATGTACTATCATTGAAAACAATTTCTAGGTTACTAAACATAATTTGCACTCGATTGTACCTTTGAGGGACCACTGAAAATAATTATACTACAATTGAACACAGTTTCTAGATTACTAAATGTCATAGTTGGAACTCAATTGTCCCTTTGAGGGACTACAAAAATTATTAAACCATCATTGAAAACAATTTCTAGAGTACTAAACATCATAGTTGGCACTCAATTGTCCCTTTGAGGGACTACTAAAATTATTACACCATCATTGAAAACAATTTCTAGATTACTAAATATCATAATTTACAATCCACTGTCTCATTGTGAGACCACTAAAAATTATTATACGATATTTGAAAACATTTTCTTTGATTACAAAACATCATAGTTGGCACTCAATTCTGTCTTTGAGGGTCTACTAAAATTATTACACCATCATTGAAAACAATTTGTAGATTACAAAATATCATAATTTGCACTCGACTGTCCCTTTGAGGGACCACTAAAAATGATTACTAAATTAGTGTGAGGTACTACTAGAAGTTAATACACCATCATTGAAAACAATTTCTAGATTACCAAACATCATAGTTGGCACTCAGTTGTCCCTTTGAGGGACTACTAAAAATTACTATACTACCTATAAAATTGAAAACAATTTCTAAATTACTAAACAACATAATTTACACTCGAGTGTCCCCTGTGGAGTACTACGAAGAATTACTATTTGCCCACCGGACGAACTAGTCAGATCGCGAGTTAGGGTTTTAAAGCGTGGAAATCCTAGTCGAAGAACGTAGCAAAAAGAGTGGTTCTCTCGATTCTCGCTCGGGGAATTCCTGGAAACGATCCACGCGATCCGAGCATTCCCCGGTTCGTTGCGGGATCGCTTAATCGTCGTCCCGGTCTTGGGAATTTGATCTTTGGGACACGGGGGCTACAATGTTCCCGGTCGATTCACTGAAGCCATTACACGGGTTTCCGATAGGCGAAAGAAGACACTGGAAATGATTGTCCGCGGCCGAGAGACATTTCGAGAGACGCGGAGGCGTTAGTTATCCAATTAACACCTCGCACCTGAACCCCAGCTTACAGATAGCCGCGAGAATAGATTGAAAAAGCGGTACGGGATTATCGGATCGACGACGACGACGGCGAATCGATTGTTGGCCGGAAACACGCCCGGAACGAAATTTGCTCGGCCAAGGGAGAGAGCCTTCTGGCCGCTGGCACTGAAATTACTGCTAAAGTCGTTATAGATAAGTTACCACGGAAACATGGGGCTCATAAACGATCCTGCGACTGGCGAAAGTAGTCCATTCCCCTGCTAAATTCAAGAACCCGTGCGCACAACCAGGAAAATGTACATTTTAGCAACACCGCACCTGTTGAATCCGCAGATTTTTATTTATTCCCCTACTGTTTGATGCAAGAATTATAGAATTTTTCAAATCTAGATTTAGTTGGTTTTTTTTTTGTACCACAATCTTTCGTTGCTCTCGGAGAAATCGCGATGGATCTAGAGACAGACAGGATCAAGCCACCAGACTGTGGATCCTTAGGAAAAGTACAACTGTTCTACTGCAAGGAATAGAAAGCAAATATATACAGGGTGAGTCACCTAAAAGACAAGCCACACCATGCAAACATAAAAAACGAGCGAACGACGAGCAAGAAGCGAACGTCGAACAGCAGTCTCGTCAAAACCGTCACCGCGAAACGTTGAAATAAATTCATTACCGTTTAACTGTTGGCCATCTCTTGCAGTATCTAATTAATAATTAAACATAGGTCGGAAGGAATGTTTATTTCTCGAGGCAAAATAGCTCCGAGCACATAAGGTTAGACCAGTGCAGCCAAGCAATTAAATTGTTTGAAGTTGGACAAGTGCAAGAGCGCACTTCTCTCCAGGCATTCCAACTCTTCTCCGACTCATAATAAATTTCTTATCCGTGCAATTAAATTGTTTTAAGCTGTACCAATGGAAGCAGGATCCAAAAATAACAGTTATATAAAATTTCCTACGATAGATATCATTAATAAAAAGTTAATTATTATTGAAATTCAAGATAATGTACGAAAAATATAAAGAAACAAATTCGACGAATAAAATGATTAAACAATATCGATTTTTATACTTTATGGTTACAAATAACAGTTATATTAGTGTTCAAAAAATTGGATCCTCCTCGATAAGTGTTATCGATGAAGAAAAACTGTTTCGATTGCTCAAAGCAGTTACCGATGAGAGAAGCTCAAAATACACTAACTTTCGATAATGTACAACACTTCATGAGTGTTTGAATGATAAAAAACTATTAGTACATTTTGTCCCCCATATATTAAACGATTATACGGCTGCTCTTTACTTTACCGGACTCAAAAATAGTACCTTTCTCCCACCAAGTATGATGTATTTGGTATGTAATCCAGTAGATTTGTACCCGGCGTGGATTTAGATCGAAGTTTCGATCCTGTAGGATCAATGGTTCAGGAGTTATGCCTGCTTAAAGTTGAGCAATCTGGAGTGTTTTTGGAGCGGCGCACAGTGTGCCGGGTGGCCTTTTTAGCTGGACAAAATTCTAAAAAAAAATCGCCTATTTTTCTATATTTATCAATTGATATGTTTACAGTCGTATAAAATATGAATAATTATTAACTTTTCACAACGTTTAGTTGGTTTTTGTTAATTAAACAATATATTTTAAGTGATTTATAATTAAATATAGTATACAACGAAGTTAGTAATGGATCTACGTAACACAGAATGATTTAACAACTATTTAGTAGATATTATCAAAGAGAAAACGTCATTTTTAATTATGGACAAAAAGAATGTTAATATAATTTACTAATTTACTTTTTGGAGATTCAGACATACGGGAAAGAATTATTCTTTGGTTTAGTATAAGGTTTCAATCTATGAATAATCTGCTGCATATATATTACTGTTTATTATTTTAATATAATAAAAAATTAAAAATATAATAACAAAAAAATATTTTAAAAAAACAACAGAAATAACAGAGATCAAAATGAAAGTATTAAATAGGAGCGTTCGGTTGCTAGAAACTAATAACTTATAAACAAATGTAAATTAATCTAAAAATTTGAAAAAAAAGTTATCACGTATAAAGTGATAACGTAACAAATAAAACACTAACTACAAACACAGTAATAATAACAATAACAATAAAAGACAACAATAAAAATAACGAAACTGAAAGATATATGAAAAACGCAAGGGAGATGTAGACTGCACCCTGATCGCTCGAGACTGAAGAAACGAATTTTCATAGGAAGAAAGTTCGGAGGAAAACCTGACGATAGTATCATTGTATATTCCTTAAATATACAATGAACGAAACCAATCCATAGGTTTCAACGAGTAGACTAAACAAACCGCTAAGTGATGACGGCATCGGCTGCGTTCGTAACGCGCGCCCGGCCCGGGCTGTGATTATCACGAGCGTGAACGTAAAACGACGTAACTTCATTGTAAAAATTAGTATGCTATAGCAACGTATAGCAATTTTATTTTGGTATATACAATAAACTAGAGAATCTCTACTTTATAATAATGTAAAAATCATCGCGTGGAGCATATACTAATTCATTGACGAAGAGGAGTAACATGGGCGTTTCTGTGGAAAAATAAGTACCGTCTTTGACACTTAATTTACAAAAATAGAGGAATGTTATCGATAATTTGGAATTACTAAAGTGAAAATACATGTTTTGAGATGCTATATCCATCATACATAGGAAATTCAAATACTCCTTCGTACATTTTCACATATTTCTAGCGCGTATGACAATGTGCCCATTCATTTATAGGTTAGGCGTCCGCCTTTTAGGTGAAGTTTACACAATCTGTAAACATACAACAAAAGAATATTACGTTCTACTATTCAAGGGTTTTAATACATGGTTTTTTAGATAATATTGGCACGGTTAGTTTTTGTTTATTTGAAAGTTAATTTTGTCCAGCTAAAAAGGCGTCCTTACCTGTTAGAAATGCTCAACTTTAAGCGACCATAGCTCCTCGACTATTGATCCTAGAGGATCGAGACTTCGATCTGCAGGTTCTCCGGGTACAAATCTACTGGATTACATATCAAATACATCATAATTCGTAGGAGAAAGGTACTAATTTTGAGTCCGGTAAAGCAAAGTCTACCCGAGTAAACTATAGCAAGCAATAAAATTAACCTAAGATTTCGAAGAATCGTTTGGATCGCTGCCGCGTCGCGTGGAACGGTTCGCGAGGCCGATACTCGGTGCTCGCGGGAGATCGACCTATTACGGAATTATTGTTAACGTATTCCGGCCGCGTCTGTGTCATTTGGTAAAGTTCCAATCTTCGCGTCCTATTGTCGTCGTGGCGCAGACAGTGGCAATTACCGGGCAATTAAGCCACCTCCGACCTCTAGAGCCGCGCGTCAGGTCCCGTTCCTACGGGCTGGTTGCTGGCCCCATGGACCGAGCATACTCGCCACCAACACCCACCAAACCCTCTCATCCTCTACACTATTTCCGGCTTCCGACGCGCGCGTCACCCCTGCAACACGGGACAGAAACAGAGGGAAACAGAGCTAGAACAAACGGCCCGGCCGGTGGGAGAAGATACTTCGAGGTAGCGCGCCCGCAGGCCAACACAGGCTCTCTCGGCCCACGATGAGAACGTTTGTTCCCATGGTCTTCCTTGGGGACGCCGATGAGTATTCGACTGTGCCTGATGAGATTTTACCAACGATCTAATTGACGGCAAACCCGAACGCAATCCCCTCGGCCTGACACCGGCTCGCCCCATTTCGCACGGATTTTCGAGCCCTTCCTCCCTTCTCCTCCGAAATGCTAAGATCGAGTGGGGTAAGTCCGTTAATTGGTTATTTTTATTATAATATGAACGAAATTTCTCTGGCTTGTATTTATTAATGTAGTATTAACCGGCGACGATAACTTGCGCGTTCTTCGATCAGCCAAATGATTTTTATTTTCACGGAGAAATAGCATTAAGCACTGCAGAGACAAGTGTCGCAGGTGAATGAAATTTGGGACCGAAACTTCTATCATTGTGTTGTATCAAAAAGAGACAGCAATGGTCTCTTCAATGAGAATCGCTAAAGAAATTAGTTGTGTGAAAATTGTAATTAAGGTGGATTAGGGTAAGTGCGTTAATTGGTTATTTTTATTATATGGTCCAGTGAACGAAAAGTTGCAGAGGGAAATGGAAGGAATACAATTTTTAAACTTGGGTCTTTGTTTGGACTATTTAGAAGGTAAACATATTGAAAGTCCCCACTCCTAGCAGGTGAGCGGGGTGCAGGGGGTACGTAGAAGGTCCCCTTTTTCGGTTTTCCGCTTATATCTCGGAAACTATGTGTCCTAGCGATAAGACCATTCTATACGAAATTAAAGCTGACAAAATGTGCCACAAGATTGATTCTAATCAGTTTTTCGCTATCTCCCATAGTTTTCGAGATATCCGCGTTCAAAGTTCACTTTGGTATTATTTGTTCGAGTTAGTGTTTTTGCTTCAATTTCAATTTCGACACTTCAATTTCTAGTTCACTTTCAATTCCAACTGTTAAATTTCAACACTCCAATTTCAACTTCAATTTCAACACTCCATTTTCAACTTCACTTTGTCCGGTTCCACTCCCATTTTTCAGTTTCAACTTCAATATTCCAATTTTAACCTGAATTCTTCGATTTCACCATCAATTTGAAAACTTCATTTTCAACTTCAATTTCGACTTTAATTTCAACTTCTATTTTTCATTGTCAATATCAATTTCTCAATTTCAACTTCAAGTTTTCAATTTCAACCTCCATTTTTCAGGTTCAACATCAAATTCGTCAGAAACAATCCTATGATGTCCAAAACATATAGTGCCATTTAAAAAAGTCAAGATGACCTTTACTTTTTTACGTAAACAACATTTTTTCAGATTTAAGAATACGCGAACATGTAGCTCATCAAGTACTGAGAAACTTTTGTCTAAAACATTTTTTAATTGCACTACTGGAAATGCCTAAAAAATGGTGACATAACTTAACGGATACAACCTGTGTTCGCAGTATCGTTTCACTCGCCCCATTGACTGTGCCGTTTATACGATGCCACTTGAAAGGATTCTGGTAAGGATCTAGGAGTAATCTGGCAAGGAATGTCAAGTATGGCGAACAGTACAGAGCCAAAAATAATTAGTTATGCGCTTTCCGCCGTTCCCCAGAATCTCTTTCCGTTCCATTTTTGAAATCCACGTTGGAAGAATCCGACGAATTTTAACTCACAACGATTTCGAAGCCACTTTCGTAGTACCACGCGCCCGGTAGAAAGAAATTCCTCACAAAGCGTTTCACGGGGAGAACGGAAAAAGCTAGTAATTCAGGGTCCAGCGGGTAGGCAGGATGCTGGGCGACCTCCCATCCAAGATCTTGAACGACCATTTTTGCTAAGCTTCCTGTATGGTGCTCGTTCTTATTCAATCGGGACTCCGTAGCTTTTAAAGGGTTATTGACGGCATGAAGCGAAGACTTGTAGGAATTCTGATACCCGCTTCAAAACAAGAGCAACTTTTGTCGAATGAAGTTCGTTGCGTCACGGAAACTGCTCGTAACAACCCCGTCAATTAATTAAAAGGAAGGAAACCTTCAAATGCTTGCAATAACCTCCGTCTAATTGTTACATGTACCTCGGGTTGCACCTGTTCGGTTTCTCCCGGTTTTGTGGATAGATTTTTGTTATACTCTGAACTCTTACGTACTTTGACGTGCTGGTTACGAATATGATAGCGAAAATTGCAGCAAATTTTATTGTAATGGCAGAAACCATTAAAACCATGAAAAACCATAAAAATCATAGTTTTTTCCATTTATTTCCGTAGATAATAGTAATTTTGAAAAATACTTAAAATAAAAGTTGTAGGTCTCATCGAAGTACACATTTTATGTCCTATTCATTTTTGTCATAAAGACAGTAGTTTTTGAGAAAAACGATATTACATGTTCGAAACTTCATATAACTCGTACGTATAACCTGGATTTTGGTGTGCGTGGTCGGGCCAGCCCTCTCCGCCCCACCGCCCCCACCGCCACCTAATCCAAACTAATTCTAATCGCATAATCTTTGCATTCTATATAGCCGTCATACAGAATATGAACTAAATAGTAATGCATAAATCATGCGATCATTGAAATCGAGGGTGGCTCCGTATAAGTGAATAATTATCTATCATTTTTCTCAGGAAGTATTATCTTTTTGACAAAAATCAATATAACATAAAATGTGTATTTTGATGAGGTCTACAACTTTTATTTCAAGTATTTTTCAAAATTCCCATTATTTACGGAGGTAAATAAAAAAAAGTTTGACAAAGTTAATTTGACCTCCGCCGAGTTATTCTGGGTCATAACAGGCAAAATAATAGGTTTACATAAAAAATGTATACAACTTTTTTTGTAGAGCCTTTTATGAGCTTCATTTTTGGTTTGAAACTTTTTTCTGTAAAATCAATATTTTCGAAAATACTTAGTAAGAACTGTCAAAACTTTGAAAGGGGTTGGGTTCATTTGTCCCCCGCCGAGTTATTTTGGATCATAAAAGCCGAAATAATAGGTTTACGTAAAAAATGTATATAACCTTTTTGGGAGAGCTTTTTATGAGCTTTATATTTGGTTTGAAACATTTTTCTGTAAAATCAATATTTTCAAAAATACTTAGTAAGTACTGTCAAAACTTTGAAGGGAGCTGGGGACAGACGAGGCTTTGACAGCCAAAATAATAGGTTTACGTAAAAAATGTATATAACCTTTCTTGTAGAACCTTTTATGAGCTTCATTTTTTGTTCGAAACATTTTCCTCTAAAATCAATATTCTAGAAAATATTTAGTAAGAACTGTCAAAACTTTGATGGGAGCTGGGGGTCAAACGAGGCTTTAACAGCCAAAATAATAGGTTTACGTAAAAAATGTATACATATAACCTTTCCTATATAACCTGTATAACCTATATGACCTTTTTTTTATAAATTGCAACCCTACACGTACCCCAATTGTATTATATTTTCAACAGCTTCGAACCACGCTAACTTAATAGAGGCTCATAGAAAATATTCATCATCGTTACAAAATTGATTTTCTTCGCCGAACTCTGCACACGTTCGCATTCCTCACTCGAGCGGCAGTGTTTGCAACGTATTGCGGTTAAGTTCGAGACACGTTCGGCTGATTGAAGATTATTCCGCGCGGAGGGTTCGCGCGAGATTCGCCCGGGAAATTTGTGATTTACGACGATCGAATAATTCCGCGACGGAAAGGATCGTAGGCGGGGAGGTTTAACCGACTAAAAGAGAGAGGAGAGAGAGAGAGAGAGAGAGAGAGAGAGAGAGAGAGAGAGAGAGAGCGCGAGAGAGAGAGAGAGAGAGCTGAGCTTCAGCGAAGAAGTTCGTCGTGTGTCCGAGAAGATAGAATAAGTTTCGCCGGTTATCCGATCATCTGACGTAGTCGGTAGGTAAACTGCTCTGACGGGGACGAGGGATGAACGGTTTCGACGAACATTTCGAACGTTACACCTCGCAAAACCCTGCGAAAACCTTTCGATCCTTTGGGAGAAGGAAATTGATTTCGATTACGCTGGGAGCTTACACCCGACCGAAACTTGCATCGTTTCTCTTCGAGATTAATGCCCGACCGAAAAAATCTCGTAAATAGTTTAAAGCGCGATCCTTCCCGGATTTGCTCGTTTGCTCAACGAGACTGGGGTAAGTAATCGCTGCGTTAACGGCAGCCGCTCAAAACAAACTGGGAATTCGCGATTTTTCTTCTCAGGAGCTACGAAGCAATTGTCCTGCAATTTTTAGGGTAACGGGTTACGCCACCCTGAGGCGGCCGAAATGACATCAAAGTTTACGAATTTTTTTCTCCGAAAGTATGAATGTGACCATTTTTTTCTTATGATATATGGTTAGGGCATACATTGAAGGTTGATCTGTAAAAATTTCACAAAACAATATTTAAAAATGGCCGAGTTATCCGTTTTCTTGCATAGCTCCTGTCGTCACAATCCGTGACACCGTCTACACGTGTTTTGACGGATAACTCGGCCATTTGTTAATATTTTTTTGCGAAATTTTTACAGTATAACCTTCAATGTATGCCCTAGCCATATATCATAAGAAAAAAATTTTCACGTTCATACTTTTGGAGAAAAAAATTCGTAAACTTTGATGTCATTTCATTCGGAAATGTTCGATTTACATATTTCTCCTGTTCTGTCCTTGTATGACCTTGGAAGTCATTGTGTTGAGAATGATCAGCCATCCGACGGTTAAATGAATCTTCAGCATGTAAATCGATTTACCAGCACTCGTACGCAATCACTGGGTCCAAGCGTTCATGTTCCGCGTCGGTGGAGGGCGGCGCAACTAAATCGTCGCCTTAATGTCGCACAAATTGAACGGTTTTTACCGGAGCAAACAGCTCGGGATTGCAGCGGTTTTTTCCCCGGTGAAACTCTACGCGGTCACCTGCTTGCCGGTTTTTTCGCCGGAGCAATCTTGCAACCTGGTCCGGGAGCCACGAGCAAAACCGCGCGACAAATCCGAAAAATGAGAAGCCTCTCTCTCTCTCTCTCTCTGATCTCGCGCAGCGTGGAAGTTCATCCCGGACCTTTGATCATCGCGACGAAAACCATCCGGAGCAAGGGTGCATCGATTACTACAGCCCTACACGCGACGATAGCCTAAGGCGTTGTTCACCCCATGTCGAAACGGGACGCAGACCCCGTAGATTCTAATGGATCTTTTACGGAGGACTTGCGGAGTGGAGATCCCGGTCGAGACTTTGGCGGACTAACTGTGCAGTGCAAATGGTCGTAGATCCCAGCATTGGAAACAGAGAACTAGATTTCTGTAGCCGAAAACGCTAGTTGTGCACAGTATTGTGGTATTTGATTTATCATACTTTATTTATTAAATATAGGTAAAAAGGGTATTGAATATAGATGTTAGATTAACGTAAGAAAACAACAAGATACTCTAACTCGCACAGTGGCGCACCCAGGGGGGGAGCCAGAGGGCCAAGTCCCCCCACCAAGAAAAAAAGTGTTTGGCTTCCAAAATTAAAATCGCGGAATAGCCCTGGGTACCGTTGATAGATATGTTGGCTAAAAAAAAGGTCATCACGCAAAACTTAGGGCTGGGTTCAACTCCCCCCCCCCCCCCAAGATTACATCCATTGCATCCTGGGTGCGCTACTGAACTCACAAGCAACGCACACGTCCTTCACTCTCCACAGTCAACGCAAATCTGTCCATTCTCCAGTCCTCACTCACACACTTGTACTCATCCCCACAGCCGACCCTTGGGCCTGGCTTTTTCTGTTTTATAGCCCTCTTCCTGCCATTAAGGACCCAACGACATCCTGACTAGAACTACGATACTACATATTGTTTTTTGATTTTTGACAGGAGTTGACCATTACTTTTTATACAGCCTATAGATCCTGAATCCTGAAAACTCATCCATCCTGGAGGGTGAATCTACACTATGGTGGACCTTAGCTGTTCCTGGTGCAATATTTTTTGCGAGATTTTTTCACGTCCCTCCTCCCTAAAATTGTGCCATTCGGTAAGGAAATAATTCCTGCAAAAGATGAAGTTAAGGGGATAAGGGGAAAACGTGTCACATTGACGTTGAAGTTGCGAAAAACAGCAAATATTCTCATTCCTATAAAATTTCATGTTTTTCGCAACTTTAACGTCAATGAATTAGTGAACTCAATTTCTCAATTTTAACATCAATTTTTCAATTTCAACTTCAAGTTTTTCAGTTTCAACATCAACTTTTGAGTTTCAACATCAAATTCTCTATTTGAACTTCAATTTTTCAAGTTCAACTTGAATTTTCCAATTTCAACCTAAATTTTTCGATTTTATCTTCAATTTCGAAACTTCATTTTCAACTTCAATTTCACTTTCAACTTCAATTTTCGTGGTCAATATCAATTTTTCAATTTCAACTTCAAGTTTTTAATTTCCACTTCAATTTTTGAGTTTCAACATCAGTTTCTCGAATTCAACATCAATTTTTCCATTTCAACATCAATTTTTCAGTTTCAACATCAACTTTTCGATATTATCTTCAATTTCGAAACTTCATTTTCAATTTCAATTTCACCTTCAACTTCAATTTTTCATTGTCAATATCAATTTTTCAATTTCAACTTCAATTTTTCAGTTTCAACATCAAATTCTCAATTTCAACTTCAACTTTTCAAGTTCAACTTCAATTTTCCAATTTCAACCTCAATTTTTCGATTTTATCTTCAATTTCAAAACTATTGAAGTTTTTTTCAATTTCAACTCTTCAATTTTTCCATTTCAACTTCAATTTCTCATTGTCAATATCAATTTTTCAATTTCAACTTCAATTTTTCCATTTCAACTTCAATTTTTCAGTTTCAACATCAAATTCTCAATTTCAACTTCAACTTTTCAAGTTCAACTTCAATTTTCCAATTTCAACCTCAATTTTTCGATTTTATCTTCAATTTCAAAACTATTGAAGTTTTTTTTCAATTTCAACTCTTCAATTTTTCCATTTCAGCTTCAATTTCTCATTGTCAATATCAATTTTTGATAATTTTTACATATGTTATAGATATTGACATTTTGAACAACCATTTCCTGTTCCAATATAGGGGGGTCGCTTTTCGTTTTCGAGATATTTGCAAAAAACTATCGCGAATACTGTATTGAATTTTTCGTATTCCTGCACGCTCTACTGCAACGTAAACCTGTTTCGGTGCGGCGTTTGTTTACATTTTGACTCTGTAGAGATGAGGTAGAAAACGGGAGGGTGGAAAGAGCCGGCCTGACACCACACACACCCACCCAGTGCTTAACACGCACCCAGTGTTTCTAAAAAGAACGTTTCCCTTAAGAAATTAACATTTGCGCAAATTTTCAATATCATATTCGTAATCAGCACGTGAAAATACGTAAGAATCTAGAGTATAATTTAGAAACAGTGTTCTCTCTTAGCTCTACAGCGTCAAAATGTAAACAAACGCCGCACCGAAACAGACTTACGTTGCAGCGCAGCGTGCAGGAATACGAAAAATTCAATACAGTATTCGCGATAGTTTTTTGCAAATATCTCGAAAACTAAAAGCGACCCCCCCCCCCTATATTGGAAAAGGAAAAAGCTGTTCAGAATGTGTTGCTGCATAACATATTTAAATTTCATCGAAATCGGAGTGGGCAGTACTTTTCTGTATAATTACCAAAAGTGTTTAGCGAGATGTACCATAGATTTTTCAAAATTATGCAATAATCACCGGTCGGTAATGTGTTAACAGCAAATACGATCGATAGAAGAAACATATTTATCTAGTTATTACCACTATGAAATAATGAAATGCTTTGAATCGGTATTGGGTCTAAAAAGGGGCTATCTTTCTAAAGAGGAGTTTCTGTGATCTCCGATCGCATCATCCTCCCAGAAGCCTTCGGTGTTCCGCCGGCTCGCATCCCTGGCTGCGATCCCCAACGGAGATCGATCGGAGCGTAATTAACAGGAGCGAGAACGATACGCGATCGTGCGTTGCCGTAAATCCACTGCCGTAAACTGACGCGTGTCCGACTCGCCCAAGATCAGATACGTCCGTGCACGATCGCGCTGGCGTGCGCGAAAGGGAGAGGGAGAGAGAGAGAGAGAGAGAAGCTCGAAGCGCATCGGGACGCGCCATGCAAATGCCCGGTGTGATTTATTCCGGGTTGCCTCGCATAATTCTCCGGGACGCCCAATTATCATACTTATTCCGTGCTCACGTCGACTGGCGTAATTAACAGCCGACGCCGGCGAAAAAGTGCGTTCCCGGCGTTCATACTGTGTGCTGAAACCCGCCGCGCGCCGCCCCCCGTTGCAAACCCCCCTCATTCTTAGGTTAGCGCATCCATCGCCTGCTGCTGGTAATTAAATTAATGAATCGACTTTTCAAAGTCACACACAGGTTGATTATTAATGCAGCCTTAATCGATCAGTTTTTACTCGGACGAACGCATTCGGGGTCCAAAGAATATTTTAACATTAAGCTTCCAATGCTTGATAAATCGTTGATATTTAAGGATGTGATGGAGGTGTGTAAAAACGCTACAAAATTTTTTTTAATTTTACGAGATACAATTCTTCGTAAATTAATGCAATTACCAAAGTTTGGGTTCGATTCACCGCACCGTTTACGAATTATAGCAATTTAAAGTTTGCACATTTCAACACGTCTTCTTATGGAGAATCCATAAAATTCCACTTCGAATCCTATTTAAACCTTGAAAAAAACGTAACTAGAAACTCCAGTTTTTTTTTAATATGTAGTAAAAATTAAGTAATTAATCATGTGCAAAATTTATTGGGATTCACTAAACAGTTACAGAGCGAAAAATTATAAACTGTTACAAAACGTCTTTTGAGTTGATCGGAATAAATTCAATCGTGACAGTTTTCGCTGCAAATTGTATTTATTCATTTTCTTTTGTTGCAGGTGAGTAACACGATCCGTCTTATATTTTCGAGACTCTATCGACCGATGGCGTCAGCTTTTCCGAGGTGAGAATGCAAGCAAATAAACTTTATCGTTCGTTAACCCTTAGCACTCGAATGGTGACTCCATTAGTAAAAATATTGTTTACACGATTAAATATGTCAGTATTATATCTAATAAATAGTAAAATCTGTTATCGAATTCCAGCGAAAGATTAAGTAATTGAGCCTTTTATTTTGAAAATGGCCCAAGTCTATTTAAGTTTAAATTGAGATATTAAGAGTTTTTGGGTCATTCCATGCCAAATCGATCACTTTTTGCAGGCACCATCGTCGATTTTGTTCTAAATGAAATATGTTATAGTCCATGTGTGAAATTAGGGGGGCTTCAAATCATCATTCTGTCGGTTTCGAATTTTTTTACAAATTACAGTCCTTTGAAATTCGCAATTTTATCCACTTTTGGCGAAAACGGGCCTCACTTACGAATTTTTATCTCAGGAACCGTTTGTCCGATTGAGCTACATTTTTTTTTTGTTTTATTCCGAAAGGATTGGGCTATTACAAAATAATTCCTTCAACCTCGAAAATCAACTTTATAATGTCGAAAAATTTAAACAAATTCTTTCTTTACGTTTTTTTTCGATGAGGGGCCAGAGTGATTCAAATTTATCAGAAAAACACATGTGGAGTTGACATAAAAAGTGTAATAAAAATAACAATTCCAATTAAAATCACAATAAAAATAATAAAAATTACAATTACAATTAAAATTGAAATTGATGCAAAAACACTAACTCGAATAAATAATACCAATGCTAACACACTTCTACATTAAGGGTATATAAAAACCACACTGTTTATGGTCTTAAAGACGTCTTTCTAGGACGTAAGACTGTCAGACCTAAAACAGAAGTAAAATGGACTTCTGCAAGACGTCGTGTATTCTCTGATGGGGAATTTGCTTCAGAATAAAAATATAACTTAGAAATGTAAAAATTAAAATTGCTAGCTTGATTTTTCTCGAAAATGGAAATTTATAATACTTTCAAAGAACAAACGGCTCAAATTACTCTCAACACCACCCAACGAGATGAAGACAAAAGCAGAGCTAGTCTTCGGATGATTTCGCGGCACTTCCTCAATGTCTCCACAATATCGCGCGATATTACAGAGGAGAAGAGCGAGCATACTTCACGATTTTCCACGAGACCAAAACAGAAGGTGTCTAGACTCCGAACCTATTTTACGAGCACACGTTTGAGACCGTACGAGCGGTCCGGAGATCTAAACCAGAGGGTTTCAATGATACTCGCAGGTAGCATAGACTATCAAGCCTGGGCCGTAGCCCAGGCCATAGCAATGCCAGGCCATCGATCGCAGCAGATGCGGTCCCAGTTCGTTCTAATTCGAGTGGATAGCAGAGATCGAGACCGAGAGCGCGTATTATCGACAAACATATTTATTGGCTTTGTTTCGGGACGAACGGTTGGTCGCAGAACACCATTAGACGGCTGCCGGATTTATGGTTCTTGGGCTGTTCGCAATCCCGAGTGCTCCACTGTGCTAGGCGACGGATAAGACACATCCCGGGCGACCAAGATGACCATGATTTATCCAGGGCTCGATGCTCGCCTAACGGCGATATCAAGATAAACCGCGAGATTTTCCTGCCACGCTGTTGCACATTTTCGGCCCTGACGTTCTGAATGAACTCTTTATTGATGCTTCTCACTCGGCTATACTATTTATTTATATTTATTGGCAAACCGTTCACGGACCTCTTTTTTTTTATTATTACCACGCTTATATTAGATTGCCGTGACGTTGTATGCGTCAAATCTTGTAATCGAATTTTAAACCACTTCCCGATGAGCTAGAGACTTGGAACTTTAAACATAGCTCAGTACTGGATGACAATGCAATATTAAAAAATAAAATTTATAAAAAACTGTGCGTCTAGGAGAAAAAAAATGTTATATCAATTTTTCAATATCAACCCTTCAACTTCCATTTCAACTTCAATTTTTCCATTTCAACTTCAATTTCAATATAACTCTTCAACTTCATTTTCAACTTCAATTTTTCCATTTCAACTTTAATCTTTCCATTTCAACTTTAATTTCAACTCTCCCATTTCAACTTTAATTTCAACTCTTCCATTTCAACTTCAATTTCTACTATTCCACTTCAACTTCAATTTTTTCAATTCCATTTCGTTAATTTCAACTCTTCAATTTCAACGTTAATTTTTCAATTTCAACTTCAATTTCAATATCAACCCTTCATCTTCAATTTCAACTCCAATTTTTCAATTTCTACTCTTCAATTTCATCTTCGACTTCAATTTCCACACACACACACATTTCAACTTAAATTTCAACTCCTCGATCTCAACTTCAATTTTTCAAATTTCAACTTCCATTTTTCAAATTTTTCAAAGTTAAACCTAGCTTTATCAGAAGAACGCATGTGGAGTTGACATAAAAAGTGTAATAAAAATAACAATTGGAATTAAATCACTGTAAAAATAATAAAAATTGAAGTTGAAATGGAAATTGAAGTCGAAGATGAAATTGAAAAATTGAAGTTGAAATAGAAGAGTTGAAATTGAAATACGAGTGTAGAAATTGAACTTGAAATTGATGTTGAAATTGAAAAATTGAAGTTGAAATTGACGAGTTGTATTTGAAATCGAAGAGTTGAAATGGAAATGGAAGTCGGAGATGAAATTGAAAAATTGAAGTTGAAATAGAAGAAGTTGAAATGGAAATTGAAGACGAAGTTGAACTTGAAATCGAAGAGTTGAAATTGATGTTGAAATTGAAATTTGAAAAACTGAAGAGCAAGTAGAAAAATAAAAAGGAAATTGAAAAAAAATATTTCATTAATTTTTTTAACTAAAATCATAATGAACAGCTAATTTCTCGATTGTTACCACTGTACGCCACGTCGAATAAATTCCTAGGAGTCTTTCCCAGCGAATTGACTGCTCTCAATCGCGACGAGAGCTCTTTTCATATCGCGAGCCTAACTCTCCGCGTCTCGGCGCCGACAGGAGCGGCGTTGAAGCCGCCGGTGGTCGCAACTTGGGAGTTGTTTTAGGCCGGGAAAACTTTTCCGATTTCCATCAGGAATTCCGGCGGGCCGCGGTTCTTCAATATCCCTGAAAGATTTCAGCGCTGGAGAGCGACTTTCCGCGCGATCCTTCCGCAGGCCGGTCCATTAACTCGAATGAAGGGAACAGGGGCCGGGAAAGACTTCATCCTCGATCGCATAGACCGAATTCCATCGAGCGGGGCCGAATTCCGGCGCTGCGACGCTCTTCGGATCGATGCGCGGCGCTGCAACGAGTCGATGGTCAGGTTTTACGATTTATCGTTACCATTACCGTGAAATATGTGCCCGTAGTCCGCGTTACAGGTCCGAAGGAGAAGGTCACGCGGCCCGCGACGATAAACCGGACCGCATTGTGCGACCTGCTCCCGATTGTATTCCCAGAGTTTTGCACACACGGCGAACGGTTGTTGTGCAAAACGGACCCCGCCAGCGCTATGGAGTCGAGCCCACGGAATCGAGATATCGAATCTGGGCGATAAATCGTGCGCGCTGATGAAAAGGCCGCTGGAACACACTGGTGTTAAAAGAAAATCGAACGAAGGGTCGATGGGAATTGGAAGTCTGCTGTTTGGGCTCGGTGGAGGGCCGTTGTGTTTGAATGGAAATGTAGATTCGGTAAACGCCACCGCCGGGAAATAATAGCCGGTGCATCCTGTTCGCAGAGCACGGCGGAGGACGTCGTCTAAAAATGGTTTAATAAAGTTAGATAGGTTGGAATTGATTTTAAACGAAAGTCGCGATTCTTGTCAAACAGACTGTGTTCTGCACGGACAGTGATCACATACCGACATTGTCTTTTTGTGACTGTGTCTATCGCGCCAGCCGGCAGAGAGTTCAATCGAAAGCTGACCGTAGAGAAGGACAGCATGTAAATACGGATCGGGTGGCCGAAGCGTATCGGTGTGAATCACTACTAATAGTACCCAGACAGCACGCATTTTCCATCTATTTTAGGCCTGAAAGCCTTACATCCTAAAAGGACGTCTTGAAGACCATAAACGGCATGGTTTTTATATACCCATAATCTAGCAATACATATTAGCATTGGTATTATTTGTTCGAGTTAATGTGTTTTAGCTTCAATCTCAATCCCATTTTCAATTGCAATTCCAATTGCAATTCCAATTCAAGTTTCAATTTCAATTGCAATTCCAATTCAAGTTTCAATTTCAATTGCAATTCCAATTCAATTTTCAATTTCAATTGCAATTCCAATTCAAGTTTCAATTTCAATTCAAATGGTGACTATGAGGTACCACTAAAAATTGCTGTGCCATTGTTAAAAAAATTGTTTCCATTATTAAATATGTCGGTATCTAAGCATAATCACTAAAAATTTAAGTACTTTATGAGGCATTACAATCAATAGATCTGTATCAACTGTTTTTTGAAGAGATCGCGTTGATGATTGGCCGCTCTATAACTAGCCGCGCCCGGCTCATCCGATCCGCAAAGCGCCGGGTTATCAAACAGCGAGCATAGAGCATCAGTGGAAGCGGCGGCGGCAGCGAAACAGAGAACCGCGAGGAATTTTAATTATTCCAGCGCGGCGCGGCGGTGTCAGCTGTCCTTTTCGCCGGGAGCTTGCTAATATTTCAACCGAATTTCCGTGCTCGGGCCTGGGAGGACGTGGGGCTGGACGATCAAAATTTTTGCGCCGGCCTCTCGCGGATCTCGTGGGTAAAATTCGCACCGGTCGGGGGTCCGCGAATTTTCGACGGACACGCGGTGTCAGCAGCGACGCGACCTCCTCTCGTCCGCGGTCGCGAAAAACGAGCTCTGTCGTTGCGCAAATCGTCCGCCGGTATTTTCATCAAACCGGCGAACCGCGCGCGCGACGCACCGAATACGCACAATAAAATCAGGAGAAACGCCAATCACGTTCGACCCAGTTTTTCCAGTCGAATCGGCCGAACACCAGCCGCAGGGAGGGAGAGAGAGAGAGAGATAGGTAAATAGGTTGCCGTTGTCGCGTAAAAGGCTTCGATCGGAGCCAGTCGCATTTTCGGTTGGCCTGGCGCGGACCTCGATGGGAACATTTTTTCCGCTTAATGTTTTCGGCCTTTCACAGCCAATGCGCCCGTTCACCGTTCCCCCGCGTGAACTCTGACTGCACATACGAAACTCTCACTAGTAGTAGTAGTAGTAGTAAGTGCGTTTGCCGGGGAAGGGCGGGTCGGCCGCCCCTCGCTTCCTTAAGGCACACCGGATCTTTCATCACCAGTATCACAATTGGCGCTGCCGGCACTGGGCCCTTTTTGCGGGTTGCAGGTATCCACGTTTTTCAGCCGTCCCCTCTGTTTTATTCGGCCCGGGCCATTTTCAGAGTCGTCGACTTACTAGACGGGTCGGTCATCATTGATGAGCGGGCCATGCTACCTAATTTTTTTGTCAGTTTTTGAGCTGTTTTACGGCTCGGTGTGAACGTCGGGCCCCCTCACCTTCAGACCTGCAGGGTGTCTCGCCTGCCCTTTCGGACTCCCCCCACTTCACCATAATTTTCATGTCGAGTGTGTCAAGTTTTTTTAAGCCCGTCCCTACTCTGCTTCCGGATAGTCCAGAAACCTGCCCACAGCCTCCCCTAGGGCTAATCCCTCCGCCTGTGCTGTGAGTCTATTGGGAGTTCAAGATGCAAAGGACCGCGTATTGTTTGACCATTGGGAGGAAGTTACTGCCTACTTGGGATCCGATCCGACTTTATCGAAATCACGGCTGGGCCGAGATATCAATTCCATACGGTCTTCTCTTGCCGAGTCTACTTCGCGCTGGGGTTGAGAAGGAAGGGTTCACCAACCTCGCCGAAATCTGTCTCCTGAGAGATTTTGATATCGGGTTCATCGAGATCTTCCTTCTTGGGTGGGCTTGACACATCCTAGAAAGTATGGCTGATTGTTTGGATGTGAGCATCATCCTCGGTTCTGGTCGGTGTTCAGCAATTAGCTCCGTCCACCCGGCCTTTCCCTTAAAGGTTTCTTAATTCCGTTTGCGTTTCTTGATTCCATTTTTTAGTAGGGTCCATCATGCCCAGTTTCCACAGTGGTACCATTTGTTCGCTGACCACCCCCTTTTCCTTACTCTATCCCCCAAACAGGGGAGATAGAGCAGCGGCGGGTACCCTTATAAGGCGGGATGGCCAACTTGGGCTCCCAACAGTTCACCGATTCCCTGGATAAAGGGGAAATTGTTGCCATTGGTTGCCCTATGACCCTGACAGTAGGTACCGAGCCCGTAGCAGGAGAAAAAACCACCTTGGAAATTTATGCCACACCCGGGAATCGAACCCTGGCCTTCCTGCTACGAATCAGACACTCTACCACCTGAGCCACTGACTGCCTTAAACTCTCACTAGGTCGTGTCCACCCCCGCTGCAGCTGACTCCGATTTAACACCAACTCTCGCGAATCGCATCAATTTCATGATCCGAAATCCAGCCCCGCTGTCGGGACGACCAAACACACTCGGAACCGTGTAACGCTCGTGATTATGCCAACCGGACGACACGATATCGTAGCTCGGTTCGTTGGCTGATCGTATACGAAGCTGCCGGGAGTATTTGTGTTATCAGATCGTGGAAATATAGCACTGATATCGGTGATGATATTTCAGTAGATATTATGATTATTTATCGATTGAGGCAAATTGTGGATAATCATGACTAATTTGTTAGGTTTTGCACAGGGTGTAACAAAATTTAGTGTCATGGTTTTGGCAGATAGTTGTACACCTTCGGATCGGTGGAGATTTGTTAACAGAAATTGCCGCAAAATTGACATTGACCTTGAAATTCAAGTTTTGCCGAAATATAACTAGGGCGAGGTATACCCACTAAAACCCCACCGCCCAGGGGCCTAAAGGACCCTTGTTCCCCATCTCTCCAGTCCGAGACTATCGATTTTCGTTGACCCGCTGTTCGCATACTACACAAAAGGGCTTTCTCCGAGTCTCTTTCCACACTTGTTCTTAGCAGTTGATCCCCCACGGGCCTTTTTTTTAGTTTAAGGACGTGTGGAAAAAATACAGTTGCGCACACCCTCCACCCCGGAGGGGGTTAGTGTGGGACTCTGGCGAAACAGGTCTTCTTCGGTTGCCCACTAAAAGACCACACGTCCAGGACTTATGCCCTTTCCTCCCTGAACTTCTCGCTGGAGAGTCAGACGAGAGGCCCCCCTTTTCGCATTTCCCCCGTCCGGTTTATTATGCGAGCCGGCTCCACTCATGTTGTTGTCCAATCGCGTGTTGGCCAGGCCTTTTTTTCTTTAAAGACGTGGGGAAAAAATACATCTACGTACACTCAGAAGGGGTAGTGTGGGACTCGGGGGAAATAGGACTTTGGTTACCCCAGTACCCACTAAAAAAACCACACGTCCAGGACTTATACTCTTTCGTCCCTCATCTTCTGGCTCGATGAAGGTCTAGACGGGACCCCGCTTTTCGCATTTCCCCCGTCCGGTTTATTATGCGAGCTGGCTCCACTCATGTTCTTGTCCAATATCAGTCGGCATCCACCTGGCCGCCTCGCTTCCGAAGAATCGACTGTTCGGGATTCAGAGGCTTCGCTGGCAACAACTGATTCGCTAATTTGGCCGGGGATCGTACTTGCTGACTTCTCGCTCGAGACAACGGCCTGTCAGGTCGACACGCATCGTCGGATTTTGACCGCCAGGGCAACGGACGGCTGACAAGGGTCAGAAGAG
Source organism: Lasioglossum baleicum (assembly GCF_051020765.1). NCBI lineage: Eukaryota > Metazoa > Arthropoda > Insecta > Hymenoptera > Halictidae > Lasioglossum > Lasioglossum baleicum. The sequence continues at coordinate 7,961,157 of NC_134945.1, forward strand.
AGTAGTACGCCGATGCGATGGGGTTAGACCCCGGTTCCGGACGGGGGGTGGGGCTGTGCCGTACCGCGGGCGGCTGCATGTAATTAACAAGCTCAGGCATTAAGCTCCACTCCGCGTGATGAGTCACGTAATTCAAAGCTTAATGCTCGCGCGGGGTATCTATACGCGTGTGTATCGAGTTGAGCCATCGGGCATCCATCGTACCTGCGATGCGAACGGCCACCAGCTGCCACGAGTAGACGATCTCTTCAGACTCCCCTCACGCCCCCCGCAACACTCAGTTCGTTATGCATATGCACGGGACTCGCTATTTATTCGGCGCTCCATCGACAGCATCCCCGACCCCAGCCCTGGAATATCTTTAGCCCAACGTTTTGATAGTCTCGAGCGGTTGCGGGCCAAGATTCAGGTCCAACTTGAGCCCCGATATTGTGGAAACTGCATGATTCTGTTCCGGCTGCAAGGTTCAGTGGCTCGCGGTAATAGTCGGCCATTTTGAAAAGAACTATGACTTTTTCAAGTGAATACTTCTGTAGGCACACCGCGTACACAATTGGTCGGCACTGAATGAGTCTGATCCGTCACGCTCCAAGGTGAAACGCTATTCGGGTAAACTGCATGATTCTGTTCCGGCTGCAAGGTACAGTGGATCACAGTAATATCCGGCCATTTTTAAAAGAACGATAACTTTTTCAAGTGAATACTTCTGTAGGCGCACCGCGTACACAATTGGTCGACACTGAATGAGTCTGATCCGTCACGCTCCAAGGTGAAACGCTATTCGGGTAAACTGCATGATTGTGTTCCGGCTGCAAGGTACAGTGGATCACAGTAATATCCGGCCATTTTTAAAAGAACGATAACTTTTTCAAGTGAATACTTCTGTAGGCGGACCGCGTACACAATTAGTCGGCACTGAATGAGTCTGATCCGTCACGCTCCAAGGTGAAACGCTAGTCGGGTAAACTCGGGGAGCCGATATCTTTTTTCTTTTGTTATTCAATCTTTTTTTTGGATAGTTAGAGAGATCTAAATCCACTATTTTTGTTTGATTAAAGCCACTATTTATCTCGTGTTTTAGTTGTCATAAGCCCATTGTTTCTTTCTTAGATCACACTCCTCAATAGAATTAAGGGATCACTTGTGCGAACCCGAAAAATTGGTCCCACTTTACGTGATCATAACTCCGTAAAAAATTGCCGTATCGATATCGTTGAACAATGGTCTGAAAGCCTGAAACCTCCAGTTTCAGATGGTCTGTTTCAAATTGCTGATATGTTGTTTTTTACAAAGTTATAGCGAGATGAAGAGAACATTGACGGTTAACAAAAATTTTGTGCAACTTTGGAACATCACACGTGGAGCAACAAATTTTTTTGATAAATCGTGTTAGTATCATTTGGAAGGGCTATCTTTCCTGTGTAAATTGTGTGGTAAATTGTGTGGTACACAGAAAAGATAGCCCTTCCAAATAATATTAACGGGATTTATTAAAAAAAATGTTTGCTCCCCGTGTGATGTTCCAAAGTTGCACAAAATTTTTGTTAACCGTCAATATTGTCTTCATCTCGCTATAACTTTGTAAAAAACAAACATAGCAACAATTTCAAACAGAGCGTCTGATACTAGAGGTTTCAGGCTTTCAGACCATTGTTTAACGATATCGATACGGCAATTTTTTACGGAGTTATGATCATTTATGTCTTCTGAAAATTTTCGAAGAAGAGTAGAATATAAAATTTGACAGAATTTAGTACAATTTTTGTTTATTTCAGATCTGCAAAGGCTACTGGAAATAAGATTCTATTTTATTCCACGTTCTCTTAAAATTCTTCTGCACAAATTGAAAATTGCATGAACATTTGCAGTCTAGTTATGATTTAGTCATCTGATTAAAAATTGATTGAGAATGTCTGTCTCTCACATCGAAGCAACTAGCATATCTGGAACACCTTTAACCTACTCCAGTTAGGCCCAGGACAGCGGTAGAGCTTTTCAATATTTTGGGAAGAGCAGTCGACGATAAAAGATCGGTTACGAATATCGGTGATCCACTTCCGACGAACCGCTTTCCATATCTCAATGAAATGAATTGGTATTTCTGTATCGAATGAACCGTACATCTTTCCGTGAACAGTATATTCTACTTTCCATAAGTTTCCGACTGCCTTTAGCAATGTAGTCGGCGGTTAGAGATGAAACAAGAATGTAACGAAAAGTGCACGAGTTTTTGGCTGGATGGTTCAGCGTCCAATATTTTGGGGACAACTCGTTAACGAAATATTTATCAATATTCTAGAGCCAAAGTGAATATTAAAAAAATGAGCATGCTGCAGTCAAAGAAATATTGAACTGTGGACAATAAATTTAAAGGACTCTAACAAAATATTTAGCTATTTTCTAGAGAACTTGAAACAAGAACTTGAACAAAATATTTAGCAATTTTCTAGAGCCAAAGGAACATTGAAAAAACGTCCACAGTGCAGTCAAAGAAATATTGAACTGGACAGTAAATTTAATGAACTCTTTAACAATATATTTAGCAATTTTCTAGAACCAAAGGAACATTGAAAAAGTGTGCACAGTGCAGTAAAAGAAATATTGAACTGGACATTAAATTTGAAGGACTATTACAAAATAATATAGCAACTTTCTAGAGCCAAAGTGAATATTAAAAAAATGTGCACATCAAGAGGAACATTGAAGTGGACAACAAATTGAATGCACTCTTTAACAAAATATTTAACATTATTCTAGAGCCAAAGTGAATATTAAAAAAATGAGCATGGTGCAGTCAAAGAAATATTGAACTGGACAATAAATTTAAAGGACTCTAACAAAATATTTAGCAATATTCTAGAGCCAAAGTGAATATTAAAAAAATGTGCACATCAAGAGGAACATTGAAGTGGACAACAAATTGAATGCACTCTTTGACAAAATATTTAACATTATTCTAGAGCCAAAGTGAATATTAAAAAAATGAGCATAGTGCAGTCAAAGAAATATTGAACTGGACAATAAATTTAAAGGACTCTAACAAAATATTTAACAATTTTCTAGAGCCTAAGGAACATTGACAATATTCTACAGCCAAAGTGAATATTAAAAAAATTTGCACATCAAGAGGAACATTGAAGTGGAAAACAAATTGAATGCACTCTTTAACAAAATATTTAACAATATTCTAGAGCCAAAGTGAATATTAAAAAAATGAGCATAGTGCAACCAAGAAAAATTGAATTGAACAGTAAATTTAAAGAATTCTAACAAAATATTCAGCAATTTTCTAGAGCCAAAGGAACATTAAAAAAATTCGCACAGTCAAAGAAACATTGAAGCTAACAATAAATTTAATGAACTATTCTGTATGGAAGAGGTGGAAAGAATCGAGCCACGATCAATCTGTGCAGTCCAGTTTGAATAAAAACGCACACGGTTATTCTTGCACAACAGAAACAGTTGTCCACGTAATGAAAGGCAACTAAGTCAGGCGACCCATTCAGCTTTCATATTTCAAAAGCAGTGGTCGTTCCCCTGCCTTCCATCGGCCAACGGAATCTATTCTCGCGTGCAATAAACAGGATTGAACGAACAAATAGAATTCAAACAAATAGACCATCCACAGAGACCACGTAGGTCGTGACGCGCGAGTTACTGTTCGACCGTGTCTGTTCGCAATTTCTGATATAAAATCCATGTAAAGTAGTTGTACCGATTACTGCGGTATCATGCTTCGATCGTACATTATTTTAATATTATTTCTAATATATCATGAAATAATAATTTGTGTAAGCATTTTCAAACTTCAACTTTTCAATTTCAACTTCGACTTCAATTTCCATTTCAACTCTTCTATTTCAACTTCAATTTCAACTCTTCGATTTCCACTTCAACTTTAACTTCAATTTCAACTATTCGATTTCAATTTCAACTCTTCGATTTCCACTTCAACTTCAACTTCAATTTCAACTTCAATTTTTCTTAAGTTACTTCTAACTATGATAAAAATAATTATAATGTTGATTTTTTTCTTATTCTTCTATATTCCTAGCAATAAATAATGATTTATACAAAACTTGTGGTTATTGGTTCAGTTTCGCTCCTTACTGTAAGTTCGCCTCGCTAACGAGAATGCATTCTCATTTAATTATACAAATTTATTCACAGCAAAATATTTATTTCTACGTATTTCATTCTCGTTGGGAATAAATATCGCAGTAAAACGTACATCCGCATTAATAAGTACAGTTATCCCATCTCCGACCGTGTGTGCGTCGCCATTTCCCTTTGAGAGACCGTGGCGACGCGTTATTTAATTCAGAAAAGGTATCGCTTCCCATTGCGCGAATAATTTCGCGAGAACACGGTTCTTCAATTTGTCAATTTCAATTCTTCAATTTGTCAATTTCAACTCTTCTATTTCAATTTTTCCATTTCAACTTCAATTTCAATATCAACACTTTATCTTCAATTTCAACTGCGATTTCAACTTCAATTTTTCAATTCCAATTCGTTAATTTCAACGTCAATGTTTCAATTTCAACTCTTCGATTTCCACTACAACTTCAATTTTTCTTAAGTTACTTCTAACTATGATAAAAATAATTATAATGTTGATTTTTTCTTATTCTTCTATATTCCTAGCAATAAATAATGATTTATACAAAACTTGTGGTTATTGGTTCAGTTTCGCTCCTTACTGTAAGTTCGCCTCGCTAACGAGAATGCATTCTCATTTAATTATACAAATTTATTCACAGCAAAATATTTATTTCTACGTATTTCATTCTCGTTGGGAATAAATATCGCAGTAAAACGTACATCCGCATTAATAAGTACAGTTATCCCATCTCCGACCGTGTGTGCGTCGCCATTTCCCTTTGAGAGACCGTGGCGACGCGTTATTTAATTCAGAAAAGGTGTCGCTTCCCATTGCGCGAATAATATCGCGAGAACACGGCTGTGCCGCCATTATGGCTTCGAGCGTCGCGTTACGGGATGTAAAGGGTTCGGTTTCGCGGGTCGCCGGCGGTTGACGCATTCGCGCGCGTTTAGGGAAGGAAATGGGATCGAGATTTGGTCCGTTTGGCAATCATACTGCGAGGCACTCGATCCGCGAAGAGACTCGGAGCTGATAATAAAATCGCGGCGTGCAACGGGGAAAGCAGCTTATTGGGAATACTCGTTCCGCTCCATTTCGGCTCCGTTCGTCGGGAAAACGCTCTCGCGAAGGGTCGAATGGCAGAAGGGCGCTTCCACTGATCATTTCGATCCCGACAGGAGACTCGGCGAACAAAAAAAAAAGACGGATCGCGTGCGCGCACGCGAGTTCGTTTGAAAATCCCATCCCCTCAGGCCCTCGCGGTTCCGGCCCTCGGAAAATATTAATTCATTAACAGGATCGACGATCCGCTCGGTCCACCGCTGGGGATTGATAAAATAAGACTTCCCTGGCGGATATGAAATTCCGCGGTGCTCCTGTTACAAGAAATTCCGCGCCGTGCGATCCGCGAAATTGACTCGATAGTTTTGGTCGGGCTGGAACGGCGGCAACAATTGATTTTAATTAAATGTTATGGAGCCACGGGATCGTATTACACGTCTTGACGATGGGATACGGATTTTTGTGCGGAATAAAAATTGTCTTAATTGAAAAGTGGAGCTGTGACTTATGAGTAGACTGCGGATCTTTATGGATTTATAACAAAATTGAGCAGATGAAATTCAAGATTGTTGGAAAAGAGTTCTAAAATTGGAGATCTCCATATATGATTTTTCCTCTTCATTCATCAATAAATAGACTGCGGATCTTGCTGCATTTATAGCAAAATTGAATAGATGAAATTCAAAATTGTTGGAAATATTTTAAAAATTGAAGATGTCAATATGTTATTTCTCCTTTTCATTTATTGATAAATCGACTGCGAATCTTTATGGATTTATAGAAAAATTGAGCAGATGAAATTCGAAATTGATGGAAAGCTTTTAATATTGAAGATGTCAATATATGATTTCTCTTATATTAAAATCATTAAGGGAAGAAATAACTAGACTGCGAATCTTGATGCATTTATAGAAAAATTGAGCAGATGAAATTCGAAATTGATGGAAAGCTTTTAAAATTGAAGATGTCAATATATGATTTCTCTTATATTAAAATCATTAAGGGAAGAAATAACTAGACTGCGGATCTTAATGCAAAATAAAAAATGTTCGCATTGATTGGAGGACACAGGAGCCAAATGAAAATTGTATTCTTCTTTTAATTATCCTATTAAACTGAAAATAATACATTGATGTCCTGAAATATGTTTAACATGTCCACTGCTTTAAATTACAAATACCCATTTTTGTCATAAATCCATAAAATCCGCAGTCTATTTATAACAATCTTATTTATTGATAAATCGACTGCGGATCTTTATGGATTTATAGCAAAATTGAGCAGATGAAATTCAAAATTGTTGGAAAATTTTTTTAATTTAAGATGTCAATACATGATTTCTCCTTTTTATTTATTGAGAAATAGACAGCAGATCTTGATGCATTTATAGCAAAATTGTGTACATCGAATTCAAAATTGTTGGAAAATTTATTCAATTGAATATGTCAATATAAGATTTCTCCTCTTCATTTATTGATAAATACACTGCGGATCTTGATGCATTTATAGCAAAGTCGAGTAGATGAAATTCAAAATTGTTGGAAAATTTTAAAAACTGAACTTGTCAATATACGATTTTTCCTTTTTTATTTATTGATGAATAGACTGCGGATCTTGGTCCATTTATAGCAGAATTGAGTAGATGATATTCAAAATTGTTGGAAAATTAAAAATATTGAACATATAAATATATGATTTCTCCTCTATTCAATCATAAATTCATATCATATTTTAGCTATCACAAGCCAATTGTTTCAATGATAGAACCATAGAAAATCATAGAAAAAATAATGTGTAACAGACCTGTACGGTGCAGGCCTGTTACTAAGAGACACGCGCCGAACACCGCCGACCGACACCGAGAACCGCCGAACACGCCGTATACACGCATCGCGTCACGACGTACAGTCCCGCGCTCCGAGACACATTCGGCGGGAAACGGACGTCGAGGTTCGGCCATCTTGGCGGACACGGAAATACGACGTCACACATCCGCGTTCCCCCACGCCAGTTCCCCCACCACCAACCTAGGCCTATAAAAGGCGATGCAAACGAGGCACGGGCCTCTTTTCCATCCTAGCCAGCAGCTAGGAGCCTTCTCCAGAATAGTGGTACGTATCGCTATTCACTCTTCCTAAAATTCCCACGCTCTCGACGTCGAGCTACCGACAGCATCGGCCTCCTCGACATCGACAGTTCCCACGGCGGGTACAGCATACTCGCCGAACAGAGAAGACAGCATCTTCTCTGCCGTTCGGCCAGCCGCCGAACCCAGTCTCTCAAGGCAGCACCTTGAGAACTCCGTCAGCCACGGAGACGTTCAAATGAAAGGGACTGCATCTCTTTCGTTTGTCGTAGAACCTTCACGAGCCCATCCCGACTCGTGGTAGGGTTTCCCGGACCAATCCCGCCTGTATCCTGAACGGAAAAGACAGCATCTTTTCTGCCGTTCGGCCAGCCGCCGAACCCAGTCTCTCGAGGCAGCACCTCGAGAACTCCGTCAGCCACGGAGACGTGTAAATGAAAGGGACAGCATCCCTTTCGTTTATCGTAGAACCGCCACGAGGTCATCCCGACTCGTGGTAGGGTTTCCTGCACCATCCTCGCCTGTACCCTGAGTCGTTATCCGTACCGATCGCCGGGCACGCGCCGCGACGCCCCGATCTCACGACGCCGGTAAACCCACGCACCAGTTACGCGAACGGACGGCCACGCGCCGCGACTCGCGACCCGCGATAGGTTCATGCACCAATTATATCCGGTCCCGCGAAAGTACCTGTAGTGAGGCCCGAAAATATATAAATACATCGTCGTTATTCCTCGCCCCGCGCACTGAGTCATTTTCAGCTTCCGTCGATTCTCTCGCCAGTGATCGAACCTGGCTCGGCGAGCTATTCAGCACGAGAGGACACGACCACCGTGGCAGACGCATCTCGCCGGAAGCAGAACCGTTACATGGCGCCCGAACAGGGACTGGGTGCGAAAATCACGCGTCGGAATAACGGCCACGTGGCCGAATTTCGAGGTTAACGTGCGGACACCTCGCCGGTCGGAAGTGATGCATCGCGCGCGACATCTAGCGTTCGATCAAAGGAACCAGTGAAACCGGACAAGCGTGACAGTCCGCGACATCTAGTGTCGACCGATAGTGACAGTGCCAATGAACACGAGTGAGAGTGCGCGCCATCTCGGGACGCACGGCGTTACTGCAACCGCGCGGGCAGATTCAAACCGCGGCACGTCTCCAGGGACCAAGTGCAGGCAATAGGGCATGCCACAACGCCCTGCACAAGTCACCGCGATACAAGTGAAGCGAATACTGGCCGAACTGCGGCGCCTACGAGTATCAATCACCGGAACCCCGGAGGAACTCCGCCAACATTGGGAGAACTGTATCCGCACACAGACGGAGGATCTGTTCTGCATACCCGAGCAACTGTTCAGAATGGACGAACCGAAACCAGCGGCCAGTGGGCCGCCCGCACAAACGCCCATACAAACACCCGCACAAACCTTCATCACCGTCGAGCCACCGAACGACCCAGGAAGGAACATGGATCGCATGCGTAAATGGGCATGTACCACTGACGGAAAGGACCCGCACGCGTTCGTAGAACGGCTCGCGGAGTTGCAGGAGGCCTACTGCCTCTCCGACGCGGAATTGTTGCGAGGGGTTACCGAGCTGGTACGTGGAGACGCCCAGGTTTGGTATCGTAATAGCAAACATGGAATTACCACATGGACGGACTTCAAGAAAAAGTTCGTAGCTAATTTCTCCGCGGAGCAGACACAGTTACAGCGGGAACGAGAGGCCCGTGAACGTACTCAGAAACCCGGAGAGCCGTTCCAGAAGTATATGCACGCCCTAATCACGCTGATGCGACGGGCCGACATCCCGACCACCGATTACCTGGAAACGGTATACGAAAATATGCTGCCAGAGCATACCGTCGTGATTAACCCGGCCCACGTTAAAGACCTGGACGACCTACTGGGCCAGGTCCAACGGATCGAGAGGGCACTCGAGCGAAAGAATAAAATACAGAAGCCTCTCGCCCGGAGCTCCGCCTACGAAGCCGGTCCGGAGCATCGCACGACCGACGTGGCGGCCACGTACAATACCGGTCAGCAACCGGCAAACACAGCGGGCCCGTCGAACGACACATACAGCCCCGTCACGCACTGCTGGCGGTGCAAACAGCGGGGGCACAACCGCTTCGAGTGTCGGAATATATATCGACGATTCTGTGCACGGTGCGGCCGAGACGGAATACTCACACGAGAGTGCCACCCACCAGGTAATCAACACACCGGACAACCGTCGGGAAACGGGCCAAGGGGCGCGGCCCAATTGAACGACCGCAGGCCCCCGCAATAAATTATACACCCCGGCCACTATTATCCATCCTGATTCTCGGCCGGCAGGTAGAAGCCCTCCTGGACACAGGGGCACAATTGTCGTGCGTCAATGAGGAAGTACAGCAGTGGGCCCGGGAACAGGGCATCACCCCACAGACCACGAACGGCCTGGTCGGCCTGGCCGACGGGTCAAACACACGTCCGAATGGCACGTTGCGCCTCCCGTTTATCACCATGGGGTACGAGTGGGAACACGAGTTCACCATATTGCCGAAGATGGGACCGCAGGTACTCCTGGGCATCCAGACAATTGCCGCATTAGGAATTCAATTACGGCCACCGGCCGATATTGCCTCATGGCCCGTGGCGTACCTCGCCGAAACAAAACCAGATCTGGAAACGGGTTTACGCACCCCCAGCGCCGAGGATCGTGAACGACTGGACGATTTTCTTGCCGGCGAAATGGAACTGTTTAAAACAGTGCCCGGACGCACCAACCTCGTTCAGCACCGAATCAAGTTGACAGACGAAACGCCGATAAAACAACGGTACCGCCCGCGGAATCCAGCGATGCAGGCCGTCATCGACACCGAAGTCGAAGCAATGCTACGGGACGGAGTGATCGAGCCCTCCAGCAGCCCTTGGAGCTCGCCAGTGGTGGTGGTAAAAAAAAAAGACGGGAAGCCACGATTCTGCGTCGACTTCAGGAAACTCAATGAACGTTCGGAAAAAGATGCGTACCCGTTACCGCATATACAAGCGACGCTCGACAAGCTACGCGGCGCCAAATTCCTGACAACGCTCGACCTAAAGAGCGGATACTGGCAGGTACCCCTGGAAGACAGTAGTCGACCACTGACAGCGTTCACGGTACCCGGGAAAGGGCTGTTCCAATTTAAAGTAATGCCGTTCGGTCTGCACTCGGCGCCAGCGACGTTTCAGCGACTGCTCGACCGAGTCATCGGCCCGGAACTAGAACCGTATGCGTTCGCATATCTGGACGACATTATTACTGTCAGTCCGACGTTCGAAGCTCACCAGCAGCATCTGCGTGAGGTCTTCAAACGCCTGCGAGCCGCCGGACTCAGGCTAAACCCAGATAAGTGTCACTTCTGTGTGGACAGCCTCCGATACTTGGGACACGTGGTCGACCAACGAGGGATACGCACCGATCCAGAAAAGACAGACGCGATCGCCAAAATTGCGACGCCGAAGAACATCCGAGACGTACGACGATTCCATGGGATGGCGTCATGGTATCGCCGGTTCGTGCCCAAGTTCGCCGAACTGATGGAACCACTGACCAAACTCACCCGTAAGAACGCGAAGTGGAGGTGGTCCGAGGCCGAAGAAACCGCGTTCCAGGAAATGAAGCGACGACTCGTCGCCGCCCCGATACTGGCGTGCCCAAATTTTTCGGAGCGTTTTACGCTCCAAACGGACGCCAGCGACCATGGACTGGGCGTAGTCCTGACCCAAGGCACAGGAGACGAGGAAAGGGTCATCGCTTACGCGAGCCACACCCTCAGTATGACCGAGCGGAACTACAGTGCGACGGAGAAAGAGTGCCTCGCCGTCGTATGGGGCATACGGAAGATGAAACCGTACATCGAAGGATACCAGTTTACCGTCGTGACAGACCACCAGGCACTCCGTTGGCTGCAGCAGATCGACAACCCGACGGGACGGCTCGCAAGATGGGCCCTCGAACTGCAGCAGTACGATTTCGATATTGAATATCGACCCGGAAAACTCAACTACGTCGCCGATGCGCTCTCCAGAAACACTCCAGTACCAGAAGTAAATCTGCTCCAGTCGAAACAGCGCACCGACACGTGGTACCAGAAAAAGATCGAAGCAGTCCGCCAAAACCCCGCGTCCGTTCCAGATTACCAGATACGCGAGGGGAAACTGTTTCGACACCTGTTACACCAGCTCGACTACAACGAACCAACGGCCAGCAACGCCTGGAAGATGTGCGTGCCGGCGGGGGAAAGGGAGGCCCTCCTCCACCAACACCACGACGACCCCACCGCCGGACACCTCGGCATAGCCAAAACAATTGTTCGCCTGGCGCAAAGATACTACTGGCCCGGAATGTTTAGGGAGGTGGCCCGCCATGTTCGCTGTTGCTCGAGCTGTCAACAATACAAGACAGCACCACAGCAGCCAGCGGGACACATGCACGCAAACCCCGGAACACAACCGTGGCACACGGTCTCCATCGACCTCGTCGGCCCTCTGCCACGTTCACGCCGGGGACACATATGGCTGCTGGTCGCTCTCGATCGTTTTTCGAAGTGGGTCGAACTCACGCCACTTCGAAAAGCCACCAGCGCCGCCGTCACCGCGGCCATTCTGAAGGATGTCGTCCTCCGACACGGAGCACCAGAAATTATCATCACTGATAACGGACGCCAGTTCATCGGCAAACCCTTCACCGAAATGCTGCGGGCCTCGGGAACTCAACATCGACGCACGCCACCGTACTCGCCCCATTGTAATCCGGTCGAAAGGGCCAACAAGGTCGTTAAGACCATGCTCGCTCAATATACCGAGAACCACCATGAGCGATGGGACGAGAAGCTGGACGAAGCACGATTTGCCATTAACACGGCATGGCACGAGTCAACAGGGTACAGTCCGGCGTACCTCAACCAAGGGAGGGAGCTACGACCACCCGGGCAGCACCCGGCTGGAGACAGCTCCGAACCAGCAACACAGAGGTGGGAAAATCTCCGTGAGGCTCAGGAATTGGCCAGGCTGCACCTGGCCAAAGCATTTGGTCGCCAGGAGAAACACTACAACCTGCGGCACCGCGAATGGAAACCCGCCGTCGGCGAGAGCGTTTGGAAAAGAGAACATACGCTCTCGGACAAAGGGGCCGGCATCGCCGCGAAGCTCGCTCCGAAGTACAGCGGTCCGTACACGGTCGGACGCATTGTGTCACCGGTCATCGTCGACCTCCGGGACACTAAGGGGAAGTGGGCACGACACATTCACGTGCAAGACCTGAAACCCCATGCGAGGGGCGCCAAGGGGTCCGGAGAGGACGAGGAGAGTACGGCGGAGGGCGCCGCAGAAGGGACCGCCTCGAACACCAATTCTGGCGGAGCGCCACCACCACGGCGACGCGGCCGACCACGAAAAATAACAAACATTGTTCATCTTTGTCATAGGCAAGCAGCTCAAAAATCGCAGCATCCACCGCAGCAGCAGCGACGACACGCCAGCACGAGGGAAAAGATGGATGATTTTTACGGGGACCTCCGCGACCTGTTCGACGAGCCGTCGAACGTCGACGAGAGACCACCCACGCCGACCATCCCGGAATGGGCAACGCGGACATCGGTGACCGCAGCTACGGTCACCGGTGCCACCGAGGATACACCGATGGAGACCGGGAGACCCACAACGGCGACTGCGACGGAATCTTCCGTACGCCAAGCCGTGCGCTCACGCACCACCGCCAGGGGAGAGGAGGGGCCCACCGGCCGCCACGTGGTGCGCACACGCACAGCGGCAGAGCGGAAGATGGAAGTCACGGCTCGGAAGGCCACCCGTCCCCAACCGGTGACCACTTCGAAGCGGCCCTCTACCGCTAAGCCCGCGGGGACAACAAGGGATACTGAGGCGGGAAGGGGAGCCACCTCGGCACCGAAAACGACGGCCGCCGCACGGCCGAAGTCCACCACACCACGAATACGAGCGGTTACGTGGTTTCCCACCCCAATACGACTCGTGGCCAGACGGCCAGCGCCCGCCGTGGCCAGTGGCATCGCCCCGGTGGATACCCTGCCGCCGGCAACAATAGAGGACCACCGCGAACGGGCCGGTCATCCGCCGTCCGTCCAACCTCACCGGATAGAAACTCCAGAGCCGGCGAAATGGTGGCCCAACGAACCACTGACACCCAAGGCCGAGCGGAGGAACCGATCAACATCCAGGGCGCGGCGCCACAACGCCCTACTGCCAAGGCCCCAACGGGCACGGACCCCAGCCGGGCCCACCCCGAAGGCGACGACGACAGGACAGCGGAAGCCGTCGGAAATCCCCGAACCAGAGGGTTTCGAGACGCCCACACGGCAGCGTGGCCAATCCGCAGACACGCCCACCAGCGCTCAACGACGTAGTACCGGCGACGCCGAGGGTACGGGTCGACAGCCTCGACCCGACCCACGGGCAGGGCCCACCCACGCACGCCCGGGGCCGGCCATCCCGCCTGCAACAGCAGCCCCGACAGAGACGACCACCAGGGAGCGACCCCCAGGGGTAATCCGGCCAAGTGTGGCGACGGCAACGGACCCGGAACTGCCGGAGGAGGAACAGCCGGGAAACAGCGGACAGCCGGTGGCACCATGGCGAAGGGCACCGGGGGCCCCTCGCCCGATCGCCTACGACGGAAGCTACGCACCGTGCCCCACGACGTGGTACCAGCTGCCTAACGGCCGCTACGTGGAGGTACCCAACAGGTGCGTCCAGACGAGGCGGTACCGTGCATCCCTCGAAGACGAGCGATGGATGCTGTTCTTCGAGCCGGACGGAAGACTGCGCCGGTGTAAGCGCCGAGATGGCGCCGGTAGGTAGACGCCCGTACACGGGTGAAACGCGCGCCGTAACCCCTTCTCCCAGCCGGAGAAGGGCACTGGACACTGAAGCCGCTCAAACGCGGACCCGCGCAAATAGATCGTTTATTTTTTTTCTTCCGCGCCAAAGAGATTACTGTTATTGTTTTTTCTCCCCTCCGGTCTGTAGGTCGAGCCAACACCAGAGATATGTGTAAGCACGCGCCGCAACCCCTTCCCCCGCCGGGGAGGGGCACTCGGGGTCAACGCGCAAATAGATCGTTTATTTCTTTTCTCGTCCGCGCCAAAGAGAGCATTTTTGTTGTTGTTTCGCCTTCGTTTCTTTTCCGTACGTCGAGCCGAGTCCGGAAACAGTTATAACCGCGCGACGTAACCCCTTCACCCGGCCGGAGAAGGGCACTAGGTGTAAGCAGTCCAAACGCGGACGCCCCGCGCAAATGGTTTTTTTTTTTTGTGTGCCATTTTGACCGCGCCTTCGACCGCGTCACCAAAACAACATGTATTTCTTTTTCTTTCTTTTTGCGACTTGGCGAACCAAGACTGAGTAGTTGTAAGGATGTTTTTTTGTCTCTATATAAATATATACGTCTATTGTGTTGTCCAACCCAGTACCGTTTACTCGTTACCTACCCCTAGATGTAAGGAACCGATACTACGCCGCCACATGTACACCAGGATACGACTGTCTTTCGTAACTTAATAAATGGGGCCTCGCTCTCTTGCTTTTCGCTGTCCTGAAGGGGGAGGGGGGTGTAACAGACCTGTACGGTGCAGGCCTGTTACTAAGAGACACGCGCCGAACACCGCCGACCGACACCGAGAACCGCCGAACACGCCGTATACACGCATCGCGTCACGACGTACAGTCCCGCGCTCCGAGACACATTCGGCGGGAAACGGACGTCGAGGTTCGGCCATCTTGGCGGACACGGAAATACGACGTCACACATCCGCGTTCCCCCACGCCAGTTCCCCCACCACCAACCTAGGCCTATAAAAGGCGATGCAAACGAGGCACGGGCCTCTTTTCCATCCTAGCCAGCAGCTAGGAGCCTTCTCCAGAATAGTGGTACGTATCGCTATTCACTCTTCCTAAAATTCCCACGCTCTCGACGTCGAGCTACCGACAGCATCGGCCTCCTCGACATCGACAGTTCCCACGGCGGGTACAGCATACTCGCCGAACAGAGAAGACAGCATCTTCTCTGCCGTTCGGCCAGCCGCCGAACCCAGTCTCTCAAGGCAGCACCTTGAGAACTCCGTCAGCCACGGAGACGTTCAAATGAAAGGGACTGCATCTCTTTCGTTTGTCGTAGAACCTTCACGAGCCCATCCCGACTCGTGGTAGGGTTTCCCGGACCAATCCCGCCTGTATCCTGAACGGAAAAGACAGCATCTTTTCTGCCGTTCGGCCAGCCGCCGAACCCAGTCTCTCGAGGCAGCACCTCGAGAACTCCGTCAGCCACGGAGACGTGTAAATGAAAGGGACAGCATCCCTTTCGTTTATCGTAGAACCGCCACGAGGTCATCCCGACTCGTGGTAGGGTTTCCTGCACCATCCTCGCCTGTACCCTGAGTCGTTATCCGTACCGATCGCCGGGCACGCGCCGCGACGCCCCGATCTCACGACGCCGGTAAACCCACGCACCAGTTACGCGAACGGACGGCCACGCGCCGCGACTCGCGACCCGCGATAGGTTCATGCACCAATTATATCCGGTCCCGCGAAAGTACCTGTAGTGAGGCCCGAAAATATATAAATACATCGTCGTTATTCCTCGCCCCGCGCACTGAGTCATTTTCAGCTTCCGTCGATTCTCTCGCCAGTGATCGAACCTGGCTCGGCGAGCTATTCAGCACGAGAGGACACGACCACCGTGGCAGACGCATCTCGCCGGAAGCAGAACCGTTACAAATGAACGATCAATTTGCGACGCAAAGGAGAGCGTATGGGAAATGCTATGAACTATGTCTCTTTCTTTCCCATACGCTCTCCTTCTTTGCGTCGCAAAATTGATCGTTCATTATTTTTTCTATGATTCTATAAGTATATTGGAAACATTTTTGGTGTTGGACAGCCATGCAATTTCTCACGCAAAGCCTGGAACACGTTCGCCGAAGCGACGCAGCGTTTGCATCGCGTTCGGCCCCATTTCTCGCGAAACCTCGACGCCGCGCCGGCCGCGAACAATCCTCGCGTTTAGTTTCCCTCCGTTGAAAAGGACGAGCAGGGATAACGGAATCGTCGGGACTCCGTGCGCGGCAATACACGAGCAACACAAGACAGGTTTTTCTTCGTGTTGGAGCAGGATAGAACCTGATGCGCGAACGAAGGACAGAACGCTAAAAGCCGATGGCACGACGCGCGGTGTGTTAACGTGGTGCGTTTTTATTTTGCATTCCGACTGCGACCCCGCCGCACGTACGGGGTGGTCGTATGCACTTCCATCTATTTCCAGCCGTAGGGGCTGGGAACGCGGGTTGAATAAATATTCAACGACTCTCGCGAGCGCGCGCGGACCCGGACACGCTCGCCCGGAGATTTTTCCCGTCTCTGAGAGAACTGAAATCGAGGTGAACAAAGAAGGGGTGAACGACGACGATCGGGGAGAGGACTGTCGTCGGTTTAATGGTTTTCTAAAAGCATCCCGTCGATGCCGATGATCTTCGCTCTCTCCTCTCTGCCCTACGTCCCACCCGAGATAGCCTTCGGTCGCGTAGCCCTCGAAGAGGATCCTCACACCACGAAGGAGATCATCCTTGGCAGGAGAGTCCTTCCGGTTTGATGCGCTCGGAAAATCGAATTTTTATAGAATGTAGAGATGTTCGGGAACGGGGTACTGTTCAGTTCCTGCTTTGTAAACACCGCACGAAGCGGGTCAGTGGAGTGGGGATGAGTCAGAATAGGAACCAAGTGGGTACTACCGATCGTCGCACGGGGAGGTGTAACGGTTAAATTTTTAATAGTTTATATCTCCTAAACGCATAGACTTTTTTAAAAGATTTTTTAAAATATTGCATTGTCATCCAGTTCTGAGCTATGTTTAAAATTTCGAGTCTCCAGCTCATCGGGAAGTTAGTTTAAAATCAATTGCAAAATTTGTACCGAAGAAACAGACAAACAGACAGACAGACAAGAAAGCGAGCTAATAAAAAAATGTGGAGCGCCCACGAAGACTGCGTCAATATAGTTTAGCACTCCACGCTTTTATTTTTGTAGTCGCTCTCTAATGTGTCATTATTTTATTTAAATTTATATTAAATTTTTGGTGGAGAAAAGAAAAATGTGTGCTGATTTCTTACCCCCACACTGTTGTGTAGGTTGTATTGTTATTTATTGGTGTCTTTAGGGGATAGATAAGTAAGCCTGCCTGTCGTCTACATGGTCATATTCTTTCTCAAAGGGTTAAACGTTGTGGAAACACCAAGGTGGTTCTACTTTCCTCCATAACACCAGGGCGAACAGCTTTGTTAGGCGATAAAATGTTCAGTGAACTACGTTAAGCATTCAGGGACACGTCTGAGAGAGAGAGAGAGAGAGAGAGAGAGCACTGACGAATATTTCAAAATTATTTAAATAAAAATAAATTTTTTAAAAATACCACGTTCTTAAAACGGACTAAAAAGTATAAAATAATTTTTCGTAGCCCCATACAGGTTCCTAACCCCATATACAAGATTCCTAACCCCATACAGATAGTCCTGAAAATTTGTGTTTGGGAATTTTGAATAGCTATGAAAATACTTATGAGATTTAAAACGAAAAACGTGGGGCGCAAGATAATATTGGGTTGGCAAATAAGTTCGTTCGATTTTTTGCGTATAATCAAAACGCTATTCGCTATCCGAGTCATCCTCGGTACTTTGAATGTGATCCAAAACGAATCATTCAATCCCGTGATCTTGCACATTTCTGATTAAATATTGATCAATTTCAGTAAAATCGCAAGATTTGCTTTTTCTTGTCGTTTCTCGAGATATTTCAATCTCTTCAGATAAATCGTCCACCCTGTATAATTATTGCAAAATTGTATTATGCATAAAAATGATTATTATATGATTATTAATAACAATTTCCATCCTAATACGCATTTTTTGCAAAAGAAATGTATTTCATATCGTGATATACACGAATATTGAATTTTTCTGTGACGGACAAATGGCAACATTTTGTACGAAAATCCAAATTTGTTTACGAATGTATATGTATTGGTAATTATTCGCAGAAAATGAAATTTAACGATATAACTGATAAATTTAAAAAGAAATTAACGAATTTTCCACAATACAACATAAAGGCAAGGTACGGGCACTTATTAAAAAGTTCATAAAATTAAGAGTAGCAGTTAGTTGCAGGCTAAACAATGAAATTCTTAAACTACAACAAGTAATATATCCGAATATGTCGAAATCTCAGGATATTTTTTGCCTTTCTCGAGATATGTTAATTTGAAGTTTTGTATGCAAGTAATAAATAATACCACCGTTGAAAATTTATACAAAAAATAAATCTACTTTATCAAATGTAAAAAGAATGCATATACCTTGGTGAGCATTTTCCATTATACAGAATTATTATTGCAACACTGATTTACAATTAATGTAATATTATTTGATCTTTGGGACTCTAGAGAGTGCGACACATGGTAAAATTTTTTATAAAAATCTAAATTTGGTTACTAATGTAAATGCAACAGTAATTATTCACAACAAAAAAATGTAACAATAAAATTAATAAATTAAAAAAAAAAAAATTAACAATATTTATGCATAAAAATGATTGTTATATGATTAATAATATCAATTACCACCTAATAAAAGGTTTTGCCAAAGGAATTTATCGTACATCGTGATATACACGTGTAGTGAGATATGCCACGTTTGTCCGCACTGTGAGGCGGCGCGGCGTTGTACACAGGCAAATAAGGTCTCTCCGAAGAGAGGCGATTGGTTACGTCCGCGGTGACCGGATGTTCGAATGTTCGCCGGATCGAAAGGGTCATCCGGCGATGGGCGTGCACGGGCCGACGGCACAACCGATCTATAGATTATTCGTGTACACAGGTCGGTACACACGCTGGTCCCGGCTTAACGATCTGGTCACGCGCTCCGATATTAATTCCGTTAAATCGCACGGATAAGCCGGCGACGACGAACGGAGGGAAAAACCGTGGAAAATGAAAAACGGGGCCGATGTGTTTCGCGGTCGGCCGACCGATATTTTAACCGCGAACGAGCCCGGAATTTATCCGCGGCTCTCTCCGTTTCCGTCCAGCTGCTGCAACGCCCGAGAAATATCGGTGTCGTTCGTCCCGCGGTTTCTTTACCGTATCGGTACGGTTCGCGAGCTACATCGTCCTCCCGCAAAATAAACCGTCCACGACGGTCGCCGAAAGTTAATCCTTCGCGGACCACGAGTTCCTAAACCGTTCGCTGCCGAAGCCATTTCAACTCCTACGGGTCATTCCATGCCGAATCGATCACTTTTTGCAGGCACCATCGCCGATTTTGTTCTAACTGAAATATGTTGTAGTCCATGCAAAATTAGAGGGGGGGGGGTTAAGTCATCATTTTGCCGGTTTCGAATTTTTTTAGAAATGGCAGGCCTTCAAAGTTTCCAATTTTTGCCCATTTCGGCGAAAACGGGCCTCACTTACGAATTTTTATCTCAAGGACGGTTTGTCCGATTGAGCTGAATTTTTTTTTTGTTTTATTCAAAAGGATTGGGCTATTACAAAATAATTTCTTCAACCTCGACAATCAACTTTATAATGTCGGAAAATTTAAACAAATTCTTCTTTTGCGTTTTTTTTCGATGATGGGGCGGAGTGATTTAAATTTTGAAAAAAATACGGTTATATGCCTTGAAGTTTCCCCTTCAAAATGAGCCCTTGAACAAGATGGTATCTTTAAAATTGGCGTTACAATGAGCTGGTAAAGGACGCCGTGTACCTTAGTCGTATACAGTCTGCTGGCATTTTCTTGAGACCAGCGATTGTATACATATGTATACAGGGTGTCCCAGAACAAGTGTGGTTCCTTGAAATGGGAGGTTGAAATGGGGCTAGGATCTACGACGTATATCTGAGGTTAGATTAGCCGATTTCGGTTCGAACTAGGATCTAGGACGGAATCGTGTTTGCGATTTGCACAAACAAATGTTCAATGAATCTAGGTATTGATAGCAATCACGTGTCTACAACAGCGAGTTCCAGTGGCGACGGTGGCGGCTCCGCGTCCGTGGAGGCGGTGGCTTTTGCCCCCCTTTTTCTACTTTATTTGCTTTGCAGTCGCGCGCGCGGAGAAATGTGGCTAGGGGTGTGAGAGAAGGAGGGCGAGGCGAAGCAAGGGGCAGAATGGGCTAGAGGGTGAAGAGTGAGAGAGAGGCGGGAAGAGGGTAGGGTGAGGAACGACATTTTTCACAGAGCCGTGTGCTTTCAACTGTTATTTCAACGAAAATTCGCCAACGGCTCGCCATTGTCCCCGTGCTGCAGCAACACAGGGGCCCAGATATTGCTGCGATTTTTTTCCTCGACGCGACAACGAGGAACGTATGTGCCCGTGCCGTTCCCGTGCACCCTCGCCTGTGTTGCTTCTCCCGGCAATGCGTGTGCCGCGCGCGCGAAATGCAAATGACGCCGGACTCGGTGGTGCACATGGGGGCTGGGCGAGTTTGAAAAGATTCGATGCACCTGTCTGCGCGAGTATTGCGCCGAGAAGAATGCTTGTTCCGCCCGCGAATAATGCCACGCACCTCGGGCGACGCGTAATAAAATGCAGGAGCACCCCCTCCCCGCCACCCCCCCCCTCTCACCAACGACAACCCGCTCGTTGTAATCTATTAACTCCTGTATCGTGTTCATCTCGCACATGGTAACACTACCTTCCCGGTCTCGCCCACTTTTCCAATGTTTTTTCGGGTTTTGTAGTTTCACTGCTGAAAACGTCGCGAAAAAATTTCCACTTTTTAATTTGTCAGAGCTTGGTCTACACTTATTCTACGATTATTGAATTATACGTGTGCAGGAAATTCGTGGGAAATTGTTCAAGTATACAGGGTGAGTCAGCTCAATAATTTTTACATTTTTTGAGGTAGCAAGAAACGTTTCAGGCGTTGAGAAGAAAAAAGAGAATGCTAGAACTTACATTTTCACGACTGTGAGAAAATTATTGAGGGAATGAAGAAATTGGTCCAGCGGCCCCACCCACAATTTTTATTGATATTATGTGGAAAACCATGGTTTTAGGTTAGTTTTAGGTTAAAGCGAACTCTTCGAAGTCTGTTAGCTTCCTGGCCTACTGGTGAAAGACCTTTTGGGGGCGGATTGGTGGCGTCCTAAAAACCGTTAAAACGGGGGGAGGAATTCTCCATTCCTCAAGAGCAATGGAGAAAGTTTCCTCCCCAAAAAACAATGTGTTAGGAATCGTCAACGCCAAGGACATAACAACGCAACGGTCGAGCCAGGGTTCTGGCAATCGTCACTTTAATGACCGGTCCTTCGACCCAACCGCCTAGAGTGTGCCTAGTAGACTTTCCGCGTCTAAAAAGTCTCTCTTTTCCACGCACCATGTCCGCTATATAACCTTACCCTGTGAGTCCTCTAATGGGCCTAGGACGAAACAACGCTCCCCTTCCTTTTCCTTTCCAACAACATATCTTCACAGCCGTCAATGCTTTTAGTAGTAACAATATTAAAACTGTTTAACAAATGAGAAAACGCTAACAGCTAACGGTAACAAGGAGAGCCTAACGTCTTTCAATAATCCCGCGCGCTAAACGAAGCGAACTCGTCGAAGTCTGTTAGCTTCCTGTCCCACTGATAAAAGACCTTTTTGGGGGCGGATTAGTGACGTCCTAAAAACGGAGAATGTTTCCTCCCCCAAAACAATGTGTTAGGTCTCGTCAACGCCAAGGACATAACAACGCAACAGTCGAGCCAGGGTTCTGGCAATCGTCACTTTAATGACCGGTCCATCGACCCAACCTCCTAGAGTGTGGCTAGTAGACTTTCCGCGTCTAGAAAGTAGTCCCTCTTTCCCACTCACCATGTCCGCTACATGCTTTATTATTGCAGTCCTAACTAAAGTGACATGAAACCATGTACAAAGCTGCGAGCACACTGTCAAGCACGTCTCAACAGACTGCAGCCGAAAGAATTGCGTGACATTTGCTCCAGCGGAAGAATTTCGAAACGGGGTGTGAACGATGCAATTGCGACACCGTTCCGAGGACAGTAGGTTTCCGGGCCGGCGGGGGTGGCAGAGGCAGGGGAAATGAGAATATTCGATCTTTGTCCGAGTCACAAAGGACCTCCCGCAGCCGGAAGCTGGAAGGGCCAGATACGAAACGAGGACGGGAGAAGAGTAGTCGCGGTCTCTTCACCCCCGTCATCCCTTCGGACCAGAGGCATCCACCCCCGGAGATTCGTGGTCGCGACCTCTGATCCGGCGTCGGGGGTGCTCGCTCGGTACGTGACGAAGCTCGACAATGCTGGCTGTGATTCCGGCCGTGTCCTACGGTTTGTCCCCTAAATCAGACCTGATATACGAAGGACGCCGGGAATCCCGGAATCGGCGCCACACATTTTTAGTCGACCCCTAGCCCGCGTTTACAGGACTCGCCCGGGTTTGCGGAACACACACGGCACGTACCGTCCGCCGTTTTTATTTTGCTTCGTGTATACGGCCGCTTGTCACTGAATCATCCACCTCCACGTTTTCTCGCCGGACAAAACTGCTCGTAAACGCCGGTCCCAACCCAACCTCGTCGTCGCTTTTTTTTTTAATATCGCGGGGAAGTTCGCGCACAGATTCCACCGTCGTCGATAACCCCGCAGCATAACCGAGTTTCATGCGAAGGATAATGCCCGCGGCTTATCCGCCGCCGCTCGGATTCACTGTACGCGTTTATGCCGCTATAATGGGCAATAGTTCTTTTTGTTCACCCGGTAACCGAGGAAAAGCCCCCGCGGCGGCGGCGGCGGCTGCGCGATCGGAATTCGGTGGAACACACGCAGCCCTGGAAACAGTTTTATTGCCGGAGAATAAGCAACGGAGTCGTGAAACGTCCGTTTTCATTAGGCCGCGAGGCTTTATGCCCGGGGAAAGATTATTTATGGCGATTCTAGGACCGGGGGGTCAGATAGTAGGTGTACGCGGAAGTTCTTGTTTTCGTCGTATCACCATTGAACGGTCGTCTTATGATTTATTTTGTAATGGGATAACCTGGCACATGGACTTAATATATTCATGTGCATTTTAGTCCATTCTTGTGTAGTCTGGTTTAGTCTAGCACATGCCAGCATACTCTCGAACGTACTAGTATCTTCTGGTATATTCTAGAATTTTATAGTGTATTCCACTAAATACATTTGTATTTTAGTATATTTTCGTACATTCTCTAGTGCACTATACTTCATTCTAGTATATTCTACTATAGTATATTTGAGTATATTCTAGTATAGTTTAGTATCTTTTAATACATTCTAATACATTCTAGTATATTCTACTATATTCGAGTATATTCTAGTATATTTTAGTACATTCTAGTACATTCTAGTGTATTCTAGATAGTATAGGGTATTCCACTAAATTCATGTGTATTTTAGTACATTTTCCTACATTCTAGTGCACTCTAGTTCATTCTCGTATTTTCTACTATATTGAAGTATATTCTAGTGTATTTTAGTATCTTTTAATACATTCTAGTATATTCTACTATATTCGAGTATATTGTAGTACATTCTGGTACATTCTACTATATTCAAGTATATTCAATTATACATGTTTTAGTACATTCTAGTATATTCTAGTATATTCTAAATATTATAGTGTATTCCACTAAATTCATGTGTATTTTAGTACAATTACGTATATTCTAGTACATTCTAGTATATTCTACTATATTCGAGCATATTCTAGTATATTCTGGTATATTCTAGTATATTCTACGATATTTTAGTACATTCTAGTACATTCTACTATATTCAAGTATGTACAAGTATACATGTTTTAGTACATTCTAGCATATTCCAGTATGTTCTAGTATATTCTAGATAGTGTAGTGTATTCCACTAAATTCATGTGTATTTTAGTACATTTTCGTACATTCTCTAGTGCACTCTAGTTCATTCTAGTATTTTCTACTATATTGAAGTATATTCTAGTGTATTTTAGTATCTTTTAATACATTCTAGTATATTTTCTACTATATTCGAGTATATTGTAGTACATTCTGGTACATTCTACTATATTCAAGTATATTCTAAATACTATAGTGTATTCCACTAAATTCATGTGTATTTTAGTACAATTTCGTACATTCTAGTATATTCTACTATATTCGAGCATATTCTAGTATATTCTGGTATATTCTGGTATATTCTAGTATATTCTAAATACTATAGTGTATTCCACTAAATTCATGTGTATTTTAGTACAATTTCGTACATTCTAGTATATTCTGCTATATTCGAGCATATTCTAGTATATTCTGGTATATTCTGGTATATTCTAGTATATTTTACTATATTTGAGTACATTCTACTATATTCAAGTATGTACAAGTATACATATTTTATTTTAATTATAGTACATTTTCCGGTATATTCTAGAATATTTTCGTACATTCTAGTATATTTTACTATATTTGAGTATATATGTATTCCAGTATGTGGGAACAGATAATCACGTTGTTCGCGTACACGCTCGTGCCATTTAACTACGTGTACGCAGCGAACGAAACTTCTGTCGCGCCGTAATACAACGTCGTTACGCGTCCTCTCGATCGTAAAACAGAAGTACATGTCGCGAGATACGGGACTTGCCGCGAACTTTTTTCGGTCGCGGGTTTCGGGATTTCGCGTGTCTGGTGCGTCTTTGCGAAGTTCAGTTTTACGGGCGGGCGTTAATCAGATCGCCGGTCATATTTATTGGGCCGGTGTCGCATTGCCGAAATTTATCGCAGAAACGCGTCTAACTGCACGCAAATATACGCGGCCGCGCTTCCGGTTGTCGCTCGTCCCAAAGCGGTAGTACTGGCCGTGGTTTAATGGCGATATAGGGCCGCGCCGGATGCAAACGGATGCGACCGGATCGCACGCGCGCGGCGCTTGCTGCAACCGGGGGTGGCGTGAATGCACCCGGCCCGCTGGCCGCTCCCCGAGCTAATTAATATTAAGTATCGGAGTGGAGGCGTCCGGAGACTGCGGGACACCGTTCAGTCGCTGTTGCGTGAGATTCGACCGTGGTTTACACGCCCACGCATCTGTAATCTAACGGTTTCCACTTTTCCTTCTAGAAAAATCCTCCTACAAGGTTTCATTATTCTACAGGGTCATCTCCGTTTTTAAACGGCCAAACGTTAAC
Source organism: Lasioglossum baleicum (assembly GCF_051020765.1). NCBI lineage: Eukaryota > Metazoa > Arthropoda > Insecta > Hymenoptera > Halictidae > Lasioglossum > Lasioglossum baleicum. The sequence goes on from NC_134945.1 coordinate 7,986,636, forward strand.
CAGCTGTAGAGGACCCCAAATGGAACAACTTTTACCGCTGTCCCTTTTTTTGTTTCGGCCTTGATTTCCAGATAATTGCAGAAAACCATCATTTTTTGTGTTGACATAAAATTAAATATCTCAGGACACCAATGATGAATCTTGGTGGTTTTTCCATTGTTTGGTTTAAAATAAGTAGGGGCATCTTTTTTATTGAATAAACTTTCTTGTATGACCTTCGGATCATGGTTTTTTTGGCGTGGTGCACACCGCCACTTTTCAACTTATTTCTTTCAGGCTCCACGGTGTGCCCCACGCCAAAACACCATGATCCGAAGACATTTTTATAACGAATGTCCAGCTGCATCGATTGATGGAATAAAAAATGTCTATATCGTCTTAGTACGACAGTGATGGTGTTTGAACATCTGATATAACTTTATTTATTTTGGAAGAAATAATTTCTCATTAAAATTACGTTTGCACGTAATTTTTGAGTTTGAGGTCATCTCAAGGTCATAGTATAATGCACTGTTGAATTCGTCTCGACGTCAACAACAATCCTATAATGTCCAAAACATATGATGCCATTTAAAAAGGTCAAGGTGACCTTTAATTTTTTTTACATAAAAAGCTTTTTTCAGATTTAAGAATATGCGAACATGTAGCTCACCAAGTACCGATAAACTTTTGTTTAAAACAATTTTTAATTGCACTACCTGAAATGCCAAAAAAAATGGTGACATAACTCGTAGACCCTGTATATTCCTATCTTCTTTCATTCCGCAATTTCATTTTTAGGGCTACACAAATAATTGCTTCATGGATTTATCAATGATGCGATGGTGAAGCGTTAAAAGCTTACGCGGAACGGAGGATCTGGAAATTGGATATTCTTTACTGGGTTATATTGACCTCGGTGTAAGAGTTAATCGCGTCACGACTAACTCAACACGACGTTAATTATTCGATTTTTCCCCGCGGTGAACACTCTTCGCCGTTACCGTAAATTCATATCCAGCCACGAAGTTCAAGCTTACAATGCGAAGGATTTCAAAGAGGCCATTGTTCTTGGTTTTCCACCCAAAAATACCAACTCGCATATTTGAACCTGGAGACCAGTCGAATTTATTTGACCGAGTTACGCGCAGTATTTCGAGCTATATTAAAATTTCGAAAAATTTGTTGGACGCCATTCATGCGTTGTTTTCCATTGGAATATCTGTAATTCGATTTTTTAAAACGGTCATCCGAACAGATCATGTTGTGTTATATTTCTGTTACACTTTAGTGAAAATTTTTTATTCGGTTGGCAAGAAAGTATAATTTCGGTATTTTAGGATGAAATAAAACCGAATTTCTTTATTCAAGCGATGAACTTTAATCCAATGAAATATTTTCTCATTTATTCTACTGGCAAAAGATCATTGAACAAAAGGGAAACTATCGTTACATTAAAGTTTATTACTTGAATAAAAAATTGGGCTCTATTTCACCTTAAAATACCGAAATTACTTTTTGCCAACCCAGTATTACCGCTCTTAACATTTTGAGGGGTGACAGGGGGTAAACTTTACTTTACCGGACTCAAAATTTGTGCCTTCCTCCTATAAATTATGATGTATTTGGTTTGTAATCCAGTAGATTTGTACCCGGAGAACCTGCAGATCGAAGTTTCGATCGTGTAGGTCAATGGTTTAGGAGTTATGACTGCTTAAAGTTGAGCATTTTTCAGTGTTTTAGACAGGTAAGGGCGCCGCCATATTGGTTTGTAGTGACGGTCGCACGCCGCTTACGCTTACGTTGGATAGGATTAGGTTGGAGGGTAGAGGGGCGGACCAAGGTAAGCAGCTCGCAGTCGTCACTACAAACAAATATGGCGGCGCCCTTACCTGTCAAAAACACTGCAGCTTGCTCACCTTTAAGCAACCATATCTCCTCAACTATAGATCCTAGAGGATCGAAACTTGGATCTGCATCCGTGCCGGGTACAAATCTACTGGATGACATACCAAATACATCATAATTCGTAGCAGAAAGGTACTAATTTTGAGTCCGGTAAAGTATAGTTTACCCCAATATTTTAATTTTAAGGTTAGAATTTTATAATATAATGAATTTATCAATAAATCATTGGTTAAAGATGATAATATCTGTGCTATATCACACAAAATCGGAACTTTCTGCCGCGGTCTTCCCTAGCTTGTGTTTTCGGAATGAAAATCGTATAAAAACTTTCAGAAATCTCCAGGCGATGAGCGAGCTTAATTCCATCAATGCGGAGTCACTGTACATAAAGTCAGAGATGTAGAAAGATTATGTTACGTTATATTTCTCTTACACTGTAGGGAACAGATTACTGCTCTTCAGATTCCGAGTACCTTGTGATATCCGGAACGAAAATCGTATAAAAACTTTCAGATATCTCTCCAAACGATAAGCTAGTTTGTACACATTTCGGTCGCCCCGTGCAGAGGTTACATAAACTTTCAGACTAAATGAATACGAACGAGCACATCCGCGCGATAATTACGAAGCGACATGCCGCTTCTACATCCACATCGAGAAATCCCAGGGAAGTGCACCGCCACACCGGGAATAGCTAACCAAATATGATCCGCGTCCCGCTGTAACTTTCGCGGCGACAGGTTTTAATTGCAAATTACTCGCGACTTCCGCCGGGGTAATCGTTTTCTTATTGCGTTTTCCGGATCCCGGTCATCCAGCCACTTTTTCCGTTCGCTGAGCTCTCCGAGGAGATTATGGGCAAATGAAATCCTTCGCGACTCCACCTCACCCTTGTCGCCCAACGGAAAAAAAACCCTCGAACCCTCTGATTTGCATCACAATATCTCCGGACCTATGGTGTTCGGCGATTCTGATACTCTGAACAGCGATTCCCGAAATCTGTGGAACTCGTGGAAAAATGATCTCAAGAAAGTTTAAGTTGTTGATCATACAGTTACTATTTAAAGTAAATCTAATGTGCCTGAATCATTAAATTGATTGAATGGATCCAAATGGTACAATTTGGTCAACGAATCTCCCATAAAATTATTCTGGCGAACCTGTAGAATATAATTAACTTAATGCGGCTATTCTATGAAATTATATTAATGGATCATTAATACATTAATGAAATTATAATTAATAATAATATTTTACCGTTTTGACCATATTTTTGCTTCTAACTTCTGTTAAACTGTTGGAACTCATTTTGTAGACTTTCGCACGACGAGTAAGCCTGTTTTCCCAAAACTTATTGCCGACAAACGGTTCAAAAGTTACGGCCGAAAAATACCTTAAAGCAAAACTATCAACATTTTCGAGTTTATATCGTTTTTGACCCCTTAGATCACGTCGGAGAAAAAAGTGTGAAATATGAAAGTTGTAGAGAATTAAATTTCCAATCGAAAATGTAGTTTCAGATTTTTCCTATAACTTACCGTTGAAAAGCTACAGCTGTTTAAAAAGTCGGTAAACAAAAAAGTTAAAAAAAAACGCACACTTTTTGTGTTATAACTCCTCAACTATGCAACTTACAGAATCGGATCAGCAGTCATTTGAAAGAACTCGGCGAGCTGAATCCAATGAGTACCTCAAATTGAATATTGGTGCTACCAGTCAAAAGTTATGAGCAGAAACGTGTCCAAAAGAGGGCGAAAAAATCGTCTCTGGTCACTAATGACGTCACAACTTTTGAACGAACGGACTTTTTCGAATGCGGATTGTCCTAAAACCTTCCCGAAGGAACGCTGCGTCTAATGGCTCAAACCCCAGCTTTCTAGGTTCAGCCGTTTCGTTACATTTTTATTTGTGTAGATTTAAAACAATATTCGGTCTGACCATTGCTGGTACATTCTACTTACCTGAGGATTTAATGCATTTATACCAAAACTGAATAGATGAAAAAATAAAAATAAATTTTTAACAAATGCCACGTTTTTAAAACGGACTAGAAAGTATAAAATAAATTTTTAAAAAGCACCGCCTTTAAAACATGGACTGAAAAGTATAAAATAATAACGGGGAGGTGTAACGGTTAAATTTATTAATAATTTATATCTCCGAAACACATAGGCTTTTTTAAAAAAAATTTTTTAATATTGCATTGTCATCCAGTTCTGAGCTATGTTTAAAATTTCAAGTCTCTAGCTCCTTGGGAAGTTAGTTTAAAATCAAATGCAAAAGTACCGAACAAACAAACAAACAGACAGACAAGAAAGCGAGCTAATAAAAACGTGGTGATATACAAAACGAAAAAATCCCTTCTCATGCAAACAATAAATGAAATTTCACGAACAATTAATTTCGAGGACCGTTTCGCTGAATTGTGCCGTGGTCGTGTTAACACGATCGACGTCCCACAACGAACCTCTCGTCAGCCGAGGTAATTATATATCGGCGGGTGAACAAATACGCTCTTCGAGAGCAGAGAGAACGAAAGAGGGAGGGGGGGGGATAGAAAGAGAAAGAGAAAAAGAAAGAGGCAGAGTCAATCGTCTCGGGAGAATTCCCAGCGCGTCCGAGTAAAATTTAATTTCCTCGGCGAGAGATCCTCGCGCGAAGTAATAGAAAATCTTCCCGATGCGACGCGAGAGCAAAATAATCGATATAGCAGAGCGTGGGCTTCTCGAAGCGAGTCCACAGCCTCCTCGCCTTGGTTCTGTGGTCCCCGGATTCGTTCCCGACACTTTATTCCCACTCGCATTCTCTCCACTTTCTCCAGAATCGAGCGATTCGTTTCCAGAAACGGAGGACTCGCTGCATCGACGTTGGATATTGCCATCTACGACGGTCAGGTCAGCGTTGCGCTGTTTTCACGAAGTTCTGGAATTTAACCCCTTCGTTACGGAGCAACCGGCTGCCATTATACTGTTGTCGTTTAGGCGATTGCAGCGTCCAACCATCAGCTCGTCAGAAATTGCTGCACAACTTGGCCTCGCATTGTTTTTCCAACTCTTTCCTTCGGTCTCCCACGTGTACTCTAATTTGACCAATTGTGTTTCATTCCTTCGTTTATACAGGGTGAGTAACCTAACGTTAGCACCTCAAATATCTTTGTTGTTTTCAAAGATACATTAACCCTTTGGACTCGAAGCAATTTTTATTAAAAAATCAAGACACTTCTTTCAACCCGGATCATTTTTATTCTATGTAGTCTTTTTTATATTGTGTTCATCGAATTGAACCCGATTTCAAATACAACAGTTGAGCTTCTTACAATTTATAGAATGCAGACGAATTTAATGATATTAAAACTGTTTTGAAATATATTAGGGCAATTTTTACTGGCTCCTCAGGTTTACCATTCGAGTGCAAAGGGTTAAATGTCTTCAGAGACAAAGTTGAAGGGTACAATGGGGCTCATACCATACCAAAGAAATTTTTACTCTTCAATTTGAACTCTTCAATTTTTCAATTTCAACTTTTCAATTTCTCAATTTTTCCATTTCAACTTCAATTTTAATATCAACACTTCAATTTCAACTGTTCAACTTTAATTTCAACTCTTCAACTTCAATTTCAATTTCAACTCTTCGATTTCAATTTTTCAGTTTCAACTCTTCAATTTCAATTTTTCAAAATTTCAACTTCAATTTCAATATCAACACTTTAATTTCAACTATTCAATATCAAAAAGGAAGAAATGGAAGAAAAAATAAATAGAAATGAAAAAAATAAAATAAAGAAAGAAAACAAACAGTCTCTTGTCTGTCATCACACCAGACTGCGGATCTTTATGCAAAATAAAAATGTTTTTAATTAAGTGTAGAAAACAGCGGTAACATAAAAATTTATTGCATCCTCCAACGACTTTATTACATTAAAAATAATATTACAGCATTCTTGAATTTTTTCAATCTATTCCCGTTTTATATTTCACCCAATCAATTTCTTCAAACAATTTTTATTTTGCAGAAAGATTCACGTCTATAATACGATGACCTTCAATCGACCTTGCGATAGAAAACGCTTCATTTTTCATTCTAACTGAAATATTCCATTATTATCCTCTTCATTCTAAATAAAATAGTTCTGAAATGTTCCAAGCATTAATGGGAAGAAAGAAATATCAAAAAGGACGAAATGAAAATAAAAAGAAAGGAAAAATAAATAGAAATTATTACATTAAAAACAATATTACAGCATTCTTGAGTTTTTTCAATCTATTCCCGTTTTATATTTCACCCAACCAGTTTCTTCAAACAATTTTTATTTTGCAGAAAGATTCACGTCTATAATACGATGACCTTCAGTCGACCTTGCGATAGGAAACGCTTCATTTTTCATTCTAACTGAAATATTCCATTATTATCCTCTTCATTCTAAATAAAATAGTTCTGAAATGTTCCAAGCATAAATAGGAAGAAATAAATACGGAGAAGGAAGAAATTGCGGAGAGTGAAATTTCCCAGAGAGGGTTAAATATTTCTGACACCACGCGCAGCAAATTAGGGGTTAACACCGATGGTCTCCGGTGAAATATGGGGTCGGTGGAACGATGTCTGGCCGAGGGCGGGGTCCCAAGACCCCGGCGCGCGTTCTAAAACGCGAAGCTCGTTAAAAGGAACGGCCGGATATGCCCGGCGGAAAAATCGATGATCGTTTTCGACCCACTCGGTTCGGCTCGCCGTGGCGGGAACATATTTCATCCGGTGGATGCGTCGAAGTTGAAAACAAGGGCTCCGGCGCGGAGGGTTGGCTGCCAGGAGGGATGTCTTCTTTCGACAGTGACGCTCGCAGCCAGCGGTCTGATACGCGCTCGCGGGGGTGGCTGAGGGAAACAAAGAGGGTCACTAATGACCCGGCAAACGAATCGGTGACTCGAACGGGAATGCATTCGGAACGGAGAGATTTCCCGGGGAAAACGTCGACGTCGACTAATTTTTCATCGCTCGCCCCGGCTTCCCGACGCGACGCGACGCGGTGAAACTATTGGCCCCCGGGAAACTCGATTTTCGATTTTCCGAACAATTTTTTACTCTGTCAACTGCGCGCTTTTCCCGGTCATTATTCTTTACATTAAACGTTCGGCTTGATTTTCCGTCGTTCCCTGCCGCGACCTTAGCTGTGGGTTACACGGAACAACGGCCCATTGTTCCGACTGTCGGGACAGCTCGAATTCCGAAGTACAGTAAATCCTCTGTAGTAGCAAAAAGGTCGTACACGATAAACGCAAAAAAGTATCCCCTCCACTTGTAGTAATCTGATCTCGGCTCGGGTATATCGGTGTGAACCACTAATAATCCAATTACAAAACTTCATTATTTTTTATTATTTTTTGTAACATCAATATTTAATCTGTTTTATTATTACTTATTTTTTTGTGAAACCTTCACGAATATAATATATTTGTGGCATTTTTCTGATTAAAATAAGACCAAACACGATATAATTCCAACAGTATTTAGTTTAGTCTCGACGTCAGCAACAATCCTATGACGCCATTTAAAAAAGTCAAGGTGACCTTTACTTTTTTACGTAAAAAGCTTTTTTCCAGATTTGAGAATATGCGAACATGTAGCTCACCGAGTACTGATGAACTGTTGTTTAAAACAATTTTTAATTGCACTACCGGAAATGCCTAAAAAATAATGACACAATAAAAGCAGCCGTCGGCATAGTTCAAAGGCCCGTACGCCCTCACAATGCAACATCAATATTTAATCTTTTTTATTATTGTTTTATGTTTGGTTTTATTATTTTATTATTTTATTATGTCAATTTTTCAAGTTCAACTTCAATTTTCCAATTTCAACCTCAAATTTTCGATTTTATCTTCAATTTCAAAACTTCATTTTCAACTTCAAATTCAATTTCAACTTTAATTTTTCAATTTCAACTTCAATTTTTCATTGTCAATATCAATTTTTCAATTTCAACTTCAAGTTTTCAATTTCCACTTAAATTTTTCAGTTTCAACAGCAGTTTTTCAATTTCCACTTAAATTTTTAAGTTTCACCTCAATTTTTCAGTTTCAACATCAATTTCTCAGTTTCAACATCAATTTTTCAATTTCAACTTTAATTTTTCAATTTCAACTTCACTTTCAACTTCTATTTTCCATTGTCAATATCAATTTTTCAATTTCAACTTCAATTTTTCACTTTTCTCTGTGCAGTCCACAGAACACTATTACGCAAATTAGAACAGCATCACTACCATCGATCCAGCACAAAAGCCAAACGTTCTCTCATCAAGTTTTTATTTCAGAATCAATTTCCTCTGGAAACTACACGCGAGAACACAGAACACGCAAACTTCAAAAGCTACACTGTCCAACACGTGCTTAAATTCACAAGTTCGCGCGCGCGGGAGCATTCCTGATAGATCCGCGCGAGCAGCATACAAATCCGTAAACTTTTTCTCGCAAAATTTCCTCGACAATGAAAATTAAAAAAAATTTCGCGGGTTTGTATGCGGCTCGGGGCCAGCTATTAGGAATGTTCGCTGGAAGTTACAAATCCAAATATGTGTCGGCCGGTGTAATTTTTCCGTGGCTCTTTTGTAGCCTGCGCGCGTCCCGTCGCATTTTAATCGGCGCTTTCGCGAGCCGGTCCGCGGTCAGATCGAGCGGAATATATTCGCGGGGAACAATGGGCGCCGGTTTCCGCAACGTCGGCCCGCACAAAGGCGTCGCACGGTGGCAATTATTTGACGACGGTCGCGTCGCCATAAATATTGTATCGTCGGCGGGTCGTACAGGCGTGCACGACTGGCGGGAACAAATGCCGATCCGATCCGATTCAGTTGCGAGTAACATAGATTAAATATAACATATAAGGGTGAAGCACCTTTTATTAGATTAAAGGCGTGCGGAAAATATTCGTTTACGTCCACCCCTTTTTTTAAGAACAGAGGAAAAAAAGACTTTTACGTACACCCTCCCCCCCCCCCTCCTCTCTACGGTTCCATATAAGGCGGTTGAAGGTAAGAGTGAGGGACTGGGCTCCGCTAACGATGACAGACGGCGGAAACAGGACTAAATCCTTGCCCACACCCATTAAAACAACCTCCGTTCAGGGGCCAATTTTATTGGTTTCCAAGAAAAACTCCTTAATTTTTTAATTTCACCTTATGTTTTTAAAGTAATTGTATATTACGGTGGACCTTATTTCTCGACAATGAAACTTTGGGCACCACTCCCCCCAATAGTGTTCCATTTCATGGAAAAATGATATATCCAAAGTTTTAGATGAATTAGTCCAGTCAATGAATGCTCATAAGGGAGATGTGTGTAGAGGGAAATAGAAGGAACACAATTTTTAACTTTGGGACTTTGTTTGGACTCTAGTCAGGAGATAAATATACCAAAATTTCCCACTCTCCTAGGAGGTGAGCGGAGTGCAGGTGGGCACGTAGAAGATCCCCTTTTCCGGTTTTCCGCTTATATCTCGGAAACTATGCATCCTAGCGATAAGACCATTCTATACAAAATTAAAGTTGATAAAATGTGCCACAAGATTGACTGCATTCAGTTTTTCGCTATCTCGCATAGTTTCCGAGAAATTTTCGTCTCACGTTTTTAGCCTTATTTGACTAGCTAACACTTCAGCACAACTTTGAGCCCGGATATCACGGAAACTACGTGAGATAGCGAAGAACTGTATGAAGTCAATCTTATGGCACATTTCGTCACCTTTAATTTTGTATAGAATAGTTTTATCGCTGGGACGCATAATTTCTGAGATATAAGCGGAAACCCGACAAGGGGGACCTTCTACGTGCATTTGAAGTTGAAATTGAAAAATTGAAGTTGAATTTGAGAAACTGATGTTGAAACTCAAAAATTAAAGTTGAAATTGAAAAATTATAGTTGAAATTGAAAAATTACAGTTGAAATTGCAATTGAAGTTTTAAAATTGGAGATAAAATCGAAAAACTAAGATTGAAATTGGAAAATTGAAGTTGAACTCGAAAAATTGAAGTCGAAATTGAAAAATTGATGTTGAAACTGAAAAATTGATGTTGAAATTGAGAAACTGATGTTGAAACTCAAAAATTGAAGTTGAAATTGAAAACTTGGAGTTGGAATTGAAAAATTGATATTGACAAAGAAAAATAGAAGTTGAAAGTGAAGTCTTAACACTAAACCTACCGAGCTTTAAAAGTAACTGGTGCCCGTTCCCTTAAATGATAAAAATGACAAGATTGATTTTATTTAGAATTTGTGCGGCTCATACAATCATTTCTTATGAAATCATTTTTATTATTTCAATTATTGTAAAATAAAAAATCTGGAACCGGTCATTTTGACGGGGGTGGTAGATTTAGTGTTAACATTTAACACCAAATATGTATGGGGTGCAATTACACCCCCTTGTACGGTTAATGTTAGAATCGCAGTGTACAGACTGAAGTTTAAAAGAGAATCTCTCAGGTCCAACCCTGATGCGTATCAATTCCACGATCTCCGGACCCCGATTGCTCGTCAATAACCTCGAAGCAAGCTCCTCGCATATAACGCATAAATATCCCGGAAGAGTTTATGCGCGTTTACCGGCATTTGACCGAGCCCCAAGCTGTTATTCTTGCACCCCATGCGCGCCGCGACGCAACAAAAGCCGGCAAAAATCTATGTCGAGCCCGTCGAAGCGTCCGGATTGCTTCTTGTTCGGATTCCCTGGCGAGCCGCAGATGCCGTGCGGGAAAATATTTCGCGCGCAAAGCCCGGTATTAAAATATCGCGGGGGTTTTTAACGCGAACGGGGAATCGATGCGCCGCGACAACGCGCCACGACGAAAATCCTCTGCTCGACGTTTTCTTGGCTTGGAAACATACAAATGTATATCGCGCCGGGGATCAAACGACGTGGGCGGGGGCCGGGGGTTGGCGTTGCACTTTGTGGTAAAGACCGTCGATAAGTCACGCCGCCTCCTTTGACGTCTCCGTCGCCGCCGTCGTCGTCGACGACGTCGCGAACTTACTTTCCTTTCTGCCGATCCTTCCGTCCTGAATAATTTTTTTCCCCCCCACCCCCACCAGAGACGGTTCAACGGCGAGTACACACCCCCGCACGTCACCCCCGTTGCCAACTAATGCGGCTTTTATTACCCTCGATGGAGCGACAAAAGGTTCCACTCGTCCTGCCGCAATTAATTCCTCTCCTCGAGAGGAGGCTCGCATTATGGAAATAAAATACAAGGAATAATTTATAACCGCAGCCGCCACACAGACCCCACGATCGAGGATCTTCACTCACGTTTCTTCTATTCTACGAGGATCGCGAAAGTATCCGTACAATCCGAGCAATGCCATCCGGGCGTCCGTCAAACAAAGGATATTTGACGAGTCTCTTCTTGATGATGAAACTACCCCTACCCTGAAACTACCCTGAAATCAAGGGTTCGAGAAAGTACGAAGATGAATAATGGCAGGGATATATTAAAGAATACTTTATGCTGATACAAGGAAGATTATTTAGATTTTTATCAGAACATTGATTACATTTATTATAGTCCAGTCAACGAAAAGTTGTAGAGGGAAATGGAAGGAACACAATCTTTAACTTTGGGTCTTTGTTTGGACTTAGACGCGAGTTGGCACTGTCGGCCCGGCGCGGCAACTGTCTATTGGCCGACTGTGCCAACTCGCGTCTAAGTCGCGCTCTGATTGGTCCGTGTTTTTCGTTAATAACTCCTAAACAAAGCCGCGGATAACATTTTTGCAAAGGAAAATGTCGCTTGAAATGGTCTCAGGAACCTCCCATTTCCGGCTGTTGAAGGAATTTTGGGACACCCTGTAGTTCTGCGCTTTTATTTATAATGACTAATGTGTAAAAAAATTGTTTTCTCCTTTTTAGTGCATTTTAATATAAACGTGGTTTCTTAAAAGTTATTTTTATATATTTTTTTATTCCTTTTCGTTTCCTTTGGGTTTTTCTTCGCGTCGATCGCGATGGCGGTAATGGTTATCCGGTTTCGTTTCCGTTCGTCGCACACGTTTATCCCTTCCGAGCCATTTTCTCTCCACCGTCTTTCCTCTTTCTCTCTCTCCCTCTCTTTCTGTTTTCCACCCCAAGCTTTTTCGAGTCAATGCAATTTTTCAAGACCTCCTCGATAACGATCCGATTCATCCCCCCACGAGCGCGTGTACTTTTCAGTGTCAACCGTTGCTTTCTCGCCGCGCGACATCCACCCCTGGTCATTCATCGTCGGCAATCTGAAACGCGCCAGTCTGTTTTCTACTCCCGTTTTGCACCCCTTCAGCGCATTGTTTTCCCCCGATCAATCGCCGAGTGACAACAACGACGAGGAAGGTATTCCACCCCCGTTGCCTGTTGTCACTTTCACGGCGATCTTGGCGATTCTTCGGATCCAGCGAACTCTATCAAACGGCACGATCGAATTATTGTCTGGTCGATCGAATGCTATCCCTCTGCACTTGTGATCATTGGAAAATATTTCGCAAAGCAGTATCTGCGACGATAGTTCTTACACCATCTGAAGAAAATGATATTTTAAACCGGCAGCAACATTTTGTTCTATCGACGAGATTATTCACAAATATGATATTTTCATTTGAATATTGAAGGAATTGTTTTATAGCAGATTTAACCCTTTGCACTCCGTTGCCGCCGATAATGCGACGTTTGAAATGTGAACTTTAAATTATTATAAAACATAATTTTGTTCATTTTGTTGAAGATTTATAAAGTTGGACTTGTTTTATATAATGTATCTGAGGAATAAATATTTTGTTTTATTGCAGCAACCGTATTTTTTTATTATGCGTATAAAGAAATTTCACTTCAAAAATTTTTTTGGTGTCGTATGGATCTCATTTTACCCCCATTTTACATTGACTTCGTCCTCAAGACATTTAATGCATCTTTGAAAACACCTCCCTGTATGTACACTTGTAACTAAAATAGTGCTGGAGTTGTTTTAGTGCACTATATGAGTCACTAGGCTGGAGTGCAGAAGGTGGGTAAACTTTACTTTACCGGACTCAAAATTTGTGCCTTTTCTCCTATAAACTATGATGTATTTTGTATGCAATCCAGTAGATTTGAACGAGGAGAGCCTAGGAATCGAAGTATCGATCCTGTAGGATCAATGGTTCAGGAGTTTAAAGTTGAGCAATTTGCAGTGTTTTTGACAGGTAAGGGCGCCGCCATCTTGGTTTGTAGTGACGGTCGAGCGTCGCTTACCGAGTTGGTTGGTAAATTACTACTGGGGTTGATGAGTACTGCTTGGTAAGCGGCTCGCAGTCGGCACTACAAACCAATATGGCGGCGCCCTTACCTGTCAAAAACACTGCAGATTGCTCAACTTTAAACAACCATAACTCCTGAGCTATTGATCCTACAGGATCGAAACTTTGATCGGTACAAATCTACTGGATTACATACCAAATAGTAGGCACAAATTTTGATTCCAGTAAAGTAAAAAGAGCAGCCCGAAGGGTTCAAAGTGCATCCTTCAGATTATTAAAATATTTTTATACCAGCCATCAGCGTATTAAATGAAAAATGAATTGCGAGACAATTTTCTACGATCATGTGATTAAAATAAAAATCGAATTATTCAATTGCAAGCACGAGACGATGAAATTGAAACCGAACCGCTTCAGCTCTAACCAGCGGAGTATTAAAATGAAATGTTTACAGATTTCAATATAAAACGGACAGCATTTATCTGAATAATTCGAAGTACGGGGAACACATTACAGTTAGGTAAACACGAATGCCGAGCAGCTGCTCTGCCGGGAAGCATACCGTAACGGCGACCATTGCATAAATGTACAAGGACTCGCCGATTCCGTGAAAGCTGGGTATACCGGCTAGTTAGCTCCCGATACCATATCTCGAGTTGAATCGATCTGTAATTGATGTATCGTGTTTCGAGGTTCCTTTTCCCGCGGGCGGAGCAGTCTTCGGTCGTTCGACGCACCTCGGCCCACACATTATGCGCGCGGCCTCGTGAATAATGCATCCTGTTCCGCAATCGAGTCCGGTATAAATAAATAAAACAATCGGCTGGCTGTTGTGTTCGATGCCTTGCCGGTACTCCGTATCGATAAAAGTCACGTAAGGAGACGCCCGTTGCTCGTCACTGTCGTCGTTTCCCGAGCCGCATTTAATAATTCACGATATCGGCTCGGAGGGCCCGCATCTTCCGCGCGATTTCTCCGCACATTCCTCCCCATAACGTTTACTCTCTCGTCTGATTTTTGTTTGCAGCTATGCATCCACGGCTACCGAGCATTTTTCCTTCTCGCCAGCGAGCTTCGATCCGTCTGTGTGATCCGGCTCGAGTATACCTTATCTTCTAATTTATATTCCGCGGTTTCGACGTTTCCGCGACCGGGATGTCAACGATCCGACGACAATATTTATGGCATTCGTCGCGTCGTCAAATAATTGCCTAAACTCTTGTGCAATTCGAGGACGACGATCAATCTATTGATTCGAAACTGAAACAAATTCTGACGGAGAAGTTTTGTACATTTACACAGAAATAATTGTAGTGATTGCAATTAAGCAAATGAAACTTTCATCATCGCCTTTCTGGTAATTTTCTGGTTAAAATGAGACCAAACACGATACAATTCGAGTCGCATTTGCTTATTTAATTCGCGACTCAGTAGAACCTTTATTATCCGAACTTTCGACAGCTGATTTGTCAAACATTGACAAACGTGTTTCTCGGTTATTATTGAGGAAGAGTCCATGTTCAGAGATCGTAGAATGAGTACTCACGAATTTTGGACTGAAGAAATTCCTTCTCAAACAGCCTTCAACGATCTCAAACTTACATTATTGCTAGCATGAAACTCGTGGAAGTGTGAACATAGTATTCTGATCCAACGTAGATACGAGTCGTAGCCACCAGTGACTCTTCGAGCTACCTCAAACGCAGTCAAACATTCCTAAATCGCAGCTATAACACCCACAGTTGGAACACGAATGTTTTTACACTAAGCTAACGACATGCCAGGATGAAACAATTTTTAGTAGTCTGCGTTAAGTTACTCACGGATTTTGAATTGAAGGAATGCCTTCTCAAACAGCCATCAACGCCCTCAAACCTCCCTCATTGCTAGCATGAAACTAGTGGAAGTGTGAACACAGTATTCTGATTCAACGTAGATACGAAGTGTAACCATCAGTGGCTCTTTGAGCTATCTCAAACACAGCCAAACACATCTAAATCGCAGCTACCACACCGACAGTTGTAACACAAATGTTTTTACACTAACACAACGACACGTTGGGATGCAACAATTTTTAGTAGCCTTCGTCAAGTTACTCACGAATTTTGGACTGAAGTCTTCTCAAACGACCTCCAACATGATTCCAAATCCAGTTGCAAGGTGGATGATGCGACTCTGAACCATGTTTTATGGCAATGTAGTTTGTATAATAATGAAAGGATGAGATTAATTGAAAAGCTAACTATTGATGTTCCACTGCTAATACCCAAGCCTACTAAAGTGTCTCATATGGATTCTCATATAAGTATAAGTTGTTGGAACGTCTACACTGTGTCCAGTATACATGTTTTCATAATAACGTTTATATATTTGTATATCCCTGTTCTGTAAAAATTTTCTCTTGTTTGAATTCTGCATTACGTTGAAATAAATAAATATAAACATAGTATTCTGATACGAACGTAAATATACGAGTCGTAACCATCAGTGGCTCTTCGACCTACCTCAAACACAGCCAAACACTCCTAAATCGCAGCTTCCACACCGACAGTTGTAACACGAATGTTTGTACACTAAGACAAGGACACGCCGGGTTGCAACACTTTTTAGTAGCCGGTGTCAATTTGCTCGTAGCATTAATTAATCACTGTTGTTCCGTTTGTTTGGAATAAACAAAGAAGTACCAGCAAAAACTGTTTGAAATCAGTCACCGGATGTCAAACCTATTTACAGCCAGCTGCGCGATAGTAATTTATCAACGAGAGCATTCCGGTATCGCGAACAAGCGATCGACCGGTACGAATATCCCGATCGTGAGCTACGCTGTAACATGTATCATTCCTCGTGTCGTGAATCAATGCACGGCGATGCATCGATGCATCGGCCAATTCCAGAAGACCTATTGGAAATAAAGAATTCATTACAATTCGTCAAACAGTTGAATAATAATTCTAGGAAATCTTTTGCAAGATTCGCTGAAATTATTAATTGCAAAATATGATGAATTATGCTCGCGTATTGAAAATACAGGGGTAAATGGCGTGTTGTGGACCTAAGGTGGACGTTTTAAGAGGTAAGGCGGAGTGGGGTAAGTCCGTCTACGGGGCAAGTCCGTTAATGGGTTATTTTTATTATAATATGAACGAAATTTTTCTAGCTTGTATTTATTAATGTAGTATAAGATAGTATGAACTATTTGACATAGATGTCGCCCAAGAATAAAGGTGTTTTCCTCGCTTAAATACACGTTCAACTTTGAGGTTACCCTGAACGTGCAATAGTTTACAAGTTATTAATATATTCTGTGTTGTTATTTTAGGTAAGTACAACAAATATTGATGTAGGATTACATTAAATAAACCGTTTTTATTGAATTTTTTTAAATATAGTGAGAAAAACACTAACATGCACTTGCCCCGTAAATATTACTACACGGGGAAAGTCCGTACTATCACGGTGGGGTAAGTCCGTACTGTATGGGTAACGATAAAACTAAACCCCCATATTAATTATTAATTATAGTATTTGATATTTTATTTCCCGTGCAACATTATTAGAGCAAGTATAAAAAGAAATTCAGAAAATACATGAATTACGTGATTAATTTTATCAATTATTACTAATGACTGGATCACCGGACGAGACATGTGGAACACAATCCACTTATCAAGAGGCATCTTCGCACTTCAGTCACCACCCTCTCGCAGACTTCTCTGTGACAACCCTTCTACTTAGCGCATACCCTTCCAGGGACTAAATCTCTAAACCCTCCAAAACCTGAATAGCAATCCCCTGCAGAATCTCGCGACTTTGAAGTAGCACATTCGTCGTTCGTGTTCATCAATCTCAGGTTCTAATTAATTATGCTGTCACTACCACTTTGCAGTCAACGCCATTTAATTTCGCACTATATTTGCTTTGAAATCGTCTTTGCTCTTCGTCGAACAATGGAAAAGAATCAAGCAGTGAGCAGCTTAATTCACTTCGGAAGAGGAATTTAGAGGGGTGAGGGATTATGTTTCTGTTCTCTTCAATCATTGAAATTACAGAGGTGTTTGCATGGAAAATGATTGGTTCTTTAAATTGATTTCTCTTCAAATCAAGTTCAACTTCAATTTTCCACTTTCAATCTCAATTTTTCGATTTTATCTTCAATTTTAAAACTTCCATTTCAATTTCAACTTTAATTTTTCAATTTTAACTTCAATTTTTCAGTTTCAACATCAATTTCTTAATTTCAACTTCCATTTTTCAGTTTCAACATCAATTTCTCAATTTCAACTTCAATTTTTCAAGTTTAAGTTCAATTTTCCACTTTCAATCTCAATTTTTCGATTTTATCTTCAATTTGAATTTTAACTTTAATTTTTCAATTTCAGCTTCACTTTTAATTTCTATTTGTCATTGTCAATATCAATTTCTCAAATTCCACTTCAATTTTTCAGTGTGAACATGAATTTCTCAAATTCAACTTCAATTTTTGAATTTCAACTTCAAATGCACGTAGAAGGTCCCTCTTTTCGGTTTTCCGCTTATATCTTAGAAATTATGCGTCCTAGCGATAAGACCATTCTATACAAAATTAGAGGTGACGAAATGTACCATAAGATCGGCTGCATACACTTCTTCGCTATCTCGCACAGTTTCCGAGATATCCGCGCTGAAAGTTCACTAATTGTGCTGAAGAGTTAGCTAGTCAAATAAGGCAAAAAACGTGAGGCAAAAATTTCATTTTCACAATTATTGAACTTTGAGCGCGGATATCTCGGAAACTATGCGAGATAGCGAAAAACTGAATAGAATCAATCTTATGGCACATGTTGGCAGCTTTAATTTTGTACAGAATGGTCTTATGGCTAGTTCGCATAGTTTCCGAGATATAAGCGGAAAATCGAAAAAGGGGATCTTCTACGTGCCCCGCTGCACTCCGCTCACCTCCTAGGAGTAGGGTTTTTCAATATGTTTACCTCGTAACTAGTCCAAACAAAGTCCCAAAGATAAAAATGAGCATTCATTGACTGGACTACATGGAATAACGGCCATTTTCACAGGTACACGAGATATCCAAGACAGGACCGACGGCATTACGACCGGGCCGGCAGATTAAAACTTCCGTCGGGAAAAAGTTCCGCTCGGTGATGGACTCGCGGGGCGACGTGTCGCGAACTTCAGCTCCGCTTCGGCTTACATCGGTGCGTAAAATTAGCGAGCCGCCATAATGCGGCCGGGCAAAGAGCATCGGCCATTAAATTATACGTCGGTGAAGTTTCTCTATGCGGGGTGAGGGGAAACGTTGCGCGGACGTTCGGGTGGCAATCTAATTAACGAGAAAATCCGTTTCCCAGCTTCGGGTTTCCAGGCACACAGGGAGATAAAGATCTCCCTTTCCCATCGGTGAAAAGCGGAGAAACAGAAGGGAATAGAAGGAGGGAATGGAAAGCAAGGGGGGATGGAGCTGGGGCTCGCGATCCTCGTCGACTTTCGCGTTTCGGGAGCCGCAGCTTCGATCGATTTAATCTCGCGCGTTTCCGACGGCACGTCATCCGGACGAGTCAGCCGAATTCGTTTCTTTTTTTTTTTTGGGTTACATTTGAAATTTTCGACCGACAATTTCCGTTCGCCGATTTGATCCCTCCGTTTGCTCGACTACCTTCACCGCCCTTTCTCGCCGTCCTTTCCATTATAACTTCGCGTTAACGAGAAACGGCGAAGCGCGTTTACTCGCGCATTACTCTAATGGTACGCGTTACATGCACGGCCGTCCATATTGCTTTCTGAAACTGTGCTGGCTGAGAGAATTTCTGGGAACGTTTTTATTCTTCTTGTTTACAGCGAACGGTTAACGATGCCTTCAGAAATAAAGAAGGTAATTGGACGAATAACCACCTTGTATTGCTTGCTTCTTTATTGTGACGTTATTGCGGGCAAGTAGCTGTTACTTCTTGTACTCGTAAGTATATTGAAAAGTCGAAGAGCTATTCTCCCTTGCTCCAATTTAAGCATGCCAAGTGACAGCGGTTTTACCATACTTATATTAGCTTGCCGAGTTGTCGATGTCGTTGTTGTTGTTGTTCGGAATCAGCGCAAAAAACTCTATAAGAACCATCCAACAGTAATTGTGGAACAAATTTAGAGTTGGACACTGTAATTGAGACGTTTATTTTGAAAGTGGCCTAAGTCCCCATTTAAGTTTAAATTGTAATATTTAAGAGTTTGCGTTTGAATGAAATTAATAAAAAAATATATAAAAAAACTTTTTAAAAACCACGCTTATATTAAATTGCACTAGAAAGGAGAAAATAATTTTTTTACACATTAGCGACAATAAATAAATGCGTGTAGCGCTAAACTATATTGATGCAATCTTCGTAGGCGCTCCACGCTTTTATTTATTGTCGCTAATGTGTAAAAAAATTATTTTCTCCTTTTTAGTGCAATTTAATATAAGCGTGGTTTTTAAAAAGATTTTTTATATTATATATTTTTTTATTTTCTGCTTTCTAGTCTTTACATATCTTGTAATCGATTTTAATTACCACTTCAACCAGTAAATTCAACCATCTTTTGTAAATAGCAAAATATTGTATCATGGCGGCTGCAAACTGAAGTTTCCATTCTGTAGGATCAATCGTTCAGGAGCTATTGCAGTGTTTTTGACAGGTAAGGGCGCCGCCATATTGGTTGGTAGTGACGACCGCGAGCCGCGCTTACCGAGCAGAATCGCCGGTCCTTGTCGCCCTCCACCCCGACCTGATCCTAACCAACTCGGTAAGTAAACTGAGGCAGTGATTCCAGACGGGATACGTCTTTTCGCGCATGCGCGGCGTTTTCAGCCTCAGTAAAGTGTGCTTCTCGAGGAAATGTGGCACCTTGAGCGCCCCACACAGAACGTTAAGAAATTGATATAATCTGATTTTGAAAAACGAATGTATGACAAGTGTATTTGTATATATAACCGTATATACATATGAAATATTGAAATATGATATATATTTATATAATAATCTAATTCAGACTTATTCTATTGTATTTTGAGGATGGGGAAGGGAAGGAGTGCTGAAATAATTATGCAAGATAAATAATAAACAATAAAATATTTTATTTGGCAGACATAATTATAGAATACCAACATTTGTTGCTAGGGTAAGGGAAACTGCCAAAACCTTACCAGTACACTGTCACAAATCAAAAATTACATATAGCATTATTTATCAAATAAATTTTGAAATGCATTTAAATTATTAATACAAGAAATACATAAAATGAATACAAAATATTGCACTATTATCGTTAAGTAATAAGAACATTCTAAAAATTAAATACAAAATATTGCACTTACTCTCTATCCTTAAGCAATAAAAACATTGTAAATTAAATACAAAATATTGCACTACTATTTCAAGCAATAAAAACATTCTAAATTAAGTACAAAATATTGCACTACTATCTTAAGCAATAAGAACATTCTAAATTAAATACAAAATATTGCACTACTCTATCCTTAAGCAATAAAAACATTCTAAATTAAATACAAAATATTGCACTACTATTTCAAGCAATAAAAACATTCTAAGTTAAATACAAAATATTGCACTACTATCTTAAGCAATAAAAACATTCTAAAAATTAAATATACATAAAACAAAATAAAAATAGAAAATTACATAGAACAAATTAAAAATTTAATATTACAGGCTAATTGCTGTCGCATGTGCTCTTGAGAAGTAAAATTGTCGATAACTTCTACAGACATGCGTGTTGATATAAGAAATCGTATTAAATGCCTTCTCCATGCTTGATTCTTTGACTTTTGCAATCCTAAGCTAAGTCGTCCGTTTGGACCACTGTGCGTCCCGTCAATTATATCGGTACATTCCCTAGCTGCCTCAGGCCTCAGGGCTCTGCTACATCGTCGCCTGGTCGCCTCATCATAGATACGTTACTGTTTTGGACGCGCATGCGCGAAAAAACGTATCCCGTCTGGAATCACTGAACTGAGGTCCTACGATGTGAAGTGGGCCAGTGGAGTGGGGATGAGACATAGTGGGAACACGTAGTGGAGTAGGTAAGCGCTAGCGCGCGGATTGGGGATCGCTGTCCGCGATGACGTACTACCGAGCGTCGCGCGGGGAGGTGTAATGGTTAAATTTTTAATAGTTTATATCTCGTAAACGCATAGTTTTTTTTTTGAATTTGTTTTTTAATATTGCATTGTCACCCAGTTCTGAGCTATGTTTAAAGTTTCAAGTCTCTATCTCATCGGGAAGTGGTTTAAAATTCGATTACAAGATTTGACGCATACAACAACAACAACAACAACGACACGGCAAGCTAATATAAGCGTGGTAATAATAAAATGCCACACAATTGTTGGGGGGGGGGGAAGTCTCCAATTCTCATTTTGGGACTTTTGAACAGTTAGATTGGCGATCGTCCACACTGTGCGACGTATCTGCGGGAATAACCGCCGCGAATTGGAGTGATTGGCCACAGCAGATGCCGCCCGTTGGTCGGTAATAATCAGGATGTAAAACGCGTTGTAAAAAGCAGCGACCGGCCTCGCCACCAGGTTCGCGATCAACGGAATTTCCGGATGGAAGCGCCGCGACTTCATTATCGGTTCGTTTCCGAGCCAATTCGCCCGCGAAATTATTATATTTCCGAAAACTACGTGGCCGCGGGCCTGTTCCGCACGCTAATATACAGGGTGTTCCCCCATGACGCAGTCATAAAGCACCGGGGAGAGATGTCGTTCCACCGGGGCGAAAGTCTGTCGAAAAGTGGATTGTAAAATTTGTTCGTAGGAAGCTTTGTTTCCGCGGAAATCGATTTTGAATGTTTGCGCGGCGTCGGTGCACTCGGCCACGTGAACATTTTGCGGAAAGTGCTGCTCCGCGAGTGTTTGGATAGTGAAATCGTTTTCGAAAAAGGCCCTTTGTTTTTCTTTATTTCTTTCGGAGAGCTTATGGTCGGGTAACTGTGCCGATTAGTTGTGGATTCATGTGGGGGTCAGTCAAATGAGTTTAGATCCACTATCTTCATTTTAGGCAATTATTAATTAATTTGCGAGATGCAGTGGCGACCTGTGCATTCACAATAATTACTAAGTTTTATCATTTAATAATAATTAAATTAAGCATTGTAATGCTACATTGAGTCTATTGATTTATACAATTTTCCATTGTGGCTGCCCTTGAGTAACCTTGAATGACTTTCATTCAGTAGGTCGTTGTATTTGTGTTGTGTTTGTAAGAGAAAGATTAAAGTCCTAAAGAATACGTAACTGATTCCAATCGAACTCTGAGAATCGGACAAATTGTGTGAGCACCACACCACAATGATAGAACGTCCTGCAAAAATAATGGAACGATTTTTTCGGCAGTGCTACGAGGAAGTTAGGCATCTTCGAATTGTCCTACAGTGGTTCTTTCCGTTGATTTAGCTCTAGCCAAGATTATTTATAATATTTAACGTTCCCAGAACATTAATTGTGCCTGGTGTACTTCCGAAAGCGACAACCTTTCAATTTTGCTGCTAAAGCTTATCCTTGATTAGAGAAGAAAGTCCCTGAAAGGATTTTTGGCGACTAAGCCTCGTTTGTCCCCAGTCCCCTTCAAACTTTTGACAGTTCTTACTAAATATTTTCGAAAATATTGACTTTCGAGAAAAAAGTTTCAAACAAAAAATGAAGCTCATAAAAGGCTTTACAAGAAAGGTTATATACATTTTTTACGTAAACCTATTATTTTGGCTGTCAAAGCCTCGTTTGCCACCCAGTCCCCTTCAAAGTTTTGACAGTTCTTACTAAATATTTTCGAAAATATAGATTTTAGAGAAAAAAGTTTCAAACGAAAAATGAAGCCCATAAAAAGCTCTACAACAAAGGTTATATACATTTCTTACGTAAACCTATTATTTTGGCTGTTATGTCCCAAAATAACTCGGCGTGGGTCAAATTAACTTTGTCAAACATTTTTTTATTTACTTCCGTAAATAATGGGAATTTTGGAAAATAGTTCCAATAAAAGTTGTAGACCACATCAAAATACACATTTTATGTTGTATTGATTTTTGTCATAAAGATAATAGTTCCTGAGAAAAATTATAGGTAATTATTCACTTATACGGAGCCACCCTCAATTCATACAAATTTGTTTTTCCCCTAGACGCAGTTTTTTTTTTTAATTTGTTTTTTAATATTGCATTGTTATCCAGTTCTGAGCTACGTTTAAAGTTTCAAGTCTCTAGCTCATCGGGAAGTGGTTTAAAATTTGATTACATGATTTGACGCACACAATAACAACGACAACTCGGCAAGCTAATATAAGCGTGGTAAAATGAGGAGAATAAACTACGTAGAAACTGTATCCGTTCACGGATCACCAGAGAATCATGGGAAAGGGAGGGATTAGCACGGTCCTCGGAGCGTCTCGAGCGGAACAGTTCTTTGGCAGCCGTTTCTTCGGCGTCTAATCCGAAAGTGGGATAAGGGAGCGGAAAGTGCGCAAGCTTCCAAGAATACCTTTGCATTGCTCGAAGAACACCGGGATTCCCGACTCAGGTTCGCAATATCGAACAATACGAGGCCTGTGGTTGTCGCGAAGCTAAATTACGCGCTTACCCGGCTGCGGAATCGGGTCACAGACACACGCTCGAGCGGAATTTCCCTGGATGCGGGACAGCCGGAGAAAGAGAGAGAGATAAAGGTGGAATGGGGTGGGGAAAAACAGGAAAAACCAGCAACGTTGCATTCGGAGGTTGAGCGTAGTCGTTGATGGCTCCACTCGCGTTTGCCCCGGCGTGGCGCGCGGCGACGGGAGAATTCGACGCGGCGAGAAACCCGCCACCATCTGCAGGAAATATCGAAACAACCCTCGGGAGATCGACGTGCCACCGGCGCGCATTCTCATTCAAGATTCATGATTAAACTTCGAATCTGGCGCGCGCGTTCTCGCTCGCGCGCCACTTTTTCGATTAAGCCGCGCCGTTGTTCTCGGGGCGCGCGTTCCGCACAGGCGAGACCGGAATACAGGCCGCGAAAGTTCCACAGCGAAAAGTTCGACGAGCCGCATTGTAAATCGACCTACCAACCCCTCCTCCGGAAAGCTGCCGCGGCGTTAGAACAGCTACGCGCGGGACGATTCGCCTAAGACCAAAAGTGAAAATGGTCACGCTACTTATGCCACCGCGGAGAAACTACCTGGCGCGAAGTTGCGCTAATTTGCGTGACGCGATGTCGCGCGGAACTTTCGGAGACTCTTTCCTTCACGAGATTCGATGTCGAGGTTTTTTACCACGCTTATATTAGAGTTGTCATCGTTGTTGTTGTTGTATGCGTCAAACCTTGTAATCGAATTTTAAACCACTTCCTGATGAGCTAGACACTTGAAACTTTAAACGTAGCTCAGAACTGGATGACAATGCAATCTTAAAAAACAAATGATAAAAAAAACTGTGCGTCCAGGAGAAACAAATGCTACTATTAACCGTCACACTCGTTGCGCGACCACTCGGTAGTACGTGATCGCGTTCAGCGAACCCCACTCCGCGCGCCAGCGCTCCCTACTCCACTACGCGTTCCCACTCCGACTCATCCCCACTCCACTGACCTACTTCGCACCGAAGGAGCTCAGTCAGTGTGGTGTTCCGTTCATTCAGTTCCATTTCTAGTCCAGTCAATGAATGCTCATAAGGGGGGTGTAGAGGGAAATGGAAGGAACACAATTTTTAACTTTGGGACTTTGTTTGGACTAGTTAGGAGGTGAACATACTAAAAGTCCCCACTCCTAGGAGGTGAGCGGAGTGCAGGGGGGCACGTAGAAGATCCCCTTTTTCGGTTTCCCGCTTATATCTCGGAAACTATGCGTCCCAGCGATAAGACCATTCTATACAAAATTAAAGCTGACAACATGTGCCATAAAATTGATTCTATTCTGTTTTTCACTTAAATGACACTTAAATGACAATTTGGATATTCCCGGTCAGAGATGACTCCGGCACAACACTTGGAGGGTTAATAAAACAAGGGTCAGCTTTTGTGGCGCAAGAAAATGAACACAACCCTCTCCGTATCGCTATGAGGAATATTCTTGGTACTGATGTGTTCGTCTCCGGGAAACATCCGCACAGAAGAATAGCCGTTGACGTGGACAAGGGGCTGAGCATTCGCCGAAAATGTTCCGCGTGTCAGGGAACGTGTTAAGGCGGAGAATCCAGCAGACGGTGCCGTAGACACACGAGCCTTTCCCTTCTCGTTCTTTCTTCCCGGGTTTTCCCCCTCGGACGTGGGCACAAAGGTCCCGCGATCCTCGTTAACGAGGAGATCCGCGACAGTTTTTGCGCGGCCCCCTTTTTTTCGCGCTATCGGAAACGTCGTTACCAGCGGCGCGCGAAACGGCGCCGACGTAGCACGCGTCCGGACGCGTCGCGATATTTCCTCGCGACGAGTACACGCTCGCTTTCCTCTGAATTCGAGGCTTTTGTGACGCGCACCGTTTTCCGGAATCGTCGCAGACGAACGCCCGGCGCAGGACACTCGCGAGAAGGAACGCAATTAACAGCTAGACGACGCCGCAGGTGTCTCGTTAGCGGCGAACAGCGAGCCTTGCGCTAGGGGATGAAGATCGCGATTGCGAAGTAACAATCGGACTCAGCCTCTTCTTCCGCTCGAGCGTTGTTCGAAGCACTCGTTCTCCTGTAGCTTGGCGATTTTATCCGAGAAGTGGACCCGTAATCGCTCGGATCATTGTTTTATCCTTTTCCGAACGTGGACCCTCTTTCGCTATTGCTGAGACTCTTGAAACGATCCTCTGAGAGTTTTATTTACAGATAGTTTTATCTTTCGAGACTTGCAACGTGCTCTTGAAAAGTTTCGCTTGCTAGCTAGGTTCTTACGTTCCGAACCAATTATGTAAGTATTGTTGAAGCTTTTTCCATTCATGATTCTTTGCATAAAGCTTATGATGTACAGTAAGGAGCATAACTGATTCCACACACTTTAAAGCAGAATAATTTTTATGTGAATGGACCAAACGATTTCACAATTTCTCTGTAAGGCTAGAAGAATTAGTTTAGTAAATGACGTCTAATAAATAAGTTGAGAAAATGCATCTGGTCGGAATTGTGAAAAACAATAGTAAAAATTGATTTTTACAACTTTTTTAGCTGGCACAATAACGAAAATTTAAAAAATGTGTTTTAAAATGTGCTCTGAAAATTTCATTGAAATTGGTTAATTGGTTTACGAATTATAATCGATCGAAAATGGTAAAACTTGCCACTTTATGGTACACTCAAAATTACCACTTTTGATCGTTCACAACTCGTAAACCAATTAACCAATTTCAATGAAATTTTCGGAACGTATATAATTTATACGAATTTACAATAAAAGTTGCAAAAAGTTGTAAAAAGTCAATTTTTACTATTGTTCTTCAGATTCCGTCCAAATGCATTTTTTCAACACATTTTTTAGACGTCGTTTACTAAACTAATTCTTCTAGGCTTACGGAGAAATGGAATAGAGGCTCTCTATTTCCATCTTTACTTCGGACAGGCTCGGATGAGCAAGCTTCAATATCATCGTTCCCTATCAATCGTTCGGTACGAGGTTCGATCAGACAGATCATAAGTCTCGATACTATTTTACTCGGGTCCACGAACTTTTCGAAAAGCGGAGTGTATAGATCACGATTTCATCTGGCCGACGGTAATCCAAAATTATCGGCGATGTAGCTCGTTTTTCCTACGCCGGAAGAACAGCAACGTCCGGCAATCGCATAAATTCGGTGAGAAATTCTAGCAGGCCGTAAAACGCGTCATATTTGGCGGATCCTCTCTCCGAGTACTTGTTGCGCCGAGCGTGTTCGTTATTCTGCGTGACGCGCTCTCGGTTGCAGCGGCGATAAACTTATCGGTTCGCGGATAGAATCGATCGAGCCCGCTCCACGATTCGCACGCGACGTTCAAGCTTCAAAACGAGACCAGAACCAACATTCTCCGACGTTTTTTCTTGAAGATATAACAGTTTGAACAAGAACCACATTTTTGTACCATTGAAAAATGTGCCTTGCTACAAACAGGAACAGAAACCATCACGTTATATCAGGTCTGGCCAACACGCGGCTTACGAGTCGCCATGTTAAATTGTGCGGCCCGCTATTACGTTTCGCGTCATCAAACTGGCCCGTGAAACCATTTGGGTTGGCCAGGCCTCTCTCTTGTTTTAGAGCGGTGGGAAAATGCCCTCCTACGATGATGGTTGGAGGGTAGTGCAGGGCTCAGCCCCCCCAGATAGAAGTTGGGGAACGGGACTATTTTAACCCCTAGCACCTGCCCACTGAAACCCCATCACCCAGGGCTATCGCCCCAGTTCTCATCTTATATTGTTAGCCCGATGTTCCAGCATCCGGGGTCCTACTGTTCGCATTTGCTCCTGAGTGCTGGGGGACGCATCGTATCGGGTCATACCTGGCCGCAAAGGACTCATCCTCTTCCGTTTGGGTTGGCCAGGCCTTTTTTTGCTTTAGGGCGGTGGGGAACAGCCGTTACGCACACCCTCCTACGATGATGGTTGGAGAGTAGTGCGGGGATCAGCCCCCACAGATGAAAGTTGGGGGAACGGGACTTAATTCCTAGTCCTGCCCACTGAAACCCCATCAACCAGGGCTATCGCCCGAGTTCTCATCTTAACCCGATATACCAGCATCCGGGTCCTATCCTCTTATTTTATAGGCTCTTATAGTTATCCTCTTTCGTTTGGGTTGGCCAGGCTTGCGTTATATCCTAGAAAATTGTTTTCCAGATAAACTTACACGTACAACATAAGCAAACGAGACCTGCACAACAATTTATGCACCAGATACGCCACCGAAAGACCTTGTTACCACGAGGAAGAGAAACCATCGTCATCTCATCCTGGTCTGGCGCGTTTCCGCGATGGGCATCGGCGGACTTTCAGCATGAATACGCGCGGTCCGGATAGATTCTGCTCGACTCGTTTGTTTCGGGAACAAGCACGGAATCTTCGCAGCGTGAAATTGAATGGAAAAGCCTTTCTCGCGGGGTCCACGGGGTGAACGATGGATTCTTCGACGTTGGAGAATCCGAGCGACGAACGGGGGGCAGAAGAGCCGATGCACGGAAGAGAAGCGGATCACAGTGTATAGGCTGTTTTCGTGCTAACCTAATTTGACCCTCATCGAGGATACAAACCCGTTTAAGCCGGCCACCCGCCGGGCACCTCTCCGGGGATGGTGACTCCATTTCCAGAGGCTGCCGCTCCTGCGACCGAGAGTGAATTATCGCGTACTACAAACCCGAGCTAACCCATGCTCCAACCCCCGACCCTCTGCCCTCTTTTTTGCGAGCTGGCCCGTCTCCTTGCTCACGAGCAGAGAATCCTCCTGCCCCCCTGTTTCCCACCCCGCGACCGCCCGTTTTCATTACGAGATTTCGGTGTATCGTGATGGAATGGAAACCCGGACTCCATTGTCCTCCGAGAGGATATTAATCCTGGAACAACCAACAGGACCGCTGCTCGAACCCAACAGATGGAATATGCCGAACATGCATTCCTCTTGCTTTGAAACGTTTTACAAAATTTTTCGTTGGCCCCCCGTGTCTTCGAGACTAACGCCAAATTGGTTTGGTGTGATATTGATTTTATTAGACTGCGGATTTTATGCATTTATGACAAAAATGGAGCTATTACATTATTTTAGACCTGTTAAATATTTTAAGGAAGAAAATGTATTTCTATTTTACTAAAGTTTGTTGTAGTTGATGTGGAATGGTTTTATTTCGCATAAAGATCCGCAGTCTAGTGATATTTGTTTCTGTATTACATTTTCGTAAAGGGTACAATTGGTGTTTTAGTCTTTTGTGATGTTAAACAGACGACTCTCTACGACAGTATTATCTCCGTAACTGTCAACATTTTATCCACACAACTGGGAAACAGGGTTGCCATCTGCGAGTCCCGCCAGGCCCCTTACCCTTCCGATCCTCGCCCAGCTGTGCTGCGGAGCCCGCCTTTGCTTCCCCCACTCTTCCCACTAACCCACTTCCCACTCTACTCGCTCCCACAGGCGGAAGAGTGGGGGAAGCAAAGGCGGGCTCCACAGCACAGCTGAGCAAGGGGCGGAAGGGTAAGGTCCCTGGCGGGACTCGCAGATGACAACCCTGCTGGGGAAGTCACCTTTGTTTTTGTTAAGGGGAGGCTAAAACCGAGGGCGAATCCCCGTAAACATACACCCCTGGGACGTTCAATGGACCGTCCCTCTACTAAACAGTTGGTGTTCGTGCCTATGAAGAACCAAGAGCCTCCACTTTTCGCATTGCCCTTAGTTTTTCGTCCCTTGAGGCCCACCACCACGCCTGTCCTTGTCTTTCTGGGGAAGTCACCCTTGGAACCGCACAAGTGGTAAACAGTGGCGGTTCGAGTATCGCTGAGACACTAATTTTTGATTTTTTTAACGAAATTTTTTCCATCGTATTTATCTCGTTAACACCGACCACTGCCAGTCAAATTAGCGGTTTCATATTTTTTATTTTACAATTATTCAAATTATACAGCTACTACTAGTGTTTTAATCAATTTCTTTAGGTACTTTGGGATTATTCCGTCGACCATTTTCGCCAAACACGAAATTATTATTATATTATTATAATAATTATTATATTATTATATTATTATTAAATTATTATTATTATATTATTTATTTTGGAACTTGCTTTTCATTACGATGGCGCGAAAGGTCGACGGGATAATCCCAAAGTACCTTTCTTTATTCCAGCACATACTAAAAATTGTACACAATCCAAGTAAATGCAGTTTTGTCATTTTTGTGAGGAATAACATTTTAATCGATTTTAGTGCTTGTTAGGTTTAATGTCAATTTAATTAAAATTACAGCAAACACGATATAGTTAGGATCAGAACTACGCTCGGCAGACCCGACAATACGACAGTTACGGAGAGTTACTACTGTGTAAGGGTCATGCCAAATCTTTTTGCAGGCACCATCGTCGATTTTGTTCTAAATGAAATATGTTGTAGTCCTTGTGAAATTAGGTGGGGTTTATAAGTCATCATTTTGCCAGTTTCGAAATTTTTAGAAATGACAGACCTTCGAAATGGGCAATTTTTGGCTATTTTGGCGTAAACGGGCCTCACTTACGAATTTTTATCTCAGGAACTGTTTGTCCGATTGAGCCAGATTTTTTTTTGTTTTGTGTGGAAAGGATTGGGCTATTACAAAATAATTTTGTCAACCCCGATAATCAACTTTATAATTTCAAAAAATTTGAACACGTTCTTTTTTTTACGTTTTTTTTGTATGAGGAGAGCCAGAGTGATTTTAATTTTGACAAAATATGGTTATATTCCTTGGTGTCCCCTTTAGAACGAGCCCTTGATAAGGATGGTGATTTGAAAATTGGCGTCACAACGATTTGGCTACTGACAAATAGACTCGGGCCACTTTCAAAATAAAAATTTGTATTATTCTATTAACCAGCTAATATTCTTTTTACAAAATCTTTGTGATTTTAAATATATTAGTTACAATTTGCTTCAAAATAAAAAGATAACGTAGGAATGTAAATATTAAAATTGATAGCTTGATTTTTCCGAAAATGGACTTTGGCCACTTTCAAAATAAAAATTTGTATCATTCTACTAACCAGCTAATTTCCTTTTTACAAAATCTTTGTGATTCTAGATATATTTGTTACAATTTGCTTTAGAATAAAAAGATAACATAGGATTGGCTCATATAATACGATATTGAAGTTAAAGGTTCAACAAAATTAAATCAAAATTTGTAAATAGGCGCAGAATAGTTACTATGGACCTATTAAAAATTCCTGAAAATCACGGAAAAAGGAAGAATTCTGGACGCCCACAAAGTATAACTGCCCGTGATAAACGTGCAATATTGAGAACATAAATCGTAACGTTTAATAAACAGAAATTAATATTAATTCCGAAGTGTGCTATCTTGGAAGTAACGTATCAGTTAGACCGCCCCATATTCGGAAGCCTCTGCACAGTAGGCTACTTTCCCGTGGCACAATTATCGCAAGAATCGTTACACGAGTAACCGCGCAAAAGAGTGCAACCCTCGGCCGATCGACTCGCGCATAAACCGACAGGGCGTCGATGCGGTAGCGCGGAGAACGAGCAGCGAAAAAATAAGAAATTCGCAGAGGGTAGTAGAAAAAGCAGCTTGGGTATAGCGAGCGGGGTGGTGGGTGCAGCGGAACGTGAGGTAGGTATGATGAAACGCAGCGGGGGTGGATATGGTAGCTCGCGAAAAGGCGAGGAAATCCTGGGAGCGCAGCTGGACGGTGGCGAAACGGAAAATCTCGCGGCGCGGCGGAAAAACCGTAGAAACGGGCGCGAAAAGAGGAACGGAGCGACAACGGGAACAGTGAGAAAGGTGGTGAGAGGGAGAGGCAGGAAGAGGAGGATAAAGGGCGTGCATAAAGGAGGGAGGAAAAACGTTCGGGGGGGGAATAGGATCAACAAACAGATTAATCTGTGTTACGCTCTGGACGTGGCTCATGGCCGAGATATACAGAGGGGCGAAAAAGGGATGGGGCGGGGGTGGTCCAGCTCGAAAACGAGAAAAAAGGGTGACGCGTGGCAGAACAAAAATGGGTAGAAGGCGCGACCCCGTCCGGAGGGAGGCGGCGGATTTAATTCTCCAGGGGTCGTTTATCAGAACACAAAACGCGAAATATTCTCTCGCCCTCTCTTTATCTCTCTCGTTCTGGCCACCCCTTCTCTCGCCCTCCCACTTTGTCTTGTCAGCGACGCTGTTGCCCAGGTATTTCCAAAACTCGTCATCGCGCATTCAGCGCGGCACGAGCGCGTCTGTTTGCGTGCACCGTGTTTCACAACAGCGGGGGTGGGCAACTCGTTGCATCGCCGCGCTGCCGGACAGGTACTCGACTGTTTTTGACGGCTCTTTCCGCCGCGTGACCCATTTTTGTTCGCACACGTGCACGCGCCCCCGAGATCGGCCAAGATCGCCACTATATAAAATCGCAGTGAAAATGAACCTGTACCTTCCGGTTTTGACAGTTAACGCCCGGTGTTGTCGGAGTGGTCACGCCGCGGGGGAAACCGGGGTTCACTCACTTTTAACATATTTAACCTTTCCATTTTGAAAGCAAACTAAGTCCATTTTCCCGAGAAAAATCAAGCTAGCAGTTTTAATATTTACATTTCCACGTTATCTTTTCATTCCGAAGCAAATTGTAACTAATATATTTAAAATCACAAAGATTTTGTAAAAAGGAAATTAGCTGGTTAACAAAATGATAATTGAAAGTGGCCCAAGTCCATTTTCGAGATAAATCAGGCTAGCAATTTTAATATTTACATTTCTACGTTATCTTTTCATTCCGAAGCAAATTGTAACAAATATATTTAAAACCACAAAGATTTTGTAAAAAGGAAATTAGCTGGTTCACAAAATGATAATTGAAAGTGGCCCAAGTCCATTTTCGGAAAAATCAAGCTAGCAATTTTAATATTTACATTTCTACGTTATCTTTTCATTCTGAAGCAAATTGTAACTAATACAGTTAGGAGCAATACTGATCACTAGACTGCGGATACTAGGAAAAAGTTCTTCTCTTCATTAATAATTTTAGTGAGTTAGATATAATACACTGGTCTTTCCAAATTCTCTTCGCCTCTAACCTTTTTTAAATTGGTCTTACCCATTTTTGTGATAAATGCATAAAATCCGCAGTCTACTGATCACACACACATTAAATCAGAATAACATTTTTATGAATGGACCAAACGACTTCAATTTCTCTGCAAGGCTAGAAGAATTAGTTTAGTAAACGGCGTCTAAAAAATATGTTGAAAAAATGCACTTGGTCGGAATTGTGGAAAACAATAGTAAAAATTGATTTTTACGACTTTTTTAGCTGGGCCAATAACGAAAACTTAAATGATGTGTTTTGTAAATTCGTATAAATTATATACGTTCCGAAAATTTCATTGAAATTGGTTAATTGGTTTACGAGTTTTGATCGATCAAAAGTGGTAATTTGTAGTGTACCATAAAGTGGCAAGTTTTACCATTTTTGATCGTTTATAACTCGTAAACCAATTAACCAATTTGAATGAAATTTTCAATGAAAATAAACGGCTCATATTTCACATTCACTTACAGTTAGTCTTTCCATTATCCACATTCTTAATACTGTACTATGTTTTTCTTTATTAAATAAACACGAAGGAAGTTATTACAGACTTTATCAATTACGTCTTGTAATGAATGTTTGCTCTTCAATAACTTGTACTAGGAGTTTGTGCCCCTACTATGTACCTTTTTACTTTGGAAACATGCGAGTATAAACACATTGTAACAGTGAAATTCATTCTAGAAGTGAAATGGAATTTTAACATCGTCTTTTGAGAGAACGGTTGACTTGAGACCCATGGTGTTCCTTTGAGACTTTTGTTCCTTGCGATGAGTACTATACGATGGAATAGAAAAAAATTTTGACCTTCATATTTTCAACGTCAATTTTGCGGTCCACTTTTTAATAGATACTCACCTATCCAAAGGTGTAGAATCCTGGTATGGTGGTCGTGACATATAATTTTTATACACCCTGTACACATTCCTAGAATTTTATTGAAGTAAATGATCCATTTAAAATTAAAATCCACGATTAATTACAAAAAAAAACATGCTCATATCAAGGGAATTATAATTTCCCCTAAAATTTGAGGGTGATATAATATCGGGGTGACACGTTGATGAACATTTTTGGCAAAGTAGAATTACCATGCGCCATTCGGTAATTGGTAATAATTAGACTATGGATTTTGTGACACTGATGAGACATATTCGTTCGGGTTTGAGTGTAATGAAATGCTATATTACATTTAATTAGTAATATAATTAGAGTACGGACCTTTGTGCAGGATGGAAAAGTCTATTAATTACGGGCAAATACACACAGCAGTTGGACATTCGTTATAAAAAAGTACTAACCTATGTATGTCGAAAAGTCAGTAGTTCAAGAGATATTTCAATTTAAATAACTCTAAAACACCATTATTGTCGTATTAAGATGATATAGACATTTTTTAATACATCAATCGATGCAGCTGGACATTCGTTATAAAAAAGTACTAACCCATGTATGTCAAATAGTTAGTAGTTCAGGAGATATTTCAATTTAAATAACTCTAAAACACCATTACTGTCGACTTGGTGTTTTAGAGTTCTTTAAATTGAAATATCTCCTGAACTACTAACTTTTCGACATACATAGGTTAGTAATTTTTTATAACGAATGTCTAGCTACATCCACATTGATGTATTAAAAAATACCTCATTCCATTTAAAAAAAAATGAAGGTGAGCTTCATATATAAAAAAAAATTACATGAAAAACCAAAAATTCTTTTAGTATTGTATGAGCCCCATTTTACCATTCAACTTTGTCCTTCAGACATTTGACGTATCTTTAAAAACAACAAAGATATTCAAGGTGGTCAAGTTAGCTGGTACAGCCTGTATAATACTATAGTAAAAAAAAAAATTGCACAAAATATAAATAAATATAATCTTGTTATTTTTATAATACTATACACACATCAGTCACTTTTGGTGGTCGGTAGGTTTAGGGTTAAAGGGTTAAAGGGATGCATCGGCGAGGGGAACGCAGTGCAGTATGCATGGGGATGCAGTTGCATCGTCTTCAAGTCACTTTGCACGTTCTTTTCCACGGCGATTATACGTATTATTTCCGCGCTCGGAGCGCCCGCTGTGAAAGGAGCATCGCTAATTTTATGCAGCTTCTCAGAAACAACCCCCGGTTGAAAGGGTCTGGCTCTCTCTCTTTCTCTCCCGCGTCTTTGCTTGCTCATTAAGTAGCGCCGATAGACGAACTTTTGATCTTAATTGCGCCAGACCTCATCCTCTCCCCGTTCTCTGGGCGCCGCGCCGCGTTCTGCTCCGCACCGCTCCGTTCTGCTCGTGGGAAAACGATCAATTTTTCTCGTAGCCTGCACCAAACGTACCCGAAGCTCCGCGCGCCTTTGTTCTTCCCGCGGGTCATCGACGTTCACGACGGAAAGTAGAAAATAAAGCGGACCCTTCCAACTCTTTTCGACGCCCCGAAATCCTCCCTCTCTCATCCCCTCGCGTCCTCCGATCTACCCTCCGACGTTTCATTACGGGCGGCGCTCCATTAAGCGTTTCTGCCGATCAAGCCGAAATTTCGCCTACTTCGGTTACCCTGTTTCACCCTTCGTCCCGTCCCCCCTCTTTTCCCGCCCTTTCTCTCCTATTTTTCTCCCCTGTCTTTCGACGCCGGTCTCGCGGACAAAAGAACGGCGCGAAGCAAAGCAGCACCTGCGATAGGAATCTGCACTTTTAAATCCTGCAGCTGAGCACCGGTTTTCAACCCCTTTTCTGACATACACGGCGAGCTTTCAATTTAGTCCAGTCAATGAATGCTCGTAAGGGGGGTGTAGAGGGAAATGGAAGGAACACAATTTTTAACTTTGGGACTTTGTTTGGACTAGTTAGGAGGTGAACATATTAAAAGTCCCAACTCCTAGGAGGTGAGCGGAGTGCAGGGGGGCACGTAGAAGATCCCCTTTTTCCGTTTCCCGCTTATATCTCGGAAACTATGCGTCCTAGCGATAAAACCATTCTATACAAAATTAAAGCTGACAATATGTGCCATAAGATTGATTCCAATCAGTTTTTTGCTACTTCGCACAGTTTCCGAGATATCCGCGCTCAAAGTTTACTAATTGTGAAAAATAAATTTTTGACTCACGTGTTTTGCCTTATTTGACTAGCTAACTCTTCAGCACAATTAGTGAACTTTGAGCGCGGTCAATCAGCGTATGCAGTCAATCTTATGGCACATTTTGTCACATTTAATTTTGTATAGACTGGTCTTATCGCTAGGACGCATAATTTCTGAGATATAAGCGGAAAACCGAAAAGAGGGACCTTCTACGTGCATTTGAAGTTGAAATTGAAAAATTGTAGTTGAAATTGAGAAGTTATTGTTGAAATTGAGAAACTGATGTCGAAACTCAAAAATTGAAGGTGAAATTGAAAAATAGAAGTTGAAAGTGAAGTCGAAATTGAAAAATTAAACTTGAAATTGAAAAATTAAACTTGAAATTGAAATTGAAGTTTTAAAATTGGATATAAAATCGAAAAATTGAGATTGAAATTGGAAAATTGATGTTGAAATTGAGAAAATTATGTTAAAACTCAAAAATTGAAGTTGATATTGAAAAATTGATATTGATAATGAAAACTAGAAGTTGAAAGTGAAGTCGAAATTGAAAAATTAAACTTGAACTTGAAAAATTGAGGTTGAAATTGAGATTGAAGATTTAAAATTGGAGATAAAATCGAAAAATTGAGATTGAAATTGGAAAATTGAAGTTGAACTTGAAAAATTGAAGTTGAAATTGAGAAATGGATGTTGAAACTGAAAAATTTGGGAAATCGATGTTGAAATTGAAAAATTGAAATTGAAATTGAGAAATTGATATTGACAATGAAAAATAGAAGTTGAGAAAGTGGAGTGTGAAATTGAAAAATTAAAGTTGAAATTGAAGTTTTAAAATTGAAGATAAAGTCGAAAAATTGAGATTGGAATTGGAATATTGAAGTTGAACTTGAAAAATTGATGTTAAACCTGAAAAATTGAAGTTGAAATTGAGAAATTGATGTTGCAACTGAAAAATTGAAGTGGAAATTGAAAAATTGAAGTTGAAAGTGAAGTGGAATTTGAAAAATTGATGTTGAAATTGAGAAATTGATGTTGAAACTGAAAAATGGGAGTGGAAACTGAAAAAGTGAAGTTGAAATTGAAGTTGAAGTTGAAATTGGAGTGTTGAAGTTGAAGTTGAAATGGAAGAGGTGAAATTGAAAGTGAAGTTGAAATTGAAGTGTTAAATTGAAATTGAAGCAAAAACAAAAGCAAAACTCGAACAAATAATGCCAAAGTGAACTTTGAGCGCGGATATCTCGGAAACTATGCGAGATAGCGCATAACTGAATCTAATCAATCCTGCGGCTCATTTTGTCAGCTTTAAT
Organism: Lasioglossum baleicum; assembly: GCF_051020765.1. Classification (NCBI taxonomy): domain Eukaryota; kingdom Metazoa; phylum Arthropoda; class Insecta; order Hymenoptera; family Halictidae; genus Lasioglossum; species Lasioglossum baleicum. The sequence goes on from NC_134945.1 coordinate 8,023,889, forward strand.
TTCGTATTGAATGGTCTTATCCCTAAGACACATAGTTTTCGAGATATAAGCGGAAAACCGAAAAAGGGGACCTTCTACGTGGCCCCCTGCACCCCGCTCATCTCCTAGGAGTGAGGACGTTTAATATGTTTACCTCCTAACTTGTCCAAACAAAGACCCAAAGTTAAAAATTGTGTTCCTTCCATTTCCTTCTAAAACCTTTCGTTGACTGGACTAATGTGAAATGTCGGATTTTCAACAGCGATGTTAAATAAACGCAAACGTTCAATCGAAATCCTCATTTTTATAGGATACATAAATATCTGCCGAGAATTGAGTAATTGCTTCTCCAGTTAGAAAACATCTTTCTGCAAAATTATGTCCCCCACCAGGTGCACTATAAAATCGCCTACGATAATTTATGATCCAATGGATAGCTGCGATAATCACTTTAAAACATGCATCACCGTAAATCACAGCGTTTCGAGGGACTAGAACGTACACTTTCTCAGCTTCCTTCCACACGCACACCATTTGTCCTCTTAATCGCCTTAGCTTCTTTCGCCCCGACTCTTTTAAATCATCTGCTTTACCGGACAATGCGAAACAAAAAGTTCCCTGACAAAAAGTAACGTTTTCCTGTATGTATAATTTTCGCTTCGCTCTTAAACCCCGTTTAAGTTAGACAGCTTCTGGTCGAATGTGAATGACACTGCTGTTGATCAACCTAACGAGGGAAGGACCCCAAGTTTCCGACTTCGATTTTGATAATCTCTTTGTGAGACGATGGTTTATGGATCCCTAATGATGTCTGCAAAATATTAGCTGTAGTTAATCAATAGTTTTAAAGATATGAACAATTAAAGTTTCATACTTTAAAAGTTTTCGAAGTTCCATTAGCCATGTAAGCAAGTTTCGTCAAAGCTCAATTGATTATATCTTTGGAACTATTGAGTGATTACACCTAATATTTTGCAGACGTTGTTAGGGATCCATATACCATCGCCTCACAAAAGATTATCAAACTCGAAGTCGGACACTTGGAGTCCTTGGAAGTAGTCCGTGTAACCACTGTGACAACTAAGCGATAGACAACTAAGTTTGTCGATTTTTGATTGAATTGGATCATTGATAAAATCGCTAAATGTATACGTTTGCATCGATCACAGAAATACTTGTGGGACAGTGGAATTGATTCATATAAAAATCGTAATTTGATGAAAACTGCGTGGGAAGAGATTAATCATACGCGATATCATTCATTCGTCTCTTTCTGAAGCTCTTTCTCTCTTTCTGGAGCCAAATGCTCTTTGTGTTGAAATACTCTCTGTATTATTGCGAGTTAGCGTACAGAGCCCTTTTTTGGAAAAAGTGTACAGAAAAAGATTTCTTCTATACGTACACTTTTATTGTTTATCAAGTTCCATGAGCCAAATTGCAAGAAAGGGCTCTGTACGGGACCCCGCAATAATGCAGAGAATATTTCAACGCAAAGAGCATCAAAAAATATTGCTCCTTCGCTAAATGCGAAGAAAAATCAAGCTGTTTCACATATTCTCTGTCAGTGTCTTTCCTGCTTCTCTGTCTTCGTAGTTCTATTTCCGCTCCCGCGCATCCTTAATTGAATGACCTGAGGTTGATCGACACAATCGCCCAACCGAAAGTTGCCTAATGTAAACGCGGCTTATGGCGATTGTCACCGTCGAGCGACGACGCGACGTTTCGCGGAAATTAATATCGGCCGGGACGCGAGGATTTTTTTCGCGCAATGGCCGACCGTAGGGAAAGTTTGTTTGTCGACGTTCGGATCGAACCGGATGAAAAAACTGTATCCTACTTGGCGGAAAATAAATACGGACGCCGGCCTCGCCGCGCCTGGCGTATCCGGTGCGCTCTAGAAAAATCTCAATTACAGGATGCCGTCGGGATGAAACGCGGCTCGTTTGCACAGTCCGTGCGTGAAAAATGGAAACGCCGAAACCGCGGACGACTGTATCAACATAATTTGCCCGGGGGAAGCTTGATGCGAGACGTGTTCGTTGACGGCTCGCGACATACCCGAGCCGTGTCGCTATCAAAGGAAATGAGACACCGCTGATAATTACGCCGACAATTGGGAAAACAACCAGAAACAGCGGAATTTACGAATCTAAAAATATCACGGTCTCTCCGAAGCACTTCTATTTGTTCTAATCCGAAAACTGGTTATAATAACACTGTCCAACAAATTTCAACCTTTTTTTGTGTTTCCTAATTACTGTCCGGTGGATCTTATTGAGTTTTTTGCGCTGATTCCGCGAATCTCTCCTTAATTTTTTTCCTAAACGCACACTTTTTGAGAAACATGACTTTAGAAACAAACATATTTTTCAACTTTAAACAAATATTATGATGTTATTATAAAAGATATAGAATTGTTCTTTACAGCAAAAGATTCTGTAGACTTTCCCCAATACAATGATATGCAATACTAATATATTATGATTGTTTAAACATGTATAAACATGTCCAGATTTGAAGACCAGATTTGAAATCAGCGTGAAAAAATCTAAGAGAAATGATGTGTCGCATGTTAAAAAAACATTTCTTCCGCGCGTGGTAATGGAAAAACCACGAATTTTCTCGAGATTGTGCAAGTTTAACGAATTTTCTCAAGGTTAAAAAACGTTCGTACCACAATCTCCATAATCACTTCATATTCTGCAAAGTCTCAGCTTTCATTTAAAAACAATTTCATCGCTCAATCTCATTTCTATCGAAAGTTCTCTGATTTTTACACAAAATTCATCGGTTTTACCCACTGTGCGGCGCGCAGCAAACGCCCGTAGTAATGGCGTGAGCCACTGGCGGCAACTCGTGTCGGGCGAAGATATTTTGCTTTCTAGTTCGAAAAAAACGTCGACGTTCCAAACTTGAAAGGGCGGTTTCTAAAGATAAAAGTCTGCTCTATCGCGTGGTATAATTCGATTTTCTGCTGGACTCTTGTTTTTTGAGATAAATTGAAAAATATCCTCAAAAATTGGTGCAAAAGTGGTGTCTCTCCGTCTTTAATGATTGTTCAAACATGGTTATATGTATATTCCTAAGTGACGGCCATGCCTTGCAATACAGTATTTCATCGATAAATGTACCTTCTTGAGGGGTAAACAAGCTCGAGAGGCTTCGGTCGCCGAGTAGTATGATATCATACGGCTCGGATATATCGGTGTGACCACACTAATCCAATGACAAAACTTCTTTAGTTGTCATTATTTTTTTATGAAACATTCACCATCATATTCGTGGCATTTTTCTAATGAAAATGATACCAAATATGATATAGTTCCGATAATATTTACTTGTTTAACGAACGATGAAATTTTCGAACACTTTCTTTCGCATACGCTGTCCTTCTTTGCGTCGAAAATTTTCATCGTTCATTACACAAGTAAATATAATTGGAATTATATCACATTTGGTATCATTTTCTTTAGAAAAATGCCACGAATTTTTTGGTCAAAGTCCCATCGATAAATAATGAAAAATACAGGATATTTGTTATTGGATTAGTTAGGTTTACGCTTCTCCTTTTCTACGGTCGGCAAAGATCAAAGGATAGTATCCCTGACGGATAATTGTCCCTGGGCAGACCCGTGTTGGGGACAATTGTCGATAAAATACTGTATAATGCGAACAATTTTTATATTTTACATGAAGAACCGCAGTCTACTAATTAACAAATGCAATTTGGATTGCCCGTGGCCGCACCCAGCTTGTTGCATAAATCAATAATGTATGACGGTGAAATCGACATTATAAATTCATATCGCACTCATTTAAATTGCATTTAACAATTTATTTCATGTAGCAGCAACGATTGACCGTTGAGGGAGGAGAACATGTGCAACGGTTATCGTTATTCCATGTTTTGATCCGCCGAAGTCGACCACAAATAATTCCCGCTTTTAATGTCCTGCACGGCCTGCTCGATTTAAAACCGCGCAACTTTTAGAAACTTGTTTCCCGACACTCTGCAAAAAAAAAAGAGTATATTTCATCCCTCAATTTTGACGGCAGTTTTCATCCCCCGGCATGCACGAGCACACAAAATGTATATCAAATATTTTTTCCCGGGATCCACTCCCCATATAAATTGCATCGAAATCGGCGCACTCGAGTTTGGGTTCGTTCTCTTGCTATTGGTTCTTTCGTATTTACATAGGGCCGATGGTTTTACAAATTTTTTGAGCAAGTCCTCGAGGATTTCACTTGAGACTCGGCCAATTCACGTAGACACACCCGAAAAAATCCCTGAAACACGCTGTTCCATCTGCGTGGAAACGTGAAATGTTCACCGGCCAAAATATACCGTTAAACGGAAATATTCGGTGAGTTTTTTGTAAGCTGTAACATCCCCTAGTCCAGTCAACGGAAAGTTGTAGAAGGAAATGGAAGCAACACAATTTTTAATTTCAACTTCACTTTTTCAGTGTCCACCCCATTTTTCAGTTTCTACATCAATTTCTCAATTTCAACATCAATTTTTCAAATACCACTTCACTTTCTACTTCACTTTCAATTTCAACTCTTCAATTTTAACTTCAATTTCTCAATTTCAACTTCAATTCAAACACCAATTTTTCAATTTCAACTTCAAATCCAACACCAATTTTTTAATTTCAACTTCATTTTTTCATTGTCAATATCAATTTTTCAATTTCAACAGTTTTCAATTTCCACTTCAATATTGAGTTTCAACATCAATTTCTCAATTTCAACTTCAATTATTCAGTTTCAACATCAATTTCTCTATTTCAACTTCAATTATTCAGTTTCAACATCAATTTCTCAATTTCAACTTCAATTCCAACATCAATTTTCCAATTTCAACCTCACTTTTCCGATATTATCTTCAATTTCAAAACTTCATTTTCAACTTCAGTTTCAATTTCAATTTCAATTTTTCATTGTCAATATCAATTTCTCAATTTCGTCTTCAGTTTATCAAGTTCAACTTCAATTTTCCAATTTCAACTGCACTTTCAACTTCCATTTTTCCTTGTCAATATCAATTTTCCAATTTCAACTTCACTTTCAACTTCTATTTCTCATTGTCAACATCAATTTTTCAATTTCATCTTCAAAAGTTTTCAATTTGAACTTCAATTTTTCAAGTGTAACTTCAATTTCCCAATTTCAATCTAAATTTTTCGATTTTATCTCCAATTTTAAAACTTTAATTTCAATTTCAACTTCACATTCAACTTCTATTTTTCAATTTCAACTTCAATTTTTGAGTTTCAACATCAGTTTCTCAATTTCAACATCAATTTTTCAATTTCAACTTCAATTTTTCAATTTCAACTTCAATTCTTCAGTTTCAACTTCAAATGCACGTAGAAGGTCCCTCTTTTCGGTTTTCCGCCTATATCTCAGAAGTTACGTGTCCTAGCGATGAGACCATTCTATACAAAATTAAAGGTGAAAAATGTGCCATAAGATTGACTGCATACAGTTCTTCGCTATCTCGCATAGTTTCCGAGATATCCGCGCTCAAAGTTCACTAATTGTGCTGAAGAGTTAGCTAGTCAAATAAGGCTAAAAACGTGAGGCAAAAATTCCTTTTTCACAATTATTGAACTTTGAGCGCGGATATCTCGGAAACTCTGCGAGATAGCGAAAAACTGAATGGAGCCAATCTTATGGCACATTTTATCAGCTTTAATTTTGTATAGAATGATCTTATCGCTGGGACGCATATATTCCGAGATATAAGCGGAAACCGAAAAAGGGGATCTTCTACGTGCCCCCCTGCACCCCTAGGAGTGGGGACTTTTAGTATGTTTACCTCCTAACTAGTCCAAACAAAGTCCCAAAGTTAAAAATTGTGTTCCTTCCATTTCCCTCTACACCCCGCTTATGATCATTCTTTGACTGGACTACCCGCGATTTGCGCGCGTTTGATACGTTTAATAATTCATACACAATATATTACGCTTGAGCATACGAGACTGCGAATAAAACAAACCGAATGGAATATCATCCAGTGCAGTTCGTCCCCGTAATCATGTACAAATTACGCCGTATAAATTACCATGCAAACATTTCCAGGGCTCCGGGAAAGAATTAATATTTATTCGCCGAACGCGGTGTTTAATTAATATAATTTTTATTCGCAGCGAGGGGGCAGCAACCCGATGAATAAATAAATAAAGCGCCGCGGAGCGGAACGGCTGAGGGTGTTGTTTCTGAACTCTTGGGCCGGCGGATTGGCTCGATTCGTCGAGAAGTTTCGACGGGAATCAACTGGCGCGAGCGTTATACATCGGAGAACTCGTTTCGTGGTCGATGGTTTGATTTCGGTGGCAATTACAAGCGCTGGTTTCTAAAGAGCGCTCGCGGGGGCTCCGCGTTCCGCTCGAGATCGCGGGAAACAGTCGTCCGCGAGCTGCGACGAGGCGGAACAAGGTGGAACACGGTCGGCCGAGGTGGGACGAGGTGCGACAAGGTGAGACGCGACTTTCCCCGGTCGCGCCACCCTCTTTTAAACCGGTAATTTTTCGGTATAGTGACTCCCGCTCGCCTGCGAGCGTATTTGCCACCAAATTCTCCGCTTTGCTCGATCGATGTCGCCTCGCTGTGTGCTTAGCAAGGTCGTTTTCCAACTATCGTTTTTACGCAAAACGCAATTCCACTGACTATAATACTGGGTTGGGGTGAACTTTACTTTTCCGGACTCAAAATTACGAATTGTGATGTGTTTGGTGTGTAATCCGGTAGATTTGTACCCGGAGAACCTGTAGATCGAAGTTTCGATCCTGTAGGATCAATGGTTCAGAAGTTATGGTTGCTTAAAGTTGAGCATTTTTCAGTGTTTTTGACAGTTAAGGGCGCCGCCATATTGGTTTGTAGTGACGGTCGCACGCCGCTTACTGAGTTGGTTAGGATTAGGTCGAGGCAAGGTAAGCGCCGCGCGACCGTCACTACAAACCAATATGGCGGCGCCCTTACCAGTCAAAAACACTGAAAATTGCTCAACTTTAAGAAACCATAACTCCTGAACCATTGATCCTACACGATCGAAACTTCGATCTACAGGTTCTCCAGGTATAAATCTACTGGATTACACATGCCAAATCTCTAATAATAAAATCGTGTCTGTTTGTTTGTTTGTGACGGCGTCAACTGAGAACGGCTGAGCGTAGAAAGCTGGGGTTTGAGCCAATAGACGCGGCGTTTCTTCGGGAAGGTTTAGAAGAAATCCGCATTCGAAAAAGTCCACACTTTTTCGCCCTCTTTTGGGCACGTTTCTGCTTATAACTTTTGGATTTGTTATTGCACGTGGACAAAGTCGCGGGTACAGATAGAATAAAATAAATGTAAAAATTCATGCAAACTCTCTCTCTCTCTCTCTTTAATAATGATTCTTGAATATTGAAGATATTAATAATGAAGATGACGAATGTGTGTGAATTAATATTGAAGACACTAAGAAGTTAGATACAATATTGCATTCATAGGTGCAAGTTGAATAGGATGGCTGGCTTTCGCAAGAGATCTCGTAATAGCGTTCAAAGTCAACTTCGAGGAGCATTTTTTCGTGGCAGCGCAACAGTAATTACTGTTTTTTGTTTCGCGAGTTGAAAATAGTGAGCGGTAACGAGTTTTTCCGGCGCATCGTGCTTTTTTACTTCCGCAAATGCAAGAATGCTACGCGAACGTGAATGAAGATTTATGCTTGTGCATAGAGAACGTGTCGTAAACGAGCGCACGCTAGAGAGAAGTAGTTCTCGAAATTACACATTTAGTGCAAAAGCCTATTCTACACGTTTTTCTTCCGATATGAGACGACGCGACGATGGTTTTTTCGCAAGAAGAAAATTTAAATATCCCTTCTCTAGATGCCTTCCACATCTCCCACATATGTATACATTGTATACAGGGTGAGTCCAAAGAAACAGTATACCTAAATATATCTCCGTTACTTTTCGTTGTACAAAAAAAACTTCCTAGGACAAAGTTACACTGTTTGAAGGGCCACATGTAACGGTGTAAGGGAAAACATTTTCAAGGTCATTTTTTTACAAGATTTCAAGGTCATTGATATTTTTTTTAATGGAAAGAGGTATTTTTTAATACATCAATCGATGCAGCTGGACATTCGTTATAAAAAAGTACTAACCTATGCATCTCGAAATGTTAGTAGTTCAGGAGATATTTCAATTTAAATAACTCTAAAACACCATTACTGTCGTACTAAAACGTTAGCGTTTACTTGCTAGTGTAAATTGAAGAGTTGAAACTGAAATTGAAAAATTGACGTTCAAAATGAAATTGAAGATTTGAAATTAACGAATTGAAATTGAAAAATTGACGTTAAAATTGAAAAATTGAAATTGAAGAGTTGAAGTTGAAGGGTTGATATTGAAATTGACGTTTAAATTGAAGAGTTGAAATGGAAAAATTGGAACTGAAAATGAAGTTGAAGAGTTGATATTGAAATTGAAGTTAAAATGGTAAAATTAATGTTGCAATTAAAATTGAGGAGTTGAAATTAACGAATTGAAATTGAAAAATCGAAGTAGAAATTGAAAAATTGAAGCTGAAATTGAAAAATCAACGATGAAATTGAAGAGTTGAAATTAAAGTTGAAATGGAAAAATTGATATTGAGAATGAAGTTGAAGAGTTGATAGTGAAATTGAAGTTGAAATGTCGAGTGGCATCGATTGATGTATTAAAAAATACTAACTTTTTTAATAGTGTACTATACGATTTGAACTGTTTTGGGAAGCTAGATCAATTAGTTTACTAAAGGATGTGAAAAGAAATTTTTTCAAAAATTGCAATTGATCGGAATTGTTGAAAAAATACTAAAAGTTGATTTTCTAACTTCTTCATGTAGGCCTATATTGAAAATTTAAAAAATACGTTTTGTAGATCTGTGTCAATGAAACATATTCTGAAAATTTCGTCAAAATCGGTCGTCGTTGCAATGAGCTACAAACGTATAAAGATGGTAAAAATTGCTTTGTCTTGATTTTGGATTGAACCTGTGCTCCAATAACTAATTTCTGTTACAAATACAGTTGGTTTATATGGTCCAAGGTGATAACGCTGTCCATTTCCTTCGTCCAGGCAGTGCCAACGCAGCTACTCGAGCGAAGGTTGTTTCTGCAGCGAAACGCGCCGCGTTTCTTTATTCATGATATATTAACCAGCACTTCTCCGAGCAGTTTGTCCTCGAGCGGACAAAAAGCCCACGAAGAAACGGAGATAGGATCCCCTCTTCGGAACAAGCTGACCAACGTGTCTCTCGGCTCGCGGAACGGTTCCCGCGACCAGGGGAAAATTAAATCGAAACACGGTCCCCAGGAGCGGAGCGCTAATTACCGCCGTGCGTAACAATTTCATCCCCGATACGCGCGCTCGATCGCCAAGCGGATTTAAAAGTTCACTCTCCCGCGTGTGTCGTTGACCCGGCTCCCTAGCGGGCTCGCAATACGCCCCTGCGAATTCTGCGAAACGGCCGGAGAAGCAAGGGTGGGGCCAGCACCAGATACCTGCTCGGAGATTACGTTCACGGGCTATTAAATCCGCGAGTTCCGCCTTGGCGAAATTAATCAGCGAACGGGGAAATTGGTCGCGGCCAGCTCTTGCTCTGGAATCAGCTTCTGCTGCTGTTTCTTTGGAACTTTTGTGGCGCTGGCCGGAAAATTGAATCTCCTGAATAAGCGAGCGCTGCTTTCTCGTCTCACATTTTTAGAGTTTGTTTTTTGGAGCATGAGTTCTCCGGTACAAACTACTACTGTGCAGAAGAAACTATCAGTATAATTATTAGATGTAATGACAAGCAATATCTTTATGTTAATAACGTATATTAATGTTCTCAGCGCACTGGTTCGATCTGATGTTACTAACAAGGAGACCCCGCGTATCGAGACACCCAGATCTGAACGAAATTTTGTGTGAACATAGCTTAGACATCCTCATGAACTATCCCATTGGCTTTCTCTTGAATGGGCACCCGTTTTCGAGATAATCGATATTGAAATGCGACATGTAAGTTATATTCAATGAGTGAAAGCCTCTTGTCACAGCGGTCTGTGGTCGAGTGGGTTGAGCGAATGTCTACCACGAGGTTGGTCGGGGGTCTGCGACTTTCCATGCTCATTTCTACTTAAATTAGTTATAACTCTCGAACTCGGAAAAATTCGGAAGATTTTTTTGTTGGACTATGATCGCAAAGCTTTATAGAATGTAATGGTACCAGAAGGAGTGCTCAATTCAGCTCAATTGTATACCAAAATCGTCAATAAAGTTTTGAAATCGAAAAAAAACTTACAGAATGATTGGTAATGTTGAAATATTAATAACAATACTAATTTAGATGATAACAGAATAAAATCTGTGAAGAGTTTGTACACCTATCTCAACTCAGTACATAGTAATCAAAGCATTCCATTATCACTACTTTTCAAGAGTTCGGATGATCTGACGACAAAATGGTTCCAATAAAAGTTGAACAGTATTGAAACATGTACAAAATTATATATTTAAAATTTTAAAAAAAATCTTTTTTCGCCAAAAAATAAAAATTATTTTGATTTTTTAAATGTTAACGTACAATTTTTATTTCATAATCTTATAGCTGGCGTCAAGACGAATCCAACGACCTACTTATTTGTGACCGTGAGCCCATAAATAACGCTACAATATTTTATTCCTGTTTTTCAGCGAAATACCCCACTGTGCGACGTGTCGAAACCGTCCGATAAGGGTAGAAATATGCGAGTCGAACGTCACTGGTAAAGGGGAACGATTTACACCGAAACATGCTACAGAAACGAACAAACACTGTCGTCGATTTCATTAAACAATAGAAAAATTGATCGTTTACAATCATCCATCCGGTCGACAATATTTAAATTGCTCGAAAGAGCGTCTCTCAGTTAATGATCGACGAACGCGTCGTTCCCCTCGCATCGAAACGGAACCCGGCACCAGAATAAATACAAAAATGGGATTTTATGAAACGCAGAGAATACGTCCGCGCGATTCGCAAATGCGTTAACAACAGGCTGCGATAAAACAATTTTCAGCCGGCGCGGCCGACCGGACGGTGTAACTAAACGATTGTTCGACGATACGTTAAACATCCACCGAAAGAGTGTATTATTGGCCGGGTGCGAGGGGGGGGGGGTGAGAGTTCGCAGTAACACGGGAACGTGGCTCGTATCTGGCCAAGCAGTCCCGCAATTGGTACGAATTTTAGATAACTCGATATCGCCGGGCTCAGGTCGTGTTGATGTATCGCGATAAAACGGGACGCGCCGCGGACTGCACGTTTATTGCCGATGGAGCAGATAGCAAATTGCGAATTCAAGCGCGTACACCGCGCTACCGAAAGTTCTGTACAAGCGCGGGACTCCTTATTAACGAAACAAGCAAAAAGTTTAGAACAACACGCTTTCGCCTTGGGCTTCGTTCTAGAGAAAATCGAAGTTGAATATCCTGGTCGGATTAATGCCGTATTCGCGAGGACTTTAAGGGACTGTCGTAAAGGTTGGGACTTCATATGAGCCGTTTATTTTGAAAGTGGCCCAAGTCCGTTTCCGAGAAAAAAATCATAGTTTTTTCCATTTATTTCCGTAAATAATGGTTATTTTGACAAATACTTCAAATAAAAGTTGTAGGTCTCATTGAAATACGCATTTTATGTCATATTAATTTCTGTCATAAAGACAGTACTTTTTGAGAAAAATGATATTAAATGTTCAAATCATGCGATCATTGAAATCGAATCACCTATCATTTTTTTTTCTCAGAAAGTATTATCTTTATGACAAAAATCAATAGAACATAAAATGTGTATTTTGATGAGGTCTACAACTTTTATTCGAAGTATTTTGCAAAATTCCCATTATTTACAGAAATAAATGGAAAAAACTGTGATTTTTATGGTTCTTTCATGATATCCCGCTATAAAAATAAAATTTCCGCCAACTTTTCATTCATGATTTTTGGTCCCTGTTTCTTACAAGCAAATCGCTCGCATTTAAAGCATTTTAATTTGAGTATAGCCGGATAAGATAGTCAAAAATGCCCTTGAACCGAATTTTATCGACGATGTGCCATTCGATAGGGCACCAAGAAAAAACATACTGTGCAACATTTCAGCCCTGTATCTCGATCGGGAGGGTAGTTACAGGGTAAAATCGAAAAATCAGTTTTTGGCCTATTTTCCCAAGTTAATGACTTCTAGAAATTCTAAGAAAAATTTGACACATGTCAAGAACCAAAATACATATTCTGCAATTGGTTTCAGATTTCTAAATTGAAAATCCTGCTTGTAAAAAATCAGAAACTTCAAGAAAATCGAAACAAAATGCAGATTTCACATGGAAGTTCTAGAGTGACAACATTTATATCTTTACAGTAGCGGTATATTGTTATAAGTATTGTTCATTAATTTTTTCAGATTTTTTGGTTTGGTGCGCCGTTGTAAAAAAAAAGGAAAATCGATTTTTTCCGCGAAGAGCTAAGCTGACCTTAAAATTATTACGTTCTATTCTGTAAGTCTGCCTAGCTTTCGAGTATTTTGTGATTTTCTCTCTTCCTAAACAGATGCTTTCTCGCTGCCTGAACCTCGGCTCGTAACAAGTGCATAAAATCCACAGTCAATTGATCGCAAACGAGTAGAATTTCATTGCGTTCTCCGCAATGAGATGTCAGGCGGGGAATCGCAGCAAAATCCGCGCTCTCGCGTAAGAAGGTCGCAGGACAAAGGACAAAGGCCTGAGACATCGAGCGTATCTCTTTGCCGCTGTCCCCCGAATCGAAAGCTCGGTATCGGGAGTGAGATCGATATCGAAAAAGTCGTATCAATCTGTCCTGCGGTCGGCTCGCTGCGGCTGGTACCAGTGACGATGTGTATCGCGGTGCATTTAATTCGCAAAAACGTCCGCGCCGGACCAAGAATGCTTCTTCATCGCAAATATATATCGAGACCGCGGTGAGGAGGGGAGGGCAACATCGATGCCGGCGAAAGTCCGCTCTCTGCACCAGTAAAAAATGCACGCGGACCGCAACCGAATACGATACACCGAGTCACCAATAACGTACTATTGCGATTAAAAACTGTCACGGTCGACGATATATGGGGACCGTGCTTTTTCTTGCCTGTTTTTACCCTGTTCGTTCCGTTATCCCATCTCGGACGACGCCGTTTCATTCCGTTACGGCAAGAAACGCATCGTAACTGTTCATTATTTACGAAATTCCGCAGTTGAACGTTCCCCGGAACAGGTAAAACGTTATTCAACCCTCCATGCGCATTTGCATGGATCCTAGTTACTTCTGCATCGCTTTAAACTCGCAGTATTGGTCGGGAAGTTGGGATGTGTTTTGAACAGGGACCATAACTGTTACAACCAAAAAGAAAAAAAGGCATAGAATGACAAGTATTTCATCGACTAAAATCGTATTGGTCACAAATAACAATTATAAGCAACCGAAAATTTTTTCTCGGATTGGTAAATGTTATTGTTGAGAGAAATTCATTTCGATCACTTATAACAGTTATTTGATGAGAGAAATTTATTTCGATCGCTCATAACAGTTATTTTATGAAATAAATTTATGTAGTTCGGTCGCTCATAACAGTTATTCGATGGGAGAAATTTAATTTGATCCTTCATAACTGTTATCGATAAGAGAAATTTATTTCGGTCGCTCGTAAAACAGTTATTCGATGGGAGAAATTTATTTCAATCGCTCATAACAGATATCGATGAGTTAAATTTATTTCGATCGGTCATGACAGTTATCGATGAGATAAATTTATTCGATCGCTCATTACACAGTTATTTTATGAAATAAATTTATATATTTCGATCGCTCATAACAGTTATCGATGGGAGAAGTTTATTTCGGTTGCTCATAACAGTTATCGATATGAGAAATTTATTTCGATCGCTCATAACAGTTATTTGATGAGAGAAATTTATTTCGATCGCTCATAACAGTTATCGATGAGATAAATGTATTTGGATCGCTCATAACAGTTATCGACGAGAGGAATTTATTTCGATCGCTCATAACAGTGATTGATGAAGGAAATTTGTAATAGTTATTATTAAATAGTACAACTTTCAAATGGTAGACAATCAATTATTTCATTAATTTGGTAAGATGGCTGAAGGATGTTCTAGAGGTCGACTCTCCCTCCGTCTTTCGCTTCAACCCCGCAGAACTAGTCGCCGTCCATTAGATCCATGGTCATGATGTACCTGTAAACACAAGCGTTTTTAATTTCATGCATTTACGATAAAAATATAAAACATTGAAGTAATTAGAAGGATTTAAAAATATCGACGTATCGTTTTCAATTCATTCGGGCTAGAAACATTCTTGCAACTGATACAGACAATTTGAATTTTGCACAAATAAAAGTCTAGGGAACCGCGAAATTGCGATTCTCTAGGTACTAAAAATTTATGTACATGGTTGAAAAGTGGGATAAAGAGAGATTGTGGTAAACGACCGCGTCGATCGTCCGAGGAAATTTCCAAAAATCGCTCCACTGAATGAGCATCAATAGAGGACATCGACCCGAAAAACGCTCGATGTTGCTTCGGGGCTGTGCATTTGAAAAGCCACCTTTCGCGAGAGGCGACGAGCCTTTTATCCGTGCGACATAACTTTTCCCCCGATGGACAGGTTCCGAGGGGAAAGTGCCGTGGAAAACGCGGTGTCCTTTTGAGTTATCGTCGCGCGTGCCGACGGATCGATAGAAAACACGCGAGAGCAACGGGAACGGTAACCAGCCTTACGGCGGGTCTGTTTATCGGAAAATTGTCTGCTACGATCCCGCGTCGTCACGAAGAATTTACGCTGGCTGCTGCTGCTGCTTCGCTCCGGTGCTGGCGCATTCATTCGGTCGCAATAAATCGCTGCGTCGCGGACCGGGGACAAACAAACCGCCCCCCGCCAACGAAAAGTTAAAGTGCACCGGTGCATTCGAATTATGAAGTCCGAGCGCGATACTGCGCGCACCGGGTTAATTAACTCGTGCGCATTTTCAGAAATGGAGTGGCTCCTGCTAATACTTCTTCGCTCCTCTACAAAGAATATTTCTCACTCCACGTCGCACAGTGGGGTAAAATCGACGTTCTAGCTGTTCACGGGCTAAAAACGAATGCACAATGTTTCTTAAATGTCTATTACATTCGAAAACGATAATATTAATTAAAGCTATTAAAAACTCTCGTTACGATAAACGTTCAAAGATCAAACTTTTTCAGATACGATTTATCACCGAAAAAATTCCTTTTCTTCATAATGATGTCCTGAAAAACCTACTGAAGATTAAGCGACCAATTTTTTTTTTTTATATGAAGAATGTATATCTATGTTGAGAACGCGCCAGAAACTAAACGTCATTGTTCATAATTTATTATGAAAAAAAATATTTGATCAACTAAGGAAAATCGTCGAAGTTTTTCACCTTTGACAGGGGATAAAGTTGTCATTCCCGGTGATTCCCATGGTCTGACAAAGTGGAACATTTTCGGCAAGATCTCCTCTAAAAGATCGTGCAAAATTTATACCCGCGGGACGACCCGGGGAACCGTAGTTATGATAGTTTAAAGCGTCGAGTGACACGCGCACAGTGGCGAGTTCGATCGAAATCGTGGCCAAATTATTCATTATTCACACGAGTTTTCAGACATTTCCGGTGGTGTGACAAAAAAATGTTTCCTACGAAAAGTAATCAGTACACAGTCTTTTGCAAATATCAATACAAAAAATTTCCAAAAAAAATGTTTTTTCAATAAAAAATTGTGGTCACCTTCATTATTTATTTATAACTATATATTTTTTATTCAATAATGTTACAGCTGACGGCAAGACGAATCCAACGACCTATTTATGTATTGAAATAATGGTGAAATAGGCGTGAACACCCAGTTTTCAAATATTATTCATTATTCACACGAGTTCTCAGACATTTCGGGTGGTGTGACAAAAAAATGTTTCCTACGAAAAGTAATCAGTACACAGTCTTTTGCAAATATCAATACAAAAAATTTCCAAAAAAAATTTTTTTTCAATAAAAAATTGTGGTCACCTTCATTATTTATTTATAACTATATATTTTTTATTCAATAATGTTATAGCTGACGGCAAGACGAATCCAACGACCTATTCAATGTGGTCTTTATGTATTGAAATAATGGTGAAATAGGCGTGAACAGCTAGAACGTCGATTTTACCCACTCCGCGTCGCACCGAACGCGGGCAGAATTTCTGTTTAGATGTTGCTGATGTGTACAGAGTGTATAAAAAGTAATGGTCATCAGTGGTCGTACAGACTACATTGTATTAGGCTGTCCTCGAAGAAAAACATCTGCATCCTCTCGTTCAATTCATGAACATTAACGACATTACTTCACGGGACCAAACATTTTTGCCTTTCTCCTACAAATTATTTTCTATTTGGTATGCAATCTAGTAGATTTGATCGAGGAGAGCCTAGGAATCGAAGTTTTGATCCTGTAGGATCAATGGTTCAGAAGTTGTGGCTGCTTGAAGTTGAGCAATTTTCAGTGTTTTTGACAGGTAAGCGCGCCGCCATATTCATTTGTAGTACCGAGCGGCGCGCGACTTGCTCAAAATTGCTCAACTTCAAGCAACCATAACTTCTGAACCATTGATCCTACAGGATCGAAACTTCGATTCCCAGGCTCTCCTTGATCAAATCTACTGGATTACATACAAAACTCTATCTAGACTTCTCCTTTACAAGATATGAGGTAGTGCCATACTAGGGGACCATACCATATTTGGGCACTTTACCTTACTGATAAACTTTTGTTTAAAACATGTTTTAATTGCACTACCGGAAATGCCTAAAAATTGGTGACATTCTGCTATCCATTTTCATCACGAATAAACAACAAAACCCTGAGTCTAGTATCGAGGCAACTAAAAAATTGGATCAGTACACTCGAGACACAGAAAGTACCATAACCCAGAGACGGTTTTCTGCGACGATGTCGTGAGTGCGGATCTTTTCTCCCGTGGATTAGCAAGTATATGTATGCCTGTATCCTTTTGTAGGAAACTCGCTTAAGTGTGCGCGCGCTCGCGTTCACCCTCTTCATCTACCGACGCGCTTTCGGTGCTCGAGCCCGCATTACGGTTTTCCGTCTCGCTGGTTCCCACTGATTGGCTTCTGAATCGTCCAATTATTAATCTCTCATCCGGTTTTCCGCGGGAACTGAGCCGGTCAGGTGGCGTGTGATAGGTCGTTGCCAGACTCGCTGAACTGTGCCTATTAATCGAGTTTACGGGACAAGCACGTACCGAGCTTATTAGTAACACCTTGCACGAGCCGCGTCCCTGATTTATTTCCTGGCTCGCTCTGCCACCCAGACAGCCGCTTGTCTTGAGCTACTTGTCACAAGCTATGCCACACCTCGTCCACAATTTTACTAGACTATTTACACAAAATTTTAATGGTCCGTTCACACGAAATTTCTGGTCTTTTCGTCGTTCAAAATCCTCATTCGTCAGTATTAATGTGTATCGAGTACTAATCAAGTAAATATTAGTTCGATTTTGTTCTAAATGAAATATGTTGTAGTCCATGTAAAATTAGGGGGGGTTTAAGTCATCATTTTGCCGGTTTCGAATTTTTTTAGAAATGGCAGGCAGGAATATTGATCCTACAGGATCGAAATTTCGATTTCCAGGCTCTCCTCGATCAAATCTACTGGACTGCATACCAAATACATAATAATTTATTAAAAATAATCGTGGGGATCATAAACTGTCGCGAAACTATGAATCAATCCCAAAGTGCTAAGGATATCTTTATCGAACAAACCCAGTGTCGGCAATTTCACAGGAGCTTCGGAAACCGACCGAACGATCTGCAGCGATCGTTCGAGAACTGTTCTAGCGAGATTAGGAAGTGCGCGAAAAAAAAAGGAAGAACTGTTCGTGAAGTTAAAGTGTAGCAACGGGCCGAGTGAGGCTGACGTCGGGCTCGCAAAAACCTGAAATCCTGTCTAGGAATGAACCACGTAATGCTAGCAATGCGAGCAATTTCACGCCGGCCGGCTCCCGGTTCGATTCGGTTTCGATTGTGCCCACGGATTACGAAGCAATTACACCGCTTCCCTCTCGTGTCCGATCGGTTAAAGAGCTGACCTTTTCGACATCGTCGGGAGGACTCGTAATTTGTTTCGAACCGTGGGCCACCGCTCGCAGAAAATTCACGGATGACCGCGCGCTTATTACACGGCCTCTGGTATATCGCTTGTTTCATAATGAAAATCCAAATCGCTCCAGCCACCCCCCCCCCCGGGGGGGCGACAAGAAAAATGACGTTCGCTTCTTTCGGTGTCGGTTTCCGAGCATCGCGCCGCATACAGACAGATTTCCTACCGGTTGCCGTAACGAGCTGACGGAAAATTACTTTCCGGGTGCGACACAGTCCCGGATTATTAATTATTGACATTTGTCGCGGCGCAACCACACCGTCTTACCGCGCGGGCTACTTACAAATTGCGCTGGATATCTCGTCGGCTCCCTCGGGCCACTTTTTCCGAAGTTCTTCGGGCTGATTATTCAACGGGCTATCAGTGTTTGGCGAGCTACGAGCGGAATCAGTTTTGGCAATTATTTATCGAGAAATACTACGACCTTCTCGATATCGACAATTTTTCAATACTTCTGGAACACTGAAAGGATCATTTCTTTTCGTTCTTGCTGTTCGTTCAACTTAAAGGGATGCTAAACGCGATGTCCAGCATTTCGATACATTTGTCCCACTGTGGTCGGGGACAAAAAGCTGATAAATAGGCTACCGGTCGGTAAAGTGTTAAGTGTCTATCAATAAGTACCTGTATCAAATTTAAACCCGATCGGAGTCAGTTAAGCCAGTATTAAAAGCAGTATTGCTTATTTGGAGGTTCCCGCCACTTTTTAAACCCAAATGCCGATCGCGGTCGGGTGTGGTCGGGTGTAATCTCAACGAATTTCTCTCGCATAATACCAAAGGAAAAATACCATGAAGCCCGTTTTTTGGCAAATCCTGGCGGACTCTTTAAAAATGAAAAAATACCATTTTCAAAAAATAAAAAGAATTTGCAAAGAAAAAAACGAAAAAAAATTCTTTATTGCTTCATAGATGTAGAACAAAAAAATTCGTCCAAGTTTTTTTTTCTTTCCATTCACGGTTATTATAATATAAACGTAAGAAAAATATAGCATTTTTGTTTCTTCGACTATAAAGCACATAAAAAATTTTTTTTTTCGATTTGCTATATGTGGATGACGCTCGTCAAGATGCACTAAAGCAAGTATATATGCCACCAAAGTCTTATAATAAAAAAACTTCAAATTTTAGTCAATATGTCGCGGGTTTTCGTACATTCGTCCCACTGTGCGACGTATCGATTCAACCGGAGGAAAACTTCTCGTAAATTTTCCGTGGCTCGCCATTGGCCGCAGAGGTGCATTCGCGAGCCGTCCAATCGCTCGCACTCTCTCGCGATGCATTTAATTCAACGGGCGAAGGTAAGCAGCGCGCATCCGCGCCGCGCTCACGTGAAAGGAATATCCGAGGAGTTTTTTCCCGCGGGAGCCGCGATTTTATCGTGAGCACCTGTAAATTGCGCACGGCACGGCTTAAAAACGACCCGGGTTTTTTCGCACGCACGCGCTTCGCTTTTTCCTTCGGAGAATTTACGGTCCCCATAGAAATATCGGAACTTGTTTTCCCTCTCGTGTCCGGGAGAGGGTGAGGAGGGGGTGGCACGGGGAGAGAACGTCGAGCTGTGTAACGCGCGATGATTTCTTCTTTCGGCCGCGACGTATAAATTCTCTTATCGGCAGCCGACGATCCCATTTCTTCGAATCGGAAGCTACGAGCGGATATCCTGGCCGGTACATAATTCTCTTAAAATTTCTGTCCGACGAGCACGGAACCGGAAAAAACCGGTACTCTCCCATGGAAACAGGAAGATAGTACCATTTTCCACAGATTTACCGACATTGATTGTGTACAGCAGGTTTAATAAATTTTTCCTACGACTCTAATTAACGTGGATCCGGGGATTTATGTCTCCTCTGTACAATGGTGTCGGAAAATTTGATGTGCAAATATTTCCTGACGTTTTACCGCGTTTTGAATGGAGACCATTTCGACACATTTTTATTACCACGCTTATAGCAGCTTGCCGAGTTATCGTTGTTGTATGTTAGTCCAATCAATGCATGCTCATAAGGGGGTGTAGAAGGAAACGGAAGGAACATAATTTTTAACTATCGGACTTTGTTTGGACTAGATAGGAGGTAAACATATTAAAAGTCCCTACTCTTAGGAGGTGAGCAGGTTGCAGTGGGGCAAGTAGAAGATCTCCTTTTTCGGTTTTCCGCTTATATCTCGAAAACTATGCGTCCTAGCGATAAGACCATTCAATACAAAATTAAAGCTGACAAAATGTGCCATAAGATCGGTTCTATTCAGTTTTTCGCTATCTCGTATAGTGTCAGAGATATCCGCGCCCAAAGTTCACTAATTGTGAAGCTAACTCTTCAGCAGAATTAGTGAACTTTCAGCGCGGATATCTCGGAAACTATGCGTCCTAGCGATAAGACCATTCCATACAAAATTAAAGCTGACAATATGTGCCATAAGATTGATTCTATTCAGTTTTTCACGATCTCGTATAGTTTTCGAGATATCCGCGCTCAAAGTTCACTAATTGTGAAGCTAACTCTTCAGCACCATTCGTTATTAAAAAAAGTGCTAACAATAAGCCGTTACATTAGTAAATAAACGCTAATGTCTTTAATGAGTTCAACATTACCTCAGAGCCCGTTTACAGGCATGAATCGACGTAGACGGCCATCATTTCGAACATTTATGAATTACAGGTATTCTGCTTCCATATTTTAGTGTTATACGTCTTTTCTGTCCGTGACCTTGAATGACCTTGAGTAATTATAGCCACTGAGTTCGTAATGAAAGGGACCATCATTGTAAATGTTTGAGAAAGGGTGGTCCCATTTAAAAAAATGAAGGTGACCTTGATATCTCTAAAAAAAATTACATAAAAACAACAATTTTTTTGGTATCGTATGAGCCCCATTTTACCATTCAACTTCAATCTTTCCATTTCAACTTTAATTTTAACTCTTCCATTTCAACTTCAATTTCAACTCTTCCATTTCAACATCAATTTCTACTCTTCCATTTCAACACCAATTTTGTCAATTTCATTTCGTTAATTTCAACTCTGCAATTTCAACGTCAATTTTTCAATTTCAACGTCAATTTCAATATCAAACATTCAACTTCAATTTCAAGTTTTCAATTTCCACGTCAATTTTCCAATTTCAACTTCAATTTTTCAATTTCAATTCGTTAATTTCAACTCTTCAATTTCATTTTCAACGTCAATTTTTCAATTTCAATTTCAACTCTTCAATTCACACAAGTATACGCTAACTTCTTAGTACACACACGTTAGTAATGGTATTTGGGAGTTATTTAAAATGAAATATCTCCTGAACTACTAACTTTTCGACATACATAGGTTAGTACTTTTTAATAACGAATCTCCAGCTGCATCGATTGATGTATTAAAAAATACCTCAATCCATGTAAAAAAAAAACAAAGTTGACCTTTATATGACCTTTACGCGTCCACTCACGAAAAAACTAATAACATCAAAATATCCTCCACTCGATACCATTCAAGCCTCTGCTGAAACATTTTTTGCAACATGTAACCATAGCGAGATAATCAAGATGTCGAAACCGGGTGACTCACCCTGTATATGAATTGTGGTGTACTTTACAACTAAAAGAAAGTTATTACTTAACAGAAAGAACGTCACAAAGAAGTGAGATTGAAGTTCGCGAGAAAACACATGGTCTGGTTTATTGAAATGGGAAAAGGTGGTCTTTTCAGTTGAAAAATCATTTTAATTTCCCCTGTATATCGAGATCCTGATTTTATCTGAGCCCCTTCCGTATCCGATAGACGAATTTCCGTTTTAATACTCCACTCACCCACAGATCGTAGATGTTGTTTTATTGTTGCCGGGTTGTTTACCGATTTTAATCTCTGCGCTTGCGCCCGGCGCCTGCCAAACAAATTTGTTTGTTTACCAAACTCGGCCGGGCTTGATGCACTCTCCGTGGCCCGGGCAGTTTAAATTCGGGGAAAAATGCTCGCTGCTTATCGCGAATCCGTGCCGAATCACGCGATGGTGTTCTCCGCGCGATACGCAAACGCAATTAGCAAGTCGAACGTGTGTCAGGCTTCAAATTCGACCGGGGTGAAACGCTCGACCTGTTGCCCGAGAGCAGCTCGTGTTGTTCGCCGCCGCCGCTCTCCTCTTATCGACGATCGCGCAGTCTCGCTTCCCGTCTTATTTGCTCCCTTTGTTCCGCAAACAGACGACGGTACAATTAGAGAATGCTGAATGCACCGCGAGTTAAAGAGATTCTTCCTCTTATCGTATTTTTCGTGTGATCTGCTCGAACCAACTGGCGCCGCGGGTTGTTTTAACGCCGGAGAACTGGCCTGCACCAATTTGCATTTACGTGGCAGAGTAACGAGATGCATTATTTCGAGCTTCCGGAATTTTTGGCGCAATCTGTATGCGAGCAAGTGTGCCGAGAATCAAAATAATCTAAGTAATAGGATCTGTTATCGGCCGACTGGCAACCTCTACGCGTTTATGAGCGAATTTTTTCATTGAGGGAAAAATTCTGTGTTAATTAAAATTAACTGCAGCTTTATTTTTCTTTATTAAGGTGGAGTGGGATAAGTCCGGCCTAGTTTTTGCAAAGTTGGACTTTAAACTGATGTATTTTCAGTCTGGCGTGTAAAAACTTAACGTTCTTGGTATCAAACTCTTCTTAATTTGTCATAGAAGCATATTTGCAATTTCAAGCTGAAAAAAACAAGTTCATTTTGATGATAATTAGTCTTCGACGAATGCAGGTTTCGAAACAGCTGACTGCAATTTGCCCGTGCGTAAAATTGTTATAAGCTGCTGTATGTTAAAACCGGGGACACAGCGTAAATTAAGAGCTGCCTGGAAAACAGGAGATCACAGCAGTAAGTGAAAATAAAAATGGCATCGCTGACGCAGAACTGCAAAGCACAGTTTTAAGCTCCGTTTAATTTTTAACCGCGTTGCATTTTTTCTTGTCATTTTTATGGAAGTATTTTACCTCCATCAGGATTCTAAATGCAGCATAATTTTTAACATAACCGGACGACTTTCCATTAGAATTCACGTAGGTGTGATTGAATTGTGAAAGAAATGGTTCAAAGCGATTTATAACATAATGCGCTTGGAAATATGGCATTGTATATTACTGAATGTGTTATCGTGGCGTGGAATTGAAGAGTTGTGATATGAGAACAATTGGAAAACAGCCTTCCATCGAGTTAAACACGAGAATATATAGAAGAATGTCGCTGAAATAATAACATAACAATGCGATCATTCTTGTTAACTCCGGTTACTCTTTTCAATTATCACTAATTAATCTGTATAAAGGGCGAGATGCAGCTGAAAGGCCATTGTTAACGTAATAAATAATGTTCAATATTCTACCCTTCGCAGTTCATTAGCCTGTTCAAAGTTTCCATTTAAAGCAGAACTTCCGGGAATGTTAAGATAAAACTTCGCTTCTTGTTGCAATAAAGCCGGTAGATAAAATAGTTAACATTGCTATTGGTACTGGGAAACTGAAAAGGTTGGGAAACATTGGATGTCAAATATTAAGTCGGTATCTCTATCACAAGGGTGGTTATAGGGTGAACACGGTTTTACTAAATTATGTTCTATCCCTTATTCTGATGAACAAAAAATTACGGAAAAATTCGTAACAGCACACACAACTGTGAAATTTTTCAGAATATTTTACTTCAAAATCGAATTTTAAGAAATTCCAGCAACCTAAAATCGCTGATTTTATGTGAAGTTATTAAATGATCACATTTATACGTTTATGATAGTCATTTCTGTCAGAAATTCGCAGTCTACTTATTATTAATCTACGATTTGTAAATTAGGTGCAACGTAAAATGATCATTCCTAGATAGCACAAAGACGTCTTAAAGCCGACTGCAGTTGGACATTCAGACGTCTTAAAAAACTGTTCTTAAAGACATATAAAATACGTACAGAAGACGTTCGTAGGACATTCAGGGGATCTTTAAAACGACCCTAAGAAGTCTTAAAGGTCCCAAATATTAATGAAATTTAAAAAAGGGAAGAGTAAAAATAGATATCGACAAAAACGAGTTAAAAGTTAAACGAATAAGATAGTTTTATTAGAAATAAAAATGACAAGTGTAATAAAAATAACAATTGCAATTCAAATCTCAATAAAAAATAATAAAAATTACAATTACAATAAAAAATGAAATTGACAGTGAAGTTGAAATTGAAATTGAAGTTGCAAAATTGAAATTGCAGTGGAAATTGAAATAGAAGAAAATTTAAATTCATATTGAAATTGAAGTCGAAGTTGAAGTTGAAATTGAAACTGAAGAGTTGAAATTGAAGTTGAAGTTAAAATTGGAGAGTTGAAATTGAAAAATTGAAATTGAAGTTGAACATTGAAATTGAAGTTGAAATTAAAATTGGAGAGTTAAAATTGAAGTTGAAGTTAGAATTGGATAGTTAAAAATGAAGTTGAAGTTAAAATTGGAGAGTTGAAATTGTAGTCGAAGTTGAAAAATTGTAATTTAAGTTGAAATTTAAAGTTGCAATTGTAGTGGAAGTTGAAAAATTGGAATTTATGTTGAAATTTAGAGTTGCAATAGTAGTCAAAGTTGAAAAATTTGAATTTAAGTTGAAATTGAAGAGTTGAAAATGAAATTGAATTTGACATTGAAGTTAAAAAATTAAAATTAAAGTTAAAATTGGAAAGTTGCAATGGAAAAATTGAAGTTGAAGTTTAATTTTAGAGTTGAAATAAATTGCAGTTGAAGTTAAAATTGGAGAATTGAAATTAAAAAATTGAACTTGAAGTTGAAAGTGAACAGTTGAAATTAGTAAATTGAAATTGAAACTTAAATTGAAGCAAAAACACTAACTCGAACAAAAAACACCAATGCTAATATTTACTGCTAGATTATGTGTATATAAAAACCACACTGTTTATGGTTTTAAAGACGTCTCAAAGACGTCTTTTTAGGTCGTAATGCTTTCAGACCTAAAATAGACGTGAAATGGAAGTCTTTAAAACGTCGTGTGTTATCTGGGTTCAACTTTAACACCAACCCCATAGTGATCACGGCTTTATCCGAAGAGTGTTTCAGCTGTCCCGGTCAGTGTTCGGACACATTGGAATCGCGAATTGCAGAACACGAATGTGATTCGCCGGCGAGCAGACGCGAGTTAGGATCTTCGATAAGCTCCGCGCGGGCGAAAATAATTTATGACGGTGATTCACGGCCGAGACAAAGACCTTGCCAGAAGTTACGATGTAACTTCCAACCCTCGTTGAATTATGCAGCCTCGAGAACACGGGGGAGGACTTATTTTCGCCGTGTGCCAGAGATAAAGCGCCGCTGGAATTCAAGCGAGTTCGCGGCTACTTGTTTGCGGAGCGCGGCGCGGCGGTCCAGCGACCCCGTCTCCATCCTCCGCCTTCGATGAAATTAATATCACGGTATCGAGAATACTTCGCGAGAATATTTTGGGGCCAACTACCCCGAGCGGTTTTCGAGTTTGATCGATACTGTAAACTCGGGCAATATCGTGAACTTCGCCCTTGGAATACCGATTTCCGCGCTCTAGTTTCATTCGGGATCCCGTTTCTCAGATGAGCGTTGTTTCAAATTGCAGCTATTTGATTTTATTGCGGATCCATAGCGATCAACAAGTCTCACTCGTGATAAATGTATTTTGCTTTAAAAATTTAAATCTTGTACGTTTTCTCCGCAGATAGCACAAAGACGTCCCATCCCCCCAACTTCCATCTTAAGGGAGGGCTGAGACCCACACTACCTCCTTCTAGGGTGTGCCTAAGACATTTCCCCCTCACCCTTAACAAAAAAGGAAAAGGGGTCCCTTCTGAGGTCCCTTGTACTCCAGCCGGAGACTATAAACTATCGTTGGCCCACTATTCGCAATTCTGCGCCATGTCCGTCCTCCGGAGCTACTCCTGTTCTTGCTTCTTACGAATAGTGGGACCCTAACTGTGTTCATTCTTGGGATTGAGAGGAGGAAACGGGTGGGAGCCCTTGGTGCAGTGGGGTTCTAGTGTGTATGGCTACGGGACGAAGTCCCATTCCCCCCAACTTCCAGCTTAAGGGAGGGCTGAGCCCCACACTACGCCCCCAACAAGAAAAAAGACGGTCACTACACAGAACCGAGAAATGACTTACAGTCGGACATTACTGTAAATTTACCGGAGGACCCACAGAAAATTCCTCAGCCATGGATCATGGACTTGACAAGTATGAAATAATCGCCGGCAGTGGCGCACCCAGGTGGGGAGCCAGGTGGCCAAGTCCCCCCCAAGAAAAAGATGTTTAGCTTCCAAAATTAAAATCGCAGAATAGCCCTGGGTACCGTTGACAGATATTTTAGCTAAAAGGTCATCACGCAAAACCTAGGGCTTGATTCAACTCGGCCCCCCGCCCGGGCGGGGTTATTTAACACCGCCCCCACCCCAAGATTACATCCTGGGTGCGCCACTGATCGCCGGTAGGTAACGCGTTAGGAGACACTGGTGCATTTTGCAAGCGGGTGTCCAGAGGATTGTGGAAGAGGTCGTTGACCCGGACCATTCACTATCGCGGCACTACGATGGATCCAGAGAGATCGAAATCGCAGTGGCTCGCTAGCTAAAACCACTTCGTCCTGGCTGCGAAACGCAGAGCCTCGTCCCGGCGAAACGAATCCGGCTCTCGGTCGGCTTGTTAATTTTGCAAAGTTATTTCCCGTGGCCGCGTAACCGCGGGGGAACGAGTATAGAGGCGTTGAGGGGCGAGGGGGCGGCGACGGGCGTCCAGGACACTCCGGCAAAAACCGGGGCTTTATTAATCATTCTCATCTCGCTGAAAAATTGAATTTTTAACGGCGCAATCCGACCACGCAGTGCGCGCGCTTAAAACTTTCACGCGGCCCGCAACGAGAGAACGAACCCGCCGAATTCGCCGTTTCCGTTTTGGCTAACTCGGCCACTCGGGTCACGGGGCTTTACTGTCCATAGATGAGGGTGTGTTGGGGTGTAACGACGGTGTAACCACGCACCATCGCTCCGATTGCGGGGACGGTTTGTTGCATACTCGGCCACAAAAGGAAACTCTGTCTCTTGGCTCGCACTCTTGTGTATCCGCTTGCTTATTTATCGTGCGCGGCCGTTAGCCGAGTGACTCTTTGGGGTGCAAATGAGGTGCTGAAACATAAGTGAGAAGAACGAAATAAAGGAGGGAAAAATCGCGTGTTACAGCGACGCAAATTAGCGGATCTTTGAAAGGGGTGTCCAGTGTGCGGCAAAGGGAATCGGACATTGGCTTATGCTGCTAATTACACTGTGGATTTTATAGTCGTATGAAACATTAGTGTGTTAATCCCCTGCACACTTGAACAGCGATCCCAAGGCGCCATTAAAGACTGCAATAATTCGAGACGATCTTCACATTAGGATCGACACGATCCTCGCATTGCCAAAAACACACAAAGCAAATCTAGCCTGGAGCAGTGGCGCACCCAGGATGCAATCTTGGGGGGGGGACAGAGTTGAAGCCAGCCCTAGGTGACGACCTTTTTTTTAGCCAACATATCTGTCAAGGGCTATTCCGCGATTTTAATTTTGGAAGCTAAACATTTTTTCTTTGGGGGGACTTGCCACCCTGGCCCCCCTAGGTGCGCCACGGGCCTGGAGAATAATAGTATCATCCATTGGTGGTCCTACATTCGAAACTTTCTAAGTTCTTTGCAAATAAATTATCAAAAATAATAGGTAAATCTTGTTACCATACTGTCGACAGTTGGCAATTTGTAAAAGAAATCTCCACTTCCACTTCAATTTTTGAGTGTCAACATCAATTTCTCAATTTCCACTTCAATTTTTCAGTTTTAACATTAATTTATCAAATTCAACTTCAATTTTTCAGTTTCAACATCAGTTTCTCAATTTCAACATCAATTTTTCAATTTCAACTTCAATTTTTCAGTTTCACCATCAATTTCTCAAATTCAACTTCAATTTTCTAATTTCAATTTTTCGATTTTATCTTCAATTTTAAAATTTCAATTTCCATGTCAACTTTAATTTTTCAATTTCAACTTCACTTTCAACTTCTATTTTTCATTACCAATATCAATTCTTCAATTTCAACTTCTATTTTTGAGTTTCAACATCAGTTTCTCAATTTCAACTTCAATTTTTCAGTTTCAACATCAATTTCTTAAATTCAACTTCAATTTTTAAATTTCAACCAAATGCACGTAGAAAGTCCCCCTTTTCGGTTTTCCGCTTATATAGCAGAAATTATGCGTCCTAGCGATAAGACCATTCGATACAAAATTAAAGGTGACAAAATGCGCCATAAGATTGATTCTATTCAGTTTTTTGCTATCTCGCATAGTTTCCGAGATATCCGCGCTCAAAGTTCACTAATTGTGCTGAAGAGTTAGTGAACTTTGAGCTTGGGTATCTCGGAAACTATGCGAGATAGCGAAAAACTGAATCAAATCAATCTTGTGGCACATTTTATCAGCTTTAATTTTATATTGAATGGTCTTATCACTAGGACTCATAGTTTCCGAGGTATCCGCGCTCAAAGTTCACTAATTGTGCTGAAGAGTTAGTGAAATTTGAGCGTGGATATCTCGGAAACTATGCTAGATAGCGAAAAATTGAATCGAATCAATCTTGTGCCACATTTTGTCAGCTTTAATTTTGTATAGAATGGTCTTATCGCTAGGACGCATAGTTTTCGAGATACAAGCGAAAAACTGAAGAAGGGGACCTTCTACGTGCACCCCTGCACCCCGCTCACCTCCTAGGAGTGGGGACTTTTAGTATGTTTAACCTCCTAACTAGTCCAAACAAAGACCCAAAGATAAAATTGTGTTCCTTCCATTTCCCTCTCCAACTTTTCATTGACTGGACTAGAGGCATTCAATAGAGTTTGGCCATGCTCTTTTGTAGTAATTTGCAAAATTGCTTAGTTTAGTATCATCAGATCAAACCAGTGCGCTGAAAACATTAATATAGGTTATGATCTTCACATTGTTATATTTATTTCACTTCGATCAGCTGCTAAACATTCAATTGGATGATCCATTAAAGAATGAAATGAATCAGCCATGAACCGTCGCGCCACAAAATTACAATTATTATGCCTTTGTACCCTCCACGATGCGAAAGATTAATGGAGACCTCGCCGAGACCATTGTTTAGGCTAAGTATGTTTGCCCTCGAGTGCTTGTAGTGCCATAAGATATCGAGAAACCATTAGCAAAGACATGTGTGTAGACACAAAGGGTGGTGCCGTCGCCTGAAGGGTTAATCATCGGAGAAGGGTGCATCTGTTATCGACTAAGGAGTGCGAGAGAGAGAGAGAGAGAGAGATTTTGTGAAGAAGTAGACGCTGATCAATCAAGGCACCATTCGACTGTGTCTAGGGCGTGTTTCGAACGAGCGATGCGATTATCTATCTGATAGAATTTCGCTTCTTGTGTGTATAGTACACGTCAAGGGTGGTTGTGTATCCGTACTAAAGGGTGGGTTAAACGAATCCGGTCGAAGTTACGAATTAAATAACAACTTTAACTAGCAACTGCCTGCTTTAATAGCCGGATAAGCCTGCGCTTACTCGAACGAGCCCCTTGCTCTTTCACCTATCCCATCCCCCTTATCTCTTTGCCCTCTTTCCAGCCTTCGAAGCGAAACAACTTTCAGTTTATGTATTCGCCACGCGAGGATTCGCTTCCTCATCGACCGATATACAGGGTGTCCCAAAATTCGTGAAAAACCCGAAAGGGGGTGGTTCCTGAGACCATTCCAAGCGTCATTTTCCTTTGCAAAAATGTTATCCGCGGCTTTGTTTGCGAGTTATTAACGAAAAACACGGACCAATCAGAGCGCGACCTAGACGCGAGTTGCCACAGTCGGCCCGGCGCGCCAACTGTCTATTGGTAGACTGTGGCAACTCGCGTCTAGGTCGCGCTCTGATTGGTCCGTGTTTTTCGTTAATAACTCCTAAACAAAGCCGCGGATAACATTTTTGCAAAGGAAAATATCGCTTGAAATGGTCTCAGGAACCACCCCCTTTCGGGATTTTCACGAATTTTGGGACACCCTGTATAGTACATAAGCATCGCGCGCGTGCACGGACACACGTTGATACGTCGCTTTGACGACGGCCCAGACTCGCACGCTGATCCGGCCGTGTGTGCGGCATAGCAATCGCAATCCGTTAATGAGTTTTTTTCGTTGTGTGGTTGCAGTGTGTCGCGGCATACAGCAGTTCGAAGAGAAGCCGCAGTACACCGAGGTGAACCCCGGACAGGACGCGAAGCTGATCTGCCGGGTACTGGGGAAGAGGGGCCAATGCATCTGGCAGAAGGATCAAAAGGTTCGTGGAAATTTATAGTCACCTGGATTTGACCTGGACTATATATATATTTATAATTTAAAGGGGCAATGACATTTTCAAATATTGGGTCAACTTGTTATTATTGCCTCGCTTCAGAAACCGATTCTCGTTCGATTACCGAAGTTAAACACTGTTGGGCGCGGCCAGTACTGTCCAGTGGTTCAATTTCAATTTGTCAGCTTCAATTTCAACTATAATTTCAATTTTTCAGCTTCAATTTTGTTCAATTTCAACTTCTATTTAAACTTCAACTTCAACTTCAATATTTTCCAATTTCAATTCTCCTATTTTATCTTCAACTTCACTTTCAATTTTTCAACTTCAACTTCAATTTCAATTTTTCAACTTCAATTTCAACACTCCAATTTCAACTTCACTTTTTCAGTTTCCACTCCCATTTTCCAGTTTCAACATCAATTTCTCAATTTCAACTTCAATTTCAATTTTTCAGCTTCAATTTCAACTATAATTTCAATTTTTCAGCTTCAATTTCAAATTTCACTTCAATTTTCTTCAATTTCAACTTCAATTTAAACTTCAACTTCAACTTCAATATTTTCCAATTTCAATTTTCCTATTTTATCTTCAACTTCACTTTCAATTTTTCAGTTAGTAATCGGTAGGTTGCTGGTCAAGTCCCGCTTTCGACATTTTATTTGTTTTTCTTGAAATTGATACCTACCTCAAATTTAAGGCTTGAAATCTATTATTTATAAGTTATTTTTATTTTTGGATAAGTTATAATGAGTAAATAAGTATTTATTTGTGACCATCTTATCCATTCCAGTTTTTACTAGTAATCGGTAGATTGCTGGTTCGAGTCCCGCTTACGATATTTTTTTTTCTTGAAATTGATACCCCTACCTCAATTTTAACCCCTGAAATCCATTATTTAAAAGTTATTTTTATTTTCGGATATGGTACAATGAGTAAATATGTATTTATTTGTGACCGACGAATAACTGACCACAAATTATCATAGTAGAAATGCATAGTAGCAATATCTGTTCCTACGACTATGAATGGCGGGAGCTACGCGTGAGTCGAAAAGTGGGGATCGTTTTAGGTTAAATATCGAACAGGATCCAAAACTGGACAAGTCCCACAAAATACACGTGTCGCCGAAGAACGCTGCTCTCGTGTTTAGCAGCGTGACTGGCGCGACGTTCGGCGTTTCAATTCGGCGGGGAAAGAATTAGTTGAAAGCGTTTCCCGCGGAAGGGGTCTCGAAAAGGGTGATGAGTCGCGGTGTCGCTGGCCGTCTATCGCGATTCGGAGGGGTTCATTGTTGCCGGTGCGGTGAATCCAGCCCCTCGAGCAGAAAGGCAAGCGAGAGCAGGGAAGCAGAGAAGCAGAGAATCAAGAGGGTGGGTGGGTGGGCAACTTTCCTCCGTTGGCCGGTGCCAGTAAACTTCGGCTCGAGATAAGTTTCTCCGTGCCGAAAGTGGACGAAACGCGTCCGCCGACAATAAATACTGGATCGTCGTGTGGCCGCGTACTGGCCGAGAGAGTCGAATGGTCGAACTTAAGTGAAATACTAGCGACGTTCCGTGTCGCGTGTTCCCCGTCGCCTGTCCATTAACTCGGACAACGACGCCGTTCCCGAGGAATACGATGGGGGGGCCAATAAAACGAGCAAATAATTCAGCCGGAAGAATAGCGCGCGGAACGGGCAAAAGCGAATCGGGATTGATGGAAATCCGACTGGGAATACCGGGTGGGGTGGGGGAGGGATGAAGGGCACACAGAGGATCAGGCGAAGGAAAAGCTGAAATCGATCGATGACAACAATGAGCGAACAAAAAAAGGCGAAAGAGAGTTAGGAGGGGTGGGATGGTGGGAGGAACAAAAAAAAATCGCCAGGGGGATAGAGAATGGAAACGGAAATACGCGCGAACGGATCCCGGCGTAGATTATCGGCCGGAGTGGCAGTATATCATGCGCGCGCACGGATATTACCTTTTAAATTAACAAATCCGCGAGATAGGAACACCGGGGCTCGATAAACCGCGCTACGCCCATATTGGCGGTCGTGTAAATCCATTGTGAACGCGGGATCAACGCCGGCTGAAGCACCGCCGCAAAATTGAAAGTCAAAACGGAAATGATATTTTCATTATGGCCTGAATCGCCGCGCGCCGTTACGCCCGCTGACGACGGGGATAAAAATTCTATGCTGTCCACGGTTCCCGCCACGACACAACCCACCCCCGTGGGATAGACAGCCCGGAGAAATAAATATGCAGAAATGCCGCGCAATCAAACCGGGCTCTCCTTGGAGATCTCGTTCGTGAACGCGGCAACTGAATTGGCCCGTACTCTTTGCAGATTCTCTTAACGATTAGCTTGACGAACACTAAAAGAGAAATATGTACGTTCGTAAGACTAACTAAGATTGAATTTATTGGGGGCACACAAATTAATTCCTGACCTTTAGTTTATTGAAATTGAAACCGTGTTTCATCAGCTCATCAAGAACTCATAAGCTCCTCGGAAACAGGTGTAGTGTTAAAATACCACAGTAAAGTCGCGATATTTGTCAGCGACCGTGTACGCGATAGTTGTCAGGTGCCCACCCACTCCATTAGATAAGAACATGAGTGGTATACTCGAGAGATATCAGAAGCAGTCAGGAGCAATACGAGTAGTGGGACCCTGGCTGCTCCTCCTCTTGTCTACAGAAGACGAAACGGGTGTGAGCCCTTGGACGGTGGGGTCTTCGTAGCTATGGATAGGGTAAGTCCCGTTCCCCCAAATTCTATCTTAAGGGGAGCCGAGCCCCACATTTATTGGGTGCACAAACTAATTCCTGACCCCTAGTTTATTGAAACTGTGTTCCATAAGCTCCTCAAGAACTCATAAGCTCCTCGGAAACAGGTGTAGTGTTAAAATACTACAGTAAAGTCGCGATATTTGTCAGCGACCGTGTACGCGATAATTGTCAGGTGCCTACCCACTCCATTAGATAAGCACATGAGTGGTATAGTCGAGAGATATCAGGAGCAGTCAGGGGCAATACGAGTAGTGGGACCCTGGCTGCTCCTCCTCTTGACTACAGAAGAGCAAACGGGTTTGAGCCCTTGGGTGGTGGGGTTTTAGTGAATATGGGTTGGGTAAGTCCAGTTCCCCCAAATTCCATCTTAGGGGGAGCCGAGCCCCACACTAACCCCCAACTTTCATCTTGGGAGGATGTGCGTAATCCCATCAGTGTAGCCAGTAAGTGACCAAACCAGCACTCGAGGGGAATACAAGGTACCCCCTCTCTGATGACTAGAATAGAGTAATATGTGACACGTTGCGCGTGCCGGGCGCAAGACTGTGCCGTAGACTGGACTGGTCATCAGAGCGGGGGTATTTGATTCCCCTCGATTGCTGGCGACCTGGCTACACTGAACCCCATGCATGCATGGGGCGTGTGCATGTTCCCACCGCCCTTAAACAACAACAAAAGAGTGCCAACCCACTCCACTGCCGGCCAACGCCATAGGAACGCTGTCGGAACGCCAAAGGGGGGACACCTTATGGGAAAGAATGAAACGCGAGGAGTCGCCATCTCGTCGGCACAGTTCAAAGGCCCGCGTGTTCTCACACAATGGACATATTTACTCACATGCTGTCCTTCTCTACGTTCGGCTTCGGCTTTGTAGTTTCGGCGCGACGCGTTAGACGCAGTCATAAAAAAATAATATCGGTATGCGATAGTTGTCCGTGCAAAACAAACAGGCTGTTCGACAAGAATCGCGACTTTACTTGTATTTCGCTCTAGTTTGTCGCAATTCAAGTAGAAAATTTTTATTTTCCGTGAATGCAGCATAAAGTGGGACACCATTGAATATTGTAGAAAGGGTGGCTCCCGTCGCGACGTCTTCGTCGGAGGGGTTCTTGGAAAGAAAAGCCGCTGTGGCGGAAGGAAGTCGATGGCGGGTCGGAAGTCGGTGAACGGCGCGAGGACGCCGTCGCAGCGCGCTGGTGGAACAGCGGGCAAAAACCGGGCCGGAAACGAGCCCGAACGGCGCGTTTAGCTCGGCAATTGCCGTAATACAATCGTCCCCGTCTTAAATCTACCGTCGCGGATGCGATTTCCCCCGGGTTTTTTCGTCGCGGGCTGCGCACGCTTCTTCGGGACGCTATAACGCGTCTGATTGTTCCGGAGGGCGACGCGGAAACGACGCAACACGACGCCTCCGGAGAAAGACGAACGGTGAATGGAGCGCGAGGGGAGGGGAGAGGTGGAAAAAGCAAGAACCGACAGATTAGGGGTAGTTACGTGCCTACCGAATTTCAGAGCACGCGGCCAAGTATTTTCCTCGTGACCCGGCCCACGGAGAGTGTAATTTGCCCGCGCGAACGCCAGAAAAATTGCGGCTGTTGACCCGGCCAACAATGCGGCGAGAAAACCCGGCTACTCTTTCTCTTTCTCTGGATGCGCGACTACGACGGATTTGCGCTTTAATGCGCGCAGTGCCTCTTCCCGCTTCCGGCCCCATCCCTTCCCTGTGATCTGGGGGGAAATACGGGTAATTGTTGCCTCTGTTGATCCGCAATTTTTGTAGAAGGGGATACACAGTTGGGCAAAATTGATTGAAATGAATGTACTGAAGTTAACACTTCTATGGTGATCAGTGTAGTCAGATGAGGGGAGTCACGGCGAGATGATGTACCCCCTCTCTCATTGCCCACGTGTATGGTTCTTGCGCAACGGAACATGCACACCTGCCTGTTTCTCGCTTGCTCGATTAAACTCGGGGCCCCCCGAATAGCGTTTCATCTCGGAGCGTGACGGATCAGACTCATTCGCTGGCCAGCAAAAATTGTGTACGCGGTGCGCCTAGAGAAGTTTTCACTTTAAAAAGTAGTACAGCATTACCAAGGAAACTAATTTTGCCAGTTACGGTCTCTTCCGCAGAACGGCTTCAATTATAGCAAATCCAGACCAATTGTTCCGGCAAATTTCCCCGAAACGACGCAGCCCGCGTTAGACCCGAGCTATAGCATCCTGCGCTATAGCGATCCCCGTCGTCTAGCAGACTGCACCCAAGCCCGACGGATCCGAATCTCTTTGTCATAGCGGTGTTTACCACCCTCGTGGTTATCGTGGGCCGCGCGCATAGCCAAACATTAAAGGCCGCGGAATCGCGAGGGCTGCGTCTTTGTCGTTGAAGATGCTAGCCAGCCGAGCTCTCCGATTGTTGCGCCATCCTTTCATCATCCGCGCACCGAGCCTCCGGCCCGTGAAGAACTTAATTACACGGGCAGAAGACTACGCGAAGGAAGCCCGGCTCAGAAAAGAAAGTAGGATACTACGGGGGGGAAGGTGGTGGGAGGGGCAAGAAAAGGGGACGAGGAGGCCTGCGAGGCAGTTGCGCGCGGCGGAATGAAGTTTTCCTCGGGATTAACGATAACGACGATAATGAAACCGACTGTCGGCGACGGACGATTATTGTCCGACGTCGGATATCCTCGAATCGCGTCCTTTCTTCGCAGCCGGTTCGCCGATTGTTCCTTCTGAGGCCATTGATCGGGCACCATTAAGGGGTTTTCTGGTTTTCGAAGCCGTTTTTCAACGAATTTTTCGGACTTTTTTCCGGGATACCATCGGACATTCTGCATTTCGATTTTGCACATATGGTGTTTGAAGAATGCACAGGGTGTTACCTGCAACGCGACGCACGATATTTCATCAAGTTGCAGCCATCTGACGAAAAAAAGGTTTAGAACAGTGGTGGCCAACCTGTGGCGCAATATTCGACTGTATGTTGCCCGTCGGAGAGGCTAGTACGCCGGCGTGACCGCAGCGCCATCTGACGGGCAACATGCGGCGGGCAACATGCAGCCAAATATTGCAAAACCATTGCTCGGAAACGTAAAAGAACGACTTTTGAGGCAAACAGCGCCCTAGATTGATCTCTCCACCAGCGATTTTGACTACTAAAAAACCCCGTCTTTGCATTATCGAGAAATCGGAAGTGGAATCCCGGTAAACTTTCATCGTAGATTAAACCACTAAATACAGTTGGAATAATATCGTGTCTGGTGTTATTTCAATCAGAAAAATGCCAGGAATAAGATGGTGAAAGTCCCATAAAGGAATAATGAAAAATAAAAAAGTGTTTGTACATTCGATTCGTAGTGATTCACACCGATACACTTCGACACGCGATCCGTATTTCATGGTGTCCTTCTCTACGTCCGGCTTTCGTTTGATCAGTCATAAAGAAATAATGTCGGTATGCGATAGTTGTCCGTGCAGAACACATGCTATTTGACAAGAATCGCGACTTTACTGTATCTAAACAAGGATTTTCCGCCGTCAGGAATTGTCGTTCTCTGTTGGTTCGTTCCACTTTGTTAGAACACACGAATCGACACGAATGACAACTTCATCCCTTGTCAAATTTGAGAAACTCTGACGATTTTCCTTAGTAGACTAAATATTTCTTTTTATAATAAATTATGAACGATAATGTTTAGTTCCTGGTGCGTTCTCAACGTAGATATGCATACTTCATATAAAAAAAAATTGGCCACTGAATCTTCAGTAGGTTTTCCAGGACACCGTTATGAAGAAGAGGAATTTTTTCGGTGATAAATCGTATCTGAAAAAGTTTGATCTTTGAACGCTAGGGGTGTGCGACTTTCGTTTGATCAGCCATAAAGAAATAATGTCGGTATGCGATAGTTGTCCGTGCAGAAGACAGGCTGTTTGACAAGAATCGCGACTTTACTGTATCTAAACGAGGACTTTGCGCCGTCAGGAATTGTCGTTCTCTTTTGGTTTCACGCAGGCGGTCGATGCGTCCCAGTTATGAAATCGCATTTGGTCAACAGTGGGCGGCGGTAATGCCGTTGAAACGACGCTCGCCGCGGTCACCGGGTCCACGAGCGGTCACAAAGGCCGTCGGAGAGTCTGTCCCGGGGCTATTACACCGTTCGTTAACACCGTTGTGTACCGTTCCACGTCTTTCTGACGGTCGGGAAAGTTCGCGTGCCGGGCAACCGCCGGTCAATCAGGACACTTCCTCCTCTTCGTTTCGTTTCGTCTCGTTTCCTTCTCGTTTCTTTCGTTTCTTTGAATCCGGCGCACACGCCCCCGAGCGAGCGGTCTCTCGCTCCGAGTTTCTGCTGTTTCGTGCCTGCCTTCCGGGCTCTCCTCTCCTCGCTTCGATCAAACGCTCTGCACGAACGAGGCCCCGGTTAGTTCCACGGCAAAACAACTTATGCCGCGTGCTTTGCACTCGACCGGCATTACGGTTTGATCGTTTATAGGGCACGTTTCCTCGGACGTGCGAAGAAGTTGCTCTACTGGACTTAATTAAGGGAAGATTGACTACTCTGACCCCGCCTTTGACGTTGCTCGGATAGCGTTCCTCTGTGTCGGCGCGGTGTGAAGCGTTCCAGTTTTGTTGGATTTATTCTCGGAGATATGTCGTAGGTATCCTTTTTTTTCCTATTCAATCTGTTGTATCGAACACAAAAGCAATTGGATGGTGTGTTGCGATTTCAGGAAAAAAACCGTCTGCACTGGTGAATTTTTATCTCAATAACCACTCGCCCGATCAGGTTGATTATTTTTTTTTTATTTTGATCACAAAGGTTGCGTCTATTGGGAGAATTTTTTGTTTTAACGGGGAATAAAAATTTTTACACCAGAGATATTGTAAAAATTTACCAACCACAGACGATCTTCTTGACTTACTAGTAACGAGTGTCGTAAAGGATGAAAATTACGAAAAAAAATACTGTTTAAAAACCATGCTCATATTAAAATGCAATAGAAAGGAGAATATAATTTTTTTAGACATTAGCGACTGTAAATAAAAGTAATATCTCGTTTTATTGAATAAACATATGAATAAATACTGACCGTTACTTTTTAAACCAATGACCATAAAAGGTGTTAGGTAGCGGCCAAGTTTGAATAATTTAGCCCTCCATGTAATTCATTAAAAATTGAATAGCGCTCTTTTAAACTAACTTTTACAAACGCTTTTTTCAGTATTGCAAGAGGTATTTCTAAGCTAACCAACTTGGCCGTATTTTGTTTGATCTCGCAACTTTTTACGGCCATAAGAACTTGGCTCCTGTTTACAGAATGTTTTTGTTGGGATAATATACTACAACTAACTCCAATCGGGAAGTTCTTTGCGTGACTCTCGGAGAGTCACCCCTCCAGCTCATTAATTTAAATGGCCAGACTTTAATTTTTACGGGTTCGAATCGAGTGTCCCCGGTCAGTGTAAAAAATGGAACTTTTTCAGAAAGATTTGCTCGTGCATATTAAAAAATATTCATTCAACCTCGATTTTGAACTGTTTTCTCTGGTTTAAATATATTATTCGAACACACGATATTCCTGTCCAGTTTTCTGCAAAACCCCAAAAACGGATCACCGTGTCCTGTTTGTAACAATCGAGTATTCACGATGTGAAACTTTAATCAGAATCGATTACGGGAGTTACAGAATAAAAACTCACACCGCCGCGCCGCTTCGTGCCAACCGTAAGACAATGGATATTATCGGCGCTCGATCCGCGAGAACGTTGCGTGTTTGAAATGTTAATAACATCGTTACCTAATTGCGCGGGTTCAGAGTGCCGTTAGCAAGTCCGCGGACCGTATGAAAATTAGATTAATCCGCATAAACGGTGCTCCATTATATTTAATCTGTATGCGCATATTGTACGAGAACTGTATTACCAGATCTATAAATTAACCGGTGCTCGGTCAATCGAGGTTACAATTTTCACAAAATTGCCAATAACGATCGTGTCCGATCGCGTCAACCTCGCGTCAAACCTGATACAACGAAAATTACATATTCCGAGATTTCTCGATGATACTCGGGGCTGTCAATGACCCTTTACCATTGTAGGACACTGTCGACCTCTGCCACCTTATTTTGTATCGACGCCGTCTGCAGAATTTTTGAAGTAGAAACTTCTGTGTAGGCTTAGACGCACCGTGTGTACAGGGTGTAACGAAATTTAGTGTCATGGTTTTGGCAGATGGTTGTACACCTCCGGATCGGTAGAGATTTGTTAAAAGAAATTGCCGCAAAAGTGACATTGACCTTGAAATTCAAGGTCGAATTTTTTTATTCTTGTATAGCATTCTACTCACCATGGGGACCAAACCTAACCTAACATAATCTACGGTTCCTTTGACAAGTTTGGTCCCCATGGTGTGTAGAATGCGATACAAGCATAAAAAAGTTTGACCTTGAATTTCAAGGTTACAAATAACAGTTATTAGTGTTCACAAAATTGGATTGCTCAAAGCAGGTATCGATGATAGAAGTTCATTTCGATCGGTCATAACAGTTACATATCAATGAGAGAATCAAATTTCTTATCGCTTGTTCATAATAATGATTGATGAGAAAACCATTTTGCTTACTTATTTAATTATTGAGTTGTCTACTCTTTTTCGGATGGAGCAAGCCTGTGAAATTCATTGGCAAGGTTTCGTACGACAAGACGAATCAACAAATCATAAGAACAACACAAAATCTGTTTTTGTTTGTCACATTGAATTTCGATTGTAACCAAAGTCTACCATTTGAGAGTTGTACTATTTAATAATAACTGTTACAAATTTCCTTCATCAATAACTGGTATGAGCGATCGAAATAAATTTCTCTTATCGATAACTGTTACAAACTATCGAAATATATTTCTCTTGTCGATAACTGTTATGAACTATTGAAATATATTTCTCTACTCGACAACTATTATGAGCGACCGAAATACATTTCTCCCATCGATAACTGTTACGAGCGATCGAAATAAATTTCTCTTATCGGTAACTGTTATGAACGATCGAAATAAATTTCTCTCATCGACAACTATTATGAGCGACCGAAATAAACTTCTATCGATAACTGTTATGAGCGATCGAAATAAATTTCTTGATAACTGTTATAAGTGATCGAAATGAATTTCTCTCAACGATAACATTTACCAACAAGACAAAAAAATTGTCGGTTACTTAAAATCCTTCATTGTAACCAATATGATTTTCGTCGACGAAATACTTGTTATTCTACGACTTTTTGTCATTTTGGTTATAACAGTTATGATCTTGATGAAAACCCGTTTTATATACTTTTTTCTGTGTCCTTTTTTCTTGTCACGGGGTTAAAAAGGACTTCCGCCTGAATCGAGCCATACTCAGAGCTCCACGGTCGATTAATTCCAGTAATAATCCAGCGAACAACATTTTCCTCCGCGAATCTACATACCTGAACAGGACCCGAAGCATTATTCCCCTTGCCCCACAGTGCGCTGCTTACCGTGAGTTTTCTTGGCGGTCCCTCCTTAGCATCTCGCTAAGGGTATGGAAACTACTCTCTCTCTCTCTCTCTCTCTCTCTCTCTCTCTCTCTCTGCAATCCGTTGTAAAATTCTTTCGTCCCTGTAAATTGAAGTCGTTACAGCAGCGCCTTGAATGAAAAAGCTCGCCGGTCCGCGATGAAAAGCTCGGGCGTCGCGCGTTCCCGTCGAGCTAAGGTCCGCCCGAAATAGAAAAGAAGTCCTCCGGTAAGAACGAACGAGACGTTAAACAGGCTGGCGCGTCCCAAGGATCGGCGGGCTCCCCAGACACACGCGGAATCTTTTAACCGAGGGGGAACTTTAATGCAATCTCTTCGTGCACGCGCGTTTTCAACGTCTCTCTCGCCTTCGTAAACGAGCGGGCGGGACACGCGCGACGCAACTGAGGAACGACTGGAACAATTGACGCGCAATTCGCCCAGCCGGAGAGGGAGAGTGGCAGTTCTCTGGCAGTTTAAGCGAAACAAAAGAAATTTACGGAAAGTCGAATAGCCGGGAAAATGGAAGAATCGCCGGGGCTTTGTAGGAACCACCTGCCGACGACGACGACGACGAGGCTTGCACACGAGAACGTCTTTTCTTGAATCGAATGAATCCCTTTGACGACACGGAACACGCGGAGCTCCCGGCGCTCCTCGCTCTCAGTCGCATTAATTAAGAGAGTAAAAGCGAGCTTAATGAACTGCGATATAAAATATTGTTGGACGCCGGCGACAAAGGGGAAACAAGTAATACGGTCTAGAGCATTAGGTCACTCGCGAAATGAAGCTGAAGACGACTGAAAGTTTTCCGTTGACGGAGAACGAGACCAATTTTGTTCAATCCTAGCCCACGCTTCTTCATATTGACAAGCATCCCTTTCTTATTTTAAACCAATACGCATCCCGTGCACAATAGGGTGGACCTTATTTTTGACCAAAGAATTTTCTTCCGTTCACCCTCCAGAATCGTGACAACTGTTGAGGAAATGATCTGGAAAAAATTTTGGGCCGATTGAAAAAATTTGAAATTTTTTTTATTTATTTATTTATCGAGATATTTGCAAAGAAACTATCGCGAATACTGTATTGAATTTCTCGTATTCCTGCACGCTGCGCTGCAACGTAAGTCTGTTTCGGTGCGACGTTTGTTTACATTTTGACGCTGTCAAAATGCCTTCCATTTCACTCTACAACTTTTCGTTGACTGGACTACAAAACCAACAGACATCTCGCATCCAACGGAGTGATTTACCGCGCTAATAGCGAAGGCTCACTTAGCAGAAAACCTGGGACAGGAAGAATACAGATTTCCTGTAATCCGGATGCGATAAACGGGGATTACTCCTCGGGTTAATATTCAAATTAATGTTCGAAAATCTATCGGGAGCGGAGATTGGACGGGACCGGTTGAATCGCGGGGTGCGGGATCGATGGGGTATGAATCGATTTCGTCGGGGGCGCCTAAACGCGTCGCATGCGAGCGGGTCCGATGAAAACCTGTCGGGTAAACCCTTGGAGAGCGTGGGTGGAGGGAAGAGGTTGAGCAGGGGCGGCGCGCGGTCTAATATAGCGGAAAACGGTTATGAAAACGTATTTATATACCCGGGGATATTCTTGAAACAGGCCCGGGAAAGGTGGCGCGTATCTGCCGGCCGCGTTTCCCCTAATCCAGATGTCATTAAAGCGGATTACCCCCGGCGAATTAATATGCAAATTCATGCACGCACTGGTTTTATATAGCCGGGATGACGGTTCGCAGTGTGCGTGCGGCTCGCATTCGCCGGATGCGTCGCGGCGGCTGGCCGCGTGAAATAAATTCGAGGATACGATGCACGCGCGTGCGTGTGCGCGCAGGAGGGGTGGGTTTGTACCAGTGCAGTC
Source organism: Lasioglossum baleicum (assembly GCF_051020765.1). Classification (NCBI taxonomy): domain Eukaryota; kingdom Metazoa; phylum Arthropoda; class Insecta; order Hymenoptera; family Halictidae; genus Lasioglossum; species Lasioglossum baleicum. Next base: position 8,066,706 of record NC_134945.1, read on the forward strand.
GGTGCAACGTAGACGCAGACGGAAAAACTGTATAGCAGCGAAGCCTGGCCGCGTCGAGTGGAGACTCTCGAAACGCATTTAGCCCGCGGCCGAGGCGAGCGTCCGAGACCACAATGCCGCGAATACGACGCGGAAAGATTAAATGATAAATCTCCAAAGCAACCAGCGCGGCCACTCGACCGCCACTTATCCGTCCACTTTGTGCCCGAGCCCCCCTTTGTTTGCTTCCCCCCCGGAGGCACCGGTGGAAACCGGCCGCGCCACTCTTATTCTTTCACTCTCTTCTCTGCTTTCTATTTTTCGCCTCCTTCTCTGTCCATCGCAGCCCCTCCTCCACCCGGTTACTCGGATGCAAAGCACGTTTGCCCCGAGCCCGACCCCGTCCATGTCGCCGAATGCATAATTAATTCGAGTAATTTGCCGAAAACGATCGCGACAAAGCCGATGAAGAGGCCGCAGACCGTCGCCGATCGACCTACTCGACGATACTCTTCGTGGTCCGATCGTTTCGCAGGTTGCGCAACCTCCTTCACCGTCCCCGCGACAAAGATACCAACCTGGCTCCTTCAAAAGAATAGGGAATTACGTGTTTACCCTGTACTTCGAGCGGTTTACCCTCCGCCAGGGTGGTTTTTGGAGTAGGCTAAATTGTAGACTAGTCGAGTGGTTGCACGACGAGTTTCATCTTTCGGAATTTTTTGGGAGCGACACATGTACATAAATGGCGAGCAGTAAGGTTTTTCTAATGACTTTATATATTGGACTTTTAACAATATTTATATATTTTCCTTATCGTGGACGAGAGACTAAATAAAGACAGACATTTCAATCTACTAGTGATGGTGTACAAAAATCACTGTGATTCATCACTAGACCGCGGATTTTATCCATTTATGACAAAAATGGGTACATAAAATTTAAAGCCGTGGACACGTTCAAAATATTTAATAGCATCAATGTATCAGTTTCAGCTTAATAGGATAATTAAAAGTAGAATGCAATTTTTATTTGGCTCCTGTGTCCTGCAATCAATGCAAACATTTTTTATTTTGCATAAAGATCCGCAGTCTATTTATCACGAGTGATCGTGATTTTTTAAATATACAGTAGATTTGTAACCGGGGCAGCTGCAGATCGAAGTTTCGAACCTGTAGGATCAATGGTTCCGGAGTTATGCTTGCTTAAAGTTGAGCAATTTTCAGTGTTTTCGACAGGTAAGGGCGCCGCCATATTGGTTTGTAGTGACGAAGTAGTACTGCCATCTAGCGGTTCTCCTCGGTAAGCGGCGCGCGATCGTCGCTATAAGCCGATATGGCGGCGCCCTACCTCTCAAAAACACTGAAAAGTGCTCAACTTTAAGCGATCATAACTCCTGAACTATTGATACTACAGGATCGAAACTTCGATCTGCAGTTGCCCCGGGCAGAAATCTACAGGATTATATACCAATTACATCATTATCAAATTTAGAGTCCGGTAGAGTAAAGTTTACCCAATAAATAAATTATTTAATTTTTTGCCGCATAACCGTTAGTACCTGCGGCATGTTTTCCACAAATTTTCAAACAGATTTGTTGGATAGTTTGGTCTTTATAGACTTTTCTTCTCTTTTTTGCCAAATGGGACGGTTTGTGCGCCATGCCTACAATCTACCGTGCCGTGCAACAGACGCAGAAAAATTCTGCCTCGCGCCTAGAGCTCCGTAGCCAATTAATTACCGATGAATAAAGAAATGGCCGATAGATCAGCGGGTGTCAGAGCGCCGGGGAACAACGGGAGCAATTTGTCCGTTGAAAATGCGGGCTCCCACGCGTGGCCCCGGAGCAAATACAATATTTCCCCGGTAGCCGATCGCGAATTCATCTTCATTACCGTGCGACTCGTCTTCGGGGACGGGGCCGCGGTCCTCGATATATTTCGCGGCATTAAGATTTATTCGCCGCCGCGAGACGCCATTTTTCCGAAGCGTTTCGAAAACACCGTGAAATATCGAGTCGCCGGTAATCGACCCACATTAACGTGGAAACCATTTTTCGCGTCGCGTCGTCCCCGGGGAGAGAACAGCTCGGCACTTCCCCCTACGCGGAAGAGTATATTAATTAAACGACACCGGGGAAAGGGAACGCGCGTCGCGCGATTATACTTATATTATAGTTCAGTCAAGGAAAAGTTGTAGAAGGAAATGGAAGGAACACAATTTTCAACTTTGGGTCTTTGTTTGGACTAGTTAGGAGGTAAACATATTAAAAGTCCCCACTCCTAGGAGGTGAGCGGAGTGCAGGGGGAACGTAGAATATCCCCTTTTTCGGTTTTCCGCTTATATCTCGGAAACTATGTGTCCTAGCGATAAGACCATTCTATACAAAATTAAAGGTGACAAAATGTGCTATAAGACTGGCGGCTGCATACAGTTCTTCGCTATCTCGCATAGTTTGTAAGATATCCGCGCTCAAAGTTCACTAATTGTGCTGAAGAGTTAGCTAGTCAAAGTCAAATAAGGCAAAAAACGTGAGGCAAAAATTTCTTGTTCACAATTAGTAAACTTTGAGCGCGGATATCTCGGAAACTATGCGAGATAGCGAAAAACTGAATACGATCAATCTTATGGCACGGTTTGTCAGCTTTAATTTTGTATAGAATGGTCTTATCGCTAGGACGCATAGTTTCCGATATATAAGCGGAAAACCGAAAAAGGGGATCTTCTACATGCTCCTCTGCACCTCACTCACCTCCTACGAGTGCGGACTTTTAGTATGTTTACCTTCTAACTAGTCCAAACAATGTCCCAAAGTTAAAAATTGTGTTCCTTCCATTTCCCTCTACACCCCCCTTAAGAGCATTCATTGACTGGAATATTATATCTCCGTGCGAGGCGCGAACCAATTCCCACGTTTCGCGGCTAAGGGTGGATTTATAGTGGAGCTGCGAGCATCGATGATTGCGGCGCGGTGAAAAGAAACCAACATTCGTGACAACATTTCGACACATTTGAACAAAAATTGCGATCGATAAAAATCCTCCCTTTATTTCGACACATACTAATGAAAAAGTACATATGTATTTTCAATGTTTTTCTTTTTTTTTCATCGCACAGCTCACCTCGCTGCTCCAATATAAATCCACACTTAGAAACGACGCAGAGAAAAGAAGAAAGAGAAACGCCGGAACGGCCGGCCGACTATGAAACCGGCGGAAACTGAAATAATCACTGCCGGGCGGCCAGCCCTGCGGAATTAGCATCCGTTCGCGAAACGCTAATGAAACGCGGCTGTTTTTCTCGCGGAAAAACTCCGGCAAACTTGGCTCCATCGGGCGAACAATTAACCGGAAACGGCCGTCTCGTGTACGTCCCGGCCAAATATTTGCTCGCGCCTGCTATCTCCGTGGCTTCGACTTCACACCGTGAACAATTCCACTCGCGAATTTTCCCGGAGCGTCGACGTCGCAAATATTAGTCAGCTGTGCCGCGGAGTTCCGCGCGATTTACACGACACCGGTCGCAAATCGCTGCATAGTGATTCAGGTCACAAAACAATCCCGTTTCTGATGCGAAAACTTCTTTCACGCTAAACCTACCGACCACTAAAAGCGATTAAACTGTTTTGCGGTACAGAACTGACGAGGCTCTATTTATTTAGATTGTGTGCAATTTTTATTGCTGTGTCTGCTTGGATAAAGAAATTTATCGAATCAATTTCCATGTGAGCAACTTCATAATTTCATTGACTGTGACATGAAAAATATAAACACTAAAAAACCACGTGCAGAGGGCTTAGACCCTTCCTCCTTCAACTTCTGGCCAGCTGGAGGGCCAGGTGGGGCCCCGCCTTTCGCATTTCTCCCGTCTGGTTTATTATGCGAGCTGGCTCCACTCATGTTCTTGCCCAATCGCGTGTTGGCCAGGCCTCTTTTATTCTTTTTTGGTTCAGGACGGTGGGGAAATGCTGTTACGCACGCCCCCTAAGATGAAGTTGGGGGGGGGGGTTAGTGTGGTGCTCGGCTCCCCCTTAGATAGAAATTGGGGGACGGGATTTATATTCCTACCCATACGCACTAAAGGCCCACCGTCCAGGGCCTAGCCCTTCTCCACTATGCCCGATATACCCCCGGTATACCACCCGGGGTCCTTTACTCCCGTACTGTTGGCCTTTTTTCTGGGCAGTGGGGAAATGAATGCTGTTATGCACACCCCCTAAGATGAAGTTCGACGGGTAGTGTGGTGTTCGGCTCCCTGTTAGATGGAAATTGGGGGACGGGACTTATATCCCTACCCATACCCACTAAAACCCCACCGTTCAGGGCCTAGCCCTTCTTCACTATGGCCGATATACAACCACCCGGGGTCCTACTCTTCGTATTTACTCGCGTGGTTGTGGGCGACTCATCGTATCGGGTCTCCTGCGTACGCATTAAGGTCGTTACCCACTAGGACGCCCCCTCTGTATACCTGCGCCATCGCTCCGTCCCCGTTTTTGGTTTCCTCTGTGTATCTCAATGGCACTGCGCCTACTATACCTGCGCCTGCAGGTATATGGCGCCATTGCAGGTATATGGCGCCATTGCAGGTATAGCAGGCGCAGTCCCATTGAAATACACAGAAGAAACCCAAAACGGGGACGGAGCGATGGCGCAGGTAGGCAGAGGAGGCGTCTAATGGGCAAAGACCCTTAGGCTTATCCTCTTCCGTAGCGTCTTGGCCAGGTCTCTTTTCTTCACAGACGTGGGAAAAAATACCCAGAAGGGGTAGTGTGGGACTCGGGGACACAGATGGTCGATGTCCCCAATACCCACTAAAAAAACCACACGTCTAGGACTAAGAGCCCTTTTCTTGCTTTCTAATGTCCTTGAGGACAGTCAGGGCCCCGCTATGAGCATTTCTCCTGACTGCCTCATTTCTCGGACTCCCCTTCCACTCCTGTTCTTTCATAAAACGTGTTGGCCAAGCCTATAAGATCAATAGATCAAGCTTTAAACTGCATGCTCGAAGACATAGATTGCGTCACTGGTTCCCGAGATATGGCGTCAATCTTAAAAATTACTGGACGCATTGTGTACATTAGTTATAAAAAGTACACCACAATTTATATCTTCATTACTACAATTCTTTTAGAAACATATTGTGAATTGTGTCTCTTTGTTTCATGAATAAACGCGTTGTGCAAAGGATTGAATGATCAACCATTTCAGAAATGGAGGATAGAGATGTCCTTCGAATTTGGTCGAATTCCAACTGGTGGTTTTGTATAATTCTTTTCACTGTTGAGCCAGAACGAAGCTCGGTGCTCCCGCGTCTCTATTTGCTCGGAGAGGGATCAGTAATTTCGATCGAGCGAAGGGAACGGCCAAAGGGACAGACGGGTGAAACTGCGCGGATGTAAACGAGTTTTCCCGAAGCCATTCGTTACCCAGTCCCGTTTAATCATTTGTAACGCGTATGGCGGGGGGCTGTAGGCGCCGCGTCGCTCCGCGCGCCAGCTTTCGGCGAGTAGACAGCCGTTGCTCTCTCGCGGAGCTCCGAAACTGACAACAACAAATTAGCGGCGGTAATCGAATCCCTGAGTCGACGAACAGTCGACGTGGAAACAAGGAACGGGAGAAGTCCCGCGAGTTACCGAGGACTTGCGAACGCGACAACTAAAGCCGAGAACGCACGGGGTTCTCGCAGAATCGGCGACCTTGAAGTGTTTCTTCCAGTGTAGCGTCTAGACAATAGACAATGTTCACGCTTCCTTGAATTGATGATCGAGTCCTGGATCACTGGGTCCAACAAGAACTCAGAATACAAGCGAACAATTAGGGGTGTACTTCCGAAAGCGACAACCCTCCGATATATTTTGCTGAAACTTTTGTCAAAGTACTAAATATTTTCGAAAATATTGATTTAAGAGAAAAAAGTTTCAAACAATAAATGAAGATCATAAAAGGCTCTACAAGAAAGGTTATGTACATTTTTTACGTAAACCTATTATTTTGGCTGTTGTGACCCAAAGTAACTCGGCTGGGGTCAAATTAACCCAGCCCCTTTCAAACTTTTGACAATTCTTACCAAATATTTTCGAAAATATTGATTTAAGAGAAAAACGTTTCGAACAAAAAATGAAGCTCATAAAAGGCTCTACACGAAAGGTTATGTACATTTCTTACGTAAACCTATTATTTTGGCTGTTATGACCCAAAGTAACTCGGCGGGGGTCAAATTAACTCTTTGTCAAACATTTTTTCATTTACTTCCGTAAATAATGGGAATTTTGAAAAATACTTCGAATAAAAGTTGTAGACCTCGTCAAAATACACATTTTATGTTGTATTGATTTTTGTCATAAAGATAATACTTTCTGAGAAAAAATGATAGGTACTTATTCACTTATACGGAGCCACCCTCGATTTCAATGATCGCATGATTGACCAATTCTCGACAACAAAACTGACATTCTTGGCATCCTCCCGTCAAAATCTAGAGAGTTGTATGGGGAAGTGTTACCAAATCCAAGCCTCCAGACCTGTGTTGTTTCTTGGTGGAGCCTCGCTCCAATTTGCCAGGAATATCGCCGTACGAATTGCCCTCGCATAGCGCGCGAATCAAGAGGCGGTTGTTTGTGGTAGGCGTCTCGATAGGCGACTCGAGGATCGGAAGGAAGCTCGAACAAAGGGTCGCGGGGCTCGCGAGAGACGCTGACAAACGAGGCCGAAGAGGGTGTTCTCGCGGTAAGTCGGCCGAAGGAACGGCTTCCCGGCCGCGGCGCGGCGTCGTAAACAAGAGTGGCTCGGATCTCCCGAGAAAATTATCCCGGTCGTTATTTACATCTTTCATAAATATTCACTGCCCGCGGAGGTAAACGGAGTAAGAAGGATCGGCGACGGGGTCACAGGGGGGTGTAGACAAAGCAGCAGGTTGCGCTTCGCGGAGGACTCGGAGAAGAAACAGGGAGAGGGGTTCACAGGTTCAACCCGAAGGAAGGGAGGATCGTGGTTCAACGCAGGAAGTAACGAGGAACCGCAGAGCGCGTAAATCTCGCGGCTTTCGGAGGCGATCTCGTTTCAGGATCACCTCCCGCGAGCAAGGGGTTGCTTCGCTACCCTAGACGGTAATACGATCTTGTTGCCACCTAAACGTGTTCGCTGGGGAAACCTCCTGGAAAATATTTCCATCGCGGTCCTAAAACTCCCGCTCCGCAGGTCCGAAGACTCTGATTTTCCTCGTGACTTTCGTGCGCCATCATCTCGCCCCTGGAACTACTTACGCGAATTGGGGAAGATGCTCGGTCTGTAGACGTCTTTGACACTGACCCTACTGTCAATTTTACCAAGTATTTATTAGCTCGCTTTCTTGTCTGTCTTAGCTTGCGGACCTTTCTGCAATTATGACTTTTGAAAATCCTTCCTAACTTCCTAACTAGTTCAAACAAAGTCCCAAAGTTAAAAATTGTGTTCCTTCCATTTCCTTCTACTCCCCCCTTATGAGCATTCATTGACTAGGCTAAAAGGCTACTACCACGGAAAATGAGATTCTATTTTATTCCACTTTCTTAATACTTAGCCAACCGAATGGGGAGATGTCCCCACTTTTTATGTTCGCTGTGGCGCACAAAAATTGAAAATTGCATAAACATCCGCAGTCTACTGATGAATTAGCTGACTGTAGTCTTATTGGTCCAGACTGATGAATTGGCATCAGCTGATGTGTAGTCCTCCAGGGCCTCGCATATCATTTCTAACAATATTAATTTTCATTAATAATCATTTTTAAAAATTGATTCTTCATAATTTCACCAACTGTGAATCAAGAAATCTTAAAATCATTTCACCCTTCACAAGAGTCTGCACCCGCTTGGTTACTCTCTTCCATTCAAATCTCGATACACCCTTGTTCTCGGATTCTTCTGCACCCCGACAAGTCAGACCGAGACTCGCTCACTCGAAACGTTTCTTTGGCTTGACGAAAAAGTTGTTAACTTCGAGATTCATTGCAGGCTGTACCAAGGCATGAGCGGGTTGGTCCGTTCGCAATGGTTGGCCGGGTTGGTTGCCGGGTAGTTAGCGCCGCGACTCGAAGTCAGCGGGGTTGCGGCGGGTTGAATGAGCGTAAACGGCGCAGCGTAGGGTTGCCTTGCTCGTTTTCTCTCGCTCTCTTCGCTTCGGAATTTCACCGGTGGTAAAAAGGGGCTGCGAAGAAGCCGGATAAGAGAGCAGACGGCTAAAGAGAGACCGAAGAAGAGAGCGAGAAAGGGAGAGACAGAGAGGGGGGGATTGAGGTTTCGGGTAATCCGGTCGAAGACGATTCCGTACACCTATTTCGCTAAAGTGATTTCGTGCCTTCGAAGGATTCGACGATTCCTCGCGGAAAATCACACTCTTGGTCCTGTGCGCGAGCTGCCCTTCCCCTCTTTACGCCCTATCGCCGCAAAGTGCATCTCGTAAAGCTCCACGCGCATGTCCTTTCCGTTCGTTTCTCGATTCCGATGACACTGGACCGCGGATCTGATCGATTTGCGACAGAAATGAATCGGCGACAGCGGAGCTTTATTTACATTGGTTTTCCATCGTGTTGCAGTGAGCCACAGTAATGTTCGAACTCTTTGAAAGGGACAATAACTTTTTTACCACGGTTATATTAACTTGCCAAGTTGTCGTTGTTGTTGTTTTCGTATGCGTTAAATCTTGTAATCGAATTTTAAACCACTTCCCGATTAGCTAGAGACTTGAAACTAACCTTCCTCTTTAGAATGAGCCCCTACCCAGCCCAAAATCTCCTCAAATAAGGACAAAAAGCCATTTTTCGACCCAAAATTTAGTCAGATTCTAGTTATTCGCTAGTTTTGACACGTGATTATCCTATCGCCGGGGGTAGGCTGAAAAACGTGGATAACTGCCACCCGCTAAAAGGGACGAGTGCCGGCAGCGCCAATTGTGATACTGGTGATGAAAGATCCGGTGTGTCTTAAGGAAGCGAGCGTGTTACCGACAGTAACACTACTACTACTATACTCACCCAGCCCAAAATTTGCTCCTATAAGGACATTAAGCGAAAAATGGCAAACCCATGTTTCCACCCAAACTCTAGTAAGATTCTAGTTGCTTTCTAGTTACAATCTGAGGGTACCCTACCCCCTTAACTGCGGCTGTCTCCACGAACCTGTTCTTGTCTGTCAAGGACTTCAAGCCCTGTCCTCCCTCCATCTTACTGCCCACCCAGTGACGTGGACCCACTGTTTGTATTACTCCCGTCCATGCTTTTTGCGGACACTCGCCACTCATGTTCTTAGCTCGGCGATCACGCGTAGCCCGCCTAGGCCTCGGCTCGTAACAACATCAAAAGGCGAAGAGGAGATCCAGATGATCTTCTTGTTGCGAGGAAAGCGTCGTCGTCTCATATCGAAAGGAAATTATGTATTAGAAAACTATTCGAACGGAAGGGATCCGCGAGACTCCCCCGCACGATCTATTTCGTGGCTCTCGAGGAGATTGCGTCTGCACGGTTCAGCCCTGTGGTGGTTCGTGTTATCAGAGGCTTTGGCCCAGGGGGGGGGGGGTGCACCCTGGCCGTTCGCTCCTTGCAGCGATCGTACGTGCGCGGGTCGCGCGGGCCGAGAGCGTGGGTGGGCTTGTCGATGTGGGATAGGCGCGCGATTGTGTGAACCCGAGGCAGCAAGGTACGCGGAAGCTGGGTGGGTAGGGTCACGGGGAAAGAGGGTTGTGCGGGGTGTGTCTGCGGGTGCATTACGCTGATTGCTGGTCGCGGCCCTCTCTCCCGAGAACAGAGTGGCAAACGAAAAGGTGGAAAGGTGCCGGCGGATCCTGCCGTGCCGGCGCGGCGATGCCTGCGGTGGGACGAAGATGCTGCGAACCCCGTGAACGCCGACTCCGGACGGGAGAAAAGGGAATAAGGGCCCTTCCCGTTAAGTAAGTGAACGCCGCCACGTTCCCGGATGGTCGCGCGAGAGCGCGTGGATTTTAATCCTTTAAATGAATGACGCCGGTGACGCTGACTCGCCCTCTGATCCTCTCCCTCTCTCTCCTCTTCTCTCGTTCGTCTCCTACCCTATTCACCTCTTCTTCTTCTTTTTCGTCTTCTTCTTCCTCGTCGAGCTCCGCCTATCCTAATCTAACCGTCTCTACACGAGGAGACATACGAGCCACCTTCTCCGACCAACCGCGTCTCGCTTGGCGCGCGAGTTTCGACTCGCAGCCAAGGCGCCGCCAATGTACTACCCCGAATTGGGAATCGTTGTCTAGCCTTCCTTTTGTCGGTACCGTTGTTAGACGATCGACGCCGCTGTCGGAATTGTCTGCGGAGCTCGTCGGTTTTATAGCCAGTGCTGCCGGGATACCCACCCTCGCAAACAAGTTTGCCTTCCGTTCGACTCCCCCCCCCCCTGGCTTTGCTCGACTGTTTATTTCTCTGTGCTGTGATTAGAACCACCCCTGTATGTGTGTGTGTGTCGTTTGTTACACGAAACGGACCTCGGCTAATCGTTGAACGTCAATGACGGGGAAAGGACATTTTATTTCGTGGCTCTAAATCGGAATATTTTATTTTTGTTGGTAAAAGAGATCTAAACGATCTCGATGGGACCAAGATTTTCGCCACCGCGTCTCCGAATAGCATCCCGCGACTATATTAGTAATGAACGCGACACAGTTTCCGCGGGGAGCGAGCACAGTTTATCATTCAACAGCAGACACAATAATACAATGGGAAATCCTCGCGATGATTATTTGCGCGAGGCGTGGATGAAAGCGACGTGGGAGATGGGGGTGGAGAGCGGGGTGTAGGAGAGAAGGGGGCGGCACGACTGTGCACCCCCAGGACAAGAAGAATAATCAGTTGCCAGCACGTTGACGTTCTCCGTCCACGAATTGTGAGAAAGAGCTCCACATTAAAATTAGAGAACTTTGAGCGCGGATGTCTGGGAAACTATGCGAGATAGCGAAAAACTGAATAGAATCAATGAAGGCGTTGAATATGCCTGTTCCGGCATATATCTCAGGGAAGGTCAAGTCAAGAGCAACAATGTTGTCCGCTCAACACCCCTTGGCGCCAGAACGGGAGGGTACGTCATATTCTATCAATTTCCAATAAAATTGGATAACTAAGGGCCAATAAAAGTCACCGCGTATTAACCGAGATCCAACCAGAATCCATCCGCAAGAGCAGGGAAAGATCTGGAGGAGATCGAAATATGGAAGAGACCAATATGAAATATAGGAGGAACAAGGAAGGAGCGTTTTATCCTAGGCCCGCTATAGAGGACTCATCAGTAAGGCTACCTAGCGGGTCCTGCCTTAGACGTTTGGGATGTCGGAAGGCGGTTGAGGACTGTATATAATACAAATCATTGAGGAATCGAGTACTTGCGGAAGAGGTCTTTAAACTACCTTCTCTCTTGTGGCGCATGTAGGAAGTTAGGCCGCCACAGATCGTTCGTGCGGCGTGCCAGTCGAAAATAGTGATTCCCTGCGAAATCGCGGACCCAGCTCAAGAAGGATTTAGCATGGGGCCGGCCGGTCGGGCAAGGATTACGTGAACTCGTTAACCGGCTAATGGTCTTAAATGACGAACGACCAAATTTTTCCGGGTCTACCTTTGCAGGACCGAATCCGAACGGGTCGATGATCCAGTTCCACGCTAGACAATATACATACAAGAAGTATTACAACGACGGCCTCCGATAAACCATCAGCCGAGGTGAAAACGGCCCTGTAAATCAGGTGGGGACGGCTCAAGGGGGAAGAGAAAGAGCGAGAGGAAGAGAGAGCAGATTATACGGGCACCGTGGAGAATCGATCCTTGAATTACGGCCACATTATGACTGCGAAACTTGCTAGGGCCGCACTTTCCTGCCAGCAGCGAATTAATCCGACGAGAAAGAAGGGAAGAGCGGCTTCCAGACCCCGGAGCCGATGATTCATTTCGGAGGGATCGCGATCGAGCCGACCGATCCAGAGAGAACCGGAAGACACGGCGAGAACGAGAGGGACGATCGTCGATTAAGCGATCGGCTCGAAACGCTGACACACGCCGCGCCGGATGATGCATATCGAGTTCGCTCGGGCCTGCTCCTGATTCCCAGCATCCATCGGGCACCCTGATCAATTCTCTCTAAGTAGTTATCGTTGTTTATTACTAGAATGCGGATTTTATGCATTATTTAGGCGCATTATTTCCGTGTATTATTTGTGATTGATCCTCTGTAATTAGTAAGTCGTACGAGTTCAAGGAACTCTCATGCCGTGACCTTCGAATGACCTTGAACGAAAAGAATCACAGTAATTTAGAGGAGGCAGAGAAACCATTATTGTTCTGCAAGAAGTTGTGCTGCACTTATTTTACAACAAACGTTCAATATGGTTTCCAATGACCTTGCAGTCTTTTTAAATACCTTGGACCATTAGGAGAGAAATATTTTATGATAAAAAGATTTTTATGCAGTGCATTTTGGGAGGTCTGTTGTATAATTCGTGACTGATCCTCTGCGATTAGGATGTCTCGAGAATATATTTGTCGACGAACGTTAATCTACTAACGTTCTGTTGTCTTTACTATCTACCGTCGAAACTCCACGAAGTTCCGCAGACCAACAATAATTTGTACTTGTTATACACCGAATTCGAATGCTGCTATCTGCACAATTAAATTAGATTAGTTCCTAGGAAAACATGAAAACTTTATACTGTACCGAGATGGAGGGTGGGCTATTTATTCTACACAGCAATAAGACGATTTCGTTGTCAAATGGGAGGTTGAATTTCTGATATGGGATAGTAGCTTTATAATTAATGATTACGGTGAATGCTACGTGATACTGCTACGGGGAATACATTAAGATATGATTATTATACAAGGGTTAAGATAAGAATGGGTATATGGTATGAGGTGAGAATCGGATCTGATGAACGGAGCGAAGTATGACTACTTATAACTAATCAATATTCTTAATAATTACGGTTACAATATCCTACTCTTATTGGCTATGCTTATAACCTATGGCAACACGTCGGCAGACGTGACAAATATTTCAAATGATATCTCGACATTTTAAAAATTATTGATTTCACAGACGTGTAAACAAATGTGTCACCCCTTTTAAATTAAATCATAAGACTAGAAAACATCAGAGTATCTACTAAAAATGTTTTCAATTTCCACTCGTCAATTCCAACTCTTCGATTTTTCAACGCTTTTCCACGCTTTTATTTATTGTCGCTAATGTGTAAAAAAATTATTTTCTCCTTTTTAGTGCAATTTAATGTAAGCGCGGTTTTTAAAAAGTTTTTTTTATATATTTTTGTGTCCCATTTTTCCGAGAGACACAGCGCACTCAATCTCTATTTTTACAGAGAGCTGATGGAACGCAAAAGGTTGCTATAACCATAACTTTTAGCACCCTAGCACCCCAGCTACCGTACTAACTCGCCGGTATCTAAAAACAGCATAACTGCGGGAACATCGCGGAATGATCGCGTTCCATTCGTCCGTATCGTAAACCGGTACGGGTCCCAAAGCCAGCAAAGAATGTATTTTTTACGGTGCAACAATCTCGCCGTCGGTAATCACTGTAGTAGCATAACTGCGCGCCGGTGTAGAAACGTGTCACTGTGTAACGAGCAGCATCGACGCGGACCAAATCGTTCGGGGAGGGAGAACGTGGTAGGATGGGGTCGGAGAGAGAGTGTAGTAGGTAGGACACACAGGGGACGCAACCATGAATGAAAAAGCCGCGAGGCGAACGGAACGAGGGTTGGCCAGAAACGGGCAAGGGTTTAAATTGGGTTAAAGGGTCGGCTGGGCTCTAATCGATTGATTGACACAATCGTCGGTATAAGTAAGAACTGAACGAGGATCAATCCTGATTGTTTCAGCCGATCGGCATGCACTTGAAGAAGTACGAGTGGGTCGGCTCGCCGGACATCGGCGACTGCTCGTTGTGGGTCAGATCCGCCACCCTGGAGTTCGATGATGGTTTATGGCAGTGCCAGGTCACTGCCAGCGAGTTCACCACGCAGGACGCGTTGGCTTCCGAGCCTGCGAGGCTGGTCGTCAGAGGTAAGAGACTTTTCGTGAGAGATCACACTAACTAACTAACTAACTCTACCATCATCTTAGGCCGCTATTAGACTAGGCCACCAGTGGCTCAGCACGTCGCGTCGTGGGGCATTGAAACAAATGCAACCTATTAGACTACGGTAACTGGTGGAGCCACCAAAAATTGTTGCCGATCTGGTGGATCTATTAGACAAATAGAGAAGAAACGAGAAAAAGAAAAGTCCACCAGTTACCGATTCATAAAAGCTCTTCAATTAGGTGGCGCCACCAAATTGCGCCACCAGTGGCCTAGTCTAATAGCGGCCTTCTGTCCGAGATATTAGAAGAACCACTCTTATCCACACGTTTTTTTTTTTGTTACGGCTGCGGCTGGGGGAAAAATGCTTTTATGCAAACCCCAGAAGGGGTAGTGTGGGACTAAGGAGGACAGATGGTCGGTCGTCCCCCCACTACCCACTAAAAAGAACCTTGGCCTCTACTATCCGCTCCATGCTCGGGCATAAGGGTGGGAGATCGGCTTGAGCGAGAGTGTGCTGGCACACTCACACACCGCTGGTAGTCCAGTCAACCAAAAGTTGTAGAGGGAAATGGAAGGAACACAATTTTTAACTTTGGGTCTTTGTTTGGACTAGTGAGGAGGTAAACATATTAAAAGTCCCCACTCCTAGGAGGTGAGCGGGGTGCAGGCAGGCGCGTAGAAGGGTCCCTTCTTCGGTTTTCCGCTTATATCTCGGAAACTATGTGTCCTAGCGATAAGACCATTCTGTACAAAATTTAAGGTGACAAAATGTGCCATATCATTGACTGCGTACAGTTCTTCGCTATATCGCATAGTTTCCGAGATATCCGCGCTCAAAGTTCACTAATTGTGCTGAAGAGTTAGCTAGTCAAATAAGGGAAAAAACGTGAGGCAAAAATTTCTTTTTCACAATTAGTGAACTTTGAGCGCGGATATCTCGGAAACTATGCGAGATAGCAAAAAACTGAATGGAATCAATCTTGTGGCACATTTTGTCAGTTTTATTTTTGTATAGTATGGTCTTATCGCTGGGGCGGATAGTTTCCGAGATATAAGCGGAAAACCGAAAAAGGGGACCTTCTACGTGCCCCCTTCTAGGGAGTAGGAACTTTTAGTATGTTCACCTCCTAACTAGTCCAATCAAAGTCCCAAATTTAAAAATTGTGTTCCTTCCATTTCCCTCTACTCCCCCGTTATGCGCATTCATTGACTGGACTAATGTAGCTGTCGCAGTCTCGTGAAAATGTATTCCTCGACTGCCACGATAGGCGGCAGCACTGTCTAAAGTCTACAGTCTACAGTGCTGCCGCCTATCTTGGTTGTCAAGTGATCAAATCGAAAATCACACTAAACACGATATAATTTCAACTGTATTTAGTGGTTTAATTGACGGTTGTTTTTTAATATTGCATTGAAAAATTTGCTCGAAAAAGAATTGGAAGATAAGGATCCGAAGTCGGAACGGATCTTGCGTCGCGCAAAAAGTTATCAAAAACGTGCAGCATCCCCCACGCTGCCATTCAAAAGCTCGGCTTGTGAAAATTCTCGCGTTTTCAATTTTGATCGCGCCGGGCGTTCGCGTACGGAAAAATTGGCACAATCGTGAAAAACCAGGCTCCCTTAGCTTTTCATCCCGTGTTATTCCCATTGTAGCGAGATTAATGGTTCCGCCGGATCGACCGTTTTTGCAGTGGATACACTATCGTTGAAAAATATTTCGAGTCGAGATATCTCCGCGGTCGAAAATTAAAGCAGATTCGATGATTTATCTTGTAATTACCGTAGTATTCGCAAGTTCGAGTGCGTTAAAGCTGAAATATCAATCGAATTTTATTCAGAAAACAAGAGCCGAGTTCATTGAATTAGCGATCGAATGTGCTCTGAACAACGCGCTCGCTGGAGAGGCCGGTGTAAAACTGCGAAACAGCGACAATCGACGAAAAATCGGGCACAATCGAAAATAACATTATTCGACGCAACAACTTTTTCGCCGGCTGAACATCTGTTGCGCGGCAGCGATAAAGTTGTTCGTTTATCGATAAAACCATCCACTTTTATTCCTCTGTGTTGTTCGAACGCTGATTGGCTGTACAATACTCGGCAACTGTGCGTTATATGTTTTTCTCTACCATTTTCGATAATCGTCGCACATGTTGTCCCTGGTTTTCGTGGACATTTTATTCCTTTCTGAATTATTTAAATGAGACGACAATAATAAAGTATCTCTACTTTTTCCCATTTGATCTACTTGCTTTAAGGGGCTAGTATAGGCTCGATTTGTAACTAGAAAGGGACTAGAATCTTACTAGAAAAAGGGGTTGAAACATGGGTTTGCGCACAGACGTTGTTTGACCTTATTTGAACAAATTGTGGGCTGGATGAGGGCTCATTCTAAAGAGGAAGGTTGGACGCAGTGCGCTTGTGCGGTGTGTGTGTGTGTGTGTGTGTGTGATTAGGCAAATCCGCCCTGTTATCGGCGTATTTTGTCGTAGACGTCTGGTCTCGTCGGCTCGCCGTTCGAACCGGGACCGGATGAAAAATGGAACAGTCGGATCGGCGAAATTAACCAGTGCTAATTTTCTCGTTCCAGTCAGCCCACAGCGACCGCAGATAGAGTACGCGGATCGTCTAATTCTGCCCGGCAGCAACGTGACAGCTCGAGCAGGTGAGATCGCGACGCTCACTTGCAGAGCGCGGTATGGGAATCCTTCGCCTCTAATTAAATGGTTCGTAATCGCTGCACCGTTGGTTCCGTACTACTTAACCGTTTCGCCGGCGACCCCTCTCGTCGCAAACCTTTTTCTCCATCCCCCTTTTGGACCCCCAGAGAAATTGGGGCCGTCGATCGATACCATGGAATCGAGCGAAGCCAATCTTTGCAACCCCCTCGATACGATTTTCGAGACCTTTGTCCTTTCAGAACCGACTGCAATAGGCCGAACCAATTTTCTGACTACTTACCACGTTGAAACAGCCTGGGTTGTTTACGGTTGTTAGTTATTGGTTGAATAACGAGTCAGAGATTTGTGACGAAGATTTCAGACAGAGCCTAATAAATATGGATGTTAATCCTTCCTTCCTTAACTTGACTTTCTTTTCTTAACTTTGGGACTTTATTTGGACTAGTTAGGAGGTAAACATACTAAAAGTCCCCACTCCTAGGAAGTGAGCCGAGTTTTCCGGTTATATCTCGGAAACTATGCGTCCTAGCGATAAGACCATTCCATACAAAATTAAAGCTGATAAAATGTGCCACAAGATTGATTCTATTCACTTTTTCGCTATCTCGCATAGTTCCCAAGAAATCCGCGCTCAAAGTTCACTAATTGTGCTGAAGAGTTACCTAGTCAAATAATAAAAATAGTGAACTTTGTGCGCGGATATCTCGGAAACTATGTGTTCTAGCGATAAGACCATTCGATACAAAATTAAAGCTGATAAAATATGCCACAAGATTGATTCCATTCAGTTTTTCGCTATCTCGCATAGTTTCCGAGATATCCACGCTCATAGTTCACTAATTGCGAAAAAAAATTCGCGACCTTTTGTTTCCTAATTCTTTTATTGTATCACTGTAACCTCATTCAGTGGCCATTCCTTTTGAACTGTACATCATTGTAAAGCTCTGAATTTTGCGATTAATTTGATATAAAATACTTATGCTTAAAAAGTATATTATACATATAAATGTCTATGCTTGGGAAAATGTGGAGATCGCGAACTTACAAGGGAGGAACCCCAAGTGTCCGACTTCGATTTTGATAATTTTTTGTGAGACGGTGATATATGGATCCCTAATGATGTCTGCAAAATATTAGGTGTAGTTACACAATAGTTTTAAAGATATGACCAATTGAACTTCGAAAACTTGAGCTGCAAATCATAGTACATGAAGCACGTATGAAGTTTAATTGTTCATATCTTGAAAACTATTGAATAACTACAGCTAATATTTTGCAGACATCATTAGGGAGCCATATACCATCGTCTCACAAAAGATTATCAAAATCGAAGTCGGTCACTTGGGGTCCTTCCCTATTAGTTGCCAACCTAATAACTGACTATTGGGCAGGTCGTAAAGCCAGTGCCAGATTGTGGCGGGAACTAGTGACCGCTAACTGGGCAAAAATCGCGGGCACTAAGCGAACACACAGCTATATCTTGCACGGGTTTGCTTGTTTACCGTGTAGTGTCAGTCTACCTCGCACAGCTGATAGTATTAGAGCAGGGGACGAGAGAGGGTTATGCCAACCAGCGAAACTCTCTGGTTCTCGCCAGCTATCTCTTTCTCCCGTTCTCTGTTTGCATATCTTTCGACCGTTTCATTGACGAAACGCTGACCCAGCGGAAGGCTTTCGGCCACCAGCATCGATACTCGGTTGCATAGCAAGTTAATCCGCTCCGCTTGCGGAAAAGTAAATGTTTCGTACTCGGAATGAGCACTTGATTAAGTGGGCGGAGCACGCTCGGCACCCAACCAGAACGGCCGAGAAAATGTTCCTCGCCTCAAAGAGTCCGCCCTTTAGACATCAGCTGTGCGCTGTGGATGGATAGGGGTCGACAACCCCTCCACCACCGTTTTCAAGGGAAAACGTTTCAATGCGTTCTAGATTGCGTGGTTCTCCTTGCTGCTCCCCATCCTCCCCTCTCGTCTTCGAGGAACGTCTTTCTCGGGGATTCATTCGATTAGCTCGCGTCAGTCCCGAGTTGATTTCGTTTCACGGACTTCGGACGACTTAATTCCAGCCCAACCGTGTCTTTCGCGCCTCCCTGGCAAGGGTTTCTCGATAATCGAACGATTACCGGCTGTAATTACTTGGTAGGTCTCCTCGTCGAGCCGGTATAGCTGGTGGTCCGCAATTTCTATTTCTAACACGAAGAAACCGTTCTCGTTTAGCACTTGTGGCTGCTGTGCGGAATCGAAAGGACTTGGGGGGTGTTTTAATTTTTAACTTTGGGACTTTGTTTGGACTAGTTAGGAGGTAAAAATCCCTACTAAAAGTTCCTACTCCTTTGAGGTGAGCGGGGTACAGTGGGGCACGTAGAAGGTCCCCTTTTTCGGTTTCCTCCTTATATCTCGGAAACTATGTGTCCTAGCGATAAGACTATTCGATACGAAATTAAAGCTGACAAAATATGCCACAGGATTGATTGGATTCAGTTTTTCGCTATCTCGCATAGTCTTCGAGATATCCGCGCTCAAAGTTCAGCAATTGTGAAAAAGAAATTAGTGAACTTTGAGCGCGGATATCTCAGAAACTATGCAAGATAGCGAAAAACTGGATGAAATCAATCTTGTGGCACTTCTACCTGCGCCCCGGTACCCCGCTCACCTCCTAGGAGTGGGGACTTTTAGTATGTTTACCTCCTCACTAGACCAAACAAAGACCCAAAGTTAAAAATTGTGTTCCTTCCATTTCCCTCTACAACTTTTCGTTGACTGGACTATATCACGACTGCCGATACTTCTACAATTGCAAGAAGTCTTCCAAATGAACAGAATTAATTTTCTGCTCCAATAGTGACCATAGAAAAATTGTATTACAATGCAAAGAAAATGAACCAATGGTTCAGATCAATGGTTCAGGAGTTATGGTTGCTTAAAGAGCATTTTTCAGTGTTTTTGCAGAAGCACCGGTCTTTGCCACCCCTTCTCCCGACCTAATCCCAACCAACTTAGTAAGCGGCGCGTGACCGTCTACAAACCACTATGGCTGCGCCCTACCTGTCAAAAACACTGAAAGGTGCTCAATTTTAAGCAACCATAACTCCTGAACCATTGATCCTACAGGATCGAAACTTCGATCTGCAGGTTCTCCGGTTAAAAATCTACTGGATTACATACCAAATACATCATAATGTATAGTAGAAAGGCACAAATTTTGAGGTCGGTAAATTAAACCCTTCAGCCGGTGTTGAACCAAACAAATATACATAGACTGTCACCACTTCATATTTGGTAGACCCTGTTTGAAATCTTCATCATGAGTCCGGCACTTCGTTACCGATCAACGGATTAACTTGTCATCCCGTTGAAAGGGTCTAGGGCTATCAAACCGAATGCTTAGCGTATCGAGTAAATCGAACGGTGAGCAATGCGTCGAATGGATCGCGCAGTGAAGAAAGGTGGATTTTCGAATTGAAATTCTCCGGCGTTGGCCGGGAACGGCCGGCTTTATGAATCGTAACTGGGGATTTAACGAACGGCGAAAAGGATCGAGCGGGGTAGAAAAGAGCACTCTGGCTCTCCCACTGGTTCCGAGCTATTATTTCGTCGGGGCACCGATATCTCTGACCCCGTGTCTTCCGCGAAAACGCGTGCATACTCGCGTACCCACGCCCCCTCGTACCAGGCTCTCGGTGGCAGCTCGAACGGAGTTCGTTTCTCCGTGCGCGAACATCCTCGGCCTCGTAATGCACCGTTGCGGATCTTGCACTGATGGTATAGAGAGAGAGCAACTACCTCTCTCTCTCTCTGTTTCTCTCTCCAACTGCCCATGAATAATCATGATCCATTCCGGCCTGGGTATCCAGACGAAGTTAAGGGGCTGCACGGTTTGCTTGCACCCCCCAGGGGGGGGGGCGCAGAAATAACAGAAATCTCGACGACGGAACGAAACGGCGGAATAACGGCTCGACGGAGGATGATAAGCTACGCGAGAGAACGTTAATTAATTTATAGGCGAATGGAAAACGAGACCTACCCCGGGAAACTTGGAAGTTCGTGGCGCGTGCCGCAGGAACCCGCGAATTACGATGGAAAACGAGTCTTCGAATACCATCTTCCCTTAGGAATCGACTTAATTGACAGTGCATGACATCTAGAGACGTTAACCGGCTCGGATCGGTGACAGACGGTTCCCGGGACGTTGACTGTTTGAGTGCTTCGAGGACACTTCGCGAAACGGGATTGCGTTAGTCCTGTGAACGTTGTTATACGTTGTAAGGATTCCTGAGAGGCGAAATGGTAAATAGCTGCATGGCAAATAGGCTGGAGGACGTGAGAATTCGATAAGCAGGCGCGCTCCGGGCTGTGTACAACGGTGGGCGGGGTTTAGGCTGCGGAGTAGGGGTCCTAGGTTCCCGGAGGAACAACGCAGCCAGGTCTACTTGGGGCAGTTCACCCAGAGAACGTGAAACAAAGTCGTATAGTCTAGATGACTGTGGGTCGGGTCAGTGGCTCAGGTGGTAGAGTGTCTGATTCGTAGCAGGAAGGCCAGGGTTCGATTCCCGGGTGTGGCATAAATTTCCAAGGTGGTTTTTTCTCCTGCTACGGGCTCGGTACCTACTGTCGGGGTCATAGGGCAACCAATGGCAACAATTTCCCCTTTATCCAAGGAATCGGTGAACTGTTGGAAGCCCAAGTTTGCCATCCCGCCTCATAAGGGTACCCGCCGCTACTCTATCTCCCCTGTTTGGGGGATAGAGTAAGGAAAAGGGGGTGGTCAGCGAACAAATGGTACCACTGTGGAAACTGGGCATGGACCCTACTAAAAAATGGAATCAAGAAACGCAAACGGAATTAAGAAACCTTTAAGGGAAAGGCCGGGTGGACGGAGCTAATTGCTGAACACCGACCAGAACCGAGGATGATGGTCACATCCAAACAATCAGCCATACTTTCTAGGATGTGTCAAGCCCACCCATGAAGGAAGATCTCGATGAACCCGATATCGAATCTCTCAGGAGACAGATTTCGGGGAAGTTGGTGAACCCTTCCTTCTCAACCCCAGCGCGAAGTAGACTCGGCAAGTGAAGACCGTATGGAATTGATATCTCGGCCCAGCCGTGATTTCGATAAAGTCGGATCGGATCCCAAGTAGCAGTAACTTCCTCCCAATGGTCAAACAATACGCGGTCCCTTGCATCTTGAACTCCCAATAGACTCAGGCGGAGGGATTAGCCCTAGGGGAGGGTGTGGGCAGGTTTCTGGACTATCCGGAAACAGAGTAGGGACGGGCTTCAAAACACTTGACACATTCGACATGAAAATTATGGTGAAGTGGGGGGAGTCTGAAAGGGCAGGCGAGACACCCTGCAGGTCTGAAGGTGAGGGGGCCCGACGTTCACACCGAGCCGTAAAACAGCTCAAAAACTGACAAAAAATTAGGTAGCATGGCCCGCATCATCAATGATGACCGACCCGTCTAGTAAGTCGACGACTCTGAAAATGGCCCGGGCCGAATAAAACAGAGGGGACGGCTGAAAAACGTGGATACCTGCAACCCGCAAAAGGGCCGAGTGCCGGCAGCGCCAATTGTGATACTGGTGATGAAAGATCCGGTGTGCCTTAAGGAAGCGAGAGGCGGCCGACTCGCCCTTCCCCGGCAAACGCACTTACTACTACTACTACTACTACTACTACTACTAGATGACTGTGGCATTTATTGCTAAAAATTTTGAATGTATATTATGCAGTATTAGATTGTCACATAAATCCGTTCGGATAAACTTTACTTTACCGTACTCAAAATTTATGCCTTTCTCCTATAAATTATCATGTATTTGGTGTGTAATCCAGTAGATTTGTACCCAGGGCGGTTGTAGGTCAAAGTTTCGATCCTGTAGGATCAATGGTTCAGGAGTAATGGTTGCTTAAAGTTGAGCATTTTTCAGTGTTTTTGACAGGTAAGGGCGCCACCATGTTGGTTCGTAGTGACGATTGCGAGCCCCCGATCTAATCGCCAACCAACTGCCATCTAGCGGTTCTGCGAGGAAGGCGGCGCGCAAATGTCACTACAAACCAATGTGGCGGCGCCCATTCCTGTCAGAAACACTGAAAAATGCTGAACTTTAAGCAACCATAACTCCTGAACCATTGATCCTACAGGATCGAAACTTCGATCTGCAGGTTCTCCGGGTAAAAATCTACTGGATTACATACCAAATGCATAATAATTTATAGGAGAAAGGCACAAACGGAGTCCGGTAAAGAAAAGAGCAGCCGTCTGAGGTATTGGTGTTTTGATTTGACCCAGAGCATGCCCCAGGTGGCAGTGAGGGGCAAACAGCCCCTGTTGGCCCCACCCAGGCCACGTTGTATTGACGGTGGGGGGGGGCGGCGTTCTACGAGAACGTATCGGCATTTGGAAACAGAAGTTACCAATCTGGGAAGCTTTCGGACAAGATCGTGGCCCGAAATCCTGCTCTTGGCGGCACTCAAGCTAGAAAATCGTAATTCCCTTCGCGACTGGGACCACAGCCTCGCGGAGCAGCGAAATCTCTGCTTTAGAACTCGAGACACTTCGGGATTCCCGAGTGGAGAGGCAAACCCTCGGGGCGATTACCCGCTTCAATCTTTGGTTTCGCTCGCGAAGACGGAGCGAGGAAGGAAAACATGGGGACGGAGATGGAACTGGGACGATGGAGAGTACAGAGAGAGAGAGAGAGAGGAGGTAGAGTGAGAAAGGAAAACAGTGGTATCGAGGGGGTTGGTGATAGTTTCGAGAGAGAGAGGCGAAAGGGGGATGGAGTGTAGCAAGTCGAAGAAGAAGGTCTAGAGCGGTAGGGGATGAGAGCGACGAGGGGTCGTCGGTGTCCGTGGGATTTCACTCCGCGCAGAGTTGTTACAGAACGGCCATTGGAAATGCAAATTTTCGGGGGAAATGCGCGCAGGTACGTGGGCGAGACCGAAGTGAGGACTCTCAGGCCCCAGGTAAACTCGACGGAGATTGATAATCCCCGCACTTGGGCCACGTACAGCATCTGCGAGATTATGGCGGAGCGGTCGCGCTATGGCCAGCCGATTAGGTGTGTCGCCATTCATCCGGCGTACGCCAACCCGACCATGTCCTCCAGCACCGAAGTGAGGTTCGACGTGAGATGTAAGTACACAATCTTTTCGCAATCTTCTCAATTCCGTCATTCCAGATCATCGAAGAGTAATAAAGAAACAGGAGCTGTACGAAACTGAACAATTTTGCTACATTTATACATAAAAATTACATTATGCAGGGTGTCCAAAACCACCCGTCCAGGGGTGTTAACTTCCTAGATAAGCATATTCGGTAAAAATGTTTGCAATAAAAGTTGCAGGGATTGATGGAGGAGATATGTCCAGTACCTTGTATTTGACCTCCGGATCCATTTTCAAGGTTATTCGGAGTCACCTAACGTTAGCACCTGAAATAGCTTGAAATATTTTGGTTGTTTTCAAATCATACATTAAATGTCTCGAGGACAAACATGAATTTTTGTTTTCATGTCATTTTTTTGGAGATATCAAGGTCACCTTCATTTTTGTAAATGGGACCACCCTTTTTGAACAACAATGATAATCCCTTTTGATTGGAAGGTGTGGTATGATAACGGTTTACTGTGAATGTGGACAAAATGCAGTGCAGACCCGATTGCCTTATGAAGAAAGGTACTTTTATTATTGAACATTATTATTATTATTTTTCATTGAATAAGACATAGTTGAATCGCGTTTGGAAAAATACTGTTAGTAAATAAATCGCAGCGTAATCGGCTAGAGGATGTTTAAAAACATTCAATAACATTGAAGGACATTTAAATTTTATACATATATGTTTTCTCTATGCGTGACCTTGAATGACCTTGAATGATTATAGTCACTGAATTCGTAACGAAAGGGCCTATTATTGCAGATGTTTAGAAAGGGGTGGTTCCCTTTACAAAAACGAAGGTGACCTTGATATCTCTAAAAATAAGTGACACGAACACAGAAATTCAACTTGGCTCACCCTGTGTAATTCGAAACAATTTTCACATCACCAAATTCCTTTGTCAAATTTGCAAATTCAAGTGTGGCATGGGTAATACTTGCAGACGGTTTCAATGAATGAATTATTTATTCGCAATGCTCAAATTTAAATACAAAAGCCATGGCCAACATGGCAGCATTCGTTCTTAAGAAGTTAAACTAGGGATTCCCAAGCGAATTTACATTTTCGTAATCAAGAGTTACGAAATTGAGCATTAATATAGGCAACATCGAATTTCCTGTATTAAACTTTGGGAAACGGAAATTACCCACTGCTGTATGTACAATTGTACAATTGACGGTGCTTAGGCACGTTTAGACACACGCTTACTCTTCTACACATTAAGGAGTTAGAATACAATAACATGGCACCGGGTAAACTTTACTTTACCAGACTCAAAATTTGTGCCTTTCTCCTACAAATTATGATGCATTTAGTATGTAATCCAGTTGATTTTTACCCGGAGAAACTACAGATCGAAGTTTCGATCCTGTAGGATCAATGGTTCAGGAGTTATGGTTGCTTAAAGTTGAGCATTTTTCAGTGTTTTTGACAGGTAAGGGCGCCGCCATATTGGTTTGTACTGATAACCGCGAGCCGCTTACCATGCCCCCGGCCTCTGCTCAGTAAGCGGCACGCGACACTACAAACCAATATGGCGGCGCCATTACCTGTCAAAAACACTGAAAAATGCTCAACTTTAAGCAAGCATAACTCCTGAACCATTGATCCCACAGGATCGAAACTTCGATCTACAGCAGCCCCGGGTGCAAATCTACTGGATTACATACCAAATACATCATAATTTATAGGAGAAAGGCACAAATTTTGAGTCCGGTAAAGTAAAAAGCAGCCCGGCAGCTCGGTTCGTAATAACCACTATAAAAATGGCCGATGCCGGAAGCATTCGCGACCCACATATAGTCAAACGACATAGAAGCTCGAGAATCGCAGTTCGTGCTGGGTAATCGAGTAATCGAGCGACAGAGTGTCCACGGCCGATATCGAAAGCAAATGTTTTTCCACGGGTTTGGCATTTTAACGGGGGAACGGTCAGCACTGGCGGCTGGCTGAACAACGGATTAAGATCGGGCGGAATTAATTCCGCAAGCTAATTTCGCGTAGACCGATGCAGACATCGATCGCAGCTCCGAAGGGCCGGGATTTAGAGTTATCGCAAAGCGTCCGTTTATTAGAAGTCTGGGTAATTCCATGCCAAATCGATCACTTTTTCCAGGCGCCATATAAAGGTGTCGTTTACCTGCTGGTTGTGACGCCATTTTTCAAATCACCATTCTTTTCAAGGGCTCGTTTTAATGGGGAAACCTCAAGGAGATATAACCATATTTTTTCAAAATTAATATCACTCTTGCCCCTCATCGAAAAAAACGTAAAAAAAGAATTTGTTTAATTTTTTCGACATTGTAAAGTCGATTATGGTGGTTGAAAAAATTATTTTGTAATAGCCCAATCCTTTCCGAATAAAACGAAAAAAATTGTAGCTCAATCGGACAAACAGTTCCCGAGATAAAAATTCGTAAGTGAGGCCCGTTTTCGCCAAACAGCTCAAAAATTGCCAATTTCAAAGGACTGTCATTTCTAAAAAAATTCGAATCCGGCAAAACGATGACTTAAACCCCCGCTAATTTCACATGGACTACAACATATTTCATTTAGAACAAAATCGACGGTGAATGAATGACCCTTTATTAACGATCGTCCGATACTAACGGGCCTCGGTTTCCCAGATTAATGTTTAAGGATAACTAGCAGCGGCGAGCGTGCCGAACGAACCATTCCGCCGGCGAAAACTTTCCTCCTCGCGTTCCCTCAACTTTCCTAACGAGATTCCCGATGCTGGAAACAATTTTTCCCCGAGACCAAGTAATTCCGAGATATCGGTTGGAGTTCGATCGCACGGTTGCCCGAGCGCATCGAATTTGTTTGAATTGCAACGCGCCTTGCACCGCGGCTCTGTGCAACCCGAGACCGAGAGTGAGATTAAAATCGCGGCGCAAGGCCGTTTGCACGGGTACAACGGCCCCGCACAGGGAAAAAGATGCTCCCATTTACCCACGTGGCGGCCCGTTCTTTCTTCGCTCGATATCGGGAACATCTCCCGGATCCCGGACAACCTTATTTCGTTCGAGACGATTGTCCGAACCGGAATCGCTTTGAGTAATTTATGTGACCGACCAGCTGCATTTTCCGCATGAAAATTGATGCTAAAGTGCATCCGCCGACTGACGAGTCCCGATAAAATATGATAACGATATGCTCCGAGCTGGGGCCGCGGTGAAAAAAATCTCTGCGCTTTGTTTACTGCTGTGCAATCGAAGTCAACTAACTGCAAGGCTGACTTATTTTTACTCGCAACGAGAAATAATTGATATTATAATTTTTCACGGACGGAGTACTCACTGGTGTAACTTATAAAGGAGTATATTCGGTATTATAATTCGTAGAACACCGTTTTTATTGATTTTAGACATGTATTGTGTTTATCACAGTAAAGTCGCGTTTACTGTCCAACAGCCGTGTTCTGCACGGGGAGTGATCGCATTCCGACATTATTTTACCACGTTTTTATTAGCTCGCTTTCTTGTCTGTCTGCCTGTTTGTTTGCGCGGTACAAATTTTGCAATTGATTTTAAACTAACTTCCCGATCAGCTAGAGACTTGAAATTGTGAACATAGCTCAGAACTGGATGACACTGCAATATTTAGAAGAAATTTTTTTAAAAAGCCTATGCGTTTAGGAGATATAAACTATTAATAAATTTAACCGTTACACCTCTCGGTAGTACGTCATCGCGTTCAACGATCCCCACACCGCGCGACTTTACTGTATACATATGGATCTTTATGAGCTAGATAAAAATTTTCTACCTGCATTGCAACAGACTGGAGTGAAATAGAAATCTCTTTTCTTTCTTGGTATGTTTAATAGGTTGAAAATAATATAACAATGTCTTTCCTATCTCAGGAGAGTTGAGGTTAATAAAAAATCTATCAGTGAGCATTTTATAGTGACTGTTTTAAGGAACACAATCGTATTTGTTTTATTCTGTATTCTCAGTAAAATGGTGGTGCTAAAGTTATTTTACTGGTGATCGTTTGAAGAAACGCTATCATTTTCAACTGAAACAGTTTTAAAGGGTATAAAATATTGTCGTAATGGGGCAGTCCAGCCACGATTGTTCCGAAGATCTATGATACAAGTTGTGCACGAAAACTTTTTATCTAAATTAGTGAAATTTGCTTCCAGACTGTAAATTGTTATTTCAGCTAAAAGTTTCGACTTTGTCCCACTTCGAAAGGGGTGTGTAACCTTTTAAAAACATATAAGACGAATGTTTTCCCCAAGGGGTCAGATTTAGTACGTGATTTCGCCATTGTAGACTTGGTGTGTACCAAAACTTTTTATTCGAACTAGTAGAATTTGCTTGTACGGAACTGTAAATTATTGTTTCGGCTGAAACTTTCTACTTTGCCATGCCTGTAAAGGGTTGCAACCCCCTAACCCTTTGCACTCCAAATTGTTTCTCAATTTTGTTGCCGACAACTCTCTACTATTTGAAATGTTTCATGTGAAATTTACATCAAAGGACAGTTTCTTGACTGCTACTTATTTTAAACAATTTTGTTTACTAATTATAATTAAAGGTAACCGTACCGCGACCGGGCAAATGACCGCTTTCACATTGTTTATACTTTAATTATTGAACTTGTAAAGTTGCTTCCATTAGAAATTGTTTAAAAAATTTCTTTATCCGAGCATGTATTATTATAAACATAGTCAAAAATTTAAATAAATTCAGTCTGCTAATTTTTATAAAACAATATACAGGGTAATTCACCTAAATTGACCATCTTGAATATCTTTGTTGTTTTTAAACATACGTCACACGCCTGAAGGACAAAGTTGAAAGGTAAAATGGGACTCGTAGGATACCAAAAAATTTTTGTTTCTTTTGTAATTCTTTTTAGAGATACGAAGGTCAACGTCATCTTTTTAAATGTATGAGGTATTTTTTAATACATCAATCGATGCAGCTGGACATTCGCTATAAAAAAGTACTAACCCATGTATGTAGAAAAGTTAGTAGTTGAGGACATATCTCAATTCAAATAACTCTAAAACACCAATAGTGTCGTAGTAAGACGTTAGCGTTTACTTGCCAGTGTAAATTGAAGAATTGAAATTGAAATTGAAAAATTGATGTTGAAAATGAAATTAAAGATTTGAAATTGAAAAATTGAAGTTGAAATTGAAGAATTGACGTTGAAATAGAAAAATTGAAATTGAAGAAATTGAAAAATTGAAGTTGAAATGGAAGAGTGGAAATTGAAGTTGAAATGGAAGAGTTGAAATTGAAGTTGGAATTAAAGTTGAAATTGAAGTTGGAATTAAAGTTGAAATTGAAAAATTGAAGTTGAAGTATCGTGCGTATCGTGTATCGTATCTCTCTCCCTCTCTCCCTCTCGCTGTCTGGCTCTATCACACTCTTTCTCTCTGAAAAATACACACTGTCACGTCACTCAATTTTCGGTTCCCCTGCAGAAGACAAAGCGCTCGTCGTTTTAGCGTGTCAGAAAACACAAAACTGTTTTATGTAATAGAAAGATATAATTAAATATAGCTCTCAAATTTTGTTGTAATTTATATTTGTTGTTAACTTATAAATACGAAATTAAATGAATAAAGGAAGAACCAAATACATACTATAAAAACATGTTTCATTTGCATTTTTCTTTCTCCGATGTCGAGTCACACTGGACAAAGGAGTGCAAAGGGTTGAAAACATACAAGACAAACATTTTCCGTGTACGCGCCGGTGTAGACCAGTTTGCAGGGGAAGAACGAGAAGAGCAACAAATAAATTTGTGTTAACGACAGCGGGACAGGAAAGCTGCGTGTGCAGCGAGAGTTGACCTCAACCCCCCCGGGGGCGGCCGAATCTACCCCCACCGAGCGGCAATTTAACTCTGTACACACGCTGCTAACCACGAGCCCTCATCAATCTCCCTCAAAACGGCGCGGCCTGACATCCTGCTTTCCGACCTTATCGACAATTCGAGCTCCGCTGCATCGTTCGACAATTTTGAATCGGTTTTTGCGAAACACCGTTGCCCGCGAGCTACAGTGACTAATGGCCCGCGAATCCGCTCGACCGACCGAAGCGACGTCTTCCCCTGGCATTCCCCGTTCGGAAAATCCGCGAAAAACAGCCGCTTCCGATGTAGAAACTCGACTTGATCGACGCCGGAATCAACCGGGAAATATACAGGGTGATCCCTCCATTTTGCAAGATCAAAATACCGCACGGGTTTCATTCTTAAATAGTCCAGTCAACGAAAAATTGAAGAAGGCAATGGAAGTAACACAATTTTTAACTTTGGGTCTTTGTTTGGACTAGTTAGGAGGTAAACATATTAAAAATCTCCACTCCTAGGAGGTAAACGGGGTGCGGGGGAGCATGTAGAAGGTCCCCTTTTTCGGTTTTCCGCTTATATCTCGGAAACTAGGTGTCCTAGCGATAAGACCATTCTATACAAAATTAAAGCCGACAAAATGTGCCATAAGATTGATTCCGTTCAGTTTTTCGCTATATCGCATGGTTTCCGAGATATCCGCGCTCAAAGTTCACTAATTGTGAAAAAGAAATTTTTGCCTCACGTTTTTTGCCTTATTTGACTAGCTAACTCTTCAGCACAATTAGAGAACTTTGAGCGCGGATATCTCGGAAACTATGCGAGATAACGTAAAACTGTATGCAGTCAATCTTATGGCACATTTTGTCACCTTTAATTTTGTATACATAGAATGGTCTTATCGCTAGGACACCTAGTTTCCGAGATATAAGCGGACAACCGAAAAAGGGGACCTTCTACGAGCCCCCCTGCACCCCGCTTACCTCCTAGGAGTGGAGACTTTTAATATGTTTACCTCCTAACTAGTCCAAACAAAGACCCAAAGTTAAAAATTGTGTTCCTTCCATTTCCTTCTACAACTTTTCGTTGACTGGACTACTAGTGTTAATGTATCTTTGAAAGCAACACCGATAAATACCTTTGGTGACTCACCCTGTATACAAACTGACTGTAGAACTGCATAAACGTGGCGGAAATCGAGAAGACGCGGCTACATTCGATGGCACGATAAAGTGAAATATATCGCAGAAATGTTTGTCTATTGACAAAACCGTTGCAAAGATCATAAAACAGATATAGGAACAGTCTCTGAACTCATCGGTCGCATTACGGCAAAGAGACAAGATGCAAGGGGTTGATCGGCGAAGTCCGCACAAACTGCAATCGCGACGGAAGAATGCGCAGCGCCTCCATCCGGGTTATTTTATTTCATTGCGAATCGGGTGAAGAGATTTTCACAGCGCCTTCAGTTCAACTTGCTTTTATAAGGGGAATCCGGAAATTGGCGAGGAGCCTGTCCGAAACACAGCGCGGCAAACAGTGGAGGATCCATCGGGCGCCGGCTTGAAGAGTGTATCAACAGAGTGCAAGCGGTCGTTGCAGCAAAGTAAACCTCGGGTGTTGAGAACAAGAATGCGCCCCGGGGGTGGGTTTAAGATGGTGGAAGAGTGAACGGGACCTTTCGAAATCCCTGTGGGCGTTCGTATCGACGCGTCATCGGTGTATATCTTCGCACCGAGGGCGAACTTTTCAATTCGCGAGGAAAAGTTCCTAGCCGGATAATCCCCCTAATCAATATAGGCGATCAACCACCCCTACCGATCGCCTTCCCTCGTCCGCAATAACTGAGAGTTGTGTCTAGAACGGGACGCTCGCTGGGAATCGCTGCGAGGGGTAGATCCGAACGATTCTCACGTTGATGCGAAGGGATGATGGAGGTTAACCCTTGTCCGCCGATGACACGGGGTCCATGTTGATCCAACGTTTGGCAGACCCATTTAATTACTCGGATTCGAGGAGGTCTAATTTGAGTGGATGCTTGTCCCATGGTATTCGACGAAGGCCACAAGAAAGATGTTTGACGCGATTGATGCAAATACTACTGTGACCTTCAAATGACCTTTAGTCGAACAGGGTGTTACGAGCCGAGGTTCAGGCAGCGATGCGGGAATCGAGGGGAGTTTGGATTTAGAGATTTTTAGGTATAGGTAGGAAAGGGACACGTAGGACTAGAACTTCAATTTTTCAATTTCATTTCGTTAATATCAACTTCAACTACAATATCAACCCTTCAACTTCAATTTCAAAATATCAACCCTTGAACTTCAATTCCAATATCAACCCTTCCACTTCAATTTCAATTTCAACTCGTCAATTTCAACTCCTCAATTTCAACTCTTCAATTTCAATATTTCAATTTCAACTTCAATTTTTCAACTCTTCAATTTCAATTTCAACATCAATTTTTCAATTTCAACTTCAATTTCAATATCAACTCTTCAACTTCATCTTCAATTTCAATGTTTCCATTTCAACTTTAAATTTAACTCTCCTATTCCAACTTCAATTTCAACTCTTCCATTTTAACTTAAATTTTTCAATTTCATTTCGTTAATTCCAACTCTTCAATTTCAACGTCAATTTTTCAATTTCAACTTAAATTTTTCAATTTCATTTCGGTAATTTCAACTCTTCAATTTCATTTTCAACGTGAATTTTTCAATTTCAATTTCAACTCTTCAATTTACACTAGCAAGTAAACGCTAACGTCTTAATACGACAGTAATGGTGTTTTAGAGTTATTTAAATTGAAATATCTCGTGAACTATACTAACTTTTCGACATACATGGGCTAGTACATTTTCATAACGAATATGCAGTTGCATCGATTGATGTATTAAAAAATACGTCATTCCATTAAAAAAAATATCAATGACCTTGAAATCTCATAAAAAAATTACCTCGAAAATATTTTCCCTTACACCGTTACATGTAGCTCTTCAAACTTTGTCCTAAGAAGTTTTTTTGTACAACAAAAAAGTAACGGAGATATTTAGGTGTTCTGTTTCTTCGGACTCACCCTGTATAATTCGCTGCATCGCTTGCAGGAGCCCCACTATGATCCGATTTTGAGTGAGCCCTTTGTTCTTAAATAGGCCCTCTGTTTCGACACATATCTCCGGAAGGGTCAAGAGTCACCAACGGTAGCGTCTGTGACCTTCAAATGACCTTTAAGTCAAACAGGGCAATAATTAAATTTAAGAACTGGTGATCAGGGTTAATTTGTGTCGGCAGAACTGCATCCACGGTATCCGACGAGACGCCGTTCTATCAGATAAACAATAAGATTGCGGAGGAGTACAAAGGACGAGTTTGCTCCAGTGAACAAGTTAAGTTTAGCGGATCGGGGGATGCATCTTTCGGGAGGGATAGACGTAAACAAAGTTGTTCGAAAAGCTACATCTCTGGCGAGGGGACAGGCGGCTCGGGTCGCATTTATGCACGGTGGATGCAGTTTCGGACTATGCAGCTGACGCGAGACGTCCGACGGATATTCGTTGGACCGTGTTCCCTGGCAAAGTCGTTCTTTGGACAAACTTCAAACGTCCCTCTCTCTGTTCTCGCGAGCCGGATCGAACAGACGGCGAGCTCGAAGGACCGAGAGAGAGAGAGAGAGAGAGAGAGAGAGAGAGAGAGAGAGAGAGAGAGAGAGAGAGGAGAGGAAGAGAAAGAGAGAGAGACGGACTGAGCGGAACAAAATAAAGAGTACTAAGAAAGAAAGTGCAGGTTTCGAGGACGTAGTAATGAACGTTTTGTCGTCTTTTGTATCGCGCTGCGGGAATTTCTGTTTCAACGTTTTCCCGGGGAGAATTTTTCATCGCGCGCCGACCACCCAACCGCGTGTTCTCTTTAATTAAGCCATCGCCCGCGAATTCGTTAATTAACTTGTATCCGGAGTGTCGTCCGGAACGCATGCCTCCACGCGAAACGAAAGGAAACGCCGACATACGGACAAATATTTAAATGCGACCGTCTGGAAACTGTGTGCCCTGTTCTTCGATATGCTCGTCCGGATTTTCGCGTTTTCCGGAAACGGTGTGGTGTGTGGCTTCTTCCTTTTCTAGCGGTTACATGGGTTTCGAGGAATATTTGTTGTAATTGTTTCATTGTGACGGGCAAGTCTTTAATACCTAAAAATGTTATTAAAATAGTAATAACTGACGTTCATAAATCTGTGGTTGTCGTAAAACGTCATAAAACATGTTACAATTTTTAAAAATTTCAGATTATGCATTCATTGAGCTTCATAATATAAGATTTACGTATTTACCAGAAAAAAGTCATGAAAATAAAACCGAAAGGCTCAAAAGAATAATGCAACTTAACCGATGTCCTATGTCAAGGCATCAGTGGCGGTTGAAGTCAAGTGGAGGCCCAAGCGGAAAAATGTTGGGGCCCT
This sequence comes from Lasioglossum baleicum, assembly GCF_051020765.1. Taxonomy (NCBI): domain Eukaryota; kingdom Metazoa; phylum Arthropoda; class Insecta; order Hymenoptera; family Halictidae; genus Lasioglossum; species Lasioglossum baleicum. The sequence continues at coordinate 8,100,890 of NC_134945.1, forward strand.
GAAACTCAAGTTAGAAATAAAAGTTGCATGAAAACTCTCATGAACTTAATTTTTCGTAAATAAATTGAATTTTTTTGTAAAAAAAATTAATGCTGAGAAATTCGGAGCCTTATGTTATCCTGGGGCCCAGTGACGACTCAAGTCAAATGGAGGCCCCCCAAGCGGTAAGAATGTTGGGGCCCTCAAACTCAAGTTAGAAATAAAAGTTGCATGAAATCTCCCATAAACTTAATTTTTCGTAGATAAATTGAATGTTTTTTGTAAAAAAATGAATGCTGCGAAATTCGGGGCCTTATAGTATCCCGGGGCCCAGTGGCGGCTCATGTCAAATGGAGGCCCCAAACGATAAAAATTTTGGGGCCCTCAAACTCAAGTTAGAAATGAAAGTTGCAAGAAAACTCTCATAAACTTAATGTTTCGTAAATAAATTGAATTTCTGTGTAAAAAACCTGAATGCTGCGAAATTTGGGGCCCTATGGTATCCCTATGGTATCACGAATTTTGGGACACCCTGTATTTCCACGCAAACTGCAGCGATCACAGGTGCATTAACGAACAGGCTTCTAAAACCATAATTGGTTCTAGACCCGAACCAACGGTTCACAGTCTGCGCGGGGCAGTCTACAGCCTAAGACCTCTTTCAGAGAGCCCATTTCACGAAATTCGTTAACGTTTACGTAAATCGGTTGAATCTGTAATTTTGCCGGGGACCCGACACGACGTGCAGTCGAGTTTATTAGCGAATAATTCTTCTATCGGGTCGCGTGCGCGCGGAATATTTACGCGCGAAAGGGAGCAGCGGGATGCAGTTCGCGAACGACCGAAACAGTAATAACTGGAAGCCGGATCAATTGCTCGGTGGATATTAAATTAATGCGGGTGACACGGGGGTCGGCGTGTTTTGCCGTGATTTCGGCCGGATTCGATTATCGACGAGCAATAGCAGAACGGGGCTGGACGCGAACCGAACCGAACGAAACGAAACCGAACGGAACGGAACGAAACGCGGGGGTGGAATATCGATCGACCCGGGGGGGAAAAAAAAATTTCGTATTCAAGCTGGGCTGTTTCACGCGGCTCACGAACTACAACGTTATTACCGGGGGCGACCGTTTTTGAAGTTTACCGAAGACTGCGGCGAAACATCCCCGTCCAACCCCCCCACTGCACCCCCGCAACTCGACTCTGGTGCATTCGCAAAACTACGTGCCCGTTGCGCATAAATCGCGTCAGTCTCTCTCTTGGACTTTTCAATAAATTCTGCAGGCTGGTATTCGTTTTCGGACAATGCTTCATGAATATTCGATCAGCATCGGTGCCAGTAAATTACGGGCAAACGAGCGCAACGTTGATCGAAACAAATTCATTATCGTGCAGAGGGGACGGGTGCCGACGATAAATTTTCCGAAAGGCCGCCGGAAGAGTGGCCAATCAATGGACGGGCCATCCCGTTACATGATCACCGTTCTCCCGGACCGATAAACCTGAGGAAACGAACCACTGTTCCACTATTCGACAAACCTTTTTTCTTGTTAAGGGTGCAGGGAAAAATGCGTTACGCACACCCCAGAAGGGGCCTCAGGTCGCGGATGGACGGCGTACCCATACCCACTAGAGAAACCTAACACCCGAGACGGTCAATGGGCCGCCCCGCCCCTCTACTATCTGTTAGCCTTTCTTTGTTGGCCCCCTAAGATGAAGATCGGGGATAGTGTGGGGCTCAGCTCCCCCTTAGATGAAAATTGGGGGACGGGACTTATATCCCTACCCATACACACTAAAACGCCACCGCCCAAGGCCTAGTCCTTCTCCCCACTATGCCCAATATACCACCAACCGGGGTCCTACTCTTCGCATTTACTCCGGTGGTGGTGGGCGACTCATCGTATCGGGTATACTACGTCCTCATTGGGCTTATCCTTCTCCGTATTCTATCAGTTGGCCTGTGATAATGGTTGTCCCAAGGACCCACTGCCCGCCTTAACTCCTGGGAGGATTGGCCACAGGCTACCTCCACGCCTATTCTTGTCTCAATCGATTCAATAATCCTTTTTTGTTAAGGGTTTAGGAGAAAATGTGTTAGGCACAACCCAGAACGGGGTAGTGTGGGCCACAGGTCGCGGATGGACGGCGAACCCATACCCACTAGAGAAACCTAACACCCGAGACGGTCAATGGGCCGCCCCGCCCCTCTACTATCTGTTAGCCTTTCTTTGTTGGCCCCCTAAGATGAAGATCGGGGATAGTGTGGGGCTCAGCTCCCCCTTAGATGAAAATTGGGGGACGGGACTTATATCCCTACCCACACACACTAAAACCCCACAGCCCAGGGCCTAGTCCTTCTCCCCACTATGCCCAATATACCACCAACCGGTGTCCTACTCTTCGCATTTACTCCCGTGGTAGTGGGCGACTCATCGTATCGGGTCTCCTACGTCCTCAATGGGCTTATCCTTTTCCGTATACCATCTGTTAGCCTATGATAATGGTCCCCCACGGACCCACTGTACGTATTAACTCCCGGTAGGCGGGTCAGTGGCTCAGGTGGCAGAGTGTCTGATTCGTAGCAGGAAGGCCGGGGTTCGATTCCCGGGTGTGGCATAAATTCCCAAGGTGGTTTTTTCTCTTGCTGCGGGCTCGGTACCTACAGTCGAGGTAATAGGGCAACCAATGGCAACAATTTCTCCTTTATCCAGGGAATCAGTGAACTGTTGGAAGCCCAAGTTGGCCATCCCGCCTTATAAGGGTACCCACCGCTGCTCTATCTCCCCTGTTTGGGGGATAGAGTAAGGAAAGGGGGTGGTCAGCGAACAAATGGTACCACTGTGGAAACTGGATACGGACCCTACTAAAAACGGAATCAAAAAACGCAAACGGAATTAAGAAACCTTTAAAGGAAAGGCCGGGTGGACGGAGCTAATTGCTGAACACCGACCAGAACCGAGGATGATGGTCACATCCAAACAATCAGCCATACTTTCTAGGATGTGTCAAGCCCACCCAAGAAGGAAGATCTCGATGAACCCGATATCAAATCTCTCAGGAGACAGTGAGGTTCATCGAGATCTTCTTTCTTGGGTGGGCTTGACACATCCCTGAAAGCATGGCTGAATTTTTGGATGTGACCATCATCCTCGGTTCTGGTCGGTGTTCAGCAATTAGCTCCGTCCACCCGGCCTTTCCCTTAAAGGTTTCTTAATTCCGTTTGCGTTTCTTGATTCCATTTTTTAGTAGGGTCCATTGCCCAGTTTCCACAGTGGTACCATTTGTTCGCTGACCACCAACTTCCCTTACTCTATCCCCCAAATAGGGGAGATAGAGCAGCGGCGGGTACCCTTATGAGGCGGGATGGCCAACTTGGGCTTCCAACAGTTCACCGATTCCTTGGATAAAGGGGAAATTGTTGCCATTGGTTGCCCTATGACCCCGACAGTAGGTACCGAACCCGTAGCAGGAGAAAAAACCACCTTGGGAATTTATGCCACACCTGGGAATCGAACCCTGGCTTTCCTGCTACGAATCAGACACTCTACCACCTGAGCCACTGACCCGCCTTGGCCACAGCCTAGCTCCACGCCTGTCCTTGTCTCAACTCGATTCTACAAGCCTGTCTACATCATCCAACAAAGTCAGTATCGAGTCCCCAACAAAGATAACCTACAGAGAGCACCAGTACCGGTCGTTATTGTTCTTTTTCGCCAGCATAAACCGAGAACAGAGTTCAGCGGAGCTATCAAAAGGGGATGCAACGTGAAAGTGGGCCTGTTTGGAACAGTTGCGGAGGCTTTCCGGCGGAGAAACACGCCGAGCGACCACGCGAATGTGAGCAAGCGAGTCCGGCTGCGGAGATGCATCACCGTGGAGATGCACTCACACCTGTGTGCGTCCCTCTATAAAATGCCGACAAGTACGGGCGCAAAAGGGTAATAGAGGGGAATGGAGAGGAGGAGGAGGAGGAGCCGTGTGGACGGAGAAGGCGCGGTAGAAACAGCGGGGAAACGGGAACAGAGAGAGAATGTAGCTGAAATTGTGAATGGGTCAGCGAGTGTTCGTTCGCGCGTATTTCGGAATCATTGTTACGTGAAATGAACAGCTGCGCCAGCTACCTGCACGCCGTCCATAGAAACGGCGATTCGATTCGTGAGTATCCCGCCACCGACAGCCGACTTTTTCATCTTTCACCTTTCTCTCGCAGAGTGCAGTCCAGCTCGGACTCTTTCTCGCTTCGACTACGCTTTCCGCCTTCGCACTCTCGCGGAACACGGCCGCTCAAAGAAACTGATTTCGGGGCCGAGGTTTTCCAGGTCGGTGTTCCTCACGGACGCTGTGCTCGCCTCTCCAATCCCTCGATGAAACCTTCTCACGTTCGACGATATTGTTCCAGCTCGGATTAAACGGATTCCACGCGTCTGTTTCGGACAACTGTTCTCGCGATGCCCCACGGCTTCGAACCTGTCAAGTCGGTCGGTTGTTACATCTGCAGGAATTTTTACAGATTTGTTTATTCGACGGGTTTCGGGAACCGGTGGACCGTGACGGAATTTTTCAACGCTTGGAGGCTCTTTGTTAGGTAGATCTACATATTGCTGAGAGCTGACAAGAAGATCCCCGGGGGGGCACAGAGGCAAGAGGGGTCTCCAGCTAGCGCCGCCTACCCCCACCTCTGACGGTCCGTACTCGCCGCCTACCCCCACCTCTAACGGTCCCGTACTCGCCGCGTGACCACGCCCTTTCAGCTGCTACGTCACACGACGCATAGTAGCAGGATTCCCGTATTTACGGAGGGCTACGATGTTTCACGACTTACAGCCAATATTCAATGCCGTGAATACGAGGATCCTATTGCAGTCATGAAAAGTGACAATTTACACAAGGAGAATGCAAAGCCTTCGCGTCACAGATTTAGTTGAGACTTTACAGAGTTACAGATCTCGTTCCCCTGATTACGAATATACTCCATTATAGGGGAAACTATTCAGTAATTTTCGAGATATTTGCAAATTAAAGTTTTGTGGACGCAACATGTCAGTTTACATAGTTCACTCTTCTACTAAGTAATGGTGTGGCGTAGCGGCAGCGAGCTGAACTGCTATGCTGTGGGCTCGGGTTCGAGTCCCGTCGTAGTAACTTTTTTTATATTTTTTTTTTTTTAGCTTTTTACATTAGAGACAGAGAGCGAGAGAGAGAGAGAGCGGGAGAGAGAGAGCGAGAGAAATCCAAATTAGCTTAAGGCCATGTCGCTTAAGAAGTCGCGTTTGAAGAAGATTCCCTTCGAAGGGCATCATCAAGAGAGATTGATTAATCTCCTTGAACGTCGAAGTTCAACTGAAGACTAAGGAGCAGCCCGGCGCCAAGCGCTCAACGACCCGGGGGCTTAAACGTTTGTTAATTCGAGGACAAAAGAAACAATTAATCGCGGTGGCAAATTAGTCGGGGAGAGTCACGGGCAAACCGGAAAGACAGAGAGCGAGAGAGATGGAGAGACGCGGAGGAGGCTATCCGCAGCTACCGGTTCTCTTTGCGAGTTGCGTAATCGCATTTCCAAGTCTGAATGGGAGCTTGTTATTTTTGACCCCCGGGGAAATAGGTCGGAGGCAGAAATTATTAATTAATACAATTTGGATCTGTGCTCCAACATTAATTAACCGTCATTTGTGACATTTCTCGGCGGTCGGGACGCTGTTTCATTGGTTTAAATCAACGGGAAGAGCCGGAGGGCGACGAGCGGCTGCAAGAGGGTAGCGGGGGATGGACAGGGGTGAAGGTTCAATGGGATGGGAGTAATTGCGTATTAACACGGTAAATTGTTTTCCGTGCCCGGCCGCGGCAAATCGCGAGGGCTTTGTCCGAAAACGAGACTGGAACTAGCATCGGGCAGCGGAAACTTCCCGCGCGAAACTTTTCGAGACGGCCGAGCGATCCGTCGACACGACCATTTAACTATGCAAATTGCTTTCGGGGAACCAAAGACCGAGGTCATGCCGCCGTGCAGCGACCCGTTCCCTTTAACGAAAAATATTACAGTTGCAGTCCTCTTATGCTTCGATCGCGATTTTTTCGCGATCGCTTGCCGTGTCGTTGTATGCGTCAAATCTTGTAATCGAATTTTAAACCACTTCCCGATGAGCTAGAGACTCGAAACTTTAAACATAGCTCAGAACTAGGTGACAATGCAATATTAAAAAACAAATTTTTAAAAAAAACTATGCGTTTAGGAGATATAAACTATTAAAAATTTAACCGTTACACCTCCCCGCGCGACGCTCGTGTACGTCACCGCGGCCAGCGATGTTTTTTTTTACATTTTAAATGTTCCCGCAACGTTGTATACATAGATGGCAACACTACTTTTCCAAATCACATTTTTTGGGTAATATAATTAATTGCTTGTTTCAGTGTAATAACCCTAAAAATTACTTAATATATACGCCCACGGTAAAGTCAACAAGTGTAACTTTCCTCCTTACAGCAAAAACATCGAAAAAATTCGGTTTTTATTGTTTTTGACAATGATGCAGCCGAACAAAAAATCTGAAAAAAATTGACGACACTGCCTGTTATAGTACTTTATCAAGGAACCAAACAGTAGAATAGCATGTTTTCATATTTTTCAGAAAAAAATATTTTTCCGATTTTTTTGAGGTTTTTCATTTTTTGCGACCACAGTTTGCAACAAAAAAATCTAAAAAAATTCTCAAAAATGCGCCTTAGGATCCGGAATGTGTCACATTTTTTTCAGAATTTTAGAACGCATTTGAGACCGGAAATGCGCTGGAAAGCGCAAAATCTATTTTACCCTGTAACTACCCTCACGGGCAAGCTAGAGGGCTGAAATTTTACTCAGAGGGGTTTTTCTTGGCAAGCTTTCGAATGGTTCAATAGCCGTTGAAAAAGCTCTAAGGGCAGTTTTGACCATCTTAATCGGCTAGGCCATTTGAATGATTCCTACGAATTGCAATCTTAATAAATTTTTGTTTACTTATTCTCTAGCGAACTAGACGGTCTAACATCTTAAAAAAATTCAAGTCCTTTCGACCAATTTTTAAAAAGTTATGCGATTTTTGAGGGTGTCCACTTAATATTGCCGCTGACTGTATGAGAATAATTACCTATCATTTTTCTCAGAAAATATTATCTTTATGACAAAAATCAATACGTTATAAAATGTGTATTTTGATCAGGTCTATAACTTTTATCTGAAGTATTTTTCAAAATTCCCATTATTTACGGAAGTACATAAAAAAAACTATGATTTTTATGGTTTTTCATGGTTTCCGCTATAAAAATAAAATTTGCGCCAATTTTTACCATCATGTTCGTAATCAGCACGTCAAAATACGTAAGAATCCATAGTATAAAAAAGATCAGAGGTATGTCCTTTTTGGAAGTACACCCTTTCTTCCTATCTCAACAAAAAATTTTTCAATTTCAACTTCACTTTCAACATCAATTTCTCAATTTCAACTTCAATTCCAACATCAATTTTTCAATTTCAACTTCAATCTTTCATAGTCAATATCAATTTTTCAATTTCAACTTTTGAATTTCCACTTCAATTTTCCAATTTCAACCTCAATTTTTCGATTTTATGTTCAATTTCAAAATTCATTTTCAACTTCAATTTAAATTTCAGTTTCAATTTTAATTTTTCAATTTCAACTTCAAGTTTTCAATTTCCACTTCAATTTTTGAGTTTCAACATCAATTTTTCAACTTCAACTTCAATTTTTCAGTTTCAACATCAATTGCTCAAATTCAACTTCAATTTTTCAATTTTAACTTCAAATGCATGTAGATGGTCCCCCTTTTCGGTTTTCCCCGTATATCTCGGAAACTATTCGTCCTAGCGATAAGAACATTCTATACAAAATTAAAGGTGACAAAATGTGCCATAAGATTGGCAGCCTTCAGTTTTTCGCTATCTCGCATAGTTTCCGAGATATCCGCGCTCAAAGTTCACAAATTGTGAAAAAGAACTCTTCAGCACAATTAGTGAACTTTGAGTGCGGATATCTCGGAAGCTATGCGAGATAGCGAAAAACTGAATAGAATCAATCTTATGGCACATGTTATCAGCTTTAATTTTGTGTAGAATGGTCTTATCTCTAGGACACATAGTTTCCGAGAAATAAGCGGAAAACCGAAAAAGGGGACCTTTCACTCCGCTCACCTCCTAGGAGTAGGGACTTTTAGTATGTTTACTTCCTAACTCCTAAGTAGTCCAAACAAAGTCTCAAAGTTAAAACTTGTGTTCCTTCCATTTCTCTCTACACTCCCCTTATGAGCATTTATTGACTATTTTCCCTGTTGAAAAAAAATGCATCGGTTCGAGTGGCATTCGATTCGGGTCCGCGATCTGGCGCGCTTTGTGCACGAAGCGTGTAGCAAGTCCGCGGTGCCAATTAACATCTTTTGTCGGGTGGGCCGATTAATCGATCTTTCCAGCTTTCGATTGATCGATTAATTAATCCCAGAGGGGACAAAAAGTCGGCTCCAGAACGATTTTTCCGCGGACCTGGGATCGATTAGCTAGCGGAGCGGAATCGGGTCTGCGCCCTTGGCGGAACGGCCCGGGGATTAACGGAGCGCAGGTGTAATTGAGTTTTTCGCGGGCCGCGCGGCTAACTAATTATTTCTGACAAGGAATAACGAAACGCCGCCACTACGGACGACCGGCAGACTCTGATTCATTATTTCGAGGCCGGAGCGGAGCCGCTTGCGAACGCGTCGCTCGCTTAGCTGCGCGCGCGCCCGCGTGCTCCATTGTTTTCCATTCCATTATCGGTTTCCCGATCGTGCTACCCGGTTTTTCTCTTTTACTCTCTCTTCGTTTCCCCCCCTCTCTTTATCCGCGACGCAAACCGGCTCTCTGACCGACGCTCGCGACATGAAAATCGATTGGATCTCTAGGCTCTCTCGCGGAAACGATCGACGAGACTCCCTCCCTCTCGCTCTCGCGGCCTCTCGGATCCACTTTTAATTACGCGCTCATTAACGAAGGATTTAATCTGAAAACTTGCTACTCCGGGGGCCACCGCCGACGCGTTTACTCTTCCGGCGCGGCGCGGCGGCGAGTGTTTATTTTTCGCAGTGTTCCGCGTGCTGCGAAACCGCCCCTCCGCGCTATGATTAAAACCGTGATAGCAATTCCCGGCCCCGCGATTCCGATTTAATCTCCCTTCTCGTTTGTCGAACACCATTGCCGCGCGACGCGTCCAGCCTCGACCCCCCCCCCACCCCTTCGGGATACCAGCAAGCTTTTTTCCACCACCGAGAAAATTAATTTCTCTAGCTTAGACCAGCCGCGGGGTCGTTGACAGCGAACGTAATTGAAAACTTGCGCAGCCCTCCGGAGACCGAATCGAATCGAGCCGTGAACACTGTTGCGAAAATGCACTGCGATCGGTGCGGAATGCCGGTAGTGCGGCTCCTTGGATTTCGGTTTCGCAGAAGTGTATTTAACAGTGTGGTGGGGCAATAACTATGTCCACTTTGAATATTGCCGTTATTAGTAATAATATGACAAAAATTTTATATACAAAACTTACACGGTATAGAGGGGGCCATTTTGTGACACAAATATTTTCTGCGTCGGTGGAGGCATAGAGGAGATTTCAAGGTCACCTTGATTTTTTAAAATAGAATGTCCTATATTTATACCATACATCGATAGAGTATCAAATTCTGAGTATAAAAGTATTGACCTTCATATATGCTAAACCTAATAGTTAACGAGATATTATCCAAAGAAGAACGAAAATTATTTCGATAATATCTCGTCAACTATTAGATTTAGGACATATAAAGGTCAATACATTTTTATTCAGAATTCGATAGTCCATCGATTCATGATACAGAAAGTGGGTGTTTCCATTCAAAAAAATCAAGGTGACCTTGAAATCTCCTCTATGCCGCCACGCACGCAGAAAATGTTTGTGTCACAATATGCCCCCCTCTATACCGTGTAAATTTCGTATATAACATTTTTTTGTATCATTACTAATAACGGCAATATTCAAAGTGGACATAGTTATTGCCCCTCCCTGTACATCCAGGCAGTAGCTTTTCCCAGTGAATTTTCGTTTTTGATGTACGCGATCTGTAATTCCGTCCACGAGCACGGCGCACGAGCATCGTCGACGTTTGAGTAATACGCACATAATGGCAGACAGAACGGAACCATGTATTGCTCGGTAAATATTTAGCCATGCAAATCATTTGTGTACTCGAAAACCATATTAACACGGTCCACATCAGCGAATTGTTGCTGTCGCAAACTGAACGTAGTAGATTTTTCTATTATTTCGGGTGGTTAGGATCACTCTAAAATCGTGGCGAACTGCCTATTAATTATATCGAGATAGAACATCATTCCACTTTATACACAAATAAATTGTTATTAAATATGAATGCGTGGTCGAGCATCCACTGTATTCCAGTTAATTTCGAATTAATGAAACAAACATAGAACACAGAATGAATACAAAGAGTCATCAATAATGCTGTTGCTTCCGAATCGTGATCCACCCACTAAATTATGACAGTTGCAAAAATAGTTTTTGGCTAGTAATAGCCATAAAGAACGCTTTAGCACCGAAATCATCATCCACCCAATAAATATGAGGCTTCCTAAAATTGTTGCTGACTACAAAGAGCCATAAACAACGCTGTACCATCCAGATCGATGCGATAACAAAGACGAAACGATGCACAATGGTCCGAAAACGCGATTTTACTGGCCAAAAGTCAAAATGTCATATTTGAGGATGACGAATCTGACATCAAAAATTAAAAATTGGTGGATTCAATACTATGCACAACATATGGTCTGGAGACTCGTTTTTCGTGGTCAAAATTAAAGAGACACTGTATAAACTGTAGACTGGTGAGACCAGATGAGTCTCGAAGGAATGAGAAGAATAGGGAAGGATGAGAAGACGAAGAGAGATAAAGTTATACAGAGTGGGGCACTATAAACAAACACACACACACACACACACACACACACACAGGTCACCTCTGAATAACACGGCTGCTATTGAAATTGAAGTTGAAATTGAAGTTAAAATTGAGATTGAATCTCAAAAAATTTAAAGTGCATTGTGGACCGAGTGGGTACTCGTTCAAGAGGAAACCGCTAGGGGAACAAGATTAGCCAATAAAAAAGATAGGTTAATTATCAAAAATTTTAAACTGCGTTTTCGACCCCCCGAGTGGGTATTCGTTCGAGAGGGCATCACGAGGGGAGCGTAACAAAGTAAAAATATAGATAGATTAATTATAGAATTAGCGAAACTTTTTGTAAGACGTGAGAGAGAGAGGGAGAGAGAGAGCTGGAAAACGAAAGAGGTTGTTAACAATAAAAGGAAACAATACCTAAAGGTTGTGGATATCCCCTCACACTGTCAATGCTTTTCAGATGCGCCGGAAACGAGACTAGTCGGCGTGCCGTCAGGTCAGCTGGAGGAGGGCCGAGATCAGCTGGAGATCCGCTGTTTGGCCGACGCGAACCCCCCAGCCTCAATCCTTTGGAGGAGATCAAAGAGCACAGGGGTGACAGAGATAGCCGGGATAGGGGAGACTCTTCTCTTTTCACCGATCTACAGGAACCACGCGGCTGAATACATCTGCGAGGCAGCCAACACCGAAGGCGAAAGCAGCCCCGTTTCCGTTAAAGTCTCCGTCAACTGTAAGTGTGTCCCGGCCTGCTTTTCCGCCCTACAACGCACACTGAAAATATCCCCGAGCACAACCCTTTTACGGATAAAAACGGTCTATTAAGTAAGAGGCACACGATTGATCTTCGGTCAGAAGAAACCGCTCACCGAGGATACAGCGCGTCTCAGCGATCGGGGTGTACTGGGTCATTCTTCTGCTTCGGGTTTCCATACTTTTTTTGTATTTCTTAACACACTACTAAATTCACTAAATACACTAAATTCCTCAGAATTTTCTGTTGAACTTTTCTCTTCATTGCAAAACGGCAATAGTCCAGTCAACGAAAAGTTGTAGAAGGAAATGGAAGAAACACAATTTTCAACTTTGGGTCTTTGTTTGGACTAGTTAGGAGGTAAACATATTAAAAGTCCCCAGTTCTAGGAGGTGAGCAGGGCATGTAGAAGGTCCACTTTTTCGCTTATATCTCGGAAACTATGTATCCTAACGATAAGACCATTCTATACGAAATTAAAGCTGACAAAATGTGCCACAAAATTGATTCGATCCAGTTTTTCGCTATTTCGCATAGTTTCCGAGATATCCGCGCTCAAAGTTCACTTTGGCATTATCTGTTCGAGTTTGTGTTTTTGCTTCAATTTCAATTTGAACACTTCAATTTCAACTTCACTTTCAATTTCAACTCTTCAATTTCAATATTAACCCTTCAACTTCAATTTCAACTTCAATTTTTCAACTTTTGACCATCTTATTTATTGGTGTTTTTACTAGTAATCGATAGGTTGCTGGTTCGAGTCCCGCTTCCGAAAATTTTTTTTTTTTCTTGAAATTGATTCGTACCTCAATTTTAAACCTTGAAATCTATTATTTATAAGTTATTTTTATTTTTGGATAGGTATAATGAGTAAATAAGTATTTATTTGTGACCATCTTATCCATTCGAGTTTTTACTAGTAATCGATAGGTTGCTGGTTCGAGTCCCGCTTCCGACATTCTTTTTTTTTTCTTGAAATTGATACCTACCTCAATTTTAAGCCTTGAAATATATTACTTATAAGTTATTTTTATTTTTCGATAAGTTATATTTTCGTTTGTTTACACTCTTTCACTGGACAGTAGGTAATATTATAGTGTCAGTCATGAAACGACAAGTTGACTACGGTAAACTGACCTAGCTATTTTAACTGAGATTGTTGTTTATGAATAGATTATTTAAGCAACTAGCTTTTGCGACGTAGATAAACATTGAAAAAGTGATTTCTAAACCAGCGAATAATTCTGCGATTTTATAACAAATTTATTTTCGAGAAATTGAAAAATACGAAGCTGAAAGTTGTATTCATATTTCCGTTGTAAATAGGAATCTTTCATGCAGCAATTATCCGTGCAAAAAATTTGCAAAATTTACCTGCAATTTATATATATTTGTGCACCGTTTTAATAGCTTAAACAAATTCCTTCTTTATTTGCCAGAGATTCGCGCAATGAAAAGGTGATTTTATTATCAGCGAAAGAAGCTGTATTTTCTATAAAAAAAAAAAAATGTAGAATAAAGTAGCGTCCTCCGGACTAAACCGTGAAAAATTCTTCCGTCGAAAATTCAGCCCTCGCACTGGCGGATTAATGTATTTCCTCGGGATTTGCTTATACCGTGGAATTCCTCATTAAAAAATCCACAATTCCGTCTGTCATCTACAGACAGGACCGCGGGAAAATACGTCAAAGCGATAGAATAAAAATGTTCCGCGGAGAATTTCATTTTCGCCGAGATGAAATTCAACATTTTTCAGATACGGTTAAATAGATTTTATACTCATTGTGATATTCAATTATAAAAGCATGGAACAAACGTTCACGGGACTTCGTGTTATACTACATTGCCGGGGAACGTTGTGTTTATAAATCACTGCAAATATGATCGCGTTGAATAGTGCAGCGGCAAGAGGTCGCGGTGAAACTTTTCACTAAAAAAATTGCGGGTCTGCGTCGAATAAATTCGCAAAATCAATTTCGTCGAACACGAAAATTTTAGTGGGAAATCTTTTACCTGGACAAATCTAGATTTGCTGAATTTATAGTGTCGCTGGTGGACTGCCAGTTTTGTGCATTTATGACGAAAATGAATATACAGGACCGAAGCTATTGGAAGAATTTAATATTTCAACATATCAAAATTATTAAACACTCTATGCCCCCCTTATGAGCATTAATTGACTGGACTATGAGTATTAAAATAAATGCCAAAACCATCCAAAAACCATAAATTTTCTTTTCTCTTCTTTCTTCAAGGGGTTAAAAATAGAAATACACTTTATCTGTCTCCTGTTCTCCACGACTGACACAGAAAATTGGTATTTCGCATAAAAATCCTCTGCCTAATAATTATTTCACGGTGCCTCGCGTTGTCTAGCACGTTCTAAATTCGGAAAAACTCTGCGAGGCTGAGGTACACGTGCGAGCGATTTTATTATCGCGAAACGAGGCAAAGAATTCGCGTTTGCCGGAAGACATGCGGCGTAACACGATGACACAGTTCTTTTTAATTGCACCGTGACGACGCTGGGACGCGCGGTACAGACTTATTTACGTCGGCGACGGTAACGAAAATAATTTTATTGTTTCCGTGCCCGGCCGGTGTATCCGGCAAGCTGATTAACCGTCACGTAATTACCATCGGCAGGTGTACTGACCTAAGGGAGGCTAATTTTAGAATGCTCGTCGATCGCGAGAGGAGAAATCGAGTGGATAGCTGTTGCAGGGCTCGTGAAAGGCTCGAGACAGCGCGTAGGGCATTGTCGCGGATTAATTAGACGGTAAAGCAGCCGCCTGTTCATCGGCCGACAAGTCCCGACAGTTAATTCGCTTGACACCGTTCCGATTCATAGCCCTCCGCGAAACGATTCCGCGCGCTCGTCGTCGATGAATGCACACGCGAAACGGATGATGCGTACTGTGCATACACGCGGGAACCCAATTAATAGGACCGTCTCTCTCGTTCTAACGCAGATCCGCCGACAATCAGCTCGGTCGGGCCCGACCGCCTCACTACGGCGCTGCTCTTTTCCGGTGCATCGTTCGAGTGCACCGCCGATGCAATGCCGCCGGCCGAATACAGGTGACTTATGTTAGACGAGAACCATCGACACTTGCATGCTATTAGTACACTGGTGGTCAAAATGATAAAGCACTTCAAGGTTTTTTGCAATGAACATTCATTTGTACATACAGTCAGGGACAATTTAAAGTGGACACCCTTAAAAGTCGCATAACTTTTTAGAAATTGGTCCCCGGGACTTGAATTTTTTAAAGATGTTAGACCGGCTAGTTCGCTAGAGAATAAGTAAACAAGAATTTAATACGATTGCAATTGGTAGGAATTATACAAAATTTTTAAAAATGATGTTTTGTCGACTTTTTTATGTGGGCCTGTAACGATAATTTGAAAAATGCGTTTTATAGATTTCGGTAACTTATATGCATACTGAAAATTTCATCGAAATGCCACCCTAATGTACACGTAGAAAGTGAATATACAACTAAAATCAGGTACTAACTTTTATATGATACACTAAAAATTAAATAACTCGTTCGAACCATTTATTATTTCCAACAAAAGTTGACTTTCAGTGTGGGCAAAATGATAAGGCGCGCTTTGAATATAAAATAAGATTCGTGCCGTTCTTATAATTAATCTTTTTGAGGAACAATGATGTTTTCTCTGTTACGAGCAGATGGGCCCAGGTCTTCACCGACGGTCGGATGCCGTTGGAGTGCGGCTCCGGGCAGCGATTGATCCTGACGAACGTGACGTACGAGCAACAGGGTCAATACATATGTCTCGCCTCGAACAAGATCAATGGGAACGTCCGGGAAGTTAAAAGCGACCCTGTGTCTCTGCAAGTGGTCGGCGCACCGAGGGTAAGATGCACGAGCGGGTGCACGTCGATGCAGGATCGACGTGTGCCTCCCCGCCGATAGTAAATCGGCTCCCGGTTCTGTTCCAGTCTCGGGAAACGAGCGGAACGCGCCGGGATTTGTATCGGGCTGATACTCGCCGAAAATTAGCTAGACAACTCTCACTCCGCTACCGCTTAATCGATCGGAACCAGTTCAAATTTAATCGCTCTCCGGCCACCGGAAATATCCTGCGGATCGAGCATCGGGAATCGGAAACCGGACCCCACGTTTTTACGCGTCCCGCTTCCCGCGAAGCTGCGTCCTCGTTGATGGAACAAACCGCGCCAGCTTTTGTCCGCTGCGACACTTGTCAAAACTCATCGTCAGTGGCGCACCCAGCAGGTGGGCCAGGGGGCCAAGTCCCCACCAAGAAAAAATGTTTAGCTTCCAAAATTAAAATCGCGGAATAGCCCCTTGACAGATATGTTGACTAAAAAACAAAAAGGTCATCACGCAAAACCTAGGGCTGGGTTCAACTCGCCCCCCCCCCCCAAGATTCCATCCTGGGTGCGCCACTGCTCATCGTTACCTTCGCGCTCGAACACCGGAATCTAAAGGGTGACCAAACCGGGTCCCATGGAAATCACCGACAGATTTGACCGACAATAGCCTTCGCCGACAACGGGTTTAACCGACAACGATTTTGACCGACAACGAATTTGATACCCAATGGGTTAGGTCTGGTCTGGTGTGAAGGTTTAAATCAGGCCTGGCCAACCCAAATGCTTTGCCCAAATGCTAAAGCGGTCCGCACCTTAGGTAAACATGCTTTTAAAAAATGTAATACAAATACAAAATGAATAAAACTTTATTGTTACACTGTGACTCAATATAATTAGTAACTCTCGAGTCTTAATTAATCAGATGTTTGTTTATCCTTCCTTTCACTTAATTTTTTGAAATCAATATTCATGGTCGACGTTGCACACCTTAGCTGGTTTTCTAAATTGACATCAGTTAATGAAGCACGTGATGAACTCTTTGTAAATTTCTTCTTCGAAGAAAATGTTTCTTTAATAAAAATATTATAATTTAATATTTTTTTGTAGACAAAAGTTTCAATAGAAATATAAAATCGCCCGGCGGGCCGCACAATTTAACGTGGCGGGCCACATGCGGCTCGCGGGCCGCATGTTGGCCAGGCCTGTGATATACGATCCGAAAAATGTGATCCGAGTGTTCGAGCGCGAAGAGTTGAAAGCGGAGGGGGACAACAGTTTGATGCCCGGGGTTGAAACTTGTCGGAGGAAGTTTCGGCTGTTGACATAGGGGTTAAGCGGGCTAGGCGAAGATTTGCTGGAAGACCGATTGAAGGGGTTGTTAAACGCGTCTCGTAGGTGGTGAAGCCGGCCATCACGGAGAAGTTCGTCGTGGCGACGACCGAGGGAAGTCCGGCGAAATTAGAGGTCCGACTGTGCGCCGACCCAAAGCCTCAGCTCGTGGCTTGGGAATGGGGCAGCACCAGACTGCACGCCGGTGAGTTTACAGCTTCTCTCTTCCTTCGTGTAGCTTGCAGACCCTCGTGCCTACCGCCGAAAGTATATATCCCAGTCTTTGCCCTTTCGGTTACCTTGCCTGCCTGCTATTCCCGGTTGTTTCTTTTGCGTACACGTGCGTACTCTTCTCCCTAATTGGCACTCCTTATCGCTGGAAAGTGGCGCGGCCGCGATTAATTAATCCGAGCATCCTCGAATCGCGGGTCTAAAGCGGCCACCACAGCATCCTCTTTAATTACCAGCCTTTTTCCAGTGGCCCCGACAAGCCGGGCTCTCTTCGATCCTTGCGATCCTCCGAGGATCAACGTCAGCACACAATTGTCCTTCGAATACAGAGACCTTTTCGCTTTGCTATGTGTTGAGTCATCTCGAGAGCCTCTCGCCACGAAAATTATTAAACTTTTATTGTACTGCAATCTTTTCGGAATTTACTCAGTAACATAATTGAATGGTTTCTTTCCGAATTGATATTGAAAAGTAGATTAGTAAGCTTCTCCTTGATTTGTTGATCAGCTCCCGAGAACCTCAACAGGTCAAATATGGGTGTACGTATATTACTCGGGGGAAACAGGTCTTCGGTTTCCCAATAGCCACTAAAAAAACCACACCTCCAGGACTTAGGCCCATTCCTCCCTCAACTTCTGACTCGCTGGAGGGCCTGACGGGGTCCTCTTTTCGCATTTCTCCCGTCTGGTTTATTATGCGAGCTGGCTCCACTCATGTTCTTGTCCAATCGCGTGTTGGCCATGCCTTCTCTTTTCTTCTTTTGGTTCAGGGCGGTGTGGAAATGCTGTTACGACACCCCCCTAAGATGAAGTTCAGGGGGTAGTGTCAGGCTCGACTCCCCCGTAGATGGAAATTGGGGGAGCCGGACTTATATACCCACTAAACTAGCCGTACCCATTAGCCACTAGCCATACCCAATAAAGCTCCACCGCCCAGGACCTAGCCCTTTTCCACTATGCTCGATATACCACCACCCGGGGTCCTACTCTTCGCATTTACTCCCATGGTGGTGGGCGACTCATCATATCGGGTCTCCTGCGTACATATTGGGCTTATTCTCTCCCGTAGCGTGTTGGCCAGGCCTTTTTTCTTTAAAGACGTGGGAAAAAATACATTTGCGTACACCCAGAAGGGGTAGTGTGGGTCTCGGGGGAAACAGGACTTCGGTTACCCAATACCCACTAAAAAAACAACACGTCCAGGACTTAGGCCCTTTCCCCCCGCAATTTTTGGCTCGCTGGAGGGCCTGACGGGGTACTCTTTTCGCATTTCTCCCGTCTGGTTTATTATGCGAGCTGGCTCCACTCATGTTCTTGTCCAATCGATCAGGAAGACACTCAATAATGACATTTTAGGGGCAGCTGTAGAAGCTGATCCTTGAAAAATAGGACATTACTTTCCGGACCCCCTAATATATTGTGAAGAGTGTGAAAGAAACAATCAATCAATTCTGCAATTTCAGTCGCATTAATCGAATTACTTTGATTTCCTGGGACAGTTAGCAACTCTTTTCCTTGCCACTGTTGACTCGTTCGCTGACTACACAGCTGCGTCAGCGGAAGTGTATCGACCACGCCAGCATTCGTTTCAACGGAAAATGTCGAGTTTCAATAGAATCGAGTGAACTTGGACGCTTAAAACCGTGGTATATTTCGAACGACCCAGCAACTTTGATTGGTCGCAAAGTATATAGACACGCGGAGCTCTCCCCACTTTGATTTCTTTCGATTACCCGAGGCGACTTCAAAGTTCCGGTGTCAGTACCGCGGAGTCAGTTTAGTTTGTCTTCCGCACTTTATTCCCTTCTGTGATCGTCCTTAACCGATACCCTTCAGCCCTGCCATCGATTCCAAGAGCACCCGAACTGTCCGACTTCGATTTTAATGAGCAGTAATTTTGCTTTGTTTGAAAATCCGCGATGATCGATAATGAACTTTCGTACTGTAATAATTATACTGCGGATCTTTTTCTCAATTTTTCCTCAAGATATTTAATGTATCTTTGTACACAACAAAAATATTTGATGTGACAACGTTAATGAAATGAAAGGGACTATCATTGTAGATGATTAAAAAGGGTGATTCCATTTAAAAAAATGAAGGTGACCTTGATATGTCTAAAAAAAATGACAAAAATAACCATTTTTTCTTCATTTTTCCTCAAGATATTTAATGTATCTTTGAAAACAACAAAGATATTTTATGTGATAACGTTTGGTGACTCACCCTGTATATACGAGTCTGTAATAATGAGAGCAAAGCGATATGTTGCTCGCACCTCACGAATAAATTGGGCATTCGTGTTCGAATTGCTGACACATGATGTTATTTATATCTTTAAAACAATCAAGTGATTGCAGCTAATATTCCACGTGCGTCATTAAATACTCGCGTCCCATCATCGTACAAAAGCTCATTAACACGTTCGCTACAAGCATTTATTCTGTTGCTGTCCTTCATTGCTGAAATGTTTTATTCTACGCAATGTACCCCCTACATCAAATATTGAAACGATTTAGAAGAAGAATTTCGTACAGCTAATTCATTTCACTATTTTTTATTGAGGAATGAGAAGGCACATCCCGGACCCTTGCAATCCTTCTTTCTTTGAGTTCAAGGACTGTGGGGAAATGCTAATACGCACACCTCCCTTAGATGAAAGTTGGGGGGTAGTGTGGGGCTCAGCCTCCCCCTAAGGTACAAGTTGGGGGAATGGGACTTAATCACTAGGAGGACCTCCTGACCAGGATAGAGGTGTACTATCCGCATTACACCTGTAACACTCTTCTTCTCCGGCAAAACCACGCATGTTCTTATCAATTAGGACCCTTGCAATCCTGGAAAAACAAGTCTACTCCCTTAAGGAACTCCCTAATCATTGGTATGTTGATAGGAGAGGTCCTGGAGTCTCGGTACCGGGCCCTGGACCTGGAGCCACTTCCGGTTGAGGACTGTTACGCCGCAATTTTGGAGCTGACCAGCACGGTGAAGGAGGACCAGCGTCTATACCATGTGATCGTGGAGAACGAGCGTGGCAGCGATCGTCGGTCGCTGATGCTCAGAGTTGATGAGCCGGGCCAGGTAATTAGCATAATAACGATGTCGCTGCGATTGCGTATTAGTCGTGGCAAAAACACGGAACAAAGAGATAGTACGGTCGAGATAAGGCCGAAGGGAAAGAACACCGCAATAGCAGCAGCGAGGACGCTAGTAGAAAAAAGGAAAGACAGAGAGTGGAGCGGGGAGGAGAAGGAGAATCAGAAATTAATTAGTAAATGAACGAGTATAAGACGGGAATAACGGAGAGAAGGTTCAGCGACTAAACGCTGTTATTAAACGTAAGCTCGATATAATTTGGCGGAGATGAAAGAGCGAATACAGGGAGGAGGGGGGGGCGAATAAACGTAGCAAAGCAATAAAAGAATGAATCGCGCGCGCGTGCACGGATGGCAACGGGGTAATAGCGGAATCGCGATAAATAGAAGAGGAGGAAATATTGTAATAATGTTTCCGGCATGGAAGCTGGAGTATTATCCGTTCGAATGTTTGCGATGTTCCGGGCGAGCGGGTGGAACGGTTTCGTTCGCGTGCCGGCGTAGGTAATCGACGGCCCAATTAAACAATGGCGGACCTGTGCGCTCGATATTTATATCTAGTCTAGTCAACGAAAAGTTGTAGAGGGAAATGGAAGAAACACAATTTTTAACTTTGGGTCTTTATTTGGACTAGTTAGGAGGTAAAAATATTAAGTCACCAATCCTAGGAGCTGAGCGGGGTGCAGAGGGGCACGTAGAAGGTCCCCTTTTTCGGTTTTCCCCTTATATCTCGGAAACTATGTGTCCTAGCGATAAGACCATTCTATACAAAATTAAAGGTGACAAAATGTGCCATAAGATTGACTGCATTCAATTTTTCGCTATCTCACATAGTTTCCGAGGTATCCGCGCTCAAAGTTCACTAATTGTGCTGAAGAGTTAGCTAGTCAAATAAGGCAAAAAACGCGTGATGCAAAAAATTTCTTTTTCACAATTAGTGAACTTTGAGCGCGGATACCTCGGAAACTATGCGAGATAGCGAAAAACTGACTAGAATCAATCTTATGGCACGTTTTATCAGCTTTAATTTTGTATGGAATGGTCTTATCGCTAGGACCCATAGTTTCCGAGATATAAGCGGAAAACCGAAAATGGGGACCTTCTACGTGCCCCCCTGTACACCGCTCAACTGCTAGGAGTAGGGATTTTTAGTATGTTTACTTCCTAACTAGTCCAGACAAAGTCCCAAAGTTAAAAATTGTGTTCCTTCCATTTCCCTCTACACCCCCCTTACGAGCATTCATTGACTGGGCTAAATAATGTGTTTCCGGCATATGTGGAAGCTGGAGTATTATCTGTTCGAATGTTTGCGATGTCCCAGGGCGGAGCGAGTGGGAACGGTTTCGTTCGCGTGCCGGCGTAGGTAATCGACGGCCCAATTAAACAATGGCGAACCTGTGCGCTCGATATTTAATTAAAGTATAAGTATTCGGAGCGCGTACGCGTACAGAGTTCGCTCTCCTCTCCGCTCTCTGCCCTCTCCGCTCCCGATGTGGTCGCGTGTAAAAGCTTTTTTCCGTCCCTCGTATTTGTTACAGATCCCGCTCGTTATCGGCGCCGTCGCTGGGTTTACGGTGCTCTCCGTCCTGATAATGGGATTCGTTTGTTTCCTACGTTCGGATAGATGCTGCGTGGCCAGAAACACCGTGCCCGCTCTGCAGCAAGTGCATTGGTAAGCACGCGATCTCCCACGTCGACGTTCCTCCCGCACGGCGACGCGCGTCGCGTCGCGTCGTCCCGTTTGTTCGTTACCCGCGAATAAACGAAGTCGGAGCAATTTACATGGGGAAAGAAAGGCGGGATTCTCCTCGAGCGCCCGACCCAGGCCCGGCCGACGGAACCTAATGAATTATTCTTTCATTAACGGGACCGCGATCCGTCACTTTTTCTTCTAACGGAGGAAAAGACTGTGCGCCCGTGGAAATCGATGGAAACTTATCTATTGTTCCGTGCGAGAGAGGCGAATCGCCGGGTACTTTCCAAGTGGAAATGGGTGGCATTGGTCAGACCCTGTGAAAGAAGGTACATTTATTCGGATGTGCGCGATGGGGGACTTTTGGAAACTTGTTTTAGTGTAATTGGTCGATGGAGGAACGGACCAGGCAGTGAGAAATCAATACTTAGTCGTGTATTGTTCTTTATAGAAGAGGTTAACGGATAGGTGCTTGTTTCGAGAATAAGGAAAGGGTGGACCTTAAAGAGATTAGGCTGGACCTTAAGAAGGCAGAATAAGCACGTGACAAAACCAGCAAATAACTATTTTGAGGTCGATTTCAAGATAACGATTTTGGGTCGAAAAATGGGTTTGCGATCCGCGGCTTTTTGTCCTTATTTGAGCAGATTTTGGATTTGGTAAGGGCTCATTCTAAAGAGGAAGGTTAGATGCAGCGCGCTGTGCCCCATCATATCAGTCAAAAAAGTCTTTTAGTGACAGAAATATACAGTGGAATCTGCGGGTATTTTCTCGATGTTTTCCTCTACTTTGGACACTCACATTATTAGATGTAAACACATTCTCGTTAAATCAATAGCTGAGCGCGCTACATCTAACCTCCCAATTTAGAATAAGCCCTTACCCAGTCCAAAATCTGCTCAAATAAGGACAAAAAGCCGCGGGTCGCAACCCATGTTTCGACCCAAAATCTAGTTAGATTCTAGTGGATTCTAATTATTTTCTAGTTACTTAAGTCAGGGTCCTACCCCCTTGAAGAGATTAGAATGGACCTTAATCTTTTACCAACGAATTTTTTTTACGACTCCTTCCAGAATTGTTCCGTTAAGTGAGAAAAAAATTTGTGCAAAGTTTGAGATCGATCGGATAAAAGCATCACGCGGGGCATTTAAATTGAAAATTTTGAAAATTATGAAATTCACCTTAACTATGGAACATGGCATATCGTTGGATTTGTCGTCTTTTTCTTTAATAGGAATATGGAAAAATTATATGACCTTTTTTAAATAAAAATAACGATGACCTTGAAATCTTGTAAAGAAATGACCTTGAAAATTTTTTCCATTACACCGTTACATGTGGCCCTTCAAACAGTGTAACTTTGTCCTAAGAAGTTTTTTTGCACAACGAATAGTAACAGAGATATTTAAGTGTTCTGTTTCTTCGGACTCACCCTGTATATAGATTACCTTCAATCTCAATAATAATCAACTTTTTATTAATGATTTTTATCGTAGAAAATTTTAGTAAAACTGTTTTTTTTTTGGTCCCTCTAATTTAAAGAACACTAAAATAGAGTATTCCACTACTCGCTAAAATGCATGTACCTTATTATTATGTCCTCGAGAACGTCTCACAGAATCGATTGGTATGAAAGGAAGGTGGGGCGGAACGAAGTAAAATCAATCGAACGCGAGACAGAAGGGTCGATCTGTTCCAGCACGAAGGCCTCGAACACGATGATCGAGGATCCACGGCTGACGGTGGACACGATGGAACGCAACAGCCAGCAGTACGCCTCGGAAAAACGACCCAATCACGTTTTGAAACCGGTTCCATCGCAGCAGTACCAACAGGAGTGCTATCAGCACGATCCCCCGCACCAGCAGTCGCACTATCAGAGGCATCATCACCACCACGGACAGCACCACGGGCCACAGTACACGCTTCAGGTCAGATAAGTTGATAGACAGAGAAAATCAACAAAAAACCAAAAAAAAAAAACGAAACAAATCAAAATAAGAAAGAACCTGTTCTCACAAAAGTAGAGAACGATGTCGCTGAGCGACGTCCCTCGGACTTGATTTTATTCCTCCCGCAACACCCCACTATCCCAAAAGCATCTCCTCGAACGCACGAACGACACGGGCGCCCTTTTTTCCGAGGCTCAACAAAACCGGTATCGCATTCGTGTACTCGCCGCTTTTTTCCCCCCAACGGAATTCTAATATCTCGTTGGCGGCTCGCTTTTTCATTCCGCAAATTTTTCGGGGCTAATCTAGGAAAGTCGCTGCCTCGCGCGCCGTTTTCCGGTGGCTCGTTCCATCGAGCCCGAGAGATAACATTCCTTCTACCGGATTCTTAGTCCAGTCAACGAAAAGTTGTAGAGGGAAATGGAAGGAACACAATTTTTAACTTTGGGACTTTGTTTGGACTAGTTAGGAGGTAAACATACTAAAAGTGCAGGAGGGCACGTAGAAGGTCCACTTTTTCGGTTTTCGGCTTATATCTCGGAAACTATGTGTCCTAGCGATAAGACTATTCTATACAAAATTAAAGCTGATAAAATTTGTCACAAGATTGATTCGATTCAGTTTTTCGCGATCTCGCATAGTTTCCGAGATATGAGCGGTCAAGGTTCACTATGTTCCTTCCATTTCCCTCTACACCCCCGTTATGAGCATTCATTGACTGGACTGTCTGCTTTCTCCCGCGACAAAGAGGAGCTGTTCGAACCCGCGAGAAAACTCTACCGGAATCCTCTCTGTGCGGCTCGTTTCGTTCCGTTCGCTTCCCCTCACCTCCGTTGCGATGCGATCTCGTTCGATAGAGGCAACGAAGCATGATCCCTCTACAGCAAGAGAGTTTGCGACAGAATGAGAGATAGAGGTGGCTCTCTTTTAGTGTTTGATTGCTCGTTGTACGATAGTAGCTGGCTGGACTCGAGGGCCTCGTTGTTGCGACTGGCGTGTCCAAGAAGGACTCGGGAATGAGCGACGAGCTTCAATCTTGCGAACCATAATCGAATTGGACTGAGGAAATTATGCCACTGGAGCTTTCAATGTAACACGGTCGCTCAGATTGGTTCAATTTGTTATCGTTTTCTTGGATTTTCAATTTAATAGTCAATTTTATTGTGGAACCTCGATTATCCAAACTAAACAGAGCAACATCAGAAATTAAAATGCTACATTAAATGTTTATTGATTTGTACAGGGTAATGTTTGTAAAGTTTGTTTTTAATTGGGTGAGAAATAATTAATTTGTTTGATTTGGGTGAGAAAATGCCAAAAATCCTAGTTCCAATTCTAGGCGATCAGTTGTTCAAAAGTTATGAGTGTTTAAAGTTGAGCGATTTTACTTAATTATTTACTTCGATTTACTCAAGTATAGTGCTACATTAAATGATTATTGATTTGTACAGGGTATATAAAAAGTAATGGTCATCCGTCCTAGAGGTGAATCCACTCCTCTGAATCGGTGGGCATTTGTAAAAGAAACTTGCTGCAAAATTGTTCATACCAAAGAAAATTGTTCTTAAAGTTAGTTTTTACATCAACACCTTCCACTCTCCCAATAGATTTGGGTGAGGAAATGCCAAAAATCCAAGTTTCAATCCTAGGCGATCAGTTGTTCAGAAGTTATGAGTGTTTAAAGTTGAGCGATTTTCAAAATTTTTTCGATAACGTAGACTTGTAAGTATAGTCGACTAACGGCCAGCCCCCACCATCTCCTCTCGCACGACCCCAACCCTCACCACCTTGTCGCGGCTCCGCCCATTGCACGATGCCTAAGTGCATTCCAATATGGCGCGCCCTTACCTGACATAATCGCTGAAAATCGCTCAAGTTTAAACACTCATAACTTTTGAACCATTGATCTCCGAGGATTGAAACTTGGATTTTTGGCACTTTTTCACTCAAATCTACTGAAATACATAGGGGAAAGGCAAAAACTTCTTGTCACGCAAGGAAAACAGCAGTTAAAGTTTGAAAGGAACCATATGTGGCAAACAAATTGTTATATTAGAGCTGTTAGAGTTCCGTGAAGAATATAGACAAAAACCTACTACCTGAACAATCCACCTGACCGTGTCGATGAGACAGTCTAGTCAGATCCGCAGTCTAGTCATAAACAATTTCGTGGAAAATTTCTTTTACAAATGTCCATCAATCCAGAGGTGCAGGGAGCTTCACCTCTAGGACATATGACCATGAGTTTTTAAACACGCTGTACAATAAATAGTGTCGCTTATGAGTCGCCTTAGATTCAGCTATTTAAATTTAAAGAATAATCGAGGTCCTAGCGTGCTAAGCATTAGATGATTGATGTTACTGAAGTTACCAATGACTAAAGGAGGCAAAGTGGGGGAAATAGGGCTTTCACGAATGGCCTAATGCAGGGCTGGCCAACACGCGGCTCGCGGGCCTCCACGTTAAATTGTGCGGCCCGCCGGACGATTTTATGTTTCTATTGAAACTTTTGTTTCTCGTTGTATGTATACAAAAAATGTTAAATAAACGAAAATTTATTTATTACATTTTTGCGGCCCGCTGTAACGTTATGCGTCATCGAAGTGGCCTGTGAAACCATTTGGGTTGGCCAGGCCTGGCCTAATAAATTCGTTGTGACGTACCTTCTTGGATACGTCATCGTTATACCTCTCAGCCACTCACGCAAGACTTCTCCGCAAAAACCGGACATTCCAGTCAGGCATGAACGAAACCCCCTTAGTTTTCGATCTAGTGGTTAGAATGGAGTTTCTGCAAGCGTTTGCTCGCCCTCGCAAGCCAAGATCGTTTTTGAACCACACATACCATCGCAGTGGCGCACCCAGGGGCGGAGCCAGGGGGCCAAGTCCCCCACCCCCCACCAAGAAAAAATGTTTAGCTTCCAAAATTAAAATCGCGGAATAGCCCTGGCTACCGTTGACAGATATTTTGGCTAAACAAAAAAGAAAAAGGTCATCACGCAAAACCTAGGGCTGGGTTCAACTCGCCCCCCCCCCCCAAGATTACATTCTGGGTGCGCCACTGTACCATCGTAGCGTGCTTGTCGACGCACCCCTTATCCGTTTCGCTCTTCCGAATCGCTCGAGTCCCCTAAACACGCGCATCTCTCGATATTTCCATTTGTTTTTCCTTCTGTCTCCCATTCACTCTCCCCCCCCCCCCCTCCTCTCTCTCTCGCTCTCACGTTCTATGTCCTCGTCTCATCCTATCTTTCCGTTCGCACTTATCGGGAAGTGATCTCGTGAACAAAAGCGTCGGCACTGGTACATATTGAATCGAAAAGTGAGAGATAGAGAGAGAGGTGGGGGGGGGGGAGACGCGAACGCGACGAGTGCACGTGCTCCACTCGAACGTTGATAATCACGGTGAATAAGAGCAATCCACGTACTGGGCCGGGATGATTTAATTCTAGCTGTTTTTCACCCCGATCGGTCATATCGCCCGTCACGTTGACATCCTACGAACTGAGAACCCTCACTAATGGAGAACAACCCTTCCGGAAAGCTTTCGGGGATGTCCCTCGGTGATTAACCACCCGGCTTCGAGTTCAATCGATTTATCAATGATCTACGCACTGGTAAAACACTTTCTGGATTTAATTATAACTAGACCCCGGGGTTCATGCCAAATCAAAAAGTGCTGCTCTTTACTTTACTGGACTCCATATTTTTTCCTTTCTTCTATAAATTATTATGTATTTGGTATTTAATCCTGTAGATTTGTACCCGGGGACTCTGCAGATCGAAGTTTCGATCCTGTAGGATCAATGGTTCAGGAGTTATGCTTGCTTAAAGTTGAGCATCTTTCAGTGTTTTTGACAGGTAAGGGCGCCACCATATTGGTTTGCAGTGACGACAGCAAGCCGCTTACCTTGCCGCCCCTCCCCCCGAACTAATCACCAACCAACTACCAAACCAATATGGCAGCGCCTATAGCTGTCAAAAACACTGAAAGATGCTCAACTTTAAGCAAGCATACCTCCTGAACCATTGATCCTACAGGATCGAAACTTCGATCTACAGGTTCTCCGAGCACAAATCTACTGTATTACATACCAAATACGTCATAATTCGTAGGAGAAAGGCACAAATTTTGAGTCCGGTAAAGTAAAGAGCAGCCGCTACTATTATTATGGGACAGAGGGAGTAAAAGATTTCTATGCTTTCTTTTGATACGTAGTCCAGTCAATGAATCCTCTTAAGGGGGGTGTAGAGGGAAATGGATGGAACACAATTGTTAACTTTGGGGCTTTGGTTGGACTAGTTAGGATGTAAACATAATAAAAGTCCCTACTCCTAGGAGGTGAGCGGGGTACCGGGGGGCACGTAGAAGGTCCCCTTTTTCGGTTTTCCGCGTATATCTCGGAAACTATGTGTCTTAGCGATAAGACCATTCTACACAAAATTAAAGCCGACAAAATGTGCCATAAGATTGATTCCATTCAGTTTTTCGCTATCCCGCATAGTTTCCGAGATATCCGCGCTCAAAGTTCACTAACTCTTCAGTACAATTAGTGAACTTTGAGCGCGGATATCTCGAAAATTATGCGTCCTAGCGGTATGACCATTCTATACAAAATTAAAGCTAACAAAATGTGCCACAAGATTGATTGGATTCAGTTTTTCGCTATCTCGCATAGTTTCCAAAATATCCGCTCTCAAAGTTCACCATCTCTTCAGTACAATTAGTGAACTTTGAGCGCGGATATCTCGGAAACTATGCGAGATAGCGAAAAACTGAATCCAATCAATCTTGTGGCACATTTTGTCAGCTTTAATTTTGTATAGAATGGTCTTATCGCTGGGACGCATAGTTTCCGAGATATAAACGGAAAGGAGTAGGGACTTTTAGTATGTTTACCTCCTAACTAGTCCAAACAAAGTCCCAGAGTTAAAAATTGTGTTCCTTTTCCCTCTACAACTTTTCGTTAACTGGACTAACAGCACAATTACTGAAAATCCTATTAATCGGTTTCCGGCAGGTAAAGTGTTAACATCCAGGTCCATCGAGGGGTTGAAAAACGAGCATCCTGCACCTAAAAATGAGAACACGTACCAATCTCCTGTCCCGAGACATTCGAACAAAGCGAATTTTATCACTTAGAACCATAGGCTCGCACAAGCATTGACCAATCGGCACCGGTTCCCCCCGGTACGCCGTTCACCAGCCCTCTCCCACGGCAGATCGAGATAGCGATTTGAGT
This sequence comes from Lasioglossum baleicum, assembly GCF_051020765.1. NCBI lineage: Eukaryota > Metazoa > Arthropoda > Insecta > Hymenoptera > Halictidae > Lasioglossum > Lasioglossum baleicum. The sequence continues at coordinate 8,130,006 of NC_134945.1, forward strand.
GATTTATGCGGTCAGCAGAGTGCATTACGCATGCATTTGGTTGCATCCACTAGCCGCGCCGTGCCGGTGTCCCTTTCCCAATTACCTGCAATCTCCTTGTAGGTAATTTAATTTAGGTACGTGTGCCTAAGTAGCGCCGGATACAGCCACTTCTACCATAACGCGATTACGATCTTCCGGGGCAGCCGAACCGTACACCGTTTCGCATTAGTCGAGATCGTTAACATCGGCCCGCGAAACGTTTCCCCGGCACGGTGACTCGCGAAACTGGGTCGAAACGAATCTCGACTCGAAGAAACTGTTGTAGAACTCGACTCGGAATCGTTCGGTGTATACACTACCAATTATGTCACTCGGTCCCCGATATTGTCGCACAGTGGTCCGGCCGGACGATCTAGCAGTTCATTTGGTAAAATATTTCATTTTATTTTATATTCATACAAAGAAACAAATTCGGATTAATTTCTGCACCCCATAGAAATCCGCGGGATAGATCCTGACACTATCACATGTATTTTAACACCAAGACCCCCAAAGAACTTGATCCAAAATCATGCGACATTCGCCGAGCATCTCGTTACGATAAACTGCTTTATAATAGAGGATTGAGAACACCTGTATAAATAACTGGATCGGGGGTTTTAGTGTTAAAGACAGAAGCGTAATCCTTAGACCATATATACTTATGTGTACACGCGGCTTCAGATAGCATGCCTTGTTCCAGGATTACATCGTCTACCAGATGACGGTTGTGGGCAAAGTGATGTATCTGTCTGTTGTGTCCGCCATATTGGTTTGTAGTGACGACCGCGAGCCGCTTACCTTGTCGACCCCTTAACCTAACCTAACCAACTCGGTAAGCGGAGTGCGAACGTCACTACAAACCAATATGGCGGCGCCCTTACCTGTCAAAAACACTGCAGATTACTCAACTTTAAACAACCATAACTTCTGAACCAGTGATCCTACAGGATCGAAGCTTCGATCTGCAGGTTCTCCGTGTACAAATCTACTGGATTACATGCCAAATACATAATAATTTATAGGAGAAAGGCACAAACTTTGAGTCCGGTTCAGTATAGAGCAGCCCATTTTGTCAATAATAATTTGGAAAAAGTTTTTCTGTATTTATTTCCTCACAACTTACTTTATTTAAAAACAAAAAGAATTGTAAGAACACTCTTACTTAGCACCCGAATGATGACTCTGACAGAGTCGCCGCTAAAAATTGTTGTACCATTATTCAAAATATTGTTTACATTACCAAATACGTCGCTATCTAATTAATAGACTGCGGATCTTTATGCAAAATAAAGATTTACTTTGTCAATTATAAAACACTGAAACCATAGAAAAATGTCTTCCTATTTTCAACAATTTTAATAAATAGAAAATAACATATGGACGTTCTTAAATTGTCTTAATATTTTTACTGTTTCAAATTACAGTCATCCATTTTCGTCGTAAATGCATAAAATCCGCAGTCTACTAATCAATTACTAAACAATTAGGTATGGTACGAGGTTGGCGGTCCGCAATTTTTACTAACACCATCCCATACCCCCCTCTCCCTATCTTCCCTAACTGTTTTATTTCCCTTATTCCCTCCATCTTTGTCCCCATCTTCTCCCATAATTCTCTCTTTTACTTCCTCCTTCACATTTTTCCCTCTAATTGCATCCCCTTTATTATTACATTGTTTCTCCTTTCCCCCCTCTCCTTTCTATCCTGTGCTAACTCTACCCTGCTAATCCTCCTTCTTTGCTCCTCCATTTCTACCCTCCCATAGCTTCCCTCCCCCCTTTTTCCACCCTTCTTTTCTGGTATGGTATGAGGTATTATAACAATTTCACATCCATAAAGTTTTAAAAATCATAGTTAATCACAGTTAAGCATAAAATACTTATTTGTGAAAAGATATGTATATTCGTATTACGGTTTTGTCATTCCTTACAATTCTTTATGCAACAAGTTTACACCATTTTTCCAAATGTTCAAGAAATAATGCACAAATAGACTTGTACACAGCGGGTTTATATCGCTATCCACCATTTTGAATTGTCTTGCAACGTCAGCAGTGGCGGATCTAACGGTAAGCGGACTAAGCGGCCGCGTGGGGCCCCGGGCTACCATAGGGCCCCAAATTTTAATAAATTCATGAATTTTTTAATAAATTTGTTTCATGTGTAACGGTATGAAATTTTTCTTTACTTTTCTTTTTTGTTAATAAGTTCAGGAGAGTTTTCTTGCAACTTCTATTTCTAACTTGAGTTTGAGGGCCCCTAAATTTTTACCGCTTGGGTCCTCCACTTGACTTGAGCCGCCACTGAACGTCAGTTTTGGGCACCAGATACTCCGTCATCTTGGAACACTGCGTCCCATGCATATTCTATACCTACGCCGGATTTATAAGTATATATGGTCTATACAGTAAATCCTCTATAGTCGCAAAAGCCTCGGGGAGGTTCGTTTGCACAGTTCGTTGACGGACACTATTTTTTTGAGCTCAAAGACCGAGCCGAACGTAGAGAAGGACAGCGCGTGTAGCATCATGCGATAAATGAAACTTGTTTATTCTTACTTATTTTTAATGAAATTTTACCACCATATTTGTGAAATTTTTCTGATTAAAATGATACCAAACAAGACATAATTTGGCCCATATGTACTGTACCCACATGTGAATCATAAAGTACGTTCATACCGTCAATTAGACCGCTAAATACAATTGAAATTATATCGTGTTTGGTCTCATTTTAATCAGAAAAATGCCACAAACATATTGGTGAAAGTTTCATAAAAAAATAAGTACTAATAAAAGAGATTAAATATTGGTGTTACATTGTGAGGACGCGCGGGCCTTTGAATTGTGCCGGCGACGGCGACTCTCCGCGTCTCTTTCTTTCCCATACGCTGTCCTTCCTTGCGCCCGAAATTTTCATCGTCAATTAACCCACTAAACACAGTTGAAATTATGTCGTGTTTCGTATCATTTTAATCAGAAAAACGCCACAAATAAGTTGGCGCAAGTCCCACAAAAAAATAATGAGAAATAAAGAAGTTTTCTAATTCGATTAGTATAGTGGTTCACACCGATATATTTGTTCTGCCTTCAACGTGTACGACCTTTTTGCGACTCTAGAGGATTTCCTGTAATCGGTATCAGACCTGCACGCACGATTACCAGCCGACTCTGGTAGGATCTAATGCCAACTGGTCAAAAGTTACAGATCGCTTATTCGACGGGTTACGGACTGGATCAAAAGGTTTGTTCCTCTTCTACCTGACGGTCTCTCTGTCTTTCCGAGTGAAGCATGACACTACCATGAGAAATCTTTCTTTTAGCGTGACCATAATCGAATCCTGCCCCGCCTCGAGCCTAGCCCAGACCTAATCGAAGTTTATCCCAAACTGACCAATCCACCACGGACCTAAACTTCGGCATCGTCTGTTGAAATATCTAGTAGACACATTCGGTCCTGATACAATCCCGGGGTTTCGGACCCAGCGCGAGTGTCACGCTCGGTCCACACACGACCGCCATCGTCCGAGCTAATTTCAAGCAAAATTATTCAGCCTGGCCCAGTTTCGCGAGGAACACCCTGAATAAGAAACGAATACCGACCGCGCGTATCAGGGTGCTGTATCATCCTACGTACAGGGTGAGTCCGAACAAACAGTACACTTACATATCTCCGTTACTTTTCGTTGTACAAAAAAACTTCTTAGGACAAAGTTACACTGTTTGAAGGGCTACATGTAACGGTGTAAGGGGAAACAATTTTCGAGGTCATTTTTTTATGAGATTTCAAGGTCATCGATATTTTTTTAATGGAATGAGGTATTTTTTAATACATCAATCGATGCAACTGGAGATTCGTTATAAAAAAGTACTAATCTATGTATGTCGAAAAGTTAGTAGTTCACGAGATATTTCAATTTAAATTACTCTAAAACACCATTACTGTCGTACTAACAATAAGACGTTACACAAGTAAGTAAACGCTAACATCAATTTCAAAAATTCAATGTCATTTTTCAATTTCAACTTCAATTTCAATATCAATTCTTCAATTTCATTATCAACTTCAATTTTTCAATTTCAACTTTAATTTCAACTTCAATTTCAACTCTTCTATTTCAACCTCAATTTCTACTCTTCCATTTCAACTTCAATTTTTTCAATTTCATTTCGTTAATATCAACTTCAATTTCAATATCAACCCTTCAACTTCAATTTCAATTTCAACTTCAATTTCCGTTTTTCCATTTCAACTTCAATTTTTCAATATCAACATCAATTTTTCCATTTCAACTTCAGTTTCAATTTCAATTTTTCCATTTCATTTCGTTAATATCAACTTCAATTTCAATATCAACCCTTCAAATTCAATTTCAATATCAGCCCATCAACTTCAATTTCAATATCAACCCTTCAACTTCAATTTCAATATCAGCCCATCAACTTCAATTTCAATATCAACCTTTCAACTTCAATATCAATTTCAAATCGTTAATTTCAATTTCAACGTCAAATTCAACGTCATTTCAACTTCAATTTCAATATCAACTCTTCAATTTCAATTTCAACATCAAATTTTCCATTTCAACTTCAATTTCTATCCTTCCATTTCAACTTCAATTTCTATCCTTCCATTTCAACTTCAATTTCTATCCTTCCATTTCAACTTCAATTTCAATATAAACCCTTCAACTTAAATTTTAACTTCAATTTTTCAATTTCAACGTCAATTTCAATATCAACCCTTCAACTTCAATTTCAATATCATCCCTTCAACTTCAATTCGAATTTCAACTCGTCAGTTTCAACTCATCAATTTTAATCTTTCAATATCAACTTAAATTTTTCAATTTCACTTCGTTAATTTCAACTCTTCAGTTTCAACGTCAATTTTTCAATTTCAACTCTTCAATTTCAATTTTTCAATTTTGATTCGTTAATTCCAAATCTTCAATTTCATTTTCACCGTCAATTTTCCAATTTCAATTTCAACTCTTCAATTTACACTAGCAAGTAAACGCTAACGTCTTACAATTAGTACTAACTATAATGGTGTTTTAGAGTTATTTAAATTGAAATATCTCCTGAACTACTAACTTTTCGACATACACGGGTTAGTACTTTTTTATAACGAATGTCCAGCTGCATCGGTTGATGTATTAAAAAATACCTCATTCCATTTAAAAAAATATCAATATGAAATCTTGTAAAAAAATGACCTTGAAAATTTTATCCCATACAGCGTTACATGTGACCCTTCAAATAGTGTAACTTTGTCCTAAGAAGTTTTTTTGTACAACGGAAAGTAACGGAGATATTTAGGTGTTCTCTTTCTTCGGACTCACCCTGTATTAAACACGAACCGGGTCCAATGTATGCACGACGCCGTTCTCGTTGTTCTGTGCCATAGAAGAAGCGATCGCATCGACAAGAAGCGGCTGCGTTCCGAAATTTCGTTCCGGCCAATCTGCAGCTTTAGTGCCGCTTTTGCATCGGAAGAGGGCCGTTCCCGGTTACCCGCCCGCGCACGTGTCCCTCCTCTTTCAAAATTCAAGACTGAATTAAGCGTGTTTGTGCCGCGAAGCACATCCTCGGGCCGAACGAGGTCGATCCATGTAAACGGGACAGGCTTTCAGAGTTTACGGTTGTGACGATAATCGTTATTAGAAATAAATCGTTGTCGAAGAAATCCCGCTGCCTAAATCTCCGCAACAACCCCTTGCCTTCGTGTAACAGTCGCTGTCAAACGCAACAACATTTCAGAGGCGAGTCTAGATCAGGTCTGGCCAACACGCGGCCCGCGAGCCGCATGTGGCCCTCCACGTTAAATTGTGCGGCCCGCCGGACGATTTTTTGTTTCTATTGAAACTTTTGTTCCCGTTGTATGTATACAAAAGATATAATAAATAAACGAAAATTTATTGATTACATTTTTGTGCGGCCCTGTAACGTTATGCGTCATCGAAGTGGCCCGTGAAACCATTTGGGTTGGACAGGCCTGGTCTAGATCTACTCCAGGGATCGGCAGACATTCATGTGGAGCGTTATTTCCATAACGTCTCAGTGGTTTCAATCGCGAGACAAGAATGGGCAGCTTCCACTGCTCCCGAGCGTCTCCTTGTTGTCAAACTCTCGCGACCTTACAGAGAAAATCTTGTATGTCGTGTTCAACTTGATTGCAAGGCAAGGGGTTCACTTAACAAACAGAAGCATCGCTTCCCCTTTTTCGCTGGCGATTAGACATTCAAAAGCGAAGAAGAGGAACCTACAGTATTCCCTCCATAGCTTCGCGGTTTAATCTTCGCCCCTGGTCAACGGGAGATTTTCCGGAATTTCCGAAAGAAAATAGTGTCCATTACTTGTGTCGTCGTTCGATGCGACGCTAATGAGGGAAAACTGTATCAATCCCTGATTAACGGGGATGAGCCAAGATGGCGGATGTGCCATCAAGCGCAAACGTCCGGCGAGCTGTAAACGCGTGTCCGTTCGAACTCGGCTCGCTAAAGGTATACGCGCATCTGTTTATTTAAATCGATACACCATGAGAGAGAGAGAGAGAGAGAGAGAGAGAGAGAGAGAGAGAAAGACAGCTTGCGTGTGTGTGTGTGTGTACGAAACAAACACAAAGAGAAGGAGAGGGAGAGAGTGTGAGGGAGGAAGGCATAACGTGCACGCTCGTTAGCGGACCGTAAACGATTTAATCGCTCAAGGGTATTTCCGTTGGTTGCGTTTAACGACAGCGATTCCGGTGCCCGCCACGATATCGTCGCGAATTCGTTTTACGACCGCGCACGATCCGGCGTCGCGTGCATGCTCAAATTACGTTTACGTACGCGTAATAACGTTACGTCGGGCCCTACGCAGTCTCTTTTCTCCTATCGCCGCGTTCCCCATTAACTCCTTCACAGTTCCGGGACGGAACAGCTGTGCCTAGCGAAAACTTTCCCATCGAAACAACTGGTCCGCCGTTTTATACTGTCGAACGTGGTTAGGTTAGGTTAGGTCAGGTTAAGTTAGGTTATTCGCAGCTTTATTCACTTTTTCTTTCACTATTTTCAATGGTAAGGGGAGCCCCCGTTGACCCCGGCACCTCTGGAAATATTCCATGTGCCATTTAAAGCTGTGGTGCCCAAGGTGGTTCGGAACCCACCTTAAACTGTACGTCCCGTCGCTTAATAACCATAGCAGTAGACGAAGCGACGTAAAACAATCAATCAGAAGGGGAGACCCCCTAGCGCCGGACGCTTAAGGTTTTTCTTGTTAGAAATCCAAATATAAAGGATCAAAATAATCAACATTATAATAGTAGATAACTGAAATAAACGTCAAACTTTGGTATGTGATTTTGAGAGATCATCAAGTGGCACCGGGGCTACCCAATAAGCAAAAATGCTAGGGTTCGCGTGGGCTCGTATTTTGCCGGCAATGTGGCCGAGGCACCAGCCCGGTACAAGCCGCCCTCGGCACAAACCTGGCCGCTCGGTCCATTTTAAGAGAGCAGCACGGTCCCTAGTTTTAGGGACCGATTTACGTTTTGCATCGATTGCAAGAGATAGAAACAGACCCAATTGTCCAAACAGAGATTTATCCAACCTAGTGGCTCCCCAACTTCGCATTGGGTTCGTCCATATCCTAACAGCTCCGTGATTTCGCATCAGGTGCGTCTGTGCTCTTATCTAACCTCCCAGCGGTTCCCCAATTTCGCATTGGGTTCGTCCGCGTAGTTATACAACCTCCTAGCAGCTCCCCGGTTTCGCATCGGGTTCGTCTGTGTTTGACTCCATTCCTAGAGGCTCCCTGACTTCGCGTCAGGTTCGTCCTCGCTGTCTATAATCCCAGCGGCTCCCCAATTTCGCTTTGGGTCCGTCCGCGTACCTTAACTAACAAATTTATATCACATTCCTAGGGTAACAACCCTTCGCCGGCCACTCGTGCTGCTCGCGACCCTGGCTCGTAACAATTACAACGTATTTATGCAAAAAGAAATATTTTCTAAAACGTCTAAAATGTCCGGTACAGGTCAGGTGCCGTCCGGCGTTAAGGGGGTAGACTCGTTTCCAGGATTGCAAGGGTGCGGGATGCGCCTTTTCATTTCTCATTAATGCAGAGATGGGGCTTTTCAGTAGTTAAAAGCGCTAGATAACAAATCAATCAAGGCCGCGATCACCCTCGAAAGTCCTATTTTTACGTTCAGGAGGCGTAATTTGCATTATTCGGCAGCATGTAGCTGTTGCAGCTTTATGAAAATAGCTACATACGCAGTTGTATGTTTCCGAATAATGCAAATTACGCCTCGTATACGAAAAAATAGGACTCTTGAGGGCGATCGCGGCCTAGATTGATCTTTTCACTACTGAGAAACCCTATCTTTGCATTATGGAGGAATGAGAAGGCACATCCCGGACCCTTGCAATCCTTTTTTCTTTTTGTTTAAGGACTGTGGGGAAATGCTTTTACGCACACCCCCCTTAGATAAAAGTTGGGGGGTAGTGTGGGGCTCAGCCTCGCCCTAAGATGTAAGTTGGAGGAACGGGACTTAATCCCTAGGCATACCCACTAAAACCCCACCGCCCAAGGGTTCCATACCCTATTCCTTCGACCTCCTGACCGGGGATAGAGGTGTACAGGGCAGGGTTGCCATATTCTACTCTCGCCAGGCCCTTTACCCTTCCGCCCCTCGCCCAGCTTGTCTGCTGAGTCCGCCCTACTCTTCCCACGGACACTGACGCGTTCCGCTAACTTAGCTTGCTCCACGTGGTACGCGTCAGTGTTTGTGGGAAGAGTGGGGCGCACTCAGCAGACAAGCTGGGCGAGAAGCGGAAGGGTAAGGTGCCTGGCAAGAGCAGAGTATGGTAACCCTGGTACAGGGATTTACTATCCGCATCACACCAGTACCACTCTTCTTCTCCCCCGGCAAAACCACGCATGTTCTTATCAATTAGGACCTTTGCAATCCTGGAAAAAGGAGTCCACTCCCTTAAGGAACTCCCTAATCGTTGGTATGTTGATAGGAGAGGTCTCTGCAGTATCGAGGAATGAGAAGGCACATCCCGCACCCTTGCAATCCTTCTTTCTTTTAGTTTAAGGACTGTGGGGAAATGCTATTATCCCCCTCAGATAAAAGTTGGGGGTAATATGGGGCTCAGCCTCCCCTAAGATGTAAGTTGGGGGAACGGGACTTAATCCCTAGCCATACCCACTAAAACCCCACCGCCCAAATATTCCACACCCTATTCCTTCGACCTCCTGTCCGGTACAGATTAGGTGCCGTCCGGCGCGGCGTTAGGGGAACCCCCCTACCTTTTATGGGCTCATTTTCCTGCGCAGAGACGTGCGCATTGACAGAATTAATAGTATTTGTATTTTACTTTCGTTTCCCTCGATTTTGACTAAAATCATTTAACAAAATAGAAACTTAATTTAATAGAAAAGTAACATTTTCAGTGGCACATGTTTTGATAGTTGAGTAAAGACCGAAATGGGAATCAGTGCATTCGTTTATTAACAGAATGCATACACAATGAAAGTAGATCACCGATTTAACGTTTTCAATCGCATTCAACCATTGAGGGGATTTTGAAAAACCGCAAAACAGCCCGCGACTGATCTAGTTTCCATGTTAGACTGGTTCTGAAAACTGAAAACGAGGAGCACGGTCCTTAATTTATCTGAACGAAAGAAGCTCATGTTCACAGACCCGCGGAGTGTACATATCGTTAGGTTCATGTAAACCAAACGGTTAACTCGTACGCAGAAACACGCGTTCTTTCAGCAATGGCGGCATTGTAACGTGTGTTAACGCGAGACGTCTCTGAAAGACGTAATTACTGGACCACGGATCCTTATGCATTTATTGCGCGCGAACATCTTAAAGAGAAGACGAGACACGCGGTCTCTCCGCGTTCCTTTTTATATCGCTTTCAACCTATTGAAATAATTAATGCGGGAAGGAAAATTCTGCCTTGGAATGAACTCTAGAATTATACACATCCGCAGTCCAGTAATTACAAACAGCGGAATGCCCCAGTGAAGCAGTCTGAGGCATTTCTTCGGAGAAAAGAGAAGCATTCTCTATTTTAGGTAAAATGAAAGTGTTCTGCATCATTAAGAGTACCCACCCAGTCAGCACAGCCTACCACCTGACCCAGCCTACAGAGTCCCTGACCTGCAGATTACGGGCAAACACAACGCTTGTGCGCACCATTGTGCCGCACAGTTTCCCACAACGTTGCAGCATTCTTTCTAATTGTGTCTTCATCTAAATTTTTTAAATTGACCAGAAACCCGAATTTTGTGTAAATGTCATCATACGCACACTTTCGCTTTTGTACTTCTGCTAGAAGTTTATCTAATTACTAAACTGATAACAAAAAAATATAACACCGATAAAAATTGCCGCCCCCAAAAGGCTTGCGCCCGGGGGCTTAGCCCATTTAGCCCTGTGGTTAGGACGGCCCTGTTCCAGATCGTCCATATACGTTTCCCACAACTTTGCAGCATTCTTTCTAATTGTGTCTTCATCTAAATTTTTTAAATTGACCAGAAACCCAAATTTTCAGTAAATGTCATCATAGGCACACTTTTTCTTTTGTGTCTCTGCTAGAAGTTTATCTAATTACTAAACTAATAACAAAAAAATATAAGACCAATAAAAATTGCCGCCCCCAAAAGGCTTGCGCCCGGGGGCTTAGCCCATTTAGCCCTGTGGTTAGGATGGCCCTGAGCCCAGGGCCTGCAGGCCGGGCCGGGATTCAGCCTGTTTTTGAGAGGGCAGCACGGTCGCATTAATGTGGCCAATCAGGCCCCGATGTAAAAAACAAAAACAGGCTGAATCCCGGCCCGGCCTGCAGGACCTGGGCTCGAGTTTCTGCATGTGATATGCGGCACATTGGTGCGCACAGGGGCCCGTCCAAAATCGAGAGTTGCTTGGGCCTCAGGGGCTCTGCAGGCTGGGTCAGGTGGTAGGCTGTGCCAGGCTGTGCTGACTGGGTAGGAACCTATTTCGTTCTTTCTATAATAATTTCTAAATTCATTTAACATTTCTGCTTCTCTAAATTTCACCCGTGCATTTCTGTCATAAATCCAGAAGCTCCGGAATCCAATAAAAATCGCTTTACATTGTCGTGTGACTTGAATCTATTGAGTTTCATGAACTGCGCACAGAATTCACGGGCCAGCGCCGAGTAAATCAGCTTGTAAAAATGATGGATGACCTCTGGACCGTTTCCGGTGATTTTAATGGGCTGTGAAGGGGTTGTTCCGATCGCGGACACGGCGCGTTTCCATTGTAACGATTAATTTGCCGCGTCGACCTCGGTTAAATCCTCCATCGCTGTAATCGAACGATCGCGGCCTCGGGCGACGCTGTGCGCGATATCCTCGCACCGACACTCGTGTGTCTGAACATCCGTTCAGTTCAACATCCGCCGATTTGCGCCGCTTGCTTGGGTTCGCAAGGAAACCTCCGGCAACCGAACACAAGGCTTCGGCTCGCGTTGAAACGGAGCAGGATTCCTCGTCCTCGAAATGAAATGTAACGCGAAACGTAAAGGAGTCCTGTTTTTCTAATATTACACGATGCGAAGCTCCCAGCATCCCTCGGGATCAGCTTTCCGATCTCCGACCGAAGCGTACAGTCTCGGAGACTCTCTGCTCCCCGTGGATGGAATTCACCGTCGATCGAAATCAGACGGTGCAAATGTGCATCCGTGATGCTTCCAACGTTCTGCAACGTACCGATTTCGTTAACGTGCGCGGGTGCATTTACTCTGCGCTCCAGAGGGTTTGGGTCACCCCCTATCGCCATCTTGATTTACGTCAATAACGTTGTCCGCAGAGAGCAATAAATTAAGTCCTGCATTTCAAAGGGAAATGCAAAACGAGTTCAACGAAATTTTGCCAACAGCCACTTTGATCGCTCAAAGGGATCCATTGATTTTAGGGGAACACACTGGCTACTTTATGACGAAATTACTGCACAATGACTATTAGTAATTTTTGTGAAATTACGTACGGTTCTATTTTGTTTAGTGCGAGAACAAAATTATAAGGTGGTAATGAAACTAATTTTTCTAACAGCCAGTTTGAAAATTCGAATGGACTCATTGATCTTAGAAACAAGTTCGTCTTGTAACAAAATGACAGTACAGCGACCACTATCCCAAGTAGCACCGTACGTCCATAGAACGTACGTTTTAGGTCCAGTTTACGTCCAAACTTCCTACGTCCATTCTGTACATTCGGAGAATGTCCCTAGGACTTAAATTTTGGACGTTCTAGGAATGTCCGTTTTTTAGGTTTTACGAATGTCCTTAGGGCGGTAGTATACCCTGGGATTGTAACTAGAAAGGGACTAGAATCTTACTAGATTTTGGGTCGAAACCATGTAGAAACATGGGTTTGCGCGCTTCGGTTGTTTGACCTTATTTGAGCAGATTTTGGGCTGGGTGAGTGCTCATTCTAAAGAGGCAGGTTCATCACACTACGCTCTGGTCATCATATAGGTCAAAAAAGTCTTTTAGAGACAGAAACTACTTTGGGTCATCATATTATTAGATATAAACATAATCTCGTTAAAATCATGACCAGAGCGCAGTGTGATGAACCTTCCTCTTTAGAATGAGCCCTCACCCAGCCCAAAATCTGCTCAAATAAGGTCAAACAACCGAAGCGCGCAAACCCATGTTTCGACCCAAAATTTAGTAAGATTCTAGTTATTTTCTAGTTACAATCCGAGGGTGTACTACCCCCTTAGGACGTGAATTTTTGACGTTCTAAGAATGTCCGTGTCTTAGGCATTTCTTAGGTTTTACGAATGTCCGTAGGACTTGAATTTTGGACGTTCTAGGAATGTCCATTCCCTGGACGTTCTCCAAATGTCCCGAATGTCCGAAACGGACGTTCTCAGGACATACACAGGATATCCCTGTGCTAGTTGGGTGATTTAGTAATAGTTCTGTACTGTTAAATTTTGTTTAGTACGAGAACAAAATTATGAAGATGATATGGCTGGTACTGATACCAATTTTTCTAACAGCCAGTTTGAAAATTCAAATGGACTCATTTATCTTAGAAACAAGCTTGTCTTGTAATAAAATGACAGTACAGTGAGCACTGATTTAGTAATAATTGCGTACGTTCAATTTTGTTTGCAACTTCATGATTCTCTGCTGGTAATAACATTCACGTAAATCACGTTCCCAGTTGGAACACACACATTCAGCGCGTCGTCGTCTGTCGCCAGTACAGAATGCGTTCCGTTTCATACAGCCCAAGCAGCGTGAACATTTCCAATCTCGATTAACTCCGACGAAGAAAGTACTCTCTCCACTCCATACTGTACACTGTAAATACACTGTAAACTGCATGGTTTGAGCTCCCCTTAATGCATCGTCGACTAGCTACCATTAGAGAATGAAGAGTTGATTAGTGTCCAACGAGTGAAATCCGCTTACCTTTTCATTTCACGTATATAACACCATATGACACTGCACAGATATGTAGCACGTGTTTCCTGTGGCTGGAACAAACTCGATTGATCGATCTCGAACCCACAAATTGACATCGATTAAACGTAAATAGGAACCGAATTCTTTCTGGTTCAATATATCAATTTTACGATGTGACCAACAACAATTGTGTCTTCGTAACAATTATATTAGGTGTGCAAATTCATTTGTCGTGAATTTATTATTCATTTGCAATCACAGTTTGAAAAATTTCCGTTATACAATTCGAAAGGGTGGACCACGAAGCGTGATCTGTGCTGCGATGTGGTGCAAACATTTTACGCGCATGCTCGGCGATTTCAGCCTCAGTAAAGTAAGATTCTCGTTATATGAGCAGGAACGGCCTTCTCTATAAAGGGACCTGGGTGCAAGAAACCATTTGAGGCCCCCAATTTTTTGTAAAGTGAAAAAACATTTACAAACACGAACATACAGGGTGAGTCCGAAGAAACAGAACACCTAAATATCTCCGTTACTTTTCGTTATACAAAAAAACCTTCTTAGGACACAGTTACACTGTTTGAATTACATTACCACCGTTACATGTGGCCCTTCAAACAGTGTAACTTTACCGTAAGAAGTTTTTTTGTACAACGAAAAGTAACGTAGATATTTAGGTGTTCTGTTTCTTCGGACTCACCCTGTATATTACTAATGCATGTTTATTTAATGAGTGATTTTGTTTTTGCTAATACATTAATTACTTCAGAAAAATTAGATTATTTTAGTTCTTGATCGTGTTGGGGCCCTCTCAATCGCGGGGCCCCGGTGCATAGCATCCGCTGCACCCCCCCCCCCCCCCCAGATGGCCGGCCCTGAAAATGAGGTACCTTGAGCACCCGGCAGAATGTTAAAAAATTCTTATTACTTGATTGTGAAAACTGACTGTATAGCATGTGTATTTTTGTATATTTACTAGCTCGTAGGACACGTCCCGCAGTCTTTTTGTCCGAAACTTTCCGGAAGTTGTCCGTGGAAATGTTCGTGGATCGTCGAGCAATCGATTTCGCTCCGGCCAGAGACATCACCGTAGAACCCTAGAGATCGTTCGAACAACCGGTTATGTTCAGTTATGTTCCCCGGTGCAAGCGCAACGTTCGCGAATCATCCCCCCCGCCCACGAATCATCGAATTGTACTGGTGGTAGTGTCCCCTTAAGATCCTCAAGATGAAAAATTGTGCAGGGGGAGCAGCTGTTTCTCAAACCAGATCGTTTAGCGACACTGAAGCCCCACTGCAAGATCGAGAAGCCGCCACAGTACACGACGTTCAAGCCGAGCTCGAACAACTGAAGATTTTGCTATTGACTATTTTCTATCGATATACACACGCAGTACACGCACACGTCGCGCCCTAGGGGAGAGAAGCGAGGGAGGAGGATCGCAGCGGGAAGGGAGAGAGAGAGAGAGAGAGAGATAGTGAGAAAGAGAGGAGAGAATGATGATCGAGTGTGGCGATCAGAAATGATCGGTGAGGAGCAGTGGCACACCCAGGGGGGCGGCCAGGGGGCCAAGTCCACCCAAGAAAAAATGTTTACCTTCCAAAGTTAAAATCGCGGGGCTATTAGCCCTTGACAGATATGTTGACTAAAAAAAAAAGGTTATCACTCAAAACCTAGGGCTGGGTTCAACTCGCCCCCCCCCCCCCCCTCCAGGTGCGCCACTGGTGGGAAATCGAGACTGAAACGTAGCAAGCAATCAAAATAAGAAGACCGCCAAACGCGCCGGTAAATCGCTCTCCCCTGTTCCACGGTTTTTCGTTCGTAAATTTGTGCATTTTTCTGGCAGAGCAGAGCAGAGTCGCCAGATCAGGGGAATTAGCTGGAACTCAGGGGAAAAGGTTACCCTCTCTCTGTCGTTACCATATTAGTCACGTGACATTCTGGCACATGCACGACAGAGACGAGACGCGTCACGTGACGGGGCCGTGGCGGAAGCGTGAGGGGAGTTAGCGTCGTAGGAGGGGAACGGTAGAGTGGGCCAGTGTCGCCAGATCGGGAAAATCGAGGGGAATATAATTTACCCCCTCTCTGATGACCGGAGTAATATGTGACACGTTGCGCGTGCGCAACGGGGATTGAGTGGGGCGAATGGGAGACACGTTGCGCATGCGGCACGTCACGTGACCAGTCTACGGTTTTACTGGGGGATGTTGGAGTATGCTTATGGTGCTGGAATGGGATAGTAGAAGGGGAAATCGATTCTCTGGCGACACTGGAGTGGGCAGACAAATCTTAATCAGGCGACTCTGTACGGAGCAGAGTAGATGGTTTCTGGAAGGAGTCCCCACCGCGAGAATGGACACCCCACTCTCCTTGCTCGCGTGTCCTCCTCTCTCTATTCTACACCGTTCAGACTTTATCCATCGGCCGGAAATTTTGGAA
This sequence comes from Lasioglossum baleicum, assembly GCF_051020765.1. NCBI lineage: Eukaryota > Metazoa > Arthropoda > Insecta > Hymenoptera > Halictidae > Lasioglossum > Lasioglossum baleicum. The sequence continues at coordinate 8,145,919 of NC_134945.1, forward strand.
TCGGTCCTTCAACGGAAATGTACATTGTTTAACTAGGGAACTCGATTTGAAAGTAAGCGTAACATTCTGGAGCCTGAGAGTTCAGATCAAGGATCTGGATCGTAGTTTCCTGTCTGCTCTCGGCGTTGGGCGAATTATCTCGATCGTTAAAAGTTCCAAGCGCGTCATTTTTAGATCTTGAAAAGTTGGATTGAAGACAACGAGGATAAAGCAACTAAAAGCTGAAATCTTATCACTGCCTAGATCTTCTAACACAGTGGGAAACTATGATCTAGACTCGAGGTAGTTATCGTCGTTGGCAAATCCGCAGGTCTCTTCTTTCTACTGTTCCTTGGCAATGAAATATTTCTAACATACGGGGGTGGTTAAACTCTTGAAACTTTCTTTCTCCTGTCCAATATGCGAACAGTTCTAAGCAGTGTCGCTTAGATGAGGTAGAAACCGGCCTCATTTTCTCTTCTGCTTTTCCCCTTTCACTATCCCATTCTAGAACCATGTGCACACTCCAACGCCCGGCACTAAGAACGTAGACAGACCTGGGCGACGATGCAGTGTTGCCAAATGTGGGGAGTCACGGTGAAATGATGTACCCCCGTCTCTGATGGCGGGGAATGACTGCGGCGAATGCTACAGTACACGTACACGTACAAGTGCAAGTACACGTTGCACGTGCGCGATGGGGACCGTGGAGTGTGCGCCTGCGCACGGTGCTGGAATGGAATAGTGGAAGGGGTAAGGAGGAGAGTACATGAGCGCCGTTCGGCGCTCACTCTGGCTTCACTGCGACGATGGGCCGAAAAACACACGGTGCTGCTTTTCCCCTTCGCTGGCTCGGCATGGCAGTCCCCACCACGTCCACTACGACTCTTCCTTCAGCAAGGGTCTTATGTGCGGGACATCAGTGTTACCAGACAGGGGTAATCGAAAAGGAATCGAGGGGAATACAAGTACCCCCTCTCTGATAACCAGAGCAATATGTGACACGTTGCGCGACTACGCGACGAGAATCAGTGTGTCCGGACAGGGGTAATCGAAAAGGAATCGGGGGGAATACAAGTACCCCCTCTCTGATGACCAGAGTAATATGTGACACGTTGCGCGTGCGCGATAGGGACTGAACGGTGGAATAGGATAGTGGAAGGGAATAAAGGTGGGGGGGGAGAGTCTGCAGAGTGAATGAGGTTCGTTTCAACCTCAATCTGGCCACACTGGTGTACATGTTTACGTAGTAGTGATGAGTAACCTGCCGGTGCAGTATCGTGGGGCTCGTGCTGAAGAGACAGTCGGAGTGGACGTGGCGGGGACCAGGGATACCATATTCTAGTCTCGCCAGGCCCCTTACCCTTCCGCCCCTTGCTCAGCTTGTCTGCTGAGTCCGCCCCACTCTTCCCACTAACACTGACGCGTACCGCTAACTTAGCTTGCTCCACGTGGTACGCGTCACCATTAGTGGGAAGAGTGCAAAGACGGGCTCCGCCGCGCAGCTGGGCGAGGGGCGCAGCGGTAAGGGGACTGATTCCCTGTTCCCGCAAAATATGGCAACCCTGGTGGAGACTGCCTTGCCGAGCCGGCAAAGGGGAAAAGCAGCACCACGTGTTTTTCGGCCCCTCGTCACCCAGGTCTGCCGTAGACCACGGTGCCCGTCAGTTCCCGTGCCGTGGACTAGTCTGGTCATCAGAGAGGGGGAACATCATCTCACCGTGATTCCCCTCATCTGGCGACACTGGTCTAACGACAGGCACCAAGTTTGTTTGATCGAGCATATTCTGCCATAAAGTCTGGACTTTAAAGAAAGAAGAGTTCTTTATCGGACACATTATGGTGGCAACGAGGATATTGAGAAACCCATTATAGAGCCGCCGTGGTCGATAGCAACGAGACCTACAGTGTCGTTTTGAACTGGATGCCCACGACGGGAGCAAACCACTGCCAAAGATGACCGACTTAGATCGCACCGATCGCTTTCAATTAAATGTTAATGTGTTCAGCTGGCTTCGAAAGGAATCTTATCTCGCTGTAGGTCCTCACTCTTACGATTCCAAGGTTCCAGCCGATGATATTATCAGTGTTCGTCTTTCGTCTCTTTTCACGCGACTCCTTCCGAAAACCATTTTCTCCGCTTTTGCTATCCGTGTCACTAACGAGTGATTCTCGTCGTCGTCGTCGTCGTCGTCGGATAATATTCGAGATCTCTCTCTCTCGACACGTGCTGTGTCAGCGAGCTCGATTCTTTTGTTTTCGTTTTTGTCGCGCCGAAAAAAATCGCGTCCCGAATTTTCGGACCAGCGGAACCCGAGAAACCGCAGGGACGCGAAGATCCCGCTCGCCAAATTCTTTAACCGATAGAGTTCTCTTTGGATAGTGTGATGGTCGTTCTCTCGCAAAATAATACTGCCAGTACACGTACGACTTTTCAAAAAAAAAAAGAAAAAAAACAGACGAGAATAGAGATCTGTACGACAAACACCGGTCGCAGAACCAAATCAAAATGAGAAAACTATTATGAATCGTATTTATAATGCTTACGATAATGTTGTTAATAAAGCGGTGATTTTCAGCAGCTACTGGTTTTATTCGTGATAACGCGAACGCAACGCAACGTTCTGAAACTCCTCTCTTTTTCTGCGCCGCTGATATTATTATCGAGAAAGACTTTCAATAAAGGAATTGTGCAAAAATCGTCTCGTTCAAATTAATCCTTGACTCCCAGCGATTCCCCGCCATTGCGTTGTACGATGATTGAATACAGGGTGTCCCAAAATTCGTGAACTTCCCGAAAGGGGGTGGTTCCTGAGACCATTTGAAGCGACATTTTCCTTTGCAAAAATGTTATCCGCTGCTTTGTTTAGGAATTATTAACGAAAAACACGGACCAATCAGAGCGCGACCTAGACGCGAGTTGCCACAGTCGGCCAATAGACAGTTGGCGTGCCGGGCCGACTGTGGCAACTCGTGTCTAGGTCGCGCTCTGATTGGTCCGTGTTTTTCGTTAATAATTCCTAAACAAAGCAGCGGATAACATTTTTGCAAAGGAAAATGTCGCTTCAAATGGTCTCAGGAACCACCCCCTTTCGGGAAGTTCACGAATTTTGGGACACCCTGTATATCTCGTAACTAGACTGCGGATCTTTATGGAAAATAAGAATTGTCTACCTCAACTGCAGAAAGTGCAGGTAAGTATAAACTTATTTCCTTTCGTAATAGGTGTCCAACAGCTTTGTATTTCTCTAAAGGAAATATCATTTGTACTATCCCAAATTGAAGAATTGCTTGATATTATCAATGTTTCATTAGAACGTTGTCTAGTACAAGATTACCGCTGGCTCAGGGGCAATTACCGCTCTGATTCGCACTTGTGTGTTCACATTGGTAACACAAGAACACTTATCGCGAACTCTTAGAAGGACCAAGGTTCAAAAGTTCAAAGTAAAGGTTCAAAAGAAAAGTTCATAGTAAAGGTTCATAGTAGAAGTTCATAATAAAAGTTTATAATAAACGTTCATAAGAAAAGTCCATAGAAAGTTCATAGAAAAGTTCATAGAAGAAGTTTATTGTAAACTTCATAAGAATAGTCCATAGAAAAGTTCATAGGAGAAGTTTATTGTAAAACTCCATAAGAAAAATCCATAGAAAAGTTCATAGAAGAAGTTTATTGTAAACTTCATACCAAGAGTCCATAGAAAAAAGTCCACGTTATACTAGTCAATAAACGCTAACGTCTTAGTACGACAGTAATGGTGTTTTAGACTTATTTAAATTGAAATATCTCCTGAACGAATGTCCAGTTGCATCGATTGATGTATTAAAAAATACCTCCATTCCATTTAAAAAAATATCGATGGCCTTGAAATCTCATAAAAAAATGACATCGAAAATTTTTTCCCTTACATCGTTACATGTGGCTCTTCAAACAGTGTAACCTTGCACTAAGAAGTTTTTTTGTACAACGAAAAGTAACTTAGATATTTAGGTGTTCTGTTTCATCGAACTCACCCTGTATAAAATATTATATATATATATAGTATGATATAAAATATTAAAACTATTTAAGATTGCATTATATTATAATGTAGTGAGATCAGTCGACGTGAGTAACAAGAGTAGAGTCTATAATTGATGCAAATTTGAAAACAGCGATTTCGCGGATTACAGAATACTATATCCACCTAGCGGCGAGTCCAGAACTAAAAAGAGCATTTCCCGTATACTAGGTAACCTGTTGTGCATCGGTACACGAAGGGTTGCAGTAGCTCAGGCGCTGGCGTAGTTCAATTGTTCCTCTGCAGGTGGCAGCAGCAATCGGTCATTAATTAAATTAATGTTAGATTCAGAGAGTATATGAGAGTGCTCACGCCCGGGTTTTGGCCGTGCCCATATAGTGCTGCCCCCTAGTCTAGTACTTAGCCTGGATCAGCTCCTACATCATCTTTAGCATGGACAAGATCCTACATCATCTTTAGCATGGACAAGATCCTACATCATCTTTAGCCTAGAACAGATCCTACATCATCTTTAGCCTGGATCAGATCCTACATCATCTTTAGCCTGGATCAGATCCTACATCATCTTTAGCCTAGAACAGATCCTACATCATCTTTAGCCTGGATCAGATCCTACATCATCTTTAGACTGGATCAGATCGTACATCATCATTGGCCAGGATTAGGACATACAGTTTATATTGTTTTATATCAAATATGTAACTAATATACAAATCTCTAATAATATAAATTATATTCATAGAAGTATTTTAATTTTTCCCGAGCCTTTGTTGCAAACTCTAGTTTTAAAAAATAGAAAAGCCGGAAGATTTCGAAGAAACACAGATTTTATATCGAAGTTTAAAAGCCACCATCTTGGAAATTAATTTAATGATGAAATACTTACTGTCATCAATACTGTCTCCAATTTTTTTCATATTTTTAGGCACAGTTATTATTAATTAAACCAAATTGAAAACCAATTTTTTCTACGAAAATTTAGAAGAATAACTTTAGGGTTACCCTGAAATTTTCAGAATATGTTTAATTGACACAAATCTATAAAACGTATTTTTTAAATTTTAAGTATACAGGGTGATTCACGCAATTGTTACAAGTCATAACTCGGTTATTATTGCATTTACAAAAAAATGCAAAAGGAGAAAGATAAATGGTTCGAAGAAAACTACATCTGTAGGTCTTTAACTTTTTTTGGATGCAGCAGTGCATGTGCAATTAACAATTGCATCATTTCTTTATATAGAAATGCATATTGTTTTTTACACAGATCGATTCTTCTGTTCATTCTACGTAAAAAATGATTGGGGTACACATGGCAAAAAATTATTAGATCTCGAGATATTTTCAAAAAATGTCTTTATTGAAGAAGATGCTCAAACGCTTCTCCATTACATTCTAATATTCTATATTAGTTATTTTGTTTTCTGGTTCGAAAAAAACGTCGACGTTACAAACTTGAAAGGGTGGTTTCTCAAGATAAAAGTCTGCTCTATCGCGTGGTATAGTTCGATTTTCCGCTGGACCCTAATTTTTTGAGATAAATTGAAAAATATCCTCAAAAATTGGTGCAAAAGTAGTGTCTCTCCGTCTTTAATCATTGTTTAAACATGTTTAAACAATCATAATGTATTAATATGGATATCACTGTATTCGGGAAAGTCTACAGAATCTTTTGCTGTAAAGAACAATTCAATATCTTTTATAATAACCACAATATTTGTTTAAAGTTGAAAAATATGTTTTTTTTCAAAGCCATGTTTTTCAAAAACTGTGCGTATAGGAGAAAAATTAAGGACAGATTCGGAATCAGCGCAAAAAACTCTATAAGAAGGACCCAACAGTATATTGAAAACAAATTTGGTGTTGGACAGTGTAATCGGTTCTCCAGAACCGTTAGGCCTGTTGCACAGTCGAGCGCAATTTTCCGGTCTCAAATACGTTCTAAAATTCTAAAAAAAATGTTACATATTTTGGATCCTAAGACGCATTTTATAGAATTTTTTCAGATTTTTTGGTTGCAAACTGTAGTCGTAAACAATGAAAAACCCCCAAAAATCGGAAAAATGCAGATTTCTAGAAAATATGAAAACATGCTATTCTACTGTTTGGTTCCTTGATAAAGTACTACAGCAGGCAGTGTCGTCAAGTTTTTTCAGATTTTTTTTATTGTGGGACATCATTGTCAAAATTTTTTCGACGTTTCTGCTGTGAGGACGAAAGTTATACTTACTGATTTTACCGCGGGTGTATATTAAGTAATTTTTAACGTTATTACATTTTACATTATTATTACATGTTATTATACATTACAAAATGCAATTGTTTGACCTAAGAAATGCGATTTAATAGAAAGAAGAATTGTGTTCTGTGCGATATATGTACATACTGTGACTCGCAAAAATTTTCGGACGCTCTAAAAATGATAACTTCTTTAATATTGTACTATACGATTTGAACTTTTTGGGAAGCTAGAACAATTAGTTTAGTACAGGATGTGAAAATAATTTTTTCAAAAATAGCAACTGATCGGAATTGTAGAAAAAATGAGAGACACTTGGGGAAACTAAAACACCTGGCAGAAGACTGTGAAGGGGTAGAAAAAATTAACATAAGTATAGAAAAGATAGTACAGGAGAAAAGAGTGGGAGAAATTGTAGAATGGGTTAGGAGTATAGAGAAAAAAGGAAAGAATTAATCACAAGAGATAATCAAGAGAGAGGCGGGATTAGCGGGGAGACATTGGGATTGGGATAGATCAACATAGACAATAAGGTATTTGATGTGGCATGCGATATGGATGGATGGGTGGAGGAACGGATGAATGGATAAATAGAGGGATGAATGGCTTCGAGAATTATAATCCAAGTCCAATTTCTGGGCCACGAGGCTGAAATAAATAAATAAATACGTATTTACTTACTTACTAAAAGTTGCATTTTACAACATCTTTATATGGGCCTACATTGAAAATTTAAAAAATACGTTTTATAGATATGTGTCAATTAAACATATTCTGAAAATTTCGTCAAAATCGGTCAACGTTGCAATAAGCTACAAACGTTTTAATATAAAATAATAATTCTTAAAAAATATTGTGTTATTTTACATCGATATACCCGACCCGACCCGTATCATGTTACAATGTTTCACTCCACTCCGCGGCAACCGAAGCCCTCGAGCTTCACTTCCCTTTTTTCCGTTCGTCATCATAGAATAGTGTTTCCTGAAAATAATGTCTCTGGCCAGACTCGAGTTTTCGACATTTATAGCAAGCTTGCTATAATCGTATTTTATTTGTCAAAATTTAGTTTTTCATTTAAAATATTTTGTTGTTAAAACTCATTAATAGTTTTAAATAGTACTTGAAATATTTAAAATGATACTGAAATATTGGAATATTACAATTTGGAATGAAGGTTCTAGCCGGACGAGGTAGTCCTTCGAATTATTAAAACAGCCGTTGCGCCATTCAATTTTCGGTCAATTTTTCCTATTTACTTGCATTAATTTAATCATATAACTGCATTTAATTGAAATTGATATTTGAGATTTTTTCCCGATTTTTTGGTTCAAAATGTTAATTACACAAACTGAAAAACACGCAAAAATTAGACAAATGCAGATTTTTTAGAGAAACTGAAAAATAGCATTGATCATATTTTTAGACTAGCAACATACCAGAACTTTTTTAACGACAGCGCGTAAACGACAAAGAGGGACTTTTCAATGACTCCAAGAAAAATGAAAAACTTAATGACTCCGAGAAAAATAAAGAACTTAATGACTCTGAAGAAAATGAAAAATTGAATGACTCCAAGAAAAATGGAAACTTCAATGACTCTATGAAAAAACTTAACGACACTGAAGAAAATGAAAAATTTAATAACTCCAAGAAAAATGGAAAACTTAATGACTCCGAGAAAAATAAAGAACTTACTGACTCTGAGGAAAATGAAAAATTTAATAACTCTCAGTTAATAAGCTGTCTTCAATGCCTCTTAAAAATGCAATTAATCATGTAGGGATTGATCAGGTGTTTCTCGCTATATTAAAAAATATTTACAAATCCTTTGACAAATTCTGCTTTGTGGCGTCAGGATACTGCTTTCCATCACAGTTTGTATAGTATACATATATTATTTCTCCTCTTTGTTTCTAGATAAAATTTTATTATGATCCTCCATTAGTTTAACGCCCCGTTCAGCGGTATCATTGACCACCTTCAGTCCATGTTTCAGTCAGACTACTTATTATTCATAATAACTTCTTTTTCCGATATTAGAACTATTCTTACCACGTTTTTATTAGCTCGCTTTCTTGTTCTTTTGTAGATTGGAGCGTATTAATGAATTTATTTATATGTAATATCTCTGCCAGTTATGTATATATGAAAAAACTCTTCAAACAAAAGTTGTAGTATATAAGGAGGTGGATATAGTATCAAAGGAAAAAAATTTGTTCAAAGTCATTATATTAAGTTTTCAAGGTCACGGATGTTTTTTCTATCAACAACTGTTTATGCTATATATGGATCCTTAAAGAGAAAAAAGACAAATTCAACGATATATCATAACGTCTATTTATGTCAAGATTTAAAACATTCCCATTTTCCATTAAAAACTCATTTTCCCATTATTCAAACGGCCCCAAAATTTTTCCAGACCATTTTCTCAACATTTGTCACAATTCTGGTTTACGGGACCAAAAAAATTTCATGGTCGAAAAATAAGGTCCACCCTAATGTTGCATATACGTAAATTACGAGAAGCAGTAAAGAGTGCTTAACGTCGAAGAAGAAAATCCGGGTAACTAAAACTTAATATGTACTACATTCCACGTTATTAGAATAATTGTAGTTTAATTATGATACATTTTATATCAACATTTTTTATTTACACCTGCTAGAAACGCCACTGTCTCGGAAGGAAATGGACATTCGAGAGAAGCAATGAAATTAGAGCATCATTGCGAAAAAAGATGAGTTTGCAATAACCTCAATATACATTTTATGAAATTCTATTATAATTATAGTTATGACTGTATTTTTTAATAAATAAACTTGTGTATGCTAGTATAAAATCAATTTATATATATTATACAATTTATTTGATTATTTGTTTGACAACTAATAAATCTACAAATTGTTTCATAAACTAAAAAATACTTCCTGCATTTTCGTATTCTCCAATCAGTCCAAATATATACCATCAACCTGTTCTCGATCATATACCAATTTTTATTAATGCAATTATGACAGTAACAAAACGTTTCTATTTAAAATGAATACATATTTTGAACATAGTTTTTACATTTTTAATTTTTTGGAAGGTTAAAAAATGTAATTAAAAAAGTAATGAAAAATAAAAATTAAAAAAAAATCCCCGCTGCACGGGGACTCGAATGCTAGCTCCAGATTGCGATTCATACGCTCGACGGCTCGACAGCCGAATTTCAGTTTCGCTTCCGCCGTAAAGCAATAGAACATGGCAACATGGCAAGTGCTAAAAATAGATTGTGGCTGGCATTAGCGCACAAGCAGCGCACACGGATATAGTAAAGGTACGTTGGCGAGTGTAGCGCGCGGGCGCGTTGCTAACACGATACAGTGTTTTCTGCACCGACGAAATGCCGTCGGTGGCCTCTGGTGGCCTCCTGTTTCTCACTCCAGTCAGAATATATCCTAGAGGGCGTAAGAGAAATATTCGAGCGACACAGATTGTCACAGATGTCGTCAGATGTGCTAACAGTAAAGTGGGTTCTGTTTCTTGCTAAAGATGATGTAGGTTCTGTTCCATGCTAAAGATGATGTAGGAGCTGTTCCAGGCTAAACATGATGTGGAGACAAAAGCGGCACGGCCAAAACCCGGGCGTGAGCACTCTCATATACTCTCTGTTAGATTGAAAATCAGAATATTCGGTGACCCAATCGAAAATGGCTATAACAACAACAATGCTCACAACTATGTAAACCAGACACCAAATATATATATTTACTGCGCATATGACACTGATGACACCAACGGAACTCGTTCATCGGCTAATTCCCTACTCGCACTCCAACGATACAAATTACAAATTTGTCTCCTGGTATATGAATATTCATGACATTGTGGATGATCGAGTGGGGAGGCAGAGCTTACAACATTAGATTCCGCGGGAAAAGAAACCATCGTTCGAAAGGACATAGCCGAGATCGATACTACTCGATGCTTTCGATAATCGAAAGCGTGACGTACCGTCATGGCGCACTTTCTTCGAGTAAGAGAGGACGTGAGCGTGAGTACAAATTATCTTTCCAATTACATTTTTTCATTTCCAAACAATTAATAAATATTTTGTTTTATTATTTATTTTCTTGTGAACTCGGGTTTAGTCTCCGTCGGTGAAATTAATTTGCAAAAGCGTGAAATTGATTTATGGAAATGTGAAATTGATTTACAGAAAGGTGAAATTGACTTGCAGAAGGGTGAATTTGGAATGCAAAACCTGTACAACTGGAATTAATCGAAATGCAGTGTGATTCCGTATTGAAACAAAAATATATGAAAATGTTGTGATTCCACATTTCTATAATTATTTATCTGTCGACCGATTTTCCGATATGTTATGTGCAATTAGTTCGGTAGCAGTGATAGCACATATGTATATATATGTGCGAATCACTATTTTCAACGTTAAGAAATAGTAAAACTGCAGTAAGGTCAAGATGAACAGACCAGCGTGTACAATTAATTTTAAAAATAATTACAGTAATAAATAATAATTACAATAATAAAAGACATTGCCAAGTTTCTTCAAAACAAAAATGAAATACAGTGGGTGTACAAAGTATTCGTACACCTTTTAAAAACTAATAACTTTTTTATAATTGTACCAAACGACCTGAATTTTTATAATCAATTAGAAGCATTGGTTTACGAAATGATATGCAAGAAAAATTTTACAAAAATTATAATTTACAAGGTTACATGCAGAAATAAAAAAGGCAATTTTTTAAACTTTTTTATTTGGGCCCTTAATGAAATTTTAAAATATATGTTTTGTAGATCAATGTTAGTTATACACATGCTTTAAATTTCATCAACATCGATTAACATACACACGAGCTACAAGCGATTAAAAACAGTGAAAATCGAAGTTTTATACGAGTTTTGATCAGTTTCTGCTTAAAATCCACAGAATCATTCGTCTTTCCATGCGTGTCGTTTTTTCCTGCGTTAACCGATTTCCATAAAATTTTCAGTATGTGAAGAACTAACATAGATCTACAAAATATATATTTTAAATTTTTATTAAGGGCCCAAAAAAAAAGTTTTAAAAAATGCCTTTTTACTTTTGCATTTATCCTTGTAAATTACAATTATTTGGAAAATCTTTTTCACATATCATTTCGTAAACCAATGCTTCTAATTGATTATAAAAAATCAGGTCGTTTGGTACAATTATAAAAAAGTTATTAGTTTTTAAAAGGTGTACGAATACTTTGTACACCCACTGTAGTTCTATTCAAATAAAGTAAACTTGATGTGAAAACTTCTAGTATTTGCTAAGTTGGTATGTTTGGTGAGCGGAAGAACGTATAAGAACGTATGAGGAATGAATGGTAAGAGTAAGCATGAAAAAGGCACGGAAAAAGGATGTAAGTTCAAAGTAAGAAGCGTGCGCAGTAATAATGTGTGATCTCATTAGTTAATAGTTAAAGAAACATTATGTAATTGAACCATGTAAAATGAACAGAGTCTTAGTACAATGTTCTTGTGCAAAAAGCCGTAGTGATTATTAATCGCAAAAGGTGTGTTATTCTATTCAAAATCCAACACTTTGAAAAAAAACAAACTTGCAAAACAAACAACTGCTTTTTTATATCGCGGCCCTCGAATTAATTTGTAATACTCAATAAACGCTTAACTCGTGTAAGTAATTGTATACCGTGTCTTTTCTATGTTTGTACGTTTTGTAGACATTACTCAATGATCCAAAATTAAGATCTATCAACTTCTCTACTTGTTCCAAATATTCGTACGTTGTAGTCAATAGAACTCTATAATATGAAAATAAATAGTAAAGATTTACATATGTCATTTGTCATAAATTTTCAACTTTTCATGCATGAAACATAACGAACTTACCTGTACGAGCGTGTAGTAGTATCCCGCGTCAATGCAAGATAGGGAAGAGCTATATTTACGAGTTTAAACAGCATATCCATGAGCTCGACACTAGAAGATCCAAATCTTTCGATAACTGCAGCAATTATACTTTCCCTGCATTTATTAACATCTTCCAATTTACCTGAAAAATAATCTCATTTAATTTATAACAAAGTTCATGAACATTTCATACAAATTATTGGTTTATACAATACCCTTCGCCATATATAATTTTGATATAACATGTAACGTAGAGACAATATCTTCATTAGATTTATATAACATTCTTCTCCTAATATTTAAACATTTCTCCAATTTCTTAAGAGCTACTTCAGCATTTTCTCGAACAATGCAATCCTTAGCTTCCTTAAAGAGTTTTTCAGCTTGTTTTATTTTATCTCGTTGAAAATGTCTAGGCTTGTCGAAGCAGTCTAAACAGAATAATTTATTCTTGATGTTGCACAGCGCACCGTTACACTTCGAACAGTTCATGGCAGTGAACCTTTCCTGCAGTGATAAAATGATTGTAAATTAACTGTTAAATTGTTTGGAAAAGAATGAACTGTTTGTATATTTACCACGAAATATTTCAGATTTGGCTGAGTGCAAGGTTTACATTTACAGGTAAAATAGTACTGACTTAACAGTTGTTTCTGTCTTTCTTCTGTTGACGCAAACCTGTAATGAAGACCTGCGGATAATAATACTAAGTAAGCGACGAAACGTAAACACACATACAGGTTTAACGCGTTGAAAACTCTTACTGTACCGTAACAAATCAAAATTTCTTCATTTGCGGCAATATCCTTCAATGCTCTGACGACCTGGTATTGATCGATAAAACTAGAATATAATAATAAAAATAACATATTATTGACTAATGTAATTCAAGTGTCTCAAAAAAAGAAATAATTACTTCATAACTATGTTGCCATCACAAGAATGACTCATCATACTTGCAGACGGGTAAATTCCTAGAGCTACAATGTCTCTTGTAATTTCCTGATCGATAGTCAAATCATCTTCGCTCAATTGTATACTGCTCTTAGAAATTGAACTGCTATGGAAATAAACTTGTAGGCAAAATCGCAGAAGCAAAGAGCTTACGTAAATATGTTTGTTATCGTTTGTTATAGCATGAAAGTCGAAATTAAAACTGTTATTAACAAACTTCCTCGCGAAAAGATCATTAATGTCGTTCCTTTGAAAGAAATCAGTGCGTTCCAATAAATACGAGGTAAGCATGGCAGCTTGCTGTAAGATTTAGAGATTTAATTGTACAAGTTATAAAAAAATCTTGTTTCTACGATACTGTTGTGTTACTTACGGTACCATACGCTACCAACTGTAGCATGGGTAATTTATCGAAATTAGTTTTGAAATTTTGCATTTCATTGAACGTATCTGTTGTTGTTGTACACAGCAGCAAAACTTTCAGTGCTAAATGTCCAATCGGTTTTCTTTTCCATAGACCCATTTGAGTTCCAGGGCATTCCCAACGATGGTACGAAGACCATGCTTCGTTCAAACAATTTGTGTCGCAATAAAAAGTATTCACGCACTTCGAGCATCTAGATCAACATAATTCATGGTTTTTACAATAGTTTCATAAAATATTTGCTTTATAATTACTTTACTACAGCTTGTTAAATCTAGCTGTGCAGCTGAATGTCCCCTGCAAGGGTAAATGTCCCCGCTGCGCAGTGATAAATAGGTGGAACTTCATAACGATAGAGAACTGATCGTCACCTGTCAAACGATGCATGTGGTAACAGTTCAGTTAAAAATTGAAGTGACACAAGTGTATACACAGAAACATATAAACAGTAGTTTTGTATGTTCACTGCTGAAAGAAATAATGGACAGTACGCACTTTCGACGAGGTGTGTACCTTACCGTTCAAATGTTGCAACCTTCTCTCGTCGAGTGCGATCTTTGTTTTCTTCTGCGCATTCCTAAGTTTTGGTAAACCGCACAGCCAGATTTGACAAGCCGTACATATATTACTTACGGTACGGGAACGTCTGTGCAGAGACGATTACACTGTTGACAAATACGACCCCCTGCGTAATCGTTCAGTAATTTAAAGCTTACTGGTTTTTCTATAAACAGAACTTCGCCCTTTCTTATAAACCTATTCGCTATTACATGACTCCCCGGTTCTTCGTTTGATTTTCGATCGATGCTCAACGATGCATTTGGAAAATTAGGATTTTCATCAAACTTTAGCATAGACCTCAAGTCTAACGGATCATCGATATTTTTCGACTCGTCTGGTGTACATGGTCCGTTAAATGTTATTCCAGAAATTCGTTTTTCAATATCGTCTGAAAGTTGATATTAAAATGCGCATGTATTAGAAGCGTAATTCATTTAGAACTTAATCTCTATATTGAAATCAGCCTTTTCAGCATAGTATGCAGTTATAGTGGAGCAGCGAAGATAGCGTAGCATCAAGGAGAGCTGTGCGGTGAGCAAAGCGGTGCGGTATGTGTTTATAGTGGAGCGGCGAGGTGAGCTGTGCGGTGAACAAAGACGGACAGTAACGAGGAACAAAGAAACTACATACTTTTTCTTTAGCATGTGTCAAAATGTTGTCACGAATGTTGATTTGTTCTTGCCATGTTGGTCATCAAGGCGCCGCCTTGCTCACAGCTGTTATCACCTCTCCACTACATTCAGTTGCATTTAATTACATTGGTTTGTTTCCACCACGCTGCTCACCGCACCGCTATCATCGATGCTCATTGCTCCACTATAACCGCACCATAAGAAGTGTCATATCAATACTTATCAACATATACTGTTTACCTTTCATAGAAGGCGCAATGTAGCTGGGATCATCAATCGATTCACGTATTTTGGAAATCATTTGTTTTGCTAAATCTGTATTACCCAATTTCAAGTAACATTGCAGCTTACGCAAATGTAATTTGTAATGTAATTCCTTAGGATAATTTAACTGAATTGCTAATTCAATATCTTTCATACAGTCCTTGTCGATGTTAACAGGTATGCGTTATACAGGAAAATATGTTAATACAATGGAAAGCATTAAATACATATCTATAGAATGAAATATATATTTATCGCATATTTTACACGTTTACTTACCTTGTACCTGTTTAAAAAAAATAAAGAAGCAGATCTATTCGCAATAGCCACTGATAATTCAGGACTATGTTCTGGAGCATACATAGCACACTGTGTATAAGACTGTATACTCTCTGAGTAGTTTTTGGCTTGAAATTGTTTATTTCCTGTGTTTTTCCATACTTGAGCTTTTGCTATAGACCTCGATTCTTTTGTATATTGATAGTCTTCCATCCAGTTCGACGCAAGTTCGCTATAAGAAAAATGATTTAATATTATATATTTGTAATGCTGTAACAAAAATCTGTAGATTATTTGTTTACACAATATATACTGTTTCTCTATTTACCTGATGTCTCCATCATTCCACAAGTAGGACATTAATTGATCTTCCCGCTTTATTTTACCTTCCAAAGCGCGTAATTTCCACGTGGGAAAATTCAATGTAATGAACCTGTCCATTTTCAGGGTACGTTCGGGTATGTCCACGGTGTATTATAGAATTGTTCCAACAAAACTCATCTTGACCTCTGTAAGGATGACGGTTTGTGTATTTAGATATTTTAAATCTTCTCTGGTCGCCGCTAGAGAGGCTCGTGCACAGTGCTGAGATGTTGTGCAAGATTTCGCGCGCATACGCGGCCGAAAGAGTAACATGTCTATATCTACATGGGTCTTTTTGTATGTGGCGTTTTCTTTATAAATTAAGAATTTCGGTAATTTAATCTGCAGCTTACGAGAAGATACAAGTCTTCCGTAATCTAGTGCATAATTAATAGAATCGCTTTCGGCGAAGTTCCCGTTTACGTCCGTGCTCAGAATTAGATGAAATTTTGGGAATAGGTTCTTTTTTTACTAAAATGATGATTGTCAGAAGGATTTTTGGCGAATCGAAAAAAAAGTTTTCCTTTACCTTACCGACACTGCTTCTGGATTTTCGTATGTGTGGACGGGCCGACCCTCTCCGCCCCCCGCCAAATAATCCAAACTAATTCTGATCGCATAATCTTCCCATTGTAGATATTCAATTAATTGGTTTAACAATTGCAATTTTGAAGACATTCTATATTAATTTCCAGAATATACATATTTAATATCTTCAATTAATTGCAAAAATGGACTCGGTAAGTCGGTAAGGTAGACAGTGACATTGAAATGGTAAAAAATTGTTTTTCGAGTCGCCAAAAATCCTTCGGACAATCATCATTTTAGTCAAAAAAGAACCTATTCCCAAAATTTCATCCAATTCTGAGCACAAACGTAAACGGAAACACAGCAGGAATCTGTATGGGGCTAGGAAAAATTATTTTATGCTTTTTTAGTCCGTCTTGAAAACGTGTTACATATACTAAAAATTTTGTTTTATTCAAATAATTGTCTGGGTCGACCGATTCCAATGAAACTTTGTTTGCACATATATATATAACTTACTTAGATTTACAAAATACATGTTTTAAATTTACGTTGCAGGCACAGATAAGAAATTTGAAAATCGTGACCATTACTTTTTCCTTCGCAACAAAAAAATTAGTTACACATTAGCCGCAAAAACACTCAAGCTGCGTTGGGTCCAATTTTAGAAAAGTTATTCGTTTTCGAAGGGTGCACGAATACTTCGTACACCCACTGTACGTTGCACGATATAATAATAATTAGGAGCCACAAGATACGAGAAATATGAACATTTAAACAACTATTCAGACCTCGCAATCATTCTTTAAACTTTCACAGAACGGCAATTATTATAAGAAAGTAATTAATTCGGATGAGAGGTTCGACTGTACCTTTGTTTCGTAATACTGAATAACATTGAACTCATCTGACTTTCAATTCTATAGTATAGCTGAAATTATACCAGCATGGTGCATTAATTTCGAAAAAATACGCAGTCACAACTAAAAGATTGATTAACTAAAGTGGCAAAAGCCCTGTATGACGGTTAAAATGAAACGAGCGCAGAATTTGAGCCATCGGGATCTCAATTTGCATGGCCAGAAGCACGCTTTGATTATTGGGGTAATCTTGTCTGATTTGTAGTATGTCTAGCGTGTCTTTTACATATTTGTACACTTTGTAGGCATCACTCCATGTTCCATAATTAAGATTTACCAACACCTGTAGTTGGTCCAAATATTCATGTGCTGTTATCAATATAGCTCTATAATATGAAAATAAATAGTAAACATTTTCATATATACCACTTGTCATTTTAAACTTTGCATGGATGAAATATAACGAACTTACCTGTACGTGCGTGAAAGAGTATGCGACGTGGCTCTAAGATGGATCAAACATTCACCAACGAGTTCATACAGTACATTAATGAGCTCGACTCTAGAAGGTCCAGAAAATGCAGTACCTGTAGCAATCATAAGTTCCCCGCATTTTTTAAAATCTTCCAAATCATCTGAAAAATAATCTCATTTAATTTATAATAAAGTTAATGAACATTTCATACAAATAATTGGTTTATACAATACATCTTGTCATATATAATTTTGACATAACACGTGTTGTAGAGACAATATCTCTATTATATTGATATAACACTGCTCTCCTAATATTTAAACATTCTTCTAATTTCTTAAGAGCTAGTCCAGCATTTTGGTCAGCGCAATTTTCAGCTTCCTTAAAGAGTTTCTCAGCTTGTTCTATTTGATCTCGTGGAAAATGTTCAGGCCTGTTGAAGCAGTCTAAACAAAATAATGAATTCTGGATGTTGCACAGCGCACCATTACACTTCGAACACTTCATGGCAATGGTGTGCCTTTCCTGCAGTGATAAAATTATTGTAATTTAACTGTCAAGTTATTTGAGAATGAATGAACTGTTTGGGTATATTTACCACGACATAATTCAGATTGGGCTGAGTGCAAGGTTTACATGTACAAGTGAAATAGTACATACTTGACAGAAATCTCTGTCTGTTTTCTGTTGATTCCTCCTTGTAATGGCGACCTATGGATAACAGTACTAAGTAAGCGATGAAACGTAAACAACACATACATGTTTAACGCGTCGAAAACTCTTACAGTACCGTAACAATTCACAATTTCTTCATTTGCGGCGATATCCTTCCATGCTCTGACGACCTGGTATTGATCCATAAAACTAGAATATTATAATAAAAGTAACGTATTATTAACTAATGTAGTTCAAGTGTCCCGAAAGAAAAAATAATTACTTGGTAACTATGTTGGAATCGCAAGAATGATTCATCATACTTGCAGACAGGTAAATTCCTGTAGCTAGAGCGTCTGTTTTATTGTTCAATTGAAATGGGTTCAAATTGGCAACCGACTGATCTTCTGATCTTATTGTTTCTGTACTTATCTTACAAATTAAACTACCATTGAAACTAAGTTGTAGCATATATCGCAGTAGTAAAGAGCTTACGTAAAGATGTTTGTTATGATCTGTTATAGGTTGAAAGTTGGAATTAAAACTCTGATCAAAAAATTTCCTTGCGAAATCATTAAGGTCGTTTCTTTGAAAGAAATCAGTGTGTTTCGATAAATACATGGTAAGCCTGATAGCCGTCTGTAAGATTTAAGATTTAATTGTAAAAGTTATACAAAAAATCTTGTTCTCACAATACTGTTGTGTTACTTACAGTACCAGCTGAAATCAACTTTTCCTTGGGTATTTTATCAAAATGAGTTATCAAATTTTGCATTTCATTAAATTTGATTGCATCCGTTGTTGTTGTACATACTAGTAAAACTTTCAGTGCTAATTTTGGAACTACCTTTTCTTCCCAAATTCCCATTTGATTTCCAAGACATATCCAACGATGGTACGAAAACCATGCTTCGTTCAAACAATTTGTGTTGCAATAAAAAGTATCCAAGCACAATGGGCATCTAAATCAACATAATTCATGATTTTTACAATACTTTCGTAAAGAATTTGCTTTATAACTACTTTACTACATATATTATTAGGTCAATCGGAAAGTTTCGTCAGTTTTTTTACAAAAAGTAGAGCTCTATTTAAGAAAGAAAATGAAAAAGTACATTAATGAAAATATTGTCCATCGTTAGCGATGACTTTTACCCATCTTTCGAGCAGTAAGCGAATTCCGCGACGAAAGAAAGAGTCATCTTTGGAGGTGATCCAGTCAGAGACCCATTTTCCGACATCTTCGTAAGAATTAAATCGTTCCTCAGCAAGTGCGTGTACCATCGACCGAAACAAGTGATAGTCAGCATGGGCACAGTCTGCCGAATAAGCCGCATAGGGTAGCACTGGTAGCACTTCCCAGCGAAGTGCTTCTAACGTTTCTGTGACAAGTTTTGTGACGTTTCGCAAGCAGAATTTTGCAGATTTTTCAAAGTCTCTTGGCTTGAGTTCATATGGGACCCACTTTCCTTCCTGGTAGACCTTCCCCAAGGCTTTTAAACGGTCGGAAATGACAGATTAAACACAACTTAACGCTTCTGCAATTTGTTTTTGCGTTTGACATGGATCTTTATCCACCAATGCCTGCAATTCTTCGTCTTCGAATACTCGTGGCCGTTCAGAACGCTCTTTGTCCTCTACAGTAAAATCACAATTTTTAAAGCGTCGAAACCACTCTCTACATGTTTTATCGGAAACAGCATTATCGCCATAAACGTCTAAATACAATCATTCGATGAGCTTCAGCTGCAGTTTTCTTCCAATTGAAGCGAAAGATTAACACTTCGCTCAAATGACGCTTATTCAGCTCAAATTCCGACATTTTCAATGTAGAAAAAAACGACGTTATTGATGCAAGCGTATATTGTTATGTATTGAATTTTATTGAAAGATGTCCAAACTAAAAAGTTAACCCTACCTTAGACGTTATAGTTAACGACAGTTCGAGCTTTACAGCTACTCGACGCTAAACGGACGGAACTTTCCGATTGACCTAATAACTAAATACTTTACTACATATATTACTTACGGTAAAGGAGTGTCTGTGCTCCGACAACAATGTTGACAAACACGACCCACTCCATAATTATTCTCAAATGCAAAGCTTATTGGTTTTTCGAAAAACAGGACTTCGCCCTTTTGTATAGGTCTATTTGCTACTACATGTCTCCCCACTTCTTCATTGAATTTTAGATCGATGCTCGATGATGCATGTGGAAAATTAGGATTTTCATCAAACGTTAGCACAGACCTCAAGTCTAACGGATCATCACTATTTTTCGACTGGTCTGGTGTGCACGATCCATCAAATGTTAATCCAGATAGATGTTTTTCAACATCATCTGAAAGTTGATATTAAAATGCGCATGTATTAGAAGCATAATTCATTTAGAACTTAATCTCTATATTAAAATCATTCTTTTGAGCTTAGTATGTGGTTATAGTGGAGCAGCAAAGATAGCGTAGCATCAAGGAGAGCTGCGCGGTGAGCAAAGCAGTACGATGCATGTTTATAGTGGAGCGGCAAGGTGAGCTGTGCAGTGAACAAAGACGGATAGTAACGAGGAACAAAGAAACCACATACTTTTTCTTTAGTATGTGTCGAAATGTTGTCACGAATGTTGATTTGTTTTTGCCGTGCTGGTCACCACGCCGCTAGCATCTGCGCCGCCTTGCTCACAGCTCTTATCACCGCTCCGCTATATACAGTTGCATTTAATTACATTGGTTTATTTCCGCCACGCTGCTCACCGCGCTGCTATCATCGATGCTTATCGCTCCACTATAACCGCACCCTAAGAAGTGTCATATTAATACTTATCAACGTAAACTGTTTACCTTTCGTAGAAGGCGCAATGTAGCTGGGATCATCGATCGATTCACGTATTTTGGTAACCATTTGTTTTGCTAAATCTGTGTTACCCAGTTTCAAGTAACATTCGAGCTTACGCCGATGTAAGTCATAATGTAATTGCTTAGGATAATTTAACTCAATTGCTAAATCAATATCTTTCATACAGTCCTTGTCGTTGTTAACAGGTACGAGTTATACATTTAAATACGTTAATACAATGGAAAGCATTAAATACATATCTATAGAATGAAATATATATTTACCATATATTTTACACGTTTACCTACCTTGAATCTATTTAAATGAAATAAAGAAGCAGATCTACACGCAATAGCCCCTGGAAATTCAAGAGTATTTTCTGGCGCATACATAGCACATTCTGTATAACACTCTAAACTCTCTGAATAGCTTTTGTCTAGAAATTGTTGATATCCTCTGTTTACCCATACTGTAGCTATTGTTGTAGACTTCGATTCCTTTCGATTACAATATGATTCTATTTGTTCCGACACTAATTTTCTATAATAAAAATGATTCAATATCCAAGTGCTCTTTGTGTTGAAATACTGTCTATATTATTGCGGGTTAACATAGAGAGCCCTTTTTTGGAAAAAGTGTACAGAAAAAAATTTCTTCTATAAAATAACGTAAACTTTTGTTGTTTATAAAGTTCCAAGAGCCAAATTGCAAAAAAGGGCTCTGTATACGGGACCCCGCAATAATGCAGAGAACATTTCAACACAAAGAGCATAAAAAAATATTGCTTTTTCGCTAAATGCAGCCCCCGACCGCGTGATCGAAAAAATCAAGCTGTTTCATTTTCTCTGTCAGTATCTTTCCTGCGAGAAACATATATATCTGCTTCTCTGTCGCCGATCGGCGAACGGAAATAGTGATATTTTTGCTCCGGCGCATATATTTCTAATGCTGTAACAAAAATCTGTAGATTATTTGTTTACACAATTAATATATACTGTTTGTCTACCTTAGGTATCCATGCCTCCATAAATGGTACATTAATTCATCTTCTCGCTTTATGCGATCTTGCGAAATGCGCAGTGCATACGTGAGAATATTTAACGATGCATCGTCCAAGTCCATTTTCAGAGTACGTCCACGGTCATTCACGGTGTATTATAGAAATGTTCCGACAAATCTTCTCTTGACCTCTGTAATGTTGACGTTTTGTGATATTTAGATATTTGAATCCTACCGCTCTGGTCGCCGGTCGCCGCTAGATAGAGACAGAGATATACTCTCTGATAGAGATAGAGAGGCACTCGTGCCACTCGTGCACAGTGCAGAGATATTGTGCAAAACTTTGCGCGCATGCGCGGCCAAAACAGTAACGTATCTATTATTTATACATATATCTACATTACGATGATATGAAATAAATACATATTTTTTGTAATCATTTTTCAATTAATCGTTACCGTAAACTGCTGCACCGTACGAGGTCTCGACAACTTTTAAACACCCAACTATATAAACGTATCGCCTTATTTATATCCCGTGACTCCATTGGCCCAGCAATCGACACTACTAGGAAATGGCTGGCGCATGCGCGGCCCACCGCATCAATTCTGCCGCTGAATATTTACTCGAAATACCGATTTTTGAATGCAGAATTCTATTTTGTGTTATAATTGTTGAATTGCATAAATTTTGACATATCTCTGTATCACAAAATAAATAAAGTCTTGTTTGTTGCTGTATAAACAGTGACAGTAACATCTAATTATTATAGAGATATATGTATTCCATTGGATTATTCAGTTTGTAAGACGTGAAGTATTCGAAGATATTAATTATTTAAATTTCATAGCAATTGATTGATATTACTTCGTTTATACGGAGATTTAACGCAAAGTACTATGTATATTCGAAACGTGATAGCATATTCTTCAAGTATTCAATGATAATACTTTTGTACCATTCAAAGGAAAATAAATATTATAATTTCTATATCTTCGTAATCTTTTTCTTCTTATCAAATGATATAAATTTAATTCTTATTTCAATGTGATGCACATAAATATTTGCAGGGCTCATTCTACATTCGTCGACTGTTATATTTGCATATTTCATGTCATTTGGAAATATGCAAAGAGAATTAAATATCTTGTCACGAACAATTTATACGCGCTCAACATTCACTATTTTTTAATAGATCTTCTAAGAAGAACCTATTTATTCTATGAGTAAGAAATTCTGAGGATAACATAACTGCAAACCATTTCGTAAAAAACTTTATTACACATGTTATACAAAACATTTTAGTCAGTATACATTTGAAAATCAACTGCTCTTAAAAGTACATTCTTAGCGTTTTGTAAAATGAAGAAACGAATATTTTATAAGTTAAATAATTTTAGATATGAACTGTCGTGTCAATAAAAAAGAAGAAGGACGTAGAATTTTTTTACTATATTACTATTGAATCGTTAGACTGCTTAGTAGCATGTTTAATAACGCGTCTGTATCAAATTTGAACACTGTGTCAATATTAGTCCATGGTCCATAATTAAGATCTACCAAGTCCTGTATTTGTACCAAAAATTCGTATGTTGTTCCCAATACAGCTCTATAATATGAAAATAAATAGTAAACATTTATATATATCATATTTGTCATAAATTTTCAACTTTTCATGCATGAAACATAACGAACTTACCTGTATGAGCGTGTAGTAGTATCCCGCGTCAATGCAAGATAGGGAAGAGCTACATTTACGAGTTTAAACAGCGTATTTAAGAGCTCGATACTAGATGGTCCAAATCTTTCAATAATTATAGCAATTAAACTTTCCCCGCATTTCTTAGCGTCTGTCAATTTTCCTGAAGAATAATCTCAGTTAATTTATAATTAAGTTACTGAACATTTCATACAAATAATTGATTTATACGATACCGTTTGCCACATATAATTTTGATATAAAATATAATGCAGCTGCAACAGGTTCACTAGATTTATATAACATTGTTCTCCTAATATTTAAACATTCTTTTAATTTCTTAAGAGCTACTTCGACATTTTGTTGATCAACGTGACTTTTAGCTTCCTTAAAGAGTTTCTCAGATTTCTTTATCTTATCTTGATGGAAATATGGAGGTCGATGTTTAGGCTTGTCGGAGCAGTCCAAACAAAATAAAGAATTCTTGATGTTGCACAGTGCACCGTTACATTTCGAACAGTTCATGGCATTGAACCTCTCCTGCAGTGATTAAATGATCGTGATTTAACTGTTAAATTACACGGTCTAACAAATTTCAACTTTTTTTGGGGATTTCGATTCTCTCACTGTGTAATTCTTATAGAGTTTCCTGAGCTGATTCCGAATCTGTCTTTAATTTTTCTCCTAGACGCACAGTTTTTGAGAGATTTGAGTTTGAAATAAATGACATATTTTTCAACTTTGAATAAATATTGTGGTGCTATTATAAAAGATATTGAATTGATCTTTACAGGAAAAGATTCCTTAGACTTTCCCGAATACAGTGATATCCAATATTAATACATTATGATTGTTTAAACATGTTTAAACGATCATTAAAGACAGAGAGACACCACTTTTGCACCAATTTTTGACGATATTTTTGAATTTATCTGAAGAATAAGGGTCCAGAAGAAAATCGAACTATACTACGCGATAGAGCAGACTTTTATCTTGAGAAACCGCCCTTTGAAGTTTGAAACGTCGACGTTTTTACCGAACCAGAAAGCAAAATATTTTCGCCCAACATGAGTTGCCGCCAGTGGTGCTCACCACTAAAACGGGAGTTCAAAATCAAAGAACATTCGATAGAAATGAGGTAGAGCAATGAAATTTTTTAAAAATTAAAGCTGAAACTTTACAGAACATGGGAAAAATAGGGAGATTATGGTACGAACACTCTTTAATCTTGAGAAAATTCGTTAAACATGTAGAATTTCAAGAAATCGATTTTGCAATATCCTGAGCACGTAGACAAATTTTGAGACCAGATTTGAAATCAGCGTGTAAAAATCTACGGGAAATAAAGTGCAGCATGTTCAAAAAAATTTCTTCCGCGCGTGGTATTGGAAAACCCACAATTTTCTCGAAATTGTGCAAGTTTAACGAATTTTCTCAACGTTAAAAAACGTTCTTACCATAATCTCCCTATTTTTCCCATATTCTGCAAAGTTCCAGCTTTCCTTTTAAAAAAATTTCATCGTTCTACCTCATTTCTATAGAAAGTTCTTTGATTTTGAATCGAGTTTCGACTAAATTGCCACTGGCGGCAGCTCGTGTCGGGCAAATATATTTTGCTTTCTGGTTCGGTAAAAACGTCGACGTTTCAAACTTCAAAGGGTCGTTTCTCAAGATAAAAGTCTGCTCTATCGCGTAGTATAGTTCGATTTTCTTCTGGACCCTTATTCTTCAGATAAATTCAAAAATATCGTCAAAAATTGGTGCAAAAGTGGTGTCTCTCTGTCTTTAATGATCGTTTAAACATGTTTAAACAATCATAATGTATTAATATTGGATATCACTGTATTCGGGAAAGTCTAAGGAATCTTTTCCTGTAAAGATCAATTCAATATCTTTTATAATAGCACCACAATATTTATTCAAAGTTGAAAAATATGTCATTTATTTCAAACTCAAATCTCTCAAAAACTGTGAGTCTAGGAGAAAAATTAAAGACAGATTCGGAATCAGCTCAGAAAACTCTATAAGAATTGCATAGTGAGAATCGAAATTCTCTTTGGCTGTTGGACAATGTTATTTGAGAAAGAATGAACTGTTTGTATGTTTACCAAGAAATATTTCAGATTTGGCTCAGTGCAAGGTGTACATTTACAAGTGAAATGGTGCAGACTTAACAGCTCTTTCCGTCTTTCCTCCGGAGATTTATCCCTGTAATGGACACCTATGGAGAACAACACTAAGTAAGCGATGAAACGTAAACACACATACACGTTTAACGCGTTGAAAAACTCATACTGTACCGTAACAAGTCAAAATTTCTTCATTTGCGGCAATATCCTTAAATGCTCTAACGATCTGGTATTGATCCATAACACTAGAACATAATAATAAAAATAACGTATTATTTACCAATTTAATTGAAGTGT
This sequence comes from Lasioglossum baleicum, assembly GCF_051020765.1. Lineage (NCBI taxonomy): Eukaryota > Metazoa > Arthropoda > Insecta > Hymenoptera > Halictidae > Lasioglossum > Lasioglossum baleicum. Next base: position 8,172,021 of record NC_134945.1, read on the forward strand.
ATGAATAAAAAAGAAAATAATTACTTGATAACTGTGTTGGGATCACAAGAATGATTCATCATACTTGCAGACAGGTAAACTGCTTTACCTAGAGCGTCTGTTTTACTGTCGAGACCGATAGACAAAGGATTTAAGTTCCAAAAAACACTGGTCTTATAGATTGTTGTACCATTGTAAATAAGTTGTAGGATATATCGTAGCAGTAAAGAGCTTACGTAAATATGTTTGTTATCATCTGTTATAGCGTGAAAGTTGGAATTAAAACTGTTATCAACAAATTTCCTTGCAAAATCATTAAGATCGTTTTTTTGAAAGAAATCAGTGTGTTTCAATAAATACGTGGTAAGCATCATAGCTATCTGTAATATTTAAGATTTAATTGTAAAAAGATATACGAAAAATCTTGTTCTCACAATACTGTTGTGTTACTTACACAACCGTACGTTATCAACTCTTCTATGGATTGTTTATCAAAATGAGTCACCAAATTTTGTATTTCATTAAATTTGATTGTGTCCATTGTTGTTGTACATACTAGTAAAACTTTCAGCGCAAGTTGTCCACCCCAATCCCATAGACCCATTTGATTCGCAAGACATTCCCAACGATGGTACGAAGACCATGCTTCGTTCAAACAATTTGTGTCGCAATAAAAAGTATTCAAGCACTTCGAGCATCTAAATGAACACAATTCATGATTTTTACAGTAGTTTCGTAAAGAATTTGCTTTATAACTACTTTACTACTTATATTATTAGGTCAATCGGAAAGTTCCGTCCGTTTTTTTACAAAAAGTAGGGCTCTATTTAAGAAAGAAAATGAAAAAGTACATTAATAAAAATATTGTCCATCATTAGCGATAACTTTTACCCATCTTTCGGGCAGTAAGCGAATTCCGCGACGTAAGAAAGAGTCATCTTTGTAGGTGATCCAGTCAGAGACCCATTTTCCGACATCTTCGTAAGAATTAAATCGTTCCTCAGCAAGTGCGTGTGCCATCGACCGAAACAAGTGATAGTCAGCATGGGCACAGTCTGCCGAATAAGCCGCATAGGGTAGCACTTCCCAGCGAAGTGCTTCTAACGTTTCTGTGACAAGTTTTGTGACGTTTCGCAAGCAGAATTTTGCAGATTTTTCAAAGTCTCTTGGCTTGAGTTCATATGGAACCCACTTTTCTTCCTTGTAGACCTTCCCCAAGGTTTTTAAACGATCGGAAATGACAGATTAAACACAACTTAACGCTTCTGCAATTTGTTTTTGCGTTTGACATGGATCTTTATCCACCAATGCCTGCAATTCTTCGTCTTCGAATACTCGTGGCCGTTCAGAACGCTCTTTGTTCTCTACAGTAAAATCACAATTTTTAAAGCGTTGAAACCACTCTCTACATGTTTTATCGGAAACAGCATTATCGCCATAAACGTCTACGATCATTCGATGAGCTTTCGACACTTTAAAAATGGTGATTTTACTTTGGAGGACAAAGAGCGTTCTGGATGGCCAAGAGTATTCGAAGACGAAGAATTGCAGGCATTGGTGGATGAAGATCCATGTCAAACAGAAAAAGAAATTGCAGAAGCGTTAAATTGTGCTCAATCTGTTCATTTCCGATCGTTTAAAAGCCTTGGGGAAGGTCTACAGTCTACAAGGAAGGAAAGTGGGTTCCATATGAACTCAAGCCAAGAGACATTGAGAAGCGAAAAACCATCTGCGAAATTCTGCTTGCGAAACGTCACAAAAGTTGTCAAAGAAACGTTAGAATCACTTTGCTGGGAAGTGCTACCCCGTGCAGCTTATTAGCCAGACTGAGCCTCTTCCGACTATCACTTGTTTCGGTCGATGATGGCACGGCACACGCACTTTCTGAGGAACGATTTAATTCTTACGAAGATGTTGAAGAATGGCTGTCCGACTGGATAACCTCCAAAGATGACTCATTCTTTCAATACTGAATTCGCTTGCTGCCCAAAAGATGGGGAAAAGTCATCGCTAACGATGGACAATATTTTGATTAATGTAATTTTCATTTTGTTTCTTAAATAAAGCTTTACTTTTTGTAAAAAAACGGACGGAACTTTCCGATCGACCTAATACATATATTACTTACGGTACAGGAATGTCTGTGCTCCGACAACAGTGATGACAGGTACGACCCGCTATATCCTCATTCTCAAATGCAAAGCTTACTGGTTTTTCTATAAACAGGACTTCGCCCTTTCTTATAAATCTATTTGCTACTACATGTCTCCCCAGTTCTTCATTGAACTTTCGATCGATGCTCGATGATGCATGTGGAAAATTAGGATTTTCATCAAACGTTAGCACAGACCTCAAGTCTAACGGATCATCACTATTTTTCGACTGGTCTGGTGTACATGGTCCGTTAAACGGTATTCGAGAAATTCGTCTTTCAATATCATCTGAAAGTTGTTATTAAAATGTGGATGTATTAGAAGCATAATTCATTTAGGACTTAATCTCTATATTAAAATCATTCTTTTGAGCTTAGTCTGCAGTTATAGCGGAGCGGCGACGATAGCATAGCATCAAGGAGAGCTGTGCGGTGAGCATAGTGGTGCGATGCATGTTTATAGTGGAGCGGCGAGGTGAGCTGTGCGGTGAACAAAGACGGATAGTAACGAGGAACAAAGAAACTACATACTTCTTCTTTAGTATGTGTCAAAATGTTGCCACGAATGTTGATTTGTTCTTGCCATGCTAGTCACCGCGCCGCTAGCATCTGCGCCGCCTTGCTCACAGCTCTTATCACCGCTCCGCTATATACAGTTGCATTTAATTACATTGGTTTGTTTCCGCCGCGCTGCTATCATCGATGCTCATCGCTCCACTATAACCGCACCCTAAGAAGTGTCATATTAATACTTATCAACGTAAACTGTTTACCTTTCGTAGAAGGCGCAATGTAGCTGGGATCATCGATCGATTCACGTATTTTGGAAATCATTTGTTTTGCTAAATCTGTGTTACCCAGTTTCACGTAACATAGCACCTTACGCAAATGTAATTTGTAATGTAATTTCTTGGGACAATTTAACACAATCGCTAAATCAATATCTTTCATACAGTCCTTGTCGTTGTTAACAGGTACGAGTTATACATGAAAATACATTAATACAATGGAAAGCATTAAATACATATCTATAGAATGAAATATATACAGGGTCTGTGCGGAAAGTAATGCGACCACATTTTTTTTTTTAAATCTATTGAACATACAAGTACAAACCTTTAAAATTCTTCAAACTGGACCCTTGGGCGTCGACACATTTTTTCCAGCGCGATTTCCATGCTTCGTATGCTCCCTGCAAGGCGTTATCTGGAGCCTCTCATAGTACCTTCGTCGAGCAGTTCCAACCAAAACTTTTCCATAGATTACGGGGAAAACAGTAAATGGCACTTCTTAGTTGGATCGCAACACTTCCTCAACCCCCGTACAGTCCTGACTTGTCTCCCGCCGACTTCTTCTTGTTTCCAAAAATCAAAAATGTGCTAAAAGGATGCCATTTTGAAAGCGTGGAACGTGTCAAGGAGGCTGTGTCGAGGGTACTATGAGAGGTTCCAAAAAACGCCTTCCAGGGAGCATACGAAGCATGGAAATTGCACTGGAAAAAATGTGTCAACGTCCAAGGATCCTACTTTGAAGAATTTTAAAGATTTGTACCCATATGTTTGATACATTTTTTTTTTTAAATGTGGTTGCATTACCTTCCGGACAGACCCTGTATATTTTACATGTTTACTTACCTTGTACCTATTTAAAAAGAATAAAGAAGCAGATCTATTTGCAATAGCCACTGAATATTCACGACTATGTTCTGGAGCGTACATTGCACACTGTGTATAAGACTCTATACTCTCTAAATAGTTTTTGGCTTGAAATTGTTGATTTCCTATGGTTTTCAACAGTTGAGCCTTAATTGTAGACTTCGATTCTTTTGTATTACAACGCTGTTCCTTGCAGTCCGACACAAGTTCCCTACAAGAAAAATGATTGAATATTAATTATATATTTGTAATGCTGTAACAGAAATCTGTACATCATTTGTTTACACGATAATATATACTGCTTGTCTACCTTACGTCTCGGTCATTCCATAAATGGAACATTAATTCATCTTCCCGCTTTATTTCATCTTTCAAAGCGTGTATTAGTTTACACTCGGGAAAATCCATTGTATCCATCCTGTCCATCTTCACGGTGCGTCTCAGTGCGTCCACAGCAGTCGTCCACGATCAGTAATATAGAAGTGTTCCAAAGTGTTCCGACAAAACTCCTCTTGACCTCTGTAATGTTGACGCTTTGTGATATTTACTGTTTAGATATTTGAATTTGAATCCTATCCACTGATAATATATATCAGTGATCCTACCCGTAGATACGGTCCAATACGGTCCTGACGAAACTCGCGCATGCGCGAAGAAAGCTCCTTACCACTCCTTACCTACCATCACGGTCAATCGGAATGACAGTCACGTCGAAGATTGACATTCGGATTGATCGTGAAAGATTAATACTGACGGACTGATGAAATGGACTGACGGATTTCCAGATATTTGGAAATATTCCTTCGTGATTGAAGTAAGGATTGACAGTCTGACTGTTCAATCAGACTGTCATTCCTGATTGACCGTGTAGGGTCCGCTTTAGGCCTTAGACCATATAGGGTGTCCCAAAATTCGTGAAAATCCCGAAAGGGGTTCCTGAGACCATTTCAAGCTACATTTTCCTTTGCAAAAATGTTATCCGCGGCTTTGTTTAGGAGTTATTAACGAAAAACACGGACCAATCAGAGCGCGCCCTGGCCTGGCGCGTCAAGCCGCGCCGGCAAGCGAGTGTCGCGGTACGCCGTGACATCGCATCGTGACAGCGCGGCGGCCCAGGACGCGCTCTGATTGGTCCGTGTTTTTCGTTAATAACTCCTAAACAAAGCCGCAGTTGACTTTGGTGCAAAGGAAAATGTCTCTTAGAATGGTCTCAGGAACCACCTGGAACCACCCCCTTTCGGGATTTTCACGAGTTTTGGGACACCCTGTATATATTTACCCAGCCAACCAAAAATCTAAATTTGGTCGACCTCCTGTGCGCGCATATGCCGAGCTAGTGTCGACCGTAGGACCAGAGTTTGGACATGGGCATGAGGTCGGCATCAGGTCGGCACGAATCGGCCGAATGTGCCTTTGTGGCAGCACTGTCGCACTGATGTACCGCATGCCGAATATCGTTTTACAGGTGAAACAAACAATTCCAATGCCGCTTTTGCAAAATTCACATGTTTTTCTATAAGCGAGGGTGAAACTAATATCCTAATCGCGATATGGAGCAACAAAAAATGAGTATACACATTCGGAGCTAATATCCCGTACATTACTACCGGGCCGGTATATAAGAGAAATTGGCGAAACTCGGTCGCTTTAAAAGTTGAATATTCTTCTATTGGCCTCGGGCGTCTAGAAAAATCAGATGGACAGTACTTATCGAGTACTGCCATTCGCGCGGAGATGATAAAATCATTTTTATTTATCATCTTTAAAATATAAGTGTATTCAATTAGTTGAAATTGAACTGTAAAGAAAATTGTACGGCAATGCAAATTTTAGATTATGTCTCTTGCAATCGATGCAGACAATTTTTATTTCGCATAAAGATCCGCAGTCTAGGAAAAATAACAAATGTGAGAAATAAATAAAATTTGTATTTTTTTTTCCGCCAATTTCTCTTATATACCGGCCCGGTAGTAATGTACGGGATATTAGCTCCGAATGTGTATACTCATTTTTTGTTGCTCCATATCGCGATTAGGATATTAGTTTCACCCTCGCTTATAGAAAAACATGTGAATTTTGCAAAAGCGGCATTGGAATTGTTTGTTTCACCTGTAAAACGATATTCGGCATGCGGTACATCAGTGCGACAGTGCTGCCACAAAGGCACATTCGGCCGATTCGTGCCGACCTGATGCCGACCTCATGCCCATGTCCAAACCCTGGTCCTACGGTCGTCCAAAATTAAGCCAATCGGGACTTGAGCACCTCCGAGCGTAGATTGGACAATGATTTGCCGATCTGTGCCCTAGGCACGGCTTGCCCAAGGCACGCCTGGTTAGCTGGGTACATATATATATAGCTATATTTACGTCCGTTACTTCCGGTTACATATTAATGAAAACAGACGAAAACGTGTGTTGCGACTGCATTTCACTAAATAACGAAATATTGCGCAACATTCTATAGTTTCAACTGAGTTTCAACAGATGCCACAAACTGCACGAGGCGTTCGATTCATTTCGATTAGGTCAACCACTTCTGTCACTGACTCATTCAGCTAGCTCTACGCAGCTCTACGGCTCTAAGCATAAGTACGGCTGTCTACGTGTGTCTACGGCTTTACGTCTTTACTTTACCAGTCTTTACGTATAGACAGCGCGTCTCGTGACACGTACTCCTCGTGTTAGCGTCTAGGTTAGCGTGTCGTCCGTACTTTCGACGCGTCGTGTTTTCAAAATTCCTTCGGAACCCGAGCCTGTTAATGTAAATTGTAATTTTGCTATCATGGCGGTACGTGTGCAATTCGAGAACAACAACGAAGTCGGCGTTTTCTCCAAGCTGACGAATTCTTACTGCCTGGTCGCAATTGGCGGTTCCGAGAATTTCTACAGGTAACAATATAGATAAGAAAATTGTTCACATCGATCTCTAAAATCTTTCTTCAGAACAACAAATCGTTCGGAGAGCTATCTCGGTACGATCATTCTCGCGTGTGCAAATCTATCAAGCTCCTCCGATTGCTTTCACGCAAACTGCAATGAAACCACTCGCTGTGCTAATAAAATGCATAACATCGTAATTGCAGTGTATTCGAAGATGAATTATCCGAGATCATTCCTGTCATTCATGCGTCGGTAGCAGGATGTCGAATTATTGGTCGATTGTGTGTTGGTAAGTAAATATTGAAAATTGTGAAACTGAAAGACATTGAACGCAATCGACTATCTATATAGACATTTGAAACAAGATGAATTTGATTAGGAAACAAAAATGGTCTCCTGGTACCGAACACAACGACAGACACGGAATTACAGCACATACGAAATTCACTGCCGGATGACGTCAAAGTCCAGCGAGTAGAGGAGAGGCTCTCTGCTCTTGGTAACGTTATTGCATGCAACGATCATGTGGCTCTGGTGCACCCTGATCTCGACAGAGTAAGTACTTATTGTCGGTAGGAATGTGTTGAGACGCAACATAATGCGAGATTCACGAGACTGTCTCTAAAATTTGATACCAAGTTTCAAAGACTTCGACCACCTGACTAGGGGGAATAAATTAGCCTAAGAGTCGAAGGCTCTTGAGCAGGGTTACCATATTTTGCGGGTATCGGGCAACCGAGCCCCTTACCCTAGCGTTCCACGCCCAGCTGCGCGGCAGAGCCCGCCTTGCTTCGGGCTTGCGCCTTGCTGCACAGCTGGGCGAAGGGCGCAAGGGGCTCGGTTGCCCGATACCCGCAAAATATGGTAACCCTGCTCTCGAGCCCAAAGATGTGACTCATCTGAAATTTTCTGTGACTTTCCGGCGTCATAACATTAACCCTTTGCGCTCCGATTTATTTTACAGTGATTAGAACTTTGAGAAAAAGTCGAGTCCATCGATCTTTTCCATCTACGCATGTACAGAATGAGAGTGAACTTTTATATTTTATCCGGCTTACGCCCGAAAGCCTGAATAGAGAAAATTATATAATGTTGGGCCGTTTGAAGCTTCGAATCTCTAATTTGAATGTTTGTCAACAGGAAACAGAAGAGATTTTAGCCGATACTCTAAAGGTAGAAGTATTCAGGCAAACTGTGGCAAGTAACGTCCTAATAGGTTCGTACACTGTGTTATCGAATCAGGGTGGTCTGGTACATCCGAAAACATCTATACAGGACCAAGACGAGTTGTCGTCTTTACTACAAGTGCCGCTTGCTGTAAGATCGCTTAACATAGCTACAGTAATGTCCCATTCTAAGTCGATTCTCCGTTCTGTGTGTTGTGACCTATATACAATAGGTGTGCAATAGGCAGTGGCAATAGGCCCCTTTACCTAAAGGAGTTGGGGAGCCCACGGAAACCTTTTTATGAAGTGAAACTTCTTTGCCGAGGGGGCTACAATTTTCTAGTGTTACGGAAGTGACGAAATTTCGCGAATAACCTCGAATAGTTTGACAAGTAACATTGTCATAATTAATTTACTAACTTTAAAGACTTCGTTGGTGAACTTTTAAGATTGTAGAATGTAAACTGAAGCCTTGGCTACATTCCCATTTCAGTTTCATGCAGGTTTGATGCTTAAATTTTTAGTTATTAACAAATTTCGGAGAAGTGGTATGTTATGTATGTCTGTCCTTGTCGCACAGTTCGACCCTCCTTGTCTTACGCATCATGGGAACTAATTAACCAGAGTTAATTTGTGAACATTTGCAATTGGTTTCTGCTTTCACATGCAGTTTCTCATCGGATTTTGTTCCGACTGAAAGATTTATAAACCATTATCCAAACCCTTGTTCTAAATTAACCTGAAAAATTTTGACAGGTGTTAGGTGAGCAAAAAAAAATTGCATGGAGAACCACGCGCGGCAGAAGTGAAACTTTCTTGCAGTCTACTAATGTTTAGAAGTAAATTAAGATGGGAAATGGTAAATAATCCTAATGAAGTGACAAACAAGATTAGGAACAACTATCGATGCAGTATTTGCAAGACATTTAGACAAAATTGAATCAAGAATATTCGTATCATATTTTAGCTATCGCAAGCCAATTGTTTCAATTGTTTTTTTTGCTTACCTGACACCCGTCAAAATTTTTTAGGTTAGTTTAGAACAAGGGTTTGGATAATTGTTTAGAAATCTTTCAGTCGGAACAAAATCCGATGGGAAACTGCATGTGAAAGCAGCTGGAGGTTGACTCCATGTTATCCAATTGTAAATGTTCACAAATTAACTCTGGTTAATTAGTTATTAACAATTGTTGCGCGGGCTGCTTGTTTCTGAAGTTCCCATAATGCGTAAGACAAGGAGGGTCGAACTGTGCGACAAGGACAGACATACATAACATACCACTTCTCCGAAATTTGTTAATAACTAACAATTTAAGCATCAAACCTGCATGAAACTGAAATGGGAATGTAGCCATGGCTTCATTTTACATTCTACAAGTCTTTAAAGTTAGTAAATTAATTATGAAAATGTTACTTGTCAAACTATTCGAGGTTATTTGCGAAATTTCACTTCCGTAACACTAGAAAATTGTAGCCCCCTCGGCAAAGAAGTTTCACTTCATAAAAAGGTTTCCGTGGGCTCCCCAACTCCTTTAGGTAAAGGGGCCTAATGCCACTGCCTAATCCAGTTACAAAACTTCTTTATTTTCCATTATTGAAGCGAAACTTCTTTGCTGAGGGGGCTACAATTTTGGGTAGAAGGGACATGGAGCCGTGTCCTCCGCCGGTCTTAGAATGGCACATTACTGTATATAAGAATATACGCAGCGTGCAAAAAATATTTAGCTATTTATTGTTGTATTAAACAGGCAGGAACAGTAAATAGAGGCAGCGACGTAATAGCCGCAGGAATGGTCGTAAACGATTGGGCTGCCTTCTGTGGCATGGACACAACCTCGACAGAACTCTCGGTTATCGAAAGTGTCTTTAAACTAAACGATGCTGCCCCAGCCGCGATTACATCAACTATGCGTGCGTCGCTTATAGAAAGGTAAATATACACAGCGAATTGTTTTAATATGTTATTTAATTGATCGTAACGATAATCAACGTTCTTTCTCATTTGTTTCAGTATGTCTTAAATGAATTTAAACTTTCTAAGAGGACCGTGGACAGTTCGGTGGATGGTAGAATTGCACTGTGTACATAAATTAAATATTTATGTTATATTAAATGAACTGAGAGAGAGATTGGTACATTGCAAGAGCGACGACACACCTGCAGGAACCATACTTTCTTTATAATTCCATCGATAGACTACGATATAGAACTGTAACGTAATATTCTGTACGAAGGGTTCATACAAAATGTATCATCATTATGTTCTACCTGAACACCAGCATAACGAATTTTTACTGTGTACCGTGATTTTGAAATACCTCGTACGAAAAGACGGACGACAACAGTTTAAATACAAGATATGATTACTTACCTCTTATCGAATAATTACGCGAACACTCCGACTGTACGTTGCGATATATAAGTCCCGTGGATTTTTAAATATTTTAAGCTTTTCTTTTTTAAGAGTATACAGAAAGAGAATGTACGATTTTTCATTTTTGTCGAATGTTCTTTCGAGAATTCACGAATTTATAAATATAACTGCATATAAAACGGAAATATTTTATTGAAATATATTTCAATCGATAATCTCTTTGAATATAAACATTTTTTCTGTCAAAAAAGTAAATCATTTCGATTCTGACACTCTCTCTCTAACTGCCTTATACATATATAATAAATGAACTATTGTAAACAACATTGTGCGGACCAGCCTGCTAATTCAGTTTATTACAAATAAAAAAAAAGAGAAAAGGGAGGGCAGCCTGGATTCTATAAATTTTGATTAACAAGACTAGAGCAATGGTAATTGTTCAGCGTGTAACAACTCGGAAGCAGCAGCGGAATCTGCACACATAACTAATGTAATACCTGCTTGATAAGACGCAGGGATACGAATGTGAGTTGTACCGGTATTAGCATTACTAAGCTGTCGTTTTTGAGTCATTGCTTCTCGTACCATATTTACAACTTGCCCTGAAAGAAAACAAATCAAAATATTACACTCCGCCGTAGCGATTAACGAATGATTAATTTACGTACCGAGAACATTGAGCTTTCGCCACCTGTGATTCATAGTGGCGAGTGGCGTTAGATCTGTATTAGCGTTCCAATGAGCCAAAACATCTGCTCTCCGAATAAGCAATATACTAGGACTTACAAGTTGATGCCACACGTACTGAAAAGAAAAATCCAACAACTCGATACCGATTTAAGCGACTAATGATTAAGTTTCTACAATTCTTTCAACCAACCTGTTCGGCTAAACACTCTAATGGATTGGTTAAATATATGCCTGCCTGTCCCACGCCAAATATCATTTGATGATGCCATGCATCTGGAATATCGCATCCTACTCCACAATGTTGTAAATTCAACGTTGCGATGGGCGCAGCTCCTTTAAGAGAGATTTTACACTTGTACAATAAAGATCAATATATTTGACAATCGATTTCGATCAATATATTCGACTTTCTCAGTTGAGTCACCTCTCGAAATCCAATAATGCAGCCAGTGAGACAAAGACACTTTTCTTTCCGGATAGAACGCGAAGAATTTCGTGATAACCGAACCGTTTGTACACGAAGCTATACCTCGCGCCAAATCTCTGTGAGTCGCTCCTGCTACAGATCGGCTGTACAAATATCTGGGTAACGGCGAGCCTGGTTCTCTTTGTCTAGTGTTCACACCGTTTAATAACGCCTCCAGCGAAAATGATACATTTAAAGCCAACTGTAAAAACGTTCCTCGATTAGATTGATACGTCATTCATATACACAGGATGAAAATGGGAATATCTCGTGACGCACTGAAGTTAAGAAAAAAAGGCTATACGAGCTTCATTTCGTTAATATCAACTTCAATTTTAATATCAACCCTTCAACTTCAATGTCAATATCAACCCTAGAACTTCAATGGCAATATCAACCCTAAAACTTCAATTTTAATATCAACCCTTCAACTTCAATTTTTCAATTTCACTTCGCTAATTTCAACTCTTCAATTTCAACATCACTTTTTCCATTTCAACTTCAATTTCAATATCAACATCAATTTCAATATCAACCCTTCAATGTCAATATCAACCTTAGAACTTCAATGTCAATATCAACCCTAAAACTTCAATTTTAATATCAACCCTTCAACTTCAATTTTTCAATTTCAATATTAATTTTTCCATTTCAACTTCAATTTCAATATCAACCCTTCAACTTCAATGTCAATATCAACCCTAGAACTTCAAAGTCAATATCAACCCTATAACTTCAATGTCAATATCAACCCTAAAACTTCAATTTGATATCAACCCTTCAACTTCAATTTTTTAATTTCAATTCGTTAATTTCAACTCTTCAATTTCAACATTAATTTTTCCATTTCAACTTCAATTTGAACTCTTCAATTTCAATTTCAACGTCAATTTTCCAATTTCAACTTCAATTTTTCAATTCGCTAATTTCAACTCTTCAATTTCAACATCACTTTTTCCATTTCAATTTCAACCTTTCAACATCAATTTAAATATCAACCCTTCAATTTCAACTTCAATTTGAACTCTTTAATTTCAATTTTTCAATTTCAACGTCAATTTTTCAATTTCAATTCACTACCTTCAACTCTTCAATTTCAATGTCAATTTTCCAATTTCAATTTTTTGATTTCTATTCGTTCATTTCAACATAAATTTTTCCATTTCAACTTCAACTCTTCAATTTCAATTTACAGTTTCAACTTGAATTTTTCAATTTCAATTAATTAATTTCAACTCTTCAATTTCAACATCAATTTTTCCATTTCAACTTCAATTTCAATATCAATTCTTCAACTTCATTTTCAACTTTTAGAAAACTATTGTTTATTTATAAAATATTTAAGAATATATTTTTGCGAAAAAATTATTTTGAAATAGTCTGAACATAGTTAAAAAATGTTTTTACGCAAGTTTTAAAGTCTGGAAGATGTTTCTCTGAACGTAGGAACGTTTAATATTACATAATATATTTTTAAGATTGAGAAAAGATAAGTGTAACTTAGGAAAAACGCCGAAAAAAGTGGTTTTTATTTTATTTTAACTATGACGCACCACTGTCAAGAATTTGAAAAAAATTGAGCATAATACGTACGGTAATATCTCATTGCTAAATTAAATCTGTGATAGTGTCTCTAGATTTGATATGAAATCTGCATTTTTTCGATTTTTTTCGTGTTTTTCATTTTTTACAAGCAGAGTTTGCAACGAAAAAATCTGAAAATGATACTTGATATGTGGCTTAGTGTCCGAAATGTGTCAGATTTTTTCAAAATTTTTAATTGTCAATAAATAGGGAAAATGGGCCAAAAACAGGTTTTTCGATTTTTCTCGATAACTACCCTTACAGATGAGATATGGGGCTGAAACTTGGCAGAGAGGGGTCTTTTTGGGTAGGCTATCGAATGGTCCAAGCTCGATTAAACCTCCAAACCCTGGTATAGCCTTTGCCGATCTTACACTTTGATTTACGGACTTTTTTCCATTGGACGACACACTGTGCTTCGTACCGAACAACTTTTCTGAGCAAATTGTTTTCGTAACTTCAGTGCGTCACAAGATATTTCCGTTTCCAGATAAACGAAACACCCTGCACATACAAGGTAACCAATTGTACATACCAAAGCATTGATCGCAGAAGTAGCACCGCACGCAGACGTTTCAATTTGGGTAACTTGTTTCACCGTAGCTTCCTTCTCGCTCCATAACATAACTTTTTCCACCGGTAAAAGCCCGTCTAATCGTTCATTGGATAATTCGATATCCTGCGAAAGAAAGAAATTCGTATAAAGCACAAATAAGGTACAGATTTTGTTCAAGATCGTAATGTTAAAGCATATTAACTAGATTGGAGTCGCCACTCTGGTTGAACTCGGCCTGTTTATTGAGCATCAGTTTCTTCGCCATTATACGATGGTAGAGGGTCGAACTGAGATTCACTCTTCCAGAATTTAAATTTTTAAATAGCAGCTTCAAGTAAGAGCTCTCCGAGACCGAAGCCATTGAAGATTCAGCCCACAGCTCCGATTCGGTGTCTCTGTTATCACCGGGCGAAATAAGATCTCCACTTGTGTTGTGATATCCGTACGATTCTCGCAACGGACATCCTGTATTACGATATAAGCCGGCAGTGTCCCATTTTTCTATAAAATCGTACATAGATATGATCTCTGTGCAGATTCGCTGCTCAAAACAATTGGGGAACATTCTATTCTCATCGATAGACAGCGGAGTTTATGCATTTGTGACAGAAATGATTCGGTGTAATTTAAAACGGTGAAAACATTAGTAGAATTTAATTGTACTGTTATACTAGATTCAACCTATTACAGATATTAACACTTTACCTACCGGAAGCCTATTAATAGGATTTTCGATAATTATGCTGTGCCAAAAGGAAGCATAGAAATTTTTTTTAACATTGCAATTTTAAATGACGTTATTAAGGGTGACTTCTTAGTTCACAATTAAAATTGCTGTTGCTATTCAAAGGTCCATTAGGAAGGGTTTAGCCATGTACCATACATTTTTCAAAATTATGCAATAATCTCCGGTCGGTAATGTGTTAACAAAGAAAATACGTTTCTACTTCATTTCAGTTTCTTGCGCTTCAGGTAAAAAATTTTTATTCTGCATAAAGAATAAATGCTGTCTACTAACCTAACATGTCTGTTAACGCTTGATGTTGCGTCCGGCAAACTTTGAGTGCCGGCGTCAACGAATTTATGCATTTCGGCTGAAGAATGTAAATATTGCATTTATCCCTCGCTACCGAAACTTTCATACAGGGCGAGTCCGAAGAAACAGAACACCTAAATATCTCCGTTACTTTTTCGTTGTACAAAAAAACTTCTTAGGACAAAGTTTGAAGAGCTACATGTAACGGTGTAAGGGAAAAAATTTTCAAGGTCATTTTTTAATGAGATTTCAAGGTCATCGATATTTTTTTAAATGGACTGAGGTATTTTTTGATACATCAATCGGTGCAGTTGGACATTCGTTATAGAAAAGTACTAGCCCATGTATGTCGAAAAGTTAGTAGTTCAGGAGATATTTCAATTTAATAACTCTAGAACACCATTACTGTCTTACTAAGACATTACACAAGTAAGTAAACGCTAACATCAATTTAAATTTCAATGTCAATTTTTCAATTTCAACTTCAACTCTTCCATTTCAACTCCAATTTCTATCCTTCCATTTCAACTTCAATTTTTCAATTTCATTTCGTTAATATCAACTTCAATTTCAATATCAACCCTTCAACTTCAATTGCAATATCAACCCTAAGACTTCAATTTCAATATCAAACCTTCAACTTCAATTTCAATTTTTCAATTTCGACATCAATTTTTCAATTTCAATTCGTTAATTTCAACTCTTCAATTTCAATTTCAATATCAACTCTTCAACTTCATTTTTAATTTTTCCATTTCAACTTTAACTTCAACTTCAATTTTAACTCTCCCATTTCAACTTCATTTTTTCAATTTCATTTTGTTAATTTCTACTCTTCAATTTCAACGTCAATTTTTCAATTTCAACTTTAATTGTTCAATTCTGTCGTACTAAGACGTTAGTGTTTACTTGCTAGTGTAAATTGAAGAGTAGAAGTTGAAATGGAAAAATTGATGTTGAAATTGAAAAATTGACGTTGAAATTGAAAAGTTGAAGTTGAAGGGCTGATATTGAAATTGACGTTGAAATTGAAAATTTGAAATTGAAGAGTAGAAATTCACAAATTGAAGTTGAAGAGTTGGACTCAACTAAATGAAATTGAAAAATTGACGTTGTAATTGTAGAGTTGAAATTAACGAATTGAAATTGGAAAATTGACGTTGAAATTGAAAAATTGAAATTGAAGTTTTAGGGTTGATATTGAAATTGAAGTCTTAGGGTTGATATTGCAATTGAAGTTGAAGGGTTGATATTGAAATTGAAGTTGATATTAACGAAATGAAATTGAAAAATTGAAGTTGAAATGGAAGGATAGAAATTGAAGTTGGAATGGAAGAGTTGAAGTTGAAATGGAAGAGTTGAAGTTGAAATTAAAGTTGGAATTGAAAAATTGACATTGAAATTGAAATTGATGTTAGCGTTTACTTACTTGTGTAATGTCTTAGTAAGACAGGAATGGTGTTCTAGAGTTATTAAATTGAAATATCTCCCGAACTACTAACTTTTCGACAAACATAGTATAGTACTTTTTTATAACGAATGTCCAGTTGATTCCATTTTAAAAAATATAGATGACCTTGAAATCTCATTAAAAAAATGACCTCGAATTTTTTTTCCCTTACACCGTTACATGTGGCCGTTCAGACAGTGTAACTTTGTCCTAAGAAGTTCTTTTGTACAACGAAAAATAACGGAGATATTTAAGTGTTCTGTTTCTTCAAACTCACCCTGTACAATATCCCCTAATTGTTTTTAGCAGTGTACCTTCACGTGGTATACCAGAAATAAAGTATACCGGTTGCGCCACTGGTACTTGGCATCCATGGCGAAGGATGACTTGGTTTCACGCTCGGTTCTGGTGTGGACTGGCTAGTTGATGAACACGGTTGAGGTTCTACATGGTTCACGTTCTGTACGCTCTGTTTCAGATGTTGCGACGTAGATGCAATTCCTTGTCGTGATACTACTTTACCGCTACTTAAATCGTTTAATACTGGATCCTGCTCTACGTTGTCTAACGCTATATTCTGTATGTCTTCGTTTATAGAGGCCAAGTCGCTATCTCCAGTGTCCTGCGAGAGGAAGACACAGCCGTGAGAAACGTGTTACGCTTCCATCAGGATCGTTCAATACCTGTTCGCAGGAAGGCCCAGGATCAAAATCCATTTCTAAAAAGTCCATCTCTGGACTGGATCTACCGCTATGAGATTGTCCGTCCTCCTCGCCTTCTTCCAGTTGCCCGTGGTTCGCCTCTCCTCTTTGAGCCAAGTGAACCGCGTCGTCGTTTCCCTTGTACGTGTAAATACAATAATCTTCCCCATCCGACATGTCGCCCTCGTTTCCAGAACTAGAATCTCTCCTTTCGTTTTGCTCTCTCTGCGTGCTTTGCTGCTGAAGAAAATCGAATAAATATTTATACAACAGCGAGTGAAATGATATTTCCCAGGGACGCGCGGGAAGTTCTAAAAACTTTTGGGATTCTTTGATAGTTACCTTTTGCAACCCGCTCGGCCCTGCCACTTCTCTGTTTCCGTTAATGTTAGGTCTTAGGAAACAGCACGTCCCTTGACTCGTAGAGCCTACGCTGCCTCCTATATTATTTAATACACATTTAGAAACATAGGATCTAGATGGCCAGGCGCTGTCCACTTCAGGACTAGAATCCGAACTGCACGATACTTTCGACGGACACTTCTCAATTCCAGACACGTAATCTACGTTGTTCTTCATGTCGATATCCTCATTTGGTCTAGGTAGCAACATGTTCGGCGGAATTGTAGACGAAGCGGACGCTGTGTTACTTAAATGTGTAATCGGATTGGATGCGGCGCCGGTGTTGTATGAGACTGGTACAAAAGTGTGATTCGAATGCGAGTTACTTTGATTAGAAGATAAGTTTAAATGCATCTGAGGCTTAGGCAAGTTTAAAGCGCTCGTGTTCATTATAGTCTTATGCTTCAATTGACTGGTGACGGTAGAATTTACAGTTTGAGGCTTGATACTATTGGTATTTAAAAATATGGAAGATACACTCGCGTTCACCATGTCCTGATTCGTGTCTTGGTCCATAGAATTATTGAAACCAGACGTGGCGGCTTGCACGGATCTTGTGCCATTAGCCAACGCGACCGAAGGCATAGAAGACAGAAGGTTCTTGGCACTGTTCTCACCTATCTTATTATTTAACTTTAACTGATCTCCACATAATCTACTTTCGATCGGTTGATTGCTATTACTTTTCTTTAAATGTCCATCCACTTTTGTCTCTGTTTTGTTTTGGTTATTGCTTGTACCTTCTTGAGAATTCATATTATATCTGAAAAAACACGAAGGCATAAATTTTTATTCTATTAAAAAGCAAACGAGAACGTGACCGAAACGCGATTGACAATTTCGTGTTATCGAATCAGCGACGGACTGTATCAAATGAGACGGAATTTCACCAGAAGAAAAATGTGTTGGCAAGTTTTTTACCTTAAAAAATTACTTTTCCGACGGTTTAACGATTAGGCGGTATTCAACATTAGTGTACTCTTACGCGAGCTCACGGAATAAACGAATCGAGTGTCAGTCCTTGATTGTTAGGTGTACTGGTGTACTGGGAAAAATGAGACCGTGTGTTATTCGGTTGTTAGAACGCAGCGGTGTCAAGTGAAAAAGAACGAGAGGCCTCACACTGCCTCACACTAACTTCGTCTCCCGTACGAGTTCCGGAAGTCAGCTGATTGTTAGAAACAAGTGTAGCTAAGCGAAGATTCGTTGATTTGCGTATATTTTTTTTCGAAATGAAATCTATTCAATCATTCATAGCGATAAGGAACAATGTCGCGCATCGCTTTCGTTAGAAACGAGCAGAACTGACTTCGAAACAGAATCGCCCTGACTTGTCTCTTGCGCATTAATTAGATGCCCTCGGACTTTCGATATATTTACAAACTATTACCGCACAGGTTGCATACGGAATGCGTCTATCATTTGCCTGAAAGAAAATGCTACAGTCCGATTCCGATCTCAGTTCTATGTGTTCTATACGATAACAACTCATTGCTATCCCCTCTATCATTTTATATCCTGCTTATTTCGTTATAGGAACGAGCGAAAAATGAAGCTCCGGTCACACGATGTGAACTCGTGGAAAACTCCACTTGGGCGCGTATTTCGGTTTGTACACGTACAGGTTTTGCACTCCAAATTCACCCTTTTGCAAATCAATCTCAATCTTTTACAAATAAAGTATTTCAACGTAAGTTTTTGTAAAAGCAAATCAAACCAAATGTAAATTATATTCAAAATTTTATTTATTGCAATGATGTACATCAAATGCTTATTTAAAAATAATTACCAATTCATTAACTTTGTAATGTACGAAAACTGTGTGTAGATGATATGTATATACCCAGACAGCACAGTCTGACCGAGCCTACCGCCGGACCCAGCTAGCAGAGCCCCTGACCTACAGGTTACGGGCAAACACAACGCTTGGAGCTGCGTCGAGACCCAGACAGGCCGATCGGCCGATGTAGCCGGGCCCCTGTGCACAAAATGGCGCGAATATCACCTGCCGGGGGCTCGAGCCCAGGGCCTGCCGGCCGGGCTGGGATTCAGCCTGTTTTTGAGAGGGCAGCACGGTACTTATCACACTAAGAGACACCATCAAGGGGGGCTATCTAGCGGTCGATCGAGGAACTCGTTCCAGCTCCTCGTGCAAGGATCTACCGCTAGGGGGCTGCACCGATACTTGGCGGTACTTTGAGAAATTCTTCAGCTCGAGTCTGAAGAATCTCCAAGGCCTACTCGGATCGGTGACTGAAAGGATTAAACCGAATTAATTTAATCGAGCGGACTCGATTAAACAATTCGGCGGTCTCTGATCGGAATCAAAGTTACTCCGGAGTTAGTTTGCTCCGGAAGAACGCACGCAAAATCGTCGTACGTTCCGACGTGCCGGTATTAAACGAAAAGATGTTTAGTATTGAATTATTATTAATATCCGGCACAGGATTGCTCCCAAATTTCACAACTAGCAGCAACAAAGTACTCGGAACAGAACTAAGTTATTAAATGTGTTGCGGCAAAATCAAACACTCCAGATGCATCTCTTTAATTTCAATCACCCGGTATCTTTTCGAACGTTCTCGACAGGGCTACGACTACTGTTTACACGTTTCCATTTCACACTTTGTATACACACACTCTAATAACACTCTGTTTCAGCTATTCGCACATACACATTTAGATCTTTGTTTTCGGGCGTGCCCTGTCGAGTCTCCAGTCTTGCGACACGAGTCTACCGCTTAGCATCGGAATAAATAGCAGAAATCGTACATCTCAAGCACAAACGAGCACGTGTTCTTATTTCTCTTTTCCTCGTGTTCTCTCCTCTCATTCCATAGTAATTTTTGAGTTCTCTTACAACATTTCTGGTCCTTCGAGCCGGATTACTGTGGAAAACGTGCGAGAACCGTGCTCGAAATCGCTTAGCAAACTGCGCGTGTTTAGTGAACAGAGTTATCTGTGTCTCGCTCTTACTCTACTCTCTCCGCGTGCTCGCGTGTGTCCGAAAGTGAACGCCGTGTGCTGTGAAAACTGAACTCGCTCGCTCCAAGAGACGTATTTCATTACGAGAGACTATCAATCATGTCGGTTTCGGTGCGCAACGCTGTTGAAAAACAAAAGGAACTCCACGGTTTGATCAGTCGTGCTGCGCCTAACCTCAAAAAATTAGAAATCAAGAAGCGCACTCCTGAAAGTGTCCAGACTCGCATCGAACTCCTGGACGCCAATTGGAAGAAGTTTCAGGACAATCATGACTTGCTCACATCTCTAAAACCTGAAGACCGGGCAGAGCTCTCGTATTTCAAAGAGAATTTCTATGAGGTTTGTGAAGAAGCGTATATCGACTCCAAGTCCGAAATGCTCTCATATCGGAACGAGCTCATCACAAAGGTAGGACAGCCATCTTCGATCGAATCGAATGCCTCGTGCGCGAATCACGCGCCTAGCCCTCGACAACTCCCGCGCATATACCTACCGCGTTTCTCCGGAATATATCGCGAATGGCGACACTTCCGTGATCTCTTCATTTCAATGATTATCAAGAACAAAGAGATATCTGATGTAGAGAAATTGCAGTATCTCAAGATAAATTTATCCGGTGAAGCATTGCAGCTCGTTGTGAACATTGACGTCACCGATGACAATTTCGAGCCTGCGTGGAATGTTCTAGTCGACCGATACGAAAACAGCGAGTGCTCATCGACTCGCATCTCGCTTCGATGTTCTCCCTCCAACACGTGACTCAACAATCGGCAAACCAAATTAAATCACTTCTTGGAGGAGTAAAAGAAACTCTCGGTGCACTCCGATCTCTCGGGTGTCCTACTGATTCGTGGGATTGTCTCATCGTGTATATGGTGACTAACAAACTCGACCCGGAAACCCTAATGGACTGGGAACAACAAATCGGCGCGGAAACTACACCCGCGACATTCGCGGAGCTCGAAAAGTATCTTCTGAGTCGATACGTGCTCTCGAAGCTGTAGCACGAGCTACGGGGACTCAAAAATCGCGCTCGGCTTCTTCCGGAAAACCTCAATCGAGTGCAAAATCACATCAAGCTGTCGCGAATTCAACAAGCGACGGCACTTCAGAGAGAGAAATCAAATCATCTACGTTATCGTGTACGCTTTGCAGTGGTGCTCATTATCTTTCGGCGTGTCCAGATTACCACCGCAAAACTATTGAGCAACGGCAAGATTTTCTTAAACAGAAGAATCTCTGCTTTAACTGCCTCGGTCCGCATCAATTTCGCAACTGTCGGTCAATCAAACGGTGCCGAATCTGTGGGAATTCTCATCACACGTCAATCCATCGATCGAACAATTCGTCGGAAAACAAAGCTCCCGCCGTTTCGAACCTGCAGGAGCCTAACTCACCGGCATTCGTTACAGCCGTTGAAAAAACTCCCGCGTCCGTGCCTCCGCGTCGTGAAAATATTCAAGCGGGAACGGCCGCTTCGACGAATATCGCTCTCTCTGTCTCGGTACACTACGAACCTGTCCTACTCGCGACCGCTCTTGTCAAAGTCACTTCATGCTACGGTGAATCGTACGAAGCTCGAGCCCTTCTCGATCAAGGATCAGAGGTC
Organism: Lasioglossum baleicum; assembly: GCF_051020765.1. NCBI lineage: Eukaryota > Metazoa > Arthropoda > Insecta > Hymenoptera > Halictidae > Lasioglossum > Lasioglossum baleicum. The sequence goes on from NC_134945.1 coordinate 8,193,708, forward strand.
TCGTTCATAACGGAATCTCTTGCCCAATGTCTCAAATTACCGCGACAACGAATTTCTCTTCCGATTAACGGTATTGGTGCTCAACGTTCGACAGTCTCTCGGGGACTCATCAATGTGACTATCGCTTCGCGTATGAGTCCCGTGTTTTCGCTCTCAGTGAACGCTTACGTTCTTTCAAAGTTGACATCGTATACACCACCAAGCAGAGTTATCAGAAATCCATGGCCACACCTCGAAAGTCTTGAGCTAGCAGATCCTGAGTTCTCCTCAGCGGCGAGAATTGACTTGATTCTCGGCACGGAAGTTTATAGCGCAATCCTCGAGGAAGGAATCCGCAAGGCGGTCCCGGCAGCCCCATCGCTCAAAAAACCACTCTAGGATGGATTCTCTCTGGTTCCGTCTCATCTGAGCCGCACTCAGATCTTGGTGAGCATCCAGCACAAGGGTTACAATGTTCCGTTGACCTCGAACTCCATGGTTTGGTCCAACGATTCTGGGAACAAGAAGAAGCTACTCCCGCGCCGCGCATCGCGCTCTCCGAAGCGGAATATCAGTGCGAACAATTCTTCAAGGAAACGCACTCTCGCGACTCGAACGGACGCTATATCGTACGCATACCTTTGAAGTATAAGCCAGAAGATCTCTCGGAAACTCGTATACTCCCGCATTACGCGCTCTCATACGTCAGGAGAATCGTTTCGCTCTGGACTCATCTATCAAAGCAGCATACTCAAAGTTTATGAATGAGTATGAAGCTCTCAATCACATGGCTCTCGTCCCGACTGAAACCTCACTGCCTCAAAATGCCTTTTATCTTCCTCATCATTCAGTTATTCGAGAGTCCAGCTCAACCACGAAAGTCCGTGTTGTTTTCAACGGCTCAAATCGAACCAACTACGGAATATCAGTGAATGACCTTCAACACGTTGGGCCAATTTCCTCAATTTCAGTGCCTCGGTGGCTCGGGTACAGCGCGTCCTCATCCGTAGTCGAGTTGCACGGGTTTTCTGACGCTTCTCAATCGGCGCTCGGTGCAGTAATTTACCTTCGCGTGATTGCAGATCTGAATGACGCTCGCGTGACGCTTGTCTCCGCTAAGACCCGAGTCGCTCCTCTCAACAAAGTTACGGTTCCTCGACTCGAACTCTCAGCCGCACTCCTCTTGGTTCGTCATATGTCGATAATTCGAAAAACGCTCGATCTCGAAAAGGTTCCAATTCATCTGTGGACGGATTCCACAGTCGCGCTCGCGTACATTCGTGGTGACGCCCGTCGGTGGGCGGATTTCGTTCAAAACCGTGTAACCGAAATTCAAGAACTCTCGAACTGTCAATGGCATCACATCTCAGGGAAGGACAATCCTGCCGACTGTGCCTCGCGTGGACTATCTCCTACCGAGCTGAGAGAGCACGCACTTTGGTGGAATGGTCCCGCGTGGCTCTCAAAGCACTCAACTCATTGGCCGCGCTCCACCCCGTCGCTAGATCCAGACATTGCCCTTGAATTTCGCAAAGTTCCCGTCACAATCGCGAATCATGACGAACCTCCAGTAGTCTGGAATCTCGTGGACAGGTTCTCGAGTCTAAGGACTCTTCTACGCATCACAGCATGGTGTTTTCGCGCCCTCGAAAAGTTTCGACGCAATAAGGGCGCCGCAGATTAATCCTCGTCGCTGACTCCCGAAGAACTTAATCACGCACGTCTTTTCTGGGTGAAGCTCACTCAGACAGCGTTCTTTAAAGTTGAAATTAATCAATTACGGCGAGGCAAGCACATCTCACGATCAAGCTCACTGCTTCGTCTCATTCCCTTCCTCGACGGATCGAATTTGTTACGCGTTGGAGGACGGCTCCAAAACTCTCTTCTCGATCATGACGAGAAACATCCTCTCATTTTACCGCGAGAATTGGCGCTCACAACCCTCATCATCGACGAGGCTCATCGCCGTATATTTCATGGGGGAGCCCAACTCACACTCACAACCCTGCGAAGACGATATTGGATCGTCGGCGGTCGTGTTCCAGTTCGCTCATTCATCCATCGCTGTGTACAATGTACACGACAACGAGCCACTCTTGGACAACAGTTAATGGGGCAACTACCCCAGTCTCGTGCGACCCCGTCTCGCCCATTCCTTCACGCAGGAGTTGATTACGCTGGCCCTCTAACTCTTCGGACGTTTCGCGGTCGAGGCGCGAAGACGTACAAAGGCTATATCGTCCTCTTCGTTTGTCTCTCGTCTTCAGCTGTTCACTTGGAAATAGCTACCGACTATTCCACCAACGGCTTCATCGCCGCTTATAAACGTTTTATAAGTCGACGAGGCATCTGTGCAACGCTCAGCAGTGACTGTGGCACCAATTTCATCGGTGCTGACAAGGAACTGCGAAACCTTTTTCAAGCTTCCTCCAAAGAAGCAGCCGCTCTCGCCAACATTTTTGCGAATGATGGAACTCGCTGGAAATTTAATCCACCATCATCACCACACTTCGGAGGGAAATGGGAAGCGGCTGTCAAATCCGTAAAGTTTCACCTCAAAAGAGTCATCGGAGACACTGGCCTCACTTACGAGGAATTTTCAACATTGCTCTCGCAGATTGAGGCCATCCTCAACTCGCGCCCTCTTTGCCCGCTCTCGGATGACCCAACGGATCCATCAGCTCTTACCCCGGGTCATTTTCTCATTGGTACGGCATTAACGACCACTCCTGAGCCTGCAATCATCGATCTGCCAAACTCTCGACTTTCACGATGGCAACTTTTGCGTCAGATGCTGGAACGATTTTGGAAACGCTGGAGTGCCGAATACCTTCAACATCTCCAGACGATTTCCAAGTGGCAACGCAGATCTGACGCGTTCAAAATCGGATCTCTCGTGCTCGTCGCAGACGAACGATATCCACCGTCAAAATGGGCTCTAGGACGGATCATTGACGTCCACCCTGGTCAGGACAATCTAGTTCGGGTTGCTACCGTGAAAACCCAACATTCGGTTTATAAACGACCGATTGTGAAACTTGTCATGCTGCCCATCTCAACCAACGACGATAACTCAACAGAATCAACGCTGTCAACCAAGGACTAGTCGGCGCTAAATCATTGCCACTCTTTACAAGATTGGCAAGGTGGGCGGAATGTTGCGGCAAAATCAAACACTCCAGATGCATCTCTTTAATTTCAATCACCCGGTATCTTTTCGAACGTTCTCGACAGGGCTACGACTACTGTTTACACGTTTCCATTTCGCACTTTGTATACACACACTCTAATAACACTCTGTTTCAGCTATTCGCACATACACATTTAGATCTTTGTTTTCGGGCGTGCCCTGTCGAGTCTCCAGTCTTGCGACACGAGTCTACCGCTTAGCATCGGAATAAATAGCAGAAATCGTACATCTCAAGCACAAACGAGCACGTGTTCTTATTTCTCTTTTCCTCGTGTTCTCTCCTCTCATTCCACAGTAATTTTTGAGTTCTCTTACAACAAAATGATTAATAACTTAGACTGACGTCGAGTAAATTGATGTTATAATTGTGAAATTTGTCGAAACGTTTACGAAGCGTTACGTAATTCCGAAACGAACGTTCCGGAATTCCTTTGTTCTAACGACCTAGGAAAGAGCCGTTGGCTGTTATTGAATTTATCCTGACAAACAATTAGCAGTGCTAAGTGTCGACAGGACAAAGACGAATAACAACGAACGGAGGGGAGGGGTAACCGCGCTGAACGGCTGTGCGGGTTAACGCACTGGTGTTCGCGCGGGGGAAGAGAGTAAGAGAGGGAGTCGATCACTTACCCCACTCGAGGTCCTGCAGGGGTGTCCACGGTGTTCCCGGCTGCTCGGTGGAGACGCTGATGATGAGGTCCTCCTCCTCGGCGGCCAATCGCGCCCCGATCGCTCCTCGGCTCCAGGTGATGCACACGCACGAAACTCGCGAACTTGAGCTGCGGTGCTCGTAACCGAAATTTTGGGAGCAGATAGTCCCTCGATTTATTGGGAATTGACTGTTATAGTTGTATTGAGCAGATTGGGCCAATCCACACGGCACTGCAATGCGTGGCCGACCCGTGACCGAGGGGGAGCAAGCCCCGACCGCTCAGTCAATTCCCAAAAATCGAGTTAATATTCTGACTCCCCGATGAGGAGTGTATCAGATATTAAGCTGATAAGAACAGATAAAGGCATTTTTATTTCAAAGAATCGTCCCCCGAGCTGATGCTCGGGGGCGGTACAATATTGTCGCCTTTCGGCGAGGGCAAGTTTTACATAAATACACATCTCTTTGGTGGGGGGGGGCGGTGCGGCGCGGGGGGACTGTCCCCCAACGTGACAAACACATTCAGACGTACACGCACACACACACACTCACACATCCACACGTCAATAAATAGCATAATAATAATCAAAATGTAAAATTAGCGGCACGAGCCTTGTCAGAGATTAAAATAAACGTGTTGGGACGGCCCGCGGCACGCCAGAGAACTTAAACTAGGTAGATGACTAGGTTTGATAGAAGTAGAAAGACAGCAAGGGAAGGAAGACGAAAGATAGAGAATGATAGAGTAGAAAAAGATAGAGAGATAGAGAAAGAGGCGTGCTGTGGGCTCGTCGCCCTCGGTAATAATTAATATAAAATTATACAGGGCCGAGGTGGCCCTGAGTCAAATCATTATCATTTTCATTGCTGTCGTTGTTATTGTTGTCAACATTATTTAAACATTCGGGGCGCGATATATTTGAGGGGGCCGCGGGGGGGGGGGGCACATTCACCGCACCAGGGGGCAGGGGAAACTCCGGGGCGGGGACGGCGGCAGGAGCAGCAGCATACTGTCGGACCCCCGACACGTGCTCCACGTAGATGTCCCGACCCCACCGGATGGTCTCGGAGACAATGAGCCGGCGCATCATGCTTGCGTATTTCGTGCTAATACGCAGCACTTTGAGACGCTGATGATGTGGTCCTCCTCCTCGGCGGCTAGTCGCGCCCCGATCGCGCCTCCGCTCCAGGTGTTGATGCACAGAAACTCGCGTAAACTTGAGCGTTGCGGCGCTCGAAATGAAAATTTTGGCACGAGGTGGGAGCAGAGGTATTCCCTCGATTAGTGGGAAGAGACTGATCTTAATATGAGCATATTGGGCCAATCCACACAGGAGGTTCTCCGACGAAGTCAAAGGGGTGACGCACCGCTTCTTGTTCGTCGGCTCTCGGAGGCGACGCGCCTGGCGAAAGTGACCGGTGACGCACCGGGTGTTCGAGGTGGAGCACAGCTCGCACCAGCGGAAGTACAGGATAACTGGACAGGAGGTTCTCCAACGAAGTCAAAGGGGTGACGCACCGCTTCTTGTTCGCGGGCTCTCGGAGGCGACGCGCCTGGCGAAAGTGACCGGTGACGCACCGGGTGTTCGAGGTGGAGCACGGCTCGCACCAGCGGACGGGCAGGACGGCAGGGTTCCGACGAGGCCGAAGGGGTGACACACCGCTTCTTGATCGTCGACTCTCGGAGGCGACGCGCCTAGCGAAAGAGACCGGTGACGCACCGGGTTTTCGAGGTAGAGCACGGCTCGTACCAGCGGAACCAGGATGCCGATAACGGCGGAGACGTGGACAACGGTTACAGGTAGAATACTCACAGCACTGGAATATCGCACGATGTTGTCCCTGGATAACTGCTGGCAGACTCAGGTGATTTTAGTCTGTTCGCGACGGCTTTTATAGGAACGGTTCGGTGGTAAGGGATGGTGGTGCGGTGCGGTATTTTGATAATGACGTATACCGTCTTTCGAACAGTATTTTGGAAATTTGATTTGGATTCCCGTTGGAATACGGGCCTGGGTGCGGGGTACGTGCGGTACAGGCGGTGTTGTTGTTGTGACAGGAGGCCGGTGGTACGTTACTAGATCGCGACGTTGTGTATAACCGGTGGAGGTTTGCTAGGGGTTTGCTCGTAACAGGCCTACGTTATGTAGGTCTGTTACACCCCCCTCCTTCTTCGGGGTAGCGAGCGAAAGGCTGTGAGGCGGGTTTTATTAACAAGAGTAAGCAAAATCTGTTTGATACATGATTGTTCCGGTGGTGTTTGTAATACTGAGAAGAAGTTTGATTTTACATTTGCTCTGATTCACTGCTTTTACTGGTGTGCTGTGTCGGCGGTTGTGGCCTCGCGTTGTCGGCATCTCCTTAGCCGTCCGGATCGGTCGAAGTTGAGGACCCATCTTTCATCTTCCATTGACGTTACGAACCGTTTAGCGGTGACCAGCCGCAGAGGTACCTCAACGCGCCTCCCGTTCGGTAGTATGTACCATGTGGACGGGCACGGTGCGTCCTTTCCCTTGTACCGTATTGGTGTCCGTACGTCGACGTGGTCCGGTGGCGCGGGGAAACCCCCGTTCCCTGGTCCCTGGTTTCGAGGCCCCGTGATATCGCTGGTTGCGTGTTCTTGTCCCTTCGCCCGGTCTTCGTGGCCTTCTGGTGCCGCTGGTTCTTCTGTGGCGAGTGATGACCGCTGGTCCTGTTGCCGTGGCGGGTGGGTTGGCCCCTGTTTTGCCGTTCCTGGCTTCCTTTCGGTGGCCATATACCGGGTGGTCCGAGTTGCTGGTCCTTCTTCGGTGGTCGTCGAGAGTCTAGGCTGTGGCCTTTCGGGCGGTGGGGCCTCTCTTAGTAGCCGGACCCATTTCTCCCTGGATGGAGGTGCTGTTGCCTGGATCTTCTGGTGCGGGGTGGTCCCTGGTTTTGGCGGACGCGCCTCGCTGTGCTGACACGGTTTCCGGGGTACTGGTCGTTTCCCCTGCATCCGTGAAACTCGTTTGACCGGTGGTCGCAGGGCCTCCGTGTCCCCCTTCTTCCACCAATTGGGCGGCTCGGGGAGCCCTGCGGGGAGCCCAATGGACGGCCCGTGTCCCGCCATTCTCCGGTGTTCCTCGATGGTTGTGGGTGGAATCGTGGATGAGCTGGACCGGGAGCTGGAGGTCGATTCGGATCGTGGCCGGTTGCCCTCATCCGCTGGTCCTGGTCGCCAAGTTACCGCCCGGATCACCGTTTTCTTTTTTTTGTTCGGTGGGGTGATGGTGTCATCCCTCTCCCTGTCGGGTCCACCTGGCGTTCGCCGTGATGTAGCGACTGGTCGCGGGCGGGTGGCTTTTCGTGCCGTGGCCTCGCTCCCTGAGGGACCTTCTGGCTTGGCCGTTGCGGCCATGATGGTCGGTGGTGGCGGCTTCTCCCTGTTGGCTGTCCCTCCGCGGGCCCCACAGAGCTTCGGGATCCGGAACTTGGTGGTTCCGGCTGGTGTGGCTGTGGGTGGTGTTGGTCCTTCCTTCCGTGGTGGGTCCTTTGCCTGGTCCCCCCCTTGCACTAAGTATGCGGGAGTGGTTGGCGTCCGGGGCCTCTCGTCGTCGTCTGACAGGTCGCCGAACAGGTCCCTTAACTCGTCGTAGAAATCGTCCATAACTCTGTAAATTGAACAAATGCTCTGGATTATCTTTTGGGGGCGGCCTCGGCCGCGTGGGGCCGGGGTAACCGTCGGGTCAGGAGCGGGTGCGGTCATCCTGGTCCGCCTCGCGGGGGTGTCCGGTTCAATGCTTTCCGGGCGCGCGTCGTTTTCGGGGTTGTACCTCTGTGTGAGACCCCGTAATCGGGTGTGTCCGCGTCGTGGTTGCGGAGATGGCCCACTCATATCCGTGGGTATGACGCGGAGGCGCCCTGGTGGCGGTACAAGTGGTGACTCGTATTGCTGGCAGCTGACGCAGCTGCGAACGTGTCTTGCGATGTCTCGGAACATCCCTGGCCAGTGGTACCTCTGGGCAATGCGGACGCTCGTTTTGGCGATTCCTAAATGTCCCGCGGTGGGGTCGTCGTGAAATTGTCGTAGCACTGCCTCTCGGTCGATCGCCGGTATGCATATTTTCCATGCGTTTCCGGAATCTGGCTCGTTGTAATCGAACTGATGCGGTATTCGTCGTTGCAGTTTTCCCTCGTAAATCCGGAAATCGGGAACTGAGGCGGGATCGTGCTGCACGGCTTCCATCTTCTTCTCGTACCAGGAGTCGTTACGCGGTTTGGTGCGGAGGAGACTGACGCCTGGTACAGGTTCGATGCGGGATAATGCGTCGGCTACCTGGTTCGGCTTTCCTGGCCGATACTGGGTGTCGAAGTCATACCGCCGCACTCCGGGGGCCCATTTGTACGCTCCGGTGTTGATACATGACAATTGGGCACCGGTATCATGCAAGGCGGTGCTTCCCTTTCCCAATATCCGGGTTGGTAGGGAGGGGCGGGGTGGGTACTTTATCCCTGGGGCCGGCGCGCGCCCGTCTACGGCGGGCCCCGGTTGTCGTTTCCCGACGGATGACACTCCTCCGTGCGTATGCCGTCTCGACCACATCGCGAGCAGAATTTCCGATAGGCGTTTCTACACTCGAAACGGGTGTGGCCCCGTTGTTTACACCGCCAGCAGTGTGTCATTCGACTGTAGCTGTTGGTGTTGTCACCTTGAATCGCACTGGCGTCCCCTTCCCCACGAGGTGTGTTGCTCAGTCGGGCGAGTCGTACCTCGATTGGTTCGGCGTGTGTCTGGTTTGGCGTGTGGTCCTGGTTCTCGTTGATGGCGGCGGCGAGAGGCCGGCTGGCAGTCCGTTGCATTTGGTTTTTCCGCTCCATGGCTCTCTCGATGCGTTGCACGTGTCGGAGCAGGTCTCGGATGCTGGAAATCGCTTCTGGATCGATGATGGCCGTGTAATCGGGCAGCATGTTCTCATATATGGTTTCCAAGTATTCGTCCGTCGGGATGCGCGCTCGTCTCATGAGAGTGGTGAGCGCGTTCATGTACTCATGGAATGGTTCTCCGGGTTTCTGTACACGTGCTCGTGCTTCGCGGGCTCGTTGCACCGGGGTCTTGTGTCCGGCGTAGACCATCAGGAAGTCTGCGGTGAATTCCTCCCATGTGCTGATCTGGTAGCGGTTGTCCCGGTACCAGTCTTGGGCGTCTCCTCGCAAAAGTTCCGGCATCCCTTCTAACAATTCGGCGTCGGAGATGTGGTATGAATGGGCTAGTTCCCCTATCCGTTCGAGGAACCGGAAAGGGTCCTTGCCGTCCGTCGTGCATCCCCACTTGCGCATCCGGTCCATTCTCTTTCCGGTGTCGTCTTGCTCGTCTGCGGCTGCTCTAGTGGTGCCGGCCATCGGGTCGGCTTGTCGGTACGTGCCTGGTTGCATGGTGTTTAAAAATTGCGGGGTCTTCGGTTCGGTCATGTCGAAGAGGTCGGTGATCTGCAGGTTAATCAGATCGGCCCAATGTTGACGGTGTTCGTCCGTAGTCCCGGTGATTTCCTCGGCGGGGTTTACAACGGTGTGTTCGAAATTTCGACTCTCGGGGCAGGTACTCTCTGGGGTACGAAACGCTTGTGTGTGCCGGCGCGGTCACGGTTCAACGCGGCTCAGGAATGTTACGCGGCGTACTGGTCCTCTGGTTACGTGCGCGTTACCGTGTTGAACCGGTGATTGTTTATTTTGAAAAGCTAATCGCGACGCGGATGCCTTTCCGTCAGTCCCTGTTCGGGCGCCATGAAACAGGTGTGTTTCGTCGTCGTTCGGCTTCCTCGCGTTCGGGCTCCTTGGTGTTGAACAGCTCGCCGACCCAGGGTTCTAAACGACAAGTGGAGTGACGACGCGAGGAACGGAGTCGGTACGGGTGAAATAACTGAGACGAGTCGGTTGCGGGTAAATAAATTATACTCGCTGCCTTTCGGACGCGTAAGCTACGGTGCCTCAGGATACGGTTCCTCAGGATATAGTGCACGGTGATAGTGCTACGGTGCCCGTGAGTTTAAAACGTGTGACCGTGAGAGTACTACCTGTAAGAGGCGTAGGGTGCAGGCAGGATGGACAGGAGTAGGGTTAGATCGCGACTGTCGTCCTGATCTCCCTACCTAGGCCGGGTTGTAGTGGTCCTTCGATGTCCGTGACGCACGGGTCATCGAAGTTCCTCCGGACAGTCGTTCAGGGAGTTCGGTCAAGGTGACGCACCTTGTCTGGCTCGACTGGCCTCGTGGGCGACTCGCCTCACGAGGGTGACTTTCTAGGCGGTTCTTAGGCGACGTCGAAGGGTGACGCACCACTTCTAGTTCGGCCGATTTCGTGGACGACGCGTCTCACGAAATATACCGGTGACGCACCGGGTATGTTCGAGGTGGAGTACAACTCGCACCAGCGGAGCGACAGGATAACTGGACAGGAGGTTCTCCGACGAAGTCAAAGGGGTGACGCACCGCTTCTTGTTCGTCGGCTCTCGGAGGCGACGCGCCTGGCGAAAGTGACCGGTGACGCACCGGGTGTTCGAGGTGGAGCACAGCTCGCACCAGCGGAAGTACAGGATAACTGGACAGGAGGTTCTCCAACGAAGTCAAAGGGGTGATGCACCGCTTCTTGTTCGCGGGCTCTCGGAGGCGACGCGCCTGGCGAAAGTGACCGGTGACGCACCGGGTGTTCGAGGTGGAGCACGGCTCGCACCAGCGGACGGGCAGGACGGCAGGGTTCCGACGAGGCCGAAGGGGTGACACACCGCTTCTTGATCGTCGACTCTCGGAGGCGACGCGCCTAGCGAAAGAGACCGGTGACGCACCGGGTGTTCGAGGTAGAGCACGGCTCGTACCAGCGGAACCAGGATGCCGATAACGGCGGAGACGTGGACAACGGTTACAGGTAGAATACTCACAGCACTGGAATATCGCACGATGTTGTCCCTGGATAACTGCTGGCAGACTCAGGTGATTTTAGTCTGTTCGCGACGGCTTTTATAGGAACGGTTCGGTGGTAAGGGATGGTGGTGCGGTGCGGTATTTTGATAATGACGTATACCGTCTTTCGAACAGTATTTTGGAAATTTGATTTGGATTCCCGTTGCAATACGGGCCTGGGTGCGGGGTACGTGCGGTACAGGCGGTGTTGTTGTTGTGACAGGAGGCCGGTGGTACGTTACTAGATCGCGACGTTGTGTATAACCGGTGGAGGTTTGCTAGGGGTTTGCTCGTAACAGGCCTACGTTATGTAGGTCTGTTACAATATATAAATTGTATAAAAAGAAAGCAGCACAAGCGTTGTCAGTTGTTAAAAATATAGATTGTGGAACGGCCCGCAGCACGCCAGAGAACTTAAGCTAGGGAGATGACTAGATTTTGACAGAAGTAGAAAGACAGCAAAGGAGGAGGACAAAAGATAGAGACTGAGAGAGTAGAGAAAGATAGAGAGATAGAAAAAGAGGCGTGCTGCGGGCTCGTTACCCTCGCTAAAAATTAATATACAAAATTATACAGGGCCGTAGTGGCCCTGAGTCAGTCTATGCGTTGCATTGTCATTGTCGCTGTCATTGTTGTCATTCATGTTATTTGAATTTTCGGGGCGCGGTAATATATTTGGGGGAGCCGCGGGGGGGGGGGGGGGGGCACGTTCACCGCATCATTGGGCAGGGGCGACTCCGGGGCGGGGACGGCGGCGGGAGCAGCAGCATATTGTCGGACCCCCGTCACGTGCTCCACGTAAATGTCCCGACCCCACCGGATGGTCTCAGAGACAATGAGCCGGCGCATCATGCTTGCGTATTTCGTGCTAATACGCAGCACTTTGAGCACCGGCTCATTGGCCTGATCCCATGAGCCGAGAGCCCCCACGACGATCGCGTCGGTCACAACTCTGTAACCCTGCTCCCCGTAGATGGTGGGTGGGGAGGGAGGAGAGGCGGAAGCTCCCCTCAGGATGGTGGCGAGGGGGGGGACTGCTGCGGGCTGCGGTCGAGCACTCGGGCGGTAGTGAAGACGCCCGGGTGAACGACCACAGCCTTCTTCCTTCTTCCTCCTTCCGTTTGTTCTCCTGCTGGCGCCGCGCTGACCACCGTTGCGCCCGCTGTGACGGCGGCGTATGATGGTGATGCCGCCGTCCTGATCGTCGAGGTGAACGTCCGGATGGTCGGGACGCTCAGCGGGGTGGTGGGGGCGGGCGAAGCCCTGTCCCGCCCCGACCCCGTCCTCCTCGGCGATTTCTCAGAGCCGGCCTTCGGAGCCGCCTTCCTCCGGGTGGTGGTGAGGGCTGCCGTCCGCTTCAGTACATCCCCGATGTCCAGCGGCACGCTGGCTCCCCTACTCCTGGTAACTGGCCCCCTCGGGCTGGTGGTCGGGGCCTTCGCTGTAGGGGAGACCGTCGACCCCCTCTTCCTCCTCGCCGCCCCGCTGGCAGGCTTCTCGCGGGGCGGCTCCGGGGTCGACTTGCGCGTCGGTGGACTCGGGGTGGCTCGTTGGGCGGCTCCTGTGGCTCGGCTCTTGGCAGCGGGCGCTGCCCTGGTCCCTGATGATGGTGTTGACCCTGAAACAGAGCCGTCACTCCGTCTCGTCCCGCCGCCTCTCTTCGTCGTGGTCGTCGTCTCCGTGTTCTGTTGGGGCGAAGGCAGTCTCTTCACGGCGATGTTGACGGCCCTCACGGAGATGATCCTCGGCTTCGTTGAGGCCGGGGGCGGCGGGGGCGTCTTCGACTTCCTGGAGGAAGCCGCCGACGCCGCCGCCGCAGCCGATACAACACGTGCGGACGCCGTGGATGATGGTGGCGTCGTCGTCGTGGTCTTCGTGGTGGCCGCTGTCGTCCTCGCCCTCTTCAAGGCCAATCTATTCCGCACGGGTGCCGGGGGCGGCGGGGGCGTCGACGACTTCCTGGAGGAAGCCGCCGGCGCCGCCGGCGCCGCCACCGCGGCCGGTACGACCCGTGCGGTCGCCGTCGGTGGTGGTGGCGTCGTTGAAGGCCTTGTAACCGCCCTCGCCCTTGTCGCCGTCGTTGTCGGTGGCGTTCTGTCCGTCCTCGTCGCCGTCCCCGTCGTCGTCCCCTTGGCAGAAGCAACGCTGCCGAAAGACAGCGTGCTCTGTCTCAGGGAGGAGGACGGGCGTCTGGTCGAGGTCGTCGTTGTCGTCGTCGTCGTTGACGATGTGGCAGCTGCACGGGTGGTCGGTGCAGCTGCGGGGCCCGTGGATGGTGGAGGGGCCCCCCCGGAGATCCTTGGTCGCTGTGCTGCAGACCGCCGCATCCCGCACGCTGTCGTCGTCGTCGTCGTCGTCGTGCACGTCGTGGACGCTGTCGTCGTCGCCGTGGCCGTGGTGGTGGTGGCGGTACCAGCTCCGGATACCCTTAAAATTGACTCGGCCCCCGAAGGGACAGAGCAATTAGTATTTCCGGTCGCCGAGGGAGAGGACCTCACGGTGGACATTGTGGAGGAGCCGCGCGCTCCTCTCGTCCCACCGCGACCTGATCCGCCTGAGTGAGCGGCGGTGTGGTGCGTCTTAACGGATTTCAGAGGGTACGCTCCTTTTCCGTGCTCACCACACTCGCCGCATCGATGAACCACCGAATGACCGGGGTGGTTCTTTTTGGCGTGTTTAATCAGGTCGCAGTGGGATTTATAGGTCCCACCGAGCCTGACACCCGGTTTGCCGAAGCATTCCGGGCATCTAAATTCCGCCGGGAACGGAAAATCGATATAAATTTTTATCGCGTTGTTCAATTGTTCAGTCATTATGGAACTTCCTCTGCAGGTTTGCCTCAAGTGGAAATTAAAATGTCAAGTGACTTGAAATAGTTAAAAATGAATAAATAACAGTAAATAAAATATGGAATAAAATCACTATAGTCACTTGTTTAAAATGTAATAAATAGATAAAATAAATAGAATAAATAAATGTCAGTGTTAAAAATGGAATAAAATAGAGTGGCGCGGCGCCGAGTCATACAAATAAACGGTACACACACGTACGATACATACAATAAATAAATAAATAGAACCACGGCACTGCACTATACACTAACAAATAAAATAAATAAAAACAACTATAACAGTAAGGCAAGCGATCGACTCACCAGAAGAATAGAGAGACAGCGACAGAAGAAAATAGAGAGAAATACGGGAAGACAGAAAAGAGAGCGGATCGATAGAAGGATTGAAAGAGGTTAAGAAGATAAAGTGACAGGCGAGGGATCTACCTTGATGGTAAGAGACACCACCAAGGGGGGCTATCTAGCGGTCGATCGAGGAACTCGTTCCAGCTCCTCGTGCAGGGATCTACCGCTAGAGGGCTGCACCGATACTTCAGCTCAGGTCTGAAGAATCTCCAAGGCCTACTCGGATCGGTGACCGAAAGGATTAGAACCGAATTAATTTAATCGAGCGGACTCGATTAAACAATTCGGCGGTCTCTGATCGGAATCAAAGTTATTCCGGAGTTAGTTTGCTCCGGGAAAACGCACGCAAAATCGTCGTACGTTCCGACGTGCCGGTATTAAACGAAAAGATGTTTAATATGGATTATTATTAACTACCGGCACAGGATTGCTCCCAAATTTCACAATTAGCAGCAACAAAGTGTTCGGAACAGAACTAAGTTATTAAATAATTAATAACTTAGTCTGACGTCGAATAAATTGATGTTATAATTGCGAAATTTGTCGAAACGTTTACGAGGCGTTACGTAATTCCGCAACGAACGTTCCGGAATTCCTTTGTTCCGACGACCTAGGAAAGAGCCGTTGGTTGTTATTGAATCTATCCTGACAAACAATTAGCAGAGCTAAGTGTCGACAGGACAGAGACGAACAACAACGAACGGAGGGGAGGGGTAACCGCGCTGAACGGCCGTGCGGGTTAGCGCACTGGTGTTCGCGCGGGGGAAGAGAGTAAGAGAGGAAGTCGATCACTTACCCCACTCGAGGTCCTGCAGGGGTGTCCACGTTGTTCCCGGCTGCTCGGTGGAGACGCTGAAGGTGAAGTCCTCCTCCTCAGCGGCCAGTCGCGCCCCGATCGCTCCTCGGCTCCAGGTGATGCACGCACGAAACTCGCGACTTGAGCGACGGCGCTCGAAACGAAATTTTTGAGGTGGGAGAGATATTCCCTCGATTAGTTGGGAATTGACTGATATTAGAAATGAGCAAATTGGGCCAATCCACACGGCACTGCAATGCGTGGCCGACCCGTGACCGAGGGGGAGCAAGCCCCAACCGCTCAGTCAATTCCCAAAAATCGAGTTAATATTCTGACTCCCCGATGAGGAGTGTATCAGATATTAAGCTGATAAGAACAGATAAAGGCATTTTTATTTTCAATTAATCGTCCCCCGAGCTGATACTCGGGGCCGGTACATTATTGCTGCCTTTCGGCGAGGGCTAGATATAAATATAAAATTTCTTTGGTGGGGGGGTGTGGCGCGGGGGAGCTATGTCCCCCTGCGTGGCAGACATCATACTTAAACACATACGCTCACACACATACACATCCACACGTCAATAAATACTGCAATTATCAGGAATATAAAATAAGCGGCACGAGCCTTGTCAGGATTAAAATAAACATAGTGGAACGGCTCACAGCACGCTAGAAAACTTAGATTAGGTAGATGACTAGATTGATAGAGAAGTAGAGAGACAGCAAGGAAGGAAGACAAAAGATAGAGAGTGAGAGAGTAGAGAAAGATAGAGAGATAGAGAAAGAGGCGTGCTGCGGGCTCGTTGCCCTCGCTAAAAATTAATATATAAAATTATACAGGGCCGAGGTGGCCCTGAGTCAATGCATTTATGTTACTGTCGCTGTCATTATTATTATTCGCACTGTATAAATGTTCGGGGCGCGATAGTATATTTCGGGGGGCCGCGGGGGGGGGGGGCCACGTTCACCGCATCGTTGGGCAGGGACGACTCCGGGGCGGGGACGGCGGCGGGAGCAGCAGCATATTGTCGGACCCCCGACACGTGCTCCACGTAGATGTCCCGACCCCACCGGATGGTCTCAGAGACAATGAGCCGGCGCATCATGCTTGCGTATTTCGTGCTAATACGCAGCACTTTGAGCACCGGCTCATTGGCTTGATCCCATGAGCCGAGGGCCCCCACGACGATCGCGTCGGTCACAACTCGGTAACCCTGCTCTTCGAGAACGGCCGCGATCGGAAGATACTTTTGTATCTTCCGGAGCCTTGCGGCTTCGAAAGCTTCGATGCCATTCTCGAAGGTCACGGTCACATCGATGATCACGACGCTCTTCGAGGGCTCATGCCTGACAACGATGTCCGGCCTGAGCGCCTCTAGATCGCCGGTGAGATCCTCGACCCTTTGGTTAACCCTTAAATTCCCCGGCAGTCGGCAGGCTCGCGAAATACGCGAGACGACGGCGTCGTGGCGCAGTTGCCATGCAGCCGAGTGGGGGCGGCAGTGACACAGCACATGGGGCAAGGTCTCCAGGGCCCCCCCGCATCGCCGGCAACGCTTGTCACCCTCACCCCAGCGTCTAGCCCCATTAAGGGGTAAGACGTCGAGGCGAGCTCGGTGGACGAAGCGCCAATCAGCGAAGCGGGTGAAACTGCCGCCACGGAGGAAGTGGTTTGACACTTTCGTCCGCGACGACACCCCGAAGACCTTCCCCTGGTCCGGCTTGCTGTTCAGCCGGTGATGGTAAAATTCCGTCACCGCCGCCCTCAGTCGGTGCAACACCTGGGTCCGAGCCACGGGTGTTACGACCGTCGTGCGCCCGCGTGAGCCTCGGAGTCTAAGACCCAGTTCCTGGCGTGCAGCGCTCCACTCCCATCGCAATTGGAGCATGTCTCCTAATCGCCGCGCCGCGTTTCGTGCCCTCGACCACAATGTGGAGAAGTCGCTGCTGGTTCTGGCGAACTCCCCCTCCAGCGAACCGGAGAGGTAGTCCGCCAGATCCTGCTCGGTAGGTGGTCGACCGATTTTCCTGGCTACCGCCCCCCTCAGAGAATCTCTGGCCAGCCCGCGTCGGCCAGGTCAGCAAGCGGAAGTAATCCACATCCTCCCCTGCTGGGGGGGAGGTAGATCACCTCCGCGCTGGCTCTCTGAGGCAGGTTGAGCCAGGATTTCGCGAGCTTCTTTACAAGCTTATCCGCGATTTTTAAAGGACCTTTCTCCACATGGGCTCCCCGCAGCATGAAGTCGAGGCGGGGCAATATAAATGTCCCGACCGCCTCGCACTTTTGCCACGGGGCGAGGAGGGAACGATCAACGGAGCGGAGATCGCGGACGAGCTCCTCGATCGTCAGGAGCGGAGTCTGTTTCACCTGGAATCCCGTGGGGACTCCGAGATGCTCGTATGGCACTCCTGCTGCCAGGGATTTCAACCCCTGACCCTGTAGGCTGAAGCAGGTAGGGACAGCCCGGCGAGTGCCTCTGCTGTCCTGGTGCAGTGTTGCACACTTCGCCGGGTTGAACCGAAGTCCAATCCTCCCTGCTGCAGCCTCCACTGTTCTCAACAGTGTTTCCATCCCCTCCGGAGTGTCGGCAACTAGTGCCATATCATCCGCGTAGCCAAGGATGTTGTACCGCCGGCCGTGGAGCGTGTAACCCGCCGAGGTCTCGGATGCTGCACGAAGCACCGATTCCAGGGCAAGGTTAAACGCCACAGGGCTCAGCGGGCATCCTTGCTTCACTCCGGAGAGGATGGGGACAGAGTCTGTGAAGCCCTGTGAGGTTCGCACACGGGTGGTGCACCCGTCGTAGAGCCCTTCCAAGATGTTACGGAAGGGCTCGGGGACTCTGGCCTCCGCGAAGGCGTGGTATATGGTTGAGTGGGGGACCGAGCCGAACGCGTTCGACAGGTCCAGCCACGCAACCACCACCTGACGCCTGCCCCTGCGAGCGTCGTTAAGGACCTCCTGCAGCACGTAATTCTGCTCATAGCATCCCTCGCACGGCAGGAAGCCCTTCTGTTGAGGGCTAAGCCGCTCATTATGTAGGGCCCACGTGACGAGGCGGTCGGCAAGCACCGCCGCGAAGAGTTTGGGGGTCGTGTCGGACATGGCTAGTGGCCGCCAGTTCGAAAGATCCCCCCGATCGCCCTTCTTGTGAATCATCACAGTGTTGGAGGACTTCCAAGAAGCAGGGACCGACTCCAACCTTTGACATAGGTTGAAAAAGGCGGTCAGAATGGCGCAGTCCGGATCGGCCTTCCGGAGATCACGGTAAGTCAGACCGTCTGGCCCCGGAGCGGAGTTTGACATCCGCCGGAGTCGACGATCCACCTCACTCACTCCGAAAGGCCGAACCAGTGCCGCGTCGCTCGCCGCCGTTGGAGCCTCTGAAGGAAAGCCGAGAGGCCCAGAGGCTGGTGGCGTACTCGCAGGTGAGTACATGTCGAGGAAGTGTTGATGTACCTGGTCCTTCGGGACCTGGCATTGCGCCGGGGCGCCCATCAACACCTCCTGGACCGCACGCCTGCGGTTTTGCCGAAACAGCCTCTGGATCCGCGTTGCCTCTGCGACTTGGTCCGTGCTTCTTGCAGCCTCCGGTTCAGGACGACCGGGAGGGCGCGATGCCGATGCACCTCCGACACGCCCCTCCCTCCCCGCGACAGCGGTTGACCTTCCCCTCGCATTTTCTCCAACCCCCGCGGGTCTCGACCCGAAGCGTTGGAAGAAGGCGGCGATCGTAGTCGCCACCTCTTCCAGATCTTGAACACTATCGACGGCCCCCGCCAAACCGATCAGTAGACGCCTCTCCTCCGCCAACGCGACTTGCTCCCTTCTAAGGGATGCGCGCGGGCGAGGGCGAGGCTGACCAGCAGGCACAGGCCGGCGATGCTCCGGGTCTCGCGGGGTTTGGAGGTCGGTGGGCACTACACCGACGCCCGCAGGGGCATTCGTTGTCCCCGTTCTACAACCACCCGGGTGCGAGCTCCCAGGGGTATTCCCACCCACACTACGAAAGCGCGACGCGAACCCTCCCAAGCGATAAAACATATCGCGTAAATCTCGGAATCGGTTCGTCCGCGCGGAGTCGGCAGGGGCCCGATCGCTCACGTTCTCGGTGTTGCCCCTGCTTCCCGTCGCCGTCCCTCGTCGCGCGCCCCTGCGCGATGCGGCCGAGGACCGGTTCCTCGGCGTGACGGTGGTAGTGGTGGCGGTGGTGGTGGCCCCCCTCGTTGCTCCCTCGGTGACCGGAGCTGGTAGGGGCGATGGAGGACGCTGGGCACCCGCAGATGGTCGGCGTGGTGCACCTGGCGCCCTCGTCTCCCGCGCTGGTGGCGTGCGGGCTGGAGTCCTCGCTGTCGGCGGCTGCAGCGTCTCCGGGTAGGCGACGAAGACAGAACTCGTCGGCGGCGTCGTCTCCTAGAGACGGCGGGAGACCACGGGAGGGGGGAGGAATCGTCATCCTCCGCCCCCTCCTCCTCTTCTCTCCCCTCGATGGCCGGAGGGGGGGTGACGGCCGCCGTCCGGGTGGGACCAGGGGTAACCGTCACTTCCTCGATGGAGGGGTGGGAGGGGACTGCTGTCCGCGACAGAGTCCTCTTCATTCCCCTCTCCACTCCCCCCGCGAGGGGCCGCGAGGTGACGATGGGCCCCCCGCTGACGGTGGTGGTGACGGTGGTCGTGGTAAGTGTTGCCGGCACCATGCAAGAGACCACGCAGCAGCCTCTTCCGCTCCCCTGCTCCCCGTAGATGGTGGGTGGGGAGGGAGGAGAGGCGGAAGCTCCCCTCAGGATGGTGGCGAGGGGGGGGGGGCTGCTGCGGGCTGCGGTCGAGCACTCGGGCGGTAGTGAAGACGCCCGAGTGAACGACCGCAGCCTTCTTCCTCCTTCCGTTTGGTCCCCTGCTGGCGCCGCGCTGACCACCGTTGCGCCCGCTGTGACGGCGGCGTAGGATGGTGATGCCGCCGTCCTGATCGTCGAGGTGAACGTCCGGGTGGTCGGGACGCTCGGCGGGGTGGTGGGGGCGGGCGAAGCCCTGTCCCGCCCCGACCCCGTCCTCCTCGGCGATTTCTCAGAGCCGGCTTTCGGAGCCGCCTTCCTCCGGGTGGTGGTGAGGGCTGCCGTCCGCTGTATTATGTCCCCAAGGTCCAGTGGCACGCTGGCTCCCCTGCTCCTAGTAACTGGCCCCCTCGGGCTGGTGGTCGGGGCCTTCGCTGTAGGGGAGACCGTCGACCCCCTCTTCCTCCTCGCCACCCCGCTGGCAGGCTTCTCGCGGGGCGGCTCCGGGGTCGACTTGCGCGTCGGTGGACTTGGGGTGGCTCGTTGGGCGGCTCCTCCGGCTCGGCTCCTGGCAGCGGGCGCTGCCCTGGTCCCTGCTGGTGGTGTTGACCCTGAAACAGAGCCGTCACTCCGTCTCGTCCCGCCGTCTCTCTTCGTCGTTGTCGTCGATGTCTGTTGGGGCGAGGGCGGTCTCTTCACGGCGATGCTGACGGTCCTCACGGAGATGATCCTCGGCTTCGTTGAGGCCGGGGGCGGCGGGGGCGTCTTCGACTTCCCGGAGGAAGCCGCTGACGCCGCCGCCGCAGCCGGCCTGGTCCCCACGCTGGTTGGAGGTGGTGGGGGGGTCGTCGAGGTCCTTAGTTGGTCCGCCCTCATCGCCGTCCTCCTGAGGGACAGCGGCCTCTGCCGCACGGGCGCCGGGGGCGTCGGGGGCGTCGACGACTTCCTGGATGAAGTCGCCGGCGCCGCCGCCGCAGCCGGTGCAGCACGCGCGGACGCCGTTGATGGTGGTGGCGTCGTCGTCGTCGTCTTCGTGGTGGCCGCTGTCGTCCTCGTCCTTTTCAAGGCCAAACTATTCCGCACGGGCGCCGGGGGCGGCGGGGGCGTCGATGACTTCCTGGAGGAAGCCGCCGGCGCCGCCGCCGCAGTCGGTGCAGCCCGCGCGGTCGCCGTGGATGGTGGTGGCGTGGTTGATGGCCTTGTAACCGCCCTCGCCCTTGTCGCCGTCGCTGTCGGTGGCGTTCCGTCTGTCCTCGTCGCCGTAGCCGTCCCCGTCGTCGTCCCCTTGGCAGAAGCAGCGCTGCCAAAAGGCAGCGTGCTCTGCCTCAGGGAGGAGGACGGGCGTCTGGTGGTCGTCGAGGTCGTCGTCGTCGTCGTTGTCGTCGATCCTGTGGCAGCTGCACGGGTGGTCGGTGCAGCTGCGGGGCCCGTGGATGGTAGAGGGGCCCCCCCGGAGATCCTTGGTCGCTGTGCTGCAGACCGTCGCATCCCGCACGCTG
This sequence comes from Lasioglossum baleicum, assembly GCF_051020765.1. Lineage (NCBI taxonomy): Eukaryota > Metazoa > Arthropoda > Insecta > Hymenoptera > Halictidae > Lasioglossum > Lasioglossum baleicum. The sequence goes on from NC_134945.1 coordinate 8,214,704, forward strand.
TTGTCGTCGTCGTCGTCGTCGCGCACGTCGTGGACGCTGTCGTCGTCGCCGTGCACACCGCCGTCGTCGCCGTGGCCGTGGTGGTGGTGGTGGTGCCAGCTCCGGTCACCCTTAAAATTGACTCGGCCCCCGAAGGGACCGAGCAATTAATATTTCCGGTCGCCGAGAGGGAGGACCTCACGGTGGTACGGGTGGAGGAGCCGCTTGCTCCTCTCGTCCCACCGCGACCTGATCCACCCGAGTGAGCGGCGGTGTGGTGCGTCTTAACGGACTTTAAGGGATAAGCTCCCTTCCCGTGCTCACCACACTCGCCGCATCGATGAACCACCGAATGACCGGGGTGGTTCCTTTTGGCGTGTTTAATCAGGTCGCAGTGGGATTTGTAGGTCCCACCGAGCCTGATTCCCGGTTTGCCGAAGCATTCCGGGCATCTGAATTCCGCCGGGAACGGAAAGTCGATGAAAATCGTGATATTTTGTTCAGTCATTATGGGACAGCCTCTACAGGTGATCTCGAGTGTAGAATTAAAATCAAGTGACTAGAGAATAGATATATAGAATACAGTAAAAAAAAAAATAAATAAAACACAGTAAGCTGAATAAGACACTGTTACACGAACCCTTTAGGGAACTGAGGATCCGTGAACGATAAATGCGTTGGACTCGCGTGAAGAAGGACAGGAGAAAATTCGGTCGGAGATTGGATATTCGTGAGAGGTTTCAGTCAATTGTTCCACCCGCGTGTTCCGGTTCACAAAACAAGCACTTTATTGTTGCTGAGGCTACGGACGCACTTTAACCCGAAAGAACAGAGCTCGCAGGGGAGATTATTCTACGTGTTTCTCGCAGAGGAGATTATCGGTCGTTTTTGGAACTTGCTCGTAGCTATTATATAATTCGCGTGTGTACTCGCAGAGGAGGTTACAACGGAACACGCCTTCAAACTGGCTGGGGGTCCTATTTACCGGTAATCGGTGGATTCCCCCACCGTACACACATACGGGAGCTCGCTTCGAGGTGAAGACTCGCCGCGGTGCTGTAGGGACGACGAGGGGGGTGGTCGCGGCGCTGAATCATACAAAACTGTATCGTTCGCGTTTAACAGACACGGTAAAATAAATAACACACAGTAGAATAAATAAAATCAGCAATGTCACTTGAGAATTAATTAAATATATAAAATAGAGTCAACAATCGTGAGGTAAAAATAAATTAATACAGCACAGTACTGAGTCGACACAAAGTAAAATAAAACAGGTTCACAATAAATACAATAAATAAATAAACGATCACAGCACTGCACTTCTACACCAATAAATAAGATAAATAGAACAATTAAAACAGAAAGGTAAGCGATCGACTCACCGGAAAGTAGAGAACAGCGATAGAAGAAAATAGAGAGAAATATAGGAAGACAGAAAAGAGAGCGGATCGATAGAAGGATTGAAAGAGGTTAGAAGATAAAAGTGACAGGCGAGGGATCTACCTTGATGGTAAGAGACACCATCAAGGGGGGCTATCTAGCGGTCGATCGAGGAACTCGTTCCAGCTCCTCGTGCAGGGATCTACCGCTAGAGGGCTGCACCGATACTTGCTGGTACTTGGAGAAATTCTTCAGCTCAAGTCTGAAGAATCTCCAAGGCCTACTCGGATCGGTGACTGAAAGGATTAAACCGAATTAATTTAATCGAGCGGACTCGATTAAACAATTCGGCGGTCTCTGGTCGGAAGCAAAGTTACCACGGAGCTCGTTTGCTCCGGAAAAGCGAACGAAATATCGTCGCACGTTCCGACGTGCCGGTAGTGAACGAAAAGATGTTTAATGTGAATTACTGTTAATATCCGGCACAGGATTGCTCCCAAATTTCACAACCAGCAGCAACAAAGTCCTCGGAATAGAACTAAGTTATTAAATAATTAATAACTAAGTCCGTCGTCGAGTAAATTGATGTGATAATTGTGAAATTTATCGAAACGTACACGAGGCGTTACGTAATTCCGAAACGAACGCTCCGGAATTCCTTTGTTCCGACGACCTAGGAAAGAGCCGTTGGCTGTTATTGAATTCGTCCTGACAAACAATTAGCAGAGCTAAGTGTCGACAGGACAAAGACGAATAACAACGAACGGTGGGGAGGGGTAACCGCGCTGAACGGCCGTGCGGGTTAGCGCACTGGTGTTCGCGCGGGGGAGAAGAGTAAGAGAGGGAGTCGATCACTTACCCCACTCGAGGTCCTGCAGAGGTGTCCACGTTGTTCCCGGCTGCTCGGTGGAGACGCTGATGGTGTGGTCCTCCTCCTCGGCGGCCAGTCGCGCCCCGATCGCTCCTCGGCTCCTGGTGATGCGCACACACGAAACTCGCGACTTGAGCGACGGCGCTCGAAACGGAATTTGGGAGATATTTCCCCGATTTCTGGGAACTGACTGCTATGATTTAATTAAGCAGATTGGGCCAATCCACACGGCACTGCAATGCGTGGCCGACCCGTGACCGAGGGGGAGCAAGCCCCGACCGCTCAGTCAATTCCCAAAAATCGAGTTAATATTCTGACTCCCCGATGGGGAGTGTATCAGATATTAAGCTGATAAGAACAGATAAAGGCATTTTTATTTTCAATTAATCGTCCCCCGAGCTGATACTCGAGGGCGGTACATTATTGCTGCCTTTCGGCGAGGGCTAGATATAAATATAAAATTTCTTTGGTGGGGGGGTGTGGCGCGGGGGAACTATGTCCCCCTGCGTGGCAGACATCATACTTAAACACATACGCTCACACACACACACATCCACACGTCAATAAATAATCTAATTATCAATAGTATAAAATAAGCGGCACGAGCCTTGTCAAAATTTAAAATGAACGTATTGGAACGGCCCACGGCACACCAGAAAACTTAAGCTAAGAAGATGACTAGAGATTGGAGGATAGAAAAGTAGAGAGACAGCGACAGAAGGAAGACGAAAGACAGAGAGTATAGAGAGTAGAGAGAGATAGAGAGATAGAGAGAGAGGCGTGCTGCGGGCTCGTTGCCCTCGCTATAAATCAATATAAAATTATACAGGGCCGAAGTGGCCCTGAGTCAATACATTATCACTATCGTTATCGTTAACATTGTTGTCGATGCGTTCAATGTATAAATTTCCGGGGCGCGGTAATATATTTGGGGGAGCCGCGGGGGGGGGGCACGTTCACCGCACCAAGGGGCAGGGGCGGCTCCGGGGCGGGGACGGCGGCGGGAGCAGCAGCGTACTGTCGGACCCCCGACACGTGCTCCACGTAAATGTCCCGACCCCACCGGATGGTCTCAGAGACAATGAGCCGGCGCATCATGCTTGCGTATTTCGTGCTAATACGCAGCACCCTGAGCACCGGCTCATTGGCCTGGTCCCATGAGCCGAGAGTCCCCACGACGATCGCGTCGGTCACAACTCTGTAACCCTGCTCTCCGAGAACGGCCGCGATCGGAAGATACTTCTGTATCTTCCGAAGCCTTGCGGCTTCGAAAGCTTCGATGCCGTTCTCGAAGGTCACGGTCACATCGATGATCACGACGCTCTTCGAGGGCTCGTGCCTGACAACAATGTCCGGCCTGAGCGCCTCTAGATCGCCGGTGAGACCCTCGACCCTTTGATTAACCCTTAAATTCCCCGGCAGTCGGCAGGCTCGCGAAATCCGCGAGACGACGGCGTCGTGGCGCAGTTGCCATGCAGGCGAGTGGGGGCGGCAGTGACATAGCACATGGGGCAAGGTCTCCAGGGCCTCCCCGCATCGCCGGCAACGTTTGTCACCCTCACCCCAGCGTCTAGCCCCATTAAGGGGTAAGACGTCGAGGCGGGCTCGGTGAACGAAGCGCCAATCAGCGAAGCGGGTGAAACTGCCGCCGCGGAGGAAGTGGTTTGACACCTTCGTCCGCGACGACACCCCGAAGACCTTCCCCTGATCCGGCTTGCTGTTAAGGCGGTGATGGTAAAATTCCGTCACTGCCGCCCTCAGTCGGTGCAACACCTGGGACCGAGCCACGGGTGTAACGACCGTCGTGCGCCCGCGTGAGCCTCGGAGTCTAAGACCCAACTCCTGGCGTGCAGCGCTCCACTCCCATCGCAATTGGAGCACGTCTCCTAATCGCCGCGCCGCGTTTCGTGCCCTCGACCACAATGTGGAAAAGTCACTGCTGGTTCTGGCGAACTCCCCCTCCAGCGAGCCGGAGAGGTAGGTCGCCAGATCCTGCTCGGTAGGTGGTCGACCGATTTTCCTGGCTACCGCCCCCCTCAGAGAATCTCTGGCCAGCCCGCTGATCGCCGGGTCAGACGCCGTCAGAAGACGGAACGCATGCCCGACGACCAGCGCGTCGGCCAGGTCAGCAAGCGGAAGTAATCCACATCCTCCCCGACTGGGGGGGAGGTAGATCACCTCCGCGCTGGCTCTCTGAGGCAGGTTGAGCCAGGATTTCGCGAGCTTCCTTACGAGCTTGTCCGCGTCTTTTAAAGGACCTTTTTCCACATGGGCTCCCCGCAGCAAAAAGTCGAGGCGGGGCAATATAAATGTCCCGACCGCCTCACACTTTTGCCATGGGGCGAGGAGGGAACGATCTACGGAGCGGAGATCGCGGACGAGCTCCTCGATCGTCAGGAGCGGAGTCTGCTTCACCTGGAATCCCGTGGGGACTCCGAGATGCTCGTATGGCGCTCCTGCTGCCAGGGATTTCAACCCCTGACCCTGTAGGCTGAAGCAGGTAGGAACGGCCCGGCGAGTGCCTCTGCTGTCCTGGTGCAGTGTTGCACACTTCGCCGGGTTGAACCGAAGTCCAATCCTCTCCGCTGCAGCCTCCACTGTTCTCAACAGTGTTTCCATCCCCTCCGGAGTGTCGGCAACTAGTGCCATATCGTCAGCGTAGCCAAGGATGTTGTACCGCCGGCCGTGGAGCGTGTAACCCGCCGAGGAGCCGGATGCTGCACGAAGCACCGACTCCAGGGCAAGGTTAAACGCCACAGGGCTCAGCGGGCATCCTTGCTTCACTCCGGAGAGGATGGGGACAGGGTCGGTAAAGCCCTGTGAGGTTCGCACTCGGGTGGTGCACCCGTCGTAGAGCCCTTCCAAGATGTTACGGAAGGGCTCGGGGACCTTGGCCTCCGCGAAGGCGTGGTAGATGGTAGAGTGGGGGACCGAGCCGAACGCGTTCGACAGGTCCAACCACGCAACCACCACCTGACGCCTGCCCCTGCGAGCGTCGTTAAGGACCTCCTGCAGCACGTAGTTCTGCTCGTAGCATCCCTCGCACGGCAGGAAGCCCTTTTGCTGAGGGCTAAGCCGCTCATTATGTAGGGCCCACGTGACGAGGCGGTCGGCAAGCACCGCCGCGAAGAGTTTGGGGGTCGTGTCGGACATGGCTAGTGGCCGCCAGTTCGAAAGATCCCCCCGATCGCCCTTCTTGTGAATCATCACGGTATTCGAAGACTTCCAAGAAGCAGGGACCGACTCCAACCTTTGACATAGGTTGAAAAAGGCGGTCAGAATGGCGCAGTCCGGGTCGGCCTTCCGGAGATCACGGTAAGTTAGACCGTCTGGCCCCGGAGCGGAGTTTGACATCCGCCGGAGTCGACGATCCACCTCACTCACTCCGAAAGGCCGAACCAGTGCCGCGTCACTCGCCGCCGTTGGAGCCTCTGAAGGAAAGCCGAGAGGCCCAGAGGCTGGTGGCGTACTCGCAGGTGAGTACATGTCGAGGAAGTGCTGATGTACCTGGTCCTTCGGGACCTGGCATTGCGCCGGAGCGCCCATCAACACCTCCTGGACCGCACGCCTGCGGTTTTGCCGGAACAGCCTCTGGATCCGCGTAGCCTCTGCGACTTGGTCCGTGCTTCTTGTAGCCTCCGGTTCAGGACGACCAGGAGGGCGCGATGCCGATGCACCTCCGACACGCCTCTCCCTCCCCGCGACAGCGGTTGACCTTCCCCTCGTATTCTCTCCAACCCCCGCGGGTCTTGACCCGAAGCGTTGGAAGAAGGCGGCGATCGTAGTCGCCACCTCTTCCAGGTCTTGAATGTTATCGACGGCCCCGGCCAAACCGATCAGTAGACGCCTCTCCTCCGCCAACGCGACTTGCTCCCTTCTGAGGGATGCGCGCGGGCGAGGGCGAGGCTGACCAGCAGGCGCAGGCCGCCGATGCTCCGGGTCTCGCGGGGTTTGGAGGTCGGTGGGCACTACACCGACGCTCGCAGGGGCATTTGTCCGCCCCGCAGGGACCGTTGTCCCCGTTCTACATCCACCCGGGTGCGAGCTCCCAGGGGTATTCCCACCCACACTACGAAAACGCGAAGCAAACCCTCCCAAGCGATTAAACATTTCGCGTAAGTCTCGGAGTCGGTTCGTCCGCGCGGAGTCGGCAGGGGCCCGATCGCTCACGTTCTCAGCGCTGCCCCTGCTTCCCGTCGCCGTCCCTCGCCGCGCGCCCCTGCGCGATGCGGCCGAGGACCGGTTCCTCGGCGTGACGGTGGTAGTGGTGGCGGTGGTGGTGGCCCCCCTCGTTGCTCCCTCGGTGACCGGAGCTGGCAGGGGCGATGGAGGACGCTGGGCACCCGCAGATGGTCGGCGTGGTGCACCTGGCGCCCTCGTCTCCCGCGCTGGTGGCGTGCGGGCTGGAGTCCTCGCTGTTGGCGGCTGCAGCGTCTCCGGGATCGGCGACCTGAAACCAGACGGAGATGTAGGCGACGAAGACAGAACTCGTCGGCGGTGTCGTCTCCTAGAGACGGCGGGAGACCACGGGAGGGGGGAGGAATCGTCATCCTCCGCCCCCTCCTCCTCTTCTCTCCCCTCGATGGCCGGAGGGGGGGTGACGGCCGCTGTCCGGGTGGGACCAGGGACAACCGTCACTTCCTCGATGGGGGGGAGGGAGGGGACTGCTGTCCGCGACAGAGTCCTCTTCATTCCCCTCTCCACTCCCCCCGCGAGGGGCCACGAGGTGACGATGGGCCCCCCGCTGACGGTGGTGGTGACGGTGGTCGTGGTGAGTGTTGCCGGCGCCATGCAGGAGACCACGCAGCAGCCTCTTCCGCTCCCCTGCACCCCGTAGATGATAGGTGGGGTGGGAGGAGAGGCGGATGCTCCCCTCAGGATGGTGGCGAGGGGGGGGCTGCTGCGGGCTGCGGTCGAGCACCCGGGCGGTAATGAGGACGCCCGGGTGAACGACCGCAGCCTTCTTCTTCCTTCTGTTTGTTCTCCTGGTGGCGCCGCGCTGACCACCGTTGCGCCCGCTGTGACGGCGGCGTAGGATGGTGATGCCGCCGTCCTGATCGTCGAGGTGAACGTCCGGGTGGTCGGGACGTTCGGCGGGGTGGTGGGGGCGGGCGAAGCCCTGTCCCGCCCCGACCCCGTCCTCCTCGGCGACTTCTTAGGGCCGGCTTTCGGAGCCGCCTTCCTCCGGGTGGTGTTGAGGGCTGCTGTCCGTTGCAATACGTCCCCGAGGTCCAACGGCACGCTGGCTCCCCTGCTTCTCGTGACTGGCCCCCTCGGGCTGGTGGTCGGGGCCTTCGCTGTGGGGGAGACCGTCGACCCCCTCTTCCTCCTCGCCGCCCCGCTGGCAGGCTTCTCGCGGGGCGGTTCCGGGGTCGACTTGCGTGTCGGCGGACTCGGGGTGGCACGTTGGGCGGCTCCTACGGCTCGGCTCTTGGCAGCGGGCGCTGCCCTGGTCCCTGCTGGTGGTGTTGACCCTGAAACAGAGCCGTCACTCCGTCTCGTCCCGCCGTCTCTCTTCGTCGTAGTCGTCGTCGACGTTGTCTGGTGGGGCGAGGGCAGTTTCTTCACGGCGATGTTGACGGCCCTTACGGAGATGATCCTCGGCTTCGCTACGGCCGGGGGCGGCGGGGGCGTCTTCGACTTCCTGGAGGAAGCCGTCGGCGCCGCCGCCGCAGCCGGCCTGGTCCCCACGCTGGTTGGAGGTGGTGGGGGGGTAGCCGAGGTCCTCGGAGGGTCCGCCCTCGTCGCCGTCCTTCGGAGGGACAGCGGCTTCTGCCGCACGGGCGCCGGGGGCGGCGGGGGCGTCTTCGACTTCCTGGAGGAAGCCGCCGGCGCCGCCGCCGCAGCCGATGCACCCCGTGCGGACGCCGTCGATGGTGGTGGCGTCGTCGTCGTCGTCTTGGTGGTAGCCGCTGTCGCCCTCGTCCTCTTCAAGGCCAGTCTGTTCCGCACGGGCGCCGGGGGCGGCGGGGGCGTCGACGACTTCCTCGAGGAAGCCGCCGGCGCCGCCGCCGCAGTCGGTGCAACCCGCGCGGTCGCCGTGGATGGTGGTGGCGTGGTTGATGGCCTTGTAACTGCCCTCGCCCTTGTCGCCGTTGCTGTCGGTGGCGTTTTGTCTGTCCCCGTCGCCGTCCCCGTCGTCGTCCCCTTGGCAGAGGCAGCGCTGCCGAATGACAGCGTGCTCTGCCTCAGGGAGGAGGACGGGCGTCTGGTCGAGGTCGTCGTCGTTGTCGTCGTCGTCGTCGATCCTGTGGCAGCTGCACGGGTGGTCGGTGCAGCTGCGGGGCCCGTGGATGGTGGAGGGGCCCCCCCGGAGATCCTTGGTCGTTGGGCTGCAGACCGCCGCATCCCGCACGCTGTCGTCGTCGTCATCGTCGTGGTGCACGTCGTCGACGTCATCGTCGTCGCCGTGCACGTCGCCGTCGACGCCGTGGCCGTGGTGGTGGTGGCGGTACCAGCTCCGGTCAACCTTAAAATTGACTCGGCCCCCGAAGGGACCGAGCAATTAGTATTTCCGGTCGCCGAGGGAGAGGACCTCACGGTGGACGTTGTGGAGGAGCCGCGCGCTCCTCTCGTCCCACCGCGACCTGATCCGCTCGAATGAGCGGCGGTGTGGTGCGTCTTAACGGACTTCAAGGGATACGCTCCCTTTCCGTGCTCACCACACTCGCCGCAACGATGAACCACCGAATGACCGGGGTGGTTCTTTTTCGCGTGTTTTATCAGGTCGCAGTGGGATTTGTAGGTCCCACCGAGCCTAATACCCGGTTTGCCGAAGCATTCCGGGCATCTGAATTCCGCCGGGAACGGAAAATCGATGTATATAACAATCGCGTTGTTCATTTCGGACATTATGGGACAACCTCTACAGGTTTACCTCGAATGTAAATAAAAATGTCAAGTGACTAGAGTGTAAAAATAATGTAGTAAAATAAATAGAATACGGTAAAATAAATAAAATACAGTGAAATAAATAAGACACAGTAAAATAAATAAAACACAGTAAAATAAATAAAATCTGTGATGTCACTTGCACGAAATAAAATAAATAAATAGATAAAATATGATAGAACAGCACAGCACTGAGTCAGGGGTTAAAATCGGGTACAAGACCGCGCAATAAATACAATAAATAAATAAGGACCACAGCGCTGCACTTCACAATACATAAATAAAATAAATAACACAGTTAAAACAGAAAGGCAAGCGATCGACTCGCCAGAAGAATAGCAGATAGCGACAGAAGAAAATAGAGAGAAATACGGGAAGACAGAAAAGAGAGCGGATCGATAGAGGGATGAAAGAGGTTAGAAGATAAAAGTGACAGGCGAGGGATCTACCTTGATGGTAAGAGACACCATCAAGGGGGGCTATCTAGCGGTCGATCGAGGAACTCGTTCCAGCTCCTCGTGCAAGGATCTACCGCTAGAGGGCTGCACCGATACTTGGCGGTACTTGGAGAAATTCTTCAGCTCAAGTCTGAAGAATCTCCAAGGCCTACTCGGATCGGTGACTGAAAGGATTAGAACCGAATTAATTTAATCGAGCGGACTCGATTAAACAATTCGGCGGTCTCTGATCGGAATCAAAGTTATTCCGGAGTTAGTTTGCTCCGGGAAAACGCACGCAAAATCGTGGTACGCTCCGACGTGCCGGTATTAAACGAAAAGATGTTTAATGTAGATTATTATTAACTACCGGCACAGGATTGCTCCCAAATTTCACAACTAGCAGCAACAAAGTGTTCGGAATAGAACTAAGTTATTAAATAATTAATAACTAAGTCCGTCGTCGAATAAATTGATGTTATAATTGTGAAATTTATCGAAACGTACACGAGGCGTTACGTAATTCCGAAACGAACGTTCCGGAATTCCTTTGTTCCGACGACCTAGGACGGAACCGTTGGTTGTTATTGAATTTATCCTGACAAACAATTAGCAGAGCTAAGTGTCGACAGGACAAAGACGAATAACAACGAACGGAGGGGAGGGGTAACCGCGCTGAACGGCCGTGCGGGTTAACGCACTTGGGCTCGCGCGGGGGAAGAGAGTCAGAGGGGGAGTCGATCACTTACCCCACTCGAGGTCCTGCAGAGGTGTCCACGGTGTTCCCGGCTGCTCGGTGGAGACGCTGAAGGTGAAGTCCTCCTCCTCGGCGGCCAGTCGCGCCCCGATCGCTCCTCGGCTCCTGGTGATGCGCACACACGAAACTCGCGACTTCGAGCGACGGCGCTCGTAAACGAAATTTTGCACTGGGGAGTAGATATCTCCTCGAATTATTGGGAATTGACTGTGATTGAATTCGCAGATTGGGCCAATCCACACGGCACTGCAATGCGTGGCCGACCCGTGACCGAGGGGGAGCAAGCCCCGACCGCTCAGTCAATTCCCAAAAATCGAGTTAATATTCTGACTCCCCGATGGGGAGTGTATCAGATATTAAGCTGATAAGAACAGATAAAAGGACTTTTATTTCAAATAATCGTCCCCCGAGCTAGTGCTCGGGGGCGGTACAGTGTTGGTGCCTTTCGGCGAGGGCTATACATAAAAAAATAGTTTCTTTGGTGGGGGGGGGTGTGGCGCGGGGGCGCTATGTCCCCCTGCGTGACAAACACATTCAGACGCACACGCACACACACACACGCACATCCACACGTCAATAAATAAACAATACAATTATCAAGATATAAAATAAGCGGCACGAGCCTTGTCAGGATTAAAATAAACATAGTGGAACGGCCCACAGCACACTAGAAAACTTAGACTAGGTAGATGACTAGATTAATAGAGAAGTAGAGAGACAGCAAGGAAGGAAGACAAAAGATAGAGAGTGAGAGAGTAGAGAAAGATAGAGAGATAGAAAGAGGGGCGTGCTGCGGGCTCGTCGCCCTCGCTAAGAATGAATATATATAAATTTATACAGGGCCGAAGTGGCCCTGAGTCAATACATTTCCATTACTGTCGCTGTCATTATTGTCGCAGTCAGTGTATTGATTTTCGGGGCGCGATATATTTGAGGGGGCCGCGGGGGAGGCCACGTTCACCGCACCAAGGGGCAGGGGCAACTCCGGGGCGGGGACGGCGGCGGGAGCAGCAGCGTACTGCCGGACCCCCGACACATGCTCCATGTAGATGTCCCGACCCCACCGGATGGTCTCAGAGACAATGAGCCGGCGCATCATGCTTGCGTATTTCGTGCTAATACGCAGCACTTTGAGCACCGGCTCATTGGCTTGATCCCATGAGCCGAGAGCCCCCACGACGATCGCGTCGGTCACAACTCTGTAACCCTGCTCTCCGAGAACGGCCGCGATCGGAAGATACTTTTGTATCTTCCGGAGCCTTGCGGCTTCGAAAGCTTCGATGCCGTTCTCGAAGGTCACGGTCACATCGATGATCACGACGCTTTTCGAGGGCTCATGCCTGACAACGATGTCAGGCCTGAGCGCCTCCAGATCGCCGGTGAGACCCTCGACCCTTTGGTTTACCCTTAGGTTCCCCGGCAGTCGGCAGGCTCGCGAAATCCGCGAGACGACGGCGTCGTGGCGCAGTTGCCAGGCAGCCGAGTGGGGGCGGCAGTGACACAGCACATGGGGCAAGGTCTCCAGGGCCTCCCCGCATCGCCGGCAACGCTTGTCACCCTCGCCCCAGCGTCTAGCCCCATTAAGAGGTAAGACGTCGAGGCGAGCTCGGTGGACGAAGCGCCAATCAGCGAAGCGGGTGAAACTGCCGCCGCGGAGGAAGTGGTTTGACACTCTCGTCCGCGACGACACCCCGAAGACCTTCCCCTGGTCCGGCTTGCTATTCAGCCGGTGATGGTAAAATTCCGTCACCGCCGCCCTCAGTCGGTGCAACACCTGGGTCCGAGCCACGGGTGTTACGACCGTCGTGCGCCCGCGTGAGCCTCGGAGTCTAAGACCCAATTCCTGGCGTGCAGCGCTCCACTCCCATCGCAATTGGAGCATGTCTCCTAATCGCCGCGCCGCGTTCCGTGCCCTCGACCACAATGTGGAGAAGTCGCTGCTGGTTCTGGCGAACTCCCCCTCCAGCAAGCCGGAGAGATAGTCCGCCAGATCCTGCTCGGTAGGTGGACGACCGATTTTCCTGGCTACCGCCCCCCTCAGAGAATCTCCGGCCAGCCCGCTGATCGCCGGGTCAGGCGCCGTCAGAAGACGGAACGCATGCCCGACGACCAGCGCGTCGGCCAGGTCAGCAAGCGGAAGTAATCCACATCCTCCCCTACTGGGGGGGAGGTAGATCACTTCCGCGCTGGCTCTCTGAGGCAGGTTGAGCCAGGATTTCGCGAGCTTCTTAACGAGCTTATCCGCGACTTTTAAAGGACCTTTCTCCACATGGGCTCCCCGCAGCATGAAGTCGAGGCGGGGCAATATAAATGTCCCGACCGCCTCACACTTTTGCCACGGGGCGAGGAGGGAACGATCGACGGAGCGGAGATCGCGGACGAGCTCCTCGATCGTCAGGAGCGGAGTCTGCTTCACCTGGAATCCCGTGGGGACTCCGAGATGCTCGTATGGCACTCCTGCTGCCAGGGATTTCAACCCCTGACCCTGTAGGCTGAAGCAGGTGGGGACAGCCCGGCGAGTGCCTCTGCTGTCCTGATGCAGTGTTGCACACTTCGCCGGGTTGAACCGAAGTCCAATCCTCTCTGCTGCAGCCTCCACTGTTCTCAACAGTGTTTCCATCCCCTCCGGAGTGTCGGCAACTAGTGCCATGTCGTCGGCGTAGCCAAGGATGTTGTACCGCCGGCCGTGGAGCGTGTAACCCGCCGAGGTCTCGGATGCTGCACGAAGCACCGATTCCAGGGCAAGGTTAAACGCCACAGGGCTCAGCGGGCATCCTTGCTTCACTCCGGAGAGGATGGGGACAGGGTCTGTGAAGCCCTGTGAGGTTCGCACACGGGTAGTGCACCCGTCGTAGAGCCCTTCCAAGATGTTACAGAAGGGCTCGGGGACTCTGGCCTCCGCGAAGGCGTGGTATATGGTTGAGTGGGGGACCGAGCCGAACGCGTTCGACAGGTCCAGCCACGCAACCACCACCTGACGCCTACCCCTGCGAGCGTCGTTAAGGACCTCCTGCAGCACGTAGTTCTGCTCATAGCATCCCTCGCACGGCAGGAAGCCCTTCTGTTGAGGGCTAAGCCGCTCGTTATGTAGCGCCCACTTGACGAGGCGGTCGGCAAGCACCGCCGCGAAGAGTTTGGGGGTCGTGTCGGACATGGCTAGTGGCCGCCAGTTCGAGAGATCCCCCCGGTCGCCCTTTTTGTGAATCATCACAGTATTAGAAGACTTCCAAGAAGCAGGGACCGACTCCAACCTTTGACACAAATTGAAAAAGGCGGTCAGAATGGCGCAGTCCGGGTCGGCCTTCCGGAGATCACGGTAAGTTAGACCGTCTGGCCCCGGAGCGGAGTTTGACATCCGCCGGAGTCGACGATCCACCTCACTCACTCCGAAAGGCCGAACCAGTGCTGCGTCACTCGCCGCCGTTGGAGCCTCTGAAGGAAAGCCGAGAGGCCCAGAGGCTGGTGGCGTACTCGCAGGTGAGTACATGTCGAGGAAGTGTTGATGTACCTGGTCCTTCGGGACCTGGCATTGCGCCGGAGCGCCCATCAACACCTCCTGGACCGCACGCCTGCGGTTTTGCCGAAACAGCCTCTGGATCCGCGTTGCCTCTGCGACTTGGTCCGTGCTTCTTGCAGCCTCCGGTTCAGGACGACCGGGAGGGCGCGATGCCGATGCACCTCCGACACGCCTCTCCCTCCCCGCAGCAGCGGTTAGCCTTCCCCTTGTATTTTCTCCAACCCCCGCGGGTCTTGACCCGAAGCGTTGGAAGAAGGCGGCGATCGTAGTCGCCACCTCTTCCAGATCTTGAATACTATCGACGGCCCCGGCCAAACCGATCAGTAAGCGCCTCTCCTCCGCCAACGCGACTTGCTCCCTTCTAAGGGATGCGCGCGGGCGAGGGCGAGGCTGACCAGCAGGCACAGGCCGCCGATGCTCCGGGTCTCGCGGGGTTTGGAGGTCGGTGGGCACTACACCGACGCCCGCAGGGGCATTCGTTGTCCCCGTTCTACAACCACCCGGGTGCGAGCTCCCAGGGGTATTCCCACCCACACTACGAAAACGCGAACCAAACCCTCCCAAGCGATTGAACATTTCGCGTAGATCGCGGAGTCGGTCCGTCCGCGCGGAGCCGGCAGGGGCCCGATCGCTCACGCTCTCGGTTCCGTTGCTCCTGCTTCCCGTCGCCGTCCCTCGTCGCGCGCCCCTGCGCGATGCGGCCGAGGACCGGTTCCTCGGCGTGACGGTGGTAGTGGTGGCGGTGGTGGTGGCCCCCCTCGTTGCTCCCTCGGTGACCGGAGCTGGTAGGGGCGATGGAGGACGCTGGTCACCCGCAGATGGTCGGCGTGGTGCACCTGGCGCCCTCGTCTCCCGCGCTGGTGGCGTGCGGGCTGGAGTCCTCGCTGTCGGCGGCTGCAGCGTCTCCGGGATCGGCGACCTGAAACCAGACGGAGATGTAGGCGACGAAGACAGAACTCGTCGGCGGTGTCGTCTCCTAGAGACGGCGGGAGACCACGGGAGGGGGGAGGAATCGTCATCCTCCGCCCCCTCCTCCTCTTCTCTCCCCTCGATGGCCGGAGGGGGGGTGACGGCCGCTGTCCGGGAGGGACCAGGTGTAACCGTCACTTCCTCGATGGGGGGGAGGGAGGGGACTACTGTCCGCGACAGAGTCCTCTTCATTCCCCTCTCCACTCCCCCCGCGAGGGGCCGTGAGGTGACGATGGGCCCCCCACTGACGGTGGTGGTGACGGTGGTCGTGGTGAGTGTAGCCGGCGCCATGCAGGAGACCACGCAGCAGCCTCTTCCGCTCCCCTGCTCCCCGTAGATGGTGGGTGGGGAGGGAGGAGAGGCGGAAGCTCCCCTCAGGATGGTGGCGAGGGGGGGGCTGCTGCGGGCTGCGGTCGAGCACTCGGGCGGTAGTGAGGACGCCCGGGTGAACGACCGCAACCTTCTTCCTCCTTTCGTTTGTTCTCCTGCTGGCGTCGCGCTGACCACCGTTGCGCCCGCTGTGACGGCGGCGTAGGATGGAGATGCCGCCGTCCTAATCGTCGAGGTGAACGTCCGGGTGGTCGGGATGTTCGGCGGGGTGGTGGGGGCGGGCGAAGCCCTGTCCCGCCCCGACCCCGTCCTCCTCGGCGACTTCTTAGAGCCGGCTTTCGGAGCCGCCTTCCTCCGGGTGGTGTTGAGGGCTGCTGTCCGTTGTAATACGTCCCCGAGGTCCAACGGCACGCTGGCTCCCCTGCTTCTCGTGACTGGCCCCCTCGGGCTGGTGGTCGGGGCCTTCGCTGTGGGGGAGACCGTCGACCCCCTCTTCCTCCTCGCCGCCCCGCTGGCAGGCTTCTCGCGGGGCGGTTCCGGGGTCGACTTGCGTGTCGGCGGACTCGGGGTGGCACGTTGGGCGGCCCCTACGGCTCGGCTCTTGGCAGCGGGCGCTGCCCTGGTCCCTGCTGGTGGTGTTGACCCTGAAACAGAGCCGCCACTCCGTCTCGTCCCGCCGTCTCTCTTCGTCGTAGTCGTCGTCGCTGTTGTCTGTTGGGGCGAAGGCAGTCTCTTCACGGCGATGTTGACGGCCCTCACGGAAATGATCCTCGGCCTCGTTGAGGCCGGGGGCGGCGGGGGCGTCTTCGACTTCCTTGAGGAAGCCGCTGGCGCCGCCGCCGCAGCCGGCCTGGTCCCCACGCTGGTTGGAGGTGGTGGGGGGGTTGTCGAGGTCCTCGGAGGGTCCGTCCTCGTCGCCGTCCTTCTGAGCGACAGCGGCTTCTGCCGCATGGGCGCCGGGGGCGGCGGAGGCGTCTTCGACTTCCTGGAGGAAGCCGCTGGCGCCGCCGCCGCAGCCGGTACGATCCGTGCGGACGCCGTAGATGGTGGTGGCGTCGTCGTCTTCTTGGTGGCCGCTGTCGTCCTTCTCAAGGCCAATCTATTCCGCACGGGCGCCGGTAGCGGCGGGGGCGTCGACGACTTCCTGGAGGAAGCCGCCGGCGCCGCCGCCGCAGCCGGTACAGCCCGCGCGGTCGCCGTGGATGGTGGTGGCGTTGTCGATGGCCTCGCGACTGCCTTTGCCCTTGTCGCCGTCGATGTCGGTGGCGTTGCGTCTGTCCTCGTCGCCGTAACCGTCCCCGTCGTCGTCCCCTTGGCAGGAGCAATGCTGCCGAAAGACAGCGTGCTCTGCCTTAGGGAGGAGGACGGGCGTCTGGTGGTCGTCGAGGTCGTCGTTGTCGTCGTCGTCGTCGATGCAGTGGCAGCTGCACGGGTGGTCGGTGCAGCTGCGGGGCCCGTGGATGGTGAAGGGGCCCCCCCGGAGATCCGTGGACGTTGTGCCGCAGACCGCCGCATCCCGCACGCCGTTGTTGTCGTCGTCGTCGTCGTCGTGCACGTCGTCGACGTCGTCGTCGTCGCCATGCACGCTGCCGTCGTCGCCGTGGCCGTGGTGGTGGTGGCGGTACCAGCTCCGGTTAACCTTAAAATTGACTCGGCCCCCGAAGGGACCGAGCAATTAATATTTCCGGTCGCCGAGGGAGAGGACCTCACGGTGGACGTTGTGGAGGAGCCGCGCGCTCCTCTCGTCCCACCGCGACCTGATCCACCCGAGTGAGCGGCGGTGTGGTGCGTCTTAACGGACTTTAAGGGATAAGCTCCCTTCCCGTGCTCACCACACTCGCCGCATCGATGAACCACCGAATGACCGGGGTGGTTCCTTTTGGCATGTTTGATCAGGTCGCAGTGGGATTTATAGGTCCCACCGAGCCTAATACCCGGTTTGCCGAAGCATTCCGGGCATCTAAATTCCGCCGGGAACGGAAAATCGATATAAATAACTATCGCGTTGTTAGTTTGTTCAGACATTGTGGGACAGTCTCTACGGGTTTACCTCGAGTGTAAATTAAAAGAAAATGTCAAGTGACTAGTTTAAAATGGAATAAATAGCAATAAATAAAATATAATAGATAAAATATAGTCACTTGTTTAAAATTGTATAAATAAATAAAATAGAGTCAATGTTAGAATAGAATAAAATATAACAGCACAGCACTGAGTCAGAACATAGGATAAAATATGGTACAAGACCGCACAATAAATACAATAAATAGAAATAGATCACAGCACTGCACTTATACACAAATAAATAAAACAAATATAACAATTAAAACAGAAAGGTAAGCGATCGACTCACCAGAAGAGTTAGAAAACAGCGATAGAAGAAAATAGAGAGAAAATAAGGGAAGACAGAAAAGAGAGCGGATCGATAGTAGGATTGAAAGAGGTTAAGAAGATAAAGTGACAGGCGAGGGATCTACCTTGATGGTAAGAGACACCATCAAGGGGGGCTATCTAGCGGTCGATCGAGGAACTCGTTCCAGCTCCTCGTGCAGGGATCTACCGCTAGAGGGCTGCACCGATACTTGGCGGTACTTGGAGAAATTCTTCAGCTCAGGTCTGAAGAATCTCCAAGGCCTACACGGATCGGTGACTGAAAGGATTAAACCGAATTAATTTAATCGAGCGGACTCGATTAAACAATTCGGCGGTCTCTGGTCGGAATCAAAGTTACTCCGGAGTTGGTTTGCTCCGGGGAAACGCACGCAAAATCGTCGTACGTTCCGACGTGCCGGTATTAAACGAAAAGATGTTTAATGTAGATTATTATTAATATCCGGCACAGGATTGCTCCCAAATTTCACAATTAGCAGCAACAAAGTACTCGGAACAGAACTAAGTTATTAAATAATTAATAACTTAGTCTGACGTCGAATAAATTGATGTTATAACTGTGAAATTTGTCGAAACGTTTACGAAGCGTTACGTAATTCCGAAACGAACGTTCCGGAACTCCCTTGTTCCGATGACCTAGGAAAGAGCCGTTGGTTGTTATTGAATTTATCCTGACAAACAATTAGCAGAGCTAAGTGTCGACAGGACAAAGACGAATAACAACGAACGGAGGGGAGGGGTAACCGCGCTGAACGGCCGTGCGGGTTAACGCACTTGGGCTCGCGCGGGGGAAGAGAGTCAGAGGGGGAGTCGATCACTTACCCCACTCGAGGTCCTGCAGAGGTGTCCACGGTGTTCCCGGCTGCTCGGTGGAGACGCTGAAGGTGAAGTCCTCCTCCTCGGCGGCCAGTCGCGCCCCGATCGCTCCTCGGCTCCTGGTGATGCGCACACACGAAACTCGCGACTTCGAGCGACGGCGCTCATAAACGAAATTTTGCACTGGGGAGTAGATATCTCCTCGAATTATTGGGAATTGACTGTGATTGAATTCGCAGATTGGGCCAATCCACACGGCACTGCAATGCGTGGCCGACCCGTGACCGAGGGGGAGCAAGCCCCGACCGCTCAGTCAATTCCCAAAAATCGAGTTAATATTCTGACTCCCCGATGGGGAGTGTATCAGATATTAAGCTGATAAGAACAGATAAAGGCGTTTTTATTTTCAATTAATCGTCCCCCGAGCTAGTGCTCGGGGGCGGTACAGTATTGTTGCCTTTCGGCGAGGGCTATATATAAATACAATAAAACAATTTCTTTGGTGGGGGGGGTGTGGCGCGGGGGAGCTATGTCCCCCTGCGTGGCAATCATTCACTCATACGCATACGCACACACACACACACATTCATCCACACGTCACTAAATAAATATAATTCTAATTATCAGAATATAAAATCAGCGGCCCGAGCCTTGTCAAGGTTAAAATAGACATAATGGAACGGCCCACAGCACACCAGAAAACTTAAGCTAGGAAGATGACTAGAGATTAGCGGATAGAAGAGTAGAGAGACAGCAAAGAAGGAAGACAAAAGATAGAGAGTAGAGAGAGAGTAGAGAAAGAATAGAGATAGAGAAAGAGGCGTGCTGCGGGCTCGTTGCCCTCGCTAGAAATTAATATAGTATTATACAGGGCCGAAATGGCCCTGAGTCAGTACATTTACATTGTTGTTGCCGTCAATATTCTCGCTGTTATATGTATTTTCGGGGCGCGATAGTGTATTCGGGGGGGCCGCGGGGGAGGCCACGTCCACCGCATCAATGCACAGGGGAAACTCCGGGGCGGGGACGGCGGCGGGAGCAGCAGCATATTGTCGGACCCCCGACACGTGCTCCACGTAGATGTCCCGACCCCACCGGATGGTCTCAGAGACAATGAGCCGGCGCATCATGCTTGCGTATTTCGTGCTAATACGCAGCACTTTGAGCACCGGCTCATTGGCTTGATCCCATGAGCCGAGGGCCCCCACGACGATCGCGTCGGTCACAACTCGGTAACCCTGCTCTTCGAGAACGGCCGCGATCGGAAGATACTTTTGTATCTTCCGGAGCCTTGCGGCTTCGAAAGCTTCGATGCCATTCTCGAAGGTCACGGTCACATCGATGATCACGACGCTCTTCGAGGGCTCATGCCTGACAACGATGTCCGGCCTGAGCGCCTCTAGATCGCCGGTGAGACCCTCGACCCTTTGGTTAACCCTTAAATTCCCCGGCAGTCGGCAGGCTCGCGAAATACGCGAGACGACGGCGTCGTGGCGCAGTTGCCATGCAGCCGAGTGGGGGCGGCAGTGACACAGCACATGGGGCAAGGTCTCCAGGGCCTCCCCGCATCGCCGGCAACGCTTGTCACCCCCACCCCAGCGTCTAGCCCCATTAAGGGGTAAGACGTCGAGGCGAGCTCGGTGGACGAAGCGCCAATCAGCGAAGCGGGTGAAACTGCCGCCACGGAGGAAGTGGTTTGACACTTTCGTCCGCGACGACACCCCGAAGACCTTTCCCTGGTCCGGCTTGCTGTTCAGCCGGTGATGGTAAAATTCCGTCACCGCCGCCCTCAGTCGGTGCAACACCTGGGTCCGAGCCACGGGTGTTACGACCGTCGTGCGCCCGCGTGAGCCTCGGAGTCTAATACCCAGTTCCTGGCGTGCAGCGCTCCACTCCCATCGCAATTGGAGCACGTCTCCTAATCGCCGCGCCGCGTTTCGTGCCCTCGACCACAGTGTGGAGAAGTCGCTACTGGTTCTGGCGAACTCCCCCTCCAGCGAGCCGGAGAGGTAGTCCGCCAGATCCTGCTCGGTAGGTGGACGACCGATTTTCCTGGCTACCGCCCCCCTCAGAGAATCTCTGGCCAGCCCGCTGATCGCCGGGTCAGGCGCCGTCAGAAGACGGAACGCATGCCCGATGACCAGCGCGTCGGCCAGGTCAGCAAGCGGAAGTAATCCACATCCTCCCCGACTGGGGGGGAGGTAGATCACCTCCGCGCTGGCTCTCTGAGGCAGGTTGAGCCAGGATTTCGCGAGCTTCTTTACAAGCTTATCCGCGACTTTTAAAGGACCTTTCTCCACATGGGCTCCCCGCAGCATGAAGTCGAGGCGGGGCAATATAAATGTCCCAACCGCCTCACACTTTTGCCATGGGGCGAGGAGGGAACGATCTACGGAGCGGAGATCGCGGACGAGCTCCTCGATCGTCAGGAGCGGAGTCTGCTTCACCTGGAATCCCGTGGGGACTCCGAGATGCTCGTATGGCACTCCTGCTGCCAGGGATTTCAACCCCTGACCCTGTAGGCTGAAGCAGGTAGGAACGGCCCGGCGAGTGCCTCTGCTGTCCTGGTGCAGTGTTGCACACTTCGCCGGGTTGAACCGAAGTCCAATCCTCTCTGCTGCAGCCTCCACTGTTCTCAACAGTGTTTCCATCCCCTCCGGAGTGTCGGCAACTAGTGCCATATCGTCAGCGTAGCCAAGGATGTTGTACCGCCGGCCGTGGAGCGTGTAACCCGCCGAGGAGCCGGATGCTGCACGAAGCACCGATTCCAGGGCAAGGTTAAACGCCACAGGGCTCAGCGGGCATCCTTGCTTCACTCCGGAGAGGATGGGGACAGGGTCGGTAAAGCCCTGTGAGGTTCGCACTCGGGTGGTGCACCCGTCGTAGAGCCCTTCCAAGATGTTACGGAAGGGCTCGGGGACCTTGGCCTCCGCGAAGGCGTGGTAGATGGTTGAGTGGGGGACCGAGCCGAACGCGTTCGACAGGTCCAACCACGCCACCACCACCTGACGCCTGCCCCTGCGAGCGTCGTTAAGGACCTCCTGCAGCACGTAGTTCTGCTCGTAGCATCCCTCGCACGGCAGGAAGCCCTTTTGTTGAGGGCTAAGCCGCTCATTGTGTAGCGCCCACGTGACGAGGCGGTCGGCAAGCACCGCCGCGAAGAGTTTGGGGGTCGTGTCGGACATGGCTAGTGGCCGCCAGTTCGAAAGATCCCCCCGGTCGCCCTTCTTGTGAATCATCACAGTGTTGGAGGACTTCCAAGAAGCAGGGACCGACTCCAACCTTTGACATAGGTTGAAAAAGGCGGTCAGAATGGCGCAGTCCGGGTCGGCCTTCCGGAGATCACGGTAAGTTAGACCGTCTGGCCCCGGAGCGGAGTTTGACATCCGCCGGAGTCGACGATCCACCTCACTCACTCCGAAAGGCCGAACCAGTGCTGCGTCACTCGCCGCCGTTGGAGCCTCTGAAGGAAAGCCGAGAGGCCCAGAGGCTGGTGGCGTACTCGCAGGTGAGTACATGTCGAGGAAGTGTTGATGTACCTGGTCCTTCGGGACCTGGCATTGCGCCGGAGCGCCCATCAACACCTCCTGGACCGCACGCCTGCGGTTTTGCCGAAACAGCCTCTGGATCCGCGTTGCCTCTGCGACTTGGTCCGTGCTTCTTGCAGCCTCCGGTTCAGGACGACCGGGAGGGCGCGATGCCGATGCACCTCCGACACGCCTCTCCCTCCCCGCAGCAGCGGTTAGCCTTCCCCTTGTATTTTCTCCAACCCCCGCGGGTCTTGACCCGAAGCGTTGGAAGAAGGCGGCGATCGTAGTCGCCACCTCTTCCAGATCTTGAATACTATCGACGGCCCCGGCCAAACCGATCAGTAAGCGCCTCTCCTCCGCCAACGCGACTTGCTCCCTTCTAAGGGATGCGCGCGGGCGAGGGCGAGGCTGACCAGCAGGCACAGGCCGCCGATGCTCCGGGTCTCGCGGGGTTTGGAGGTCGGTGGGCACTACACCGACGCCCGCAGGGGCATTCGTTGTCCCCGTTCTACAACCACCCGGGTGCGAGCTCCCAGGGGTATTCCCACCCACACTACGAAAACGCGAACCAAACCCTCCCAAGCGATTGAACATTTCGCGTAGATCGCGGAGTCGGTCCGTCCGCGCGGAGCCGGCAGGGGCCCGATCGCTCACGCTCTCGGTTCCGTTGCTCCTGCTTCCCGTCGCCGTCCCTCGTCGCGCGCCCCTGCGCGATGCGGCCGAGGACCGGTTCCTCGGCGTGACGGTGGTAGTGGTGGCGGTGGTGGTGGCCCCCCTCGTTGCCCCCTCGGTGACCGGAGCTGGTAGGGGCGATGGAGGACGCTGGTCACCCGCAGATGGTCGGCGTGGTGCACCTGGCGCCCTCGTCTCCCGCGCTGGTGGCGTGCGGGCTGGAGTCCTCGCTGTCGGCGGCTGCAGCGTCTCCGGGATCGGCGACCTGAAACCAGACGGAGATGTAGGCGACGAAGACAGAACTCGTCGGCGGTGTCGTCTCCTAGAGACGGCGGGAGACCACGGGAGGGGGGAGGAATCGTCATCCTCCGCCCCCTCCTCCTCTTCTCTCCCCTCGATGGCCGGAGGGGGGGTGACGGCCGCTGTCCGGGAGGGACCAGGTGTAACCGTCACTTCCTCGATGGGGGGGAGGGAGGGGACTACTGTCCGCGACAGAGTCCTCTTCATTCCCCTCTCCACTCCCCCCGCGAGGGGCCGTGAGGTGACGATGGGCCCCCCACTGACGGTGGTGGTGACGGTGGTCGTGGTGAGTGTAGCCGGCGCCATGCAGGAGACCACGCAGCAGCCTCTTCCGCTCCCCTGCTCCCCGTAGATGGTGGGTGGGGAGGGAGGAGAGGCGGAAGCTCCCCTCAGGATGGTGGCGAGGGGGGGGCTGCTGCGGGCTGCGGTCGAGCACTCGGGCGGTAGTGAAGACGCCCGAGTGAACGACCGCAGCCTTCTTCCTCCTTCCGTTTGGTCCCCTGCTGGCGCCGCGCTGACCACCGTTGCGCCCGCTGTGACGGCGGCGTAGGATGGTGATGCCGCCGTCCTGATCGCCGAGGTGAACGTCCGGGTGGTCGGGACGCTCGGCGGGGTGGTGGGGGCGGGCGAAGCCCTGTCCCGCCCCGACCCCGTCCTCCTCGGCGACTTCTTAGAGCCGGCTTTCGGAGCCGCCTTCCTCCGGGTGGTGGTGAGGGCTGTCGTCCGCTTTAGGATGTCCCCGAGATCCAGCGGCACGCTGGCTCCCCTACTCCTGGTGACTGGCCCCCTCGGGCTGGTTGTCGGGGCCTTCGCTGTAGGGGAGACCGTCGACCCCCTCTTCCTCCTCGCCGCCCCGCTGGCAGGCTTCTCGCGGGGCGGCTCCGGGGTCGACTTGCGTGTCGATGGACTCGGGGTGGCTCGTTGGGCGGCTCCTGGTCCGGTCCGGCTCTTGGCAGCGGGCGCTGCCCTGGTCCCTGATGGTGGTGTTGACCCTGAAACAGAGCCGTCACTCCGTCTCGTCCCGCCGTCTCTCTTCGTCGTAGTCGTCGTCGACGTTGTCTGGTGGGGCGAGGGCAGTTTCTTCACGGCGATGTTGACGGCCCTTACGGAGATGATCCTCGGCTTCGCTAAGGCCGGGGGCGGCGGGGGCGTCTTCGACTTCCTGGAGGAAGCCGTCGGCGCCGCCGCCGCAGCCGGCCTGGTCCCCACGCTGGTTGGAGGTGGTGGGGGGGTAGCCGAGGTCCTCGGAGGGTCCGCCCTCGTCGCCGTCCTTCGGAGGGACAGCAGCTTCTGCCGCACGGGCGCCGGGGGCGGCGGGGGCGTCTTCGACTTCCTGGAGGAAGCCGCCGGCGCCGCCGCCGCAGCCGATGCAACCCGTGCGGACGCCGTTGATGGTGGTGGCGTCGTCGTCGTCGGCTTGGTGGGAGCCGCTGTCGTCCTCGTCCTCTTCAAGGCCAGTCTGTTCCGCACGGGCGCCGCCGCGGCCGGTACGACCCGTGCGGTCGCCGTCGGTGGTGGTGGCGTCGTTGAAGGCCTTGTAACTGCCCTCGCCCTTGTCGCCGTCGTTGTCGGTGGCGTTCTGTCCGTCCTCGTCGCCGTCCCCGTCGTCGTCCCCTTGGCAGAAGCAACGCTGCCGAAAGACAGCGTGCTCTGTCTTAGGGAGGAGGACGGGCGTCTGGTGGTCGTCGAGGTCGTCGTTGTCGTCGTCGTCGTCGACGCAGTGGCAGCTGCACGGGTGGTCGGTGCAGCTGCGGGGCCCGTAGATGGTGGAGGGGCCCCCCCGGAGATCCTTGAACGTTGGGCTGCAGACCGCCGCATCCCGCACGCTGTTGTCGTCGTCGTCGTGGTGGTGCACGTCGTCGACGTCATCGTCGTCGCCGTGCACGCTGCCGTCGTCGCCGTGGCCGTGGTGGTAGTGGCGGTGCCAGCTCCGGTCACCCTTAAAATTGACTCGGCCCCCGAAGGGACCGAGCAATTAGTATTTCCGGTCGCCGAGGGAGAGGACCTCACGGTGGAAATTGTGGAGGAGCCGCGCGCTCCTCTCGTCCCACCGCGACCTGATCCACCCGAGTGAGCGGCGGTGTGGTGCGTCTTAACGGACTTTAAGGGATAAGCTCCCTTCCCGTGCTCACCACACTCGCCGCATCGATGAACCACCGAATGACCGGGGTGGTTCCTTTTGGCATGTTTGATCAGGTCGCAGTGGGATTTATAGGTCCCACCGAGCCTAATACCCGGTTTGCCGAAGCATTCCGGGCATCTAAATTCCGCCGGGAACGGAAAATCGATATAAATAACTATCGCGTTGTTAGTTTGTTCAGACATTGTGGGACAGTCTCTACGGGTTTACCTCGAGTGTAAATTAAAAGAAAATGTCAAGTGACTAGTTTAAAATGGAATAAATAGCAATAAATAAAATATAATAGATAAAATATAGTCACTTGTTTAAAATTGTATAAATAAATAAAATAGAGTCAATGTTAGAATAGAATAAAATATAACAGCACAGCACTGAGTCAGAACATAGGATAAAATATGGTACAAGACCGCACAATAAATACAATAAATAGAAATAGATCACAGCACTGCACTTATACACAAATAAATAAAACAAATATAACAATTAAAACAGAAAGGTAAGCGATCGACTCACCAGAAGAGTTAGAAAACAGCGATAGAAGAAAATAGAGAGAAAATAAGGGAAGACAGAAAAGAGAGCGGATCGATAGTAGGATTGAAAGAGGTTAAGAAGATAAAGTGACAGGCGAGGGATCTACCTTGATGGTAAGAGACACCATCAAGGGGGGCTATCTAGCGGTCGATCGAGGAACTCGTTCCAGCTCCTCGTGCAGGGATCTACCGCTAGAGGGCTGCACCGATACTTGGCGGTACTTGGAGAAATTCTTCAGCTCAGGTCTGAAGAATCTCCAAGGCCTACACGGATCGGTGACTGAAAGGATTAAACCGAATTAATTTAATCGAGCGGACTCGATTAAACAATTCGGCGGTCTCTGGTCGGAATCAAAGTTACTCCGGAGTTGGTTTGCTCCGGGAAAACGCACGCAAAATCGTCGTACGTTCCGACGTGCCGGTATTAAACGAAAAGATGTTTAATGTAGATTATTATTAATATCCGGCACAGGATTGCTCCCAAATTTCACAATTAGCAGCAACAAAGTACTCGGAACAGAACTAAGTTATTAAATAATTAATAACTTAGTCTGACGTCGAATAAATTGATGTTATAACTGTGAAATTTGTCGAAACGTTTACGAAGCGTTACGTAATTCCGAAACGAACGTTCCGGAACTCCCTTGTTCCGATGACCTAGGAAAGAGCCGTTGGTTGTTATTGAATTTATCCTGACAAACAATTAGCAGAGCTAAGTGTCGACAGGACAAAGACGAATAACAACGAACGGAGGGGAGGGGTAACCGCGCTGAACGGCCGTGCGGGTTAACGCACTTGGGCTCGCGCGGGGGAAGAGAGTCAGAGGGGGAGTCGATCACTTACCCCACTCGAGGTCCTGCAGAGGTGTCCACGGTGTTCCCGGCTGCTCGGTGGAGACGCTGAAGGTGAAGTCCTCCTCCTCGGCGGCCAGTCGCGCCCCGATCGCTCCTCGGCTCCTGGTGATGCGCACACACGAAACTCGCGACTTCGAGCGACGGCGCTCGTAAACGAAATTTTGCACTGGGGAGTAGATATCTCCTCGAATTATTGGGAATTGACTGTGATTGAATTCGCAGATTGGGCCAATCCACACGGCACTGCAATGCGTGGCCGACCCGTGACCGAGGGGGAGCAAGCCCCGACCGCTCAGTCAATTCCCAAAAATCGAGTTAATATTCTGACTCCCCGATGGGGAGTGTATCAGATATTAAGCTGATAAGAACAGATAAAAGGCCTTTTATTTTCAAGGAATCGTCCCCCGAGCTAATGCTCGGGGGCGGTACAATGTTGGTGCCTTTCGGCGAGGGCTATACATAGAGTTTCTTTGGTGGGGGGGTGTGGCGCGGGGGAACTAGTCCCCCTGCGTGGCAATCATACACTCACACTCATACGCATACGCACACACACACACACACATCCACACGTCAATACATAGTATTATCAAGATATAAAAGAAGCAGCACGAGCCTTGTCAAGTTTAAAATAAACATATTGGAACGGCCCGCAGCACGCCAGAAAACTTATACTAGGGAGATGACTAGATTTTAGAGAGAGAAGTATAGAGACAGCAGAAGAAGGAAGACAAAAGATAGAGAGTAGAGAGAGTAGAGAAAGATAGAGAGATAGAGACAGAGGCGTGTTGCGGGCTCGTTGCCCTCGCTATAAATCAGTATAAATATAAAATTATACAGGGCCGAGGAGGCCCTGAGTCAATACATTATCGTTATCGTTATCATTATCGACGCTTTCAATGTTTAAGTTTCCGGGGCGCGATCTATTTTGGGGGGCCGCGGGGGAGGCCACGTTCACCGAATCAAGGGGCAGGGGAAACTCCGGGGCGGGGACGGCGGCGGGAGCAGCAGCATACTGTCGGACCCCCGACACGTGCTCCACGTAAATGTCCCGACCCCACCGGATGGTCTCAGAGACAATGAGACGGCGCATCATGCTTGCGTATTTCGTGCTAATACGCAGCACTTTGAGCACCGGCTCATTGGCCTGATCCCATGAGCCGAGGGTCCCCACGACGATCGCGTCGGTCACAACTCTGTAACCCTGCCCTTCGAGAACGGCCGCGATCGGAAGATACTTTTGTATCTTCCGGAGCCTTGCGGCCTCGAAAGCTTCGATGCCGTTCTCGAAGGTCACGGTCACATCGATGATCACGACGCTCTTCGAGGGCTCATGCCTGACAACGATGTCCGGCCTGAGCGCCTCTAGATCGCCGGTGAGACCCTCGACCCTTTGGTTGACCCTTAAATTCCCCGGCAGTCGGCAGGCTCGCGAAATTCGCGAGACGACGGCGTCGTGGCGCAGTTGCCAGGCAGCCGAGTGGGGGCGGCAGTGACACAGCACGTGGGGCAAGGTCTCCAGGGCCCCCCCGCATCGCCGGCAACGCTTGTCACCCTCGCCCCAGCGTCTAGCCCCATTAAGGGGCAAGACGTCGAGGCGAGCTCGGTGGACAAAGCGCCAATCAGCGAAGCGGGTGAAACTGCCGCCGCGGAGGAAGTGGTTCGACACTTTCGTCCGCGACGACACCCCGAAGACCTTCCCCTGATCTGGTTTGCTGTTAAGGCGATGGTGGTAAAATTCCGTCACTGCCGCCCTCAGTCGGTGCAACAGCTGGGACCGAGCCACGGGTGTAACGACCGTCGTGCGCCCGCGTGAGCCTCGGAGTCTAAGACCCAGTTCCTGGCG
The DNA here is from genome assembly GCF_051020765.1 of Lasioglossum baleicum. Classification (NCBI taxonomy): domain Eukaryota; kingdom Metazoa; phylum Arthropoda; class Insecta; order Hymenoptera; family Halictidae; genus Lasioglossum; species Lasioglossum baleicum. The sequence goes on from NC_134945.1 coordinate 8,242,914, forward strand.
TGCAGCGCTCCACTCCCATCGCAATTGGAGCACGTCTCCTAATCGCCGCGCCGCGTTTCGTGCCCTCGACCACAATGTGGAAAAGTCGCTGCTGGTTCTGGCGAACTCCCCCTCCAGCGAGCCGGAGAGGTAGGTCGCCAGATCCTGCTCGGTAGGTGGTCGACCGATTTTCCTGGCTACCGCCCCCCTCAGAGAATCTCTGGCCAGCCCGCTGATCGCCGGGTCAGGCGCCGTCAGGAGACGGAACGCATGCCCGATGACCAGCGCGTCGGCCAGGTCAGCAAGCGGAAGTAATCCACATCCTCCCCGACTGGGGGGGAGGTAGATCACCTCCGCGCTGGCTCTCTGAGGCAGGTTGAGCCAGGATTTCGCGAGCTTCCTTACGAGCTTATCCGCGTCTTTAAGAGGACCTTTTTCCACATGGGCTCCCCGGAGCAAAAAGTCGAGGCGGGGCAATATAAATGTCCCAACCGCCTCACACTTTTGCCACGGGGCGAGGAGGGAGCGATCAACGGAGCGGAGATCGCGGACGAGCTCCTCGATCGTCAGAAGCGGAGTTTGCTTCACCTGGAATCCCGTGGGGACTCCGAGATGCTCGTATGGCGCTCCTGCTGCCAGGGATTTCAACCCCTGACCCTGTAGGCTGAAGCAGGTAGGAACGGCCCGGCGAGTGCCTCTGCTGTCCTGATGCAGTGTTGCACACTTCGCCGGGTTGAACCGAAGTCCAATCCTCTCTGCTGCAGCCTCCACTGTTCTCAACAGTGTTTCCATCCCCTCCGGAGTGTCGGCAACTAGTGCCATGTCGTCGGCGTAGCCAAGGATGTTGTACCGCCGGCCGTGGAGCGTGTAACCCGCCGAGGAGCCGGATACTGCACGAAGCACCGATTCCAGGGCAAGGTTAAACGCCACAGGGCTCAGCGGGCATCCTTGCTTCACTCCGGAGAGGATGGGGACAGGGTCAGTAAAGCCCTGTGAGGTTCGCACTCGGGTGGTGCACCCGTCGTAGAGCCCTTCCAAGATGTTACGGAAGGGCTCGGGGACCTTGGCCTCCGCGAAGGCGTGGTAGATGGTTGAGTGGGGGACCGAGCCGAACGCGTTCGACAGGTCCAACCACGCAACCACCACCTGACGCCTGCCCCTGCGAGCGTCGTTAAGGACCTCCTGCAGCACGTAGTTCTGCTCGTAGCATCCCTCGCACGGCAGGAAGCCCTTTTGCTGAGGGCTAAGCCGCTCATTATGTAGGGCCCACGTGACGAGGCGGTCGGCAAGCACCGCCGCGAAGAGTTTGGGGGTCGTGTCGGACATGGCTAGTGGCCGCCAGTTCGAAAGATCCCCCCGATCGCCCTTCTTGTGAATCATCACAGTGTTGGAGGACTTCCAAGAAGCAGGGACCGACTCCAACCTTTGACATAGGTTGAAGAAGGCGGTCAGAATGGCGCAGTCCGGATCGGCCTTCCGGAGATCACGGTAAGTCAGACCGTCTGGCCCCGGAGCGGAATTTGACATCCGCCGGAGTCGACGATCCACCTCACTCACTCCGAAAGGTCGAACCAGTGCCGCGTCACTCGCCGCCGTTGGAGCCTCTGAAGGAAAGCCGAGAGGCCCAGGGGCTGGTGGCGTACTCGCAGGTGAGTACATGTCGAGGAAGTGTCGATGTACCTGGTCCTTCGGGACCTGGCATTGCGCCGGAGCGCCCATCAACACCTCCTGGACCGCACGCCTGCGGTTTTGCCGGAACAGCCTCTGGATCCGCGTTGCCTCTGCGACTTGGTCCGTGCTTCTTGTAGCCTCCGGTTCAGGACGACCGGGAGGGCGCGATGCCGATGCACCTCCGACACGCCTCTCCCTCCCCGCGACAGCGGTTGACCTTCCCCTCGCATTCTCTCCAACCCCCGCGGGTCTCGACCCGAAGCGTTGGAAGAAGGCGGCGATCGTAGTCGCCACCTCTTCCAGGTCTTGAATGTTATCGACGGCCCCGGCCAAACCGATCAGTAGACGCCTCTCCTCCGCCAACGCGACTTGCTCCCTTCTGAGGGATGCGCGCGGGCGAGGGCGAGGCTGACCAGCAGGCGCAGGCCGCCGATGCTCCGGGTCTCGCGGGGTTTGGAGGTCGGTGGACACCACACCGACGCTCGCAGGGGCATTTGTCCGCCCCGCAGGGACCGTTGTCCCCGCTCTACAACCACCCGGGTGCGAGCTCCCAGGGGTATTCCCACCCACACTACGGAAACGCGACGCGAACCCTCCCAAGCGATTGAACATATCGCGTAAATCTCGGAGTCGGTCCGTCCGCGCGAAGCCGGCAGGGGCCCGACCGCTCACGTTCTCGGTGCTGCTCCTGCTTCCCGTCGCCGTCCCTCGCCGCGCGCCCCTGCGCGATGTGGCCGAGGACCGGTTCCTCGGCGTGACGGTGGTAGTGGTGGTGGTGGTGGTGGCCCCCCTCGCTGCTCCCTCGGTGACCGGAGCTGGTAGGGGCGATGGAGGACGCTGGGCACCCGCAGATGGTCGGCGTGGTGCTCCTGGCGCCCTCGTCTCCCGCGCTGGTAGCGTGCGGGCTGGTGTCCTCGCTGTCGGCGGCTGCAGCGTCTCCGGGATCGGCGACCTGAAACCAGACGGAGATGTAGGCGACGAAGACAGAACTCGTCGGCGGCGTCGTCTCCTAGAGACGGCGGGAGACCACGGGAGGGGGGAGGAATCGTCATCCTCCGCCCCCTCCTCCTCTTCTTTCCCCTCGATGGCCGGAGGGGGGGTGACGGCCGCTGTCCGGGTGGGACCAGGGACAACCGTCACTTCCTCGATGGGGGGGAGGGAGGGGACTGCTGTCCGCGACAGAGTCCTCTTCATTCCCCTCTCCACTCCCCCCGCGAGGGGCCGCGAGGTGACGATGGGCCCCCCGCTGACGGTGGTGGTGACGGTGGTCGTAGTTAGTGTGGCCGGCGCCATGCAGGAGACAGCGCAGCAGCCTCTTCCGCTCCCCTGCTCCCCGTAGATGGTGGGTGGGGAGGGAGGAGAGGCGGAAGCTCCCCTCAGGATGGTGGCGAGGGGGGGGCTGCTGTGGGCCGCGGTCGAGCACTCGGGCGGTAGTGAAGACGCCCGGGTGAACGACCGCAGCCTTCTTCCTCCTTCCGTTTGGTCCCCTGCTGGCGCCGCGCTGACCACCGTTGCGCCCGCTGTGACGGCGGCGTAGGATGGAGATGCCGCCGTCCTAATCGTCGAGGTGAACGTCCGGATGGACGGGACGCTCGGCGGGGTGGTGGGGGCGGGCGAAGCCCTGTCCCGCCCCGACCCCGTCCTCCTCGGCGATTTCTCAGAGCCGGCCTTCGGAGCCGCCTTCCTCCGGGTGGTGGTGAGGGCTGCCGTCCGTTGCAAAATATCCCCAAGGTCCAGCGGCACGCTGGCTCCCCTACTCCTGGTAACTGGCCCCCTCGGGCTGGTGGTCGGGGCCTTCGCTGTAGGGGAGACCGTCGATCCCCTCTTCCTCCTCGCCGCCCCGCTGGCAGGCTTCTCGCGGGGCGGCTCCGGGGTCGACTTGCGCGTCGGTGGACTCGGGGTGGCTCGTTGGGCGGCTCCTGTGGCTCGGCTCTTGGCAGCGGGCGCTGCCCTGGTCCCTGCTGGTGGTGTTGACCCTGAAACAGAGCCGTCACTCCGTCTCGTCCCGCCGTCTCTCTTCGTCGTTGTCGTCGATGTCTGGTGGGGCAAAGGCGGTCTCTTCACGGCGATGCTGACGGTCCTTACGGAGATGATCCTCGGCTTTGTTGGGGCCGGGGGCGGCGGGGGCGTCCTCGACTTCCTGGAGGAAGCCGCTGACGCCGCCGCCGCAGCCGGCCTGGTCCCCACGCTGGTTGGAGGTGGTGGGGGGGTCGTCGAGGTCCTTGCCTGGTCCGCCCTCATCGCCGTCCTCCTGAGGGACAGCGGCCTCTGCCGCACGGGCGCCGGGGGCGGCGGGGGCGTCGACGACTTCCTGGATGGAGCCGCCGGCGCCGCCGCCGCAGCCGGCGCAACCCGTGCGGACGCCGTTGATGGTGGTGGCGTCGTCGTCGTCGTCTTCGTGGTGGCCGCTGTCGTCCTCGTCCTTTTCAAGGCCACCCTATTCCGCACGGGCGCCGGGGGCGGCGGGGGCGTCGACGACTTCCTCGAGGAAGCCGCCGGCGCCGCCGCCGCAGTCGGTGCAGCCCGCGCGGTCGCCGTGGATGGTGGTGGCGTGGTCGATGGCCTTGTGGCCGCCTTTGCCCTTGTCGCCGTCGATGTCGGTGGCGTACTGTCTGTCCTCGTCGCCGTCGCCGTCCCCGTCGTCGTCCCCTTGGCAGAAGCAGCGCTGCCGAAAGACAGCGTGCTCTGTCTCAGGGAGGAGGACGGGCGTCTGGTCGAGGTCGTCGAGGTCGTCGTCGTCGTCGTCGTCGTTGACGATGTGGCAGCTGCACGGGTGGTCGGTGCAGCTGCGGGGCCCGTAGATGGTGGAGGGGCCCCCCCGGAGATCCTTGGTCGTTGGGCTGCAGACCGCCGCATCCCGCACGCTGTCGTCGTCGTCGTCGTCGTGGTGCACGTCGTCGACGTCATCGTCGTCGCCGTGCACGTCGTCGTCGACGCCGTGGCCGTGGTGGTGGTGGCGGTACCAGCTCCGGTCAACCTTAAAATTGACTCGGCCCCCGAAGGGACCGAGCAATTAATATTTCCGGTCGCCGAGGGAGAGGACCTCACGGTGGAACGGGTGGAGGAGCCGCATGCTCCTCTCGTCCCACCGCGACCTGATCCGCCCGAATGAGCGGCGGTGTGGTGCGTCTTAACGGACTTTAAGGGATACGCTCCCTTCCCGTGCTCACCACACTCGCCGCATCGATGAACCACCGAATGACCGGGGTGGTTCCTTTTGGCGTGTTTAATCAGGTCGCAGTGGGATTTGTAGGTCCCACCGAGCCTGATACCCGGTTTGCCGAAGCATTCCGGGCATCTGAATTCCGCCGGGAACGGAAAATCGATAAAAATAGTAATCGCGTTGTTAGATTGTTCAGTCATTGTGTGACAGCCTCTACAGGTGATCTCGAGTGTGAAATTAAAATATCAGGTGACTAGAATGTAGCAGTAGATAAAATATAGTAAAATAAATAGGTTAACAGCAAGGTAAAATCACTAAAGTCACTTGATTAAAATTTAATAAATAAATAAAATGAAGTCGTTAGATAAAATGGAAATAAATTAGGACAGCACAGCACTGAGTCGACAGATAAAATATGGTTCGAGACCGCACAGTAAATATAATAAATACAATATATACAATAAATAAGAATCGACGATCACAGCACTGCACTTACATACAAATAAATAGAATAAATAAAGACAATTAAAACAGAAAGGTAAGCGATCGACTCACCAGAAGAATAGCAGATAGCGACAGAAGAAAATAGAGAGAAATGTAGGAAGACAGAAAAGAGAGCGGATCGATAGAAGGATGAAAGAGGTTAGAAGATAAAAGTGACAGGCGAGGGATCTACCTTGATGGTAAGAGACACCATCAAGGGGGGCTATCTAGCGGTCGATCGAGGAACTCGTTCCAGCTCCTCGTGCAGGGATCTACCGCTAGAGGGCTGCACCGATACTTGGCGGTACTTGGAGAAATTCTTCAGCTCAAGTCTGAGGAATCTCCAAGGCCTACTCGGATCGGTGACTGAAAGGATTAAACCGAATTAATTTAATCGAGCGGACTCGATTAAACAATTCGGCGGTCTCTGGTCGGAATCAAAGTTACTCCGGAGTTGGTTTGCTCCGGGAAAACGCACGCAAAATCGTCGTACGTTCCGACGTGCCGGTATTAAACGAAAAGATGTTTAATGTAGATTATTATTAACTACCGGCACAGGATTGCTCCCAAATTTCACAGTTAGCAGCAACAAAGTGTTCGGAACAGAACTAAGTTATTAAATAATTAATAACTTAGTCTGACGTCGAATAAATTGATCTGATAATTGTGAAATTTATCGAAACGTACACGAGGCGTTACGTAATTCCGAGACGAACGTTCCGGAATCCCTTTGTTCTGACGACCTAGGACGGAACCGTTGGTTGTTATTGAATTTATCCTGACAAACAATTAGCAGAGCTAAGTGTCGACAGGACAAAGACGAACAACAACGAACGGTGGGGAGGGGTAACCGCGCTGAACGGCCGTGCGGGTTAGCGCACTGGTGTTCGCGCGGGGGAAGAGAGTAAGAGAGGGAGTCGATCACTTACCCCACTCGAGGTCCCGCAGAGGTGTCCACGGTGTTCCCGGCTGCTCGGTGGAGACGCTGATGGTGTGGTCCTCCTCCTTGGCGGCCAGTCGCGCCCCGATCGCTCCTCGGCTCCTGGTGATGCGCACACACGAAACTCGCGACTTCGAGCGACGGCGCTCGTAAACGAAATTTGGGAGATATTTCCCCGATTTCTGGGAACTGACTGCTATGATTGAATTCAGCAGATTGGGCCAATCCACACGGCACTGCAATGCGTGGCCGACCCGTGACCGAGGGGGAGCAAGCCCCGACCGCTCAGTCAATTCCCAAAAATCGAGTTAATATTCTGACTCCCCGATGGGGAGTGTATCAGATATTAAGCTGATAAGAACAGATAAAAGGCCTTTTATTTTCAAGGAATCGTCCCCCGAGCTAATGCTCGGGGGCGGTACAATGTTGGTGCCTTTCGGCGAGGGCTATACATAGAGTTTCTTTGGTGGGGGGGTGTGGCGCGGGGGAACTAGTCCCCCTGCGTGGCAATCATACACTCACACTCATACGCATACGCACACACACACACACACATCCACACGTCAATACATAATATTATCAAGATATAAAAGAAGCAGCACGAGCCTTGTCAAGTTTTAAATAAACATATTGGAACGGCCCGCAGCACGCCAGAAAACTTATACTAGGGAGATGACTAGATTTTAGAGAGAGAAGTATAGAGACAGCAGAAGAAGGAAGACAAAAGATAGAGAGTAGAGAGAGTAGAGAAAGATAGAGAGATAGAGACAGAGGCGTGTTGCGGGCTCGTTGCCCTCGCTATAAATCAGTATAAATATAAAATTATACAGGGCCGAGGAGGCCCTGAGTCAATACATTATCGTTATCGTTATCATTATCGACGCTTTCAATGTTTAAGTTTCCGGGGCGCGATCTATTTTGGGGGGCCGCGGGGGAGGCCACGTTCACCGAATCAAGGGGCAGGGGAAACTCCGGGGCGGGGACGGCGGCGGGAGCAGCAGCATACTGTCGGACCCCCGACACGTGCTCCACGTAAATGTCCCGACCCCACCGGATGGTCTCAGAGACAATGAGACGGCGCATCATGCTTGCGTATTTCGTGCTAATACGCAGCACTTTGAGCACCGGCTCATTGGCCTGATCCCATGAGCCGAGGGTCCCCACGACGATCGCGTCGGTCACAACTCTGTAACCCTGCTCTTCGAGAACGGCCGCGATCGGAAGATACTTTTGTATCTTCCGGAGCCTTGCGGCCTCGAAAGCTTCGATGCCGTTCTCGAAGGTCACGGTCACATCGATGATCACGACGCTCTTCGAGGGCTCATGCCTGACAACGATGTCCGGCCTGAGCGCCTCTAGATCGCCGGTGAGACCCTCGACCCTTTGGTTGACCCTTAAATTCCCCGGCAGTCGGCAGGCTCGCGAAATTCGCGAGACGACGGCGTCGTGGCGCAGTTGCCAGGCAGCCGAGTGGGGGCGGCAGTGACACAGCACGTGGGGCAAGGTCTCCAGGGCCCCCCCGCATCGCCGGCAACGCTTGTCACCCTCGCCCCAGCGTCTAGCCCCATTAAGGGGCAAGACGTCGAGGCGAGCTCGGTGGACAAAGCGCCAATCAGCGAAGCGGGTGAAACTGCCGCCGCGGAGGAAGTGGTTCGACACTTTCGTCCGCGACGACACCCCGAAGACCTTCCCCTGATCTGGTTTGCTGTTAAGGCGATGGTGGTAAAATTCCGTCACTGCCGCCCTCAGTCGGTGCAACAGCTGGGACCGAGCCACGGGTGTAACGACCGTCGTGCGCCCGCGTGAGCCTCGGAGTCTAAGACCCAGTTCCTGGCGTGCAGCGCTCCACTCCCATCGCAATTGGAGCACGTCTCCTAATCGCCGCGCCGCGTTTCGTGCCCTCGACCACAATGTGGAAAAGTCGCTGCTGGTTCTGGCGAACTCCCCCTCCAGCGAGCCGGAGAGGTAGGTCGCCAGATCCTGCTCGGTAGGTGGTCGACCGATTTTCCTGGCTACCGCCCCCCTCAGAGAATCTCTGGCCAGCCCGCTGATCGCCGGGTCAGGCGCCGTCAGGAGACGGAACGCATGCCCGATGACCAGCGCGTCGGCCAGGTCAGCAAGCGGAAGTAATCCACATCCTCCCCGACTGGGGGGGAGGTAGATCACCTCCGCGCTGGCTCTCTGAGGCAGGTTGAGCCAGGATTTCGCGAGCTTCCTTACGAGCTTATCCGCGTCTTTAAGAGGACCTTTTTCCACATGGGCTCCCCGGAGCAAAAAGTCGAGGCGGGGCAATATAAATGTCCCAACCGCCTCACACTTTTGCCACGGGGCGAGGAGGGAGCGATCAACGGAGCGGAGATCGCGGACGAGCTCCTCGATCGTCAGAAGCGGAGTTTGCTTCACCTGGAATCCCGTGGGGACTCCGAGATGCTCGTATGGCGCTCCTGCTGCCAGGGATTTCAACCCCTGACCCTGTAGGCTGAAGCAGGTAGGAACGGCCCGGCGAGTGCCTCTGCTGTCCTGATGCAGTGTTGCACACTTCGCCGGGTTGAACCGAAGTCCAATCCTCTCTGCTGCAGCCTCCACTGTTCTCAACAGTGTTTCCATCCCCTCCGGAGTGTCGGCAACTAGTGCCATGTCGTCGGCGTAGCCAAGGATGTTGTACCGCCGGCCGTGGAGCGTGTAACCCGCCGAGGAGCCGGATGCTGCACGAAGCACCGATTCCAGGGCAAGGTTAAACGCCACAGGGCTCAGCGGGCATCCTTGCTTCACTCCGGAGAGGATGGGGACAGGGTCAGTAAAGCCCTGTGAGGTTCGCACTCGGGTGGTGCACCCGTCGTAGAGCCCTTCCAAGATGTTACGGAAGGGCTCGGGGACCTTGGCCTCCGCGAAGGCGTGGTAGATGGTTGAGTGGGGGACCGAGCCGAACGCGTTCGACAGGTCCAACCACGCAACCACCACCTGACGCCTGCCCCTGCGAGCGTCGTTAAGGACCTCCTGCAGCACGTAGTTCTGCTCGTAGCATCCCTCGCACGGCAGGAAGCCCTTTTGCTGAGGGCTAAGCCGCTCATTATGTAGGGCCCACGTGACGAGGCGGTCGGCAAGCACCGCCGCGAAGAGTTTGGGGGTCGTGTCGGACATGGCTAGTGGCCGCCAGTTCGAAAGATCCCCCCGATCGCCCTTCTTGTGAATCATCACAGTGTTGGAGGACTTCCAAGAAGCAGGGACCGACTCCAACCTTTGACATAGGTTGAAGAAGGCGGTCAGAATGGCGCAGTCCGGATCGGCCTTCCGGAGATCACGGTAAGTCAGACCGTCTGGCCCCGGAGCGGAATTTGACATCCGCCGGAGTCGACGATCCACCTCACTCACTCCGAAAGGTCGAACCAGTGCCGCGTCACTCGCCGCCGTTGGAGCCTCTGAAGGAAAGCCGAGAGGCCCAGGGGCTGGTGGCGTACTCGCAGGTGAGTACATGTCGAGGAAGTGTCGATGTACCTGGTCCTTCGGGACCTGGCATTGCGCCGGAGCGCCCATCAACACCTCCTGGACCGCACGCCTGCGGTTTTGCCGGAACAGCCTCTGGATCCGCGTTGCCTCTGCGACTTGGTCCGTGCTTCTTGTAGCCTCCGGTTCAGGACGACCGGGAGGGCGCGATGCCGATGCACCTCCGACACGCCTCTCCCTCCCCGCGACAGCGGTTGACCTTCCCCTCGCATTCTCTCCAACCCCCGCGGGTCTCGACCCGAAGCGTTGGAAGAAGGCGGCGATCGTAGTCGCCACCTCTTCCAGGTCTTGAATGTTATCGACGGCCCCGGCCAAACCGATCAGTAGACGCCTCTCCTCCGCCAACGCGACTTGCTCCCTTCTGAGGGATGCGCGCGGGCGAGGGCGAGGCTGACCAGCAGGCGCAGGCCGCCGATGCTCCGGGTCTCGCGGGGTTTGGAGGTTGGTGGGCACTACACCGACGCTCGCAGGGGCATTTGTCCGCCCCGCAGGGACCGTTGTCCCCGCTCTACAACCACCCGGGTGCGAGCTCCCAGGGGTATTCCCACCCACACTACGGAAACGCGACGCGAACCCTCCCAAGCGATTGAACATATCGCGTAAATCTCGGAGTCGGTCCGTCCGCGCGAAGCCGGCAGGGGCCCGACCGCTCACGTTCTCGGTGCTGCTCCTGCTTCCCGTCGCCGTCCCTCGCCGCGCGCCCCTGCGCGATGTGGCCGAGGACCGGTTCCTCGGCGTGACGGTGGTAGTGGTGGTGGTGGTGGTGGCCCCCCTCGCTGCTCCCTCGGTGACCGGAGCTGGTAGGGGCGATGGAGGACGCTGGGCACCCGCAGATGGTCGGCGTGGTGCTCCTGGCGCCCTCGTCTCCCGCGCTGGTAGCGTGCGGGCTGGTGTCCTCGCTGTCGGCGGCTGCAGCGTCTCCGGGATCGGCGACCTGAAACCAGACGGAGATGTAGGCGACGAAGACAGAACTCGTCGGCGGCGTCGTCTCCTAGAGACGGCGGGAGACCACGGGAGGGGGGAGGAATCGTCATCCTCCGCCCCCTCCTCCTCTTCTTTCCCCTCGATGGCCGGAGGGGGGGTGACGGCCGCTGTCTGGGTGGGACCAGGGGTAACCGTCACTTCCTCGATGGGGGGGAGGGAGGGGACTGCTGTCCGCGACAGAGTCCTCTTCATTCCCCTCTCCACTCCCCCCGCGAGGGGCCGCGAGGTGACGATGGGCCCCCCGCTGACGGTGGTGGTGACGGTGGTCGTAGCTAGTGTGGCCGGCGCCATGCAGGAGACAGCGCAGCAGCCTCTTCCGCTCCCCTGCTCCCCGTAGATGGTGGGTGGGGAGGGAGGAGAGGCGGAAGCTCCCCTCAGGATGGTGGCGAGGGGGGGGCTGCTGCGGGCCGCGGTCGAGCACTCGGGCGGTAGTGAAGACGCCCGGGTGAACGACCGCAGCCTTCTTCCTCCTTCCGTTTGGTCCCCTGCTGGCGCCGCGCTAACCACCGTTGCGCCCGCTGTGACGGCGGCGTAGGATGGAGATGCCGCCGTCCTGATCGTCGAGGTGAACGTCCGGGTGGTCGGGACGTTCGGCGGGGTGGTGGGGGCGGGCGAAGCCCTGTCCCGCCCCGGCCCCGTCCTCCTCGGCGACTTCTTAGAGCCGGCTTTCGGAGCCGCCTTCCTCCGGGTGGTGTTGAGGGCTGCTGTCCGTTGTAATACGTCCCCGAGGTCCAACGGCACGCTGGCTCCCCTGCTTCTCGTGACTGGCCCCCTCGGGCTGGTGGTCGGGGCCTTCGCTGTGGGGGAGACCGTCGACCCCCTCTTCCTCCTCGCCGCCCCGCTGGCAGGCTTCTCGCGGGGCGGTTCCGGGGTCGACTTGCGTGTCGGCGGACTCGGGGTGGCACGTTGGGCGGCTCCTACGGCTCGGCTCTTGGCAGCGGGCGCTGCCCTGGTCCCTGCTGGTGGTGTTAACCCTGAAACAGAGCCGTCACTCCGTCTCGTCCCGCCGTCTCTCTTCGTCGTAGTCGTCGTCGCTGTTATCTGTTGGGGCGAAGGCAGTCTCTTCACGGCGATGTTGACGGCCCTCACGGAAATGATCCTCGGCTTCGTTGAGGCCGGGGGCGGCGGGGGCGTCTTCGACTTCCTTGAGGAAGCCGCTGGCGCCGCCGCCGCAGCCGGCCTGGTCCCCACGCTGGTTGGAGGTGGTGGGGGGGTTGTCGAGGTCCTCGGAGGGTCCGTCCTCGTCGCCGTCCTTCTGAGCGACAGCGGCTTCTGCCGCATGGGCGCCGGGGGCGGCGGAGGCGTCTTCGACTTCCTGGAGGAAGCCGCTGGCGCCGCCGCCGCAGCCGGTACGATCCGTGCGGACGCCGTAGATGGTGGTGGCGTCGTCGTCTTCTTGGTGACCGCTGTCGTCCTCCTCAAGGCCAATCTATTCCGCACGGGCGCCGGGGGCGGCGGGGGCGTCGACGACTTCCTGGAGGAAGCCGCCGGCGCCGCCGCCGCAGCCGGTACAGCCCGCGCGGTCGCCGTGGATGGTGGTGGCGTTGTCGATGGCCTCGCGACTGCCTTTGCCCTTGTCGCCGTCGATGTCGGTGGCGTTGCGTCTGTCCTCGTCGCCGTAACCGTCCCCGTCGTCGTCCCCTTGGCAGGAGCAATGCTGCCGAAAGACAGCGTGCTCCGCCTTAGGGAGGAGGACGGGCGTCTGGTGGTCGTCGAGGTCGTCGTCGTCGTCGTTGTCGTCGATCCTGTGGCAGCTGCACGGGTGGTCGGTGCAGCTGCGGGGCCCGTGGATGGTGGAGGGGCCCCCCCGGAGATCCTTGGTCGTTGGGCTGCAGACCGCCGCATCCCGCACGCTGTCGTCGTCGTCGTCGTCGTGGTGCACGTCGTCGACGTCATCGTCGTCGCCGTGCACGTCGTCGCCGACGTCGTGGCCGTGGTGGTGGTGGCGGTACCAGCTCCGGTCAACCTTAAAATTGACTCGGCCCCCGAAGGGACCGAGCAATTAATATTTCCGGTCGCCGAGGGAGAGGACCTCACGGTGGAACGGGTGGAGGAGCCGCATGCTCCTCTCGTCCCACCGCGACCTGATCCGCCCGAATGAGCGGCGGTGTGGTGCGTCTTAACGGACTTTAAGGGATACGCTCCCTTCCCGTGCTCACCACACTCGCCGCATCGATGAACCACCGAATGTCCGGGGTGGTTCTTCTTGGCGTGTTTAATCAGGTCGCAGTGGGATTTATAGGTCCCACCGAGCCTGATACCCGGTTTGCCGAAGCATTCCGGGCACCTGAATTCCGCCGGGAACGGAAAATCGATGTAGATTATGATTTCGTTATTAGACATTATGAATCAGCCTCCGCAGGTTTGCCTCGAGTGTAGATTAAAATGTCAAGTGACTTGAGATATTTAAAATTGAATAAATAACGGTAAATAAAATGTAGAGTAAAATCACTATAGTCACTTGCTTAAGAATGCAATAAATAAGTAAAATAAATAGAATAAATATATGTCAATGTTAAAACAGAATAGAATAAAATAGCACAGCGCCGAGTCAAATAGGTAAAATACAATACATACACGTACGACAGTTACAATAAATAAATAGAAGTCACGGCACTGCACTGGTGTATAAATAAAATAAATAGTAACAATTAAAACAGAGAGGCAAGCGATCGACTCACCAGAAAATAGAAGAAAGCGATAGAAGAAAATAGAGAGAAGTACGGGAAGACAGAAAAGAGAGCGGATCAATAGAAGGATGAAAGAGGTTAGAAGATAAAAGTGACAGGCGAGGGATCTACCTTGATGGTAAGAGACACCATCAAGGGGGGCTATCTAGCGGTCGATCGAGGAACTCGTTCCAGCTCCTCGTGCAGGGATCTACCGCTAGAGGGCTGCACCGATACTTGGCGGTACTTGGAGAAATTCTTCAGCTCAAGTCTGAAGAATCTCCAAGGCCTACTCGGATCGGTGACTGAAAGGATTAAACCGAATTAATTTAATCGAGCTGACTCGATTAAACAATTCGGCGGTCTCTGGTCGGAAGCAAAGTTATTACGGAGCTCGTTTGCTCCGGAAAAGCGAACGAAATATCGTCGCACGTTCCGACGTGCCGGTAGTGAACGAAAAGATGTTTAATATTGAATTAGTATTAACCACCGGCACAGGATTGCTCCCAAATTTCACAACTAGCAGCAACAAAGTCCTCGGAATAGAACTAAGTTATTAAATAATTAATAACTAAGTCCGTCGTCGAGTAAATTGATGTGATAATTGTGAAATTTGTCGAAACGTTCACGAACCGCTACGCAATTCCGAAACGAACGTTCCGGAATCCCTTTGTTCCGACGACCTAGGAAAGAGCCGTTGGTTGTTATTGAATTCGTCCTGACAAACAATTAGCAGAGCTAAGTGTCGACAGGACAAAGACAAATAACAACGAACGGAGGGGAGGGGTAACCGCGCTGAACGGCCGTGCGGGTTAGCGCACTGGTGTTCGCGCGGGGGAGAAGAGTAAGAGAGGGAGTCGATCACTTACCCCACTCGAGGTCCCGCAGAGGTGTCCACGGTGTTCCCGGCTGCTCGGTGGAGACGCTGATGGTGTGGTCCTCCTCCTTGGCGGCCAGTCGCGCCCCGATCGCTCCTCGGCTCCTGGTGATGCGCACACACGAAACTCGCGACTTCGAGCGACGGCGCTCGTAAACGAAATTTGGGAGATATTTCCCCGATTTCTGGGAACTGACTGCTATGATTTAATTAAGCAGATTGGGCCAATCCACACGGCACTGCAATGCGTGGCCGACCCGTGACCGAGGGGGAGCAAGCCCCGACCGCTCAGTCAATTCCCAAAAATCGAGTTAATATTCTGACTCCCCGATGGGGAGTGTATCAGATATTAAGCTGATAAGAACAGATAAAAAGGCCTTTATTTCAATTAATCGTCCCCCGAGCTAGTGCTCGGGGGCGGTACAACATTGTTGCCTTTCGGCGAGGGCTAGGGAGAATACATAAGTTCTTTAGTGGGGGGGGTGTGGCGCGGGGGAGCTATGTCCCCCTGTGGGCAATCATACATTCATCGCATACGCACACACACACACACTCATCCACACGTCAATAAATAGATCATACAATTATCAAAATATAAAATTAGCAGCACGAGCCTTGTCAGTTTTTAAGAATATATATCGTGGAACGGCCCGCAGCACGCCAGAGAACTTAGACTAGGTAGATGACTAGATTTGATAGAGATAGGAAGACAGCAACGGAAGGAAGACAAAAGATAGAGAGTGAGAGAGTAGAGAAAGATAGAGAGATAGAGAAAGAGGCGTGCTGCAGGCTCGTTGCCCTCGCTAGAAATTAAGATATATAAAATTATACAGGGCCGAGGTGGCCCTGAGTCAATGCATTTATATTATCGCCATCAATGTTATTATCGCTGTTATATAGATTTTCGGGGCGCGATATATTTGAGGGGGCCGCGGGGGGGGCCACACTCACCGAGTCAAGGGGCAGGGGAAGCTCCGGGGCGGGGACGGCGGCGGGAGCAGCGGCATACTGTCGGACCCCCGACACGTGCTCCACGTAGATGTCCCGACCCCACCGGATGGTCTCAGAGACAATGAGGCGGCGCATCATGCTTGCGTATTTCGTGCTAATACGCAGCACTTTGAGCACCGGCTCATTGGCCTGATCCCACGAGCCGAGAGCCCCCACGACGATCGCGTCGGTCACAACTCTGTAGCCCTGCTCCTCGAGAGCGGCCGCGATCGGAAGATACTTCTGTATCTTCCGCAGCCTTGCGGCTTCGAAAGCTTCGATGCCGTTCTCGAAGGTCACGGTCACATCGATGATCACGACGCTCTTCGAGGGCTCATGCCTGACAACGATGTCCGGCCTGAGCGCCTCTAGATCGCCGGTGAGACCCTCGACCCTTTGGTTGACCCTTAAGTTCCCCGGCAGTCGGCAGGCTCGCGAAATCCGCGAGACGACGGCGTCGTGGCGCAGTTGCCAGGCAGCCGAGTGGGGGCGGCAGTGACACAGCACATGGGGCAAGGTCTCCAGGGCCTCCCCGCATCGCCGGCAACGCTTGTCACCCTCGCCCCAGCGTCTAGCCCCATTAAGGGGTAAGACGTCGAGGCGGGCTCGGTGAACGAAGCGCCAATCAGCGAAGCGGGTGAAACTGCCGCCGCGGAGGAAGTGGTTTGACACTTTCGTCCGCGACGACACCCCGAAGACCTTCCCCTGATCGGGTTTGCTGTTGAGGCGGTGATGGTAAAATTCCGTCACTGCCGCCCTCAGTCGGTGCAACACCTGGGACCGAGCCACGGGTGTAACGACCGTCGTGCGCCCGCGCGAGCCTCGGAGTCTAAGACCCAATTCCTGGCGTGCAGCGCTCCACTCCCATCGCAATTGGAGCACGTCTCCTAATCGCCGCGCCGCGTTTCGTGCCCTCGACCACAATGTGGAAAAGTCACTGCTGGCTCTGGCGAACTCCCCCTCCAGCGAGCCGGAGAGGTAGGTCGCCAGATCCTGCTCGGTAGGTGGTCGACCGATTTTCCTGGCTACCGCCCCCCTCAGAGAATCTCTGGCCAGCCCGCTGATCGCCGGGTCAGACGCCGTCAGAAGACGGAACGCATGCCCGACGACCAGCGCGTCGGCCAGGTCAGCAAGCGGAAGTAATCCACATCCTCCCCGACTGGGGGGGAGGTAGACCACCTCCGCGCTGGCTCTCTGAGGCAGGTTGAGCCAGGATTTCGCGAGCTTCCTTACGAGCTTGTCCGCGTCTTTTAAAGGACCTTTTTCCACATGGGCTCCCCGCAGCAAAAAGTCGAGGCGGGGCAATATAAACGTCCCGACCGCCTCACACTTTTGCCATGGGGCGAGGAGGGAACGATCTACGGAGCGGAGATCGCGGACGAGCTCCTCGATCGTCAGGAGCGGAGTCTGCTTCACCTGGAATCCCGTGGGGACTCCGAGATGCTCGTATGGCGCTCCTGCTGCCAGGGATTTCAACCCCTGACCCTGTAGGCTGAAGCAGGTAGGAACGGCCCGGCGAGTGCCTCTGCTGTCCTGGTGCAGTGTTGCACACTTCGCCGGGTTGAACCGAAGTCCAATCCTCTCTGCTGCAGCCTCCACTGTTCTCAACAGTGTTTCCATCCCCTCCGGAGTGTCGGCAACTAGTGCCATATCGTCAGCGTAGCCAAGGATGTTGTACCGCCGGCCGTGGAGCGTGTAACCCGCCGAGGAGCCGGATGCTGCACGAAGCACCGATTCCAGGGCAAGGTTAAACGCCACAGGGCTCAGCGGGCATCCTTGCTTCACTCCGGAGAGGATGGGGACAGGGTCGGTAAAGCCCTGTGAGGTTCGCACTCGGGTGGTGCACCCGTCGTAGAGCCCTTCCAAGATGTTACGGAAGGGCTCGGGGACCTTGGCCTCCGCGAAGGCGTGGTAGATGGTTGAGTGGGGGACCGAGCCGAACGCGTTCGACAGGTCCAACCACGCCACCACCACCTGACGCCTGCCCCTGCGAGCGTCGTTAAGGACCTCCTGCAGCACGTAGTTCTGCTCGTAGCATCCCTCGCACGGCAGGAAGCCCTTTTGTTGAGGGCTAAGCCGCTCATTGTGTAGCGCCCACGTGACGAGGCGGTCGGCAAGCACCGCCGCGAAGAGTTTGGGGGTCGTGTCGGACATGGCTAGTGGCCGCCAGTTCGAAAGATCCCCCCGGTCGCCCTTCTTGTGAATCATCACAGTGTTGGAGGACTTCCAAGAAGCAGGGACCGACTCCAACCTTTGACATAGGTTGAAAAAGGCGGTCAGAATGGCGCAGTCCGGGTCGGCCTTCCGGAGATCACGGTAAGTTAGACCGTCTGGCCCCGGAGCGGAGTTTGACATCCGCCGGAGTCGACGATCCACCTCACTCACTCCGAAAGGCCGAACCAGTGCTGCGTCACTCGCCGCCGTTGGAGCCTCTGAAGGAAAGCCGAGAGGCCCAGAGGCTGGTGGCGTACTCGCAGGTGAGTACATGTCGAGGAAGTGTTGATGTACCTGGTCCTTCGGGACCTGGCATTGCGCCGGAGCGCCCATCAACACCTCCTGGACCGCACGCCTGCGGTTTTGCCGAAACAGCCTCTGGATCCGCGTTGCCCCTGCGACTTGGTCCGTGCTTCCTGTAGCCTCCGGTTCAGGACGACCGGGAGGGCGCGATGCCGATGCACCTCCGACACGCCTCTCCCTCCCCGCGACAGCGGTTGACCTTCCCCTCGTATTCTCTCCAACCCCCGCGGGTCTCGACCCGAAGCGTTGGAAGAAGGCGGCGATCGTAGTCGCCACCTCTTCCAGGTCTTGAATGTTATCGACGGCCCCGGCCAAACCGATCAGTAGACGCCTCTCCTCCGCCAACGCGACTTGCTCCCTTCTGAGGGATGCGCGCGGGCGAGGGCGAGGCTGACCAGCAGGCGCAGGCCGCCGATGCTCCGGGTCTCGCGGGGTTTGGAGGTCGGTGGGCACTACACCGACGCTCGCAGGGGCATTTGTCCGCCCCGCAGGGACCGTTGTCCCCGCTCTACAACCACCCGGGTGCGAGCTCCCAGGGGTATTCCCACCCACACTACGGAAACGCGACGCGAACCCTCCCAGGCGATTGAACATATCGCGTAAATCTCGGAGTCGGTCCGTCCGCGCGAAGCCGGCAGGGGCCCGATCGCTCACGTTCTCGGTGCTGCTCCCGCTTCCCGTCGCCGCCCCTCGCCGCGCGCCCCTGCGCGATGTGGCCGAGGACCGGTTCCTCGGCGTGACGGTGGTAGTGGTGGTGGTGGTGGTGGCCCCCCTCGCTGCTCCCTCGGTGACCGGAGCTGGTAGGGGCGATGGAGGACGCTGGGCACCCGCAGATGGTCGGCGTGGTGCTCCTGGCGCCCTCGTCTCCCGCGCTGGTAGCGTGCGGGCTGGTGTCCTCGCTGTCGGCGGCTGCAGCGTCTCCGGGATCGGCGACCTGAAACCAGACGGAGATGTAGGCGACGAAGACAGAACCCGTCGGCGGCGTCGTCTCCTAGAGACGGCGGGAGACCACGGGAGGGGGGAGGAATCGTCATCCTCCGCCCCCTCCTCCTCTTCTCTCCCCTCGATGGCCGGAGGGGGGGTGACGGCCGCTGTCTGGGTGGGACCAGGGGTAACCGTCACTTCCTCGATGGGGGGGAGGGAGGGGACTGCTGTCCGCGACAGAGTCCTCTTCATTCCCCTCTCCACTCCCCCCGCGAGGGGCCGCGAGGTGACGATGGGCCCCCCGCTGACGGTGGTGGTGACGGTGGTCGTGGTAAGTGTGGCCGGCGCCATGCAGGAGACCACGCAGCAGCCTCTTCCGCTCCCCTGCTCCCCGTAGATGGTGGGTGGGGAGGGAGGAGAGGCGGAAGCTCCCCTCAGGATTGTGGCGAGGGGGGGGCTGCTGCGGGCTGCGGTCGAGCACTCGGGCGGTAGTGAGGACGCCCGGGTGAACGACCGCAACCTTCTTCCTCCTTCCGTTTGTTCTCCTGCTGGCGTCGCGCTGACCACCGTTGCGCCCGCTGTGACGGCGGCGTAGGATGGAGATGCCGCCGTCCTAATCGTCGAGGTGAACGTCCGGGTGGTCGGGACGTTCGGCGGGGTGGTGGGGGCGGGCGAAGCCCTGTCCCGCCCCGACCCCGTCCTCCTCGGCGACTTCTTAGAGCCGGCTTTCGGAGCCGCCTTCCTCCGGGTGGTGTTGAGGGCTGCTGTCCGTTGTAATACGTCCCCGAGGTCCAACGGCACGCTGGCTCCCCTGCTTCTCGTGACTGGCCCCCTCGGGCTGGTGGTCGGGGCCTTCGCTGTGGGGGAGACCGTCGACCCCCTCTTCCTCCTCGCCGCCCCGCTGGCAGGCTTCTCGCGGGGCGGTTCCGGGGTCGACTTGCGTGTCGGCGGACTCGGGGTGGCACGTTGGGCGGCCCCTACGGCTCGGCTCTTGGCAGCGGGCGCTGCCCTGGTCCCCGCTGGTGGTGTTGACCCTGAAACAGAGCCGCCACTCCGTCTCGTCCCGCCGTCTCTCTTCGTCGTAGTCGTCGTCGCTGTTATCTGTTGGGGCGAAGGCAGTCTCTTCACGGCGATGTTGACGGCCCTCACAGAAATGATCCTCGGCTTCGTTGAGGCCGGGGGCGGCGGGGGCGTCTTCGACTTCCTTGAGGAAGCCGCTGGCGCCGCCGCCGCAGCCGGCCTGGTCCCCACGCTGGTTGGAGGTGGTGGGGAGGTTGTCGAGGTCCTCGGAGGGTCCGTCCTCGTCGCCGTCCTTCTGAGCGACAGCGGCTTCTGCCGCATGGGCGCCGGGGGCGGCGGAGGCGTCTTCGACTTCCTGGAGGAAGCCGCTGGCGCCGCCGCCGCAGCCGGTACGATCCGTGCGGACGCCGTAGATGGTGGTGGCGTCGTCGTCTTCTTGGTAGCCGCTGTCGTCCTCCTCAAGGCCAATCTATTCCGCACGGGCGCCGGGGGCGGCGGGGGCGTCGACGACTTCCTGGAGGAAGCCGCCGGCGCCGCCGCCGCAGCCGGTACAGCCCGCGCGGACGCCGTGGATGGTGGTGGCGTTGTCGATGGCCTTGCGACTGCCTTCGCCCTTGTCGCCGTCGATGTCGGTGGCGTTGCGTCTGTCCTCGTCGCCGTAACCGTCCCCGTCGTCGTCCCCTTGGCAGGAGCAATGCTGCCGAAAGACAGCGTGCTCTGCCTTAGGGAGGAGGACGGGCGTCTGGTGGTCGTCGAGGTCGTCGTCGTCGTCGTTGTCGTCGATCCTGTGGCAGCTGCACGGGTGGTCGGTGCAGCTGCGGGGCCCGTGGATGGTGGAGGGGCCCCCCCCGGAGATCCTCGGTCGTTGGGCTGCAGACCGCCGCATCCCGCACGCTGTCGTCGTCGTCGTCGTCGTGGTGCACGTCGTCGACGTCATCGTCGTCGCCGTGCACGTCGTCGTCGACGTCGTGGCCGTGGTGGTGGTGGCGGTACCAGCTCCGGTCAACCTTAAAATTGACTCGGCCCCCGGAGGGACCGAGCAATTAATATTTCCGGTCGCCGAGAGGGAGGACCTCACGGTGGTACGGGTGGAGGAGCCGCTTGCTCCTCTCGTCCCACCGCGACCTGATCCGCTCGAATGAGCGGCGGTGTGGTGCGTCTTAACGGACTTCAAGGGATACGCTCCCTTTCCGTGCTCACCACACTCGCCGCAACGATGAACCACCGAATGACCGGGGTGGTTCTTTTTCGCGTGTTTTATCAGGTCGCAGTGGGATTTGTAGGTCCCACCGAGCCTAATACCCGGTTTGCCGAAGCATTCCGGGCATCTGAATTCCGCCGGGAACGGAAAGTCGATGTATATAACAATCGCGTTGTTTGATTGGGACATTGTGCCTCTGCAGGTTTGCCTCGAGTGTAAATTAAAATATCAAGTGACTTGAGTAATAACAATAAATAAGTAACAATAGATAAAACGTGTACAACAGATAAAACAGATGAAACAGATAAAACGAATTAAGTCGCAGTCACTTGATTGTAATAAATAAATAGAATAGATAAAATAAATAATGGCACGTCAGAGAATAAATAAATTAAAATGGTATAGGACAGCACTGAGTCGATGTTTTAAAATAATAACACGGTGCAAGAATCACAATAAATACAATAAATAAAAGACGACAGCACTGCACTATACACTGGTAAAATAAATAGAATAGATAACACAATTAAACCAGAAAGGCAAGCGATCGACTCACCAGAAAATAGAAGAAAGCGATAGAAGAAAATAGAGAGAAAATAAGGGAAGACAGAAAAGAGAGCGGATCGATAGAAGGATTGAAAGAGGTTAAGAAGATAAAAGTGACAGCTAAGGGATCTACCTTGATGGTAAGAGACACCATCAAGGGGGGCTACCTAGCGGTCGATCGAGGAACTCGTTCCAGCTCCTCGTGCAAGGATCTACCGCTAGAGGGCTGCACCGATACTTGGCGGTACTTGGAGAAATTCTTCAGCTCAAGTCTGAAGAATCTCCAAGGCCTACTCGGATCGGTGACTGAAAGGATTAAACCGAATTAATTTAATCGAGCGGACTCGATTAAACAATTCGGCGGTCTCTGATCGGAATCAAAGTTATTCCGGAGTTAGTTTGCTCCGGGAAAACGCACGCAAAATCGTCGTACGTTCCGACGTGCCGGTATTAAACGAAAAGATGTTTAATGTAGATTATTATTAACTACCGGCACAGGATTGCTCCCAAATTTCACAATTAGCAGCAACAAAGTACTCGGAACAGAACTAAGTTATTAAATAATTAATAACTTAGTCTGACGTCGAATAAATTGATGTTACAATTGTGAAATTTATCGAAACGTACACGAGGCGTTACGTAATTCCGAAACGAACGTTCCGGAATTCCTTTGTTCCGACGACCTAGGAAAGAGCCGTTGGTTGTTATTGAATTTATCCTGACAAACAATTAGCAGAGCTAAGTGTCGACAGGACAAAGACGAACAACAACGAACGGAGGGGAGGGGTAACCGCGCTGAACGGCCGTGCGGGTTAACGCACTTGGGCTCGCGCGGGGGAAGAGAGTCAGAGGGGGAGTCGATCACTTACCCCACTCGAGGTCCTGCAGAGGTGTCCACGTGTTCCCGGCTGCTCGGTGGAGACGCTGGAGGTGAAGTCCTCCTCCTCGGCGGCCAGTCGCGCCCCGATCGCTCCTCGGCTTCTGGTGATGCACGAAACTCGCGAACTTGAGCGATGCGGCGCTCAGAGACGAAAATTTTGCCCGAATTGGGAGCAGAGGTATTCCCTCGATTAATGGAAATTGACTGTGATTACTATCAGCAAATTGGGCCAATCCACACGGCACTGCAATGCGTGGCCGACCCGTGACCGAGGGGGAGCAAGCCCCGACCGCTCAGTCAATTCCCAAAAATCGAGTTAATATTCTGACTCCCCGATGGGGAGTGTATCAGATATTAAGCTGATAAGAACAGATAAAAGGACTTTTATTTCAAATAATCGTCCCCCGAGCTAGTGCTCGGG
Organism: Lasioglossum baleicum; assembly: GCF_051020765.1. Classification (NCBI taxonomy): domain Eukaryota; kingdom Metazoa; phylum Arthropoda; class Insecta; order Hymenoptera; family Halictidae; genus Lasioglossum; species Lasioglossum baleicum. Next base: position 8,265,683 of record NC_134945.1, read on the forward strand.
GGCGGTACAGTGTTGGTGCCTTTCGGCGAGGGCTATACATAAAAAAATAGTTTCTTTGGTGGGGGGGGTGTGGCGCGGGGGCGCTATGTCCCCCTGCGTGACAAACACATTCAGACGCACACGCACACACACACACGCACATCCACACGTCAATAAATAAACAATACAATTATCAAGATATAAAATAAGCGGCACTAGCCTTGTCAGGATTAAAATAAACATAGTGGAACGGCCCACAGCACACTAGAAAACTTAGACTAGGTAGATGACTAGATTGATAGAGAAGTAGAGAGACAGCAAGGAAGGAAGACAAAAGATAGAGAGTGAGAGAGTAGAGAAAGATAGAGAGATAGAAAGAGGGGCGTGCTGCGGGCTCGTTGCCCTCGCTAAAAATTAATATATGTAAAATTATACAGGGCCGAGGTGGCCCTGAGTCAATACATTGGCTACGTTATTGGTGCTTTCAACACTCATATTTATGTTTTCGGGGCGCGATACTGTATTCGAGGGGGCCGCGGGGGGGGCCACATTCGCCGCATCAAGGGGCAGAGGCAGCTCCGGGGCGGGGACGGCGGCGGGAGCAGCAGCATATTGTCGGACCCCCGACACGTGCTCCACGTAGATGTCCCGACCCCACCGGATGGTCTCAGAGACAATGAGACGGCGCATCATGCTTGCGTATTTCGTGCTAATACGCAGCACTTTGAGCACCGGCTCATTGGCTTGATCCCATGAGCCGAGAGCCCCCACGACGATCGCGTCGGTCACAACTCTGTAACCCTGCTCTCCGAGAACGGCCGCGATCGGAAGATACTTTTGTATCTTCCGGAGCCTTGCGGCTTCGAAAGCTTCGATGCCGTTCTCGAAGGTCACGGTCACATCGATGATCACGACGCTTTTCGAGGGCTCATGCCTGACAACGATGTCAGGCCTGAGCGCCTCCAGATCGCCGGTGAGACCCTCGACCCTTTGGTTTACCCTTAAGTTCCCCGGCAGTCGGCAGGCTCGCGAAATCCGCGAGACGACGGCGTCGTGGCGCAGTTGCCAGGCAGCCGAGTGGGGGCGGCAGTGACACAGCACATGGGGCAAGGTCTCCAGGGCCTCCCCGCATCGCCGGCAACGCTTGTCACCCTCACCCCAGCGTCTAGCCCCATTAAGGGGTAAGACGTCGAGGCGAGCTCGGTGGACGAAGCGCCAATCAGCGAAGCGGGTGAAACTGCCGCCGCGGAGGAAGTGGTTTGACACTTTCGTCCGCGACGACACCCCGAAGACCTTCCCCTGGTCCGGCTTGCTGTTCAGCCGGTGATGGTAAAATTCCGTCACCGCCGCCCTCAGTCGGTGCAACACCTGGGTCCGAGCCACGGGTGTTACGACCGTCGTGCGCCCGCGTGAGCCTCGGAGTCTAAGACCCAGTTCCTGGCGTGCAGCGCTCCACTCCCATCGCAATTGGAGCATGTCTCCTAATCGCCGCGCCGCGTTTCGTGCCCTCGACCACAATGTGGAGAAGTCGCTGCTGGTTCTGGCGAACTCCCCCTCCAGCGAGCCGGAGAGGTAGTCCGCCAGGTCCTGCTCGGTAGGTGGACGACCGATTTTCCTGGCTACCGCCCCCCTCAGAGAATCCCTGGCCAGCCCGCTGATCGCCGGGTCAGGCGCCGTCAGAAGACGGAACGCATGTCCTACGACCAGCGCGTCGGCCAGGTCAGCAAGCGGAAGTAATCCACATCCTCCCCGACTGGGGGGGAGGTAGATCACCTCCGCGCTGGCTCTCTGAGGCAGGTTGAGCCAGGATTTCGCGAGCTTCTTTACAAGCTTATCCGCGACTTTTAAAGGACCTTTCTCCACATGGGCTCCCCGCAGCATGAAGTCGAGGCGGGGCAATATAAATGTCCCGACCGCCTCACACTTTTGCCACGGGGCGAGGAGGGAACGATCGACGGAGCGGAGATCGCGGACGAGCTCCTCGATCGTCAGGAGCGGAGTCTGCTTCACCTGGAATCCCGTGGGGACTCCGAGATGCTCGTATGGCACTCCTGCTGCCAGGGATTTCAACCCCTGACCCTGTAGGCTGAAGCAGGTGGGGACAGCCCGGCGAGTGCCTCTGCTGTCCTGATGCAGTGTTGCACACTTCGCCGGGTTGAACCGAAGTCCAATCCTCCCTGCTGCAGCCTCCACTGTTCTCAACAGTGTTTCCATCCCCTCCGGAGTGTCGGCAACTAGTGCCATATCATCGGCGTAGCCAAGGATGTTGTACCGCCGGCCGTGGAGCGTGTAACCCGCCGAGGAGCCGGATGCTGCACGAAGCACCGACTCCAGGGCAAGGTTAAACGCCACAGGGCTCAGCGGGCATCCTTGCTTCACTCCGGAGAGGATGGGGACAGGGTCGGTAAAGCCCTGTGAGGTTCGCACTCGAGTGGTGCACCCGTCGTAGAGCCCTTCCAAGATGTTACGGAAGGGCTCGGGGACCTTGGCCTCCGCGAAGGCGTGGTAGATGGTAGAGTGGGGGACCGAGCCGAACGCGTTCGACAGGTCCAACCACGCAACCACCACCTGACGCCTGCCCCTGCGAGCGTCGTTAAGGACCTCCTGCAGCACGTAGTTCTGCTCGTAGCATCCCTCGCACGGCAGGAAGCCCTTTTGCTGAGGGCTAAGCCGCTCATTATGTAGGGCCCACGTGACGAGGCGGTCGGCAAGCACCGCCGCGAAGAGTTTGGGGGTCGTGTCGGACATGGCTAGTGGCCGCCAGTTCGAAAGATCCCCCCGATCGCCCTTCTTGTGAATCATCACGGTATTCGAAGACTTCCAAGAAGCAGGGACCGACTCCAACCTTTGACATAGGTTGAAAAAGGCGGTCAGAATGGCGCAGTCCGGGTCGGCCTTCCGGAGATCACGGTAAGTTAGACCGTCTGGCCCCGGAGCGGAGTTTGACATCCGCCGGAGTCGACGATCCACCTCACTCACTCCGAAAGGCCGAACCAGTGCCGCGTCACTCGCCGCCGTTGGAGCCTCTGAAGGAAAGCCGAGAGGCCCAGAGGCTGGTGGCGTACTCGCAGGTGAGTACATGTCGAGGAAGTGCTGATGTACCTGGTCCTTCGGGACCTGGCATTGCGCCGGAGCGCCCATCAACACCTCCTGGACCGCACGCCTGCGGTTTTGCCGGAACAGCCTCTGGATCCGCGTAGCCTCTGCGACTTGGTCCGTGCTTCTTGTAGCCTCCGGTTCAGGACGACCGGGAGGGCGCGATGCCGATGCACCTCCGACACGCCTCTCCCTCCCCGCGACAGCGGTTGACCTTCCCCTCGTATTCTCTCCAACCCCCGCGGGTCTCGACCCGAAGCGTTGGAAGAAGGCGGCGATCGTAGTCGCCACCTCTTCCAGGTCTTGAATGTTATCGACGGCCCCGGCCAAACCGATCAGTAGACGCCTCTCCTCCGCCAACGCGACTTGCTCCCTTCTGAGGGATGCGCGCGGGCGAGGGCGAGGCTGACCAGCAGGCGCAGGCCGCCGATGCTCCGGGTCTCGCGGGGTTTGGAGGTCGGTGGGCACTACACCGACGCCCGCAGGGGCATTCGTTGTCCCCGTTCTACAACCACCCGGGTGCGAGCTCCCAGGGGTATTCCCACCCACACTACGAAAACGCGAACCAAACCCTCCCAAGCGATTGAACATTTCGCGTAGATCGCGGAGTCGGTCCGTCCGCGCGGAGCCGGCAGGGGCCCGATCGCTCACGCTCTCGGTTCCGTTGCTCCTGCTTCCCGTCGCCGTCCCTCGCCGCGCGCCCCTGCGCGATGAGGCCGAGGACCGGTTCCTCGGCGTGACGGTGGTAGTGGTGGCGGTGGTGGCCGCCCCCCTCGCTGCTCCCTCAGTGACCGGAGCTGGTAGGGGCGATGGAGGACGCTGGGCACCCGCGGATGGTCGGCGTGGTGCACCTGGCGCCCTCGTCTCCCGCGCTGGTGGCGTGCGGGCTGGTGTCCTCGTCGGCGGCTGCAGCGTCTCCGGGATCGGCGACCTGAAACCAGACGGAGATGTAGGCGACGAAGACAGAACTCGTTGTCGGCGGCGTCGTCTCTTAGAGACGGCGGGAGACCACGGGAGGGGGGAGGAATCGTCATCCTCCGCCCCCTCCTCCTCTTCTCTCCCCTCGATGGCCGGAGGGGGGGTGACGGCCGCTGTCCGGGTGGGACCAGGGGTAACCGTCACTTCCTCGATGGGGGGGAGGGAGGGGACTGCTGTCCGCGACAGAGTCCTCTTCATTCCCCTCTCCACTCCCCCCGCGAGGGGCCGCGAGGTGACGATGGGCCCCCCGCTGACGGTGGTGGTAACGGTGGTCGTGGTAAGTGTGGCCGGCGCCATGCAGGAGACCACGCAGCAGCCTCTTCCGCTTCCGTGCATCCCGTAGATGGTTGGTGGGGTGGGAGGAGAGGCGGAAGCTCCCCTCAGGATGGTGGCGAGGGGGGGGCTGCTGCGGGCCGCGGTCGAGCACTCGGGCGGTAATGATGACGCCCGGGTGAACGACCGCAGCCTTCTTCTTCCTTCTGTTTGTTCTCCTGGTGGCGCCGCGCTGACCACCGTTGCGCCCGCTGTGACGGCGGCGTAGGATGGTGATGCCGCCGTCCTGATCGTCGAGGTGAACGTCCGGGTGGTCGGGACGTTCGGCGGGGTGGTGGGGGCGGGCGAAGCCCTGTCCCGCCCCGACCCCGTCCTCCTCGGCGACTTCTTAGAGCCGGCTTTCGGAGCCGCCTTCCTCCGGGTGGTGGTGAGGGCTGCCGTCCGTTGCAAAATATCCCCAAGGTCCAGCGGCACGCTGGCTCCCCTACTCCTGGTAACTGGCCCCCTCGGGCTGGTGGTCGGGGCCTTCGCTGTAGGGGAGACCGTCGATCCCCTCTTCCTCCTCGCCGCCCCGCTGGCAGGCTTCTCGCGGGGCGGCTCCGGGGTTGACTTGCGCGTCGGTGGACTCGGGGTGGCTCGTTGGGCGGCTCCTGTGGCTCGGCTCTTGGCAGCGGGCGCTGCCCTGGTCCCTGCTGGTGGTGTTGACCCTGAAACAGAGCCGTCACTCCGTCTCGTCCCGCCGTCTCTCTTCGTCGTTGTCGTCGATGTCTGGTGGGGCAAAGGCGGTCTCTTCACGGCGATGCTGACGGTCCTTACGGAGATGGTCCTCGGCTTCGTTGAGGCCGGGGGCGGCGGGGGCGTCCTCGACTTCCTGGAGGAAGCCGCTGACGCCGCCGCCGCAGCCGGCCTGGTCCCCACGCTGGTTGGAGGTGGTGGGGGGGTCGTCGAGGTCCTTGCCTGGTCCGCCCTCACCGCCGTCCTCCTGAGGGACAGCGGCCTCTGCCGCACGGGCGCCGGGGGCGGCGGGGGCGTCGACGACTTCCTGGGTGAAGCCGCCGGCGCCGCCGCCGCAGCCGGCGCAACCCGTGCGGACGCCGTTGATGGTGGTGGCGTCGTCGTCGTCGTCTTCGTGGTGGCCGCTGTCGTCCTCGTCCTTTTCAAGGCCACCCTATTCCGCACGGGCGCCGGGGGCGGCGGGGGCGTCGACGACTTCCTGGAGGAAGCCGCCGGCGCCGCCGCCGCAGTCGGTGTAGCCCGCGCGGTCGCCGTGGGTGGTGGTGGTGTGGTCGATGGCCTTGTGGCCGCCTTTGCCCTTGTCGCCGTCGATGTCGGTGGCGTACTGTCTGTCCTCGTCGCCGTCGCCGTCCCCGTCGTCGTCCCCTTGGCAGAAGCAGCGCTGCCGAAGGACAGCGTGCTCTGTCTCAGGGAGGAGGACGGGCGTCTGGTCGAGGTCGTCGAGGTCGTCGTCGTCGTCGTCGTCGTTGACGATGTGGCAGCTGCACGGGTGGTCGGTGCAGCTGCGGGGCCCGTAGATGGTGGAGGGGCCCCCCCGGAGATCCTCGGTCGCTGTGCTGCCGACCGCCGCATTCCGCACGCCGTTGTCGTCGTCGTCATCGTCGTGGTGCACGTCGTCGACGTCATCGTCGTCGCCGTGCACGTCGCCGTCGACGCCGTGGCCGTGGTGGTGGTGGCGGTACCAGCTCCGGTCAACCTTAAAATTGACTCGGCCCCCGAAGGGACCGAGCAATTAATATTTCCGGTCGCCGAGGGAGAGGTCCTCACGGTGGACGTGGTGGAGGAGCCGCGTGCTCCTCTCGTCCCACTGCGACCTGATCCGCCCGAGTGAGCGGCGGTGTGGTGAGTTTTCACGGATTTCAGGGGGTAAGCCCCTTTTCCGTGCTCACCACACTCGCCGCAGCGGTGAACCACCGAATGACCGGGGTGGTTCTTTTTCGCGTGTTTTATCAGGTCGCAGTGGGATTTGTAGGTCCCACCGAGCCTAATACCCGGTTTGCCGAAGCATTCCGGGCATCTGAATTCCGCCGGGAACGGAAAATCGATATAGATTATTATCGCGTTGTTGTTTGTTGTTTCCATTGTGAAACAGCCTCTGCAGAATTGTCTCGAGTGTGAATTAAACGAAAATCAAGTGACTAGATGGTAAATAAATAGATAAAATGTGTAAATAATGTATAAATAAAAGATGTTATAATAGATAAAATGTATAAAACAGATGCAGTCACTTGATTAAAATGAATCAATAAATAAAATAAATAGAATAAATATGTGGCGCGTCGAAGAATAAATAGAATAAAATATAACAGTACAGCACTGAGTCAAACGAGAGTAAAATGGGTTTCGAGACCTTACAATAAATACAGTAAATAAATAGACGATCACAGCACTGCACTTCTACACCAATAAATAAAATAAATAAAGACAATTAAAACAGAAAGGTAAGCGATCGACTCACCGGAAAGTAGAGAACAGCGATAGAAGAAAATAGAGAGAAATATAGGAAGACAGAAAAGAGAGCGGATCGATAGAAGGATTGAAAGAGGTTAGAAGATAAAAGTGACAGGCGAGGGATCTACCTTGATGGTAAGAGACACCATCAAGGGGGGCTATCTAGCGGTCGATCGAGGAACTCGTTCCAGCTCCTCGTGCAGGGATCTACCGCTAGGGGGCTGCACCGATACTTGGCGGTACTTGGAGAAATTCTTCAGCTCAGGTCTGAAGAATCTCCAAGGCCTACTCGGATCGGTGACTGAAAGGATTAAACCGAATTAATTTAATCGAGCGGACTCGATTAAACAATTCGGCGGTCTCTGATCGGAATCAAAGTTATTCCGGAGTTAGTTGGCTCCGGGAAAACGCACGCAAAATCGTCGTACGTTCCGACGTGCCGGTATTAAACGAAAAGATGTTTAATGTAGATTATTATTAACTACCGGCACAGGATTGCTCCCAAATTTCACAATTAGCAGCAACAAAGTACTTGGAACAGAACTAAGTTATTAAATAATTAAGAACTTAGTCTGACGTCGAATAAATTGATCTGATAATTGTGAAATTTATCGAAACGTACACGAGGCGTTACGTAATTCCGAGACGAACGTTCCGGAATTCCTTTGTTCTGACGACCTAGGACGGAACCGTTGGTTGTTATTGAATTTATCCTGACAAACAATTAGCAGAGCTAAGTGTCGACAGGACAAAGACGAACAACAACGAACGGAGGGGAGGGGTAACCGCGCTGAACGGCCGTGCGGGTTAGCGCACTGGTGTTCGCGCGGGGGAAGAGAGTAAGAGAGGGAGTCGATCACTTACCCCACTCGAGGTCCTGCAGAGGTGTCCACGTGTTCCCGGCTGCTCGGTGGAGACGCTGATGGTGTGGTCCTCCTCCTCGGCGGCCAGTCGCGCCCCGATCGCTCCTCGGCTCCAGGTGATGCACGCACACGCACGAAAACTCGCGAACTTGAGAGCTGCGGTGCTCGTAAATGAAATTTTACTGGGGAGTAGATATCTCCTCGAATTATTGGGAATTGACTGTGATTGAATTCAGCAGATTGGGCCAATCCACACGGCACTGCAATGCGTGGCCGACCCGTGACCGAGGGGGAGCAAGCCCCGACCGCTCAGTCAATTCCCAAAAATCGAGTTAATATTCTGACTCCCCGATGGGGAGTGTATCAGATATTAAGCTGATAAGAACAGATAAAGGCATTTTTATTTTCAATTGATCGTCCCCCGAGCTGGTGCTCGGGGGCGGTACAGTATTAGTGCCTTTCGGCGAGGGCTATACATAAATATGATTTCTTTGGTGGGGGGGTGTGGCGCGGGGGAGCTATGTCCCCCTGCGTGACAAACACATTCAGACGCACACGCACACACACACACACACTCATCCACACGTCAGTAGATAAAAATAATTCTGATTATCAGAAATGTAAGATCAGCGGCACGGGCCTTGTCAAAGTTAAAATAAACATAGTGGAACGGCCCACAGCACACCAGAGAACTTAAGCTAGGAAGATGACTAGAGATTAGCGAATAGAAGAGTAGAGAGACAGCAAGGAAGGAAGACAAAAGATAGCGAGTAGAGAGAGTAGAGAAAGATAGAGAGATAGAGAAAGAGGCGCGCTGCGGGCTCGTTGCCCTCGCTAAAAATTAATATAAAATTATACAGGGCCGAAGTGGCCCTGAGTCAGTACATTTACATTGTTATTGTCATCGATATTCTCGCTGTTATATGAATTTTCGGGGCGCGATACTGTATTCGAGGGGGCCGCGGGGGGGGCCACATTCGCCGCATCAAGGGGCAGAGGCAGCTCCGGGGCGGGGACGGCGGCGGGAGCAGCAGCATATTGTCGGACCCCCGACACGTGCTCCACGTAGATGTCCCGACCCCACCGGATGGTCTCAGAGACAATGAGCCGGCGCATCATGCTTGCGTATTTCGTGCTAATACGCAGCACTTTGAGCACCGGCTCATTGGCTTGATCCCATGAGCCGAGAGCCCCCACGACGATCGCGTCGGTCACAACTCTGTAGCCCTGCTCTCCGAGAACGGCCGCGATCGGAAGATACTTTTGTATCTTCCGGAGCCTTGCGGCTTCGAAAGCTTCGATGCCGTTCTCGAAGGTCACGGTCACATCGATGATCACGACGCTTTTCGAGGGCTCATGCCTGACAACGATGTCAGGCCTGAGCGCCTCCAGATCGCCGGTGAGACCCTCGACCCTTTGGTTTACCCTTAAGTTCCCCGGCAGTCGGCAGGCTCGCGAAATCCGCGAGACGACGGCGTCGTGGCGCAGTTGCCAGGCAGCCGAGTGGGGGCGGCAGTGACACAGCACATGGGGCAAGGTCTCCAGGGCCTCCCCGCATCGCCGGCAACGCTTGTCACCCCCGCCCCAGCGTCTAGCCCCATTAAGAGGTAAGACGTCGAGGCGGGCTCGGTGAACAAAGCGCCAATCAGCGAAGCGGGTGAAACTGCCGCCGCGGAGGAAGTGGTTTGACACCTTCGTCCGCGACGACACCCCGAAGACCTTCCCCTGATCGGGTTTGCTGTTGAGGCGGTGATGGTAAAATTCCGTCACTGCCGCCCTCAGTCGGTGCAACACCTGGGACCGAGCCACGGGTGTAACGACCGTCGTGCGCCCGCGTGAGCCTCGGAGTCTAAGACCCAACTCCTGGCGTGCAGCGCTCCACTCCCATCGCAATTGGAGCACGTCTCCTAATCGCCGCGCCGCGTTTCGTGCCCTCGACCACAATGTGGAAAAGTCACTGCTGGTTCTGGCGAACTCCCCCTCCAGCGAGCCGGAGAGGTAGGTCGCCAGATCCTGCTCGGTAGGTGGTCGACCGATTTTCCTGGCTACCGCCCCCCTCAGAGAATCTCTGGCCAGCCCGCTGATCGCCGGGTCAGACGCCGTCAGAAGACGGAACGCATGCCCGACGACCAGCGCGTCGGCCAGGTCAGCAAGCGGAAGTAATCCACATCCTCCCCGACTGGGGGGGAGGTAGATCACCTCCGCGCTGGCTCTCTGAGGCAGGTTGAGCCAGGATTTCGCGAGCTTCCTTACGAGCTTGTCCGCGTCTTTTAAAGGACCTTTTTCCACATGGGCTCCCCGCAGCAAAAAGTCGAGGCGGGGCAATATAAATGTCCCGACCGCCTCACACTTTTGCCATGGGGCGAGGAGGGAACGATCTACGGAGCGGAGATCGCGGACGAGCTCCTCGATCGTCAGGAGCGGAGTCTGCTTCACCTGGAATCCCGTGGGGACTCCGAGATGCTCGTATGGCGCTCCTGCTGCCAGGGATTTCAACCCCTGACCCTGTAGGCTGAAGCAGGTAGGAACGGCCCGGCGAGTGCCTCTGCTGTCCTGGTGCAGTGTTGCACACTTCGCCGGGTTGAACCGAAGTCCAATCCTCTCCGCTGCAGCCTCCACTGTTCTCAACAGTGTTTCCATCCCCTCCGGAGTGTCGGCAACTAGTGCCATATCGTCAGCGTAGCCAAGGATGTTGTACCGCCGGCCGTGGAGCGTGTAACCCGCCGAGGAGCCGGATGCTGCACGAAGCACCGACTCCAGGGCAAGGTTAAACGCCACAGGGCTCAGCGGGCATCCTTGCTTCACTCCGGAGAGGATGGGAACAGGGTCGGTAAAGCCCTGTGAGGTTCGCACTCGGGTGGTGCACCCGTCGTAGAGCCCTTCCAAGATGTTACGGAAGGGCTCGGGGACCTTGGCCTCCGCGAAGGCGTGGTAGATGGTAGAGTGGGGGACCGAGCCGAACGCGTTCGACAGGTCCAACCACGCAACCACCACCTGACGCCTGCCCCTGCGAGCGTCGTTAAGGACCTCCTGCAGCACGTAGTTCTGCTCGTGGCATCCCTCGCACGGCAGGAAGCCCTTTTGCTGAGGGCTAAGCCGCTCATTATGTAGGGCCCACGTGACGAGGCGGTCGGCAAGCACCGCCGCGAAGAGTTTGGGGGTCGTGTCGGACATGGCTAGTGGCCGCCAGTTCGAAAGATCCCCCCGATCGCCCTTCTTGTGAATCATCACGGTATTCGAAGACTTCCAAGAAGCAGGGACCGACTCCAACCTTTGACATAGGTTGAAAAAGGCGGTCAGAATGGCGCAGTCCGGGTCGGCCTTCCGGAGTTCACGGTAAGTTAGACCGTCTGGCCCCGGAGCGGAGTTTGACATCCGCCGGAGTCGACGATCCACCTCACTCACTCCGAAAGGCCGAACCAGTGCCGCGTCACTCGCCGCCGTTGGAGCCTCTGAAGGAAAGCCGAGAGGCCCAGAGGCTGGTGGCGTACTCGCAGGTGAGTACATGTCGAGGAAGTGCTGATGTACCTGGTCCTTCGGGACCTGGCATTGCGCCGGAGCGCCCATCAACACCTCCTGGACCGCACGCCTGCGGTTTTGCCGGAACAGCCTCTGGATCCGCGTAGCCTCTGCGACTTGGTCCGTGCTTCTTGTAGCCTCCGGTTCAGGACGACCGGGAGGGCGCGATGCCGATGCACCTCCGACACGCCTCTCCCTCCCCGCGACAGCGGTTGACCTTCCCCTCGTATTCTCTCCAACCCCCGCGGGTCTCGACCCGAAGCGTTGGAAGAAGGCGGCGATCGTAGTCGCCACCTCTTCCAGGTCTTGAATGTTATCGACGGCCCCGGCCAAACCGATCAGTAGACGCCTCTCCTCCGCCAACGCGACTTGCTCCCTTCGAAGGGATGCGCGCGGGCGAGGGCGAGGCTGACCAGCAGGCGCAGGCCGCCGATGCTCCGGGTCTCGCGGGGTTTGGAGGTCGGTGGGCACTACACCGACGCCCGCAGGGGCATTCGTTGTCCCCGCTCTACAACCACCCGGGTGCGAGCTCCCAGGGGTATTCCCACCCACACTACGAAAACGCGACGCGAACCCTCCCAAGCGATTGAACATATCGCGTAAATCTCGGAGTCGGTCCGTCCGCGCGAAGCCGGCAGGGGCCCGACCGCTCACGTTCTCGGTGTTGCCCCTGCTTCCCGTCGCCGTCCCTCGTCGCGCGCCCCTGCGCGATGCGGCCGAGGACCGGTTCCTCGGCGTGACGGTGGTAGTGGTGGCGGTGGTGGTGGCCCCCCTCGTTGCTCCCTCGGTGACCGGAGCTGGTAGGGGCGATGGAGGACGCTGGGCACCCGCAGATGGTCGGCGTGGTGCACCTGGCGCCCTCGTCTCCCGCGCTGGTGGCGTGCGGGCTGGAGTCCTCGCTGTCGGCGGCTGCAGCGTCTCCGGGATCGGCGACCTGAAACCAGACGGAGATGTAGGCGACGAAGACAGAACTCGTCGGCGGCGTCGTCTCCTAGAGACGGCGGGAGACCACGGGAGGGGGGAGGGATCGTCATCCTCCGCCCCCTCCTCCTCTTCTCTCCCCTCGATGGCCGGAGGGGGGGTGACGGCCGCTGTCCGGGTGGGACCAGGGGTAACCGTCCCTTCCTCGATGGGGGGGAGGGAGGGGACTGCTGTCCGCGACAGAGTCCTCTTCATTCCCCTCTCCACTCCCCCCGCAAGGGGCCGCGAGGTGACGATGGGCCCCCCGCTGACGGTGGTGGTGACGGTGGTCGTGGTAAGTGTGGCCGGCGCCATGCAGGAGACCACGCAGCAGCCTCTTCCGCTCTCCTGTTCCCCATAGATGGTGGGTGGGGAGGGAGGAGAGGCGGAAGCTCCCCTCAGGATGGTGGCGAGGGGGGGGCTGCTGCGGGCTGCGGTCGAGCACTCGGGCGGTAATGATGACGCCCGGGTGAACGACCGCAGCCTTCTTCTTCCTTCTGTTTGTTCTCCTGGTGGCGCCGCGCTGACCACCGTTGCGCCCGCTGTGACGGCGGCGTAGGATGGTGATGCCGCCGTCCTGATCGTCGAGGTGAACGTCCGGGTGGTCGGGACGTTCGGCGGGGTGGTGGGGGCGGGCGAAGCCCTGTCCCGCCCCGACCCCGTCCTCCTCGGCGACTTCTTAGAGCCGGCTTTCGGAGCCGCCTTCCTCCGGGTGGTATTGAGGGCTGCTGTCCGTTGTAATACGTCCCCTAGGTCCAACGGCACGCTGGCTCCCCTACTCCTGGTTACTGGCCCCCTCGGGCTGGTAGTCGGGGCCTTCGCTGTAGGGGAGACCGTCGACCCCCTCTTCCTCCTGGCCGCCCCGCTGGCAGGCTTCTCGCGGGGCGGTTCCGGGGTCGACTTGCGTGTCGGCGGACTCGGGGTGGTACGTTGGGCGGCTCCTACGGCACGGCTCTTGGCAGCGGGCGCTGCCCTGGTCCCTGTTGGTGGTGATGACCCTGAAACAGAGCCGTCACTCCGTCTCGTCCCGCCGTCTCTCTTTGTCGTAGTCGTCGTCGTAGTTGTTTGTTGGGGCGAAGGCAGTCTCTTCACGGCGATGCGGACGTCCTTCACCGAGATGATCCTCGGCTTCGTTGGGGCCGGGGGCGGCGGGGGCGTCTTCGACTTCCTGGAGGAAGCCGCTGGCGCCGCCGCCGCAGCCGGCCTGGTCCCCACGCTGGTTGGAGGTGGTGGGGGGGTCTTCGAGGCCATCGGGCGGTCCGCCCTCATCGCCGTCCTCCTGAGGGACAGCGGCCTCTGCCGCACGGGCACCGGGGGCGGCGGGGGCGTCTTCGACTTCCTGGAGGAAGCCGTCGGCGCTGCCGCCGCAGCCGGCGCAACCCGTGCGGACGCCGTGGATGGTGGTGGCGTCGTCTTCGTGGTGGCCGCTGTCGTCCCCGTCCTTCTCAAGGCCAGTTTGTTCCGCGCGGTCGCCGGGGGCGGCGGGGGCGTCGACGACTTCCTGGAGGAAGCCGCCGGCGCCGCCGTCGCAACCGGCACACTCCGCGCGGTCGCCGTAGGTGGTGGTGGCGTCGTCGATGGCCTTGTGACTACCTTCGCCCTTGTCGCCGTCGATGTTGGTGGCGTTCGGTCTGTCCTCGTCGCCGTAGTTGTCCCCGTCGTCGTCCCCTTGGCAGAAGCAGCGCTGCCGAAAGACAGCGTGCTCTGCCTCAGGGAGGAGGACGGGCGTCTGGTCGTCGAGGTCGTCGTCGTCGTCGTCGATGTTGTTGACGCTGTTGCAGCTGCACGGGTGGTCGGTGCAGCTGCGGGGCCCGTAGATGGTGGAGGGGCCCCCCCGGAGATCCGTGGACGTTGGGCTGCAGACCGCCGCATCCCGCACGCTGTCGTCGTCGTCGTCGTCGTGGTGCACGTCGTCGACGTCATCGTCGTCGCCGTGCACGTCGCCGTCGACGCCGTGGCCGTGGTGGTGGTGGCGGTGCCAGCTCCGGTCAACCTTAAAATTGACTCGGCCCCCGAAGGGACCGAGCAATTAATACTTCCGGTCGCCGAGGGAGAGGACCTCACGGTGGTACGGGTGGAGGAGCCGCATGCTCCTCTCGTCCCACTGCGACCTGATCCGCCCGAATGAGCGGCGGTGTGGTGCGTCTTAACGGACTTTAAGGGATAAGCTCCCTTCCCGTGCTCACCACACTCGCCGCATCGATGAACCACCGAATGACCGGGGTGGTTCCTTTTGGCGTGTTTGATCAGGTCGCAGTGGGATTTATAGGTCCCACCGAGCCTGATACCCGGTTTGCCGAAGCATTCCGGGCATCTGAATTCCACCGGGAACGGAAAATCGATAAAAATGGTAATCGAGTTATTCGTTTGTTCAGTCATTGTGGCCTCTGCCGGATTGTCTCGAGTGTAAAATAAAATACCAAGTGACTAGGAACGTATACAGTTGAATAAATAACAATGAATAAAATATAATATAATGAATAAAGTAAAATCACTGGAGTCACTTGATTAAAATTTAATAAATAAGTAAAATGTAGTCGTTGGATAAAATAGAATAAAAGTAAATATAAATTAAGACAGTACAGTACCGAGTCGCACAGTAGAAACACTGGGTACAATAAGTAAATACAATAAATAAAACCACGGCACTGCACTTCACAGATAAATAAATAAAATAAATAAAAACAACTACAATAACAGAAAGGTAAGCGATCGACTCGCCGGAAAATAGAAGAAAGCGACAGAAGAAAATAGAGAGAAATACGGGAAGACAGAAAAGAGAGCGGATCGATAGAAGGATGAAAGAGGTTAGAAGATAAAAGTGACAGGCGAGGGATCTACCTTGATGGTAAGAGACACCATCAAGGGGGGCTATCTAGCGGTCGATCGAGGAACTCGTTCCAGCTCCTCGTGCAGGGATCTACCGCTAGAGGGCTGCACCGATGCTTGGCGGTACTTGGAGAAATTCTTCAGCTCAGGTCTGAAGAATCTCCAAGGCCTACTCGGATCGGTGACTGAAAGGATTAAACCGAATTAATTTAATCGAGCGGACTCGATTAAACAATTCGGCGGTCTCTGATCGGAATCAAAGTTACTCCGGAGTTGGTTTGCTCCGGGAAAACGCACGCAAAATCGTCGTACGTTCCGACGTGCCGGTATTAAACGAAAAGATGTTTAATGTAGATTATTATTAACTACCGGCACAGGATTGCTCCCAAATTTCACAATTAGCAGCAACAAAGTACTCGGAACAGAACTAAGTTATTAAATAATTAGTAACTTAGTCTGACGTCGAATAAATTGATGTTATAACTGTGAAATTTGTCGAAACGTTTACGAAGCGTTACGTAATTCCGAGACGAACGTTCCGGAATTCCTTTGTTCTGACGACCTAGGACGGAACCGTTGGTTGTTATTGAATTTATCCTGACAAACAATTAGCAGAGCTAAGTGTCGACAGGACAAAGACGAACAACAACGAACGGAGGGGAGGGGTAACCGCGCTGAACGGCCGTGCGGGTTAGCGCACTGGTGTTCGCGCGGGGGAAGAGAGTAAGAGAGGGAGTCGATCACTTACCCCACTCGAGGTCCTGCAGAGGTGTCCACGTGTTCCCGGCTGCTCGGTGGAGACGCTGATGGTGTGGTCCTCCTCCTCGGCGGCCAGTCGCGCCCCGATCGCTCCTCGGCTCCTGATGGTGGATCGCACACGCGGAACTCGCGAAATTGAGCGTTACGGCGCTCGAGCGAAATTTTGCCCGGATTTTGGGAGCAGATATCTCCTCGAATTATTGGGAATTGACTGATATTAGTTAAGCAGATTGGGCCAATCCACACGGCACTGCAATGCGTGGCCGACCCGTGACCGAGGGGGAGCAAGCCCCGACCGCTCAGTCAATTCCCAAAAATCGAGTTAATATTCTGACTCCCCGATGGGGAGTGTATCAGATATTAAGCTGATAAGAACAGATAAAGGCATTTTTATTTTCAATTGATCGTCCCCCGAGCTGGTGCTCGGGGGCGGTACAGTATTAGTGCCTTTCGGCGAGGGCTATACATAAATATGATTTCTTTGGTGGGGGGGTGTGGCGCGGGGGAGCTATGTCCCCCTGCGTGACAAACACATTCAGACGCACACGCACACACACACACACACTCATCCACACGTCAGTAGATAAAAATAATTCTGATTATCAGAAATGTAAGATCAGCGGCACGGGCCTTGTCAAAGTTAAAATAAACATAGTGGAACGGCCCACAGCACACCAGAGAACTTAAGCTAGGAAGATGACTAGAGATTAGCGAATAGAAGAGTAGAGAGACAGCAAGGAAGGAAGACAAAAGATAGAGAGTAGAGAGAGTAGAGAAAGATAGAGAGATAGAGAAAGAGGCGCGCTGCGGGCTCGTTGCCCTCGCTAAAAATTAATATAAAATTATACAGGGCCGAAGTGGCCCTGAGTCAGTACATTTACATTGTTATTGTCATCGATATTCTCGCTGTTATATGAATTTTCGGGGCGCGATACTGTATTCGAGGGGGCCGCGGGGGGGGCCACATTCGCCGCATCAAGGGGCAGAGGCAGCTCCGGGGCGGGGACGGCGGCGGGAGCAGCAGCATATTGTCGGACCCCCGACACGTGCTCCACGTAGATGTCCCGACCCCACCGGATGGTCTCAGAGACAATGAGCCGGCGCATCATGCTTGCGTATTTCGTGCTAATACGCAGCACTTTGAGCACCGGCTCATTGGCTTGATCCCATGAGCCGAGAGCCCCCACGACGATCGCGTCGGTCACAACTCTGTAACCCTGCTCTCCGAGAACGGCCGCGATCGGAAGATACTTTTGTATCTTCCGGAGCCTTGCGGCTTCGAAAGCTTCGATGCCGTTCTCGAAGGTCACGGTCACATCGATGATCACGACGCTTTTCGAGGGCTCATGCCTGACAACGATGTCAGGCCTGAGCGCCTCCAGATCGCCGGTGAGACCCTCGACCCTTTGGTTTACCCTTAGGTTCCCCGGCAGTCGGCAGGCTCGCGAAATCCGCGAGACGACGGCGTCGTGGCGCAGTTGCCAGGCAGCCGAGTGGGGGCGGCAGTGACACAGCACATGGGGCAAGGTCTCCAGGGCCTCCCCGCATCGCCGGCAACGCTTGTCACCCCCGCCCCAGCGTCTAGCCCCATTAAGAGGTAAGACGTCGAGGCGGGCTCGGTGAACAAAGCGCCAATCAGCGAAGCGGGTGAAACTGCCGCCGCGGAGGAAGTGGTTTGACACCCTCGTCCGCGACGACACCCCGAAGACCTTCCCCTGATCGGGTTTGCTGTTGAGGCGTTGATGGTAAAATTCCGTCACTGCCGCCCTCAGTCGGTGCAACACCTGGGACCGAGCCACGGGTGTAACGACCGTCGTGCGCCCGCGTGAGCCTCGGAGTCTAAGACCCAACTCCTGGCGTGCAGCGCTCCACTCCCATCGCAATTGGAGCACGTCTCCTAATCGCCGCGCCGCGTTTCGTGCCCTCGACCACAATGTGGAAAAGTCACTGCTGGTTCTGGCGAACTCCCCCTCCAGCGAGCCGGAGAGGTAGGTCGCCAGATCCTGCTCGGTAGGTGGTCGACCGATTTTCCTGGCTACCGCCCCCCTCAGAGAATCTCTGGCCAGCCCGCTGATCGCCGGGTCAGACGCCGTCAGAAGACGGAACGCATGCCCGACGACCAGCGCGTCGGCCAGGTCAGCAAGCGGAAGTAATCCACATCCTCCCCGACTGGGGGGGAGGTAGATCACCTCCGCGCTGGCTCTCTGAGGCAGGTTGAGCCAGGATTTCGCGAGCTTCCTTACGAGCTTGTCCGCGTCTTTTAAAGGACCTTTTTCCACATGGGCTCCCCGCAGCAAAAAGTCGAGGCGGGGCAATATAAATGTCCCGACCGCCTCACACTTTTGCCATGGGGCGAGGAGGGAACGATCTACGGAGCGGAGATCGCGGACGAGCTCCTCGATCGTCAGGAGCGGAGTCTGCTTCACCTGGAATCCCGTGGGGACTCCGAGATGCTCGTATGGCGCTCCTGCTGCCAGGGATTTCAACCCCTGACCCTGTAGGCTGAAGCAGGTAGGAACGGCCCGGCGAGTGCCTCTGCTGTCCTGGTGCAGTGTTGCACACTTCGCCGGGTTGAACCGAAGTCCAATCCTCTCCGCTGCAGCCTCCACTGTTCTCAACAGTGTTTCCATCCCCTCCGGAGTGTGGGCAACTAGTGCCATATCGTCAGCGTAGCCAAGGATGTTGTACCGCCGGCCGTGGAGCGTGTAACCCGCCGAGGAGCCGGATGCTGCACGAAGCACCGACTCCAGGGCAAGGTTAAACGCCACAGGGCTCAGCGGGCATCCTTGCTTCACTCCGGAGAGGATGGGGACAGGGTCGGTAAAGCCCTGTGAGGTTCGCACTCGGGTGGTGCACCCGTCGTAGAGCCCTTCCAAGATGTTACGGAAGGGCTCGGGGACCTTGGCCTCCGCGAAGGCGTGGTAGATGGTAGAGTGGGGGACCGAGCCGAACGCGTTCGACAGGTCCAACCACGCAACCACCACCTGACGCCTGCCCCTGCGAGCGTCGTTAAGGACCTCCTGCAGCACGTAGTTCTGCTCGTAGCATCCCTCGCACGGCAGGAAGCCCTTTTGCTGAGGGCTAAGCCGCTCATTATGTAGGGCCCACGTGACGAGGCGGTCGGCAAGCACCGCCGCGAAGAGTTTGGGGGTCGTGTCGGACATGGCTAGTGGCCGCCAGTTCGAAAGATCCCCCCGATCGCCCTTCTTGTGAATCATCACGGTATTCGAAGACTTCCAAGAAGCAGGGACCGACTCCAACCTTTGACATAGGTTGAAAAAGGCGGTCAGAATGGCGCAGTCCGGGTCGGCCTTCCGGAGTTCACGGTAAGTTAGACCGTCTGGCCCCGGAGCGGAGTTTGACATCCGCCGGAGTCGACGATCCACCTCACTCACTCCGAAAGGCCGAACCAGTGCCGCGTCACTCGCCGCCGTTGGAGCCTCTGAAGGAAAGCCGAGAGGCCCAGAGGCTGGTGGCGTACTCGCAGGTGAGTACATGTCGAGGAAGTGCTGATGTACCTGGTCCTTCGGGACCTGGCATTGCGCCGGAGCGCCCATCAACACCTCCTGGACCGCACGCCTGCGGTTTTGCCGGAACAGCCTCTGGATCCGCGTAGCCTCTGCGACTTGGTCCGTGCTTCTTGTAGCCTCCGGTTCAGGACGACCGGGAGGGCGCGATGCCGATGCACCTCCGACACGCCTCTCCCTCCCCGCGACAGCGGTTGACCTTCCCCTCGTATTCTCTCCAACCCCCGCGGGTCTCGACCCGAAGCGTTGGAAGAAGGCGGCGATCGTAGTCGCCACCTCTTCCAGGTCTTGAATGTTATCGACGGCCCCGGCCAAACCGATCAGTAGACGCCTCTCCTCCGCCAACGCGACTTGCTCCCTTCGAAGGGATGCGCGCGGGCGAGGGCGAGGCTGACCAGCAGGCGCAGGCCGCCGATGCTCCGGGTCTCGCGGGGTTTGGAGGTCGGTGGGCACTACACCGACGCCCGCAGGGGCATTCGTTGTCCCCGCTCTACAACCACCCGGGTGCGAGCTCCCAGGGGTATTCCCACCCACACTACGAAAACGCGACGCGAACCCTCCCAAGCGATTGAACATATCGCGTAAATCTCGGAGTCGGTCCGTCCGCGCGAAGCCGGCAGGGGCCCGACCGCTCACGTTCTCGGTGTTGCCCCTGCTTCCCGTCGCCGTCCCTCGTCGCGCGCCCCTGCGCGATGCGGCCGAGGACCGGTTCCTCGGCGTGACGGTGGTAGTGGTGGCGGTGGTGGTGGCCCCCCTCGTTGCTCCCTCGGTGACCGGAGCTGGTAGGGGCGATGGAGGACGCTGGGCACCCGCAGATGGTCGGCGTGGTGCACCTGGCGCCCTCGTCTCCCGCGCTGGTGGCGTGCGGGCTGGAGTCCTCGCTGTCGGCGGCTGCAGCGTCTCCGGGATCGGCGACCTGAAACCAGACGGAGATGTAGGCGACGAAGACAGAACTCGTCGGCGGCGTCGTCTCCTAGAGACGGCGGGAGACCACGGGAGGGGGGAGGGATCGTCATCCTCCGCCCCCTCCTCCTCTTCTCTCCCCTCGATGGCCGGAGGGGGGGTGACGGCCGCTGTCCGGGTGGGACCAGGGGTAACCGTCCCTTCCTCGATGGGGGGGAGGGAGGGGACTGCTGTCCGCGACAGAGTCCTCTTCATTCCCCTCTCCACTCCCCCCGCAAGGGGCCGCGAGGTGACGATGGGCCCCCCGCTGACGGTGGTGGTGACGGTGGTCGTGGTAAGTGTGGCCGGCGCCATGCAGGAGACCACGCAGCAGCCTCTTCCGCTCTCCTGTTCCCCATAGATGGTGGGTGGGGAGGGAGGAGAGGCGGAAGCTCCCCTCAGGATGGTGGCGAGGGGGGGGCTGCTGCGGGCTGCGGTCGAGCACTCGGGCGGTAATGATGACGCCCGGGTGAACGACCGCAGCCTTCTTCTTCCTTCTGTTTGTTCTCCTGGTGGCGCCGCGCTGACCACCGTTGCGCCCGCTGTGACGGCGGCGTAGGATGGTGATGCCGCCGTCCTGATCGTCGAGGTGAACGTCCGGGTGGTCGGGACGTTCGGCGGGGTGGTGGGGGCGGGCGAAGCCCTGTCCCGCCCCGACCCCGTCCTCCTCGGCGACTTCTTAGAGCCGGCTTTCGGAGCCGCCTTCCTCCGGGTGTTATTGAGGGCTGCTGTCCGTTGTAATACGTCCCCTAGGTCCAACGGCACGCTGGCTCCCCTACTCCTGGTTACTGGCCCCCTCGGGCTGGTAGTCGGGGCCTTCGCTGTAGGGGAGACCGTCGACCCCCTCTTCCTCCTGGCCGCCCCGCTGGCAGGCTTCTCGCGGGGCGGTTCCGGGGTCGACTTGCGTGTCGGCGGACTCGGGGTGGTACGTTGGGCGGCTCCTACGGCACGGCTCTTGGCAGCGGGCGCTGCCCTGGTCCCTGTTGGTGGTGATGACCCTGAAACAGAGCCGTCACTCCGTCTCGTCCCGCCGTCTCTCTTTGTCGTAGTCGTCGTCGTAGTTGTTTGTTGGGGCGAAGGCAGTCTCTTCACGGCGATGCGGACGTCCTTCACCGAGATGATCCTCGGCTTCGTTGGGGCCGGGGGCGGCGGGGGCGTCTTCGACTTCCTGGAGGAAGCCGCTGGCGCCGCCGCCGCAGCCGGCCTGGTCCCCACGCTGGTTGGAGGTGGTGGGGGGGTCTTCGAGGCCATCGGGCGGTCCGCCCTCATCGCCGTCCTCCTGAGGGACAGCGGCCTCTGCCGCACGGGCACCGGGGGCGGCGGGGGCGTCTTCGACTTCCTGGAGGAAGCCGTCGGCGCTGCCGCCGCAGCCGGCGCAACCCGTGCGGACGCCGTGGATGGTGGTGGCGTCGTCTTCGTGGTGGCCGCTGTCGTCCCCGTCCTTCTCAAGGCCAGTTTGTTCCGCGCGGTCGCCGGGGGCGGCGGGGGCGTCGACGACTTCCTGGAGGAAGCCGCCGGCGCCGCCGTCGCAACCGGCACACTCCGCGCGGTCGCCGTAGGTGGTGGTGGCGTCGTCGATGGCCTTGTGACTACCTTCGCCCTTGTCGCCGTCGATGTTGGTGGCGTTCGGTCTGTCCTCGTCGCCGTAGTTGTCCCCGTCGTCGTCCCCTTGGCAGAAGCAGCGCTGCCGAAAGACAGCGTGCTCTGCCTCAGGGAGGAGGACGGGCGTCTGGTCGTCGAGGTCGTCGTCGTCGTCGTCGATGTTGTTGACGCTGTTGCAGCTGCACGGGTGGTCGGTGCAGCTGCGGGGCCCGTAGATGGTGGAGGGGCCCCCCCGGAGATCCGTGGACGTTGGGCTGCAGACCGCCGCATCCCGCACGCTGTCGTCGTCGTCGTCGTCGTGGTGCACGTCGTCGACGTCATCGTCGTCGCCGTGCACGTCGCCGTCGACGCCGTGGCCGTGGTGGTGGTGGCGGTGCCAGCTCCGGTCAACCTTAAAATTGACTCGGCCCCCGAAGGGACCGAG
Organism: Lasioglossum baleicum; assembly: GCF_051020765.1. Taxonomy (NCBI): domain Eukaryota; kingdom Metazoa; phylum Arthropoda; class Insecta; order Hymenoptera; family Halictidae; genus Lasioglossum; species Lasioglossum baleicum. The sequence continues at coordinate 8,287,900 of NC_134945.1, forward strand.
CAATTAATACTTCCGGTCGCCGAGGGAGAGGACCTCACGGTGGTACGGGTGGAGGAGCCGCATGCTCCTCTCGTCCCACTGCGACCTGATCCGCCCGAATGAGCGGCGGTGTGGTGCGTCTTAACGGACTTTAAGGGATAAGCTCCCTTCCCGTGCTCACCACACTCGCCGCATCGATGAACCACCGAATGACCGGGGTGGTTCCTTTTGGCGTGTTTGATCAGGTCGCAGTGGGATTTATAGGTCCCACCGAGCCTGATACCCGGTTTGCCGAAGCATTCCGGGCATCTGAATTCCACCGGGAACGGAAAATCGATAAAAATGGTAATCGAGTTATTCGTTTGTTCAGTCATTGTGGCCTCTGCCGGATTGTCTCGAGTGTAAAATAAAATACCAAGTGACTAGGAACGTATACAGTTGAATAAATAACAATGAATAAAATATAATATAATGAATAAAGTAAAATCACTGGAGTCACTTGATTAAAATTTAATAAATAAGTAAAATGTAGTCGTTGGATAAAATAGAATAAAAGTAAATATAAATTAAGACAGTACAGTACCGAGTCGCACAGTAGAAACACTGGGTACAATAAGTAAATACAATAAATAAAACCACGGCACTGCACTTCACAGATAAATAAATAAAATAAATAAAAACAACTACAATAACAGAAAGGTAAGCGATCGACTCGCCGGAAAATAGAAGAAAGCGACAGAAGAAAATAGAGAGAAATACGGGAAGACAGAAAAGAGAGCGGATCGATAGAAGGATGAAAGAGGTTAGAAGATAAAAGTGACAGGCGAGGGATCTACCTTGATGGTAAGAGACACCATCAAGGGGGGCTATCTAGCGGTCGATCGAGGAACTCGTTCCAGCTCCTCGTGCAGGGATCTACCGCTAGAGGGCTGCACCGATGCTTGGCGGTACTTGGAGAAATTCTTCAGCTCAGGTCTGAAGAATCTCCAAGGCCTACTCGGATCGGTGACTGAAAGGATTAAACCGAATTAATTTAATCGAGCGGACTCGATTAAACAATTCGGCGGTCTCTGATCGGAATCAAAGTTACTCCGGAGTTGGTTTGCTCCGGGAAAACGCACGCAAAATCGTCGTACGTTCCGACGTGCCGGTATTAAACGAAAAGATGTTTAATGTAGATTATTATTAACTACCGGCACAGGATTGCTCCCAAATTTCACAATTAGCAGCAACAAAGTACTCGGAACAGAACTAAGTTATTAAATAATTAGTAACTTAGTCTGACGTCGAATAAATTGATGTTATAACTGTGAAATTTGTCGAAACGTTTACGAAGCGTTACGTAATTCCGAGACGAACGTTCCGGAATTCCTTTGTTCTGACGACCTAGGACGGAACCGTTGGTTGTTATTGAATTTATCCTGACAAACAATTAGCAGAGCTAAGTGTCGACAGGACAAAGACGAACAACAACGAACGGAGGGGAGGGGTAACCGCGCTGAACGGCCGTGCGGGTTAGCGCACTGGTGTTCGCGCGGGGGAAGAGAGTAAGAGAGGGAGTCGATCACTTACCCCACTCGAGGTCCTGCAGAGGTGTCCACGTGTTCCCGGCTGCTCGGTGGAGACGCTGATGGTGTGGTCCTCCTCCTCGGCGGCCAGTCGCGCCCCGATCGCTCCTCGGCTCCTGATGGTGGATCGCACACGCGGAACTCGCGAAATTGAGCGTTACGGCGCTCGAGCGAAATTTTGCCCGGATTTTGGGAGCAGATATCTCCTCGAATTATTGGGAATTGACTGATATTAGTTAAGCAGATTGGGCCAATCCACACGGCACTGCAATGCGTGGCCGACCCGTGACCGAGGGGGAGCAAGCCCCGACCGCTCAGTCAATTCCCAAAAATCGAGTTAATATTCTGACTCCCCGATGGGGAGTGTATCAGATATTAAGCTGATAAGAACAGATAAAAAGGCGTTTATTTTCAGACAATCGTCCCCCGAGCTAGTGCTCGGGGGCGGTACAACGTCGGTGCCTTTCGGCGAGGGCGAAATTTAAAAAAAAAGATACATGAGCTTTGGTGGGGGGGGGGTGCGGCGCGGGGGAACTCATCCCCCTACGTGGCTAACACATTCAGACGTACACGCACACACACACACATCCACATCCACACGTCAATAAACATAATTATCAATATGTAAAATAAGCAGCACGAGCCTTGTCAGAGATTAAAATAAACGGAACGGCCCGCAGCATGCCAGGAAACTTAAACTAGGGAGATGACTAGATTTCAGAGCGAGAAGTAGAGAGACAGCGAAGGAAGGAAGACAAAAGATAGAGAGTGAGAGAGTAGAGAAAGATAGAGAGATAGAGAAAGAGGCGTGCTGCGGGCTCGTTGCCCTCGCTAAAAATTAATATATATAAAATTATACAGGGCCGAAGTGGCCCTGAGTCAATACATTTTCCACGTTGTTATCCACGCTTGTATAAATTAGGTTTTCGGGGCGCGATAGTATGTTCGGGGGGGCCGCGGGGGGGGCCACGTTCACCTCATCAATGGGCAGGGGCAACCCCGGGGCGGGGACGGCGGCGGGAGCAGCAGCATACTGTCGGACCCCCGACACGTGCTCCACGTAAATGTCCCGACCCCACCGGATGGTCTCAGAGACAATGAGCCGGCGCATCATGCTTGCGTATTTCGTGCTAATACGCAGCACCTTGAGCACCGGCTCATTGGCCTGGTCCCATGAGCCGAGAGTCCCCACGACGATCGCGTCGGTCACAACTCGGTAACCCTGCTCCTCGAGAACGGCCGCGATCGGAAGATACTTTTGTATCTTCCGGAGCCTTGCGGCTTCGAAAGCTTCGATGCCGTTCTCGAAGGTCACGGTCACATCGATGATCACGACGCTCTTCGAGGGCTCGTGCCTGACAACAATGTCCGGCCTGAGCGCCTCTAGATCGCCGGTGAGACCCTCGACCCTTTGGTTAACCCTTAAATTCCCCGGCAGTCGGCAGGCTCGCGAAATCCGCGAGACGACGGCGTCGTGGCGCAGTTGCCATGCAGCCGAGTGGGGGCGGCAGTGACACAGCACATGGGGCAAGGTCTCCAGGGCCTCCCCGCATCGCCGGCAACGCTTGTCACCCTCACCCCAGCGTCTAGCCCCATTAAGGGGTAAGACGTCAAGGCGAGCTCGGTGGACGAAGCGCCAATCAGCGAAGCGGGTGAAACTGCCGCCGCGGAGGAAGTGGTTTGACACCTTCGTCCGCGACGACACCCCGAAGACCTTCCCCTGGTCCGGCTTGCTGTTCAGCCGGTGATGGTAAAATTCCGTCACCGCCGCCCTCAGTCGGTGCAACACCTGGGTCCGAGCCACGGGTGTTACGACCGTCGTGCGCCCGCGTGAGCCTCGGAGTCTAATACCCAGTTCCTGGCGTGCAGCGCTCCACTCCCATCGCAATTGGAGCATGTCTCCTAATCGCCGCGCCGCGTTTCGTGCCCTCGACCACAGTGTGGAGAAGTCGCTACTGGTTCTGGCGAACTCCCCCTCCAGCGAGCCGGAGAGGTAGTCCGCCAGGTCCTGCTCGGTAGGTGGACGACCGATTTTCCTGGCTACCGCCCCCCTCAGAGAATCTCTGGCCAGCCCGCTGATCGCCGGGTCAGGCGCCGTCAGAAGACGGAACGCATGCCCGATGACCAGCGCGTCGGCCAGGTCAGCAAGCGGAAGTAATCCACATCCTCCCCGACTGGGGGGGAGGTAGATCACCTCCGCGCTGGCTCTCTGAGGCAGGTTGAGCCAGGATTTCGCGAGCTTCTTTACAAGCTTATCCGCGACTTTTAAAGGACCTTTCTCCACATGGGCTCCCCGCAGCATGAAGTCGAGGCGGGGCAATATAAATGTCCCGACCGCCTCACACTTTTGCCACGGGGCGAGGAGGGAACGATCAACGGAGCGGAGATCGCGGACGAGCTCCTCGATCGTCAGGAGCGGAGTCTGCTTCACCTGGAATCCCGTGGGGACTCCGAGATGCTCGTATGGCACTCCTGCTGCCAGGGATTTCAACCCCTGACCCTGTAGGCTGAAGCAGGTGGGGACAGCCCGACGAGTGCCTCTGCTGTCCTGATGCAGTGTTGCACACTTCGCCGGGTTGAACCGAAGTCCAATCCTCCCTGCTGCAGCCTCCACTGTTCTCAACAGTGTTTCCATCCCCTCCGGAGTGTCGGCAACTAGTGCCATATCATCGGCGTAGCCAAGGATGTTGTAGCGCCGGCCGTGGAGCGTGTAACCCGCCGAGGTCTCGGATGCTGCACGAAGCACCGATTCCAGGGCAAGGTTAAACGCCACAGGGCTCAGCGGGCATCCTTGCTTCACTCCGGAGAGGATGGGGACAGGGTCGGTAAAGCCCTGTGAGGTTCGCACTCGGGTGGTGCACCCGTCGTAGAGCCCTTCCAAGATGTTACGGAAGGGCTCGGGGACCTTGGCCTCCGCGAAGGCGTGGTAGATGGTTGAGTGGGGGACCGAGCCGAACGCGTTCGACAGGTCCAACCACGCAACCACCACCTGACGCCTGCCCCTGCGAGCGTCGTTAAGGACCTCCTGCAGCACGTAGTTCTGCTCGTAGCATCCCTCGCACGGCAGGAAGCCCTTTTGCTGAGGGCTAAGCCGCTCATTATGTAGGGCCCACGTGACGAGGCGGTCGGCAAGCACCGCCGCGAAGAGTTTGGGGGTCGTGTCGGACATGGCTAGTGGCCGCCAGTTCGAAAGATCCCCCTGATCGCCCTTCTTGTGAATCATCACGGTATTCGAAGACTTCCAAGAAGCAGGGACCGACTCCAACCTTTGACATAGGTTGAAAAAGGCGGTCAGAATGGCGCAGTCCGGGTCGGCCTTCCGGAGATCACGGTAAGTTAGACCGTCTGGCCCCGGAGCGGAGTTTGACATCCGCCGGAGTCGACGATCCACCTCACTCACTCCGAAAGGCCGAACCAGTGCCGCGTCACTCGCCGCCGTTGGAGCCTCTGAAGGAAAGCCGAGAGGCCCAGAGGCTGGTGGCGTACTCGCAGGTGAGTACATGTCGAGGAAGTGTCGATGTACCTGGTCCTTCGGGACCTGGCATTGCGCCGGAGCGCCCATCAACACCTCCTGGACCGCACGCCTGCGGTTTTGCCGGAACAGCCTCTGGATTCGCGTAGCCTCTGCGACTTGGTCCGTGCTTCTTGTAGCCTCCGGTTCAGGACGACCGGGAGGGCGCGATGCCGATGCACCTCCGACACGCCTCTCCCTCCCCGCGACAGCGGTTGACCTTCCCCTCGTATTCTCTCCAACCCCCGCGGGTCTTGACCCGAAGCGTTGGAAGAAGGCGGCGATCGTAGTCGCCACCTCTTCCAGGTCTTGAATGTTATCGACGGCCCCGGCCAAACCGATCAGTAGACGCCTCTCCTCCGCCAACGCGACTTGCTCCCTTCTGAGGGATGCGCGCGGGCGAGGGCGAGGCTGACCAGCAGGCGCAGGCCGCCGATGCTCCGGGTCTCGCGGGGTTTGGAGGTCGGTGGGCACTACACCGACGCTCGCAGGGGCATTTGTCCGCCCCGCAGGGACCGTTGTCCCCGTTCTACATCCACCCGGGTGCGAGCTCCCAGGGGTATTCCCACCCACACTACGAAAACGCGAAGCAAACCCTCCCAAGCGATTAAACATTTCGCGTAAGTCTCGGAGTCGGTTCGTCCGCGCGGAGTCGGCAGGGGCCCGATCGCTCACGTTCTCAGTGCTGCCCCTGCTTCCCGTCGCCGTCCCTCGCCGCGCGCCCCTGCGCGATGCGGCCGAGGACCGGTTCCTCGGCGTGACGGTGGTAGTGGTGGCGGTGGTGGTGGCCCCCCTCGTTGCTCCCTCGGTGACCGGAGCTGGCAGGGGCGATGGAGGACGCTGGGCACCCGCAGATGGTCGGCGTGGTGCACCTGGCGCCCTCGTCTCCCGCGCTGGTGGCGTGCGGGCTGGAGTCCTCGCTGTCGGCGGCTGCAGCGTCTCCGGGATCGGCGACCTGAAACCAGACGGAGATGTAGGCGACGAAGACAGAACTCGTCGGCGGTGTCGTCTCCTAGAGACGGCGGGAGACCACGGGAGGGGGGAGGAATCGTCATCCTCCGCCCCCTCCTCCTCTTCTCTCCCCTCGATGGCCGGAGGGGGGGTGACGGCCGCTGTCCGGGTGGGACCAGGGACAACCGTCACTTCCTCGATGGGGGGGAGGGAGGGGACTGCTGTCCGCGACAGAGTCCTCTTCATTCCCCTCTCCACTCCCCCCGCGAGGGGCCGCGAGGTGACGATGGGCCCCCCGCTGACGGTGGTGGTGACGGTGGTCGTGGTGAGTGTTGCCGGCGCCATGCAGGAGACCACGCAGCAGCCTCTTCCGCTCCCCTGCACCCCGTAGATGATAGGTGGGGTGGGAGGAGAGGCGGATGCTCCCCTCAGGATGGTGGCGAGGGGGGGGCTGCTGCGGGCTGCGGTCGAGCACCCGGGCGGTAATGAGGACGCCCGGGTGAACGACCGCAGCCTTCTTCTTCCTTCTGTTTGTTCTCCTGGTGGCGCCGCGCTGACCACCGTTGCGCCCGCTGTGACGGCGGCGTAGGATGGTGATGCCGCCGTCCTGATCGTCGAGGTGAACGTCCGGGTGGTCGGGACGTTCGGCGGGGTGGTGGGGGCGGGCGAAGCCCTGTCCCGCCCCGACCCCGTCCTCCTCGGCGACTTCTTAGGGCCGGCTTTCGGAGCCGCCTTCCTCCGGGTGGTGTTGAGGGCTGCTGTCCGTTGCAATACGTCCCCGAGGTCCAACGGCACGCTGGCTCCCCTGCTTCTCGTGACTGGCCCCCTCGGGCTGGTGGTCGGGGCCTTCGCTGTGGGGGAGACCGTCGACCCCCTCTTCCTCCTCGCCGCCCCGCTGGCAGGCTTCTCGCGGGGCGGTTCCGGGGTCGACTTGCGTGTCGGCGGACTCGGGGTGGCACGTTGGGCGGCTCCTACGGCTCGGCTCTTGGCAGCGGGCGCTGCCCTGGTCCCTGCTGGTGGTGTTGACCCTGAAACAGAGCCGTCACTCCGTCTCGTCCCGCCGTCTCTCTTCGTCGTAGTCGTCGTCGACGTTGTCTGGTGGGGCGAGGGCAGTTTCTTCACGGCGATGTTGACGGCCCTTACGGAGATGATCCTCGGCTTCGCTACGGCCGGGGGCGGCGGGGGCGTCTTCGACTTCCTGGAGGAAGCCGTCGGCGCCGCCGCCGCAGCCGGCCTGGTCCCCACCCTGGTTGGAGGTGGTGGGGGGGTAGCCGAGGTCCTCGGAGGGTCCGCCCTCGTCGCCGTCCTTCGGAGGGACAGCGGCTTCTGCCGCACGGGCGCCGGGGGCGGCGGGGGCGTCTTCGACTTCCTGGAGGAAGCCGCCGGCGCCGCCGCCGCAGCCGATGCACCCCGTGCGGACGCCGTCGATGGTGGTGGCGTCGTCGTCGTCGTCTTGGTGGTAGCCGCTGTCGCCCTCGTCCTCTTCAAGGCCAGTCTGTTCCGCACGGGCGCCGGGGGCGGCGGGGGCGTCGACGACTTCCTCGAGGAAGCCGCCGGCGCCGCCGCCGCAGTCGGTGCAACCCGCGCGGTCGCCGTGGATGGTGGTGGCGTGGTTGATGGCCTTGTAACTGCCCTCGCCCTTGTCGCCGTTGCTGTCGGTGGCGTTTTGTCTGTCCCCGTCGCCGTCCCCGTCGTCGTCCCCTTGGCAGAGGCAGCGCTGCCGAATGACAGCGTGCTCTGCCTCAGGGAGGAGGACGGGCGTCTGGTCGAGGTCGTCGTCGTTGTCGTCGTCGTCGTCGATCCTGTGGCAGCTGCACGGGTGGTCGGTGCAGCTGCGGGGCCCGTAGATGGTGGAGGGGCCCCCCCGGAGATCCGTGGGCGTTGGGCTGCAGACCGCCGCATCCCGCACGCTGTCGTCGTCGTCGTCGTCGTGGTGCACGTCGTCGACGTCATCGTCGTCGCCGTGCACGTCGCCGTCGACGCCGTAGCCGTGGTGGTGGTGGCGGTACCAGCTCCGGTCAACCTTAAAATTGACTCGGCCCCCGAAGGGACCGAGCAATTAATATTTCCGGTCGCCGAGGGAGAGGACCTCACGGTCGTACGGGTGGAGGAGCCGCTTGCTCCTCTCGTCCCACCGCGACCTGATCCGCTCGAATGAGCGGCGGTGTGGTGCGTCTTAACGGACTTCAAGGGATACGCTCCCTTTCCGTGCTCACCACACTCGCCGCAACGATGAACCACCGAATGACCGGGGTGGTTCTTTTTCGCGTGTTTTATCAGGTCGCAGTGGGATTTATAGGTCCCACCGAGCCTGATGCCCGGTTTGCCGAAGCATTCCGGGCACCTGAATTCCGCCGGGAACGGAAAATCGATGTATATAACAATCGCGTTGTTCATTTCGGACATTATGGGACAGCCTCTACAGGTTTACCTCGAATGTAAATAAAAATGTCAAGTGACTAGGTGTAAAAATAATGTAATAAAATAAATAGAATACGGTAAAATAAATAAAATACAGTGAAATAAATAAGATACAGTAAAATAAATAAAACACAGTAGAATAAATAAAATCTGTGATGTCACTTGCACGAAATAAAATAAATAAATAGATAAAATATGATACAACAGCACAGCACTGAGTCAGGGGTTAAAATCGGGTACAAGACCGCGCAATAAATACAATAAATAAATAAGGACCACAGCGCTGCACTTCACAATACATAAATAAAATAAATAACACAATTAAAACAGAAAGGCAAGCGATCGACTCGCCGGAAAGTAGAAGAAAGCGACAGAAGAAAATAGCGAGAAATACGGAAAGACAGAAAAGAGAGCGGATCGATAGAAGGATGAAAGAGGTTAGAAGATAAAAGTGACAGGCGAGGGATCTACCTTGATGGTAAGAGACACCATCAAGGGGGGCTATCTAGCGGTCGATCGAGGAACTCGTTCCAGCTCCTCGTGCAGGGATCTACCGCTAGAGGGCTGCACCGATACTTGGCGGTACTTGGAGAAATTCTTCAGCTCAGGTCTGAAGAATCTCCAAGGCCTACTCGGATCGGTGACTGAAAGGATTAAAACCGAATTAATTTAATCGAGCGGACTCGATTAAACAATTCGGCGGTCTCTGATCGGAATCAAAGTTATTCCGGAGTTGGTTTGCTCCGGAAAACGCACGCAAAATCGTCGTACGTTCCGACGTGCCGGTATTAAACGAAAAGATGTTTAATGTGAATTATTATTAATATCCGGCACAGGATTGCTCCCAAATTTCACAATTAGCAGCAACAAAGTACTCGGAACAGAACTAAGTTATTAAATAATTAATAACTTAGTCTGACGTCGAATAAATTGATGTTATAATTGTGAAATTTATCGAAACGTTTACGAGGCGTTACGCAATTCCGAAACGAACGTTCCGGAATTCCTTTGTTCCGACGACCTAGGAAAGAGCCGTTGGTTGTTATTGAATTTATCCTGACAAACAATTAGCAGTGCTAAGTGTCGACAGGACAAAGACGAACAACAACGAACGGAGGGGAGGGGTAACCGCGCTGAACGGCCGTGCGGGTTAACGCACTTGGGCTCGCGCGGGGGAAGAGAGTCAGAGGGGGAGTCGATCACTTACCCCACTCGAGGTCCTGCAGAGGTGTCCACGGTGTTCCCGGCTGCTCGGTGGAGACGCTGAAGGTGGGTCCTCCTCCTCGGCGGCCAGTCGCGCCCCGATCGCTCCTCGGCTCCTGATGGTGGATCGCACACGCGGAACTCGCGAAATTGAGCGTTACGGCGCTCGAGCGAAATTTTGCCCGGATTTTGGGAGCAGATATCTCCTCGAATTATTGGGAATTGACTGTGATTGAATTCAGCAGATTGGGCCAATCCACACGGCACTGCAATGCGTGGCCGACCCGTGACCGAGGGGGAGCAAGCCCCGACCGCTCAGTCAATTCCCAAAAATCGAGTTAATATTCTGACTCCCCGATGGGGAGTGTATCAGATATTAAGCTGATAAGAACAGATAAAGGCATTTTTATTTTCAATTGATCGTCCCCCGAGCTGGTGCTCGGGGGCGGTACAGTATTAGTGCCTTTCGGCGAGGGCTATACATAAATATGATTTCTTTGGTGGGGGGGTGTGGCGCGGGGGAGCTATGTCCCCCTGCGTGACAAACACATTCAGACGCACACGCACACACACACACACACTCATCCACACGTCAGTAGATAAAAATAATTCTGATTATCAGAAATGTAAGATCAGCGGCACGGGCCTTGTCAAAGTTAAAATAAACATAGTGGAACGGCCCACAGCACACCAGAGAACTTAAGCTAGGAAGATGACTAGAGATTAGCGAATAGAAGAGTAGAGAGACAGCAAGGAAGGAAGACAAAAGATAGAGAGTAGAGAGAGTAGAGAAAGATAGAGAGATAGAGAAAGAGGCGCGCTGCGGGCTCGTTGCCCTCGCTAAAAATTAATATAAAATTATACAGGGCCGAAGTGGCCCTGAGTCAGTACATTTACATTGTTATTGTCATCGATATTCTCGCTGTTATATGAATTTTCGGGGCGCGATACTGTATTCGAGGGGGCCGCGGGGGGGGCCACATTCGCCGCATCAAGGGGCAGAGGCAGCTCCGGGGCGGGGACGGCGGCGGGAGCAGCAGCATATTGTCGGACCCCCGACACGTGCTCCACGTAGATGTCCCGACCCCACCGGATGGTCTCAGAGACAATGAGCCGGCGCATCATGCTTGCGTATTTCGTGCTAATACGCAGCACTTTGAGCACCGGCTCATTGGCTTGATCCCATGAGCCGAGAGCCCCCACGACGATCGCGTCGGTCACAACTCTGTAACCCCGCTCTCCGAGAACGGCCGCGATCGGAAGATACTTTTGTATCTTCCGGAGCCTTGCGGCTTCGAAAGCTTCGATGCCGTTCTCGAAGGTCACGGTCACATCGATGATCACGACGCTTTTCGAGGGCTCATGCCTGACAACGATGTCAGGCCTGAGCGCCTCCAGATCGCCGGTGAGACCCTCGACCCTTTGGTTTACCCTTAGGTTCCCCGGCAGTCGGCAGGCTCGCGAAATCCGCGAGACGACGGCGTCGTGGCGCAGTTGCCAGGCAGCCGAGTGGGGGCGGCAGTGACACAGCACATGGGGCAAGGTCTCCAGGGCCTCCCCGCATCGCCGGCAACGCTTGTCACCCCCGCCCCAGCGTCTAGCCCCATTAAGAGGTAAGACGTCGAGGCGGGCTCGGTGAACAAAGCGCCAATCAGCGAAGCGGGTGAAACTGCCGCCGCGGAGGAAGTGGTTTGACACCCTCGTCCGCGACGACACCCCGAAGACCTTCCCCTGATCGGGTTTGCTGTTGAGGCGTTGATGGTAAAATTCCGTCACTGCCGCCCTCAGTCGGTGCAACACCTGGGACCGAGCCACGGGTGTAACGACCGTCGTGCGCCCGCGTGAGCCTCGGAGTCTAAGACCCAACTCCTGGCGTGCAGCGCTCCACTCCCATCGCAATTGGAGCACGTCTCCTAATCGCCGCGCCGCGTTTCGTGCCCTCGACCACAATGTGGAAAAGTCACTGCTGGTTCTGGCGAACTCCCCCTCCAGCGAGCCGGAGAGGTAGGTCGCCAGATCCTGCTCGGTAGGTGGTCGACCGATTTTCCTGGCTACCGCCCCCCTCAGAGAATCTCTGGCCAGCCCGCTGATCGCCGGGTCAGACGCCGTCAGAAGACGGAACGCATGCCCGACGACCAGCGCGTCGGCCAGGTCAGCAAGCGGAAGTAATCCACATCCTCCCCGACTGGGGGGGAGGTAGATCACCTCCGCGCTGGCTCTCTGAGGCAGGTTGAGCCAGGATTTCGCGAGCTTCCTTACGAGCTTGTCCGCGTCTTTTAAAGGACCTTTTTCCACATGGGCTCCCCGCAGCAAAAAGTCGAGGCGGGGCAATATAAATGTCCCGACCGCCTCACACTTTTGCCATGGGGCGAGGAGGGAACGATCTACGGAGCGGAGATCGCGGACGAGCTCCTCGATCGTCAGGAGCGGAGTCTGCTTCACCTGGAATCCCGTGGGGACTCCGAGATGCTCGTATGGCGCTCCTGCTGCCAGGGATTTCAACCCCTGACCCTGTAGGCTGAAGCAGGTAGGAACGGCCCGGCGAGTGCCTCTGCTGTCCTGGTGCAGTGTTGCACACTTCGCCGGGTTGAACCGAAGTCCAATCCTCTCCGCTGCAGCCTCCACTGTTCTCAACAGTGTTTCCATCCCCTCCGGAGTGTCGGCAACTAGTGCCATATCGTCAGCGTAGCCAAGGATGTTGTACCGCCGGCCGTGGAGCGTGTAACCCGCCGAGGAGCCGGATGCTGCACGAAGCACCGACTCCAGGGCAAGGTTAAACGCCACAGGGCTCAGCGGGCATCCTTGCTTCACTCCGGAGAGGATGGGGACAGGGTCGGTAAAGCCCTGTGAGGTTCGCACTCGGGTGGTGCACCCGTCGTAGAGCCCTTCCAAGATGTTACGGAAGGGCTCGGGGACCTTGGCCTCCGCGAAGGCGTGGTAGATGGTAGAGTGGGGGACCGAGCCGAACGCGTTCGACAGGTCCAACCACGCAACCACCACCTGACGCCTGCCCCTGCGAGCGTCGTTAAGGACCTCCTGCAGCACGTAGTTCTGCTCGTAGCATCCCTCGCACGGCAGGAAGCCCTTTTGCTGAGGGCTAAGCCGCTCATTATGTAGGGCCCACGTGACGAGGCGGTCGGCAAGCACCGCCGCGAAGAGTTTGGGGGTCGTGTCGGACATGGCTAGTGGCCGCCAGTTCGAAAGATCCCCCCGATCGCCCTTCTTGTGAATCATCACGGTATTCGAAGACTTCCAAGAAGCAGGGACCGACTCCAACCTTTGACATAGGTTGAAAAAGGCGGTCAGAATGGCGCAGTCCGGGTCGGCCTTCCGGAGTTCACGGTAAGTTAGACCGTCTGGCCCCGGAGCGGAGTTTGACATCCGCCGGAGTCGACGATCCACCTCACTCACTCCGAAAGGCCGAACCAGTGCCGCGTCACTCGCCGCCGTTGGAGCCTCTGAAGGAAAGCCGAGAGGCCCAGAGGCTGGTGGCGTACTCGCAGGTGAGTACATGTCGAGGAAGTGCTGATGTACCTGGTCCTTCGGGACCTGGCATTGCGCCGGAGCGCCCATCAACACCTCCTGGACCGCACGCCTGCGGTTTTGCCGGAACAGCCTCTGGATCCGCGTAGCCTCTGCGACTTGGTCCGTGCTTCTTGTAGCCTCCGGTTCAGGACGACCGGGAGGGCGCGATGCCGATGCACCTCCGACACGCCTCTCCCTCCCCGCGACAGCGGTTGACCTTCCCCTCGTATTCTCTCCAACCCCCGCGGGTCTCGACCCGAAGCGTTGGAAGAAGGCGGCGATCGTAGTCGCCACCTCTTCCAGGTCTTGAATGTTATCGACGGCCCCGGCCAAACCGATCAGTAGACGCCTCTCCTCCGCCAACGCGACTTGCTCCCTTCGAAGGGATGCGCGCGGGCGAGGGCGAGGCTGACCAGCAGGCGCAGGCCGCCGATGCTCCGGGTCTCGCGGGGTTTGGAGGTCGGTGGGCACTACACCGACGCCCGCAGGGGCATTCGTTGTCCCCGTTCTACAACCACCCGGGTGCGAGCTCCCAGGGGTATTCCCACCCACACTACGAAAGCGCGACGCGAACCCTCCCAAGCGATTAAACATATCGCGTAAATCTCGGAGTCGGTTCGTCCGCGCGGAGTCGGCAGGGGCCCGATCGCTCACGTTCTCGGTGTTGCCCCTGCTTCCCGTCGCCGTCCCTCGCCGCGCGCCCCTGCGCGATGCGGCCGAGGACCGGTTCCTCGGCGTGACGGTGGTAGTGGTGGCGGTGGTGGTGGCCCCCCTCGTTGCTCCCTCGGTGACCGGAGCTGGCAGGGGCGATGGAGGACGCTGGGCACCCGCAGATGGTCGGCGTGGTGCACCTGGCGCCCTCGTCTCCCGCGCTGGTGGCGTGCGGGCTGGAGTCCTCGCTGTCGGCGGCTGCAGCGTCTCCGGGATCGGCGACCTGAAACCAGACGGAGATGTAGGCGACGAAGACAGAACTCGTCGGCGGTGTCGTCTCCTAGAGACGGCGGGAGACCACGGGAGGGGGGAGGAATCGTCATCCTCCGCCCCCTCCTCCTCTTCTCTCCCCTCGATGGCCGGAGGGGGGGTGACGGCCGCTGTCCGGGTGGGACCAGGGACAACCGTCACTTCCTCGATGGGGGGGAGGGAGGGGACTGCTGTCCGCGACAGAGTCCTCTTCATTCCCCTCTCCACTCCCCCCGCGAGGGGCCGCGAGGTGACGATGGGCCCCCCGCTGACGGTGGTGGTGACGGTGGTCGTGGTGAGTGTTGCCGGCGCCATGCAGGAGACCACGCAGCAGCCTCTTCCGCTCCCCTGCACCCCGTAGATGATAGGTGGGGTGGGAGGAGAGGCGGATGCTCCCCTCAGGATGGTGGCGAGGGGGGGGCTGCTGCGGGCTGCGGTCGAGCACCCGGGCGGTAATGAGGACGCCCGGGTGAACGACCGCAGCCTTCTTCTTCCTTCCGTTTGGTCTCCTGTCGGCGCCGCGCTGACCACCGTTGCGCCCGCTGTGACGGCGGCGTAGGATGGTGATGCCGCCGTCCTGATCGTCGAGGTGAACGTCCGGGTGGTCGGGACGTTCGGCGGGGTGGTGGGGGCGGGCGAAGCCCTGTCCCGCCCCGACCCCGTCCTCCTCGGCGACTTCTTAGAGCCGGCTTTCGGAGCCGCCTTCCTCCGGGTGGTGTTGAGGGCTGCTGTCCGTTGCAATACGTCCCCGAGGTCCAACGGCACGCTGGCTCCCCTGCTTCTCGTGACTGGCCCCCTCGGGCTGGTGGTCGGGGCCTTCGCTGTGGGGGAGACCGTCGACCCCCTCTTCCTCCTCGCCGCCCCGCTGGCAGGCTTCTCGCGGGGCGGTTCCGGGGTCGACTTGCGTGTCGGCGGACTCGGGGTGGCACGTTGGGCGGCTCGTACGGCTCGGCTCTCGGCAGCGGGCGCTGCCCTGGTCCCTGCTGGTGGTGTTGACCCTGAAACAGAGCCGTCACTCCGTCTCGTCCCGCCGTCTCTCCTCGTCGTAGTCGTCGTCGACGTTGTCTGGTGGGGCGAGGGCAGTTTCTTCACGGCGATGTTGACGGCCCTTACGGAGATGATCCTCGGCTTCGCTACGGCCGGGGGCGGCGGGGGCGTCTTCGACTTCCTGGAGGAAGCCGTCGGCGCCGCCGCCGCAGCCGGCCTGGTCCCCACGCTGGTTGGAGGTGGTGGGGGGGTAGCCGAGGTCCTCGGAGGGTCCGCCCTCGTCGCCGTCCTTCGGAGGGACAGCGGCTTCTGCCGCACGGGCGCCGGGGGCGGCGGGGGCGTCTTCGACTTCCTGGAGGAAGCCGCCGGCGCCGCCGCCGCAGCCGATGCACCCCGTGCGGACGCCGTCGATGGTGGTGGCGTCGTCGTCGTCGTCTTGGTGGTAGCCGCTGTCGCCCTCGTCCTCTTCAAGGCCAGTCTGTTCCGCACGGGCGCCGGGGGCGGCGGGGGCGTCGACGACTTCCTCGAGGAAGCCGCCGGCGCCGCCGCCGCAGTCGGTGCAACCCGCGCGGTCGCCGTGGATGGTGGTGGCGTGGTTGATGGCCTTGTAACTGCCCTCGCCCTTGTCGCCGTTGCTGTCGGTGGCGTTTTGTCTGTCCCCGTCGCCGTCCCCGTCGTCGTCCCCTTGGCAGAGGCAGCGCTGCCGAATGACAGCGTGCTCTGCCTCAGGGAGGAGGACGGGCGTCTGGTCGAGGTCGTCGTCGTTGTCGTCGTCGTCGTCGATCCTGTGGCAGCTGCACGGGTGGTCGGTGCAGCTGCGGGGCCCGTAGATGGTGGAGGGGCCCCCCCGGAGATCCGTGGGCGTTGGGCTGCAGACCGCCGCATCCCGCACGCTGTCGTCGTCGTCGTCGTCGTGGTGCACGTCGTCAACGTCATCGTCGTCGCCGTGCACGTCGCCGTCGACGCCGTGGCCGTGGTGGTGGTGGCGGTACCAGCTCCGGTCAACCTTAAAATTGACTCGGCCCCCGAAGGGACCGAGCAATTAATATTTCCGGTCGCCGAGGGAGAGGACCTCACGGTGGTACGGGTGGAGGAGCCGCTTGCTCCTCTCGTCCCACCGCGACCTGATCCGCTCGAATGAGCGGCGGTGTGGTGCGTCTTAACGGACTTCAAGGGATACGCTCCCTTTCCGTGCTCACCACACTCGCCGCAACGATGAACCACCGAATGACCGGGGTGGTTCTTTTTCGCGTGTTTTATCAGGTCGCAGTGGGATTTGTAGGTCCCACCGAGCCTAATACCCGGTTTGCCGAAGCATTCCGGGCATCTGAATTCCGCCGGGAACGGAAAGTCGATAAAAATAGTTATCGCGTTGTTCGATTGTTCAGTCATCGTGGAACAACCTCTGCCGGATTGTCTCGAGTGTAAAATAAATTAAAGGTGTCAGGTATAATAAATAGAATAAATAAAACAGAGTATCGTAGTCGGTAGATGTAAAAAAAAAAAATGCAGTAAATAAATAGAGTAAAAAGAATAAATATATGGCACGTCAATGTTAGTATAAAATAAAATAAATTAGGACAGCACAGTACCGAGTCACAAATTAAAATAGGGTACACACGTACAATACACACAATAAATAAATAGATCACGGCACTGCACTATATTAAATAAATAAAATGAATAAAAACAACTACAACAGAGAGGTAAGTGATCGACTCACCAGAAGAGTTAGAAGACAGCGATAGAAGAAAATAGAGAGAAATACGGGAAGACAGAAAAGAGAGCGGATCGATAGAAGGATTGAAAGAGGTTAGAAGATGAAAGTGACAGCTAAGGGATCTACCTTGATGGTAAGAGACACCACCAAGGGGGGCTACCTAGCGGCCGATCGAGGAACTCGTTCCAGCTCCTCGTGCAGGGATCTACCGCTAGAGGGCTGCACCGATACTTGGCGGTACTTGGAGAAATTCTTCAGCTCAGGTCTGAAGAATCTCCAAGGCCTACTCAGATCGGTGACTGAAAGGATTAAAACCGAATTAATTTAATCGAGCGGACTCGATTAAACAATTCGGCAGTCTCTGATCGGAATCAAAGTTATTCCGGAGTTAGTTTGCTCCGGGAAAACGCACGCAAAATCGTCGTACGTTCCGACGTGCCGGTATTAAACGAAAAGATGTTTAATGTAGATTATTATTAACTACCGGCACAGGATTGCTCCCAAATTTCACAATTAGCAGCAACAAAGTACTCGGAACAGAACTAAGTTATTAAATAATTAATAACTTAGTCTGACGTCGAATAAATTGATGTTATAACTGTGAAATTTGTCGAAACGTTTACGAACCGTTACGCAATTCCGAAACGAACGTTCCGGAATTCCTTTGTTCCGACGACCTAGGACGGAACCGTTGGCTGTTATTGAATTTATCCTGACAAACAATTAGCAGAGCTAAGTGTCGACAGGACAAAGACGAACAACAACGAACGGAGGGGAGGGGTAACCGCGCTGAACGGCCGTGCGGGTTAACGCACTTGGGCTCGCGCGGGGGAAGAGAGTCAGAGGGGGAGTCGATCACTTACCCCACTCGAGGTCCTGCAGAGGTGTCCACGGTGTTCCCGGCTGCTCGGTGGAGACGCTGAAGGTGGGTCCTCCTCCTCGGCGGCCAGTCGCGCCCCGATCGCTCCTCGGCTCCTGGTGATGCACGCACACGCACGAAAACTCGCGAACTTGAGAGCTGCGGTGCTCGTAAATGAAATTTTACTGGGGAGTAGATATCTCCTCGAATTATTGGGAATTGACTGTGATTGAATTCAGCAGATTGGGCCAATCCACACGGCACTGCAATGCGTGGCCGACCCGTGACCGAGGGGGAGCAAGCCCCGACCGCTCAGTCAATTCCCAAAAATCGAGTTAATATTCTGACTCCCCGATGGGGAGTGTATCAGATATTAAGCTGATAAGAACAGATAAAAAGGCCTTTATTTCAATTAATCGTCCCCCGAGCTAGTGCTCGGGGGCGGTACAACATTGTTGCCTTTCGGCGAGGGCTAGGGAGAATACATAAGTTCTTTAGTGGGGGGGGTGTGGCGCGGGGGAGCTATGTCCCCCTGTGGGCAATCATACATTCATCGCATACGCACACACACACACACTCATCCACACGTCAATAAATAGATCATACAATTATCAAAATATAAAATTAGCAGCACGAGCCTTGTCAGTTTTTAAGAATATATATCGTGGAACGGCCCGCAGCACGCCAGAGAACTTAGACTAGGTAGATGACTAGATTTGATAGAGATAGGAAGACAGCAACGGAAGGAAGACAAAAGATAGAGAGTGAGAGAGTAGAGAAAGATAGAGAGATAGAGAAAGAGGCGTGCTGCAGGCTCGTTGCCCTCGCTAGAAATTAAGATATATAAAATTATACAGGGCCGAGGTGGCCCTGAGTCAATGCATTTATATTATCGCCATCAATGTTATTATCGCTGTTATATAGATTTTCGGGGCGCGATATATTTGAGGGGGCCGCGGGGGGGGCCACACTCACCGAGTCAAGGGGCAGGGGAAGCTCCGGGGCGGGGACGGCGGCGGGAGCAGCGGCATACTGTCGGACCCCCGACACGTGCTCCACGTAGATGTCCCGACCCCACCGGATGGTCTCAGAGACAATGAGGCGGCGCATCATGCTTGCGTATTTCGTGCTAATACGCAGCACTTTGAGCACCGGCTCATTGGCCTGATCCCACGAGCCGAGAGCCCCCACGACGATCGCGTCGGTCACAACTCTGTAGCCCTGCTCCTCGAGAGCGGCCGCGATCGGAAGATACTTCTGTATCTTCCGCAGCCTTGCGGCTTCGAAAGCTTCGATGCCGTTCTCGAAGGTCACGGTCACATCGATGATCACGACGCTCTTCGAGGGCTCATGCCTGACAACGATGTCCGGCCTGAGCGCCTCTAGATCGCCGGTGAGACCCTCGACCCTTTGGTTGACCCTTAAGTTCCCCGGCAGTCGGCAGGCTCGCGAAATCCGCGAGACGACGGCGTCGTGGCGCAGTTGCCAGGCAGCCGAGTGGGGGCGGCAGTGACACAGCACATGGGGCAAGGTCTCCAGGGCCTCCCCGCATCGCCGGCAACGCTTGTCACCCTCGCCCCAGCGTCTAGCCCCATTAAGGGGTAAGACGTCGAGGCGGGCTCGGTGAACGAAGCGCCAATCAGCGAAGCGGGTGAAACTGCCGCCGCGGAGGAAGTGGTTTGACACTTTCGTCCGCGACGACACCCCGAAGACCTTCCCCTGATCGGGTTTGCTGTTGAGGCGGTGATGGTAAAATTCCGTCACTGCCGCCCTCAGTCGGTGCAACACCTGGGACCGAGCCACGGGTGTAACGACCGTCGTGCGCCCGCGTGAGCCTCGGAGTCTAAGACCCAATTCCTGGCGTGCAGCGCTCCACTCCCATCGCAATTGGAGCACGTCTCCTAATCGCCGCGCCGCGTTTCGTGCCCTCGACCACAATGTGGAAAAGTCACTGCTGGTTCTGGCGAACTCCCCCTCCAGCGAGCCGGAGAGGTAGGTCGCCAGATCCTGCTCGGTAGGTGGTCGACCGATTTTCCTGGCTACCGCCCCCCTCAGAGAATCTCTGGCCAGCCCGCTGATCGCCGGGTCAGACGCCGTCAGAAGACGGAACGCATGCCCGACGACCAGCGCGTCGGCCAGGTCAGCAAGCGGAAGTAATCCACATCCTCCCCGACTGGGGGGGAGGTAGATCACCTCCGCGCTGGCTCTCTGAGGCAGGTTGAGCCAGGATTTCGCGAGCTTCCTTACGAGCTTGTCCGCGTCTTTTAGAGGACCTTTTTCCACATGGGCTCCCCGCAGCAAAAAGTCGAGGCGGGGCAATATAAATGTCCCGACCGCCTCACACTTTTGCCATGGGGCGAGGAGGGAACGATCTACGGAGCGGAGGTCGCGGACGAGCTCCTCGATCGTCAGGAGCGGAGTCTGCTTCACCTGGAATCCCGTGGGGACTCCGAGATGCTCGTATGGCGCTCCTGCTGCCAGGGATTTCAACCCCTGACCCTGTAGGCTGAAGCAGGTAGGAACGGCCCGGCGAGTGCCTCTGCTGTCCTGGTGCAGTGTTGCACACTTCGCCGGGTTGAACCGAAGTCCAATCCTCTCTGCTGCAGCCTCCACTGTTCTCAACAGTGTTTCCATCCCCTCCGGAGTGTCGGCAACTAGTGCCATATCGTCAGCGTAGCCAAGGATGTTGTACCGCCGGCCGTGGAGCGTGTAACCCGCCGAGGAGCCGGATGCTGCACGAAGCACCGATTCCAGGGCAAGGTTAAACGCCACAGGGCTCAGCGGGCATCCTTGCTTCACTCCGGAGAGGATGGGGACAGGGTCGGTAAAGCCCTGTGACGTTCGCACTCGGGTGGTGCACCCGTCGTAGAGCCCTTCCAAGATGTTACGGAAGGGCTCGGGGACCTTGGCCTCCGCGAAGGCGTGGTAGATGGTTGAGTGGGGGACCGAGCCGAACGCGTTCGACAGGTCCAACCACGCAACCACCACCTGACGCCTGCCCCTGCGAGCGTCGTTAAGGACCTCCTGCAGCACGTAGTTCTGCTCGTAGCATCCCTCGCACGGCAGGAAGCCCTTTTGCTGAGGGCTAAGCCGCTCATTATGTAGGGCCCACGTGACGAGGCGGTCGGCAAGCACCGCCGCGAAGAGTTTGGGGGTCGTGTCGGACATGGCTAGTGGCCGCCAGTTCGAAAGATCCCCCCGATCGCCCTTCTTGTGAATCATCACAGTGTTGGAGGACTTCCAAGAAGCAGGGACCGACTCCAACCTTTGACATAGGTTGAAAAAGGCGGTCAGAATGGCGCAGTCCGGGTCGGCCTTCCGGAGATCACGGTAAGTTAGACCGTCTGGCCCCGGAGCGGAGTTTGACATCCGCCGGAGTCGACGATCCACCTCACTCACTCCGAAAGGCCGAACCAGTGCCGCGTCACTCGCCGCCGTTGGAGCCTCTGAAGGAAAGCCGAGAGGCCCAGAGGCTGGTGGCGTACTCGCAGGTGAGTACATGTCGAGGAAGTGTTGATGTACCTGGTCCTTCGGGACCTGGCATTGCGCCGGGGCGCCCATCAACACCTCCTGGACCGCACGCCTGCGGTTTTGCCGAAACAGCCTCTGGATCCGCGTTGCCTCTGCGACTTGGTCCGTGTTTCTTGTAGCCTCCGGTTCAGGACGACCGGGGGGGCGCGATGCCGATGCACCTCCGACACGCCCCTCCCTCCCCGCGACAGCGGTTGTCCTTCCTCTCGCGTTTTCTCCAACCCCCGCGGGTCTTGACCCGAAGCGTTGGAAGAAGGCGGCGATCGTAGTCGCCACCTCTTCCAGATCTTGAGTACTATCGACGGCCCCGGCCAAACCGATCAGTAAGCGCCTCTCCTCCGCCAACGCGACTTGCTCCCTTCTAAGGGATGCGCGCGGGCGGGGGCGAGGCTGACCAGCAGGCGCAGGCCGCCGATGCTCCGGGTCTCGCGGGGTTTGGAGGTCGGTGGGCACTACACCGACGCTCGCAGGGGCATTCGTTGTCCCCGTTCTACAACCACCCGGGTGCGAGCTCCCAGGGGTATTCCCACCCACACTACGAAAGCGCGACGCGAACCCTCCCAAGCGATTAAACATATCGCGTAGATCGCGGAGTCGGTTCGTCCGCGCGGAGTCGGCAGGGGCCCGATCGCCCACGTTCTCATTTCGGTTGCCCCTGCTTCCCGTCGCCGTCCCTCGCCGCGCGCCCCTGCGCGATGCGGCCGAGGACCGGTTCCTCGGCGTGACGGTGGTAGTGGTGGCGGTGGTGGTGGTGGTGGTGGCCCCCCTCGCTGCTCCCTCGGTGACCGGAGCTGGTAGGGGCGATGGAGGACGCTGGGCACCCGCAGATGGTCGGCGTGGTGCTCCTGGCGCCCTCGTCTCCCGCGCTGGTAGCGTGCGGGCTGGTGTCCTCGCTGTCGTCGGCGGCTGCAGCGTCTCCGGGTTCGGCGACCTGAAACCAGACGGAGATGTAGGGGACGAGGACAGAACTCGTCGACGGCGTCGTCTCTTCGAGACGGCGGGAGACCACGGGAGGGGGGAGGAATCGTCATCCTCCGCCCCTTCCTCCTCTTCTCTCCCCTCGATGGCCGGAGGGGGGGTGACGGCCGCTGTCCGGGTGGGACCAGGGGTGACCGTCACTTCCTCGATGGGGGGGAGGGAGGGGACTGCTGTCCGAGACAGAGTCCTCTTCATTCCCCTCTCCACTCCCCCCACGAGGGGCCGCGAGGTGACAATGGGCCCCCCGCTGACGGTGGTGGTAACGGTGGTCGTGGTGAGAGTAGCCGGCGCCATGCAGGAGACCACGCAGCAGCCTCTTCCGCTCCCCTGCACCCCGTAGATGGTGGGTGGGGTGGGAGGAGAGGCGGAAGCTCCCCTCAGGATGGTGGCGAGGGGGGGGCTGCTGCGGGCTGCGGTCGAGCACTCGGGCGGTAGTGATGACGCCCGGGTGAACGACCGCAGCCTTCTTCTTCCTTCCGTTTGTTCTCCTGGTGGCGCCGCGCTGACCACCGTTGCGCCCGCTGTGACGGCGGCGTAGGATGGTGATGCCGCCGTCCTGGTCGTCGAGGTGAACGTCCGGGTGGTCGGGACGTTCGGTGGGGTGGTGGGGGCGGGCGAAGCCCTGTCCCGCCCCGACCCCGTCCTCCTCGGCGACTTCTTAGAGCCGGCTTTCGGAGCCGCCTTCCTCCGGGTGGTGTTGAGGGCTGCTGTCCGCTTCAGAATGTCCCCAAGGTCCAACGGCACGCTGGCTCCCCTACTCCTGGTTACTGGCCCCCTCGGGCTGGTGGTCGGGGCCTTCGCTGTAGGGGAGACCGTCGACCCCCTCTTCCTCCTCGCCGCCCCGCTGGCAGGCTTCTCGCGGGGCGGTTCCGGGGTCGACTTGCGCGTCGGTGGGCTCGGGGTGGCTCGTTGGGCGGCTCCTACGGCACGGCTCTTGGCAGCGGGCGCTGCCCTGGTCCCTGCTGGTGGTGTTAACCCTGAAACAGGGCCGTCACTCCGTCTCGTCCCGCCGTCTCTCTTCGTCGTTGTCGTCGTCGATGTTGTCTGTTGGTGCGAGGGCAGTCTTTTCACGGCGATGCGGACGTCCCTCACCGAGATAATCCTCGGCTTCGTTGAGGCCGGGGGCGGCGGGGGCGTCTTCGACTTCCTGGAGGAAGCCGTCGGCGCCGCCGCCGCAGCCGGCCTGGTCCCCACGCTGGTTGGAGGTGGTGGGGGGGTCGTCGATGTCCTCGGGCGGTCCGCCCTCATCGCCGTCCTCCTGAGGGACAGCGGCCTCTGCCGCACGGGCGGCGGGGGCGTCTTCGACTTCCTGGAGGAAGCCGCCGGCGCCGCCGCCGCAGCCGGTGCAACCCGTGCGGACGCCGTTGATGGTGGTGGCGTCGTCGTCTTCGTGGTGGCCGCTGTCGTCCTCCTCAAGGCCTGTGTGTTCCGCGCGGTCGCCGGGGGCGGCGGGGGCGTCGACGACTTCCTGGAGGAAGCCGCCGGCGCCGCCGCCGCAGCCGGTACAACCCGCGCGGTCGCCGTAGGTGGTGGTGGCGTCGTCGATGGCCTTGTAACTGCCCTCGCCCTTGTCGCCGTTGTTGTCGGTGGCGTTCTGTCTGTCCTCGTCGCCGTAGTTGTCCCCGTCGTCGTCCCCTTGGCAGAAGCAACGCTGCCGAAAGACAGCGTGCTCTGCCTCAGGGAGGTGGACGGGCGTCTGGTCGAGGTCGTCGAGGTCGTCGTTGTCGTCGTCGTCGTTGACGATGTGGCAGCTGCACGGGTGGTCGGTGTAGCTGCGGGGCCCGTGGATGGTGGAGGGGCCCCCCCGGAGATCCGTGGGCGTTGGGCTGCAGACCGCCGCATCCCGCACGCTGTCGTCGTCGTCGTCGTCGTGGTGCACGTCGTCGACGTCATCGTCGTCGCCGTGCACGTCGCCGTCGACGCCGTGGCCGTGGTGGTGGTGGCGGTGCCAGCTCCGGTCAACCTTAAAATTGACTCGGCCCCCGAAGGGACCGAGCAATTAATACTTCCGGTCGCCGAGGGAGAGGACCTCACGGTGGTACGGGTGGAGGAGCCGCATGCTCCTCTCGTCCCACTGCGACCTGATCCGCTCGAATGAGCGGCGGTGTGGTGCGTCTTAACCGATTTCAGAGGGTACGCTCCTTTTCCGTGCTCACCACACTCGCCGCAGCGGTGAACCACCGAATGACCGGGGTGGTTCTTTTTCGCGTGTTTTATCAGGTCGCAGTGGGATTTGTAGGTCCCACCGAGCCTAATACCCGGTTTGCCGAAGCATTCCGGGCATCTGAATTCCGCCGGGAACGGAAAGTCGATAAAAATAGTTATCGCGTTGTTCGATTGTTCAGTCATCGTGGAACAACCTCTGCCGGATTGTCTCGAGTGTAAAATAAATTAAAGGTGTCAGGTATAATAAATAGAATAAATAAAACAGAGTATCGTAGTCGGTAGATGTAAAAAAAAAAAATGCAGTAAATAAATAGAGTAAAAAGAATAAATATATGGCACGTCAATGTTAGTATAAAATAAAATAAATTAGGACAGCACAGTACCGAGTCACAAATTAAAATAGGGTACACACGTACAATACACACAATAAATAAATAGATCACGGCACTGCACTATATTAAATAAATAAAATGAATAAAAACAACTACAACAGAGAGGTAAGTGATCGACTCACCAGAAGAGTTAGAAGACAGCGATAGAAGAAAATAGAGAGAAATACGGGAAGACAGAAAAGAGAGCGGATCGATAGAAGGATTGAAAGAGGTTAGAAGATGAAAGTGACAGCTAAGGGATCTACCTTGATGGTAAGAGACACCACCAAGGGGGGCTACCTAGCGGCCGATCGAGGAACTCGTTCCAGCTCCTCGTGCAGGGATCTACCGCTAGAGGGCTGCACCGATACTTGGCGGTACTTGGAGAAATTCTTCAGCTCAGGTCTGAAGAATCTCCAAGGCCTACTCAGATCGGTGACTGAAAGGATTAAAACCGAATTAATTTAATCGAGCGGACTCGATTAAACAATTCGGCAGTCTCTGATCGGAATCAAAGTTATTCCGGAGTTAGTTTGCTCCGGGAAAACGCACGCAAAATCGTCGTACGTTCCGACGTGCCGGTATTAAACGAAAAGATGTTTAATGTAGATTATTATTAACTACCGGCACAGGATTGCTCCCAAATTTCACAGTTAGCAGCAACAAAGTGTTCGGAACAGAACTAAGTTATTAAATAATTAATAACTTAGTCTGACGTCGAATAAATTGATCTGATAATTGTGAAATTTATCGAAACGTACACGAGGCGTTACGTAATTCCGAGACGAACGTTCCGGAATTCCTTTGTTCTGACGACCTAGGACGGAACCGTTGGTTGTTATTGAATTTATCCTGACAAACAATTAGCAGAGCTAAGTGTCGACAGGACAAAGACGAACAACAACGAACGGTGGGGAGGGGTAACCGCGCTGAACGGCCGTGCGGGTTAGCGCACTGGTGTTCGCGCGGGGGAGAAGAGTAAGAGAGGGAGTCGATCACTTACCCCACTCGAGGTCCTGCAGAGGTGTCCACGTGTTCCCGGCTGCTCGGTGGAGACGCTGATGGTGTGGTCCTCCTCCTCGGCGGCCAGTCGCGCCCCGATCGCTCCTCGGCTCCAGGTGATGCACGCACACGCACGAAAACTCGCGAACTTGAGAGCTGCGGTGCTCGTAAATGAAATTTTACTGGGGAGTAGATATCTCCTCGAATTATTGGGAATTGACTGTGATTGAATTCAGCAGATTGGGCCAATCCACACGGCACTGCAATGCGTGGCCGACCCGTGACCGAGGGGGAGCAAGCCCCGACCGCTCAGTCAATTCCCAAAAATCGAGTTAATATTCTGACTCCCCGATGGGGAGTGTATCAGATATTAAGCTGATAAGAACAGATAAAAGGCCTTTATTTTCAAAGAATCGTCCCCCGAGCTAGTGTTCGGGGGCGGTACAATATGTTGCCTTTCGGCGAGGGCAAATTATGAAAATAGTCTGTTTGGTGGGGGGGGGGGTGCGGCGCGGGGGAATTACATCCCCCTACGTGACAAACACTCGAACGTACACGCACACACACACACACACACATCCACGCGTCAATAAATAATACAATTATCAGAGTGTAGAATAAGCAGCACGAGCCTTGTCAGTTATTAAAAATATAAATCGTGGAACGGCCCACAGCACGCCAGAAGACTTAGACTAAGGAGATGACTAGATGTAGATAGAGAAGTATAGAGACAGCGAAGGAAGGAGGACAAAGATAGAGAGTAGAGAGAGTAGAGAAAGATAGAGAGATAGAGACAGAGGCGTGTTGTGGGCTCGTTGCCCTCGCTAAAAATTTATATATATAAAATTATACAGGGCCGGGGTGGCCCTGAGTCAGTACATTATTATTGCCGTTGTCGACGCCATCATTATTATTTATATTCTCGGGGCGCGATCTATTTGAGGGGGCCGCGGGGGGGGGGGCCGCATTCACCGCATCGAGGTGCAGGGGCGACTCCGGGGCGGGGACGGCGGCGGGAGCAGCAGCATATTGTCGGACCCCCGACACGTGCTCCACGTAGACGTCTCGACCCCACCGGATGGTCTCAGAGACAATGAGCCGGCGCATCATGCTTGCGTATCTCGTGCTGATACGCAGCACTTTGAGCACCGGCTCATTGGCCCGATCCCATGAGCCGAGAGCCCCCACGACGATCGCGTCGGTCACAACTCTGTAACCCTGCTCCTCGAGAACGGCCGCGATCGGAAGATACTTTTGTATCTTCCGGAGCCTTGCGGCTTCGAAAGCTTCGATGCCGTTCTCGAAGGTCACGGTCACATCGATGATCACGACGCTTTTCGAGGGCTCGTGCCTGACAACGATGTCCGGCCTGAGCGCCTCTAGATCGCCGGTGAGACCCTCGACCCTTTGGTTCACCCTTAAATTCCCCGGCAGTCGGCAGGCTCGCGAAATCCGCGAGACGACGGCGTCGTGCCGCAGCTGCCAGGCAGCCGAGTGGGGGCGGCAGTGACATAGCACATGGGGCAAGGTCTCCAGGGCCTCCCCGCATCGCCGGCAACGCTTGTCACCCTCACCCCAGCGTCTAGCCCCATTAAGGGGTAAGACGTCGAGGCGAGCTCGGTGGACGAAGCGCCAATCAGCGAAGCGGGTGAAACTGCCGCCGCGGAGGAAGTGGTTTGACACCTTCGTCCGCGACGACACCCCGAAGACCTTCCCCTGGTCCGGCTTGCTGTTCAGCCGGTGATGGTAAAATTCCGTCACCGCCGCCCTCAGTCGGTGCAACACCTGGGTCCGAGCCACGGGTGTTACGACCGTCGTGCGCCCGCGTGAGCCTCGGAGTCTAATACCCAGTTCCTGGCGTGCAGCGCTCCACTCCCATCGCAATTGGAGCACGTCTCCTAATCGCCGCGCCGCGTTTCGTGCCCTCGACCACAGTGTGGAGAAGTCGCTACTGGTTCTGGCGAACTCCCCCTCCAGCGAGCCGGAGAGGTAGTCCGCCAGATCCTGCTCGGTAGGTGGACGACCGATTTTCCTGGCTACCGCCCCCCTCAGAGAATCTCTGGCCAGCCCGCTGATCGCCGGGTCAGGCGCCGTCAGAAGACGGAACGCATGCCCGATGACCAGCGCGTCGGCCAGGTCAGCAAGCGGAAGTAATCCACATCCTCCCCGACTGGGGGGGAGGTAGATCACCTCCGCGCTGGCTCTCTGAGGCAGGTTGAGCCAGGATTTCGCGAGCTTCTTTACAAGCTTATCCGCGACTTTTAAAGGACCCTTCTCCACATGGGCTCCCCGCAGCATGAAGTCGAGGCGGGGCAATATAAATGTCCCAACCGCCTCACACTTTTGCCACGGGGCGAGGAGGGAACGATCGACGGAGCGGAGATCGCGGACGAGCTCCTCGATCGTCAGGAGCGGAGTCTGCTTCACCTGGAATCCCGTGGGGACTCCGAGATGCTCGTATGGCACTCCTGCTGCCAGGGATTTCAACCCCTGACCCTGTAGGCTGAAGCAGGTGGGGACAGCCCGACGAGTGCCTCTGCTGTCCTGATGCAGTGTTGCACACTTCGCCGGGTTGAACCGAAGTCCAATCCTCTCTGCTGCAGCCTCCACTGTTCTCAACAGTGTTTCCATCCCCTCCGGAGTGTCGGCAACTAGTGCCATATCATCCGCGTAGCCAAGGATGTTATACCGCCGGCCGTGGAGCGTGTAACCCGCCGAGGTCTCGGATGCTGCACGAAGCACCGATTCCAGGGCAAGGTTAAACGCCACAGGGCTCAGCGGGCATCCTTGCTTCACTCCGGAGAGGATGGGGACAGGGTCGGTAAAGCCCTGTGAGGTTCGCACTCGGGTGGTGCATCCGTCGTAGAGCCCTTCCAAGATGTTACGGAAGGGCTCGGGGACCTTGGCCTCCGCAAAGGCGTGGTAAATGGTTGAGTGGGGGACCGAGCCGAACGCGTTCGACAGGTCCAACCACGCAACCACCACCTGACGCCTGCCCCTGCGAGCGTCGTTAAGGACCTCCTGCAGCACGTAGTTCTGCTCATAGCATCCCTCGCACGGCAGGAAGCCCTTCTGTTGAGGGCTAAGCCGCTCATTATGTAGCGCCCACTTGACGAGGCGGTCGGCAAGCACCGCCGCGAAGAGTTTGGGGGTCGTGTCGGACATGGCTAGTGGCCGCCAGTTCGAAAGATCCCCCCGGTCGCCCTTTTTGTGAATCATCACAGTATTAGAGGACTTCCAAGAAGCAGGGACCGACTCCAACCTTTGACACAAGTTGAAAAAGGCGGTCAGAATGGCGCAGTCCGGGTCGGCCTTCCGGAGATCACGGTAAGTTAGACCGTCTGGCCCCGGAGCGGAGTTTGACATCCGCCGGAGTCGACGATCCACCTCACTCACTCCGAAAGGCCGAACCAGTGCTGCGTCACTCGCCGCCGTTGGAGCCTCTGAAGGAAAGCCGAGAGGCCCAGAGGCTGGTGGCGTACTCGCAGGTGAGTACATGTCGAGGAAGTGTTGATGTACCTGGTCCTTCGGGACCTGGCATTGCGCCGGGGCTCCCATCAACACCTCCTGGACCGCACGCCTGCGGTTTTGCCGAAACAGCCTCTGGACCCGCGTTGCCTCTGCGACTTGGTCCGTGCTTCTTGCAGCCTCCGGTTCAGGACGACCGGGAGGGCGCGATGCCGATGCACCTCCGACACGCCCCTCCCTCCCCGCGACAGCGGTTGGTCTTCCCCTCGTATTTTCTCCAACCCCCGCGGGTCTTGACCCGAAGCGTTGGAAGAAGGCGGCGATCGTAGTCGCCACCTCTTCCAGATCTTGAACACTATCGACGGCCCCGGCCAAACCGATCAGTAGACGCCTCTCCTCCGCCAACGCGACTTGCTCCCTTCGAAGGGATGCGCGCGGGCGAGGGCGAGGCTGACCAGCAGGCGCAGGCCGCCGATGCTCCGGGTCTCGCGGGGTTTGGAGGTCGGTGGGCACTACACCGACGCCCGCAGGGGCATTCGTTGTCCCCGTTCTACGACCACCCGGGTGCGAGCTCCCAGGGGTATTCCCACCCACACTACGAAAACGCGACGCAAACCCTCCCAAGCGATTAAACATTTCGCGTAAATCTCGGAGTCGGTTCGTCCGCGCGGAGTCGGCAGGGGCCCGATCGCTCACGTTCTCGGTGTTGCCCCTGCTTCCCGTCGCCGTCCCTCGTCGCGCGCCCCTGCGCGATGCGGCCGAGGACCGGTTCCTCGGCGTGACGGTGGTAGTGGTGGCGGTGGTGGTGGCCCCCCTCGTTGCTCCCTCGGTGACCGGAGCTGGTAGGGGCGATGGAGGACGCTGGGCACCCGCGGATGGTCGGCGTGGTGCACCTGGCGCCCTCGTCTCCCGCGCTGGTGGCGTGCGGGCTGGCGTCCTCGCTGTCGGCGGCTGCAGCGTCTCCGGGATCGGCGACCTGAAACCAGACGGAGATGTAGGCGACGAAGACAGAACTCGTCGGCGACGTCGTCTCCTAGAGACGGCGGGAGACCACGGGAGGGGGGAGGAATCGTCATCCTCCGCCCCCTCCTCCTCTTCTCTCCCCTCGATGGCCGGAGGGGGGGTGACGGCCGCTGTCCGGGTGGGGCCAGGGACAACCGTCACTTCCTCGATGGGGGGGAGGGAGGGGACTGCTGTCCGCGACAGAGTCCTCTTCATTCCCCTCTCCACTCCCCCCGCGAGGGGCCGCGAGGTGACGATGGGCCCCCCGCTGACGGTGGTGGTGACGGTGGTCGTGGTGAGTGTTGCCGGCGCCATGCAGGAGACCACGCAGCAGCCTCTTCCGCTCCCCTGCACCCCGTAGATGATAGGTGGGGTGGGAGGAGAGGCGGATGCTCCCCTCAGGATGGTGGCGAGGGGGGGGCTGCTGCGGGCTGCGGTCGAGCACCCGGGCGGTAATGAGGACGCCCGGGTGAACGACCGCAGCCTTCTTCTTCCTTCCGTTTGGTCTCCTGTCGGCGCCGCGCTGACCACCGTTGCGCCCGCTGTGACGGCGGCGTAGGATGGTGATGCCGCCGTCCTGATCGTCGAGGTGAACGTCCGGGTGGTCGGGACGTTCGGCGGGGTGGTGGGGGCGGGCGAAGCCCTGTCCCGCCCCGACCCCGTCCTCCTCGGCGACTTCTTAGAGCCGGCTTTCGGAGCCGCCTTCCTCCGGGTGGTGTTGAGGGCTGCTGTCCGTTGTAATACGTCCCCGAGGTCCAACGGCACGCTGGCTCCCCTGCTTCTCGTGACTGGCCCCCTCGGGCTGGTGGTCGGGGCCTTCGCTGTGGGGGAGACCGTCGACCCCCTCTTCCTCCTCGCCGCCCCGCTGGCAGGCTTCTCGCGGGGCGGTTCCGGGGTCGACTTGCGTGTCGGCGGACTCGGGGTGGTACGTTGGGCGGCTCCTACGGCACGGCTCTTGGCAGCGGGCGCTGCCCTGGTCCCTGTTGGTGGTGATGACCCTGAAACAGAGCCGTCACTCCGTCTCGTCCCGCCGTCTCTCTTCGTCGTAGTCGTCGTCGCTGTTATTTGTTGGGGCGAAGGCAGTCTCTTCACGGCGATGTTGACGGCCCTCACGGAAATGATCCTCGGCTTCGTTGAGGCCGGGGGCGGCGGGGGCGTCTTCGACTTCCTTGGGGAAGCCGCTGGCGCCGCCGCCGCAGCCGGCCTGGTCCCCACGCTGGTTGGAGGTGGTGGGGGGGTTGTCGAGGTCCTCGGAGGGTCCGTCCTCGTCGCCGTCCTTCTGAGCGACAGCGGCTTCTGCCGCACGGGCGGCGGAGGCGTCTTCGACTTCCTGGAGGAAGCCGCTGGCGCCGCCGCCGCAGCCGGTACGATCCGTGCGGACGCCGTAGATGGTGGTGGCGTCGTCGTCTTCTTGGTGGCCGCTGTCGTCCTCCTCAAGGCCAATCTATTCCGCACGGGCGCCGGGGGCGGCGGGGGCGTCGACGACTTCCTGGAGGAAGCCGCCGGCGCCGCCGCCGCAGCCGGTACAGCCCGCGCGGTCGCCGTGGGTGGTGGTGGCGTTGTCGATGGCCTTGCGACTGCCTTTGCCCTTGTCGCCGTCGATGTCGGTGGCGTTGCGTCTGTCCTCGTCGCCGTAACCGTCCCCGTCGTCGTCCCCTTGGCAGGAGCAATGCTGCCGAAAGACAGCGTGCTCTGCCTTAGGGAGGAGGACGGGCGTCTGGTGGTCGTCGAGGTCGTCGTCGTCGTCGTTGTCGTCGATCCTGTGGCAGCTGCACGGGTGGTCGGTGCAGCTGCGGGGCCCGTGGATGGTGGAGGGGCCCCCCCGGAGATCCTTGGTCGTTGGGCTGCAGACCGCCGCATCCCGCACGCTGTCGTCGTCGTCGTCGTCGTGGTGCACGTCGTCGACGTCATCGTCGTCGCCGTGCACGTCGTCGCCGACGTCGTGGCCGTGGTGGTGGCGGCGGTACCAGCTCCGGTCAACCTTAAAATTGACTCGGCCCCCGAAGGGACCGAGCAATTAGTATTTCCGGTCGCCGAGGGAGAGGACCTCACGGTGGACGTTGTGGAGGAGCCGCGCGCTCCTCTCGTCCCACCGCGACCTGATCCACCCGAGTGAGCGGCGGTGTGGTGCGTCTTAACGGACTTTAAGGGATACGCTCCCTTCCCGTGCTCACCACACTCGCCGCATCGATGAACCACCGAATGTCCGGGGTGGTTCTTTTTAGCATGTTTAATCAGGTCGCAGTGGGATTTATAGGTCCCACCGAGCCTGATACCCGGTTTGCCGAAGCATTCCGGGCATCTGAATTCCGCCGGGAACGGAAAGTCGATATAGATAATTATCGCGTTGTTCGATTGTTCAGTCATTATGGGACAGCCTCTACAGGTGAACTCGAGTGGAAATTAAAATTAAAATGTCAAGTGACTAAAATGTGTAGCGTTGAATAAATATAACAAATACAGTAAAATGCAGTAAAATAAATAGAACACAGTAGAATAAATAAGATCGGTAAAATGTCACTTGAGTAAAAGATAAATAAATAGATAAGTAAATAAAATATGATAAAACAGCACAGCACTGAGTCAAAGAATAAAATATGGTTCAAGACCGCACAATAACAATAAATAAATAGGACTACAGCACTGCACTATACACTTAGTAAGATAAATAAAATAAATAACATAATTAAAACAGAAAGGCAAGCGATCGACTCACCAGAAAATAGAAGAAAGCGACAGAAGAAAATAGAGAGAAGATAAGGGAAGACAGAAAAGAGAGCGGATCGATAGAAGGATGAAAGAGGTTAGAAGATAAAAGTGACAGGCGAGGGATCTACCTTGATGGTAAGAGACACCATCAAGGGGGGCTATCTAGCGGTCGATCGAGGAACTCGTTCCAGCTCCTCGTGCAGGGATCTACCGCTAGAGGGCTGCACCGATGCTTGGCGGTACTTGGAGAAATTCTTCAGCTCAAGTCTGAAGAATCTCCAAGGCCTACTCGGATCGGTGACTGAAAGGATTAAACCGAATTAATTTAATCGAGCGGACTCGATTAAACAATTCGGCGGTCTCTGATCGGAATCAAAGTTATTCCGGAGTTAGTTGGCTCCGGGAAAACGCACGCAAAATCGTCGTACGTTCCGACGTGCCGGTATTAAACGAAAAGATGTTTAATGTAGATTATTATTAACTACCGGCACAGGATTGCTCCCAAATTTCACCACTAGCAGCAACAAAGTGTTCGGAACAGAACTAAGTTATTAAATAATTAATAACTTAGTCTGACGTCGAATAAATTGATGTTATAATTGTGAAATTTGTCGAAACGTTTACGAGGCGTTACGTAATTCCGAAACGAACATTCCGGAACTCCTTTGTTCCGACGACCTAGGAAAGAGCAGTTGGCTGTAATTGAATTTATCCTGACAAACAATTAGCAGAGCTAAGTGTCGACAGGACAAAGACGAATAACAACGAACGGAGGGGAGGGGTAACCGCGCTGAACGGCCGTGCGGGTTAACGCACTTGGGCTCGCGCGGGGGAAGAGAGTCAGAGGGGGAGTCGATCACTTACCCCACTCGAGGTCCTGCAGAGGTGTCCACGTGTTCCCGGCTGCTCGGTGGAGACGCTGAAGGTGTGGTCCTCCTCCTCGGCGGCCAGTCGCGCCCCGATCGCTCCTCGGCTCCAGGTGATCGCACGAACACTCGCGAACTTGAGCGATGCGGCGCTCGAAACGAAATTTTGCCCGTAATTTGGGAGAGTATTCCCTCGATTTCTGGAAATTGACTGTTCTGATTATAATGAACAAATTGGGCCAATCCACACGGCACTGCAATGCGTGGCCGACCCGTGACCGAGGGGGAGCAAGCCCCGACCGCTCAGTCAATTCCCAAAAATCGAGTTAATATTCTGACTCCCCGATGGGGAGTGTATCAGATATTAAGCTGATAAGAACAGATAAAGGCATTTTTATTTTCAATTAATCGTCCCCCGAGCTGATGCTCGGGGGCGGTACAATATTGTTGCCTTTCGGCGAGGGCTGTATATAATAGTTTCTTTGGTGGGGGGGGTGTGGCGCGGGGGAGCTATGTCCCCCTGCGTGACAAACATCATACATTCAAACGCACACGCACACACACACACACACATCCACACGTCAATAAATAAATACAATTATCAAAATATAAAATATGCGGCACGAGCCTTGTCAAGTTTTAAAATAAACATATTGGAACTGCCCACAGCACGCCAGAGAACTTAAACTAGGTAGATGACTAGATTTGATAGACGTAGAGAGACAGCAAAGGAAGGAAGACAAAAGATAGAGAGTAGAGAGAGTAGAAAAAGATAGAGAGATAGGGACAGAGGCGTGCTGCAGGCTCGTTGCCCTCGCTAGAAATTAATATATATAAAATTATACAGGGCCGAGGTGGCCCTGAGTCAATGCATTTATATTATCGCCATCAATGTTATTATCGCTGTTATATAGATTTTCGGGGCGCGATATATTTGAGGGGGCCGCGGGGGGGGCCACACTCACCGAGTCAAGGGGCAGGGGAAGCTCCGGGGCGGGGACGGCGGCGGGAGCAGCGGCATACTGTCGGACCCCCGACACGTGCTCCACGTAGATGTCCCGACCCCACCGGATGGTCTCAGAGACAATGAGCCGGCGCATCATGCTTGCGTATTTCGTGCTAATACGCAGCACTTTGAGCACCGGCTCATTGGCTTGATCCCATGAGCCGAGGGCCCCCACGACGATCGCGTCGGTCACAACTCGGTAACCCTGCTCCTCGAGAACGGCCGCGATCGGAAGATACTTTTGTATCTTCCGGAGCCTTGCGGCTTCGAAAGCTTCGATGCCGTTCTCGAAGGTCACGGTCACATCGATGATCACGACGCTTTTCGAGGGCTCATGCCTGACAACGATGTCAGGCCTGAGCGCCTCCAGATCGCCGGTGAGACCCTCGACCCTTTGGTTTACCCTTAGGTTCCCCGGCAGTCGGCAGGCTCGCGAAATCCGCGAGACGACGGCGTCGTGGCGCAGTTGCCAGGCAGCCGAGTGGGGGCGGCAGTGACACAGCACATGGGGCAAGGTCTCCAGGGCCCCCCCGCATCGCCGGCAACGCTTGTCACCCTCGCCCCAGCGTCTAGCCCCATTAAGAGGTAAGACGTCGAGGCGAGCTCGGTGGACGAAGCGCCAATCAGCGAAGCGGGTGAAACTGCCGCCGCGGAGGAAGTGGTTTGACACTCTCGTCCGCGACGACACCCCGAAGACCTTCCCCTGGTCCGGCTTGCTATTCAGCCGGTGATGGTAAAATTCCGTCACCGCCGCCCTCAGTCGGTGCAACACCTGGGTCCGAGCCACGGGTGTTACGACCGTCGTGCGCCCGCGTGAGCCTCGGAGTCTAAGACCCAGTTCCTGGCGTGCAGCGCTCCACTCCCATCGCAATTGGAGCATGTCTCCTAATCGCCGCGCCGCGTTTCGTGCCCTCGACCACAATGTGGAGAAGTCGCTGCTGGTTCTGGCGAACTCCCCCTCCAGCGAGCCGGAGAGGTAGTCCGCCAGATCCTGCTCGGTAGGTGGACGACCGATTTTCCTGGCTACCGCCCCCCTCAGAGAATCTCTGGCCAGCCCGCTGATCGCCGGGTCAGGCGCCGTCAGAAGACGGAACGCATGCCCGACGACCAGCGCGTCGGCCAGGTCAGCAAGCGGAAGTAATCCACATCCTCCCCTACTGGGGGGGAGGTAGATCACTTCCGCGCTGGCTCTCTGAGGCAGGTTGAGCCAGGATTTCGCGAGCTTCTTAACGAGCTTATCCGCGACTTTTAAAGGACCTTTCTCCACATGGGCTCCCCGCAGCATGAAGTCGAGGCGGGGCAATATAAATGTCCCGACCGCCTCACACTTTTGCCACGGGGCGAGGAGGGAACGATCGACGGAGCGGAGATCGCGGACGAGCTCCTCGATCGTCAGGAGCGGAGTCTGTTTCACCTGGAATCCCGTGGGGACTCCGAGATGCTCGTATGGCACTCCTGCTGCCAGGGATTTCAACCCCTGACCCTGTAGGCTGAAGCAGGTGGGGACAGCCCGGCGAGTGCCTCTGCTGTCCTGATGCAGTGTTGCACACTTCGCCGGGTTGAACCGAAGTCCAATCCTCTTTGCTGCAGCCTCCACTGTTCTCAACAGTGTTTCCATCCCCTCCGGAGTGTCGGCAACTAGTGCCATGTCGTCGGCGTAGCCAAGGATGTTGTACCGCCGGCCCTGGAGCGTGTAACCCGCTGAGGTCTCGGAAGCTGCACGAAGCACCGATTCCAGGGCAAGGTTAAACGCCACAGGGCTCAGCGGGCATCCTTGCTTCACTCCGGAGAGGATGGGGACAGGGTCTGTGAAGCCCTGTGAGCTTCGCACACGGGTGGTGCACCCGTCGTAGAGCCCTTCCAGGATGTTACGGAAGGGCTCGGGGACTCTGGCCTCCGCGAAGGCGTGGTATATGGTTGAGTGGGGGACCGAGCCGAACGCGTTCGACAGGTCCAGCCACGCAACCACCACCTGACGCCTGCCCCTGCGAGCGTCGTTAAGGACCTCCTGCAGCACGTAGTTCTGCTCATAGCATCCCTCGCACGGCAGGAAGCCCTTCTGTTGAGGGCTAAGCCGCTCATTATGTAGGGCCCACTTGACGAGGCGGTCGGCAAGCACCGCCGCGAAGAGTTTGGGGGTCGTGTCGGACATGGCTAGTGGCCGCCAGTTCGAAAGATCCCCCCGGTCGCCCTTCTTGTGAATCATCACAGTGTTCGAAGACTTCCAAGAAGCAGGGACCGACTCCAACCTTTGACATAGGTTGAAAAAGGCGGTCAGAACGGCGCAGCCTGGGTCGGCCTTCCGGAGATCACGGTAAGTCAGACCGTCTGGCCCCGGAGCGGAGTTTGACATCCGCCGGAGTCGACGATCCACCTCACTCACTCCGAAAGGCCGAACCAGTGCCGCGTCGCTCGCCGCCGTTGGAGCCTCTGAAGGAAAGCCGAGAGGCCCAGAGGCTGGTGGCGTACTCGCAGGTGAGTACATGTCGAGGAAGTGTTGATGTACCTGGTCCTTCGGGACCTGGCATTGCGCCGGGGCGCCCATCAACACCTCCTGGACCGCACGCCTGCGGTTTTGCCGAAACAGCCTCTGGATCCGCGTTGCCTCTGCGACTTGGTCCGTGCTTCTTGCAGCCTCCGGTTCAGGACGACCGGGAGGGCGCGATGCCGATGCACCTCCGACACGCCTCTCCCTCCCCGCAGCAGCGGTTGGCCTTCCCCTTGTATTTTCTCCAACCTCCGCGGGTCTTGACCCGAAGCGTTGGAAGAAGGCGGCGATCGTAGTCGCCACCTCTTCCAGATCTTGAATACTATCGACGGCCCCGGCCAAACCGATCAGTAAGCGCCTTTCCTCCGCCAACGCGACTTGCTCCCTTCTAAGGGATGCGCGCGGGCGGGGGCGAGGCTGACCAGCAGGCACAGACCGGCGATGCTCCGGGTCTCGCGGGGTTTGGAGGTCGGTGGGCACTACACCGACGCCCGCAGGGGCATTCGTTGTCCCCGTTCCACAACCACCCGGGTGCGAGCTCCCAGGGGTATTCCCACCCACACTACGAAAGCGCGACGCGAACCCTCCCAAGCGATTAAACATATCGCGTAAATCTCGGAGTCGGTTCGTCCGCGCGGAGTCGGCAGGGGCCCGATCGCTCACGTTCTCGGTGTTGCCCCTGCTTCCCGTCGCCGTCCCTCGTCGCGCGCCCCTGCGCGATGCGGCCGAGGACCGGTTCCTCGGCGTGACGGTGGTAGTGGTGGCGGTGGTGGTGGCCCCCCTCGTTGCTCCCTCGGTGACCGGAGCTGGTAGGGGCGATGGAGGACGCTGGGCACCCGCGGA
The DNA here is from genome assembly GCF_051020765.1 of Lasioglossum baleicum. Taxonomy (NCBI): domain Eukaryota; kingdom Metazoa; phylum Arthropoda; class Insecta; order Hymenoptera; family Halictidae; genus Lasioglossum; species Lasioglossum baleicum. The sequence continues at coordinate 8,326,014 of NC_134945.1, forward strand.
TGGTCGGCGTGGTGCACCTGGCGCCCTCGTCTCCCGCGCTGGTGGCGTGTGGGCTGGTGTCCTCGTCGGCGGCTGCAGCGTCTCCGGGATCGGCGACCTGAAACCAGACGGAGATGTAGGCGACGAAGACAGAACTCGTTGTCGGCGGCGTCGTCTCTTAGAGACGGCGGGAGACCACGGGAGGGGGGAGGAATCATCATCCTCCGCCCCCTCCTCCTCTTCTCTCCCCTCGATGGCCGGAAGGGGGGCGACGGCCGCTGTCCGGGTGGGACCAGGGGTAACCGTCACTTCCTCGATGGGGGGGAGGGAGGGGACTGCTGTCCGCGACAGAGTCCTCTTCATTCCCCTCTCCACTCCCCCCGCGAGGGGCCGCGAGGTGACGATGGGCCCCCCGCTGACGGTGGTGGTGACGGTGGTCGTGGTAAGTGTTGCCGGCGCCATGCAAGAGACCACACAGCAGCCTCTTCCGCTCCCCTGCTCCCCGTAGATGGTGGGTGGGGAGGGAGGAGAGGCGGAAGCTCCCCTCAGGATGGTGGCGAGGGGGGGGCTGCTGCGGGCTGCGGTCGAGCACTCGGGCGGTAGTGAAGACGCCCGAGTGAACGACCGCAGCCTTCTTCCTCCTTCCGTTTGGTCCCCTGCTGGCGCCGCGCTGACCACCGTTGCGCCCGCTGTGACGGCGGCGTAGGATGGTGATGCCGCCGTCCTGATCGTCGAGGTGAACGTCCGGGTGGTCGGGACGCTCGGCGGGGTGGTGGGGGCGGGCGAAGCCCTGTCCCGCCCCGACCCCGTCCTCCTCGGCGACTTCTTAGAGCCGGCTTTCGGAGCCGCCTTCCTCCGGGTGGTGGTGAGGGCTGTCGTCCGCTTTAGGATGTCCCCGAGATCCAGCGGCACGCTGGCTCCCCTACTCCTGGTGACTGGCCCCCTCGGGCTGGTTGTCGGGGCCTTCGCTGTAGGGGAGACCGTCGACCCCCTCTTCCTCCTCGCCGCCCCGCTGGCAGGCTTCTCGCGGGGCGGCTCCGGGGTCGACTTGCGTGTCGATGGACTCGGGGTGGCTCGTTGGGCGGCTCCTGGTCCGGTCCGGCTCTTGGCAGCGGGCGCTGCCCTGGTCCCTGATGGTGGTGTTGACCCTGAAACAGAGCCGTCACTCCGTCTCGTCCCGCCGTCTCTCTTCGTCGTAGTCGTCGTCGACGTTGTCTGGTGGGGCGAGGGCAGTTTCTTCACGGCGATGTTGACGGCCCTTACGGAGATGATCCTCGGCTTCGCTAAGGCCGGGGGCGGCGGGGGCGTCTTCGACTTCCTGGAGGAAGCCGTCGGCGCCGCCGCCGCAGCCGGCCTGGTCCCCACGCTGGTTGGAGGTGGTGGGGGGGTAGCCGAGGTCCTCGGAGGGTCCGCCCTCGTCGCCGTCCTTCGGAGGGACAGCAGCTTCTGCCGCACGGGCGCCGGGGGCGGCGGGGGCGTCTTCGACTTCCTGGAGGAGGCCGCCGGCGCCGCCGCCGCAGCCGATGCAACCCGTGCGGACGCCGTCGATGGTGGTGGCGTCGTCGTCGTCGTCTTGGTGGTGGCCGCTGTCGCCCTCGTCCTCTTCAAGGCCAGTCTGTTCCGCACGGGCGCCGGGGGCGGCGGGGGCGTCGACGACCTCCTCGAGGAAGCCGCCGGCGCCGCCGCCGCGGCCGGTACGACCCGTGCGGTCGCCGTCGGTGGTGGTGGCGTCGTTGAAGGCCTTGTAACTGCCCTCGCCCTTGTCGCCGTCGTTGTCGGTGGCGTTCTGTCCGTCCTCGTCGCCGTCCCCGTCGTCGTCCCCTTGGCAGAAGCAACGCTGCCGAAAGACAGCGTGCTCTGTCTTAGGGAGGAGGACGGGCGTCTGGTGGTCGTCGAGGTCGTCGTTGTCGTCGTCATCGTCGACGCAGTGGCAGCTGCACGGGTGGTCGGAGCAGCTGCGGGGCCCGTGGATGGTGGAGGGGCCCCCCCGGAGATCCTTGGTCGTTGGGCTGCAGACCGCCGCATCCCGCACGCTGTCGTCGTCGTCGTCGTCGTGGTGCACGTCGTCAACGTCATCGTCGTCGCCGTGCACGTCGTCGTCGACGCCGTGGCCGTGGTGGTGGTGGCGGTACCAGCTCCGGTCAACCTTAAAATTGACTCGGCCCCCGAAGGGACCGAGCAATTAATATTTCCGGTCGCCGAGGGGGAGGACCTCACGGTGGTACAGGTGGAGGAGCCGCATGCTCCTCTCGTCCCACTGCGACCTGATCCGCTCGAATGAGCGGCGGTGTGGTGCGTCTTAACCGATTTCAAAGGGTACGCTCCTTTTCCGTGCTCACCACACTCGCCGCAGCGGTGAACCACCGAATGACCGGGGTGGTTCTTTTTAGCATGTTTAATCAGGTCGCAGTGGGATTTGTAGGTCCCACCGAGCCTAATACCCGGTTTGCCGAAGCATTCCGGGCATCTGAATTCCGCCGGGAACGGAAAATCGATAAAAATGGTAATCAAGTTATTCGTTTGTTCAGTCATTGTGGCCTCTGCCGGATTGTCTCGAGTGTAAAATAAAATACCAAGTGACTAGGAACGTATACAGTTGAATAAATAACAATGAATAAAATATAATATAATGAATAAGGTAAAATCACTGGAGTCACTTGATTAAAATTTAATAAATAAGTAAAATGTAGTCGTTGGATAAAATAGAATAAAAGTAAATATAAATTAAGACAGTACAGTACCGAGTCGCACAGTAAAAACACTGGGTACAATAAGTACATACAATAAATAAATAAAATAAATAAAACCACGGCACTGCACTTCACAGATAAATAAATAAAATAAATAGAAACAACTACAATAACAGAAAGGCAAGCGATCGACTCACCAGAAAATAGAAGAAAGCGATAGAAGAAAATAGAGAGAAAATAAGGGAAGACAGAAAAGAGAGCGGATCGATAGAAGGATTGAAAGAGGTTAAGAAGATAAAGTGACAGGCGAGGGATCTACCTTGATGGTAAGAGACACCACCAAGGGGGGCTACCTAGCGGTCGATCGAGGAACTTGTTCCAGCTCCTCGTGCAAGGATCTACCGCTAGAGGGCTGCACCGATACTTGGCGGTACTTGGAGAAATTCTTCAGCTCAGGTCTGAAGAATCTCCAAGGCCTACTCGGATCGGTGACTGAAAGGATTAAACCGAATTAATTTAATCGAGCGGACTCGATTAAACAATTCGGCGGTCTCTGATCGGAATCAAAGTTATTCCGGAGTTAGTTTGCTCCGGGAAAACGCACGCAAAATCGTCGTACGTTCCGACGTGCCGGTATTAAACGAAAAGATGTTTAATGTAGATTATTATTAACTACCGGCACAGGATTGCTCCCAAATTTCACAATTAGCAGCAACAAAGTACTCGGAACAGAACTAAGTTATTAAATAATTAATAACTTAGTCTGACGTCGAATAAATTGATGTTACAATTGTGAAATTTATCGAAACGTACACGAGGCGTTACGTAATTCCGAAACGAACGTTCCGGAATTCCTTTGTTCCGACGACCTAGGACGGAACCGTTGGTTGTTATTGAATTTATCCTGACAAACAATTAGCAGAGCTAAGTGTCGACAGGACAAAGACGAACAACAACGAACGGAGGGGAGGGGTAACCGCGCTGAACGGCCGTGCGGGTTAACGCACTTGGGTTCGCGCGGGGGAAGAGAGTAAGAGAGGGAGTCGATCACTTACCCCACTCGAGGTCCTGCAGAGGTGTCCACGTGTTCCCGGCTGCTCGGTGGAGACGCTGAAGGTGGGGTCCTCCTCCTCGGCGGCCAGTCGCGCCCCGATCGCTCCTCGGCTCCTGATGGTGGATCGCACACGCGGAACTCGCGAAATTGAGCGTTACGGCGCTCGAGCGAAATTTTGCCCGGATTTTGGGAGCAGATATCTCCTCGAATTATTGGGAATTGACTGATATTAGTTAAGCAGATTGGGCCAATCCACACGGCACTGCAATGCGTGGCCGACCCGTGACCGAGGGGGAGCAAGCCCCGACCGCTCAGTCAATTCCCAAAAATCGAGTTAATATTCTGACTCCCCGATGGGGAGTGTATCAGATATTAAGCTGATAAGAACAGATAAAAAGGCCTTTATTCTCAAAGAATCGTCCCCCGAGCTAGTGCTCGGGGGCGGTACATTATTGCTGCCTTTCGGCGAGGGCGAATTTTTAAAAAATACATAATTCTTTGGTGGGAGGGGGTGCGGCGCGGGGGAACTATGTCCCCCTACGTGGCAAACACATTCAACGCAGACGCACACACACACACACATCCACACGTCAATAAATAACAATTATCAAGGTATAAAATTAGCGGCACGAGCCTTGTCAGTATTTAAATAAACATAATGGGACGGCCCATAGCATGCCCGGAAACTTAAACTAGGGAGATGACTAGACACGAGATAGAAGAAGAAGAGAGAAGCAGCGACGGAAAGAAGACAAAAGATAGAGAGTAGAGAGGGTAGAAAAAGATAGAGAAATAGAGACAGAGGCATGCTGTGGGCTCGTCGCCCTCGCAATTCATATAAAATAATATAGAATTATACAGGGCCGAGGTGGCCCTGAGTCAGTACATTTCTTGTGTCATTGGCGCTTTCAATATTTAAATTCTCGGGGCGCGATATATTTGAGGGGGCCGCGGGGGGGGCCACGTTCACCGCATCGTTGGGCAGGGGCAACTCCGGGGCGGGGACGGCGGCGGGAGCAGCAGCGTACTGTCGGACCCCCGACACGTGCTCCACGTAGACGTCCCGACCCCAACGGATGGTCTCAGAGACAATGAGCCGGCGCATCATGCTTGCGTATTTCGTGCTAACACGCAGCACTCTGAGCACCGGCTCATTGGCCTGATCCCATGAGCCGAGAGCCCCCACGACGATCGCGTCGGTCACAACTCTGTAGCCCTGCTCTTCGAGAACGGCCGCGATCGGAAGATACTTCTGTATCTTCCGCAGCCTTGCGGCTTCGAAAGCTTCGATGCCGTTCTCGAAGGTCACGGTCACATCGATGATCACGACGCTCTTCGAGGGCTCATGCCTGACAACGATGTCCGGCCTGAGCGCCTCTAGATCGCCGGTGAGACCCTCGACCCTTTGATTGACCCTTAATGTCCCCGGCAGTCGGCAGGCTCGCGAGATCCGCGAGACGACGGCGTCGTGGCGCAGTTGCCAGGCAGCCGAGTGGGGGCGGCAGTGACACAGCACGTGGGGCAAGGTCTCCAGGGCCTCCCCGCATCGCCGGCAACGCTTGTCACCCTCGCCCCAGCGTCTAGCCCCATTAAGGGGTAAGACGTCGAGGCGAGCTCGGTGGACGAAGCGCCAATCAGCGAAGCGGGTGAAACTGCCGCCGCGGAGGAAGTGGTTTGACACTTTCGTCCGCGACGACACCCCGAAGACCTTCCCCTGATCTGGTTTGCTGTTAAGGCGATGATGATAAAATTCCGTCACTGCCGCCCTCAGTCGGTGCAACACCTGGGACCGAGCCACGGGTGTTACGACCGTCGTGCGCCCGCGTGAGCCTCGGAGTCTAATACCCAGTTCCTGGCGTGCAGCGCTCCACTCCCATCGCAATTGGAGCACGTCTCCTAATCGCCGCGCCGCGTTTCGTGCCCTCGACCACAGTGTGGAGAAGTCGCTGCTGGTTCTGGCGAACTCCCCCTCCAGCGAGCCGGAGAGGTAGTCCGCCAGATCCTGCTCGGTAGGTGGACGACCGATTTTCCTGGCTACCGCCCCCCTCAGAGAATCTCTGGCCAGCCCGCTGATCGCCGGGTCAGGCGCCGTCAGAAGACGGAACGCATGCCCGACGACCAGCGCGTCGGCCAGGTCAGCAAGCGGAAGTAATCCACATCCTCCCCTGCTGGGGGGGAGGTAGATCACCTCCGCGCTGGCTCTCTGAGGCAGGTTGAGCCAGGATTTCGCGAGCTTCTTTACAAGCTTATCCGCGATTTTTAAAGGACCTTTCTCCACATGGGCTCCCCGCAGCATGAAGTCGAGGCGGGGCAATATAAATGTCCCGACCGCCTCACACTTTTGCCACGGGGCGAGGAGGGAACGATCAACGGAGCGGAGATCGCGGACGAGCTCCTCGATCGTCAGGAGCGGAGTCTGCTTCACCTGGAATCCCGTGGGGACTCCGAGATGCTCGTATGGCACTCCTGCTGCCAGGGATTTCAACCCCTGACCCTGTAGGCTGAAGCAGGTGGGGACGGCCCGGCGAGTGCCTCTGCTGTCCTGATGCAGTGTTGCACACTTCGCCGGGTTGAACCGAAGTCCAATCCTCCCTGCTGCAGCCTCCACTGTTCTCAACAGTGTTTCCATCCCCTCCGGAGTGTCGGCAACTAGTGCCATATCATCGGCGTAGCCAAGGATGTTGTACCGCCGGCCGTGGAGCGTGTAACCCGCCGAGGTCTCGGATGCTGCACGAAGCACCGATTCCAGGGCAAGGTTAAACGCCACAGGGCTCAGCGGGCATCCTTGCTTCACTCCGGAGAGGATGGGGACAGGGTCGGTAAAGCCCTGTGAGGTTCGCACTCGGGTGGTGCACCCGTCGTAGAGCCCTTCCAAGATGTTACGGAAGGGCTCGGGGACCTTGGCCTCCGCGAAGGCGTGGTATATGGTTGAGTGGGGGACCGAGCCGAACGCGTTCGACAGGTCCAGCCACGCAACCACCACCTGACGCCTGCCCCTGCGAGCGTCGTTAAGGACCTCCTGCAGCACGTAGTTCTGCTCATAGCATCCCTCGCACGGCAGGAAGCCCTTCTGTTGAGGGCTAAGCCGCTCATTATGTAGCGCCCACTTGACGAGGCGGTCGGCAAGCACCGCCGCGAAGAGTTTGGGGGTCGTGTCGGACATGGCTAGTGGCCGCCAGTTCGAAAGATCCCCCCGATCGCCCTTTTTGTGAATCATCACAGTATTAGAAGACTTCCAAGAAGCAGGGACCGACTCCAACCTTTGACATAGGTTGAAAAAGGCGGTCAGAACGGCGCAGTCTGGGTCGGCCTTCCGGAGATCACGGTAAGTCAGACCGTCTGGCCCCGGAGCGGAGTTTGACATCCGCCGGAGTCGACGATCCACCTCACTCACTCCGAAAGGCCGAACCAGTGCCGCGTCGCTCGCCGCCGTTGGAGCCTCCGAAGGAAAGCCGAGAGGCCCAGAGGCTGGTGGCGTACTCGCAGGTGAGTACATGTCGAGGAAGTGTTGATGTACCTGGTCCTTCGGGACCTGGCATTGCGCCGGGGCGCCCATCAACACCTCCTGGACCGCACGCCTGCGGTTTTGCCGAAACAGCCTCTGGATCCGCGTTGCCTCTGCGACTTGGTCCGTGCTTCTTGCAGCCTCCGGTTCAGGACGACCGGGAGGGCGCGATGCCGATGCACCTCCGACACGCCTCTCCCTCCCCGCGACAGCGGTTGACCTTCCCCTCGTATTCTCTCCAACCCCCGCGGGTCTCGACCCGAAGCGTTGGAAGAAGGCGGCGATCGTAGTCGCCACCTCTTCCAGGTCTTGAATGTTATCGACGGCCCCGGCCAAACCGATCAGTAGACGCCTCTCCTCCGCCAACGCGACTTGCTCCCTTCTGAGGGATGCGCGCGGGCGAGGGCGAGGCTGACCAGCAGGCGCAGGCCGCCGATGCTCCGGGTCTCGCGGGGTTTGGAGGTCGGTGGGCACTACACCGACGCTCGCAGGGGCATTTGTCCGCCCCGCAGGGACCGTTATCCCCGCTCTACAACCACCCGGGTGCGAGCTCCCAGGGGTATTCCCACCCACACTACGAAAACGCGACGCGAACCCTCCCAAGCGATTGAACATATCGCGTAAATCTCGGAGTCGGTCCGTCCGCGCGAAGCCGGCAGGGGCCCGACCGCTCACGTTCTCGGTGCTGCTCCTGCTTCCCGTCGCCGTCCCTCGTCGCGCGCCCCTGCGCGATGCGGCCGAGGACCGGTTCCTCGGCGTGACGGTGGTAGTGGTGGCGGTGGTGGTGGCCCCCCTCGTTGCTCCCTCGGTGACCGGAGCTGGTAGGGGCGATGGAGGACGCTGGGCACCCGCAGATGGTCGGCGTGGTGCACCTGGCGCCCTCGTCTCCCGCGCTGGTGGCGTGCGGGCTGGAGTCCTCGCTGTCGGCGGCTGCAGCGTCTCCGGGATCGGCGACCTGAAACCAGACGGAGATGTAGGCGACGAAGACAGAACTCGTCGGCGGCGTCGTCTCCTAGAGACGGCGGGAGACCACGGGAGGGGGGAGGGATCGTCATCCTCCGCCCCCTCCTCCTCTTCTCTCCCCTCGATGGCCGGAGGGGGGGTGACGGCCGCTGTCCGGGTGGGACCAGGGGTAACCGTCCCTTCCTCGATGGGGGGGAGGGAGGGGACTGCTGTCCGCGACAGAGTCCTCTTCATTCCCCTCTCCACTCCCCCCGCAAGGGGCCGCGAGGTGACGATGGGCCCCCCGCTGACGGTGGTGGTGACGGTGGTCGTGGTAAGTGTGGCCGGCGCCATGCAGGAGACCACGCAGCAGCCTCTTCCGCTCTCCTGTTCCCCGTAGATGATAGGTGGGGTGGGAGGAGAGGCGGATGCTCCCCTCAGGATGGTGGCGAGGGGGGGGCTGCTGCGGGCTGCGGTCGAGCACCCGGGCGGTAATGAGGACGCCCGGGTGAACGACCGCAGCCTTCTTCTTCCTTCTGTTTGTTCTCCTGGTGGCGCCGCGCTGACCACCGTTGCGCCCGCTGTGACGGCGGCGTAGGATGGTGATGCCGCCGTCCTGATCGTCGAGGTGAACGTCCGGGTGGTCGGGACGTTCGGCGGGGTGGTGGGGGCGGGCGAAGCCCTGTCCCGCCCCGACCCCGTCCTCCTCGGCGACTTCTTAGGGCCGGCTTTCGGAGCCGCCTTCCTCCGGGTGGTGTTGAGGGCTGCTGTCCGTTGCAATACGTCCCCGAGGTCCAACGGCACGCTGGCTCCCCTGCTTCTCGTGACTGGCCCCTTCGGGCTGGTGGTCGGGGCCTTCGCTGTGGGGGAGACCGTCGACCCCCTCTTCCTCCTCGCCGCCCCGCTGGCAGGCTTCTCGCGGGGCGGTTCCGGGGTCGACTTGCGTGTCGGCGGACTCGGGGTGGCACGTTGGGCGGCTCCTACGGCTCGGCTCTCGGCAGCGGGCGCTGCCCTGGTCCCTGCTGGTGGTGTTGACCCTGAAACAGAGCCGTCACTCCGTCTCGTCCCGCCGTCTCTCTTCGTCGTAGTCGTCGTCGACGTTGTCTGGTGGGGCGAGGGCAGTTTCTTCACGGCGATGTTGACGGCCCTTACGGAGATGATCCTCGGCTTCGCTACGGCCGGGGGCGGCGGGGGCGTCTTCGACTTCCTGGAGGAAGCCGTCGGCGCCGCCGCCGCAGCCGGCCTGGTCCCCACGCTGGTTGGAGGTGGTGGGGGGGTAGCCGAGGTCCTCGGAGGGTCCGCCCTCGTCGCCGTCCTTCGGAGGGACAGCGGCTTCTGCCGCACGGGCGCCGGGGGCGGCGGGGGCGTCTTCGACTTCCTGGAGGAAGCCGCCGGCGCCGCCGCCGCAGCCGATGCACCCCGTGCGGACGCCGTCGATGGTGGTGGCGTCGTCGTCGTCGTCTTGGTGGTAGCCGCTGTCGCCCTCGTCCTCTTCAAGGCCAGTCTGTTCCGCACGGGCGCCGGGGGCGGCGGGGGCGTCGACGACTTCCTCGAGGAAGCCGCCGGCGCCGCCGCCGCAGTCGGTGCAACCCGCGCGGTCGCCGTGGATGGTGGTGGCGTGGTTGATGGCCTTGTAACTGCCCTCGCCCTTGTCGCCGTTGCTGTCGGTGGCGTTTTGTCTGTCCCCGTCGCCGTCCCCGTCGTCGTCCCCTTGGCAGAGGCAGCGCTGCCGAATGACAGCGTGCTCTGCCTCAGGGAGGAGGACGGGCGTCTGGTCGAGGTCGTCGTCGTTGTCGTCGTCGTCGTCGATCCTGTGGCAGCTGCACGGGTGGTCGGTGCAGCTGCGGGGCCCGTAGATGGTGGAGGGGCCCCCCCGGAGATCCGTGGGCGTTGGGCTGCAGACCGCCGCATCCCGCACGCTGTCGTCGTCGTCGTCGTCGTGGTGCACGTCGTCGACGTCATCGTCGTCGCCGTGCACGTCGCCGTCGACGCCGTGGCCGTGGTGGTGGTGGCGGTACCAGCTCCGGTCAACCTTAAAATTGACTCGGCCCCCGAAGGGACCGAGCAATTAATATTTCCGGTCGCCGAGGGAGAGGACCTCACGGTGGTACGGGTGGAGGAGCCGCTTGCTCCTCTCGTCCCACCGCGACCTGATCCGCTCGAATGAGCGGCGGTGTGGTGCGTCTTAACGGACTTCAAGGGATACGCTCCCTTTCCGTGCTCACCACACTCGCCGCAACGATGAACCACCGAATGACCGGGGTGGTTCTTTTTCGCGTGTTTTATCAGGTCGCAGTGGGATTTGTAGGTCCCACCGAGCCTAATACCCGGTTTGCCGAAGCATTCCGGGCATCTGAATTCCGCCGGGAACGGAAAATCGATATAGATTATTATCGCGTTGTTGTTTGTTGTTTCCATTGTGAAACAGCCTCTGCAGAATTGTCTCGAGTGTGAATTAAACGAAAATCAAGTGACTAGATAGTAAATAAATAGATAAAATGTGTAAATAATGTATAAATAAAAGATGTTATAATAGATAAAATGTATAAAACAGATGCAGTCACTTGATTAAAATGAATCAATAAATAAAATAAATAGAATAAATATGTGGCGCGTCGAAGAATAAATAGAATAAAATATAACAGTACAGCACTGAGTCAAACGAGAGTAAAATGGGTTTCGAGACCTTACAATAAATACAATAAATAAATAAACGATCACAGCACTGCACTACACTTAAATAAATAAGATAAATAGAACAATTAAAACAGAAAGGTAAGCGATCGACTCACCGGAAAGTAGAGAACAGCGATAGAAGAAAATAGAGAGAAAAATGGGAAGACAGAAAAGAGAGCGGATCGATAGAAGGATGAAAGAGGTTAGAAGATAAAAGTGACAGGCGAGGGATCTACCTTGATGGTAAGAGACACCATCAAGGGGGGCTATCTAGCGGTCGATCGAGGAACTCGTTCCAGCTCCTCGTGCAGGGATCTACCGCTAGAGGGCTGCACCGATACTTGGCGGTACTTGGAGAAATTCTTCAGCTCAGGTCTGAAGAATCTCCAAGGCCTACTCGGATCGGTGACTGAAAGGATTAAACCGAATTAATTTAATCGAGCGGACTCGATTAAACAATTCGGCGGTCTCTGATCGGGATCAAAGTTACTCCGGAGTTGGTTTGCTCCGGGAAAACGCACGCAAAATCGTCGTACGTTCCGACGTGCCGGTATTAAACGAAAAGATGTTTAATGTAGATTATTATTAACTACCGGCACAGGATTGCTCCCAAATTTCACAATTAGCAGCAACAAAGTACTCGGAACAGAACTAAGTTATTAAATAATTAATAACTTAGTCTGACGTCGAATAAATTGATGTTATAATTGTGAAATTTGTCGAAACGTTTACGAGGCGTTACGTAATTCCGAAACGAACGTTCCGGAACTCCTTTGTTCCGACGACCTAGGAAAGAGCCGTTGGCTGTTATTGAATTTATCCTGACAAACAATTAGCAGAGCTAAGTGTCGACAGGACAAAGACGAATAACAACGAACGGAGGGGAGGGGTAACCGCGCTGAACGGCCGTGCGGGTTAACGCACTTGGGCTCGCGCGGGGGAAGAGAGTCAGAGGGGGAGTCGATCACTTACCCCACTCGAGGTCCTGCAGAGGTGTCCACGTGTTCCCGGCTGCTCGGTGGAGACGCTGGAGGTGAAGTCCTCCTCCTCGGCGGCCAGTCGCGCCCCGATCGCTCCTCGGCTTCTGGTGATGCACGAAACTCGCGAACTTGAGCGATGCGGCGCTCAGAGACGAAAATTTTGCCCGAATTGGGAGCAGAGGTATTCCCTCGATTAATGGAAATTGACTGTGATTACTATCAGCAAATTGGGCCAATCCACACGGCACTGCAATGCGTGGCCGACCCGTGACCGAGGGGGAGCAAGCCCCGACCGCTCAGTCAATTCCCAAAAATCGAGTTAATATTCTGACTCCCCGATGGGGAGTGTATCAGATATTAAGCTGATAAGAACAGATAAAAAGGCCTTTATTTCAAAGAATCGTCCCCCGAGCTAGTGCTCGGGGGCGGTACAATATTGCTGCCTTTCGGCGAGGGCTAGATATAAATATAAATTTCTTTGGTGGGGGGGGGGTGTGGCGCGGGGGAGCTATGTCCCCCTGCGTGGCAATCGTACATTCAACCGCATACGCACACACACACACACACATCCACACGTCACTACAATTATCAGAGTATAAAATTAGCGGCACGAGCCTTGTCAGAGTTAAAATAAGCATGTTGGAACGGCCCATAGCACGCCAGAAAACTTAAACTAGGGAGATGACTAGAAAGATAGAAGAGTAGAGAGACAGCAAAGGAAGGAAGACAAAAGATAGAGAGTGAGAGAGTAGAGAAAGATAGAGAGATAGAGAAAGAGGCGTGCTGCGGGCTCGTTGCCCTCGCTAAGAATTAGTGTATAAAATTATACAGGGCCGAAGTGGCCCTGAGTCAATACATTTTCGTCATTGTTTTTGTCAGCGTTATCATTATTATAGTTTTCGGGGCGCGATATGTTTGAGGGGGCCGCGGGGGGGGCCACGTTCACCGCATCATTGGGCAGGGGCAACTCCAGGGCGGGGACGGCGGCGGGAGCAGCAGCATACTGTCGGACCCCCGACACGTGCTCCACGTAAATGTCCCGACCCCACCGGATGGTCTCAGAGACAATGAGACGGCGCATCATGCTTGCGTATTTCGTGCTAATACGCAGCACTTTGAGCACCGGCTCATTGGCCTGATCCCATGAGCCGAGGGTCCCCACGACGATCGCGTCGGTCACAACTCTGTAACCCTGCTCTTCGAGAACGGCCGCGATCGGAAGATACTTTTGTATCTTCCGGAGCCTTGCGGCCTCGAAAGCTTCGATGCCGTTCTCGAAGGTCACGGTCACATCGATGATCACGACGCTCTTCGAGGGCTCATGCCTGACAACGATGTCCGGCCTGAGCGCCTCTAGATCGCCGGTGAGACCCTCGACCCTTTGGTTGACCCTTAAATTCCCCGGCAGTCGGCAGGCTCGCGAAATCCGCGAGACGACGGCGTCGTGGCGCAGCTGCCAGGCAGCCGAGTGGGGGCGGCAGTGACATAGCACATGGGGCAAGGTCTCCAGGGCCTCCCCGCATCGCCGGCAACGCTTGTCACCCTCACCCCAGCGTCTAGCCCCATTAAGGGGTAAGACGTCGAGGCGAGCTCGGTGGACGAAGCGCCAATCAGCGAAGCGGGTGAAACTGCCGCCGCGGAGGAAGTGGTTTGACACCCTCGTCCGCGACGACACCCCGAAGACCTTCCCCTGGTCCGGCTTGCGGTTCAGCCGGTGATGGTAAAATTCCGTCACCGCCGCCCTCAGTCGGTGCAACACCTGGGTCCGAGCCACGGGTGTTACGACCGTCGTGCGCCCGCGTGAGCCTCGGAGTCTAATACCCAGTTCCTGGCGTGCAGCGCTCCACTCCCATCGCAATTGGAGCACGTCTCCTAATCGCCGCGCCGCGTTTCGTGCCCTCGACCACAGTGTGGAGAAGTCGCTACTGGTTCTGGCGAACTCCCCCTCCAGCGAACCGGAGAGGTAGTCCGCCAGATCCTGCTCGGTAGGTGGACGACCGATTTTCCTGGCTACCGCCCCCCTCAGAGAATCTCTGGCCAGCCCGCTGATCGCCGGGTCAGGCGCCGTCAGAAGACGGAACGCATGCCCGACGACCAGCGCGTCGGCCAGGTCAGCAAGCGGAAGTAATCCACATCCTCCCCGACTGGGGGGGAGGTAGATCACCTCCGCGCTGGCTCTCTGAGGCAGGTTGAGCCAGGATTTCGCGAGCTTCTTTACAAGCTTGTCCGCGACTTTTAAAGGACCCTTCTCCACATGGGCTCCCCGCAGCATGAAGTCGAGGCGGGGCAATATAAATGTCCCGACCGCCTCACACTTTTGCCACGGGGCGAGGAGGGAACGATCAACGGAGCGGAGATCGCGGACGAGCTCCTCGATCGTCAGGAGCGGAGTCTGCTTCACCTGGAATCCCGTGGGGACTCCGAGATGCTCGTATGGCACTCCTGCTGCCAGGGATTTCAACCCCTGACCCTGTAGGCTGAAGCAGGTGGGGACGGCCCGGCGAGTGCCTCTGCTGTCCTGATGCAGTGTTGCACACTTCGCCGGGTTGAACCGAAGTCCAATCCTCCCTGCTGCAGCCTCCACTGTTCTCAACAGTGTTTCCATCCCCTCCGGAGTGTCGGCAACTAGTGCCATATCATCGGCGTAGCCAAGGATGTTGTACCGCCGGCCGTGGAGCGTGTAACCCGCCGAGGAGCCGGATGCTGCACGAAGCACCGACTCCAGGGCAAGGTTAAACGCCACAGGGCTCAGCGGGCATCCTTGCTTCACTCCGGAGAGGATGGGGACAGGGTCGGTAAAGCCCTGTGAGGTTCGCACTCGAGTGGTGCACCCGTCGTAGAGCCCTTCCAAGATGTTACGGAAGGGCTCGGGGACCTTGGCCTCCGCGAAGGCGTGGTAGATGGTAGAGTGGGGGACCGAGCCGAACGCGTTCGACAGGTCCAACCACGCAACCACCACCTGACGCCTGCCCCTGCGAGCGTCGTTAAGGACCTCCTGCAGCACGTAGTTCTGCTCGTAGCATCCCTCGCACGGCAGGAAGCCCTTTTGCTGAGGGCTAAGCCGCTCATTATGTAGGGCCCACGTGACGAGGCGGTCGGCAAGCACCGCCGCGAAGAGTTTGGGGGTCGTGTCGGACATGGCTAGTGGCCGCCAGTTCGAAAGATCCCCCCGATCGCCCTTCTTGTGAATCATCACGGTATTCGAAGACTTCCAAGAAGCAGGGACCGACTCCAACCTTTGACATAGGTTGAAAAAGGCGGTCAGAATGGCGCAGTCCGGGTCGGCCTTCCGGAGATCACGGTAAGTTAGACCGTCTGGCCCCGGAGCGGAGTTTGACATCCGCCGGAGTCGACGATCCACCTCACTCACTCCGAAAGGCCGAACCAGTGCCGCGTCACTCGCCGCCGTTGGAGCCTCTGAAGGAAAGCCAAGAGGCCCAGAGGCTGGTGGCGTACTCGCAGGTGAGTACATGTCGAGGAAGTGCTGATGTACCTGGTCCTTCGGGACCTGGCATTGCGCCGGAGCGCCCATCAACACCTCCTGGACCGCACGCCTGCGGTTTTGCCGGAACAGCCTCTGGATCCGCGTAGCCTCTGCGACTTGGTCCGTGCTTCTTGTAGCCTCCGGTTCAGGACGACCGGGAGGGCGCGATGCCGATGCACCTCCGACACGCCTCTCCCTCCCCGCGACAGCGGTTGACCTTCCCCTCGTATTCTCTCCAACCCCCGCGGGTCTCGACCCGAAGCGTTGGAAGAAGGCGGCGATCGTAGTCGCCACCTCTTCCAGGTCTTGAATGTTATCGACGGCCCCGGCCAAACCGATCAGTAGACGCCTCTCCTCCGCCAACGCGACTTGCTCCCTTCTGAGGGATGCGCGCGGGCGAGGGCGAGGCTGACCAGCAGGCGCAGGCCGCCGATGCTCCGGGTCTCGCGGGGTTTGGAGGTCGGTGGGCACTACACCGACGCTCGCAGGGGCATTTGTCCGCCCCGCAGGGACCGTTGTCCCCGTTCTACATCCACCCGGGTGCGAGCTCCCAGGGGTATTCCCACCCACACTACGAAAACGCGAAGCAAACCCTCCCAAGCGATTAAACATTTCGCATAAGTCTCGGAGTCGGTTCGTCCGCGCGGAGTCGGCAGGGGCCCGATCGCTCACGTTCTCAGTGCTGCCCCTGCTTCCCGTCGCCGTCCCTCGCCGCGCGCCCCTGCGCGATGCGGCCGAGGACCGGTTCCTCGGCGTGACGGTGGTAGTGGTGGCGGTGGTGGTGGCCCCCCTCGTTGCTCCCTCGGTGACCGGAGCTGGCAGGGGCGATGGAGGACGCTGGGCACCCGCGGATGGTCGGCGTGGTGCACCTGGCGCCCTCGTCTCCCGCGCTGGTGGCGTGCGGGCTGGTGTCCTCGTCGGCGGCTGCAGCGTCTCCGGGATCGGCGACCTGAAACCAGACGGAGATGTAGGCGACGAAGACAGAACTCGTCGGCGGCGTCGTCTCCTAGAGACGGCGGGAGACCACGGGAGGGGGGAGGAATCGTCATCCTCCGCCCCCTCCTCCTCTTCTCTCCCCTCGATGGCCGGAGGGGGGGTGACGGCCGCTGTCCGGGTGGGACCAGGGGTAACCGTCACTTCCTCGATGGGGGGGAGGGAGGGGACTACTGTCCGCGACAGAGTCCTCTTCATTCCCCTCTCCACTCCCCCCGCGAGGGGCCGCGAGGTGACGATGGGCCCCCCGCTGACGGTGGTGGTAACGGTGGTCGTGGTGAGTGTAGCCGGCGCCATGCAGGAGACCACGCAGCAGCCTCTTCCGCTCTCCTGCTCCCCGTAGATGGTGGGTGGGGAGGGAGGAGAGGCGGAAGCTCCCCTCAGGATGGTGGCGAGGGGGGGGCTGCTACGGGCTGCGGTCGAGCACTCGGGCGGTAGTGAGGACGCCCGGGTGAACGACCGCAGCCTTCTTCCTCCTTCCGTTTGGTCCCCTGCTGGCGCCGCGCTGACCACCGTTGCGCCCGCTGTGACGGCGGCGTAGGATGGAGATGCCGCCGTCCTGATCGTCGAGGTGAACGTCCGGGTGGTCGGGACGTTCGGCGGGGTGGTGGGGGCGGGCGAAGCCCTGTCCCGCCCCGACCCCGTCCTCCTCGGCGACTTCTTAGAGCCGGCTTTCGGAGCCGCCTTCCTCCGGGTGGTGGTGAGGGCTGTCGTCCTCTTTAGGATGTCCCCGAGATCCAGCGGCACGCTGGCTCCCCTACTCCTGGTGACTGGCCCCCTCGGGCTGGTTGTCGGGGCCTTCGCTGTAGGGGAGACCGTCGACCCCCTCTTCCTCCTCGCCGCCCCGCTGGCAGGCTTCTCGCGGGGCGGCTCCGGGGTCGACTTGCGCGTCGGTGGACTCGGGGTGGCTCGTTGGGCGGCTCCTGGTCCGGTCCGGCTCTTGGCAGCGGGCGCTGCCCTGGTCCCTGATGGTGGTGATGGCCCTGAAACAGAGCCGTCACTCCGTCTCGTCCCGCCGTCTCTCTTCGTCGTTGTCGTCGTCGTCGTTGTTTGTTGGGGCGAAGGCAGTCTCTTCACGGCGATTCGGACGTCCCTCACCGAGATGATCCTCGGCTTCGATGTGGCCGGGGGCGGCGGGGGCGTCTTCGACTTCCTGGAGGAAGCCGTCAGCGCCGCCGCCGCAGCCGGCCTAGTCCCCACGCTGGTTGGGGGTGGTGGGGGGGTCATCGAGGTCCTCGGCTGGTCCGCCTTCATCGCCGTCCTCCTGAGGGACAGCGGCCTCTGTCGCACGGGCGCCGGGGGCGGCGGGGGCGTCTTCGACTTCCTGGAGGAAGCCGCCGGCGCCGCCGCCGCAGCCGGCGAAACCCGTGCGGACGCCGTTGATGGTGGTGGCGTCGTCGTCGTCGTCTTGGTGGGAGCCGCTGTCGTCCTCGTCCTCCTCAAGGCCAGTCTATTCCGCACGGGCGCCGGGGGCGGCGGGGGTGTCGACGACTTCCTGGAGGAAGCCGCCGGCGCCGCCGCCGCAGTCGGTCCAGCCCGCGCGGTCGCCGTGGATGGTGGTGGCGTCGTCGATGGCCTTGTAACTGCCTTCGCCCTTGTCGCCGTCGCTGTCGGTGGCGTTCTGTCCGTCCTCGTCGCCGTAACCGTCCCCGTCGTCGTCCCCTTGGCAGAGGCAGTGCTGCCGAATGACAGCGTGCTCTGCCTCAGGGAGGAGGACGGGCGTCTGGTGGTCGTCGAGGTCGTCGTTGTCGTCGTCGTCGTCGATCCTGTGGCAGCTGCACGGGTGGTCGGTGCAGCTGCGGGGCCCGTAGATGGTGGAGGGGCCCCCCCGGAGATCCTCGAACGTTGGGCTGCAGACCGCCGCATCCCGCACGCTGTCGTCGTCGTCGTCGTGGTGGTGCACGTCGTCGACGTCATCGTCGTCGCCGTGGCCGTGGTGGTAGTGGCGGTACCAGCTCCGGTTAACCTTAAAATTGACTCGGTCCCCGAAGGGACCGAGCAATTAATATTTCCGGTCGCCGAGGGAGAGGACCTCACGGTGGACATTGTGGAGGAGCCGCGTGCTCCTCTCGTCCCACCGCGACCTGATCCGCCCGAATGAGCGGCGGTGTGGTGCGTCTTAACGGACTTTAAGGGATACGCTCCCTTCCCGTGCTCACCACACTCGCCGCATCGATGAACCACCGAATGACCGGGGTGGTTCCTTTTGGCGTGTTTAATCAGGTCGCAGTGGGATTTGTAGGTCCCACCGAGCCTGATACCCGGTTTGCCGAAGCATTCCGGGCATCTGAATTCCGCCGGGAACGGAAAGTCGATAAAAATGGTTATCACGTTGTTCGATTGTTCATTCATCGTGGAACAGCCTCTGCCGGTTTGCCTCGAGTGTAAAAAACAGAGCGTCAAGTGACTAGTTTAAAATTGAATAAATAACAATAAATAGAATAACAATAAGTAAAATATAATAAAATAACTAGGGTAATAAATTAAGAGTCACTTGTTTAAAATTGAATAAATAGATAAAATAGCGTTGGTGTCAAATAAAATAGAAATAACAGCACAGCACTGAGTCGAGACAAGGTAAAATAGGGTACAAGACCGCACAAATACAATAAATACAATAAATAAATAAACGAACACAGCACTGCACTTATCACGAATAAATAAATAAAATAAATAAATAAATAAAAACAACTACAACAGAAAGGTAAGCGATCGACTCACCAGAAAAGTTAGAAAACAGCGATAGAAGAAAATAGAGAGAAATATAGGAAGACAGAAAAGAGAGCGGATCGATAGAAGGATGAAAGAGGTTAGAAGATAAAAGTGACAGGCGAGGGATCTACCTTGATGGTAAGAGACACCATCAAGGGGGGCTATCTAGCGGTCGATCGAGGAACTCGTTCCAGCTCCTCGTGCAGGGATCTACCGCTAGGGGGCTGCACCGATACTTGGCGGTACTTGGAGAAATTCTTCAGCTCAGGTCTGAAGAATCTCCAAGGCCTACTCGGATCGGTGACTGAAAGGATTAAACCGAATTAATTTAATCGAGCGGACTCGATTAAGCAATTCGGCGGTCTCTGATCGGAATCAAAGTTATTCCGGAGTTAGTTTGCTCCGGAAAAGCGAACGAAATATCGTCGCACGTTCCGACGTGCCGGTAGTGAACGAAAAGATGTTTAATATTGAATTATTATTAACCACCGGCACAGGATTGCTCCCAAATTTCACAAGTAGCAGCAACAAAGTACTCGGAATAGAACTAAGTTATTAAATAATTAATAACTTAGTCCCTCGTCGAGTAAATTGATGTGATAATTGTGAAATTTATCGAAACGTTCACGAGGCGTTACGCAATTCCGAAACGAACGTTCCGGAATTCCTTTGTTCCGACGACCTAGGAAAGAGCCGTTGGTTGTTATTGAATTTATCCTGACAAACAATTAGCAGAGCCAAGTGTCGACAGGACAAAGACGAATAACAACGAACGGAGGGGAGGGGTAACCGCGCTGAACGGCCGTGCGGGTTAGCGCACTTGGGCTCGCGCGGGGGAAGAGAGTCAGAGGGGGAGTCGATCACTTACCCCACTCGAGGTCCTGCAGAGGTGTCCACGGTGTTCCCGGCTGCTCGGTGGAGACGCTGATGGTGGGTCCTCCTCCTCGGCGGCCAGTCGCGCCCCGATCGCTCCTCGGCTCCTGATGGCGATCGCACGAACACTCGCGAATTATGAGCGATGCGGCGCTCGTAAACGAAATTTGGGAGATATTTCCCCGATTTCTGGGAACTGACTGCTATGATTAAATTCAGCAGATTGGGCCAATCCACACGGCACTGCAATGCGTGGCCGACCCGTGACCGAGGGGGAGCAAGCCCCGACCGCTCAGTCAATTCCCAAAAATCGAGTTAATATTCTGACTCCCCGATGGGGAGTGTATCAGATATTAAGCTGATAAGAACAGATAAAAAGGCCTTTATTTCAAAGAATCGTCCCCCGAGCTAGTGCTCGGGGGCGGTACAATATTGCTGCCTTTCGGCGAGGGCTAGATATAAATATAAATTTCTTTGGTGGGGGGGGGGTGTGGCGCGGGGGAGCTATGTCCCCCTGCGTGGCAATCGTACATTCAACCGCATACGCACACACACACACACACATCCACACGTCACTACAATTATCAGAGTATAAAATTAGCGGCACGAGCCTTGTCAGAGTTAAAATAAGCATGTTGGAACGGCCCATAGCACGCCAGAAAACTTAAACTAGGGAGATGACTAGAAAGATAGAAGAGTAGAGAGACAGCAAAGGAAGGAAGACAAAAGATAGAGAGTGAGAGAGTAGAGAAAGATAGAGAGATAGAGAAAGAGGCGTGCTGCGGGCTCGTTGCCCTCGCTAAGAATTAGTGTATAAAATTATACAGGGCCGAAGTGGCCCTGAGTCAATACATTTTCGTCATTGTTTTTGTCAGCGTTATCATTATTATAGTTTTCGGGGCGCGATATGTTTGAGGGGGCCGCGGGGGGGGGCCACGTTCACCGCATCATTGGGCAGGGGCAACTCCAGGGCGGGGACGGCGGCGGGAGCAGCAGCATACTGTCGGACCCCCGACACGTGCTCCACGTAAATGTCCCGACCCCACCGGATGGTCTCAGAGACAATGAGACGGCGCATCATGCTTGCGTATTTCGTGCTAATACGCAGCACTTTGAGCACCGGCTCATTGGCCTGATCCCATGAGCCGAGGGTCCCCACGACGATCGCGTCGGTCACAACTCTGTAACCCTGCTCTTCGAGAACGGCCGCGATCGGAAGATACTTTTGTATCTTCCGGAGCCTTGCGGCCTCGAAAGCTTCGATGCCGTTCTCGAAGGTCACGGTCACATCGATGATCACGACGCTCTTCGAGGGCTCATGCCTGACAACGATGTCCGGCCTGAGCGCCTCTAGATCGCCGGTGAGACCCTCGACCCTTTGGTTGACCCTTAAATTCCCCGGCAGTCGGCAGGCTCGCGAAATCCGCGAGACGACGGCGTCGTGGCGCAGCTGCCAGGCAGCCGAGTGGGGGCGGCAGTGACATAGCACATGGGGCAAGGTCTCCAGGGCCTCCCCGCATCGCCGGCAACGCTTGTCACCCTCACCCCAGCGTCTAGCCCCATTAAGGGGTAAGACGTCGAGGCGAGCTCGGTGGACGAAGCGCCAATCAGCGAAGCGGGTGAAACTGCCGCCGCGGAGGAAGTGGTTTGACACCCTCGTCCGCGACGACACCCCGAAGACCTTCCCCTGGTCCGGCTTGCGGTTCAGCCGGTGATGGTAAAATTCCGTCACCGCCGCCCTCAGTCGGTGCAACACCTGGGTCCGAGCCACGGGTGTTACGACCGTCGTGCGCCCGCGTGAGCCTCGGAGTCTAATACCCAGTTCCTGGCGTGCAGCGCTCCACTCCCATCGCAATTGGAGCACGTCTCCTAATCGCCGCGCCGCGTTTCGTGCCCTCGACCACAGTGTGGAGAAGTCGCTACTGGTTCTGGCGAACTCCCCCTCCAGCGAACCGGAGAGGTAGTCCGCCAGATCCTGCTCGGTAGGTGGACGACCGATTTTCCTGGCTACCGCCCCCCTCAGAGAATCTCTGGCCAGCCCGCTGATCGCCGGGTCAGGCGCCGTCAGAAGACGGAACGCATGCCCGACGACCAGCGCGTCGGCCAGGTCAGCAAGCGGAAGTAATCCACATCCTCCCCGACTGGGGGGGAGGTAGATCACCTCCGCGCTGGCTCTCTGAGGCAGGTTGAGCCAGGATTTCGCGAGCTTCTTTACAAGCTTGTCCGCGACTTTTAAAGGACCCTTCTCCACATGGGCTCCCCGCAGCATGAAGTCGAGGCGGGGCAATATAAATGTCCCGACCGCCTCACACTTTTGCCACGGGGCGAGGAGGGAACGATCAACGGAGCGGAGATCGCGGACGAGCTCCTCGATCGTCAGGAGCGGAGTCTGCTTCACCTGGAATCCCGTGGGGACTCCGAGATGCTCGTATGGCACTCCTGCTGCCAGGGATTTCAACCCCTGACCCTGTAGGCTGAAGCAGGTGGGGACGGCCCGGCGAGTGCCTCTGCTGTCCTGATGCAGTGTTGCACACTTCGCCGGGTTGAACCGAAGTCCAATCCTCCCTGCTGCAGCCTCCACTGTTCTCAACAGTGTTTCCATCCCCTCCGGAGTGTCGGCAACTAGTGCCATATCATCGGCGTAGCCAAGGATGTTGTACCGCCGGCCGTGGAGCGTGTAACCCGCCGAGGAGCCGGATGCTGCACGAAGCACCGACTCCAGGGCAAGGTTAAACGCCACAGGGCTCAGCGGGCATCCTTGCTTCACTCCGGAGAGGATGGGGACAGGGTCGGTAAAGCCCTGTGAGGTTCGCACTCGAGTGGTGCACCCGTCGTAGAGCCCTTCCAAGATGTTACGGAAGGGCTCGGGGACCTTGGCCTCCGCGAAGGCGTGGTAGATGGTAGAGTGGGGGACCGAGCCGAACGCGTTCGACAGGTCCAACCACGCAACCACCACCTGACGCCTGCCCCTGCGAGCGTCGTTAAGGACCTCCTGCAGCACGTAGTTCTGCTCGTAGCATCCCTCGCACGGCAGGAAGCCCTTTTGCTGAGGGCTAAGCCGCTCATTATGTAGGGCCCACGTGACGAGGCGGTCGGCAAGCACCGCCGCGAAGAGTTTGGGGGTCGTGTCGGACATGGCTAGTGGCCGCCAGTTCGAAAGATCCCCCCGATCGCCCTTCTTGTGAATCATCACGGTATTCGAAGACTTCCAAGAAGCAGGGACCGACTCCAACCTTTGACATAGGTTGAAAAAGGCGGTCAGAATGGCGCAGTCCGGGTCGGCCTTCCGGAGATCACGGTAAGTTAGACCGTCTGGCCCCGGAGCGGAGTTTGACATCCGCCGGAGTCGACGATCCACCTCACTCACTCCGAAAGGCCGAACCAGTGCCGCGTCACTCGCCGCCGTTGGAGCCTCTGAAGGAAAGCCAAGAGGCCCAGAGGCTGGTGGCGTACTCGCAGGTGAGTACATGTCGAGGAAGTGCTGATGTACCTGGTCCTTCGGGACCTGGCATTGCGCCGGAGCGCCCATCAACACCTCCTGGACCGCACGCCTGCGGTTTTGCCGGAACAGCCTCTGGATCCGCGTAGCCTCTGCGACTTGGTCCGTGCTTCTTGTAGCCTCCGGTTCAGGACGACCGGGAGGGCGCGATGCCGATGCACCTCCGACACGCCTCTCCCTCCCCGCGACAGCGGTTGACCTTCCCCTCGTATTCTCTCCAACCCCCGCGGGTCTCGACCCGAAGCGTTGGAAGAAGGCGGCGATCGTAGTCGCCACCTCTTCCAGGTCTTGAATGTTATCGACGGCCCCGGCCAAACCGATCAGTAGACGCCTCTCCTCCGCCAACGCGACTTGCTCCCTTCTGAGGGATGCGCGCGGGCGAGGGCGAGGCTGACCAGCAGGCGCAGGCCGCCGATGCTCCGGGTCTCGCGGGGTTTGGAGGTCGGTGGGCACTACACCGACGCTCGCAGGGGCATTTGTCCGCCCCGCAGGGACCGTTGTCCCCGTTCTACATCCACCCGGGTGCGAGCTCCCAGGGGTATTCCCACCCACACTACGAAAACGCGAAGCAAACCCTCCCAAGCGATTAAACATTTCGCATAAGTCTCGGAGTCGGTTCGTCCGCGCGGAGTCGGCAGGGGCCCGATCGCTCACGTTCTCAGTGCTGCCCCTGCTTCCCGTCGCCGTCCCTCGCCGCGCGCCCCTGCGCGATGCGGCCGAGGACCGGTTCCTCGGCGTGACGGTGGTAGTGGTGGCGGTGGTGGTGGCCCCCCTCGTTGCTCCCTCGGTGACCGGAGCTGGCAGGGGCGATGGAGGACGCTGGGCACCCGCGGATGGTCGGCGTGGTGCACCTGGCGCCCTCGTCTCCCGCGCTGGTGGCGTGCGGGCTGGTGTCCTCGTCGGCGGCTGCAGCGTCTCCGGGATCGGCGACCTGAAACCAGACGGAGATGTAGGCGACGAAGACAGAACTCGTCGGCGGCGTCGTCTCCTAGAGACGGCGGGAGACCACGGGAGGGGGGAGGAATCGTCATCCTCCGCCCCCTCCTCCTCTTCTCTCCCCTCGATGGCCGGAGGGGGGGTGACGGCCGCTGTCCGGGTGGGACCAGGGGTAACCGTCACTTCCTCGATGGGGGGGAGGGAGGGGACTACTGTCCGCGACAGAGTCCTCTTCATTCCCCTCTCCACTCCCCCCGCGAGGGGCCGCGAGGTGACGATGGGCCCCCCGCTGACGGTGGTGGTAACGGTGGTCGTGGTGAGTGTAGCCGGCGCCATGCAGGAGACCACGCAGCAGCCTCTTCCGCTCTCCTGCTCCCCGTAGATGGTGGGTGGGGAGGGAGGAGAGGCGGAAGCTCCCCTCAGGATGGTGGCGAGGGGGGGGCTGCTACGGGCTGCGGTCGAGCACTCGGGCGGTAGTGAGGACGCCCGGGTGAACGACCGCAGCCTTCTTCCTCCTTCCGTTTGGTCCCCTGCTGGCGCCGCGCTGACCACCGTTGCGCCCGCTGTGACGGCGGCGTAGGATGGAGATGCCGCCGTCCTGATCGTCGAGGTGAACGTCCGGGTGGTCGGGACGTTCGGCGGGGTGGTGGGGGCGGGCGAAGCCCTGTCCCGCCCCGACCCCGTCCTCCTCGGCGACTTCTTAGAGCCGGCTTTCGGAGCCGCCTTCCTCCGGGTGGTGGTGAGGGCTGTCGTCCTCTTTAGGATGTCCCCGAGATCCAGCGGCACGCTGGCTCCCCTACTCCTGGTGACTGGCCCCCTCGGGCTGGTTGTCGGGGCCTTCGCTGTAGGGGAGACCGTCGACCCCCTCTTCCTCCTCGCCGCCCCGCTGGCAGGCTTCTCGCGGGGCGGCTCCGGGGTCGACTTGCGCGTCGGTGGACTCGGGGTGGCTCGTTGGGCGGCTCCTGGTCCGGTCCGGCTCTTGGCAGCGGGCGCTGCCCTGGTCCCTGATGGTGGTGATGGCCCTGAAACAGAGCCGTCACTCCGTCTCGTCCCGCCGTCTCTCTTCGTCGTTGTCGTCGTCGTCGTTGTTTGTTGGGGCGAAGGCAGTCTCTTCACGGCGATTCGGACGTCCCTCACCGAGATGATCCTCGGCTTCGATGTGGCCGGGGGCGGCGGGGGCGTCTTCGACTTCCTGGAGGAAGCCGTCAGCGCCGCCGCCGCAGCCGGCCTAGTCCCCACGCTGGTTGGGGGTGGTGGGGGGGTCATCGAGGTCCTCGGCTGGTCCGCCTTCATCGCCGTCCTCCTGAGGGACAGCGGCCTCTGTCGCACGGGCGCCGGGGGCGGCGGGGGCGTCTTCGACTTCCTGGAGGAAGCCGCCGGCGCCGCCGCCGCAGCCGGCGAAACCCGTGCGGACGCCGTTGATGGTGGTGGCGTCGTCGTCGTCGTCTTGGTGGGAGCCGCTGTCGTCCTCGTCCTCCTCAAGGCCAGTCTATTCCGCACGGGCGGCGGGGGTGTCGACGACTTCCTGGAGGAAGCCGCCGGCGCCGCCGCCGCAGTCGGTCCAGCCCGCGCGGTCGCCGTGGATGGTGGTGGCGTCGTCGATGGCCTTGTAACTGCCTTCGCCCTTGTCGCCGTCGCTGTCGGTGGCGTTCTGTCCGTCCTCGTCGCCGTAACCGTCCCCGTCGTCGTCCCCTTGGCAGAGGCAGTGCTGCCGAATGACAGCGTGCTCTGCCTCAGGGAGGAGGACGGGCGTCTGGTGGTCGTCGAGGTCGTCGTTGTCGTCGTCGTCGTCGATCCTGTGGCAGCTGCACGGGTGGTCGGTGCAGCTGCGGGGCCCGTAGATGGTGGAGGGGCCCCCCCGGAGATCCTCGAACGTTGGGCTGCAGACCGCCGCATCCCGCACGCTGTCGTCGTCGTCGTCGTGGTGGTGCACGTCGTCGACGTCATCGTCGTCGCCGTGGCCGTGGTGGTAGTGGCGGTACCAGCTCCGGTTAACCTTAAAATTGACTCGGTCCCCGAAGGGACCGAGCAATTAATATTTCCGGTCGCCGAGGGAGAGGACCTCACGGTGGACATTGTGGAGGAGCCGCGTGCTCCTCTCGTCCCACCGCGACCTGATCCGCCCGAATGAGCGGCGGTGTGGTGCGTCTTAACGGACTTTAAGGGATACGCTCCCTTCCCGTGCTCACCACACTCGCCGCATCGATGAACCACCGAATGACCGGGGTGGTTCCTTTTGGCGTGTTTAATCAGGTCGCAGTGGGATTTGTAGGTCCCACCGAGCCTGATACCCGGTTTGCCGAAGCATTCCGGGCATCTGAATTCCGCCGGGAACGGAAAGTCGATAAAAATGGTTATCACGTTGTTCGATTGTTCATTCATCGTGGAACAGCCTCTGCCGGTTTGCCTCGAGTGTAAAAAACAGAGCGTCAAGTGACTAGTTTAAAATTGAATAAATAACAATAAATAGAATAACAATAAGTAAAATATAATAAAATAACTAGGGTAATAAATTAAGAGTCACTTGTTTAAAATTGAATAAATAGATAAAATAGCGTTGGTGTCAAATAAAATAGAAATAACAGCACAGCACTGAGTCGAGACAAGGTAAAATAGGGTACAAGACCGCACAAATACAATAAATACAATAAATAAATAAACGAACACAGCACTGCACTTATCACGAATAAATAAATAAAATAAATAAATAAATAAAAACAACTACAACAGAAAGGTAAGCGATCGACTCACCAGAAAAGTTAGAAAACAGCGATAGAAGAAAATAGAGAGAAATATAGGAAGACAGAAAAGAGAGCGGATCGATAGAAGGATGAAAGAGGTTAGAAGATAAAAGTGACAGGCGAGGGATCTACCTTGATGGTAAGAGACACCATCAAGGGGGGCTATCTAGCGGTCGATCGAGGAACTCGTTCCAGCTCCTCGTGCAGGGATCTACCGCTAGGGGGCTGCACCGATACTTGGCGGTACTTGGAGAAATTCTTCAGCTCAGGTCTGAAGAATCTCCAAGGCCTACTCGGATCGGTGACTGAAAGGATTAAACCGAATTAATTTAATCGAGCGGACTCGATTAAGCAATTCGGCGGTCTCTGATCGGAATCAAAGTTATTCCGGAGTTAGTTTGCTCCGGAAAAGCGAACGAAATATCGTCGCACGTTCCGACGTGCCGGTAGTGAACGAAAAGATGTTTAATATTGAATTATTATTAACCACCGGCACAGGATTGCTCCCAAATTTCACAAGTAGCAGCAACAAAGTACTCGGAATAGAACTAAGTTATTAAATAATTAATAACTTAGTCCCTCGTCGAGTAAATTGATGTGATAATTGTGAAATTTATCGAAACGTTCACGAGGCGTTACGCAATTCCGAAACGAACGTTCCGGAATTCCTTTGTTCCGACGACCTAGGAAAGAGCCGTTGGTTGTTATTGAATTTATCCTGACAAACAATTAGCAGAGCCAAGTGTCGACAGGACAAAGACGAATAACAACGAACGGAGGGGAGGGGTAACCGCGCTGAACGGCCGTGCGGGTTAGCGCACTTGGGCTCGCGCGGGGGAAGAGAGTCAGAGGGGGAGTCGATCACTTACCCCACTCGAGGTCCTGCAGAGGTGTCCACGGTGTTCCCGGCTGCTCGGTGGAGACGCTGATGGTGGGTCCTCCTCCTCGGCGGCCAGTCGCGCCCCGATCGCTCCTCGGCTCCTGATGGCGATCGCACGAACACTCGCGAATTATGAGCGATGCGGCGCTCGTAAACGAAATTTGGGAGATATTTCCCCGATTTCTGGGAACTGACTGCTATGATTAAATTCAGCAGATTGGGCCAATCCACACGGCACTGCAATGCGTGGCCGACCCGTGACCGAGGGGGAGCAAGCCCCGACCGCTCAGTCAATTCCCAAAAATCGAGTTAATATTCTGACTCCCCGATGGGGAGTGTATCAGATATTAAGCTGATAAGAACAGATAAAAGGCCTTTATTTTCAAAGAATCGTCCCCCGAGCTAGTGTTCGGGGGCGGTACAATATGTTGCCTTTCGGCGAGGGCAAATTATGAAAATAGTCTGTTTGGTGGGGGGGGGGTGCGGCGCGGGGGAATTACATCCCCCTACGTGACAAACACTCGAACGTACACGCACACACACACACACACACATCCACGCGTCAATAAATAATACAATTATCAGAGTGTAAAATAAGCAGCACGAGCCTTGTCAGTTATTAAAAATATAAATCGTGGAACGGCCCACAGCACGCCAGAAGACTTAGACTAAGGAGATGACTAGATGTAGATAGAGAAGTATAGAGACAGCGAAGGAAGGAGGACAAAGATAGAGAGTAGAGAGAGTAGAGAAAGATAGAGAGATAGAGACAGAGGCGTGTTGTGGGCTCGTTGCCCTCGCTAAAAATTTATATATATAAAATTATACAGGGCCGGGGTGGCCCTGAGTCAGTACATTATTATTGCCGTTGTCGACGCCATCATTATTATTTATATTCTCGGGGCGCGATCTATTTGAGGGGGCCGCGGGGGGGGCCGCATTCACCGCATCGAGGTGCAGGGGCGACTCCGGGGCGGGGACGGCGGCGGGAGCAGCAGCATATTGTCGGACCCCCGACACGTGCTCCACGTAGACGTCTCGACCCCACCGGATGGTCTCAGAGACAATGAGCCGGCGCATCATGCTTGCGTATCTCGTGCTGATACGCAGCACTTTGAGCACCGGCTCATTGGCCCGATCCCATGAGCCGAGAGCCCCCACGACGATCGCGTCGGTCACAACTCTGTAACCCTGCTCCTCGAGAACGGCCGCGATCGGAAGATACTTTTGTATCTTCCGGAGCCTTGCGGCTTCGAAAGCTTCGATGCCGTTCTCGAAGGTCACGGTCACATCGATGATCACGACGCTTTTCGAGGGCTCGTGCCTGACAACGATGTCCGGCCTGAGCGCCTCTAGATCGCCGGTGAGACCCTCGACCCTTTGGTTCACCCTTAAATTCCCCGGCAGTCGGCAGGCTCGCGAAATCCGCGAGACGACGGCGTCGTGCCGCAGCTGCCAGGCAGCCGAGTGGGGGCGGCAGTGACATAGCACATGGGGCAAGGTCTCCAGGGCCTCCCCGCATCGCCGGCAACGCTTGTCACCCTCACCCCAGCGTCTAGCCCCATTAAGGGGTAAGACGTCGAGGCGAGCTCGGTGGACGAAGCGCCAATCAGCGAAGCGGGTGAAACTGCCGCCGCGGAGGAAGTGGTTTGACACCTTCGTCCGCGACGACACCCCGAAGACCTTCCCCTGGTCCGGCTTGCTGTTCAGCCGGTGATGGTAAAATTCCGTCACCGCCGCCCTCAGTCGGTGCAACACCTGGGTCCGAGCCACGGGTGTTACGACCGTCGTGCGCCCGCGTGAGCCTCGGAGTCTAATACCCAGTTCCTGGCGTGCAGCGCTCCACTCCCATCGCAATTGGAGCACGTCTCCTAATCGCCGCGCCGCGTTTCGTGCCCTCGACCACAGTGTGGAGAAGTCGCTACTGGTTCTGGCGAACTCCCCCTCCAGCGAGCCGGAGAGGTAGTCCGCCAGATCCTGCTCGGTAGGTGGACGACCGATTTTCCTGGCTACCGCCCCCCTCAGAGAATCTCTGGCCAGCCCGCTGATCGCCGGGTCAGGCGCCGTCAGAAGACGGAACGCATGCCCGATGACCAGCGCGTCGGCCAGGTCAGCAAGCGGAAGTAATCCACATCCTCCCCGACTGGGGGGGAGGTAGATCACCTCCGCGCTGGCTCTCTGAGGCAGGTTGAGCCAGGATTTCGCGAGCTTCTTTACAAGCTTATCCGCGACTTTTAAAGGACCCTTCTCCACATGGGCTCCCCGCAGCATGAAGTCGAGGCGGGGCAATATAAATGTCCCAACCGCCTCACACTTTTGCCACGGGGCGAGGAGGGAACGATCGACGGAGCGGAGATCGCGGACGAGCTCCTCGATCGTCAGGAGCGGAGTCTGCTTCACCTGGAATCCCGTGGGGACTCCGAGATGCTCGTATGGCACTCCTGCTGCCAGGGATTTCAACCCCTGACCCTGTAGGCTGAAGCAGGTGGGGACAGCCCGACGAGTGCCTCTGCTGTCCTGATGCAGTGTTGCACACTTCGCCGGGTTGAACCGAAGTCCAATCCTCTCTGCTGCAGCCTCCACTGTTCTCAACAGTGTTTCCATCCCCTCCGGAGTGTCGGCAACTAGTGCCATATCATCCGCGTAGCCAAGGATGTTATACCGCCGGCCGTGGAGCGTGTAACCCGCCGAGGTCTCGGATGCTGCACGAAGCACCGATTCCAGGGCAAGGTTAAACGCCACAGGGCTCAGCGGGCATCCTTGCTTCACTCCGGAGAGGATGGGGACAGGGTCGGTAAAGCCCTGTGAGGTTCGCACTCGGGTGGTGCATCCGTCGTAGAGCCCTTCCAAGATGTTACGGAAGGGCTCGGGGACCTTGGCCTCCGCAAAGGCGTGGTAAATGGTTGAGTGGGGGACCGAGCCGAACGCGTTCGACAGGTCCAACCACGCAACCACCACCTGACGCCTGCCCCTGCGAGCGTCGTTAAGGACCTCCTGCAGCACGTAGTTCTGCTCATAGCATCCCTCGCACGGCAGGAAGCCCTTCTGTTGAGGGCTAAGCCGCTCACTATGTAGCGCCCACTTGACGAGGCGGTCGGCAAGCACCGCCGCGAAGAGTTTGGGGGTCGTGTCGGACATGGCTAGTGGCCGCCAGTTCGAAAGATCCCCCCGGTCGCCCTTTTTGTGAATCATCACAGTATTAGAGGACTTCCAAGAAGCAGGGACCGACTCCAACCTTTGACACAAGTTGAAAAAGGCGGTCAGAATGGCGCAGTCCGGGTCGGCCTTCCGGAGATCACGGTAAGTTAGACCGTCTGGCCCCGGAGCGGAGTTTGACATCCGCCGGAGTCGACGATCCACCTCACTCACTCCGAAAGGCCGAACCAGTGCTGCGTCACTCGTCGCCGTTGGAGCCTCTGAAGGAAAGCCGAGAGGCCCAGAGGCTGGTGGCGTACTCGCAGGTGAGTACATGTCGAGGAAGTGTTGATGTACCTGGTCCTTCGGGACCTGGCATTGCGCCGGGGCGCCCATCAACACCTCCTGGACCGCACGCCTGCGGTTTTGCCGAAACAGCCTCTGGACCCGCGTTGCCTCTGCGACTTGGTCCGTGCTTCTTGCAGCCTCCGGTTCAGGACGACCGGGAGGGCGCGATGCCGATGCACCTCCGACACGCCCCTCCCTCCCCGCGACAGCGGTTGGTCTTCCCCTCGTATTTTCTCCAACCCCCGCGGGTCTTGACCCGAAGCGTTGGAAGAAGGCGGCGATCGTAGTCGCCACCTCTTCCAGATCTTGAACACTATCGACGGCCCCGGCCAAACCGATCAGTAGACGCCTCTCCTCCGCCAACGCGACTTGCTCCCTTCGAAGGGATGCGCGCGGGCGAGGGCGAGGCTGACCAGCAGGCGCAGGCCGCCGATGCTCCGGGTCTCGCGGGGTTTGGAGGTCGGTGGGCACTACACCGACGCCCGCAGGGGCATTCGTTGTCCCCGTTCTACGACCACCCGGGTGCGAGCTCCCAGGGGTATTCCCACCCACACTACGAAAACGCGACGCAAACCCTCCCAAGCGATTAAACATTTCGCGTAAATCTCGGAGTCGGTTCGTCCGCGCGGAGTCGGCAGGGGCCCGATCGCTCACGTTCTCGGTGTTGCCCCTGCTTCCCGTCGCCGTCCCTCGTCGCGCGCCCCTGCGCGATGCGGCCGAGGACCGGTTCCTCGGCGTGACGGTGGTAGTGGTGGCGGTGGTGGTGGCCCCCCTCGTTGCTCCCTCGGTGACCGGAGCTGGTAGGGGCGATGGAGGACGCTGGGCACCCGCGGATGGTCGGCGTGGTGCACCTGGCGCCCTCGTCTCCCGCGCTGGTGGCGTGCGGGCTGGCGTCCTCGCTGTCGGCGGCTGCAGCGTCTCCGGGATCGGCGACCTGAAACCAGACGGAGATGTAGGCGACGAAGACAGAACTCGTCGGCGACGTCGTCTCCTAGAGACGGCGGGAGACCACGGGAGGGGGGAGGAATCGTCATCCTCCGCCCCCTCCTCCTCTTCTCTCCCCTCGATGGCCGGAGGGGGGGTGACGGCCGCTGTCCGGGTGGGGCCAGGGACAACCGTCACTTCCTCGATGGGGGGGAGGGAGGGGACTGCTGTCCGCGACAGAGTCCTCTTCATTCCCCTCTCCACTCCCCCCGCGAGGGGCCGCGAGGTGACGATGGGCCCCCCGCTGACGGTGGTGGTGACGGTGGTCGTGGTGAGTGTTGCCGGCGCCATGCAGGAGACCACGCAGCAGCCTCTTCCGCTCCCCTGCACCCCGTAGATGATAGGTGGGGTGGGAGGAGAGGCGGATGCTCCCCTCAGGATGGTGGCGAGGGGGGGGCTGCTGCGGGCTGCGGTCGAGCACCCGGGCGGTAATGAGGACGCCCGGGTGAACGACCGCAGCCTTCTTCTTCCTTCCGTTTGGTCTCCTGTCGGCGCCGCGCTGACCACCGTTGCGCCCGCTGTGACGGCGGCGTAGGATGGTGATGCCGCCGTCCTGATCGTCGAGGTGAACGTCCGGGTGGTCGGGACGTTCGGCGGGGTGGTGGGGGCGGGCGAAGCCCTGTCCCGCCCCGACCCCGTCCTCCTCGGCGACTTCTTAGAGCCGGCTTTCGGAGCCGCCTTCCTCCGGGTGGTGTTGAGGGCTGCTGTCCGTTGTAATACGTCCCCGAGGTCCAACGGCACGCTGGCTCCCCTGCTTCTCGTGACTGGCCCCCTCGGGCTGGTGGTCGGGGCCTTCGCTGTGGGGGAGACCGTCGACCCCCTCTTCCTCCTCGCCGCCCCGCTGGCAGGCTTCTCGCGGGGCGGTTCCGGGGTCGACTTGCGTGTCGGCGGACTCGGGGTGGTACGTTGGGCGGCTCCTACGGCACGGCTCTTAGCAGCGGGCGCTGCCCTGGTCCCTGTTGGTGGTGATGACCCTGAAACAGAGCCGTCACTCCGTCTCGTCCCGCCGTCTCTCTTCGTCGTAGTCGTCGTCGCTGTTATTTGTTGGGGCGAAGGCAGTCTCTTCACGGCGATGTTGACGGCCCTCACGGAAATGATCCTCGGCTTCGTTGAGGCCGGGGGCGGCGGGGGCGTCTTCGACTTCCTTGGGGAAGCCGCTAGCGCCGCCGCCGCAGCCGGCCTGGTCCCCACGCTGGTTGGAGGTGGTGGGGGGGTTGTCGAGGTCCTCGGAGGGTCCGTCCTCGTCGCCGTCCTTCTGAGCGACAGCGGCTTCTGCCGCACGGGCGCCGGGGGCGGCGGAGGCGTCTTCGACTTCCTGGAGGAAGCCGCTGGCGCCGCCGCCGCAGCCGGTACGATCCGTGCGGACGCCGTAGATGGTGGTGGCGTCGTCGTCTTCTTGGTGGCCGCTGTCGTCCTCCTCAAGGCCAATCTATTCCGCACGGGCGCCGGGGGCGGCGGGGGCGTCGACGACTTCCTGGAGGAAGCCGCCGGCGCCGCCGCCGCAGCCGGTACAGCCCGCGCGGTCGCCGTGGGTGGTGGTGGCGTTGTCGATGGCCTTGCGACTGCCTTTGCCCTTGTCGCCGTCGATGTCGGTGGCGTTGCGTCTGTCCTCGTCGCCGTAACCGTCCCCGTCGTCGTCCCCTTGGCAGGAGCAATGCTGCCGAAAGACAGCGTGCTCTGCCTTAGGGAGGAGGACGGGCGTCTGGTGGTCGTCGAGGTCGTCGTCGTCGTCGTTGTCGTCGATCCTGTGGCAGCTGCACGGGTGGTCGGTGCAGCTGCGGGGCCCGTGGATGGTGGAGGGGCCCCCCCGGAGATCCTTGGTCGTTGGGCTGCAGACCGCCGCATCCCGCACGCTGTC
This sequence comes from Lasioglossum baleicum, assembly GCF_051020765.1. Lineage (NCBI taxonomy): Eukaryota > Metazoa > Arthropoda > Insecta > Hymenoptera > Halictidae > Lasioglossum > Lasioglossum baleicum. The sequence continues at coordinate 8,360,283 of NC_134945.1, forward strand.
GTCGTCGTCGTCGTCGTGGTGCACGTCGTCGACGTCATCGTCGTCGCCGTGCACGTCGTCGCCGACGTCGTGGCCGTGGTGGTGGCGGCGGTACCAGCTCCGGTCAACCTTAAAATTGACTCGGCCCCCGAAGGGACCGAGCAATTAGTATTTCCGGTCGCCGAGGGAGAGGACCTCACGGTGGACGTTGTGGAGGAGCCGCGCGCTCCTCTCATCCCACCGCGACCTGATCCACCCGAGTGAGCGGCGGTGTGGTGCGTCTTAACGGACTTTAAGGGATACGCTCCCTTCCCGTGCTCACCACACTCGCCGCATCGATGAACCACCGAATGTCCGGGGTGGTTCTTTTTAGCATGTTTAATCAGGTCGCAGTGGGATTTATAGGTCCCACCGAGCCTGATACCCGGTTTGCCGAAGCATTCCGGGCATCTGAATTCCGCCGGGAACGGAAAGTCGATATAGATAATTATCGCGTTGTTCGATTGTTCAGTCATTATGGGACAGCCTCTACAGGTGAACTCGAGTGGAAATTAAAATTAAAATGTCAAGTGACTAAAATGTGTAGCGTTGAATAAATATAACAAATACAGTAAAATACAGTAAAATAAATAGAACACAGTAGAATAAATAAGATCGGTAAAATGTCACTTGAGTAAAAGATAAATAAATAGATAAGTAAATAAAATATGATAAAACAGCACAGCACTGAGTCAAAGAATAAAATATGGTTCAAGACCGCACAATAACAATAAATAAATAGGACTACAGCACTGCACTATACACTTAGTAAGATAAATAAAATAAATAACATAATTAAAACAGAAAGGCAAGCGATCGACTCACCAGAAAATAGAAGAAGGCGACAGAAGAAAATAGAGAGAAAATAAGGGAAGACAGAAAAGAGAGCGGATCGATAGAAGGATGAAAGAGGTTAAGAAGATAAAGTGACAGGCGAGGGATCTACCTTGATGGTAAGAGACACCATCAAGGGGGGCTATCTAGCGGTCGATCGAGGAACTCGTTCCAGCTCCTCGTGCAGGGATCTACCGCTAGAGGGCTGCACCGATACTTGGCGGTACTTGGAGAAAATCTTCAGCTCAAGTCTGAAGAATCTCCAAGGCCTACTCGGATCGGTGACTGAAAGGATTAAACCGAATTAATTTAATCGAGCGGACTCGATTAAACAATTCGGCGGTCTCTGATCGGAATCAAAGTTATTCCGGAGTTGGTTTGCTCCGGGAAAACGCACGCAAAATCGTCGTACGTTCCGACGTGCCGGTATTAAACGAAAAGATGTTTAATGTGAATTATTATTAATATCCGGCACAGGATTGCTCCCAAATTTCACAATTAGCAGCAACAAAGTACTCGGAACAGAACTAAGTTATTAAATAATTAATAACTTAGTCTGACGTCGAATAAATTGATGTTATAATTGTGAAATTTATCGAAACGTTTACGAGGCGTTACGCAATTCCGAAACGAACGTTCCGGAATTCCTTTGTTCCGACGACCTAGGAAAGAGCCGTTGGTTGTTATTGAATTTATCCTGACAAACAATTAGCAGAGCTAAGTGTCGACAGGACAAAGACGAACAACAACGAACGGAGGGGAGGGGTAACCGCGCTGAACGGCCGTGCGGGTTAACGCACTTGGGTTCGCGCGGGGGAAGAGAGTAAGAGGGGGAGTCGATCACTTACCCCACTCGAGGTCCTGCAGAGGTGTCCACGTGTTCCCGGCTGCTCGGTGGAGACGCTGATGGTGTGGTCCTCCTCCTCGGCGGCCAGTCGCGCCCCGATCGCTCCTCGGCTTCTGGTGATGCACGAAACTCGCGAACTCGAGCGATGCGGCGCTCGTACGAAAATTTTGCCCGAATTGGGAGCAGAGGTATTCCCTCGATTAATGGAAATTGACTGTGATTACTATCAGCAGATTGGGCCAATCCACACGGCACTGCAATGCGTGGCCGACCCGTGACCGAGGGGGAGCAAGCCCCGACCGCTCAGTCAATTCCCAAAAATCGAGTTAATATTCTGACTCCCCGATGGGGAGTGTATCAGATATTAAGCTGATAAGAACAGATAAAGGCATTTTTATTTTCAATTGATCGTCCCCCGAGCTGGTGCTCGGGGGCGGTACAGTATTAGTGCCTTTCGGCGAGGGCTATACATAAATATGATTTCTTTGGTGGGGGGGTGTGGCGCGGGGGAGCTATGTCCCCCTGCGTGACAAACACATTCAGACGCACACGCACACACACACACACACTCATCCACACGTCAGTAGATAAAAATAATTCTGATTATCAGAAATGTAAGATCAGCGGCACGGGCCTTGTCAAAGTTAAAATAAACATAGTGGAACGGCCCACAGCACACCAGAGAACTTAAGCTAGGAAGATGACTAGAGATTAGCGAATAGAAGAGTAGAGAGACAGCAAGGAAGGAAGACAAAAGATAGAGAGTAGAGAGAGTAGAGAAAGATAGAGAGATAGAGAAAGAGGCGCGCTGCGGGCTCGTTGCCCTCGCTAAAAATTAATATAAAATTATACAGGGCCGAAGTGGCCCTGAGTCAGTACATTTACATTGTTATTGTCATCGATATTCTCGCTGTTATATGAATTTTCGGGGCGCGATACTGTATTCGAGGGGGCCGCGGGGGGGGCCACATTCGCCGCATCAAGGGGCAGAGGCAGCTCCGGGGCGGGGACGGCGGCGGGAGCAGCAGCATATTGTCGGACCCCCGACACGTGCTCCACGTAGATGTCCCGACCCCACCGGATGGTCTCAGAGACAATGAGCCGGCGCATCATGCTTGCGTATTTCGTGCTAATACGCAGCACTTTGAGCACCGGCTCATTGGCTTGATCCCATGAGCCGAGAGCCCCCACGACGATCGCGTCGGTCACAACTCTGTAACCCTGCTCTCCGAGAACGGCCGCGATCGGAAGATACTTTTGTATCTTCCGGAGCCTTGCGGCTTCGAAAGCTTCGATGCCGTTCTCGAAGGTCACGGTCACATCGATGATCACGACGCTTTTCGAGGGCTCATGCCTGACAACGATGTCAGGCCTGAGCGCCTCCAGATCGCCGGTGAGACCCTCGACCCTTTGGTTTACCCTTAGGTTCCCCGGCAGTCGGCAGGCTCGCGAAATCCGCGAGACGACGGCGTCGTGGCGCAGTTGCCAGGCAGCCGAGTGGGGGCGGCAGTGACACAGCACATGGGGCAAGGTCTCCAGGGCCTCCCCGCATCGCCGGCAACGCTTGTCACCCCCGCCCCAGCGTCTAGCCCCATTAAGAGGTAAGACGTCGAGGCGGGCTCGGTGAACAAAGCGCCAATCAGCGAAGCGGGTGAAACTGCCGCCGCGGAGGAAGTGGTTTGACACCTTCGTCCGCGACGACACCCCGAAGACCTTCCCCTGATCGGGTTTGCTGTTGAGGCGGTGATGGTAAAATTCCGTCACTGCCGCCCTCAGTCGGTGCAACACCTGGGACCGAGCCACGGGTGTAACGACCGTCGTGCGCCCGCGTGAGCCTCGGAGTCTAAGACCCAACTCCTGGCGTGCAGCGCTCCACTCCCATCGCAATTGGAGCACGTCTCCTAATCGCCGCGCCGCGTTTCGTGCCCTCGACCACAATGTGGAAAAGTCACTGCTGGTTCTGGCGAACTCCCCCTCCAGCGAGCCGGAGAGGTAGGTCGCCAGATCCTGCTCGGTAGGTGGTCGACCGATTTTCCTGGCTACCGCCCCCCTCAGAGAATCTCTGGCCAGCCCGCTGATCGCCGGGTCAGACGCCGTCAGAAGACGGAACGCATGCCCGACGACCAGCGCGTCGGCCAGGTCAGCAAGCGGAAGTAATCCACATCCTCCCCGACTGGGGGGGAGGTAGATCACCTCCGCGCTGGCTCTCTGAGGCAGGTTGAGCCAGGATTTCGCGAGCTTCCTTACGAGCTTGTCCGCGTCTTTTAAAGGACCTTTTTCCACATGGGCTCCCCGCAGCAAAAAGTCGAGGCGGGGCAATATAAATGTCCCGACCGCCTCACACTTTTGCCATGGGGCGAGGAGGGAACGATCTACGGAGCGGAGATCGCGGACGAGCTCCTCGATCGTCAGGAGCGGAGTCTGCTTCACCTGGAATCCCGTGGGGACTCCGAGATGCTCGTATGGCGCTCCTGCTGCCAGGGATTTCAACCCCTGACCCTGTAGGCTGAAGCAGGTAGGAACGGCCCGGCGAGTGCCTCTGCTGTCCTGGTGCAGTGTTGCACACTTCGCCGGGTTGAACCGAAGTCCAATCCTCTCCGCTGCAGCCTCCACTGTTCTCAACAGTGTTTCCATCCCCTCCGGAGTGTCGGCAACTAGTGCCATATCGTCAGCGTAGCCAAGGATGTTGTACCGCCGGCCGTGGAGCGTGTAACCCGCCGAGGAGCCGGATGCTGCACGAAGCACCGACTCCAGGGCAAGGTTAAACGCCACAGGGCTCAGCGGGCATCCTTGCTTCACTCCGGAGAGGATGGGGACAGGGTCGGTAAAGCCCTGTGAGGTTCGCACTCGGGTGGTGCACCCGTCGTAGAGCCCTTCCAAGATGTTACGGAAGGGCTCGGGGACCTTGGCCTCCGCGAAGGCGTGGTAGATGGTAGAGTGGGGGACCGAGCCGAACGCGTTCGACAGGTCCAACCACGCAACCACCACCTGACGCCTGCCCCTGCGAGCGTCGTTAAGGACCTCCTGCAGCACGTAGTTCTGCTCGTAGCATCCCTCGCACGGCAGGAAGCCCTTTTGCTGAGGGCTAAGCCGCTCATTATGTAGGGCCCACGTGACGAGGCGGTCGGCAAGCACCGCCGCGAAGAGTTTGGGGGTCGTGTCGGACATGGCTAGTGGCCGCCAGTTCGAAAGATCCCCCCGATCGCCCTTCTTGTGAATCATCACGGTATTCGAAGACTTCCAAGAAGCAGGGACCGACTCCAACCTTTGACATAGGTTGAAAAAGGCGGTCAGAATGGCGCAGTCCGGGTCGGCCTTCCGGAGTTCACGGTAAGTTAGACCGTCTGGCCCCGGAGCGGAGTTTGACATCCGCCGGAGTCGACGATCCACCTCACTCACTCCGAAAGGCCGAACCAGTGCCGCGTCACTCGCCGCCGTTGGAGCCTCTGAAGGAAAGCCGAGAGGCCCAGAGGCTGGTGGCGTACTCGCAGGTGAGTACATGTCGAGGAAGTGCTGATGTACCTGGTCCTTCGGGACCTGGCATTGCGCCGGAGCGCCCATCAACACCTCCTGGACCGCACGCCTGCGGTTTTGCCGGAACAGCCTCTGGATCCGCGTAGCCTCTGCGACTTGGTCCGTGCTTCTTGTAGCCTCCGGTTCAGGACGACCGGGAGGGCGCGATGCCGATGCACCTCCGACACGCCTCTCCCTCCCCGCGACAGCGGTTGACCTTCCCCTCGTATTCTCTCCAACCCCCGCGGGTCTCGACCCGAAGCGTTGGAAGAAGGCGGCGATCGTAGTCGCCACCTCTTCCAGGTCTTGAATGTTATCGACGGCCCCGGCCAAACCGATCAGTAGACGCCTCTCCTCCGCCAACGCGACTTGCTCCCTTCGAAGGGATGCGCGCGGGCGAGGGCGAGGCTGACCAGCAGGCGCAGGCCGCCGATGCTCCGGGTCTCGCGGGGTTTGGAGGTCGGTGGGCACTACACCGACGCCCGCAGGGGCATTCGTTGTCCCCGTTCTACAACCACCCGGGTGCGAGCTCCCAGGGGTATTCCCACCCACACTACGAAAGCGCGACGCGAACCCTCCCAAGCGATTAAACATATCGCGTAAATCTCGGAGTCGGTTCGTCCGCGCGGAGTCGGCAGGGGCCCGATCGCTCACGTTCTCGGTGTTGCCCCTGCTTCCCGTCGCCGTCCCTCGCCGCGCGCCCCTGCGCGATGCGGCCGAGGACCGGTTCCTCGGCGTGACGGTGGTAGTGGTGGCGGTGGTGGTGGCCCCCCTCGTTGCTCCCTCGGTGACCGGAGCTGGCAGGGGCGATGGAGGACGCTGGGCACCCGCAGATGGTCGGCGTGGTGCACCTGGCGCCCTCGTCTCCCGCGCTGGTGGCGTGCGGGCTGGAGTCCTCGCTGTCGGCGGCTGCAGCGTCTCCGGGATCGGCGACCTGAAACCAGACGGAGATGTAGGCGACGAAGACAGAACTCGTCGGCGGTGTCGTCTCCTAGAGACGGCGGGAGACCACGGGAGGGGGGAGGAATCGTCATCCTCCGCCCCCTCCTCCTCTTCTCTCCCCTCGATGGCCGGAGGGGGGGTGACGGCCGCTGTCCGGGTGGGACCAGGGACAACCGTCACTTCCTCGATGGGGGGGAGGGAGGGGACTGCTGTCCGCGACAGAGTCCTCTTCATTCCCCTCTCCACTCCCCCCGCGAGGGGCCGCGAGGTGACGATGGGCCCCCCGCTGACGGTGGTGGTGACGGTGGTCGTGGTGAGTGTTGCCGGCGCCATGCAGGAGACCACGCAGCAGCCTCTTCCGCTCCCCTGCACCCCGTAGATGATAGGTGGGGTGGGAGGAGAGGCGGATGCTCCCCTCAGGATGGTGGCGAGGGGGGGGCTGCTGCGGGCTGCGGTCGAGCACCCGGGCGGTAATGAGGACGCCCGGGTGAACGACCGCAGCCTTCTTCTTCCTTCCGTTTGGTCTCCTGTCGGCGCCGCGCTGACCACCGTTGCGCCCGCTGTGACGGCGGCGTAGGATGGTGATGCCGCCGTCCTGATCGTCGAGGTGAACGTCCGGGTGGTCGGGACGTTCGGCGGGGTGGTGGGGGCGGGCGAAGCCCTGTCCCGCCCCGACCCCGTCCTCCTCGGCGACTTCTTAGAGCCGGCTTTCGGAGCCGCCTTCCTCCGGGTGGTGTTGAGGGCTGCTGTCCGTTGCAATACGTCCCCGAGGTCCAACGGCACGCTGGCTCCCCTGCTTCTCGTGACTGGCCCCCTCGGGCTGGTGGTCGGGGCCTTCGCTGTGGGGGAGACCGTCGACCCCCTCTTCCTCCTCGCCGCCCCGCTGGCAGGCTTCTCGCGGGGCGGTTCCGGGGTCGACTTGCGTGTCGGCGGACTCGGGGTGGCACGTTGGGCGGCTCCTACGGCTCGGCTCTCGGCAGCGGGCGCTGCCCTGGTCCCTGCTGGTGGTGTTGACCCTGAAACAGAGCCGTCACTCCGTCTCGTCCCGCCGTCTCTCCTCGTCGTAGTCGTCGTCGACGTTGTCTGGTGGGGCGAGGGCAGTTTCTTCACGGCGATGTTGACGGCCCTTACGGAGATGATCCTCGGCTTCGCTACGGCCGGGGGCGGCGGGGGCGTCTTCGACTTCCTGGAGGAAGCCGTCGGCGCCGCCGCCGCAGCCGGCCTGGTCCCCACGCTGGTTGGAGGTGGTGGGGGGGTAGCCGAGGTCCTCGGAGGGTCCGCCCTCGTCGCCGTCCTTCGGAGGGACAGCGGCTTCTGCCGCACGGGCGCCGGGGGCGGCGGGGGCGTCTTCGACTTCCTGGAGGAAGCCGCCGGCGCCGCCGCCGCAGCCGATGCACCCCGTGCGGACGCCGTCGATGGTGGTGGCGTCGTCGTCGTCGTCTTGGTGGTAGCCGCTGTCGCCCTCGTCCTCTTCAAGGCCAGTCTGTTCCGCACGGGCGCCGGGGGCGGCGGGGGCGTCGACGACTTCCTCGAGGAAGCCGCCGGCGCCGCCGCCGCAGTCGGTGCAACCCGCGCGGTCGCCGTGGATGGTGGTGGCGTGGTTGATGGCCTTGTAACTGCCCTCGCCCTTGTCGCCGTTGCTGTCGGTGGCGTTTTGTCTGTCCCCGTCGCCGTCCCCGTCGTCGTCCCCTTGGCAGAGGCAGCGCTGCCGAATGACAGCGTGCTCTGCCTCAGGGAGGAGGACGGGCGTCTGGTCGAGGTCGTCGTCGTTGTCGTCGTCGTCGTCGATCCTGTGGCAGCTGCACGGGTGGTCGGTGCAGCTGCGGGGCCCGTAGATGGTGGAGGGGCCCCCCCGGAGATCCGTGGGCGTTGGGCTGCAGACCGCCGCATCCCGCACGCTGTCGTCGTCGTCGTCGTCGTGGTGCACGTCGTCAACGTCATCGTCGTCGCCGTGCACGTCGCCGTCGACGCCGTGGCCGTGGTGGTGGTGGCGGTACCAGCTCCGGTCAACCTTAAAATTGACTCGGCCCCCGAAGGGACCGAGCAATTAATATTTCCGGTCGCCGAGGGAGAGGACCTCACGGTGGTACGGGTGGAGGAGCCGCTTGCTCCTCTCGTCCCACCGCGACCTGATCCGCTCGAATGAGCGGCGGTGTGGTGCGTCTTAACGGACTTCAAGGGATACGCTCCCTTTCCGTGCTCACCACACTCGCCGCAACGATGAACCACCGAATGACCGGGGTGGTTCTTTTTCGCGTGTTTTATCAGGTCGCAGTGGGATTTGTAGGTCCCACCGAGCCTAATACCCGGTTTGCCGAAGCATTCCGGGCATCTGAATTCCGCCGGGAACGGAAAGTCGATAAAAATAGTTATCGCGTTGTTCGATTGTTCAGTCATCGTGGAACAACCTCTGCCGGATTGTCTCGAGTGTAAAATAAATTAAAGGTGTCAGGTATAATAAATAGAATAAATAAAACAGAGTATCGTAGTCGGTAGATGTAAAAAAATGCAGTAAATAAATAGAGTAAAAAGAATAAATATATGGCACGTCAATGTTAGTATAAAATAAAATAAATTAGGACAGCACAGTACCGAGTCACAAATTAAAATAGGGTACACACGTACAATACACACAATAAATAAATAGATCACGGCACTGCACTATATTAAATAAATAAAATGAATAAAAACAACTACAACAGAGAGGTAAGTGATCGACTCACCAGAAGAGTTAGAAGACAGCGATAGAAGAAAATAGAGAGAAATACGGGAAGACAGAAAAGAGAGCGGATCGATAGAAGGATGAAAGAGGTTAAGAAGATAAAGTGACAGGCGAGGGATCTACCTTGATGGTAAGAGACACCATCAAGGGGGGCTATCTAGCGGTCGATCGAGGAACTCGTTCCAGCTCCTCGTGCAGGGATCTACCGCTAGAGGGCTGCACCGATACTTGGCGGTACTTGGAGAAATTCTTCAGCTCAGGTCTGAAGAATCTCCAAGGCCTACTCGGATCGGTGGCTGAAAGGATTAAACCGAATTAATTTAATCGAGCGGACTCGATTAAACAATTCGGCGGTCTCTGATCGGGATCAAAGTTACTCCGGAGTTGGTTTGCTCCGGGAAAACGCACGCAAAATCGTCGTACGTTCCGACGTGCCGGTATTAAACGAAAAGATGTTTAATGTAGATTATTATTAACTACCGGCACAGGATTGCTCCCAAATTTCACAATTAGCAGCAACAAAGTACTCGGAACAGAACTAAGTTATTAAATAATTAATAACTTAGTCTGACGTCGAATAAATTGATGTTATAATTGTGAAATTTGTCGAAACGTTTACGAGGCGTTACGTAATTCCGAAACGAACGTTCCGGAACTCCTTTGTTCCGACGACCTAGGAAAGAGCCGTTGGCTGTTATTGAATTTATCCTGACAAACAATTAGCAGAGCTAAGTGTCGACAGGACAAAGACGAATAACAACGAACGGAGGGGAGGGGTAACCGCGCTGAACGGCCGTGCGGGTTAACGCACTTGGGCTCGCGCGGGGGAAGAGAGTCAGAGGGGGAGTCGATCACTTACCCCACTCGAGGTCCTGCAGAGGTGTCCACGTGTTCCCGGCTGCTCGGTGGAGACGCTGGAGGTGAAGTCCTCCTCCTCGGCGGCCAGTCGCGCCCCGATCGCTCCTCGGCTTCTGGTGATGCACGAAACTCGCGAACTTGAGCGATGCGGCGCTCAGAGACGAAAATTTTGCCCGAATTGGGAGCAGAGGTATTCCCTCGATTAATGGAAATTGACTGTGATTACTATCAGCAAATTGGGCCAATCCACACGGCACTGCAATGCGTGGCCGACCCGTGACCGAGGGGGAGCAAGCCCCGACCGCTCAGTCAATTCCCAAAAATCGAGTTAATATTCTGACTCCCCGATGGGGAGTGTATCAGATATTAAGCTGATAAGAACAGATAAAGGCATTTTTATTTTCAATTGATCGTCCCCCGAGCTGGTGCTCGGGGGCGGTACAGTATTAGTGCCTTTCGGCGAGGGCTATACATAAATATGATTTCTTTGGTGGGGGGGTGTGGCGCGGGGGAGCTATGTCCCCCTGCGTGACAAACACATTCAGACGCACACGCACACACACACACACACTCATCCACACGTCAGTAGATAAAAATAATTCTGATTATCAGAAATGTAAGATCAGCGGCACGGGCCTTGTCAAAGTTAAAATAAACATAGTGGAACGGCCCACAGCACACCAGAGAACTTAAGCTAGGAAGATGACTAGAGATTAGCGAATAGAAGAGTAGAGAGACAGCAAGGAAGGAAGACAAAAGATAGAGAGTAGAGAGAGTAGAGAAAGATAGAGAGATAGAGAAAGAGGCGCGCTGCGGGCTCGTTGCCCTCGCTAAAAATTAATATAAAATTATACAGGGCCGAAGTGGCCCTGAGTCAGTACATTTACATTGTTATTGTCATCGATATTCTCGCTGTTATATGAATTTTCGGGGCGCGATACTGTATTCGAGGGGGCCGCGGGGGGGGCCACATTCGCCGCATCAAGGGGCAGAGGCAGCTCCGGGGCGGGGACGGCGGCGGGAGCAGCAGCATATTGTCGGACCCCCGACACGTGCTCCACGTAGATGTCCCGACCCCACCGGATGGTCTCAGAGACAATGAGCCGGCGCATCATGCTTGCGTATTTCGTGCTAATACGCAGCACTTTGAGCACCGGCTCATTGGCTTGATCCCATGAGCCGAGAGCCCCCACGACGATCGCGTCGGTCACAACTCTGTAACCCTGCTCTCCGAGAACGGCCGCGATCGGAAGATACTTTTGTATCTTCCGGAGCCTTGCGGCTTCGAAAGCTTCGATGCCGTTCTCGAAGGTCACGGTCACATCGATGATCACGACGCTTTTCGAGGGCTCATGCCTGACAACGATGTCAGGCCTGAGCGCCTCCAGATCGCCGGTGAGACCCTCGACCCTTTGGTTTACCCTTAGGTTCCCCGGCAGTCGGCAGGCTCGCGAAATCCGCGAGACGACGGCGTCGTGGCGCAGTTGCCAGGCAGCCGAGTGGGGGCGGCAGTGACACAGCACATGGGGCAAGGTCTCCAGGGCCTCCCCGCATCGCCGGCAACGCTTGTCACCCCCGCCCCAGCGTCTAGCCCCATTAAGAGGTAAGACGTCGAGGCGGGCTCGGTGAACAAAGCGCCAATCAGCGAAGCGGGTGAAACTGCCGCCGCGGAGGAAGTGGTTTGACACCTTCGTCCGCGACGACACCCCGAAGACCTTCCCCTGATCGGGTTTGCTGTTGAGGCGGTGATGGTAAAATTCCGTCACTGCCGCCCTCAGTCGGTGCAACACCTGGGACCGAGCCACGGGTGTAACGACCGTCGTGCGCCCGCGTGAGCCTCGGAGTCTAAGACCCAACTCCTGGCGTGCAGCGCTCCACTCCCATCGCAATTGGAGCACGTCTCCTAATCGCCGCGCCGCGTTTCGTGCCCTCGACCACAATGTGGAAAAGTCACTGCTGGTTCTGGCGAACTCCCCCTCCAGCGAGCCGGAGAGGTAGGTCGCCAGATCCTGCTCGGTAGGTGGTCGACCGATTTTCCTGGCTACCGCCCCCCTCAGAGAATCTCTGGCCAGCCCGCTGATCGCCGGGTCAGACGCCGTCAGAAGACGGAACGCATGCCCGACGACCAGCGCGTCGGCCAGGTCAGCAAGCGGAAGTAATCCACATCCTCCCCGACTGGGGGGGAGGTAGATCACCTCCGCGCTGGCTCTCTGAGGCAGGTTGAGCCAGGATTTCGCGAGCTTCCTTACGAGCTTGTCCGCGTCTTTTAAAGGACCTTTTTCCACATGGGCTCCCCGCAGCAAAAAGTCGAGGCGGGGCAATATAAATGTCCCGACCGCCTCACACTTTTGCCATGGGGCGAGGAGGGAACGATCTACGGAGCGGAGATCGCGGACGAGCTCCTCGATCGTCAGGAGCGGAGTCTGCTTCACCTGGAATCCCGTGGGGACTCCGAGATGCTCGTATGGCGCTCCTGCTGCCAGGGATTTCAACCCCTGACCCTGTAGGCTGAAGCAGGTAGGAACGGCCCGGCGAGTGCCTCTGCTGTCCTGGTGCAGTGTTGCACACTTCGCCGGGTTGAACCGAAGTCCAATCCTCTCCGCTGCAGCCTCCACTGTTCTCAACAGTGTTTCCATCCCCTCCGGAGTGTCGGCAACTAGTGCCATATCGTCAGCGTAGCCAAGGATGTTGTACCGCCGGCCGTGGAGCGTGTAACCCGCCGAGGAGCCGGATGCTGCACGAAGCACCGACTCCAGGGCAAGGTTAAACGCCACAGGGCTCAGCGGGCATCCTTGCTTCACTCCGGAGAGGATGGGGACAGGGTCGGTAAAGCCCTGTGAGGTTCGCACTCGGGTGGTGCACCCGTCGTAGAGCCCTTCCAAGATGTTACGGAAGGGCTCGGGGACCTTGGCCTCCGCGAAGGCGTGGTAGATGGTAGAGTGGGGGACCGAGCCGAACGCGTTCGACAGGTCCAACCACGCAACCACCACCTGACGCCTGCCCCTGCGAGCGTCGTTAAGGACCTCCTGCAGCACGTAGTTCTGCTCGTAGCATCCCTCGCACGGCAGGAAGCCCTTTTGCTGAGGGCTAAGCCGCTCATTATGTAGGGCCCACGTGACGAGGCGGTCGGCAAGCACCGCCGCGAAGAGTTTGGGGGTCGTGTCGGACATGGCTAGTGGCCGCCAGTTCGAAAGATCCCCCCGATCGCCCTTCTTGTGAATCATCACGGTATTCGAAGACTTCCAAGAAGCAGGGACCGACTCCAACCTTTGACATAGGTTGAAAAAGGCGGTCAGAATGGCGCAGTCCGGGTCGGCCTTCCGGAGTTCACGGTAAGTTAGACCGTCTGGCCCCGGAGCGGAGTTTGACATCCGCCGGAGTCGACGATCCACCTCACTCACTCCGAAAGGCCGAACCAGTGCCGCGTCACTCGCCGCCGTTGGAGCCTCTGAAGGAAAGCCGAGAGGCCCAGAGGCTGGTGGCGTACTCGCAGGTGAGTACATGTCGAGGAAGTGCTGATGTACCTGGTCCTTCGGGACCTGGCATTGCGCCGGAGCGCCCATCAACACCTCCTGGACCGCACGCCTGCGGTTTTGCCGGAACAGCCTCTGGATCCGCGTAGCCTCTGCGACTTGGTCCGTGCTTCTTGTAGCCTCCGGTTCAGGACGACCGGGAGGGCGCGATGCCGATGCACCTCCGACACGCCTCTCCCTCCCCGCGACAGCGGTTGACCTTCCCCTCGTATTCTCTCCAACCCCCGCGGGTCTCGACCCGAAGCGTTGGAAGAAGGCGGCGATCGTAGTCGCCACCTCTTCCAGGTCTTGAATGTTATCGACGGCCCCGGCCAAACCGATCAGTAGACGCCTCTCCTCCGCCAACGCGACTTGCTCCCTTCGAAGGGATGCGCGCGGGCGAGGGCGAGGCTGACCAGCAGGCGCAGGCCGCCGATGCTCCGGGTCTCGCGGGGTTTGGAGGTCGGTGGGCACTACACCGACGCCCGCAGGGGCATTCGTTGTCCCCGTTCTACAACCACCCGGGTGCGAGCTCCCAGGGGTATTCCCACCCACACTACGAAAGCGCGACGCGAACCCTCCCAAGCGATTAAACATATCGCGTAAATCTCGGAGTCGGTTCGTCCGCGCGGAGTCGGCAGGGGCCCGATCGCTCACGTTCTCGGTGTTGCCCCTGCTTCCCGTCGCCGTCCCTCGCCGCGCGCCCCTGCGCGATGCGGCCGAGGACCGGTTCCTCGGCGTGACGGTGGTAGTGGTGGCGGTGGTGGTGGCCCCCCTCGTTGCTCCCTCGGTGACCGGAGCTGGCAGGGGCGATGGAGGACGCTGGGCACCCGCAGATGGTCGGCGTGGTGCACCTGGCGCCCTCGTCTCCCGCGCTGGTGGCGTGCGGGCTGGAGTCCTCGCTGTCGGCGGCTGCAGCGTCTCCGGGATCGGCGACCTGAAACCAGACGGAGATGTAGGCGACGAAGACAGAACTCGTCGGCGGTGTCGTCTCCTAGAGACGGCGGGAGACCACGGGAGGGGGGAGGAATCGTCATCCTCCGCCCCCTCCTCCTCTTCTCTCCCCTCGATGGCCGGAGGGGGGGTGACGGCCGCTGTCCGGGTGGGACCAGGGACAACCGTCACTTCCTCGATGGGGGGGAGGGAGGGGACTGCTGTCCGCGACAGAGTCCTCTTCATTCCCCTCTCCACTCCCCCCGCGAGGGGCCGCGAGGTGACGATGGGCCCCCCGCTGACGGTGGTGGTGACGATGGTCGTGGTGAGTGTTGCCGGCGCCATGCAGGAGACCACGCAGCAGCCTCTTCCGCTCCCCTGCACCCCGTAGATGATAGGTGGGGTGGGAGGAGAGGCGGATGCTCCCCTCAGGATGGTGGCGAGGGGGGGGCTGCTGCGGGCTGCGGTCGAGCACCCGGGCGGTAATGAGGACGCCCGGGTGAACGACCGCAGCCTTCTTCTTCCTTCCGTTTGGTCTCCTGTCGGCGCCGCGCTGACCACCGTTGCGCCCGCTGTGACGGCGGCGTAGGATGGTGATGCCGCCGTCCTGATCGTCGAGGTGAACGTCCGGGTGGTCGGGACGTTCGGCGGGGTGGTGGGGGCGGGCGAAGCCCTGTCCCGCCCCGACCCCGTCCTCCTCGGCGACTTCTTAGAGCCGGCTTTCGGAGCCGCCTTCCTCCGGGTGGTGTTGAGGGCTGCTGTCCGTTGCAATACGTCCCCGAGGTCCAACGGCACGCTGGCTCCCCTGCTTCTCGTGACTGGCCCCCTCGGGCTGGTGGTCGGGGCCTTCGCTGTGGGGGAGACCGTCGACCCCCTCTTCCTCCTCGCCGCCCCGCTGGCAGGCTTCTCGCGGGGCGGTTCCGGGGTCGACTTGCGTGTCGGCGGACTCGGGGTGGCACGTTGGGCGGCTCCTACGGCTCGGCTCTCGGCAGCGGGCGCTGCCCTGGTCCCTGCTGGTGGTGTTGACCCTGAAACAGAGCCGTCACTCCGTCTCGTCCCGCCGTCTCTCCTCGTCGTAGTCGTCGTCGACGTTGTCTGGTGGGGCGAGGGCAGTTTCTTCACGGCGATGTTGACGGCCCTTACGGAGATGATCCTCGGCTTCGCTACGGCCGGGGGCGGCGGGGGCGTCTTCGACTTCCTGGAGGAAGCCGTCGGCGCCGCCGCCGCAGCCGGCCTGGTCCCCACGCTGGTTGGAGGTGGTGGGGGGGTAGCCGAGGTCCTCGGAGGGTCCGCCCTCGTCGCCGTCCTTCGGAGGGACAGCGGCTTCTGCCGCACGGGCGCCGGGGGCGGCGGGGGCGTCTTCGACTTCCTGGAGGAAGCCGCCGGCGCCGCCGCCGCAGCCGATGCACCCCGTGCGGACGCCGTCGATGGTGGTGGCGTCGTCGTCGTCGTCTTGGTGGTAGCCGCTGTCGCCCTCGTCCTCTTCAAGGCCAGTCTGTTCCGCACGGGCGCCGGGGGCGGCGGGGGCGTCGACGACTTCCTCGAGGAAGCCGCCGGCGCCGCCGCCGCAGTCGGTGCAACCCGCGCGGTCGCCGTGGATGGTGGTGGCGTGGTTGATGGCCTTGTAACTGCCCTCGCCCTTGTCGCCGTTGCTGTCGGTGGCGTTTTGTCTGTCCCCGTCGCCGTCCCCGTCGTCGTCCCCTTGGCAGAGGCAGCGCTGCCGAATGACAGCGTGCTCTGCCTCAGGGAGGAGGACGGGCGTCTGGTCGAGGTCGTCGTCGTTGTCGTCGTCGTCGTCGATCCTGTGGCAGCTGCACGGGTGGTCGGTGCAGCTGCGGGGCCCGTAGATGGTGGAGGGGCCCCCCCGGAGATCCGTGGGCGTTGGGCTGCAGACCGCCGCATCCCGCACGCTGTCGTCGTCGTCGTCGTCGTGGTGCACGTCGTCAACGTCATCGTCGTCGCCGTGCACGTCGCCGTCGACGCCGTGGCCGTGGTGGTGGTGGCGGTACCAGCTCCGGTCAACCTTAAAATTGACTCGGCCCCCGAAGGGACCGAGCAATTAATATTTCCGGTCGCCGAGGGAGAGGACCTCACGGTGGTACGGGTGGAGGAGCCGCTTGCTCCTCTCGTCCCACCGCGACCTGATCCGCTCGAATGAGCGGCGGTGTGGTGCGTCTTAACGGACTTCAAGGGATACGCTCCCTTTCCGTGCTCACCACACTCGCCGCAACGATGAACCACCGAATGACCGGGGTGGTTCTTTTTCGCGTGTTTTATCAGGTCGCAGTGGGATTTGTAGGTCCCACCGAGCCTAATACCCGGTTTGCCGAAGCATTCCGGGCATCTGAATTCCGCCGGGAACGGAAAGTCGATAAAAATAGTTATCGCGTTGTTCGATTGTTCAGTCATCGTGGAACAACCTCTGCCGGATTGTCTCGAGTGTAAAATAAATTAAAGGTGTCAGGTATAATAAATAGAATAAATAAAACAGAGTATCGTAGTCGGTAGATGTAAAAAAATGCAGTAAATAAATAGAGTAAAAAGAATAAATATATGGCACGTCAATGTTAGTATAAAATAAAATAAATTAGGACAGCACAGTACCGAGTCACAAATTAAAATAGGGTACACACGTACAATACACACAATAAATAAATAGATCACGGCACTGCACTATATTAAATAAATAAAATGAATAAAAACAACTACAACAGAGAGGTAAGTGATCGACTCACCAGAAGAGTTAGAAGACAGCGATAGAAGAAAATAGAGAGAAATACGGGAAGACAGAAAAGAGAGCGGATCGATAGAAGGATGAAAGAGGTTAAGAAGATAAAGTGACAGGCGAGGGATCTACCTTGATGGTAAGAGACACCATCAAGGGGGGCTATCTAGCGGTCGATCGAGGAACTCGTTCCAGCTCCTCGTGCAGGGATCTACCGCTAGAGGGCTGCACCGATACTTGGCGGTACTTGGAGAAATTCTTCAGCTCAGGTCTGAAGAATCTCCAAGGCCTACTCGGATCGGTGGCTGAAAGGATTAAACCGAATTAATTTAATCGAGCGGACTCGATTAAACAATTCGGCGGTCTCTGATCGGGATCAAAGTTACTCCGGAGTTGGTTTGCTCCGGGAAAACGCACGCAAAATCGTCGTACGTTCCGACGTGCCGGTATTAAACGAAAAGATGTTTAATGTAGATTATTATTAACTACCGGCACAGGATTGCTCCCAAATTTCACAATTAGCAGCAACAAAGTACTCGGAACAGAACTAAGTTATTAAATAATTAATAACTTAGTCTGACGTCGAATAAATTGATGTTATAATTGTGAAATTTGTCGAAACGTTTACGAGGCGTTACGTAATTCCGAAACGAACGTTCCGGAACTCCTTTGTTCCGACGACCTAGGAAAGAGCCGTTGGCTGTTATTGAATTTATCCTGACAAACAATTAGCAGAGCTAAGTGTCGACAGGACAAAGACGAATAACAACGAACGGAGGGGAGGGGTAACCGCGCTGAACGGCCGTGCGGGTTAACGCACTTGGGCTCGCGCGGGGGAAGAGAGTCAGAGGGGGAGTCGATCACTTACCCCACTCGAGGTCCTGCAGAGGTGTCCACGTGTTCCCGGCTGCTCGGTGGAGACGCTGGAGGTGAAGTCCTCCTCCTCGGCGGCCAGTCGCGCCCCGATCGCTCCTCGGCTTCTGGTGATGCACGAAACTCGCGAACTTGAGCGATGCGGCGCTCAGAGACGAAAATTTTGCCCGAATTGGGAGCAGAGGTATTCCCTCGATTAATGGAAATTGACTGTGATTACTATCAGCAAATTGGGCCAATCCACACGGCACTGCAATGCGTGGCCGACCCGTGACCGAGGGGGAGCAAGCCCCGACCGCTCAGTCAATTCCCAAAAATCGAGTTAATATTCTGACTCCCCGATGGGGAGTGTATCAGATATTAAGCTGATAAGAACAGATACTACACTTTGATCTTAGCCATGAGGCCGAGAAGCGATACTATCATCAAATTTAACAGCATTATTATACACTACACCGCTCACTTTTAGATTCGAGAAACACTTTCGAGCGGTGAGCCGCCTAGCGGTCGAGCGGTGGATCCGACTCGGCACTCAACGACATTTTCGAAGGTCTTCCTTGCTCTCCATAGCTCCATACTCTTACAGCTGTAATGATATACATAATAATAATGTATAAATTATTAAATAAATTATTAAATAAATAAAAACCGAAACCATTTGTTTTGAAATTTATTGCGGAACGAATGATGAGACAAAGGGTATAGCCGGATAAGGTAGTCAAAAATGCCCTTGAACCGAATTTTATCGACGATGTACCATTCGATAGAGCACCAAGAAAAAACATACTGTGCAAAATTTCAACCCTGTATCTCGATCGGGAGGGTAGTTATGGGGTAAAATCGAAAAATCAGTTTTTGGCCAAAAACTGATTTTTCGATTTTACCCCATAACTACCCTCCCGATCGAGATACAGGGTTGAAATTTTGCACAGTATGTTTTTTCTTGGTGCTCTATCGAATGGTACATCGTCGATAAAATTCGGTTCAAGGGCATTTTTGACTACCTTATCCGGCTATACCCTTTTGTATTTCAATTGAACGCATTTTTATTAGATACTCTTATGTCTCTACTAAAAGCACCCGGAAACTCATTTCCATCAATTTGATAATTGAACTGTTATAATTTAATGAAAAAGGAGTATGGAGCATGAAAAAAATTCATTGAGGTACGTATGTACATTCATACTTGAACAAAATCCGAAACAGCACAACTTCGAAAAGTATCCTATTTTGTGTGTGGAATGATTCTATTACTCATATCCACATAAATAATTTTATATATTTTTCCATTAGAGAGAGAAATACTTCGAAAGAAGAAGTCTCCATAGATTTAATTTGTCGTTTCACTTCTTATGAAATATATCTACATACATATATATATGTGTGCGAATCAATTTGTGTAACATACTTCTGAATATTTCAGGAACCTGCACATCCAATTTCATTACAATCAGCAATTTTGTTGTATGTGTATACCTATGTATATGTATTTCGTTTGTAATTTATAAAAAGTAAATTTTCGGAACAATTAATTTTCTGAAATAATGAATTATTACTTTTATTTGATAAATAATATTTAAAAAGGTGTTCCTATTTTGTGTACAACTCAAGCGAATTATTTTCGACAAATTTTTCTTTTCGAATACTTCACTCAAATCAACTAACAATTCTATTTTACTTTTACCATCACTTTTCATTAAAATTGTAGTTTTAATTACAATCACATTATAAATTTTCGAACTTTAAATTTTCAATACTTCACTCTTGTTAGATGTGTATTGTTCCATTCGTTTACTATTACGATTACAGTATCACTGCATGACACGATTGAATGACTAGGTACTACATATAGGTAGCAACAAGTAACAACTAATTGATGCAATGCGTAGCGAAATTTAGCTGCACTGTTTAGACAGTTTTTGTTTAACGTACAAGAGCGTATATGACTTCATTTATACATTATAGTTTACATCAGCGGTTTTCAACCTGGGAGGCACGGGTATATTGCCAGGGGAGGCGCCACGATTTTTAATAAAAAATGAATTGTTGCTACCTAGAGTACCTAGTCAGTGAATGAAAGTATGAAAGTACAAATCATCATTATACGATTTATTTTATTACTGCATACTATACTACATATTACGCATAAGTTGTCGGTTTGAAATACGCTATAACAAATGAGACGAATACATAAATCTATTTCATACAAACAAATTCATTTTATTAAGATTCAAAAGTAATTTAATCAACAATTTACTAAAAGTGTGCGCAAGTAAAATTGACGAACGTCCCAATGCAGTTTTACAAGCGAGAAACGTGGCCACCTAACGGTCAGGAGAAAAATCATCCTGATCAATTTCAGAAGCGAGAAACGTAGCCACCTAACGGTCAGGAGAGAAATCATCCTGATCAATTTCAGAAGCGAGAAACGTAGCCACCTAACGGTCAGGAGAGAAACTCTGCACGATTATTAACGGGTGAAATTTGACCTATAATTTGTCTTTAAAAAAAAGAAAGGTTAGGCGCGGATGTTTAACAGGGCGTGGGCGCGTTATTAACGTAGCAGACTTACTGTATTGTACAGGGCGGCTCCAGACAAGTGGGGACCCTAAGCGGTCAAAATTTCACCCCCCCCCCTCAAAACAAGTTTCAAGAAAATTCAAAACGGAATAAAAACTTCCATACAGTGCAACATAAACGCCATACACTTAACATTTTGTTTTTAGATCTGTTCGATTATTTTATCAGGAGGCCCTACAATGTTTTTCACAAGGTAAACATTTTCAGCTCCATGCGCGGGGCCCTACGCAGCCGCCCTGGTATTGTATTGATTTCTTAAACAAATTGAGCTGAACATTCGACATTTGTTTATATTTATAAAATCGAGTAGGTATTCTCCAAGCATTCTCATTCAATTTCGATTTTGTCGGAATGCGGGCCGAAGAAGCATTCGTTTTTTTATGGGAACAGTGGCAGTCCAGCTATGAAACAACAGAATAATTATATATACACGTTTCTCTTTTATTTGTTTTTTATTAAACTAAGAAATACGATCAAATTTAATATAATTTAGATAATACACTTGAATTTGATACTGTAGAACACTGGGAATCACAATCGGTATAGGGACTAGAAGTACTTTGTGCAATAGGTAAGGAAGTGGCAACGCGCGAGTGATTAGAACTCAAATGAGGAGGAATCTGAGAGATAGCAGAAAGTGTTGAATACACACCGTTATATGGGGTATTTGTTGTGGAAGTCGCACAAGGCGGTGTATGAGGAGGATGGGGAGGATGCTGCATGTACAAGCCGTTTGCAATGGCATTAATAATAGCAATCTTTACACTAGCTTTCCGTGAATTGGGAATCATCTTAAAGTCTTGTAAAAGTGAGAGCAAAAACAGTCTATCTGGGTCATTTCCTTCCCCATTCTCCTGTATACACTTCAGACTTTTAGCCAAAACAGCTGCCAAATCACTCTCACAGTCTGTTGCCTTTCTCTTTCTACACATTGGATTCAATTCATCGTTTGGAGGTGTGGTAAGTAAAACAGATAAAGGTACCTCAGTTGCCTCAATCGATTCATCCGCTTCTATCTCATCCTCTTCCAGTTGATAAAAGTTGCTGTTCGACCTGTAAAAGATTAAGTGGACCTGATAAATAATTTTCAAATGTATATTAAAGAGTGCACATACTCTGCATAAGACATGGATGGCATTAGAAATGACATCTGCTCAAAATACATATAAGTTTTCCATGTCCTGCCAGATTCTGATTTACACTGCTTTCTTTTCGCCAATTCTCTAGCAAATGAATTGCGGAGATTCTTCCATCTCTTTTGTAAATCTCTTCCTGTAAGAATTAGAATATTAGTTAGAAGGGCAATCATAGAAAAGTGATTCCTAATTACACAGAGCAACTTCGATTAGCAAGTACCTTTAAAAATATAATTTCAAGTACACAAACTCTCACTGTAGATAGATGAAGATCTTTTTGTCAAATAATGGCGAGAGCCGAGTTACTTATTTATACACGTAAAATTATGATTTTAAAAAAGATAGTCCTTACCGATCTCATTTTGTTTATCTTTATCCCATTTGTGAATATTCTCATTACCGTAAATAGCAATCATAACCTTTCTCCAGGCATTTTCCTTCTTGCCTCTGTGTGCATAATCGCGATTGCTTTTATCCCACAACGCCGGAAAATTCTGAACGATGGCGATCAATTTGTCATTATCGAAGGTTTCCATATTTAACAAATTTGAATCGGACTGAACAAAACGGCAATTGTTCCAACGCTTCTTCTGTGGACTCCATACGAAAAGTACCTATCAACATCAACTCATCAACAATAACTAAACTTTACGAAATACACAAAACTGTTGACTACACAAAATACAGAACAACAAACTGTCGGGTAGATGCCTCCATGTGTGTACATATTCAAGTATTCAATCTTCAGTATTTACTGTGGTGCATTGTGCATGATTGTGCATCATGCGCACACATATAAGTATATGTATAAGTACGTGAACATAGGCATGGACCATGAGCATAGGTGAATGCATCATACTCAATCATACTGCACACAAGTACAAGTACTTACATGTTACATGCGCGCATGGCATAGACAATATAGACATACATATAGTTAAATAGACGCGATACACGATACATACCTAATACATACATTCAATTTGAATTTAAATTTACACTTCAAACAAGACAAATTAATTTATACACCCCGCAAAGAATATGAGACGACGTACGAGACTACGAGACTTTTTCGAGCAGTTATGACTTATTTGAGCGACCACCAATAATTGCTGTTTTTGTACATACATATATTTCTTTACTAAATAATTTTTATTATATTTTTTTAGTATTAGTACTAGTATTTTTATATTTAATTATACGCTTTGCCCGCCTTATAGTATACATATGATATACATATACAGGGTGTTTCACCTAACTTGACCATCTTAAATATCTTTGTTGTTTTTAAATATACGTCAAATGTCTGAGGACAAAGTGACAAAGTTATACTTCTTTATAACGAATGTCCAGCTGCATCGATTGATGTATTAAAAAATACCTCATTCCATTTGAAAGAATTAAGGTGACCTTCATATCTCTAAAAAAAATTACATAAAAACAAAAATTTTTTTGGTATCGTATGGAGTAGTATGGACTTATGAGCCACTATGAGCCCCATTTTTTACCACTCAACTTTGTCCTCAGACATTTGACGTATCTTTAAAAACAACAGTTAGGTGAAATACCCTGTATATATAAGCATGCTGAATGTAGTATTGTTTATGTAAACCCGGGGAACAATTATTTGAACGTTATTGAACATAATTATTGAACATAAACATCTTTTTTCTCATATAGAATATGAAATTAATCCTGTTCGAAATGTTTTAGTAGGGTTTACTAGCGAGAAACGTAGCCATCTAGTGGTCATGCTGCGAAGTATTTTCGTCATCAATTTTACCACCGACGTTGATCACTGATTTTACTAGCGAGAATCGTAGCCACCTAACGGTCTCGTGATGAATTATTATTGTGATCATTTTCACGAGCGAGAATCGTAGCCACCTAACGGTCTCGTGATGAATTATTATTGTGATAATTTTTACGAGCGAGAATCGTAGCCATCTACCGGCTGTGTAAACTATTACATCAAGCGCGTTATATATTAATAATATTATTCTTTTCACTACAGACCTGCTATGTACAGTATATGTGTGTGTGTATACTACGAACTGTTATAACTATAAATTTCAATTTAGTATTAAATAACTGTATACACGTTAAGGACAATTTTTTTCTCACAACTAGACTGCAAATTTTAATCATGAGAAAAGTATGTAGATAGATGAGAAATACAAAACTATCAAAACATTAGAAGAATTTGAAAGCACTATATGTAATACTACAAAATTATTTCATTTGTGTTTCATACAGCTGACGTAGAAAATTGCTATTTTGAATAAAGGTTCGCAGTCTACTCATAACACAAATGGTTTTGTATAGGGTGTCCCCAATATTTCATATATCAACTCATTTTTGGTATGTGACCAAAATGAACGAAGACATGAATGTGAAGACATTACTAGAAGTCCAGAATATTTTTAACACTATTTGCATCTTATCAAACTATAAATAAAGAAATAATTAGAAAAGAGAAATACAAATTATTCAATTTCTCTTTAACTTACGAGATTTTTATTCTGCAATAAAATCCGTAATTCAGTAACAACAAACCATGATATTTGGAAAATAATCTTATTGATCCAGAAATTGTTGAAAATATCGGTCACTGGATTGCCTATACAATTATATAAAAACGATATACAGTACCAACTACATACACGTGTATACAATTCCGCAAACATGCCTCTACACAAAAAGTAAAGTAAATAAAGATATTCGTGTCCATTCGACACAGATAAACGCACGCGAGCTCGCAGAAAATTCGGAGACGATTTTCTCAAAAACAAAGGCCCGTACGTAGAAATTTTACTGTACATTTTCAACTAATGTTTACGCATAGAATCGTCACCTTTATGGTTGTAAAATCATCCGTGGATTCCTTGCGGAATGCATCGGCGAATAATGCATTTTGCAGGCTCGTACCGGTGTTATGTATACTTCAAACATCCTGTATTCTTCAATGGCAGCCGGTACACGATGGATTCGTAACAGATAGATATCCGGGAATACGTATCATGCTTGATTTATGTGAAGTACCAGCTATGATGAAACTGCAACGATAGATACGACTTACAAAACAACGTTTAACACCGTTTTGCAACTTCAACACGTAGACGCTCGGAGATCGGAAGATTACGACTATCGTTCGTAAGCGATTGTGTTGGGATCAACGACTTCGCAAAGGATTTCGTTTGTCATTGTGTGGAATTATACTGTTTATAGAAACTGATTTTCTTTGTACATCGACTTTACAAGCACGTGGATTCGGAATAAAAATCTCTAGAATGAGCAATAATAGATGTTCAAAATAAAAATTTTCTAACTCGATTCTATGAAACAGAAAGTATGTACATTTATATAAAAATGTGTCTCTCTTCTTTTAATAATTGTTACAAATCAAAAATAGTGCAGTACGTGTGAGGCTTGAATTTTTCTAATGTCTTCACGGTTTGTGTTTGATTAATTCATTTTTGTCATAATTGCATCAAATCAGCATTCTTTTAATTTGGAAGATACAGGAGCTGAAGAAGATCAATTTTTATTCATAAATTTAAGTCATACATTAGAAGAGGACGCAGCTAAATAATATCTGCTGTCTGAAAATTCAATTTGTCAATTGGTAGGCCCAAAACCCAAATTAAATCATATATGTTAAATACGATGAAATTAAATTAATGAGTGAAGTAAAGTCAATTTTTACGTATGAATTCAATTCATCAATCCAGAGATAGAGGATCTACATATATGTATAAAACCAATTGTTATTTACGAATTCAAGTCATGAAATTGGAAGATGAAGTAGCTAAATAATGTCATCAATTGATCAATTCATCAATTGAGCCAAATAAAATCAACTTTTATATATGAAATCAATTTATCAATAGGGATATACTGGAGCTAGATGAAATCAATTTATCAATAGGGAGATACTGGAGCTAGATGAAATCAATTTATCAATAGGGAGATACTGGACCTAGATCAAATCAATTTTTATTCATAAATTCTATTGGCCAATTGGAAGATACCGGAGCCAACTAAAAAGTTCTTTTTTGAAATTAATAATTCTAATATGTTAAAAATAACATATCGAAGTTATTGAATTGTTTTAATCTTTCTAGTGTGTGAAGCTGCTCTTATTTTTACCACAAATGCATAAAACCCTCGATCTATTAATTACCCTTCATTTCGAACGAATGATCTCTATTACGAAACGACTAAAACATGTTTATTCGTACAGATTCGTGAAAACACAAACCACGACACTAAGTATCCTAGACGCGGAGACGTCTGTTACATGATGTAACTGTTTTAAGTGTCCATAATCCCATGGCCACCTCGTGGAAAGTAAAATAGGGGAATCGCCGCCGTTTCTGATCAATAACATCCGAATTTTAAAAAGGATAAACCCGCTTCCCAGTGACTCGGCGATTCTTCATCGATGACCTTGAGGATGCACATCGTCGTTAACTTTCACTGCGATGATCAACGATACTTAGAACAACGAAGATGGTCTCCAATGTCAGACCCGATGCAGTTCCTGGCTCGGTCCAGCTCACAATTGCTTCTCTATCTGTCGTGGGAAACGTTTAATTTGTTCCATGAAAAACGTCCGACGCTCCTTTTCCTTGGAAGAGGCCGTGATCAGAGATCGAAATAGTTATGGCACCTTCTAACAACCTAAAACATAGTCCTTTTGTGATAAAAAATATTTAATATACTTGTTTGAGATCAATGTTAACGTTCTTGTTGGGCTTAATGCAAATGGCTAATAATTTCATCCGGCTGCTGAACAGATGGATGGGTCAAAATGGACCCTGTTCCTCCTATCCAAGCAGTACAAACACAAGCACACAAAACATTTATATAGTGCGGTTAGATTAATTTTGCAAATACAAGATACCAGAGATACGATGTTCCCATAGAAAACAAATAAGAAATAATTTAATTCTTTCTATTGCCAGAGGCCCTGTAGTTTTAAAATTACATTTAACATTAAATAAAAAGAATAGATATTTGAACAGAAAGGACTATTTCTAAGTTTGTAAATTAAAAGTATTTTTCCTAATAATTGAGAAGCTTCATCATAAAGAGCAGTGTTTTTCCAATTAAACGACATAGTTACATAATTGATTGATCGAGTTATCATTTTTTTTTTAAACTAAGTCGACAGTAGTGGTTAAACTCGACTGAACTCCTGTAACTCGGAAAGTGCAAATAATGTCGACGAAGTAAAAAAATTGGTTTCCAATCAGTCGTGTTCTACCTAAACAATTTCATTAAAATCGTGATTAGGTTGACTCGTGGAATCGTGTCTAATTCGATGGTCCTTGGGTCTTGTGGGATTCGATTTTATCCGTGATTCGACATGATGAACGAACGGCAGGATACATGAAGTTAGTAAACATGATCACGGGTTCGTCTGGCGAAAGGTTTAAGTTAAGGTTATAGGATTATGAAATTCCAGGAGACGTTTGTTTTCGACCCTCACACCGCCTAAATGTCACTGTACCTCGGCCGAATTAAGGCAAACATTGCTGATATCGAACAGCGGATTTCCACAGCTAGCCAAAATAAAAAAATTCGTCTTCTGAAGGAACCATTGCATATAATTATACTTCAATTCTTAAGTTCCAACAAATTCAAATGCTTTGGAATTAAATCGAAGAAACCAGAAGAGGTGAAAGGCGTCAAAAAATGATACTCAAATCCGAACAACAAAGAGGCAAAGAGAATCGAAAAGATGATATTAGAAATGCTATCAGCCACAGCATTCTCTCTAGATAATGACGTAAATATCAGTGGATGAACTTTTACCACTTACAAATGGGTTTTTTTGTCGCTTTTCTTGCAGCAAGATAATTGCAACATCGATCATTCATGATCGAACACATTTTTATTGGACATTCTGTAGAAGTTTCAAGAGGAATCGCCTAATTGCTCAGTCTTCGTAAGCACGTGACAGAAATACATTAGTCATAATAATACTAAACAGTGGATCTCCGTGTAAATTAAAATTGTTTACATTGATTGAGTAGTAGCAATTGATTCTTTTAATGTATCCACTCTTTCCAATTATGTTCATCTATTTTTGCCAAGAGAAAAATAAAGGAAGACTAATCAGGAGCATCGGCCATTTTGGAAACCAATGAAACTTTCTCGGTCGCAAATACAATAATAACAGGTTCAGAAAACTCTGCAATAACTTTCGCCAGATGGCCCGATGTTTCTTTCCCGTCGTTCGGCCACTGTGTAATTTGTCCACGGTATAGTGAGCGACATTGCTGAATCAGTCCTAAATATAAACAATGCAAATATATTGTCAGAACAACGTAAGATCTCTTCTCTTTAATGAAGACTACATTGAAGATTACATTGTTCTAGTTGTTACGCAAAGTTCTTACAAGCATGTTGAAAATAATAATACGTGTACTCTTAATTAAGTTTCAAATTTTCATGCATTTGAAACACGCATATCTGAAAGAACGGAAGTATATAAATATATATATCTACTCTTAATTAAGCTGCAAAGTATACATTTGAAAATACACATCTGAAAGAACTCAAGTATATAAAAAAATATATCTACTCTTAATTAAGTTGCAAATTTTCATGCACTTGAAGATGTATATCTAAAAAAAAAAAACTAAATTCCCAATTTCCATTTCGATGTAACACATATACGTTTTACTCTCACGAATAATAATTATTATACAAAAGTTTGAGTGCCCTCCGTTGACTGTATGTATGTATATCGTGTGTATTGACTACGTCGAAAAGGTATCAAATATCAATGTTCATGCAACAATTATAAATTACACGGGCAATATTGTATACACTATATTACAACGAGGAGCTTCTGTCGACACGTGTATATAAATTTTATTAATTTTTAGTTTGATCACATCTCGCCAATCGAAATGCAAATGAAATCGGATGCGACGGTTGTGCAACAACCATAGTCACGCGAGAGATTACATGTTCGCATTAATATTTATGCACACAGCCGGTTCAATCGGTTTTATTACTCCGAGAATTAATTACTATGCGATTTTGAAATGTGCTTTTATGGCGGCGGTACAATAGGAGCAGTTCGAACAAAGAATCAAATTTAATTGACTGTTTAGATTGAACTTAGTTAAATGGATCATTGTGTGACGATCATGGTTAGAAATTATAAGAACAATGACCTTTTAAAAAATTAATTATATACAGCTCTAAAAATAGATCACTCTACACTTTTTTTAGTATAGATTTTTAATATTTCTCGATATTGATTAAACTTTAGTATAAATTTAAAATTTAGTGTCAATTATTCTTCAAAAAATGGTAACTCGATCAGTATTGTACAGATATCAACATGGAACAAAATACATTTTATCAATAAAACTTGATAGTTTAATTGAAAAATATTATTCCTAATAAGATTGCTATTAAATTATTACAAATAATATTTTTAATTTTCAAATGTAAAAATGGCCCCTTCTTAACTTTTATGCACTCTCGTTTGAAAAATCATGGATTCAAAAACAGATCGATGACCTTAAAATATCGAAAAATGTGACCTTGAAGCATACCTTTCGCTTACCATAGTATTTGTCCTCTTCGACTGAATCATCTTCTTATATTTTTTCTGTTACCTATGAAATTTTCAATAATCGGCAAAGTGCAAATAAAATAATTGTCAACGCGAGAATGATCAAGACAATGATCAAGACAATTATCAAGACAATGATCAAGACAATGACCAAGATAATAACATACAACATAGTGAAAGAATTAACGGTGGTATGTTCTTAGTTGTATAGTTTCATATACTAAGAATCAGTGTGTACATGTGATGACAAATACTTTTTACAGCAATTAAAATGCAAACAGTAAATTGGCTTGAGCAAGCATTAATTTTTATAGTAGAAAGTTCTACCGCAGATCGAACATTTAAATAAATATTTTAGAAATCGTCATTGGAATGGCATAGTAAACTATCGATTTCCAAATAAATATTTAACCCAAGATAATGGAAAGTAAATGTAACGAATGTATTATACAACGTAGAACCAACAGTGACAATCAAATATTGACAGAACAGTGGATTTATAAGGTCGCATAATCTATTTTGCTTATAGTAAACATCTAAATTATTTTTTGCAACAGGGTATAGTGTGCGGATGGTTCAATAGATAATAATATATACATTTTTTAATTAATCACTAAGAGATATGGATCTCAAAATTGATGGCGGTGAGAAAAGGTTTACAAGAATTTCGTTAGAACAGGTTTTGAAGTTGCCTCTAAAATTCTTCACCGTTCAAGGTCATTCTAAGCTGATAATAGCGCAGGTGGTCATCTTAATGCCAGTCATAAGGGGGCATAATGAAAGAAAGATATTAGAGTGCAAAAAACCCCGATGACCTTGGAATGACCTTTTACGTGACCTTGATGGGACTTTCTGATACCATCTAAATGAAATGAAGTGTTTTTTTACAGTTAGTTATGTGTGGGAATAATTAAGATTTATATCATAAATGAGACACTCTGTGCATTGTCAAGCACAGACTCACTCTGTAGTCTTAAATATTGAATGCAAGTGTCAACGAGCGTAATCGGCAAGGGTCAAGGCCTACGTGAGGGTCAATCCACGCTAAACCGATTACTTTTTCACGGGTAAATTTTTGAGACAATCCTCTGCACTCATAAATCTCTCTATTTTCAAAATTATTCAATTTATTCATGTTAAAATTTGAATCGTCTTAATACACAACGTTTAACATTGCAAATAATTCGAAATCTAGTATAGTCATCATCAGAGTTGGGCAAAAATTTTACTTAAATAAAACTTTTGCCCAACTCTGGCCATCACCCTAAAGTTTAGGTACATTCTCTATGCAAAATTCAATGAAACGGCGCCAAAAAATCGTTCACAAATTTTTCATACATCATTAGAAAGGGGAAAATCTAATCTTCAAGTTCATTGTTAGTTTTAATCATAAATAAATTTTTTTGATGCGGCTAGAGTCATTTGAATTTGACAAATTCTCGAAAGAAAGAGTATCTTCCCCATTGAGATATGATGCCATTTCGCATGATACAGATCTTTGAAAAGAGTAACCGAGGACTTTGAAAGTAGACACTTTACGCTTCAAAATGAGTTCAGGATGATCCCCGTAAGATCTTTTTGCAATATAAAAATTGTCTGGATCACTAGCACGTAACAGAAGCAAAATAGAAATTTATTTCCTCCTCTAATAATGCTAATAAGTTGAAAATAATGTATAGATAATTTTAAATCCTTTAAATTGCTCCAAATTTTTATGTTTCTATTGATTTAAAATGATTATAAACTTATTAAAAGGTAAATATTAGTCAGATTAAAAGAATTAAAGACCGTCAATATATTAAATTCAGCCTATCAAAATTAAAAATGGAATAATGTTAGTACTATCTGGCTCATGTTGAAATGGATACAAATAATTTTTATTTTGCATGAATATCTAGTTATAACAGTTCGTGTATAGGCAATTTCTCTTTCCTTGAATTTTCTGTTTTTACCGAGGAAAATCGTGACAAAATCCGAACGCACGATCGCCCAATTATTAGACTAATTACGAGTAAGGTCGAGCCGAGAAGAGATGGGTCCTTGTGACTCAGATCAGAGTGGGATGAGTCCTCCGACCTGGTGGGGACCATTTCTATATAATCGACGGTGAAGGTGCCCGTCTCTTCATATCCTATCAGTGACCACGTTTCTTTTGCTGTCGGGCTCGTCCTCCGATTCGTACATACTCGTTCCGGGATAATCAAACGAAAAGCGAGGGACAAGTGAGATAAGGTGAGTGATCGACTAAACATACCTGGCGATCAGTGCTCCGATTCGCATGATCCTTGGCGCCGCATTATTACCATAATCTTGATGTACGCACAAGAACGGGCCGAAAAGTGTTCCCCACGAAAAAGTGAAACGGGCCGTTCTTGATCGCTGAATGACACCTCTTGAAATTGTTGTTTAGAACCTGCAATTATATTTTTAAAATAAATTTTTGCTAGAAAAATTCCTTGTCTAATTTTGTTGGGTACTGTCCTGCATCGCTGTGCGTTGTTGTATGGGGATGCTAGAAACTAATTATTAAATTCGCTACTTCTTCCTTAGAAACTATTATTTAGAATGCACAATTATATTGTTCATTATTTTATTTTTGCTAAAAAAATTCCTTGTACCATTTTCCTGGGCATTATCCTGTATTTATTGACGTACTTCACGCGCCCCTATATTTTTAAAAGTAATTTTGGAGGTCCCTCTTTGCTGTATTTTATTTTAACTTCCGTGCGTTTTCTAATATGAGTATTATAAGCTTCATTCTCTGTTCAGGACTGATATACCAAATTCACGATAGAATGAGTAATTTGTAAATAGTACAAAAAAATTATTTGTTAACATATCTAAAGTCTCTCAATATTTTAAAATTAATGTTAATGGTTCCACTTTATTTTATTGTAACTTTCATACATTCTCTAATAAGACTGTTGTGTGCTTCATTTACATTTAATTTACTGATTAATTTAAATTCTGATTTTTTTATTAAATTTAATTTAAATTTACTGATTTAATTAAAAGATTGTTGAACTCGGCACCGACTAACTTTAACGACTATTACACAATAAGATGGACGTTCCTCTCGTCGGCTTTTAATTAGAGGAAACCCATGCTCCCTCGAAACCCATTTACGAACCTAATCAACTGTATAAGGCAGTCAGAGATCGTTAACACTGCCATAGAAAAATGGAGATGACTTGAAATGACAGTGCTCGCAAGAATCCGTTCGTTTTAAGACGTCCGATGCTTTCATCGGACAGAAAAAAAAGTGCCACGAAAGTTCGTTGCATTGACACTCCCTAAGAGAAACTCCCATTGACTTAGGGAAACTGACAATGAGCCTAGGAGTCACGATCTTATCTTCGTCTATTGGTATTCACTGCCTCGGCTCTCACCGATTTTTTTGCTGACTATCTTAAAAGTATCGTGTATAGTATTTTTTCGTCCTCTTTGACGATTCTTGTGCAACTGACTGTAGAGAAAGACAAAGAAAAAGTTCAACATCCTCGACCGTTGTGATCAATTGGTTTCTGGAAAAGAAATCATGAAACTATTTTTGTAACTTATGTATGGTGGATCTTTATGCAAAATGAAAATTTTCTACCTGAATTACAACAACTGTTTAATAGGTTGAAAATAATATAACGGTATTTTTAAATTCTTCTAATGTTTTTAGTATTTTTAATTACACCTACTCCTGTATAGCTTGTGCATTACTTACAATACCGTCCATAAGTATTTGACCACTTAGCGGAATCGAATGTAAAAGTTTATATCGACGTTATAACTAGACTGCGGATTTTATATGCATTTATGATAAATAAATGGATAGGCATAATTCAAAGCAGTGGTCATATTAAAAAGATTTAAGGACATCGGTGCATTAGTTTCAATTCGATAAGATAGTTAAGAGAATAAACAATTTTTTATTTGGCTCCTGTGTCTTGCAATCAATGCAAACATTTTTCATTTTGCATAAAGATCCGCAGTCTAGTTATAACTTAAATTACTTTGAAGCAGAATGAATATAAATGTATATGATTGACATAGGAGCACATTATAATGCATTACATGTTAAGGATTTTACCAGTAAATAGATGAAAGTTATTAAACACTTCGTTCATCAATACATATATCCACCTCGCTGGGTTAATGACAGCGTTTAGAATTCGAGGCATTCGAGCAACAAGCTACTTTAATGTTTCTTCCTGGAAACAGTAAACAGATAGAGCGGAGAGACACTTGAAACCACCATACTTAAGTGTGTCCGCTAGACCAGTTTTCGTTCAATTTTTTTTATTATCTTTTATTCACAGTAATTGATGTTGAATATTATCTGTATTATTAATTATCACTTTTGTATGAGTGTATAAAAGAAATACTCTGGCAAAAGTTACATTGGGATGCCTTATTTTAAATATATTTTGTATATTTTCGATAAACTGAAGGTGGTCAAATAGGTATGGACGGTAGTGTATATGCATAGCTAAAAAGTATATGTATAAAATACAATGTAAATAATAATTTATATAGCTTTAAAACTATTCTTGTAGCGTATACATGTATATTTATGTATGTGTAGCTTGTATTATTATGTTTGAAATTTCGTCCTCCCATTTTTCGTAATAAATACATGAAACCCGCAGTCTATTCTTGCCGGACGATCTTGTGCACGATAGAAAATTGGCAAATTTGTTGCAGATGATGCTGGTGCCACTGGCCGTGGTGCTTTTCGCGACTGTCGCGTTCGCCGAGCCCGCCATCAACGAAATTCGGCCACAAAGCAACAGACCAGGAAGATTCCTCTCACTCCCAATTCCGCAAAAATGTGCAAACCGTAAGTAGACTTTTCGTTTCCAACGTTCAAACACCGTTCTCTCGTGTTTACACGAGGCTACCGGTTAAAATCAACGACCATTCAAACACTTTTCGCGCGAACATCGCTTTACTCAACACTTAAATGCATGATTGAAGAAGTATTAGCGAAACAAATTCTCGGACGCCTCTATGAAGTCTCCAGTGGTCTATAAATAGTCAGAATCTTAAAAAGAACACTTCCTGGTTCCTGAAATTTCTTTGGAACACGACGTGGGGAGACTTTTAAGCGACGTTCTTGATTAATTAACCATCGTCAGGTG
The DNA here is from genome assembly GCF_051020765.1 of Lasioglossum baleicum. Lineage (NCBI taxonomy): Eukaryota > Metazoa > Arthropoda > Insecta > Hymenoptera > Halictidae > Lasioglossum > Lasioglossum baleicum. Next base: position 8,394,508 of record NC_134945.1, read on the forward strand.
GGTGTTTTCGACCACTTCATGACAGCCTTGACTAGACTCATTTAAATCATTAGGAAGAAATGTTGGTTTATATGTATATTTAAGAACCTACTTCTTTGAGATCGACCGAGCGGATAGCTATTATAACGTCAAATATTGTCTTTCGAATAATAGACTATAGTTAATAGGTATTTGATTAAATGATTAATTCTCATTTCAACGGAATTACGGTCTGTTTTTGAAAGTTGATACTATGCAGCTATAATTTCATTTGATTTATGCAGTTATACCACTCGAAACTTCAGAGCTAGACCGTGCATCTTGAAGAAGAAAAATATGTATACCGTTAATAATGCTATTAATTGATTAAGAATTATGCTTTGGGTTCAGCTACATGTATATCTTGCAGAAGATAAATCTTTACAGTGTGATTAATAGTGCTGATTGTCTATGAATTTTACGTTCAACCTAGGGTTGAACTCTTCCCCCGAGTTTGTCCACAATTATGAATAACAATGTCTCCCGATGTGTCTCTGGCCAAGACTGTCAATAATGACTCAAATTGAAAGTAACTCCCGGAATATCCGCGCAGACGGTCTCGGTATTAGAGATTAAATAAATACAAACTTTCTAACTATTACAACCTTGGAAACTAGTTTCAATCTTGGTTTTCGATACTTTGTGCAGCTGAAGTAGTAGTAATCGATTCGTGGGAGGAGAGGGGAGGGATGTTCTATGACTGATTGATCGATTCGACATTGAATGGATCCTTTAGAATGGAGTGAAAATCGAGATAGGCTGCAATTAGAGTGCCTAGTTGCTCACGAGTATGCGGATTATACTGTTCGACATCTGTTTTGTGTTCAATGTAACTGGCAGACGATTCTTACAGATTTTGATGCGTCGAAAACAAATCGGAAAATCGTTCGTTAATATCTTCGTTATGATATTTAATTGTATTTAATCGTAATAATTACACCTTCGCTCCTTCAAACACTACGTAACGACTACTTTGCGTTACTCATGAAAATTGTAAGATTTTAAAGAAATGCATAGTGTGATAATAATGGTTTCTTGATATATGTGAATATGTTTAGAGATATCAGAAGTCAATTTTATGTTTTACAATTAATTTTATAATTTGTTTATGAAGGTATCACCGACGCATTTGTGACATTTTTCTAATGCAAATGAGTCCAAACACGGTACAGTTTGAATCATATTTACCTGTTTAAGCCGCGATAGAGTAGAGCCTCGGTTATCCGAACTAATCGAAAAGTGGAGCATGTGCTAGATTAAATCTTAACTGATTTGCATATTAAGACTTGTTGTATATGGTCGCTTTAAATTTTTCTATGATCACTTTAAATTGGTTCGGATAATCGAAAGTCCGCTAGATGGTGGATTAAACAAATAACTTTTCAATCAGAGTAATGCCACTTTCAATAACGTGCCGATGCTGTGACGAATATCCCAGTTAGCCAAACCTGCTTCGAGCAAATATTGATCAATGTTTGTAATCGTAGCTTGCGAGCAAAAGGTGGTCATATTGGTTCGAAGATCATGGTTGGAGTAGAATTTGGTGTCCCTATTTGCTATGAATCTTTTTGCCAGCAAAGCTCGTCGACAAATTCGGAACCTAATGCGGAAACAGATCGCTCGGTATTTGGTGCAATTCCATTCCAAATCTTGTCAAATCCTGCTCTAAGAGTAAATATCAGGCAAAATTGGAGTAAACCTTGCTATAGGAGAAAAATAGGTGAAAATTGGTTCTGCGACAAACCCGGTAGGGAATGTTAGACGTAGTTTCTTTTTGGAATTGGAAAACACCATTCCAGAGAAAGTGACCGAGGGGCGCGTAAGGGCACAGGATCATCCTAATTATTAAAATTCCGACAGCTGGATGAGTGCAACGCTCCCGCGTAGGCGAGACAACAATCGGTGAACGCTTCCGTGAATCCAGGACATTTAGATGCATCGGCACGTTCTACGGCCGACGGAAAGAAATCGAGGTTAGAGCTGCTGATATACGCTAAGAAGGCTCTCTCGCGCAATCCCTCTGTCGCGTATTCTTAAAAGCGGGCACGTGACACCAGCTACTTGGACTATTGTGCAATCTGGCACCTGGTTGGCTCGCTTTTCACGCTGCTTTAGTCAAGGATCGTCGATCGACACATTTTCTTTCTGTTTCATCTTCGGTGAACCCCGCTTGGCCGTAGCGGATACTGTATTGTCTCACGTGCAAAAGATTGCACACATCGATGAGACAGTACGTAACAGAACTGTTTTTGGTGCTCGATTGTTTCACTATGAAACTTTTGCCAATATATTTGCCACATTTTTCGGGAACGAATGAGTCCAAACGCGATACAATTCTTGTTTAATCCACGATTCACTGGATTATCCGAGCTGATGGAGCAAATTGTCTTCCGCATATGATTCAGCTGTGGATCTTTGTATAAATTGAAGCTTTTCGAATCTCTTCTCAACCGAAAATTTGTCACTTCTTATCACAAAGAAGGTGAAAAATTTACCAACAAATAATAAGACATACAAACAATCCTAGGAGAATTTCTTAGCAATTGACAGGAAAAATCAAATAACTTTATCCCGTTTTGACTCGCTGCACACGCAATAGTGGCTGGTAAAAAATAGACAGCGTCACCAGATGAGCATCATATACAATTTTCAAGTGGTTGCAAGCATGTACCGTGTTAGGCGAACCCATTGGTATCTTGTAGCACGGTAAGTGCTAAGTGTTGCTCTGCGACTCTAGGCGACCCAGGTCTCTGGCTTTGCTTATCTTGGCAACGAGAAAGTATGCAGTGAAGACGACAGTTAACGTTCGCCGTCGTCTCAGTGACCTGTTAACAAGTCCACGTTCAGATAGTCAGGTAACTGCACTTGCTAGCTAAGGCAACATAATCCTTGTTCACTCGCGGCAGTTATGGCACGCGTCCAAAAGAGGGCTGTGGTTCTACACATCAGGGTTTAGAATCACAATAACGAACTTTTTGAAAAGTTTAATTGAAGTATCATTAGCAGACTACGGATTTTATGCATTTATGACAAAAGTTAGTAGATGTACTCTAAAACAAAAGATTGGAAGAATTTTAAAATACTCATAGACATATAGAGATAGACTGCGCGGCCTGTACGAAGCGCTGAAGCCCACAATGGCGGCAAAAAACAAAAATAAAACATCAATAAATACATCAATTGGAAAGAGAGCGCTATGGACCCCGGCTAATGCTCTCTCTCTCACTCTTTGTACCGCGCGCCGCCATTGTGGGCTTCAACTCGCCCATAAGACGGCGCAGTCTATCTCTATATGTCTATGAAAATACTGGTATAATATTGTTCTCAATCTATAAAAGATATGAATGTGTAATAGAGTGAATAAAATTCATGCTTAGAAAATTTTAAAAGAACAGTAAGAGTTGCTTTCGTAAATAAAAATCGGTCACCCTGGATACATATCAAAATACGGCAGATAGAGTTAAACTATGCTATTCATAGAGCCATATAAATAATAGTTTAAAAAATTAATACAAATTGTAGTTCATGTTCATGCGTGGTTCTTTACGAAAGAAAATACTATGAAAAATATAATTTATGTGCATCCCTCTAGAAGATTACGTTGCACGTTGAAACTTTTCTCACTTTTCTCGGGACAATCGCGTTTTCCAGGTACACCCTATAGTATTTCTCAATTACCATGTCGGCCGCATGACATTTCCGTCATTAAACACTGAACTCCGTTAAAAAATCTCACCGTTTTATAATCAAATTACAACACAGAGACACGATCGACTTGGGAAAGATGCACACTGATTAAAGGTTCTCACATCTATGAAATATCACACACGTGTCCCAGCAACAGAACTTTCTCTTTTAGTGCAACGACGCTGCGTAAAATGTTAATTCATAACCGTTCGTGACGTCAGCTGTAATAAAAGTATTTTAACGAACGGTTTTAAACAATTTACTGCGAGAACAATAATTTCTTGCCCCCGTGTGTACCCACTGAGGAATCGAAGACGATCTTTTATTTAAATTCATTTTGCGCAATATTTGTGTGTTATGTTCGACATCATTGTAAAAGAAATTAAGTAACTTTGTTGGCAACTCATATTTGCAATTTATTTGTTCGCTATGTTGTTTCGTCTTTAGTTTTATCATTACATAATATGAACTTAATTGATTGATTGTGCTGAAGGCAATCTTTTCCTGTGACATTTTTATGCAAGCAAGATTTAACGACTAGCAAGATTTGACTCTAAAATAATTCGTTTACTTTATAAAAATAACAAGAATGTGAAAAAATACCATAAATGCATAAAATCCGCAGTCTAGTGATAAAGAATCAAATTTTTTCTTCTCTCAATTTGTATAAATCGGTCCATAAAAGTTCGTAGTCGCAAAAAGATCCTAAGTCCACGTACGAAAATTAAGTGCGACGATTTCCCCGTTCTTTGTTACATTCTTCAATTATATTTTTTACCGCGAACGGTAATAAATGAACGTCGGAGCCTGTCGTTTCAAGAAAATTAATAGAAGGATTGCGCTGGAAGCAATCTTTTCTTATAAACTCTTTGTCTTCGTCGCGGAAACGAAGTTTCCTGACTATTTTTTTTCTCTCTATCTTTTTATCACCGTTGTATCTCGCTTTTATAATTTCTTTGTAATGTAATTACAGTACCGTAGTAGCATGCTAGAACGTCGTTGAATCATCAGTCGTCAAAAAGAGATTAAATTATCTACCGTATATCTAATTGGGCAGGTTATTGCGCAATGGAGACCGTTCTAACGGATCTTATGAAGTTGTTAGGGATTTGTAAGCGTTTGTTTAGATAGAAAACAACTCAATTATCCACTTGTTATTCCCGGGTTAACGTCAGCGTGGCAGGTGAATTAATTCCAGCGAGATTTATGTCAATGCTGTAACGGTAAAAATTACTTAACCGTTAGCACGGTTGATCGACTGCGTTATCGATATTTTTAAATCCGTCATCATCCTCTTCGTACACCATTCCAGATTGATGAATATTGATTACTATGAAAATCAAATTGCGGTTTTATCGTAGAGGAGCTTCGATTACAATGTATGCATCGATTAGGTATCAGTAGAATCTCGATTATCGTACACAGTGAACATTTAATTACTCAGTTATAATTAGATTGCGGATCTTCATGTAAAATAAACATTTTCTGCTTGAATTGGTTCTCAAAATTGGATATATCTTTCTTAATTCATTTAATCTTTTCATTATTTTAATTTGTGTCGTCTCAGTTTTGTCAAATTCGCAAAATATCCTAGATTCAATATTTATTAATTTATACAATTAATGCATATTTGGAAGAAAAGTTCAGCCAAATAGATACCTCCGTCCGTAATACGTCGAAAACTGGTCCCGAGCCATCGTCTTATATGAGAAAAAACTGTAGATCTCAGGACTAATAAAATCCCTGTATGTAATTTGAGACGGTGTAGCATGGGTATGCAAAGAAGTTGCAAAAATGAGTACACGAGTCCAAGTCTAGCGTGAGCAACAAGTTTCTTTTTGTTGCAAATGTGCATTGGAGGTGCAACTGCACCATCAGGGGAATTGACTCGAATTGAGGGGAATACAGTTACCCTCTCTCTGCCAGTACCGGATTAGTCACGTGACATTGTGACACATGCACGACAGAGACGAAACGCGTCACGTGACCAGGCCGTGTCGGTAGCTTGGGGGAATAGCGTCGTAGAAGGGGAAGTGAGGAGACGAGTCTTAATCTGGCGACTCTGGATGGCAAATACTGTGAATAAAATATCCTGTATTTCTCCATCGAAATTAAGGACTTTTATTTACCAGAAGAACGGCAGAAACCTTGTACGTTCGCCACGGTATATGTATGTTATTCCAGCGTGAGGATGCTACGGTTAAAAAAATGGCGGTTACACAAGGGTTGCAAATAAAATGATGTTCCCGCAGATGCTCTGAGAAAACGGGGTCACGAAGGAACTCCGCTTTCGATGATTTCATCGATCCGATGCGTGACTGTGTCCTCTCATTGTTACTAATTGTAAGTTAGTAAGTGGATGGAACGGCATTATATGAGACCGACCGAACGGCCGTCGGATGATCGAGCATTCCAGGGGGGCAGGCATGCAATCATTGGGATGGAAGATGTTAGACAGTTGTGGTTGTATCCGAACATCATTACGTTGCACCATTGCGGCAAAGGTGATTCAGTCCCACGGCCCGTTCGTGCCTCTCACGTGATTAAATACCGTGGAAATGCGACCATTTTGAAATTCTGTCTATGACCGAGCGAATGACCGAGCGAATGTCGAGCAATCTTTCTAATTTTATCTACTCAATTTTAATACCCTACTTTAATTACTTCAACTTTAGGCGTGTCCCCCTTTCTGTCTCTTTCCTCTTTCAACCCCCTCCAGTCCTTAGATTCATTTTGTTAATACAATTTTCTTTTTTGTATTGTATATATTTTTGAAATGTTCCATTTTCTTTTACATTTCTGGATAGTGTTGATCAGATGCTCAACGAAAACCTACCCTTATGGAGGGTGTTTCAACTCGTTGGTACATGTTTTACTCCATAAATGAAAATACTAGTTGGTTAGTAATAAACATTAGGCGTCTAACATCAAGATTTTTCAGGTTATAACATTTTTAGAACGTAACTGATTTATTCAATTGACTAAATATTTCTATTAATTTATATTGGTTTTCAAGATCGATTTAAATATATACAATCTTCTGTCGCCAAGTTATAGTTAATAATAATTACTTCAAGTTTCAACAATATAATATTCAGTGGCCCAATTCATCTAAATCGTTTTTTTCGATTATATTGTTTTTGGAATGAGCACATTATAAATTTCCCGGTCGATTACTTGCATGTTGGCAATACTAAAGCCTAATTGCCGGAACAATTTAATGAATCTTCCAACATTAGTTTATATCGAGCCAGGAATTCGTGTCTTAAGAGGTTCCAAGCCATTTTCATAATAATTGATCATCTGGTTAATCGGTTGGCTCAGTACGAGATTATTGTTTCAATATTTTACAATCGTGCTGGCCATACTTATGTTCTCCGTAAAATGAATTTTTCTTAAGCTGTTGCAATACACGTAATTACAGAACCTTGTGCGGGCAACTATAAAATAAACATAAACGTGTTGCACTTACCTCCAATGATTCGTGGAAAAGATTTTATTCGAAAACTTTTATTTATTTACACTCTACTGTATAAAAAATCAGTCGTTTCTCTGTTAATGAAATTATCTAATGAATCCTAATAAATATTCGAAAAATTTGGTTTTAAAAATATAGAAAATTATAATAGTAACACAAAATAATTTAAAAATAAATAAAATGATAATATAAAAATATTTGAGGTGTAAAATACGATACTTTATCAGTAGTACAATGAACATAAAATTAATTTGATTCGAATAGTACTATCTCTGATCATGCCTACAGCATTTAATGGAAAAGTAGTTATGGCAGTGAAAGTAAACGTCCTAAAAATGCAAGGCGCGTCCACTTGTGTTAATCATGCAGAAAAACAACTAGAAAGTTAATGAAACGTCACACTTCTTAGTTTAATAAGAAATCGAGGAGATTTTACTGCAGGAAAAATTAAAACTGAAACACGTATACAGTACATATTACATACAGTATGAGAAAGGAAGAAAGACAATCTAGAAACGTTTGTTTTTAGAAATTATTTACGGTCAGCACGATTGCAATGTTTAAAATGAGAACTTTTACAATAATTAAGTTACAAAGTTATAAAGAAAGAAGTGCAAAAAAAATCACGTGAATTTCACGAGACAATTAGTGTATTAGGAATAATGTTATCTAATGTATCTGTTATCTAATATCTAATACAATGAATAATTATATTGCGTTTTGCAATGTTGCTTACAGGATAAATTGACGTAACAATATTGCTCACTAGGCAAATTGCAGTAACATTGCGCCGAGCAGTGTTACTCACAGGATGAATTAAATTTGATAAGAAAAAAATAACAGAGTTATTACATTTCTTCATTAACTCTTAACAAACGTGGGATAGCAACGAAGTTTTCGTAACGTTTGTTCTGCCCGAGAGATTTGATCTTATCGGCTCACAGTTCTTATCATTAACAGGAGAATAGAATTAGCAAAGGAACAGTGAGACTGCCTTTGTTTTAGATTTGTAATTTCGAATTGTTTAATTTAAAGAGAAAGGAAACGTTTCGTCTATTTGGACTCGTCATTCAATTTACATAGCAGAACCTGTTTTACCAGGTGTATTATTTAAATTACATTGTCTTTCGTGTATCCAATTCATTGTTATCTTATCTTATGCATATCTAACTACAACACACGTTTCTGTAAATGGACAAAATCATAATGATAGCATAAGAATGGGAATAAAATAAGATATGTAGAATTTAATTCGTGGTTCTTATAGTACGTCGATTGTAACTTTATTTCGGATTTTAATCTTTCGACCATTACTTGTTTGATTTACTCGTAAGATTACTTGTTAGATTAGTTAATTATTTTTACATACATATAATGTATACACCAGAGTGGATTTCTGCAAAAATGAGTGGTTACAATTTAAAAATATAGAACGAAATAAATTGAAATAATTTTAGAGCATGAAAATAATATTTTTAATGTGCTAAAATAAGTAAAGAAAGTATGAAATGTGTGTCTGGCTCCTGTCTCTTGCAACCGGTGCAGAAAATGTTTATTTTGCATAAATGTCACTTCAAGAACTGTTACTAATCATTTTCAGCGAAACTGACAAAGACGAAAGAATCGTCGTATTAGTACCCCGTTCTAAGTAGTTTTTAATCAAAATTGCGCAAACCAATCCGACACCAGGCAGAATCCTCGGCTAACAAATCGCTTCAAAGTTAAAGCGCCTTATGACAGCGCTGAGCTGAACAATCAGCTGTCGCAACGTGAGGCTCTGTCCGACTGACAACTTTACAAAAGGCCGATGTTCCGTTGCCACGAAAATGTCAAGAATCGTTGCGAAAGAAAACAACGCCACTCCCGCGAGATAATTCCCTCCGTTACTCGTTCTGCCAACTGTACCCGCCATATTTAAATGGCCCTACCCGGAAAAAACACTGTAAAATTTTCTTATTTTTTTCCCTGCCTAAAAAATAACAGACAACTACAGTTTAGGATTCTTATAGCTCTGGAAATTACCATTTTTGTGCACAGGGCCCCTGCTGCCGAGGAATCGTTAAAAATTGAAAAATTGTCTGTGTACAAGTAAAACACTGAAACTGTTAAAACGACAAAGTGGACAAAAAGGGCGGCTCTCTATACGTCCCCCAAAAGAATACTGATCGACTCCGGTCACATTTTTCCGGTGAATTTTGAGCGAGCAAACTTTCTTCTTTCCTTTCCGAGGAACGGCAACCCACTTAATGTTTCATTGCAAATATCGTCCGCAAATATTGACCTGGCTCGCATACATTAAGCGTTTCTATCTTTAAAAAAACATTTCGACGGGTCCGTGTCCTTTGTGAAAGCTCTCGCTTTCCATTCGGTTCTGAAAACGGCTTCGGGATCTTAAGAGAAGATAGTCTCCCGCTGTCATTCTCGATTTCTTCCGTTACGTACGCTAAACGGACCGTCATTTCGTTCCTGTTGATCCTTATTGAGTTGTCACGCGAATAATAGAAAGTTCCCTGGATATGCGGGTTCGGCTATCTAAAGCTGTGTCCACACCGAAGCGAAATCGAGCGAGTTTTTGTCGCCTTCTTCTTTTTTTATTAACATTATGTCCACGCTGACTATCACCGAATAAGTGAAAAAGACAACAATGAGCGACAAAAACCTGTTCGAGTCTTAAATTTCCTTCATCAACAACTATGGTATAGGCCAGCGTCCAATACAAGGGAGAAAAAGTAGAAATAACAATCCACCATTAGGAGCAGAAGCTTCTTCGCCACAAGCAAACGGGAAGGAAACACCGCTGGCAAGGGACGGAAGTGGATTTCTCGATTATTCTGAAGCACAATGCTGGCGATCGCATACGATATCGTAATTGTTCCTGTGTTCATTGTTGCGGACATCTATTGTACGAGTTGACTTGCAGGAAATTTACTGCAGAAAGGAGAGAAATGCACGTTCAATGACGTTCTATTCAGCCGTTACAAGCAATCCATTTTCGAACCAAACAATTGACATATCTAATACCATTAACTCAAACTTGATTAGGGTTTACAGTTTTGATAGCAATGATTCAATTATTTTGATTTTGTAGGATTTTTTGGGGGTGATTCATAAGACGTGTTCTTTTCTCTCGAAAATGCAATTCAAACATCTGAGAAAACTTTGAAAAACTTTTTCCGTGACTGAAACCACCTTAGATTCAATGATTGTACCTTCCTCTTTACAACGACGCCTTGAAAATTGATGCACAATTTTTTCTAGCCGTTTTATCGAGTTTTAAGTGAGAGGTGTGCAGCCCACTTCAACGGTGAAAAAAATTGTGCATCAGTTTTCAAGGAGTCATTGTAAATAGGAGATTTCAACCTTTAAATCCGTGGTAATTTCATTCACGAGAACAAATTTCGAAAGTTTTTGGAGACGTTTGAATACGCAGCATTTTTTTTAGAAAAATGCGTCTTTAGTTTCCCAGCTGCTGCGTCATGTAAAAATATCTTAGAGGCTTCAAGCTTTGAAATGAGTTCAGCCTGTTGGTTATGCTATTTGTTTTTACAAAATGATCACCATTTAAACATCGACAATTTTTCCGGAGACGAAAATCGAAGAAGGTTGCCGATAAGGAGACCTCGGTGAAAAGAAAAGGGAAAGTCGAGGAAAGAAACGAACCTCGGGTTGAGACGATACACTGCCAGTACAAAATGTAATTTTTTCCGTTACGTCAGGCCTGGCGTTCGCGCCATCCGTGCGTTCAAGTCTCTCGTCTGCCACTTGCGAGAAAGAAAGGGGAGCCTCTCCTCTCCTTCTCGCAATTTACGATCGTTATATCATCGTTCATTAAACATTTATACGCCCTCGGAGGCGCTCGCACATCTCACGATGGTGTCAAGGAACTTCTTACGATAATCGCCTTAATCGCAATCCCACTCCTGCGAAACGAGAAACGTGTAATGGTTTCTTCTTACGACGTTTTTCTATGTCGTCGCCTTTTACAATAACAATCCAATGAATTGAATATTAGTATTCTATTTATACGCTGCGAACATTATTCTTGTTTGGATTATGATAGTAAACGTGTGTATTTTTACTTGTCTTTATAACACGATATTGACAACTTCGTATAAAACGAAAGAATACTTCGTATAACATAATAATAAATAATAATAAATTGACAAGATGTCAGTCTGTGATTTGACATACTTTTTCAGAAAAAGATCATTAGCAACGACCGATTAAAAACTTTTAAAAGATAGTATTCGTTTATTTAATTTTTATTACCATCGTAAGGCTGTCGCCTGACATAATCTTTGTAGTATATATAACGTAATGCATATACCCTGCTTATACCTCACTTTATAGAGTACTATTATGAAAATATAATATCTCTATAACTGTTTAAAACGATTGTATTATATGTATATATTTTATATATGTACAAAATATGCACAGAAAATAATTTGAAATAGTGTAAAATATTAAATAGACTTTGGTTTAGAAAAACAATATATACTTGCTGTCATAGAAGAGACATGTGTGTAATCGTTTTAAACAATTTCTGACCGCGTTACACAGGCGTGTACAATGTACAGTAACTATACCGGTGAATATTTAATATAATAATAATTGCAAAAGGCTATACCAGGTGAGGAATATGCTATCGAATGGAGAGCCCGTGCGTGTGCGATTCAATTATCTTTAAGCTGCGCGTGTATGGCCGAGAGGTGGATTTGTAATCGGCGGCACATGATTATCGTGTGCTTAAATGTCAACGGTTTTACACTCTTTCCTGGTATTTATGCAGGAATGCCTCTCCCGTCGACGATTTATGACGGGTGTCTCATTATGAGATTCTCACGAGACGTGGTTGCGAAAGGGATGTGCTCGTATTGGACGGTCACATTTTGGAAAAGAACATAAAAATCATGGTCGAGTCGAGTGATTGGTCAAACAGAATTTTTACCTTCATTATTTACCTTTATTATATTTGTCAAACAAGTTATTTTTGCGTTCGTTGTTTTACTGTATGTTAGCTGATTTATTTTAGTGATCTTGAAAGAACTAAAAATGATTGTTATTTGTTCGATCGACAGGGCCGAAAGAGTTCAACTACAGGGGCCACAACTACTTCTACAGCGGCCATATTCCCGCTCATGCTAACCAGAGGGTGGACTGGTTAGACGCCAGAAATGTTTGCAGGGAATACTGCATGGACCTCGTGTCGATCGAAACTCAAGATGAGAATAACTTAATCTTCAGACTTATTCAGCAAAGTGAGTTCGACAATATTTTTACAGTATTTATTTATACTTCTATTGGACTAACAGTAATAACACTGTCCAGCACCAATTTTACGATAGCTGGGCTATTATTTGATAAGTAGGTATATTACTATGGATCTTGACTTTTATTTATCATCCCCGGTTTTTGAGAAATTTAATTTTAAAGGTAACATCGAGTTCTCAACTTCAAGAATTTCTTCTGGTTAAACCGTACAAGCTGCACGAATGATTTTTACGTAGAATGATTCTGTATACCCTATTGAATACAATGGTATATTTTTTATATAATAACATTATGAGCATTTAAATATGTTCAAAAAATGTTTAAACAGAGTGCGACTTCTGTCAAACAATTTTGTGCACCTAATTATAAATGGCTTTGTAGAAATATTTATTCTATATATTTTCATATAAATGGCTCTATGGAAATTTAATGGAGTGCATCACAGTAAAAAGTAAAATTGTATCTTACTTTTTTGAGGTAAAAATAATTTTAAAAAATAAAGATTTGCATAAACGTCACTATTCATTCAAACGCTTCTAATTTGGACATTTCCAATACTAGGACATGTTAGAAAACTAGTACAAGGTATGATCGAAGAGCTTCGAGAATATGTCACCCACTACTATTATGGAAATCGAGATCCGTGGACTTTTGTTTCCATGTTTATGGTGGCAGCTTATTATGTGCTCTATGTTTGTTTGCGGTCGCAGCTATAAACCGTTTGTCTTTCTCAGCCTTGGTGGTTACAGTTTGAATAGACTGTGGAACAGTTTATGCCGGTGTTTTTAATTGCTATGTCTGTTCTATCGAGTTCCCCTTTTAGTCATCATATATGGCAACCAGAGATTGCTATACCAACATGCTTATATCACTTATATTGTGACTGCGATGTTTCGCGCTTTTGTACAAAATTGTGCAAAAATCTTAAAAAATTTTCAATCTTTGCTTATTTTACAATTATTCTGAAGATTTTTCGGTAGACATTTACTCAAACGTACTTCGTTATATGTGTGAAAATGAATAAAGCATTCTTTATTATATTATATATTATTTCGAATTAATTGGAACTCGTTATGAAAACGAGATACCACTGTATAATGACATACAATTTCGCAATGCTGATTATGATGGGCACGTGGACAGCGAAAATAACTATACTTCGTCACTAGATTACGAATTTTATGCACTACTGGCAAAAATGAATAGGTCAAATGGAAAATTGCAGGCTTATTTTATTACTTTCGACTCTAGTAAATATCTCAAGAAGAAACACCTTGACAATTAGCTTTAGTTCTTTACAATCAAGTTAGACTATTTTTAGAAACCTGTAGAAGGTATTTCAGAAAAGACCTGTGTGTGAATTTGATTAACAAGGATGCAGTTGAGTAAGAAGATTTGTAGAAACCTGTAGAAGGTGTTTCAGAAAAGACCTGTGTGTGAATCTGATTAACAAGGATGCAGTTGAATAAGAAGATATCTAAAACAATCTAAATTGTCATAAATAACCATGATTTAAATTGATTACTATTTAAATTGTACAAGATAATCTAAATTTTCTTCTTTTAATTGTAAATTATTCTTGATACTAACGAGTAAAATCTATTGTTTAAAACCTGTAGAAGGTATTCCAGAAAAGATCTAAATATGTGCGAATCTGATTGATAAGGATCTAGTTCAATAAGAAAGTATTCTGTGAACAATGCCAGGATATCGGCATCGTGTTTTCTCGCGTGTCGTGACGAAACTACCGTGGCTGGAGATGCGACGTTAATAAATCACTGAAACTGTTCGTTTCGAAATTTCTGAACTATCTGCCTCGCGAGAATGAAAGTTACTGGTTAGCTATATAATAAATTGCTCACGAAGTCGGTTGCTTCTGTATCTCTCGGTGTCGGTTAGCTCTCCGGTGGTTGTAGAACTTTCTAAGCTAGTTACGACAGGGTTTTAACGAATTTCTGATGGAAATAATACTGAATCGATGATATCGACACAGGAGAACACGTCGTTACAACCTCCGCGATCTGTTTCGCTCAAGTGATGACCTTCGAGAATTGGATGCTCTTTGACGGCTGTTGAATCAGTTCCACAGCATATGATCTATCGGATTGCTGCATACGAAATTTCCGATTTCACACAATATCCACTTGAATTTACAATTGAGTCAGGATTATCGAAAAATAATTTAGATCGTTTTAGACACCTTATTTCACTGCACCCTTGTCAATCAAATTCAATCAAGATTCTGAACTATTTATTATTATTACATTCAAGATCAATCAGATTTTTAATGTGTGCAAAGTATCAAAGTTATTTTCTTTATATTACATTCATCATATGATAATTTTTGTTTCGCATTCTACATTTCAGTTCTCTTTAGAATTTTAATACTGACGATCAAAATTAATTGAAATACCATTTTTGGTCTTTTTATTTATATTTATCTTCATCTGAATACATTTTGAACGAATGTGCGTGAATTTTGTCAATTTAAAGAATAAGGTGTATACATTTTTTTATGTTTCATTTTGAATAAGTTAGAAATACTCAATATATAATACATATACAAACTTTTAAACGTAGCTTAAATGTAATACATATAATTGTGGAATATGGGATTAACTGATTTCGCAAAAACAGGTACACCA
Source organism: Lasioglossum baleicum (assembly GCF_051020765.1). Lineage (NCBI taxonomy): Eukaryota > Metazoa > Arthropoda > Insecta > Hymenoptera > Halictidae > Lasioglossum > Lasioglossum baleicum. The sequence goes on from NC_134945.1 coordinate 8,409,610, forward strand.
TTTGTTCATAACAAAGGTTCTAGAATATCCAAGTCAGTGATTTAACGACTGAATCTTCAAGGTAAAACGCGGGGGATCTTTAAGTAGGTTGAGGCTGAGGAATCTCATCCTTTTATATACATTGTTGCATCACAAAACTCATCAATCTTTCGAGCTCACGTGCGCAAGGACAATTATATTCTGAATTTAATCTGCTTTATATTTTCGTAATAAATAATTCCTAATTCAACTGTACTTGATATATACTCGATTTCAAGACTATTTTAGAACAGATTATTAATATTTCATATATTATTATATATGAATAATATTTGCAAACATTAACCAGTATTTTAACCCAAAACTTACATTACTATAGTTCTTCTAACATTTTTAACCTTGTTACCGTATATTCTTACAGAATAGCTGCATACTAGCATAATAATTACAATATCGAATATTTTTTGCAAGATACTGTTCAATTCTCTGTCCTGGAAGCCATTAATTAAGTGTATTTACTCATACCTCACTTAAATCTTTAGCAGGTCATTAAACAAAAAAAAGGTGCATGTATATATTAGCTATAATTTTTATGGATAAAATTATTTTAATAATAATTCAAGAAAATATGAACTTGGAGTCAAAAAATATGACACACTCGTCTACACAATCATCACACGTTGATAGAAATACAAAAATGTGAGAGCATAGAAGAGTTAATGGCACTTCATAGTCATTCAAGTGCGAGGGGCTAAAATAACATACCTCAAATTGCAGCTGAACTTACTAGCCTTATCGCTAAGCTGTTGATCTATATGAAAAATAAAAATTGTCCAAGTTAATTATAAGAGACAGAAGTGAGATGAAAGCATATTCTACTTCTCAATAATTTCAATAAAACAAACATAATATGGCAATATCTTTAAATTCGTGTTCTAACAATTTTGTGTTTCATCTTTTTAGTTATACATGCATGAAATGAAATAACCCATTTTTTAAAATTGTTCTAATCGGTGAATACCTTCTGTTCAGACGATGTTCCTTACATTTGGACGTCCGGACGCCTCTGCGACTTCAAGGGCTGCGAGAACCGCCGTGACCTTGAGCCCAAGGCCCTCTACGGATGGTTCTGGTCCGCGAACAGGAAGAAGATGGCGCCAACCAACCAGACCCCAGAAGGCTGGAACTTCAACCCGTGGTCTCAAACTGGTCACAAGAAAGTCAGGCAACCGGATAACGCCGAGTTCGACATAAACGGCACCAACGAGTCCTGCTTGTCCGTCCTCAACAACGTCTACAAAGACGGGATCAGCTGGCACGACGTGGCCTGCTATCATCAGAAACCTTTCGTCTGTGAGGACTCTGAGGAGCTTCTGAACTACGTAGGCAGCACCAACCCCAACCTCCGTCTGTAAAAGAAAAGTCCTGAGTAAACAGTTCACATCATCAGCACCTGCCCTATTCGTCTCTGCAACTTAAGGCGAGACACCAGCCAAAAAATGAATGGAAACAAGAACCATTGTCAGAAAGCTCCTCTACAATAAATAACTATTTAAGTACAAAATTGGCATTCAATTGTTTTTAACCCTCTGGGCCACATGGTGTTCAATGGCAACCCTCACTCCAAATGTCTGAACTGTTACTCCAAAATTGATCGATTTCCTTGCGTTCATACAAAAGTATTTACAATGTTCACTGCGGCTTGCAGACACTTGGTCATTATTATTGACTGCGGATTTTATGCACCTATGAGAAAAACGAATTAATGCTATTCAAAACAGTGGAAAATATTAAAAGAATTTAACAATGTCAATATATTGGCTTCATCTTGTTAAAATTGATTGTGTATGGTTATAGTTTCTTGCAATCGATGTCGACAATTTTTATTTTGCATAAACGTTCGTAGTCTAGTCATTACGATATACCTTCGGTGATCATTTCGAGTGCTTACTAATGAGATTGGTAGCTTGCAGAAATTGAATATGTCCGAGTTTACAGTACGAAGTAAGCTAGAAAATTATATTAGAAATATTGATTACTAAATATCGCACGGGTTACTATGCAAAAGAACTAAAAGATTTGTTAAATTCTTGAGGAAGAACTGTGTCTAATTGTGGCTTAGTGGGTTAAGACTATTATTTCCGTTAGTAAGAGCGATGTAAGATATAAGAAAGTAATGGTAAAGACAATGGAATCTCCCCTAATTGTAAACAAAACATTGAAATACTTTAAATAGTATATTAGATCATTATGTATAGTATGAAAAATCAATATGTGCTTACCAACGTAATGTTAGAATATTTATTTGTATTCAATGATTTCGAAGAATAAAAACTGAAATGATTGAAACTGATTGATTAACGATTCGATATACAGATTGAATTATATATATATATATATACTAAAACAGTTTTATAATTACAGTTGAAGGAATGTCTCGCCGTTACATATACGTCCCACAATTCAGGATTACTTTTATAATGTAGCTATTTCGTTGTTAAAACGTCTATTAAGGTGTAAACATATTTATTAATAGAAATTCGGCCGATAATCTGTATACAATTATGAATAAACATTACTTAACATTAGTCATATATAAATACTTAAAATCTCACATTTATTTATCAAATCTTACAAACCAGCGTAAGAAACAATGCTCGTCCAAAACTTTATTCAAAATATCACTAATTGTCTGCTGTACTAGTACTTGGCTTAACTTCGTCGTCTTTTTCTTGCCCAACCTCCTCACTGGGTTCATTCTTCTTTTTCCTTTTTTTAGCCTTGAGCTTATTCAATTGCATTTTCATTCCTCGTTTACTTCTATGTTTAGGAATATCTGTAGGATCTGCGGACCACAATAAAACGTAAATTTATTGTGATTTAATTCTATGTATGTCAACAACTTCTCAAACAACAATACATACAATCGAGAGGTATGTTCATCCGCTTCCTTAAAACAGCTCGAACCTGTTTATTAATGATTTCTCTACATTGTACATCAAAACCACTTGGCAACCACCCCCTTTTCTCGTGACACCTTGTAGTGGGTAAAGGATCGGGCAACTTGGCTAACATTTCTTGTATTTCATCTACGAGAACGTCGCAATACTAAAAGATATTTAAACAATAAAATTTTGAGTACATATCAATTTGTAGAACTTGGTGGTACAAATAAAAATAATGGCAAACCTGATAAAACATTTGCCTTGACGGGGGTACAGTTCCATCTCTATATACATAGACACTTTCTGTTAGCTCTAACTCTTTTTTACCACATTGTTCTGTTAACACTCCACTTAAAACTGTCTTTTGTTTTCCAACTGGTGTTGACCTATATGGCAATGTATACTCCGAGTAATTTCTCTTACATTTTACGGTAGACCCTAAACCATCTAAACATAGAAAAGACATTGCTTTTATTTTCCAAATAGCATTTTCTATGTAATTGCAATGCCCAAAGAACTTACGCATAGCTTTCAGTCGGTAATCCAAGGTTTGGTACTTTCTTGCAGTAATATCTTTCCTGGGATCATAGCCTAATTTTACCCACATAATTTTCCATGGACCAGTCATGAAGTAATATGCGACAGAAGGTAGTAAAATTTTCAAGCGATCATGAGAAAATTTCGTTTTATACATCACCGCGTTTTTCGACCAGATAGGTCGCTCTTCGAATAATCGACGTATTTGATCATAATGAGTGTTCTGAACAAATTTAACTTTCATAGCAGTCTCTATACCAAGTGGTGGCTTCATAGGAACGTCTGGTGTCGAGAAGTAAATAAAATTCGAAAATCCCGATTTTCGTTTTGTACTCTTCCCTATTATATTGTCTGCATACGACTGTGCTTCTGTTTTCGGCACGTAAAGCTGAATTGTATCCATTCTACTGAATGCAGCTGGTGGTAAGAAATAAGGCACATCGCTCTTCAACCAAGAATACTGTGGTATGTTATTTGGGTATATCTTGTCATATACATATTCTAACTTTTTAGGGTCCTCTTTGCTTTGAGTCATCGGTAAGTACTGGAAATCGCAAAGATCTAAAGAGGATTACTTTATCTATTTTCAATTGATCAACACAATACAAATATGATATGTATAAATAATACATACTTGTAAATTTGAATTCCATATCAACCCGACCTAAAACTTTTAATTTTGGCAACTCGTATTCCTCGTCTTTAGAGAGATCTTCGAATTTGTGTCTATCAAATGTAGGCGGTATGTCTTTTTTAGTCTTCCCCAAATCAGTCTGTGGCGGATCAACAGTATCATCTGAGTTATTAACACTGCAACATTGTACTTGATCAGCTAACTCAGATATAACTTGTTCTTCGTCTTTATTTTTCTGATTTTCAATACTTCCAGTTTCTGATACTTGTGCTGTATTAATATTATCTTGCACTTTTGTTTCCTGAACATTATTTGCATTCACATTTTTCTTCATTTGATCAGCCTCAGCTTCTTCTACCTTTTTCACTCTCGACTTTTTAACTCTAACTCTAAGTAAAAATCCTTTGGTATTGTATCTATCACCACAAGTCGGTTTACAAAAAGCATCATCTGGTCTGAACTTCAATTCCAAACGCCGGTTTGGTGTATTTACTGCCTGTTAATACATAAAAATAGTTGGTAGTTTGCATTTTATAGGCTGTCGCTTTTTTAACAGTAAATGCATTAACATTGATCTGGTGTGTGGTATTGTTAAGTGAGCGACAGCCTTTGTACTCAATTCTAAAAGTATACTGTACCGTGCTAATGCTACTAATTCCTCCTAGTGTCGTTATAGCCCTTTCTGGATTAACAACATTTCCAGGATACTTAATGCAGATAAACTTTCTGTCGAATCTATGGCCTCCAGGAAGCACTGGTCCGATATAATCATCTTTTTCTTGTTCATCCAGTCCTCCTTGATTATCTTCAAATGTCTGTATACATACATGTATAACGTTAACTTTTGAAATAGTCATTAAATCAGTATAAGTCATATTAACCGCAACCTCCACAATCAATGCTTTAAAATTTTTATATTAAATTATGGCTAATAAATAAGGTGCACGAAAGCCTGTGAACAAGCAAAAATGTGATTACATTGATTTGATCTTACATCCTTATCGTCATTATTAGTTTCAGGTATATCGGCAGAATCATCGCTACCTAGATCTTTACGGTAATCATTGATATTGAAATCTTCATCCTTTTCATCTTGTGGATCATAATCTTCATCACTATCACTACTTGGTTCGCTCATTTTCTGTTTTCACTTTAAATACCCTGAAACGTAAAAAATCATATTGTCAATGTAAAAAATCATAGTGGTATTATAAATTAGTATAGAATTTTCTGCATTCGCGTATATATGATAAAATAAATATTAATTGATTCACACAATCAAAATACAAGTTTTTAACAGGTAGTTCACAGACGCAATAAAGCTGCTATTTAAATATTTATTTATATATACTTTTTGATATCCTTATATCTACTTTTAAGTATTATTATATTTAGTATTACTTACAGTACTTAAAATAATACGTTATAAAAATCACACGCGTATTAATATACGATATTTGTCATTTTTCTAAATAATCAATTACTCGAAAAACTTTTAGGTTAGAAAAGTACACATGGGACATGGAACTCGTGGAAGAATCTTATTGTTAGTGTAAGAAAGGTTGCCTAACTATAGGTAAAGTTGACATGTCGTAAAATAATTGCAATACATTTAAACATTTTTAGTAACAAATAAATTTGTTATTTGCATATTAAAATTATGTAAAATATTATAAGAAATTCAGTTAATGAGTGCAAAAATAAATGAGTAAATAAATTACATTTTCCTTGATTTCAGTCGCATAACAAAAATAGTATACAACGGAATGAAATTTTTGGATTATTTAATACATACTGGCACACCGGTAAATATTAATTGTAATACTGTCAATCTTGTACTTGTCAATCATGTACGAAACAGGAAGACAATATATATAAATGTGATATCGGAAGCAACGAAATACGATGTATTTAAATATTTCTTACCCGCCCTAAAACTTGCATACGAAGGCCAGGCTTTTCTACAATTAAATATTTAAGTTAAAGAAGACAGAAATAATGCACATTTGCATACGTTAATACAAAGTACAGTCAAAAAATATTTGGGCGAATGCATAATAAAATGATTTTATTGTGTAAAATCAATTTTATTGTGTATCAATTTTATTATTGTGAAATCATTGAGAGGTTAATACAGTCGATGCATTGTATATAACAATAATTGGTAGCCACGAAACTTATGAGCAAAAGTTTTCGAATAAATGGAAACGTCAATATAATTATACAGGCTATATATTATTTAGTAATGTTATAGCGTTCGGTTCTTGATGAAACAGGAAGTTCTATGAACTGTATATATATTTATCGACTGATAAGTAACTCGATCCTAAGTCCTCTGTGAATCTTTCATCCTCGACTTTTCAGTAGAAACGTTCTGTTATAGTATTATCCAAAGTTCACAGCAAACAGTTTGTTCGACAATCAAGTTACAAAGAATAACTTTAACTTTATAGAACTATTCATAATTTCCGTACCAAACAAATACTTTTTTATAAGTTAATGACTCCTGAATAAATTTAAGTTTCAAAATCGTACGTGTTATAGCGAATACAGAAAATTAGCTCTAATGATATTAATTATACTATAGCTCGAATATTTTTATATTTTATAAAAAAAATAATTGTCATAAGTTCTGTACTTAACTATATATATATATATATATATATATATACTATATATGTATATTCTTAATGTTTGGATATATTTTACATGATTTGTAACTTCAAGGATTTTCTCTGCTGTAACTGATATGAACAATTTTTATCTCGAAAAATTCTGCAGATTCTCCCAAATATAATAATATATTTTCGTATAACATTATACGAATGTGCGAAGGGAACAAAGCACCTTACCATTGTCAAAAATTTTTCAATTTATTTTGAAAATTAAGGCTACTCCAAAATTTTTTAGCGGTCCTCAAAGAAAAAGGTCTGTTCTATTTTTTGGTGTTGTTAAATTTTGCCTTAGATCTTTAATTTTTTTAATAAACTGCAAAATGGCCGACAAGTATCCGACAACAGCTGCGTCATAGGGATCCCGCTCTCTTTAAACATTATTTAAACATGTTTAAATGTTTATAATATTATTAAAAAAATATACCATTATATTATATTTGGGAGAGTCCGCATAATTATTCTAAGTCAAAATCATTCGCATAGCTTTGATGGCTATAGTGTTGAGTATTGACTCGTGTTGAGTGCATAAAAATTTGTAAGAATCGTTCGTTGATTATCAAAATTGTTATTGGCCAGTGTCGAACAACAGCAAATTGGAAATTCCGTAGTTACAAAGATTATAATAAGAGTTTCCGAGAAAACTGGCACTCTAATAAGCGTGTTTGTCATTGGAAAGAAGGCGTGGATACCTAATAGACTTACCTTGTGAGAATTATGTATGGACATATGGGACCAAAGCAGCTGTATAATAGGCAGTTTTAAATAATTCAATCGATGTCAATGGTACCAACGTTGTGTCGTGGATTTCCGCGCGTATTTCCAATTAAATCTCGACTTTCAAAGACGCAAAGACTCACAAACAAACTATACTTTGCTCAGATTGCTCACATCTAATTAATTTTTAGCCACTCCGAACGTCTATAAAAAGTTAGGCGATATTGCATTTCTTTGCCAGCGAGATCGGGTGTTATTCCTTTCTTGAACATTAGGGAAATATTGCTCGTATTTTCAAATAGCAGTTCATGAAAAAATTAATTGTAACTAGACTGCAGAGTTTTATGCAGAATAAAAATTGTTTTATAATTAATTTATAATTAATTTATAAAACTGATTTCTTCCAAAACTAAAGATTTTGATATAGAAATTAGTTCTCCTGAAGAAAATATTTTCAAAAAGCTTCAAAAAAGGGTAAACGTTCAAATACTTCTTGGATCCACTCTGTTTGCAAAATAAGAAAAAACAGAGCGCGCAAGTTAAATATTTTAACGTAGAAGAATGCAAGGGTTCATTCAGAACTGTGTTCATTGTGCGCTCAGGGATAACATTGTTGAAAGAACGAATATCGTTAGGCCTCATACAGACTAGAACATTTCGATGAACTGCGCCGCGAACCGACCATTTCGACGAACGTTTCGACGAATGGCGATCGGAACGGATTTGTGTTATTCCCAGATTTTCTTGCGAACAACTATAGGAGCTGCAGCGGCGTATACTACACAAAGAAATACAGAAAATGTTGGCAGTTTATTGAGTTGTAATGTTCAGGTCTGTACGAAGCATCAGATTCGAGATTAAATGACTTGAATTTTTGGAGATGTTGCAACATGATGAATTTTCGTCCTTATATGATTCTACGATAGATATTCTAAATAAAAACGGAAGGGTTAAGTTCCGAGAGCGCGTTCCGTAAACAACAAGGTTGGTCACACATCGAGCCCTTTTCGGTTTGGCTGAAAAAAATACAAATACAATAAAAGATAAAACATCGCTAAATAAAAGATCAATCTAGCGGGGGTATATCCCTATTTGGCTTACTTTTGCATTTTCGAGGCGTAATTTGCATTATTCAGCAGCATGTAGCGGAGCCGCGAGAAGCATTGGGCTGCGCGATGATGCTGCTACTGTCAAGAGACATACATTTTATTCAATATCGAGAGAAATAGATTTCTTATAGAAAAAATTTGAGGCAGCCCCGCTAAAAACCCGGGAATTCCCGAATCCCGATGCCGGGGACGAGATGGGAAGCCTCGTATGTATCATGTCGGGACGGGATCCCAAAAATCCTGAGTTCTTTCATAGAATATTTGGGCTTCCCGGTGGTGTTCGGGTTTCCCGTGAATTTTTTCGGGATTTCTGCAGGGATGTGCGAGATTCCCGAAAATGTTCAGAATTCCCGTAAAATATCCAGGAAAAAAATGCAATGTTTTCATAGCAAGAGCATCTTTAATAATTATAATTTGAGACAAATTATAATTTAATTTAATTTACTAAGAAAATTTAAATCACCGATGTCTTTGTCTATAAATTTATGTCTATTTCTTGACATTTATTCCTTATATTATGAATATTTAGGATATGCTATCTGTCCTGCAAACAGATTTGTAAGTGCCACCCCGTTCGCGTTCGTGCGCGCCGAAATGCGCGCGGCGGCGTTCGTGGCAGCGTTCGTGGCACCGTTCGTCGAAATGTTCGTCGAAATGTCATAAAATCTCCAAAAATTCAAGTCATTTAATCTCGAATCTGATGCTTCGTACAGACCTGAACATTACAACTAAATAAAGTGCCAACATTTTCTGTATTTCTTTGTGTAGTATACGCCGCTGCAGCTTCCATAGTTGTTCGCAAGAAAATCTGGAAATAACACAAATCCGTTCCGATCGCCATTTGTCGAAACATTCGTCGAAACGTTCGTCGAAACGTTCGTCGAAATGTTCGTCGAAATGCGCTGATCGCGGCGCGGTTCGCGGCGCAGTTCGTCGAAATGTTCTAGTCTGTACGAGGCCTTATAATTTGCTAGGGGGTCGCATTAGCGGAACCTTCAAACGACCTTGCATGTATAATCTAGCCCTCAATATGCATCGACGGACAGTTTACCAGTATATTAATCGTGATTCTTTAGCTTTCGCGGACAGTAATATAGCCTGCTCCGCCCCGAGGAATAACTGTCAGTCTTTCTTCAAATGACATTTATATGTATTCCGGCTAAACGGACTATTGTTCTAGAAGGAAACGATAAGCGAGGACGTGCAACATATGCGCCGGTTTCGATCCCGCATATGGCACCTCTTGACTCACAACACGTGGTTCCTCAGATCGCATAAACGTGGTTCAACCCCTAATCGGTCGCGAATCGTGTACTGACTGTACAACATTCTCTCATTCTAGAAATTTTCTGAATAAACTACCATTTTGTGCAGTTACAGCGGACTATCAAATGATTAAAAAAGTATATTTTTTAACCACCCAACTGATAATGTCTGCGGTTATCTGCATTATTGCTTCTTCATTTATTATTCTTCCCATAGCAATACTCATTTGTCTGTGTACCAGTCTACAATAAGTTAAGCATATCAAATATATATCTGCTCTCTCTCTCTCTCTCTCTCTCTCTCTCTCTCTCTCTCTCTGGAAGAATAATAATATACTATTATGTGTGCGATTATACAGTGTGTCGCACGGTAAGTGGCGTTTAATGTAACTCCTGAACGGTACGTACATACCCAGAGCAAATATAACAATTCTTATCTTTATTGTTTCAAGGTTATGTCAAGGTCACTTCGTATTTTTTTCTTCAATGGAAATTTTGTCGAAGTGTGAATATTCCGTACAATATTAATTATGTAACGAACTATTATTATGTAGAACTCGCAGGAGTCCGAAGGTTAACATTTCTTTGTTCTCATAGTGAGATAGTGTGCTCATAAAAATTTCGTCAGTTGTAAGAGGGGCTAAATGAAGTTTCACGGATCCTATAGCATTTCTCGAGAAAATCATCATCGAGTGACTTAACATTGAACCCCGGGGGTGTGACACGAGCTTACCAGCTGACAAGGGTGACCATTAGCATAAATGTATGCAAAACACATTCAGGGAAAGCCACTCGTGTGTGAAAAGGGTTTCGATGCGCATGTGTGTCTCTATGACAACAATTGACTCTTGCCACGACCTCTAGTTTACTTCTATCAATCCGTTACAACGTTATCACGCCGCGGCGAGGAAACTATCCGCGAAATTCGCGATCCGGGACCGTGTGTCTTCTGCGACTAACGTAAAACCTTATACTGTTCTTGCTCAATCGAGCACCTGCGATCGTGAAGGATTAATCCTCCCTTCTCAGGGAGTCAGTTTGCCGAGTAAGTTCGCGATCAGTGCGCGACAACATTTGCGAAATCGTGTTCGACAACTCCTTTACACAAACCGAGGAAACTGCAAACGATTTTTCGAGGCTTGAACAAATTTTCTTTCCATTTCAACATGAAAATTGAAATTATTTTATATACGAAGTTTCTTCACAGCAGTTTCTGGAAGATTGCTCGATCGATTTCGCGGCCGCAGATGACGCTGGTCGCGTTATCGCGATCTCGACTCTTGTTTTCAATGAATGAATTCGGATCTATGAAGAATTCCTGCGAGTTTCTCGTTGATTGTTAGTCTCCACCGAGTCACGCGGTGAAAATCAATTAAGCGCATCAAGTATTGATGCCGCTCAGTTGGGGTTACTTTGTTGTTATCTACGGTCTTGTGTTTCAATGTAGATCGTGAGAAATTGTTTTGATTCGTTGAATCTGGCGAGAAAAACGGGGAACGAGCTTGTTGGTTTTTTAATGAAGATTGTTGCTGCGGAGTGACTATTTCCTGACGCACTAGAGGCGAGCGTCGGAAATCAATCGAGCGAGCACAGTGTTTATGGCATCGAAACACCGAGTCCGTTTCATGATATGTATCAACAATTCTACACACGAGGAGTGATAACAAAGAAACCGGATTCTGTTTCTAAAGCGTACTATTGAAGAAGGTCCATCATGTTAATGTGCGTGATGCCCTTCTTTTCTTTCGGGACCACCTGCGACACGCCACGAAATCAGTATAATTCATTACCAAAAATCACACATTCAACAATTCTACAAACGAGGCGTGATCAAAAAGAAACCGGACTCTGTTTCCTTGCGAAGATGCAAGATAAAGGACGACTTTGCTGATCACTTCTCCGTCTCCTATCAGCTTGTCAAATTTCATCGAGCTGCGAACGTCTCGATACGTGTTACAAGCAATTTAATAAAGTCGTGTTCTCGTAGCTCTGCGAATTGTCATTCGGCTCGAGGGAATAAAGGGTGAATGTAAAATGTTTCGTCCAGTCGCAAAGATTTGCCACAGGAGAGACCCGAACTGCCTCAAAAAAAAAACATGACTATTCTGTGTAACTTCTTCTCGTTGAAGGAAACGGAGTCAAATGTGTTAGCTGATTGATAGAATTTTTTCAAATTTAGTCCAGTTGCTTTCCATTTTGATTACACCGTCGAATCGCAAAGCCACGCGGTCATACTCCTACTAAATTGCGCTGTGCACGCGTTAAAATATCCGTGGGCAATGAAAATGGGTGGACTGATGCATAAGGGCGCAGAGAAGGGTTCAGTAAAGCCATCAAATTTGATCTGACACAAGGAAACTGATAGAATCCGATTTCTTTTTGATCACAATAAAAATTGGTCACTGAAGAAATTGTCCAAATGCGTTGACAACGGAGAAAATTAATTTTTGAGGCTGTTTCAGTCTTTCCAATGAATCGTTCGACTTGCAGATTCCTCGTTGTTTATCGTCGAAAGTGTTAAAGGTGCTAAAGGTGAACGTGCTACGTCTCGTGTCTGCTCTACAGTATAATCATCGACTGTGTCTCCCTGATTTTAAAGATTCTCACTGGAAAAGAAGAAATTGCGTCCATATCGCTATCGCTGGAGAATTACGAAGATCCGTCGGGAAATAGAATTGAATCGATTGAAATCTTTGGTCGATTGAAGTATTATCTATAAAACACATTGTTGAACAGTCCAGATTATTTAGCTTCGTAGTTTTCAAAGTTAAAATCGCGACGGGACTTTGGGAGTTTGTTGGAAAGAGTTAGATCGACTATTATCGTGGCTCAAAGGGTTTCTAATGTGAGAAAAAAGTTGCTGGTTCGATCTTCGATGAGACTTTGAGGAACGTGTGAACAGAAAATGCATCGTTTGGTTGGAAGCATGTGAGTAAATGGCCGTGACGGGTTCCCGCCATCCTCTCAAAGACCTACTATGGGCACCTGCCTGGACACTGGTTAGTACCTGTTGAAAATTATTGTTTTCCTAAAAAAATTAGGTAATTGTACTGCAATATAAAGCACTATGAACATGAATCTCTCGATATACGTATGTGAAGAAGTCGAAAACTATAGCGAGTAAACCAAACTGTAACGCTATCCTCTCTCTCTCTCTCTCTCTACCGACGAAACAATACTATAATAATTCAGTGACATAACTTTTTGGCTTCTAATAATATGTCCACATAACTTTCATTAACATATTCCTGACGTTTTTCCGATTAAAATGACTCCCCACACGGCACTATATGAATAATATTAACTCGTTTAATCCAGCATGTAGTAAAACCTCTATTATTCGAACGCATCAGTGATGATGCCACGAAGACTTTAAACAGAATAAAAATGAACGTATTTATAGTGCAGTATTTTTACAAAACTTTTGCCAACATGTTTGTGATATTCTTCTGATTGATATGACACAAACACAATGCAGTTTGGATTGTATTTATTTGTTCAATGTACGATATATACATATAGTAAAATCTCGATTATGTGAACTAATCAGTGAAGCACGAGTTACAGTGCTAGATTAAATCTTCAGTAATTTGTACAATAAATTCAGTTATCTATAGATTGCTTTAGATCGATCTGTTTAGTATACAAATGATGCAGAATACAGTTCGGATAATCGAGGTCCTGCTGAATCATGGATTAAACAAGTGAACATGATCGAAATTGTATCGTGTTTGGTCTCATCCTAATCGCAAAAATGTGACCAACACTTAGGTTGATATACAAGTTTTATAAAGAAATAATTGAAAACAATAAAATTTGGATGAATACAAACTTAATGGAAAAACCGTGATCGAGTTCGCCTAAATGATTTATACTGCTTATGGTCAAGGAACTGTGACGGATTATGAGACGCACGACGCGACGCGCGACGTGGCGCCATTTGATTACTATTTGTTGACAGTCTGATTGTCATTTGTTTACTCTTATTGTTATTATTCTTAGTAAAAAGTTTGAGTCCTCCGAACAAATAGAGAATTTATTTTTTCAGCTAACACACATTGCATTTAAATAATTCTCTTGTCCCACGAATTTGAAATAACATTGTTTTGGAAGCAAAGAACAATTGTATTTTTACAAACTTGATCTTTAGTTAACACAACTCAAGTGACATTTAATTCTTATAAATTCATTTGAGTTATTCAATACTTAAGACAAAATCCAAATTTACTTGATTACGAATGGAATGATGTAATTATACATTTTACAAAGGTTATTACCATACGAAATGAAACCTTTTTGAATAAAGGTAAAATTTATTTGTAACTGTATGAAATACAGATTTTATTCGAATATGTGAAATAATTTTTTATTTAATTTGAGTATAGAGAAATGTTTAGAAAAATGCGAATGCACACGACATTTAAAATTTAATAATTAAATACGAACTTTTATTATTTTTCTTGAATATTTCATACTCCTTGATATTTTTCATACTATTAAAAATATCTTTGTCTTTCTTTTTGGTAATGGGTTAGTATAGAGTTATTGATCCGATAATATGTGTAATGTCAAGTACAAGGTGTATGTGGGTCACACGTGTGTTTCGACCACATTGATGCTGAATAGAGAAATACAATGAAGCGTGTTTCGGCGCCATTAATAAAATTAATGATGCTTAAACACTTGGCGTACTATGGCCCCTATAATCTGTTGTAATAAATTACAAAATTACGATACTTACCATTATCTTTTATCAAACACTAATGGGAAATTGTTACTGCTATGCAGAGAGAGAGAGAGAGAGAGAGAGAGAGAGAGAGAGAGAGAGAGAGAGAGAGATCTCAAAGGTTATATTTTATTCCTTGAAAATTACTGTGCTATTTAAGTTTGAAAATTACTTTTTATGAATTACTGTTATTTAAGTTGGAAAATTGATTTTATTCTTTGAAAATTACTGCTGTTTAAAAATTACTTGTTACGAATTATTATTTAAATTTCAAACTTAATTTCATTCTCTTGAATTTTTTAAAGTTCTCATTTAAATATTAGGAAAATAATTTTTACCAACTGGAAAAACATTTTAAAGAAATTGCAGTTTATTTTTATGTAAAATTTTACGTTTTATTAATGAAGTATTACGTGTGCCTAGAGATCAATTCTGGTTCGAGGAAAGATTAAAATTTAGCTAAAATTTTGTTTGTTGACATTTCATGAAAAATTTCTCGAATTGATTGCAATTCTATTAAAAAGTTCTTGAATTCATTGGAATTTTATTAAAAATTAATAAGAACAACTCAATCATCGAAGTATCCACTATTATTATGAAAGGACTTCTTTGTAGCAAATTGTTTCCACCATCACGATAAAAACCTGACGGTTTTATACTAATAAATTTGATGAGGCATATTTAGATATCATCAATTAATTTCGAGCATGTGTCTATTAGAGATGACGATGTAGCGACCTAAACGAATTGTAATCTGATGGAGCGTGTCAGGCGAATAAGTTATCAGTCACAGTTCCTTGACCATAAGCAGTATATGTAAATCATTTAAGTGGCTACTAGTCGCGGTTTTTCCAAAAATAAATACCAAATAACATTACTCGTTTATGTTCCTTCATTTTCATTTCAATCGTCTATTAGTTCTAAATTATTAACAGTCGCGTTACAACTTTTAATCAAATGAAATCGTTCCTTGTTTGTTATTTTCAGCAATATTATTCCAGTATAAAAATGTACTCGATGAAATTTTATTGTTTAAGAATATTTGAGATAACAAAATTCTTTAAATTTTCTGTTACTGCAAAATGATTTGCTATCTTTATTTTAAATCTTATAATTTCGCAATTATAAAAAGCACCAGACAATCAGAAGCTTTCTTTTTTTCTTCAATGCACAAAATCCACACTTTAATAATTCACTATTGTACTAATTAAATCTAATCGGTCACTTTCTCTCATCCGCAAGTTTATACTAATTACAATAAACAAATAACATCGCGTTACCGTAAATGTTTAGAAGCATTAACATAAGTCAAAAGAATCAATAAGAGACAATCACGCGAGCTGCATGTCGCTCAAGTACAACGCGTACGCGACGAATTGTCAACATCGATTTAGTCGAAAGCGAAACTGCTTACGCAAGAATTCTATTCTAGAAATACGATTTTGATAATGAATAATCTGCCACACATTGTGTCGTATATGTTCGTAATCGTTAGAAAGAATCTCGCAGCATTGACGTATTTTTCTACGAATTTTCTCCGCAGCTGATAATAATCCTGAAATGGAGCTTTGTCTTGTGTACACCGGGACTTTTTCCTAGATATAGATTTCTTTTACAATGTTTATTTTATTTTATATGTGCATTGCAATTACGTTTATCCATGTAATAAAACACCGAGTGTTAACACATATATTTATAACTGTCGCAACATTTGCAGATAATAAAATCAACATTTGTTTATACAGCTAAATTTTCAGCAGCAACAGAAATTTCAATTAATAAATGAAAAATATTGATTTAATTTTAGTTGATTCTTAATACGTGAGCCTTAACTACTATTTAAATAATAATTCAGGTGTATTGTCGATAATTAATAATAGTTATAGTTACTCAACACAGTATCATTTGTACTCTGTTAGTTTATTTAATTTCGTTTAATACTGTAACCTTTCAGTTTATATGTAGTGTGTATCAACTACTAAGATTGAATAATTTTTTAAAACATTATGTTTTCATTCACGTTTTTTAATTTGTAAGTGCCTGGTGTTTTTGAAAGACATATCACCCTGGGGCTACCTTCATCAAAAAATATTTTTCATGTCGTAACTAACAACTTTCTTGCAAAAACAAAAATCGTAAACATTGTTCCTATAGTTCCAGAAAGTACCTAGAAAATTTTAAAAAGATACCTTGCACAGTTTCTGAAAAAAAATTCCCGAAGACTACTTAATTTTCCTCGTTTTGCCCAAGGCTCCCTTTTCGAATAAATATTTTCACTCCAGAAATAACAACTTTCTTGTCAAAATAATACTGATGGTGCCGTAACATACTTGGAATATTTCGGAAAAATATCTCGCACAATTTCTCCAAAAGGAAAAAATGTTTAAACATGCTCTAATCGTGCACTCTTTACATTCGAGAAAGTGAACACGCTATAGCACACATAGCACATGCACTATGTCAACAACTAATCAATCTCCTTCGCTGCGTCAACAATTACGTTGTGCACTTTGCCTGAACGTCGAAATTCTGTTTACGACATTGCGGCCAACTGGCCTACAGCTAATTAAGTGATATTCGATTTCATCAATGATGCACGCTAGTAAATACTATACTATTTACGTGAGACACGTCATCGGGTCGTCCTCCTCCGAGGCTGCTATTAAGTTCTGGGGAAATTAAAAGTTTATGTTAAAGAAGAAAAATCAATTGCAAAATTTGCCACCGAACAAACAAACAGACAAACAGACAAACAAACAAGGAAGCGAGCTAATAAAAACGTGGTAAAATAGTCAGTGACTTGGAGTTAACAACGGGAGAACTTTTTTAATGGCTACGAAGAATGTTACTGCCGGTATGAGTCATGTTACGAATAAATCAATATTGCATGTAATTTGACGACGCTTGTCGTCGGTGTGGGAATAATTTTTTTCTGAGAAACTATTACGCAATTGTTACACCCTTTCACGAAATTTCACAGCATTCAGATTAACTTATAATTAATCACTTCTCTTGAGCTTTTAATGACTATTATGTCTGAAAGAAACAATTTTCTTGTACATAATCATTTCAAAACAAAGCTCGTAAATTATACTACTCGTAGCTAAATAAGCAGTGGAGACGTTTCTTGCATAAAATGTATCATTTTCTTGCATGTAATGTAATTCACAAGTTGAATAATAGATCATTTCAAGTTAACAATGCAGATTCTGATGCGAAGATAGCTTAATCGATGTCGTAATGTTTCTCTGTGATATAAACAGTTGCAACAAATGATTGAATATCTTTAAAAAAATCTACGCTACATTTTATTATAATCTTCTAGTTTGAGGATAAAAAAATTTTTCATTTCAAACGTTTCAATTTTCATCAACAATGGCGATTAGTCCATCGATGTGCCAATCGAAGGCCGTTCCAAAGACAGGGAATAACTTTGCCATTTATCAATATTTTGTTCTGCAAAAAATGAAGAATCGTGTTGATATTACTGTAGAAAACCGGAATTTTTCATTTACTAACTATCCTTGAAAAAATTCCTGAGAATTTAGCACATTGTTAAGTAGCCAATACTTAACGAAAAATTGAAAAAGATCACTTGTATTGCACCTGTTCTAAGTGGCTCAATTTTGATGATTAACAGAATTATGAAATTTTACTTGCAGATCAACAAGATGGATCCCAAGTGTTCGAGGAGGCCGATGCTCGAAATACAGGAAAATGGCGGGGGGAGGCAGGCCTTTTGGCGACCCCTCCGAACGGCTACTTTCCGCAACAAAATGTTGGTCCGATCAAATTCGAAGTACCAAAAGTACCTGTCATATTCGTGCTTGGTTCGTATCGTTTTTAACACTATAAATTTTGAAAATCAATTTTTCCATGTATGAGGTGCAATAAAAGAAATCGAACCCTATTAGCTTCGTTGTATCAGATCAAAGATGACTTTACTGGTGTCTTCTCTATGCCCTTATACATCAGTCCACCAATTTTCATCGCCTGCGAATATTTTAACGCGTGCCCCGCGCAATTTAGTAGGAACATGATCGCGTGGCTCTGCGATTCGAAGATGTAACCAAGATGAAAAGCAACCGGACTAAACTCGAAAAGATTCTATCAATCAGCGAATAAATTTGACTTCCGTTTCCTTCAACGAGAAGAAGTTACACGGAATAGTCATGCTGAAGCAGTTCAAGGCTCTTTGTAACTCGACGAAACATTTTACATTCACTCTTTATTCCCTCGAGTCGAATGACAATTCGCAGAGCGACGCGAACACGACTTTACTAAATTGCTTGTAACACGTATCGAGACGTTCGCAGCTCGATGAAATTTGACAAGCTGATAGGAGACGGAGAAGTGACCAGCAAAGTCGTCCTTTATCTTACATCTTCGCAAGGAATAGTACGGTTTCTTTTTGATCACGCCTCGTTTGTAGAATTATTGAATGTGTGATTTTTGGTAATGATTTATACTGATTTCGTGGTGTGTCTCAGGTGGTCCCGGAAGCGGAAAGGTGACACATTGTGACAACCTAATGCAAGAAAAGAAGGGCATCACGCACATTAATATGATGGATCTTCTTCAACAGTACGCTTTAGGAAATGGTACGTGTATAACATCGTTTAATATACAGGGTGTCCCACAAATGTCGGAAATTCAATAGAAACAGAGTTATAGTTCAGATAAGTTACTAAATTCAATTTTTGGAAAAGAAAAACAATTTCCTTGTAGACTTAACATTTTTTTTTAGACCTAACATTGTGTACAGTTTAATACCATGTGTTTTTGAATTACTTACAGATATGCAAGATTTCGGGCAGCTTAGTAGTAAAACAGTCGCAGAGGTCCTCATGCTCGAAATCAAGATGTCGCCAGGGGCCAAAGTTTTTCTCGTCAGCGGATATCCGCGAAACATGCGAGACGTAGTCGAATATGCTGAAAAAGTGAGCAATTTTTCACAAAAAAACTGTTGACTAACACTAACTTGAATCTACAATAATTTTCCTCACAAAAAGTAGTCGAACACTTCTCCCATTCTCGAGAGATCGTCGACATTTAAATTGCCACAACTTCGTTGAAAAACACAATAGAATAATAAAGTTGGACTCATTTTAAAGCTCGAAGCCTCTACTTTTTCCGCCCTTCGTTCATTTCTATCCAAGATATAATTGCAAGATACAGCAACTGAGAAACTGAAGAAACATTTCTGGTCTAAAATGCTACAAATTGAAACGTCTGTAAAAACATTGAAAAATTTTTTTTGGGACTGAAACTACCACAGACTTAAGGATTGAAGCTTCCCCTTTAGAACGAGTACTTGAAACTTGATCTACTATTTTTTTTAGCTGATTTATTGAGCTTCAAATGGAAGGTGTATTGCCATTTTTGCAATAGCATGAGGTATTTTTACAAAAGAGTCAAAAAAATCTTAGATTAAGTTTCAAGCAGTGATTGTAAAGATTTAATCTTCAAATCTACAATAGATTTATTCAGAAAAAAATATTTTAATGCTTTCACAGACGATTCAATTTGTCAGTATTTTCGTCCAAAAAAGCTTTCTCAGTTTTTCTCCTGTTTCGCGAAAGTAGAGAATTCGAGCTTTAAAATGAGTTCAAAGTTTAAATATCGACAATTTAGTGTTCTAATACTTTTCAGATCCACTGTACACACAACACATGTAATAATTTTATAATTGTTTTTATTTTCACAGATAAAAATTGTCAACGGTGTGATCCTCGTTTCGTGGAGACAAGAAATTCTCGAAAGGCAGATCGACTTCGGTGCGCAACTCGGACAAGTGGTGATCGAGCTCGCCAGAATGGAGCTTTATAATTTTTATAGAAACGTTATGCCGGTTGCTGAGTACTTTGATCAAAGTGGAATGTTGGTAGAGGTAACTGCAATTAAAAAGAATTAAAATAATCAGTCGCCTTAAATTTTGAATGGCTCGCAAAATAATAAATGGTTAAGTTGCTCTAGAACAAAGAAATTTTTGATGCACGTTAAATTATATACGATCATTCGTTAAAATGTAAATAAATGATTATTCTACATCACTTTGTAAAAATAACACGAATGTGTCTATTCACATTTTTAGCCATTTGTTTATAATATATATCTAAACTTGTTAAATAATTCGTAATTCGCATAATCTCTATAATCATAAATTAAAAATATGAGTACCCGTCATTTTGACATATACTATTATTATACTAAAACAGTACAAGATTTAAAACATTCACGAATGTTATAATGTTACTTTTAATGTAACAAAGTCGTTAAGGGATGAAATCAATTTTTATATTATTCCTGCTTCCCACAATCAATGTGCAAAACATTTTTATTTTGCATAAAGATCCGCAGTGTAATTATAACTAATATAATTGTTATGTATTAGGTCAATGGAGAAAGAAATCCAAAAGACGTGTACGTCGATTTTCGCGAGGCAGTTTTCAAAATTCTCGGCCTATCAACTGACGAAGAAAAGGACAAAAATGCTCCTTCATCTTTAGAGGCGGAGGTACGTTCATATTTAATTTATTACAACTTCTTCCACATTTCATTTCATCTGCAAAATGCATCGAATTTTCTTTTCACATTAAACAATTTATTAAATGTACCAATAAGTAATCCATTTTCTTTAGTAGTTGCATGCTCCAGTCAATCTATCCGAAACCTGAATTTCATTATAATCAATATAATTCCAATAAGGAAAGAGAATATTAAATTTTATTTCTTAATCTACGTTATACATATATATATAAGTTTTATTTGATTACTTTAGATAACTTGCTAGTTGCATTTATTACAAAAGCATGAAATTCGCGATGATAAAATATCAGCAGAGCTAAATTAATAATATTTTTTAACCTTTTGCTTGACAAACATTTGCATGGTATTGGAATGATAAATATGGTTTGAGTGGCACAGATTTTTGAAGAGCTTCGAATTAATACTGCGTGTGCTTTACGAAATTCTAGAGGACCGCTTACCTATTGGTACAGTTAATACACATAATAATTCGCAACCTATATGGGTCCAATTCCAGGTAGAAGTAGAAAGGAGAAAAAAATCCATTTCGAAAACGCCGCCACCGAAAAAAGAAGAACCGGTAGCGGAAACACCACTGCCGGCCGTGATAAACGAAGACGAACCAGCGAAAACGACGACTAAACCTCGAAAAGGGTTGCCTTCGTTTATCTGGGTGATAGGTAAACATACAAATCACTATACCCTTCATTTCTAACAATTTCATTCAATATATCCTTTCAAATTTAGTTACCAGTCGCCACCACATTATATAAACAATGATTTTATGCGAAATCAGATTAAATAAAAAAAATTTATTATTAACTGTTTTATTTAATTGAGGGATTTTTATCGATCGTAATTTTTGTTTAAACAAACTTTAGTAATATTTTTTCGGCGCTCAGGTTCGATCAAATTCTACACTAAATATAGCTATGTTGTAGGGCATATAACATTTCGATTCGGGATCTGAATGTTTTAACGTTATCGTTTCATGGTTTGAATACGTCAAAATGCCAAGTGCTATTATATTGGAGGAAAACAAAGGTGGTGTGTTTCGTCCTAGACCCACTAGAGGACTCATCAGTAAGGCTATCTAGCGGGTCCTGCCTTAGACACAAATGTCATGAATTGGTGTCACCAATTAGTATATTAATAACTTTCCTCAAGACATTTGTGTCTAACAATAAGGCAGGACCCGCTAGATAGCCTTACTGATGAGTCCTCTAGTGGGTCTAGGACGAAACACACCACCTTTATTTTCCTCCAATATAATAGCACTTGGCATTTTGACGTATTCAAACCATGAAACGATAACGTTAAAAGATTCAGATCCCGAATCGAAACGTTATATGCCCTACAACATAGCTATATTTAGTGTAGAATTTGATCGAACCTGAGCGCCGAAAAAATATTACTAATGTTTTATTTAATTTTGAAAATGATTTTATCCACCAGAATTCACAGTTTAATAGATAGTAATAAACCTAGAAACATTTATGGAAGATCAATTTGATTGTGTTAGGAAAGCATCAAATCATTATTACATACAATTTTACAACTGTCCTTATTTAATTCTTTAAGTGCTTTATTCAATTTTGAAAATATTTTTCGTTACCTTAATTTTTGTAATGTTTATTAAAACCCAATGAATAATTTGTGGTAATATGGGGCTTGATAAATGGTTTCGTTTTTATTGAATTAGGTGGTCCAGGAAGCAACAAAGACAATTTATGCACCCAAGCAGTCCGCAATATGCCCGGTTGGGTGCACATTAGTGTAGGTTCTCTGCTGAGGACAATGACGTCCTCGAACACTATTGTGAAGGACGCGATCGTGTCCGGCGAGCTGGTCCCGCAAGACATAGTGATGCAAGTCCTCGAGCAACAAATTATTTTAAATCGCGACACGGACGGCGTGATTATAGACGGTTATCCGAGAGACTTGACTCAGGTCGAAGAATTCCAGAACAAGGTAACAAATAATAGGAAGCACTTATTACTACATAATCGTCTCACTATATGTACAATAATCTAATAACAATTTTATTGCTTTTAATTGTTACTTCGCGAAAGTTTTGCAGTTGTGTTAGTCACGTTTCACTGATTAAAATAAGACCAAACACGATACGATGATTAAGTAGAATCTCGATTATACGAACCAATCAGTTCTCCATTAGTTGAAAACGTCTGAACAGTAGGAGCTAAAACGAGCTATACAAACAGGATATGGGGCGGTGATCGTAGTACAACCGGACAAGGGGATGATGTTCCATTGATCAGTTTGGATAATCGAGGTTCTACTAAATGGTGTCACGTTTGGTATCATTTTAATCAGGAAGGTGTCGCGAATATGTTAGTAAATGTTTCGTCGAGAAATCACTGGAAACAAGTTTTGTCAATTTCTATTTTGTATGAGGATTTGCAGCTTTCTGGAGCAATATGATTATAAATATGATTGTATTTCGAGTTTAGTTTGGCCAACAACCACCCCTGGTGCTCCTTGACTGCTCGAAATTGCAACTTGGCAGAGGGCGGCTTGACGACAGCGTTTCAGCGTTCAAGAAAAGGCTGGACCTCTTCCGGGAAATGTCGTTACCTATGATAAAGACGTTGGACAACGGGAATCGTCTGACAATTGTAAGTCCAAAGTTAATTTTGACTTAGAGTATCAAACTCGTCGTTTACACGCTTAATTTTTAACAATTAATCCTTCGAGGACAAATGTCGCCGTATTGGCGATATCAGATCCGTGTATTTAATTCTTCAAGTTTCAAACAAATAATTGACAGAAGATATATTTTATTACAGTATATGTATATACAGTGGGTGTACAGTGTACAAAGTATTCGTACACCTTTTAAAAACTAATAACTTTTTTATAATTGTACCACACGACTTGATTTTTTATAATCAATTAAAAGCATTGTATAAATAAATAAAAAAGGCTTAATGAAAATTTAAAATATATGTTTTGTAGATCTATGTTATTTATATACATGTTGAAAATTTCATCGAAATCTATTGACGCAGGATAAAACGACACGCATCTAACGATTCTGTGGATTTTAAGCAGAAACTGATAAAAAGTCGTGTAAAACTACGATTTTCACCATTTTTAACCACTTGTAGCTCGTCGATTTCAATGCAATTTTGAACATATTTATAACTAACATAGATCTACAAAACATATATTTTAAATTTTCGTTAAGGACCTAAATAAAAAAGTTTTAAAAAATGCCTTTTTTAGTTTTGCATGTAACCTTGTAAATTATAATTTTTGGAAAATCTTTTTTGCGTATCATTTCGTAAACCAATGTTTCTAATTGATTATAAAAAATTATTAATTTAAAATTATTAATTTTTAAAAGGTGTACGAATACTTTGTACACCCACTGTATGTACTTCTATCTTTTCTCAAAACTGAAAACTTTGATATTATTAAACTGTAGCTTCAGAAGAACACTACCAACACTACAAGAAAATGGTTAAACTTTGTATATGGATTTTTATCGTGGTATACGTGACAGTAAGCGCTTATAAGACGTCATTGTATGTCCTAAAGGTATCAATACAGGCAGCATAGCCACTTTTAGCCATTTATGTTCTATTTATAGCTGTAGACGTAATTATAGATATCATAGATGTCCCAAAGTACAACGATAGTTCAAGGTTATCGAATATTATAGTAAAACGCGGAGTTGCTTTCACCACAACTATATCTTGACGAATATTATCTGACTTAATATTTTACGAATATTACTGTTTTACCCTAAATTTCAAACGTAAAATTCGCACAAAACAGTATCACAGCATTGGGTACTCTGAATCTGAATGTTTTTTCGATAATGCACTCCTTTGATTTTAGCTAATTTTTGTGATCGCCGATTGTGGGTCGCCAGTCAACATAATAACACTAACAATAAAAGCAAAGAATGCAGTCACCCAAATTCTCTCAACTACTGTTTTAAATCGCACCTGCTCATGTTTGCCATAAATAAACAACATCTGCGGTCTAATAATAAGATGTAAGCATTGATAAAATCATTTAGATTTGTTTTGATTGAAATTGACGTTTTGCAATGTAGATCGATGGCGACACAGACGTGCCAAGCGTGCAACAAGAATTCGCGGCCGCGCTCTATCAAATGATGACGCAAGCGCGACGCAAAGGGGAAGATGGGACCTATGCTCCTTGGTCGCCGGAAGGAGACGTTAACGAGGGCAACACGGACCCAGTGATTTCCAACAACAGGGACCGAACGATCATCCCCAACGGTGTCCTCAAAGAAGCGGTCAACGAAATTCCTGCTATCGAGAACGCGATCAACGCTAAGAAGAGTATTAACGGTATCTCACTGGGGGGTAAGTAATTTTTTCATTAATAAGTAGTTAGTTTCAGCATAAAACTGAATAAATTAAATACAAAGTCGGCTAGATTAAACAAATATTATATGTTCTTTTTTAACACGAACAGTACTATTTATAACTCAAACGGTACTATACTATACTGGATTCTGCTGTTATACACGATTAAAAATCTTTTTCTTTCTCATAAAATTACAGAGCAATATAGAGAGACAATTGTGCATCTACTGCGATTTGTTTCTTATAACACATTATTACTAGTACATTGTCCTCTTATGGTTTTTCTTAGGTATTATTCTAGAGCATAAAATAACGGATCGTACAAGTACAATAACCATATTGTTTCGATCATTCGATCTCAAAATATTTGTGGCTAAAAGCACCAAACATCTTACTTTCTCGGACACAAATGCCTCGAGATTAAATGTTCGAAATAGTATGGTTACATCATACTAGATCGATTCGTCATTTTATGCTGTAAAAAAATCGATAATCTTGTAATCTTGCTAAAACATAACCTTGATGAATGATTATTTCCATTATAATATGCTAGTATAACAACAATAAGTGACATATTTAAGTGGTCCCCCTATTAACTGGTTTTCCCAATTCAGGAGCGGTGCAGATTGCCAACGGGTTGAAGAAGAACCTGCGAGAGGTTCAGAAGAACGGGGTTGCACGTGCGCAAAACGGAATCGCGAACGGCGCCGCGCACATGTTGCAAAACGGGGTGGCGCATTTGGCGAACGGTATTGTACCAGGCAACAACAAAGTGGCTCCAGCTGTTCAGAACTATTTACCGAACGAGACAAAGGACGCTGTGAGAAAAATGTACAACGAGGTCGAGGGTTACCAGCAAAATTTGCACATGTAGACCTCATCAAAGCCCCATAGATAAGCTAAGCATAGACGAGCCACAGAATAGACCTGACAAACGAAATAAAAGTTTGACAAGAATCAATATGTGGCAAATTGAGTGCGGTTGCTTGTGAAAGAATTAATTTAAATTTTTCGCAAATAGTTATAATAATCAGAGGAGATGATGCGTGGATTATAATGACCTAAGTGTAGTAGAATGTTCAGGACATTTCTCTGGTACTACATTTTGTAATTTGATTAACTTACCGAAATAAGTATCGAACGTGTGTTTCGACAATTAGAAACAGCAACAAATGGTAAACAAATAAATAATGAATTTCTAAATATACAGGATGTTAGATCTATCCTTTACGTCGGCTATGCTAAAAACAGAGGGAGTAGAATTTATTTTTAATATCGTCCTATCTTTTTATAATGTTAATCACTTGAATAGCTGCAGGTACAAACAACCCGTTTAAGATTCCCTAATTAATTATTATTATAGTACCATAACGTGTATACGTCCCTATACCGTGCCTTAAGACATCTACGACTTAAATAGAATTAATGCAATATTCAAGGAAAGCCAAACATGACGATATAATTTTGCAGACGTAGAATATAAGCATCGTGAAGATCAGTTGGGCACTGTTTCGAACATTCTAATAAATGACTTAATTTAATTACAAATAACTTTGAAGGACTTCGTTTAATTTCCAAATAATGTTAATAGACTTATAGCTTAGTTCTAAATGATTTGAATAGACACAGTTTAATTCGAAATCATATACAGGGTGTGTGGCCGGGCAATAAGACGGAAAATACACGCGCTATTGCATAGGAATCGTCTGACGCGTCTGACCATGATCAACCAATTCTACTTTGTGCATATACTAAACACGCGAACTCTGAAACAAAGCGTCAAATGAAAAAATGTTATTCCTTTTTTTCGACTTATTTTTACATGTAGTATCACCCCCTAAATTCACCGCGCGCACAAACAACCACTCGTGGACCCACAGCTATAAACAATACAGACATGATCAAAATAGAAAGAAAACATAAAAGAAACAACACAAAAATTCTGTATCAATGGATCCCGGATATCACCCGAGATGGCAGACTAAACCCAGACATAATATAACATACTACACAAACTCAAATGTTCACGGGGCATGGAATTTTTGAAAGTTACTTGGACAGGATAAATAAATGCAATTATGACATCTACTGGTACGGCTGTCTGGTTACGGACGACCCAAGCCACACTATCCTTCGCTGCAAAAAATGGTATATCGAGCGCGATGAATTTTGCACTAATAATAACATCTCTCCATCCTACGAAATAAATAAAATCGCAGATGCAATGCACACATCTGATAAAACATGGCACGAATTCCAAAGACTCTGCAAAGTGATTATTAAAACAAGGCAAACAAACCACCGAAAATGATCGGCAAAGGGAAGAACGTAGACTCACCTGAATTCCGCCAAACTCGGAAAACAAAACAAACAAAGCGGCATAACAAAAGCACACATAGTAATAAGCAAGATAAAATCAAGTACAATATATGCAGACTCTGACGCTCCACTCCAAAGTATGATCACAACAGATGATATAATGTAATACTAATAACAAATCATATGGTAAAAACTACAACACAATAATAGAAGAGGGGATTAGATCAAAAGTAACTCATGATACACAAAGACAAGAAGAGAGCAAATCGGCACAAGAAGAAGAGATCGGTACACTTTAAACAATAAAAAAAAAGTATCACCCCCTGCTCGGTTGTACCACCCGTCCACGGCCACACCCTGTATATTTTAATGGATTTATAGTTTAATTTTAAATCATTTTAACAGGCTCAGTTTCATTCTAGATCAAAAATATTAGATTGAAGAAGAAACAGTAGAACGATATAGTTACCATAAAAAAATTAAACCTCGAGACTAACTATAAGCAAGACATATGTACAAAAAACGATATATTATGCGTATACCTAAAAAAAAAAGTACGCGACCACTTATTTCCAAAACTACCTCTGAGAAGTATACTAATATATGTATAAGTTTTATAACGATTGAGAATTGTTAATAGTACAGTGTCTTATACCGACGTAACTCTAAAAGAAAAAAAAACAAATGTTATTTATATGAACAAATATGGAAGCGATACATATTGTTAGGTATAACTTTCATAATAATTACGTATACACAAACGACAGATTAACTGGTAATGTACAATCAGTCGCAAAAATATTTGAACAAGTTATAGAGGTAAACATGAATTTATTATTAAGATATACATTATTAAGATATAGTTGCAACTACTTGTAAATAAAATTTCATATATTACGTTAAATAAATTTCATCACGCTGTGTATAAAATAGAATAATTACAAAATCATCCTTATTTATTCACTGATCTTGGTCGATTATTTTTGCAAGTGGCTGTACGTTTAATTTATACTTAACATTAGTATAATATATTATGTTAAGAAATCATATAATAGTTACCTCGATAGATTATTTATTCTTAGATTCTTCTTATATGTATACATGCTAAAAGAGAGAAAGTTCTATTTATTAAACTATCTTTTGTTTCCGTCCTTTGAAAAGGCAACAACATCAAAGATTAACATATTATTGTTAACGATAAGAATAAATAAAGACAAAATAAAAAAACACGCGCACCGATAATTCCAATTTATTCATATTTCGTTTCATGTAATAGTAAAATGTATATTTTCATTGTTAATTATTATGTACTATTCTATGTACGTTTGAGTCTATTAGTTGAAAGCATTTTTATATATACATAATATTAGCATTATTATCGTATAAATCACTGTTTCCCTCTTTTTTCTAGATCTCAATTACATATTTATAACATATATGAATTTTTGGAAATATTTTATTCAACTATAATAGAGTTCTTACGTATTTGTGTCTGTTTTTTTAAATAAAGATGTAATAAATTAATGCACTGATATACATTATATATACAACGTTTACAAGTTCTTGAACCGACCTTTCCTTTAACATTATTATAAAAATATAGAAAAATCAAGTTTTAGTATTATTTTACATCGTTATTATTTTACAAATATAAATTACAAATTAGTAATTTGTAATGATAAATAAAAGATCTAATAAGTTAAAATCGCAAACATTTATATTTTCGTTTAATGGATTTTAGTCCCCTCAGTTCAAAATATATACAGGGTGTTTGCGAAATCGTAGTACAACCGGACAGGGGGTGATTCTACATGCAAAAATAAGTCGAAAAAAAGGAACAACATCTTTTCGTTTGGCAGCTCGTTTTCGAAAAAATCGAATTTGAAAATGCAGCGAATACACATGCTACTGCATAGTCACGGCATAGTGATAGTGCATAGGAACCGTCTAACGCGTCTGACCATGATCAACCAATTCTACTTTGTGCATATACTGAAGCACGCGAACCTGGCGGAACTTTAAACCAGTGTGTCCAGACAGGGGTAATCGAAAAGGAATCGGGGGGAATACAAGTACCCCCTCTCTGATGACCAGAGTAATATGTGACACGTTGCGCGACGAGAATAGAGTGAGGCAGAGTGAGGCGAATGGAAGACACGTTGCGTGTGCGCGATAGAGACTGATAGAGACTGAACGGTGGAATAGGATAGTGGAAGGGGATAAGGTGGAGAGCCTGGAGGGGGAAAAGATGTTGGTTTCAACATGAATCTGGCCACACTGCTTTAAACTCTATTTTCTCGAAAACGAGCTGCCAAACAAAAAAATGTTATTCCTTTTTTCGACTTATCTTTGCATGAGAATCACCCCTTGCACGGTTGTACTACGATTTCGCAAACACCCTGTATATGTGTGTATACATACACTCTAAAAGTATCTTATTTAATTTAAATTTAAATATAATTTAATGAAAAACATTTGAAAGTCATTTGAGAAGATTGTTTATTTGGAAACCTATAATTCAACTCACCACTTGTGTTAACATGCGTTTATTTATAAATAATAAATATATAAAAAGAAAGATATGGCCAAAAAGTTTGAAGGTCAATTGGAACTTAATAAATATTATAAACGAGATATTAAATCAATATTTTATACTTATTGAAACTATATTTTTAATATTAAAGAATCGTTCGCGTGTAATTTCTGTAATTTCACTTATTTATTGACAATTTCACTATACATATATGTAACGAATGGTCAAGCACATCAACATGTTACTTCAATTGCTAATCGTAATACATATACATAACAATGTATCTCAAACTTCTGTTTAATAAACTCCTATTCAAAGAATAGAACACATTTGACCCTTTCCTTCAAATCCTTTTTTTACATAGATATATGTTCCTCATATGAATATACTCGAAGCTTTTTTTGCGAGTGATAAATCATCACAATAAAGTAGTAGTAAGCAGTACATGAGTGATAAATATTAGTCTGATATTGTATGCAATGGAAGCTTAATATCTACATATACATATACAGTATCTCAGTACAATTTAAAGAAACTATCTGCCTCTTTAAAATTTATACATGATTTTTACTCAATCTATGGTAAGCTATATATACACTTCCATTACGGAGTATGACTCTTCCCATTAATACTTGGTCAAAAGTACACATGTGAAACTACAAACCATTGGACTTCTGAACACATTTTTCGTGACAGGAAAATATATATAATTATAATATTCCTCTTTATTTCTACTTATGATATTCGATTAAAGTGCCGCAGATGTAGTTTATTGTATAGTCTATACATCCTTTTACTCTTTAACGAGCTGTTCTAAACGGTCCATTTCCTTTGTTCGCCATGGATCTGCACAAATACGTTTTGTGTGCATGGTAAAATATACAGGTTTTCTTCGTTCTTTGAATCATTTAAATCAAATGAGATCATGAAAACGCTCAATACTTGTTTCCAATCTAATCCTCGATTTATACCGTACACTATACAATTTCTCTTTCCACTTAACATTATGTATGATTGGACTCCGACAGACATTACATTCAAAATAAACAACATATGTATTCTTTTCTGGCGTTTAGTAACACGTAAGGTTCTAAACTGAACATCTTGTAATTTCAAATAATGTTGGAAACAAATTATATATATATGGAAGTTATACAAACGCCCAAAGTACGTGTTTGTGAGTGTGTTTGTACGTGAACTACATGCAATGTGTACACGTGTTGCACTGCACACTTTCCCTTTTTTTTTGTTATGCACATTGAATCGCTCTACGTGCGATGTAAGTATGCTATCTTTTACTCTACATGAAAACAGGATACTTAAAACCTTAGTCATAAACTATCACAATGAAATATGCTAGTCACAGGAAACATTAGCTTTATAATATAAATTATAAAAAACATAGTCGTCTATACTTGCCTCTAAAAAATGGCATTTAAATTAAACTCATTTGGCTGATTTGATACGAAAATCAATATCATGGGGCTAGAAACACTACTTCATTGTGGAATACTATTATATAATAGACTAATCTAGACTTACATATTTACGAAATAAATTATACTTGAAAATAGGAATGTAGGGGAAAAAATGATTAAATCGAGTAGTTCGACAATTCAAAGTAGGAAATAAATGCTTATTTGATCAAACATACATGATGGAAAAGTGAATTAAAAGTATTACTGATAATGAGCAAAAGTTGTTGGTGTATTTACCATTATAGGAAAAAAAAAACAGTCGTGAATAAAACAGTATATAATACCTAATTATCATAAAGGGCTAAACATAATGTATTCACATATTAATTTTATAAAAACTGGATCACGTACAATAAAATGTATATCTTCAGCACAAACTAAATTATTCTTTCTCTTTGCCACACCATATAAAGCAGTAGATTTAATTAATTCAAGAAATTTTAAAACTATATTTGGCCACGAAAATGAAGTATAATCTACGAGAAATTCAGTTTGGAAGTCTAGATCCTGAAAGACGTCATATAAAAATACACGTAACAGAAATTTACATATGTATCGGATAAAACAACCATGGATAAATTCGAATACATACATGTAGGAATCAACGTGTATTATGTATATACAATTAATTTGGCAGAGAGAAGAACGTTTAAAAACGTATATATAAGAAAAGAATTATAGAACTAACAAATTATGACTCGTCCATCTTCGCGACCTTATTGAGTAGTCTGTCTTAAAATCTTAAAATGCTTTGATTTTGGAAGTGTCACTTTTGCTTTTTTTAAAAAAAGACAACGTACATGCTTGAAAATAGAAAAATGTAACAATCGATCACGTCCAAAATCGCCTAGTGTACGATAATTAGCTTTATTCATGACGAATTTCATTCTTCGATCATGCTGGTATGACACGCGTTACAAGTAATAGGACCGCATGGAAACCAAGCCCATGAATACGTGTTTAGAATATGATTTGTGTAGCAGTCTTTGACTTTGGCATTTTTTGAAACGGGAGATCGAAATCCGATTTTTCTTCACACTATACATTCTTGAATGGATGCATCGTATGAGCAAGCGATATGTAATTTGTAGAGGTGTGCGAGAACCCGAAAATGTCGGGTACTCGATGGTCAGGATGGGTCGGGTATCTCGGGTAGTTCTCGAATATATTCGAGATCCCGAAATTTTCGGGATTCCTGAAAATATCCAAGAATTCCGATATATTCCAGGACACTAATATGCTCAGAAATCCCGACATATTGGAGAACCCGTCCCGAACGCCCCGATACCGATTAAAATTCCGACATTTTCGGGTTCACGCACACCTCTGTAATTGGCAATGGTACAATGCGTTGTAATTTTTAACGCCAAAGTTCTGAACTGGAAGTAAATCAGACGATATGCACGATGAAACGAAATAACATAATTAACAGAATCATGCGACTATATAATGTTTCACTAACATAACGAAACAAAAAATAGTTAGCTCACGTTTTGTTCAAAACCTGATACAAATAATACAAACAACTTACATAGTTGATCGTTACCAATTCTATGCAATAAAGTTTTTTTACAGTGTTATTTGAAAATAAATAAGTGATTTTTATTGTGATAATGAATGTTCATGGGCTTGGCTGATCATTACTCGACCAAGTCACCATTCATCATCATTCATACACAACAGTAAATTTTTCACCAATTAATCCGTAAAAGTCAAACGTTACTATCAGGTTTACTGGAAAAACCGATTGGCTGAGCATTTTCAACAAGAGTGGCCTGCATACTCGATGAAGGAACCTCAATGGTCGCCGCTGTTGATCTCATTTCATGAAGAGGTGCCCTACAAATTTATATATCATTAAAAAATTCAACTAATTTTTCATGTTATATAACATACACCTAATTATAAACATAATATCTTTAGAAAAATATATACATACATATATTACGTATACATATGTACAGTTGGAGACAAAGTTAAGTGGACACCCTTTAATAACTATAATAATAACTTTTCAAAATTGGATCAAACGACTAGGTAGGGTTGTTTTAAGATGTTAGAAGGATTAGGTTACTTACTAGGTAATGTCTGGGAAATTTTCTTTTTAAATTACTATCGCTCAAAATTTTGAAAGAAAAAGTGAAGGTCACAATTTTTAACTTTTTTATCTGGGTCTCTAATGAAAATTGAAAATACACCTTTGAGATCCAAGTAAGATATACATATACATGCAAAGCCATAGTATAGCACATGTAATATAGATGTAACATGTAACACAAGATAATCTTGCACTGTTAAATCTATAAAGTGTAGTGAAATTATAATATGTATCATAGAGATTTAAAAGATATCTACAGAAGCTAGAAATGTAAGAATAAATTTTAAACTTTATATATTATTGCCTGGTTAGTGAAGTGGTGCAATGAATGTTTGATGATTTATGAACGCCTCCAGTCAGGATCCTCCACAATAGCTGTAGGTTGAGTGTAAGTAGGATGATCTGTAGTAGGAGGAGGTACAGTACCCTGTGGGGAACCCATACCCGACGTCATTCCTGCTTGGTCGGGCCTGGATCCTCTGTTATTATTAGTGTATTAGTATCAACACTGGGAATTACACTTATCGAATATATTATTGTTACTTCATATTATAATTTAATGGCGCATACTATGCAATCTATTTTAAGAAATTTAAAAGATGAAATCATAGAATTACTCAATCGGTATTTCAACTTCTAATAAACAAACTTGTAAAAAATCTATAGATTTTGATATTTGCATAAACTTAGTTCTATGACTCTATAAGAGGAACTATTGTGTAAGAAGTTTTCAAGTTCACGATTATATAATTAATTGACAATTGTATGTATAATTAATTATACATATAATAACCATTATATAATTTACTTTTTCTATTTGAATTATTGATTTATAATTGTATGTATGATTAATTATATATATAATAACCATTATGTAATTTACTTTTCTATTTGAATTATTAATTTATAATTGTATGTATAATTAATTATACATATAATAACCGTTATATAATTTACTTTTCTATTTGAATCTCTCTGCATCTTATTTCATCTAATTTCTTAAAAAGTATATATTTTTTTTATTTTAGCTGCAGCATACGCTTTCAAAATTTGTGATCCAAACTGAGAACACCGTGTAAACAATACGAGGTACCCAAAACCCATAGCGACAAATTCAAACACAAATGCAAACGAACACAAGGTAATATAAACTCTTCCACCCAGAAGCGAATGTGTGCATACATTATTGCAGAACACACCATATGGTTTGTTTAGTGTAATCAAACACAAGGAATCATTATGATTACTGAAAATTAACATAACAGACAGAACGCGTTCATTAGCAGCAATAATGTATACCTGTAAAGGTTATTAATGTTAGAAATGAGATACTCACTTCCGACCGAGAGACATCATTCCATATATTACACCTGTCGCAAATATTAGGCCACTGCCGAATAAACTACTCATTCCAAAACAGATGAAGACTGGTGGAACTGCCGCCCTGAAATAATAAAACAATGCTGCACATCTGATCTATTAGTGAAAACAGCGTAGCATTCTAACTGAAAAGAAGCACAGTACAGAAAGCAGTAAAATATCTACAGTAGGTTCTCGCTCATTGCACTCTCGATCAAATGCCAGTGTTTTCGTTCGTGCAAAGTGGGGAATGCAGCTTAGGGAATATGATAATAAATTCTGTTCTAAGGTGGGAAATCCTATGCGATTGATTAGACCAGACCTGGGCGATGCTGGCTCGAAAAACACATGTTGCTGTTTCTCTCCTTCTCTTGCTCAGTAAGCTCCCCTTCTCTTGCTCGATAAGACAGTCCCAGAGTAGTAGCAACATGTATTTTTTGAGCCAGCATCGCCCAGGTCTGGATTAGACCAAAGTTTATTAGAAAAACCTTGGATCTTGCCTGAAATTGCAGTCCCATTTTCGTGCAACAAGCGAGTACCTACTGTATCTGAAAAATGCACTTACAAACAATACACCGCTGCTCTATTCCAGTATGGTCGCTTTTCCACCCAATCGCTCAAGTTTTGTACAAAATCAATGAACAGACAGCAACACGGTGCCTCTATCATTACAACTACAAAACCAGCCACCATCTGCCACATACCACCAATTAGGCAACCTATGTCACCCAAGAGTATCGATACACAATTCCATGCTCCGAGAAAAATTGCAACTGTAACAAATTCATTGAAATTATAATCTCAAACAAACATAAATCCTTAAAAGTAGCAGACTGCTACTCGCTATGCACTCTTCTCACACCTATCGCAAGTGATTCTAATAAAAATAGCGTATTCTGCAAAAATGTAATCATAACATTAAATCAATTAAAATACCCGAGTATCGACATTTTTCTTAGAAAGGAAAGCAAATTAGAAGCGTCGAATGCACATTACATTTAATTAAATATTGTGAATCTGTGAATAAAAAATTTCGAACAATATATGTATTCTGTTACTATATAATGCCTGATAAATATGACAGTAGGTCGATGCTGTGATGGTGTAATGTATGACACGTTATGGAATATATCATTTTCGAGAACGTACTAAAACTCCCTGCGGTACCGAGCCCTCGGCCAGCATATTTCATCCACCAAGGTACATCGTCCTTGGCAACAGGGTCTTCTCCTGGCCTCTGCATGATCGACATAATTTTTTCGAACGACTAGAAAAAGTAAAGGAGCAATTGTTTTGAGAATTTCGACTCCATGGCCAGACGAACGTGTTCTCAGAAAATTCGACGAGATTTACCATTTTGATCGTTCCACGCTCCACTTCTTCACCAGCTGACAGGACCAAATGGAACTGACAGCACACTAAGGATCTGTTGTTGTACGAAAAATCGATTCGCGAGTTTCTTAATTACGTGGGCAGAGGCGCTTCTATCTGTCAACGATTTTAGCTGTTCTCACGTGAAACTCTCGATGGTTAGGCGGTTAGAGTTAGGTTAGGTTATGACACTGTTTCTGCTGCCAACTTTATGTACTTACCTACGTGATCGAACATAACCTCTTGCCTCCACCAATCGCTACTAATTAGTGATGTAGAACTTAGTTATTTTCAACAGAGCGAATTACAATTTGAAAAAACCAACTGGAATAATAGACTTTATTTAGAATTATTATTTATTGCAATTGAACATTAGTTGCGGGGAAATACCAATACAGACCAATATATACTCTCTGCCCTCTGCTAATATAAGAGTTCTACGAGTTCTACTTGGTTGCCTACTGTTGCCTACTCAAAGCGGCCAGCTCGTATACTCGCCAGTTGAAGTAACGCTTTGAACGAACGAGCGCATCTGTAGTGGCGTTACGACGTCCAGGCAGATGGATGGTGTCATTGCTAGATCATGTGGGCTTGGAAACCCAGTCGCTAGCTGTCTCGTCTCGTCTCTACTTCATTTCGATTAGAATAGGATTTGCTTAGTTACCGTTTTTACAATGACAGAGAGATAGACTTTGCCATTTTTACTGCATGTCGCGAATTAATTAATAAACCGCAAAACACCATCTCTGCGTGAGTGTTCTCTGCACTCACTCTCTCACTCAATCTCTGCACTGGTCGCGTTTGGTTTTTTGAAACGTTCAACACATATTTTGTAGATTAGCGTTGCGAGAAAATGGTCTACTCGCGGGTTCGTTTGAAATATACATCGAGTGGAAAATTATTTTCCAAAAATGCCATTCTTTTTTATTTTTATGTTCATGTGACGACACTAATTAGATAGTTAAAACACCGATAAGATCATCTCCAAACTTATTCTCTTAATTAACATATTGTTAGAGACATCTTCTTCTCGATTTATTTTGAATCGCTTGTCTTTAAATCAATGAGGATATACAATATATGTTATAATAATAATACATAACAATGATAAATCATTTATCACATGAAAAGTGTATATTATTTGTTTAGATCTGAAAGCTGTATCCGATATCCAACAGAAAGAAATATTTGTCCCTATAGAATAATTGTATTAGTCAAGGTTCACGTAAAGAGTGCTTGATTATTGCATCAAAAACTTACATAGTTTTGTACGAATATGAATTACATTGATAACAACGTGTATGTAATGTTTTTATTGGAATCAAGTCATGTTGTATATTCAGTAAAATCATCCATATAAATACGTTTATTCGATCGTGGCGATAAATCGTCGGCTGTACCGTCAGGATTGTTATTTGTTGTTTCTTGTAGAACACGGTTTCGAAGCCGTTTTATATGCCGTAAACGTTCCAACCAGTTGGAGGCGTACGGATTATGACTGTTTTGTTCTAAAGATGACGAAACCATTGAAGCAAGCTAATAAAAAAAAAAGTTAATGAATGTTATTGAACATCAGTAAATTATAGAGTGACGATAGGAAACCTACATTGGCATGAAGAGCCAACTGTCGAGACAAAATTGCTAAATTTTGATCCGATATTATCTTGGGTTCACTATGTCGAATGTGTTTTGCTAATTCTTCTTTCACCTGAACTGTAACTTGATTAGTACCGTGATCCAAGGGCTGGATCACAACGCACGCATAATTGAATTGCCCCTAAATAGTAAAATCAGAGAGCAATAGAAGAACGTCATATATTTTTTTACAATTAAAACGCATACCTTCACAGTTTGTATGTTATACGGCTCTCCAGATTCATTGTAAACTACGGTAACATAATTATTTCCAATGTGTTGCTTCTTAGAGGTACATTTTGGGTCGCTGGATTTAGTTGGCATCAAAGTGGCCACGTGAAAAGCCACCTGCAAAGATTTAATTAAGTTGTTTCTTTAGACATTTCAAATAATGCACGAACTAGCTCGGTTAAAGTATTATGTATCAATTATTTTGCCAGAAATTGAACCAGTATTATTTTAGGTAACCCATAGTACAATAGCTTTAATAAGTAATTCAAACCTGTGTAACATCGTCCTGCCAAATATATGCAAAGTTCCCATTTTCACCATTACGATCCAGACCTCCTAGAAACACGCTCTCATCGACGTCCTTTAACCGGACCAACGTTCCTAATCGTTGTAAAAACTCAGTATACCGAAGAGACCCATGCTGATTAGCCAAGATTTCAGCCTCGTTAGAGGCTTGTCCTGGGCCAACATAAAGAACTCCAATTTTATGGGTTTCGTACGGTTGTATCCTATCCAAATTCGTCACAGCTCTTTGCACAGCTGTTGTTTGCGGAACTAGCAACGGTTTCTCCGAGGGTGATCCGAAATGAGCCGTGTGATATAGTTGTAGAAAGACAAAACTGTAATGCAGGTATTTAAAATGTGAATTTCTCAATGTATTGTGAAGAAGAATCGTTGAATATGTTAAAACACGATCTACCTAGGATTGATACCAGCTTTCGGTGGATCTTTCACTCGTGGCGAATTTCCTCTGCGTATGGTGTCCCATTCTGCGCGAGATTTCTTCACAGGACTCATCACAGAAATTGTATGACCTCTGTCGCGGAACGGTAGTGGCAAAGGGGGTAACATGGACGGATCGGGTCTTTCATCCTTCTGGTGAAAATAATGCATTTATATAATCCCCAATTGGAAAGAAAAATAAGAAAAATATAATTCGCAATAGTATATACTTTGTCCCCAATATGATTTCGTCCAATAGGCGGTTTATTCTCTGGCCCTATTGCCGCTTGTTTTTGACCAGATTCAAGACTAGATAATCGAGGATAAATTTGGGTAGGTGATTGTGGAGGTTTCGCAGTAGCTGATTGTATTTGTGCGGTGCGTGCTTGCACACCTAAGAAATTCCCCTGTACCTACAAAAATGAAAGAAATTCAAAATTCTATTTCATCCGTATGCACTTCTCTCACACAAATACTCAAGTAAATGGGTTAACATTTGAACGAAAAAATTAACAAGCTTTTATAGTTCCCGCGACATTCGATCAAACGTGATTCCGACCCCTTACTTTGAGGGCTGTTATCACCCCTTCAATATGGACGATGACCGACAAAAAAATGTTCAATATTTCTCTAAGAACTACTTTTTCCAAAAGTTTCATAAAAATCGTGTTTCACTTCGGTATGTTCCTTTGTTAGAAGTAAAGAACTATACCTGCAGAGTTGTTGGCGATGGCGGAACAGTATTGCTAGTAGTTGTAATAACTTGGGTCACTTGCGTCGCTCCAGGGTATGACCGTTGAGATCTCAATGCAGATGGATGATCCGATGCATTTTCTGAGGATGGCGGTGTTGTGCCCATGCCAAATATTTCTTCCGGTATAGCTTCGCAACTGACTCTACAAAATTTATATAAATTATCCATAAGCATTTTAATAGACGCTTGTAACAAATTACGTTGATTCTGAAACATTCTCTACTAATTTCTCATCTTAATATCCTCAACTACGTTTTTAATTTTAGCTTTGTCGTATAATGATACATAATAACATCTTTGAAACAACAATACCTCATATCCTTCGCATAAGTATTTTTCGCCCGATTCTTTGACTCCGCATCAAGTTTCACTTCTAGATCTACGGATGAAAGCTCCCGGTCTATTTGTTGTAGATTTAATTTGTCTTTATTTAAGAATGGATTTTTCCAATTGGCGCTCATCTCGGGGCTAGAGTTTGATCGGCGCACTGGATTCCGTGAACGTCGTAAATCTATCAACAATTATTTATTCATTAACACTAAATCGCTTAGATCACTCGTATTAAAAAATTATTCGTACCATCGTCACCATCCTCTAAACTTTCCAAACTATCGCGAGAACTCTGTCTGGAAGGATTTGGTCGAGCAGGTGAACCCGGGATCGCGATTGGACCGGATGATATAGAAGATGATGTTACAGATTTCAACACACCGCTATGATCAGCTTGTGCTTGGTCCAGAGTTTTCTCCGCAGTATCCTACGAGAAGCATCTTACATACACAGGATGTCCCATTTGAAGAATTCACATGTAATTATTTGAGCTTTAGTTTGGGAAATAATTGCGTGTGAAACTTCAAATGGGACACCCTGTATAAAATATTACAGTATTATGACGTTCCCTAAGTCAGAATACATTTTTAAACTACCTCTCCTTCGTCTCCAGAATATTCTGACGTAGATTCTTGTTGTTTCTGCAACAAATCCTGGTTTGGTCTATACAGTGCCATTATGTCGTGCACAGGAAAATCCACGTGCATCTCGAATTGTGTAGAATTCTGAATCCTCATTATCCAAGACATGTCACCCGTTGGCCTGCGTACATATATCTCAGCCCAGCCTTGACACCAGCACGCACAAAGCACGTGTTCTTCTTGTTTCTGACTATTGAGTATTTGTTCCAGTTTGGA
This sequence comes from Lasioglossum baleicum, assembly GCF_051020765.1. Taxonomy (NCBI): domain Eukaryota; kingdom Metazoa; phylum Arthropoda; class Insecta; order Hymenoptera; family Halictidae; genus Lasioglossum; species Lasioglossum baleicum. The sequence goes on from NC_134945.1 coordinate 8,450,774, forward strand.
CGATTCAACTGGCTCTTTGTCCGTTTTCTCGACGGGGAACTCTCTTTTCGGAGGCTCTAAGTCATCCGACGCTTTCTTTGATTCCTCTATTGGAGAATTTGCTGCTGTGTTTCCGGTAGAGCTCCCATGACCTCCAGAAGATTGCCTAGACAATCTGTCCTCCTTTGCTGTCTGTATTTCATTGTTTCTTTTTATTGTAGTACGCACATATGGAAAAATTAATGAAAGAAAAAGTAACGATACCTCTGTGCTCGACGCCCTCCTTAAATTCAATTGAGACGTTCTTGTGTGTTCAGGTGATTGAGGACCGGGTTTGCAAACAACCCAACAATTATCACAGAGACCTCCACGCATTGCTTTATTGCTACAACCACTTGTCGTCACAGTGATAAGTTTATTCCCGAGCAACCATGTCATTGATTGGCCTTCCTTCAGAAGAAAGTCAGCGGTTGAAAGTCTGCACATCAAAAACGACACATCATGGTGAAATTGTTTTGTTAGATATCTGACAAAATGAAGAATTTCTAAACTTACCTTTTAGGCCGCGCTGAGTATGTTGAGAACGTGTATCGAGCCATCAAGTCAATACAGGTTTCAGTAAGTTCAACGTGAAAAGTCATTAGTGCTTCGTCGATGGGTGGTTTCAGATCCGAAACTTTACTATCACCAATCATACGATTAGACATCATTGGTCTTTCTCTTCGCCCTCTACTGCCCTATAAACAAAAACACAATAGTAGAGAAAGCATTAAGCAGGTCGAGGCGTGTACAGTGAAGTTACAGTAATTAATTTACACCTGTTCTGTTAAACTCGAACTACGTTTTCTATTCGATGAGTCTTCATTCATGAAGTTATAGTCTGATTTCATCAAGTGTCCTTCTTCAAACGGTATTATTACATTTGCCTTCAAGCCCTAGATAAAAAAATATATATATATGTATATATATATATATATATATATATAGAATAGAAATGCTTTATGTTTAGGTCTCCAGTCATAAAAAGGGACTCGGTTTACAATTCTAACTAAACTCTCTCATCCTTCCACACATCCCAGAATATATATCCCCAAGATAATACACAATCCCGAAGATATTAACATTAGTTGATCTCAATTAATATACGTACTGTAGTAATAAACCTAACAAAATCTCTTCGAAATGGTAATCGACACTTTAGAAACCATACGGCGATCACATGATGTGCCAAAGATACTGTGTAGTGGTCGTATTTGAACGGATTTGTATACGGTAATAAAATAGCAAACACCGACATGTATTGGTCTCCGATAAAACTCGCAAAAACTTTTGGCAGTCGCGTAAGAGCTGAAAAAAAGATATTGTACATGTCGAAGCAGGTATAATAAAACTTCATACTTACTAGATAAAAATTCCAAAATCGGTATAGCAATGTGTACTGTTGCTGAAATTTTAGACAGATTTAAGAGAACCTCTGATAAAAGTTTGTTCATCGCGTCACGCATTTCCAAAATACAAGTTGTAAGACTAGTAACACACTGACTCGCGCATTTTGCAGTTAAACCGACCTAAAATTAAAAATTTGCATTTTCATATCTTCAAGCAACAAATGCTCCATCAAGAGCTTGTAGAAGTAAATGTTGTTGTTTACCTCTAAACATTTTATTAGACGCTGCTGTAAGTTAGGATCCAGATGCGCATGATACGAAGCTAATGATGCTAATACTGGAAAAACGTGAACGCGAAATTCAGATATAGTAAATTTCGGAGGAACATTGTACAAAGATTCTGGAAGTCGTAGGTTCTTGTCACTGACCTGTTAAAACATACTTCAGTCAGTTTTAGTGAACATATTAAAATTATACACGGTGCTCGCGCTATTACTAATACTTCTTTTGTGTTTGCACTTTTTTTTTTAAATGAAGGTGACCTTAAATGTTTTCAATGAAATGCTAGATATTTTTTTATATCATATGAAAGTCAGGTCAAAATAGAATATGGTTAGTAATACTGTAAACACCCTGTATAATAAGGTAATATGTATTATATCATACCATTGAACAAAGTGCTGTAGCAAAACAGTCAATATCATTAGTATGTCGTGATAGTACCAAGGCTCTATTTTGCATTACTTGAGGTAACTCCTTTAACACAAGTTGCAGAACCTTCCAATCTGTAATTATATAAAAAAATTTTCATCGAGTTTTTGAATTGTTTTTTATACAACCGAATAAAGAAATACGAGCCTTTCTCTGACTTAATGCATGAAATAACAGCTTTGCATGCATGTGCCAATGACATGTGAGTAATCTGACAAGACAAGTGTGACGGAGCTGGACTTGCTGGTGGAGGACTGCTTCCACCACCTCCACTATTCATTCGTTCAGTCGCTGCATGTTCTAAGACTAAATACGGGCTAAATCTTGTCACAGACGCATTTTGTGCATCTGGAAATCCGAGATGATACAACGTGTTTGCTCTAATTTTCAAGAAACACTCAAAGATCTGAATAGGGTAAAACACATGTAGGACTTATTCAAGGAAAGCTTCAAAAATAAGATTAAAGGGTTGAACGTTGATTTATGTCCTACCAGGTATCGAATTGTAGAGACATCATGGAAGACACTTGGATCTTTATAATGCTGATCAAGATGAGTCACTAGAACCTTATAAGCACGTATTGCATGACTCGATGGCAAATAGTAAATTTTCAATGTTAATATTTTTATTACACCGACAACTGCTGTTTTCACATCCTTAATATCAGTATCCTTTGTAATTGGAATGTCAGAACAGAAAGGCTTGATGATTAACTGAAAACGAACCAGTGAATATCAGCTTTCCTTTCGTAGATGTAACATCAAAATTAGTTTTACTCTGTAGACATAAAGTGGAATACCTTCTCTATTATATCCAGAAGTTCCAGACATCGTTTTGTATCACACTCAAGACAAAGATCAACAAGCAAGTACGCAACACTGTTGCGAATTGTAATATCTGAATCGGCATCTATATGTTGAAGATATGGCACAACAATTCTTTCAATCAACTCATCCTCGTATCTAGACCTACTTAAAAGAAATACAATTCAAAGCTTGAACATATATGTATACCGTAAAGTTCATAACTTAATAATACCTATTAACTTGAATGACATTCGATAAGACTTCAAGGACTTTAACTCTAACATTTGTACGCGTTTCCAATTTATAATAACGTTCCATTAAATTGGTCAATCTTGCTTGCCAGTGATGATGAGTAGGCCCTATAGTATGTGCTCTATATTCAATTAATTTCAACACTGATGCTTCCTGTAAAGAGATATTCAATTTCACATGTACCTAGTTGGAATCAATATAATGTACGTGTATGATAATTACAGGTCGTGTGTTACTGCACCGATCAACAAGCTTGTACAATCGTTGAACGCAACCATTATAACGATTGGTATCCAATAAATTTTCAATACTATTTATTGTTTCATGTAAACTCATTGAAACTTGTCTGGTTGCAGGCTGATTGCTAGTTTCTACAAATAAGAAAAAAATAGGATATATTATGTTACGTATGATGTAATACGCTTATAACTTTGTATTTCACCTGTGTGAGAAATTACTTCCTCAATAATATCAAGAATAATACTCCATGTAGGATCCCATAATTCAGCACCATATTTGGTCACTAATCTCTGAATTGATAATGTTACTTCGTACATAACAATTGGGTGGTTGCATTTTAATGCCTTTTTAAGAAGATAGAAAATAAGTAATTTCTTGCAATGCTACAGCATTGAATGATTCTTGTTTATTACTTACTTGATAAAACGAAGGTAAAACAGATGTTGGAGTACACTCTAGTTTTGGAATTTTATGCGTACCCCAAAGGCCCATATTTACATAAAACACTGCACCCCTAAGTAAACGCACGTCTCGCTGAAAATTGACATCTTGCAACAAACGACACATTGTATATAATGCAGAATGACCCATGTGTGTTCCTAATAAATTACGCATTATCTGAAAAATTCAATCATACCTAAACATGTGACTTATTACAGTAAAGTGTATTTGTGCTTTTGAGTTTTTATAAAATTCGTACTGTACCTTCCAACTGATTTGACAATAGGTTTCAACATTTACACTTCCACATAAAGCTATAATAAACGTTTGCAATGAGTCGGAGTGTAAATTACTATAGCAAACAATTGCATCTAGAGCTTCTAAACAGCCAGAAACAACTTCGGTGCTATTGCTATAATAACACAGATGACAAATGTACCTAAAAGTATAAACACCATAGAATATTTCTTTCCCGATTGTGATTATGATTATTGTGGAAAATTTGTGGACATTTACTGCACGAGCCCTGATATTATGTCATCATCTATGTAAGCCGAGTGAAACTTTATGACATTAACGAGAAGGGACAAGAATTCAGAGCCCCTTTTCCCATCTCCTGCCGTTACAATAGGCATCCATTCCAATAAGAACGGTCCCATTCTCTCTTCCAAATGTATTATATCTTTCCCATTTTCTGTTAAACTTTGTAAGAGTTCCAATCTGAGACAAAACAATGCTCGTTTAACAAAAAACTAAAACTTAATTGATCAACAATGTAATTCATATATTATTGCTAGAATACCTAGGTCCAATATCCTCTGGAATATTGTGTTCTTTAACAACCATAAAGAATTTCACTCTCATAAGAGAGGACAGCTTAGAGTATTGGCCTTGAACAAGACATCGCAAGAAGTTCAATGTCACGTGTCTATGCTCACGAGGTACATCTTTCCCTAAAAGGTCTTGTACTAGGTACCATAATCTTTCAGCCGCTGTCTAAAAGATATATAGTAAATGTTTACTTGTGTAGCACATAACATTTTTCATTGCACTGGTTAACAATTTTGTTAGACGAAAGCATATCTACCTACATCTTCCCACTGTTGATTAAGGACTGCATCGCAAAGGTCTTTAATTGCTCTTGTGCGATGATGTACAGGACTTTCGGGACTGATTTCTTTCTCGAGATCAGTGGTTAATGTATAATCTTCACGACTTCTGTAGTTTCCTAGAATGAACGTTGCATCGATAAATATGACGAAAATACTGGCAAAAACTTTGTCTTGATGTTCTGTTACCATCGTTCTTAACTATTAATTAAAGTATTGTTTCCCATTCGAGAAAAGGAAAACGTGAATCGTTGCGAATGTAATTTATGATTTCGTATAGGAAATACACTTTACTGTAATGTGCAACAATCACCTTTGTTAATACGAAAAAATTGTTTCAATTTATCATGTAAGGTTTTGTTGTCCTTGTCTTTCGAGCTCATTTTCGACATTTTATTTTAACAGCTAAAAGGAACCACTAGGATGCAGCCGAAATAACTTGTATCGAGCAACGGTGGACATATCAAAAACAAATCTGAATTAGGGAACGTCAATGGAACGTATTACGTGAAGACAATAGGTATACCGGAATACCAAACACCAATCAGCTGTAATCGGTGACCATGAAAAATCGCTACAAAAGACCGTAGATATCTTTACAGTCAATACCGTATGGCGAATTCTCATGACGTCTTGTCAATTTGATAAAAACACCGTAAAATACAAATATAAATTAAATCCAACAAAACTCTACTGTTTCGATGAAAATGAGAAAATATGTATTGAAAATATCCTTAGAAAAGAGAAACGTTGATGAACATTCTTTAAAAATAAAGAAAAATTTATCAAAGTAGTCACAGATGTATCCAAATGAATACTTGTTTCAGAAATATTTTTATTCAACTAAATAAACCAATGAAAATCCGATTTTGAAATAAGTTGCATATGTATTCTATTTTGTAATCAAACACACAAATACATATATGTATGTATATATAAAATGTATTATTAGAAATGATGAAAACGGTCCTTAAATATCGTCATTCGATTGTTGTATAGAGAGGGAAATTCAAATGGGACAATTATATATATTAGAAAGATCTTTATTAATTCAAATTAAAATTAACATCATTATTCAAATGTATATTACAAAGAGATAAACGTATTATATTAATTTGACTTCATAAGATGATACAATTTGAAGATTAATATCAGTTTATGTTTCTTGTTGAAACACGAGTTTTAATAGAAAATGTTACTCAACATACAAGTTTATCATTATATAAACTTAAATATTCGTATTCTCAAAGATGTTTTATTGGCACTCGAGCGTTATACAATAGCACATGTATAATTCATGGAATTGTAACTATATACATATGTATCTAATTTTTAGCAGTATATAATTACGATAATGATTACAGCTGGAATAAATATTTTAATATTAGTATATTTCTTAAATTATTACATATGCATATTAGTATCTATACAAATTAAAACATTTGTAACCCTAGCTACATGTTTTAAGAATAAAATTTACAAAATCTTGCAATTATGGAAAATTTCATGGATCAATGATCTAAAATACATGAAAATGAATTATACAGAAAATTTAATATTATATTCAAAAGAAATTTTTATGAGAAATAAAGTATTTACACTATGATTCTAAATAGTTCAAATGTGACATGACACCATTGCATAATATATAGTTTACATAAATACATCAACATTGCCTTAAAATTATTGTATTTAATCATCAAGTTACTTATGATTCAAGTTATATTAATGTATATAGAGTATTATGTGTGTGTTTTCATGTATAAACTTTCTTTATTTAGTTACCAGGTGGTTACCAGAGCATGACTCTATGACCATCTATGACACTCTAAATATGTATACACTTGTCAGACATATTGACTTTATCTACTATTATTTCTTATCATACTCTGAATTGAAAAATAAATATTTTTAATTGATTTATGCATTATTAAATTGTTAATGCTGCAAATATATTCATAATTTAATAGAAAGTGAAACTTTCTCTTTGTTCTTTAAACAATTTCTTAATTTTGATACTTACTCTAACATTATTTATATATATTTGAATTATTTCGTGTTCTATTTATATACAAGTATTACAAAAATTAACCTGTATACAGGTTATACATGGATTGATCATAAATTCAATGATTTATCTTTTTCCTTTCGTAGCATAATGCATAAAACATATTTTTGGATATTCTTAATATAGAAAATATATACAAGGACAATAAAAAATACATGTAAAAATATGCAAAAACGATGTAAATAATTACTAAACTATTTATAAGTTATAGATCGTTCATTTAATGAATACGTTAATATATATTGCAGGATTTATTTATGACATTAATTGTTTTCGAAATGTAAATACAACAAAGATAAAAAATGTATAAACAATTACAAATATGTATTGCACATTGCAAGTTCTCAATATTTGAGGTTATAGAAACTGTTGTGGAGATTGCTTATATATAGTGTGGCACATAGTAACACATTTTCACCACAATAAAATCGCAACAAATACAACGAAAGATACTTTGGAATCGCAAAAAAAGTTTCTAATTCACGTCGAACATTTTCGATTCAACATTGTTATAGTTAATTTGAAAAACAATAACTATATGTACTCAAGAAAGCTACGAGCACATACCTCAGCGATTTCGTTCGAAATTGTTAACATTGAAATTGAAAGTATATATATTTTACAGTCGATTAATTATAAAACCTATAGTGACTTAGGTATATATATGCATTTGCATTTTTTTTAATTTATCTAATACATACACATACCACATACTGCCACATGCATACATTGTGTACAATTGTATACTACCATATACTACGCAGCTACGCAATACTACGGATACTCATCCAACACTGTCCAACACTCATCCAATCCAATCCAATCTCACCACTGCCACTGCTCACCACAGAAAAACTGTATAGTTACTTTACGTTTATATGTTGGCCGTACGAAGTCTTGTACCCAACTTCACAATTTCATATATTATAAATTTTATTATAACTTCAATTTTATTAGAACAAATGTAAAAATTAATGAATTTATGAACACAAACAAGTATGAACGCGGCAATAACGACATTTGGATATACAAATAAATGACTTATAATCGTACAGTAAAAATCGATTTCAAAATTGATCAGCAAGTAGGGTAGAATAGTTTCAATAATGTTCCATGAAAATAGAATATGGACAACTTTGATTTTGAGAAGAAACGTTCGAACAAACAGACAAAATTCTAATTTCAAATAATGCGCCAATACCTGCATGTACAAATTTATGATGGTTGTGTAACTTACGATATATATTTGACTGAAAAAGAATAAGAGAGACGATCGCGTTGGAATCAAACCTGGACATTTAACAAAAATTTTTAATTACTTTTTAAAGTTATTTGAGCAATAATCTATTTTTCAAATATCATACAAAAGTTAAGTTAATTTACTTCCAATTAAATTATTTATTTATTACTTCTCGAAATAAATTATTTGATATTATTTATATACATACATATACAGATATTATTGATATTATTTACAAATATATTAGACAGTATTTTGATTTCATCGACATTTATTTTGAATGTTATTTCAGGGACAATTTCTTGATAAACAATTATATATTTGCATAGCTTCAAATTCCTTCAATTAACGAAATGAGATATCATCACTTGAAATACATTATTTGTCAAATACTAAAGAGCATTATTTCTATACAGAATTGATTTACAAATTATTATTCGAAATAAACACTCAGGTCTGGTTGGAACAAGCATAGAAAATTCTAGGGTACTAGATAGACCTGAAGTTTACGGAAAGTTCGGTGTTCGAGTCGAGCGGCATTTGTTCGATGTGGTGGGGATAGAAGGGAGGTGTGGTAATGGTCGGGAGTCTCATCCAACCACGAGAGGAGCTAGTAGCGCTTGCCTCTCGCAGTATGAGGCGGCGTGGGGCTAGGGACGATGCATGGGCTGCGACTAGGAGGCACTTGGGAGGCAGGGAGGGCATGCGAGCGGAGCACAGTTCAGTAGTCGCCATTGCAAGTCCCCCCGTGCTCTCGTATTCGTGACACTCGTACGCGTGGAGCCGATTTTCCGCTAACCTAATCTCCCCGCGAGGGCCCTAAGTGTGCCCCCCCGATGCAGAGATATTGCACCGAGCTCACCGAAAGATTGTTGAAATCTCTTGACAAGGAATACAATGTAAGTAGCGGAATGAATCCGCGATGCGCCATCCGTCCGCTCACGCAAACGGCTATCGGGCCACTCTCGATCCCCCGTGCGCCGTGTGCCTGTACCAGTGGCGTGCGCGAGAGTCACTAAGAATGTAGTGTAGCGGCGGCTCCGCGTGTGAGTGAGTAATACGTTTCCTGTGTGTACGTACGATGCCAGTCGGCAAATCTTCTCTGTGCACGAGTGTGTGCACACGTCGAATGTAAACGCGTTTTGTCGACTACCCCTGGGTATAACCTTAATCGCAAAATGAAATGTTTCCGAAAACCGAGAAGAGATATGTTGAAACACCATCTCTTCGCCCTCCCTTCGTTCACCATTTATTTCTTTTTCCATAAGCCGTGGTTTTCTCGACTCGTTACAACCAACGATGTCATACCTCACGATAACTTACACAGTTGTCCTTGCACTCCCATACATATAGAAGTTTTTAATTAACATCGGACAATTCGAACGTTTTTCGATAATACGATTGCGTTCGAGTGGGTACCGAGGTTCTTGTTCTCTGGCCCGATTGCCGTTTCGATGATCGATACCAGTTTTTCCAATAAATATTTTCAACTTTAATATGAGTCAGATTTACCGTTTGCCCCATATTTAAAGGATGCCCGTGGACACGTGTTGACTATTGCATTTTATAAGTACATGAATTTCGTTTCGAAGTATCGCATCTGGATCCGTATGCGATATTCTAGCGTATCGTTGGAAAACTTTGTCTTTGTAATTAAAGCAGAATAACTTTTTATTGTTATAGTATTTCAAAGTCATATGTTCCAGTGTTTCATCATAAAATCAATATTAATATGCTATACTATTAAATAGAAGAAGTAATTTTAATCATTTTATTGTAACAACATAACCGCTCTCAATCATATGTATCACTGATGCAAAACTGATAACTCATTTAGATAGATAGGTGTACAATGTGATAACTAACATGGTGATTTATTTGATGAATTTTAAAGTTTGTGTAGACACAAGCACAGTTAGCATTTATTTCGTTTCACTTCGTCAAAATATTTACATATTTAGTAAAATTGTAAAGAATATAAATTATTGTAATTCTCTTCAAATAATTGTAACGTTGATTATACATTGTTATTATTAATAATAGTCTAAAAATAAACGATACTCAACTTTATATTAATACGCTATGTTGAATTAAATACTTCTTCAGTATCACATAGTATGACTTTCTTGTTTTTTTAGCTATTGTTATAAGAAGGTACAGTGTAACAAAAGTTAATATATTTATTACGATTTTTAATATTATTTATCCAAAGTAGTTACATATTACATAATAAACTAATGTTTATCTCTACGATGAAATTTTTGATCTTATATCGAATCAATCTCGCTGCATCGATAAAATAATTTAAAGCCACTTGAGAATTCGTAAAGATCCAGTAACATTAAAAATGCGTTAACATAGTATACAGCAATATTGAAATTTTTAGGTCGTCGATATGGGAGCTGTTGTGGATGTCGTTACGGCCCTGGAAAAGACGGCGATCACTAAGGAATTGCTTGAGGTACATACAAATTTTGTGGGAAATAGATTTGATCGGACTAGGATAGCCCTGCTTTCATCTTCGTTTCTTAAGTTTGATTGTGACTGCTTGCCAATAGTTACACAAATGATTTACCTCAATTTAGATTACACGGCTTGGAAAACACATTAATGAACTTCGACGGAAAACAAATAACGACGCCTTGGCTAAACGTGCAAAGGATTTGGTACGGCGCTGGCGAGACATGGTTCTACCATCGGCTCACTCTACTCCACAACCTACACCAGCTGACACGGCACCACCTGCTCTCAATGGTGCAAAGCCACATAGTCCTGCACTAAGATGTTTTAAACCACAAAGTCCAGCATTAAGAGGTTTAAAACCTCAGAGTCCATTGTTGAGGGATACCACACCTCTTAGAGTAAGTTGAACAAGTTTTATGCCTTGATATTTATTTGATTTATTATATATTATTATATGTCAGGTATATATTCTAAAACTGAACTTCTAAAGATAAATATAATATATTCGTACATCTGTGTTGAGAATTTTTATTTGAATTGTTTCCTTCTGCATTGATACAATTGGCTTTTTCGAGTCCTATGTTTCTAAAATAGACCCTATTTGTTGCAGTTACTTGTGTAATTTAAATAAGAAGTTTTAAGCTTTTACAATGTATTATTGCTTACAACTTCAGTCCCAAAACTATTTTGGACATATTAGGTATATAATTTTAATTTTCATTTTGATTGGCAGTACATGCGCTTAAATTTATTCGTATTTCTCTTCTGTGCTCATACAAATGTATGGAGTTAGCGTCCTAATCAGATTACAATTTTCGATCAATAAGAAGCTATGCCATTTTAAATTATAAAATATTGTAAGGCACAAGAAAAATACAAATCAATTAAGTAATGACTGTCTTTACATTAACATTACGTACATCTCTTATCATAATGCATTTCTAATACATTATCTGTGCTTAATACTGTATACAGTCGGGGACAAAATTAAGTGGACACTCTTTAAACACTAATAACTGTTTTAAAATTACATCACACAACTTGAGATGTTTTTTTAGATGTTGAAAGGAGTTTACTATGTAATTTGTAAAAAAAATTACCTTTGGTTGGAATTTCGAAGAAAAAAGTAAAAGTCATAATTTTTAACTTCTTTTCTAGATCTAAGTAAGTTATATATATGCACAAAGTTTCACTAAAATCGAGTAAGGCTGCCATGAGCCATAAATAATTAAAAGTGGCAAAAATGGTGAAAAAGTGCTATTTAAACCAATCACCATTTAGACCCCAAAATTCAAAGCATTGGCTAGCAATAGCATTTTTTATGTGTCAACCGATTTCGTTGAAAAGTTGTGCATGTATACAACTTAGATCTACAGAAGGCATATTTTAAATTTTTATTATAGACACAGATAAAAATGTTAAAAGTCGTAACCATCACTTTTTTTCTTCGAAATTCCGAGTAATAGCAATTTCAAAATAGTGTTTCGTCTAACATCTCGAAAATACTCAACTTGTTTGATCCAATTTGAATCCCTTTTACTACGATTTATTTTATGGTTGCAGAATTTAGAACTTCTTCGTCGTTCATAGTTTCTTAGAAGAAGAAGGAAATTTATGTTTATTATGTAGTCTCCTATGACTATATATTGACAATATTGTATATATTGACAATAGAGAATAGAATTTAATTTCGGTTTAAGGAAAATTAATAACAACAAAGAGAGTGTATAAAGTTAATTTGACTGGCTATTAGTACACTGTGAGATTGCAGACGTCACTTATCCGTGAACATGTTAAACAAGTTATTACTTTTTAGAGGGTGTCCACTTAACCCTTTGCGGACAGTTGTCTGCGGACAGCAGCCCAAGCATTAACCAAAGGGTTAACCCTTTGCGGTCGTATGTCTACTTTCAGCCACCAAAGCTTTTCTACCGTTCCAGTCGTATATTACATATATCTAAAGTTTAAAAATGAATTAATGAATTTTGTTTCTCCTTCATAATCTTGCATATTATGTATTACTGTTCGTTCAACGAAAATTAATTCCGGCCAGCATGACACTTATGTATAAACTTAACATGACCGCAAAGGGTTAATTCTGTCTCCAACTGTACATTTAATATTGTAATTATTAAATAGATAAGTTACATGTAAAACTTGTGAACAATCCGATTACAGGTGCTTAGTCCAGCTCTATCCGTGCATAGTGAACATTCACATTCTCCAAATGCATCATCAAACAAGCAGTCAATTACAGTGACCAGCAACCACAAAACAAGTTCCGATGTGACGTCTATACTTGGTTCCTCAAGTCAAAATCACACAACGGAAGCAGTGCCACGAACTCACAGTTCAAATAAACGTCTTCGAAAAGAGGATCACGTAAATGACAAACACAATTGTCAGTATCATGATTCAGACTCAGTTACTGAAAGTGAACCTTTTAAAAAGCAACGTCTCAATGGCGAGAATATAAGTGGTAATTTAAATTTGCAAGTGCCTAGCCCCACATTTAAAGAACGAATCTCTGATCATTTCGTGGAGTCATCCACTGATCCTGACGATTCAGGTCCAAAGAAACGTGGTAGAAAGAAAGGCAGTAAGTCTATAAAGAAGCAGCCGATATTAGAAGATCGTGTGAAAGAAAAACTAGCTAGTATCTCAAGAAATCCTAAATTAAAGACGACTCAAGAACTGCTGGCTGACCTGCGGGCACGCGGCACCAATTGTAGCGTTAATTCAAGTGCTCTACCTAGTCAAAATGAAGAATCGGCCAGCATGGAAGATATTTTGCGAGGCAGCAACGAACAAGTATCCAAGTTCCTTCGTTGTACTCAGAACAATTTGTCACATAGAAATACAGTTTCGGAAAGCTTGCCAGAAAGTAGGTTAAAGCCTGCGGAGAATTGTAACGATGTCTCGTCGAAGTGTCAAGAATCATCGGGTGTAGTGTATAAAGAAAAGTCAGTTACAAGTTGTCAAAAAACACAATCAGAACAATCTCACGAACTAACCGTTGAAGAAATACTAGCTAAGTTACCACCTATAGATCCAAGTTCGATCGACTGGGGTGAAAGTGAAGTAGAATTGACCGATGAACAGAACAATACTGAATACCCACCTAGGCAAATTACGGAAGATGATATAAAAAGGTTACACACAGAGTGTGTAGAAGGACTAAACGGAAACTTCCAACCGAAACTATCATCTTTAACTTCTTCTACTTGTAACGACAGTCAAGAAGTAAAGGAGGATATGTCCGAAATCAATGGTGTAAAGAATGTGTATAGCCGACCCGACGAAGAATTTCGAGAGTGGCATCAGATGCTAACAAGGCCCACTTACAATGGCCAACTCCTTCACATATTGCCTTATGTTATTATTGATTAGTAATTTTATTATCCTATTCTATTATTATTCCCAAACTTGTGAAGAATCCCTGAAAAAATATTAAAGAGATTGATCGACGATCACTCTATTAAACCAATTTTGTATTGCAATTTACGATTGCTCTTTATTTCTATACATGCTCACGTTACTACCACCCTTGATTAATATTATAATTTCCATTATTATTCGAAATCAATTCTCATTTTAGCATTTGACTCAATCATGTCGCGAAAAATATAAGTCATCGTCATTATCATCTTTATTATCATTGTTATTGTTGTTACTATTATTATTATACTATTATTATTATTATCATCATTATCGTTATCATTATTCATTATTGCGATGCAAAGTGTTTCATATGCAGAAAAAGTTGTCTTCTCAAACAGAATATCTGGAAAAAAAGCATAAAAACGAAATACTAAACAAGAAGGGCATCTGGTATAATGTGTAGCATCATTGCATGTGGCAAAATAGGTCAATAATTCAAGTTTGAACGATACTCTCTGAATGCATCTCTTTTGTTGTGTATATTATACTAGTACCACCTTCATTGTCATTGTCATTAACATTATTAACATTACTGTGCTATAGTTATTAAAAAATTAAGCCCGAAATTGTTGTAAAAAAATGAGAATCGCAGCATCATTAATTAAATCATCGCAAGTGAAAACTAATTCAAGCCGTATGTAAATTAGTGTTTCTTTTTAAAATAATTATAAAATTTTTTATAAGTACTCGAACTAGAGAACAGAGATATAGAATAAATAATTTTTTCTAAAGATTTACATAACCATTTGTATTAGACAATATAACACATATTCGATTATTTCCTATATATTATTCAAATGATTTTGTTCTTTTCGTTAAGAAAAAGAGAGGCACACAATACAAAAATCAAATATTGTACTTTGGCCTATGCAAGCAAAGAAAGATTATTTTGGAAATTCTATCCAAAGTAAAATTATATACCGAAGAAAGATCTATGAAAATTAAAAAGTATTCATCATATTTTCTATATCGTATCATTTTGTTCGTCCAGAAAAAAATTATTCTAGCAAATTTTTCAAAAACGGTGTTAGACAAAGAAAATTCTAAAGATGAACTATTGCAAAAGAATGGAATATTTACTACCTAAAATGAAAATTCCAAATGCTTATTGATATCAGATTTTGTTTGTACCTTTAAAATATTTATTACGTAATATGGATAGAAACTGTCGGACTGATAAATAATTATTTGAACGTGGTAAATGTAGTTGAACCGAATGTAACGGGGCCTTAATTAAAGTTTAAAAAAAAAAAATATTTGTCACATAGGGTATTATATGTTGCAAGAAAAATGTTGCACGTATTTACACTGAGAGGAACTCGAAGCAAATACATTTAAAAATTCCCTATATCGGTTTCATTTCATGTATTTTTGAATAATCTCAGAGGGGATATATTTTACAAAAGCATATACCACATCATACGATTACATGTATCAATATGGCAAAAAGATTTGTTATATGCAATGTCCAATGTTCCAATTATCTCAATATGTATTGTATAATTTTTGAAATGAAAAAGAGAGACTTTATGATTTTAAACTGTACATATATCATTCAAAATCATGAACACTGGAACCAAAATGTATTAACACTTTTTGTAATAACCAAATAACATTATGTTATGTAAAAAGGAGAAAAAGAAATGTACATATTATGCAACCATACTGTGTATAATGAAAGCTTTGTCAAACATTATGAATTAGAAAAGAAAAATTTCTCATTTTATATGTGTTACTTTTTTGATAATGACAATTACCTTTTGTTTGGCTTCGTTTGATCATTTCTCATTCACTTAACTTTCGCATTGAATTTTTACTAAAATTAGTTGAAAGATTACATGTTGTAATATCAATGTAAATATACATTTTTATAATTTTTCATGTTGCTTATCCATTTCTATCGACCGAGAAGGCTTTATTTTATAAATATATTATAAGTAATTCGTTTAAACAAACAATTATGTACCTTTGTATTTAATATTAAACTCGTGAATTAATATAATTAAATATTATAACACATTCATACAATTAAATTTTCATAATTTTAAAGTATATGAAATTTAGTTCATATGCGTGTACATCTTGTAGTAATTTTAGTTTACAAATTATTTAATTTAATTCCACAGCAGCTAGACAAACACTTTAATTATATATTTTTACAGTCTCTATTAGAAGAAATGAAAAATTATATTATTTGTGCTTTCAGATATAAAAATTTCAGCATTTTTAGGAAACATTGCGATCAATGCAATGGAATGAATGATCAGTTCAAAATACTGTTGTGAATTCTAAATGAAGACCCGTGCCTTTTGAACTTCTGCAATTCTATGATAGCTTGACTAACAACAAATTATGACCAACTAAAGCAGAAACAAACCCGATATAGTAAATAGCATTTGAAAAAATGGAATCGAGACGTGTTTAATTTCGTTTAGTTATCATGCAATTAAATTATTGTTAAATTAAATAGAACCAATATTTAATGTCCACCAAGAATAACACAAAGGGATTTCTCAGTTATAAACAAAATTTTAATTATCAAAACATACTTCATAAATTGATCCCCATTGTCAATAAATTATTTTAATAAAATTCATATCATTTGAGTTACATTATCTTTCTATTTCATAACATGCTTTCTATACTTATTAATATACTTTCTATTCTAAAGTATATCATCACAATTGGTTTTAAATCATGTTATAAATATATATATGTATTTTAAGTAGACGAATATTACATCAGTATACATATAACTCTATTTATTTGAGCAATAAATTTCAGTGAAAAAAATACTTTTTCTGTATATATAAATATATATCGTTAAAATATTTGTTTATTATCCATAACATATTAGGACTATCGTGCGAACCCTTCCAAGAGTTCTGCTGATTAAATTACTGTAAGTGACTTTATCAATAAATGTTTACAGAAAGAAGCATACAGAAAGAAGTTTCAAAAAATGTATAGTTCTACATGGAATGTTGATAAATATGAAATTAAAAGACCGTCATCGTATATGAGAAATATTGTCGAAGAAGTATATGTGGTATCAGACCCATTCAACCTTACAGAGTATGTATTGGTATGTATTTCAGGTAGATAGACGCTTACAAGAGGGTGGTATCGTAATAGCGACTGCGCAATCAATCGAAATAGCGTGAACACACGCATGTATAAGTATATAGCTGTATATACACAAGACAAGGTGGGGACATCTCTCTCTCTTTCTTTCTCTCTCTCTCTCTGTCTCGCGCACACCGTTCATTACTACAGTTTTCAGTGAGTCCGGGCGTACTAGACTTACAATTGCTTACAATACTTTAGTTGGTGCTTAGACGGTGAGCAGTCGCGATACCGAGAAAGTACGTGCATCTGATGCATTGTTCACTACATATACTTGTACTTACTATTCGCGAGAAAAAAAATCGCCCGTGTGCTTTCATGTGAATGCACCCCGATTTTCGATTTTTCGTGATCCGCTGCAAGGTTCCCGATATGTGTCAGTGAATGTTTATTACAAATTTACCAACTCCTGTTGGCCATACCAAAAATGTCGAAACCCGGTGACAAACAAACCTACGCACAGACATATAAACTAGTAGTCGTGGGTGGGGGTGGTGTTGGAAAATCTGCAATCACGATACAATTCATTCAAGTAAGTACTTTTTATAGCCAATAGGTGTACCCAATATACATATACAGTAAATATATGCTCGATATTGTGTACACATGTTATTATGTACACCACTTATGTGCGTGCTATGTAACTCGTCGTCTATTTACGTGTACGTGCGTGTTTGTGTGTGTATCTTTTTTTCATTTATTTGTGTGTATTTATTAAAACTCATGAATGAAATTTGTGTTTGGATGTCCGCGTCCTGCGAGCTTCGTTGGAATAAAGAAATGAAAATATTTCTGTCGTTTACTGCTTTGTAAACCTGACCAATTTTAGAAACTCGCTCAAGGAATATTAAAACCACGATACTCTTAATACTGATTATGTCATAGTTACAGATTTGGCTATCTATATACATTGTTATGTACATTTATCATAACTCATTTACCAGAATTGTGTAATATTATCCTCTCTTATCTCTCAACGTTTGAAATAATCTCGTACGTATTTTATAAATATTAACAGTTAAACAGTATCCTATGTAAAGGAAAACAAATTGTAATACATTTATGCTAAATTGATTTTTTATTTATAGTTTTATGTCGCATCAACTGCTACATTTTATATGTTGCAACAACTCTCAAAAATTTATTCAGAAACAAATTGTATCAACTTTTATTGTCTTTTTATTTCTTTTTTGACAATCTAGTGGTGTGAACACACTAGCAAGTAAATTGCGACATTTTTCGCGACTTGTAGAATAACACTTGTTTGCAAATATTGTCTACACACTGTTCCGCTCTCTGAGAGCAACTGCAGCTAGTGGGTTCAACTTGCTGGTCGCTATTTTAGAGGCATTTACATATGTCAGGAGAGTTGCTCTTACAAAACCTATTGCCAGTTACATTTTATTACATTTGATTACATTTTACAGAGTTATTTTGTAACCGACTATGACCCTACCATTGAAGATTCATATACCAAACAATGTGTCATCGACGATGTTCCTGCCAAGCTTGACAGTGAGTATACATAAAAATACATAACATTGTGCATTATTATTTCAACAAGATTACCCTGACTTCACCAACAATTATTTGATCGACATGCATTTCACAGACACGATTTCATCAATACTCACAGACACGTTTAGATAACAGACGATGTTTTTAAGTAATTTTCTTATAAGGATGGGATGAATACATAGATAATACCCATAAGGTAGAAATCAACCATCCAACATGAATGTTGACATTGTTGACAAAACTTGTGTCGACGAAATGGTTGTAAGTTAGGTCAGGGTAACCCATTTCAACCTTGTTTTCTCAATTATGGTAACTTTTTATAACTTACCATATTTTATGTTGATTTTCATGCAGTACCATAATGAAACATGGGTTCGTTATCGTAAGAATTCCTTATTTATTAGAATCAAATAGTTAGTTCAAAGAATTATGATGGTAAAATTTTACATGTTTAATGTACTATTTATAAACAGATGTAATAGTTTTAATTCCACAACTGACATGCTTTATATAATTTTGTAGTATTGGACACAGCAGGTCAAGAAGAATTTAGTGCAATGCGTGAACAATACATGAGAAGCGGCGAAGGCTTTCTCTTAGTATTTTCAGTAACGGATCATTCGTCTTTCGATGAAATGTTGAAATTCCATAAGCAGATTCTGAGAGTGAAAGACCGTGATGAATTTCCAATGCTCATGGTTGGAAACAAAGCTGACTTGGATCAGCAAAGAATCGTATGTATTTAAACTGTGAACAAGAAATATAATTATACATTAATATATTTAGTAACGCAGTGTTATAGTACCTTTTTTTGCTGGTTTTTAGGTTTCTGTTGAGGAAGCACAAAATATGGCACGCCAATTAAAAATTCCTTATATTGAGTGTAGTGCAAAATTAAGAATGAATGTTGATCAAGCTTTCCATGAGTTAGTAAGAATTGTCAGGAAGTTTCAGTTATCTGAAAGACCACCATTAAAGCCAAATTATAAGAAAAACAAAAAGAAATGCTGCATGTTGTAATTACCAATGTGTGTTCATAATTAACAAAACGATATAATCGAATTAAAACGAAATCGTAGCTATAAACTAAAAGATTTGATAACAGTTGGAGATCGTAACGTACAGATAATCTCAAAACAACGATAAATTGTTTAAAAAAAAAATGTGTTGTTTAACTAAAGGACATTAACATGCTATAGTTATCAAAAATTTAAGTCAAAATCGTTGTAAATGGAAGAATCGATGCGTCTCATTAACTAAACCATTATAAAACCTTTTATAATTACATGAACTAAAGAGATATAAAATAAATAATTTTTCCTAAAGATTTACATGACCATGTATATTAAACGATACAACACATTTGATTATAAACTATAAACTATTCACATGATTTCTGTGAAGAAAAAGTGGGGAATAAGCAAGGAAAGAATATTTTGGAAATTCGATCCAGAGTGAAATTATATTAAAAAAGAATGCATGAAAAATAAGAGTATGCATTATATTTGTTATAAGGTACCCTTTTCTTCTTTGAAATAGATTTTATTTTAGCATATTCTTCGAACGAAATTTTAAAGATGAAAATGATGATTAAAAATTACATAAAATGGATAGAAACTGCCAGACAGATAAATAAACGTGGTAAATATAGTTGCTACGAGGCCTAATTAAAACGAAAAAGGAAAGAGTATTTGTCATATAGGCTATTATGTTGCATATACAGCAATGAAAAATGTAACGCAAATTTACAACGACAAAAAAATCAAATGTATTAACAGTTTTTCTATGTAAGTTCTCGTTTGTGTATTTTTAAATAATCAACATAAAAACTTATTTAAAAAAAAAACATAATTGTAAAACAACCATATAATTACAATGCAATATTTAATTTTTCAATTGTCTCGATATTGTACAACTTCTTAAATTAGAATTGATTTCAAATTGTAAGTACTCTTCAGAACCATCGACGAGATAATAGGGAGGCATGGAACTGATCATTTTACATTGAGCAGCAAGGTTCAAGTAATCTTAATGGGTGGGATTGGTCACCACATTTTCCCTATTTCATGTTTGGTCTGTTCAAATTAAAACTGAGCTTTTGTAGTAGATATCAGGATGGACGAGGTCTTTCACATAATTGATGAGAACATGCTGGCCTAGTTGTGCTCTCCAACTCAAAAATTGTGTTTGTGTTGCTCATGGAATAGTGGAGCGGGTGGAGAATTGCCATGAATGTGTGTCTGTGCCATGGACTTATCAGTCCGTGGTTTGTGCTTAATTAGATGGGAATGAATACTAAAGTGTTTGACCAATACATAAGTTCTGGTGAGTTAAATTTTGCAATTACAGTAGAACATTGATTATCCGACCCGGATGTGAGGGTCACCTTCAGTTTTTTTTTTTAATGGAATGCCCAATCTTCTGTGTAAAAAAGCATTATATTATATACTTGTACAAGTTATTTGAAGCTTTTATGTCAGCACTACTTCGGATAATCAACGTTCTACCGCATTCTCTGTTGTCTGTATCTTGACGATCATGCCGTTGATACCCTGTTTAGGAGTTTTTCCCATTCTTTTACTGTAACTAGGAAGCCCATTGTTTTGGAGGGTTACTTTGGGTCATCGGGTGCAGAAGATTCCATAATTTCAGCTACAGAGTTGAATTAGGTATCACGCATTATGAAGATGCGATTCTCGAACTGAAACTTGCTTCCATTTAATTAGCTGTCGGTACAGAAGGATGATTTTCCTTTCCTACATGTCAAACGTAATGTCTTCATGTTCATTTGTAGTATAACCAGAAGAGTGACCACCGACTTAAAGAAATCATTTCCGACTTTTTATAACGAAGTTCAATATTTTGGATACAACATTATACCTCTATAGATAGAGTTATTGTACCTTTTCGATCATTTATTCCTTAATTTAAGAGTATATATATATATATTTTTTGTAACATAGTTTCGCTTATAAGTAACAAATAACACACGATGTGAAAGTAACTGACAAGAAACCAGGTAGTAACAAATTTGATAAAGTAATCGCTTGCTTTTAAGTGTTGTGTAAGGAAACAGTTAAAAATGGAAGTTTTAACAAATATCTCTGTAGTAACAGCTTATTTTGTAATCTTATATCTTGAAAGTACCAAATAATTTAAGTTATTACTAAAACTATAATTTAAAGCGACGGATATACGACCATTTTTATATTTTTTTGTTTTCTTTTTTTTTATGTTAAGGAAAAAACCAGCATTGTGTATTGTTTTGCTGTTCCAACATAAGCATCATATCTTTAGTACTTGTGAATGTAATATAATGATTTATTAATGAAACTAAACGGACGTAACACTGCAAACGTTCATAATTCTGAATGTTAAAATTAAGGAATGTGTAATTTATATAAAACCATGAACGAAATGTTAGAATAACATTATATTTATTATGGTAGATACAAATTAACAAATAATATACTCTTTTGAACCATATACAACATTTTATATGACATACAGGTTTTACTACAATATATATTTCCATTTTGACAAGTACAAGATATAGTGGATATCGATTCAAAGTATAATTAACAAACAAAAAAAAATACATTTACTATTTTTATCTGATAGAAATATTCAACTGACAAATAACTCTAGAAATATAACACGTGTAAATGTTAAGTTTAGTTTATTTTTGTTTATATAAATTAAATTAAAATTTAACGAATTAATTATGTTACAAATTGTATAATTATAGAAAGATTATATATATTATATATATATTTATTTGTAAAACCGCGTTTTCAAATAATTATTGGAGGAAGTTGATATCTGAATTATAATTTTGTATGAGATTACAAAAGAATAAAGGATTGTTAAAGTACTTTTATAAACATTTTATATTAATTTGAAAATTATATGCGTCATACATTGAATGAGTGGGTGTGCAAAATTAAATTTCGATTTTGTTGCAACTACTTTTTATTCAATTGCTTTCATGAGCTATTTTAATGATCTTGAATGATGCGAATTCGAAGTTGATGAAATGTGTGACTGATGTACAATGAAACGAAAACAATATTTTATTGTGTTCATATTTTCAGAAACATGTAACGACGATTGTCAAGGAGGATTTATTTAATATACTCGTAACAAATTAAATATCGCGTATACTGAATTCATGTATTATTTTTAAATATTTATATGTATACACAATACACACATATGTATTCATTTAATGCTTTGTACCAATGAAACCAATAATATATAGTGCGGGGCCAATAATCATTTAAATTTAAAACAATTTATTTTACCTACCAACAGTTTATTAATTACTTTGAGAAAATTTGTGCTGATTGCTCCGTTATATTTACTTTTTTATAAAACTATATAAATAACTTGTAACTATAAGTCTGTTTAAACAACACGAAGATTATATATATATATTTTAATACGTGAACATAACGTTGATGTATTTAATTTATTTGAGAAGAAGTTCTCTGATGAAATTTTAGTAGACATATGCTTTTAACCAATGATTTGTTTATTACATTTGTACTGAATGTATTGATAGACTATATGAAAACGCTCTTTTTCAATTGTTGTTCCATTTTATAAATTTTTATGAATACTGAAAATTTTGAAATTAGCGATTTTATTATAAATATTACAGTAATATACATTTTTTATATGCATTCGCAAAATTGAAAAAAATTCAATTGCAAATTTTTTTATGCATGTTTAGGAAAAAAGATTTTGTATAAACAATCGAAGTGGATCGAGTGAAAATAAATTTAGTGAATTTTCTAATAGATCAAGTTCCATCTTGGGGCGATAACTTCGCGGAGTTAATTAATGTGAAATCATTGTTGTAAAATAAATATAGCAACGTACAACAATTATATAAAGTTTTTTTAGAGAGTTTAATTGTCAGTATTATCGTCCAACAACCAAATAACAACGACGACTTTTGTGCAACGGAACATTCACCCTAATTTAGTCAGTAAGCAACCGGCACGCAAGGTGGTCAAACGGGATTCCCATCGTGGCTATTCTTAACCAGACCAAGCTAATATTGAATCCGCTCAATTACTTCCAGCCTCGCTGGCATCAGTAATAAGCATAACTGTTACCATCAATTTTCAACTTTTCTTTCTATCTCATATTCTATAAATAAAGTATTTTATCCAATTCCTTTCATTCGGACGTTCTAAAATACAACCACGCTGCAGAGCAGACCTCATTTTCAGCTACATTTAGAAATCAGCGTCTATACTTAACCCTCTTCCATCTCTCCCCACAAAATAAATATGTATTGTTCATTTGATAAGTTAAATATTTTTAAACCATACAAAAAATCTACTTTTATTTTATTAGTAACAACATCGTTTGTAAATTAAGATCTTTTATTAATTCTGTAATGGCTTATCCTGGGGTCTCTCACAACCCCAGTAGAATTTACTACACACCGATTTTCATATCAACGTTGAAAGTGTAAATTAAATGTAAATTAAATAATTTAAATTTTAGATTTTTAGGAAGATCCCAGCGTGATATTTTTTAATCTGAAGAATCAGTATACCACTTCAGGGTTAACTACATATATCAGCATAAAATGCACCTGGACAGCAGCATGCACACAAAATGCGAGACAATGCATGGACAGAACGTGCATATTTAAGTGAGGGGTGAGAATCGTGACATTAGAGAGGAAATTTCCTCTTTTGAAAGCTTACATCCAAGAAGAAGATTTGTTCGCGCAGTGTCGTCTCCACGGGGTACAAAAGTGACTCGAATACAACTATCTCCGATCATGTTTTTCTCCAGCAAAGGAAAAGATCGACGTTCGGCTCCTCGGTAGGAAGAAACACGATCGGAAAAGAAATAAGACAACGAGGAAGGGGAGTAACCCGGGTTAAAAATAGCAGGGACGCGTTTCCAAACAAAAACTAATAAGCGTCCTGTAGAATAACGATTAAGCCCGGGGAGTAATAAAAAAGGAAGGAGGGGAAAAGGGGAGGAGGCAAAAAGGAGAAGAAGGTAGAAAATATCAAAGACAGCGGTACTGTCGATCGGAAGAAGACACGAGACGTAACGAAATAACATGCTTCGTACAGTGGGAGGGGTTTGCAAAAAAGAATCGTAACTATACGGGGTGAGGGGGGTAAAGGGGTTTAGGGGCCAGCCTGGTCGAGTATCTTGGCCCAGTGAAATAATATATCGACTATAATGGTTGGTAGCGATGGGAGCAAGCTCAATCTGTGCGCGCGAATCCGAGTCAGTCAATTGGAGTTTCGTTCCATCGGTTTACAGAAACTACAGGCTGGTCTAAACGTCACTGGACCATTTACAATTCGGATTTGTTTAAACAAATTGTTCAAAAGCTGAGAAAACCCGACATTTGTTGGAAGCACTGCTATAAAAGTACAGGCTGGCTCTAAAGTCACTAGATTATTTTAAAATGTAATAACCTATTTATTTTTTGAAAATTCATATTTATTCTTTCATAAAGGATTCCTCTTGCATTTTGAAATGGTCTAGTAGACACTCTAGGCCAGCCTCTACCAGTGCTTCCAACGAGTGTCGTTTATCTCCATCAGTTTTTGAGGTAATTTAATTGTTAAAGTAGAATTTGTTCTGCTTCAGTCGCAAAAGGAGAATGTATTTTATGTTAGACGATTCTGTAGACTTTCCTCTTTACAATGGTATACTTTTTTTTTATAAGGTTTTTACATTTTTGAACGTGTTTATATGAATTAAATGATACAACTTCTTCATTATTCTTTTATGAAACATTTATCGGAAAATATTACTGACATCTTTCCGATTCAAGTGAGTCCAAACACGACACAGTTTAGACAGCATTTACTCGTTTAATCCACGATATAGTAGAACTTCTATTATCCGAACTAATTCAGTGATAGTTTAAACGACTAGCTTACCACTGGATACAATGATAGATTAAATCTTCACTTGTATACAATAAATCATATCGCTTACGGTTCGTTTTAGATCAACCAAACTATGGAGAATTCAGATATCGTTTCGGATAATGGAGGTTCTACTTAGCCGCGTATTAAAAAAGTAAATACGATCGAAGTGGTATCGTGTTTGGTTGGACTTGTTTTAATCAGAGAAGTTTCGCGAATATGTTGGCAAAGGTTTCGTAAAGAAATGATTGGAAGCAAAACAGATCTTTTCATTGGACTAGTGGGTGATCAAGCTTCTGGGCCCCATAAGAGGTACACCTCGCGTTAATGGGGACTTCTTCACAAATATCATGCACGCCTCTTTCACAAGTACCAAGACAATTTTGTAATGTGAAATTTAAATCCTCCATCACAGTTATTCGTAATAAAATTGGCAATTTATAACTGATAAAATTATTTAGACATTATAAAAGAGCTCCGCTCTCGGTCCAGACAGTTCAGGTCCCTGACTTTGTCCACTATCTTAGCTACGACAGACTTAGTCCCATCTCTAATGGCCGAGAGCTGCGTGCGTGCGCTCTCTCTCTCGCTCTCTTACTCCTTCTCTCTCACGGATACAGGTGAGAACCGGTGGTGCACACACAACAGAGCACTCCTGGGAGGAGGCATCCCCCACCCCTCTTGGCTTTTACCCGCGCGTTTCGCATGGTTTATTGGCTATAAAGTGGAACTCCGTTTACACGAACTCCGTTTATATCAGCTAAATTTTAGCAGTGCGTGGTTAACTGAATTCTAGCTGAGCAAAATCCTCTTATATGAACGTGAACTCCTATGAAATGAACGAAAAATCGTTATCAGTGGTGGGAGAGAGGTGGACTCCTATTATATGAACCACCTGATTACGTGAACCAACTTGTGTCCCGACAGGTTCATATAAATGGAGTTCTACTATACTGGCAACCTGTGTCTAGCACCAGGCCTTTGCTAAGTGAACATACCTGGTGCACACCGATGCAAGAAGACTACTGCCACGATACACCGAGTTGCAGATTTTCAGTTTCGGTATACGCGGTTCGTGTACAACACCCTGGTGAAAATTATTCGCTGGGGTAATTGTTGGGTTGGCTGACTTTCATCTCGTGTCTCTCCTTTTTTGCGCATGTGAACCACAAGTGTCTTGCAAACAAAGAAAATCTGGCAATGATGTGAGCCGTTTGATGCTAAAGTGGTGTAAGTCAATATTTGTATATTTAACACCACATCTCAAGGGTTCATTCATCATTTCAATATACATATACAGTACGGACTTTTATATGAATCCATGACAAAAACTAGTTGGAGGCGATTTGTACATATTCAGATCAGAAAACAAAAAATTTTCTACGATTACTGCTCCTTGCAATTGATGCAGACCATTGTTATTCTACATACAAATCCACAGGAACATAATCTTAGGTTGCATAAGACAAACGTAACGTCCATCGATATCATTGTGTATCATGTTGGATTGGAATGACCGTTCCTAGCGGTTTTAAATTCGAACTCAATAACACGATTAGTTACATAAAAATGGCAAGAAAATATATGTTATTGAATAAATCTATGAAAATCGTATTTTTATCTTTGAATTTCAATTTAAAAACGCTTTACGAACTGTCGTTTCAACCGTATTATTAAACATTAAAGTGAGCAATTATAGTTTTTGTAATTATGAGTTTCTGAGATGATTGAAATACATTTCCATGTAACTTCGGCTTCTTACTGATTTTTATTCGTAATCTTTTTTATTCTCGTCGAGAGAAGCTCGCCTCGTAGGATTTACACCTGAGACACGAGGATGCCTCTCGGACAACCCAATAGATCCCAGCTTGCGGTCTTCTTGCTCTTCTTTTCTTCTTCTTTTTCTTCGGCTCGTTCTCGGTTCTTTTTCTCGGTGGCAAAATAAGTATATTGTGTCGGAACGGCTACCTCGTGGCACACACACACACAGACACACATACCACATAAGCGATGTTGGCAATGTTGGCATTCGTTCGTTGGTTGTGTCACACGATACCGTAGAATTCGCGTGCAGTGAAAACTCGCGACGATTTCTACGAAAAATCGCGATCGGCGTTCACTGCGAAAGCGGCTCGAGGATTCCCCGATTTTACAATTTGTTGTTTCGATGGGATTAGAAATGATTAGACTGCGGATTTTAAAACAGTAAGCATTCACCCGTATATCGTGATTAAATTGTCATTTATTGTTCATACATATATATTGTAAATTAACATTCGGTGTGCTTGTTGTGAAAAGAATTTGTAACTAATTAATCTGTACTAAAATGTTAAATAAAACCACTACAGCTATTAAAAAACGATATTAGTTAAAGATATGTTTAGCGGATTAATAATGATCATTCTAATAAATTGTTACTAATAATATACTAAAATGCTAGAAAATATTGTCGGAGTTAGGGGAGACCAAAGATGGTGGTTCGAAAAGTTTTCGTCGCCATTTCTATGCTTCTTACGTACCGTATGCACTTTGAATGTAAATTATTGAACGTTTATCGTTATGGTAGTACTGATATACGTTAAATATGACTAACAAAAAGTAGTTAACATGGGCATTAGTCACGCAATTAAAAAATAATTGTATTCCAATAAATTTGTGTTATTGCTACTTTTGATAGTTGTTTTTAGAGCGTGTTTCACGCAAACGGTAAACTAATATGTATCCATTTCGCGACTGTCTACTTTCCCCTACGCCATTACGCAATTGTGAATGTATGAAAACGCCATTTTCTTGACAAATTTCAATAATTGCCGTGATTGTACGGGCACGAGCTAGTTATGCGACTTTCGAAGATGTATACACATCTGTTTCAGCCCCTTAAGTTGATCTTTCAGATTGAAACAATTCTAAAGCAATAGAATAGTTATTTAGTTAAGAACATAAGTTACATAAGTTTAAATTACTTTTTTAGTCGTGATACATGTATACTTAACTATAATGAGAATTGTGAGTACCATTTTGTGGTATCATAATTGAGAAAATGAAGGAACGTCTATTAACTCTTGACACTCGAATGGTGAATCTGAGAGAGAGAGAGAGAGGCGCCAATTGCTGTACCATTATTCAAAATATTGTTTACATTATTGAATGTGTCGGTATCTAACCAATTACTAAACATTTAGGTATTGCATGAGGCGTTATACCAATTTCATATGCATAAAACTTGAAAAATCATAGGGAATGGAAATATTCTTGGTCAGAAGAAATGTTTAATTTTTGAAATGTAAGGAGCAAGTTTTGTGTGAAAATTCAGTGGAAATTTTAATTTGATATAGTTAGAAAATTATGCTTAGATGTCACTAAATTCTGCACCACTGTGCGTTGCATACGTGAATCACCGTCCTTGTCGATCATGGCAAAAAAGCAGTATCGAAAGAAATGATCTTCCGACTATGAGGATTTATTCGGTTATGAATAATGTATAGTAGATTTTCTGTGAATCACCTCTTCTGTTTTCCATGTGGCGTTCGAGAACTTCTGATTACCATTCGGCTCGATAGTAATTGCAACCAAAGGTCAAAAGAATTATGCCATTTTTAAGTAGTTTTTGATTATATCCGACAGAAGGGTCAGATGAAATTGTTGAAATGCTGGAAATATGTTTGTTAACTGGAATGTTTATTCAACTTATTAGCGACTTTTACTTTTCTGAAGATAGAAAGAAGTTCTAGCTGAACAGGATCGTTTATTCTGCTCTGAAAACGTTGAAGTTGCACAAGCAGATTTCCTCGACACATTGTCGGGAGGTTCATTCGGAAAACAGTTTAAAAAAGTAATGTAGAAAACATAGTTATTAATGGACAGCGGATTTTATGCATTCATGACAAAAATGAGTAGGTGTCATTTAAAATAGTAATAACATTACGAGAATTTAAATGTACTGTTATACTATTTTATTATGACGTATTTTGACGAAAAAAAAGCCAGACACGTGATGAAGGTTTTTAACAAAGTCTAACAAATATAATTTTACATATTCGTTTGTAATCAGTATTTAAGTATTCAAATAAATGTAGCCATACAAAAAATATGAATTTTCTCTTCTCTTCTCCGACATTTTTCGGGATGAAGACGTTCTAATCACTGTAACTGTAAAAGAAAAGGTACGGCAAGGGGGGGGGGGGTTAAGAAAGAAAATAAATTTCTACTCCAATTTGTTGCAACTCATGTACCTACACAAGTTTTTATTGTGCATAAATATCTATTAGTCATTAACCTTGGCAGCTGAACTTTAAACCTGACACTGTATACATAATTTTTGTTCCTATTACATTATGACTCTATATATTACTTTTTGTTCTCTTTAGTTTTCCTCTTAACGTTAAACAAATTAGATAAAAAAATCATCGTACCTCGCGATCTTGCAGTCGGTTGATTATCGTGACGCTGTGATTATATTTTCTGTTTACATTAACCTGATCCACTAGTGTGCGATTATTTCAAAAGAGTTATTAGCTTTTTCAATTGCACCTGCGTTCATTCGATAAGAAAAGGACAATTAGGAGCTTATCTGTTGCTTGTTACGTGAGCTACATTACTGTAATTTGGTATTGCATTCAGCAGATATCGTTTACTTATACATATGTATTATTTGTTCGGTGCTCAGTAAGTTGAAACAAAAATTATTACAAAGTAACATTTGCTACCGTAGCCATTTTTCTCCCGTATTTTTATTTATTATGTTACTTTTTTAATCACGTTTGCTGTAGTACAACTATTTTCAGTACAAAAGTAATTTTAAAAATTATTAGACAAGTCGATATGTTATTTTCAGTTTAGTAAGATCATTAAAGAAAAAAAAGAAATTATAATATGGCTTCTGCTTCTCTTACAATTGCTAACAATTTTTATTTTAATATCCAAAATCTATTAATTTGCCAACTACAGAGAACCGAGGAAAGGTAATAAAATTCTATCCCACGAAATAAAGTTGGACATTAATGAGGCAAGTGTAGAACCAGGAGAAACATTCATAGTAACTATAATGCAATAACTAGAATATTTACATAGGTTCATTAATTTCTCCCTTTCGAAGACCCATACACATTTGGACAGCACCTTTCTAATCTAAAGTGCTTTCGAAATCAATGATCTGTTGAGAATTTTCCAACGGATTATCCAAAACAAACATCAACTCCATCCATGACAGATTATTTTGCTGAACCTAGTGTGACGAATTCCTTCGAAACTATTGCACAACATAAAATCATCAACCTCCTTTTACTCACAACAGTTCATTTAGCAGACAGTGTCAATTCTCGATGCCTCAAGGTCCTCTAAAGAGGCGATAAAATCTAAATAACTTTCTAATGAACCTCACAAAAAAACATTAAATGCTTCGATTGGGATCATTGTACCGTCGCGATCGACGTCTAGATCGGCTGGATATCGTTGCCACAGACTAAATGTGTGAAGTGGATTGAAGAGCAATATTACAATAAGAATTGCACAAAGTCTAACTAATTAGTCCAAAGCAATCTTTATATCAGTCGCATTTATTTAAAAAAACTCTCTAAATTCTCCGATTGGGATCATAGTGCCATCGCGATCGGCTAGATCGTTGCCACAGAGTAAAAGCGTGAAGTGCGAATTCAAGTAGTATATTGCAATAAAAGTTGCACACGAAGTCTAAATAAATGCAGTCTTTACATCAGCCGGATTTAATATTTTTTCAAAAAAATCTGAATTCTCCGATCGGGATCATAGTGCCATCGCGATCGGGTAAATCTCGAGTGGAAGATCCTCGGTATCAGGATCCAGGGTGGTTGAGAGAAGAGAAGAGAAGAGGATCGAGAGCTCTCTCGCGAAGACGCTCCGCTTGCGGATTTATGATGCCGCTCGGCAATATGCTCACCATTTTGGTTTCGTTGAAGCCGAGGGCAACCTTCGAGTGTCCCTCCGCCTCCAGCTCCAGCTCGAGTTGGACTGAAAGAAAAGGAAGAGGGAAAGGAACAAGTTCTTCTCGGTGCCCGTGCACAGTCTAGTTCAAGACTCGCGATGATAGTGAACGTCCTCCCATGAAGATTCCTCTGTCCGGCCGGCCTTCTCTCTGCCTAAACCAGAAACTAGTGTCACCCAGTGTCGTGGACCGGCCAACGTTCGCACCAGGTCAGTGCACGTTTATGTCTTTCGAATGTAACAATTATGCGGCTTAATGTTGCTACCGGGCCATTACCGCCGACCCGGCTCTCTTTCTTTTCGAACGCGATAACTATAATATACTATAATACCACCGCCGATTTTGTAGCCGACCATTTTTAGGCCCCTGCCACCTTCGAACCCTCTGCTACCTTTTTTTGCTCGCGGGTTTAGATCACACCTTTTTGCTATCCGTTAACAGTCGAGATTGCTTCAGAGGTATTTTAACGACGTTCTCAACGTTTCGATTTATGCTTCCTTGATCGGTGTTTATTGTTTACGGTTCTGCTAGTGATTTTTAATGAACAGGATTGTTTTTGGGGATTTATTGTAAAGCGATGTTTCGATTAATTTATCTTTTATATTCTATTTTGAATTTCTTTTTTCAATGTCCGATAGATCGTGTATTTGTTTCTTATCTTTGTTATGTGGTTTTGGGTCTGTCAGAGATTTCCAACGAACAGATTTTATTTCGTAATTTTGTGAAATCATTTTTTAGTATTTCTCACAGTCAACTTCGAACGATTTTTTCCGTATCAATTAGATATGCACCATGTTTTCTACCTATCATTGTTAATTATATAATGTAAACCTGTTTTTTTCATCATTTTATGAAACGATTGTTTGATAAATATATTTTTTATAATATTGTACGTTGGCTATTTGTTTTTGTTAATTATATATGGTACATCTATGTTAGAAATTTTTAATGAATAGTCTTCCTTGGAATTTTGCGAAGCGTTGTTTTTGGTAAATATACATGTACATTTTTCACAATTTGGCTTGAATGTTCTTAAAATTTGTATTGGACTGGTTATTCGCTATTTTTCTTTTATAATAGCATTAATTTCTTTCAGTAGTTTTCAATTTGTAATTTTGTAGTGTAGTTTCAAAATAATTTCAGTATAAAAATGCTTGCAGTCTGCATGAACTATACCATAAAATTATTTCTTTCATGTAATTTTTGTCATATTCCTAATATTATTTTTTCATATAACCATATTATACGTATCCTTGTTGCAATAGTTTTATATTTAATTATATGTTTTGTATACAGGGATTAGAACGCTCATTAAGCATCTAAGAAATGACAATTAAAACCAATGGAAATCATATAATTGACTAAAACAATATTCGCTTTCGCAACGAAAAATGTAATGAAAAATCGCAAATTCAGTTCACTAAATATCTAGTAAATAAAGGCACTTAACAATTATTCATTTAGGCTTTACCAATTTGAACAGATGAATTTTCCAATTTGAGTAGTTTCATATTCCAATTTGAAAAAATCCAGATTGCCAATTTGAAAAGTTGAATTTTCCAATTTGGAAAGTCAAGTTTTCCAGAATTTGGAAAATTGAATTTTCCAATTTAAAAAGTCCAGTTTCTCACAATTCGGAAAATTGAATTTTCCAATTTAAAAAGTCCAGTTTCTCACAATTTGGAAAATTGAATTTTTCAATTTTAAAGGTCCAGTTTCTTACAATTTGGAAAATTAAATTTTCCAATTTGACGAGTTCAATAAATCATCGAACTGCACATGTTTCGTGACATTCGTTCTCGAATTCAAGTAAATCTAAATCGCACTTGACTTGTCAGTGAACCTGAGAATTTATATCGCCATTCTACTAAAATTATTCAACCTATTAAATCAAGTGTCCGTGATTGTTAATCCAACATGTTTCGTGTGTGCTTGGAAATACAATGGCGATAAACTATACGTACCCTTGTACCATTTTTTACTATGCCAATAAATCGAACACTATTAGCATTATCACAGAATCGCAAAATGTACAGTTAACGGGATTGTATAACGACAATTTGAAGAAGATTTATAACAATCTTATAAATATCTAATAATCAATCTTAATACCATATTAATTAGCATTTATTCGCAGTAACAGAACATAATAAGGTAATGGTAATTTATCTTTAATCAACTGGAACGTAAAAACTGTTTCTTGTACAATTTCTTGTCTCAGACAAATTAATCTCAAGACTGGATCAGAATTAATTGTTGCAATTGTTTCCAATAAAATCAGATAATGTTAATGTTGCCGACGAGGCAAAGGCGCTTCAGGTTTTATAACGTTTTCCGGGAAATGCTAATATTTTTTTCCGTTAAATCACAGTGAGGAAGCAAAATTTATAAAGATTCATCGTACACAGTGAGGGAATAGCTAATGATCGCGAATACAATAGGCAAATACTTTTTAATGAAGCTTTTTAATTAATACCGAACGAATATTGAATTTCTGAATGAATAGAAAATTAATTGAACGATATCTCACTGACCAATCGTGTGCAGCCTATGATGCAACAGCGAAGTTCTATTGTGTATATTATTTTTTGAAACAATTTCATAAAACAATCTAGTATAATAATAATTTATATTCATGTATGATGCAACAGCGAAGTTCTATTGTGTATATTATTTTTTAAAACAATTTCATAAAACAATCTAGTATAATAATAATTTATTCATATATATTATAGATGATTAAAAATATATCATTTTTATATACAACGATAATAAGAAATGTTACAAAATTGTGTGGCTATAAAATTTTCAGTGTTAAAAATCATTCTATGGTATTTCAGTATTTAAGCAATATATGTATAGTATTTATAATTCAGTACACATACATATATCCTAAGCTCAATGCAGTGTAAATTAATAACATTTACTAATTGAGATTCTATGCTGTATATCATTTTTTAAAGTAATTTTGGAAATTAATTTGGAGCCTAATGCTATCATAAATAAATATAACAATAATAGTAATAGTACGAAATTGTATTAATTACAATCTAACAATCTTTGCTTATTCCATCCTTTTTTATGTAAACTTTTGCAACCGACTGTACATAATTTCCTATACTTCCGTTGCACTAGATCATTTTATATACTACATATACATATACTATATTATTTCGTGATAGATTTTACCTGGATGTGCTATTATCGATGATCGCACATTTACATGAACCTATTATTTAATTTGCCGAAGGATTAATTGCATTCGAATGATGCAACTTGCCTACAATTTTTAATTGTTCTCAGTATTGCTTTCGCACGCAACTGAATGTCACGTGCACTCGCGAATAATACCACGCTGTCGGCAAATTACCAACGATATTATTCTCCCCGCGATGAACATTTTATTTGCGAACGATTGTGAAACGATTTGACCGACTTATTTCTAATTTTCCACTACCACGAGCACCTGCGACAGTGCAGTACCCACAAACCATTGATTATTTATTTACAATTGTCAAAGTCGATTAGAAAATTTCTTTGTGTCACGAGAATCTTTACATACATAGGCTTTTCAATGAAGTTTCACTGAAAGAATTATTTGTTGAATTAAAAGAATCAATTAGAGTATAGTAATGTTTGATTTGTAATAACTAGACTGCGGATACTTTATACAAAATAAAAATTTTCTATCTGAATTTCAACGAACCGTAGTGGAATAGAAAATTTTTTTCTTTCTTAATATGTATGTCTAGTTGATAGGAATTAAATTACAGCTGCTCATTTTTGTCATAAATGCATAAAATCCGCTGTCTAGTAATAACATTTGCAATGAATGTTCAGTGAAAGAATTATTTGTTAGATTAAAAAATCAATTATATAGTAACATTTTCTAAATATAATCTTTTCAATAAAGCCCACATAGCATTTTCCGCACGAGGAAGTGACAGTAGCATGTTTGCAGACGTTTGAAGGAAGCAAACGTGACAATGAACGTATGACATAATATTTTACGGCACGAGCGGCAATTATAAAAGGTTTACGGCAATGGCTAATCAACTTTCTCGACGGTATTAACGGCCTTCCATGGAAACGGGCGTTTTTAGCTTTGAAATAATGCCCGCAAATATTGACATGCTTGCGTGTACAGGTATAAACAGCTTTCAAGGAGCACAGACACTAATGACTCAATGATTTGTTGCTGGCTGAAAAGCCTTCGCACAGCGATTTAACTGATTCCGAAGATGATTAAATTACTTTCATAAATAAGACATTCGACGAGATCCCCTGCTAAATATAATCTTCTACGAATTAATGGCCGATATGACCGAGCCAGACGTTTACATTGTCCGGACACGATTATTTAAACATTATCAAGCAAACGTTAGTTTTCGGACGTAACAGTTTCCGGAAATTTAACAATATTTTGTTATTACGTTGTTTCATTATTTTGGGTATTTGTTGTTTGCAAGAAGCTGCACATGACGTAATAAATAAGAAGCGTTGAACAGTGAATAAGAATAAATTTTTG
Source organism: Lasioglossum baleicum (assembly GCF_051020765.1). Lineage (NCBI taxonomy): Eukaryota > Metazoa > Arthropoda > Insecta > Hymenoptera > Halictidae > Lasioglossum > Lasioglossum baleicum. The sequence continues at coordinate 8,486,964 of NC_134945.1, forward strand.
GTGTGTACCGTTTATACGAAAATGTTTAGAATATAGTTAAGTAATAAATAGACTGCAGATTTTATGCATTTATGACAATAATTGGTAGTTGCAATTTAAAACAGTGGACAAATTAAAAAAAAAAGAACATCAATGTATTAGTTGCAGCTTATGAACATTATTAAAGAATGAAAGAAATTATTACTTGGCCCATGTTTGTTGCAGTTGATGCAAACAATTTTTATTTTGCATAAAGTTCCGCAGACTAGTAATAAATAAGAATAGTTTAGACTATACATTATAAATTTTGTCCTCTTCGCATTTGCCTTTTTCGTTTACTTTATGAATTAAGTATTAAATTGTCGAAAGGTATAACATTTTATCGTTGTCATAAATTCACAAACCAGAAGGTAGAGAATGGTTTTCGGCCGCCATTTCCGCGTAATAAATTTCTGGATGGTTTCGGACCCTGTTTTTTCAAAGAAAGCAAAAGACGTGTCGGCGTGGATCGTTATTGTGCTCCTCGCGATCAGGGCAACGACCTAATCACAGCGTGACCTTGGCTGAACACGAACGACCTTGAAGATGTTCGATAGAACTGGAGTAGAACGGAAACTCGGATCACGCGAAACTGTGTACCGTGAATTGTTCACAGAATTAATTTATTATGCTTGTTTAGTGGTTTTCCTTATTTAATATAATCAATCACAAAACTGGCTGAACTTCAGAAATTTTCGAATTGCTTATTTCTAGACTGCAGATTCCGAATAGGATTTAACAAAATCGATCGTTTTATACTATTTTATACAACAGGAGTGCATTTATTTATAATTTTAACAATTTTTCAAGATGTACTTGAACACTGCATTTCTCGAAAAAAATTGTCGATACACACGTTGCGATAATTTCGTGAAAACAAATAGTACAACCATAAGCTTGGGCTCATTTTAAAGTTTGAAGCCTCTACTTTCGTAAAGCAGTTTTCATTTGCCTCTGAGATATTTTTACGCCGTGTAACCGGTGGGAAACCGAAGACCAATTTTTCCTCAAAATACTGCAGATTCTAGTGTCTCCAAAAACTTTGAAAAATTTTTCTCGCGGAATGATTATTTGCCACCTAGTTCTAATGTTAAAAATACTGTTGTAGTATTTTCAACTAATCGCAAGTTCCAAGAAAAGAAATAAATGTCTGTTTTCATTTTGCATAAATGTCCAGTTAAGCAACGGCAAGCGCGTTTAATGTTTTCCATACAAGTGTTGTCGAATTGAAGATCATCGTAATTGCTATTTTTAGATATCCGTGTTTCGGTGCAAATACCTGGACGAGTCTCCGGAGACTTGTTTTCGTTTAAGAGGATCTTTAAGAAGTTCCCCGCGTTCTTAGAGGCTCGTTTCGAGCGGCGCGGCGTTTAAGCGCCGGCAATTTAAAATGCTCATGTCCGCCTCAGGCCGAACACCGCTGCCAGTAACTTGACAGAGGTATTTCTTCGTCTAACGTTATCTGACCTTTATGAAAATGATTCACAACGATTTGTGTTCATACAAAAGAATGAAATACACGCGTCTTCGGGAAGGCTCCGACAAGACACGGCGCGGCGCGCCGGAGAAACCCGTGCGACACTTGTTTTCCGCGCGTGTCATTTTCCTCATTCCATTAACATTGACAGTCGGACACAAGAGTATGAACACTGCAATTTTTATACATCACGAAATGTACAAATTGCACGTCAGCGTCATTAATTTACGCGATAGTGATCACTAAATCGAGGATTTTATGCATCCAAGTAATGTTAGTTTAATGGTCGATGCATAAGAGAAATTCGACAATTTTTTTATATGTACAACTATTTTTTTTTTTTAAATTCAGTATATACGTCTTATTGTGTGATGTTTGATTAGTATTTGCTGAAAAATTGAGCTGAATATCTCTAACTACAAGGCCGTGGCAGTCATTTTTCCATACCCATTTCTGCAATACATAATTTGTGCTACCACCTTCACATTTTCAACTACTTTAATTTACAAAAAAAAGGAGAAATGTGCGAATCAAAAATCAACTGCACCAAGAACTATGAAGAAGTCTTAAGAGAGTTACTACTAGAGAGTTTTTATTAAAATAAGTTAAAATATCTTCGAATGCAACACGTAAAATAAATTCTATTTTAAGGATGTTGAAAATGGTCAGCCTTGATTGTAGAATATTTTATTATTTTAATTATTGATGGTCCCCTAAAAGACTATTCTTATTTCTTCTTATTTTTATTATCTTATTTAGTGGGGAATGAAAGACAAGTTTCAGTTTTCGGATTTACATATTTTTGTTATTTTGCTCGGGGTTTAAAAATAAATTCTGCTTTAATATAAACCGTGAATCGTGTGATGCTTTAAATATTTTTTCTTCATAATCACGTTTTTACATTTTTGCATACTGCAAAAAAAATTAATTTACCTCTGACTCATTCATGTAGATCTTTGACTCCAGAATTAACAGACAAGAAAACATGTTGTTGTCGAGGTTTTATAATTTAAACATATTGGAATTCTTGTGAAACGTTTATTACATTTTTATCGGATACTCTTAATTTGCTCCTCAAGACAATAGTATTTGAATAGTTGTTTGTAGATCTCCATGGACTATTTACAAATTTAAAAAAAATATAAGATCATATTTATATTAACATTTTTAATTTTATTTTTGCTGTTAGAAATCTTCTAATTGTCGAAATAAATTTTGCTTTTATTCTAACCTGATAGATTATTTTTAGAAAACAGTATGAAGACGCGCAATCCACTAATTAATGTGATGCATTACTCGCTTGCTTCTGTGTTTCGAATTTAGATATGTATCGTTCAGCTTCTTTGGGAAAATTTGCTGAAGAATACAAGCGAAATCATCATTTCGTTCTCAACTTGCAGATATTGTTAACTCGAATCATTTTTGTTTCCAAACAACTTTCATAAATCACTCTAAATATTAAAATTACAAAATCAAAAGTGATAACACTATTCAGTTAACTATTACTTCAATTTCATGTGAACTATGAACTGAATGTTTCCGTACAATGAATTATATGTTTATTATACCAGACAAATAAAATTTACATACGTACACCTTATAAATTTCCAAAATCATGAAGGAATAAATTTTACATCATTCAGGAAAGTCGATGAATGCTCTACATAGAGTTTTGTGTGTATCTGCTTTCAGAAAACATAATATGATTCATTCAGAATTTGTCTAATTCTCTTCTCCACTGAGATGGTGTTTGTTTTTATAGTGCACAGTAAAAACTAATTTTATTCTGACGAAAAGAATTAATAAGGTACGAAGGTCAATCTTGTTTTTTGTCGGAACGGAATGCAGTATCTTATTTGCATGTACGCGATAGCTGCTGTAAAGACGAATTCAACGACCTGCAACACCGAGACCTTCAAGGTCACCGAAGGTCGTATAAGCACATTTTTCCGTTTGTCAACACTAAAAATAAGGTGATTTTTACAGTTTTTTTTTTAAATACTATGAAGCACCCCTTTTTGAGTATTTACTCATTTTTTTCACCGAGAAAACGTGTAGAAATATAATAATAACTTTTTATCCTCATACCCCTATATTGTCGATGAATTTGAAAAAGTCAAAAACGTACGAAATTGACAGAATGGTGAGACTGCATAAGCATTTACGATTTTAACCAGAAAACTGGTTGTTGAAAAAGATGAAACAAATGAAGTTCGAAACACAGTGAAAGCATTTTAAGACTTTCAGAATAATTTTGACCATGTTGAAATTATTTAAGGAAGATTGACAATTGTATTTGGTTGATGGTAGATGATTTCTGTCTTGCCTAAAGATCTGCAGTCAAATTATATTACTTGAGAATATTGAAATTTGAAACGGTTTCGTAATCGCTCGAGTGGAAAGACATTGAACGAATTTCTACATCTGTGTTCAGCATGTAACACGTGTGAAAATTGAATACAGTTCGACTGTCGAGGTTTTCGAGTGACCCAGAAACAAGGTAACGCAAACAGCGGAAACGTGTCTATTAGATCTTCTGGATGGCTGCTCGATACGTGGGCAGTTTTAGCACTTTTACGCGTGTTTAGCAAAGTGTCAATTGCTCCGTGGTAATTAACGTCTCGTGATATCACGAAAAATTCCGCCGACTCTCATGCACGTCAGAAATGACCGAGTATCGTCACGAACGGCTACCAACCAGATATATTCGTTTATTGCCGATATAATAAGCTCTTTCGACGATGGTGCATCCTTCGAGTTACTTTGACTCAGCGATTCGGGTCTGTATTATTAACTACAACCATTTTATTTCCAATGATTTATGAATGAAACTTTTATGAACATATTCGCTACACTTTTCTGATTAGAATGAGACCAAACACGACGCAGTTTGGATTATTTTTACTTGTTTAATCCATGATATAGTGAGACCTCGCTTATCCGAATTGTCGAATTCATTTAGATTTAAACAGTGTCGTGTTTGGGCTCGTTTTAATCAGCAAATGTCACGAACATGATGACAAAAGTTCGATTAAAAAATCATTAAAAACGAAGACGATACGTAATTGGTTTAATACTGTCTCGATGAAATATCATGTACATTTTGTTCACGTATATCGGGGCATTACTGTGTTTCTTAATATACAATTAAAACTTTGATTGGCCCAATAATATTTTTAATAGGTAATTGATCTTGTTGATCAGCTGCGAAAACATTTTTTAAGAAATTTTTTATTATTCATCTGTAAACTGCGGATTTTATGCATTTATGGTAAAAATGGATGAATGAAAAACAAAACTACAAGTTTTAGAAATTCTTTTCATTATTTGAGACTTGTTAAAATAATAAGTATAGAAATATTCTTTGACATTTTAGTATAATTTTCCAATTGTTCATTTATGTATATTCTAGAACGTCTCTCATAGAAACAGCAAGTTCTCCAATAGCGTTTGTTTATCTTACGTTACGAGTTGCAGAAGAGCATCTTTATAATTTCGAAACGTGTAATCAGTAGACAGCGGATCATTATGCAAAATAAAAATATTCCAGCTGATTTGCAACCAACTGGAGTGACATAGACATTTATTTTCTCTCTTAATATGTTCAACGGGTTGAAAATAATATAACAGTATTTTTAAGTTCGTCTAATATTTTTAATTATTTAAATTACACCTACCCATTTTTCTTATAATTGCATAAAATCCGCTGTCTAGTAATCAGTTATTCTAATTGGTCCCCCCGGTGGTTATGGCGTTCGGGGTATCCAGTGAGCTGGACAACTAATTGCTACGCTTAAGAAATTATAATGACTTGAATGGCAATTAAAATAATCGATTCGTAGAACCCGCAATGAAAAGACGGCAAGATTCACAGAGGCTTTGGAACGTAATTGAAATCAGCTGGCACCCAATAAAAAATTCGAACTTACGTATCCTTATACTGTACAAGATACTAAAACAGATAAGAGCAATAATCAATCTTCCAGTTAGTATTAGGAAGATCAATTTTTCTTATTCAATCCTGTGTTGTGTATGGTGATTTACAAGAGAATAAATTCTAGAGAATCGCTGTTTCATGATAACAGGTTGCGATTACAGAATACAGTCTCTTCATGCAAATTTAAAATCTTAATCAGAAATAAAACAACAAATGAATCATTTTGATCTTCGGATAACATCATGATTACGTTATTGCATATATTATTTCCTTAACTTTATTGTATATTAATGAACATTTCAATTTTAAACTGTATAACAACGTAATAATGATGCTGCATTGGTTAAAATGATTTATTTGTTTGTATTTTATGTGTCTTTTGGGCAATTTAATGTATAAACACATTATACACATTTTTTTCTTTTTGGTACTGTTTCAATTATTTTAGATATCTTGAAAATTTAAAAAAAATGAACAAACAAATTTTTCGAAAGGTCTCGTTTGAAGAAAAGTTGTCGTAACAAAACTAAAAACAGTAAGTCGTTCTTAGAATTATCTATAAATATATATAAAATTGTATAAATAAACCATTATTTTGTTTGGCAAGTCGAAATCAAATAACAGAAAATTCGTACTTTTCTTTCAGTTTCCGAATTATCTATGAATGAATGCAGCCTCGTTCATAACTGTTGCGCAACCATAACACAAAGACAAGATAATAAGCATTCGATAAAATATTAATTCACCTTACTTTCCAACGAATCACAGCAAAGCAGCTATGTAAGCCTTGTGCAAAAGCAAATTATTGCCTTAACAAATACGCGACAAAACACAGAGTTTGTTAATTGATTGTTAATTTTTTCACGGGGATCAGATATCAAGCGATTTTCAATAGCTATTGATAGAGCGATGTTCTTTTTGTAATCATCCGTAAAAAGAGAATAAAAAATCATTCATGCGGAATTATGCGAGCACGAAGGGAATAGCAAACAAGATATGTTTTGTTTTCCGCAGGAAACATAGCTGTAATCACGTTCACTTTATCCCGTAGCCTTGTACCAAATACCGGAGCATGGAAATTTTGTTTATTCGTTAAAAAATTAACGTTTTTACATACGGAAACACTTTCAACTACTTTTCATTGACTAATTCACTCGATTATACATACTTCTTAAATGTTCATCCGGTCGCTGTGTACCGAAAAACAAACTTTACTTTCTGTGTACTGTATACTAAGTAGACTACGGATCTTCATACGAAATAAGAATATTGTGCGTCAATTACAAGAAACTAGAACCAAATGAATATTTGTTTCTTCCATTAATATATAAATTTTAATAAGCCGATAATAATACATATATTGATACTTCTAAATCCTTTTCTCTTCCTACTATTTTGGGTTTTATCTACTAATTTTTGTAATAAATACATAAAATCATCAGTGTAGTAATAACTGTTGCTATTCATGCAAAATCAAAATTTGTATTCTTCATAATTACAGTCGAAAACAATACTACAGTACCTTTAAAATCTTTGAATGTTTTTGCACATTATTTTCGAGACATGACGGAATTGGAGAGTGTTTGGTATTTTATTTGAAAAACTATGTGATTAAATAAAATGAGAAATTATTTCAATAAATTCCAAATCACGAAAAACTAATTAAAGAAGAAGAAAGAAAATAGCACATGATTATTTCAGATAATGTTTCCAAATAAGATAATATAATATTTTTTTCGTATGATTTATTTGGATATAAAGTCCAAGCCTGCATACCTGCCTGGCAGAGTTGGGCATTAATCAATTAAAATTTTAACCAAGATTGATTGATTAATGTGTACGATTAAAAAAAGGTAATCATTGAAAAATGGACGATTGATTCAATCGATTGATGAAGTTAATCGTAAATCGTTGATTAAAAAAAGAAATCGTCGAAAAATCGGAGATTGATTTAATCGATTGTTGAAGTTAATCGCCACACGGTCTATCCATAAATTGTAATAAGGAGAGAGAGAGAGAGACAGAGAGCGGAGATGGAGAATTGACAGAAATATATCTCAACAAAAACTCATTTTACATTTTTTTCAGTATTCATACAGTTTTGATTCCGTATTTCACTTCGAAATTTCAGCAGTTAATCATTAATCAATTATCCGATTCATTTCAATTGTAATCGTTAACCGCAATTAACGACTAAAGTAGGAGTTTAATTGTGAATTGCGATTAACGATTGAAGTAGCAATTTATTTGTCAATCGTTGATTAAATGTTTGCCCAACTCTGCTGCCTGGTACCAGCCGGAACAGAAAATTAATGTTTCTGTCTTGTTTTCAGATCAACATCGTCAAGCGCCCCTCTTCAGGATCTCACAGGCAAAATGGGAGTGAAAACTAAGAAAACGAAGTTGGTCCCGCCGGATGGAGGATGGGGATGGGTCGTCCTAACATCCGCCCTGCTCGTCAACTTTCTGATCCCAGGAACAGTGAAATCATTCGGCGTCCTTTTTGTCGAGTTCCTCCACGTCTTCAAGGCGTCCTCCACCGCCGCCTCGTGGATGCCCGCGTTGTGCTATTTCTTGTACAATTCGTTAGGTAAATAAACGAACCTGTACTCGGCAACTCGCATTCGCTTCTCGAACGCAATAAGAATCTCCACTGTCCGGACTCGTTGCGAAAAAATCGCCGTTAATGCGAACATTCTCTCTTGGAATAGAGCAGTCGATAGTTGGGACTAATCGCTTTGTCTTCTATTGTTACTAGATTGCAAATTTATTCGTTTATTAGCATACAAGATTGCGCAGAAACTAGCGAACGTGACAGCTTCGGACACACATTAATCAAGTTTCGCACTTAACAAATTCTTAAATTCATGGAATAAAGTGTGCATCAATTTTCAGTGCATAATTATGTGTCATTTAATTGATATTTATTATTATTATGAAAGGAAGTCTTGTGCTAAAGAGATATTTAATTGGCAATATTCCTTCTGTTCAGTGATCTTTGAAATATTTATTCATATTAACGCCTCATAACATTTAGTTATAAACGTGTTCCTGAAATTTAGCATAGTACATCTGAGACATGGAGAATTATCTCAATTTTAACAATTCGTTAAAAAGTTAATCACTTTTTATCGGAATATTAATTTTCAATTCTAAACTCAAAGGAAAAATAATATTTAACAATTTAGCTTAATTTATTTATGAAAGTGACTTTTATGTGATAAAGCTATTGACCAAACAATAGAATAGAGACCTCTAACTAAATTACATATTGCTATTATAAATTTTGTCTCTTATTGTACTCGTATTTGTACTATCCCAACCAGCACAGATACAGCTCAAAGATAGCAGAAAGATGTCTGCCGCTAGACATTCAAATGTCTGAAAGATGTCTGCGAATGTCTCCGGAAAGTCTCTACAAGGGCTCCGGAAGGTCGTTTGTTACAAAGTTGCCTGTCTTAAAGTGGTCTTGAGAATGACTGTTAGTCGTGTTTCAGGCATTGTAGAGACATGTTCCACGACTCTGTCGGGCATCTTTTAGGCGACTTTCAGAAGTCTCTTGAGCTTGTTAGAGAGACGTATTTATGCGAAAAGGGAGTGGGAGGGAAAAATCAATTTACGATAATAGTTTAAAGTAAACGAACAAATAGTTTATTATAATAATATATGTACTATTTATAAAATAAAAATATATATAAAATAATATATATAAAACATTAAAATTAATATATTAAATTCTAATATATATTAGAAATAAAGTATTAAAATTAAAATACAATATCACGCACTTAAAACATTAAAATTAATATACTTAAATTAAAATATAAAAATTGAAAAGAAATATACAGTTGAAACATCAGAATCAGTATACAGGGTGGTCCACGCAACTTGCACACCAATAAATAACTTCCAAAGTATGCGTAAAATAAAATACTACATTCAGAATAAAATATCACGCACTTAAAACATTAGAATTAATATATTAGAAATAAAGTATTAAAATTAAAATACAATATCACGCACTTAAAACATTAAAATTAATACACTTAAATTAAAATATAAAAATTGAAATAAAATATACAGTTGAAACATCAGAATCAGTATACAGGGTGGTCCACGCAACTTGCACACCAATAAATAACTTCCAAAGTATGCGTAAAATAAAATACTACATTCAGAATAAAATATCACGCACTTAAAACATTAGAATTAATATATTAGAAATAAAGTATTAAAATTAAAATACAATATCACGCACTTAAAACATTAAAATTAATACACTTAAATTAAAATATAAAAATTGAAATAAAATATACAGTTGAAACATCAGAATCAGTATACAGGGTGGTCCACGCAACTTGCACACCAATAAATAACTTCCAAAGTATGCGTTGCACGAAAAAGTTTTGTATACAGAAGTTGCATGGTCTGAAGGGGTACATTATGTAGTGTATTATTTTTTTACAGGTGGACGCGTAAAGGACATGTGAAGGTCAACTTAATTTTTTTAAATGGAATGAGGTATTTTTTAATACATCAATGCTGCAGCTGGACATTCGTTATAAAAAAGTACTAACCTATGTATGTCGAAAAATTAGTAGTTCAGGGGATATTTCAATTTAAATAACTCTAAAATACCATTACTGTCGTACTAAGACGTTAGTGTTTACTTACTTATGTAACGTCTTAGTACGACAGTAATGGTATTTTAGAGTTATTTAAATTGAAATATCTCCTGAACTATTAACTTTTCGACATACATAGGTCCAGCTGCATCATTGATGTATTAAAAAATACCTCATTCCATTTAAAAAAATTAAGTTGACCTTCACATGTCCTTTACGCGTCCATCTACAAAAAAGCTACTAATATCTGATTAATGCTTATTCAGGGGGCCTGTTTCTGGCGCCTCACCCTGTATACTAAAATTAAAAAATATAAAAATTAAAATAAAATATTACTGATAATGTCTGTGGTTGTAAGGAAAAACGCCGCATGTCACAATTTCAAAAATTCAAGTTTATGCATTCATTGAGCTTTAGACTTTAGAGTATAGGATTTACAGTAGCGGACAAAAGTTTAAGACCGCTCTAAAGAAGACGATAACTTTTTTAACATTGTACTATACGATTTGAACTTTTTTGGGAAGCTAGAGCAATTAGTTTACTAAAGGATGTGAAAAGAAATTTTTTCAAAAATTGCAATTGATCGGAATTGTTGAAAAAATACTAAAAGTTGATTTTTTAATTATTTTATGTGGACCTATATTGAAAATTTAAAAAACACGTTTTGTGTAGATCTGTGTCAATCAAACATATCCTGAAAATTTCGTAAAAATCGGTCGACGTTGCAATGAGCTACAAACGTTTAAAGATGGTAGAAATTGCAGATTTTCACGATTTATTGCCGAAAATCTGCAATTTTTACCATCTTTAAACGTTTGTAGCTCATTGCAACGTCGACCGATTTTGACGAAATTTTCAGGATATGTTTAAATAAACAATCAACTTTTAGTATTTTTTCAACAATTCCGATCAATTGCAATTTTTGAAAAAATTTCTTTTCGCGTCCTTTAGTAAACTAATTGCTCTAGTTTCCCAAAAAAGTTCAAATCGTATAGTAAAATATTAAAAAAGTTATCGTCTTCTTTAGAGCGGTCTTACACTTTTGTCCGCTACTGTACATATTTACCAGAAAAAAAGTCATGGAAACACGTTTGGAAGGCTCAGACAACAATGCAATTTAACCAACCTCCTATGTCAAAGTATTAGTGATCGAAAGTGGAAGTATATGTGACATGCGGCGTTCTTCCTGATAACCACAGATATATTGAAATTAAAATCACTTGGTCACACTCGCTTTGTTCATGTTTCTTGCGGCTGCCGTCCACTTTGGCTTTCTCCGCTGCACCTTGAATAAGAATATCTTTGTTTATTAATTTGCACATGAATAATCATTATAATAATAATATTAAAATAAGGGTGATAATTACATATAACAAGGCTGGCCGTTCGATAATTTGCAAACGGTTTTTTGCCCTTCCGGCCCAATCAGCTATAGCAGACTGCCATGCCAGCACGTCAGTCATAATGATACCTAGACTTTCCTGGCAAAGTTGTAGCTGTTGTGCCCCCCGTATTGTGCACTTCTGCTGCCTAAAATAAAAAATTGTTATGTAGCATATCACATTCTGTTAATTTAATGAAAATGAAAGATAAACGTCAGCTACTTTAAGTGTATTTATTAAACAAGTCATTGGTCTCTTCGGCCTCCTTTGCTTTTCTTCTAGTCTTCGTGTAGCCGTCTAGAAGCATTATATAATTATTATTTTAATTATACATGTATGGTGTGTAACTACTTTAACTTACCAAAGGTACTGTTTTTGAAGATCTTTACAGAAAAGTGCTCCCACGAAGGTTGAGGCAGTTCACATTGTTGGATTGCGTTGCTCAATTTTGATTTGTGTACCGGTGGCCAATAACATTTGTCGCCTTCCAGCCAACTATTTAGCACCGCTTCTACCGTTCCGTCCGCCAAAAATTGGACAACGGTCCATGTATTTGTAGGCATCTCCATTTGTGTGTATATATTCTAAGAATTGAAAAGTATGGTAAAATTTAGAGACTAATTTAAACATATATGTAATTACGACGTAAATATATTTAATTAAAGAATATATTTAGAAAAATAGCAAATAGAATGAAGGAATGGAAATATGACCAATTTTTGTTCATTTTTTGACTTCACACTTATTTACACATTAGGGCGGTAGACTCGTTTCCAGGATTGCAATCAATTGCAATCCCGCACCCTTGCAATCCTGGAAAAAGCAGTCTACCCCCTTACAATACCGAAAGTACTTTCTTTGACTTTCTTGCCAACCCCATAGTAAACTTCGAATATAGCGCAATATAGCGGAAGGGCATCAGCAAAAGACACTAACGGTAACAAATAACAGCAATGGAAGTACTTACTTTTGTAAATATACACTCGTCGGATAAATTATCACTATTACAATACACTAATACAATTAGACACTTCTCTAAACCTGGTGTCGACCGGTGTCGACCATGTGCGCCGGACCAAAAATAGTAACTTCAACAGCGCCACTCGGGGTGAACTACGAAGACAGAGAAGCAGATATGTTTCTCGCAGGAAAGACACTGACGGAGAATATATGAAACAGCTTGATTTTTTCGATCACGCGGGTAAGACGCATTTCGCGAAGAAGCAATATTTTTTTATGCTCTTTGTGTTGAAATATTCTCTGCATTATTGCGGGGTCCCGTACAGAGCCCTTTTTTGGATTTGGCTCTTGGAACTTTGTAAACAACAAAAGTGTACATTTTTATGGAAGAACTTTTTTTCTGTACACTTTTTCCGAATGCTCTTTGCGTTGAAATACTCTCTGTATTATTGCGGATTAGCATGCAGAGCTCTTTTTTCGAAAAAGTGCACAGAAAAAAGTTCTTCCTTAGAAGCTGTATCCCCCTACTCCACCCCACTCTTTACCGGCGGCGTAGGAAAAACAACGTCTCCGGAAAATGTCTCTCAGTCGCCAAAAAGATATCCTTTATGGAGACGTTGCATTTACGACTGAAATGAGACAGCTGAAAGACGTTCACCCTCTGCTGTGAAAACAACGTCTCCATAAAGATATCTTTTTGGCGACTAAAAGACGTATCTTTGGGACATAGACGTTCAGACGGGACGACGACATGAAACAGACATCTATGAGACGATGTGTGCTGGTTGGGATATGTATTACTGTAATTTTTGTCTTGTTATAACAATAGAAAATTATAATTTTCGTTACAGAAAAGTTTTATCTAAGACTATTTATCAAAGATTCATATTTTAATTGATCATGCTGGATCTCGAAAGATTTTAATGCGTGGAGCAAAATGTGCCAATCATCATAAATTAAGTGCAAAATACATATTTGCGGTTATAGTGAAATGTCTAGAAAGTTTAGGATAGTGGAGGTTCTTCACTATTAATGGTCGTGCACACAGCGAAGGATAAAACTATAATTTCTTCACTGCCGATTATATTTTAACATTGTCAGCGGTAATTCTGAAAAGTTTCATTGTGTGTTAACTGGAGATTGTAACTCTGCGCGATTGAGAGAGTAATCACGGAGCTGTGAGCAATTACTGGGTATAGTATCAATTACTATTCTGCAATAGAAGTCTCAAAGCTTCAAGAAATATGGCGTCAATCATTAAGACGTCACTTTTGAAACAGAACAAGTTTGATTGGAAACACTTTTTATTATAATAGTGTATAAATGTGACGATAATTGCGTGGTTAAATGGGAAGGAGACACCTTGTACATTACTTTCATACGTGCAGATTGCATAAGACTTTTGAACCTTCGTTTAATATTATTCTCTGGCAGCGTAACACTCTCAGGTCGACGTGCAACAGGAAGTAAGGCCTCTCGTGCTAACGCCATGGAAAATGGCGCCGCAACAATATGAAGGTCGACGAAGCATGCTTATAGAGAAAATACATAATGCGCATCTTGATTCACTATAATTGCGAATATATCGGTCGATTAACGCTGGAACTACGGGTCCAGACAAAATGATCGGTTCCAAACTTTTTAACTTGCGATTAATTATTAAGCAAATATGCATGAAAATTGTTCGTTCTCTGATGATTTGTTTGTCAAACTGTTGGCGACATATATCCGTGACATTTTTCTGGTTAAAATGAGAAATTTAATGAACACTTTCGAAGTTACCAACAATTTCCCGCTAATTTTCTAACACAACAGGAAAACTAAAAATAACAATAATGGTCATAATAACAATAGTCAATAGACCAAGTGCGTCAAAAATTGAAAAGTGCTTCTAAACATCGTTCCAGGAAAACTACGAAACTTTGTGTGCAGATAGAGTGCATCATTCGTAACGCAAATCTATTTTTACATTTATTTGATGTTCCCTGCTAGGATATTTTTGCATTATTGGTATATCTGTGGTTGTCAGGAAGAATGCCACATGTCACATAATTTCACTTTCGAGATATTGCCGTTTAAAGTTTTGGCCACTAATGCTTTGCCATAGGATATCGGTTCAATTGCATTATGTTTTTAAGCCTTTCGAATTTATTTTCATGACTTTTTTTCTGATAAAGACGTAAATCCTATACTATAAATCTCAAGTAATGCATAAACTGAAATTTTTTGAAATTGTGACATGCGGCGTTTTTCCTGGCAACCACAGATATATGAGTAGACATAAATAAGTGAATATTTTTACAGACACTTTGCTCCTTCACCGTATAAAGAAAAATGATAACGATATGTTTTATAGGTCCCTTGTCCAGTATCTTGTCCACAAGGTACTCGTACAAAACGGTAACCATCATCGGTGGTGCATTTGCAGCTTGCGGAATGATGTCGAGTTACTTCGCGAACTCAGTTTCCTACTTGTATGTTAGGTACGGTCCTAGAATTGGTCGGTACATCGCCAAAGCGCGCGTGTCCGATACTACCGAAAAATTCACAAAGCTTTCATACGTATTTACATGGAGTGTTTCAATTATTGCAATAGTTGACTAAGTTTATAGTCGTTGGAGAAGTTCTCCATTAAATAAGCTTTCGTTTGAGTATACGCAAGCCCCACTTTTAATCGACTCGTAGATGACGATGACCGGGTCCATTTTGACCCAGTCGGCTATAGTCATTATTACGGACGCCGCTTATGTATTTAATCTTTGATAATTAATTTCAATTAGTAGCTGTTTTATATTGGGAATAACAAGAGTACTATCTAGGACGAGTAGCTCGAAATGTATGTTTAAAAAAATGTTAACTAATGCATTAGAAATGTAAATTTGCGTAATATTCCGTAGTCCAATCATTAAAGAGTCAATTCCTGGTAAACTTCTTTCTCTTCGCTGATATTTAGTATCGAAATTAAGATGAAAATAGAACAAATGAATTAACAAATTCATAGTACATATTATGATGAATAATAAATTCGTTTTAATTAGATCGTTGTCAAAGCTACAAGTGGTAACAGAAATATTTTGCAAGAGCAAACTAATTGGAACGCTCGATGTATACATACAAAAACAACGGAAGAATATTCGCTGAACAATAAACAATTCATTTTCCAAATACAGCTATGGATTAATGGTTGGAATCGGTGCTGGTCTCACATTTCCACCAACGGTGTACATCGTGACAGCTTATTTCGAAAAATTGCGAGGAGTCGCAAATGGACTGTGCATTTCCGGCAGCGCGATTGGAACCATCGTTCTACCACCATTTTTGCAATACTTACTCGACTGTTTCGGATACAGGTAACTATGCTATTCTGTTACTATTACTCCACAGAATGTCCCAAAAAAATACTCGACTTTCTTGAAAGCGGCGGTTTCTGAGGTCATTTGAGGCGACATTTTCATTTGCAAAAATGTCCGCCTCGACGTTGTTACGGAGTTATTAATGAGAAACACAACAGCATGTCCATTGACAATGAGCGTAGCATTGGTGTCGCGTTGCGGTGAAGTCGCGAACAAGAGAAGAAGCAGAAGTTGCTTTAATTACTCATTTATTCAGCCGTAAATGACGTACGGTCAGGACAACGAACTGCACAGCTGATGGTAGATAGTAGGGATGTTCGGTCAAAGTCATCAACTTGTTAAAGTGATTAAAGTAAGAATCTAGCTTTTATTTTGCATAAAAATCAGCAGTCTAGAGAGAGAGACAATAATTAGTTCAAATGTGACTATTAAAAACACAAAAATTTTTTAAAGGGTTTAGGGAGGGAGGGCATTATGTGTGCCGAACGAGAGACGGGGTAGTCGAACAACAAACAGTTCACGAGAGGGACCGCAAAAAATCGTCTATCCTTTTAGAAAGTTTATTACGGGAGGTATAGGACAATAGTATTTTAACTCTTACTATGTTCTTGATAGAATGTTAATTCTATATTTTTAATGATTTTATTTAGTTGTGGCACCTGTTTTACGCTTTATCGTAAATAAATGCAATAAGTAATTTTATTTTTTAATGAGTAACTATGCTCATTTAATACAAAATTGGATGCCGAAAAATTGCTTAATTTACCATCTTATAATACTTAAAATTTTGAGGAATCTATGTAAACTTTTTAGGCCAAAATCGAGCATTTGGCTTACTGTGACCTTTTGTAATAGTTCCTTAAATATTCATGTTATTTTAATAATGGGCCATTTCAGGGGTGCTGTGCTAATAATGGGTGCAATTACACTAAATACATTAGTTTGCGCCTTGCTATACCATCCTGTGGAAGAACATATGATCGAAGTACCAGTGGAAGAAGGAATTGATAATGACGCGTTATCTATAGACGAACCAGCCCTTGATAAAAAGAAGGAGACAGGTAATTCGCCATGATTAAATGTCAAATTTTTAAATCTCTAATTTTCGTTTCAACTTCTCAACGTTACAGCAACCACTGTTGACAACGAAACTGAAACAAACGATGACAAGGTGCTCGACAAAGAAGAAAAACTCGAGAATGAAAGTTCACGAACAGTTGACGACTCTAAGGAAGATCAATGCTCAGAATGTAGAAACGAAAGCTCGCTCGAAGATAAAGAGAAAGAGGTGGAGAAGGAGAGCACGTTCAGTACTAACGACGAAAATTTCACCAAAGAGAAAGGAAGTGGTTTGAACTATGAAAATGCAAATGTGTTGAGACGTGAAAGCGCTATATCAGAGACCAGTGTTACGGACATCAAGAATGGAAGTCCAGGATTGAAGAGGTACTCGGAAATCATTATTAAAGATGAGAAGGGTCGCAAAAGTCCTAGGAAGAATTTGGGAGAATCATCGGAGAAGTCGGTATCGAAGGTATCGTTGTCCAAGGTAGAGGAACCGGAGAAATCAGAGAAATCAGAGAAATCACACTTCTTTGATTTAAGTGTACTTAAGGATCCAATTTATTTAGTAATTCTGATTTCAAATACTACCTCAGCGATCAGTAATACCAATTTTATGATCCTACTGCCTTCTTATGCTATATCTCAAGGTTTCGACAAGAATTCCTCTGCTTTGCTTCTGTCAGTGGTCTCTGTTTTCGACTTAGTTGGAAGAATCAGTGGCGCTTCATTGTCGGACATTAATTTTGTGCCAAAGTATTACTATTTTGTTGGTGGACTCGGATCTAGTGGACTAGCACTAGCGTTATTACCCATGGCAACCAGTTACGCCATGCTTTCATTCTTTTGTGGATTATTCGGACTGTCTTCTGGTATGTATATTGGTATCACGACAGTCATTCTGGCAGATATGCTCGGTACTGAAAAACTCAGCTCATCGTACGGTATATCATTATTTGTTAACGGAGTCCTTCAACTTGTCGGACCACCAGTATGCGGTGCCATATTCGAATCTGTAGGATCATACAAACCAATCTTTTTGGCTTTTGGTATCATACTTATCCTCGGCACTGCGCTATGGGCAGTCGTACCACTTATAAATAGAAAGAACAAGAAGGATATACAATCTGTATAACAACGTAATACCATTAGTATTATATTATGATATTTGTATACAAAATCTTAAGTGCCTTTACAAACTGTGAAGTATTTTAGGTTTCTCTAGTAATGGTATATGACAGTTGCCATCCGCATAAGAATTTATCATGGAAAATATTTAGTTCATTCTACTCATTTCTATTTTTATTTGTCGAACTATAAATTAGTCTGTTAGTTAAAGGTGTATAAAATAGCGCTCTAGAATATAATAGTACTATTTCACAAATAATGACATCACTGTTGTGAAAATGTATACATATACAATTACAATAACTACAATTCCATGTACATTAACAGTACTAAATAGTTTACAGTCTACTTATTAATATTAATAATCTATCTAGGAGAGAAATTATCTGAAGCAGATAACTGAAAGATATTATAATTACATTATTATTCTTATGCATAATAAGAATGAGAAAGAAACACTGCAATAACATTTAACGTTACGTACCAGTGATAGAATCTCCGCAACTTTTTAAATGGCGATTATTGTATTAAACACATTCCATAGAAAAAAAAATAAAATTACTTTTAAGGTAGATTTAATAATTAAAACACTAGTTAGGAATGCTGCAATGTGCAAACGTACGATTATTTTCGTAGAAATGGAAATTTATATAAAGTACTAAACCATTAAGACTTTACAGTTTAATATTATGAAATATGTATATATCCATATTAATGTAAGTTTTAAGAAACTCGCGATGCTTTTTTACCTAAAAATGTGCAATTTTCATTGAGTATAGATCTGACGAAAGTTTTGATACTCAAACATCAATTTCCTTTCACGTAAAACAATATTAACTACATTCTCCAGAAAACTATTTATAAATTCAAGTGATGTGTACACAACTTGTTCAATATGGGGTTTTTACTTAATTATATATATAATCTTACCATATCAGATATCATAATTCATCACATCCATATTACCATATCATTTGACAAAAACAATTTGAATTGAAAACCAATTAACGAAATTTTTTTCCTTCAAAAATAACTAACGTAAATGTTGATTTAGTATAAGAATAAAAATGACTTTGAAAACTTCGGAATTGTGCCAAAGTATTATCGCATGTAGTAGAAACATAATTCTCAGTAATTTCTTGGTGCTCTAAATCAATGACGTATTCATTTTGTTCATGTTTATTGTATGATCAAGAACAATTTTATGAGCTGTGTGAAATACTTTTAGTGTCATTGAAAGTGTTCGATATTAATTAATATACTGTACCGATCTTTGCAACCTATTGCAAGCCGGTGTCAATAAGACTATATATATACTTATAAAAAACTCTTAATGTAAGACTGATTTACTCAAAAGTTAAACTTACATTGAGATACTTTTTATATAGAAATTTATTAATAAGATCCTTTTTATACAATTATATCAAGATCTACAAAAGTAACCGCATACTTAGAAAGAAGTTATTTGTTATAAATTTTTTTCTTATATTTTGTATATCAATTTCCCGTATCGTCATTTATATCAATATACTTTTTTGATAACGAATGTATATATTTTTATACGTTTTATTGACATTAAAGAAATACGAATTATTTGTGTTGGGCAAATCTAATTGTCTTATACAGTATAGATTTATTATTATCTTTGAACATTTGAACAACTTGTGATCTTTAATATTTTCTCATTAAATATTAAATTTGACAAACTCGTTTGAAATTTCAATCATTGCACAATTTTGTGCTTCTACATATATTAGGTTTACATAAAAATTTAGGTAAATATAAGCACGAACACGTAGAATGTATATCTACATTTTATTTCAACTATTCGCATGGAGTAAGAAGATTTTTCAACCAATGAGAGTAACTTTGATTTGTTATTGATTAAAAAATAATAAATTATCAAAGCACCAGTAATGTAGATCTGTCGTAGTGTATGCTATCTTGTATTATACGAATACTCATATAAAATATACAATGTCTATCATCATTACATGTCATATTTCCATCACATATATTATATTATAGTTACTCGGACTATGTTACTTAAGTAACTTTAGACACACACATTAACTATATATTGATTACTATATTGATGATAATGATTTAGTATCATCAACTATCATAACTCGAATGTTCGCATATACGTCTAGGAGTTTTATGTTTAAATTTTAATTTATTCTTATGCATATATCGATTGATGTGCATAACAAAAAATCACTTTTATTTTGCATCCTTCGATGCAGTGTTTCAATCTTTTGTCATGAAAAGTTTTTCACAAGTTATTCTTTTTTCATTTCATTCGCATAAAAAGAGAAATCTTATGTAGAAAACTGTAAGATATTTTTGATGGAATTTTTTACTAGTAAATTATATATTATTCCTTCTACTCACATTGAGGAAAAGTAGTTGTAGCAAAATTAGTGAAATATTTAATCTATATATGTTAATATTGTTTTCTCTCTATCACATGACACCTATCCTCATAGAAAACTTATTATCTGAGACAAGCAATGATATTAATGATCTCTATTTTACAATAATAGTGTTATCATTTTAATAATTAGACATTCGCAGAAATCATACGTCTTTCTTTTAAAAAACATTCATCTACTTTACATTTATAAGTATTCAATTCTCAATTTTACTTACTCGTGAATATTTATATTTCTTTTTATAGACTGTATCCGTACGATCGATTAAGATTTTTTTTATGTTTAATTACGAGTTTGTAGATAAGAAGTAAAATTAAAATATAATTGAAATGAAGAATTATTGAATTACACATGTAGGTTTTTGTTACTTAGTTAATGAGGAAAAATATTATTCCTTTGCTTTGTTACATTCCTGACACTGTGAATATTTGCTCAATTTCATTTTCTTTTTAATTCTTGTCATAGTACGCTATATATTCTTCACATGTAAATTAAAGTGTATGAATAAAAACATGTGTGAAAACCAGAATTCAGTTCCCCTACAGATAGCCCAGAAACCACTACCTTGTAATTGCTCTGTTTATTTTAGTCGAATGTTACATTTTGTATGAACAGATCACAAACATAAGCAATTAAGCATCACAATGGTATGTAATTTAAAAGTGTATATTTAAAATAAAATGTATATAATTCTCATTATCACTTTTTGCGCATAATTAGTCTATGTACAGTAGAACAAATTATTCGTAAAACATCTTACTTAAAGGTTCGAGATGTCTTTGAATCTCCGATGAGAAAAGAATCGGGAACCGACGGTATACTAAGAAAGACAAATTGTGCTTCATGTAAATAGTATCAATGTACTTACTTCTGCAGAGGGATGCGAAAATCTAACAGTTAGTAAACAAACAGTGTTCCTCTTCGACATGCTCTAACAATGGAAATATAATTTGTGTTTTGGAATGATTCCCACGCCCGACAAAATTGATATTGTACTGGTTAGGAGATGGCTGTATCCCTTCGTCCGCTGAACGACACGATAGAACGAATACCTTTTACAGAAGTCTGAAATAATTGAACGAAAAGAATCATTTAATCATCATACAAGTTATAAGCACCTAAGTTCTTAGTTACTTCTTAGAAATAGAATGTTACGAACTTTTTGATCAATAATATTCGTTATTAATGAAGGTAGCAATACGTAAATTATAATGATAGCGATAACAGTTAACGACAATTGGGATATTGATGATTATGACGATAACGATGACGATATACACGAAGATGACCATGACCATTACGATGACGATGAAAACTATTATGACCACAATATCTTTTTGTTTGTCAGTTTGTCATCTTCTGATCGCATAAGTCAAAGCAGATTGGAAAATTACCACTGATTAGATCGTTTAGAATACACCAAGCACTCATGCTTGCGTAAAGACGGACTAGAAACAAAAAACTGTTATCTGCATGGGAATTGAAGATGTTAGAAGCATTGTAAACATCTACATTGTTGACAGAAATAAAGTTTGCTTCATGAACACCTGGAACACTAATCTTAATGAAATTATTTTTCTACTGTATGTGTATGCCGTAAATCGGTAAGAACGTAATTCATAAGGGTAAAAATACTAATGACCTACAAAATGATTAAGCGCATAGCATCAAAGTATAAGTATTATTGAATAAATATTTTAAAAAATCAAATAATGCGTTAAAAAACAGCAAAAAGTGTTCAGAAAGCATCAGTGAAAAATGATAGAAAAGATTGAAGAATCAATAAACATGTGCAATTTGTCTATAATATGTAAATTGGAAATTTAAAGTATGTGTAATTTGCATTGTATAATTAGTAATGTTTTAAAGGTGCTCAAAGTAGAAATGTGAGCCTAAGCATAAAGCAACATAAGTTCTGAAGTTCCACTAATCGCAAGCCGTAATTATTATTTTCCAATATATTGCAGTAAATATAAATTACCACAAACGTCCGTATTGTATGAATCGATAAAAATTTATGAAAAAAATGAAAACTGTACACTTTGGAAATCGGATAGCCAAGTTCAGGAGAAAGCAGCTAAGTGATACATACAATTTCAGTAGTAAAGCTGTGGTTAAAAGCCGAATTAACAAAATGTCGAAGAATGCCTGAAAGAAGAAAAATATATCGAGATAAAAAGATTGTTGTCTTTTTGCAGAAAAAATGTTTTACGAATATTTCAAATACATCAGATATTTTTTCTTTATAAAATAAATAAAATAGAAAAACATGAATTAAAGTAAAATAAACTGCAAAAACAATCCAAACACTGTAAATGAAAAGTGAATACAGGGGTACAATATACACGTGAATTAAAGACCTACATATCTATGTATATCGCTGCCCATTAGTATTATACATGGATTCAAATATGAGAATATTTTTCGAGTAAAGTAAAAACATTGCTAGAAAACTGAAAAGTGGGGAAGTATATATGTTAAATTGATAACAGAATATTACTAACGAGGAAAATAACAAAAAAAAGTAGTATCAGCAGCAATAACAGTAATAATACTAACAATTTGGTAACTAATGTTATGATAATGATGATGGTAATGATAATGGTAATGACGATGATGATAATGAGAGTAGAAACGTTAGATATGATGATGCCATATATGAAATAATAATTACAATTGTAATTATAACTATGAGAATGAATACTAAATGTTATAATTTCATTAGTTCGTGATATAACTTTTCACGTGTCAATGTATAATTTATAAATGTTATATTGACCTTTTTCTTCGAGCCATTGAGAAAGTCCTTATACATTTCCGACCGTAGATACCTCGAATAACTATCGCTTTTCATCAGGTGATAAACATGCGCCTAAAATTTAACAATAGTACGGAACAATTTCTTATTATTCGCTTCCCACTGTGTGGTCATTATCTTTATCTAAGTCTACTGCATTCAATTCGTTCATTCTAATTATCTTAATATTATTTTGCAACTTGTCTATCTGTCTAAGAAATCCATTTCTATTGTAACAAAAAGTTGTTGATTTAAACTTGTACCGCTGCTACGTCGAAGCACCATCGGTCAGGTTTCTGCATATTCTTCTTCGTTATTTCGTAAGACTGAGAATCAACGTTAATTGGACAACTAGCGTCTGGGCCCAAGTATTCATTCCAAATTTCATTTATTTTAGTTTGAATTTCTTTCTGGGGCAAAGTTTTCAATTCCTGAACAGCTTCCCAAAATCTGAGCATGATAATAAACATTTAATACTATTAATTTCAAATTACAAATAGAGGAGTACAAGGACAAGTTGGGGTTGCAGTGTAACACAGAGCTAATATTTATTTCTCGAAAGAAATATTATCACTTTTCTAAAAATGATCAAATAAAAGAAATATGTTAAGCTTGTACTATGGTTGCTCAGAAAATTGATTTTCGTGTATATTGCCAGGACATTCTGACACCATTCTAGCATTATTTATGTAAATACTACAAGTGTGCAAGAATCCGAAAATGTCAGGTATCCGATGGCCGGGACGAGTCGGGTTCTCGATAATTTCAGGATTCTCGAATATAGCGGTATTCCCAAAAATATTCAAGAATCCTCAAAATTTCAAAGATCCGTCCCGACCCGACATTTTTAGTTTCTTGTACATCTGTAAAATAAACACCCATCTTACCTTCTCTTTACCTAATAATTGGTCTAGTAAGATCGCCGTTTACTTACTTCAAATTTTCTCCACTGAATTCCTTATCTAAAAACCTCGTGAACTGGTCTCTACCAACAGGGTCTTGCAATAGCTCTTGAAGGCTGAAAGCCCACCTCTTTACTCTTCTTGTTGATACTTCTTTCCTATTAAAAAAGAAGGTAATGTAGTCTATTATTTCACAAGAAACAAAGTGACATAATGATGACACAAAAATGTACGTACGCTAATTTTTCTTGTTCCCACATTTCAGGACTATCTGATACCCATGGATTTGTGAATTCAGGTTGTGTAAAAAAGGGATCGTATTCTACATATTGCTCGAAATATCCAATGAGACTAAAATAATGAAAGTAAGTACATTTTGCAGACAAGTTATACAAATAATGTCCAGTTTCATATTTTAAAATTTACTTACGCCTCTGATACTTTTGATACTTTCGTATTTAGTCGATCTAATATACTGTTCAATACTTCAATCTCTTTACGCAATGTTTCTACTGATCGTGTCTCTTTTGATCCTGGTTGTGAAGATTCTGAAGTTGATTTACAACTACGACATGCTTTTTTAATATCTAGTTCTGTCGTGTTCACACATCCAGGCTGAAATACATAACAATAATTCGGTAAATAAATCTCAGGTTGTAGATAATATAAGACTACAGCTGTAACGAGCACTATAAAATGAAACAGATGAGCATAAAATAGTCACCATTGGTCTATACACATCCCAGAAAGCTCTTTCTTGACTGTCCAACACTTTGCGTTCGAGTTTATCTCTTTTTTTGTCAACTTTACTTTGCGCTTCTGCCTGCATAAAAATGAACTCCCATTTTCGTGAAAATATTTTTTGTAATTTGGCCAAATTCTCAGCCTCGTAATCTGCTAATTCTAAACGTGTTTTATTCTGCATTGTTCTCTTGCACAAATAAACAGCTGTAACATTTAAATTCAAGCATTAAGATGTTTTTCAAGAGAAACTTAGTTTTTTCATCTTTCTCCGAAACTGATTACAGACAAAAAGGCCATACCATAATCTGTATTTTCTGGTTCCCAACAATTTGATGGCCAAAAATATGGTGTTTGAAATCTGTAAAACGTATTATCGTTTCTAACAGTAAGGCAGTGGTCGTCGATAGGGAAAAAATATCCGTGAGATGCCATTAGATGTGCCACGTGAAGAGCTTCTGTAATATTTATATCAGAATCATTTGAGTTTGTCACAATTTTGTCACAACTTTAGATGCCGTGGATAAAATAAATATAATGATTTAAAAGGTTTTTCATCAATTAGTGATGATAAAAAATTTCAGTAACTAACAAGACTATTATACAAGCTGGTCACGCTATTAATAGTCAGTGTTTTTCTTGCAGATAATAAATATTAGGAAAGAAATGGAAGAGTACAAAGAAGTACTGTTTTTTGTAAGTAACGTAATGGTGTGTGTAGTTATTTTTTGTTTGTCGTAGTTTTTTAAAAATGAAAGTAACCTTCTCAATTTTTTAAATGGAATTTTCTGCAAGGTCAGAAATAAAAAAATTGACTGCATTTGTTTTATCGACGATTGTTTTTAACATTTCAGTAATACCTTGGTCATCTATAGCCATAGTCTTCATCATCCATGATATTAAATCTGTACCTGTGTGTGGTAACAAGTTTAAAACATTAATAATTCGACGAGTATTGAAATTGTTTAAAATTTATTATTTTCAGCACATTTTACCCGTAAAAACCGAAGGTGTTTTTGTCATAAAGCTCTTCACTGTTTTCACTGGAACACCTGATACTTCATCTGACATTTTTTCTACAATAGCTTCCATCTGAAAAGCGAAGATGAATGAAAGTGCTTAACGAAATACTAAACATAAACTAATTGATTATGTCCAATGTATTATTTATAATGTAATAATAACTTACTTTCTGGAATACAAGGTAATTGGGTGTATCTTCGGCACACGAGGCAGTGATGTGATATGTAAGACTACTCTGATATTTGTCAATTGTCTCTCCATTCTGATTATTACACTGATTTCTTTGATTATCTCTATGCCTTTGTCGTTCAGTTGTTCCACTAATATCACTGCTTTCACCAGCTTTTCGGCAACATGCCGATTTTTCAGAATTCATCGTTACCATGTCCACTCTGTAAACAATCATTTTAAAAAACAATTCTTTAAACTATGCCGAATATGAAATTAGTGTCATGTATGCATTGCATTCAAAAATAGAATTAGCAATATGTTTTTCATTTGTTAAGATATACCACAAAATAATACAACACAATAAAACAATATAAAAGTATAAACTATATAAATTTTGCAAATCTTTTTCAATAACGCAGTTCATCACAATTTGAAGCATATATAACAAGGTTTGAATTACAAAAATGTTATAAATATTCATGTTATAAAACTTTGCTAGTTTGTACAAACTTTTGCAATAAAATTTGTACGAGAAATCCTATAATACTTACCCAAAAAAAGTTTAATTTCCCATGACACAAACCAAAGGCAGGTGTCTATTGTACATCATATTCATCAGGCAATAATTCTTAATAAATGAATTGTTCATTGTACTAAATGCATCCCAAGTTTACGTTGAAATTAATCTGCACAGTAACAAAGGATTATTAAACGAAATTGACATATAAATCAACCGTATATTGTTGTTTAACATTATTATAATGACACCGTTTAATAACGCGATTCGAACTATGGTAAATATTTGTAACAAATTTTCAAGCATAAATTGGTATGAATGCCACTTATAACTTGTATTGTAGCTGAACGTAAACACAAAACAATGAAATGAGTTACCGTCTTTTCAGAAGGAATTCCGTGTCATTGAAGCGAATGAAACCACTCATCCATTTCCGTTTTGTCGGGCAAATTGTCGAAGTGATACAGTAATCACATCCTCTATCACAAGATAGTAATCTGTATAATATTCCTCCTGTGATTACTTTTAAAATACGTGTTTTATTTTGGATAGAATCTAAGTCGAAAATCTCTGCTTTTCATTAGATGATCAATATTCCTAAAATTGCAAAGAGCAAACACTCGATACCTGTAGATTGTGGTCGAAGAAGTAAAGTTGATCTCGAATGTGTTTGCTCGGTGGTCAATCAAGAATCGTGGAAATTTAAATGACAAACAAACCTGCGACAAATTGTTTTTAATAACTGCAATAAAAAATAGTTATATTCGCCAGATACAATCCTGCGTATATCTGAAACGCGACTGCGCGATTCCGCGCTGATATTCACCCTCCAGTTTTCTATAGCCTTGTTAATCCGCGCACAGTATAGATATCTTAAACATTTTTTTTATTACTTATAACATACGAGCATATTCAAATAACAATTTTAAAACAGACACCGAAGATTACCACGATGAAAACCATAATTATTTTAGCACCAACGTAATAATTAATAAGCAACTTGAAAAATATTAGGTCTGGGTTAGGTTCTATAGAAACTGGATATAAGTATATATAGAACTATGAGTATATTTATTGTAGTTTCAAGTCCTAATATTTACAATATTACAAAAATAATGTACTGGAGCTGATAGAAAACTAAAAAATGTATAAATTGATAACGTCATTGTTTTAATATATTTTGCATCTACTCTTTAAAAGAATGTAATATGAATTGTAGACATTTCTTTAATTTCAAATAGTTCTCGAATAAAAGGAATAGTCATTTTTTTATATTAATGGGTATACTTACGTTTTTTAGTGATAATATTTAAAAAATATATATAATATCGTAGGGGACAAATAAAAGTGAATAAAATGAAAAAGCTCCATGAAATTTTCCATAAGACTTAAAAACAGATGTATATACAATCATCGGTATAATACAAATTCAAAATAAAATTTAAAAATATGAATAAATTAACTATATTGAACAAAAAATATAGTAACGCATAATATATGTACAATGTGTTAGAAAATTAAAAGGTCAAGACTCTTTTAAATAGAAATATATTTAATATATACACATATAATATGTATAATTTGACATATATTAATTAATATATGATTAACATGTATGAATGAAGTACAATGTATCAATAAACCATCTTTATTCTTTTTATTCCCTTGACTTGATAAAACTCTTAATAAATTCAATTCCTTTTCAATATACAAATTGTACAGAATTATAGTTTCAAAATGTACCTTCACATAAGTCGTGTGTAGTTATATTTGTAAACTTAATCTATAAGTAGCGCGCGCGCACGTATACAAGTGTGTCTGTATATATGTACAAAGTAATTATAGCAGCCAATGTTATGGTGTCTCATAAATGAAAGATAAACGGTTAAAATTTACAAATTCTTAAAGAACTTTACAATTTTTCAAGAAAATACATATACAGCTGGGTACAACTGTCTTTTGAACTTCTTTTTTTTCAATTGTTCTATCTCCCAAAACGTTCACAAGATATTTATACAACAAGAGATAGAACCCGAGAGTTATCGATTTTCAAACCTACTTTTACATCTACACAATTATTTTTATTATAAAATAATACTTTGCAATTCCGTATTAGCTACAACACTTAGCTTTAAAACTACGACCGTGTTACGAAACACAATCTGAACACAAACAACATACTTTATGACTACCAATCGCTACTGTTTCCTTCAGACGTTTACATATATAATGAATATTTATGTTAAAGGAAATTACATTAGCTATTACAACTTCACAAGAGAATATATAAAAAATATAAATTCAGATAAAATCTCATTCCAATCATTTCAATGTCATTCTTGTACTCTTAACAATGATTCTTTTATATTCTATATATGTAACATGACATTCATAGTTAATTAAAGAAACTTTATGAATGCATAATATAACAAGTATACATATCTTTGAGTAGGAAAGACTCAAGTCTAAAGATATTCACTTACAATTAAGTCAAACACTCCTTTGCTGTGTATCATGTACATGTAATAAAAATATATTATGTCAATGTTAAAATTGTTCGCAATTAATAAATAACAATCTGATGTTAAACACAACAGTTTTAATATCATTTTCATTACTGACTGATAAATATAGACTCGAATTTATTTTTCTTTTAAAAAACGACACTTTTTTTCTGTGATGTGTGTATATATATTAACTTATATATACTCAACTATGCGTATAGACATGTATATATTCACATAGTAATTCATTTCTAAATTGCGCGTATCTCGCATTGCTTCCAATTCATCTTGAACGCTAAATTTATCAATTAACACACATTTAAATTATTATTATTTTTCGACCAATTCTTTCAAATTGCATCTTATAGTATATCATAAACCATCCAATTCGCGGCGTCTTTTTGGTGTGGTATCTACATTTTGAATGCACAGTACGGTTTATGATAGATCAATAGGTTCTCAGACTAGAATCAATTATATATCTACTAAAATTTTCGCTAATAGACGTAGATAATATTAGATTATATGTTATATCTCTTTCACCTGCCCCTTCGCCAATTGTAGTCATCAAATATAATTAATTTACAAGTTGTAAATTACAATGTTTTTTACCAAAATCGTTTCGCAATTTTTTACCCTTTTTTTTAATAAAATCGTAAAAGGCATATGTATAATTGAATTTGATTCCCATCTGTAGTTAGAAAAATATCGATTGAAATTTTGGAAACTATGTGTTTAAAAAAATTCAACTTCAACTAGAAATATATTGTTTCCATCGAACCAAATAACTTCTTTTACACTTGTTTTCATTCGCAGAAACAACAAAGATATTTGTAGTAATGATATTAATAGCCCATTCTTCTGCACGAAGAAGATCATTAAGATTCATTCATATGCTTTTCATTCGCTATTAATAAGTAACAACTCGTGTAGAACAGTTTTTCGTTCCCCGAATTGTTTTTCTATTTTAGATAACTACTACCCAGTATTAACACTAGAACTACCGAGCATTAAAAGCGACTGGTTTGTATTGCATTATAAAAATAATAAGATTGCATTTATTTATTTTTCGTGTAATTTTTATGTTAGAGCGTATGCCTGAACGAATAAAAAAGCTGTAAAAGCTTCTCTATAAACTTAATACTTGCAAAATAAAACATCCGACTTCAGTCATTTTTACTGGTCTGTCAAGTCTAGTATTAACAACAACCTAACAGCATGTTTCTTTAAATTCGCCATTTAGCATACCGTTGGTATTCTGGTTCAAGATCCATTGTCAGTTTTTGAAGTTCATCAATTTCATCATCTAAATCATATAAAGTGTCATTTTCTTCAGCGTCTAGTTCCACATCTTCCATTTCCTCATCTTCATCCTCATCCATATTTCCTGTCTTACTTTGTGCTATAAAAACCATACCAATACTTTTTATTGCATAACCGAATAATGAAGCATACATTATAGATTCGTATTGGTACTAATCGTTAGTGTTTTAGTACAGTAAAGTAAAAAAGAAATGTCAACGTACATAGCGTGTGATAATGAAATACTGCGAGAATTGTCACTCGAATGAATACTTTATTCAACACTATTATAGTAAGCCAGACAGAGCCTCTTCATTTCAATTACAACAAGGGAGGAAAATGTGAATATTTAATGCATGATGATCACTTTCAAGTTAAAAATATAAGCGAGATTATGTGAAATATTTCAAATAAAATTCCACAAAGAAAATTATTGTGTATGAAATAATGATTTTTTTTTAATGCAATTAAAAAAGTATTACTTTGCTGTACCAGTACCAAAACTTATTTGTACAAAATTGAAAAAAAAGTATATAATCCAAATATTTGGACATTTTTTCGAACTAAAATCATACTGAATCTCTATCTAAGAAATATATTATTTCGATATGTTAAATTGTTAAAGAAATATAATATTATTTAGGCAAAGAGAGTTATAATTCATATTAGCAAAGGAATCTATATAAGTATGATGAAAAACTAAGGTATTTTTTAGAGGAGAATTAATATGATTTCTTCATTAGTTAAACAAAAGTTATTACAATATTTGCAAGCGAGACATAAGATAGTGTTGAAATCAGCATAGTTTTACAAATACAATTCAAATTTGATAGAAATTATTTACACGAATTTTGATTTTTTTTTTATTAAAATATATATAATTATATTTTTCATTAAATCGTTGAAAGTTATTTTTTTACAAAACATTATGTTGTATTACACCGTAAAGCCATATATGATCGTATATGGATGAATTTACACATCTTACTTACAATTCAATTGCCAACCATTCTTAGTTTATCATGTATAGCAATGAAAGAGATATAGAGTGGTATGAAACAGATGTTTTACAATAGTAGCAGCAGTTTTACAAACAGAATAATCTTCACATAATAAGATATCACATATTTACAAGTATGTAATGTTAAATTACTTCTTTTTGTGTACTACAATTTTTGTTATCTTAACGAAAAAATGAATGAAATTGTATGACCATAAATCTTATAAAACATATTTAGTTAAGAATAAAGATGTATCCCATGTGTGTGTATAATTGCTAGAGGTGTGTGAGAATCCAAAAATTTCAGAATTCTCGAAAATTTCGAAAATTCTCGACAATTCCGAAATGATCGAGAACCCGACTCGCTTGATCATCGGGTACCCGACATTTTCGAGTTCTCGCACACCGCTAATAATTGCGTTATATAATAAACTCTTATTTCCTAAAATTAAATGAATTTTTCAGAAAGAAGTAAATTTCAATTTAAAGAATTTGTAGTGTATATTTCTAACATATATATATATAAAATTGTGCAGACATAATACAATGTACTATCGATTGTCTTTATAAAATGTTTGCCAAAGGTTTCATACTTTTTTCTTTTTCAGATTTTCTGCGTTATTTTGCGATGCCTGCATGAAATGTTCGAAACAACTGCATCGCGTACTCGTACAGCGAAACACAAAAATTTCTCAAATATTTAGAGTCATATAAAAATTGTAGACTTTCGTCAATCCTCATAATGTGCTTTACTCACCTTGTCGCATGAATTACTGATGAAGAGTCGGCAACATTAGTACACTCATCAGAAATCATTTCAACTCTGATATTACTCCTTGTGTTCACTGTTGCCTTTGAACACATGGTTGTAGCAACTGCACACTTAATCGTATTAAGGTATTTCTGAGTCATATCACTAATCGCATTTGGATTTGTAAATTTTACACGTTGAGCAATGTTCGATCCAAATTTAGTGAACATATACGTATTCTCTAAAGTATTCTCACCTATACCGCTATCCTCTTTCAACAGGCATACATCTTCTTTCGAATAGGCTACAGAGTTAACGTTTGTACATATCGAGGAACATTCAGACTTAATTCCAGACTCATCGTTTTCTTGGAATTTTTGTTTGCTATGAAAATGCGCGTTGTCCTGCGTATTACGGCGTGTAGAAAAATCGTTATCCTCACTTTTGGAAGCTTCATTGGTATTAGAAATATTCTCGGTCTCCTCGGTTACGAGATTCATGCTTGAATTCTTACTTTGAGGTAAAGCACAAAACGAGTTCTTTAACGTGACAGCGTCGTTCGACCACACACGGGGAATAATGTCCGACGAGAGTTTCTCCGTGGAGCTCCTATCGGGAGAAGAAACGTCAGCTATGTAAAATATAAGATCTTTGGGAATGGACTTATGAAAGTCTGCTATACAAGAAGAACACGTTCTGGATCGAGGCGTGCCACCTGTTAGTCCAAGCGCATTGCCCATGGCGTTTTCCATAAAAAGATATCTATCTTTCAGCTCGTTCACGGTACTCAACTCCAAATATTTGTTGTCCGCTATATTAAACGATCCGGTTATCTCCTGTATTCTCGGTGTATTCGTAACATACTCTTCATGACCAGTCGAAGTACTTAAATCTGTACTAACATCGCTAAAATCAAGATTAATATCATCGTACATAAAACTCTTCTTCTTCTTCGATACTCTTGCTTTTGATTTTTCACTTGACAAGATATATCGCCGATCTGTACTATTATTTACACGGCGAATAATATCTCTTCCCTCCGCTTGCTCGCTT
The DNA here is from genome assembly GCF_051020765.1 of Lasioglossum baleicum. Lineage (NCBI taxonomy): Eukaryota > Metazoa > Arthropoda > Insecta > Hymenoptera > Halictidae > Lasioglossum > Lasioglossum baleicum. The sequence goes on from NC_134945.1 coordinate 8,520,102, forward strand.
GGCATATTGTGAACGTTTGTACAAGCCACCTTACGATAATTGGTATCAATACTATGCATTTTGGTAACTTCATTGTGTAGACAATTTGTTCCTACATTCACCTTGAACGCATTGTGATATGCAAGTGGTTTATTACATATATTACAAACGCGCTTCACTGTACATGCGAAACATGCCGAATTACTTTGCTTATTGTCTATGTCAAAAACAAAATGATCTCTGTCGTCGTGTTTCGGGCGTAAGTTTAATAGAACTAAATTGTGCACTTTCTCAGGCGTATTTACAGTATACGTATCATTTACATTCTTCATATCATACATTATATTACAAGACAAGGAATTACTATCACTAGTAAAATTAATACTGTCCGTTAAAGTTTTATCACACGTTTCTTTTATCAGTATGGAATCTACCTTGCTCAGTACTTCCTCTATGTCTTCGATTTTTACATCGTTCATCGTTGCTTCTAGAACTGGATATTCATATCTATCTACAAATTTAGACAAAGGTACGATCATCTTCCTATTCTCGGAAATACGTTTCAAGAAACTATTATGTGCAATTGTTAAACAGTTATCCACTGCTATATTCGAAATAATATAATTTGCGGGCAATAGAAGATCTTTGTTCATAAGATCAACGTAGTATTTTGATTGTATATTTTTCGGTACCAATTGATTATCCACAGTAAAAAGATTCACCTTCTGTCCTTCTATGTGAACCTTGAATTGTTTATTGTCATTGTTGTGGTCGCTATTCCCACGTTTCGGTTTCAGTAAAAGATTTACCTCGGTAACTGGTTTCGAGTAAGACTTGGTACTCTGCTCGGAAATATTTAAATTATCTTCAAACTTGAATGACGGGAATATGTTCGTGAAGCTTTTCAAGCTCAATATCTGTGAAATATTAAACGATTTCGTCGGTTTACTTTTCGACGATGCTGAAGAGTCTTCTGTTCTCTGTTGACTTCCGGCCTCCTCGGTTTTCCGGCTTCTGTCTTTATCTTCCTTTAAGTAACAATGTATTTTGCTTTCAGCTGCCGCAAGACTGTTCGCTGTATCTTGAAATGTACTTTTAAACTTTAATTGGCTACTAGAAAAAAGACAACTAGGATTTTGAAAGAGCGCAAGCAATTTCTCTAAATTTGGTGTATGTTTCTGGATGCAAGATTTCTGCTGCCTTGTTTGCGCTTCTGTTTTGTCGCTTAAAACGGTAGTTGCTAGTTTTTTGGTCGTGTCTTGTTGTCTGTCAACAAGCATTTGTTTATTATTCGCTATAACAGTAGAATCTTTGTCATCTTTATTTACAATTGCAGATGTCTTTGCCTTTTTCAACTCTTCCGATACTTCTGTGTTCTTTGTCGTCGCAGTGCTTTCCAGCCGCCAACTTGGAATATTCGTTTCGTTATTCTCTATATCAATATGTTCCTTATCTTCCAAAGCGGTAGGAGCCGCGCTGCCGTCTACTCGAATCTCGACAACAGCCTCGGCAAGTTGTTGATCATCCTTCGATCGAGCCAACTCGTGCGATAACGGTGGTGTACATCTTTCTTCTACCTTATTATTCGAAATTAAACGAGACACGTTGCCTGACGCGGCACGGGAATTATCATCACCTCGAGCAGCGTTACTCGTTTCTAATTTGGATCCGAACACCTCAACGGAGTCATCCGAATTAGTCGACTCCGCGCTATTGACTTTAAACTTTAGATCGAACGTAACGTCAGCCTTCGACGAGGCGACATTAATAGGTTTATGCAGAATGGTATTTGCTGATTCAACAACAGAGACACGAAATCTAGATGGCCCACTTGCAGAAGATGCGAGATAGGTAGATGATTCAAGGGAGAGAGTAACTGGTGACGAAGATGCTGAGGAATCTGTCGAACATAATGATGTTTCTGGCACTCGGGACACCACAAATCGACTTCGTGAAGGACTTGGTATCGGGCTCGCTATAGGTGATGAGGCTGGACTAAGGGCTGGGGAACGTAGACGACCTCCATTTATACGTTTCGGTTCGAGCATCGTTTGCCCTGGTGCGTTATTTCGTATCGAAATCACGGTTGATAAAGAACATGGAAGTGTTTGACAAGTAAGCGAGATTTTACGAGAGTTTGTACTACAGAGGATGCTATGACGTGAATTTTCAGAACCTTCGTTGTTTTCTTCTACGATACGATTCTGCTCGTTTGCCGAACAACAGACTTGAATCTCAGTTAAAAGCTGCGTGTATAAGGTCTGGTCTGGGTCATCCTGTTATTAACATAAAACAAGCAACGTTATGTAACGATAGGTATTTCCTTACGCGATACACAATACACAGTTGCTTGGAAACCAATGAAAAATGGCCGAAATTCGAAATTTCATGGAATCTCTCTGAAAGTTGGTAATTAATGATAATAATGCTACAATCAAAATTAAGAACTCTTTGAATAAGCAAAATATGATAAACAAAATAAAGTTTTTCGCGGTTTCCAGACCACTGTGCAACGGTAGACTTGTAGAATGTCTTGTTTACTTACTACGTTTGTTCTGAGTTTGTCATCCAAATCTATTTTAGTAATGCTTCTATTCGTTTTTATAGCAATATTCAGGGCTGTTAATCCAGTCAGTCTGACGTCATTGTTTCGCAAATCTATCCTCTAAGATAAGAAAACAAATTTAACGTGAAGTGGTTTATCATAATCATTTACTTTATTATAAAACATCATGAAGCTACTAATATTTACTTGCAAAACCTGGTTTGTTTCAATAATTTCTGACAATGCAGCAACACCATCACACGTGAGCTCAGTCGACTGTATTCCCAATTGTAATAACGTACGGCTTTTTTTCAATGCGTCTTTTACGGTAAATATCAACTCATCGGTCAACATGTTTTTCCCGATGTTTAGTGTTTCTAATGTTTTAGACAATGCCTATGTGCATAAATATGAACGTAATGTATATACATGAATACACAACCTAACTGTACCATGTCATAAGAACGCGTAAAGTTACGTACTATAATCCGTGAAAAATACGGAGACGAATTTTTTGTGAGTTGATTGTTCCATAACACTAAAATGCTTAAGCCTTTACCGCTCTTATCTTCGTGTATTTGATTAATAAGTCCTTCTAGGATATCACGTACGCCTTCATCTTGGATGTTATTATTGCTGAAAGAAAAGTGCAATTAATAATATAAAATGTTAAATTTCTTTTTCCCTCAGTTATGCACAGGTTTTGCACTCCGTATTTTTCGAAACAATACATACCTAATATCAAGTAGTTGTATATGATTATTTACCCTAAGAAGAGAACCAAGTTGTATTGCATCGTATAAATTAAGTCCATTGTCAGCTAAATACAGTTCCCTTATTCCAGTATTCATTTTCAGTGCTGAAACTGATAGAAGTAGCACACTTTTAGAAATGATTACTTCTCTGAAGATACTCTCACTAACGAGTAGTAAATAGCTGTTCGTAGTAAGTACGGAATTTAAAATGAAAAATAGTTTGATATTTATCACGATACGAATCTAATTATTGTAATAATTCTTACGTTTGCAGTACAATACTGTCATTAGGGGTGTACGAGAACCCGGAAACATTCGGGATTCCCAATTATTATTCCCCCAAGCATTTAGGATTCTCGAATTATACATTTTCGTGTTCTCCCACATCTCTAATTGCCATAAAACCGAGAGTACTTAAATTACATACTCTTTTTCCTAAAGAACGATTATATTTAATATCTAAATTACATACAAATATATGGAATTTAGCCAGGTATTCTGACTTTCTCTACTTCTCCAAAATTTTATAGATAGTCGAATTATTTCTGGACATTAATCATTAATGCTCATGAAATAGAAATTGTAGTAACAATGGCAGGTAACAGTATCTTGTAACTGTTTTTGAGATTCCATAATAAAAATGATCAAACTATATCACATAATAAATACCTAGGGTGACGATACATCTTCCTGAAAGTCCACAATTTTCTAATTTTAGCACATGTAGATGGCAGATTAATCGCAATGCACGACTCAAGATATTCGTGTACTGTTCATCAAGTATTACATCCTTAGCTTCAAGATGTTCTAAACATTGGGTCTAGACAAATAATAGTCGTATTAATTATGTATGCAATAGTAAAAAGAAAAAAAGCAGAATGAAATTTTAATATGTACATTCAAGTTCTCTCATTTCTAATGGTTTTGCTATTATCCTACATGCATATTACTATGTCTTTAACAGCAATAACAATAACCTAGAATACATTTTTTATTTACAGAAGAATATGTTGTGTGTACCTTTCTTATCATACTAGCGCATGCATGCCATCCATATTCTCCAATGCCTTGATTAGATGAAATATTCAACTGTTTTGCAGACTCATAATACTCTAACATATCAAATAATATCACAGAACTCTGTAATCGAAGACAGAGCAAAAAATTAATCAAAATTCAAAGGAGTACATTTCTAAAGCAAATTGTAGATTAGCACAGTACCTCATCGTTTAAAGATGTTGCTTCTAAATCAACTTTGTGAAATTGAATTCTCTTAAGAATTTCTTCCAATGCTTCGCAGTCATTTGGATCTAATGTTTGTCCTCTTAATGTTAGTTCTTCACAATGCTTTTGGGATGTATCTAAAGTCTGTATCGAAAATTATTATTTAATATCGATTCCAATGCATGTGTAATCAAATGTAATTACACTCCTCGAAAGCTTCCGCATTATGTACATTCCACAACTTTATTACACACTCAACTGTACAAATAATTTCTCAGAGAATAAGCTAACAAGGAAAGACTTTCTTCTTGCTTTAACCCTCATCCGTCCCTCAGTTTCGCAACAAACGATAAATAATTAACTTTGCTAATGATTTTATTGAGGATAAAGTAAACATACACACACAAAAACAATGGGTGTACAATGAATGCATAATTGTCGTGTAACAATTGCAAAACAATGAATTAGCCGTCAAAGAACTTGAAAAACGTGGAAATTATGTGCATCAGCTTGATTCTCATCCATCAAGGGATAGATGAGAGTTAAAAAAATATGCTCCACAATTACATATTCATATTTAAAAAAAAAATTGGTTGAAGAATACATCAAATTTGTAGTCAGATCTTCATTGAATTCAACAATCAATTTTGCAGCAGTATATAACAATAAACAAATGTAATAATTGCTTTTAATTTGTGTGTGCTTCAAACACACTGTAATATTCCTTTGAAAACATTTTCTTTTTCCCAATACCTCTACAGTCTTGAACACTAAACTATTTTTAAACATAATCCCGGTTGATTAGCAATTTACATGCGACCCATTTGAATTTCTTATAACGAAAGCTTTTTCATACACATGTAGAAGTCATTGTATGTTCTCCATTCCTGAACTGCTGTATAGAACTGAATGGTTAGCTAATCAATCAAGAATATATTCCAGAAACTATAATATTTTTTTTTTCTTAAATTATATTTGTATAGAATATAATGATTAAAAAAGGAAAGTATTTTTACCTGGAGTTGGCTTACAACAATTTCCAGAGGATCAGTGTTATGTTTTATACAGGATTCCTTGTACGCTGAGATTAAATCATCACGGTTCACATTTTCAGCTGTGAACAATTAATTGATAGATTGTTAGAACGTTATGAAGTCTATAATTAACATTATTAAGAGTTAAATGATTGATGGAAGATGTTTTTATAGAACTGTAGAATATCAATACATTTAAACCTACTCAATACTAAGTACTGCTAGCAATACAGTTTAGAAACTGAATTTTGTACATTAATCGGTATTTTATTTCTTTTGTAAACGTAATATTTCTTAACACGTTCGCTGCGGTATTCATTGGTGACTCACCAAGTTTTTCATTTGTAGCAAGGACTTGATCATTAACTAGTGTCTATATTTCCATGAATGTTCACCTCACTATCACAACAAATCAAGTTGATAAATTTGACCCTGGAAGGAAAGGATCAAGACAAAATCAACTCAGCATCTTTCTTTTAAGAATCTAACCAAATATTTACTTGCATTTCATTTTAACATAAATATAAATCACATTTTCAAAAATTTGATACACTCGGCTCAGTTTTACAATTAAGTTTACTACGACTTTAAAAGCTAAATTCTACTTTATTCTTTTGTTTGTTTTTTTTTCATATTTTCCACAGAGAACGTATTAATATAATAATGTAATAACACATAACTTGTGCGTAATAAAATGTTTTTTGTTCAATCTCATTCAGACATTAATTTGTTGTTTCTTTTTAACTCAGATTTCAGATGGCAAAATTTTACATAACACTTTCGAATCGACTGTGTCTGACAATGAAACAATAATAAAATTAACAGTACTCTTGATAACAAAAATCTACTTCGTAAAGAGTAGTATACTTTAAAGAGTAACTTACAAGTTAATTATACATTGCGCATAGTTTAATATTGCATCAAAGTTATAATTAGTACATGGTTCGCATTGTGAAATCTTAAATGTTCTTCACTTGACATGACCTATAAAAAACCTAATTGCTCAGCCCCTATTACTATGCAAGTAAATAATTATAAGAACTATACTGACACATTACATTATATTTTTGTGTACTAATAACTTCTTTAAAATAATGTTCAAGTAGTATTTAAAGAAGTTATTGCATTAAAATTTATACAAATTGTTCTTATTCTTTTTTCAAATTTCCTACTATTCTACAGATAATGCAACTGAAAACTATGAAACAAAGAAATACATGTTTCAAATGTGTGAATGTATGATGTAACAAAGTATGCAATAGAGAATATTGAACCGAAATATTGTATAAGATGATTAAGAAATATATATATATAAATAAAAGTTCACATTAAAATGCAATTGCACTATGTTTCTGAGGAAGTTGAAAATAAAAACATTTACAATTCTAAGAGTCTTACGAGTTGAAATTGATGCTATTTCAAACTGAAATGTACACTTAAATAAGATATACAGAAGGTGTCCCAAAAAGAGTTTAGAAAAAAAAAGGGATGATTCCTGAGGTAATTCTAAGCACCTTCTTCCTTTGCTAATTCGCGCCGAAACGCTTTGTTTTCGAGTTATTAACAAAATACACGGACCAATCAGAGTCCAGCTACAGAAGACGGATTCCCGCTCGGCGACAGGTCCCGCTGAGCGTGGCGTTGCCGTTGGCCGAACTAGAATCTGTCCGCTATAGCCGTGCTCTGATTGGTTCGTGTTTTTCGTTAATAACTCGAAAACAAAGCGTTTCGGCGCGAATTGGCAAAAGAACAAGGTGCTTAGAATCACTTTAAGAATTACCCCTTTCTTTCTGAGGCACCCTGTATTTATGAGATAGAGGAGTCTCTTGTAAATATATCGTGTGAAATCTAATGCAACTTTGTACAATAAATTCTTATAAACTTCGAACTCTTTCCTCTTTTTAAACACTATTGAAAATCTATCCACAAATATTATGATCGTTTACCAAGTTGCAAAGTTTTCACTTGAGTCTCAAACAATTCGGGAGAAGAGGTAATATTTTTGCAATATTTTCGAGCGAGAATATATCTACCATTCCTTCAATACTAAATAAATACTTTTAACGTAGATTTTCAGTCTCGCTAAACGCCTAATTTACAAGTTCCCTGAGATACTCAACTAACTTCGAACGATAGAAATTCTAAGACACTTTCAAATATTGATGATCGTAACTCGACTGTTACTGAACGATTATTAATTGTTGCCAATGATAAGCTCTACAGATCTCTACCGAACGAGCTCCATGTTACTACAATTACGAAAAGGAAAAGTAAAGTTGATAAAGTGCATTGATATCGAGGCATGACCATGAAAATCGTGTAAATACGAGTCGAGGGTATCGTTCTTACCAAGTTTCCAAGGATTGGCAGGCTCCAGGCATCCCGTAACCAAAAGATTGTCATTTTCAGGAAAACTCACTCGTCGCGGAGGTCGTTTCTTGGTGAAAGCTAACGAACTCCGTAATTTTTTCCCATCGATTAATATATAAGGGGAAAGCGGAGTATTGCTTATGCCGAACCGTGGCCTCCTAGTATTGTGCGATATTATCCTTGGAGGGAGTTTCTCAGGATCAATCTCCTCAGGATCAACTTTCAAGGTCGTAAGCGAACTCTCGCAGATCGACGTTACTGAATCCGCTCCTTCGCTCATATTAACTGGATTTCTAACACATTTTTCCAGTGAAAATTTACACCGCACTAGGCACAACACGCACACATATATACTCCACGGCAATATGTCAATTGGACTGTTCGGAAGAATCGTTTAACACGCGTATCGAAGCAAACGTCAGCTACCCGTACATTACATCCGCCATCTTTATTACTGTGTAACAAGTCGACAACTGTGTGAAACTCAACCGTAACTAGAATCCTAAAGCCCTCTTCACGGGATTAGAATGCAATTTCATGCATCAATCAAATTCTTTCGCTAATCGTAAAATTATTTTATGCAAAATTATGCATGTGCATCATCGATGACGTTTTAAGTTTACCAATCGAAGGAGATACGACTATTAGATCTAATCGATAATTATTTATGTCTTGTAAGCGTTAAAATAACTGTTACTGTTTACCAAACTATAAAAAGAAGAATAAGGTGTTTACGGACGATCAATTATCAAGATAAATATATATATACAATATACAACAATCAACTCTGGAGATAAGAGTTGCAGCTATAAAGCCACAAAAATCTGGCTTCCTTAGTTCTCATTGGCTAACTAATCGCTACTGTCAAAATGTTGGCCAATTGTCGAGTAGTTCTCAAAATGGTGGGGATTAGGAAATGCAGATGGGAGCTGCGGAAACCTTGTTTTGTTGATATGAACCCATTATTATTGAAAATATCATAAAGTATTGAGAATATTTTCTGACACGTCAAAGGTTACGATAGAAGTTTTGCCTTTGCAATAAGTTTTTGCAAAATGCACGCTTGGTAAATGCAATGTAAGAACAAAAGGTTCTCTGATCAGTTCATGTATTTACGTCATCTTAGATTCAAACCTGTTAACAGTTGAACTTCACTAATCATTCACTAATTGATTTATGATTTATGAGGATAGCTTTTTTAACAAGTGTCGATATACGTCTACCGATACATATAAAATAACTTTAAATTGTTATTCAATACATTTTAAATATATCGGGAAAGATCAAGATAAAAAAGGTTGCTTATATTAATTTATATATAGGTCCGTGTTTACATACAATACGTCTTATGTTATTTTTCAGTGAACTTACCTTTACGTCATTAAATATACAGGGTGTCCCAGAACAAGTGTCGTTCCTTGAAATGGGAGGTTCCTGAGACCATTCTAAGAGACATTTTCCTTTGCACCAATGTCAACTGCGGCTTTGTTTAGGAGTTATTAACGAAAAACACGGACCAATCAGAGCGCGCCCTGGGCCGCGGCGCCGTCACGACACTTGTTCTGGGACACCCTGTATATATCCATTAAGCGCCTACGTTCCAGTAAAACTCGTGTTCTGACTTCTGACTTCTGACGTTGTGACACTTCTGACTGCTTCAAAAATTCTTACTCTCTTACAAATTCCTTAGCATACGAGAAGTTCGAAAAAATAATAATTTATAAATTCGTGATCGCGCGCGATTGAAATTATACGGACTATACGAGGAAGAAAGACATACTCTTGATTACATAAATGGTAGAGATATCTTCTTCTCTGTTTGACCGGCCCAAAATTTGACAGAAACGTTGATTCCCTTATACGGTCACGCAAAGAACAGAATCGGTACGAATTATTACCTTTTAGTAAACAATTCTAGAAAATTTATGTACAATACTAGAAATTGAATAACAATTTATGTGTATTTTGTAAGATGTTCATTTATTTACTTATAAATGAAATAATTTGTTTCGTCTATTTAATTAAGAATTTTCTTGTCACGTTGTCTCCCGTACGGTAATGCAAGAATTGTACATAAAGAAATAATAAAGTTTAGAATAACAATAATTTTAAGTTTACGATAATAACAATATCGTTTATAACCTATTGAAATTTTATTTTTAGAGATGGAAGCTGTGTTTCAACAAAAAGTGAGAGAAGTGACGAAATGCATTGAAAAACAATTAGACGATGAAATACAGAAATTGGATAATTTAGATATTAATGACTTTGAAAAGTTGCGCGAGGCGCGATTGAAGAAGTTAAAATTACTTCAGCAACAAAAACAAAATTGGTTGGCACTGGTAATGTATTTTGCTCGGCAATTTGTAATTCATTGGTTAATTAATTCATTGGTTTTTGAATTGAAAGGATTGAATGCTTTAGGGTCACGGAGAGTATGTAGAGGTATACGATGAGAAGGAATTTTTCGAGGTATCGAAGAAGTCTGAGAACATAGTTTGTTTGTTTTATAAGGACGATTCACCCAGATGCAAAATAGTGGATCACCATCTGAAAATTCTTGCAAAAAATCATTTAGAAGCAAGATTTTGTAGGCTAAATGTAGAACGGTGTCCATTTCTAACTGGTAATGCCTAAATTATTCACGAACCGCAAAAGATTATTTTAATTACCTAATCACTACTTACAAAATATTTCAGTACTACGATTAATTTGCCTATTTTCAGAACGTTTAAAAATCAAAATCATTCCTACAATTTCCCTTATTGTAAATAACAAAACTAAAGATTATATTGTGGGATTTACCGAACTAGGAAATTGCGATGACTTCTCAACAGAAACGTTAGAAAAAAGAATTGCACTTTCTGGCGTAATAAAATATGAAGAGAACTACTCTTCAGAAAGTACTAAAAAGCCATGGTTATCGCAAGTTGTAAAGCCTAAGACAATTAGAGGATCTAATACTGCGAATTCAGATGATTCCGATATCGAGTAAAATTATTTTTAATAAATGAAAACAGTTCTCTTCTTAATACATATTATTTTTATCTTATTAAATTTTTTACTCTTTCATTATAGATTATAAGTTTATTTATACTACACATTTTTGCTTATGTAACTACTTTGATTAATAAAAATTCACAATTATTACATGTAATTTGTACTTCAGTAAATGTAAAACGTATTTGCGGTATATGGTATCGACATTTGTCGATATACATATGTATTTTCTTTTGTACGTTCCAAAATATTTTATTGTAAAAAATTTTATTATTTAAAGCTTTCTAACAATTATAAAAATGCAATGAAATAAAATTAATTAAACCATTATTATATATATACTAAATATATATAAATCTCTTTATATTATAAACGTCAATTATACTACAGCAAATGAAATTTGTGAGTTTCATAATTGTAAATAATTATGCTAAAAATAGAAAAAAATAAATTTTATAAGAAATATGTTCTTGTAATAACAGTAACATTCCCGTAATAACTTTCCTCTTTACGTTTCGTACACGACCAAATAAAAAATAACTGTATTCCAATTAAAATATACTTTACACAAAACTTCAACCCAATAATGTAACATATATATTATTGATACAATTCTTGACAAGAATTGCAATATAAAATCATATTTTTCAATTTTATATTATCACTTATAGTAAAACAATGTCGTCCATTCGATCTCTTCCTAAACTTCAAAAGTACACCACTTATGCAACAGTAATTAATTTTTTGAATCACTTTATTTTGCAGTAATCATCTTACGTATGACACATGTATTTCACATTAATAATATTATCTTTGTGTTTTTCAATTTAAGATTAAGTGAAATATAATTGAGAATGTATTTTTTGAACGAGATTGCTCTAAAAATGCTATATATCTGTATACATGCATAATTTCTTGCAGGTATGTGCAACTCTTTTTAGCGTGATTAAAGGTAATTCAAATTTAGTGGGAAAATATTCTGTTTCTTACATTTATATATAGTTAATAATTAATTTTCAATACTATAATTATGCAATGTATCACAGTGATAATTTTGCATACATTAACAGTTGTTGTATGTACATGATGAAGTAAGAATTGCATTTATACTAATGCACTCTGTATAATCTGCATGTGCTATTCGAAATAAGAGAGTGAATGAAAACGAAGAAGTGTAATACACCATGTAATGCCCCTGGCTGTGAAACATAATATACTTCGTTTTCAGAATAGTTATTCTTAATGAAATTATTACATAATACTGAACTACTAGTGAATATATAATTATATAATATTTCAAAGGCTTTCTTTTTACAAGGGAGTAATAGTAATATAAAAAATATAGACACTAATACGCATCAAGTATGATAATGCATGTTCTAACTACAATTATGATTAGGAATGCAACATCGCAAAAGTATGATACGGGCGATTTGATTTTATTTAAATTTCATAATCAAAATCGGGCTTGATGAAGAAATTTATTTTAATATTTCTGTATCGATTAGTCGTGGAAAAAATGTGATAAGGTGTCAAAGAAACGTGAAAAAAGGAAATAATATTATTTAATTGTATAAGCTTTTGATTTTACAACTGCAGTTTTTCCGTTTATGAATTTAAATATGATGAATTTATTATATGTGTAATACTTTGAAACTTTTGAGAACTATATATTTACAATGTATTCAAAAATAGAAAATACATATTATATATGTATAATGAATATGACATAAAGTATTGGTATTATTTATAAAACCATGGTGTACCGAGATGTTAATACATTGCAAGCAAACAAAATGGTTGTATACAAATTTAATAATCCGTAAATGTTTATAATATCAAACAAAACATCAGTAATTACACTTTGTACATATATGTTTTTTAAGAATTATTCTTCTACGAGAATTATTCATTACGTTGATACATGTTACATTTGGAAAATAGTTACGTGAAATGTGTGTGTGTGTGAGAGAGACATGGTGTTCGAAATGATAAAGTAAACTTTCAAGTATATATTCTCCTTTGATACTTATGACACAAACTTAGGCAATAATCGATCTTGTCAAGAAAATATATTGTTACGATGTCTTGGGGAGCCGCGATTACATTAGGAAACAATCTCTAAGATTGATTAAACCGATAACAATAGATTCTTTCGTCAGTCGACAAGAGTACTATGTACCTGTGTTTTTCTTTTGTATTTCATGATTCTGCATTAAAGACAATTGACCCAAAATTTTAGTCAACTTGTATGCAAAGAAGATTTATAGCACAGTGCACGAGTGATAAATGAACTTATAAAATCAGTTAGCGACCGTCAAATGTACTAAAGTCCTAAGAGGAACTATTGTTGCGGGCTTTGGAAGATTTAAACACAGCCTACATTGTTAGAGTCATACATGATCAAGAAGAAAGATTAGTATTACACAGCTTCATACAGGTCATCTGTAGAAGAACATATAAAACGAGAAGTTCGAACCCAAGTGGCTTCAAAATGCAGCACTTACATGATAAGTCATTCAGATACCTGGTTTCAGAGGCTTTGCTGACATGGAATGATAGGGATGAAATCGGCTCTTGATAATTATATAAGCAATTCATAAATGTTTTACCAGACGATAGTAACAGCTAATATTATTGTTGCAATATTTGAAGCCACCGAGCACCCATTGAAGGAACTGTGGTCCATTACATCATATGACGAAGACATTGACATACGGTGTTCAACTGAAAGAGGAGGTCATACTGATAAAAAGGCTAAAGTTACTGCTAGTACCTTAGCTATCAGATGGGGACGATACCGTTATAATATTCGACGAAATGATAACCGATCTTCACTGTGCCAGCACATACGATGCAGAAAATAAAACGGGTTTCAAGTTGCCTCCCAAATACGATACTACAGTGTTTTGAAGCCAGAGTTACGACCGTAATGGAAATAAAAGGGTAATTGTGCATAAAAAGTCCCACCTCACCGATTTCGATGATTTTTTAATATGTTGTCAGGGTGAAGATTCTGAACAACTTTTTCCTATACATGTAACCGCCGCTCAGCCTTAGTTTTTGAGAGATTTGCGAAAAACTGCAGCTACTAATGCATTTAATTTTGCCTATACGTGCACGCCCGTGCTGTGCGTATGCTTCAGCATGATGCGACCGCTCGTCAACTGTTTCTACAGATATATCACTAAATACATTGTGGAGATGAGAAGCGACAACACCACACACACCCACCCAGTACTTAACACGCACCCAATGTTTCTAAAAAGGAGGTTTCCGTTAAGAAATTAACATTTGTGCAAATTTTCAATATCATATTCGTAATCAGCACGTGAAAATACGTAAGAATTTAGAGTATAATTTAGAAACAGTGGGTGCGTGTTAAGCACTGGGTGGGTGTGTGTGGTGTCGTCGTAATATAATATGTACTCATTCTTCATCATCATATGATTTAAAAAGTTCACGCGGTATATCGGATCGTCCGACGATCGTACTGATATATCTGTAGAAACAGTTGACGAGCGGTCGCATCATACTGAAGCATACGCACAGCACGGGCGTGCACGTATAGGCAAAATTAAATGTAGTAGTAGCTGCAGTTTTTCGCAAATCTCCCAAAAACTAAGGCTGAGCGGCGATTACATCTATAGGAAAAAGTTGTTCAGAATGTTGAGTTTTACAACATATTTAAATTTTATCAAAATCGGTGAGGTGGGACCCTTTATGCACAATTACCATATATATACGGGTCTCTTGTCAAGGTCTTCAATTAAATATAAATATTCGTTGGTTAAAACGTTGAGTGCCACGCGAATGCCCATAAAAGTCACACAAAATCAAAAAACTTTTATAGAGCTTAATAACATTTGCTTGATTTCAAGTAAACATTGACTTGATTTTCAAGTTTAGTAAAAAAAAAATGGTGTGTCGGCCATATATGACCGACGTGGCACTTTTTTTAGGAAAATTAATTAAAACAAAAAAGTCTTCTCTTGTCGATTGACAAGCATGAAGCATTCTCTGGTACCGAAAAACGTTCTAAATAGTTAATAGCCGTTCTTGTCTCGTGTTATCTAGATTGATTTTATCACTATTGATTTTGAACGACCATTATATACACGTTATATGGCGGCACCCCCCGGCGCAACAATATACAGACTACGACAATGTTGCGTAGCGACAAATGCACTGCGGAAGTGCTTCCTTAGTTTTGTACTTAATAATAGTATGTAAATAGAGTTGGATAAACTAGTCTAATTAGAACTCTTAGCAGGGCAATGTTGCTAATCGATCATACCGAAAAGAGAAAGAAGGTTTTACATTCACGTAACTAATATAATTTTACATTTCTTTGAAAATAAAGCCGTTTAAACACTAAAATAAAATTAAACTTTGATTTGTTTCACTTAAAGCCTACGATAAGTGATAAATGAATAGGTTTCGAAAAGTTCAAAATCAATATATTCACATTGTTTTAACAACTTATATATTAGCTTGTTTTCAATAATGAAAACAAATTTGACCAGCCAGTTAAGTAATAGGTTGATCCAACTCACTATACATAGTCTGATGTTCAACAAAGTCATAGCAGAATATGTCTTCTGCCTTTAATACGATTTACCAGATTGCATATTTTAAGCGCTGGCCCAAGTTTCAATCCCATGTATTTCATCATCATGTCGGAATTTAAAAGTAATAAAGCTTTGCCGTCGATTTCCTGAAAAGAGTTCAATATTATTGTATTATGACCGTCCATAATGAAAATTATTTGTCTCTTTAACACGTTTACTGCTGCGTGAATTTTATGTATTTCATACAATTCGTGCCTATTGTTCGTATATGGTCAGAGTTATTATCAATTATTATTAGTTACTCGATAATGAAGTTTGCCCCTTACTCTATAATTCAGTTCATTTCAGAACAGGTCAGTTTATATCCAGTATCATTAATTTTATGAAAATCGTTTTCAAATAAGCAATAGCGCTGATGACCACCGCGGCATCCAACGTGTTAAAAATGATGAAATGCATTACTTATATTGTTGTGATATTATCAAATACAGAAACCGTATTTAAATGTTTAAAATGGTAATATGTTTAGTAGCTTACATGTTTCCGGAATAAATCTGCATGCTGACCCAATGCGGGATCAGCGACACCAATGTAGTGTATTACATCTTCAATAGTCCACTCTGCTGGTTCGGTGGAAGCTGTACGATTCGTAGAACTTTCAGATTGGGTAGTTGATGTTGCAGCTTCAAGTTCTGATTAAAATAATAATAATCACATATTCTATTAACCTTAATGGCAATTAGAGGTTCGGGACGGATTCTCGAAAATTTCGGGAATTCTCACAATTTACAAAGATTGATAAAAACAGGATATATGATTCCTTACTACTTAAAGCGGTCAATTACTTACCTGGAACGGATTTCCTAAGTTGTTTTGGAGCTGTCGGCGACGATACCGTCGAATTATTTATACTTGGCACGGAATTCTGTTGTATTTGCTGTTGCGGAGTACTCGACGATAAATTTTGTTGATTTTGGGCTTGCCATCTCCTTTTCTCTGCCGTGGTATTATTATTGGTTGTTGGAGCAGCAACTTTTTCTTCGTTATTCGTAGATTGTGGTTGCTGAATATTTGGACATTTATTACAAGATTCTTTTCTCCTAAACAGCATGTGTTCGCATGCACAGAGATCTTCAAGTTGTCGCCTTATGTATATATAAAAATCCTCTTCCTCCATAAATATTGGTAACCTAACAGAAGTAGGTTTACTCTCTAAGATTAAGCTTATGGTTTCTCCTTCACCACGTTTTAATAAGCTTAACATTTGTCTTGGACTCATTGCTGCCATCAGGAAAGCTTGAAATATATCTCTTGTAACATTTAATATGGGACCAGTGCCAAATTGTGCTGGCATAGCTTTTACTTTACGAGGATCAAAGTAAGGACCACAGGTACAATTGTGGTTTACATAAATTGTAACTGTAATATAACAGAAGTAATGAGTCAAAAAACAATAAGTAAGCAACAACGAAATAATTGCGTAGATATAACGAGGCATACCATTCTCTAAAGAATGTGGTTTGGTATTAGCTGTACTAGTATCAGGTTCTGTAGCTGGTTGTGGAGGAGCACTCGATCCCGCAGGACTTACTAAAGCCACAGCTGGTTCTCCATTAGTACCTCCACCAGATATTGCCATTACCGGTAAAACATTACTGGTCCTAGATTTGAACCTATTAGGCCCTGTTGCTGCAATGATTCATATATATATATATTATGATATAGATTATCACTACAGGTATGCAAGAGCAGGAAAATGTCGGGTTAAGGTCGGGATTCCAGAGAATATCCGGGAACCCTACTATGCTCGGACATCTCGAACATTCTCGGAAATAATCCCGAGAATATCCGGAATAAAATTCTCGACCCGACATTTTCTGGATTTCGCACACATTAAAATATGTTTTACATTTTTGTCTCGGTGGTTGTAGTGGATGTCCACTTTTAAAACACCATCCAGCAGGAAAGATATCTCTAGAGTCGAAGCGGCACCAATAGTCAAAAGCACCTCGCCATCCATCGAACGTAATATGAATCATATCATCTTTCACAGCACCAACAGTAGCTGTACATATTAATTGTGGATTCTTTTTGTCTATGGCTTCTAGTTTATGCCCGACTTCGAACATGTTGGAACGTGGTGTTTTCGGTTCGCGTTTGAATACTTTTGCCGGTGCCATTTCCGCCCCGTTTAAAGTCTTTAAAAGAAACATGGGCCAACTGGAAGCATTCATTCGGAAGCCTAACGGAGGTTGCAACATGCCACCAGACTTTTCGCAATGACCAATAGGATGAATCTCGTTGCTGTCAACTAATCGCCAAAAATCATTTTTGTTATCCGAGCCATCTAGTCTTAATCTCAGTCGTGGACCAAGTACACCGACTACGGTTGCGATGCAAGTTGATGTTAAATTACGAGGATCGAGAGCTTCTAGCTTCATACCCATTTTGAATTCATTGGTTGGTGGAACTTCATGCTAAAAGAAAATTTCATTATTATAAGTAGTGTATATTTTCTACCTGAAAAAAATTCAATTTACTAAATTATCATACCTGTTTAAAGCAGTCAATGGGAGCAGCTTGACTGTTTGTTTCTTTCAAATAGTGATCCCAATCAAAAGTTTGATATGTTTCGTACTGAAATGGGCCTGTAGAAGTCGATGGAGAATGTGATATAGTTGTATGGTTATTATTCGTGAAAGACTGAGTCGTAGATGGAACATTATTTCCACTCAATAAACCTGGTGGCGAAATAGATGGCGCAGGTGACGATTGGTCCCTATTATCTAACGAAGAAAAATGAAATAATAAAATAATGGCTTCACAAATGAATAAGAGATACATACAAAAGTTAAACTTTTCTAAAGTACTAACTCTTTTTCACATCGTTTTGTCCTTCCTTCTTCTGATGTTTGTTCAAACAAAACGAAGAACAAAAATCTTTTGTAGGTCCATCTTTCTGTTCCAATCGTATAGGTGTGCCTCTAATGACATTATCGCATTGGACGCATGCTCCTCGCACATAAGCCTTACGAAATTCAGACAAACAAGTTTCAGAACAAAACTCTTTTTTTCCATGTTGTGTAGGAAGAACATATTTTAAGGGTTGTTTAGTTTCTCCGCACCATGTACAAGAGTTTTTTGATTTTGGTGGTCTTCCTGGACCTGCATTTGCAATTAAAAATATTTCGAAACCAGTGTAAAATATCAACTATCGTATTACATGCATGGTATAAATATTAATGAAAAATGTACACGAATTATATATAAAGTACAGAGAGAAATATTAAACTATAATATTTCTATACCTCGCATTTTGCTATGTGTTGACGACATAGTTCTTCATAGAAAACAGTGTTGATCAACACTAAACTTCACTGCACAATGATGTTAGTTTAATTCAGTAATTAAGGACATCTTTGCGTCTATTAATAAAATAAATTTGGGAAGCACTGTTCAGTTTTAAATGAAGGAAACCTCGTTTTCAGCCGGCTCGCGAACACGTTTCGCTAATATTTACACGGGCCAACGTACTTTCCTGTTAACTTCCGATCAAAGAATAATTTAATAGAAACGCGGGGCGATTATTTCGTTACAATCAAAATAATATATTCCGTATCAAAAATTATTATGTCAAGCCGCCATATTGCTTTGATTTGGCCGCGCAATCCTTAGGTAAAAAGGTAATAGAAAGGAATCGCTAAATGAATATCGATCACTGATAATATCGATACACTCATGACACAATAAGTATGTAACTGTAACCCACTGTAACCTGTAAACCTGTGCGTTTTTATTGGTTGTTATTGGTTTTTATTTTTATGAATTTTATAGTGTTATGCGTGGTCTTTCAGGAAATTGTACTTGATTGTACTTTTTACAAGATTCGGGATCGTCGATTGGTCCCCGTGAAGTACTAATCAGTACTAATGTACTAATGTACTCAGCTCGAACTTCATTTGATACGAATATCATATGCAATATGGCGACTATAATTTTTCATACAGAATATATTATTGTAAATGAATAAACAAAATTTAAACAGTAACGTGAATTTAAAGCGTAAATCTGAATAAAACAAATATAAGAATTATAATGAAACAAGAACAAGAATTGTAACTTTTTAATCGAGCAATAATTTTTAATAAATATATTTTTTTTATTAGAAGTACATCTTTTATAGCTTGAGTTCATAAACAGAAGTGATCTTTTATGTCGTTATATCTTCAACTGCTATTTACAATTTCGTTTGTTTTTTAAATCTCCAATGCTAATTGAGGCTTTATACATTAGTTATATATAATTGGTTAATTGTTTTATGTGCATTTGATCATTGAAGCAATGATTTTGCGATGGCAACTCTGAAATCAATATTTTATCCGTTCACAATCTTTTGTTATTGCTTCAGTTTACAATTTGAATTTAGCGACATTCGAAGATCATTATTATATAGGGTCCATTCCGTTGCACGCATAATGCGCATACACTGTATAGTGTAGTATAAGAGTCTCTATGCATACACTATACAGTGTATGCGCATTATGCGTGCAACGGAATGGACCCATATATACATATAGTGTCTTCGTTCTAATTCTAAGATGATTCTTCGGCCAATAGCGATAACGCGTACGATGGTGGTGGATCGCTATTGGTCGAAGCTTATGGTTTTAAGAGCTGAAGAATCATCTTACAATTAGAATATACTTTGCTATTTTGCTCGCCCTAATGAAATATGTGGATGTAAATGACTTTTATCATTATTTTCACGTTTATAAATTGTACTTTTTTACAAATTGTACTTTTCACTTGCACTTTTGGTAACATTTTCACTTACCAACACCATACTGTATAAGTAAATATATACATATACATAAATGGAACTTTATTTGCGCAGTTACATATGTTTGAACGCATTTCAATAATAAAAGCATAAATTGCAATAATAAGTTGCGGAAACATTTAACAAAAAAATGAATATTAATTTAATGCCTTGTTCAACGCACTCAATTATCTCCTTTCATACGAATGTATCATTCGTTGTGAGAATAGCTTTAACTTCTCTGTCGTCAGAATTTCAGTTCAAGCAAATGGTATCTCACGGGTGGAGGTCGTTGCGTCAAATTTCACAAATCATGAATGAATTCTAAGTTCTGTTGCGAATTTCATACGAAATTGGGATATTGTTGATCCTTGTAAGTTCTACCTCGATGGTCCAATCATTTTTTCATGTTTCCGCAACTCCAGTTCGCGAAAAACCGTGAATTTATCGAGTGTTTTCGTAGCATGTAAACAAACACTGAGTTACGAAATGTTGTCACAGAATTTATCTACTTTTATATTCGCCAAGTTAATGAAAATCTATGCAGAAAATTACAAGCCTGTCTTCTTTTTAACGTGTGCAATCAAATTATGAAAGAATTAATTATCTCATCGAAACAGTAATTACTGTAAGAGTAACTAAAAACATGTTTTTTTTTCTCAAATTCTGTGACAAATTGTTTAAAATACAGACTATCAGTTAAGTTAATTCATTCGAATAAGAAGGGAATAAGAATTTCTTTGTCTGAAATGTATAAAAATTGAGCCACAATATTTACACATACATTTTGTTGAATTTTCTACATAGCGTAGGCACTACTACAAAATAAAAATCGAACAATGAATGAAGTAAGTGGAGGAAAACAAGATATACCTAATACTTCTGCGTGGGAAACATTGTCTGGACAATCCGCATCATCTTATTCCACTATGCATCATCATCATCAGACGTTACAACAAGATACAAATCCTACGGTTGCACAAGTTATAGTTCCTACTCCTGTAAAACTTCAAGCACCTATATTAAGCTCAGCGCAAACTATACCGGACCACTGTTCACAACTTGGTCACATTCAACAACCAGCCTTATTGACACAGGTAACCATATACTATAAATGTATAATAAATTTGTTCAACGTTTGACATTCAAAGTGTTTTGTGCGACCGCTTTAACCCTTTCGGTGCTACATACTTTTGGTGATTGTATTGCATACGTGTGGAATACTATACTGTTTGTGGCAAGCCATAGCGCGCAGGTGCGTCAATTGTTCAACATGTTTAAAACTCTTGAAAAATTAATCAAGAGAGGACAATTTCAATCTTTAATATAAAAGTTACCAAAAATAAACAGTATTATATTTTCAGTGACAGAATGTTTCAAGGATAACAATAGCGCAATACATATTTCCTTACTTTTTAGCTTTTTATATGTATTTTTGTTAATATATAAAGTGTTTCGATATTATGGAAACAAATTTCTTTCACAGAAGATTAACACAAATTTCATCCATAATAAAACATAGTAATCGCTAGATACATTGTAGAAATATGACTCGATTGTTACGCACAAGATAATTTGTAATACACTGAATGATTTGTTTTATCAAGTGTCTTTTTCAAATTAGCCTAACATTTTGAGAGACGATTTTATTTTACTTTTTCTTGAAAAAGATTTTATTTTTGACAACAATATTATACAATGATAATTGCAAGAATTGGAAATAATGAAAATTTTACAATACACAAATATCATTGTAAGCGAATATTCTGTAAGTTGTGTTAATCTAAGTAAATATAAACAGCGTTCATGTAGCACAAATGTTTCCCCATATAGTAATTAATATTCTGAATTATAGGGTACACCACCAGGATCATTTCCAGACTCTGAACTGTCGCCAGAACTTCAACAACAAGGCTGGAAAAAGTTCTGGAGTAAACGGGAGAATCGACCATATTTTTGGAATAAATTAACTGGAGAGTCTTTATGGGTAGTACCACCTTTGAAACCTCAGGTACTAAGGTATAAACTGAACTTACATATCGTTAATAGTATATGTGAATTAATTACATTTGTTTTGTAGTTTGATCCGATTACGGATCCTCTTGGTATCTGTGGTGTGCAACCTGTTCCTGGGAATGGGGCTATCCCCACTGGAGGAACAACAGTCAAGCGTAGAGTATCGGAGGATAGTATTGTCCCACCCGCAAAGAAGTTTGTCTTAGCGTATGTTCAAACTATTTGAGTTGCACACTATTTAGGGTACGCGCACAGTGGACCCGTTTCGGCCGACGTCCGACGTTGTGTCTCTTTCTCGCACGCTTGAAAAAAGAGACAGATGCGTCGAACATCGGCCAAATCGGACGAAAACGGGTCCACTGTGCGCGTACCCTTACTAGAGGTGCGCGAGAATCCTGAAAATTCTCAGGAATCCCGTTCCGACCCGAAATTTTCACGTTCTCACAAACCTCTACTATTTACGTGTTAGAATAAGATATTTTTAAAGCAATAGCATTTTAACGCAATGTTCCACCTTCTCCGATTTAACAACAGAGGCCCATGGGACTTGGAGATTCCAACAAATGTTATAATATACGAAAGAGCACCGTCAAATTTGCCGCACGTTCATCCAGAAGCAGAAGCACTACGTTGCAGCTTGCTCGCAAAGTTAAGGCAATGCTATCAAGAACTGTGTCACACTCGTGAATCAATCGACGCACCTAAAGATTCCTTTAACAGATGGTTAATGGAAAGAAAAGTTATAGACTGTGGATCAGACCCTCTTTTACCAAGTCAGTGTTTCCCTGAAATCTCTATGTCCATGTACCGTGAGATCATGAACGATATCCCAATCAAATTAGTCCGACCGAAGTTCACTGGTGACGCGAGGAAACAACTGTCACGATACGCAGAGGCGGCTAAAAAAATGATAGAATCAAGAGCAGCTTCGTCTGAAAGTAGAAAAGTCGTCAAGTGGAATGCAGAGGACACTTTTCAATGGTTGAGACGAACAGTTGGTGCTACGTTCGATGATTTTCAGGATCGCTTGGCACACTTGAAACGGCAATGTCAACCTCATCTCACGGAAACGGTGAAAGCTAGCGTTGAGGGTATTTGTTTAAAGATCTATCACTTGTCGACAGAGTACGCAAAGAAAGTCAAAGATAAAAACAACCAGATATTGAAAGATAATGGGTTAGGGAATGTCATACCATTAGGAGGACCAGCCAGTACGCAAAGAAAAGTTTGGTGTTATCCAGTGCAATTCTCACTTCCAACTCCTCGCCTTCCACAACTGGATTATCTTCCTGAACGTGAACAAGCTTTATTACGTTTTCACGGTGACGCTGTGTGTATCAACAACATGCACCTCGCCAAATTGGAACATCTGTACAGATACAATTGCTTCGACGACAAAAAGTTTGAAATGTTTTTGCCGCGTGTTTGGTGTACGTTGAAACGTTATCAGACATATCTTGGAATGAACGAGGGCCAAGTGACGCAAATGGCTCTCCCCGTCACCGTTTTCGAATGTCTACAGAGACATTTCGGTGTAACGTTCGAGTGCTTTGCATCTCCACTAAATTGTTATTTTAGACAATACTGTTCAGCATTTGCTGATGTAGATTCCTATTTTGGATCGAGAGGACCTTTCTTAGACTTCAGGCCTGTCAGTGGCTCGTTTCAAGCGAATCCACCGTATTGCGAGGAGCTAATGGAAGCCATGGTCAATCATTTTGAACGTCTATTGGCTGATTCAGCAGAACCTTTGTCTTTTGTGGTGTTTTTACCGGAATGGAGAGATCCAGCGCCGAATGCTCTTATAAAATTAGAAGGCAGCCATTTTAAACGAAAACAAGTAGTGGTACCTGCTATGGAACATGAATATAGACATGGATTTCAGCATATATTATCGAAGTAAGTTATCAAATTTATATATTATCATGGTAGAAAATAGTTATTTCTACTGTCCGCGAAATTGCCATAGCTCCATGTGTAATCTCTTTGTAAAACAAATACGATCCAAGTTAACCTGTTACATTAAGTTAGCAAAATTGTATGCACCAATTAAAAGTACTAATGAAGAAAATTGTAATCAAGGAAACAAAAACACGACAATCCCAGTCGATAAAAATTCAATCGATATCAATCAGAAACCGATAAAATGTTTAGTGAAACTACGGAAATTTCGCTGATTGTATATTGAATACTGATTCAAAAATAGATAACGTTTTGTGCGTATAACAGAAACAATGTTTACAATGCTGTTTTCTACCACAATGCACTCAAATTGTGATTTACTGGTTCATAAGTGATAGTAAAACAATGAATATTTCTGATTGTAGAAGCGAAGTTAACATTAGGGCAGCTCATGGAACATTAGTGGTATGGTTACAAAATGCAGCTGGTACTGCTCGTTGGGGACCTACAGAAGAAAGAGTTGAAGCATTGCTGGAAGCATGGCGGCCAGGAAGAGAAAGAGAACGGGACAGACAAGAACTTTTATCACCGCCCAGACAATCTCATCAGCAAATACCAACTACACCTATGCCTGTTCTAGCACCTGCGACGCCTGCAACGCCAACAGTACCGTTACAAACACTGTCCACGCATCCTATATAATTGCTACGAAATGTTATGCAACAATATGAGGTCACAGAAAAGGATAAGTTACAGCTTATAATTTTAACTTTTTTCCAACAGAAATTAGATTTTTTACAGAGAACGTTTGATACATAACTTATCGATTCCTCGATTTATATATTTCACGTACTTGAAATACATTAACAGTACAATGGTCTTAAGCATCTAATCAGTTCTATATAGGTTGTTTAAACGTACATTAATACTTCAATATTATTAATGGTAATAGTTGTAACATTAATCTATTTTATTTTTAAAAAATGATATAGACGCATATACGAAAGTGTATGTGTATGTATTATATATATACACACGCGCGCAAGAACGAACAACATTAATTTGAATATTATATTTTATTATCTCGTATGAATTTTTCGTGAAAAATTCTTTCTATTGAAAATAGCAGGAATTTAATACTTAACTCGAATAATTCTTTTGTGATGTTCATCATACAGTGCAATTCCATTAACTGTTTCCATAAGAAATGTTAAAATGTATGAGACGCGACAAAGAAATATGTATCTATTATATAGGTATAAAAACATAATTCAATAATTAATATAAAATCACGTTGCGTGGAGTCTAATCTTTGTAATAGTGTTAATTGTTGTTAATTAATAAGAAGACTTTGTGAGACGTGATATCTTAGGTAATATAGGTGCTTGCCATGCAAGTAAAAAATTGGTACTATCACGAAAAGTTTAAAAGGAAATAGTTATGCGTATGTGTGTGTATGTGTACACATAGTGTATGTGAGCGCGATTGTGTGTGTACACATAGTGTATGTGAGCGCGATTGTGTGTGTACACATAGTGTATGGGAGCGCGATTGTGTGTGTAAATAGTGAAATATATACTATATTTACTTGTTTTTAATCGAAAACTTACTTTGTATGATTATAATTTATAGAAGTATCCCTTTTTATACCTTTTATCCATGACAATCTTTTCTTTTAATACGAGGTATCATAACTTGCGGCAAATACTGTTTCTTCTAAGCGTATCTTCATCAGTGCAATATTTTATATGAATCTTTACATAGAGTTTATGAAACGAGATATTGTACAAAAATATATCGACTTCCTGAACAGTAAATATTTTTGTTATTTTTCAGTTGGTTTTCGAACTTTTAAAAAAGTACATATATATATATAACTAATTTATTAACTCGCGTAAAACGTTGATACGATACAACATTTTTCTATGTGTAAAGTAATTATAAGTTAATTAAAATCATTTTCGTCTAACTCTCACAAATTAAACGTAAATCTGTATATGCGACAGTTATCAAACGTAACAACGGTCTCTACAATTCCATTCAAAATGTGTCTGATTTTTAGATAACATAACACGAAAAATTCATATCAAACAATACATATAAAAAAAATCAAAAGACAATGAGCAACAATTTAAGAATATCATATAGATGTAGTATCATCTTATTATAATATATATATATATGTATATATATATGCATACATAATACACACATAAATTAATTTTATTGATAGAGAGTGAGAGTGTTCATGTCTCGTGTCTAACATCGAGAATATTGCATTATGTTTTTATACATTTTGTACATCTTTATTTGTATGTATACTTACACATATACCTGCTCTATGCATGTATATGTATAATTATATATATACTCATTGTATATAAAAAAATATATATATACATACAAATACATATACGCATAGAACAAAGAACTATCACTGTTAAAATATAAGTACATTGCCTTTTTGTATATAGGTATACAGAGTGTGAAGTACACAAAATAAATAATCTAAATAAATTACAGATAAAGTAATGTTAAAAAATAATCTATGATAGTGATTTCTTATTTTAGATTGTCGAAGAAGTTTGAAGGTCCTGTGTAGATACTTTCTCAAGTGTCATATTACAATTTTGTATTGATAAACTGTTTAAGGGCATTTTGGAATATGAAAATGAAATGTTTGAAATAACTACTATAAATTAGTGAATTTGTTTGTAATAAAATTTATTCACTTATCTTTTGTCGTGTTAATAGTACATGTTGTTTTCCTATTACTGAAATATGAGAGGAATTAAATTTAATATGATGTGGAATACTCTCTGATGCACAAGACCTTTTGTTTATAATTATATTAGATTCTCTTTTAGCGTTTTATTGTCCTTTTTACATTACATTATATACAATATTTGCAGTATAAATAAATATATATTTACAAGTATTTATATTACGTAAACAATTTAATTTGTTACTAAATAGATACGCCGTTAATGTTGTAATCATATTTTTATTAAAATATGAAAACAGCTACAATGTTGTAAGTGTAATAAAAAAAAAATCTTTTTGTCGTTGTAATTGAACATACTCGGTTTTCACTTTATTGTATATAATTTATATCATTATTAAACTATAAAAAATGCATTTTCGAATCGATCTTTTTAGCTATACAAAACTTATCACTTCTATTTTAAACTTCGCTGTCTGCTTCGCACACAGTTTTCATTTTCTGTGAGCTTAGACATGTTACTATTTTATTCAATAACTTATTAGCCTGTTGTCTTTCATTAATTGATTCATAAAGGGATTTCTCTTTTGCATCGTTCATAAAATCTATTAGTACCAATCTTATTGCGTCAAGATCAAATAAACAGTGATTTGTTCCAAATTCGAATTTCTTAAAACTGATTACTTTATCCTTACGCACAATCATGTTTAAGCGTTCTGTGGCTATGAATGTTATGAATTCAAGGAATTGATAATAATCCATTCCAAATGTAGACCTCAATATTAGTTGACACTGTTCCGTCCAATCATTCATATCTTGACAATCGGAAACTTCTTTCATTACAGAACATAATTCCTTCTGAAGTCCATGCCATACATCCATAATATTGCATCCGTTGATCCAGTTATGGTTAATAGAAATTGTATCTTCCTATTGATGAAAGGTTCATAACTTGAATATTTCTGCTTATGAAATATTTTTAAACCGATAGTACTGGCTTGTAATGCTTACCAAATTCCAAACTTGATGATGCCATCCAGACGGTACAAATATTATTTCTCCAGGTTCTTGAACTACATCGATATACTTTATTGTACGTTTATCGTAGGCTTTGTATTTTGTATAGTCATTAAGTTCCTCAGATGTAGCATCGTATATTAACTGGCCATGAATATCACGTAACAAGTCTTCTTGATGCGGTGGGAACAGTAACCAACGCTTTTTTCCAATTACATTTGCGGACCAACTGTACGATCCGAATACATCTGCATGTAAAGGTGTCCTAAATAAGAAGAAAGGATTTACTTTTATAAATAGTCCCTAGATTATGTTATCGAATGCGTAAAAACATATATTTTACCATGTTCCACTTGGTCCCATATACACAAATCTATAGTCATCATCCAAATCAGGATTTGCAATATAGTATTCGTTTAACCAGTCAGATGCAAAGTACTGGGGAACGTTGTACATGGGAGCATTAGGAAATAATCTTGGACAATGCCAATCCTTTAAATATAAAAGTGACTTATCATCTGAATAATTACTTTTCACGTAATCCATCCAATAATTTAGGTAATCTTTCATTTGCATGTCATCTTTCGATTGTGAATTATAATACTTCTTGTTACAATCTGCTACCGGCACTGCTAGGTTTCCTAGAAAACAACAACGATTTCAATTAGAATAACGGTATCAGGGAGAAATCTATTTTTACTGTGTAATAAGATGAAAATAACTATATATTTAATATTAGTACTCTGCATGCCTCGCGAGAAGTCTCACGAAAGGAATACGGAACCAATTGGTCAGAGTGGAAGGGGCTTTAGTGAAATATTGAATGAAGCATATGTCGCATATACTATGTAACATCAAAGCCAAAACATTTGGTTTACATAGGTGAATGAGGGCCCCTTTGCCCTTGTGCTATCCCACAAGACTTCTCACTAGGCACAGTAATTACTAGACAACGGATCTTTATCCAGAATAAAAATTTTCTATCTGAAGTG
Source organism: Lasioglossum baleicum (assembly GCF_051020765.1). NCBI lineage: Eukaryota > Metazoa > Arthropoda > Insecta > Hymenoptera > Halictidae > Lasioglossum > Lasioglossum baleicum. The sequence goes on from NC_134945.1 coordinate 8,549,048, forward strand.
CAACTAACTGGAGTGATATAGAAATTTATCTTCTTCTTTAATATGTTTAATAGGTTGAAAATAATATAAACAGTATTCTCAAATTCTTCTAATGTTTTACTGTTTTAAATTATACCCACTCATTTTTGTCATAAATGCATAAAATCTGCTGTCTAGTAATTACATTCAAGTATACAATGACTTGGAATGTTAAGAGTAATAAACTACATAACAATTGAAATTATTGTGTTCTTCAGCCCGCTTTATTAGTATTATGATCTTCTTACTTTTCAGTTTCTTGAAAGTATAGAATATCAAAAATAAATACATAGCAACTTCTTAGTAGTTTACCCTGGCACATAGTCACAAGAGACTATTATGCCTGGGTTCCTTTATAAAGGCTACTACAAAAGGTCCTACCAGCAGACAGATTTTACAATAGAAATACATCAGGTGGCTTGAAATTGTCTGTCCTGGTAGACAGTTCCTTACAATGTGTTACCGAATCAGATAACATAAACTCAATATACGTTATGGTTAAATATTAAACTGACAACAACTTTAGAGCATTACAATAACATATACTAGCAACAGTGAATTATTATTAATTGCACAACTGCATTTCATTACTATTTCAGTTTATGTATATAGTTACGACTGTTCAAAACAAGAAATGTCACTGATGAAAATTGAATGGTTTTGAAGGAAAAATACTTTAATGTTATCAGTGGTTGAATACCTCTCAATTGTTTATATTTTTTTTAATACAAGTATAACGTGTAAATATTTACCAAACAATATCTCGAGAGCATCAAAATCTGGTGCATCGTCCACACTCCATTGTCTTCTGCACGACCAATTCTCTGTCACTTTTGAATTAAATATACACGGCTTATTTGGAATTAAATAATTTGAAAAAAATTCATCATACGTCATCGATGGACTCACATGGTCGATCCAATCAATTACATCAGTACTTTTATCAAGCGATACTTTGTTTCTTTTAATTTCGAGTGCTTGCAACATTGTGCCGTTTTGTTTATACTAAACTTAATGACTGGACTTCATCATATTTTTATATACATTAGGCCTCGGTAATCAACGGCAATGTGTAGCTGTTTTTAAAAATTCATGATGCCGTTTTTTTAAGCAGCACAATGTCACGTTCACTATTTTAAAACCACCTTGACGTTTTACCAAGTTAAAAGCGCACATGTTTTATGCAATATTATATTTTTGATTGTTTGCAAGAAACTACCAAGTATGTAAATAGATTTTCATTGGTTCATTCAGCCCTGTTTAGACTCAAGTGCATTATATTTATATTTATATTATAGATGTGTGGCAGTGATGCCATAATAAGCTCCAAACGGAGCTCCCGACGGCTCCCGTACTCTCCTACATACCCCTCCCACTATTCCATTCCAGCACCGTGCGCAGGCGCACACTCCACGGTCCCCATCGCGCACGTGCAACGTGTCTCCCATTCGTCCCACTCATTCCCCGTCATCAGAGAAGGGGTACATCATTTCACCGTGACTCCCCGTATATGGCATCACTGATGTGTGCATGCCGTATATATATAGACCATATATACTTATATATATTTTATATAGCATAGACTATAGACCCCGCTTCAGATAACAAGCCGTGTTCCAAGATTACTTCATCTACCGGATGACGGATGTGGGCAAAGTGCTATTTATATACATATATAATATAATACATATATAATATATACATATATGTAGTCTATTTGTGAGAAGTTGCACAGTACTATATATATATATATATATATATATATAGTACTATTTTCATTTCGTATATTTGCATGCAAATGAAGCGATCCAGCACGCGCGAAACAACGATCCAGAACAGAATAGACTTATTTATATATATTTGTGGCACGAAAATTCTGGCATAAACTCGTCTAAATCGCGTGAAATGAAAATGGTAATGGGGTTACGTGACCCCATAAAAGTGGGCCACAAAAATACATTGGATGATTTTCCATCATTTTCCCTTTTTCTGAAATGTGCATGAAAGGACCAATGAAAAGTTATTAACGAAAAACACAGTCCAATCAGCGTAGCTGAGCGCTGAGCGTGGCATGGTATTAGTCGAGCCAGGATTCGTTCGCTGTAGCCGCGCTCTGATTGGTCCGTGTTTGTCGAAGCCGCGAAAGACATTTTCGCAAAGGAAAAAATTACTTCAAATCATTCATCCGAGGAATCACACTGAATCACACTTTTCAAAGAAATACAACATTGTTTGGACACCCTGTATATGTGCACATATTGCAGTCAATTGCAGTGCAAGTGAAACCGTCAATGCAGAGGATACAAGTTCTTTTCGTGTTGTGAAAATGAATCTTCTACGTAACGATGTATTATCAATATAAAATTGAAAGGAATTTATTCAGGTGCATAAGTCAGAAATCAATTAGTGTCGCCAGAAAGTGACCGAACCGTCACTTGAGGGGAATACAAGGTACCCCCTCTCTGATGACCAGAGTAATATGTGACACGTTGCGCGTGCGCGATGGAGACGCAACAACGACTGACATTTCGCAGGTTTTAGGTTATTGCCGCGTATCGTATCGTACCTATTATGTACATGTACCTAAATAAATACTTAATGAAATGAATCACGTGGGTCGTTCTAAATAGAGACTGTAAACATTCTTTATTATAAATAACATTAATTGTAACATGTGGGAGTTTCAGTCGTGGAGCGAAGTATGAATGCTTATGTACTATTTATATGTACAATTGAAAAAATCTTGAAATCTGTATGTATGTAGTACTGAGTTACGTTCCAGTAAAATCAATAAATCATAATATATTTTAACACTGTTAACCCTCATACGCTCCTCAAAAATAGTTGCATAAAAGAGACTGGGATAATAAATTCACTCATTTTTCTTCTACACGATAAATTGACAAAATATGTTTTATTTGTAACGTTACATTTTAAAGAAATACAACTCACAACATAGACATAAAGGGATCAATAATTACATAGTATGTGAAATAAGTAAATGGGTGAATTTTACGCGGCAATAACCTAAAACCTGCGAATGTCTCATTGTTGCGTCCCCATCGCGCACGCGCAACGTGTCTTCCATTCACCCCACTAAATCCCCGTCGCGCACGCGCAACGTGTCACATATTACTCTGGTCATCAGAGAGGGGGTACATCATTTCACCGTGACTCCCCTCATCTGGCGACACTAATTTAGTGTTAGGCAGTGGGCAGTGTTAGGAGAGACCACGTGCGGGTGACACTGCAAATGACTGCAAACGCGTCACAGAAGTTGTATCATAGATGGGAATGCAGATTTTCGTAGCCTCCCTCTGCGGATAAGAGTGGGGTGGACAACCTTGAATGTTTTGTATTCAACGGTATCAGACTCTGCCTGCCAAATGCCAAATGACGTAACGCAATCTTTACACGGTGTGGGCTCGCATCAATTGTGCAAAGCGACCCGTAGTGCAAACTCGATCAACATTTAACGAAATTTTATAAACTCCCCAGTTTAAACGAATGATTCGGTAGACGCATAAAATAGAAAATCTTAAAAGCTCCTCGAGAAGAGAAGAGAAAATTTTTTCCTCTTACAAAACCAATGAAAAGAGCACGCACTTGCATAGAGGTTGAAAGTTAAAGACGTCTTTCTCTCCTATAGACACACGTTATAGTTTATGCATGAATATGCAATATCAAAACAGGACCGTAAGGGCGGCGTACGAAGAAACATACAAAAATATTGAAATAATCGCATTAAATGTGGAGTAACAATGAGAATGGCGCACAACGAAGAAAACGTATCAGGGCTCGTGCCTACGAGCAGAAATAAAATTTGACTGATTAGTAATTTAAAGAGTAATCAACCGGCACAGACAGTGCTCGAAGACGTCAATACAGTAGACATTTATTGTATTATTAGTTGTAATAGATTCGTAAAGTGGCTTTTGAGATCGCTTCCTAGAATTTCTATGTTTAAATCTTTTACATCGACGATACGTCCGTGTATCAATGTGGATGACATTAAAAAAGGAATGCATATTGATATCATTGATAAGTCTATCAGCTGATTGTCATCTATTAGGGATACTTAAAGGATGTAGTGATGAGCTCTAAATTCAATCATTTCTATAGTCACTGCGCTAACAAGTATTACAGTTCAATTGATATTTCATGAACTTTCCTTGGGGTGTGAGAGTAGAGCAGTGATATTGGCAAGTCTCATGAAAGAATGGGAAATAAAAGTAGTTGCTGCGTCTATTCTAGTCCGCAAGTCGGACGCAAAGAAGTAGGATCTGAGGGCGTTACTCGTGGTCTCGAGGAGCATTTACCCGAAGGTGGAGTTAGCATTAATAATTTACAACATATTAGCGAACGTGAGCCAGAAGACTGGGATTCAGATCCGTCGTTACATCCATGTACCGGTACTATTTTTATGGAACGATCTAGACATGCTATCGAAGGTATTTATTGTTATCATTCTCAGGTTTTGTATGCGTTTAGCACTATATAGGGAGGTTCACCAGGTATTACCACCTCAATTTTTATTAGTCGTAGCGAAGAATGTTTATATATGATTGAATGGTTTCGAGAGATGCATACTTCGTGGTGTTATGAGTTTTTTTTGTAGGTGGACGTGTAGAAGAGATGCGAAGGTCATCAGTATTTCTTTAAATGAGATCGTATGTTTTTTCCTACACCACACAATCGATGCATCTATTAGTTAAGGAGATATTTTAATTTTAGTGTTGTCACAAAATCATGATTCTCTTAATAATGTTGTAATGATTTTATTCACAGAAAAGGTTCAATGTGTGTGTGTGTGTTGTGGCAACCGTTTACATCACGACATTTTCTGAATTGAGATAGTAATGATTGTTTTACATTATGTAATAAAATTGGTGGCATGTTACTGCATTCAGTGATGATACGATCTTTCATATCAGTAATTGTAGTTGGAGCCTCACAGCGTTTACTTCACTTCGATATTAATAGGTTAATACTTTCTTGTAGAGAATATGAAACTTCATCGATTGGTGCAGGGAAAAACATATAATCCCATTTAAAAAACTACTGATCACCTTCATATCTCTTCTACGCGTGCATCTATCAAAAAAACTCACAACACCAAAGTATACATTTCTCGAAACCATTCAACCTTATATGAACATTCTTCGTTACGAATAATAATAATTACAAAAATCAAGGTGTAATATCTGGTGAACCCTGCATAATTTGTTTTTAAGTATATTGCATTAGAAAAGAGAAATTCTTCAAATTATATTCGTTAGCGCGTTAAATGCCAAGCCTATTTTGCTAGACCTTCTATTTATGATCTGCTCTACCATAAAAGCTGGTGTGGTGGAATTGCATGAATGTTCATGGCAGGTTTGTAGGGACCTATACAGAATAAATGGAAAGTCTATGGCTGGTTTCTAGGGACCAGCATGGCGTTTAACGTGTTAAAATAATGGTAATCATTAGTAGCAAATGTCTGTAACAGTATGCAAATTTTCCGAGTTCATTTGATTTCACAATTGAATCTTTTTTAGTTGGCATGGTAAGTAAAAAGAGTCAGTATCAAATTGCAGACACAAGGCTTTTGAAAAAGAGTAGCAGTTGCAGTACAATATATTTAGACAACAGTACTGTTTCGCAACCTAATCTTAAAAATACTGTGAAATGTGTTGCCTTAGCTGTTTATTATCACATAAAAAACAGAACCTCACAACGACAGATCGATATATTTGATGAGAAACTCCATCCATTAACGGTAAGTCTTACAACTAGACTGCGGATCTTTAAATAAAACAGTAAAAGATTTAAAAAATTCAAGAATGTTGTGATGTTGCTTTTAACGTGACACAGTCGTTAAGGGATGAAATCAATTTTTATGTTATTCCTGCTTCTCACAATCAATGCAATACATTTTTATTTTACATAAAGATCCACAGTCTACTTATAACTAATATGCGTATGCACAGTGAATATATGAATCTAATGTACACAGTACATATGAATCTGATGTACACAGTAGCAAATTGTGGAATTAAATAGTTTGCATTAACAGAACGTAAGTGCAGAAATATTATAACTTCTTGATTTTTTCCAGGGAGAGGGAGTTACAGAAGATTATGATAAATATAACCCAGAACACAAACAAATATATAAATTTGTGAGAACATTATTTACTGCTGCTCAACTTACAGCTGAATGTGCCATTATAACGTTAGTTTATCTGGAACGCCTACTCACATATGCCGAAATAGATATAACACCAGGTAATTGGAAGCGAATAGTACTTGGAGCTGTTTTATTAGCATCGAAAGTGTGGGATGACCAGGCAGTATGGAATATAGATTATTGTCAAATTCTGAAAGATATTACTGTAGAAGATATGTAAGTTGATGTTTAAATCATAGATGGTAACGATTAAATACCCGTCAAATAATTGTTAATTACCTACCTTGATGTATGTATTTAGGAATGAACTAGAAAGACAATTTTTGGAAATGCTACAATTCAACATAAATGTTCCTTCAAGTGTGTATGCTAAATATTACTTTGATCTGCGCACACTAGCAGAAGAGAATGAGCTAACATTCCCTAGTGAACCGCTCAGCAAAGAAAAAGCTCAGAAATTAGAAGCGATGTCCAGAGTTTATGAAGACAAAGTCACTGCTGAAGCTTTACGTACTGGTAGCAAGAAATGGTCAAGCTTAGATAATATATGCATAGGGGGACCTAGACGTAGCATTGCTATCTTATCCTAAGCTTTGGATACAGGTGAACACGTTACTTATATTGATAACTTCTGAATTAAGGTATGTGAACAAACAAAATTTTGCAGACCTATTACACCACAGTATCAATTTTAAAAGTTTTACGAGCATATCATTTTTATTATTCAATCGTTTATATGTTCAATTGAAATGTTTTACTACAACGTATGTTTTATAAAAATTATCTATTAGTATGGAACCTTATAATACGTTGAAGTGGAAAGTGATAAAATAATTTAACTTGCTATCAACGCTTGATCAATTAAATTTGTGATACTTGGTAGTTGTTTTCTCCCTTGAATATACTAGGAATATACACTAATTGGCATTTTTGATTAGTAGAGATGATTAATATTGAAATCAAAAGATATAGGAATGTGTTACATTTTAAACCTTATTTTAAATAAAAGATTTTTAAAGTTTTGTTCCTTTTCATAGAATTTATTATGAACGATTTAAATAATAAATATGTCTAAAAGAACAGTCTAAGTCAAAGTCTTATCAATTGATATATTGGGGTGGAACGAAAGTTCGTAACGTTTTTTAAATTAAAACTCACAGATAAAATTAGGACATTTATACATAGATTTGTTCAATAATATTCCATTCTCTTCTATTACTGTTTGCCATTTTTTAGGTGACTTATCATGTTATTCAGTAAACCTATAAATAAATATCTTAATTTTATCTTTGAATTTCGATTTAAAAACGCTACGAACTTTCGTTCCAACTTAGTACATACGTATGAGATACTTTTTCGTATCTGAATATTTCTTCAAAATTGTGTTCATATTTTATTTGATCTAAACATAAGAATGGACACTGGAGTATACCAAGTAGCGTATTCTTTATGAAGTGATTACAAAGGCATTGTATATCTTTTTAAACTTTTTAAAGAACAAATTACACGTGTTTTACATTTTACTAACATGACTTTCTTTATCATTTTACCAAGATGATTCCCTATATTACTCGTCCAGTTATGTGTGTAAAGTAACTTCCTAAATATTTTTTTTTGTAGGTGTAACTCTGTATGATCAAAGTCTTTGATACTTCCGAAACGTTTATAAACAATCCAATCCAACCATATGAAATCTTGATAATAATAAAATTATGTCGCTAGTATATAATGTCATGGACTATTTATAATGACAACGATAGTACATTTGTCATTTTTGTATACTCAATGTACTATATTTAAATGCAATGATAACATTCATTTTCTTTTTTTGCAAATATAAAATTGAAACTCATCCACGGATCTGCATTTGCTTCTTAAATGCTAGATCATTTTTCCATTGATTAGTCTCATTCAAATTTCGTAGAACTTTCATTTCAAAGCAAAAATTCGAGTATGAAATTTAAGACATTGATTCTACTCTTTTATGCAAAGGAGACAATTTCAAAGAATAATTGATGTTTACTGTTACATTCCTTTTTAATCTGCATAAAGTATTCACACACACACACACACACACACATCATGTATAATTATTTCAATTTAAGATTTTGATCATTCAGTATATATAACGTTTGTGTGGCAACTATTGCTACACATGAACTACTTATATTAGTTTGTATCTAATAAAGGAAGAGGCGAAATGTAACATCGATTATATTAAAATAGGATATAATTCTTATTTAAATATAATTTATTATAGAAATATTCTTTTCCATTTTTACTAAAATTACTTCCTATAGTATCTGAATTATCTTTAGCTTGAAATCTAAAGTCTTTCAACTATATATTACATTATATAATCTAATAGATCTGTAAAATTAATGCTTTTTTTAAATGGATGAAGATAACACTTCATTAACAAGTATTACCATATACGAAAAGAATGTATACACGATAATGTATTATTCTTGAATTAGATAGCTTAAAAAAAATTTGTAGACAATTACTCAAGATACAAAAGACAACTTATTGCATCGATGAGTGTACCCATGCCGTATAATTAATATTGCAATGAGGTCGATCAAATGAAACAAAGTTTTTAGTACTTGTTGCAAAAACTAAAATCAACTTCTAGAAACACATTGTGTTTATATTTCAAATTTAAATGTATATACACATGATCGCGAATAATAAGCTCACATTCAGGGGATTTATAAAACTCTACTCATTTTGCACACACGATTATATATACACAATTAAGATGTATCATACAGAATAATGAACTTGTTTACAACAAACATGTAAATGTTGAAACATAGAACTAAGATACCATTTACATTATTACGTTCATAAAAGTTGAAGTAATCCAAATTTATATTGGATCTTTTTAATACTGTTACAAAGTAATGGCGATTCATTCTTATTTTTATACTTTACTACAGGATATTGCGTGTAATAAAGAAATTTTAGCAGTAATAATTAGACATTAATGTGATGCTGAGTAATGCCAGACTGTAATACTATATATACATATAATATACATTTATATAAATATTTATATACAGTGGCGCACCCAGGGGGGGGGGGGGAGCCAGGGGGCCAAGTCTCCCACCAAGAAAAAAATGTTCAGCTTCCAAAATTAAAATCGCGGAATAGCCCTGGGTATCGATGATAGATATTTTGGCTTAAAAAAAGGTCATCACGCAAAACCTACGGCTGGGTTCAACTCGGCCCCCCCCCCAAGATTACATCCTGGGTGCGCCACTGTTTATATATATATATATATATATATATATATATTTATATAAATATATATGTATATGAAACTTTAATATGAAATCTATAATGTATCAAAATATAGGTAAAATATTAACATATCTGCTACTTTTGCCAGAATACAACGTGTTTTAGTTCCTTGATCTGAATCAAGAATTTTATACTATGAAAATAATTAGTTTGATATATTGCAAAGTAATTGTGTAAGATATTATGAAATGAGACAAAAAAAGAAAATATACGATATGTAAATATTTAACGAATGCACTAGGAAAAAACCAAAAAAATTACTAAAAGTAATCAACTCGATAAGCAACATAAGTTTTTTTCGTTTTAATATTCTGTGTTCCCAAAGAATTAGGATCATGTTTATAAATAGAATTGCATTATAAAGACAATCTTCAAGTCTGATTGCATCCTATAAATAAATTACTATACTCTGTATATATGTCTTGTAAGGTTGTATTATAAATAAAGTAATTTTATTAACACCATGTCTATTGGAGTTCAGACAAGCTTGAAGTGCTATTTTAAATAATTTATACTTTTCCAAATCGATATTTTTATTAATTTGCTTAAATTCATACTAGTTTGCAATGTTCCTTTAATATATCATATATGATGTTCAACTGGATATTAGTACTACTGATATAACATAAATATGATATTTCAAAGCAAGTGATACAATAGTGTCAACTTTTAAGTCTTCCATCTTTAGTAAACAAAAAAAGAAACGTATAAGCAGTTTTAAGATTTATTTATTAAAGTTTTTGCTACTTTTATGAAATAAGTTTCTGATATGCTGTTATATACAATTACTTTTGATAGATAAAGATGCTTCAATACATTTATGTTATAAGTTATTGCATCTTTAAACCATTTCTATAACAATATAACTATTTTTATTTTGTCCTTATATTTATTAAAATAATAGTATAATTCATACTTGAAAAATTTCTAAAATTCCTACATACGGGTTGTATACCTATTAAATTTAAAATGTCTTATGAAATTGTAAAATACATTTATTATATATATATATCTTCTTTTTATATAATCATAAAATAATAAAATACTATTCTTTACGCTTTTAAAAAAATATGCATTTACTAAAAAGTTGATAATAATATATTTTCTTTCCAATTTCGAAATTAAATACACGTTTAATATAAAAAGTTGAAATTTGTATTAGCATTACTATAAATTTCGTATATACATTTATACTTACAAAGATATAAATTTCACAATGTTTATTTTTTAAATCAATTCGGATGAATTGGTTTTAACATGTTTGTATGTAGAAATGTATATGATAAAGTAATATGTTCTAACATTTTTATTGACAAATGTTTGTGCAATTTCCTTCGTAAATATATATTATTAACAATCAATGAGAAAGTATTGTACAATACATATACATGGTAACACAAAAAGAAAACTATAATATAGAAATAAAGTAATATTTTGAAAAATGCGCTTTTATTGGTTTTTGAAATATATCTTCTTATTGGCTATTAACTTTTGAATATTCCTCCCACACCATTCCAAAAAAGTTCATTATGTATATATAATTATTCTTACCCAGTTAGCCAGGCGCCAGGCCTGCCCGAGCAGAAATCGAGCCCAACGTGGCGAACAGGTAACGGGCATACTGGCCGAACGTTGCTCGAAGCACAAGATGCTCGATTTTGGACTGGCAGTGGGCAGCTGGGTTCGCGTGAGTACACATTCTGCCGGCAGAAAGACTGGGCATAAACCCGGCAGAACCTGCCCGAGCACAATGCTGGCCACTCGGTTCTGGATTCTGCTCGGCCCGGCCCCGGCAGAAGCTGATGACCCGTCTTTCTGCCCGTAGAATGCATACCCAGACAGCACAGTCTGACCGAGCCTACCGCCGGACCCAGCTAGCAGAGCCCCTGCCCGGCAGGTTACGGGCAAACACAATGCTTGGAGCAGCGTTGAGACCAAGACCGGCCGGCAGGCCCTGGGCTCGAGCCCCCGACAGGTGAAAATCGCGCCATTTTGTGCACAGGTGCCCGGCTGAAATCGAGCCGGTGTGCCGTCTGGGTACTTATCAGTATTTATGCGCACACAGCTGCCCGTCCAAAAGCGAGCACGTTTGCTCTTACTGGATATATGTCCAAATATTTAATGGTAAAAATAACTTTGATTGAAATAACTTTGATTGAAATAAATTTGAATTGTATTGAAATGGTAATATGAGCTAACAACTATTGATTGTGGCTATTTTAAATAATAATCCACTTTTTTGTATATGATTATCACATATTTTAAATGTGAAAGTATACGATATTGCCAGATATTGCTAATTGGTTTGGGTTAGGTCAGTTTTAGTCGTGCAATATTGTCGCATTATGCTTCGTACAGACTAGAACATTTCGACGAACCGCGCCTTGAACCTTGCTGCGAACCGCGCATTTCGACGAACGTCATTGGGCTGCGCGGTTCGTCGAAATGTTCTAGTCTGTACGAAGCATTATATTAGCTGATATTAGCCAATATTAGCACAAACGAGGTACATACAGGTATCATGATAGGTATAGAACAGTATAGAAGTAGAGTAGAGTCATCGACATATGCCTTATGGGAGATCGTGTCACTCGAATAATTCGGTGTTTTCTTACGCCCTCTAGGATGTATTCTGGCTGGAGTAAGAAACTGAAGAAACAGAAGGCCATTGATGTGATCTGATGTGATCCAATGTGATCTCGTCGGTGCAGAAGGCCACTGAGGAAGTGAGGAGATGTGAGGACTGAGGACTTCTATACTTCTATACCTTGTCTGTGGTGGTCTGTCGGTCTGTCTGTGCCAGTCTGTGGTTTGTCAGGTTTGTGGTGAAACGTGCGAATAAAAGTAAATATCAGTAAATATATGGTTTGGAATCAATTTGGGACAGTAACACACACAATACAAATAATTATATTTCATTCTTCCGTAACGAGTAAAGACAAAACGCAACATGCCTACTTATGAAATGCCAGTATTGTTACGCATCATGAGAAAGGTATATTAGTAAATTACGCTACTCTGTATGATTTATTTTGTAAGAAATATATTCAACTTATAACTTGTTGCACATTTATTTATTTAGTCAGTAAAACTGATCAAATTGTTGTTTTAAGTGATGAATAGACTGCGGATGTTTATGCATTTATAGCAAAATTGAGTAGCTAAAATTCGAAATTGTAGGAAAATTTTGAAAATTGAAGATGTCAATATATGATTTCTCCTCTATTAAAATCATTAAGGTATGAAATAAAGTTCAATTTGATTTCTATTTCTCGCAATCGATGCAGACAATTTTTATTTTGCATAAAGATCCGCAGTCTAGTGATGAATAATAACAACATAAGGTTATGGTACGTGTTCTTTGTTGTATATCATAAATAAATTGTATTTACAGCCAGAATGTGCTGAAGTTCTGAAAAGGATAGCGAATACAATATTTGAAACAGGCGGCTTCATTAGAAAAATTGAAAACTGGGGAGATAAGGAGCTTCCATGTAAAGCAAGTAGCCATGGGAAAGTTTATAAAGAAGCTGGGTAAGCTTATTTGTTTGTATTAATTTTCATATCTTTAACCCTTTGCATTTCGAATGATTTATCAATTTTGTTGCCAACAATTCACTACTATATCAAGTGTTTTATTTGATATTTACTTCAAGGGACAGATGGGAACTGTACTTATTTTAAATAATTTTGTTTACTAATTATATTAAATATATCTCTGAAACTTTGTTGTAATTTATATTTGTGGAACTTATATTTATTTTTACTTAAAAGATAAGACAAATAAATAAAGGAAGAACCAAATAGAACCTCACTTCAAATCATTTTTTCAAAAGTAGATGAATAACTGATACAGTATAAAACCGGCTGTAATTGAGAAAAAAGGTTTACATAAATCAATGTTCTTATTTCAGTTTACTGAAACCATCAGTGAAGTTATAACTAAATATTCTGATACACTTTATACATTGTTAAGCTGATCACTTATTGCAACTAAGTTTACTTAACTTATTAACAGGTTTCTATCAGAAATAAGAATTATAATTTATGGTATAATGCTTTCAGACATTTCTTTTTCTGCTTCGATGTTCCACCTGCTTCATTGAAAGACCTTACTGATGAGTATAATAGAGACATCGATATAATTAGAACAAAAATATATAAACAAAATCCATTAGAACCAGAAAAGGTAGAGTGTACACTGGAAGAAGAACTATTACCTCCAGCATATAGGTGAATATTTTATTATAATGTATAGAATGGCTTACAGAATATGAGTTGACCATTTTATGAATTTTTTCAGACCTAGCATACTGAAGTTATTAGAACACAAGAAAAAAGGCAAGAAAGAATTTAAATATAATTCTGGACTGGGTTACTATCCTTTCCTAAGATAAATAACTTTTACATTGCTATACATATTGGATAATATAGAACTTTGTATATATTACTTAGAAATAAAGCATTTGTAAATAGTTTAAAGGGGATATGTACCTTATGTGCCTTTTTGCAGGTTGGTTTATTAACTCATCATTAATACATTATGAAAAATTATTTTTATAATCATCAAAAAATATTTGTACAAAATACTTAATATAATTATATATCATTTATCATTATACAATAATTATAATAGTTTTCATCTCACATGCAACAGGAATTTTTAAAGTATAATTTGGTTACACTGTAACTCGTAAGGGATTTTATAGTAACAGTAACAAAGAAACTGGTTACACCAACGTCTCTGTTTTATAATCTATATGAAATATTTAACAAATACGCAGCCACTGTGCCCAATTTTGAATAGTGGCAGAATGTAACTTTAGTTTTTCACATTTGTAAAGAAATTCATTCCTTCTCGTATAAATCACATTTTTATCTTTTTCACAACTCGTCCAACAGTACACATTACTGTGTAAGATATATATATATTTTTTAATTTTAAAATGTGAGCATAACTCTGTAACATTGAAATTGCTCGTTTCACCAAAACATTACATAAAATCTTATAACATACCCATGGGTATGTACGTACTATATACTGCCGCCTAATGTAAATGCATATGAAGTCATCTGGTACATCATTCACGCACAACTATGTATTTTTGTGCGCTCTGTAGAGTAATTTGGACCACGATAAGAAAGATTGTTGTACGACAAACATTGCCTATAAAGTCTAGCACATCATGAAAATAAAATAGAGAGGCGAATGAATTTGTGGAATTTTTGGAATGATACAATGTACATTTTTACATGTGTCTAGTGTTTCCAAAGTTGATGCCACTCTGGTTAGCACCTTTGTTGCTACCATACTGTAAACTGATCACACCCTGTCCAGCCCTTAATTGTTCCTCTGTGAAGTTACGCACATTTTTATCTGCTTCCTTTGGTCCGATACTTGGTTTGCCAAAGTTGCCAGCCTAGAAACGAAATTTTAAATTATACATTTGAGAACTTTTCTATTTAAAATAGGCAAGCGAGCTTTTGTATAATCCTTTATATTAGGTTACTGCATGTAAAATGTAGAAATTTTATATAATAAAAATCAGCAACGTAATTTTATCATTGGAGTTATTATACATATTTCGAGGAAAACTATTATAACTAAAGCATTTGGTTCAATGTTTAAAAAAGCAGATCTTTTCTATTACTGCCCTGAACTCTGATTGGTATAATTGCTATAATTCTGTTAAGTGATAAGCACGGCGCAGATACACAACAGGAAAAATCCAAGGATATCATTTTAACTAAAATTGGTTCTATCCAGTCAGCCAAATGCTCGGTTTTGGCCGGGTAGATGGAAGGCAGCTCGGTCCTCGGTCTTACGGCGAGGCAGAATGCCTGCCTTCCATCTGCCCGGAAGCTTCTGCCGGACAGACGCTGCCAGGAAAATATCAGCAGCTGTGTCAGCAGAGGTAGCGCTTTATGCTGGCAGGGTGTGCCCGACAGATTCGTCCAGATTCCGCGCATTCTATGCTTCGAGCAGCTTCGAGCATCGTTCGGGCAGGATAATGTCCGTCATCTGCTCGCTAGGCTGTGCTCCATATCTGCTCGGAGCAGGCCTGGCTGACTGGGTACCTATACTTACTGTAGTGGGCAAATTACAGTAAAATTTCGTATATAAATTGTTTTCCTTGATTTTATAAATTAACCCTTTGCATTCGAATGGCGAGTCTGACTAAAAATCCACTAAAAATTGCCATACCATTATTCAAAACAGTTTTAATATTATTAAATTTGTCTGTATTCTATAAATTGTAAAAAGCTCAACTGTTATATAAGAAAGCAGGTTCAATTAGATGTGCGCAATGTAAAAAAGATTACATAGAACAAAAATGATCTGGGTTGAAACAAATATCTTGATATTGGAATTCATGCTTCAAGTGAAAACGGTTAATAAATATTTCAATTTTCCAAACCCACTTAACTTCAAACTCACTCCTATTAAAAAGAATAAGAAAGTTTGCTCGTTTCCTTCTTCATTCGATATACGCTTCTACTTTCTACCGAGTAAAATGAAGATTAAAGAGATTCTACCTTTCTACCAAGAGACTGTAGGCAAATTACAACGGAGTTGAGATTTTGTCTTTCCCAGAGATCAACAGTCTGGAAGGTCTCTTGAGCCGGGACTCCCAGTGCTCTTGCAGCTTCAAGGAAGGCATTTATGTTTTCCATACACTTGAATGCGAGTCTGGTTTTATTAATTTTCTTCACCGAGCCTTCCTTGATATCGTTCACCAATCTGGAAGATAAGAATGAATATTACTATCGTGAAATATACGTTTGCGAGTTTTTCTACGTTGTTTTCATGAGGTGTAAGTACGTGCAAAGAAGGATTCCGTCCTTCAGCGTTTCGTAGAAGTTGTCCATGTCACCGTTGGTGTTTATATTGTCGCCGGTGATCGTCTTGATCCATTCCAGACATTCCTGCGCCAGTTCCTCGCTGTATTTACTGTTGATCTGCAACAGAACCGATTCATGAACATTAGTCAGCGTTTCTGGATGTTTAAAATATTGGAGAAGTAAAGACGAGTCGCTTATATTTATTGTACGTATTTGGCGTTATACGAATTCTTTCTATCTTCAGTGAAACGATTGGATCTTTCGAACGAATTTACTAATTCAATAATCACTGAAAATAACATGTTTAAAATAAAGACAAATCGCTTGTATTTCTTATACGTATTTGGCGTTATACGAATTCTTTCTACCTTTAGTGTTAATGGATCTTAAACTACTTTATGGAATGTACTGAAACGATTGGATCTTTCGTACGAAAGATTATTTATTTGTTTTGCAGACTATTTTTCTCGATAGGTTTACGATATTTCCATTAATCGTTTAAGCGTGACGGGGCACGAGCCTCTATCACTGCTTGTTATTAATTATACGACGTGCCAGTGATCCAAGTAACACATCCTGTAGGGTCTGCGAAACGAGTGTTGCCGTGGAGTCACTGACCCAAGTTTGTTTGAACACTTCGTTCGTTGTTTCTTCGACACGGCCCACAAAAAATCTTCATAAACGTGTGCATCGTTTCGGAGAAAGTTTTCCTGTACGCCTTTTAAAGAACTCGTTCCCACCTACACTAGGAAGCTTTCAAAAGTATAGACGGGTTTTCTCGTCCTCCTCTCCATACCTTTTCTTGCCGCGTCTCCAATAGTATTAGAGTCTACTTTATTCACATTCTTGTGTCCACATTATACAGTGGATCCAAAAAGTATTTGAACACCAAATATCCGATATTATAAAGTAATATATATGGTATATATAATATATATTTTTCGTAATTCAGACTAGTGAAATAATTAATCGTGTTCATTTATTAAGAATAAGTTATTCCGACTTAAAGTGTGTGCTTCCAATTATGAGACTGACCGTGAAATTTACATAAATATTCGCTGACCTATTATGATTATTAGACTGCGGATCTTTATGCAAAATACAAATGTTTTCCATTGATTGTGTGTGTGTGTGAGAGAGAGAGAGAAGCGGGGATAAAATAAAAATTCATTTCATCCCTTGATGACTTTGTTGCATTAAAAACAACATTGCGATATTCTTAAATTTTTCTAATCCTTTACTGTTTTATATTTCACTCAACCAATTCCTTCATAAATGCATACAGATCCGCAGCCTAATAATTATTATTTTGAATATCAACTTGTACAGTATCACTTTCCTTTCATCGATTTTCATATTCTACCTTCCAGCCTAAGCGTTTTTCGCGGTACCCCAGTCGTTTAAACTCCATGTTGACAAAGATTGTATCTGGAAGACCGGTAGAGAACACGCAATGGGCGCACAGTTATTCACGTATAAGGCTGCCTAAAAAGGAAAGGTTCGTAAGCTTGGACCGTCGTATTCATCCTGATGCAGCATGCATATTCCGTTAGCCATACGGTGCCTCGATCGTGATGTATTCCGCGATGTAAAACGTCCCGCGTCCCAATCGTGAAATTAGAATACTACACTATGTTTTCTGCAGTCTAGTCACTTTATGAAAGCGTCTTCTCTTCGAGGTCAGGATATTTGTATAGTTCAGTATATGTATAAAATACCTTTTATGATTACAAGGACACTCATGTACAAGAATTATAGCTACTGATAAGTTCAAATTGAATTAAATTTTGTTAAAAATATAAACATACTTGGTTCAACCCGACATCTTAATCAAAATGGTACCTTGAAGTATTTTCAAGCATGCAAAGTTAAATCGCATTTATTAGGTTGCTAGAAAATTTAAAAGGTACACTTCCGTCCATAAATCACCGGACACTTATTCTTATCTTCAATAAACTGGTAATTAAAGAATACAAGCTTCCAGCTTCATTTTATTGTTCCATTTTGATTAGTTGCAACTATTACACGATAATATTTGAATGCAAAATATTAAATACATACATATACTATTTGAATAAATGTTGGAAAAAAGAGATTGAGAAATTGTGGGATGATTATGGACAGCTCTAGAAGCCAAATTGGAAAACAATTACCCCAATTAAATTTTAGAAATTAGAAAATACAAGTATAATAATTAAAATTCAAAAAATATAGGATATTTTGGTCAGATTTGATTTACATGGTCTCTACATTAGAAAAAATTAGTAAGTGCCATTTTTATTTTATAATACAGGTCCTTTAATAACAAAAAATCGTCTGCATTCAAAGAATAAGTGTCCGGTGACTTATAGACCGGAGTGTAGCTACAAGAATTACCTACTGATAAGTTCAAATTGAATTAAATTTTGTTAAAAAATTTAAACATGCTTGGTTCAACACAACATCTTAATCAAAATGACACCTTAAAGTATTTTCGAGACAAACGAAGCTAAATCGCGATTATTAGGTTGCTAGAAAATTTAAAAGGTATTTCTAAGTACCGTCTTCTCTCCAGCATAATTAAATTTTCACAGATCTGTAAATTGAAGTAATTGTGAATTGTGAATAAGTGAATTTTGAGTAGTGGAATTGCTAAGTTTTTAGTATATTTCACGTGCTTCATTGTTGTCATAATAATATGCGTAATAAAAAATCAAGGTGGAAGAATTATAGGTACATAGCTTTAAACACCAACACACTATGACGCAATATAATAGTCTCTTAACAAATATTTTTTTTCATTCGTTGATAAGGTCTGAATTTTTCGTCCAGCAGTTACTATCTGTGTGATAGGAACTTATTATATGGAGCACGAACACGAGTTCTATATATAGATATTAAGTAAGCATACGATAATTTCATTAACGGAAAAAAGAGTGACCGCACGTCGCGTCGGTGTGGTAGGGACACGGAAAATATTCGCAAATCGTGCTGGTGAAGCAGAACGAGGAAATGCGTACCGCCTCACGAATGACTATGACCTAATCATTTTACTGGAACAACCAGCAGGGTCGACAAGGCGTTTCAAGTGCACTTTACACATAATCACGTTTTCATTATATTACAAGTTTAATGAAATAGCAACTTTTCTGGAATAAAGTAACTTCTTGCACTGAAAGTAGGTCTATTGATATTGATTGTTATTAGTAGACCGCGGATCTTTATCGAATTTGATTCTGTAATCGAAATTGAATGTTATTTCTTCCTTCCAAATCATATATTGACATTCCAATTAAAAATTTTTTTTTACCATTTTGAATTTCATCTACACAATTTTGCTATAAATAAACAGAAATTTTGGTGCGTTAATTACAAGATAAGGAGCTGAGTAAACATTTATTTGTCTCATTAATAATTTTAATACGTCGACGTTCTTGAATTCTTTGAATCTGTTCATTGTTTTAAATTGCACCAACCCATTTTCGTCATTGTTGTCTAATTATTACATTTTTATGGGTTTATGTTTTCATCATGCCTGTATTATTTATGTTTTTAATTACACAGGGTGTCTCATTTCACTCTGCCACCCCTAATAACTGTTGTTTACACAGACACAACCAAATGTTTGGAGAGAAATTATTTGGAGGGGGATGTAAGTCTGTGTGGGTGAAGTGTATGTACCTAATGAATACTGAAAGCTAGTAAGGGCTCGAACTGATGTCTCTCGACTTGAATATGGTAATAATCTCGTTAAATATTAGATGCAGGACATATGAAGGTTAATATTTACATCTGTACGCAGAGTTTTATACTCCATATCGATTCATAATACAAAAGATCATTACTGTTTGTAAGATCTTGGTAAATATAACCTTGAGATCATCTTCACCCATACAGAATTATGTCCCCCTCCAAATACGATAACTTTCTTTGCAAACATTTTTTATATCTGTATAAATTATTGTGTATAATTGTATTTGTTATTAGTGGTGGCTTGACTAAACTTGTAATACAAAACAAACCTTGAATGTGACAAACTGTAAACATTGGCTTTCTCAGTTGGTATTATACACTTTCCGCGTTCAGTGCTGCGAGTATTAATAAGATCGTAAAAGTTATATTAATAATGTACGCAAAAAAATCAGAAACAAGCAATAATGTTAGGAAATTGATGATTAAGTGGCACAATGAAGGCAAAAGTTTATAGTGAAATAGCTCAATTGTTAGGGACAAGTAAATCTACCGTTTATTACATAGTGAAAAAGTTAAAAACCACTGGAATCCCTCAGGATAAAAAGTCCGTTCTGGCCGGCCCAAGAAATTAACGAAGAAGGAAGAAAATACAATTGTGCGTGAAATAAAAAAAGACCGTACAATTTCTGGTCCAAAACTTGCAACACTAGTCGCCAATAGTTTTAAAAACAAGTGCACCCTGATCTTTGTCGAAGAATTCTTCGTGCAAATGATTTTCATGGTTGTATTCCTCGAAAGAAGCTGTTTATTAGCAAAGTCAATAAGCAGAAGAGACTATATTTCGCTAAAAGGTATGTCAATAAAGATAAAGATTTTTGGAAACGCGTTATATTCTCTGACGAAAGCAAATTTAACATATTTAGACCAGATGGATGCCACAAAATTTGGAGATTAGCAGATAGAGAAATGGATCTTAAAAACCTGCGTCTAACCGTGAAGCATGGGGGTGGATCGATAATGGCATGGGGGTGTATGGGAGCCAACGGCGTTGGAAATATCGTTATATCGAATGAATATTAGATAAATATAAATATCTGCAAATATTAAAAGATAATTTGAAACGAAGAGCGGAAAAATTAGGGGTAGTACAGAATTTTCATTTTCAACAGGACAATGCTCCGAACCATACTGCACATATGTTAAACAATGGATCATACAGAATGTACCCGACGTTTTAGAACCACCCCCACAAAGTCCGGACATCAACCCGATAGAACACTTATGGGCAGAAATCGGCAGACAAATAGTAAATATAATATTAATTCCAAGGAAGCATTAAAAACCAAAATTTTTGAAGTTTGGAACAGTATAAAGAAAGATATTACCGAAAAGGTTGGAAAATAAAAATGTTGTACAATTGTACATTTGTTTAAAATGTATACTGTTATTTAGTCGTTCGAATACTTTTGTGGCCTCCACTTAGACGATGTTATTAGGAAATGTTTTACAAGTATTGTTTACGTTATCAGAGAGAGACTTTAAATTGAACATGTGTAATCCTGATCCTTACACGTTACTATAGAAATAAAAAATGTTTTGTAATTCGTAATATGACTAATATTTTTTAAGCGTGAAACTTTCCATTTCAGAGCGTTCGAATACTTTCGTGACTCACTGTATGTTTTTAAATATAAAACATAAAAACACATTGCGCACACATTAAAAGTGCAAAATAAAAAATATATATATTCAGAATTCTCTAATCATAAAACATATTTCTGGTCCTATTGCTCTATCTGTTTTCTACATATAAAAATAGGCATTTGCATAAACATCCGTAGTCTTCTTCCAACGAAGTGAATAAATTATTCTACGGAAAAATCTTATTCGAGCAACGAGTGTAGATTGTCACAGATTGTTGCACACGGGCACGATTCGAGTGCGTCAGAAAAGTTGGTAGGGCAAGTGCTCGCGATTAAAGGATCGCGTTGCGTTCTAGCACTCGCGACGCGATCACGCTTTTAATGGGCACGTTCTCTCGTTCACGGTCATGTAAACTGGGTCATAGGCCTGGCATCGATGAACCACGAGGCGAATTGAAGGAATTGCTACTTCACTAACCAGCGAAATCATTACCTTCGTTACACCGAGTCGACTTACATCAATTTATTAGCCGCACAATTAGCTCCGATAACCAATTTTTCCGTTTGGGCGAGCGGCGATTCCATTGATCTCGTCGCATTGGTTCAACTTTAACTTATCTCTCAATTAAGGAAGAAAAAGAAGCGAGGAGTAGATGAAAGCGGTAGACGCCGTTGTATAAAAACGATCAAGAAACTGATAATAAAACCAGTAAGTAAATAACATCATTTCCTACAATGCTCGGAACTGTCGCTGTTATCGATTAATCAGCAAAAGATACACGAGACTGATTAGGCGTCTCTTCTACGATACTGTTATCTACCAGCAGGTGATCGATACTTGAACAGGGTCCAAATAATAGATCAACATTTCTGTCTGCTACACTCCGTGGAAAATAAATGCAAGAAAGCATGACGTGCTTGTTATTTGAGACTTTTCTTCAGAAAATTAAAGACAAACGAGTGAATCATTCAAGCAACATCAGTCGTGTGCTGAAATGATAGTTAGTATTTATCCGATAGTATTTATCGGTTAGTATTTATCCGATAATTAGTATTTATCTAATTAGACAGCGGATCTTTATGCAAAATAAAATTTTTCTACTTGAATTACAACAAACTTTAGTGGAATAGAAATTTATTTTCTTTCTTAATATGTTTAATAGGTTGAAAATAGCTTGACAGTATTTTTAAATTCTTCTAATGTTTTTACAGTTTCATACAACACCTACTCATTTTTGTCATAAATGCATAAAATCCGCTGCTTAATCATAATTGAAAAAATCATGTAATATGTTGAAATATTGAGAGTTATAGCAGAATTCTTAAAAATTTGTCTTAAGGTAGACTCCTTTTTCCAGCATTGCAAGGGTGCGGGATTCGCGTTCCCAGTTCTCGATAATACAAAAATGGGGGTTTTCAGTAGTGAAAAACGTTAGATAAAAGATCGATCTAGGGCGATATCGCCCTCAAAAGTCCTACTTTTACGATTACGAGGCGTAATTTGCATTATTCGGAAGCATACAACCGCGCGTGTAGCTATGAAAATAGCCGAATCATGCAAATCACGCCTCGTAAACGAAAAAAATGACTTTTGAGGGCGATAGCGCCCTAGATCGATCTTTTATCTAGCGTTTTTGACTACTGAAAACAGCCATTTTTGTATTATCAAGAAACGGGAACACGAATTCCGCACCGTTGCAATCCTGGAAACGAGTCTACCGCTTTAAGGTTTGTCACAACAATTTACAAACGATCAAATCAACCAAAAATAAATATATAATCAATAATTTTATTTCGCTATTGTCCTGCTAAGAGAAACTGAAATCATCTCTATCAAAGAGATTCATTGCAGAACATTATATGCATACGACATACATAACAAGTTTCCGTTTCATAAAGTGAAAAGGAAAAAGTGAGCACATGGATTACGTCGATCCACCTTGATCACGGATGCAAGGAGAACTACGTTCAAGAAGAATGTTCCCCTCGATCGACCAGTTTCCATTTCGGTTGCAGAAACTCGACTCGATGACAGAAGATTTGCCCCCAAAACGATCTTGCTTTTAACGATATTCCTTAAATGGTGGATCGCCTTTAAGGAAGATCGCACTGATTGTGGATTCATTTGATATTGGTTTAATCAACGGCTACTTTCTAACAATTTTATGTACAAATAATGAAGTATAAAATGTTCGTACACCCTTTGAAAAGGTATAATTTTGTTCAATGTGGACCAAATGCCTTGAATTTCTTTAAGACGTTAGAAGGATTGGTTTACTAGCCAGTCCTAGTGTGTAAATAATTTTTTTTTGTAATTCTTATTGGTTCAATCACAAAGGAAAAAGTCTTTTTATCTGTGCCTGTAATGAATATTTAAAACAATTAAAACATGTATTTGGTAAATCTAAGTAAGTTTTATACATGTACAAAGTTTCATTGGAATCTGTTGATGCATAAAAAAGCTGTGGGCATTGTGAAACGTAAAAATCTTTGAATTTCGGGCGACTCATTTAAATCGCAAATTCATTTATTCTACTTATCATTTTATAGTAAAATAAAATAGATATACGTATGTACGTACATTACATATCCATTGACAAAATAAACTTTTTTCGATGTAGATATAGATATACATATATACAATTATATGTAAAAATCGATATTTGTATAAAAATCCGCAGTCTAGTAAATAACTAGTTTTTACGTGTAGGTACACCTGTTTGGAAAAAAAACGAATTCGTTGACCCATTTCACAAGGACTCGCGATATTTCAGCATGGTATATCCACTTATACGCAAGACGTTTACAATTGTGAGCTACCTCGAAGGTTGTTGCTTGCTGTCGACTGTCGACCATATAAGGGCCTCTAAACGAGATGAAGCCTGAACAGGTAAGGCATCAGCGCCTCGTGCTAGCACGTGGATCTCCGCAAATTGAATGAAGTCACTTTACGTACACGTCACAATTGTATAATCTCCTGCCGAACATTTGCAGAAATCCATTCGAGCCAATTTCTTGAACTGTATTCGAGCTTAACACTAAACCTACCATCACATTATTTTACGATTATTGATATCATAAAACTAATTTCATAAGAAATGATTCGTATAGATATCTTTAGTGGAGCACATATTACAGTAGGACCTGCACAAAGTCTACATAAAATCAATCTTGTCATTTTTATAGGGGAATATGTACCAGTTACTTTTAAGGCTCGGTAGGTTTAGTGTTAAGGGAGTAGACTACTTTTTCCAGGATTGGAAAAGGTTGTGGGATTCGCCTTCTCCTTTCTTGATAATACAAAAAATGGAGGTTTTCAGTAGTCAAAACGCTACATAAAAGATCGATCTAGGGTGCTATCTCCCTTAAAAGTCCTACTTTTCGTTGACGAGGCGTAATTTGCATTATTTGGAAGCATACAACTGTGCATGTAGCTATTTTCATAGCTACGTAAGTCGTAAACGATAAAATAGGACTTTTGGACGAGATATCGCCCTAGATCGATCTTTTGTCTAGCGTTTCTGACTACGGAAAAAACCCGTGTTTGTATTATCCAGAAATGAAAAGGCGAATCCCGCACCCTTGCAATCCTGGAAACGAGTCTGCCGCCTCTCCTTCGCGCGTCTGAACGCAGCGTTTTATGCTCCATTCGTCATACTTCATCAGAGCTGCGTCTAGGTGTGACCCACTGCGTCAATTTAGACGCGTGCGTCTACGATGTCCAAGAAACGATATCGCATTATCCTTTCGAGGAATATTCTAGAATATTTCACGATAATGTTTTGTCAATCGTGGCCTCCCAAATATTGCAATTTCCCAGCAATACCTTTACAAGCAAGCGTGTATCAATAGGGTCATTCCACGCGAAAACGGACACTTCGGAGTAAAATTTCGGATTTCGTTCAAATTTAAATACGCTGCGTCCAGACCTACAAAGGAGACCCCACCCCTTAACACATTACCGACCGGTCATTATTGCAAAATTTTGAAAAATCTATGGTACATATATGGCTAAACACTTTTTAACAATAAAACTACCGAGCACTGAAAGCGATTAAAATGTTTAATCTGATAAAAATGACAAGGCTCTATTTATTTAGATTTTGTGCAATTTTTATTGCAATACGTGCTTGGATAAATATATTTGTCGAACCAATTTCCATGTAAACAACGTCATCGTTTCAATAATTATAAAATTAAAAATCTAACACCGGTTATTTGACCGACGCGACAGTGGTAGGTTTAGTGTTAATGAATTCCTTCAATAAAAAAAGAAAAGAATTGTTCAATCAATTTATATTGTTACATTCTGCTTTCTAATATTGCTCTTGCAAAAGGGAATTTTAAATATATCATTTCTTCCTTACAACTTGTTCTTCCAAGTAAATACTACAATTTCACGACTTTTGCAAAGATAAATATGGTCTCATGTGAATGGAATTTCAAATTAGAAATCTGTTTGTAATCACATGACTAGATAGTTTTTGTAGTAGCACAATGAGTAATCTACCACTTTTTAACGAATTAATATCTATGCTCTTTGGTAAAGGCAATTTAAAATTTCATAATCGATTCGAGAAAAGAACTACAGATCAGATTTCGCGGTGATGCAATTGCGAGTCGCGAAACTACGCGTGCCCGAATATGAATTTGTACACAAATCATTAGTTGACGTGCAAGGCCAGGCAATAGAGGCGAAGGACACCGTGCATGCAGTATTTCTGTTAAGCAAATCGAGACGCGCGTGGAATCCTACATCTGCATTCTGCTGGATTTCACCATGAAAATGTGGTTCTTCGATTCAAAAGCGACGATTATTCATAAACTACGGTTCTCGGTATGCTGTCGTAAGTTATTTCTGTCATTAACATATTTATTGTCATAGTGTCACCCTAATGCTTACACTGTCGAAGTTGTTAAAAAGTCTTGCATGCTGTACAATAAATATTGGGTTGGAACGAAAGTTCGTAGCGTTTTCAAAAATTAAGAATCGAAGATAAAATTAAGGTACAGTGACCCGAATTAATATTCGGACGCTGTAAAAAAAACGATAACTTTTTAAATATTCTACTATACGATTTGAATTTGTTTGGGAAGCTAGAGCAATCAGTTTACTATAGGATGTGAAAAGAAATTTTGTCAAAAAATGCAATTGTTCGGAATTGTAGAAAAAATTTTGATCGTTTATAACTCGTAAACCAATTTCAATGAAATTTTCAGAACGTATATAATTTATACGAGTTGACCAAACACATCTTTTAAATTTTCGTTGTTGGCCCAGCTAAAAAAGTTGAAAAAATAGATTTTTACTATTGTTTTTCATAATTCCGACCAAATGCATTTTTTCAACATATTTTTTAAACGTCATTTACTAAACTACAAGTCTGAACTACTAAACTTCTAGCCTTACAGAGAAATTGAAGTCGTTTGGTCCATTCATAAAAAAGTTATTCAAAATAAATTGGAAAAGAATTAATACAACAGTTATGGTTTTTGTAATTTTGCTCAAGAAGCCCGTAAACCTAGTGT
Organism: Lasioglossum baleicum; assembly: GCF_051020765.1. Lineage (NCBI taxonomy): Eukaryota > Metazoa > Arthropoda > Insecta > Hymenoptera > Halictidae > Lasioglossum > Lasioglossum baleicum. The sequence continues at coordinate 8,576,230 of NC_134945.1, forward strand.
TAAATTCAAAGTTCTGATGCGAGTATTACCATCAAGTTTCACGAAAATTTGAAGTGTCACTGACCAAAGAAATCATCGGTACATGACTAATTGCGGACTTCCACGTGAACAAGGAAGTTGCGTTTTCTCTTGGAATGCGTACGTATGTACTCCGCCGGAACAATAGAATACTCTTATCCGGTTAAGTGAGTCGTTTAAAAACATTTCAGTTCACTTAGTCCGATTTCTTCATTATTTTCTTTTCGAAAGTTCTGCAGTGACTCGAACGGAATTCAAATCGGTACGCTCCTTCAAATAGTTCGATAAAAATATGCGTATATCGTTCGTTCATAAGAAAAGTGACACAACGCAAAATATATTTCTAAAACAAGAATAATAATAAATATATGATAATAACATACATGATAATTAACCCAGTATCTAAATAACAACAAATTATTTTACATTTCTAAGTTGGTTATAGACAATTTAAAAAATTGACAATTTTAGGTAATTTTCAAATGGTTCTCCTGTAAAATTCCCTTTGTTCGACTTATGTCACTTTTCTTCTGAATTAACGATATGTCGATTCCGTCTATTAACCCTTTACACTCCCTTTGTCGATTGTGACTCGACCATCAGAGAAAGAAAAATGTAAATAAAACGGGTTTTTAATTGTCTTATTTTGTAGTTAAAAACAAATTCAAGTTCCACAAATATAAATTACAACAAAGTCTGAGAGATATATTTTATATAATTATAGTAGACTGCGGATCTTTATGGATTTATAGAAAAATTGGGCACATGAAATTCAAAATCGTTGTAAAATTTTGAAAATTGAAGATGTCAATATATGATTCTTTCTCTATTAAAATCATTAAGGGAAGAAATATTCTATATTTTATTCCTTGCAATCGATGCAGACAATTTTTATTTTGTATAAAGATCCGCAGTCTAATAATTATTAAACAAAATTGTTTAAAATATGTAGCAGTACGGGAACTGTCCTTTGAAAGTCAATTTCAAATAAAACGCTTAAAATAGTAGGTAGTTGTTGGCAAAAAGATTGAAAAATAATTCGGAGTGCAAAGAGTTAATACGGTATTCGAGGAAGTTAAAGTTAAGGGAACTGTTTCGCGAAAACTGGAATAACCATTGATAATATTCTTAGGAAAATGCTGATTGATCAAAAGGGCGGATATAATTTTGCGATCTCACGATCTTCACGGTAAAGTATCGCGATAAGGTTAAGTGTAAGGCATGGATCCGTTCCCGGGAAACTTTCTCTCGTTCGTGAGTCATTCGGACATAGCTTCTTCCTTATGTCATATCCTACTCGAGCATTGGGCCAAGTCGACTTTAATTATCGATCATTCGCCTCCCGATGATTTATGACATTCAACAGTCCTTGTTGGAGCGCATTACCGTTTTTTTGTGCGAGTACTCTCTCTATTTAGCTACTTCTATATTTCAAATTATATTTCTGTGCAAAAATAAATAGAAATTCAAACAAAATATTTTCAATTAGTTCCACCTGTATTATACAATTCGGTTAATCAATTCATTTCGTTTAACATTTTACGTAAAACTATTTTTTTTATTTTATTTGGAGGAAGTATTTGAAATAAACAATTATTAGAATATATTTTCTTTATGCATTTATAGAAAAATTGAGTAGATGAAATTCAATTTTCAATTTTATGGATTAAATAAATATAATAAGTAGACTGCGGATCTTTATGCATTTATAGAAAAATTGAGTAGATGATATTCAAAATTGTTGGAAAATTTTCAAAATTAAAATGTCAATATATGATTTATCCTCTATTAAAATTATTAAGGGAAGACATAACATCCAATTTGGTTTCTTTTTCTTGCAGTCAATGCAGGTAATTTTTATTTTGCATAAAGATCCGCAGTCTAATAATAAGGTATTCGTAATGATCGTTTTTTTATTTCATTTAAATTACAATGTGACTAACTTTCTGCAGCACGTACTGACATAATCCAAACAATAATAAATAGCAGAGGTAGAGTTACTCTGTTTCGTTTACTAATGTTTTCAGAATTTTACAGGTAAGGGAAGTAGGCCAAAACCGGATTTTCCGATTTTCCCTATAACTGCCCTTTCAATAAATATAGTGAAACATTACGAACCACGTTTCTTCTTGATAATCGCTGTTTGTGCATTAAATAATACCGGAAAAAAATGGAAATAGGTTTTATATAAAAAAGAAGATTTAAACCAGGTTATGCGACATGAGATAATTATTAAGATTGGTTCAGTGAGGCATAGGAACAATAGCTAACGATAATATCAAGGAAGATGATCGAGTTCACGAAGATCCCAGAGCAGCTTTGATACGACCACCTCATTCGCAGTCTTGCATTCCTTGAAATTAATAGTGATGAATTCCCACGATTGGTAGAGCAAATTTCACGGCCGAGGAACAACCATGAACTTTCCACTTAAAACGTAATAAATTTCTATCTGCCTCGAATCTCGAGCACTCCATAACGATCGCATAAATATTAATGATTCCACTGTTGATTTTTCTACCATTCAATTGATGCAATAAGAAAAAAGAGAGGAACCCATTGTTCTAAAATAAATTATTTGGATACCTCGACCGAGTTTATTTGCTTCTTTTGTTTAAGAAAACAAATTATTCATTGTATTAAAAAACAATTAGAAAACTACGATTCTTTTCATAGCACAATGACACTCTGGCTGTTCGAAACAGTTTTCATACAAGTGCCAAACAGATTCCTTTGTATTGAAAAAAAAAATTGGAAAGTAGCAGTATAGTGGATATTATTCTAATAAAATAGTTTTCTATAATAGCGGACAAAGATTAATAGACTACTTAACTGGTGTCTTGAATTCGTCCCTGCATTTATTTACTGAATGTTACTACACATAACTAAATTTTGTTCAAATTAGGTACACGAGACCCGTCAGAATGACGGGTTCTAATGTCTGTATTCAACACAAATGTATTTCTTTGGATGTAATTATTTCAAAAATTGTTAGAAAACTGGATAGATACATTCTCGCTCTTTTTATGTAGGAATATAAACTAATCACTTTTAGTGCTCTTTTAATGATTAATTACGGAAAAATTCAAGTGCTAGATAAACCAGTCGGTTTGAAGCTATAATAAATAAATATGATAAAATCGTGTCTGTTTGTCTGTCTGTTTGTGACGGCTTCAACTGAGAACGGCTGAACGTAGAAAGTTGGGATTTTAGCCATTAGATGTAGCATTTCTTCGGGAAGGTTTAGAAGAAATCCGCATTCGAAAAAGTCCATTCGTTCAAAAGTTGTGACATGATTAGTGACCAAAGACGACTTTTTCGCCCACTTTTGGGTACGTTTCTGCTTATAACTTTTGGATTTGTTATTGCACGTGGACAATAATAAAATGATTAGAAAGTGGCATTAACGCTGTCACTTCGTCCTCATTGGTAGCGTACTGAATAATCTCGTGGTATAGAGACTTCAATGATGGATAAAGCAACGAGCGACGTACAGGACATCTGCAGTGAGAATTTGCCAAAAACGGAAGGGTAAGAGACGAAATTAGGCTGATTCTAACATTGATGATTAAAAGGACGAGAACGGGGATTCGAAGACGTAAGGGTATCCCGAGGCGTCTATGCATTCCTAAAACGGAAACCACTTTATAGCGCTTCCGGTGGCTAATACAGATATCCTCCTCGGGGATGAAGCACGCCTATATTTAGATCTGGGGCATAATACTGCACATTCATCGCACGATGTTCACGGAAACACGTGTCTATAATTGTTATCTCTAGTTCCGAACGAAACATCGTCCCCATGTGGGACTAAAAAAAGGATAGAGGGGAAAACTAAAATAATAATAACACGTAGACGGCAGAGTTGGGCATTAATCAATTAAAATTTTAACTAAGATTGTTTGATTAATGTGTACGATTAAAAAAGGTAATCATTGAAAAAAGGACGATTGATTCAATCGATTGAAGTTAATCGTCAGTCGTCGATTCAAAAAAGAAATCATCGAAAAATCGGAGACTGATTTAATCAATTGTTGAAGTTAATAGATTGTCGAAGTATTTCATTTCGAAATTTCAGCAGTTAATCATTAATCAATTATCCGATTGACGATTACAATTGAAAAGAATGTAATTGTTAACCGCAATTAACGACTAAAGTAGGAGTTTAATTGTTAATTGCGATTAACGATTGAAGTAGAAATTTATTTGTCAATCGTGGATTAAATTTTTGCCCAACTCTGGTAAGCGATAACGATTTCTATATAAATACATTGGGCTTGGGCATTATCAAAATAAATGATTTGAAAAATAATTGTTAAGATAATTACTATACTACATTATTTGATATAATATATGTATACATAATATACTATATTATTTGACTACATGCTATTTGAAGTAATCATATGTTGGTTTATCTCAACAGCCAAATAATTTTCTAAAAAATTATTTCATTGCTAGAACTTGAAATGAAATTCAGATAATCTTTCATTTGATTATGTAATTCATACTCTCCAAAATTCTATGTATTTCGTGTACTAAAGAACAATTTCAAGAGCGAATGCAGCTACACTTTAATCGTTGAACTAAAAAATTGAACATAAATCTAAAATTAACAATGCATTTAGTTATAGTTACTAATTCGTACTCTCCAAAATTCGATTAATTTCGTGTCGACATCTTCAACTGCGTTAACAATATTAAAAACGAATGCAGCTAAACCTTAACCATACAACAAGAAAAATTAGCATATGTGTAAGTTCAATGATTAATTTAGTTACACGAAGAACCTTTTCTTGAGGTGAAACTATATGTAACTATATATTATTTTATTTGAAATGAAAAATTATTTGAAAATACTTTTGATTTCATTTAAACGTGAAATGAAAAATAAAGTAAAATACAAGTGATAAAGTATTTAAAATAATTCATTATTTCAGATCACATGCACCTAACTGAGGCTATTAGTGTCAGATGATTATTTGTTATCTTATTTCAAATTCATTTCAATGTGCCCAACCCTGACAGACATGGCATTGGTGAATATGCATGGCCCGATGTTAGATTGTTGCACGTGAAATGTCCGCTGTTAGAATGTAAATGTTACGAAGCGTTTTGATCAACAGCGGATCTTTACGCAAAATAAAGATTTTCTACGTGAAGTGGAACAAACTGGAGTTGAATAGAAATTTATTTTCTTTCTTAATATATTCATATTACCGACCCGTGATTATTGCATAATTTTGAAAAATCTATGATACATGGCTAAACACGTTTTAATGGAACCTTCAATAGCAACAGCAATTTTCATTGTGAACTAACAAGTTACCCTCAATAACGTCATCTAACAGTTTCATTTAAGATTGCAATGTAAAAGAAAATCTCTATGCTTTCTTTTGGTACAGCACAATTATTGAAAATCCTATTAGCCTAACAGTACTTTTTAATTCTGCTAATATGTTCACTGTTTTAAATAACACCTACTCATTTTTGTTATAAATGCATAAAATCCGCTGTCCAGTTATAATATACAATCATTTTCTTTCTGAATATGGTTGATAGGTTGAAAATAATGAAACAGTATTTTTTAATTCTGCTAATGTGATTACCGTTTTAAATTACACCTACTCATTTTTGTTATAAATGCATAAAATCCGCTGTCTAGTTATAATATACAATAATGAAACAGTATTTTTAAATATTACTAATGTTTTTACTGTTTCAAATTGCAACTACTCATTTTTGTTATAAATGCGTAAAATTCTACTGATTAGTATACTGTATAGGGCTAGTTTTATGAAACATGTTCGTGGTTTGCGGCCTAGTACCTTGAGAGAACGATACCAATGCTATCAATGACCTATTGCCGCGCTAGAATTGTTATCGTCACACGTGCATACATACGTGACAATCGATTATTTTATCCAGTTTATTTTATCCATTTTAGCCGACTGCATCGAATCTTGTTTGTCAAACAACTATTGAATCTTTGTGACAATTCTATAATTCTTACGTCAGACCCACGTCCTCCTGGAACTGGGACGAAAATGGCGGTGTATCAGCAAAATAGAACGCACCGTTGCATTCCGATGGCGATAAGCGTATCTTCGTAACGAGCATACGTTCCTCTACCAGTGCAATAATGAGCGTCCTTCGTACTTGTTACTCGACAATTGTTTTACGAGCGACAAAAAGAACCCGGTTTCGCTCCAAGATACAACGGACCCCTTGTATTTTGCCCTATTTTTTTCTCTCTCTCTCTTTCTCTCTCTTGTTTAATTTAAACGCGGTCGTGCATCCATTCTTTTTATTTATTTCAGTGTAACAGTGTTCTTTCCTTAAAGTATTATCTCGTTTATTATTACAAAGGGTAGTTCGTTGTGTATGTAGTGTGTTGGAAGTTCTTTTCCGTGATTCTCTCTCTCTCTCTCTATTCTTTCGAGTTTTCACATCACTTACTGTCAGCGATAACATCAAGTGAATACCCTTTAAAAACTAATAACTTTTTTCAAATTGAATCAAATGACGAGTTCCTTTTTGAGATGTTAGAAGAATTATAGTTTACTAGGTAACGTGTGATAAAAATGTTTTTGGAATTGCTATCGCTCGGAATTCGGAAGAAGATAGTGAAGGTCACGATTCTCAATTTTTTATCTGTGCCTATACTGAAAATTTGAAGTATGTCTTTTGTAGATCTGAGTGAGTTATGTTACATTCACGAAGTTTTATCGAAATCGGTTGACGCATACAAAAGCTATAGGCACCGAGAGATGTAAGAATCTTTGAGTTTTGGGTTTACTAATTTTGATTTGTCTAAATTTTTGTAATAGGTACAGGTAAACACGTTAAAAATCATGACTGGACTGCGGATTTTATGCATTTATGACAAAAATGGGTACATACAATTTAAAGCTGTGGACATGTTAAAAATATTTAAAGGCATCAATGCATTAGTTTCAGCTTAATAGGATAATTAAAAGAAGAATACAATTTTTATTTGGCTCCTGTGTTCTCCAATCAACGCACACATTTTTTATTTAGCATAAAGATCTGCAATTTCAATCAAATATTTTTGGACATTATGTATAGATAACTATCTTTCTAACATATAAAACACCTCAAATCATTTGGTCCAATTTGAAAAAAGTTATTAGGTTTCAAAAGGTGTCCAGTTAATTTGATAGCAGAATCAAGATTCAGCCAGAAAAAATGTAAAGTATTTTTCAAAGCAGAAATGTGTACACACATGATGTAGCAAAAAATGTTCAAATTATCTTTCGATAGTTTTATATCTATTTATTTCTATTTAAGATAAATAAATAAAAGTGAAGTCAGGGATTACCGTCACAAGCTTTCAATGAACTTGACGAGCAAAGCGATTGCAAACAAAATGAATCACTAACAATTTTAATGGCAGTCGAATTTTGTAATCGTTACGTGATCTATCGTAATTCTTTAAGAACACTAGAGGGACATTCACGATACGATTGCACTAAAGAAATGTACCATGGCCAGCGGGTTTCGCGAGGGACGCTCCCTTCTTTGGCAACAGGAGAGTTTCATTTTAATTCCCCGACAGAAAGGAAGGGCCCGGCCGGCTGGCAGCTGTTGCCCGGTGAACTTGTGAGAGAATTCAAGGTGGGCACGATATGTCTTCAGGTGTCTCGAATGGGACACACCTAACAAAACTTTGATAATTTTCAGCGAATTCGTGTTATCTGCTTTATGCGTCCAAATCGCATTCCAAACAAATCCGTGTTTGCATCAGTTTTTAAAATGTTTACACGATTCGACGTTTATCGCTTAAGAAAATAACAGGCTTGGGCACCATCGAAATAAATTATTTGGGAAATGATCGTTAAGATAATGTATCATTTTATTTGGCTACGTGATATTTAAAATAAGCTGGTTTGAACAGCCAAATAATTATTACATTATTTGAACCTTGAAATGAAATTCAAATAATTTTAAATTCAACTTTAATTCACAATACTCTTTCATTTGATCAAATAGTTAATACTCTCTCTCCAAAATTCTATTTATTTCGTGCACTAAAAAACAATTATAAAAGCGAATGCAGCTCAAGTTTAAAGAATGGACAACAAAATTTAATGAATGTATTTAACGAATAATTATTTTCACGGCGCTCAGGTTCGATCAATTTCTACACTAAATGAATATAGCTAACAAAATTTAATAATGAATTTAGTTACTTCAATAACAATTGTTGACCTGAGACATGTCATTTGAAATAATCATGTTAGTTTAAACAGCCAAATAATTACTTCAAATTAATTTTTCATTTCATCCTGTATTTGATCAAATAATTCGTACTCTCAAAATTCTGTTTATTTCGTATCAACATCGTCAATTGCGTTAACAATACTAACAGCGAATGGCCTCTTTCAATAACCTCTTTCTGAGGTGAAACTGTATTTATGATTTTATCCGAACAGTGCAATTGAAATAAAATATTACTTGAAAATAATTCATTTGATTTAAACGCCAAATGAAAATACATTTGTAAAACACGAATAATAAACTATTTGAAATAGTTAATTATTGTTTGTTTTTTGTTCTTTTTCAAGTTGAGTTGCATATTACAAAATTTAAATTGCTATTAAGTAAATGCGTTGAAAACACAAACGCTCCAAAATGTATTCTTCTCTTCTTTTTTATGATGTTAACACTAGGTTTACGGAGCTCTAGAAACAACTACAGTGTTCCCGCGATTGTTGTGAGAACCTCGGGGGTATCGAGTCTCAGGAAACGAAATGGTACTACGTTTTTATACGTGTGTGTGTGTGTGTGTGCCGAACATAGATTTCTTGGATAACTTCTCCAAGTGTAAACGACGATCCTGGGTAAACAACGGTGCTAAGCGGGAAATAGTTGTATTGTACTAATGCTATTCCATACCCGAGTATGATACCTCAAGTACCATAAAACCCCAATTTAAAATTTAAACACCCTAATACCTTCTTTGTAGCGCGATCGACCGAAAGTCGCATCAATCGCGGGAACACCGTATTTCACATTATTTTATAAACATAGCAAGAATGTGTCCACACAAATTTTAGGCCAATTTTCCAATAATACATACCCAAACAAATAAATTTGGTAAATAATTCCTTAGGGAAGCATCTTCACAATTTTAATAATCACAAGTTAAGAAGATTAGAATCCGTCATTTTGACGGATCCCGTAAACCTAGTGTTAGTTTAACGATCTCGTGTGTAAAGAAACATTTCCAAATATTGAAACTATGTAAACGTAAAACGTAACCGGCTTTCACTGTTACACGCCGTGCATTTTAATTTCCTACGAGATTACTTCGAGAAGTGTCACACAGTATGTTTAACACAAGCGTCTGTACGACACGTATATCGAGATTCAAAACACGCGGATTCTTTTGTTTCTACATTACGTTCAATTGGCATAATATTTACTATCTACGCGCTGATTTTGCAAATCACGAAAACAAAACAGAATGAAGACTTCAGTATTTACAACCGTGTTAAGCAGATTTGTCCGAATGCCAGCAGAATGAGTCATTATTGATGAATGAATGATTTACGACAAATTGTTATTGTATGTATATTATAATTAGACAGCGGATATCATGCATTTATAACAAAAATGAGTAAGTGCAATTTAAAACAGTAAACACATTAGCAGAATTAAAAAATACTGTTATATTATTATCAACATATCAAACATATTAAGAAAGAAAATAAATTTCTATTTCATTCCGGTTTGTTGCAATTCTGGTGGAAAATTTTTATTTTGTATAAAGATCCGCGGTCTAAATATCACATTTCTTGGGAATAGTTTCCGTAAGCAACAACGAATGGTAATTTATTTCTTCGCGTAAGAAGTTTGTTCGGTTACAAATAAAATACTAGTCTAGTTCATATCGGATGATTGTACAAGTTCGTGTCCGATTTGAAAATGAAATTCGATGGTTAAATTTTAAAGAATACAGCTTTATTAACCCGTTGCCGTACCTTTTCTTTTACAGTTACAGTGATTAGAACGTCTTTATGCAGAGAACTGTCGTAGAAGGGGAAAGAAAATGTATATTTTCTGGATGGCTACATTTATTTTAACGCTTAGATATTGATTATAAACGGATCAAATTTGATTTCGTCTAAAATGAAACGTGTAACATTCATATTTGTTAGACTTTGTTAAAAATCTTTATCGCGAGTCTGGCTCGTCAAAGTACGACAAGAGGTTTATCAATTATATAGCCATTCTTTTCTGAAAAGAATGGTGACTACATAATTGATTAATGAAACTGTATTCTTTAAAATTTCTCCATTGAATTTTATTTCCAAATCGGACACGACCTTGCGCAATCGTCTGATATTTCACAAATGCCCGGAGTTTGTTTCCTGTGAGCACCAAATCAACATTTACGTTGAACTAAATCCCACAGTTCAGTACATTCCATCGATCAACCCCGGAGAACGTATCTTTCGCATCCGACACGAATCCAGGCACAATGAACCCCCGCGAGTGCGCATGCGCGTCACCCTCAGTAGGTCGAGTCCCTCGGGGGATGGTCGTCACTGGGTCACTGGGTGGTAAACGAGTCCCGAAGGAAAACAGGCGGCGAGGAAAGGGAAAAGAGAGAAACAGGTATTCATCTTCTTACCTTCCTCTGGGCTTCTGCCGCGAAACCTGACTTGGCAGCTCTGTGGGAAGCCATCGCGCGTGTATCTAGATTCGTTTCACCGACGCGGCGAAGGAAGAAAGAAACAAACGAAGAACGTCCAAGGGAGGAAACTTAGGGTATATCTCGGCTGCTCGGTAGCTCGCGGAAGAATCACCGTGTACGGTGAACACTGTTCGACGGTCACGGGTCGACTGACACGATCAAGAACGCGCGCCGCGCTGGAGAGAGTCCTTCGGACGCTTATTGGCCGCCGCACCGTGTGCCAACAGTACCTAGTGCCTGCCCGGTATCGAGTTTTCGTCTGACGCCGCGTGACACGTGACCTCCGTTCTCCAGTCTGGCACAAGGATGACGTCAGGCGGCGTCCGACGAATTCCCGGAGTCGCTTTCGTGCCGGCTTCGAAAAATTTCTGCCCGCACCAACTGCCAACAGAACTTTCAACCAGGCCTCTCTGTTCGCCGCTTCTCTACCAAATCTTGCCCTTTTCAATTACAGTAGAACCTCGATTATCCGGGCCTCGCAAAGAATTAATTTACGTTAAACCAACCCGTACCCTATACGATTTACTGCACGCTTCAATTAAGTCAGAGTTGGGCAAAATTTAATCAACGATTGACGAATAAATGTCTACTTCAATCGTTAATCGCAATTAACAAATAAACTCCTACTTTAGTCGTTAATTGCGGTTAACGATTACATTCTTTTCAATTGTAATCGCCAATCGGATAATTGATTAATGATCAACTGCTGAAATTTCGAAATGAAATGCAGAATCAAAACTGTATGCATACTGAAAAAAAATGTAAACTGAGTTTTTGTCGAGATATATTTCTGTCAATTCTCCATCTCCGCCTCTGTCTGTCTCTCTCCCCCTCCTTATTATAATTTATGGATAGACCGTGTGGCGGTTGACTTCAACAATTGATTAAATCAGTCTCCGATTTTTCAACGATTGACGATTAACTTCATTAATCGATTGAATCAATAGTCCATTTTTCATTCAAGTTCAGCACTGAAACTATGTAATTGTTGTATTATCCGAACAATCATGTTCTACTAATTACCACGGATATAATCGAAGTTCTACTGTACTTCGACACAGACTTACATCCCCCTCCAAATACTATCTCTCCAAACATTTAGTTGTGTCTGTGTAAATAACAGCTATTAGGGGGGACAGAGTTAAATAAGACACTCTGTGTGTAGCTATAATTAGAAAGATAAATAATACAGGCATGATGGAAATATAAATCCATAAAAATATAATAACCAAACAATAATGACGAAAATGGGTAGGTGCAATTTAAAACAATGAACAGATTCAAAGAATTCAAGAACGTAAACGTATTGAAATTATTAATGAGACAAATAAACTTTAATAAGGATTAAGTTCAGCACTGAAACCAGAATTGGGAAAAAATAAAAATTTCGAATAAAGTGGGTCTTTTCCAAGTGGGTTTTAAACCCACTTCATTCGAAAGTTTTATTGAAATAAAATTTTTGCACAACTCTGACTGAAACTATGTAATTGTTTTATTATCCGAACAATCATGTTCCACAAATTACCACGGATATAATCGAAGTTCTACTGTAGTTCTTATACAACAGCAGTTTTGTGACTGTTCACTTTTCTGTTCGAAGAAAACAGTTATCAAATGACGTTGCTGGAACTTCCTTTCTGTTCCACAAATATTCGTACTACAAGAGAACTTCTATTTTTGTGGAAATGGAAAAATGTTCTGGTCCGATAATGACTGAAATTTCTACTGCATACAACCACCTTCATTTTTGCGGATATTTTGAAAACACTAAGAGTCTGTCGTAAACGTTGGGCACCGTATAAGATGGACAATGCTTTTTTCCACGTTAGCGCACTGGAAACATCAATGTCATCGTTATCAACTGAGCATTAGAAGCAACAAGTCGTGTTCGGTGTAGCTGTGCCAAGCAAAGGCTAAGAATATGTCCTATAAAGTTTCATTATGCTTCTTATTGACTCGTTTTCAACTGAAAATTTTTCAACCCTGATCGCTTAAATAATTTATATCTAATATGTTGGAAATTTAATGTAGTTTAACTCTTAACACTCGAGCGGTTGGTGACTCTGAGGTGCCACTAAAAATTGCTGTATTATTCAAAAGATTGTTACACTATTAAATATGTTGGTATCTAATCAATAACTAAACATTTAACATTTAACATAAACAGTGAACAATTTTTTTTTGTGTCAAATCATGATCGAAGAAATAAATACTCAATAAACATCGAATTTAAGGAGTTTTGACTTCATTCCAACACTTACTTTTCAGAGCTTCTGGGTGTACCAATTTATACAAAACATTGTCTTCAGAAAATTGGCTATAACTAGATTGCGGATCTTTATGCAAAATAAAAATGTTTTGCATTGATTGTGGGAAGCAGGAATAACATAAAAATTGACTTCATCCCTTAAGAACTTTGTTACATTAACGGCAACATTACAACGTTCTTTTATTTTTTAAATCTTTTACTGTTTTATATTTCGCCCAACCAATTTCATCATAAATGCATAAAGTTCCGCAGTCTATCTATAATTTTAATATATTTAATACTACAACGAAAATGTAGCTGGCAACTGTACCTTTCCAACGGAATAAATTTCTTTTTAAATTATTTTTAAATTTCTAAACAACAAAACGCGTTTGTAATTTTTACGACAGTCCCTTGCCAAACGCAATTTTTCATTGGTATGGAATAATGAGAAAATGTAGCTGGCAACTGTACCTTTCCAACGGAATTTTCTTTTTAAATTATTTTTAAATATGTGAAAAACAAAACGCGTTTGAAACTTTACGACAGTCCCTTGCCAAACGCAATTTTTCATTGGTATGGAATAATGAGGAGAATTTATCAAAGAACATGGTGGCTTCTAGAAAATTCAGCCTATAGAAATTGAATCTGGTGTCGAGTATAACGGACAAAGGGATCGATGGATTCCCTATTGTAGAAATTGCACAGCAAAAGTGAAACGCGATCATCAAATTAGCGAGCATTTCTGAAACACGCAAGGGGAGGTCCTTGCACTTAACACTGGTTTGCGTGCGGCGAATAGCGTGAACGCGCGCGGGACGCGTGTTGCCCGCACGCGTACACGAACAAGATGCACTCTCTCGAGTATACGTGGCCTCGACCTTGGTGCATTGCTCGACTGGACTGTGCATCGTCCCACGCAGTGGCGTAACGCCCAGGTGAGATTTGAATTTTTTACCGAACTCCGTGTCCCCGGCAGGAAGCATATAAGGATATACTGTCCATTGCAATTCCTTCTCATTCGAAGTTCAAACTAAAAATAGTCAACTGTTTATTTTCCTCTATATTCCCATACTGAACCACGCTAAAAATATAACGGTGATTATTTAGAATTTTAATTTCTGTTACCTATCATTTTCTGTTTCTTAACCCTTTGCAGTCGGAGTTATTTTAACTCGAAAATTAAACATTTCTTCCAACTTAAGGGGTTGACACAGTAATATTTTTAGAAATCGAAAATTTTTTTGATGGAAAATTACAATCGTTAACTTTAAACGCGTTTTTCTCAGAGTTGCGTTTCTTGAAACGGTGTACAAGATATGTATTTCGAGTTCTACCTTAGCAATTACATTAAAATTTTAGTTATCTTCATTATAATATCTATTAGGCATTCACGACAGATTTTTTTTTTCATTTTTCCATTATTTTGTTTAATATAAATAAAAAATTAACAAATTTTCTACCGAAATTCAGTCATTAAATTTGAAATATCTGCCATTTTGTTAATTTTCACAAAAATTGAAATGTGGGATCGTCAATGCCTAGAGAATATATCATAGTTAATGACATTTTTGGGATTTTTCATATAGTTAATTCGTTTTGTAGGAATCTGTACACCAGTTGGCCATCTAGAAGAAAAGATATTCCGTGCAGAGACGACGATAGGCATAAGAACAAATTATTTTTTAAATATTACAAGCTTTTTTTTTTATAGTACAAAATTAGACTGCGGATTTTATGCATTTATGAGAAAAATGGCCACGTACAATTTAAAGCAGTGGACATGTTAACAATATTTAAGGACATCAATGTATTATTTTCAGCTTAATAGGATGATTAAAAAAAGAATACAATTTTTATTTGGCTCCTGTGTCCTGCAATCAATACGTAGAGTTTTTATTTTGCATAAAGATCCGCAGTCTATTCACATAATACATATAGTAAACTGAAATACAAAATCTTATATTAATCGATCATTCACTTTTTTCTGTGCTGTTGTTTAAAAATCTTATATTTTCCCCACTTGTTACTTGTGTCCTAACTCCTAACTCCTTAAAATAATTGCATTTTATAATATAATTTATGTCATTTTATGGATATGAAATTAATGTAACATCTCCAATACTTAAATATTTACTAATTGATTAGTAGACTGCGGATTTTATGCATTTATGACAAAAATTGGTAGATGTAACTGAAAACAGAAAAAACATGAAGACGATTTAACAAAGTCCATATGTAATTATCAAGTTATTAGAATTGTTAAAGATATACAGAAATTTTTATATCGTTTCTGTATCTTGTAAGTAATTGACGAAGAAAATTTTTATTTTGCATAAGGATCCGCAGTCTATTGATTAGATAGCAACATATTTAATAATCTAAACAATACTTTTAATGGTGTTATTTAGTGGTGTAAGGGTTAAAAATGTCCGTCATTTTGACAAGAACCTGGTGTTAGAAGAAAATTGTGGAACTTCTTCTATTTTTCTTCTATTAATAGTATGCTACCGGTAGTAGGGAAGATAAGGGTTACATTTTTGGTAAGCTAGCTCGAGCCATCGACGAAACGTCCCGTAACAGGGAACGATGATAATCGGCCTCCGTCAAGCTAAGCGTTCATTAAAATTTCTGCTTACGTATTTTCGTATACGTGTCACGTATCGATGACTCAATCGCCGGCACTTGGAGTCCAATGTATAATCTCTGGAAACATGCCTTGATCACCGAACACTCTACTCGTATATGATGTTAAAAGCTGTAATGGATTCATTTTGAAAACGAAGTAGATTATTAACGTTATTTAAAAAATTAACGTACATTCTCGTGCGATAGCACATAGTATTTAGATACCACGCTTAACCTTAACTGTGCAATTATTTTCCAATTTTACAATTACCTTGCAATTTTACAATTATTACCACGTTTTTTTTTCAATTTTATGGCCAACAACTCCTATTTTAAGCGTTTTATTTGAAATTTACTTCGAAGGACAATTCCTTGGCTGCTACTTATTTTAAACAATTTTGTTTATTAATTATATTAAACAGCTGATCTTTATGCAAAATAAAAATTGTCTGCATCGATTGCAAGGAATAGAATATAGAATATAAATAAAATATTTCTTCCCTTAATGATTTTAATAAAGGAGGATTGACATCTTAAATTTTTAACATTTCCCAACGATTTTGAATTTCATCTACTCAATTTTTTTATAAATGCATAAAGTCTCTCAAGTTTTTAATTTAAATTGTTCTTCTTTTTATTCTTTTGACCCGTAAATAATATTATTAGACTGTGGATCTTTATGCAATTATTATGGCTTGTGGCAATTTTCAAAAAATGCTAGGATATAAAATATGACAGATATTAGTACGTTTTAAATTAATTTTAGATCTAAAAAGGCTATTGCCACGGAAGAGAAGTTTCTATTTAATAACCTTCGTGAAATTCGTCTACGAAAATTGAAAATTGCATAAACAACCGCAGTCTATAGATATTATATTGATTCTAAAAATCTGTTGAGTTACGAATGAAATTGCTGTGGCCGTTGAACGATTTATTGAGAAATTCTCAACAGTTGATCATCGATTTTCAGAAAGACTATTAGAAATGTGCCAGTAAGCGTTAAGAAAAATTCCAAACAAATGAATCGTTGTCTCCTACCGACACGGTTAACATGAAATCCGGTCTCACAGATTTCCGGTCCGAAGATTTATGCGGTTTACACGGAAACATCAGCACTGCCCTTATCGAGAGTAACCCCAGTTCGTAAAGCGTAAACAGTAGCAAAGTGCTTTACATAGGTTTTCTTAAAACCAGTGCTTCCTCTCGAGCGGAGAGAGCTCGTTATTAAGCGAATTCCATGCGTACCTTCTGTTACGGCAATGCTTTTCTCACGGGGCACCGAACGTCCTTAGAATGCAGCGAGAGCAAGCCGATCCGCGATCCCAGGGCGTGCTTTAATACGGAAATATGTGGGCCATGGCTCATAGTTTAGTAGCTATGACAGAACATACAGTAACACATTCGTTACTTAAATAATCAGTTTGCAAATACTCGACTGTTAAAATCTAGAACATCTCTATGCATTTATAGCAAAATTGAGTAGATGAAATTCAAAATTGTTGGGAATTTACAAAATTGAAGATGTCAATATACGATTTCTCCTCTATTAAAATCATTAAGGGAACAAATAACATTCAATTTAGTTTCTATTTCCTGCAATCGATGCAGACAATTTTTATTTTGCAAAAAGATCCGCAGTCTAGTCATAAAGATAAACTAAATATATAATTAGTAGTCTGCGGCTCTTTATGCAAACTAAAAATATCCTACACCGATTGGAGGAGAAGTAGTAGCTAAATAAAAATTAACTTCCTTCTTTAATAGTCGTGTTACGTTGAAAACATGCCAATATTCTTAGAATCTTAATATTCTTCACTGTTTTACATTTCACCCAGTTAATTTCTTCATGAATGCATAAAAACCCGCTGTCTAGTAATTAGTTTTGCTAAATTTTATAGCCTCTTCGGTATACGATACAAATCCATCTGTATCGATAGTGTAGATACTAATCGCGAACAAAAGATAAAACATAGGTTCTCCATAGCTCGTTTCATAATGAATCAAATTAAAACGAGCAACCAACTGTTTAGATTAATCGGTTAAACACAAGATGAAGACACCGTATCATTAAAACAAAATTTCTGTGTACATATAATTTCTAATGTCTGCCTTTTTAGAACTGAATGACATGAAACAATATGTCAACTTTCCTTTCCGTACTCGTATCCAAAATAAAATAATATTAATCCTTTGCCCTATCATTTCCTTTACAGTTACAGTGATTAAAACGTCTTTACCCACAAAAATGTTGTAGAAGAGAAAAGAAAATTTATATTTTCTTATATGGCTACATTTACTTTAATGCTTAAATATTGATTACAAACAAATCAAAATTGATTTCATTTAAAAGGAAAGGCGTAACATTCATATTTGTTAGACTTTGTTTAAAATCTTCATCACGAGTGTAACTCGTTAAAATTCGGCAAGGAGTTAAAGGTGAACAACAAATAGATAGAAAAATATATGACCTTGGGAATTTCGAAATAATGTGGCAGGAAGCAAACAGATGAAACGTACACGTAACAAATTTTTGGTTGACCTAACGTCGGGCTTCATTTCCAGAACGAGTTTTAGTCGTAGCCTTCTAAAGCAACAGAGAGACACAAGAAAGTGACTAACATAAGATGAAGACGGTCAGATGATTCTACTATATACATTCTACTATACTGTAGAGAACATTCGTGGAAGACTCCGTGTGACCTAGCAACAAGCAATCTTCGTGAACGAATTTTTCCAAAATGATCTAAAGTGCATTGGCAATGAAAATTAACACGTTTATAACCGGTAGATAATCTGAATTTAATTTTAGATTTGTGTATATGTACGAAATGATCAAAGTTTGAAGGCTGAAAATAAAATTTCTGTTTCAAGAATGTTATCGGACGATTATCAGTAGACTGCGGTTTATATGATTATTGATAAAAATGAGTAGGTGTAATGTAAAGCAGCAAAAACATTAGAAGAATTTAAAGGTACCATTATATTGTGATCATTATACTTGTGCACCATTATATTATTATCTAAAGTGCATTGGCAATGAAAATTAACACGTTTACAAGCGGTAGATAATCTGAATTTAATTTTAGATTTGTGTATATGTACGAAATGATCAAAGTTTGAAGGCTGAAAATAAAATTTCTGTTTCAAGAATGTTATCGAACGGTTATCAGTAGACTGCGGTTTATATGATTATTGATAAAAACGAGTAGGTGTAATTGAAAGCAGCAGAAACATTAGAAGAATTTAAAGGTACCATTATATTTATTTGCATCTATTAAATATATTAAGAACGAAATTATATTTTTATTTCACCTCAGTTTCTTGCGATTCAGATCGAACGTTTTTATTCTGCATAAAGATCCGCAGTCTACTTATCAGGTTATCATACCGAAGAATTTGGTAACATTCGAAACGCAGGGAGTTGCCTAAAGATCTCATCAGTCTACATTTGGCGTTGACGTCATCGGTGTACACAAATCATACGAACGACGGTCACAGAGGAGGAAATGAACAACGCGTCGGTGTAGAAAAATGGTGCTTTGACTCATTCGAGTTTCATTCATTGCAACTTACTAATGCCTACACAATACTCCACATTCTTTGGTATCTTTGGTATCATTCTAGTTGGTATCATGTTGGTAAATGAAACTGTCGTCCTCGATATTCTCTAAATGGTATTAAAATAATTTCTAACAATTCTGTGCACTTAGAGAGAGAGAGAGAGAGAGTTCCAGAAAGAAATAGAAACAATCAATTTAATATTTGTAAGGTTTCATCCAGAGTTGTGCTAATTCCATTGAATTACATCAACTACGTCGTAACTGAATTACATAATTCAAACCTTTCAATTAATTCAATTACTAAGTATTTTAATCAGATGAAAATACAGCTCTCCAAATTATAGCCCAGAACTTTGAAGAAGTGCGATATATATTTATGTTTTTCTTTATACTTGTTTACTGTCTATGAGGCGTAGTTTCTGTTCCTCGTCCTCATTTATAATACGTAACGCTATTTTATAATTGTACTCCAATTGCAATTACTAATTACATCGTAATTCAATTATCTTGTAATTATAAATCCTGGGGTAATTCAATTGTAATTCTGCACAACTCTGGTTTCATCTAACGTTCATCTAACCCTAACCTTGAATAAACGTGACAACTTCCGAGAGTAAAATAATATTTAGCAAGTAGAATAAAATTAAATGTCGAGTTCGCCTTGATATACGGCAGAAAAGAGTTAATGAAATTAGAGAATACTTCATTAGATTTTTACGAAAAATTTCTTTTTAGAAAACAGAACTTTTTGTTCCTAACTTATTAAGCATTATAAAATTGAACAGACCTCAAATGAATATAAATATTATAATTAAAAAGAAAAGCGTAATCAAGTAAGAGATATTTTTGTGAATGGAATAAATGTGTGTTGTTTCAGAATCTTCGTTCTGTATCTTAAATTGAAAACATTAGAAAAATAATTCAAATATTTTAATTGCATTCAAAAAATTTGACACGATATTATCGAGTTCATTTGGTTTCTTGGCTTCTGTTTTAGGTTTCGCCGAATAAGCGCAAACTTTTGCGGAATGCAGTATAGTTGGTATAAAAAGTTGATGACATCAGACGAATTTAATCCACTCGAATATTTTTTATCGCTTACGCACGTTCTTCCAAGCATTATTGTTTAAATTCTGATTCATCAAACTTATAAGATATTTCTTTGGTTCTTAATAATAGATTCTTAATAATATATGTAGATATATTTTTTTCATGCAGTTATATCGATAAGATACTATTGATTTTAAATGCTTCTATACGAGTATCGACATTCAATCTTTTACGGCACTGTTTCACGCCATGCCAGGTGCAATCACGCCTGACCACTCGATCCTTTCTTGCTCGTCGATTCACTTACGATTTCCATCGAAGGATGATTAAAACCGGATCGAATTAAAACCGGTCAAGGTGACGTCCTTGCTACCTAGATGGTCTTCAGGTCGAAGAATTCGGTTTTATGAGACCTAATTGATCAATCTACTTCATTGAAATAATTTTTTTTTGTGCTTAATTCTTTACTAAATTGACATGATTACATATCGCGATGATACACTGTGATTGTAACTATATTTAACAACATATTTTTATATACAGCGTGTGTAAAAAGTATTCGTACACGTTCTTTAAAATAGAATAACTTTTTTATAATTGTACGAAACTACTTGATTTTTTATAATCAATTAGAAGGACTAGTTTATGAAATGGTATGCAAAACAGATTTTCTAAAAATTATAATTTACAAGGTTACATGCAAAAATAAAAAAGGCATTTTTTAAAACTTTTATTTGGGTCCTTAATGAAAATTTAAAATGTGTGTTTTGTAGATCTATGTTAGTTATACACATGCTGAAAATTTCATCGAAATCGATTTACATACACACGAGCTACAAGCGGTTAAAAATTGTGAAAATCTTAGTTTTACGCGACTTTTGATCAGTTTCTGCTTAAAATCCACAGAATCGTACATCTTTGGATGCGTGTCGTTTTTTCCTGCGTCAATCGATTTCGCTGAAATTTTCAGTATATGTATAACTAACATAGATCTACAAAACATATTTTTTAAAATTTTCATTAAGGGCCCAAATGAAATTTTTTAAAAATGCGTGTTTTATTTTTGCACGTAACCTTGTAAATTGTAATTATTTTGAAAATCTTTTTTGCATATCATTTCGTAAACCAATGCTTCTAATTGATTATAAAAAATCAGATCGTTTGGTAAAATTTTAAAAAAGTTATTCTATTTTAAAGGGTGTACGAATACTTTTTATACTCACTGTAGAAAAGAAACTTGTAAATATGATATATACAAGGTGCCCCAAAAATGTTCCTTGAAAGGGGCGACTCATGAGATCATTTGAAGCGATATTTTAATTTGCAAAAATGTATCCACCTCGACTTTGTTAAGGAGTTATTAACGAAAAACCACGGACCAATCAGAGCACGGCCACGGCGCGATGGCGAGGAGAGTCGGGTTCGGCGGTAGGTTTCACTGAGCGTAGCGTTGGTATCGCGCCGCGGTGAAGCAATGAACAAGAGAAATAGCAGAAATTGATTTAATTAGAACTCACTTATTCAGCCGTAAATGCAGTTGCTGCTTTGAAACGCGTGAAATCTGGGCCTGGAGTCGAAATGCACCGCCAACTTCAGGTATAGTGCCCAAAACTAACGGATGTACAGTCAGGTCACTGAACTGCACAGCTGGTGGTAGATAACAACCGTGAGCTTCGAATTGACACGTCTTTAGAGATGTTCTCTCTACCGCGGTTCGAAAGACACTGACTTTACGCAAGATTTTTCTGAAGAGTTTAGGGAGGGGCATTATGCATGTCGAAGGACGGGGTGGTCAGACAAAAACAGGACACGAGTGGGACCGCAGCAATCAGATGTTCAAGAAGCAGATTAGTACGTAGAGACGACAGGTAACTGTTCGAAAAAAAGGTTGTCCTTTTATCCAGCAAGTGGTGGAATTGTCAGGTACGCGTGGCGTTTATGAGTCTCTATTGTTCTGCACCCCCTTAATCCCTTGCCTTAAATATGTATGCTATTAATTTCCTTTACATCGAAATAAAATTCTATTTTGGTTTTCTTAATGTACAGCTATTGGGGAACATATAGGCGTACAATACATATAAAGTTTCTCCTTTTTTAGGAAATTAAGAATTGCAAAAGAAGTTTTAATCACTGAAATCGTAAACTAAACCGTAAGGGATTAGTAAGGGTTTAATAAACTTTCTAACAGAAGGGCAGACGATGTTTTATTGTGTGATTGCCGTAAATTCTAGTTTTACAGCGGTCTCTCTCGTGCCCCCGTTTTTTGTCTGACCCCTTACTCTTGTTCACTGCTTCACCGCGGTGCGACACCAATGCTACGCTCAGTGAAACCTACCGTCGAGCCGGACTCTCCCCGTCATCGCGCGCTGAGGCCGTACTGTAATTGGTCCGTTTGTTTTTCGTTATAAACCCTTAACAAAACTGAAGCAGACATTTTTGCAAGTGAAAATGTCGCTTCAAATGACCTCGGGAACCGTCCCTGTCAAGGAACTCGTACATTCTTGAGACATCCTGTATAACTCACACCTTCATTATACACAGCTCAGTTAGTCAATACTTAAATAATCTTTTTTATTTAATCCTAACAGTTTTGGGACACCCTGTATTCATACATATTAAGCTGATTTTTAACCTTGTGTCAATGCCAATAACCGGGTGGCCAGGTATTCTTTCAATTTCTATTTAAAATTTCTTTATTGTTTTTCTTAACCAATAGTATGGTTTTTATGTGCTTGGGTGATCACAGATTAATTTACATTAGAGGTATAAAAATATGCGTTGAAACTATGCAACATCATATTGATTATATCGTAGAAAATTTTGGTTATTGACGTAAGGATTAAACACGATACAATTTTTGACGATAAATATGCTTCTTTCTTTATTTCTTCGAAGTAACGGTCTTATTTTACTCAAGAAGAAATAACAACACACATAATGGAGTTATTATTTTCTAGACAACTTTATTACATATCAGAATACAGCCTACAGTTTGTAAATTAGATACTTATCGATATACTCTTAAATATAAGTAACATCCGGCAGGCTTAAATAAGAGACATTGCCATCTAAAGTTCATTAAAAAATATGAAAAAACGATTGCAACCGGATAAAATATAAATCTGAAGAGTCATAATGCACATTGCTTTGCTTCTTGTTTTCTTTTATTATCGATTACAAAAAAGTCCCCAGTGTGTTGGCGTGATTATGTATATATGTATATGTATATGTAATATGTATGATCGCGCGAGCGCGTGTAACGATATGTACTGTGTCCACGTATATGTGCGTGTTAGATGGAAAATTCAACATTTCTGTTTAACACTTGTCATGGAAAGATACCAGACAAACATGTGCGAGCCACTGTTTAATATGGATATTTCCTTTCCTGTTTTTCCCTCGCGTTTTCCAATTTCCTCCGCGTGTGTCGTTTAGATTCACAACATGTACATTTGTGTTTATGTAGAATGTCGAGGAAGAGCCCGTGGCAGTGAACAGAATGGGTATGTAAATGTAACCTACGATCTATAATAGATTATGTGATTTGATACATTGCTTTTGCATGCATTCTTAATGATACTTTTTTTAATCCTTTCATGATAATTCATTTTATAATCATTATATTCATCTTCGTTAATTCTTTTTTTTTATCGTCGTTCGTCGTATAGATTAACTAGCAAGCATATAACAACTGACACTTTGAATTTTTCCCCTTTTATCTCGTCTTTCTCGTACGATTAGTCTCAATGATATGACGTGTCAATATGTAGTAAAGTTACTCTCAGGGGCCCGCCAAAGCCAAACAATAAATTGTCTTATTAATATAATTTAGCTATACAACGGTGTATATCAAAACTTATAAAATACCCAAAACCACTATGGCGGCGCCCCTGACCCTGCATTTGCGCGATATATCGTTTCTCTGATATGCGTTTAGAGCCAGACTTCTTATTGGTCGCTGATGATAAAAGATTCAAAGTTCGTCGATTTTTCATCCGTCTACGGTCGATCTAATTTTGTTCTTCTCTTCGTTGATGTCGCTCGAACATCTCTAATGGTCGAAGACCATGGAACTTTTTGCAATCGTTACTTGAAAGCTGGCGGAGGCGCTCTTTGCCCGTTCGTTTTCGACATGTCATCGCCGGTCATCGCCGTCACCAATTCGCCGAGAGGTTTTCCTAAGTCTCCTAAAAGAAGAAGATCTTTATGTTCCTTTTTCTCGAATTACTCGGCGGTCCCTTGTGCAATTTGCAAAGATCAATTTTTCTTACTAGAATTGCGGCCAAATTCTCGACACAGCATAGTATAAATAAATTACATAAAATCTCTTCGTATTTCGCTTTTTGGAAATGATTACATACTCGTGTCGAAAATTTCGTTGCATTTTCTATAGGTAAATATACTTAATCACCATCTTCTTGTACACACGTACATACACTAAATGTTCGAACTGTATGATTTGATTTGGGTGTTGCAAAAATATCGTTCTTCTGTTACATTCGATATCGAGAACATACGTATACAGCAAATTTCGAAATCGTTAATCTGTACGCAGTTTGGAAATGAAATCCGTCCGTGAAGAATAGAGAATAAAAATATTTGTCTCTTCAATATCGTACACGACAATATACGAATAAATGTAATCTATCTTCATGTTAATCTTATAGAAACGACATTTCGTTCACACCAACCGAAAAATATGTACCTATAGTGGCAAGAAGCGATGAGCAGAGAATTATGCTATGATTCGGATAAGCACAATGCATGATCGTGAATGATCGAGCATCTTCAAAATTGTATTAGAATATCAATATTAATTTGTATTCGACAATTCAACAAGACGGAATATATGGCCATGAGTTTGCACGAATAGAAAATCCAGCGGGAAAAGAAGCGTCGAGAGTCTCACCTTACATCCATCCTGTGGCGTGAAAAAAGATAGGAAAGCATTGTCATTGTTAAGCAGAACTGGGTCGTGCATAGAATGTTTGAGATGAAGAACTTCGCTTAAGGCAACATAAATATGATTTAGATTAAATAGTTAACCAAGAAGAAACGAACCTGCCATATGTAAGAGGTTACCCACATTATGGGCAACGCTGTGAGAATGTGGTGGCGGTGGTGGCCTCTCTAAACTGCTCACTCTTCCCTCGTTCGAGCCTCCACCACCTACGCCCATACACCCATACCGATAAGCTTATGATAATGTTCTTGTTAATGTGCGTTAATGTGCATTACATTTTGTTAATTAGTTGATTGCTAATAGTTGCATAATTGCTAATGGTTGCAATTGCATGTGATAATTGTTTTCAACGTGATTCCACTAGACAAAGCTGTATTAGACCTTCGCACTCGGAGCTACTTGAACTCGAAAACATTTCTTCCGACCTAGAATATTTCCATTCCCTATGACTTTTTAAATTTTATGGATATGAACTTGGTATAATACCTCATACAATACCTAAATGTCTAGTAATTTTTTGAATAATGGTACAGTAATTTTTAGTGGCGCCTCAGAGTCACCATTCGAGTGCTAACGGTTAAAGATATGCATAATTTATGCAAGTGAGAAAGTATTAAAGCATTTTAGCTCTCTATTTATTTTCATCTGATAAGTGCGCTTTTACTTTTGTCAGAAATTGTTGAATGTACACCTTAATGCAACATTAAGAGGTTACAATCCCTAAATGGGTTAAGAAACGATTTTTTAAAACACTTTTGATATTGTAATGAAGATATAGACCTCATTTACTTTCTCATTAAAAAATGATATCTAAAGATATCTTCATTGGATTCTGAGAAAACAACTTGTAACACTGCAGTTGGTACAATATGTAAAAATAATGAAATTATGTTCTACAATAGACGCTTGCTTCAACTATCTTCGAAATTAAATTTGAATTGCACGGTTTCCTAGAACAATAATAATTATTTACCGGACAGTGATAATCCGAATTAAATAAAACAACATTAAAATTCTTGATGAAATTAATTAATTTTTTACTAAAAGGTACCCGCTTCTCGGATGCCGCTTATTCGCCTAATGTAAAAGAATATTCTGTCTTCTTTTATCCACATAGAAATCAATGAAAATGCTTTCGGTGCTGTTAATAATCTTCTCAAAAACTTCTATAATGCTAACCGCCGTATCATTTTCAGAATTTTGTCAATGAAATTTTCTAGAACTGTTTTTTTGTCATTCCTAGGTGTATGTATCCGTAAGGATCGCTATGGTGATAAACGGAGTTCTAAAATTTTGAAATATATTAGATCGTTGCATATGAAACGACCGATTTCAGAATGCAAATTTTATGAAGTGTTTTAATCAAGAAATACTTTTAAAATCTACAGGTTCATTATATTAATATCATTTGAAAGGACAAAGCAAATCTTTTAAGTCCTATCTTCAGTTTCTATTTACATATCCAATTTTATTTTGAAATGAAGTTTATTTCAATATATTAGATGAGATGCGATCGTTGTATAGTTTTTCATATGAGTGAGAAACTAAACATATTGCATCATGCGATGTTTAGTCAAATTATTGTAGTTAATTAACGTACTGTTAGTCAATGATTGAAAAAGCTCATAAATAGAGATGACGACTACAATGGAGCTTACTTTAAAGTTACTGTTATGAATCGGACATTTCATACGCAACAACCAAATACATATTTGATTCGTAAAATATGTTTGCGGGATCATGTTCAGTTACTATTACTATAACAGCAACAAACCTGGAGAATCATGGTAATGACCATTCATCTTCGCTGGAGAATCAGTAGCCAGCTGCGACGCAGTTACGCTTCGTGTTTGCAAAGTGCCCGTTTTCGACGGTGATGAAGCATTCGGCTGCAATGATAATGAAGCATAGTCATCAAATCTGTGGTACACACAACGGTGTCGTAACTCTAACGAAACAAGATCTCACTCACCTCGTCTAGGAGCTGCCTGAGTCTCTGCAGCTGCGCCTCGAGTTGTCTGTTATGATCCTCCAGTATCTGCATGCGCGCCTCCAATCTGCCTTTATGTTGTCTCAACAATTTTGCCTCGGCGATCATGTCGCAGTCGGGTTGTCGATTGCCGTGGCCATCCTCGGGCGTGGAGCCCGGTGTCTGTTTCGAGCGTAGTCGTTCGTATTCCGCTTGGAGTGTCGCGTTCTCTTCTTCGAGCTCGCGGATCATCGCTTCGAGCTCCTCCCTTTGCTCGGCATCGATGGCGGCCATCACTTGAACGGGGCTTCTCGGCACGTTCACGTTGTCGCCGCCGTTCAAGCTCTGGCAATAATGGGCGATCAGCTGGTGCTCGTCGTCGCTGTCCGGCGTCGAGTTGCTTCTGGTGCGCGACAGCTCGACCTCCGCCAGCCGGGAGGCGTACATTTCTAATCGAGAATGCATGTCCTGGCTGAGGGAGCTGTGCTGAGGTGATGGCGCCGGGCTCTCCAGCGCATCCCCTTCGAGCACAGTCTGCACTGGTAAATAACCAACCCGCGGATGTTTCTTGAAGTATCTCTTCGACTTGAATTTGTTCCGAACTGCCCTTGAGAAGTCGCGCAGGTCCTCTCCAGATGTAGTCTGCGCGAAATAAATAAACAGATATTATTGCACCGAGTCATGGGCACAGACGTCCCGTCCTATATACAGAAAATACGATATGGCGCTGCGCAATACTGCACAAAATAACCCTACAGAATTTACACTTCGATTTCGGACGTCGACCGTCGCTTCTCGCATTGCTTGCATTATACAGTATATTCCCCTTTAAAATGAGCCCTTGAAAAATATGGTATTATTTTAACAGCTCATTGTGTCGCCAATTTTAACGATACCATCTTTTTCAAGGGCTCATTTTAAAGGGGAAACTTCAAGGAATATTACCATATTTTTTCAAAATTTAAACCACTGAGCCCCATCATCGAAAAAAACATAAACGTAAGTTGATTGTCGGGGTTGAAAAAATTATTTTGTAATAGCCCGATCATCCTTTCCGAATAAAACAAAAAAAAAATGTAGCTCAATCGGACAAATAGTTCTTGAGATAAAAATTCGTAAGTGAGGCACACGTTTTCGCCGAACTGGGCAAAAATTGAAAACGTTGGAGGCCTGCCATTTCTAGAAAAATTCGAAACCGGCAAAATGATGACTTAAACCCCCCCCCTAATTTCACATGGACTACAACATATTTCATTTAGAACAAAATCGACGATGGTGCCTGCAAAAAGTGATCGATTTGGCATAGAATGACCCTTTAGTGTTCAGAGATATATTTACTTTTGAATTCTACGGTTTCTGGAATTAAAATCGTTTAACTTGATAGGTAGCTTTACGAAAAACTCTTTTCTATTCAGACAGGCAACCTTTTAAAACTTCAAAATCCAAATACATTGTTCACCTTATATAATTTTCCAGTTGAAGATAATGTTTTAGAGGCAGAATCATGAAATTCAAACTAAATTGATGATTTAAATCGCTTCTTACAGAAGGTCAAAATTGTATACACATCGACTCTCAAATTGATCACACATACTTTAAATAGGAAGAATTATTTTATAAACGGAACAAAAAAAGGTTTCAGTATTTCCGCAAAGACAGAAGGATTAGTTTACTGAATGAGGCGTAACAAAAATTTTGTTCGAAAGTTTGTTTATTTGTAAAAAGGTTATTCGGATTTAAAGCGTGTGTGTGATCAATCATGTGAGTCACGGTATGTACGCGTAAACAGACATACTTGGTATAGTGAACAAGTATGTTTTATGAGCAATTTTTAATCTGAGTGATCAATTAAAGGGAGCGTATAAATTGTAGCTGTATATTTTTATACCTTTGAATTCTATGATAACATTTGGAAGTAAATGCCTTAGATGCACAGATGTAAATTTCGAGATAGAAATATGAAATATTACTTGCAACGAAAAATTCTATTTTGTATTTTATTAAATACCATGTAGAGAGAGAGAAAGAATTAAGGTAATACGGTATTGTAAAAGCCGTACATATTGGTCAGTTATGCATTAGAACAATCAATTGATGTAAAAATGCTTTTACTTTCCAGACCAGTATGTATTCCAGATACGATAAATGGTACGAACAGAAAAGAATTATTCGATAGCTAACCTGATGCTGAATATTCGACGAGCAGTACTAAAATTGCTACTCGATTATTGAATACGTGTACTCACCGCAGTGCAGTATTCCTGCATCGGATGCGTTAGTTTATGATTCTTTGCCTTGCGGCCCGAGAAGAAGCAGTTCTGACACATATCGAAGTTGAAGCATTTCAAGCAGCGATATCTGAAATGTTTATGCGCTCGTATACATCGTATGTATAAACCGCCGCATGAATTTGGTGTATGTTAGCCGTGAAAGTTAGGACTTACCTGAACCCAGTGAGGGGATACTCTTTGCATATGTTACATTTCGCTTGATGCTTAGCGCTCTCCGCTGCGGAGAGTCGGTGAAGCACAGGCAGCCAGACCATACTTTGCGGCTCCTGTTGCAGCCAGCTTAAAAAGTGCACCGCTTCTATTTCATTTTTATCTTTTCCTGCCATCTCGAAACAGCTACGAACGCTGGGCTCGATGTTCGATCCACCAAACGCGGCCACTTCTCCTAACTGCCTCGGTACTTGAATGCAGTCGTGCAACAGTAAACCTAGTTTCCGTTGATCCACCAATCTGTTCGGATCAGCGATCAGTCGGAACAGATCTGGAACGGTTGAAATCTTGTTATTCGTATTCTCTGTACAGTATAGTATTTGATCGGGCTTAGGGAAAAATGGTATCAGCGAAGCTTACATCTATATTTCTCTTCCAAGTGTCCCTTGCACAACAAGACCAAGCCTACTTTGAAGGAAAGCACGCGAATCTGGCCGGTTCGTTGACTGGAAAATAGAAATCAATTCGGTGAATACAGTTACGTTTGTTCTACTATTCAATTCAAGGGATTAGTTTGGCTGTTTGGATTATTTGACGGACAATGACAACCGATTACACTCACCTATCATACACGTTGAGGAGCCAATTAATGGCCAAATCGATGCACAACGGCACAGACACCTGCGGCGGATTGTCAGCCGTTATCACTTCGTACAAGGACGTCAGGACTGTCACCATGTCCGGTATGTCGATTAGCTTGTCGTTTTGCGCTCGGAGCCCGTGCGAATCGAACTGTTCCAATGCGGTGGAGAGGCTCAACAGATCCACTGGAAAGGATAATTGGTTGGTAGGTGATACATACTGCTTTGTCAGTCTAATTGTAAGCATTTTCGGATTAATCATCATTGCAAACGGTGTACTGTACGCTGACGAAATTAAATTCTACAATTCTGCCTCGACAATTATTGGAGATATACAGTCGGGCAGAAAATTAAGTGGACACCCTTTAACTTTTATTTTTTTTTTAACAACCTTTAAAACTAATAACTTTTTCAATATTGGACCAAACTACGCGAGTTTTTTCTGAGATGTTAGAAGGATTAGTTCAATGTCACTCTCACAATGGCACAGTGGTGTCCACTTAATTCTGTCCCCGACTGTACTCGCCTTCATAACGAAAATTAATTTGTGCGTGTATGTTAAATTACGATCTTTAATCGAATCAACAAGTGTTGCCGAAGCCTTTAGATTGTTGCATAACATCTTTTGATAAATATAAGATAAGAATTTGCATGTTATGAAACGTTTTGATCAAGAAATACTATTATAGTTTACAGGTTCATTATAGATATACAAGTTTAAGGTAGAAAGCTGGCCTTAAGGCTATTCAGATTTTATTTATAATATTGAATTTTACTTTTGAATAAAGGTTATTCCAGTGCATTCTTTTCGTACAGGTCGAAACATAAGTATATTATGCGATATTTGGTCAAAATGTGGTGGTAACTGAATACACAGTCTTGCTAATGAAGAATGTGGATTATAGAATGATTGCTGATAGAATCAATAGGTTTTATATAAGTATGTATAGGAAAAAGTTACTGTTACAAGTCGGCATTTAATACAAAACTTCTGTAGGTACTTCTTAGGTACATGATCCATGGCTATCTTAAACTTTTACACTTGCAAAAATGTCTTGATTTTCAAGGGGCTGGATTTTTAAATTTTAAATAAAGGGGCGGAATGAATGCATCAACCGAATGATTAAGTACCATTCTATCTTCCAAAGCAAAATAGAACGCGGAAGATGAGGTCCATTGACAACGTTGAGGCGCTCGTTGCAGCAAGACATGATTAATCGAGAAAATTGTGGCGATTAATGAACGCGCCCGGAGCAAACTAATCTCTACCACACGAGCTAGACCGATAGAAGCTTGCCAGCCAGCGAAATACTCACGGCACAATCGCTTCTGAACGGTGCGCAGCTTGATCGCGGTCCTGTATGCGGAGAATCGTACTTCATTCAGGTCCGCCAGAGAAGACATCAGCTCTATCATTTTCGGATGATCCCAATGGGTGGTCTCCGACTGATGGCTGAAAACGTATCAGGATTAGGAAATGAGTCCGACCACTTAGCGGGGAAGCAGAGGATTAAGAAATTAATGAAATTTGGTAGCGAGAAGGATCTCGCGGATAGAAGTTGCCCAAGTCGAGCTCGTCCAGAACTTTGTTTAATCTTTACGAAATCCAAGCGATTCTTGGCTCGGACCGCATTTTAAGTATTTATCTACGGATCGAGGAACTCGAACATTCGAAAGCCCGAGAGATTCTTCAACTGGTAAGATATGGTTAGAATATAGACAGACCTGGGCAAATTTTATTTGATATGAAAATAAGAAATAACTATTTGAAATCATTTGTTTCGCACCGTTATTTGAAGATAAAAATAATACTGATTCATTTGAAATAACAGCAATTTCAAATAGTACACTATTTTCGATATTTCTTTATTTCAAGTTTGCCAAAAGAAATAATCCTCAAAATAATATGCAACAAATGGGTGTCTGTATAAACTGGACTCAAACCTGATAATCCGGTTAGTTTTGACGAACAATTTCACTGTTATCTGAAATGATTATTTCAAATAATTACAAAGTAAAATAACATGCTATTTGAAATAATATCTCAAGTAATGTTATTTCAAAAGTGATCACAGGCATCGAAGTAATTGTAAACTAAAATAACATGATATTTTAAATAATATTTCAAATAACGTTACTTCAGAGGTGCCCAGATCTGGATATTATCCAATCCTTTTTTTATATATTTCTTTAATCGTTAAATTGCTTGTCTCATCAAAAATTGAAATCGCGAAATTTACCAACATATTTTACCTAAAAAACGTACTACTTAGTTTTAACAATTGTACGCTTCGGGTCACTTGTTTTTAAAATGAAACTACTAATTTACTAATGAAATCAGTAATAATAGAAAAATATTACTAGTTAGACTTTGCTCGGCTTCCCTGAGTTTACCCTTGAGAAAGAAATTCGTTGAATAATTCCTCGTGGAAGCATCTTCAGAATCTCAATATACACACACACACACACACACATATCCGCAAATTAAAAATATTCTAATATTTTGACGGTGCCCGTAAAGCTAGTGTCAACCAGCTGACTGAAGTACAGGGTGCGCCATTTGTAGGTACCATATGTTAAATGCTTATAAAATAGTGAAAACGTAATTAAATCGAGTTCGGTTTGCGATATTTATTTACTTTGGTTTATACCAATACAAAAAATTCATTTTTTAAATACAACGTCGGGCAAGTAATCACCTTTATGAACGACGCAAAGAAATGCTCGTTTTTGGGCATTTCCCATAACTTTTTGCAACGTTTCGGGCATTATTTCCGTTATTTCCTTACGGATTGCATCTTTCAGCTCCTGGAGGGACCGCGGCGCGCCAACATAAACTTTTGACTTTAAATATCCCCACAGAAAAAAGTCTGGAGCAGTCTGGAGGCGTCAAATCCGGCGAACGTGGAGGCCAATTGTAATCGCCATTTTTCGAGATTAAGCGATTCGGGAACAATCTTCTGAGGAGAGTCATTGTGCTGGTGTTAAGTTATTCATGGTGAATAATGGTATGAAATGAGCTGTCAAATACGCTAGAATATTCTCCGGAATGTTTACGAATAACAATTGTTTTAGCGTTTAACATATGGTACCTACAGACGGCGCACCCTGTATGTATTAGGTTGTCCCGAAAGTAGCTTTCGGAGTGTGTTCCTTTACTATTGCCAAATAAATATTAGGTCGCCCCAAAAGTTGGTTTACACATAATACAAATTCGTGTTAGGAAGTACTAAAACATTAACGTAAATATTATTGCATTGTTTGTACTTATTTAGCAACATGGAAGGAACACATTCCGAAAGGAACTTTTCGAACAACCTAATATTATCCTCATATTTCCCTCAATCTAAATCAACCGAAAGTCTTGTTAATCCCACGTGACTCGTTTCACCCTTCCAGTCTCGACTAGATTTTCCACGAATTCGTTCCTCGATTTCCGTTGCTCGAATGCAGAATTTGTATCGTCCAATCTCGCGTATACTCTCGCGAACGTGAAATTTTCGGTTGCTCCCGAGCTCTCTCGCAAACTTCCTGTTGTCTCAAATCACAACTGTCTCATCAATTATTCGTTTGCCTGCGCTAAGATCGCGCCGGCATGGTACGAAATTCGACCGCGGGCGGGGGAGGAATTCGTTCGTCAGTTTAAGGTGACTGACTGCAGAGCAAGGAAGATCGATTACTTGATATAGTAAGGCACTTTGGCGGGTGTGAGGGCTCTCTCCCATGGTGGTTCCACGCTGCTCGCGAGGAAAGCCTGGCTACCCGGAGTGCTGCCATCCTTTCCAAATCCGCTTAGCAACTTGTAACGCTCGTCAACCGCCACTTGCAGCACCTTCCACCTGCGAAAACACGTGAAAAAGTTACCGTCTCGTGATTTTCCATTCGAACGACCTCGGAAAACCGATAAGTAAGCGATTTCTAGGTACGTATACCTTGGTGTACGATATATCTTCTAGCAAACGGAAATAACAAAGTTAAAGGAATATTATTGGTGGCGAAAAGAGGCAAGTCTTATTTAGCCTCTTGGCGTTCTTTCAGTAGTACATCATTTGTTCTTGTACTAATCCTTGTTATAATGTTTAGAACAGTCTGACATTAACTGGTTCATTTTCTAAGTATAAGTGTGCACCCAGTGGCGCGTTGCCCTATGGTCAACTTGGGCAAATGCCCGGGCCCCATGCAAAAGGGGCCCCCGAACACATACCAAGATCCAAGATCCAAATTCTATCTTTTTCTCATTAAAGAATTTCACCCTCTAATTTGGGAAAATTTATAATACAGTAAAGTCGCGATTCTTGTCAAACAGCCTGTGTTCTGCACGAACAGTGATCGCATACCGACATTATCTTTTTATGACTGCGTCTACCGTGCCGACAACATGATGGCCCTCAAGAGCAGATGCAATTTTAGCTGTTAATATTAATTTTTTTGTTAATTAAAGAGGCTATTTACAATTTCTAATGATACTAATGAAAAACCCTTAACAAAGTTAGAAGCTGAAAAGCTGCATAAACAATTCGGCAACTTTGAAACCGCACTTTTGCTTTTCATGTAGAATTCCATACTGCAGCAATTAAATGCAACCAGCAAAAGTCTGCAAAATAGAAATTATGATTTACGAACTGCTGTAAATCTTTTAAAAGCTTATAGCAAGCAAAATAAATTGTTTCAATTATTATGAAAACGAAATTGTTGTTTCTTCCTACGTTTACCCTAACTATTTGCAGTTTTCCGGTTCTTGTGGCGCGACAACGACAGAATGGTAATCGAAGGAATTTACTGGAAGTCGGGTTATACCTGGTGTTGAGATCTTCGAGTTTCGCCAGCAAAGCATGAGAAACGATGACGCTGCTCGAGGCGAAGACGCTCGCTTGGTCGTTCGCGTCCTCGATGTTCCTCTGAATGGGCACCAGTCGTTCGCCGAATTTCTGCAATTGCTCTAGAAATTCCGTCGCCTCGTTCGCGTCGCTCGGGTTTTGCCAGCCGCTCTGGACCGCCTCGGCGGCGGTCATCCGTGACGACAGATCTTCGAGCAATTTTTGGAAGACACATATTTTCTGCAATCAAAATGAAAACGATCCAATTTTTCGAGTTTCTCTTCAAGCGCTTGTTAGTGCATCGTCGATTCGATTGCGACAGCGATTATTGAACAATAACATTCAACAACCGCAACTTTTTCTTTCTTACACGAACTTATTGATCGATGTAAACACCATTGTAATCAATAGACAGCGGATTTGATGCATTTATGACAAAAATGATTAGGTGCAATTTAAAACAGTAAAAACATTAGAAGAATTTAATTTACTTAAACATATTAACAAACAAAATATATCTCTGTCACTTCAGTTTGTTGCAATTCAGGTAAAAAATTTTTATTTTGCATAAAAAAGCAATATCTTTACGAAATATTGCGTACAAAATATTCAAAATGGTTCTTTCATTTGTGACCTTGTATGACCTCGAAGATGAGTGTGTCGTATAAGAATGAATTCGTTTCGGCACACGCTTTCAAATGATATAAAAAATACATAGCATTCCATTTAAAGAATTGAAGATCATGTTCATTTCTAGAGAAAAATTACAGACACCATTACATTCCTTGCAAAAAACAGTGTAACTTTCTCCGCTTTCATTTCTTTCGAATCACAATAGTTTTCGAAAACAGAACGCCACCTAGTAATGACGTGAACTCCGTATGCAGGGTGTCCCACACGCAATAATTTTCATGATTTTTCAATTAATTGTTTGCAATAATCTGGCAAGAAAATATTTTAAACAAAAGTCGATCAGTTTTCGATTGGCTATACATTGCCCATAAAAAAAGTTCGAAAATTTTCTTTTTAATTATTGCCAAGGCTACCTTCATTTTTTAAGTGGTACTGCAAGGTCATCCGAAGGTCATGGTATACTAGGTCGTTGAATTTGTCTTGATACGGGCTATAATACTGTTAAGTCAAAAATACCAAGTGCCAATTAAAAAAATGAAGGTGGTCTTGACAATACTGAAAAAAATTTCGAACTTTTTTTATTGCAATGTATAGCCAATTGAAAACTAATCAACTATTGTTTAAAATATAATATTTCTTTGTCAGATTATCAAGCAAGTACTTGAAAAATTGTGAAAAGTGTTACGTGGGACACCCTGTATAGTGTAACAAAAGCTTAATTAATTCTTACTTAATTAATGGCTCCCATACCGATAAGGCGATACTAATATTTAAAAGATTATTAATATTCTTCAAGGCAGAAGAGTGTTTAACACCCTATGTGTGACGCGCATGGTAACTTTTTCTTCCGACGTGCATGCTGAGCAAAAAATAATAGCCTTTTGTAGTCACGCTGAAGTGTTTTACATTTCGTAAATAACGCGAACCTCTACGAAGATAATTAATTTATGGATGACAAAGGATATGTAATTACGAGGGTTTGTTGTTCAAGAAAAACAAGAGAAAGAAAGGCTGTAGCAACTGTGCTTGCTACAGGTGCAACCACAAGAAAAAAAGACGCTCGCGGAAAGTTAGACCTCGTTAAAACGTGCAACTTTTCCTTCGACGCTCCTCTCGCGCACAGAGTACTAACCACCTCACGGTCGAATGAATAGCTTTGTACGCGGATTCATTCATAATTTTATGCATTTTGTTTACAAGTGAAATTATGTCGAGCGTGACCGCACTAATGGGAAGAAGTCGAAGTTTGTCAGACAAAGTTCCTACGCATCTGCACGCGTTGTCTTCAATTTCCATCAACTTTAGCTCTCCTTGCTGAACAAACAATTGCTAGTACATATTATATTTTCAGAAGTCGATTCTACTATTGTAGATTAATGCGGACTTGTGTCTTGCAATGCGTGGTGAATAATAAAACGTTTTTGTATTGTTCACTCAGTTTAAAGTCTCCATACACCCTTAAAGTAATGCAACTTTTTCAAAAGTGGACCACATGACTTGAGTCTCTTTAAGAATTCAGCAGAATTAGGTGACTAAATGATGTGTGAAGAAAATTTCAAGAAAATTGCAAAAGAAATGGTAAATATTGATTTTACAACTTTTGAGTATGTAATAAAAATGTTAAAATTTTGTGGGTTTTAGATCTGTATCAATTATCCGCATTATGAAAATTTCATCAAAATCGGTCAACGTTACAATGAGCTAGAATCATTTGAAGATGACCGCTAGGCTGCGGATTTTCATGCAAAATATTCCAAGTCAATTGCAGGAAATAGGAGCTGTGCATAGACATTTATTCCTTTTCGTAATAATTAATTAAGCTCTCATCTTGAAATGTTTCTTGCTAATAACAACATTGCCAGATTTCCGAGTTTTTCCTGGAAACTGTTGCTATATTTCAATAATGATTTAAATGAAGATTCGTACGCGACATTTTAGACAATACATTTCTGGCGTTTTGTAAAATTTTGATTTACGAAATTTAAACACAAAGCTGCAGCTTACAATGTTTTTATGGCTAGATAAAATTAGAATTTTTCATTTAGTAATTATCCCGGCAAAAAAAATTTGGGAATTTTACTTAGTCTATCTAATAGGAAAGGTACGAAAGTTTTAAACTGCGTTTTCACTGGACCGTAATTGAATTCTCAGACAACAAAAAGATGATACGATAGGATCTTTATCAATTAATTCCATCCTCACTATTCGTGGAAGAAAATCAATTTTTCGTGTTGCCCGGGAGAACATTGGGAGCTGTAACTGAAATCCGCAGCTCGTTATTTCAATTTAATAATATTTATTACGAAGGAACAGAGTCGTTTACCCAAAGGAGAAATATTCCTACGTACAATATACAAAATGAACCCATTTTACTTGCCTGCTCCAGCAGTTCACTCTGAAAATAGTGCTTTCCCGCAAACGAGCCGGACGAACGTTTCTACGAGAACGACGCGACGCCGCGTTTGCGGGCCGAAAAGAAAGTTACAAGCGTAATTGTCGGGGCAGAAGTTTATGGCCACGAAAACCACATTTATGGTTTACCGGGTTTCGCGCGGTCGTACGTATACGGGTCAGCCGTGAATAATCGTTGCCGTTAAAATTCGGTAGAAAATGCGGCCAAGTTGCGCGGAACTCGTGTCCACCCCAAAAAAGATTTTCGTCTTTGATGTGATAATACTGGCTGATTCAGCCAACATGTAAACTCTTTATGTACGAGAAAATATTATTTGTAGCTGAAACGAAAGTTTTATGACTTCAAGAGTAGCATACAATGTAATAATTAGTTGGTATCTATTTTGCTTTTTTATCGAGATACATAGAGAGAGAGAGAGTTGAACCCTGAATAGAAACTTATAAGGTCATTCAGAATGTTCGTAGCCTGACACATAGATGATATTGATAGCAGCAAAAACATTTCGTTGTTGAAAACATCCGTCCTTGATGCGAACATACCATACATTCCAAATCGATCTGTCAAATAGCTTGCTTCAGACAGCTGATTAAAGTAGCTGTGTTTGCTTTGATTGGAAACATGGAGAACTTGAAAAATCGCGCAGTCATTGAATATTTATAAAAAAGGACTAAGCGGAAATGAAATTTTTTATGATATGGTGAATGTGTTAGGGGACAGTGCTCCTTCATATACAATGGTAAAAAAAATGGGTTGCTCTATTCAAACATGGTCGTACAGACATTAATGATGATCCACGTTCAGGACATCCAAGAACTGCAACCACTTCAGAAATGATTGATCATGTCCATGATTTGGTTTTGGAAGATCGCCGATTAACTGCGGTTGATTTAGCTGAGGCCACAGGCATCTCGACTGGATCAGTTCATGAGATCTTAACCAATGAATTCGGTATAAGAAAGCTAATTAACACGATGGGTGCCGCATTCGTTAAATTCGGATCAAAAACGCATTCGCGTGAAATGTTTTCAACAACATTTGGATCGTTTGCAAAAAAATAAAACTGACTTTCTGCGTCGATTTGTAACCATGGATGAGACTTGGGTTTACCACTATAATCCTGCATTGCGACAACAAACCGCAGAGTTGACTGAGCTCGGTTGTTCAGCTCCAAAGCGGCCAAAGTGGTCAAAATCGATAAAGAATGTCATGGCATCCGTTTTTTAGGATGCAAAAGGATTTTGTTAATCGATTACCTTCAAACCAGGAAAACAATAACAGGAGAGTATTACTCAAACCTTTTGGATCAACTGGATACAGAAATTCGGGAGAAAAGACCTGGCTTAGCGAAGAAAAAAAGTCATTTTTCACCAGGACAATTCACCGGTTCACAAAGGTGGTTTTGCAATGGCCAAATTGAAGGAGTTACGCTATGAATTGTTGCAGCATCCACCATATTCACCAGACCTGGTCCCCTTTAACTTCCATTTGTTCCCAAACCTCAAAAAATTCCTACGTGGCAGGCGTTTTTCATCAAACGGAGAAGTTATAGCAGCCGTAGATGAGTATTTTAGATGTCTCGAGGAAAATCATTTCAGACATGGGGTAAATGAATTAGAAAATCGCTGGAAAAAAATTTGCACAGAGCTTAAGACTCATTTACTCTTTTGACTCATTAGTTCATGTCATTTCCTTGTTAGGCTACGAACTTTCTGAATGACCCAGTATGAGGCGAAAAACTAATAGCTACCGAGATATTCTCTATGAATGATTTTTAATGCAAGATAGAAACAAACTAATTTTTACATTGTATGCTGCTATTGAAACCATACAACTTTCGGTGCAGCTATTTTCTCATATCTCATATCAAAATATTTTTTTTGTAATAGTAAAAAAAAATGGTCCAAGTTGATTGAACGAAACAGAACGTTAATGAAAACGTATTATCCCTATTCATCAATCTAATCATCATATCGCATCAATACAATCATTCAGCAATCTAACAATAATCATTGCTGAGGTTGCTATTGTTAAAATATATCTGAAAGATCTAGAACGTAAGGACACACTCAGAAAATTTAATTTCATAAACAATTACGCGGTCGGAAGGGAAAACCACTGGAAATGGAATCTCGAATTACTAATGGTATTAAGACCTGTTTGGTACCATCGATATATACTTTCGTTTGAAATCGATACTTGGATATCATTGATCGTGAGCCTCTAAATAATGTTACATGTCTTATTCCCCTCACTTCGTGCTCCCTTCCCTTATTTGTGCGACTTTGCTTGTATGTTGTATACAAGATAATCGGAATATATGTATACACCGATTTGAGATTCGCTTGAAACATGAAAGTAATTGAATTGGTTAGCTGCAGATAGTTGACTAATAATCACTAGTAATGAAAAACTAATAAACTTCTATATCTATATTACACTCGAAGCAAAGACTGCACTCTTTAAACCCGAATTTCCCCCTTTTTTACGCGCTGAGCAGTAAAAGGACAAAGGACGGTTAACAGACACGAAGACAACGCAGTCTTTTTTCTACTGAAATAAATTACGTTTAACGATGAAATGGTGGAACAGATTGCATCGTGAACTCGCGGGACAAAAGAGGGCGCAACAATAACCCTTAAACAACACCTAACATCCCTTTTCAGCCGGATCTGACGACCCGAAAGCATCCCCAGTCGCGTTCTCCATTCATTCGATTACCGTCCATTCAACCGTTCCGCCCTTCCATTGGCCGTTTCTCGTCGCCACCTTTTCGCAGTCTAACGTCGACAGAGTGAACGGTGGTTGCGACGAAAGGGGCGAACAACCATCACTGGAAAGAAAATGATTCACGTGGCACGGACGGTTTTCCGGGCGAACTTCGAAATTTTCTTCGTGACGGAATAAAGCATTAATCTTCATACGTTCCTCGGGGTGAACATTCTCCCATTTCTTTGCATATTGTAAAACGATTGATTTAATTCTGTCCATGTTTTGCGAGATGTATGTCTTTGGAATGTCACGTCACAAATGAAACGTGATCTGTTGATTCAATGTGTAAAACGAAAATAGTATAACGGTTAAATATCCTAGCTTTAATTTTCAACGATATTTGGAAGAATATTCACACAAATTCAGCCTTTGCAAAACGAAGTTACATCCACCGGAATGAGACAGAAAGTATTCTCCTATTACATAAAAGCTTTCCTAGATTTTAGAAAAATATTAATACAAATTAATGAAAGTCACGAAGATAATATTTCAGCTTGGTTTCGGATTTCTTTTGTTACCGTTTTTCGGAAGACTATTTCTTATCAGTAGACTGCGGATTTTTTATGGGTGTATGGTAAAAATGGGTAAGCACAATTTTTAAAGCATTCGACATATTAAAAAGATTTAAGTACATCAGCGTACTGGTTTCAGCTTGATCAGATAATTCAAAGATGAAAGAAAGTTTTATTTCGCTCTTGTGTCTTGCGATTAATCTAGACATTTTTTATTTTGCATAAAGATCCGCAGTCTACTTATCAGCTATACAATTTTCATCGCGTTCAATTATGCTTTTCCATCTCCTCCCATCGAAAACTTGTAACCTAATAACGGATTTCAACCTCAACAGATATGGTTTTTACGGTTCGGTGTTTGCAAAGGTTCAAACGAAAAACGGAAGAGAAGCAGGCAGTTCGAGAACTGAAAATAGAAAATAATGATGGGACCAGGAAGAACAAGTCTTAACCCAGTCCGAACCTCAACAGATATGGCTTTTACGGTTCGGCGTTTGCAAAGGTTCAAACGAAAAACGGAAGAGAAGCAGGCAGTTCGAGAACTGAAAATAGGAAAAAATGATGGGGCTAGAAAGAACAGCGAAGAAAGGGAGAATGAAGAGGAAGGGTGGAGAAATGAAACGAAGAACAGACAGGACTGGAGGGAAATACGAGAACGGAGACGGAGTGAACAGCGAACAGGGAGAAAAGTGGGAATAATAGGCAGAATGAATAAAGAAAGGGAGAGAAAGGCATAAACAGAGGACGTAGAAGGGAAAGTCGGTTGGAACGAAGCGAGAAAGAGGGAAATGGGGAAAGAGCAACGAGGAGAACGAAGGAAGCCAGGGGTTGGGTTGTACGGCGAGAAAAGGGTTGGGAGGAGGCTGCATTTGCATTCCAAATAAACGTCGACGACGGTCGCTAAATCGCTCTAATTAGTCGTCCCGCTATGAAAGTACTTTTAAGCGGCGCTTGTTCGGCAACCAGCGGCGCGCGCGTTCTTAAAGCGGAAAACGAGGAAAAAGACGGCGAGAAAAGTCGATGCCGGAAGTTGGTACGAGTTGTCACCGACACGAACATTGTCCGGGGCGTGCGTCGATAAAGGATTCAAGGAACGAAACAATTATAGACTTCCCAGTGATTTCTTCACGCTCGGAATATTAGGGAATGAAGGAACAAGGCGGAATCAACTCTGAATGGTAATGACTTGGCAGCATGGTTTCAGTGGAAAAAATATACTGGGTAGATAGTCTATCGATTCAAGAACTACTTCGATCAATTACAATTATGTTCGCTGCAACTTGGGAACAAAGTGTAATGCAAAACATTTTTAGATAAACTTGGATTAAGTCTGTTTTTGAAGTAGACGTGTTATGACAGCTACAGAGTTATGTTTAATAATTAGACCACAAATCTTTATGCAAAATAAAAAATGTTCTACCTGAATTGCACTATACTGGGGTAACATTGTTTTCTTTCTTAAATCTATTCTAAAGTTCTTCTAATGTTTTTACTATTTCAAAATTACACCTAATTATTTTTGTCATACACGAATTTAATCCGTTGTCTATTAATAATGCACTACGTTTCGTTGCTACTGATAGAGATGGTTAACTCCTTACTTAGCATTGAATTATTAATAATTACATTCAGTGTAGCAGCTAATAACGATATGTATTCTTAACGATAATGAAACAATAAATTATGTTAATTTGGTAAGAAATATAGTTGCTATCATTGAGAATTAAAGGTGAAGAATTACGCTATGAGGATATGATAATAACGTTGATATGTTTAGAGTTTTGGCAGATGTAATAAATTTTAATTAGAAACGTTTCAATGCCTCTGTTACATTTCGTGGGCAAGCATACATATAGTATAAAGTTTTTAACGATGCGAATTATTTTAGGAATGAATTTTATATCACGTCCGAGCCATAAAGTGTGGCGTCGAGTCAGCATGGTTGGGGAAGCAGCGAAACAGAATTTCGCATTCTTATCTATAAAAGAAAATCGCTTAGGAAAGCATGCCCGCATAACAGATTAATGGATCGCGACGGTCTTCTATTTTACAGCGGTATACAGTATAAAGCAGTCATTGTCAAAATGTTAAAATAACAAATGACACAATTCTTTGTTATAAATACGTCATGTTAAAAATCAATTGGTTTGCAGTGATAATATACAAAAAGTCCCATTAACTTTGAAATGAAATGAAAATATTATAAAGTTTTGTCTTGTGAACCATTCAACATATTAAGCTAAAAATTATATTCATTATAAATATATAAAATATATAGCAATTATTATATAATAATAAGTTCGTTCGTGACACTTTTGAGGGTGTTAGACAGTGAACATGTTAAAATAATA
This sequence comes from Lasioglossum baleicum, assembly GCF_051020765.1. Lineage (NCBI taxonomy): Eukaryota > Metazoa > Arthropoda > Insecta > Hymenoptera > Halictidae > Lasioglossum > Lasioglossum baleicum. The sequence continues at coordinate 8,619,966 of NC_134945.1, forward strand.
ATTGCACTGATTAATAGACTGCGGATTTTATGCATGCATGGCATTAACGAGTAAGTGCAATTGAAAACAGTAGAGAGATTAAACATAATTTAAGAATATTAATATGTTAGTGTCAGTTTGTTAAAATCATTGAATAATTATAATGGAAGCAATCAATTTTTAGTTTGCATAAAGACCCGCAGTCTGGTGATTAATATTAATATAACTGGTTAACAACTTCTCAGTCGTTAATCGTTGATTTCCATGAAACCTATTAAATAACCCGACGCGACGGTAAGTGAAATGTTAATTAAATTGGCGCACAAGGTAAATTCGCTGGAGAATCCTCGAGCCAGCCGGTGTACATTGTAATAGTTCACTCCTATTCGCGAATCCCGTTACAACAGTCTCCCAGTACTGTACTTCCCTGACACCGTTCCAACCGCAGGTGTCAATAAACCTAATTAGCCGCGCGCAGTTAGCGATGTCGTAATTGCAACCCCTGGCCACGGTTCTGCGCGGAGGTGAGAGTACGTACGCGTTCCGTTTCGGCCTGTTGATTTTCTTTTTCTGCTGCGGAGTCTCGTGCGAAAAACTCATCGCGACGATATCGCGTTACAGGTATCGTGCAACGTTAGGTATTCAGCATACATATACGAACATGTCTAGCACGCACCACCCTAGCGTAGAACAAACAACAGGTGGAGAGAATTTCATTATAGCAATGGCTGAAGAAGCAAGTTCTGTGAAACGGAAAGAGAAAGAGAAAGAATTCCTCTTTAGTAGTCTAATAATAGCGTCCTCGGTGACTAACTGAACAAATTGGTGACTAGAGATTGTTTAGGTGGATATAATGAGGCAGATGAACGGAGACTGGATAGAATATTTTCAGAAATATATTTCACAAAATTGATGAATTAACACTAAACCTACCGCGACCAAGAAAAATGACCGGTTATACAGATTTTTTATTTTACGATTATTGATATGATAAAGATGGTTTCACGAGAAATGATGGTGTAGATATCTTTATTGGAACATGTGTCACAGTAGGAGCCGCACAAAGTCTGAATAAAATCAATCTTGTCATTTTTATTAGGGAACATGTACTAATTACGTTTAAGCCTCGGTAGGTTTAGTGTTAAAAAGAGTTACACATACAGGGTGTCCCATTTAACTCTGCCACCCCTCGTAACTTCGTTATGTATACAGAAACAAACCAAATGTTTCGGCAAAAAGTTATTGTATTTGGAGGGGGACGCAAGTCAGTGTGGGCTACGGTCATCTCAAGGTCATACTTTCCGAGATCTTACGAACATTGTATTTCTTTTTAATAGAATGACCGAATTCTGCGTACAAATGTATTGTACTGATAACTGTTGTGACTAGATTGCGGAACTTCATGCATTAATGAAGAAATGGAAATATAAAACAGCAAAGGATTAGAAAAATTTAAGAATGTCGTAATGTTGTTTTTGATGCAACGAAGTCATTAAGGGATGCAATCAGTTTTTATTTTATCCCTGCTCCCCCCACAATCAATGCAGAACATTTTTATTTTGCATAAAGATCCGCAGTCTGGTTATGACTAGATTGCGGAACTTTATGCATTAATGAAGAAATGGAAATATAAAACAGCAAAGGATTAGAAAAATTTAAGAATGTCGTAATGTTGTTTTTGATGCAACGAAGTCATTAAGGGATGCAATCAGTTTTTATTTTATCCCTGCTCCCCCCACAATCAATGCAGAACATTTTTATTTTGCATAAAGATCCGCAGTCTAGTTATGACTAGATTGCGGAACTTTATGCATTAATGAAGAAATGGAAATATAAAACAGCAAAGGATTAGAAAAATTTAAGAATGTCGTAATGTTGTTTTTGATGCAACGAAGTCATTAAGGGATGCAATCAGTTTTTATTTTATCCCTGCTCCCCCCACAATCAATGCAGAACATTTTTATTTTGCATAAAGATCCGCAGTCTGGTTATGACTAGATTGCGGAACTTTATGCATTAATGAAGAAATGGAAATATAAAACAGCAAAGGATTAGAAAAATTTAAGAATGTCGTAATGTTGTTTTTGATGCAACGAAGTCATTAAGGGATGCAATCAGTTTTTATTTTATCCCTGCTCCCCCCACAATCAATGCAGAACATTTTTATTTTGCATAAAGATCCGCAGTCTAGTTATGACTAGATTGCGGAACTTTATGCATTAATGAAGAAATGGAAATATAAAACAGCAAAGGATTAGAAAAATTTAAGAATGTCGTAATGTTGTTTTTGATGCAACGAAGTCATTAAGGGATGCAATCAGTTTTTATTTTATCCCTGCTCCCCCCACAATCAATGCAGAACATTTTTATTTTGCATAAAGATCCGCAGTCTAGTTATGACTAGATTGCGGAACTTTATGCATTAATGAAGAAATGGAAATATAAAACAGCAAAGGATTAGAAAAATTTAAGAATGTCGTAATGTTGTTTTTGATGCAACGAAGTCATTAAGGGATGCAATCAGTTTTTATTTTATCCCTGCTCCCCCCACAATCAATGCAGAACATTTTTATTTTGCATAAAGATCCGCAGTCTAGTTATGACTAGATTGCGGAACTTTATGCATTAATGAAGAAATGGAAATATAAAACAGCAAAGGATTAGAAAAATTTAAGAATGTCGTAATGTTGTTTTTGATGCAACGAAGTCATTAAGGGATGCAATCAGTTTTTATTTTATCCCTGCTCCCCCCACAGTCAATGCAGAACATTTTTATTTTGCATAAAGATCCGCAGTCTAGTTATGACTAGATTGCGGAACTTTATGCATTAATGAAGAAATGGAAATATAAAACAGCAAAGGATTAGAAAAATTTAAGAATGTCGTAATGTTGTTTTTGATGCAACGAAGTCATTAAGGGATGCAATCAGTGTTTATTTTATCCCTGCTCCCCCCACAATCAATGCAGAACATTTTTATTTTGCATAAAGATCCGCAGTCTAGTTATGACTATTAACTTTTCCAATTTCTTCTTTGGAGAAAATTGACTACAGCAGTTTGAAGATCGAAGCATTGTTTTGTTTAGTATCAAATTATTAAACTATTGGAGTCGATGCAGCACCACTCAAAATGCTAACGAAGACTGTATGTGTAACTATTAATAATATGTATAACTATTTGTGGATGTAGATGAAGGTTTACAAACAAGGTAGTGTTAAATACAATTTCATTGGACAATTGCATGTTTAAAGTACATTTTAAAGGTCCACTTAAGGGCTAATCACTTCTTCCATAAAAATTTACTCGTAGGAATGTTAATGGACCTTTTAATTGCGAGCGTGCAAGATCCGAAAGTTCTTGCTCGCGGAAAAACGAAGAACTTTTCAATAGAATACGTTCACCGTCGTCTCACACTGTCCCTGAATATACAATATTTTTGTTCCCCTGTCATTTATCGATCAACCCCCAAACCACCTCCACCCCTCCGCCAAGCTTCCATTATACGTTAATTAAATTCCTATCGAATTTTTCCCGGTGCAAGGAAACCCTGCGCGAGCTTTACCCAAACGAAACATATTGCGTAAAAAGGGTACAAAAATCAGAACGACGGACCAATTGAATGCCGATCTTATTCGCGACAGACACGGGGGAAGATTTAATTCCGGAAATAAATTCCTGATGTAAAGAATGTTCGGCCGTCGTAAGTGACGTGGCTAAGATGAATGTATACCCGGGAACAAGATTACAATTCAACCCCATCGATAAGTTCAACCCCAGCTTTCGTAATGCTCGTGTACGAACTACGAAATCGTATCGACGCGACACACAACGAGGTATTCGCACCGAAAAGCCGCACGAAAAGGCGATTTCAAAAATTTTGCGTGAGTTGTACAATTTTCGGTGTCCGACTATAAGGCTTCGGTATTGTTCGCTTTTATTCGTACATTCTTGAAACAGTAAGCTTCATTGAAAGTCAAGAGATTTTATAGCACCCTTTGTGCGTTTATTTAAACAGTTAAAAAGCAAATGTATGCATACGTATATGTAGTATACACGCATATAATTCTTGTTGTGTTTTAGTTTTTAAAAAAGCATCATATAGTCAGCAATTTACAGTGTTATATTTCATTAACAAATAAAATAGTTTATCAAAGTTTTAATTATTAGAAAATTTTGTTCTTTAGTAACAACTTGCTCTACAACGGGGCAAAAAGTTCCGCTTCGCTCAACGACAAATAAATAAGAAAATATAAAGAACCTATTACAATATTTAAATTTTAAGGTTAGAATTTGAAGATATAATAAATTTAACAATAAATTACCCGTTAGAAAGTTCCGCTTCGCTCACAACGACAAATAAATGAAAAAATATAAAGAGCCTCTATTATTCAATATTTGAATTTTAAGGTTGGAATTTGAAAATATTGAAATTTAACAATAAATTACCCGTTAGAAAGTTCCGCTTCGCTCACAACGACAAATAAATGAAAAAATATAAAGAGCCTCTATTATTCAATATTTGAATTTTAAGGTTGGAATTTGAAAATATTGAAATTTAACAATAAATTACCCGTTAGAAAGTTCCGCTTCGCTCACAACGACAAATAAATGAAAAAATATAAAGAACCTATTACAATATTTAAATTTTAAGGATAGAATTTGAAAATATAATAAATTTAACAATAAATTACCCGTTAGAAAGTTCCGCTTCGCTCACAACGACAAATAAATGAAAAAATATAAAGAGCCTCTATTATTCAATATTTGAATTTTAAGGTTAGAATTTGAAAATATTGAGATTTAACAATAAATTAACCGTTAAAACTGGGAATATCTATATTACAATTTCTACGTTACTTTATACATATGTTTCTTTAAAATCGGAACTTGTAGCCCTGGCCTGCCCTATTGCCGCTCTTCGATCGCATTCTCGGTTTAGCTGACATTTTCCCATTTGTTCGTTGATTGGTGGTTTATATAGCGAGTTGCCCTGTCGACAATTACATTGCTTGTATGTCTTATTTGTGGGGCTGGCCGAAAAAATTCCGGATTTATTTCGACAACCCTGTATAGATATACGGCAGAAAGTGCGGCGTCTGCCAGAAAGGGGCTGAAGGAGGCGGAGGACGAAACAATTTTTCCTCAGCTCGGCCGTCTGCAATGTCATTTATTATGTAGCCAACCGGGCAATTAAAGTTAACTCGGCCGTGCTTTCGCTCCTCTTCCTTTCTCTCTTTCGTCTTGCTTCTCGCCCTCGCCCCACTCTCTTCCCCCTGTCGCGTCCTGGCGAACTTCTTCGCGGAATTTACTAAGCTAATTGTCTGGCGCCGTCCAATACTCCATTTGGTGTTGCATGCTCCATTCGGTAATTAGCGGAGCGTCGGGCAATTTTCTTCGGGAGGATTCCGAAGGAAAAATCGCCGTCGTCTCGGGAAAGTTTTAGGCACAATGAGCGATGGCGAGATTTTTTAGAGAGCATTCGAGTACGTAAGAACCTAGAGTACGCGGACACGTACTAGGGTTCCTGAAACATCATTTGTACTTATTCTTATATTTATTTCTGTCTTCGAAACTGTTTGACGAATCAAGTAATTTTTGGAGAATAGGAATACAGTTTTCTTTCGATATAAGACGATGGCTCGGGGCTGCTTTTGCCGTATTACGGATGAGGGTACCTTTTCGGCTTGACATTGAGATACTAATCCTTCCGAAATTTTCTTTAAATTTCCAAATAAATTCGGAAGACTTATATTATATTCTTCAGTTTTGTTTTAAACCCTTGCAGTGCAATTTATTTTGCAGTTACATATAAGTTTTTCGAAAACAAGAGAGTTTATGTTTATCATATAAATATATTCTTCACTGGTTATACATCGTCATTTAGTTCTAGACAATCCAGACAGAATACGATAATAAATTATATTTCTCTATTTATATTTCCACCGCTCTTAAAAAGATTGATTATATTAGACGGCGGATCTTTATGCAAAATAAGAAAGTGTGCCGGCATCGATTCCAAGACACAGAAGCTAGATAAAAATGTCTTTCTTCTCTTAATTATTTTATTAAACTGGAACTAATACGTTGATGTTCTTAAAATTTTTAAATATGTCCATTGCTTTAAATTGTACGTACCAATTTCTGTTATAAATGCATACAATCCGCAGCCTGTTGATTATACAGTAGCAAATAATTTTACGTTTGGTACCCTCGAGTCTAAACAGATGGATCGACGAATAGCAGAAGCGGATGCAATTTAATATGCTCCTCGTGTCCGAGCCGAATCATTGTTCCTGGCATACGCCCCAACAGGGAAAGTTCTTTGATTATTTAAAGTAGTAATGATTCCAGTACCTCGAACAGGCTGCGAGTGCTATTCTCAGAATCGTTACGATTGCAATGCTTTTCGGAACAGTTGAGTCCGCTGTTGTAAAAGTCTGATCTGTTTGGCGTTTTATTAACGAAAGGAAAATAACATTCCGAAGGAGGCATTTATATCTCTGATAGTCTGCTAGTGCAATCCTTCTGGTATAACCTCCCAAAGTTTTATTTGGAAATTCGAAAAATTTCCGAATTTATAGCTTCGGAAGTGCAGTCTTATTGCATAGTGGTAGTGGATAATTGAAACTTTAAATGCGTTTTCCTCGGAATAGACTATTCAAGATTGGTCCCAGAAATATTTAAAAGGCTACCGGGTTGATTTAGAATTTAGATAAAGTGTTTACAGTTACGGTAGAGATCTTTTCGACAGTTACAGAGGGAATACTGCAGTGGTATACAAACAGTTTCTTGCGAATATCTCGGAAATTAAGCAGAAAAGTTGTTCAAACTCATGCCCCCGGCAACATATTAAAAGATCTGGAAAATCCAAGGAGAAGGACGCAGAAATGGAGAACAGTTTGTGTCCGGTTTTATGATTCAAGAACTGGTACATAATTCTGTACACGATTTGATAGTTCGAAATGCGATCCACGGCGGACCCTTTCGCTTTCAATCGAAAAACTGGAGTGTAGCGATAGAAACAGCTATAAGACCTTCGTCGGGCTCGCTAATACCTATGTCACGATTTGCTTAACAAAGCAAATATACCTATCACAGTGACAGGCGGTAGAAGTGGCAGGATGTCCCGGGGAAACTGAAAGAGGATCAAAGCGAACATCGGGACGAGAAGCGGGTAGGACATGGCGGCCACCGAATTCTCTCATAAATATTCAGTTTTCCCGCGATCGTTTCTGGTATTTATTACGTCGCCGAGCTAGAGGACAAAGAGGAAGGCCTGGCCCGAGGTGACTAAGCGGCAATATTGTGGCGCCTGGCTGTTGGCAGTACGCCACGTGCATCTATTATAAATCCGGCCTCGTAGCCGCGCCGAAGTACCCTAGACCTTCACCTTAGGCGTTTCCGCTGGGATTCTGTACCGCGAGATCCACCGATTTCTCGATCGCCACTTTGATCTGACCAACATCGGTGTTACGGATAGATAGCTTTATTTCTGAATGTATTAGCTTTGATATAAGAAACTGTATGTAGCTATCTGTGTGTTATTGTAGAGGTGGTGCGCTATAGTTATATAGATAATCTATAATGTACAAGAATATATTAGAATATAATAGGATATTCTATAATATACAAGAATATACTAGAATATACAAGAATATACAAGAGTATACTCGTTGTTATAGATATTCTATAATATACAAGAATATACTCGTAGTTATAGATATATTCTCTATATATAATATACAATAATATACTAGAATATTCTATAATATACAAGAATATACTCGTAGTTATAGATATATTCTCTATATATAATATACAATAATATACTAGAATATTCTATAATATACAAGAATATACTAGAATATAGTAGGATATTCTATAATATACAAGAATATGCTCGAATGTACAAGAATATATTATACCAGAATATACAAAAATATAGTATACAAGAATATACTAGAATATACAAGAATATATAAAAATTTACAAGAATATACAAGAATATACTCGTTGTTATAGATATTCTATAATATACAAGAATATACTCGTAGTTATAGATATATTCTCTATATATAATATACAATAATATACTAGAATATTCTATAATATACAAGAATATACTAGAATATAGTAGGATATTCTATAATATACAAGAATATGCTCGAATGTACAAGAATATATTATACCAGAATATACAAAAATATAGTATACAAGAATATACTAGAATATACAAGAATATATAAAAATTTACAAGAATATACAAGAATATACTCGTTGTTATAGATATTCTATAATATACAAGAATATACTCGTAGTTATAGATATATTCTCTATATATAATATACAATAATATACTAGAATATTCTATAATATACAAGAATATACTAGAATATAGTAGAATATTCTATAATATACAAGAATATGCTCGAATGTACAAGAATATATTATACCAGAATATACAAAAATATAGTATACAAGAATATACTAGAATATACAAGAATATATAAAAATTTACAAGAATATACAAGAATATACTCGTTGTTATAGATATTCTATAATATACAAGAATATACTCGTAGTTATAGATATATTCTCTATATATAATATACAATAATATACTAGAATATTCTATAATATACAAGAATATACTAGAATATAGTAGAATATTCTATAATATACAAGAATATGCTCGAATGTACAAGAATATATTATACCAGAATATACAAAAATATAGTATACAAGAATATACTAGAATATACAAGAATATATAAAAATATACAAGAATATACAAGAATATACAAGAATATACTCGTTGTTATAGATATTCTATAATATACAAGAATATACTCGTAGTTATAGATATATTCTCTATATATAATATACAATAATATACTAGAATATTCTATAATATACAAGAATATACTCGTTCTTATAGATATTCTATAATATACAAGAATATACTCGTAGTTATAGATATATTCTCTATATATAATATACAATAATATACTAGAATATTCTATAATATACAAGAATATACTAGAATATAGTAGAATATTCTATAATATACAAGAATATACTAGAATATAGTAGAATATTCTATAATATACAAGAATATGCTCGAATGTACAAGAATATATTATACCAGAATATACAAAAATATAGTATACAAGAATATACTAGAATATACAAGAATATATAAAAATATACAAGAATATACAAGGATATACAAGAATATACAAGAATATACTAGAATATACTAGAATATGCAGGAATGTATAAGAATGTAAAAGAATACGTTAGAATATACTTGCATCCTCATATGAATAAATAAGACATAACCAAAATGGAGTACGCCCGAGTTTCATTGGCGGAAATATGCGACACGATAGTCTCGTGGTGCATGATTAAGCCAAGTATGTAAAGGTTAGACGCGAAGTGTCGACCTTAGGCCGCTAGAAAACCTCAACAATGGAGGGAATATTTCCCGGAATATGAAGGTTATTAACGAGCACGGGACATTAAGGATAAGCGATAAAAATGGAGGAAGAAATAATTAAAAATAATAATTGGTTTTTTCTATTTTGCTTTTTGATCGAGATATAAAACTCACATTGAGTTCCTTCATCGTAAAATTGTTGTTAACGAGAGAACTGAATACCAAATAAAATAACCACGAGGGTAGATGGGGTGAAAAATTAATAATTATTACCGAGATAGTCGCGACACATAATTTCTTTACACCCTAACAAAACAAATTCACACGAGTATTTCGAACGTGTTTTCTGAAACAATAGTTTCCGAATGTATTGTTTGCGATATTCGATTACTAACGTTTTAAAATATCTTATACATATGTATATTGAGAGGTAAAGGGTTCTAGATTATAATCTCTATAATCCCCCATTCCCCTCATTGGCACTCGGGTACTAAAATTCGAACTAGTCTTTCGTCATCAATGCTTTCTCTTTTTAATAGGTTGATTAAGTAAGGGCTTCGTCGCAAGAGAACTTGGAGCAAAGATTATCTCGGCCCTAAGCTGTCTAGATTCCCAAGTCCCGATGATCTTCAGACCTCAATGTTCTCCCATTTTCTCACTGGGAACCTGAATCTCATTTTGGGCCTTCCTGTACCCAAGTAACATTCTCTTCTTCTCATTGACTGGCTAACTGGAGCCTTTGTGCAGAAGAGGCCTTGACTCAAGGACGTTCTCAGTGCTAGGTTTCTCAGACCATAATTAATTATCAAACTGCGGATCTTTATGCAAAATAAATTGTATGCGTTGATTGCAAGAGAAACAGAAACCAATTAAAATATTATTTCTTCCGTTAATAATTTTACTTGATCAAAAATAATATGTTGATACCTTCAAACTTTTTACATTTTCCTACAATTAATAATTTTATGCGCACAATTTTGCTTTGAATACATAAAATCCGCGGTCTAGTAATAATATACATATGTGCATTGATTTGAGGTGTTTTTTTACAGAAGCAGAGAAAGAGAAGTGATTGTTAAACCAAAAATTATTGTTGGATTTTGATTTTTAAACAAACTGAACGTTTTCTTTACGGTAACAGTGTTAAATTCACCATTTCCTGGACGTTTTTTGAAACAATCAACGAACGTTTGCACGGAAAATGTGATTTGGATGTTGCAAAAGAACAATTGCAGACAATCCGGCACAATATTATGTAACGAAAATGTCGCGGACCGAGGATAAATTCATTATACGAGTCCACGTAGACAAATTCGGTATAATTAGTTCGGCGTAGCGTGCTGAACTCGGACAAACGATTTATCCGGCGGAATAATTGTCCAACGATTTATCGGAATTATTTGCATAGATTATGACGGGGCTAATGCATTCTGTAAAGCGAATTGATTGAACTGTTGACGAGGACCATTTGTCACTTTTATGGTTATTAAATACCTCGAAGTCGAACGGTTCGCGGAAGTTCAGCGAACGAAGTCCGAGGTTGGACGAACGTTCGACACGCGTGTAAGGAATCCCGAGATCGTCGCGGGAGAGTTAGTGTCTTGGTCTCGCGAGCCTCACCACAGAAGAAAGTCGCTGTTCGTGAAAACGGCGAAGCGGTAAAAATAACTCGAGACGCGAAAGTATTCCGATACTTCCACGAGAATTTAAATCCCGCGATGATGGTCGCAGAGGTCACAGCGAGCCAACTATAGCGACTCACTTCAGTTCGATTCGAAATTCCGTTTCCCTTCGATTGAAAGGGTTTATATTTTATATAGATCTATAAAAAAATATATTTTCCTTCCACGGATTAAACGAGAATCTCGAGGTTGTGGATTTTATAAAATTTTCTTCGCAACATCAACAAATTTGCACCTTTTAATACTTCAGCGTGTGAATCGTGTAAAGTTTATATTTATTAACTCGCGGATTTGTCTTATCCTACGAGTACACTGCGAAATAAAAGGAAGTATATTTGTTCTTTTAATAGTTTTGGTAAATCGGAATTAATACAAAAATGTCGTTAAATTCATGTAATGTCTTCACAGCTTTGTCATAAGTGTCTACCCGTTTTTGCCAGAAGTGCACGAAATCCGCAGCCCATGTATGACTAAAATTTCTCGTCAGTTCATTACATGTCTAATTAAACGATGTCGCAAATCGTATTATTTTGTAATATTTCTTCAGTTGTCGTTAACTGAGTAATAGAAAAAAATGAGCAAACTGATTCAGATTTATGACGAAAAAACGTGGTAAAATGAGCAAGCGCATAATTTAAAACAGTGAAAAATTTAAAAGACCTCAAGACTATTGCTATATTATTTTCACTACATCAGAGTAATCAGCAATTGATGCGCGAACATTTTATTTTGCACAAAGAACCGAATAATGTAAACAATTTCTGGTCTTTCTGCAAAGAATGTCATCGAGGATTTGATTCAAGCTAACAATAGCTTGTAATTGCTAGCCCACCGTGATGAAACATCAAACCCGTGTTTAATAACAAAAATTCCATATTATCCGTAAAGCAATGTCGCGAAGAATGTGCTTAAAAACGACGACAAGCTGAAAAAAGAATTCATATTTCCGTTACCGGATGAAAAATAAAAGGAAAAATGTAGCATCACGAGATGCACAGAGCTTATTGCAGAAATGGTGGATAGCCGGGCGTGGAAGTCCGCCATCGGAAAAAGATATTCGTTAGGCTCATTTGCCCGGAGATCATTAAAGCGGCTCGCGACGCGTGTTTTATATCATCCTCCAACGGTGAAATATTCCGGTGGTGCCGCGGGCAGAGATACGCTCGGGATTGATAAAAATATTTCGTGGCTCGCGAATGCGTGTCTACCGAATACGATGGAATGCTTTTTACCCCTCGAGGGGGTTGGGTAGCAGACGAAGTATTCCTGTCCGTTCTCGCATGAAATTCCATTGTACCGATAGATGCTCTTAAAACGAGGATCCGTTTAGAATATGTTTCCGTGAATGGGACCCGATCCGATCGAGCCATCGATATCTTCAACACCTTCTCGATATTTCCCGCAAATATTTATCACCGAGACGTGCACTTTGTCGCGGAAAATTCGTCTGAAAACTTCGTGAATAGAACCACGTGCATTAAGCCAATTCTTTTTTGCAGTCGAACAATGCTTCTTCTATCTTCGCGGACCGTAGCTACATTTTATAATCTCTACTTTGTAAACAATATCGTTCTTGCATTCGTACATTCACGACATTAACACTGTATGTACCAGAATCGTATTCGTAGGCTTTCCAATAATCGTGCTGTACCAAATTGAAGCTTAATCTTGTTTTACACAATGATTACTAGACTGCGGATCTTCATGCATTTACATATGAAGAAATTGGTTAGGTGAAATATAAAATAGTGAAAGATTTAAGAAATTCAAAAAAATGTTGTAACGTTGCTGTTAACGTAACAAAGTTGGTAAGGAGTGAAATCAATTTTTATGTTATTCCTGTCTTCCACAATCAATGTAAAACATTTTTATTTTGCATAGCGATCCGCAGTATAATGATTACATATCGCGATGGTACACTGTAATTTTAACAATATTTAACAACGTATTTTTATACAGAAAAGAAGCTTGTAAATATGATATACAGGGTATATCAAATCCGAATCGAAACGTTTTATGCCCTACAGCATAGCTATATTTAGTGTAGAATTTGATCGAACCGTTGCGCCGAAAAATGTAACTATTCCAAGTTTGTTTCAAACAAAAATTGCGATCGATAAAAATCCCTCCTTTGATATACAGGGTGTCCCAAAAATGTTCGAGTTCCTTGAACACAAAATTCTTTTGGTATACACAAAACATATTTAAATACTGGATATTCTTATAATCGAGCAGAGATGATAGTTTTAATGTTTTTTGATCGCTATCATTAAGGAGTAATATTACCATGTAATTCTCTGAACAATGTTTCTGTAAACGTCTTATATTTAGAATGAAGTCCTCTTTAACTCAATAAAAATTTGAATACAAAATGAATTATTTTATTATGTATTCCAGTGTAACAAACGATATTAGAATACATGTCTTAACAATTTTGTTTAAAAACTAATTGTTATCTGATAACTAGACCGCGGATGTTTATGCAATTTGAAATTTCTGTAGACGAATTTTAAGAAGCAAAATCTTATTTTCCGTGGTACATAGTAGTGATAGTAATCTCTTTAGATCTGAAAGAAATTAAAATCGCACTAAATTCTGTCGTATTTTACATCCTAGCATTTTTTGAAAATTTTCAAAAGCCATAATCGCATAAAGATCCGCAGTCTACCGATAACACTCATTAATAAAAATGCGATACTTTGTCCAATCCTTTGATTATTTCGAATTTACATAGAATTTCTATAATTTTCACATGATCAATAATAATAATGACAATTTCTCTACAACATGATCAATAGTAGCAAACGAATCTTTGTCATCAATAAATATTTACTCAAACATTACAGTCGTAGAGTTCGTTCGAACGAATATAGTACTTTTAATTTATGGACAATTTTGTCGAAGACGGGAGTTTTCACGGGATCGTTTAATTTGTATTTATTGTTCGAAAGGTAGCCGAGGGCGCCGATATTTCGTCGTTAAAATAAAAAACGTGGTAAAATCCTCAGGGCCGATGAAAGTATCGGTGTCTTTAATTGGATTTACTGTTTGACGCACGGTATCTGTAGGGGATAAGTTTCCCCGGGGAAAAGTAGATCGATTAGCGAATACGAAATTAGTGCTGCAAACGTCGAAGTTAGGTACTGTCGAATTTCAGCTACATATTCAAGTATTGAACTGGAAACTAGAAATGTACAATTACGGACTTTGAAAAGATATTGTCGATCTCATACCTTTGAATTTATAATATGAACCAAAGTATTCTCGATATTCACAGAGGTCAAAGAGTCGAGAAATCGTTTCAAGAGTTCGCGCAGCAACTTCTTTGTACCGATTTTTATATTTGCAGAAACCACATGAGAGAATTTTGCCCTTTGGCTGTAACAGGACCGTTAATAAATTGCGAAAGTTCCTTCGAATTAAAGAGCTAATGTGTTTTCCCCGTTAAAGATTCTATTTGCTTCGTAGTCAAGTAAAAGCTTCGGAGAACTTTAATTAATTTATTTTTTGCTCTATGCCGCTTTGAACATTGGCACACACGTACATTACGTATCCCTGGACTGTGATTCATATTTGCTGAAACTATGTATGTAAATATGTACATGTACATGCGTACAGTCAGCAGTCTGCTGGTGAAAACTGTTCCGAACGAGTTGAGCAGAGCGAATCGATAATGAATTTTTGATAATAGCAGAGTAGTACTAAATACTGTAATCTGTAGACCCTATTATACTGTTATACTGAACATCTTTATTCCATTACAATTCGTGAAAACAGTTGAAACACATAAAATTTATAGTTTCATAGAATTTAATAGAGAATTCGGCCTTTTTTGCATGTAGATAAGAGGATAAGAGGTATTACTACATAGAATAAATTCTATCTGGAACTTGCGAAAAAAATTGTAGTCGAGATTCTACTGGACCAATAAATTTGATCAGCTTGAACGTTTCCATTATTTCTAATATTAAAACATAATATACACAAAATTTGCTTGGCATAGAGGAGGAAATATTGTGCCGCAAACATTTCTTATACGGGTGAAGGCGTTTCGGACAATCAAGGTCACCTTGATTTCATTAAATGAAACGACCCGCCTCCTGTATCGTAGATTGATAGAAATTGTATTGACCTTGATATGTCCCAGATCTAATATAATAGTGAACGAGACATTGTATCGAAATAATTTTTCATTTTTATAAAGAAAATCATTTCTTTATATTATTACAAATAACAGAAATATTCAAGGTGGTTCAACTCAGCAGTAGACTGCGGATCTTTATGCATTTATAACGAAATTGAGTAGATGAAATTCAAAATTGTTGGAAAATTGTAAAAATTGACGATGTCAATTTATAGTGTATGATCTATTAAAATCATCAAGGGAAGAAATAACGTTCAATTTGGTTTCTATTTCTGGCAATCGATACAGACAATTTTTATTTTGCATAAAGATCCGCAGTCTATTCATTAGTAGTTAAATATTACAATATCCATTTAGATGTCCAATATCGTTCTATGCCTGATATAGATTCTGTAACAAATGATTTAAAGCGTAACGTCGATAATAACAAAATTTAAGAACATTAAAATTAAAAGCTAATTAAATCATGGGCATGATCAAAGAGGGAGACACCCAAAAGCGCTGAACCGCGACGATAAACACGATTTCTAGGTATAATCTAGAATGCCTGTCGCAATATTGGCAATATCAGCGTTATGGGAGATCGTTTTCTCGTTTAACATTCAACGCCGACGCGACGCGCGACGCCAACCCGACGATCTTAATAGCGTCTGAGATGCAATAAATGCGTGGCAACATTTATTACACCCCGCCGATATAATTCTCGAGGTGAAAATGATCTGCGTCCCTATATTTTCCACGTAATAGACACGTGTTATGTTCTATTAAATCAGGCAAATGATATGTGATCCGATGTCATTATCGTGATCAGGACATCGTTAACGCAATTATAATGTACGAAGCATTAATGAGCGATTCACAGGTTAATCAAAAGAAAATAGACTTGTTACTGGCCTGGGCCGAGCTGATGATGAAATGATCATTCCAATTGTGTAACACATATTTGTACAAATATGTGTGCACATCGATTGTTCCAAATTCACTTTGTCGTCCGTCGTCTTGGAACGCTGTGGCGAAAGCAAACAAATTTTTGTATAGCTAAGCGAATGCAGTGATCAATGACGCAACTGAAAAAATACAGCCCAAAATCACATTCAATTATTCCCGCCCGTCATCATGACAATCTTTATTCCCGTCAGCAGGATTGCAGGAAAAAACCTTGTCTGTTCAGCAGAGTTTGGACTCGAGACCATTGAAGCCTGCGTAACTCGGCATTCCAGATTTCAGCACGCGAGCATGCGTTTTAGTGAAAGCAAAAATGGGCTTTCCACGGTCACGGGAACGCGTTTCCTGAGAGGTGGCCTCGCTCGCGGGTAAACAGTTCCCCCTGGTATGGTGTGTTGGTAGCGACGCTGTATCATGTTCCCCTATCTCGATCCGGTCATCTATTCCTTATCTCGAATCAGTCATCTGGAGTTAGTCGCCGGAGCCAGGAGTGGAAATGCTACACGAGAATCGGATTAACAGTCGGCGAGACGGTAAGAGCAATTTCCGTGATTGTATCTGTGACACGAGGGAGGGCAAGCCGAGAGAGAGAGAGATACTGATACGCCTCGCAGCGGGTTGTTTCCCAACGACGCTGTGGCACGGTGTTAATTACGCCCGATTGTCTGTTAAACTGACTAGTCCGCGTCCGATTAGGCGCCCCGAACTTCACGTTCCGCGGCTTTCGGCTAATTAATTTATCACTCCCCGCCGCGCCGACTTTCTTCATGCTACGTGACACGTTCTTAACCGTTCCGCTATCGACCAACCGGTCAGAAAGGGTTGCGTACTTCGCTATCGTCAGATCTCCCTTATGCAATTCAGGGGGCTTCTCGTGTAATGGCGAAGACAAGTGATTTTTAAGAATTTTTTTCAAAATAACTTGAACACATGGGACTAGATCTTTCGGGAATATTGAACAGATAGTCTTGAAGTACAAGAGGGCTTTTTTAGTGCGGCACTTCTTATTATTTATTGTATAAATCCCAGATCTGCCAGTCTGAGATAACTTCGCATGAAACTCATTTGTCATTCGAGGTGGTTAAGTTAAGTGTATCACCCATGGATATAGGAATATAGGGATGGAGCATGTCGTTGCGGGGTGGAAGTGATTTTCAGGGGGGGACGAGGTAGAAGCATGGAATTATGGGTTGGAATTGCATCTTTTTCATTGGCTGTGTCCGGCGCAAGCGCAGTACGTCATAAATATTTTTGAAAACGTCACATATTCTCACAATACTCACGTTACTCTGGTCATCAGAGAGGGTTACATTATTTCTCCTCGATTTCTCAGTTCTGACTGCTGGGCTGCACTAAAAGGTTATGTAACTGTATGTAACCATTATGTAACGCATGCATAATGACGTACTGCGCTCGCGCCGGACACAGCCAATGAAAAAGATGCAATTCCTACTCATGATTCCATGCTTCTACCTCGTCCCCTCCGGAAAAGAAATCACCCCCCTTGCCCAAAATGCTAGCTCATGCTCCATCCCTATATTCCTATATCCATGGTATCACCCTGTATAACAGGTTATTAATATAATAAGTAGAGCAACATCGAAAGAGTGTGTTGGACATCAATTACACATATAAGATAGCGTATAATACAGTTACGTATGTTAGATCGAAATAATTAATTGTTCGGGGTTACGAATGTCTCTGAAGGTGTGAACTAAACAACTAATAAATCAATTGATCGATTCTTGTATAACTCGGGTTATGGTAACTAACTTATGTTCACACGATACAAGGGTAAGATAAAATGTTAGAAGAGACATCATACATATCGCACACAGAGCGATCCGATTCATTTCAACTAATAATTCAATGCAGAAATCCTGTCCATCAATATTTTCGCGTATAAAACTCGCGCATTTCATGAGACCCTCTCCGAGACCACTGCGACCACCCGCTGGCAAAAAGCTAGAGTCGAACACCCCTAACGGAATCACACTTCGGAATCCAATAAGAATCCATTGTACCCTAGCTAAGAATCCGAACCTTTGTGATCGAATATGCTTTCCCCAGTCACCCGTCTCCGTTTCTTCGCAGCAAACATCCGAAGCTCGCAAAATGACTATCATTCAGAATCTCCTGTCCCATCACCGATCCAAGAGACACCCCTATTTCCTCGAGTTCCGTGCCCCTAAACCATGGTGCATCGGTCCGTTCAACTGGATCGCTTCCCCCCCAAATCGGAATATACTATACTATATTCCCAAGCGATCCCCCGGGCGGGATAGCATTGAATCCGACCAGCAACAGGACGAGGAGAACGGGAACCGATTCTCCGGCTTCATATCTCCGTTCTTTCGCGCCTCCGCCACAAATCCGAACTAGCATACACGCGCGTCCTCGGCGCGAGGGGAGAAGTGCAATCGGATGTTGAGGTCCCGAGTAGCATCTCACCGAAATTGCCTTGCCATGCTCCCTGTTCCTCGTCATAATACCCGGAGTAACGGGTTCCGATCTTAGCTTGCGCCGCATCGCCTCTGTTTCGCGGATTCACCCTACGGGAATCGGATTAGCAGACGGAGAAACGGTAAGTGCAATTTCCGCGATACTATCTGCGGCCGCAGGAAGGAACAGGGAAGAGACAGACGCAGGCAACAGCCACGCAACGGTTTGTCCCAGGAACGAGACGCGGCTGGCCCTAGTGTTAATTACGCGCAATTGTCTGTTCACCCTCCTTTCGTTCCCAGTGCTCTACCACTTGGCGAAGCCTGGCAACAAGCCTGCCAGTATACGGTGGCAATAATTATCGTGCTTGTGTTAACGCAACGCTGTGATTACGGGGACAAGCCGGATCGTTGCTGCTAACCCTTTGAGCCGACCCGCGAAAGTGATAACTGCCATCTGAGCGATACTCGCGTGTGTCAGTAGCGAGGTATAACAGTATACCTCCTTCAGAGCAGAGCTGCCTCTTCAGGAAGGAGTGCATATTATGGGCCGGGAAATGAAAAGCGGCAGCGGGAATGTCTGCGATCGTCTGAACGCGACGCAACTTGACCTTGGGTCTGTACTCTCTAGGGGCTCATTTGACACATTTTTCACAGGCGCCGCGCATGTCATAACTATTATGTACAGTTATGCACAGTCACGTGCATGCTAAGTCTACTAACGTCGGCTATAACGCTAGTCCACCAGTGTCGAAGGTGTTACAACAAACACACGAATTAATTGTTATCACTAGAAATAAAAACGTCTGCATTCATTGCAAGAAATAGAAATCAGATCGAATGTTATTTCTTCCCTAAATGATTTGAATAGAGGAGAAATCATATATTGACATCTTCAATTTTTTAAATTTTCCAACAATTTTGAATTTCATCTACTCATTGTTACTATAAACGCACGAAGATCACTCTGCACTCAGAGCTATTTTCACTGGAAAATGAAACATTTCTTCCGATCTAGAATATTTCCATGCCCAATGATCTTCAAAAATTGATATGAAATCGGTATAATACCTCATACAATACCTGAATGTTTAGTAATTCATTAGGTATCGATATATTTAATAATGTAAATAGTATTTTGAATAATGATACAGCAATTTTTAATGGTGCCTCAGTGGGGTGAACCGAGTGCAAAGGGTTAAAGTCAACTTTAATCATTTAATCAGATAACCAAATGTATGTATTACCAGTTAGAATAATTATGATAATGATATTTCCGTCCATATTATTTATTCTAATGTACTCATGTAATAAACACCATCATGTAAATAACGCTAGTGTGCCTACCGTTCCCTTTTTTTTCAAATTTTGCTATTAAAAATATTTAACAAATAAAAAAAATGCTATTTAAAAATCAAAAGAATTCATCATTGTACATATTAACATTTTTCTAGAATATCATTATCTCTTATTATCGTCTAATAAGCACAGTGTTATTTTTCATATCCACGTTTAAGTCATTTATTCAACGAGTACACTCTGTGCCAAGGGCAGCTAACTCCGAAGCGACTGCTGAAAGTTTAAATCTACGTTTCTGTTAGCTCGGGACCTTTATGGACCCTATGAATTCCCAAGCAAATTAATACGCTTGTATCCAAGAAGCAACAACAGCACTCGCGCGTGTATTGAACACACGAGGGAAAAAGGAAACGCGTCTGGGTTGCGGGGCGCGGCTTTTCAAGAAAACGGGGGCCGAAGAAAAAGGTCAAGATGGATGTGGAACACGTCGCGTAGACAAGAGAGGAGAGCAGACTCGACTGGAGACGGTCGGCTACGCGGAGAGCTCGGTGTAAAGAATTCCCGCGAGCAACGTCGAAGAGCAACGAGCAGCAAGCACCACGCGTTCGCGTCTTTCACGGGGCGAGAGCGTGGGCGGTACTTAATTACTTCAACGTAGCCGTCCACGGGGCGGCATGATCATTACCAAACGTAATTAAAATCTCGTGTCGTCCGGCAAATTAATTTCACGGCTAACGGATCCCGACGGAACGAGTCTCGACCTCTGCTCGGCCGGAAAGTTCCGGCCGCTGATCAATTAATCGTTAATTTATTTTTGCAGAATTGTGAAATAACGTGGAAAATCGGTAACGAGGTCGAGGGACAAGGAGCGTCGAGCTATATTAAAACCCTTTCCCTCCCCCAAATGCTGTGTAAACCGAGACCACGATTTTTAACGGGAAAATTGGGAGGCGTATTCTGCTTGATCGACCATTTTACCATGGTCGGATTCAGATGTTTGCAGGGGAGATCACGAATCTGTTGTAGCACGGTCGTCCCTACAGAGTGTTCCAAAAATATCGTACTTCCAGAAAGGGCTGATTCCTGAAGTCATTCGAAGTAACTTGCTCCGTTGCGAAAATGGTCTCCGAGACCACGATTTTTAACGGGAAAATTGGGAGGCGTATTCTGCTTGATCGACCATTTTACCATGGTCGGATTCAGATGTTTGCAGGGGAGATCACGAATCTGATGTAGCACGGTCGTCCCTACAGAGTGTTCCAAAAATATCGTACTTCCAGAAAGGGCTGATTCCTGAAGTCATTCGAAGTAACTTGTCCCGTTGCGAAAATGGTCTCCGAGACCACGATTTTTAACGGGAAAATTGGGAGGCGTATTCTGCTTGATCGACCATTTTACCATGGTCGGATTCAGATGTTTGCAGAGGAGATCACGAATCTGTTGTAGCACGGTCGTCCCTACAGAGTGTTCCAAAAATATCGTACTTCCAGAAAGGGCTGATGTCCCTGAAGTCATTCGAAGTAACTTGTTCCGTTGCGAAAATGGTCTCCGAGACCACGATTTTTAACGGGAAAATTGGGAGGCGTATTCTGCTTGATCGACCATTTTACCATGGTCGGATTCAGATGTTTGCAGAGGAGATCACGAATCTGTTGTAGCACGGTCGTCCCTACAGAGTGTTCCAAAAATATCGCACTTCCAGAAAGGGCTGATTCCTGAAGTCATTCGAAGTAACTTGTCCCGTTGCGAAAATGGTCTCCGAGACCACGATTTTTAACGGGAAAATTGGGAGGCGTATTCTGCTTGATCGACCATTTTACCATGGTCGGATCAGATGTTTGCAGAGGAGATCACGAATCTGTTGTAGCACGGTCGTCCCTACAGAGTGTTCCAAAAATATCGTACTTCCAGAAAGGGCTGACTCCTGAAGTCATTCGAAGTAACTTGTTCCGTTGCGAAAATGGTCTCCGAGACCACGATTTTTAACGGGAAAATTGGGAGGCGTATTCTGCTTGATCGACCATTTTACCATGGTCGGATTCAGATGTTTGCAGGGGAGATCACGAATCTGATGTAGCACGGTCGTCCCTACAGAGTGTTCCAAAAATATCGTACTTCCAGAAAGGGCTGATTCCTGAAGTCATTCGAAGTAACTTGTCCCGTTGCGAAAATGGTCTCCGAGACCACGATTTTTAACGGGAAAATTGGGAGGCGTTTTCTGCTTGATCGACCATTTTACCATGGTCGGATTCAGATGTTTGCAGAGGAGATCACGAATCTGTTGTAGCACGGTCGTCCCTACAGAGTGTTCCAAAAATATCGTACTTCCAGAAAGGGCTGATGTCCCTGAAGTCATTCGAAGTAACTTGTTCCGTTGCGAAAATGGTCTCCGAGACCACGATTTTTAACGGGAAAATTGGGAGGCGTATTCTGCTTGATCGACCATTTTACCATGGTCGGATTCAGATGTTTGCAGGGGAGATCACGAATCTGTTGTAGCACGGTCGTCCCTACAGAGTGTTCCAAAAATATCGTACTTCCAGAAAGGGCTGATGTCCCTGAAGTCATTCGAAGTAACTTGTTCCGTTGCGAAAATGGTCTCCGAGACCACGATTTTTAACGGGAAAATTGGGAGGCGTATTCTGCTTGATCGACCATTTTACCATGGTCGGATTCAGATGTTTGCAGAGGAGATCACTAATCTGTTGTAGCACGGTCGTCCCTACAGAGTGTTCCAAAAATATCGTACTTCCAGAAAGGGCTGATTCCTGAAGTCTATCGAAGTAACTTGTTCCGTTGCGAAAATGGTCTCCGAGACCACGATTTTTAACGGGAAAATTGGGAGGCGTATTCTGCTTGATCGACCATTTTACCATGGTCGGATTCAGATGTTTGCAGGGGCATCACGAATCTGTTGTAGCACGGTCGTCCCTACAGAGTGTTCCAAAAATATCGTACTTCCAGAAAGGGCTGATGTCCCTGAAGTCATTCGAAGTAACTTGTCCCGTTGCGAAAATGGTCTCCGAGACCACGATATTTAACGGGAAAATTGGGAGGCGTATTCTGCTTGATCGACCATTTTACCATGGTCGGATTCAGATGTTTGCAGGGGAGATCACGAATCTGTTGTAGCACGGTCGTCCCTACAGAGTGTTCCAAAAATATCGTACTTCCAGAAAGGGCAGATTCCTGAAGTCATTCGAAGTAACTTGCTCCGTTGCGAAAATGGTCTCCGAGACTTTGTTAAGAAGTTATTAACGGAGAACGTGGACCAATCAGAACGCAGCTACAGAGGACGGATTTTGTATTGGCAAATGCCAACGGCAGGCTCAGCGCGAGCCGTAATAGTTCAGTTCTGATTGGTCTGTGCTTTCCGTTAATAACTAGATCGCGGATTTTATATTTATGACGAACATTATTAGGTGTAATTTAAAACAGTGAAAGAATTAGAAAAATTTAAAACATATGTATTAAGAAAGGAAATAAATCTGTGCCACTCCAATTTGTTGTAATTCACATAAAAAAATGTTGTCTTGCATAATGATCCGCTGTGTTTATTAATAACTTCTTAACAAATCTGTGAAGACCATTTTCGCAAAGGAAAAAGTTCCTCTTCAGAGAAGTATGTACACCATTTTTGGGACATGCTATATGCTGCTGCTCGGTATATGCAGTGTCTTGATCAGATCAACTGATCGGACTGATGTCGGTACATGATCTAGCCTGTACTAGAGATAGCCGTTGTTGCAGCCAGTAGCACGTTATAACTAAATAGTTGGAGCCTTGGGCAAAGTAGAATTTCGGGGCCCCCGGGGAAAACCGTAGAAGTTCGATCTTGGATCTTGGTTTCTGTTCGGTGCCCCCTTTTGTTTTGGGGCCCCGGGCATTTGTCCAAGTTGCTCATGGGGTAATGCGCCACTGTTTGCAGCCGTCTTTCGGTGATGCAACCCGCGTTTTCGTATTATCTGTTAAACTAATCGAATCACATAGTCAACGGGTTCGAGAGCACACGTAAATAAATGCAAATTATTCGTCATTATGTTTAACGAAGGCTAGTACGCGCTACAAAAAAATATGAAACAGAAGGTGGAATGATATTACAGGGGACACAGTTGCGGGGCATAACAATCGACGGTGTTGCGTGGCGCATTTAATTGCAGACTCGGCCCAAATGAGTT
Source organism: Lasioglossum baleicum (assembly GCF_051020765.1). Classification (NCBI taxonomy): domain Eukaryota; kingdom Metazoa; phylum Arthropoda; class Insecta; order Hymenoptera; family Halictidae; genus Lasioglossum; species Lasioglossum baleicum. The sequence goes on from NC_134945.1 coordinate 8,644,073, forward strand.
TCGCGCGAGCCTCGTAATTTCGCTCCGAGCCGATTATTCGATTTGCCGGATCATCGACCTGCTCTCTCTCTCTCCTTTCCTCTCTTTTCTCTTTATTACGATTGTGACGAAGTCTGACCGAGTAAAATATCAAACAGCCTACGAAAATGTCAGTTTTCATCGGCGAGAATCATTGCCGAACGTCTGCCTCAAGAGAGTAAGAGGAAAGACGAAGAAGTCTCGGGCTCTGCAAATGGAAAATTACAATTGCAATTATGTTAATTTACGTGTAACGCACTGCTGCTCGAGAACTATAAACTTTTTATCAAGCACGAACCTCGGGCAAGCTTCCTGCATTCCGTGGACCATTTTAGTTCTGCGAAATGTGTGTTTTTAACACGTGTACGCCGCGCCTACGGAACTTCATAAAAGTCCAACTTCGGTCCGACCGCGCCCGGAAAAGCAAGCGTATAACTTCAACAATGCGCCCCCGTATAACTCCGGCCTCCTGCTTCATCGAACTTGCGTCTACGTCGGTTAATATTTTAATTGATACACGTTTTCTCTCTCTTCGTTTTTGGTTAGTGGAAAGTGGATTCCTCTTAAAGTTAGAAGATTACTTTTCGTGTTCGTTTTTTCATAAATTCATGCTGATGAACGTGGCTGATAGACTGCAGATGTTTATGCAAATTTCTACTTTGGCAGATATATTTTCAAGAACGGGTTAGGAACAAGAGAAAGTTCACTTCCTGTTTAATTGTATGTACGCGAAACCGTCCTCGCACAAAATGGTGCATATCTTGTTAAATAAACTTGATTGTTACTACCATGTTTTTCGTTTTCACTTTAATCCAAAAATAGGCGGATACTTTCCGAACAACCCAGTACTCGAAATATTCTTGTTGCATGAAAATCGGCGAATGACGTATCGACATTTTCTCGGAAGCCCTCGATTAATTTCCAAACGATTGATCAACCAAATGATCGTTTAAATCGGCATCAGAGCTTGCTGCTCCAGCGTACCGCGAGTCTTCTAGCACCCCTCTGTCAAACTCGCTTCCGCATTTACGGTAGTTTAGGCGACGACATTTGTCGGCCCCGCGCATTTCACACTCTAACCCATACACACCCGACCGTCCTTTCTCCTCCCTCTCGCCATCCTTCTTTCTCGTGCAGATAGCCGAGCGCGACGCAGGACGAGATTGCGGCGCACTTAATGGGCCTTTAACCCCTGCGCTCGCTCCACCGACCCCACTGCCGCCGCGCCACGCCGTTGCGACTTCCGGTACAATTTTCCCATTGAGAAGACCAGCCCCGTTGCCCCCATTAAAATTTCTCGTTCCTTCCTCCGCGGCATCCACGGACAACCCCCATAGTCCAGGAGCCTTCTCATCTCGCCGTCGCGTCGCACCAAGCCGAGCCGAGCCGAGCCGAGCAGAGCCGAGCAGAGCCGAGACGCTTCTCTGACTCTGACCCTTGTTTTCTCGTTACATCTCAGCTTCCTCTCGGATGAGCGCAATGAATAGCGACGGAACAGGGCCGAGAAACCGGCGCAGCGTGTGAATCGAATCCACGGGATTCACACTTCACACTTAGGCCACTCGGCTTTCCGCGCCACGATGCGGACAATTCCCAGTCGATGGCCACCATTTCTTTGCGAGAGAATCTATTCCAACTCTCGGACAAGGGAGACTGGGGCACGTTGTTCCGATCATTATTTATAAATAATAGCTAAAAAAATAGCTAATCCAGAATTTAGATCTGATAATTTAAAAATTATTAAAGATTTATTAAGGCGGAACGGTTACCCGGTTGAACTTACTTCTCGTATAATCAAGAAACGCATTGTTGATATTGATCACCCTCTTCTCGTCGATAAACGAAAAGAGGAAAAATTCAAAAATGCGGGTCCAAAAAACTGGAAAAATACTGTTGTCGTCCCTTATGTTGAGAACATATCTGAAGACATAAGGAGGATTTTTAGAAAAATAGGAATGCATACAATATACAAGATACCTCAGTATATTAAAACATTTTTTCCACCAATTAAAGATAAACTACCACTTTGTAAAAACTGCAATGTGGTATATTTAATTCCATGTAAGGGATGTAGTCAGGTTTACATAGGACAGACATCTAGGTTATTAGAGACAAGAATAAAAGAACATAAACGTAACATTTTTGTTGAACCCAACGCAACATACGGCACTAACTAAACACTCTATGGAGTATGACCACGCCTTTGACTTTGAAAACGTTAAGGCAATTGAGAAAGAAATTAATTTGAACAATAGGATTTTACTGGAAACGATTCATACGATGAAACATCATAGCGTGAATCTTAGGTATGAAACTCCTACGATTCAAGAATATTACGCAACACTACTGAATCAGTAGTGTGTTATGATGAATCACTTCCTAATAACAACTATTTTCCTATTACATGTTATATAAATTACATCTTTATCAGATATTTAATAAAAGTTTTTCATCATATGGTCACGAACATGTTGTAAGTTTGGGTTGTTGACGTTTTTCACGGTTTGAAATAACCGCCAAACATCGATCGACGATTGACTTGTGTTTTGATCGATCGACCGGTTACGTTCTGTGTCTAATGACTTCGATGGTCTGTGATCCAGTATCCTGTCTGACGACATGAAAACAGCATGTGCTAAGACAATTTCAATTCCGTGTTTATAATCATTATAAAGCAATGTAAGTAAATTATTGCAGTATCTTGTTACATTTTTACATTCTGGTTACGCAGATATCTTAAAGTTTCTGGTTTTACATTGTGAAAATATATTTTTCAGACGCAGTTTTTCTACTTTCTTGAAAATGATCTGAATGAAGATCGAAACGTTGAAAGTTCCAAACTGACGTGCAAATTTTGCTTTTTTCCTATAAACTGATCGAACCGTTGCGCCGAGAACATTTGAATATTATACATTTCATTATTTATAAAAACGGAGAAGAACGCGCGATACGTTTTAAGTTGTTCCTGTTATAACAGTGGATAAAGACGTTTTTGATCTATTTCGATTATTTAATATCGATGACATTTCAGAACATGTTGCAATAGGTTTTAGTGGTTTCCCACATGTGTCAATTAGGCTAAGTTGTTACTGCAATTTGAGGCAGTTTGTTCCGGAACAACTTGCCCCGCCGCAAATGTATGCATATGTATTATACGTATAATTCTGGTTGTGTTTTAGTTTTAAAAAAGTATTATATGTATAGTTAGTATTTTATTTAAAAAAAAAACATGAAAAATCTGTCACACGACTGTATCCGGATTTCTTAAAAAACTAAAATATGGACAAGAGGCTACAATCGGAGTCAGATAAAAAAGGGGAATCGTCTTTAATGAGCACGAAGAGAAGATTATGACTAGACTGCAGATCTTTATGCATTTATAGAGAAATTGAGTAGACGAAATTCAAAATTGTAGGGGAATTTAAAAAAATGACAGTATATTGTTTTTCATCTATTAAAATTATTAAGGGAAGAAATAACATTCAATTTAGTTTCTATCTCTTGCAATCGATGCAGACAATATTTATCTTTGCATAAAGATCCGCAGTCTAATTATGGCAAAATACCTTTTGAAATGTTCATCTATTATTTATCTGTGCCAAAGTAATTTCATACCAAAGATAATGTTAGGGGTTGTTATATCGTTTCGATGTTCTGTTACACGTATCATATTTTTGTTAACCTAAACCTAAATGAATCAATATTATCTTTATAATAGTATTGTATTCTTCATTATAGATGAGATTATCTGTGCTATTTCTACGTCATTTTATATATTTCTTGAAAATCCGAGCTTTTAGTTCCGGTCTCGTCTACATTTTTCTTGTAGGTTTCGAACGACGAAGATATTACTGAAATATCACTGAAACCGTAAAATAAATCATAGCACAATGGATTGAGCTAATACGAAGAGTGCATAAAATCTGTAGCCTGATGAAATCGCCGATGAAACATATCAGCGATCGAATTCTAATTTGCAGAAAATTGAAAAAGTTTCAAGAAGTTCGCGACTGTGGCCAGGAATGAGAGAACGCAGGGTGCGGATGAGGAGTGAAGCGGCGAGTTAGAAAACCGGAAAAAAATCAAAGAGCAAAAGTGAGACGAGTTGCGTTTGTGTTATTACACCGCTAGAAAGTGCTCGCCGCGAGTAAAACTGAGAACGTTTCAATATTGCCGCGAAATGTTAGGCGTTTTATTGCCGTCGTGGAATCTCCGTGGCTCCGGTTAAGAGTGCTAAAATATTGCGAATACTTTCTCCCCGCGGTGTTCCCGGTGAAATATCAGCATTGTCGTGTCGCGGCAAGTGCAACGACCTTTCGCGAATGTGGATCGCGCTTTGAAACCTGTTAGGACACTTCGTTCCCCCGGATATATGGAATATGGATATCGACAGTCGAGCACACAGCCGATGTGTATCGCTCGTAAACATTGGGCGTTATTGCATTTAATTCTGTGTTCACGCATGCGCACATGTCTATCCTCGCTATTCAAAAAGGAACCTGTGATAGCAACTCGCTCCTAAACTTAAGATCCGTCAACGATCGTGTACCTACTTGAATCGCGAAGTATACTGGTGCCCGCTTCATGATCGCTTTCCATCCTCGACGCAACATTTTTTAAAGAACACCTTCATTGTAACTATGTACACAGAATTTTCTAGAAAATTACACATCCACGATACTGTAGAACTCCATTTACACGAACCTGTCGGGAAGTAAGGTGATCATTTCATCCCTTAATAAATTTTTTACGTTGAAAACGTCATAACAGTATCTTTTCAGATTTTTCTAATCTCTTACTGCTTTATACATTTCACCCAACCGATTTCTTCATGAATGCACAAAAATGCTCAAAGTTTTCGTGTTCATTTTTCAACCTTCAGGATGAATGTTCACCTATTTCTAGATATCGTAGAATTTTTAATTTCTTTCTAACTCTCCTTGAGAAGTGTGCTTCCCGAAACTGTGGCATTATAAATCGCAATTCCTTTATTTGAAGCGTGAAACATAATTTGATATTGTATGTTCCCAGCATCTTCTCTGCAACTATCTCTGAGAAGCGTACGAAAATTTGAGAGAAAAGTTTTGTTAAAGTATCCATTAGGTATACGAAATGCGACGGAGAATCTTTAAATGGAATGTACGGCTGCCAAACAGCTAATCGTTCGAGTAAAATAATCTTTATTAAATGTCCAAGGCAGCGTAATAAATAGATGTGTCGACAGCACGAGATTAAAACTATGGAAAAACGTGGCGTTAAATCGTGCGACAAGTGGACATTGAAACGGTTAATTGCTGCAATCATGCACGGTCTTTCTTGAGCAACAGTGGTCGCCCACTTGTTAAGCGGCCTGAGATTATACAGATAGACAATCATGCTAAGGATCTCCGATTTCAAACGTCCTTTCAACTTGTATTACACGGCGAGAGCTGAGCGACTTGTTCCAGATTTACACCGCAGAAATGCTTCCAGCAGACATTTGCTCCAAAGTGGAACGCAGACGTTAGGCGACGTTCTAGACGTCGTGCTTTATTAATCTCTTACCCGTTTTTATGTACTGAGATTATACTCCGGCCGATTGCTTTCGATTCTTTCATTTTCTCGCACACGATATAATACTCGAGATGACTCGGATTGATTTCGTATACTATACATTTTATAGTTTTCGCGTTGTTATTAGGTGTACAAATAAGTTCTCGGCCTGAGGATGAAAACGGCTGTACTAAGTTTTCGAACCGAAACATTTTTTTTTCCGGTAGGAGGATTTTATAATACCAACCTGGTAGAGTAAATTATCCGACTAATAGTTTAGCATAACCTCAAAATGTTAGTGTAACCACAATAAACAGAATGAGTTGCCAAAAGACGGTTCCGAGGCTAAGGAGATGATATGTGAGGCATTGAGAGAAGATGCTGTATCTATCAGCACGATCAAAAAAGTGGTTCCAAAGATTCCGGAGTGGAAATTTCGACCTCAAAGATGACGGGAGAGCAGGAGCACCGAAGAAATTTCCTACCGAGGATTTGCAGCAATTACTCGAAGAAAATCCTTGCCAAACGCAAGCAGAGCTTGCTACTGCGTTAGGCGTAACAGAGTTGGGCAAAATGTAATTTCAATTACAATTACAATTACTTGCCAATTACTGTAATTTGGAATTGCAGAAATACAATTACAATTACATGTAATTGTAATTGAAGATGTGATTAATTACTCATGTAATTAACTCCTGCCCAACTCTGAGGCGTAACGCAACAAAACGTTTCCGTTCGGCTGAAAGAGCTAGGAAAAATTCAAAAGCAGGGTCGCTGGGTTCGACACGTGCTGTCGGAAAGCAACAAATTGAGACTACAAGTAACAAAAACGACCAGTGACGTTCTGTATTCGTTGGGCTGAGAAATTTTGCCACACTCGGCGTATTCATCAGACCTGCCTCCTTCGGATTATCACTTGTTCAGATCGCTGCAACATCATTTGGTGAATACACACTTCCAAACAGTTGAAGAAGCCGAGAAATGCCTCGCAGACTTCATCGAGTCAAAACCGCCATCTTTTTTTCACCAAGGGATTCGTCGTTTGCCCGAGAAGTGGAAGAAGGGCGTAGAAGCAAATGGAGACTACTTTACCGATTGAAACATACTTGTATTTTAAATAAGAAAATATTGAATTTGACGAGGAAAAAGGCCGAGAACTTACTTGTACACCAAATAAAAATGTACTTTAGCATCGGTAATGGCGCCGGCTTAGGCCTAGAACCCGCAATTACTTATCTTTGTAACAGAAATCTAGGAACACTTCTACGAAGGTTTCTAAATACCAACATGAAAATTGAGTTTTTCATATTTGCTTGAATCGTCGTAAATTCGAAAGGTGAGTGTATCAGCGTGGACTGAACCTCCCGGAGTAACGATACTTCTAAAGTAAACTGCACGGGCCGCTAATTGCTCGAAATTTTCGAGCTTTTAAGCCGGACCGGGTCGGGCCGGACGTTCGACTTTTCCAAACACTCGATTTTCCCTCCGAACGAACACCATTACGCGTCCCGGAGGAATTATATTAACATCGGCGATGTTCGCTTTCGCGACAATGGACGAGAGCATTTAATCCCGGCAATTGTGCGACTTCGAGGGCTCGTTCTCGCTTTCGTGTGTATCGCATCGGAGCACGGAATTGCTCGAGCGAGACGCAGAGAGGAACAAAAGGGGGACTGAACGAGGGACGGGGACGGGGACGGGAACGGGGACGAGCTCGTCCAGTGCGAGCCGAATAAATTATTCATTGTTTACGAGCGACGCGGACAAACGAACGCGCGGGCCAGCTTGAATAGGTAAATGCATCGACAAGGATCGCGACTTCTCTCGCTTCGGATCATTAAAATCGCGAAGAGAACAATTACCGGACCAGGATTCTGCGAGCACTCCCGTTCCGCTGATCTCGTCCCTTCCTCCCTTTCTGTCAATGGTTCTTCCAGTTGTCTCGAATAAACGACAGCCGTTGATCAGCCATATTATTATAAGTAATGTCGAGCAAATGTTGTTCGAACTTTAGTTACCGACGCTGTGTCCGAAGCTCGAGAAAGTTTCAACACCTTGATACAAGAAACTGTAGTTCGCTGGCTGGGATGGCGAGAATATCGCATCAGTAAAATCCTAGTTACAGCATGAACGGGAATTTCGATTCGCTGGCAACCGCTGCGCTGGTTGTAGCAGTATCGTCACACGAGGGCAGGGATTACATTGAGGAGTAAAAGTTCCCTAGATATTTCTAGAATTACCAATGGATAGGAATAAAAGCAGTTCATTTCGTTAATAATTCTGTGAAGTTTTAAATAATATAAGTACGTGAAATTACTGTGTCCCAATGTAAAGTTCTGTTTTGAGCGTGAAGAGTTACAGGTTATTACACTTTTTCCCATATTACAGACCGTATTAGAGTAGCCGCCATGCCAGTATCGTGGGGGAATAGCGTCGAAGAAGGGGAAGATAGAGTGGGGACACGAGTCTGGCGATCTGGCGACACTGGTTTCTATGTAAAGCGCGAGAGTATCACATCGTAATATGAGTATTCTGCTGCGAAACAGTTCTCGTTACGTACGTAAAGTCGTTTTGTCCAATTAAAAATAGCTATTCTAATTGAAAATGTGAATTATGAGACAACCTTCGTCCGACACATATTTTTTAATATATAGAATTTTGTTCAGACAACGGGCTTTCTGACGCAATGCGCTAGCCGCTTCGAGGTGAACGACACTTGAACTTGAACCGATCCGCAGAAAAAATTTCGTGGCGTCGCGACGTCAACGTACAAACAAGAGCCTTCTGTAGATCCAAGGGCAAGAGCATGGCCGACAAAGAAAAACGTACGAAAGAAGAAAAGACATCGTCTAATTATCGCGGGAGGGGAGACAGACTTGCCTCGACTTTGCTCATTAAACTGATTACAAGAGGGGGTCGTCTGTCCGCCGCGTTACATCGTGTAACATCGTATCAAGGATGAAAAAAATGGGGAAGAAAGACGAGGAGTAAACGCGCGCGCCAGAAAGAGATAGAGAAAGGCAGAGAGAGAGAGAGAGAGAGGGAGTGAGATAAAGAAGAGGGGGAAGAGAGAGGAAAGAAGCTGACGACCTTATAAACCTTAAGAGCTTGGCTATGAGATCGTCTCGTATCGCATAAAAGTGTGCATCGGCCTTATTACCGCCTCGTAATTAATTCTGATGTTAAACGGCCGAGGCGAAGAGGGCGAGAACCCTCCCCGAAGGGATCTTAAATCGGGCGTAAGAAAGACGCGCCCCATTCGCCTCCTCCCTGAATCCCTTGATGTCCGCGCAACAGTGCAATTTGTGTCTCTCCCCGATGAAACTGGTTGTTCGCTGTGAAATGAGAGCAATCATCTGCGATCATTTTACAGATAAGACGCTCCTTTTCATAGCGTCTCAGAGTGTCAGATCGATTGCAATTCTTGTTTCCTTCATAGAAATATTGTCTTTCCCTTGAGTTCCGCTGCCCTATCCTGGTTTTTCCCTAAAATCCTACATGTCCATATTTATAAATGCCCACAGATTAGTGTAATACATCACTAATACATGGTCACACCTACTATTAAGTACCAAACTGATTTGAGTGTTTTTTTTTACGCGCACATGCTTGTAATTCTTGTCAGAAATAAAACAGTTTCGTATGTTTTAGGACTAGATTTATTGAACCCTTCATTTCGACGTACTCTAAATTTGTTAATTTACCATTATCGTAAATCTGAATAGACACATTCTTGCCATTTTTCTGCAATAACGTAGAAATAATTTTAATTTCTGATACTCCAGTGATAAATATTTTTGTTCGTATAAGAACGATTGAACTGAATTTCGAAACGACTGCATTTTTAATTTTTATTCCGAGCTTCCGCGTGAGTAAAAATGTACAATTACTTTACCATTTCTGACGCAGCTAACTATTATTATCAACCGAGATTCAGTTTATTTATAAGAATGGTTCTCAGGTTTATAAGCAACGGCAACTTTCAACAATTTTTAATCGCTTCTGCCGGTCGCGCGTGTAATTTCTTGCAAATGAGGTTGGCTGCTAATGAACACGGCGAGCAGATATTATTACTTTATCTTGGTCGGAATTGACCACTTAATACCTGATATTGAACTGTCTCTGTAATGTGGAAAAGATAGGCACTGTAGTTATGAAAACGATCCACATCCAACAGTAGATGCCGGGATACAAATATTAGTCGAACTATCTCATATGTAGTGTTCATCAGTAATGCTCGCTGCCGAGACTTGTCTATTAGAGAAACGGAATGACTAGTTTACTATGCAGATGGTGTGTATGTACTGACGGGAGCTGTGAAATTTGAACCTCCAAGGAGTACGGGTTTGGTGGCCTGGAATATCGATTCTTCATTTTTGAACTAACCAAAATCTCACGATTAGACAGCGGATTTTATGCATTTATAACAAAAATGAGTGGGTGTTATTTAAAACGGTAAAAACATTAGAAGAATTTATAAATACTGAGAATTTAAGAATTTAAAAACAAAATTAATCTCTATTTCACTCTAGTTTATTGCAAATCAAGTAGCAAATTTTTATTTTACATAAAGATCCGCTGTCTACTCATGATATTATGTACAAAGTTATCAGTAGACTTTTTATACAACGTAAAAATGATCTGAATTAATTGCAAGACACAGGAGCTACATGGACATTTATTTCTCTCGTCAACGATTGCAACGTATTGAAAATAGTGCAATAAGATTTTCAGATTCTTCAATCGTCCGTCCAATTTCTGTCCAATCAATTCGCTTGTGTCGCGAATGAATAAAATTCGCAGTCTAATTACTAGTAAATTCAATTCGTCGCCAGATTAAGGGGCTAGTATACCCTCGATTTGTAACTAGAAAATACCTAGAATCTTACTAGATTTTGGGTCGAAAATATGGGTTTGCGTCCAGACGTTGATTGACCTTATTAGAACAAATTGTGGGCTGTGTGAGGGCTCATTCGAAAGAGGAAGGTTAGACGCAGCGCGCTTTTCTCACGAGGTTAACGAGATTATGTTTATATCTAATAATATGATGGCCCAAAGTAGAGAAAAAATCTAGGAAAAAATCCCGCAGATTTCAATGAATTTTCTGTCTATAATAGACTTTTTTGGCTTATGAGATGAGAAAAGCGCGCTGCGTCTAACCTTCCTCTTTCGAATGAGCCCTCACACAGCCCACAATTTGTTCTAATAAGGTCAAACAACGTTCAGTACGAAACCCATGTTTCGACCCCTTTTTCTAGTAAGATTCTAGTTATTTTCTAGTTACAAATCGAGGGTATACTACCTCCTTATGTCCCCACTCTACCTTCCCCTTCTACGACGCTGTTCCCCACGTGACGTCTTTCCCCTCAACTCGTGCAACCTCCCCTCATCTGGCGACACTCTTACTAAGAATAAGGGACTGTCGCAAAGGTTGCGACACGTTTTGTTTTTCAGCTATAAAATTTCATAGGATGAGAATAACGCAAGAAAATGTATACCGTTGGAAAGGTATAGTTGACAGCTACATTTTCGCCGCGGAAAGTACCACCAGACAGACCTTACACTCTCATGACAAACGGCTTAAATGACAAAGGTTTTGTTAGCACAGTTTGCAGAAATAGAGCAGTCACGTTATTCTAGCATTGCATATTAATATTTCACGGGAATAAAGTTGAAAGTAGTTAGCGCGCCGGGGAAATTTGCGACGGCGGATATCAGAACGATCTCGGAAATGCGGTTCGAGGTTCCAGACGAGTCGCGATAAATTATCCGTGGATAATTATCGAGTGGACGTCCGAAACAGGCGGTCGTATTCGTCCGGCGAAGCTTCCACGTCGATTAGTCTTTCACGGGCGAAATGCTCGATACGACGTGTAATATGTGAAATCGTTACCGGTGTAGCTGCACGGTCATGTTCCGGCCGCGGAGCTTCACGGCCACGAACGAACCACTCGCGTTCGAAATAATAGAATTTCGAGGACGCGATCGGAATTTATCGGCAGTGGAATTAACGGCGAGTTTCAATCGCACGCCCACATTATCCGACTTCTTGAAACGGTTACTCGAAACTGATGAAGGCGGCCGAACAATATATCGGACGAGAGGAAGAATATGGTATAAAGTTGTCGAAATCCTCGATGTACGAAACTAGTTTTATAGCTGCGGTGAATATCACAGTAATACTCGAACACATTTCAAAGAACGATCACCTTTTTCATATCGGACCGTGCATCTTGGATTTTTCGCAGCAGTTAGAACAATTGAACCGCTTATTTCGAAAGTAGCCTAACTCCATTTTCGAGAAGAATCGAGCTAGCAATTATAATATTTACATTTCTACGTTATCTTCTCATTCTGAAGCAGATTGTAACTGATATATTTAAAATCACAAAGATTTTGTAACTAGATTTTGTTTACCGAATGACAAAGATTTTGGTGTCGTAGAAATGTCATCAAAGAAGAATAATTTACTGTTTGTCCCCAAAGATTATTATAATGTTATCAAGAAGTGCCGGAAAGGTAATAGCTTTATTTTAAATGAAATGAAAGAAGAGGATTTCATGTCAACAAGATTTTTGGAGGATGCAATTTTTGAAAGGGTAAAGAATTCTAACGGAGAAACAATAAATCTTAGATACACTTTTAAGGAGCGTGATACATCGGTATCCTATATGTATATTTTTAATTTCAAGAAACGCGCAAACTTTTACATATCTCGATTTAAACTTAAATGGACGTTGGCCGCTTTCAAATTAAACGGCTCAATTATTTGTGACGTAAAGAAAAATTTTGAAAAATTTCCAATCGGTCGGAATTGCAGAAAAGATAGCCAGTCGTTACTGTATACAATTTTTCAAATATATCTTATAGATATGCATCGATTATACATATTCTAAAAATTTGCATGATGTTAACGTACTTCTATTGCAAAGATACATGTCGGCTCACAGTGGAACGAATGGGCATTCCAGGTGGACAAAAATTCATTTTATCATTTTCTCTTATTCAGTAATTAGACTGCGGATCGTTATGCAAAATAATCGATTTTCATAAATCAAAAATAACACATGGACTGTTTGACTGTTTTAAGTTACATCCACCCATTTTTGTGATAAATGCATAAGCTCCGTAGTCCACTCACAATGAATTTAAAAATCCTTATCCCTGGGGTTTCCGGGACGAGTCTGCTTGCGTGTCACGCGTTCGCGTGTGACTGGAAATTTTGGAAACGCTCGTTTCTTCCCCGGCAAAGTCTTATCTTTGGAAAAACGCGGTCGTTCACGGTGTTTGAGCGTAGCAAACGGGTAACAAAGAGGGACGAACGACAAAAGGACCGACGATATGATTAACAGCCGTGTTACAGCCTTGACTAGGGCTACGCTAGGGGTTGGTGGGGAGAAAGGAGAGCCGACTGGAACGACAAGAGTACTAATTATTACAATTATCCGCGGACAATTACGACGTTAAATTGCATTCCCAGTGGTAATGCCAGCCCGAGGGAATGCCTCGAGGAGAATCTGTTGCCCGTGCATCTGCTATTGCACCGGGGGAAAAGCAGCGCTATGGATTGCACCAGTGGTGCGACAGACCGACCACCACCGTTGGCGGCTGCACCAGCACAAGCAGCCTCCGTGGCAATGGGGAATAGCAGAGAGAAAGGGACTTGGAGAGAGAGAGAGAGAGTGAGAGAGATAAAGGGACCGGGTTATGCATACAAAACAGGGGACGTGTGGAGCGGTAACCTAATGTCTTGCATTAGTTCACGGATGTTTACCGCGGGTTTTCTCCGCTTTACCAAGTGACGCCTGGAAATCCTGGCTTTTCGCCGCACCTTGGAACGCATTCTTGCGGCTGCAAGGGATGACGGCGAAGCGCAGAGATTGCAATTTCGTCTGTTTACACGGCTACACATCCACAGACATTCGATTTTTATGACCAACTTTCGAGGAGTAAGGTAAAGGCACCAGTAGTTGACCATTTTATAGAAAAACGTAAAAAATAAGGTTTTTATAAGCTGTGCACTTTTGATGAAAGTGAATCTCGGATGCCATGCTATCTGTTGGTTGAATTTCAAAACAATTACATGCGAAGTGAAGTATGCATAGTCACAACGGACGTCTGAATTCATTAAGGTTTGTAATATGCCGATATATCTCTATTTCCTTAACGTTTCTGTTAAGAACAGCTGTACGGTTCAGGTAAAAAAATCCATACGTTGTGAGCTTTTCGCAAACAAATTATTTGCTGTTTATATTCTCACAGAGTTTTATAAGTGATAAATGCATTGTTTTTGTTATTCTAACTTGAAAAACAATAGTATATTAGGTGGTCAAATACTGAATATTGTTTTTGAACAATTTTCAGAAGTTGACAGACGTGGTCAGTTACAGACGTGACTCATTTAAATTTTTTTACGATTTATAATGTATCCATTTTACATCTACGATTGTTAGGACTACAAAATATAATTCCAAATTTTGTAGCATGCTGTGTTTTAGAGGATGACCACATGGTCAACTATTGATTGCATTCACGGTCAAGTATTGACCAATGTCCACTTTTTTAACACTTTTCCGACCGATAGCCTATTAATCGGCTTCAAGAGGAAAACGAAGAAAACGAACTGTTGAATAATAATAAATGGCCTGCCTGGTTGCCTGTTGAAAAAAGTTGTGAACGAACACGTAACATTTTTATATGAAGGAAAACATTTCCCTGAAAAAATTCTTCGTGTAATTAACTAAAACTAAAGCGGCTATTTCATCCATGGAAATGTATGGGCGATTATGGAAGTGGCCAGAGAAGCCTGATGTGCTGGACTACGAGTGGAAGGCTGTACTTTCTCATATCAATGAGCCTACGAAATCGAGCGGAACTCGCAACTCTACTCTGTTCCTGAATTGAACTTTTTATGGAATTGATTTGTTTTATTTCTTATTTTATTCTTTAATTGTAATTTGTGCTGGTAATTGTTGAAACTAAATTATAGTAAAATGATTCCCAACATTATTGCTTTAACCCTCTTTCTAGTATAAGTGGTCAACTACTAACGAACAGAAGGTCAATTACTAGATTTTTCATTTTCAAGAGTGGTCAACTTCTGAAGCAATTACTGAATTTTTAAATATGTTTCTTAAATTTGTATAAGTAAACTTTTTTTAAAAATTGGCCTTGGTACATAATCTAGAAGACTTGAAGAGTGTCTTCAGGCATCGACTCTCGCTATTTGATGACAGAGCAAGTGGTTACTATTGTTCGCGTGGAAAACTTCTCTTAACTGGTCAACTACTGGTGCCTTTACCTTACGCGCGTCAAATGTAAGGAATATCGAAATTGCGAATGTCGAGAGCGGACAGCGTGCGGCTCGACAGCGCGACGCGTACCCTTCAGGTAAAAACCCAGTGCACATTTGGGGGTGCAGGTAGAAAACACGCTGGCAACAAGGTGTCCTTAAGACTAGAGTTTACCTGAGCGGTCACTCTTCCAGTGACGCTCGGGGTGTCGAGAACTGAAAGAATCCTTTAATAAATCGCACCTTTGCGGACGGCTTCACCGTCGATCATTGCATCATTTACCGCCCACACCTTTTAAAATAGTCTAGTTAGTAGGTTATTATCTTACACAAAGAGTACTATCGCATTTACAAATACTGTAATTCGTTTCTCGAATTTCGTGGGCTCGTGAAGCCCTCTGCGCTCGCCCGCAAAGGTAATTATAAACGCTCGCTCTTCAATTAGGGTGACCTGTCCAATGAACGAACATTTGTCGGCTGTTGATAAATCTCTGTGTAATAGAAAAGTTCGTGGTCATTCTGCAGTAACTCTATTAAATATACACGAGTCAAGTTTATGTGTGGATAACTTTTACTGAATTGTTACAAGAAATTGTGATGAAGGGCCTAACCAGTACCTTTAAAAATTTCATATTTTATATTAATTCATAGCAGAAATCGGCGTAAAAACAAATTGGGTTGTGTAATAAATTCCCGCGATTTTTGCATTTTTTTTCCCCCGCAATTTTGTGTTTTGTTAGGTAAAGTATACTATATGCATTCGCAGGTCTTTTTCTTGCTCTACAAACCTATCCGCTTCAATGTTTCGAATCAATTAATTTTAATCAATGGAAGTTCCAGGACGCAGAAAAATTCATTTTCGACATCTGCTCGAAATCTCACTCAAGTTGTGTGGCACTCAAGCTCCATAAAATAGAGAAAAAAAAAACGCGGGATTTTATTACACAAACCAATAGATTGAATAAAGCGTTCGAGTCATTTTAAAAGCCGTGGATTGTTTTAAAAACGCCACTGTTAGAATATGCATATAACATACAGCCAAGGCAAAGTTTATTTCCGAACGCGATAACGCAGTGTTACATATACATAGTAAAGATAGTGAAGCTCGATTCGCAAACAAAATAGACATATCAACATGGCCCGTTGCTTTCACGAGTCTAATGAACAGTCTCGGACAAAACGCTTCCTCCTTCGTGGCAGATTAATGAATTATCTATGTGTAAAGCAATATATAAAAATACAATTTTTTTTGCACTACTTCAAAGAAAAGTGAACGTTTTTAACGCTGCTAACATTTAGTTAAATTATGTTCGCTTATAAAAATGTAGAGAGACACAAAATATTAAATAAAATCTCATTTCCTTTATTGTAAACATTCGCGGTTTGTTACAAGTAATTTGTTTAAGCAGTTCAGTATTTGAAGGGTGGTCTTGACCTATCAATTTTAACGTGTGTAAACGTTGTTTGCATGAAGTGGCATTGTGTGCTATCGGTGATCGTATTGGTAGACGTGTTGGTGATGGTGAAAGTGTATGAGTGGTGTCAATAATATAAAAATTCATTGGCATATGATTTACGGACGTTCAAGAACCTCGGTTTATGATCTTTGGAGCTGGTGTGAAACGACTTGTGGTGACAGTCGTTACAACTCTCGACTTGCATCGAGTCGTAACAATCTTCATCAACCTGTTGACCAGGGACGACTAAACGAGATGACTTGTTATTTATACATATTCAATTCTATCTTCGCATTAACTCCTCTTGGTTTGTTTTGTATAATCTTCCACTATTCAATCGTAGTGTAATTAATGTGGAGGAACGCGTGTCAATCCAATTGCATCTACGATCCGTTAGACAGGATCAGCATTTGAGAGCTAATAAGCCTTCTCGCTGATTAATTCAGCGCGTTTAGAACAGTCCTATTTGCTACGAATACATGAAATTAATTACTTGCTTATCATTAGAGCGGGCATATACATATTATACAAATACTAATTATTATGCCCGACAAATTTTTTCTATCACCAACAACAACCGAGTTATTCTGGTGGCATGTTTTAGGTGCCTCACCCTGTATATAGATTGTTTTAACATATTTATTTCGTCGATTATCAGATTCCTTGTGACGAAAATGAAGCACGAGTATCAGTAATTCTTGTTAATATAACAGTATATCATTTTATCAATTTGTATCGTTAATGCATTATGATCCAAAGTCGTAATTGTCTGAATTTGTTAGTTTGGCGCAGAGTTGGGCAGGAATTAATTACATGAGTAATTAATTACATCTTCAATTACAATTACATGTAATTGTAATTGTAATTGCAATTACTTATTCTGGTGGCATGTTTTAGGTGCCTCACCCTGTATATAGATTGTTTTAAAATATTTATTTCGTCGATTATCAGATTCCTTGTGACGAAAATGAAGCACGAGTATCAGTAATTCTTGTTAATATAACAGTATATCATTTTATCAATTTGTATCGTTAATGCATTATGATCCAAAGTCGTAATTGTCTGAATTTGTTAGTTTGGCTCAGAGTTGGGCAGGAATTAATTACATGAGTAATTAATTACATCTTCAATTACAATTACATGTAATTGTAATTGTAATTGCAATTCCAATTCCAATGACATGTAATTGTAACTGTAATTGTTAGTAGCAGTTACAAGTAATTGTGGCTGGTAGCTGCAATTACTTGTAAGTCTTGTAACTGCTACTAACAATTACAGTTACAATTACATGTAATTGGAATTGGAATTGCAATTACTTTCGCTCAACCAGTAATTGTAATTGCGGACCACAATTACAATTACAGTGATTCGTCAAGTAATTGCGGACCACAATTACAATTACAGTGATTCGTCAAGTAATTGCAATTCCAATTACAATTACATGTAATTGTAATTGTATTTCTGCAATTCCAAATTACAGTAATTGGCAAGTAATTGTAACTGTAATTGAAATTACATTTTGCCCAACTCTGGTTTGGCTGGAGTGACCAGCGAAAATAAAACGGTCCGTACACCAACGGAAAATATGTAGTATTGTTTGCAGCTGTTGATCGTTTTCGAGGAGCGATAGGGCCCGTTAAAAGTTATTCCGATGGAATTCATGAAATTTGCAATCAGTGCCTTTTTTCTAGCGAACGATATTTTTAATATTCGCGCATGGCATCACCGTAGCGTCTCTCGAACATTAATTATTACTACGTATTTTGTTTTCGTCCCAGGTTTTTTGAAATCGCACAAGCGAATGCTATTGTTATTATTATTTTTGGCAACTTCGAACCGCACCCTGTTCCATTTTGACTGCGGATTTCATGCATTTATAACAAAATTGAGTCGCTATAATTTAAAAAAAAATGCAAAGATTAAAAGAATTGAAGAGCGGAGATACGTTATTGTTGATCCTTTAAAATAATTAAAGGTAGAAACCAATTTCAAAGAGGCTCCCGTTTTTTGCAACAAAGACGGGGAATTTTTATCATGCATAAAAATCCGCAGTCTATCCATGATATTTAACATGCTCACATTACCACCGTCACAAATATGTGACATCCATAATCTGACAGTTCACTTAAAAACAGTCAAATTCATTTTATGCACTCTTCGTTGTTTAAGGTCATAGTGGAATGCATAATTTTCAGAGAATCTGCAACTTTCGTCTGCTAAATTGTTTTAATAATTCAAGGAAGGCAAGCAACAAAACAAATGTTGATCGCGAACGTGTTAATAAACAATTTGTTATATAATTTTTAGCAAATACCAGCACCTAACAAGGTATTTATAGACGTACATATTTGAGGACATGCTTTGTAGAGGGGACAAAGACTAATTGAGTACAATGGACATTGATTATTTCCACAGTGATGTTCGTTTTGTTTTAGTACCGTTGCTATTGTCTGTTGGGAACTCCACGTGGCAACACGTGGGTGCGTGTCCTCAGCCACGCGATAAAGGCTTCGATGGGCGCGCCGTGACACACAAATCGTTGACACACAACCTGCCCCGGCTATGTGACGAAAGGGACCGCATGATAATGCACCGAACGAGGGAACGGGCCGTCTGCATCGCCTTGCACATTCCACGCGTACCGACGCGTCCCACTGTCGAATGCCCCGGCGCATTTTAAGCTTTTCATCCGTCCTGGTTAATTAAGATCATCTCGGATTGCAGCGCGGCGCGGAGACGCCATTAAAACACCCCTACAACATTTCACCGAGTGTAACGACTCGCATACCTCTACGACGATATTAATGGAAAAATCAGTTTAGTTGCGAATGCAGCAAGCTTGGGCATTACGAAAATTATATCTTATCTTATTTGGCTACGTGTCATTTGATGTAATATTTGAACAGCGAAATAATTTGTTCGAAACTAATTCACTATTTGAATTTCAAATGAAATTCAACTCAAATGAAACTGCATCTTCAATCAAATTTTACGTAAAGAAGATAAAGAAATAATATATGTATATAGAAAATTTGATATTATTGAGAGGAGTAATATTGAATTATTATTAAAATAATTTTATAGAAAATTTAATATTATTGAGTGGAGTATATTATTTGAGTTTGGTATTATATCAAATGAATGAATATTATCTTTACTTTCAAATAACAGTATTGAAGATAGCTGTGCGAAATAAATTGTATCAGATATAGTTAGTACTTATTTTCATTTCAAGAAGAACAATCTAAAGTACAAAAGTTAGCATATCTAAATTTAATGATTAATTCAGTTACGTCAATAACTTCTTCTTGAGGTGAAACTATTTATTATTTCGTTGGAACGATGTAAGTAAAATGAAATTATTTGAAAATATTTTATTCGGTTTAAACGCTAAACGAAAATCAATTTTTTATGGTGTTTGTAAAATGAAAATAATAATCTTTCAAAGTTAACAGGTTCGCTATCGATATCGATAACATATTATTACCAACCAACGTTTTGTATTTGAATTAAAGAAGATTTAATAATGAAATAAATAAATTTTCCAATATTTGTTACGAAACTCAAATGTCCCACAAGCATTGTTTCGTAATAATGGTGTCAGCAAACCTGTTAATCGGAATTCAATTCGTTGGAGTAATTTAACTGTTTTTAGCACACTCGATATCAACTTTACACATGTGTGATAGGTACAATTTTATATTTCATGTGAAAATGTATGTTATACGTACAATAATAATGAGTTATAACTACTTGCAACTACGGAGACTGTTGCCAAAGCAAACTCTGATAGTGAAAGTGTTAAATAGCTATCAAACAATTCTATCATCACAGAGAATAGTGTTCCACAAAGATTAGAAATTTTATCTCAATGCAACGTATAAACAATTATCTCGGTGGATCATTTTCATTCGTGACATTCTAACCACATATCTCAATTATTATTTTCATGTAAAACAATTCGATAAATGATATGTACCCGATAGATACGAATTCAAATTTGAAATCCCACAATGGAGGTGATTAAAATTCCAGTATGAAAAATCATTCAAGCTTTTACTGAATCGGTAGTCGCAGGAATGGTGGCGTTCGTCACTTTTGTTCTGGTAAATGAAATTTGAAAAACGCCGGACGATGTTCGAAATTAAACATTATCAAATCAAGTGGTCGTGCGATTGGAAAATGCGGGAATGCCGATGGACTGGCTGAAAGCGAAAATCAGTTTGGAAGCTGTAGAAAAATAATCGATTAACTTCAACTGATGCAATGTACAATTGATATACTCGGCGCTTCCGGCGCAATTGGAAAATTCATCAGTTAAACAATTCTGACAATCGTTAGCGTGAATAATCAATAAAACGCTGCAATAAATGTACAATTGTGGTTTTTGTACATGCGGTTTGAATCAAATGCTGGTAAAGCAGTGATTTAAACTTGAACAGCTTGAAAGAACATTTTTGATATTACAAACTATTGGCATCAATTCTTGGAAACGTATGGCTCTATTAGTAATATATTACATTAATGATTCAGATATTCGTGGTTGTTTCTGTTTTAAAAAGATCATATACATACTCGATTAATAATCTTACTTATATCATAAGTAACATTAGAGAAAAAGAGAAACTTCTTTGTTGTTTATTTTGTCTGTCCTAATAAAGATGATCATACGCCACTCGTGTGTCTGTACAAGTTTCTATCTATGTATAAGAAAATGTAATTCAATTTTCTACGTATACACTGCGGTGCATAACTATAGCACCGTTTAAATTTTTACCCGTTTCAGAATTCAGACTGAAAGTGCGAAAAAATTAATTGTAAAAATCGAAACCAATATATATTCATCACTATTCATTTTCTTCGATGGGAAAGCTAATTGTAACATGCCATCACTGTGAAAAGCCCCCCAAACCATAAGACTTCCTCCACCGAAATTTCTTTTCGTGAAATACCGTGGTTCCTTGCGGAGATCTCGCCAGTAGGAATTGTACCCATCAGGTCCATCAAGGTTGAATTTTTTTTCGTCCGAAAAGATAGTCTAATTGTCAATAAAAGAAATTACAATAAGCTGGGTTTAGAAGATTTTCAGAAATTAACTTACGTTATGCCAGTTCCGATGCATGTTTGCTCGAGCGTATTGAAGTCTTGCAATCTTATGGCGCGGTAGAAGTTTGGGTGCAGACTTTAATTTTTGTCTCACGACCATTTGCTTGTAAAGCTCGATGTATAGTGCACCGTGAAACATCAAGATTAAGTTCTTTTTTAATTTGGTTACAACTTTTTAATGTGTTGCTGGCCGTTTTCACAATTATTCGTTCCGTACGTGGACTCAATTTCTTCTTTGGTCCACCCGTTTTATTCTTCCCATAGTTATCTTGGTCACGTAAAAAGTTTATAACAACTTTATGTGACCTTCCTAGCCTACGAGCAATTTCGCGCATGCTAAAATCTATTTCCTTCAGGGCTAAAATTTTACCCCTCTCTTCTTCCGTTAAATATGTACCACGCGGCATTTTCAAGATACAAATTTTTATATTTACTGTGGAAAATTCTTTTTTCAATTTCTATTTTCACGGATACTTCGTTACGATACTTTGTTTAGTGAAATTAGTAAATAACAACGACGGTGCTATAGTTACGCAACAGTTGAAAATCACATTTTCGATTATATCGTCTTGTATAAGAGGGCCATTTCAATATGATTTAGTCTACAGTCCATTTTTTTCATACTTTCACAATTTCTACAATAAATTTTTTTGCACTTTTCACTTAAAGTCTGAAACTGGTAAAAATTTAAACGGTGCTATAGTTATGCACCGCAGTGTAGTACACTTGTGGAAAAAGTTCGTAAGCATTTGTGTGTGTAGCCCATAAAATATTCATCGTAATTGTACAATACAAGATTGAATGAAATTTAATTGAACTTTCTATAATATAGAAAATTATCTCGTTCTTTCAATTTTTTGGCGTTCCCTACTTTGGCACAATAGAAAGGCGTCTGAAATGACTGAAATCACTGTCGACCAGAGGAAAGGGTGTTCCCCTATCGGCGCGGCAGACACCGAGACGACGATAAATAATTCAATGAGTCAAATTAGAATCGCGCTTTACAGCTGCGGCACCAGACGAGGTCTAGCGTTTCGCGGCGGTGCAATTTAGTGGGCGTGCGTGTGCTTGTATTTAAAACGATAATCCTTACAGGCAGTCGCGTTACTGCTAACATTATTTATTACGTCGTTTTATCAGGCAACTGGTTCGCCTTGAAATCTAGGCGCTCATCCAACAGCGGGCTCGCGAGCTGTGCGAAAGCGATGCTGTGCGGTGGTGCGAAATGTGAAATGCGAACTGCGAACGACCGAATCGCAGATAAAAGTCTCTACTGGTACCCGCAATCTATCTAGAAACACCAACAATCGATCCGTGTTCCGAGCAACAGTTCCAATTCCGGTGCAACGATGATAAATCGGTGAATTCATTTACATTTCACCGGGAATTTCATTCGACGTAAACTGTTCGACGTGTTTTGTACAATTTCATTACAACAGAAACTATAATACACAGTAATACATAGTAATACATAGTAAAAACTGGTAAAAATACATCGTCCATGTCAAGTCCATGTCCAATTTTCCATCCACAATATTATTTTCCACGGAATGCAAGTTTCCAGTAGATCCTTCTCGAAACTCGTACATCGCGTGACGAAAGTGCAATTTGATTTACGCTCATGTTTAACAATTATTTTTACGACGGAAAAGCAACTGTGAATGTGTATGAAAGCTAACTGAAAATGCATTTGATTTACGCTCATGTTTAGCAATTATCTTTATGACGAAAACGCTATGAAAATAACCTAAACCTGCTGTAAAACAACAACTGAAGCATACTCCTTCCAATGGTATTATATGTGCATATACAGGGCGTCCCAAAATGTTGTATTTTCTTCGAAAGGGGGATTATTCCTAAGATCATTTGAAATAACGTTTTTCCTTTACGAAAATGTTCCCGGCGGCTTCATCAAAGAGTTATTAACGAAAAGCACGGACCAATCAGAGCACGGCTACGGCAGACTTGTGTCCCCACTCTACCTTCCCCTTCTACGACGCTATTCCCCCACGCTTCCGCCACGGCCCGGTCACATGACGCGTGTTAGAGAGAGAGGGTTACTTTTTCCCCTCAATTCGAGTAAATTCCCCTCGTCTGACGACTCTGGTGGGTAATAATAATTTATTTATATCATATTCGCGAAAGCAAATTTCAAAGTATCATACAGTTAAATCATCCTGAGAAGCTCGCAAATTCTTGCGAAGATCAGGGAATCATTTTCATTAATGTTCCTCGATGTACGTGGGTTTTATTACCCCTTCTTCGTTGTAGCCAATGTGGGAAGCCAATTTAACACATAAAATGGATCTTTAATCGTTCCCTGGCGAGATCTCGTCTCGAAAATTGGCAATAAAAGTGAAGCGAAACTCTGAAGGGTAAACCAATTGTCTGCACACATCTTACGTCGGAAACGATTCATGGCAAAACGTATTCGTCGTGGATGTTGATGAAAATGTCTCCTAAATGTGGGCCGACTAAATTGCTCGTAAACCATGTAGTATAGTCTAATTAAAAAAATATTAATATTACCTTGGAATACTTGTTAGAAGAAAGTTCTATATCGAAGTTGACATTCTGTATGAACGATACTGAACATATTCTGTTCTCTGGTAAAAACTTTAATACAGTTATCTCGTTAAATAATGTTTTCGTTTCCCCCCACTAGAATTTTTATTCGATCATCAAAACCGTAAAACGAAACGTATACTTTTTAAACGATTGCTCGGTAAACCTCGTTCTTAACAATTTAATATTTCCAGAAATAAACACGAGTATCTGCTTCCTCCGAATTTCAAAATTTATCACTACGACTATTTTCCAGAATTAACCCCGTATGTACAATCTTATCAGTACCTGAATTTTTACTAAAAGGATCTCTCAAAATCCGAATTACATCCATGAAATGTTAAAACGCGAACTAGTGGATGCTTGCAGAAAGTTAAAACGTAAGGGGGCAATCTCGTGTAACAGGTTCGAAAAATCTAAAATTTGTTCACACAAATCGAATGTACATTTCAAAAATATGTTCCCGAAGTCGAAAAGCCTAATTATAACAGATGAAGATTATACAGCTTGTTCCATTCGTTAGAAATTTCTCAAGGCACTGAACCACAATTTCACATTAATTTCTTATTTAATACTTTCGAGAAAAAGTATATATTCCCTTCGAAAATCCATAACTGGACTGCGGATTTTATGCATTTATGGCAAAAATAGGCTCGCACAGTTTAAAGCAGTGAACATGCTAAAAAATGTTCAAGGACATCAACTGTATTAGTTTCAGCTTAATAGGATAATTAAATGAAGAATACAATTTTTATTTCCCACCTTTGCCCCGCAATCAATTCAAATCATTTTTCATTTTGCATAAAGATCCGTAGTGTATCCATAACTTTTACAGTCCTCTATATTTTTTCTTAAATGTTGGTCCACTAACGGCAAAAATAAATCAAACTTTAAGATATATCTTCGCGTTTTGTTTTCAGATAATAGTGTGACATTTACTACACCGTACGCCGATATTAACTACTTTATTACCAAGCTTCACAATTGTCACAAAATTAATCGAAAAGAATTTTTTCCTATAATCTCAAGCTTTTGTAAAAGAAAATCTGAAAAGTTACTTATTTTTCTACTTGTTACACGAGAATCCCCCCATCATTTCTCTCGCGCAAGCCCATTCTCAAAATTAGTGTGCAGGCAGGTGCGCATTGCAGATGTAGCGTCGTATTTGCGAAACACAGTAACTCGTCGGAACCGAGCTTTCGGTTTCCCAACTTCTACAACTGATTTCAAAAATATCACATTATTTCCGCTTCGAAACAGCAATAAATCCTTCAAGCGAGCGCAAATATCAAGCACCCGTACCTAGTTGCCTAGCCGGCGACACAATAATACGCGTGGACGTGCAATCGCGAGATTAGCAATCAGAATGGAACGGTTTATTAAAGGCGTGTCAACGCATGTACACGCATACACAAACACACAGAGATATCCGTATACATATATGTACCTCCTCCTGCTCGAACGACGAGATCACCTCATAGTAGAACTGCTCAGCCATCGACAGATTGATCTTGAGGGACGCGCGGTCCTCGTCGTCCTTCTGATCCTCATCCTCGACGCCGTTCTCGATATCGTAATCCTTGATCACGACACTCCTGCGTGACAGGATCTCGATCCCGTTGTTCTTCACCAGCTCCATTTTTCCCTATCTCCGGTTGTCCCTTATTCGACACATTCAAACACACCTTCGCCGGAATTTACATATCCGAACTTATCGGAGCAGGCGAATGAAATTCGCACGAGTTCGAAGCACGTTCCAGCGGCTAGACACGTAGAAAGAAGCACTCGGTATAATCCTCGAATTCCTACGATTTGTATAACTTATCACAGCCGATTCACTTTTGGTTGACTTTCACTATGGTGCCTCACTATCGCGTTACACCGTTCACTAAAATCGACCGATAACAATAATAACCGAGGAACTTCGCGCGGAGATCGTTTCTCACGTGTCTTTCAGCTCGAGCCTTTCGAGATTGAGCATCCCCGTTGATCTTGATCGATGGGGCACGGTATCAGCGTCGCGACCACGCCATAAGAAATTCGGTTCCTTCGATCGGTCGGTCGGTTCAAGGATATAGAACAAAGTCATTGTACTTTGGGATTTGTTATAATTTCTGTTCTCCGTTTCGTTTCACTTTCCTCGATGCTCGGTGTTCACGGCAGTGCTACATAGTGCATAGTCGGTGATTCATAGCGAGCGTTTTCATTCGGACCTCTGCGAACGATGTTTTCAGTTAGATCGAGAGCCGGGAGTCGAACGAACGGCGAAGAAAATGCGAGGAAAGCGGACCGTGCATGAAGCCTGCACGCTCGCGAGCGAACTGAGCCGAAGTAACGAAAGAGCACGTATAATGCCGCCTGTGTCGGTCTCGCATCGCGGTGACAACCAACACCGACGCTAGATAAGCCCTACCAGCCGGTCACCAGTTTTCTCGTCGGAAAACTGAACACCGGAACGTGTCGAACCCGTACAGTTACTTGTTAACCCTTCGGCAACTTTTTCTAGTACCTCTCTTTGTGGATTCTTTCCCTACGCGCGTCCCAATTGCCTAAGGCCTAAGGTAAATGAAGTATTTACTGCGGGTGTACGCAGTAGCGCGTTATAACTGCTTGGGGCCTTGGGCAGAGTATAATTTCGGGGCCCCTACGGAAAATCGTAGAATTTTGATCTTGGATCTTGGTTTGTGTTCGCGGCCCCCTTTTGCTTTGAGGCACCCGGGCATTTGCCCAAGTTGCCTATAGGGTAACGCGCCACTGGGTGTACGTTTTACTGCGGCATTTTTCCCAATCAGATTAAAATACGTAAAAATGAATACTTTGCCCTGAATACATTTGTACAATTCAATGAGAATGTGTTCTCGTTGGCGAGGCAAACGATATTGTCAATCATTCTCATGTTTGTATAATTTCGGGATTTGAAGAAACATTCTTCGTGAAAGGTGAAAATAAGACCATTTCTCTTCTATCACGATCACCAAAGGACGGTGTTCACATGATTGTACAATCTTTATATTGCTTTAATCCTTGCGCAGTCAACCGGGCACCCATTTACTGTATTTCTTTCAACAGTTTGTTAATGTTTCTCTAAAAAATATTACAAGATTTGCCTGAATGTCCATTCTTTACTCGCTGATATATTAATTCATAGTCTTATAATGAGAATTTGTGCAAACATGTTAAATACAGAAAGGTTTTAAATAATCTATACATTTTGGTTGACTATACAAGGGTTAAATTGCATGGAATGATATAGGAGTCACTTGAATTTCTTTGTCGTTCACGACTGCTTCGACTAAGAACAAAAATTTATGTCCATTGTATAAGTTCCCTATAGAGTAACGCGCCACTGGGTGTACGTTTTACTGCGGCATTTTTCCCAATCAGATTAAAATACGTAAAAATGAATACTTTGCCCTGAATACATTTGTACAATTCAATGAGAATGTGTTCTCGTTGGCGAGGCAAACGATATTGTCAATCATTCTCATATTTGTATAATTTCGGGATTTGAA
Organism: Lasioglossum baleicum; assembly: GCF_051020765.1. Lineage (NCBI taxonomy): Eukaryota > Metazoa > Arthropoda > Insecta > Hymenoptera > Halictidae > Lasioglossum > Lasioglossum baleicum. The sequence continues at coordinate 8,671,555 of NC_134945.1, forward strand.
GAAACATTCTTCGTGAAAGGTGAAAATAAGACCATTTCTCTTCTATCACGATCACCAAAGGACGGTGTTCACATGATTGTACAATCTTTATATTGCTTTAATCCTTGCGCAGTCAACCGGGCACCCATTTACTGTATTTCTTTCAACAGTTTGTTAATGTTCCTCTAAAAAATATTACAAGATTTGCCTGAATGTCCATTCTTTACTCGCTAATATATTAATTCATAGTCTTATAATGAGAATTTGTGCAAACATGTTAAATACAGAAAGGTTTTAAATAATCTATACATTTTGGTTGACTATACAAGGGTTAAATTGCATGGAATGATATAGGAGTCACTTGAATTTCTTTGTCGTTCACGACTGCTTCGACTAAGAACAAAAATTTATGTCCATTGTATAAGTTCCCTATAGGGTAACGCGCCACTGGGTGTACGTTTTGCTGCGGCATTTTTCCCAATCAGATTAAAATACGTAAAAATGAATACTTTGCCCTGAATACATTTGTACAATTCAATGAGAATGTGTTCTCGTTGGCGAGGCAAACGATATTGTCAATCATTCTCATGTTTGTATAATTTCGGGATTTGAAGAAACATTCTTCGTGAAAGGTGAAAATAAGACCATTTCTCTTCTATCACGATCACCAAAGGACGGTGTTCACATGATTGTACAATCTTTATATTGCTTTAATCCTTGCGCAGTCAACCGGGCACCCATTTACTGTATTTCTTTCAACAGTTTGTTAATGTTCCTCTAAAAAATATTACAAGATTTGCCTGAATGTCCATTCTTTACTCGCTAATATATTAATTCATAGTCTTATAATGAGAATTTGTGCAAACATGTTAAATACAGAAAGGTTTTAAATAATCTATACATTTTGGTTGACTATACAAGGGTTAAATTGCATGGAATGATATAGGAGTCACTTGAATTTCTTTGTCGTTCACGACTGCTTCGACTAAGAACAAAAATTTATGTCCATTGTATAAGTTCCCCAATGGATATATATTGGCAACAGCAAAATAGAATTTACTTGTAGTTCAAAGTAGACATACATATTCAACAAATTAGAGATCTTCGTTGGAATTAAGAAAGTTCTCCATTGTGTAACAATTTCACTAGGTCGAAAGCGATTCATTAAATTCTTTCGATCTTCACACTGTGTCGAGTTGCACTGATTTTTGTCATTAAATCCACAATCTGCATACTGATAATAATGTGCGAGAAGAAATCTGCGATATCTTGTGTATCTCCGTATTCAGTATGAACTTGCTCTCGCGAATCCTTTGCCGCGAGATCTCACGAGCCACCGATAACAAACATTTTCTTCCGCAAAGTGGCGGGATAGGGTGTAATCGCGCGAAAATAATCAAATCAACGGCGAGATCTTGCGGATTCCAAGCGCGGCGGAGAATTTTACGGAACGCTAGTAGACCTGCGGGTATGGTATTCTAGGAACGATAACAGGAAACGAAGGTGAAACGGTCCAGACGCAAAGCGGGATTTGAAACGCGCGGAAACGAGCGGATAATACTGAAATCGTTCCCGTCGTACTTGGATAAAGAACGAAATTATGCGGGGAACGGAGGATGTGAGTAATGAACAAATGAGTACCGGCAGGATATGGCGGGCGAGTGTGTTTCTGTGCTGTGTCGATTGCAGCAACGCTGCAGAACTGGTTTTTAACGTGGAAAGTAAAAATCCACGCTGGTTCGTCGGAACCCGCAGCGAGGAAGAAAGGGACTATGCAATAAAGTGTCCGTTTACGTTTCGGAACCACTTTAAAGCCGGGAAATTTCGAAATAGACCCTAAGAAATTGGAGACTCATTGTTCTTCGCCAGCTTGGAAAAATATTATCATATTCACGGAAACCGACAGAACTCGACACCGACTCTAATGTTTTTCGAGGAGTGTTACACACAAAGGGATCTAAATGAAAAGAGACCTGTCAAAAATATTTTCCCAACTACATATAAATTGTAAAGATTTTCATACGCTGCAAATACACGAAGATCTGCAGTTTTAGGTATGACATTTAAGTAAACATACATCTCTTTCCCAGGATATGTCAAGATCAACACGAAGAGATCTTATTAAAATATTAAATTATGATGCTTACAAACGTTGGTAGCTATTGGCACGTTCCTATTCTAATAAAGCATGTTTCACTGCGTATATCACTTAAGTGTTTGTTATGGGGGAAAACAATTTCTATTTTCGACGATCCTCAGGTCTGCCGGAGACCTCTAGAGATCAAGTAACTTACACTCGCTGTAGAATGAATTGTTCCAAGTTGACTTGGAGACATTTGATCCGATGTAGTCGTCTAAAAGCGTACATCCAATAAAACGTTCCTGTCACTCATCTGTTGACTTGCATCGTCTATATCATACGGCGAGACAATGCCGAAAAGCTCGGAAAGTGATGAGATTGTTCTTAACATAGACAATAGCAAAAAATGGAACCTTAAATAATTTAAATTTGCAAATTCTGTTTGGGAATCGATCCTCAAGAATCCCACTTTTCAAGAATTACCTGGGATACATTTTGTTCATTGTGTTCGTATTAAATACTATCATCCGCACGTGGGTCATGTATGGAATATAAACGCTTTTATAATCTTTTAATTATCAATTTTTAAATTATCAAAAAGTTTCGCTTCACCCAACGGCAAATAAATAGAAAAATATAAAAAAATCTATTAAATACAATATTGTATGATAATTTTAAGGTTAGAATTTTTAAATATAACAAATTTAACAATAAATTACCCGTTAATTCGATGTTTCTTCAAAATCGGAACTTGTACCCCCGGGTGTAAAATCGAGTAAGTTGAAAAATCTTGTTACGTGTCGATGAGCATATCGCGGTAACTTTTTTTCTTTCCGGTGTAGCTCGAGGCAGTCCTGTTATGAAGGGCTTAGAAGACCCTACCAACAAGGAAGCCTTCTTGGCTGTTACGCGACACCGCACCGTCCCGAGGACCCACGCACCGTCTGCTCCGTTTATGTGCTCGTCGTTTTTCTCCGATCAACGCGCCCACTGATTTCCTTCGTCGATACTACGTACATTTTCATTCGAGAAACATCTGCTGCGGTTAATTGGCGACCGATAAGGCGACCGTGGATCAACGGAGCGACGGTGTTCTATCGGTAAAAATGGTAGCGGATCACCCGGAAAAATCATGCCGGTAGAAAGTTGGCGTGCGACTAATGAAAGGAGCGATCTTAAATTCTGATTAACGCTTTCGCGGTCAGCGACTACGGTCTTTTTGCCCGGAGGGATTCGCGTACCAGCCTTGTCTGGTTTGTAAACATGTGGAAGTCGTATTTTTCAATTGCTTTCGCAAATTATCGTTGAAACGGGTATGCAAATAAGGGAAATTTGTTTTCAAATATGCAGCCGTGGCCCCCTGTCGATTTAGTTTATTCGTGGCTCGTGAATCGTTACGTAACCTTAGTCCAATTTAAATATTCTGAAGCAGAAGGTCGTTTTTTTATTGGAGACTTCAATTAAGATTGAAATAATCCTCCTCCGACACGTCTGAACGAATACGAAGATCTAATTAATCTATTCGTATAAACATTAATGCCAAGAACAAATGAAATAATATTAGGAGATTTTTTGAAGTGATCTTTTTCGACTGAAACAAGCAGAGTCCCCGGATGAGGGAGCACGAATTGAAAATAAGAATAATATTGATTCATTTGATATATAATACCAAATTCAAATAATATATTATTTCTATATTTTCTTTATTTAAAATTTGATTAAAGAAATAATCCTTAATATAAATATACAATAAAGGATAAACCAGACTCAAACCTGCTGAACAATTTCAAAAGTGATTACAGGCCTGAAAGTACTGCGGATCTTTATGCAAAATAAAAAATGTTTGCATTGTGATTGTAAGACACAGGTGCCAAATAACAATTTCATTCGTCTTTTAATTATCTTATTAAGGTGACTCTAATACACTGGTAGCCTTAAATCTTTTTAATACCTCCATTGTTTTAAATTGTACGTACCCATTTTTGTCATAAATGCATAAAATCCGCAGTCCAGTAATCACAAACTGAAATAATATGTTATTTGAAATAATGTTTTTTCCAATAATCTGTAATATCAGAAGTGCCCGGGTCTGTTCTTTAGTACACGAAGTATAATGGAATTTTGGAGAGTACGAGATATACGATCAAATGAAAGAGAGAGAGAGAGAGAGAGATGAAATGAAAAATTCGAATTTCATTTGAAGTTCAAATAATGAATTAATTTAAAAAAAAATGATAAATTAGCCAAACAAGATAATATATTATCTTAACGATTATTTTTCCAATAATTTATTTCTATATGCATCTCAGATTGATCTCGAAGGTGTTATCATTCCTCAATGAATAATTTATGTATTTTTCGTTGCTGTACTTTTCAGTTATAACACAGACAAAATGCGTGGGATACTCCGTATTCGTATGATCGTGGAAGCGTTTAAAAATATTTGACTTTTCCGAAGAGCACCGGATCCCGAATGGCACCACGCCAATAGTCACATCGTCACCGAGGAACGAGCACAGGAGATGGCAGTGACAGTGTGCTCCAGGTGTCCCAAGGGTATATCGGAAATGAAGCGCGTGAAAGCCAGCGTGACTTTCATTTATGCCGTAGCGGAGGAACGAAATGGAAAAGTAAGAATTGGTGTACACACGCGTAAAGTCTATCGTCAGCTCGTAAAACAGCGGCGTCGAACGGCCGACCATTTCTTCCAGGATACATCTAGTTACGCCGTTGCGCGGTGTGCTAGTGAAAAAAGACTGGCGCAGAGTAGAAACACGGGGCGCAGGTTGAAACGATAACGCGATGCTGCTTCCGTAGCTCGAATCGTGATAAAACGTTCTCGTGGCGAGCGAAGAAGAACAAGCGCGAAAAACGCGAGCCTGAACGCTCGTTCCCGAGACATTTACTTGGAAGAACGTCACCCATAACAGGGCGAGTCACGAGGAATCTCGATATCACGATCGTCAAAAATGAAAGACGAGCTCTGGCACCGGGCGTAATCCACGAAAATGGCCGCCGCAACCGCTTCACGAAAGCCCGTAATCCCGGTACATATACCCCGTGATCCAATCGGCTGTTATTTCACGACCGACAAAAATGCACTCTTCTCGTCCGCATTCTTGAAATATTTCGCCGGAAAATCTCGGATATCGCTAGCTGGCCGAAGTATCCGGACAATTTTTCATCCACCTCTAACCCTCTTGAAAATTCCTGCCTGGTCTCGCCTACACTGCGCGCGCGCGAGCGCGCAAGCAGGTTCTTCCGTGTTCCCCCAACGGCGTTAAATACTGATTTTAATTATTCCGGATTACAGGTTGCAATATACCGAATTCCGTGGTCGCTGCCGCGTCATATATACCATTTACACGCTGGGTGTATTACATTATGCACCATCTGCATACCATTTTGTAGCCGGTATTCGGATATTTTGTCGCGCGTTTCCTACCCCTGACGAGGACGCGGCGAGCCGCGGGCAAAAACCGCTCCGAAACGATAATTACTGGAACTTCGGGAGTTTCGTCGATTATTAACAAACACCGAATTTAGCCGGCCATCGCACTTTGGATAATGAAAGTTTAGAGGTAACGTAGGATCATTTTTGCGCCAGCTGAAAATCGATTCACGTTTTACCGAACCCCCTCTTCGCCTGCACCTAGTGACTTTTACAATCCTAATACTGTTTTTGGGACATTTAGATATACGTACCACTTTGTAAATAAATACGTTAAATTAGAATTGGAAATGTCTTAGCGACAGGTTTTTAGAAAACATAAAATATTTGATTTAACAAGGTATATTAGTTAATAATATGATAAGGGTCATATTTTCAGAGATTTTCAGGTCACACACATTTCCCAGCCATATTTGTATAGTACTAAATTATTGCAGCTGATAAAAAACACATTTGCGTGTTTAAGCGTAATATTTCACATAATAATATAAGGCTCACATTTTCAGAGATTTTCAGGTTCCACACATTTCCTCGTCATATTTGCATATTACAAAAATATTGCAGCTGATCAAAAACAAATTTGTTTAATAGTAAAATCTGACCATCATAAAAAAAAGTATTTTCGTCATAATGTTATTCTCTCGAATTCGTTTTTTCTTAGGCATCTACGTCCATTGGTTAAAGCAATCAAGTAATTGTGAATCTAGATTTGTATTAAAATTTCAATCTTTTGAAACATACAACTTCAGCTTTCATAAAAAATGCACAAAATCTATGCTTGAATCAAATTTCCATTTTTACACGTAAAAAACGACATCCAATAATCATATCCTATTGAATCTGGCTGTAAACGCATCAAGATTCACACACTCCGTTTCTAAATCTATGCAATGTAGAAAGTTACTAGATAGCAATAGCCATCGGATTTTTAGAGCTAACGTGTACACACATTCCGTTAATACTTCAGAAACACCCTGACGATATATCGCAACACGATAATAATTAATTACATGTCGTGTTTACTGTGTGCAAACTGATGACGTTACCTACGGAATAGTGCTATAAAATGGCCCATTTCGAATTCAAACAGAAAGGTTTTCGACGAGGGGAATTACCCGTTCCCGGGATCGATGACTCAGGATCGAGACCGGCGTAGGAGCCATTTATGGGCACAAACAAGCTAGAAACGCTGCTCTTTAACCGCATCGAGCTTAATCGAATCAATTCGAAACGAGCCTCGGCAATCCTCGGAATTGATGAGCGACCAAGCGCAAATTAGGGTCACCGGTCAACGGGAGAATACAACAAAAAAGGAACGAAGCGATTTGGCTATAATGTCTCGGAAGGGACACCTGATAGCATGGTCGACAGTGACTCACGATTCTCTAGGATCCAACTGATTTCGCAAATACACGGGACCTAGCGGGAGAACTGTTCGCGATACTCTCGCTTAATTATGTTCAACCACTGCGACAACTTCGCCAAGTTCTGCAATTGGGTTAGTGCACGCCGCGTGAATCAAGCTAATAAGATGAATGGCGTGCGATTGTCCGGCTGCTTTTAATTAGCTTGAACGATGTATCGTTTACAGTGAGATATTGCTCGCAATGAGCTAGAAAATCGCTGAATAAACTGGCTGAATCGTAACAGAGGGAATTAGGGCCTCGTAATAGTGAATATCGTTTAGCATCCGAGCAAGTTCACTTTATGGATCAGAAACGATCGGTTTAGACTTCCTCGAGAAATATCAATTTTTTACTGTGATAATTAACCCTTGTGTAACCAACATAATGTATGGACTATGTAAAACCTTTTGTAATTAACATATCTCCCCAAATTCTCGTTTCAAGACTATAAATTAATTAATTATTACATGTATCAGTGTGCAAAGAATGGACATCCAGAAAAATTTTGTAATATTTTTAAGGGAACATTAGCAAATCGTTGAAAGAAATACAGTAAACATTAAAATTGTCAGGTAAATACAGAAATCAGTTCCAATTACTAAAAACAATTAATTGCGCCGATAAATCAGCGGCGAGGATCTTTACATTTAAGACACAAAGTTACGTTGGTAATATTTAGCGATTCTCTTTCGAGCAAAAGAGTCAATCAACGATAAAGCTACATGAATTTTATCACCACAAAGTAACTATATTACATTTAATTCCCCCCGGTGTCCACCCCGACAAGCTCCTAAAAACGCAATAAAAAGAAAGTGGCTACAAACAAGAGTATAATTCCGGAAAGCATATAAACCGTAGCCAAAATCCTTCATATGCGCTGAAAGACTCTTAAGTCCTTCAACCAGTTCCCCTCTTTATCCGAAAAGTATCGTGCAATCGTTCCCCGGCAAATCAACGATAAGCGACAACGAGCGCAGAGCTGCGGCGAGGCTGATCGCCGATTCGAGAAGGAAAATAAAAATGAGAAAGACGAAGGAAGACGCGCGTATTATCCTCGATACACCGAGCGAGCGAGCGGTGCGGCGTTTCCAGCGTTTCAGCTTTGGGGCCGCGAACGCGCGCAGCCGGGTTATGGTTGGAGGGAACAGCCACGTAGAAAACCATTTGACTCTCTTCGGCCAATTCCATTTAAATCCCCGACATTTCGCGAGCCGTTATCCCGGATTTGCCGGGATCCCGCGTACACGTGTTTCCGCTCCGTTCCGTTCCGTTCCATGCGCGCTCGCCTTTATCTGAACGCGTTCCTCTATGCGGCAACGTGGTAACCGCACGATCGTTGCGGCCCGTCCGCGATACTGCCGCACAGATACGGACGAGTCGAACGGCGGACATATCTGGAACCTTTTAACGAGTGGTGACGTCTAATCGCACATCGAGACCAGCTAAGACTGAGGAACAGATCCGTGGAATCGCCTCCTATCGGATAAGTAGGGTACTTGTCCTCTCATTAATGAGCCTCTGTCCCTAATAACACTAAACCTACCACGGTCGAATGACCGGGTTTATATTTTACAATGATTGAAATTAAAAGAATTCATTTATAGAAAACTAGAGGGTTATTGTTGCTCGCTCGCTTCGCTCGCTCGCGAGTAGGATTTTTTTGATTTGGTGTGTGACTCTCCACGAGCCACACAAAGAACTTCCCGATTCGTTAGTTGCAGTATATCATTATCATTATTAAGTGTACGTTTTAATAAGATTATACGTTTTCAGGGAAATTCAATAGTTTTCTACTTATCAAAATGTTTACCGCGCTCAATTTTGAAACTCTGCTCAGTGCTACATACAACTTTTATGAATCGTAATCGCTTCAGCAGGAACCACTGGAAATTGACTACGTGTGATTTGATATTTTTCCTCACTCGACATATGAACTTGATTCGATATTTTTATTATTGGTGTTAAATTTTGATGAATATTTGCATTTTTCATATAATCACGATAACGAGTTCTTACTTTCACTCCTACTCTGGCCAATTGAAAATCTAACCACAATATAGACGGAATTTTAGTAATAAATTAAATTAAAAAGTAATAAATTTTAATATTCCGCATGTGTGCTCCATTAACCAATCCGTTTTCAACATCAATGTTATTAATAATTATCATATAGTTTATATTAATTTTCAATTTAGTCTCAGTTAATAATTCGTTTTGAACTGATTGTTTTTTTACAGATTGTAATATAAATTTTTTTTGGTACTTTCATCGATATTCTTTGAAACTGTATTCTCGGGAGTAGAGATGATTAACTCACTCTTGCATTGGGATAATTTTCGATTATTGTAAGCGGAAACATTAGCAATTTTTTTTTTTAGTTAAAAAAATTTTTTTAAATTTAAAAAAAATGAAAAAAAAAATTTTTGTGTAATTACGTTTGTTTCTTCGATGGAAACTTTACGTTCTCTCGTATAAATTGCATTGTAGAATCAACTCCTTTCGAAAAAAACTAAAAATCTAAAAAACTACTTGACCAATATGGACCAAAATCTAATCAGCTCTAAGTTACGACGGGGCACATCGATTGCATCATTCATCATTTTGATCGCGTTGTTACTTTTTTAGAAAACGTTAACGAAAAATTTGATCACATAGAAACAGACATACGCACACACACACACACACACACACACACACACACACATACGAACATTTTGCTGAAAATAGTCTAAAATGACTGCAATGACCATGAAACGTGAAGATCTGCTAAAAAATCGATTTTCGATTTTCGGGGTCATTACAATAACTTCCCTATAAAATCGGGAAGTTAATAATGGAATAAATTTCCCTGTCCAGGTATATTTCAACACTTTATCTACCGGCGATTGTTCTCAATAAATATTATTCATAGATGTTTCAACAACAATAGAAATTTCAATCATAAATCAACAACTTAGTAGAGATCCAATTGAGTTTCAATATGTTGATGCACCTTTAAACAAAATTTGTATTGTTATTGAATAAACCTATGAATGAAAACCTTAATTTTATCTTTGAATTTTAATTTAAAAAAAAAATACTACGAACTTTCGTTCCAACTTAATACTTACAAATAACATCCCCAAAACACAGAATTGAGTACTTTAAAGAATCTTAAAAAAATAGTTACTTAAAAAAATAGTTGGTCTCCCGTTGAAGATCAACAGATGGAGAAACTAAAGATCGCTGCTGAGAGAAACACAGAAATGGCCGACAGTGTGGATGACATCGTCACAAATGTACCCAGAAGATCCACAATCTAGTTGATGAGGTTTCTAACAAATAATAGCAGTTGGAAGAGAAGTTAGTACAAACGAAATGCAAGTAAAAAGCGAAATGGCGTGCTTCTAAAATGATCCTGAACCGTATTAAACCCTACACAATCGTACGAACATGTTTAGCAACACTGGATACGAGAATTTAGAAGGACATAACAATTTTCAATGATTCTTGTCGCTCACGCCGTAAGTCACACCTACAAGTGGTAAGAATCATTAGAACATTGTCTACGTGTTACACCGATTGGTATCGATCCTATGTTCTTTCGCGCGTGGGTTTAATTGAAAGCGTTGTTGCAGGAGCAAGTTCCGTTTTTTTTTTTAGGCAAAGCGAAGCATGACATGACGTTTCTTGGTACTTAGCAGACAAGATGGTAGGCTCGAGTTGAGTAGCTATCGTAACTCCTATTGCTCGTTTTGCGATGAAAGCGAATGGAAAGACGCTTCATAGCACAGTTGTCTCAGACGAAGCTGACGTTTTTGCGCCTGAACAGCTATTTGTGTGGGCGCGTTGAAGGGATATACATACGTAGTGACTTCTTAAACGTTGAAATGTTTGCCTCGGATTCGCGTAGAGATTAAAGTAACAATAAACTGTTCACAAATCTTACGAATGCTAATACTTAATTATCAGACTGCAGATTTTATGCATCGATGACAAGATGTGTGTGTGGGTACACATTAAATTTACATGTACAGATTTAAGAATATGGAAGTATTATTTTCATATTGTTAAAATTATTATTAGAAAAATAATGATCTTGGCTCCTGTATTTTTCGATAGATGCAGGCAATTTTTATTTTCCATAAAGATCTACATATTAATTATCAATGACACTAAGTTCTTTCATGGTAATTAGAACGAGAACAAATTCTTTCGTTAACCAGAAGATTGTTTGTGATAAAATAACATTATCTAAAATATGATTTCAGATATCATGTTATTCTATTTTACGATTACTTCCATGCCTATGTGCCCAACCTTGGTACAAGTAACTCCTGATCACACAATCTTCCCATAAATTACTAAAGCTATACAAATGTACCTGTTAGAAGCCCTTTCGAGAGTTTACGCATCTTTTATTGGCCCCATTCAGAAGATCTAACCCGGAGCAGTTAATCCAGAAACGGCGTGTGTACGCAACACAGTCAAACAACATGATCAAACTCCTGACCAGCTTTATCTATCAAATTTCCAGAAATGCAATAACACCAAATTCTGGCGTAGTACGAGGAACACGGGACCCGTAAAAATTTTATCACGAAGCTGCTCGGGTTCAGAGAATTCCCAGGGATCGTGAACAAACACAGCGCCGTTCCCATCGTCGCGCCTAAGCTCGTCCCCTTTCATCATCATCCGCCTCGGGTGGAGGTCCCTAATGAAAAGCGGCTTCTTTTTGGTTGTGTCACGCGTTTTCTAGCCGGGTTAGGCAAACACGTGCTTTCTGCGCGATACTAGGCGAAAGGAGCTGGTATGTATCCGAGTTTTCCGAGCCCCCCGCGGCATGAAAAACCGCTCCCGTCCTCGTCTGTGCCAGGGGTTTGTTAATCAGATATGATGATATGACAACGGCGCATCAGCTGCCGTGAATGGACTGTAACGTAATTAAGATTCCAGAGGCGGTTGGCAGCGCGCGTCTTCGTCGATCCCGTCCGTCCTGGAGGGAAACGACGATAAACAGACGAGAACGAGAACGGGAACGGGAACGAGGAAGAGGCAGGAAGGGGCAGGGAGCTGAATCGGGCCGAGCCGGGCCAGCCCGAGCACACAGCCCCGTCCTTTGTCTTTTCAGAATGATATGCATGCAAACGTCGTTACCAGGGATTACGTAGTCGGCGATTAACCGCAAGAATTGGGCCGTGTTTAATGTATTCATTGTACGGAATCGTGGCGCCACTGATCGGCGAACAATAGGACGATTGAAGGACTCGAGTGTCTCGGTACCCAGTCGCCACGATTTTGCAGATCGGTTGCGCGCTCGATCTTTTCATTCGCTGTGAATGCCTTTCAGCTTTCAAGCAGTTTTCTTTCGATATAAGACGACCGTCTGTTTTTCGCAACAAGGAAATCTCTATCCCCACGTCTCGAAGTTGCTCGCTCGATGCCGCTTACAGAAGTAGGGATGCCGCGAACTGGCACTTTTGGATGTAGATTTAAAGATTGAAGCTCTCACTTCACAACGAATGCTTAAAACTTGATCTACGATTTTTCCTAGTCGATTTGTTGAACTTCGAATGATAGGTGTACTGCCATCTTTCCAGGAATACATATGAGGTACACCATAAATGCCGTGCAGGATCAAACTAGTTTCTCATGTTTGTTCTGAAAAGCAGTCAAGAGAAGTTAGCAGTCGTCGTAACGGGGTATATTCTCTAGAGAGCGAGTAAAAGAGAGAATATACAAAGTTTATGAAAAATGGAATACTTGGGGTTTTTCGTATTACAAATTTAAAGCTTGCAAATTTAATAAAGACTTTGGCGGTTTACCGTTCGGGGGGAGGGGGGAGTTGTATAAATCTAAATTATTCAAATCGGCAACTACGCTAGGTATAATACAGTTCTACGAGCCGATATCTGATTTAGCTTTACATCAAGAATTACATGGCAATTACCTAATTGCCTCAGAAAACTCACAGCCCGATAACAGAACCGGACAATCATCGAAACTGTTCGCGCAATTAAACCAGCTCCGGGTGGTTCGACGGAGAATCTTCGCGTTTGCTTTATGGGAATCATTCCGCTCGCATAAACGCGTAGCGAGTAGCGGAGAGGAGAAAGGGCCAGAAATAACCCAGGCTTGCGCGACCAGGAAAAAGAAAAGAAAAAAAGAAGAAAAACGACGAAATCTCGCCGACTTCTCCCTTCTTCGGCGGCCGCTTCGTCTTCCTTCGCGTTTTTCTCTGTTCTCGCTCTTCCCAACTGACGAGTTTCTCGTCTGGGCATGCAGTTCCCCCGTTCCTCGTTTCTTCTTTCGTGTGTCCGGGGAGATGTATTCATAACGGCACGGGTCAAAACAATTCGTCTGATGTGTTTCGATGAGGACCTAACGCTGTTCCGATGTCTTTTTTGCTGTTTAAAGAGTATCGCAGCACAGTATATGTATTTAAAAAAATGTTTAATTAACCCTCGGATGTCGGGAGTCCATTTTGTCCCAGAGATATAAACGTCCCTATCTAGGATTTCAATTTTTTAGCAAGTGCCGTGAAATCCACCATCCAACCGATTAATAGAAGGACATTAGGGAATTATAATGTGACAATTGATCTAATACACTCAGCCATTATTTGTATAAGAATTTTTGAAAGCCCAACGACGTAGAGTCAAATGAAAATAGTAAAACCAATGATTGTACTTCGATTATAAATTAATCGATTTCTAATTTTAAGCTGAGACTTAACGGTCCTGAATTCTAAGTTCGTCTTAATGTGTGGAACTGAGGGATGGTTGTGGGAACGAAATCAAGAATTTCTACAAGTGTTTTGCAGAACACTTTGTGGCGAGAGGAATTCAACGATTTCCTCCGTTTCCAACGGCCACAATAAGGGAAAATCGTGGGGCGGAAGGAACCATGAGCGTGTTGAAGTGATTTCAGCTTCATGCCAAGTGGAACACGACGGAGCAACGCGAGGTACAAAAGACCGTTATGCTGGTCGAACACTGCGAAACGACACATAAGAATACATCTGTCATTGTGATTTCTATTGGAATGGATGAACCTAAACGCAATCGAGCGAGAACGAGCACACTTTCGAGCAACCCTCAAGAATTTACCCGGTTATTCTCCGTCGGAAGAAAAGTGGTTCTATCTTTGCCTGCGAAAACTAAAGTATCCTTCGTATTCGATCTGGAACACAGCTGACACCTAGTTATTCAGATATTCGAAATTGAAAATAATAGTTTTCGAAATGGTTATGGTTCAATATGATTAATTAACGATACCGTTACTAAAATTTGTTCGAAGCTAAAGTCAAAATATGAATTGATGTGGTGAAAAGTAATCAAAATTAAACGATAATTATCTTTATAAATAACGAGTATTGTCAAAAACGCTCGGACATGGGTCTGCTTATTTTTGCTCTAGATTCGCCAGAAAGAGTTTAATGAAAATCGACGACTCCACCATTGTGACCTCTCCTTGTGAATACTTCAGCTTCCTACAGAGTTGGAAGATCATTTTTAGACTAACACTGACGTCAGAATTTTTGTCGACAGTGTGAGACACAAGTGCAACGGATTTTCTCTTTCGAGGAATATCGTGTCCCGATTGTGATAGGTATAATTAATGTTCAAACATCTTCGAGCGATACGTGATTAATATCGGGAAGGGTTGGCGCACACTGGGTGTAAGCTGTCAGCAGGCTTTTAACGATGAATAAAGCTTTTCGACAGCTTTCCCTTGAAACTCGTAAAACGACACCCGCCCTCACCTTGGATCCGTCGCAATGAAAGACAAACTGATAGATGCTGGTGGTTATTTGCGTCGATGCCTGGGAATATAATTCTCTTGAAAATTTTAATGGAAACACATCCGTGAGAATTATCGCTGCAGGCTTTCCGTTTAACGATCGTTTCAGGATACATTTGGACAATCTAAATATTTATAGCCGGCATACTAACCGAATTCAAGGAGTCAAACCATTTTGATGGCCTAAGAATAGCACACGGGAATTTTCCTTGAAAATGAAACATCAACTCGAAAACGTTAAACTTGAAAAAAAAACAGCTTTGAATTCTTATGTTAGAAAATGTTGCACATAACTTCTACATTTTTTTATTCTGTTTACTTAGCATAATAAATACAACATTTTATTCTGCACTAAGATGCTCTGTCTACTCTAGATCAAAGGTTCTTAAACTATGGTCCGTGAAACACTTTTGACGTGAACTTTACATCCCCCAACTTTTCGCTTTTATTCAAATAACTCATTTAATAAAAATCCTGCATGGTCAGGGCTTTTTGTATTTGTTGTTACTTAACTAGTTATTAAACATAACCAAACAATAATTAGTAAAAATTTAATTATTTTTATTCAACTGCAAATATATTTTTAACAATATTTATTATAACGTAGTGCCTATCAGATTATTGAGCCAGAAATTAAGTCTCAAGAACGACGTAAAATGCCTGGAGTTGGGATGGGGTCCGTAAAAAAAATGTTGTTCAAGAGGAGGGTCTCGGACTACACAAGTTTAAGAACCCCTGCTGTAGACGATCGATAATATTGAGCAATATGTGCTAGGAAGCGTTTAGGACCAGCTCTACATTTCGATAAATCGGCTGGTTACTGCTTGACGATTAAGTTCCTGATAACACAATTCTCGGCATTGGTTCCCTCGGATTCAGATTATAAACGCCGCGGAACACCCCTGAGGACGTTCACTTCCTAACAAGACCATTCGTTACCTTAGAGGGCAAAACTTCGTTAACCCGTACTAATTGGTAGAGCCGGGGATTGTGAGAATCGAAGGGAAGTCAGGGCTGAACGCGTAGCCCGGGATTAACAAGGTTTTCTTCGACATGGATATTCATTTTTCTATGTAATTCTCGACCTCGCTCGGGGAACCAAGATCTGGAAAAAGAGTTCCGAGGGCGAGAAATGATCTGTCTCCATAAGTATCATCCTCTCATTAAGATGACGACGCGACGATGGAAACGGGGCGGGGTGAGGAAGAAAGAAAAAAGAAGCGGGGGACCGATGTGCGAAGGAGCCGCAGCTCGAAACGTAAGAGGATGACGCACTTGGGCTCGGGTTTATTGTTAAAACTAGATTCCGCCGGGTTTACGGGGAGAAACAAAAAAAAAAGTTGCCTCGTCAGGGCGGTTGGGAAAAGTTTCTGAATTATGAACGCGGCACGGTTTACCGTCGCGTCGTTGCGAGTGCACACGAATTACGGAGTACAATTAAACCGGCGACTCCGGGAGAACGGGTCATAAAATTTTGATACGAATGGCTCGTAACATTCTAACTAGTTTGTAATGCATTGCGGCGCATCACCGTACGCAATATTCCTCGTGTATTAATGATTAGTATGATACGGTCCAGCGGAGTCAGACGCGGTTATTGGACAATGAGAAGTTGATGGATTAATCAGTAATCCACTCACAGAGCTTCAGCAAACATCGGATAGACAATAACTATCTTAACTTCATTGATGCCGATGCTCTAGATATTTAGCCTCTATCCCAGAGGAACGTTGGGGCAACTACATACAATATTCCTTCGCGTACGCTGAACTCGAAATTACTCTGGAACTTTTTCTTCGTTCGACTATTCCGTACACTAACTTCCACCGACGTCGTCTTCATTAGGTCTCAGAACAGCATGAGAATTCGTTCGTGCTGGTGGAACCTTAGCAAATATGACCGATGCACATATGTGCGAAACGAATTTTTTAAATCTTGTATGTAGGCCTACAAAGAATTTCATATGAGATGATCCAAGTCGTTTGGTCCGCTTTAAAGAAGTTATTCTCATTGAAAATGTATACGAATATTTGTACGAGTCATATATAATTTTCAACTACTTCAACACAGTTAAATACGCTCGAAGTAAAATTTAAGAAACATTTATTCGTCAGACGAAACACCTGGAATGTTTCGTTTTGAATAAAATGTCAAGACGTTAGAAAAAGGTTTAACACTTTATCTACCGGAAGCTTATTAATAGGCTTAAAAATCTTCTACACAATGATCCCAAACGAAATGATCCGATTACGTTATTAACGGTAAGTTGTTGACAGGATCTGTTAAAAACGTGTAAACCTACGGTAACCGCGACGAACTATCTTAAGCCATCGACAACCTAAGAAATAATAATGCTGCGAATACATAAGATATTTAGCTTCTGACCTACGAAGAGGAATACATTATCGTAGCCGTGTCAAGGCTGACCTCAGCTCATTAAACCGTAAGAAATGTATAAGATCCTTTAAAATGGAGATGCGTTTGCATATCGCTCGAGCATTACAACAGTGACAAAGTCGAATCTTCACCTGACTTTTTTTTCAGCTGCTGCGACGCAATGAATAGTAATCAGAGAGAAAGCCGAGAGACTGCCGACTAAAACTCCGAAAGGTACGAAGAAAAATTTAGCACTTCCGTTCGACGACATCCTACACTGATGTCAGCGGCCAGCGTTTTCGAAGTGTCGGCCATTAAGAAGGAATTCAAGTACTATGGGCAAACTTGGGGAAAAAACGATGATCGCGCGGACGTTTACGACCTGTAAAGAGATCCATTTCGTCGAGTGCATTCGAACGTCGACAAATACCTTGAAGCAGCCGAAGGAAACTCAAGGAGGAGCAAACTGTTAAGCACCGAAGCCTGGGAGGCTGGAAGAAGCCTTGAAACTTCTTTTCCTACCTTTTTTTCTCCAACCGTGATGCTCGAGGAGCTGTCTTAGACTAGGCAACGTGTCTAACTAAATTACTGTCGTCTCGTATCAGGGTAACTTCGGTAAGCGCTCGGTGGCAGCACTCATAACGTTCTTTCAAAGTGTTCCGCCATCGATATTGGAGGAAATGTATGTACTTCCAAATCTATGTACTTCCATCAGGAAGACGAAACTTTCCTTCGAAAAATTTAACGTAGCAACATCGCGAAAACATGGTGATACATATGGTTCAAAGTGGAAATTACATTGCCCCCTTTGTAAACGTTTAAATGTGAGTATGCAAAATATGTAGATGGTGGTAACCAGCCAGCAAATATTATTAGGTTGTTGCTTACGACATGTCCGGTTTTAGAATACAAGTGTTATATGCAAAGTGTTTCGATCAAGTATGTCTTGATTGAAATCGCACGTTTCACATGCAATAACCTAATAATGTATAAATGCAACGCGATTTTCAGAGACATTCTAAGAGACCGGGAGTGAAATGATCGAGTCTCCCAATATTTGGTCAAATTCCATTTTGTTGTGTTACCATACACGCCACACAGCAGAGTTGGGCAGGAATTAATTACATGAGTAATTAATTACATCTTCAATTACAATTACATGTAACTGTAATTGTAATTGCAATTACTTTCGCTCAACCAGTAATTGTAATTGCGGACCACAATTACAATTACTGGTTCAGCGATAGTAATTGCAATTCCAATTGCAATTACATGTAATTGTAATTGTATTTCTGCAATTCCAATTCCAATGACATGTAATTGTAACTGTAATTGTTAGTAGCAGTTACAAGTAATTGTGGCTGGTAGCTGCAATTACTTGTAAGTCTTGTAACTGCTACTAACAATTACAGTTACAATTACATGTAATTGGAATTGGAATTGCAATTACTTTCGCTCAACCAGTAATTGTAATTGCGGACCACAATTACAATTACAGTGATTCGTCAAGTAATTGCAATTACCAATTACAATTACATGTAATTGTAATTGTATTTCTGCAATTCCAAATTACAGTAATTGGCAAGTAATTGTAACTGTAATTGAAATTACATTTTGCCCAACTCTGCCACACAGCATATGATAATATTTGAAATTAATTCCCCCGGAGCCGTTGGGTCAAAGTATACAGTCAGTTTCAGGTGTCGTGTATTCAGGATATTTACATACATAGCCGTAAATTAAAAATAATTCGCGATTCGTAACCGATTTATTATCCCCGATTTCATTAATAAAAACCAATCGAACAAAAAACGGGCTGCTTTTGATCGCCTGCTCGGTTATGCAGATCACATCGCGCCGGGACGATGGTCCGATGGAAGGGATCGACCGAAGAGAGTATCGGAACCGGTCGTTTTCGTCGAGCAATTTCGTTCGCGTATCTCGCGCGCGCGCGCGTCCACCGCGTCGCTGCAACGTTCTTTGATCGTCGGTCTAATTAGCGACGACGCGGCGCGTCGTGACGACCAGCAATATTGCATTGCAGCGGCGAGAGTTTTTGGGTTTATTTAATTCGTCGCCAGAGAAGGTTATATTACCATCCCTTTTGTACGAGCCACCGTGGAAATTCGGCGGAATTTTATCGTCGTTAGTGCGGTCGGACGAACGTTGGCTTTTATTTGCACCTTGTGCCGTCGTCTGAACCGGTTCACCGTTTTTCGTGACCGTCGACAGGGTGTACAATTTCACTGCGGCCAATTTAATATTATTTTATCGTCATTTAAATTTTTCGCTGATATACTCGGAAACGCCGGTACTTACCGACGAAGCATACATAGACCAACCCCAGGATTTATTTATACATTTCCTAGTAATTTTAGTTACAGATTCGTGTAAATTCTCGTTTGCCAGTATATATTCGCACAGGATAATAAAATTAATTTGGATATACCAGTTCAATATTGCAATTAAAGTCGCATCAAACCACTGCAAATAGGTTCTTATCGTATACTCCAAATTTTCGGTTATGTTGCATCTCCAAGTGCAAATAAGTCTCAACAGTAATAATTACAGATTAACGCGCAACAGTCAATTTCTCTTTTTTACTTCTCTTCGCTTGAGAGCAAGCTCGTTTTACTACGACTAGAAAGTAATCAATTTGTTATTTATGAGTAGACTGCGGATCCTTATGCAAAATAAAAATGTTTGCATTCGTTGCAAGTCACAGGAGCCAAATAAAAATTTCGTTCTTCGTCTAATTATTGCATCGAGCTGAAACTAATACACCGACGTTCTTAAATCTTTTGGATGTGTCCACTACTTTGGATTGCACGTACCCATATTTTTGTCATAAATTCATACAATCCGCAGTATATTTAAGCGATTTATCTTTGACAATTTTTCAACAAGAACTCATATTTTCCAGCGGTATTAACGATTAAGGTAAAGGCACCAGTAGTTGACCATTTTATAGAAAAACGTAAAAAATAAGGTTTTTATAAGCTGTGCACTTTTGATGAAAGTGAATCTCGGATGCCATGCTATCTGTTGGTTGAATTTCAAAACAATTACATGCGAAGTGAAGTATGCATAGTCACAATGGACGTCTGAATTCATTAAGGTTTGTAATATGCCGATATATCTCTATTTCCTTAACGTTTCTGTTAAGAACAGCTGTACGGTTCAGGTAAAAAAATCCATACGTTGTGAACTTTTCGCAAACAAATTATTTGCTGTTTATATTCTCACAGAGTTTTATAAGTGATAAATGCATTGTTTTTGTTATTCTAACTTGAAAAACAATAGTATATTAGGTGGTCAAATACTGAATATTGTTTTTGAACAATTTTCAGAAGTTGACAGACGTGGTCAGTTACAGACGTGACTCATTTAAATTTTTTTACGATTTATAATGTATCCATTTTACATCTACGATTGTTAGGACTACAAAATATAATTCCAAATTTTGTAGCATGCTGTGTTTTAGAGGATGACCACATGGTCAACTATTGATTGCATTCACGGTCAAGTATTGACCAATGTCCACTTTTTTAACACCTTACCGACCGATAGCCTATTAATCGGCTTCAAGAGGAAAACGAAGAAAACGAACTGTTGAATAATAATAAATGGCCTGCCTGGTTGCCTGTTGAAAAAGTTGTGAACGAACACGTAACATTTTTATATGAAGGAAAACATTTCCCTGAAGAAATTCTTCGCGTAATTAACTAAAACTAAAGCGGCTATTTCATCCATGGAAATGTATGGGCGATTATGGAAGTGGCCAGAGAAGCCTGATGTGCTGGACTACGAGTGGAAGGCTGTACTTTCTCATATCAATGAGCCTACGAAATCGAGCGGAACTCGCAACTCTACTCTGTTCCTGAATTGAACTTTTTATGGAATTGATTTGTTTTATTTCTTATTTCATTCTTTAATTGTAATTTGTGCTGGTAATTGTTGAAACTAAATTATAGTAAAATGATTCCCAACATTATTGCTTTAACACTCTTTCTAGTATAAGTGGTCAACTACTAACGAACAGAAGGTCAATTACTAGATTTTTCATTTTCAAGAGTGGTCAACTTCTGAAGCAATTACTGAATTTTTAAATATGTTTCTTAAATTTGTATAAGTAAACTTTTTTTAAAAAGTGGCCTTGGTACATAATCTAGAAGACTTGAAGAGTGTCTTCAGGCATCGACTCTCGCTATTTGATGACAGAGCAAGTGGTTACTATTGTTCGCGTGGAAAACTTCTCTTAACTGGTCAACTACTGGTGCCTTTACCTTACTTGGTACAGAATAATTTCATAGATGGATAATATTCTGAACACCATAAGCCTAGTGTCATCGTTCCTAGGTGTGCACAACCCTTAAGCAACGTTTATTCAATGTTGCGCGTGTTAATGATATTCACGGTCCGCGAGATTCTAAATGCCGCTGTTTATAATCATGAATTAATTTATAAACTCAAACTGCAGTTCAGATAACGAACAGACCTATTTACCCAAATGAGCGCGATGCATTCAGAAGAGCTAAGCTGAACGACACAGTGAATCGTCATCGAGAGCGCACGCGACTCACCACGGTTCGACTTGTTTGCCACTACAATTAACATTACATCCCCGCTGCGGCATACGCATTTTATTCGGTCCCGTGCTTCATCCGCGGATTTACGGCGAGGTCTGTCCGACCCGCGTTTGCATCTGCGTCTTGTTTTAATGGCGCATTCATCGCGCTATAAAATCATCGATTTATGTGGCGAGCCTCCGCTCGGCCCGATCTCCCGCGTCGCGAATGAACACGGACTAAGAAACGAGAGAATGAGAAAACGCGTACGCCTCTAGGCGCTGCTTATAATATCAACAGAATAACTATTCATGTCCGCCCTCGAAAACCTGACTCCTCTTAAACGCGCTACTGGATTCTTTGTCATTCGATCATTTTTCCAATACAAAAATGTAATTGGTTCTTGTCGTTCTTAACCCTCTACGTTGTTGTTGTCAATATGTTCGACACAACGCGAATGCGCTTCGTGAAGGACAAGAGTTCGGTATTGAATTTTATTTATCACTCTCACTTTCACTGTTCAGAAGGAGACTTCATAATTGTCGGCTGTTTTAGTCTGTTATTTACGAGTTGAAGTGAAGTGACCATCAAAAATAATATATATACAGTGATCGTGAATGATGAAATATTTTTTATGAAACTTCTCAGATTAAAAACATTATTTTACCCTGATTTCAGCACTGTCAATGTTAGCCTACATACAAGTTTTCAGATTTTTATAGCTCGACCTAAAATATTTTTGATGCGAAGAGGGTTAAATTTTTTATCGTTCTTTCTCCTTGAAATGTAAATAGCAATTGTAACTAGCAAGATAAGTAAAAGCAGTAAAAAATGTATATATATATGATTTTCAATCTATTAAAATTATTGAAAGAGAAAAGAACTTTCTTGCAATTGATACAAAAAGTTTCTGTTCCGCATAAAAATCCGCAGTCTATCAGTATGAATCTGTACACCGATGGACACAAATCATCTGACAATAACATCCAAAATATTATATATACATATGTATAGTGGAGTATATATGCATTCATTTTTAGCACATATTGTACATACATGTGCGTTTAGAAGCATTTCCCATCGAAGAAATTAGAAAATTAATTATTAAATTGGAAACATTGAAAGCGTAAGTGTAACTTCTAACCTTACGCGAAACAAATAATAGTTTTACAGAATATTATATAATATTTTATACTGTTCATAAAGTAGTTCGTTGTGATTTCATAGAAAAATAAATTTTTGCAGAACTTTTGTGATAATTTCTGATTGGCACGTAATCAGGTTTTTCTACAAATCCTGTTCATAATCCAATGCGTAGCACTTTGAATATAATGTACATTTTAATTATATTTCCTCGGGTCTCGATTATCCATCGGGCCTTAATTTATCCGGGCTGTTTGTCTCCCGATCAAGCCGGTTATAATCGAGGTTCTACTGTATTAAAACTTTTCATCAGTTACAAACAATGTGCTACAAGAAGGAATTCTTGAAACGAAAGCTGCAAGATTTCAAAGAAGACAAGAAGCATCACGATGATTATTCGCTCTCTCACGTTCTTAATATAGCGTGCTTTCAAGGTTGCCTGGTAGGTACATCTGTCAAACGGAACATCGACTTCACGCCGAAAAAAAAAATGTCAAATAAAGCGAATCCATCGAATATAATCCCTAAATTGGTTACGAGTTTCCCATGAATATTCGCGGTTCATCGTATCGTGCTCTTTCATCGTTCATCCGGCTCGTCGCAGCGGTAACATACATTTCGAATAGCCCTCCAGCGGCAAATTTAAAAAACAAGCGAACAATGGCGGTCGTGGGTAAGCCACGGTATACGGATAAAAATGAAAAAAAAAAAAAAAACGAAAAAGAGAAGAATAACGCAGGAAGAACCGTTTGCATAATTCACCGTGAAATTTTTTCCCGACTGTTCTTCGCATCCTTCGAGGATCCCATTGAAATCCGCATAAAAAGAGAATCAGCGACACGCAAATCACACTCGCGATGCCGTGAGACACTAATCACACACAGCTCTATGGGAACTATTTGGTTTCACGCGTGACCTCCCTCGTGCATCGTTGGTGGAACGGGGGGACAGAGAAGAGGCGCATGCGCAGACGCGATCGCGTTGCGACTAAAATCGCGGTGTTTCTCCCCCACCGGCCGACGCGTCGAAGCGCCACTGCTGTCACATTTTTCGATCTCCACGGTGCACTCTCTCACGTGTGCACTATATTTCCATTTTGCCACAGGGCCCTGTCCGATGCAACCTGTGACACGGAGCGCTCGGGTGAAACAGAAAGGTACACGCACGGACACACACAGAGGCACACGCTCCGATCCCGATGATTTTTTTGTCGATACAAGAAACCGATCAAAAACGACCGCCAACGGCGAAAACGAAAGGGAACTGAACTGACACACGAACAACCTCCGCCGTTCGCGCCGGACGAAGCGGAAGCCGGCTTATGGAGCTGGCTAGAGTCCCCTCGTGTGGAGTCGCCGGCCTTTCGACTGATCTCGGCTTCTCTCGGCAGTCCTCGGTTCCTCTTGCTTCGTCTCGGCTTATTGTTAGACCTTAGTTAGGTATCGCTGGTAACAGAGGGATCGTCCTTATTCGATGCTGGTTTATCGATAGATCTCTTGCACATATTTTATCTTTTATTTATTCAGGAAATAGGGCACTTTTGTCCCTAGTAATGAGCCCAACTCTATTAACGTGCTTTCATATTTAAATAAGCAGTAAAAGTTAACCATTTAACCATCCATTTTCTGTAGAACTTCTCCTATTAATTCTTTCCTTTCTTTTTCTCTTTTTAAATCTTGCCCTCCTTATATTTTCTTCTATCTCACTTATTATTTCTTCCATTTTCTTGCACAGTTCTTCCTCGTTGCTCTTCCATCTGTCTTCTGTGTCTTGCATTCTCTATGCCAGTCCATTAATTTCTTTCTTTATCTCCTTTTCGAATACCTCTCTACTATTAATATGTTTAATCTTTCCTGCTCCTGTTGTTCGTTCCGCTTTACTCTATTTACTCCCTTGTTGATGTCTCTTTCTCATTTTCCTGTCATGCATTTTGATCTTCCTCTTCTTCGCCTTCTGTGTCTGTTTCCTATATCCTCTATTATTTTCCTGTTACTAGAACTCTCCTTAATTCTACACTCTTCTATTGCGAGTCTAACCCTTTCCCTTTTCTCTGTTTTTCTTGTGTTGTCCGTTTTTTCCTCTTTGTCTCCCTCCGTCCTAACCCCACCTTTTCCCGCACTTCGTCATTGACTTCTCCTATTTATACTGTTCTAACGGATATACTATACATTTCTTTAACTATATTCTATTTGTTATTTTTTTCCCTTCTTCTATATTATTTTATCTATGTTACTCTTACCAGGTTACTACCTAAACTCACTCTTATTATGTCCTCTCCGAACTATCTGTCTTCTACCCTTGTCTTTTATCTATGTTTCTTATTTTATTCTACTCCCCCGTATCTATTAGCTTAATTTCATTCTATTAGCTGCTATTAGTTTCACTTGCCTATTAGCTCTTCCCTCACACACACAACACTCTCAAACTTATTAGACCATGCATTTATAAACCCGGCTTTAGATAACATTCCTTGTTCGAAAATTAACACTATATAGATCTACCGCGTCAGTCAAAATGACTGGTTTTACAATTTCATTCTGAAATTTTCCTACTTCATGTTACATTTTTAAGAAAAATTTGATATATTAAATCCTCATGTTGTTTGAAATATCGATCGCAAGATAATGAAATGTATAATATTCAAATGTTCTCGGCGCAACGGTTCGATCAGTTAATAGGAAAAAAGCAAAATTTGCACGTTAGTTAGGAACTTTCAACGTTTCGATCTTCATTCAGATCATTTTCAAGAAAGTAGAAAAAACTGCGTCTGAAAAATATATTTTTATTATATTAAATCCTCAAACTTTTCTATCCGTTATGATTATCCACATCGGTGGTATTACATATAGTATCCCGCGGAGTTCACTGAGCAGATGAAACTTGCAAGATTATATTTAAAATTCGGAATTTTGAATGGGCCGCGGTGAGGTATTTTTCTCGAGTTTTTCCACATTAGCACAATCAGATTATTTTTCTCTCTAATGTGTAATCCTGGAAGCATGCCGTCACTAAACGTTTCGGAACAATATATCGCATAACTGGATGCCTTGAAAGTACTGTAGGTTTGTCAACCAACCATTTACAATAAAGGAAGTTGGTGCATCGGAGAAAGTGATTAAATCGCTATCAAGGCGGTATCGCGAAGAGAAAGCGAACGAAGCACGTGTGCGCTCGCGACTAATCGATAATTAATTAAAGGTCGATCGAATGTAAGCCAGATACTAAAGTAATAAGAGTTTAATTAACTATTAATTGGTCGACGGTCGCGTCGGTGAACCAATTAGCGATGTTTTATTGGGCTGTTCGGGGCTAGTGCAACGTCGGGCCCGAATACAAATTTCCTCGTTGCTTATTGGGTACCAGGCCAGAGGGACTTTTTAAAGGTACCAGGCTCTTTTCCTTCGGCAAACGGGAATGAGCGTTATTAATCTACGCTCCCGTACCGAGAAATTGCCGTATGAATGTACGCGGATATACAGGGTGCGCCGTCTGTAGGTACCATATGTTAAACGCTAAAACAATTGTTATTCGTAAACATTCCGGAGAATATTCTAGCGTATTTGACAGCTCATTTCATACCATTATTCACCATGAATAACTTAACACCAGCACAATGACTCTCCTCAGAAGATTGTTCCCGAATCGCTTAATCTCGAAAAATGGCGCTTACAATTGGCCTCCACGTTCGCCGGATTTGACGCCTCCAGACTGCTCCAGACTTTTTTCTGTGGGGATATTTAAAGTCAAAAGTTTATGTTGGCGCGCCGCGGTCCCTCCAGGAGCTGAAAGATGCAATCCGTAAGGAAATAACGGAAATAATGCCCGAAACGTTGCAAAAAGTTATGGGAAATGCCCTAAAAACGAGCATTTCTTTGCGTCGTTCATAAAGGTGATTACTTGCCCGACGTTGTATTTAAAAAATGAATTTTTTGTATTGGTATAAACCAAAGTAAATAAATATCGCAAACCGAACTCGATTTAATTACGTTTTCACTATTTTATAAGCATTTAACATATGGTACCTACAAATGGCGCACCCTGTACATATAACGAGCCGTGGCTCGACACGAACAACGCGATGAGTAATGGTTCATTCGTCAATTATAAATACGATTCCAGCTCGCTGGCTAGCGAAGTTTAGTATTAACAAGAGTGACCATTTATCTTCGACAGTTTACTTTATACGCGACTACGCGATGCATCGCGGCGCCGATGTTATCCATTGTTGAAATTAATCCGTCGTTTGTTATTGCGACTGCTTATCGCTGACCGTGCCCGATCCTATGCGCGATTACCATTCCGGCAAATTCTATTACATACGTGGATGCGATCCCTCGCGCGCGCGCGCGCGCGTGGCCTTTTACCGATTCCCGCATCGTTCGCTGAGGCTTCTATTATTAACTTCTCGCGAGACCGCGCGCATGTTTTTCCTATTACGTGTCCTGTAAAATTTTGCACAAACCGTCAAAAGCGTCTGGTGAGAAATTAGATTTTCACATTTCACGTATTACCTAGTAGATACCTAATTTTCTCGGGTTCAGGAATATTTCTGCTGAAATTCGACTTTCAAAATGTGTGTACTAAAATAGACGCTGCATATGTCCCTCTAATTAGATTTTGTTTTCATCCACAATGTCGATTCCAAATATAATTTTAACATTTCGCTATATCTTACAAAAATTATCTTCGCAGAGAGAGAGTGTACTAAATGTGAAATTTAAACTTGATAAGAATTATCTTATCGTTGTAGTTTTTTCTGAAAAATGAATGTTTGCTTGTTATCAATACGTCACGTTGCACATCCCTGTTGTGCATGCTATTTTATCATTTATTTATTTACAGTTTATTTAAACGTGGTCGCATTAATTCCTGGACATGTTGGCCTTATGAAGCCGCAGACAAAGCTGCAAAAGGAGCTTACGTTCTACTAATCTGGGACGACAACTGTAAAATCAGTTTACTGGACGCAAACTCCTCTGTTAAATTAATTTTGTAAGTACATTTGAGGTACCACATAGAACTAGAATTGAAAAAAGAAAGTTCACGTCTATAAGTGACGCATTACTACAGTAGTGGTTTACTTTCGTCAACCTTAAGATCTTGCATAAATGTGTTTGCAGGTATATCCCGCAAGAGGTTACGGAAAGAAATTCATTGCATCCGTTGATCTCTTAACATTTAGCAGTTTCATAAAAAAAACGGACCAATACTGTGCGCATAAGACCGCACAACGAATAGCGTTTCACCTCGGAACGTGACAGATCAGACTCATTCACTGCCCAACAATTGTGTACGCGGTGCGCCTAAAGAAGTTTTCACTTCCATAAAGTAACCATCGTGATATGATCGAGAAAAATATGTTGGTTTCATAATGCATTGTGATAATTGCGAATCTTAATTGCATTTCTGAAGAAATTGCTTGGGCGAAATATAAAACAAAGTAAAGGATCAGAAAAATGTTGTTTTTAATGTAACGAAGTCATTAAGGGATGAAATCACGTTTTATTTTATTCCTGCTTCCCGCAATAAATGCAGAACATTTTTATTGTGCGTAAAGATCCGCAGTCTAGTGATAATCTATATAAACAAAAATGAAATGCTATCCTCAAGTGTTCTTCACTCGATATTTATGTAAAGAAAACTCAGGAGCAGCATGTGTAATCGGCTAAAATTGAATACGCGGCCCCGTGATCTTGCTTCAATTAGTAGTATCTGCGAGCGCGAACACGGGTTTCAGCCTAAAACAAATCGTCGAGTACCGCTGGGCGTCGATTACATGGGGAACAGCCTCGTCTACATTTTCAAACACGATATAGAGAGACCGAAACGTGAGATGGATCCAGTTCGCAGAATTATGGAGCGTGCGTTGTGGCATCGTTCGTAGTTATTGCGATCTGTTCGTTCCGGGATTGAACATGAGAGAGGTGTGGGGAGAGCTGGCGGATACGTGTGTTCGGTCCATTCGCACGGGCGAAGGGCTGTTGCTGATCTATTTATTCAGTCAGGCTGAAGGTAATCGTGATACGAGATAAGCGCACGACGCTGTCTCCGATAAAAGACGCTTCACCCTGCTTCGTAGTCTTATTCCGCTTCGTCTCGTGTTGGAAACGTTCAGACGGTCTCCCGGATTTTTCCTGGTCGATCGGAACGAATTTAACCCTTGCTCACGGTTCAGCATCAATTTGTATACGTACTGAATCGACAGATGAAACGAATAGGAATTTATTAGTCTTTTAGTCAATTAATAAAATGAATGCACAGAATCCACAATTTTTTAAATAACAGTATGGGCTTGATTACGAATTTGTTTTCCAAATTCCCCTATTTACTAGCAAAGTTTATTTCGTTGATTGCACAGTCCCTTATACAAATAAAGCAGCAATGCCGTGGATGTTTGTTAATGTAAATGAACTGTAACAGCTCGCAGGAGTTACAGAGTAATTTAATTTGGAAGTTTACAGAACGTTTTCCGACTGACTCGCTCGGACAATTGAGAATTTCTGTGCAGCAGAATTAATTACGGAATATTAAAATGCTAAAGTAAAGTTTCTTTGAAGGTCTCTGGCTCGTGCAAAGGTTTTGCAGGAACCATTGTCTAAGGCAACGATGTCGCAACTTTGACACGTTCCGTTCAATAATTGATCACATGAACATAATGTAAATTTAACAGCGCTACAGCTCTGTATAGGGTACAATGCCGACATATAACTCATGTTTAATGCAAGAGTCGGAGGCGTCAGCATGCAATATTACAGTGCCGGTCGAAGCCGATTCCGTGATTTCCGACGGTGTTTTAGAGCGATCGTTTGACGCCGTCACATCCTGCACCTAAATCGAACCTCCCTGCGCCGTGATATCGCTCTAGCTAGACTTGTAATCAATTATTCTGTGCAAATATTTTACAATCAATCTCTATAATGATATTTATAGCGATACCTTATGTTTTATACAAAAATTTTCTGTATTTGAGTGCTATTCATTCCGCCTTACAACATCTGCTGATCGTCTTACCTTCCGAAAAATAAACCATAACCATTTACATCTACATATAAATACATGTACAGTGACTCCCATTAATGTTTGGACGCTCTAAAAAACGCGATAATCTTTTTAATATTGGACTATACGATGCAAACTTTTTTCGGAAGCTAGAGCACTTAGTTCTCACTACAGGATGTGAAAAGAAATTTTTTCGAGAATTGCAATTGGTCGGAATTGTAGAGAAAATAGTAAAAGATCCATTTTACAACTTTTTTATGTGGGCCTATATTGAAAATTTAGAAAATACGTTTTGTAGATCTGTTTCAATTAAACATATCCAGAAAATTGCAGATTTTCACGATTTTCGGCCTATAACAGCAGTAAATCTAAGAATTCTTACATCTTTCAATGCCTGTCGTTTTTCCCCGCATCAACCGATTTCGATGAAACTTTCACAATGCTATATAACCCACACAGATCTACAAAACATATTTTTCCAAATTTCAATATAGGCCCGCATAGAAAAGTTGTAAAATGCAACATTTAGTATTTCCTCTACAATTCCGGTCAAATGCAATTTTTGAAAAAATTTCTTTTCACATCCTGCAGTAAACTAATTGCTCTAGCTTTCCAAAAAAGTTCAAATCGCATAGTCCAATATTTGAAAAGTTACGGTGTTTTTAAGAGTGTCCGAATATTAGTGGGAGTCACTGTATATGTTCCAGATGTTTGTAAAACGGACAGTACTAGACGAAAAAAACATCTCTACCGTAACTCTGAAAATGTTCACCCCATCACGGGATGATCTCCCTTGGATCTAATCAAGCGGTAATCACAACATACTCGTCATATTCATGTTGAGGGACATCAGTTCGAGCATCAGCTAGCTTCCAGATATGTAGTACAGAATTTGATACTTGAGGCAAGTCCAACCATACAAAAGACATTACTGTTCGTAAGATCTCAGAACAGATGACCTTCAGATGATACTCACCCACACACAGACTTATGCCCCCCCCTTCAAATACGATAACATAGCAAACTTTTTTTGTATCTGTATGAATAAAAAAGTTATTAGGACTGGCAGAGTTAGGTGGGACACCCTCTAATGTATAATACCATTTGAAAGACTACACCTAATTTGCTGATTGTAACATTTTTTGTGCTAAAAGAGCAGATGAAAGATAATTAAGAAATGAAGTACAGTGGGTGTAGAAAATATTCGTACACTGATAAATTTCAAACAAAACTGTGAAATTGTTGTTTATTAACTACTTTTTTTGTAAACAATGAATACGTACATATTCTGAGAAGTCTATAGAATAGATACAATGCAAAAAAAATCAATTACTAGATTAACTTGCGAATATATTAAGGAAAAACAAAAAATCGACTGAAATACACCAACAAAAAGTATTCGTACAGTTTCTAACTTTTTACAATTTGAGAAAAAAAACGTAATGTAAATTAATGTGACATTAAAAAATAGTTAATTAATATTTGGTTGGATAGCCTTTGGCCTTTATAACCGCTGCAATTCTTCTCGGCATTGAATTTACTCGTGTTGTGGGATCTTGTTCCACTCTTCCTTCAGTGCATTTTTTAAGCTCTCTTTTGAAGACATTTCATGTTTTCTGATATCTGTCGTTCTAAATAATCCCACAGGTGTTCTATAACATTGATATCGGAAGATTGTGGCAGAGTTTTCAGATACGCCGGTGTGTTATGTAGTATCCACATTCTGGTATTATACGCAGTATGCTTCGGATCATTATCGTGCATGAAAACAAAATCATCTTTAATATTCATTTTCTCTGCACTAGGATCAAGATTGCGTTGCAAAATGTCAATATAGACCCTGTGGTTCATTATTCCGTCAATAAATTCTAATGAGCCAACACCAGCTGCACTCATGCAGCCCAAACAAGTACTGAACCTCCACTGTGTTTGACTGTAGGTTTTAAGTTTTGTGGTTTCAATTCTGTATTTTTTTTTCTCCAAACGGTACAGTGTCCATCAGACCCAAAAATGTTGAACTTACTTTCATCTGTGAAGATCAATTTATTCCAGTACTCCACTGGTGTAGTTACATTATTATTTTCGAATTCCAGTCTTCTCTTCCTATTCGTCTCACTTACGAAAAATTTTTTACGGGCCACCCGTCCGCGACATCCTGAATTTCGTATAAAACTGCGCACAGTACTAGCAGATACGTCAATGTTTAAATTACTTTTAATGTGTTCAACTATTTTTATTGCACTTATTCTTGGATTTGTCTTTACCATTCTAATAATAACTCTACCAGTGTATTGATTGATTTTTCGTGGACGTCCACTTCTTGATTTATTTTGTAGTCTTTTTCGTAGCCCATACCTGTCAATTAAACTTTGTATAGTAGATCGAGGTCTACTTACAATACGCGAAATTTCTGCTAAACTTTTACACTGATTGTGCAAGTTAATAATAATTTTTCTTTCTTCTATCGTTGTTTCCGCACGTTTCCGTCCCATTTTTCAACGATAACTTTGAATATTTCGGGATTTTGAAATGCTATTGATGGCAACAACGTTTCTAAATATACTGAGGAGATCAATCATACTTACACCGCAATTTGTTTATGTTTACATGGTATGTTCGCGTTAAGAACTGTTCCCTACGCAGTTCAAATTAAAGAGTGTACGAATACTATTTGCTGGTGTATTTCAGTCGATTTTTTGTTTTTCCTTATTACATTGGCAAGTTAATCAAGAAATTAATTGTTTTTTGCATTGTATCTATTCTATAGACTTCTCAGAATATGTACGTATTCATTGTTTACAGAAAAAATAGTTAATAAACAACAATTTCACAGTTTTGTTTGAAATTTATTAGTGTACGAATATTTTCTACCCCCACTGTATATCAAGATATTTTCTGGGTATCATAAAATTAAATGTATTTTGGCTCTAGATTCACCAGAAAAAGTTTAATTAAAATCGACGACCCCACCACTGTGACCTCTGCTTGTAAGATGCTGTTTCTTGAATATTGTAGTGGCATATGTCTTATCTGGTTAGCAACCATCCGCAGATCAGAGAAGGGTTGATAACACCGTGGATGGTAAATATTTGCGCGGGAGCATGGAAAGTCATAGACGTTGCGGCGCATTTCGCGAGGGTGCATTGAACTTGAAAGACTGGGCAGCCAGGTATATTTGGACGTCTCGCCGGCACGAGGGGAATTTAACGCGTGGTTGAACTTGGGGAGGAGGGCGCATAATAGTCTGTAAGTGTTAGCTTCCGGTCGTAATTTTAATTCAACTTGATGGGAACGGCGTGGGTTTTCCTGTTGTCAGTTTGTCGATAGTTCCTCCGCCGTTTCGGGCGTCGCGTCGCGTCGCGTCCGCCGTCTCGCAACGGAAATACTGTCGTGACTGACAGTTGACTCGTTCAGTAATGTCACGGAGTTCGATCATTTGTCAGCGATCACTGCACGCTCCGGCATGGCAATGAACGGAATTGCAGTTGAGCATTCATTGGAAAGCAAACAAACGCTTTATTTCGCCGCGAGAACTTTAAACAAAATACTGCGCGAAGCTTATGGGGGAACTATATCCTCGATTTGTAACTAGAAAATAACTATTTATCAATGTTATAAACCTCTGTGCAAAAAAAAAGTTTGGTAACATTGATAAACACGCAACTGCCTAATGAACACGAGATGGAGTTGCTTGTTATTTCCATATTCTATTCAGCTCGTCGCGAATGCCGTTACACAGGGCAGCTCGCACTAATATTAGTGCCACCGATGAGAATATCTACCTCATCTGTGTCAGTTTTGCTATGATTCCACGATGATAGCAGTGCAGCAGTAAAATGTTGCACAATATCGCAGCACTGATTGACAGTCCTCCTGACTAGGCGCCATCTCGTCTAAACGAACTGAACTAAAATTGGCTCTGCAACCGGGAGGACCTCTGTCTTCATGGGGATATCTATGCTAATGTGAATGAAATCACGCGCCTCGACTTTTTGTCCTTATACGAGCATATTTTGAGCTGCACAAAGGTCCATTTGATAGAGGAAGGTTCATCACGAGTCGCTCTTCTCATCATATCAATCAAAAAAGTCTCCTTGAGACAGAAAAATACGTTGAAATCTGCGGTTATTTTTCTCGATTTTGTCTTTACTTTGGGCACTCATATTATTAGATATAAACATAATCTCGTTAAATCATGAGAAGAGCGACCTGTATTTAACCTTCCTCTACAGAATGAGTCCTCACCCAGCCCAAAATAAGCTCAAATAAGGACAAAAAGTCGAGGCGCGCAAACCCATGTTTCGACCAAAAATCTAGTAAGATTCTAGTTATTTTCTAGTTACAATCCGAGGGTATAGTTCCCCCTTATGCAGTTGCGAGAAGTCAGTATTTGAAGTTTGAAGTGAAAACTTCTTAAGGCGTACCGCGTACACAATTACTGGGCAGTGAATGAGTCTGATCCGTCACGCTCCGAGGTGAAACGCTATTCGGATAAACGACTATCGCCATAGAAGTTTTCATTTCGGTCGTGCAGTTTTATACGCACAGTATTGGTCTGCTTTTTTAAATGGAAAACAGTTTCAGGTTCGTGGTTATTGAACTTTTTTCTTTATCATTTACGAGGCCATGCCGGGAATATGCAGTCTCGGGGACGCGCTTCTAAACCGTTGTCGCCCGTAAAAATGCTTTCGGTTCCCTTGTTCATGCTTCGTTAGAATACGACATCTCGGATCATGCAGGAGAAGCTGTAAACTTACTGAAACGCAGTTTATGTACATTATTCATAAACGTATGCCATGCTTTACTGATGCGTCTGAATACTAACAATAAGAAAGGCACATTCTATATGCTTTTAGAGAAGATTCAGATGTTTGCACGCCTCCGTGCACATTATTGCCGAGTTCGCCTTCGTCGGCAGTTCAACACTAAACCTACCGAGCACTAAAAGCGACTGGAATGTCTTAGCTTCACCAAAATTACAAGGTTCTATTTATTTAGATTCTGTGCAATTTTTATTACAATACGTGCCCGAGTAGAAAAATCTATCGAATCAATTTTCATGTAACCAACGTCATTGTTTCAATAATTGTGAAATGAAAAATATGAAACCGGCCATTTGATTTGACACAGGCTTAGTGTTAAATTATCAAACCCATAAGATCCCCAAACGTTTTTGTCGAATACTCACACAAAGCTGCTATCATATGTAAAACAATGCTTACGAAGTACAGCATTTTTTGGTCACCCTGTATACAACTTTGAGGTACAAAGATAATCCTTAATATTCTATCATCAATTATAATTTATATGTCGCGTGTTGCTTCTGTACTGTGTGGAAAAATAACATATCGACGATAGCATTATGTGATTTTTAGTAAACATGTGGTGCTTAATTAGCGTGCTATTCGTTGACGGTAAAAAGGACTACAAAATGGAAATAACAATCGTATAAATGAAGAACATAGATGACCAAGAACAATCACTTTTTACCGTAATACGATCGAGAAACTTGAAATTTGTTTACAGAATTATTTGATTACATTGATGTTTATCTTGATCAGTAAGTTCATTTAAGTTCATTAACCGAATAAAAATATATGCACACAGTAGATATTGTAACGAAGTCTCTATTTCGCTAAATAAATGGCCCTAAACTTCAATGTCATTGGGATGGACCGTATGTTATTAACACAAAATTGAGTGATGTTGTCTATAGGATTAAGAAGAATAAACAGAAATTTAAAGTAGTGCATGTTAATAGACTTGCGAAGTTCAATGATAAGTAGTAGTAGTAGAAATTATTATTAAAAAAATCAATAATAAGCCTTAGTTTTCGAAGATGCTAACGTTATTCCTGGTTTGCTAGGAATCGCTGGTCTACTAATTTGCAGGAGTACAAGAAAAGAAAAGGAAAAGCAAGTTGTGGAGGGAGAAATTGAAGACCGCATACATTAGAATTATAATATTGTTGTTATTTTGAAGTAACTAATTGTTAATTGATATTGTTGTATTTCGGCCGCTAACCACTCCAGGTTTTTAAGCCGTGGTTTTCCCTGGAGCGTCGGGAAAATGCCGGGTTAGTTGGTGATTTTGGAGGGTCCACGGTGTTTGTTTCATTATTTTTGCTCCTACAAAATCACAGGTCATTTTTTTTTTTTATTTTTGAATAAAGTTCGTTTTTTTTGGAGGAGGGGGGGAAGTGTTACGGGTCTACCGGCAAACTAATGTTACGCGTCTGTCGGTATACCCGTTGTATAGAATTGTTGGAAGATTCAGGTTGGTTACAGCGTCGTTAGGAAAACGGCGCTGGAACGATTGAGAGTCGAAAGACAAACACGAGAGAGAGCGGACGTTGAAGACGTCAAAGGCGATAAAAGCGATTTAGCCAAAGATAAGTTGCCTTCCTCCGAAAAGTAGCGTATTACGGTTATTGAAAGTGTGTCCATTTATTTAGCGAAATAGAGACTTCGTTACAATATGTATTCGAAACGCGCGATTATTCTTTGAGCGAAACTCCGACTGAACGTAAACTGGTTCACTGTGCCACGGTAGCTATAGATTACAGAGATAAATACATTTGTGTCTTAATGCCTGGACAACCGACGCCATCGCGCACCTTTCACCTCCCCCACACTCATGATACACACGCATAACCTGGGTGTTCCCAATGGCGCAATAGTATAGCTGGCTACAAATTTGCTTGGTAATTAAGCAATTAGCAGAACATTGGTAATTGACTGATTAAGTACCCACTCGTCGAGAACTAGATTGATACTGATGCGGTCAGTGGCCGCGTGCATTAACGTCGCCGGAAACGGTACTCGCTGGCTTCGTGGCCGAAAATGTGCGCCGAGTGTCTCCTAAATTATGCACTATCGACAAAATAATAATTGATCTTCTTGAATGAAATTCCGAGCGTTTCGAATAACTTGATCCAGTTAAGCTAGGAGCAAATTGCAGTCGTAGTACCTTTCCATATCCAAACCATGATAAATTAAAAATTTGTATTTGTAGACGAATCTATTCCTGTAACGATACTATTTGTGCGAGAAGCAAAAATTCTATTTAGGTTCTATTTTAGTGGAGTATGAACGAAAATTCACAGTCTAACGTCTAACATATGTTTGCTGTTCTGTGTCTGAGTAAAACGAGTCTGCGATATTGTGGCTGTCAAATTCTTGTAATTGTTACGATGTTGATGCTGCAGTCCTGTACGAATTTGTGATGATAATTGTTTTTAATATTGTTAGTATTAGACAGTTGCATATGAAATGATTTGTAACAGTAACGTTAAACAAACGAAATTTTCGTGTATATAAATCTTATTCAGAAAAGCAAACATCATTGTGACCAACATTTTCTGTAAACAAATTACAAGTTTCTTGATCGTAGTACGGTAAAAATTGAATTGTTTTGGTTAGTCATGTTTTTTATTTATGAATTTTTTCTACCATCCACTAATAGTCCGTTCATTTACCGTTTTGATCAAACACTGCACAAGTATTTATCCATTCATATAAATAGCATACACGGCAATCACATTGATTCACATTGGAAAAGACTTTATTTAGACGTATAAATAAAAATTGTAAATTGACCTTCCAAGATGTAGATGAATTTTTATTATTTCACTACATTTCCTAGACAGCATAGCAGAATTTCATTTATTAATCGAGTTGCTGTATTTTTTATGTCCACTTAAAAGTTCAGGTAATCGTTATAAAGAATTAACGAATCAAGATAAATCGAGAGTTAAAAGCTTTTAATGCTTTCAAGCGAACAAAGAATTACTGAACAGAATTTTATTATTTATTTGTATCATTTTTTACTGGTAGACTGCACCTGCCACCAAATATTCTTCGTTTCTCTTCGATTCTACTATTACTATTAGATATATCAATGTTATTATTTTTGCAATATCTAACAATAACGTTAATGGTGCATGTATTAGTTGTATTCATTTATGAACGAGGTTGATGAATAATTTGTTATTCGAATTAATAATAAATGTTCAATACGCGTTGATTAATCGACGCAATTCCTCGATGGTAAACAAGATTACAAATGTTGACAATCTTGTAGACGAAGCACGGGAATGGCCAGGAAATTCGATTTCTACCGAAACTTGTAATTCATTCACAGGGTATGTCAATTAAAATTATGCTTACTCTGATCTGTAAGTTTATTTGGAAGCAGGTCATGTTTGGTTAACGTTAATATTGAAAATCGGACATTTCATTTGCAAGAAATTAACAATATATTAGCAAAAATTAGCAAATACAGTAGTATCTCCGTAACTGTCGTATCGTCGGGTCTGCCGAGGTTCGACGTTACGACTCTCTGCCTCTCTTCCTTTTCTATTCGCCGTCCTCTTTCACGTCTAATTCTAATCGTAATTCTAATTCACGTAATTCTAATCGTAAGTATATCGTGTTCGATGTCGTTTCGATTAGAAAAACAAGACAAATCCGATAGTAAAAGTTACAAAAAAGAAAACAATTAGAAAGGTTGCAATCTTTCGCTTCGTTTGCATTAGTGCGATCTAATTCCCAGTGGTGGGGATAGAATTTTGACAGTTAAGGGGGTAGTATAGGCTAGATTTGTAACTAGAAAATACCTAGAATCTTACTAGAAAAAGGGGTCGAAAAATGGGTTTCGTACTGAACGTTGTTTGACCTTATTAGAACAAATTGTGGGCTGTGTGAGGGCTCATTCGAAAGAGGAAGGTTAGACGCAGCGCGCTTTTCTCACGAGGTTAACGAGATTATGTTAATAACAAATAATATGAGGGCCCAAAGTAGAGAAAAAATCTAGGAAATAAACCCGCAGATTTCAATGCGTTTTCTGTCTCTCAAAGACTTTTTTGGCTTATGAGATGAGAAAAGCGCGCTGCGTTGAACCTTCCTCTTTAGAATGAGCCCTCACCCAGCTCAAAATATGCTCGTATAACGTCAAACAACGTTTAGTTCCGAACCCATTTTTTCGACCCAAAATCTAGTACGATTCTAGTAAATAGCAAATATCTAGCAAATAACTAGAATCTTACTAGAAAAAATGGGTTCGGAACTAAACGTTGTTTGACCTTATACGAGCATATTTTTAGCTGGGTGAGGGCTCATTCTAAAGAGGAAGGTTCAACGCAGCGCGCTTTTCTCATCTCATAAGCCAAAAAAGTCTTTTAGAGACAGAAAATGCATTGAAATCTGCGGGTTTTTCTCCTAGATTTTTTCTCTACTTTGGGCCCTCATATTATTAGTTATTAACATAATCTCGTTAACCTCGTGAGAAAAGCGCGCTGCGTCTAACCTTCCTCTTTCGAAAGAGCCCTCACACAGCCCACAATTTGTTCTAATAGGGTCAATCAACGTCTGGGCGCAGATCCATGTTTCGACCCAAAATCTAGTACGATTCTAGTGAATAGCAAATATCTAGCAAATAACTAGAATCTTACTAGAAAAAATGGGTTCGGAACTAAACGTTGTTTGACCTTATACGAGCATATTTTGAGCTGGGTGAGGGCTCATTCTAGAGAGGAAGGTTCAACGCAGCGCGCTTTTCTCATCTCATAAGCCAAAAAAGTCTTTTAGAGACAGAAAATGCATTGAAATCTGCGGGTTTTTCTCCTAGATTTTTTCTCTACTTTGGGCCCTCATATTATTAGTTATTAACATAATCTCGTTAAGCTCGTGAGAAAAGCGCGCTGCATCTAACCTTCCTCTTTCGAAAGAGCCCTCACACAGCCCACAATTTGTTCTAATAGGGTCAATCAACGTCTGGGCGCAGATCCATGTTTCGACCCAAAATCTAGTACGATTCTAGTAAATAGCAAATATCTAGCAAATAACTAGAATCTTACTAGAAAAAATGGGTTCGGAACTAAACGTTGTTTGACCTTATACGAGCATATTTTGAGCTGGGTGAGGGCTCATTCTAAAGAGGATGGTTCAACGCAGCGCGCTTTTCTCATCTCATAAGCCAAAAAAGTCTTTGAGAGACAGAAAACGCATTGAAATCTGCGGGTTTTTTTCCTAGATTTTTTCTCTACTTTGGGCCCTCATATTATTCGTTATTAACATAATCTCGTTAAGCTCGTGAGAAAAGCGCGCTGCGTCTAACGTTCCTGTTTCGAATGAGCCCTCACCCAGCCCACAATTTGCTTAAATAAGGTCAAACAACGTTCAGTACGAAACCCATATTTTCGACCCAAAATCTAGTAAGATTCTAGGTATTTTCTAGTTACAAATCTAGCCTATACTAGCCCCTTAAGGGGGTGAGTATATCCTCGATTTGTAACTAGAAAGGAACTAGAATCTTACTAGAAAAATGGCTCGAAACATGGGTTTGCGCGCTGTCGGTTTTCGTCCTTATTTGAGCAAAGTTTGGGCTGAGTGAGGGCTTATTCTAAAGAGGAAGGTTAAACACACTGCGCTCTGGTTACGAGGTTAACGAGATTATGTTTATAACTAATAATATGAGGGCCCAAAGTAGAGAAAAAATCTAGGAAAAAAACCAGCACATTTCAATGCATTTTTCTGTCTCCAAAAGACTTTATGACTTATGAGATGACCAGGGCGCAGCGCGTTGAACCTTCCTCTTTAGAATGAGCACTCACACAGCCCAAACTTTGCTCAAATAAGGACAAAAATCGACAGCGCGCAGACCCACTTTCTCGATCGAAAATCTGGTAAGATTCTAGTTATTTGCTAGATATTTGCTATTTACTAGGATCTTACTAGATTTTGGGTCCGAAAAAGTGGGTCTGCGCGCTGTCAGTTTTTGTCCTTATTTGAGCAAAGTTTGGGCTGTGTGAGGGCTCATTCTAAAGAGGAAGGTTCAACGCGCTGCGCCCTGGTCATCTCATAAGTCATAAAGTCTTTTGGAGACAGAAAAATGCATTGAAATGTGCTGGTTTTTTTTCCTAGATTTTTTCTCTACTTTGGACACTAATATTATTAGTTATAAACATAATCTCGTTAACCTCGTAACCAGGGCGCAGTGTGTTTAACCTTCCTCTTTAGAATAAGCCCTCACTCAGCCCAAAATTTTCTGAAATAAGGACGAAAACCGACAGCGCGCAAACCCATGTTTCGAGCCATTTTTCTAGTAAGATTCTAGTTCCTTTCTAGTTACAAATCGAGGGTATACTACCCCCTTAAGGAGATAAAACTGTAATCCTTTTTTTCTAGGATGTAATAAGGTCAGAATCTACGTGGCAGCCGATTATTAATATGAGTAACTGAGGTCGTCGTGTAAGCGGTT
Source organism: Lasioglossum baleicum (assembly GCF_051020765.1). NCBI lineage: Eukaryota > Metazoa > Arthropoda > Insecta > Hymenoptera > Halictidae > Lasioglossum > Lasioglossum baleicum. The sequence goes on from NC_134945.1 coordinate 8,712,598, forward strand.
TTCGCGCGAAAGGTCTGTTTCTACAGGGTGGGAGAAAATTCGCGGGATACGGTATGCAGCTTCGCGGGCGTGTCGTGTGCCGCGCGACTTCGCATCCGTTGGAACTACGCAGTACAATCTGGAATAATTCAAAAGATAATCCGATAGCGGGGTTATAATTTGAAAGATGGTATTTGAGTTTCCCGGCTGGCCCGCCGGTTACGTGTGTATGCGTTCATTCAGCCGCGTCGCGAGCACACACCTCTAGAAGCGACGCGACGCGCGACGATAGTCACGTGTGCGGCAACGTATGCCGCATGTATTTGGATAGAACTGCTGCCGGCTATATTCTCTGATTGGGGCTGGCCAGGCTTCCTCCTGCCTTGCTTCCTGCTTTGCATACTTAACTACGAGGAGGCGAATTCCTCGCCGAGATAACCGGGATCTCTCTCGGTTCAGCTTAATTTCCAGCTTAAACCGGGAATGTCTGGAAATTGCTGTCGTGCACTTTTCCGAGGTTCGACGTCAAACCGAGCTTTATCTTTTACCGACATTTGCCGATAAACGTGAATGTGTCAAATAATTAGCTGTTTTTATTCAGCTGATAGGGGAGACCGGGGCTGGAAGTTCCCTGGGTAAATTGTTCCGATCATTATTTATAAAAAAGGAGAATAACGCGCGATAAATTACTCGTTTAAGATAAGAATACCTGTTACTACGTCATTTTATATGTTTCTTCGAAATCGGAACTTTTAGCCACGGTCTCCCTGTCGGAAGAAACATTTAAGAAACTTTATTGCATGAGCAGAGGCGTAAATGGCCCATGATCGATTTCGAAACGACCATAGGCGCCTCGTTGTAGGAAAACTAAAATTATTTAAAGTAACCATTCTGTTTTGTTGCTATTATTTTACACAAGCGCTTTAGTTGCCAGTCTCTGTGCGTGAGAACAGTTTGGATGACAGAAATATTTTATACAAACATCGATTTTCATAGATTCATCCAAACTGAAATCGAATAGAAACATACAGTGGGTGTACAAAGTATTCGTACACATTTTAAAAAACGAATAACTTTTTCAAAATTGGATCCAACAGCTTGAGTGTTTTTTCACACGTTAAAAGGATTAGTTTACTACCTAATGTGTAAATAATCTCTGTTTAAATTGCTATTGGTCACGATTGCGAAGGTAAAAGTAAATGTCACGATGTTTAAACTTTTTATCTGTCTGCAATGAAATTTTAGAAGGTGTATTTGGTTGGTTTAAGTGAGTTATATACATGTACAAAGTTTCATCGAAATGGATCAAGGTTGTCAAGTAAAATAAATAGTAAAAATTTTAAGAATCTGCGATTTAAATGAGTCGCAAACCCTAAATTCAAATATTTTTACATTTGACAATGCCCATAGCTTTTTTATGCATCAACCGATTTCAATGAAACTATGTACATATATATAACGTACTTAGATTTACAAAATACATGTTTTCAATTTTCATTACAGGCACAGACAAAAAATTTAAAAATCGTCACCTTTACTTTTTCTTCCCCAATTGCGACCGATAACCATTTAAACAAAAATTGTTTACACATTTAGCTAGTGAACCAATCCTTCTAACGTCACAAAAAATCTCGAGCTGTTGGGTCCAATTTTGAAAATGTTATTCGTTTTTGAAAGATGTACGCATACTTTGTACACACACTGTATACATATTATGCAAAACTCTAAACGTTTTCATATAGCATTCATTAATAAACCTTACATAATATTGTTCCACTACTTTTACTTAAAGAATCAAATTTTTATAAAAAGTGTTGTGATAACACACTATACATAATACATATTATGTACTCGGTTGTTATTGCAATACGATCCTGTTCGTATTTTGCTGCTATTGTTATTGGCGATAAATAAACCAATGCATTAAATTGAATTAGCTGAATAATAAATGTCGAAATTAATTCTGTTCGGCACAGCTCCATCTAAAATTAATATTTGATAATAACAGCCATTAGTGACAATTCTACGTATGTTAGATCAGATACATGAATACTATTTAAAACTCGTGATGAGATATTTCGACAAATATAAGTTGACACAATAGATGTTCCATTGCATTTATGTAGTTCTGTTAATTCTATCGTTGAAGTAGTTATTATTTATCGTTCACTTTTGAGAGCGTTTCATCTTCAGGTACAGAGAATTTTCAATGATATTTTAGTCCAGCTGGAGGCGGAGGCACTGACCTCGGGAAAAAGGAATCTAGCAGGTTGATTCTTCGTAAAAATACAGGCTTGTTTTTCAAGCAAACACCAGTCGAGCGTTGCGCAAACAGCAACACTATTCGATGCACCTTCGCAACGTTTTAATCTCCGCAATTTTTCTTTTTCTTTTTGTGGAATCGCTTTTTCCGGCGGTCGATCTTCAATATTCCGAAGCAAAATGTTAACCTTTTTGCTCCGGGGGACGTAGGTATACGTTCGCCCTACAAACGCGGTCGTTCGTGCCCAAAGAAAGTATACATACGGGGCTGTCATGTCACCTCGTCTTTACATCAAAAGTCCTCCGATACTTTTGATTTGTAACAGTTTTCGAAATGCATGGAGATCCAAAGAATTTTCACTTTTTTATTAAATTTGAAATGCCCGCTTTGTGAGCTTTTAGAGAAAGCGTAAAATATTTTTCTTGATTGCTATACAATCTCGTTGTGTTCTAGCAATCCTTAATAAGTTTCTTAAGTTTCGCATTCAGCGATAGAATTGTAAGATTTGGTAGAGGCGAGAAGATTAATAGCGACTTGAAAGGACTGCGTTACACAATGTTGTGCTCAGGTGTTGTAAAACAAGTAATGTTACGTTTCCGTTCGTTCGTTAAATAGGAACACGTTCGCCGAAGGAGCAAACAATTTTCAAGCTTTACTGTTTTAATAGGAAGACACTTTACAACATAGCGTAAGATGCGCAGAATTCCAAGGGGATGCTACAGTTTGTGTTAACGTTTGTCGGTGCTAACTCGTACTATCCGCAGTTCAAAGCTGCAATCTGGTTTAGTGTACTAGCAACTATCTACTGAAATATTTTATTTCCAGGGGAACATTCCGCGAAGCTTCCTCTGGAAGTGTACTTCAGACATTACTTCCTTGAATTGTTACGGACCTCGTAAAAATTTTACAATTTTCGCTGGTAAAAATGCCACATTGAAATATCCTCGAAATATTCTGCTTATAAATACATAACGCGACTCTAACAAAATCGAATCGTACACGTTACAGACATTTAACTATTTCATACGAATTCATTTGTTCACAAATCTCATTTGATTCACTTTATCTTGAGATGTTGCTAAAGGTCAGTTTCGTTTTTAAAAATTAAATTACTTATTTGTTACGCTCGATTTAGTACATTCTGAATAAAGCAGTAGAATGCTAGGATACCTAAAATTTAACGTCTCTGAAAGAATTTGACTTTGTTCAAAATTTATTTATGCAATATTTATGCAAAATAAAAATTTTCTATTTGAATTGCAACGAATTGAAGTGAAATATTAATTTTTTAAAATATGTTTGATAGGTTGGAAATGATATAACAGTGTTTTTAAATTCTTGCAATTTACTGTTTTGAATTACTATTTTGAATAAAGTTAAATTATTTCAGAGACGTTAAGTTAGGACAAAGGCACCTTAGTATTATTGATTCAGAACCCACCGAAGAGACACCTTCATCCAATTGTGAAAAATCTACTATTACTGCACGAATAATTGCTTTAAATCCCATGACCTTTGTTCGGACAACATTTTTACATATTCTTTAAAATACCGAAGATATCTCAGGTGGACATACTGTACATTTAATGAGAATTATTAAACGATTCTCCAATGCAATTTGAACGTGTTTCATCAGTGAGTATTCCTTGGCTTATTTTAATCCTTCGTTAGCATGCGCGACCATGCCTAGCCGTAGAATATCGCTGAATAAAAATGCTCTCGCCAAGAAATCTGAACGATCCGCCTGATCCGGCACTTCCGCCCCGGCGGATACCGAAATTGCAGATACGAATGAAATTGATATAAAGCCGCAAAGAGGAGAAACCGGGGAAACGAAGGTGTCGCCCGTAATTACCGGATAGTCGATAATTAAGACGCGAGCCAGGAGAAGGTGGAATTTAAAAGTTAAATTGTGTCTCGCTCATGAATTATGCATCCGCGGTCGCGACAAGCCGGCCGAGCCGATCGCGCGGGAACTTTCATCTTCCCGCGGTATATCGTATCGATCAAGCGATCGAGAAAGGATCGACGACCTCCGATGCACTTTTAATTGCTCGCCCTTCATCCGCGAAAACATTTTCTTCTTCTTTCGTCCCGGTTTTGTTTCGCCAACCGGAGCGCTCCCGCGGGATTCGATTATTTTTATGTTCACACTTCACGAGTGTCTCGGTTGTATAGGCTGAATTAATTGTTGCCGATGAACCGGTGATTAAATACCAGAAAACGAATCACCTCGGCGCGGGGATTTGATTGTTTCGCGTGTTAATTTCGCTCCAAGTATTCCGACGGGTGCTACCAGACGACGACGCGACGACGCGACGACCGTGACTCTTTTCGCGAAACTCACTCCCCGTCGACGGCTACGACAAAGGCGAGTAATTAATTAAATGACAAAGTGAACAAACGTGTTCGTGATTCAGTTATGAACTCAGCTGTGGAACTTGAGCTCATCGAGTAACTATTAGTTAAATGAGAGAGAGAGAGAGAGGCAGCGAGATAATATTACCTAAATAAAAGAAATTGTCACACGAAACGTGGAGCCTTGTGTTCTTCTAACTACGCTAGCCGCCACCTACAAATCTATTCGTCGCCCATTAAATCGTATAATCCCTTTAATTAAAATGCCCTCGAAACAGTCGCCTCTCACCGCAGAAAGGGAAGAGAGTTTTTCCATTTCAATTATAAAACCTTTGGTGACGGTACAAGTACGCAGTGTCGAGAGGGAACGGGTCGAATGTACTCGCCAGTCATTCCTCATCGTGGAAATGTCATTTTCGTTTTCAATTAAGATGAAAACTTCCCCGGCCGTGCGTTCATCGGCGTCGGGGAATCGAGAAAGATTTGCATTAATTTGCCCACGAAGGAAGGTAGCGTGACCATGTCGAGGCCGGCGAAGAAAGGACCGCGGTTTCGAGTGACTCTCTCTCGTTCTCGACGGAAAATTCTCCGTCAAAGGTTGAGTTTTACCACACGTTTATATCACATTTACGCGCACAAAGACAGATTTCATTGTGGTAGCAGAACCGCTTAAAGATCGCTGGACCACTCGAATTATATTAAGACGGATCCTTCTGGTCCGGCAATCTCCATGTTATTTTAAGCACCGTTGAAATGGAATTATTACCTTCTTCGACGAATTCGTTGAATTCGGGGTTAAGTGGCTCCCTGACGTTTCGTTGCAACTACAGTTTGTTGGGAACGCTGCTAATTGTAAGGTTGTTTCATAAAGGGCTAGTCTACTTCGGGAATAGGCGAAGTACGCAAAGCCCCGATGAAACAAGTTCGTAACTAGTCTACAGATACTTGTGTACTAATGGCATTTGGAAATTTCGAAAATAGAAAAGAAAGTTAACCCTTGTACTGTAAAATCATTGATCCCTTTATGTACTACAATTAGGAGCAAAACTGATCACACACACTTTAAATCAGAATAACTTTTTTATGAATGCACCAAACGACTTCAATTTGCCAAATTGATTTTTACTATTGTTTTGCACAATTCCGACCAAATGCATTTTTCCAACAAGTGGCTCCCTGACGTTTCGTTGCAACTACAGTTTGTTGGGAACGCTGCTAATTGTAAGGTTGTTTCATAAAGGGCTAGTCTACTTCGGGAATAGGCGAAGCACGCAAAGCCCCGATGAAACAAGTTCGTAACTAGTCTACAGATACTTGTGTACTAATGGCATTTGGAAATTTCGAAAATAGAAAAGAAAGTTAACCCTTATACTGTAAAATCATTGATCCCTTTATGTCCACAATTAGGAGCAAAACTGATCACACACACACTTTAAATCAGAATAACTTTTTTATGAATGCACCAAACGAACTTCAATTTGCCAAATTGATTTTTACTATTGTTTTGCACAATTCCGACCAAATGCATTTTTCCAACAAGTGGCTCCCTGACGTTTCGTTGCAACTACAGTTTGTTGGGAACGCTGCTAATTGTAAGGTTGTTTCATAAAGGGCTAGTCTACTTCGGGAATAGGCGAAGCACGCAAAGCCCCGATGAAACAAGTTCGTAACTAGTCTACAGATACTTGTGTACTAATGGCATTTGGAAATTTCGAAAATAGAAAAGAAAGTTAACCCTTATACTGTAAAATCATTGATCCCTTTATGTCTACAATTAGGAGCAAAACTGATCACACACACACTTTAAATCAGAATAACTTTTTTATGAATGCACCAAACGAACTTCAATTTGCCAAATTGATTTTTACTATTGTTTTGCACAATTCCGACCAAATGCATTTTTCCAACAAGTGGCTCCCTGACGTTTCGTTGCAACTACAGTTTGTTGGGAACGCTGCTAATTGTAAGGTTGTTTCATAAAGGGCTAGTCTACTTCGGGAATAGGCGAAGCACGCAAAGCCCCGATGAAACAAGTTCGTAACTAGTCTACAGATACTTGTGTACTAATGGCATTTGGAAATTTCGAAAATAGAAAAGAAAGTTAACCCTTGTACTGTAAAATCATTGATCCCTTTATGTACTACAATTAGGAGCAAAACTGATCACACACACTTTAAATCAGAATAACTTTTTTATGAATGCACCAAACGACTTCAATTTGCCAAATTGATTTTTACTATTGTTTTGCACAATTCCGACCAAATGCATTTTTCCAACAAGTGGCTCCCTGACGTTTCGTTGCAACTACAGTTTGTTGGGAACGCTGCTAATTGTAAGGTTGTTTCATAAAGGGCTAGTCTACTTCGGGAATAGGCGAAGCACGCAAAGCCCCGATGAAACAAGTTCGTAACTAGTCTACAGATACTTGTGTACTAATGGCATTTGGAAATTTCGAAAATAGAAAAGAAAGTTAACCCTTATACTGTAAAATCATTGATCCCTTTATGTCTACAATTAGGAGCAAAACTGATCACACACACACTTTAAATCAGAATAACTTTTTTATGAATGCACCAAACGAACTTCAATTTGCCAAATTGATTTTTACTATTGTTTTGCACAATTCCGACCAAATGCATTTTTCCAACAAGTGGCTCCCTGACGTTTCGTTGCAACTACAGTTTGTTGGGAACGCTGCTAATTGTAAGGTTGTTTCATAAAGGGCTAGTCTACTTCGGGAATAGGCGAAGCACGCAAAGCCCCGATGAAACAAGTTCGTAACTAGTCTACAGATACTTGTGTACTAATGGCATTTGGAAATTTCGAAAATAGAAAAGAAAGTTAACCCTTATACTGTAAAATCATTGATCCCTTTATGTCCACAATTAGGAGCAAAACTGATCACACACACACTTTAAATCAGAATAACTTTTTTATGAATGCACCAAACGAACTTCAATTTGCCAAATTGATTTTTACTATTGTTTTGCACAATTCCGACCAAATGCATTTTTCCAACAAGTGGCTCCCTGACGTTTCGTTGCAACTACAGTTTGTTGGGAACGCTGCTAATTGTAAGGTTGTTTCATAAAGGGCTAGTCTACTTCGGGAATAGGCGAAGCACGCAAAGCCCCGATGAAACAAGTTCGTAACTAGTCTACAGATACTTGTGTACTAATGGCATTTGGAAATTTCGAAAATAGAAAAGAAAGTTAACCCTTATACTGTAAAATCATTGATCCCTTTATGTCTACAATTAGGAGCAAAACTGATCACACACACACTTTAAATCAGAATAACTTTTTTATGAATGCACCAAACGAACTTCAATTTGCCAAATTGATTTTTACTATTGTTTTGCACAATTCCGACCAAATGCATTTTTCCAACAAGTGGCTCCCTGACGTTTCGTTGCAACTACAGTTTGTTGGGAACGCTGCTAATTGTAAGGTTGTTTCATAAAGGGCTAGTCTACTTCGGGAATAGGCGAAGCACGCAAAGCCCCGATGAAACAAGTTCGTAACTAGTCTACAGATACTTGTGTACTAATGGCATTTGGAAATTTCGAAAATAGAAAAGAAAGTTAACCCTTGTACTGTAAAATCATTGATCCCTTTATGTACTACAATTAGGAGCAAAACTGATCACACACACTTTAAATCAGAATAACTTTTTTATGAATGCACCAAACGACTTCAATTTGCCAAATTGATTTTTACTATTGTTTTGCACAATTCCGACCAAATGCATTTTTCCAACAAGTGGCTCCCTGACGTTTCGTTGCAACTACAGTTTGTTGGGAACGCTGCTAATTGTAAGGTTGTTTCATAAAGGGCTAGTCTACTTCGGGAATAGGCGAAGCACGCAAAGCCCCGATGAAACAAGTTCGTAACTAGTCTACAGATACTTGTGTACTAATGGCATTTGGAAATTTCGAAAATAGAAAAGAAAGTTAACCCTTATACTGTAAAATCATTGATCCCTTTATGTCTACAATTAGGAGCAAAACTGATCACACACACACTTTAAATCAGAATAACTTTTTTATGAATGCACCAAACGAACTTCAATTTGCCAAATTGATTTTTACTATTGTTTTGCACAATTCCGACCAAATGCATTTTTCCAACAAGTGGCTCCCTGACGTTTCGTTGCAACTACAGTTTGTTGGGAACGCTGCTAATTGTAAGGTTGTTTCATAAAGGGCTAGTCTACTTCGGGAATAGGCGAAGCACGCAAAGCCCCGATGAAACAAGTTCGTAACTAGTCTACAGATACTTGTGTACTAATGGCATTTGGAAATTTCGAAAATAGAAAAGAAAGTTAACCCTTATACTGTAAAATCATTGATCCCTTTATGTCCACAATTAGGAGCAAAACTGATCACACACACACTTTAAATCAGAATAACTTTTTTATGAATGCACCAAACGAACTTCAATTTGCCAAATTGATTTTTACTATTGTTTTGCACAATTCCGACCAAATGCATTTTTCCAACAAGTGGCTCCCTGACGTTTCGTTGCAACTACAGTTTGTTGGGAACGCTGCTAATTGTAAGGTTGTTTCATAAAGGGCTAGTCTACTTCGGGAATAGGCGAAGCACGCAAAGCCCCGATGAAACAAGTTCGTAACTAGTCTACAGATACTTGTGTACTAATGGCATTTGGAAATTTCGAAAATAGAAAAGAAAGTTAACCCTTGTACTGTAAAATCATTGATCCCTTTATGTACTACAATTAGGAGCAAAACTGATCACACACACTTTAAATCAGAATAACTTTTTTATGAATGCACCAAACGACTTCAATTTGCCAAATTGATTTTTACTATTGTTTTGCACAATTCCGACCAAATGCATTTTTCCAACAAGTGGCTCCCTGACGTTTCGTTGCAACTACAGTTTGTTGGGAACGCTGCTAATTGTAAGGTTGTTTCATAAAGGGCTAGTCTACTTCGGGAATAGGCGAAGCACGCAAAGCCCCGATGAAACAAGTTCGTAACTAGTCTACAGATACTTGTGTACTAATGGCATTTGGAAATTTCGAAAATAGAAAAGAAAGTTAACCCTTATACTGTAAAATCATTGATCCCTTTATGTCCACAATTAGGAGCAAAACTGATCACACACACACTTTAAATCAGAATAACTTTTTTATGAATGCACCAAACGAACTTCAATTTGCCAAATTGATTTTTACTATTGTTTTGCACAATTCCGACCAAATGCATTTTTCCAACAAGTGGCTCCCTGACGTTTCGTTGCAACTACAGTTTGTTGGGAACGCTGCTAATTGTAAGGTTGTTTCATAAAGGGCTAGTCTACTTCGGGAATAGGCGAAGCACGCAAAGCCCCGATGAAACAAGTTCGTAACTAGTCTACAGATACTTGTGTACTAATGGCATTTGGAAATTTCGAAAATAGAAAAGAAAGTTAACCCTTATACTGTAAAATCATTGATCCCTTTATGTCTACAATTAGGAGCAAAACTGATCACACACACACTTTAAATCAGAATAACTTTTTTATGAATGCACCAAACGAACTTCAATTTGCCAAATTGATTTTTACTATTGTTTTGCACAATTCCGACCAAATGCATTTTTCCAACAAGTGGCTCCCTGACGTTTCGTTGCAACTACAGTTTGTTGGGAACGCTGCTAATTGTAAGGTTGTTTCATAAAGGGCTAGTCTACTTCGGGAATAGGCGAAGCACGCAAAGCCCCGATGAAACAAGTTCGTAACTAGTCTACAGATACTTGTGTACTAATGGCATTTGGAAATTTCGAAAATAGAAAAGAAAGTTAACCCTTGTACTGTAAAATCATTGATCCCTTTATGTACTACAATTAGGAGCAAAACTGATCACACACACTTTAAATCAGAATAACTTTTTTATGAATGCACCAAACGACTTCAATTTGCCAAATTGATTTTTACTATTGTTTTGCACAATTCCGACCAAATGCATTTTTCCAACAAGTGGCTCCCTGACGTTTCGTTGCAACTACAGTTTGTTGGGAACGCTGCTAATTGTAAGGTTGTTTCATAAAGGGCTAGTCTACTTCGGGAATAGGCGAAGCACGCAAAGCCCCGATGAAACAAGTTCGTAACTAGTCTACAGATACTTGTGTACTAATGGCATTTGGAAATTTCGAAAATAGAAAAGAAAGTTAACCCTTATACTGTAAAATCATTGATCCCTTTATGTCCACAATTAGGAGCAAAACTGATCACACACACACTTTAAATCAGAATAACTTTTTTATGAATGCACCAAACGAACTTCAATTTGCCAAATTGATTTTTACTATTGTTTTGCACAATTCCGACCAAATGCATTTTTCCAACAAGTGGCTCCCTGACGTTTCGTTGCAACTACAGTTTGTTGGGAACGCTGCTAATTGTAAGGTTGTTTCATAAAGGGCTAGTCTACTTCGGGAATAGGCGAAGCACGCAAAGCCCCGATGAAACAAGTTCGTAACTAGTCTACAGATACTTGTGTACTAATGGCATTTGGAAATTTCGAAAATAGAAAAGAAAGTTAACCCTTATACTGTAAAATCATTGATCCCTTTATGTCTACAATTAGGAGCAAAACTGATCACACACACACTTTAAATCAGAATAACTTTTTTATGAATGCACCAAACGAACTTCAATTTGCCAAATTGATTTTTACTATTGTTTTGCACAATTCCGACCAAATGCATTTTTCCAACAAGTGGCTCCCTGACGTTTCGTTGCAACTACAGTTTGTTGGGAACGCTGCTAATTGTAAGGTTGTTTCATAAAGGGCTAGTCTACTTCGGGAATAGGCGAAGCACGCAAAGCCCCGATGAAACAAGTTCGTAACTAGTCTACAGATACTTGTGTACTAATGGCATTTGGAAATTTCGAAAATAGAAAAGAAAGTTAACCCTTATACTGTAAAATCATTGATCCCTTTATGTCCACAATTAGGAGCAAAACTGATCACACACACACTTTAAATCAGAATAACTTTTTTATGAATGCACCAAACGAACTTCAATTTGCCAAATTGATTTTTACTATTGTTTTGCACAATTCCGACCAAATGCATTTTTCCAACAAGTGGCTCCCTGACGTTTCGTTGCAACTACAGTTTGTTGGGAACGCTGCTAATTGTAAGGTTGTTTCATAAAGGGCTAGTCTACTTCGGGAATAGGCGAAGCACGCAAAGCCCCGATGAAACAAGTTCGTAACTAGTCTACAGATACTTGTGTACTAATGGCATTTGGAAATTTCGAAAATAGAAAAGAAAGTTAACCCTTATACTGTAAAATCATTGATCCCTTTATGTCCACAATTAGGAGCAAAACTGATCACACACACACTTTAAATCAGAATAACTTTTTTATGAATGCACCAAACGAACTTCAATTTGCCAAATTGATTTTTACTATTGTTTTGCACAATTCCGACCAAATGCATTTTTCCAACAAGTGGCTCCCTGACGTTTCGTTGCAACTACAGTTTGTTGGGAACGCTGCTAATTGTAAGGTTGTTTCATAAAGGGCTAGTCTACTTCGGGAATAGGCGAAGCACGCAAAGCCCCGATGAAACAAGTTCGTAACTAGTCTACAGATACTTGTGTACTAATGGCATTTGGAAATTTCGAAAATAGAAAAGAAAGTTAACCCTTGTACTGTAAAATCATTGATCCCTTTATGTACTACAATTAGGAGCAAAACTGATCACACACACTTTAAATCAGAATAACTTTTTTATGAATGCACCAAACGACTTCAATTTGCCAAATTGATTTTTACTATTGTTTTGCACAATTCCGACCAAATGCATTTTTCCAACAAGTGGCTCCCTGACGTTTCGTTGCAACTACAGTTTGTTGGGAACGCTGCTAATTGTAAGGTTGTTTCATAAAGGGCTAGTCTACTTCGGGAATAGGCGAAGCACGCAAAGCCCCGATGAAACAAGTTCGTAACTAGTCTACAGATACTTGTGTACTAATGGCATTTGGAAATTTCGAAAATAGAAAAGAAAGTTAACCCTTATACTGTAAAATCATTGATCCCTTTATGTCTACAATTAGGAGCAAAACTGATCACACACACACTTTAAATCAGAATAACTTTTTTATGAATGCACCAAACGAACTTCAATTTGCCAAATTGATTTTTACTATTGTTTTGCACAATTCCGACCAAATGCATTTTTCCAACAAGTGGCTCCCTGACGTTTCGTTGCAACTACAGTTTGTTGGGAACGCTGCTAATTGTAAGGTTGTTTCATAAAGGGCTAGTCTACTTCGGGAATAGGCGAAGCACGCAAAGCCCCGATGAAACAAGTTCGTAACTAGTCTACAGATACTTGTGTACTAATGGCATTTGGAAATTTCGAAAATAGAAAAGAAAGTTAACCCTTATACTGTAAAATCATTGATCCCTTTATGTCCACAATTAGGAGCAAAACTGATCACACACACACTTTAAATCAGAATAACTTTTTTATGAATGCACCAAACGAACTTCAATTTGCCAAATTGATTTTTACTATTGTTTTGCACAATTCCGACCAAATGCATTTTTCCAACAAGTGGCTCCCTGACGTTTCGTTGCAACTACAGTTTGTTGGGAACGCTGCTAATTGTAAGGTTGTTTCATAAAGGGCTAGTCTACTTCGGGAATAGGCGAAGCACGCAAAGCCCCGATGAAACAAGTTCGTAACTAGTCTACAGATACTTGTGTACTAATGGCATTTGGAAATTTCGAAAATAGAAAAGAAAGTTAACCCTTATACTGTAAAATCATTGATCCCTTTATGTCCACAATTAGGAGCAAAACTGATCACACACACACTTTAAATCAGAATAACTTTTTTATGAATGCACCAAACGAACTTCAATTTGCCAAATTGATTTTTACTATTGTTTTGCACAATTCCGACCAAATGCATTTTTCCAACAAGTGGCTCCCTGACGTTTCGTTGCAACTACAGTTTGTTGGGAACGCTGCTAATTGTAAGGTTGTTTCATAAAGGGCTAGTCTACTTCGGGAATAGGCGAAGCACGCAAAGCCCCGATGAAACAAGTTCGTAACTAGTCTACAGATACTTGTGTACTAATGGCATTTGGAAATTTCGAAAATAGAAAAGAAAGTTAACCCTTATACTGTAAAATCATTGATCCCTTTATGTCCACAATTAGGAGCAAAACTGATCACACACACACTTTAAATCAGAATAACTTTTTTATGAATGCACCAAACGAACTTCAATTTGCCAAATTGATTTTTACTATTGTTTTGCACAATTCCGACCAAATGCATTTTTCCAACAAGTGGCTCCCTGACGTTTCGTTGCAACTACAGTTTGTTGGGAACGCTGCTAATTGTAAGGTTGTTTCATAAAGGGCTAGTCTACTTCGGGAATAGGCGAAGCACGCAAAGCCCCGATGAAACAAGTTCGTAACTAGTCTACAGATACTTGTGTACTAATGGCATTTGGAAATTTCGAAAATAGAAAAGAAAGTTAACCCTTGTACTGTAAAATCATTGATCCCTTTATGTACTACAATTAGGAGCAAAACTGATCACACACACTTTAAATCAGAATAACTTTTTTATGAATGCACCAAACGACTTCAATTTGCCAAATTGATTTTTACTATTGTTTTGCACAATTCCGACCAAATGCATTTTTCCAACAAGTGGCTCCCTGACGTTTCGTTGCAACTACAGTTTGTTGGGAACGCTGCTAATTGTAAGGTTGTTTCATAAAGGGCTAGTCTACTTCGGGAATAGGCGAAGCACGCAAAGCCCCGATGAAACAAGTTCGTAACTAGTCTACAGATACTTGTGTACTAATGGCATTTGGAAATTTCGAAAATAGAAAAGAAAGTTAACCCTTATACTGTAAAATCATTGATCCCTTTATGTCCACAATTAGGAGCAAAACTGATCACACACACACTTTAAATCAGAATAACTTTTTTATGAATGCACCAAACGAACTTCAATTTGCCAAATTGATTTTTACTATTGTTTTGCACAATTCCGACCAAATGCATTTTTCCAACAAGTGGCTCCCTGACGTTTCGTTGCAACTACAGTTTGTTGGGAACGCTGCTAATTGTAAGGTTGTTTCATAAAGGGCTAGTCTACTTCGGGAATAGGCGAAGCACGCAAAGCCCCGATGAAACAAGTTCGTAACTAGTCTACAGATACTTGTGTACTAATGGCATTTGGAAATTTCGAAAATAGAAAAGAAAGTTAACCCTTATACTGTAAAATCATTGATCCCTTTATGTCTACAATTAGGAGCAAAACTGATCACACACACACTTTAAATCAGAATAACTTTTTTATGAATGCACCAAACGAACTTCAATTTGCCAAATTGATTTTTACTATTGTTTTGCACAATTCCGACCAAATGCATTTTTCCAACAAGTGGCTCCCTGACGTTTCGTTGCAACTACAGTTTGTTGGGAACGCTGCTAATTGTAAGGTTGTTTCATAAAGGGCTAGTCTACTTCGGGAATAGGCGAAGCACGCAAAGCCCCGATGAAACAAGTTCGTAACTAGTCTACAGATACTTGTGTACTAATGGCATTTGGAAATTTCGAAAATAGAAAAGAAAGTTAACCCTTATACTGTAAAATCATTGATCCCTTTATGTCCACAATTAGGAGCAAAACTGATCACACACACACTTTAAATCAGAATAACTTTTTTATGAATGCACCAAACGAACTTCAATTTGCCAAATTGATTTTTACTATTGTTTTGCACAATTCCGACCAAATGCATTTTTCCAACAAGTGGCTCCCTGACGTTTCGTTGCAACTACAGTTTGTTGGGAACGCTGCTAATTGTAAGGTTGTTTCATAAAGGGCTAGTCTACTTCGGGAATAGGCGAAGCACGCAAAGCCCCGATGAAACAAGTTCGTAACTAGTCTACAGATACTTGTGTACTAATGGCATTTGGAAATTTCGAAAATAGAAAAGAAAGTTAACCCTTATACTGTAAAATCATTGATCCCTTTATGTCCACAATTAGGAGCAAAACTGATCACACACACACTTTAAATCAGAATAACTTTTTTATGAATGCACCAAACGAACTTCAATTTGCCAAATTGATTTTTACTATTGTTTTGCACAATTCCGACCAAATGCATTTTTCCAACAAGTGGCTCCCTGACGTTTCGTTGCAACTACAGTTTGTTGGGAACGCTGCTAATTGTAAGGTTGTTTCATAAAGGGCTAGTCTACTTCGGGAATAGGCGAAGCACGCAAAGCCCCGATGAAACAAGTTCGTAACTAGTCTACAGATACTTGTGTACTAATGGCATTTGGAAATTTCGAAAATAGAAAAGAAAGTTAACCCTTGTACTGTAAAATCATTGATCCCTTTATGTACTACAATTAGGAGCAAAACTGATCACACACACTTTAAATCAGAATAACTTTTTTATGAATGCACCAAACGACTTCAATTTGCCAAATTGATTTTTACTATTGTTTTGCACAATTCCGACCAAATGCATTTTTCCAACAAGTGGCTCCCTGACGTTTCGTTGCAACTACAGTTTGTTGGGAACGCTGCTAATTGTAAGGTTGTTTCATAAAGGGCTAGTCTACTTCGGGAATAGGCGAAGCACGCAAAGCCCCGATGAAACAAGTTCGTAACTAGTCTACAGATACTTGTGTACTAATGGCATTTGGAAATTTCGAAAATAGAAAAGAAAGTTAACCCTTATACTGTAAAATCATTGATCCCTTTATGTCTACAATTAGGAGCAAAACTGATCACACACACACTTTAAATCAGAATAACTTTTTTATGAATGCACCAAACGAACTTCAATTTGCCAAATTGATTTTTACTATTGTTTTGCACAATTCCGACCAAATGCATTTTTCCAACAAGTGGCTCCCTGACGTTTCGTTGCAACTACAGTTTGTTGGGAACGCTGCTAATTGTAAGGTTGTTTCATAAAGGGCTAGTCTACTTCGGGAATAGGCGAAGCACGCAAAGCCCCGATGAAACAAGTTCGTAACTAGTCTACAGATACTTGTGTACTAATGGCATTTGGAAATTTCGAAAATAGAAAAGAAAGTTAACCCTTATACTGTAAAATCATTGATCCCTTTATGTCCACAATTAGGAGCAAAACTGATCACACACACACTTTAAATCAGAATAACTTTTTTATGAATGCACCAAACGAACTTCAATTTGCCAAATTGATTTTTACTATTGTTTTGCACAATTCCGACCAAATGCATTTTTCCAACAAGTGGCTCCCTGACGTTTCGTTGCAACTACAGTTTGTTGGGAACGCTGCTAATTGTAAGGTTGTTTCATAAAGGGCTAGTCTACTTCGGGAATAGGCGAAGCACGCAAAGCCCCGATGAAACAAGTTCGTAACTAGTCTACAGATACTTGTGTACTAATGGCATTTGGAAATTTCGAAAATAGAAAAGAAAGTTAACCCTTATACTGTAAAATCATTGATCCCTTTATGTCCACAATTAGGAGCAAAACTGATCACACACACACTTTAAATCAGAATAACTTTTTTATGAATGCACCAAACGAACTTCAATTTGCCAAATTGATTTTTACTATTGTTTTGCACAATTCCGACCAAATGCATTTTTCCAACAAGTGGCTCCCTGACGTTTCGTTGCAACTACAGTTTGTTGGGAACGCTGCTAATTGTAAGGTTGTTTCATAAAGGGCTAGTCTACTTCGGGAATAGGCGAAGCACGCAAAGCCCCGATGAAACAAGTTCGTAACTAGTCTACAGATACTTGTGTACTAATGGCATTTGGAAATTTCGAAAATAGAAAAGAAAGTTAACCCTTATACTGTAAAATCATTGATCCCTTTATGTCCACAATTAGGAGCAAAACTGATCACACACACACTTTAAATCAGAATAACTTTTTTATGAATGCACCAAACGAACTTCAATTTGCCAAATTGATTTTTACTATTGTTTTGCACAATTCCGACCAAATGCATTTTTCCAACAAGTGGCTCCCTGACGTTTCGTTGCAACTACAGTTTGTTGGGAACGCTGCTAATTGTAAGGTTGTTTCATAAAGGGCTAGTCTACTTCGGGAATAGGCGAAGCACGCAAAGCCCCGATGAAACAAGTTCGTAACTAGTCTACAGATACTTGTGTACTAATGGCATTTGGAAATTTCGAAAATAGAAAAGAAAGTTAACCCTTATACTGTAAAATCATTGATCCCTTTATGTCCACAATTAGGAGCAAAACTGATCACACACACACTTTAAATCAGAATAACTTTTTTATGAATGCACCAAACGAACTTCAATTTGCCAAATTGATTTTTACTATTGTTTTGCACAATTCCGACCAAATGCATTTTTCCAACAAGTGGCTCCCTGACGTTTCGTTGCAACTACAGTTTGTTGGGAACGCTGCTAATTGTAAGGTTGTTTCATAAAGGGCTAGTCTACTTCGGGAATAGGCGAAGCACGCAAAGCCCCGATGAAACAAGTTCGTAACTAGTCTACAGATACTTGTGTACTAATGGCATTTGGAAATTTCGAAAATAGAAAAGAAAGTTAACCCTTGTACTGTAAAATCATTGATCCCTTTATGTACTACAATTAGGAGCAAAACTGATCACACACACTTTAAATCAGAATAACTTTTTTATGAATGCACCAAACGACTTCAATTTGCCAAATTGATTTTTACTATTGTTTTGCACAATTCCGACCAAATGCATTTTTCCAACAAGTGGCTCCCTGACGTTTCGTTGCAACTACAGTTTGTTGGGAACGCTGCTAATTGTAAGGTTGTTTCATAAAGGGCTAGTCTACTTCGGGAATAGGCGAAGCACGCAAAGCCCCGATGAAACAAGTTCGTAACTAGTCTACAGATACTTGTGTACTAATGGCATTTGGAAATTTCGAAAATAGAAAAGAAAGTTAACCCTTATACTGTAAAATCATTGATCCCTTTATGTCTACAATTAGGAGCAAAACTGATCACACACACACTTTAAATCAGAATAACTTTTTTATGAATGCACCAAACGAACTTCAATTTGCCAAATTGATTTTTACTATTGTTTTGCACAATTCCGACCAAATGCATTTTTCCAACAAGTGGCTCCCTGACGTTTCGTTGCAACTACAGTTTGTTGGGAACGCTGCTAATTGTAAGGTTGTTTCATAAAGGGCTAGTCTACTTCGGGAATAGGCGAAGCACGCAAAGCCCCGATGAAACAAGTTCGTAACTAGTCTACAGATACTTGTGTACTAATGGCATTTGGAAATTTCGAAAATAGAAAAGAAAGTTAACCCTTATACTGTAAAATCATTGATCCCTTTATGTCCACAATTAGGAGCAAAACTGATCACACACACACTTTAAATCAGAATAACTTTTTTATGAATGCACCAAACGAACTTCAATTTGCCAAATTGATTTTTACTATTGTTTTGCACAATTCCGACCAAATGCATTTTTCCAACAAGTGGCTCCCTGACGTTTCGTTGCAACTACAGTTTGTTGGGAACGCTGCTAATTGTAAGGTTGTTTCATAAAGGGCTAGTCTACTTCGGGAATAGGCGAAGCACGCAAAGCCCCGATGAAACAAGTTCGTAACTAGTCTACAGATACTTGTGTACTAATGGCATTTGGAAATTTCGAAAATAGAAAAGAAAGTTAACCCTTATACTGTAAAATCATTGATCCCTTTATGTCCACAATTAGGAGCAAAACTGATCACACACACACTTTAAATCAGAATAACTTTTTTATGAATGCACCAAACGAACTTCAATTTGCCAAATTGATTTTTACTATTGTTTTGCACAATTCCGACCAAATGCATTTTTCCAACAAGTGGCTCCCTGACGTTTCGTTGCAACTACAGTTTGTTGGGAACGCTGCTAATTGTAAGGTTGTTTCATAAAGGGCTAGTCTACTTCGGGAATAGGCGAAGCACGCAAAGCCCCGATGAAACAAGTTCGTAACTAGTCTACAGATACTTGTGTACTAATGGCATTTGGAAATTTCGAAAATAGAAAAGAAAGTTAACCCTTATACTGTAAAATCATTGATCCCTTTATGTCCACAATTAGGAGCAAAACTGATCACACACACACTTTAAATCAGAATAACTTTTTTATGAATGCACCAAACGAACTTCAATTTGCCAAATTGATTTTTACTATTGTTTTGCACAATTCCGACCAAATGCATTTTTCCAACAAGTGGCTCCCTGACGTTTCGTTGCAACTACAGTTTGTTGGGAACGCTGCTAATTGTAAGGTTGTTTCATAAAGGGCTAGTCTACTTCGGGAATAGGCGAAGCACGCAAAGCCCCGATGAAACAAGTTCGTAACTAGTCTACAGATACTTGTGTACTAATGGCATTTGGAAATTTCGAAAATAGAAAAGAAAGTTAACCCTTGTACTGTAAAATCATTGATCCCTTTATGTACTACAATTAGGAGCAAAACTGATCACACACACTTTAAATCAGAATAACTTTTTTATGAATGCACCAAACGACTTCAATTTGCCAAATTGATTTTTACTATTGTTTTGCACAATTCCGACCAAATGCATTTTTCCAACAAGTGGCTCCCTGACGTTTCGTTGCAACTACAGTTTGTTGGGAACGCTGCTAATTGTAAGGTTGTTTCATAAAGGGCTAGTCTACTTCGGGAATAGGCGAAGCACGCAAAGCCCCGATGAAACAAGTTCGTAACTAGTCTACAGATACTTGTGTACTAATGGCATTTGGAAATTTCGAAAATAGAAAAGAAAGTTAACCCTTATACTGTAAAATCATTGATCCCTTTATGTCCACAATTAGGAGCAAAACTGATCACACACACACTTTAAATCAGAATAACTTTTTTATGAATGCACCAAACGAACTTCAATTTGCCAAATTGATTTTTACTATTGTTTTGCACAATTCCGACCAAATGCATTTTTCCAACAAGTGGCTCCCTGACGTTTCGTTGCAACTACAGTTTGTTGGGAACGCTGCTAATTGTAAGGTTGTTTCATAAAGGGCTAGTCTACTTCGGGAATAGGCGAAGCACGCAAAGCCCCGATGAAACAAGTTCGTAACTAGTCTACAGATACTTGTGTACTAATGGCATTTGGAAATTTCGAAAATAGAAAAGAAAGTTAACCCTTATACTGTAAAATCATTGATCCCTTTATGTCTACAATTAGGAGCAAAACTGATCACACACACACTTTAAATCAGAATAACTTTTTTATGAATGCACCAAACGAACTTCAATTTGCCAAATTGATTTTTACTATTGTTTTGCACAATTCCGACCAAATGCATTTTTCCAACAAGTGGCTCCCTGACGTTTCGTTGCAACTACAGTTTGTTGGGAACGCTGCTAATTGTAAGGTTGTTTCATAAAGGGCTAGTCTACTTCGGGAATAGGCGAAGCACGCAAAGCCCCGATGAAACAAGTTCGTAACTAGTCTACAGATACTTGTGTACTAATGGCATTTGGAAATTTCGAAAATAGAAAAGAAAGTTAACCCTTATACTGTAAAATCATTGATCCCTTTATGTCCACAATTAGGAGCAAAACTGATCACACACACACTTTAAATCAGAATAACTTTTTTATGAATGCACCAAACGAACTTCAATTTGCCAAATTGATTTTTACTATTGTTTTGCACAATTCCGACCAAATGCATTTTTCCAACAAGTGGCTCCCTGACGTTTCGTTGCAACTACAGTTTGTTGGGAACGCTGCTAATTGTAAGGTTGTTTCATAAAGGGCTAGTCTACTTCGGGAATAGGCGAAGCACGCAAAGCCCCGATGAAACAAGTTCGTAACTAGTCTACAGATACTTGTGTACTAATGGCATTTGGAAATTTCGAAAATAGAAAAGAAAGTTAACCCTTATACTGTAAAATCATTGATCCCTTTATGTCCACAATTAGGAGCAAAACTGATCACACACACACTTTAAATCAGAATAACTTTTTTATGAATGCACCAAACGAACTTCAATTTGCCAAATTGATTTTTACTATTGTTTTGCACAATTCCGACCAAATGCATTTTTCCAACAAGTGGCTCCCTGACGTTTCGTTGCAACTACAGTTTGTTGGGAACGCTGCTAATTGTAAGGTTGTTTCATAAAGGGCTAGTCTACTTCGGGAATAGGCGAAGCACGCAAAGCCCCGATGAAACAAGTTCGTAACTAGTCTACAGATACTTGTGTACTAATGGCATTTGGAAATTTCGAAAATAGAAAAGAAAGTTAACCCTTGTACTGTAAAATCATTGATCCCTTTATGTACTACAATTAGGAGCAAAACTGATCACACACACTTTAAATCAGAATAACTTTTTTATGAATGCACCAAACGACTTCAATTTGCCAAATTGATTTTTACTATTGTTTTGCACAATTCCGACCAAATGCATTTTTCCAACAAGTGGCTCCCTGACGTTTCGTTGCAACTACAGTTTGTTGGGAACGCTGCTAATTGTAAGGTTGTTTCATAAAGGGCTAGTCTACTTCGGGAATAGGCGAAGCACGCAAAGCCCCGATGAAACAAGTTCGTAACTAGTCTACAGATACTTGTGTACTAATGGCATTTGGAAATTTCGAAAATAGAAAAGAAAGTTAACCCTTATACTGTAAAATCATTGATCCCTTTATGTCTACAATTAGGAGCAAAACTGATCACACACACACTTTAAATCAGAATAACTTTTTTATGAATGCACCAAACGAACTTCAATTTGCCAAATTGATTTTTACTATTGTTTTGCACAATTCCGACCAAATGCATTTTTCCAACAAGTGGCTCCCTGACGTTTCGTTGCAACTACAGTTTGTTGGGAACGCTGCTAATTGTAAGGTTGTTTCATAAAGGGCTAGTCTACTTCGGGAATAGGCGAAGCACGCAAAGCCCCGATGAAACAAGTTCGTAACTAGTCTACAGATACTTGTGTACTAATGGCATTTGGAAATTTCGAAAATAGAAAAGAAAGTTAACCCTTATACTGTAAAATCATTGATCCCTTTATGTCCACAATTAGGAGCAAAACTGATCACACACACACTTTAAATCAGAATAACTTTTTTATGAATGCACCAAACGAACTTCAATTTGCCAAATTGATTTTTACTATTGT
Organism: Lasioglossum baleicum; assembly: GCF_051020765.1. NCBI lineage: Eukaryota > Metazoa > Arthropoda > Insecta > Hymenoptera > Halictidae > Lasioglossum > Lasioglossum baleicum. The sequence continues at coordinate 8,735,376 of NC_134945.1, forward strand.
TTTGCACAATTCCGACCAAATGCATTTTTCCAACAAGTGGCTCCCTGACGTTTCGTTGCAACTACAGTTTGTTGGGAACGCTGCTAATTGTAAGGTTGTTTCATAAAGGGCTAGTCTACTTCGGGAATAGGCGAAGCACGCAAAGCCCCGATGAAACAAGTTCGTAACTAGTCTACAGATACTTGTGTACTAATGGCATTTGGAAATTTCGAAAATAGAAAAGAAAGTTAACCCTTATACTGTAAAATCATTGATCCCTTTATGTCCACAATTAGGAGCAAAACTGATCACACACACACTTTAAATCAGAATAACTTTTTTATGAATGCACCAAACGAACTTCAATTTGCCAAATTGATTTTTACTATTGTTTTGCACAATTCCGACCAAATGCATTTTTCCAACAAGTGGCTCCCTGACGTTTCGTTGCAACTACAGTTTGTTGGGAACGCTGCTAATTGTAAGGTTGTTTCATAAAGGGCTAGTCTACTTCGGGAATAGGCGAAGCACGCAAAGCCCCGATGAAACAAGTTCGTAACTAGTCTACAGATACTTGTGTACTAATGGCATTTGGAAATTTCGAAAATAGAAAAGAAAGTTAACCCTTATACTGTAAAATCATTGATCCCTTTATGTCCACAATTAGGAGCAAAACTGATCACACACACACTTTAAATCAGAATAACTTTTTTATGAATGCACCAAACGAACTTCAATTTGCCAAATTGATTTTTACTATTGTTTTGCACAATTCCGACCAAATGCATTTTTCCAACAAGTGGCTCCCTGACGTTTCGTTGCAACTACAGTTTGTTGGGAACGCTGCTAATTGTAAGGTTGTTTCATAAAGGGCTAGTCTACTTCGGGAATAGGCGAAGCACGCAAAGCCCCGATGAAACAAGTTCGTAACTAGTCTACAGATACTTGTGTACTAATGGCATTTGGAAATTTCGAAAATAGAAAAGAAAGTTAACCCTTGTACTGTAAAATCATTGATCCCTTTATGTACTACAATTAGGAGCAAAACTGATCACACACACTTTAAATCAGAATAACTTTTTTATGAATGCACCAAACGACTTCAATTTGCCAAATTGATTTTTACTATTGTTTTGCACAATTCCGACCAAATGCATTTTTCCAACAAGTGGCTCCCTGACGTTTCGTTGCAACTACAGTTTGTTGGGAACGCTGCTAATTGTAAGGTTGTTTCATAAAGGGCTAGTCTACTTCGGGAATAGGCGAAGCACGCAAAGCCCCGATGAAACAAGTTCGTAACTAGTCTACAGATACTTGTGTACTAATGGCATTTGGAAATTTCGAAAATAGAAAAGAAAGTTAACCCTTATACTGTAAAATCATTGATCCCTTTATGTCCACAATTAGGAGCAAAACTGATCACACACACACTTTAAATCAGAATAACTTTTTTATGAATGCACCAAACGAACTTCAATTTGCCAAATTGATTTTTACTATTGTTTTGCACAATTCCGACCAAATGCATTTTTCCAACAAGTGGCTCCCTGACGTTTCGTTGCAACTACAGTTTGTTGGGAACGCTGCTAATTGTAAGGTTGTTTCATAAAGGGCTAGTCTACTTCGGGAATAGGCGAAGCACGCAAAGCCCCGATGAAACAAGTTCGTAACTAGTCTACAGATACTTGTGTACTAATGGCATTTGGAAATTTCGAAAATAGAAAAGAAAGTTAACCCTTATACTGTAAAATCATTGATCCCTTTATGTCTACAATTAGGAGCAAAACTGATCACACACACACTTTAAATCAGAATAACTTTTTTATGAATGCACCAAACGAACTTCAATTTGCCAAATTGATTTTTACTATTGTTTTGCACAATTCCGACCAAATGCATTTTTCCAACAAGTGGCTCCCTGACGTTTCGTTGCAACTACAGTTTGTTGGGAACGCTGCTAATTGTAAGGTTGTTTCATAAAGGGCTAGTCTACTTCGGGAATAGGCGAAGCACGCAAAGCCCCGATGAAACAAGTTCGTAACTAGTCTACAGATACTTGTGTACTAATGGCATTTGGAAATTTCGAAAATAGAAAAGAAAGTTAACCCTTATACTGTAAAATCATTGATCCCTTTATGTCCACAATTAGGAGCAAAACTGATCACACACACACTTTAAATCAGAATAACTTTTTTATGAATGCACCAAACGAACTTCAATTTGCCAAATTGATTTTTACTATTGTTTTGCACAATTCCGACCAAATGCATTTTTCCAACAAGTGGCTCCCTGACGTTTCGTTGCAACTACAGTTTGTTGGGAACGCTGCTAATTGTAAGGTTGTTTCATAAAGGGCTAGTCTACTTCGGGAATAGGCGAAGCACGCAAAGCCCCGATGAAACAAGTTCGTAACTAGTCTACAGATACTTGTGTACTAATGGCATTTGGAAATTTCGAAAATAGAAAAGAAAGTTAACCCTTATACTGTAAAATCATTGATCCCTTTATGTCCACAATTAGGAGCAAAACTGATCACACACACACTTTAAATCAGAATAACTTTTTTATGAATGCACCAAACGAACTTCAATTTGCCAAATTGATTTTTACTATTGTTTTGCACAATTCCGACCAAATGCATTTTTCCAACAAGTGGCTCCCTGACGTTTCGTTGCAACTACAGTTTGTTGGGAACGCTGCTAATTGTAAGGTTGTTTCATAAAGGGCTAGTCTACTTCGGGAATAGGCGAAGCACGCAAAGCCCCGATGAAACAAGTTCGTAACTAGTCTACAGATACTTGTGTACTAATGGCATTTGGAAATTTCGAAAATAGAAAAGAAAGTTAACCCTTATACTGTAAAATCATTGATCCCTTTATGTCCACAATTAGGAGCAAAACTGATCACACACACACTTTAAATCAGAATAACTTTTTTATGAATGCACCAAACGAACTTCAATTTGCCAAATTGATTTTTACTATTGTTTTGCACAATTCCGACCAAATGCATTTTTCCAACAAGTGGCTCCCTGACGTTTCGTTGCAACTACAGTTTGTTGGGAACGCTGCTAATTGTAAGGTTGTTTCATAAAGGGCTAGTCTACTTCGGGAATAGGCGAAGCACGCAAAGCCCCGATGAAACAAGTTCGTAACTAGTCTACAGATACTTGTGTACTAATGGCATTTGGAAATTTCGAAAATAGAAAAGAAAGTTAACCCTTATACTGTAAAATCATTGATCCCTTTATGTCTACAATTAGGAGCAAAACTGATCACACACACACTTTAAATCAGAATAACTTTTTTATGAATGCACCAAACGAACTTCAATTTGCCAAATTGATTTTTACTATTGTTTTGCACAATTCCGACCAAATGCATTTTTCCAACAAGTGGCTCCCTGACGTTTCGTTGCAACTACAGTTTGTTGGGAACGCTGCTAATTGTAAGGTTGTTTCATAAAGGGCTAGTCTACTTCGGGAATAGGCGAAGCACGCAAAGCCCCGATGAAACAAGTTCGTAACTAGTCTACAGATACTTGTGTACTAATGGCATTTGGAAATTTCGAAAATAGAAAAGAAAGTTAACCCTTATACTGTAAAATCATTGATCCCTTTATGTCTACAATTAGGAGCAAAACTGATCACACACACACTTTAAATCAGAATAACTTTTTTATGAATGCACCAAACGAACTTCAATTTGCCAAATTGATTTTTACTATTGTTTTGCACAATTCCGACCAAATGCATTTTTCCAACAAGTGGCTCCCTGACGTTTCGTTGCAACTACAGTTTGTTGGGAACGCTGCTAATTGTAAGGTTGTTTCATAAAGGGCTAGTCTACTTCGGGAATAGGCGAAGCACGCAAAGCCCCGATGAAACAAGTTCGTAACTAGTCTACAGATACTTGTGTACTAATGGCATTTGGAAATTTCGAAAATAGAAAAGAAAGTTAACCCTTATACTGTAAAATCATTGATCCCTTTATGTCTACAATTAGGAGCAAAACTGATCACACACACACTTTAAATCAGAATAACTTTTTTATGAATGCACCAAACGAACTTCAATTTGCCAAATTGATTTTTACTATTGTTTTGCACAATTCCGACCAAATGCATTTTTCCAACAAGTGGCTCCCTGACGTTTCGTTGCAACTACAGTTTGTTGGGAACGCTGCTAATTGTAAGGTTGTTTCATAAAGGGCTAGTCTACTTCGGGAATAGGCGAAGCACGCAAAGCCCCGATGAAACAAGTTCGTAACTAGTCTACAGATACTTGTGTACTAATGGCATTTGGAAATTTCGAAAATAGAAAAGAAAGTTAACCCTTGTACTGTAAAATCATTGATCCCTTTATGTACTACAATTAGGAGCAAAACTGATCACACACACTTTAAATCAGAATAACTTTTTTATGAATGCACCAAACGACTTCAATTTGCCAAATTGATTTTTACTATTGTTTTGCACAATTCCGACCAAATGCATTTTTCCAACAAGTGGCTCCCTGACGTTTCGTTGCAACTACAGTTTGTTGGGAACGCTGCTAATTGTAAGGTTGTTTCATAAAGGGCTAGTCTACTTCGGGAATAGGCGAAGCACGCAAAGCCCCGATGAAACAAGTTCGTAACTAGTCTACAGATACTTGTGTACTAATGGCATTTGGAAATTTCGAAAATAGAAAAGAAAGTTAACCCTTATACTGTAAAATCATTGATCCCTTTATGTCCACAATTAGGAGCAAAACTGATCACACACACACTTTAAATCAGAATAACTTTTTTATGAATGCACCAAACGAACTTCAATTTGCCAAATTGATTTTTACTATTGTTTTGCACAATTCCGACCAAATGCATTTTTCCAACAAGTGGCTCCCTGACGTTTCGTTGCAACTACAGTTTGTTGGGAACGCTGCTAATTGTAAGGTTGTTTCATAAAGGGCTAGTCTACTTCGGGAATAGGCGAAGCACGCAAAGCCCCGATGAAACAAGTTCGTAACTAGTCTACAGATACTTGTGTACTAATGGCATTTGGAAATTTCGAAAATAGAAAAGAAAGTTAACCCTTGTACTGTAAAATCATTGATCCCTTTATGTACTACAATTAGGAGCAAAACTGATCACACACACTTTAAATCAGAATAACTTTTTTATGAATGCACCAAACGACTTCAATTTGCCAAATTGATTTTTACTATTGTTTTGCACAATTCCGACCAAATGCATTTTTCCAACAAGTGGCTCCCTGACGTTTCGTTGCAACTACAGTTTGTTGGGAACGCTGCTAATTGTAAGGTTGTTTCATAAAGGGCTAGTCTACTTCGGGAATAGGCGAAGCACGCAAAGCCCCGATGAAACAAGTTCGTAACTAGTCTACAGATACTTGTGTACTAATGGCATTTGGAAATTTCGAAAATAGAAAAGAAAGTTAACCCTTATACTGTAAAATCATTGATCCCTTTATGTCTACAATTAGGAGCAAAACTGATCACACACACACTTTAAATCAGAATAACTTTTTTATGAATGCACCAAACGAACTTCAATTTGCCAAATTGATTTTTACTATTGTTTTGCACAATTCCGACCAAATGCATTTTTCCAACAAGTGGCTCCCTGACGTTTCGTTGCAACTACAGTTTGTTGGGAACGCTGCTAATTGTAAGGTTGTTTCATAAAGGGCTAGTCTACTTCGGGAATAGGCGAAGCACGCAAAGCCCCGATGAAACAAGTTCGTAACTAGTCTACAGATACTTGTGTACTAATGGCATTTGGAAATTTCGAAAATAGAAAAGAAAGTTAACCCTTATACTGTAAAATCATTGATCCCTTTATGTCTACAATTAGGAGCAAAACTGATCACACACACACTTTAAATCAGAATAACTTTTTTATGAATGCACCAAACGAACTTCAATTTGCCAAATTGATTTTTACTATTGTTTTGCACAATTCCGACCAAATGCATTTTTCCAACAAGTGGCTCCCTGACGTTTCGTTGCAACTACAGTTTGTTGGGAACGCTGCTAATTGTAAGGTTGTTTCATAAAGGGCTAGTCTACTTCGGGAATAGGCGAAGCACGCAAAGCCCCGATGAAACAAGTTCGTAACTAGTCTACAGATACTTGTGTACTAATGGCATTTGGAAATTTCGAAAATAGAAAAGAAAGTTAACCCTTATACTGTAAAATCATTGATCCCTTTATGTCTACAATTAGGAGCAAAACTGATCACACACACACTTTAAATCAGAATAACTTTTTTATGAATGCACCAAACGAACTTCAATTTGCCAAATTGATTTTTACTATTGTTTTGCACAATTCCGACCAAATGCATTTTTCCAACAAGTGGCTCCCTGACGTTTCGTTGCAACTACAGTTTGTTGGGAACGCTGCTAATTGTAAGGTTGTTTCATAAAGGGCTAGTCTACTTCGGGAATAGGCGAAGCACGCAAAGCCCCGATGAAACAAGTTCGTAACTAGTCTACAGATACTTGTGTACTAATGGCATTTGGAAATTTCGAAAATAGAAAAGAAAGTTAACCCTTGTACTGTAAAATCATTGATCCCTTTATGTACTACAATTAGGAGCAAAACTGATCACACACACTTTAAATCAGAATAACTTTTTTATGAATGCACCAAACGACTTCAATTTGCCAAATTGATTTTTACTATTGTTTTGCACAATTCCGACCAAATGCATTTTTCCAACAAGTGGCTCCCTGACGTTTCGTTGCAACTACAGTTTGTTGGGAACGCTGCTAATTGTAAGGTTGTTTCATAAAGGGCTAGTCTACTTCGGGAATAGGCGAAGCACGCAAAGCCCCGATGAAACAAGTTCGTAACTAGTCTACAGATACTTGTGTACTAATGGCATTTGGAAATTTCGAAAATAGAAAAGAAAGTTAACCCTTATACTGTAAAATCATTGATCCCTTTATGTCTACAATTAGGAGCAAAACTGATCACACACACACTTTAAATCAGAATAACTTTTTTATGAATGCACCAAACGAACTTCAATTTGCCAAATTGATTTTTACTATTGTTTTGCACAATTCCGACCAAATGCATTTTTCCAACAAGTGGCTCCCTGACGTTTCGTTGCAACTACAGTTTGTTGGGAACGCTGCTAATTGTAAGGTTGTTTCATAAAGGGCTAGTCTACTTCGGGAATAGGCGAAGCACGCAAAGCCCCGATGAAACAAGTTCGTAACTAGTCTACAGATACTTGTGTACTAATGGCATTTGGAAATTTCGAAAATAGAAAAGAAAGTTAACCCTTATACTGTAAAATCATTGATCCCTTTATGTCCACAATTAGGAGCAAAACTGATCACACACACACTTTAAATCAGAATAACTTTTTTATGAATGCACCAAACGAACTTCAATTTGCCAAATTGATTTTTACTATTGTTTTGCACAATTCCGACCAAATGCATTTTTCCAACAAGTGGCTCCCTGACGTTTCGTTGCAACTACAGTTTGTTGGGAACGCTGCTAATTGTAAGGTTGTTTCATAAAGGGCTAGTCTACTTCGGGAATAGGCGAAGCACGCAAAGCCCCGATGAAACAAGTTCGTAACTAGTCTACAGATACTTGTGTACTAATGGCATTTGGAAATTTCGAAAATAGAAAAGAAAGTTAACCCTTATACTGTAAAATCATTGATCCCTTTATGTCTACAATTAGGAGCAAAACTGATCACACACACACTTTAAATCAGAATAACTTTTTTATGAATGCACCAAACGAACTTCAATTTGCCAAATTGATTTTTACTATTGTTTTGCACAATTCCGACCAAATGCATTTTTCCAACAAGTGGCTCCCTGACGTTTCGTTGCAACTACAGTTTGTTGGGAACGCTGCTAATTGTAAGGTTGTTTCATAAAGGGCTAGTCTACTTCGGGAATAGGCGAAGCACGCAAAGCCCCGATGAAACAAGTTCGTAACTAGTCTACAGATACTTGTGTACTAATGGCATTTGGAAATTTCGAAAATAGAAAAGAAAGTTAACCCTTATACTGTAAAATCATTGATCCCTTTATGTCCACAATTAGGAGCAAAACTGATCACACACACACTTTAAATCAGAATAACTTTTTTATGAATGCACCAAACGAACTTCAATTTGCCAAATTGATTTTTACTATTGTTTTGCACAATTCCGACCAAATGCATTTTTCCAACAAGTGGCTCCCTGACGTTTCGTTGCAACTACAGTTTGTTGGGAACGCTGCTAATTGTAAGGTTGTTTCATAAAGGGCTAGTCTACTTCGGGAATAGGCGAAGCACGCAAAGCCCCGATGAAACAAGTTCGTAACTAGTCTACAGATACTTGTGTACTAATGGCATTTGGAAATTTCGAAAATAGAAAAGAAAGTTAACCCTTATACTGTAAAATCATTGATCCCTTTATGTCCACAATTAGGAGCAAAACTGATCACACACACACTTTAAATCAGAATAACTTTTTTATGAATGCACCAAACGAACTTCAATTTGCCAAATTGATTTTTACTATTGTTTTGCACAATTCCGACCAAATGCATTTTTCCAACAAGTGGCTCCCTGACGTTTCGTTGCAACTACAGTTTGTTGGGAACGCTGCTAATTGTAAGGTTGTTTCATAAAGGGCTAGTCTACTTCGGGAATAGGCGAAGCACGCAAAGCCCCGATGAAACAAGTTCGTAACTAGTCTACAGATACTTGTGTACTAATGGCATTTGGAAATTTCGAAAATAGAAAAGAAAGTTAACCCTTATACTGTAAAATCATTGATCCCTTTATGTACTACAATTAGGAGCAAAACTGATCACACACACACTTTAAATCAGAATAACTTTTTTATGAATGCACCAAACCACTTCAATTTGCCAAATTGATTTTTACTATTGTTTTGCACAATTCCGAGCAAATGCATTTTTCCAACATATTTCTTAGACGTCATTTACTGAACTAATTATTCTTCTAGCCTTACAGACAAGTTGAAGTCGTTTGGTCCATTCATAAAAAAGTTATCCTGATTTAAAGTGTGTGTGTGATCAGTTTTGCTCGTAACTATATGTTGCGGGATGTATTTCTTTCGAATGTGACGTTACAAATGGGACATGATTTGTTGATTTCACGTGTGGAGCAAACATGGGTGAATTATTATCGTAGTCTCTTTTATGCAACTATTCCTGAGGAGCGTATGAGGGTTAATAAACATAACGTACACAAATAATCTTGAAAGTAACACATTTTTCCTGGAAGTTTTAGGTAAACTCTTTTTCAGTATTCATTTTTTATTATACTCTTACATAGAACTTTATTACTGAATACTTGGACACGCGAACTGAATTTCCTCTGTCACAGAATTTCACTTATTACGTGAAAAGTGGGAAAAGGTACTAGCTGACGATGGGAAATACTGCGAATGAAATATTCTTTAGCTTTCTATCCAAGCAAAGCACTTCAAAAGAACGACAGAAACTTATTCAAGTAGCTGATATCTATAAATATTTGTTTCCCGAAATCCACTTTACTCGGTGTGCCGTGTTTCACATTAAATTTCCATTTGGCGTCCGTTGGTGGTGCACATTGGCCGCGTCAATGTAATTATGGTGTTCCCAACGCATCCTCTGTTTCTATGGTCACGGTTACGCGAGCCTCGCACAGAATATCCCTCAAGCAACAATCGCGCAGCGCGCGATGAAACGACGTTGCTTGGTATCGATACCATCGGCCATCGCGTATACCTGCGCGTACATACAAAGGAGGCGGTATTGCGTACGCGTATCACGAATTCCATTGTACCGCGAGCGATGCCTCTGACGAAGACAGTCTGTCACGAGCGAGATGCAAATCGTAAATCGTTTATGAAATCAGAATCACGCTGTCAAGGAAAGGAAAACTAGAAAAAAAAAGATACAAAGGGGAAAGATAAACGAGAGGGACAGAGATAGAGAGACGGGGAAAAGAAAAAAAAGAATACATTTCACCGACGACGTTAAACTACGACAACCGTGCAGCACCGATTTACACTTCCAGTTTCGTCGACGCTGGTCCCCAGAGGATGTATCGAACGCGATTATCGATGCATCGTGAACGTCGGCCCTGTCGCGGGGTAATAAATCCTTGTGTATCGATCTGATGCTTTGCGGAGGGATCGCGAACCCACGTTGTTCATCGTTCGAAAAAGATGGATTCTCCCATAAGAATACATTTGTAGAATGCTTTCGAGACTTGTATGAATAAATAAGCGATTTTGCGTGAAGGGTCTCCCTAGTTTGACGCTCTGACTATATGGCAATTTTAAGAATTTCGCAAAAGAGTAGTATAGAGACTATCTTAATTCAAAACCTGGTATGCTTTATCAACCCATTGCTCTAATATTTATTTTGTGGTTGTAGTGATTCGAAATTCCTGATCGTTCAGTATTTCATAGAAAAATAACGAGATTCATATTTATTGCACGACTGTGTTTTCTCCAAAGGCTATGTGTCGACTACAACAAAGTAGAATTTTATTTCGGTTTAAAGGAGATTAATACACTCAAAGAGCTCAAGCAGTTATTATAATTTCAGAACCATCGAATACTGTTATAATTGTGTGTTCTGGAATGCAAGAACTTAACAATGACATAGCCTGCATATAGAGAAAGCACTAAGGAAGTGAAATACCAATTTTTTCGGATACTAATTTCAACAGACATCAAGTTTAAGTGCTCATCCATTGGACACGCGAAAAGTAATCGTTATTGCGAATTACAACCCGTTTTATTTAGTCCATACGATAAAGTACTTCGGTTCATTAAAATTTTTTTATCGATGAAAATTAAGAGAGAAGATTTTTTTCCATTAAGTTGCCCAACGGACCAACGATAAACTCAAACATCTTCCTTGAAGGGACCCTTGCGCGCCAGCAGCAATTTATAAGAGGAAAATCGGTGTTCTCGGAAACTGTAAAATATCTATCGAAGATCCATTTTCTCCGGCAGATAATCACTAGCCCTGTCTCGTTGACAAAGCTAATAATGTATACGTATATATATTTTCGTACCGGTAGAAGGTGGATCGTAGAAAACGAAGGTAATTTGTTGTGTCAAAGGGAGTAGAACGTTGGAATTTCGTCGTCATTAGTTCCAGAAGCGGATCGTTGCCCGGAAGAAGCTAGCGAAAAATCGCCTTTGCCACGGGACAGACTTTTCCCGGGTACACGTCTTTTGCCGGCGTTAACCGATACAGGGGACAACGGGGCCGGCTAGTTTTCCCTCCTGAGCAAAAAGTATTTCGACAAATGGAACGTCCCAGCGATAGAGAAAATTGTACCGGCAATAATAAAGTGATACGGCGAGACGCTGGAGTGGGAGGATCATTTGAACCGGTGCGGTGCAGCGAAACCACCCTCTCCTTCACATTCAGGGATTTCAGACCGATATTATTGTGATACCGGTATCACGTCAGCCAAGCTGTACCGAAACCCATATACAGGGTGTTCACTAGGGTGGTTCTTATTTACGCTTGACGAAAATTGCCCTTGAACATTAAAATGATCAATTGAATATGTATAAAATCGTTTTTCTCTCGAATACCGTAGACATTATTTACCGCGACGAAAAATATGTCAGACAAAACCTGTAGATCTGGACAGGCTGTGTCTTTTATGTCCTATTATTTTTTTTCCTAAAATAAACGGTTCTCGAAAAAATTGAACAAACTGTCGAACCAAAATAAACGAATTTGTTCTAAAATTTGACAATTGAAGTGGTTTCATTATCTTTCATTAATAAACATCAGCGAAAAACGTGTTTCTCGTTTTTCGAACTTGTGGAAGTTACTTTTTTTTTAATTACACATCATTTTGCAAGGAGTTGCATAGATCTGTTTTATTAAAAGTCAAAAAAATTTTCTGGTTCCACTTTATCAAGGGTAAAGGTCTTATAAAGAGAACTACGTGAAAAAGGAAAAAGTTCTACTGGTTTTTCTATCTTTAATTTATTCTATCTGCATTATTTTTTGTTAGAAATGATGATGACCTTCAATTTTCTAAATGGAGTGTACTTCTTTATATCACGTAAAAGCGTGTGCCAAAAGAAAACATTCCTACACGACATAATGATCTTCAAGGTCACACAAGGTTACGTAAACAGAATTATTAAAATTCTCAGCATTATTGAAACGCTGAGAATTATAGATCGTTGGGTTTTCCCGCTAATTCATACGCGATAATTTGTGAGAATAAAAAAAATAGTAGTTACTAATAAGTAGACTGCAGCAAATCTTTATACAAAATAAAAATTGTCCAAGTTGATTGTAAGAAACCGAAATTGCATGAAACTGTATTTTCTCTTTTAAACATCTTAAACAGTCGAAAATAATAGAACGACATCCTTGTATTTTTCTAATGTCGTTTCTCGTTTGTATTTGGCCTATTAATTTTTGTCATAACGGCATAAAGTGTTTCTCTGTGACAGAAATAAACGACGTTTACCGAAGAATTCCTTAAACGAAATTAGCAAAATAATTCGAGAATAAAAGAAAATTAGAATCCGCAAACTACTTGTTCAATTAAGATCGATTTAAACAACATAGGAATGATCGTGATTTTATGGATAATGTTTTATCAAAGTTCTCTTTACGTAGAACACTTCTCCATCCTGTAGAAGCATTAGCATTTATTATTGGTCAATCTATAGTTCTGTGAAAAAGCAATTCAAACTTCCCTCCTCGAAGTGTTGTCGAATAAAATTTAGAGTTTAGGTGGTAGTTCAAGATTGTTTCGCGTTAAATTTAACGATGGTGGGTGAAGTGCCCTTTGTTCGAGAGCGGAAGTGCTTTTTAACTTCGTTGCGTGAACAACTTACTAAGTGCAACGACTATTTCCCACCTCGTCTTTACATTTGCTATTTTTCTAACAATACTACACCGGCGATTATGCTTTTACGCGTAGTCCACGTATGAACTATAAACGTCTGTAGAACGGAAATTATGTTAGACCCTAGATCGTTATGCACCTTTTGATCGTTATAGCTTAAAAATAACACGAAAAGAATTCAATTTCATAGATGTTGTCAATCAATTGATTTCTATGTGCCCCACATATCAAAGGTCTGGAAATTATGTGTGATTTTATTAAAAACTAGATATATTAAACTAACATTTTCTGAATTAAAATTCGTCTTCGATGAAATAGTGTAACTTAACAGAACTTATATAAAGTAATTTCAAGGTACTCATTAAGGCGGTAGACTCGTTTCCAGGATTGCAAGGATGCGGAATTCGCGTTCTCAATTCTCGATAATACGAAAATGGAGGTTTTCGGTAGTCAAAAACGCTAGATACAAAATCGACCTAGGGCGCTATCGCCCTCAAAAGTTCTATTTTTTCGTTTACGTGGCGTAAATTGCATTATTTGGCAGCATGTAGCTAGGAAAATAGCTACATGCGCAGTTGTATGCTTGCGAATAATGCAAATTACGCTTCGTAAACGAAAAAATAGGACTTTTGAGGGTGATAGCGCCCTAGATTGATCTTTTATTTAGCGCTTATGACTACTGGAAAACCCCATTTTTATATTATCGAGAAATGAGAACGCGAATCCCGCACCCTTGCAATCCCGGAAAAAGGAGTTTACTCCTTTAAGTTATATTATATCAACATATTGGCATGTTCATATCGCGCCCCCACAAGAAAAGTGACATAACTCAAAAATGCAACATTTGAAAAAAATCAACATAAAGAATACTATAAAACTTGTATTGGAATAGTTTAAGCTTCTTTTAAATTCCCCCTCAGGTGGATAAACTGCGTGATAGAGATGTGACGCTTTTCGTGCATGTTGGGGCACTTCATACATATTTTTCTTGCGGAGGTGCGATATATTGTATTGTTTACTGTACGAATATTTCAATTTTGTTCTTTTGGGACACCTTTATAAGTCGTAAACGCATATCAAATCCGCTATTTAATTGTAATGATTTCGATAATAATTTTCATAGCACGTTTCCCAGCATTTGTCATGTTGGCCTAGTGCAGGGGTCGGCAACCTGCGGCTCGCGAGCCACATGCGGCTCTTTGGATGTGAAGCTGCGGCTCTTTAGTTCCATACGCAAATATTATTTATTTTATAAAAAAAAAAAACATTTAAAAATCGTTCTGAACTGATTAACGAGGATTAGGCACCGATTCTATCTCTCAGCCACTTGTACTCGCTTTTCACCGCACCCCTCCCCCGTGACACGAGTCGTCACTGTCGTCAGTCCGTCGGAAGCTTTCGAATGACGCCGTCGTCGGATGTTTCTATGTAGGTTTTAATTCGCTTTCGACGCAAGACAATTTGGCGTCTTTACCAGCGCTTTGGCTGTGACGTATAGTTTGCTGTTTCAAGTAAAATAGTTAGAAGCGTATTATCTTCTCAAAGTTATGTATGTACATACAATATACATATATATTATCTAATTTGTTGTGAAAAACACTACTTATATATGAATAAACAGATATTTTTTCTTATGAATAAATATATTAGGTTTTTTTTATCAAGAAACTTTATTTATGCGAGTACTATTTATTGTTGGCAAGAAAAAATTTTGTGGCTCTTTAAAAACTTTGAAATTTTGTAAATTGTAATTTTTGACTCTTTCGACTCAAAAGGTTGCCGACCCCTGGCCTAGTGGTATCTTTCTAAGATCGTCATTCGACGAGAGCAAGTACACAGGTATAAATGCAGGATAGAACAAATTTTCAATTGAAGTTTGGTTAACGTCGCGATCACGTGTATGAAATTAAAAAACATTACAAATACACATATTAAAAAGATCAACGATCTTGACAGAGGAAATGCTTGTCAAGTTAATAAAATCGGTGTTATCATGATCAGTTTCCTGCAGAAAGTTTATACACAAATAAACTAGAGATCAAGGTGAACCAGGAATCAACTACAACATTAAAGATTCCACATACAGACTGAAGCCACTCACCTTCCGCCAATAAAAAGGGAATAGCTATAATATAAACGTGTAATATACCATTCTATTTTACATGAAAGAGACATTTTTAATCGAAATTGATGAAATGTTCGATATGGTAGAATTTTTACTAAATTTTGTCAAAGCTCACGAACGTTTTCCAGAGAATTAAAGCGACGGGACGTTCACCGGTTTGCGATAGTCCGCAGCCTTTGACGGAATCAAAATATTTGTATTCATATCGGGTAGTATGCTCGGAGGGTAAGTGGCTTTCTATGTAGGCGAAAGAGGGTAGGAAGGGTAAAGTACTCACGTTAGCGGTGTCGTCGAGTTTCCGCTTCCACGCATCGCTACGTTCGATTAGGGCGTTCCACTGCTCCGAAAGTTTGTTCACTTCACGGCGAATGCTGCGCGTCAATTCGCGTGCCTGCTCCTCCGCGCTTCTGTAGCCCCTCGAATCACCATCCAATTCTCTTCCGGCTGCAAACCAACATTTTATCGTCAACAGTTTCTATATTATACAGAGATGTGAATCTGTTGTCACTGAAACGTCCAAATGAAATGATTGCACCAGTATACAGGCTGAGCCAAAATTAATGGTATAAGCGAGGTCAGCGAAATAGTACAGGAAAATAATGAAATTCCTTTGTCGGCTTCATTTTTCAGATAATTGGCCTTAAAAATTCATTAGGTACTCATACATTAGTAGACTGCTGATTTTATACATTTATAAACAGACATTAGACGAATTTAAGGATACTGTTACTTGTGCTTGATACTTTTCTCGAATATGAGCCCACCAACGCAATTTTGTTATTCTTGATTTTCATCGGATTATTAACCGTACTATATACTTACATATATACCCCCCATTTGTTTCACAGGAATATATTAGATGATTGCATAAGTTCGTGCCCGATTTGAAAATAAAATTCAATGGTTAAATTTTTAAGATTTGGTTAAAGATTGGTTAAATTAAAGTTAAAAAATGGTTAAATTTTCTACAATGAGAAGAGAATGGTGACTATATGCATAATTGATTAATAAAGTTGTATTCTTTAAAATTTAACCATTAAATTTTATTCTCAAATCGGGCACGAACTTATGCAATCATAATTTTATGCACTTTCAATTAGAGATCGAGCATCGGAGCACTACTAAAGAGTGAGCGCATGCGAATTTTATTTATGAAAATAGAGTTTATTAACATATATTGGGTTGGCAAGAAAGTAATTTCGGTATTTTCAGGTGAAATAACAATTTCTTTAAGGAAATGAACTTCAATCGATCAAATATTTTCCATTTTGTTCGATGACCAATTTCATAATGTCGACTGAATCAATCGTCGATTTTTCAATGATTACCTTTTTTAATCGTACACATTAATCAATCAATCTTGGTTAAAATTTTAATTGATTAATGCTCAACTCTGTTTATAACTAATCTGGACAATATTATCGGAAACAGAGAATTTAACGAACCATGGAAACAGTGCCACCGAACATGGAGCAAGGCTTCTGGTACCTGTTCTATCGCCGGGAATTAATTGTCCTATGAATCACGCATCATATCACGCGGGACAGTTTTTATGCGCATGTTTAGCATTGATAACGCCCACCATCCCCACCCCGCTCGTTGCCGCCCTATCTGCCGCATGTTATGATGATTTATGTTTATGGTACCACCTGCTCTTTGCCCCGTGACTCGTCCCCGGACCTGTAGTTAATCTCTCGATCCCGGATTCGCTGATCGATACGCCGAGTGAAAAAGAGCCCGCGGTTTTGATTTGTTCACTGTTACGGAATAAGGGGTAGGACAATCCAGAACCAACAGAATATGAATAGTTTAACGGTATCTAACGAGTCAACTGTGAAATGATACATTCTACTTGAATAAATATTTATGATTTTTAATTTTTTTATATTTCTTTTCATTCTTTATTTAACTATTCCCTTAGTGGTGTGCTTCGTGAAACTACATCGAGCACTAGCATACATAACTTCTAACATGTGAGATATGGGCGTTACATTGAAGTTAAAACAATATGGCGACTACAGACAGTGGGGAAGTTTCAAAATGACGTCAGTAAAGTTCAAAAATTTAATTTAACACCGTGTAGAGACTGTACAATGTATGGTGCGTGCTATGCTTTTTGTAGTTTGTCTAGTGTACGTGCAAAAGTCATGGAATTACATATTTTCTAATTTTTCTATGTATAATCCCGGTGGCTTTGTATTTCACATGTTAAACGTTGCAAAACGGAGAAAAATGCTCTTACTTTCACCTTTCATGAAGAATGTTTCTTCAAATCCTCAGATTATAAAAATATGAGAAAGATTGACGATTTTGTCTGTCTCGCTGACGAGAATACATTCTCATCGAGTTCTAGGAATTGATTTAGAGATGTAGGGAAAAGAGAGTTTTACTCTCCGTAGCCATTTTCCCCCACATTACGGAAATACTTGAGTACTTCATCTGAGAGAACCCCGATGAGAATGGTCTGCGAGAAACACCAACAGATGGCTTGAAAATCGTAACAGTTGCAGAGTAACCGTTTCGAGAAATCGAGAGAGTTAGTCTCCATTAGGTGGAGCGTGGCTTGGTTAAATAGACGTCGCACGGGCGCAAGACGAAAACAGCTAAAAACAATTTCCACCGAATCGAATTAGGCAGCCGTGTTCTTCATCGGTAAGCCATCCATTCAACAGTTGCCGCATTCGATTTCCAGTCACGTACATCCACACTCACCGCTCTTTTTTCAACATTTCCCTTCAACGTTTCCCTCCTTCGCTTTTCTCATCCGTTCACTCGCCGCTCCGCGTCGCCTACTGCTCCCTTTTTACCATTTCTCATCTACGTGGCTTCCGTTTCAGAAACTGCTACCAGAATGTGTACAATCTCAATTTCGCATTATAATACTTTATTTCCTCGAATACTGCCGTTTCCATTTTAAAGCCGCGAAAAGGCTCGCGGCGTGGCTTTAACGCGATACTTTTTATCCACAGCCGTGATTGGAATCGCATAAATAACGGCAGACATTATAAAGCTTGAACTCTTTCGACTCGTGGAACTTCGTATCGTTGTAGAATTGTAAACAGTGATAGGCGGCGTCAAATGCTTTTGCAATTGTAATACACTGTACAAGATTCTATGAAGCCATCTTCATTTGAAAATACTAAGTACTAAGTTGCTTCGTTGCATCTGCGTTTATATTTTGTTGCTATTCGTAGAATGTGCTATCTACTCAGCTACGTTTACATCAGAGTTAGGCATTAATCAATTATCCGATTGACGATAACAATTGAAAAGAATGTAATCGTTATCCGCAATTAACGACTAAAGTAGGAGTTTAATTGTTAATTGCGACTAACGATTGAAATAGAAATTTATTCGTCAATGGTTAGTTAAATTTTTCACCAACTCCGGTTTACATTTTGTTTTAACATGGCCATGCTTCTTCCGCGATGTAAATTCCATCGTATACCTTTGGGGTAGCGTTGCACTCAAAATTCATAGCAGTTGCGAACAGTGCAGAGCTCAGTGACTGAATTAAGGGATGCGCTGAATGAGGCGTGGGCGTCTCAAATTAATTTGATTAATATCAGACTGAATTTTTAATGTTATTCAACAGAATGTTACAATAATTAATTAATATAGAAACAGTGAAAAAATAACAGCTAATTTTTAGTTTATTTGTTATCGTTGTGCGTTGTTATGATTGCTATGTCGAGTATTCGTCAATTGATCCATGTATTCTATAAAAGTGTTTTATAATGACTAGATAGCGCGGATGTTTATGCAAAATAAAAACTTTGTACCTGAATTGCAACAAACTCTAGTGAAGTGGAAGTTTATATTCTCTCTTAATATGTTCAATAGATGGAAAATAATGTAACAGTATTTTAAAATTTTTCTAATATGGTTTTACTTCTTTAAATTGAACCTACTAATTTTTGTCGTAAATGCATAAAATCCGCTGTCTAATAATGACGAACGTACAGTCGTCAACTGATGCATGTATTCTATAAAAGTGTTTTATAATGACTAGATAGCGCGGATGTTTATGCAAAATAAAAACTTTGTACCTGAATTGCAACAAACTCGAGTGAAGTGGAAGTTTATATTCTTTCTTAATATGTTCAATAGATGGAAAATAATGTAACAGTATTTTAAAATTTTTCTAATATGGTTTTACTTTTTTAAATTGAACCCACTAATTTTTGTCATAAATGCATAAAATCCGCTGTCTAATAATGACGAACGTACAGTCGTCAACTGATGCATGTATTCTATAAAAGTGTTTTATAATGACTAGATAGCGCGGATGTTTATGCAAAATAAAAACTTTGTACCTGAATTGCAACAAACTCGAGTGAAGTGGAAGTTTATATTCTTTCTTAATATGTTCAATAGATTGAACATAATGTAACAGTATTTTAAAATTTTTCTAATATGGTTTTACTTTTTTAAATTGAACCTACTAATTTTTGTCGTAAATGCATAAAATCCGCTGTCTAATAATGACGAACGTACAGTCGTCAATTGATCCATGTATTCTATAAAAGTGTTTTATAATGACTAGATAGCGCGGATGTTTATGCAAAATAAAAACTTTGTACCTGAATTGCAACAAACTCGAGTGAAGTGGAAGTTTATATTCTTTCTTAACATGTTCAATAGATTGAAAATAATGTAACAGTATTTTAAAATTTTTCTAATATGGTTTTACTTCTTTAAATTGAACCTACTAATTTTTGTCGTAAATGCATAAAATCCGCTGTCTAATAATGACGAACGTACAGTCGTCAACTGATGCATGTATTCTATAAAAGTGTTTTATAATGACTAGATAGCGCGGATGTTTATGCAAAATAAAAACTCTGTACCTGAATTGCAACAAACTCGAGTGAAGTGGAAGTTTATATTCTCTCTTAATATGTTCAATAGATGGAAAATAATGTAACAGTATTTTAAAATTTTTCTAATATGGTTTTACTTGTTTAAATTGAACCTACTAATTTTTGTCGTAAATGCATAAAATCCGCTGTCTAATAATGACGAACGTACAGTCGTCAACTGATGCATGTATTCTATAAAAGTGTTTTATAATGACTAGATAGCGCGGATGTTTATGCAAAATAAAAACTCTGTACCTGAATTGCAACAAACTCGAGTGAAGTGGAAGTTTATATTCTTTCTTAATATGTTCAATAGATTGAAAATAATGTAACAGTATTTTAAAATTTTTCTAATATGGTTTTACTTTTTTAAATTGAACCTACTAATTTTTGTCGTAAATGCATAAAATCCGCTGTCTAATAATGACGAACGTACAGTCGTCAACTGATGCATGTATTCTATAAAAGTGTTTTATAATGACTAGATAGCGCGGATGTTTATGCAAAATAAAAACTCTGTACCTGAATTGCAACAAACTCGAGTGAAGTGGAAGTTTATATTCTCTCTTAATATGTTCAATAGATGGAAAATAATGTAACAGTATTTTAAAATTTTTCTAATATGGTTTTACTTGTTTAAATTGAACCTACTAATTTTTGTCGTAAATGCATAAAATCCGCTGTCTAATAATGACGAACGTACAGTCGTCAACTGATGCATGTATTCTATAAAAGTGTTTTATAATGACTAGATAGCGCGGATGTTTATGCAAAATAAAAACTTTGTACCTGAATTGCAACAAACTCGAGTGAAGTGGAAGTTTATATTCTTTCTTAATATGTTCAATAGATTGAACATAATGTAACAGTATTTTAAAATTTTTCTAATATGGTTTTACTTGTTTAAATTGAACCTACTAATTTTTGTCATAAATGCATAAAATCCGCTGTCTAATAATGACGAAGTCGTCAACTGATGCATGTATTCTATAAAAGTGTTTTATAATGACTAGATAGCGCGGATGTTTATGCAAAATAAAAACTCTGTACCTGAATTGCAACAAACTCGAGTGAAGTGGAAGTTTATATTCTTTCTTAATATGTTCAATAGATTGAAAATAATGTAACAGTATTTTAAAATTTTTCTAATATGGTTTTACTTTTTTAAATTGAACCTACTAATTTTTGTCGTAAATGCATAAAATCCGCTGTCTAATAATGACGAACGTACAGTCGTCAACTGATGCATGTATTCTATAAAAGTGTTTTATAATGACTAGATAGCGCGGATGTTTATGCAAAATAAAAACTTTGTACCTGAATTGCAACAAACTCGAGTGAAGTGGAAGTTTATATTCTTTCTTAATATGTTCAATAGATTGAACATAATGTAACAGTATTTTAAAATTTTTCTAATATGGTCTTACTTTTTTAAATTGAACCTACTAATTTTTGTCGTAAATGCATAAAATCCGCTGTCTAATAATGACGAACGTACAGTCGTCAACTGATGCATGTATTCTATAAAAGTGTTTTATAATGACTAGATAGCGCGGATGTTTATGCAAAATAAAAACTTTGTACCTGAATTGCAACAAACTCGAGTGAAGTGGAAGTTTATATTCTTTCTTAATATGTTCAATAGATTGAAAATAATGTAACAGTATTTTAAAATTTTTCTAATATGGTTTTACTTTTTTAAATTGAACCTACTAATTTTTGTCGTAAATGCATAAAATCCGCTGTCTAATAATGACGAACGTACAGTAGTCAACTGTAACAAACATTTCAACATCTCTGGAAATGACTGCATAGAGTTGTGAAGTTGTATTCACGCAGTCTACCAAACTGGCCGATTCGATCCGCGAAAATCAATGGCAATTAAAATGTTTGGCGCATATTAGCCAAAAGCTATCTAGAGGCCAGGTTTTCGCGTAAGCCCATCGGAGAGCACTGATTTCGATCAAAATCCTTTCGAGTTCGATTCGAAGTCGACCAACTGCACCGCACTTTCTCGAGAATTTTTTTTTCCGAACCGGTCAAAAGCTACTGCTTCGTACAGACTAGAACATTTCGACGAACCGCGCCGCGAACAGCGCCTTGAACCTTGCTGCGAACCGCACATTTCGACGAACATTTCGACGAACGTCATTGGGCTGCGCGATGATGCTGCTACTGTCAAGAGACACACATTTTATTCAATATCGAGAGAAATAGAGTTCTTATAGAAAAAGTTTGAGGCAACCCCGCTAAAACCCGGGAATTCCCGAATCCCGATGCCGGGAACGAGATGGGAAGCCTCGTATCATGTCGGAACGGGATCCCAAAAATCCTGAGTTTTTTCAGAGAATATTCGGGATTTCCGGTGGTGTTCGGGTTTCCCGTGAATTTTTTCGGGATTTCTGCAGGGGTGTGCAAGATTACCGAAAATGTTCAGAATTCGCGTAAAATATCAGGGAAAAAATGCAATGTTTTCATAGCAAGGGCATCTTTAATAATTTGAGACAAATTATAATTTAATTTAATTTACTACAATATATAATTTAAATCACCGATGTCTTTGTTTATAAATTTATGTACATTTCTTGACATTTATAAATTATATTATGAATATTTAGGATATGCTATCTGTCCTGCAAACAGATTTGTAAGTGCCAGCCCGTTCGCGTTCGTGCGCGCAAACATGCGCGCGGCGGCGTTCATGGCGCCGTTCGTCGAAATGTTCGCCAAAATGCGCGCGGCGGCGTTCCCATAGCTGATGGATCGACCGTTCGCGTGAATGCGTGCCGAAATGCGCGCGGCGAAGTTCGTGGCGGCGTTCGTGGCAACGTTCGTCGAAATGTTCGCCGAAATGTTCGCCGAAATGTTCGTCGAAATGTCATAAAATATCCAAATATTCAAGTCATTTAATCTCGAATCTGATGCTT
Source organism: Lasioglossum baleicum (assembly GCF_051020765.1). NCBI lineage: Eukaryota > Metazoa > Arthropoda > Insecta > Hymenoptera > Halictidae > Lasioglossum > Lasioglossum baleicum. The sequence goes on from NC_134945.1 coordinate 8,758,146, forward strand.
CGTAGAGACCTGAACATTACATCTAAATAAAGTGCCAACATTTTCTGTATTTCTTTGTGCAGTATATACCGCTGCAGCTCCCATAGTTGTTCGCAAGAAAATCTGGAAATAACACAAATCCGTTCCGATCGCCATTCGTCGAAACGTTCGTCGAAATGTTTGTCGAAATGCGCGGTTCGCGGCGCAGTTCGTCGGAATGTTCTAGTCTGTACGAAGCATAATAATGACGAACGTACAGTCGTCAACTGTAACAAACATTTCAACATCTCTGGAAATGACTGCATAGAGTTGTGAAGTTGTATTCACGCAGTCTACCAAACTGGCCGATTCGATCCGCGAAAATCAATGGCAATTAAAATGTTTGGCGCATATTAGCCAAAAGCTATCTAGAGGCCAGATTTTCGCGTAAGCCCATCGGAGAGCACTGATTTCGATCAAAATCCTTTCGAGTTCGATTCGAAGTCGACCAACTGCACCGCATTTTCTCGAGAATTTTTTTTCCCGAACCGGTCAAAAGCTACGAGTAACGATTTCGATTGGGCGGGTGCGTTACCCGGTCCGATTCGATTTCACAGGCGAAATCGGGCCGGCCGGCCCGAGAACTCGATATGTACCTGGCTGCTATCTAACTCCGCGGATGCGGCGTTATATCGGTTGAAATTTATTGACGTTACGACAACGCCCGACGATTGCACGATGCCGTGCACGTTTCATCGAACGTGACTCCCTGCAGAGTGACTGAAATCGTGCACGATGCGACGCGGGTTGTCCTCGTGCAGGCGACCACGAACGGTTCAGACCGAGTTCTGGATTCCCGTACCATGACGGTCCACCTTTCTTGCTGATTATCTTACATTGAACGGACCTGGACGTGTTTTTGGCCTACCAACGGAACCGTCGCAAACTGACGACATCGTTTCTTGCTGTATTTACAGAAGTACTGTGCGTTATTGATCTTACACAGGCGATTCGAGTGTTCGTGCGACTCCTACAGAGCAGGCCGAAATGATCGCCGACTTCGGATAACCGTTTGTTCCCTGTTTTATACGAAGATTAAATACACCCCCGGTCATATGTATTAGGACACTCTTTAGAAATAAATGACTCTTTTAAAATTCGATCAAACGATCTGAGTTCTCTTGAGATGTTAGAAGAAAAATAATTGTGATTTAGAAACTCGATTCGGTGGAACCAATCTTAAGAATGTTACATTCTGTTTGAAAGAGTGTACGGTGATTTTTTTAACTGACTGTAATTAGTTATTTCATCATAAATCTTTCTGTTATTATCTGCGAAAGTGCTGGCAGACTTTCAACCCACACAATGTTTATCATATATTATACAATTAACCCTTTGCCCTGCGATTTATTTTACGGTTTTAGTGGTTAGAACTTTCTTGTAGTTCGTAATTTCTTAAAAAAAGGAAGAAATTTATATGTATATTGTATGTAGATTGTATGCCTATATATTCTCCAATGGCTGTACATTAACAAAATCAAAGTAAAATTAGATTTCGATTTAAAGGAAATTAATAGCACACATATTTAGTAGACTTTGTTCAGAATCTTTAACACGAGTGTCAGACACGATATTATAGGGCAACGGGTTAAGATCAATGAACCGAGAATGCCTATTGCAAAGACATGAAAAATGAAAAACCTAAACAATTGGTGCTGTATGTAATAAAAGTAATAATTACTCAGCGAACAATGGAGTAGTTTCTTAGACTTAATCCTTTGCACTCGGAGCTATATCAACTCGAAAGTAAAACATTTCTTCCGAACTAGAATTATTCCATTCTATATGATTTTTTCCATTTTATGGGTATAAAATTGATATGTGTAATACCTCATGCAATACTTACATATTTAGTAATTGATTAGATACCAACATATTTGATAATGTAAACAATTGGTGCTGTATGTAATAAAAGTAATAATTACTCAGCGGACAATGGAGTAGTTTCTTAGACTTAATCCTTTGCACTCGGAGCTATATCAACTCGAAAGTAAAACATTTCTTCCGAACTAGAATTATTCCATTCTATATGATTTTTTTCCATTTTATGGGTATAAAATTGATATGTGTAATACCTCATGCAATACTTACATATTTAGTAATTGATTAGATACCAACATATTTGATAATGTAAACAATTGGTGCTATATGTAATAAAAGTAATAATTACTCAGCGAACAATGGAGTAGTTTCTTAGACTTAATCCTTTGCACTCGGAGCTATATCAACTCGAAAGTAAAACATTTCTTCCGAACTAGAATTATTCCATTCTATATGATTTTTTTCCATTTTATGGGTATAAAATTGATATGTGTAATACCTCATGTTCAATACTTACATATTTAGTAATTGATTAGATACCAACATATTTGATAATGTAAACAATATTTTGGATAATGGTAAAGCAATTTTTAGTGGTGACTCTGAGTCAGGGTTAAAATTTTGGTAAAAATAATGTAAGAGTTACTGGTCTAACCATGGATATAGGAATATAGGGATGGAGCATGAGCTAGCATTTTGGGCAAGGGGGGTGATTTCTTTTCCGGAGGGGACGAGGTAGAAGCATGGAATCATGGGTAGGAATTGCATCTTTTTCATTGGCTGTGTCCGGCGCAAGCGCAGTACGTCATTATGCATGCGTTACATAATGGTTACATACAGTTACATAACCTTTTAGTGCAGCCCAGCAGTCAGAACTGAGAAATCGAGGAGAAATAATGTAACCCTCTCTGATGACCAGAGTAACGTGAGTATTGTGAGAATATGTGACGTTTTCAAAAATATTTATGACGTACTGCGCTTGCGCCGGACACAGCCAATGAAAAAGATGCAATTCCAACCCATAATTCCATGCTTCTACCTCGTCCCCCCTGAAAATGACTTCCACCCCGCAACGACATGCTCCATCCCTATATTCCTATATCCATGGGTCTAACCCGTGTCTACTCGATTCTCAGGCAACAAAAGTCACCAGACCATTAAACCGTAATTGTTTCAACAGCCTCTTGCGCGAACTATGCGGCAAAGAGCCACCGCGGAAGAACAGAATTGCATTGATATTAGGAAGAAACAGCGTTTCCCTCGCGAAACTTCGCTCAGTCCTCGGTTGAGTTTCCGGTGTCCTTCGGGACTCCTCTTTTAACCATTGCAAGTTTCTCTAGTTTCGGTGTACTCCGATACTTGTAACTCGATTGATACCGCCTGCTGGTTCCCCGGGGACGGTTTCGTTAACGCTGACCACGATACTTTTTCTTCCCACGACGCGAGGAACTCGAAATAGTGTTATTCTTCGTTCCGGGTGGTATTTTTAACGAATTCGGTTATCAATTCATCGTATGCTTACAAAAACGATGGTGGTTAAATTACTTCCTTCACGTCAGTTAGGAGATACACAGTAGAACCTTGTCTTTTTGTACGAACCTATTTACGCTAAACCTCACGAACAATCATACATTTCTGGACTTAACAGAAAAGTCCTTATCGGACTAAACAGAAAACAAAATGTGGTGCGCATCTGTTCCGAAATGACTCTACACAGTATGTCTGGAAAATAATGGAACTTTTTAAATAACAAAAAAACAATTCGTTATTTTGCCGATATTGTTCTTCTTTATTCAAAATACACCCCTTCCGCGCCAATACACCAGTGGGCACGTTGCAGCAATGCTAGCATAGATTTATTTATTTCATTCTGCGGAATCGCCTCAATGACCCTCGTCACACAGCACTTTGGACTTGTATAGCATTGTCATAAAACGTTCCTTTCATGGCCAGTTTGAGTTTAAAGAACAGGAAATAGTCACACGGTGATAAGTTAGGCGAACACGGAGGATGCGTTGGAACATGTAGATTTGTTTTTTCGTCAAAAATTCACGAACAGCGATGGCCCTGTGAGACGGTGCATTATCGTGCAACAAAAACCAACTTCGCGGCGCTCGATATTCGGGCCTCATTCGAACGATTCTCTTCCACAAACGCTCCATAACACCACCGACGAGATATAAGGATAGACCTATCATCTTATGGGACTTCATGTCCACGCTATGAATTACCGATTGTGCAAAAAAACCAGAGGTTTTCGTATGCCCTCTACAATTTAGAGTGGTGAGTTTAGAAATTACATAGAATTTCAGATATCGATTGCGTAGTTGCCAAAACACATTCGAAAATATCCGTCGCATAGTTGCCAATTTACTGTTACTGCCGTGTAATGCACAGCGCGTATTTTTGCTATTTTCCACGTTACAGCATCGACGAATATATATGTATATAAATACAGTCCAATTCTGAAAAAGTAAACGAAACGAGTCGAGTCAGTCAATACATGATTAATTCAATCTCAATATTTCATCTCTGTTTAAATATAATGCTTCCTGTTTCTATAATCATTTTAAAGCTGAATAAATGTTTTTTCGATTTAACTAAATAAACTGTTATTTATTGATAGCAAACAAAATAATAATTGTTGTTGAAAATTGAGTTTCCTATTAAACGCTATTTTTATCTTGAAATTTATTAACATAAAGTGTTAATTGTTGGTTTCTTTAAACCTTCTGCTATAAAATACAATTTTTCAAAGGACGGAAAAATATTCAGAAGATCGCAGTTAACAAAAAATTTTAAGGACAATATATTAAGTTGTTATGCGAGGTTTCGTTACAATATGTTGCGTCGTGTCGGTTATTATATATGCGTTATTATTAAATATACAATTATTATTTCTTTTTCAAAATATTCTCTATATTATTGATCTGACTTGTCATTATATCGCAAAAGCATACAGGAGTTTAGATATATATAGTTGATCTTTTACCATTATTTTTATCAGTTTTAAAACAATAATCACTGTATTATTTTAATATTTGGCTGTTTGCAACATTTCGGGCTTTTGCAGTTAAATATATACATATTCTTTATTATTGTACGTACAGTAATCATTCGTTTATTATTTATTCCAAGTACAGAGAGGAAATTAACTAATCAAAACAACATTCTATGTATTCGCGAGACTGCAGTGGCTATAGCTATTTTTTAATTTTAATTCCTCTACCACCACCGACGAGATGTAACCTCGTCTGTGCTACCACTAATTGTAAGAAAGCTGTCAGCACAAATGGGATATAGGAATATGATTCCTATATCCCATTCGTGCTGTCAGCCTATTTTAGCTGTCAGCAGCCCCGTCGAGATCCTGCCTGGGGCTCCAAAACCGAGTTGGTAATACAGGAAATGACAAGAAAAAGAGGCCATGTGGCCTCAGCAAAGATGGCCACCAAAATACATTGGGTGATAGGTCTATCCTTATATCACGTCGGTGATAACACCCAGATAATATTCACCATTGACATTTTGACCCTGTGGAACGAATGGAACGAATTCCTGATCATTTCACGCACTTTTTCCATCAACTCATCGCGATTTTTCTTTTTTGGCCGGCTTGGATTTGTATTGTCTTCCAAAGTATCACGACCGTCCTGGAATCACTTATACCATTCGAACACATGTGTACGTGATAAGCAGTCATCACCAAAAAGTTTTTTCACCAATTTAAATGTTCCCGTGAAAGTTTTACCGAGCTTGAAAGAAAATTTAATATTTGCTCTTTGTTCCGTCGTGTTTTCGTGACGAGGAGACTAAAGGTACTATGTATCACTTTATGCGCTATAACTTGACAATTCGTTGATCGATTGCAGTGATCGTGGTCTTGTCTTCTAGAGGAAAGTTACAGCTTTCAGGATATGTTTTGTTTGAATAGATGGCGTTCGTAGTTTCCTTTAAATTAAAGAAGCTCCGTTGTTTTCCAGACGTACTGTGTAAGCTTAAAATCATTGTATTGTTTTAAACACCATTAGCATAGCTTTTTATGAACACCGTAAGAGAGTTGTGTCGTGTCATATTTTCTATGACTCTCGGAGGTCTTAGTTCGAACCGGGCGTGTAGTAACGACGGCTAAGAATCACTATCAGCCATTCTCTAGGATTTCCTTACCGTCACAATGAGACGGTACGGCGCGCGACTCATTGTCTCCCGAAATGTACAGGCCAGAGTTTGTTTTCGCGTTTAATGGACGTGCCCATTTCCCGGTAAGAACTCTCCGGCTGAATGTCTCCCCCGGTCAAATACCCATAAATTCCGTGTTTCACTTTTCTTAATAATCCCGGTTTTCGAGAGGGCGGAATTATCTAAATGAAATATTCAAGAGGGCCACGGCTACACGGCCGCGACGGTTATTGTACGTGAAAAGCGGTGACAAGAACGAATGAAGCTCGTTTCCAAGGGCCGCTCTTGTTCCGTGGTTTAAGTAAAAGGACGAAAAAACGAAGAGGAACGGGGTAGGTTGGGACGCGGCCGGGAAGGAGAGAAGAGAAAACTTCTCGTATTTTATCAGTCCACTTAACAATCCCCTTCATTCTTTGCGACAAACTCCCTCGCGAGCGGCCGCCTTTTCAAACTACAACTTTAATCAATCTTACCCCTGTTTCAATTCTGGCCACTGACCCCAAAAACAAAATGGAAAGGAAGTACTACGCGCCAGAAGCTCTAGCGTAGAATCGACGATTTGCATACCACCTTTTTGCTAATGCTTCCGTATACAGCGATCGGTAAAAAGCGTTTCAAAAATAACAAATACACTGTCAACTTGTAATTTATTTTCTTTCGAATGCGAAGTGTGCATGCTTAGATTTGTAGATCCAGATCTTTGTGGAAAATAAAAAAATTGTGCATTAATTGCAGGACATAGGAGCTAAATATTAATTTATATTCTTCACTAATAATTTTAATGTAGTCAAAATAACGTATTAATACTCTTAAAGTCTTTTAATCGTTTCACTGTTTCAAATCGCACCTACCCTTTTTGCTCATAAATATATTAAAAGAATTAAAGAGCATCAAGGTATTAGTTTCAGTTTATTAAGATCATTGAATTTAGTTTATTAAGATCATCTCCTGCTTTTTTCCAATTAATGCAGACATTTTTTATTTTGCATAAAGATTCGCAGTCTAGTCATTACAATATACTTCTATTGAATCTAAAAATCAGTTGACAAATACCTTTTGCATTTTGCATTTAATCATGTCATAGAATGTGAAATATTTCTGCAATTCGTATTTAAAGGGCTCACGTATGTACATGCTTTCCTCTGTGTGTGAAGAATATGTGGCATTCCATTAATAAAATTGGAGATCATCCCTAACAATACTGTAAACATAAAAATGTACATGTTACGTTGTCTACGTAAAAAAAAACACAATTTTTCTGCATAGTTATTATTTCATTTTGTATATATGTACGTATATATATATATAGTCATTTGCCAACTAAAGTAATTTTAATAATTTAAAGAGTCCATTCTTTTTCGTGTGGATAATTACTAAATCCATATTTATGAAAGTCTAGTTAAAGCGAATAATATTAAAAAGAAAATTTTTTCATTCATTGAAATCACTTCCAACTTTCTTTCAGCTTATGTTTTCTGAAAAATTTTAAATTAAATGAAACGCATTTTTCTGCGTTGATTGCCGAGAGGACAAAATGGGCCGTTAATTTCCTTAATTGGAATCGCGTGTTATATTTTTTTTATTTCCTTAGCTGTTACTGAAATTAATAACATTTTTTTCTTTAATGGTTCAACGATTTAACGGTACAACGATTCTCTCTCACATTTTCTTCTATCTTCTCGTGAATCACCCGGTATACTAATATTTTAACATACCCCCGAGCTTTACATAGTTCATATTTCTATAAACCAGTCAATAAATATATGGAACTGTGCGTACACCTGCGTAAATTACACATTTCAATGTCGTTGTGCTCGACACTGATTTATTTTTTGAAAAGATTTCATATAAAATGTCCATAACGTAATTTATGAAACGAAAGACAAAGCAGGAAACAAACCGGTTTCTATAGTTTGAAGGCAACTCGTTAACATTCTCAGAGTTCTGCCATTTTAGCTCGTGCAGGAAAACCAAATGGAAAGCAGAATTCTTCGACGCGATCGGACCATTCACCACTTTCAACCACCCCTCTCTTTCTCTGTCTCCTCTGATTTTTCTTTCTCTTTCGCGCGTCTAATTGGTATGAAAAATCACGGGAAGGAGAATGGCGCGAATTACTGGAATTGAAAGCTCCATCCACGGCTCTTAATTACTAGGCCTGCGCTATTGGCAAATTCAGTCGCGCGTTGCAAACCGGCTTTGCGGAAACTAACGAATGTACTTGGCCGACTTTCTTTACTCTTTCGCGGGAAACTTTCGTCGTGAAACCATTCCGGCCAATTTTTCGGTTCACTGGTGGCTATTTTAAGCGAATTCATGAGACAAACATTGAACTCTGTCTTGTTTCTTCCCTGTCCCTGTCAATGAAGAAAGTCGTCTATCGATGAACGTATAGTGAGTATTAATGACACTTCTAGAACTGTATAATTATTAGGGGTGGGCGGGTACCCGTAATAATTATGATAATGACACGATGCTTCGATATGTCAATTGCCTTTATAGGGGGTATCCTTTAACGACGGAAGCCACCAAATACTGGAGTTAAAGATCCGCAGTCCGCAGTCTAGTTATAATTAGACAGCGGATTTTAGGCATTTATGGCAAAAATGAGTAGGTGTAATTTAAAACAGCAAGTCTACTACTAATGCGGACCGTGGTCCGCATGATATATGTACATATACATCTTCATCCACCGAAATATTGTTTAGAAGAACCGCGATTGGCGATTTCACATCGCCAAGTATTCGCAAGCAAATTGACTAGCAATAAGATTTTACCTAAACTCGAGAATACACGACCTGTAACAGGAAATGAGTTTCCAAACTTGGACATTGATCTATCATTACCTGATCTGGAACCCTCAAAAATACAAATCGATAAACCTTTGGCAGCTCTACCGGAAATTAATGGTTTCGAAGAAATAATTGGGTGCGAAGAACTCGAATATTTTACTTTATGCAGAGAATTTTATTCTGGACTGTGATTGATATTGTTAATTAATTCTTTTCCGAGAGGGCACTGAGCTATCACTGCCAAACATTTTAGGTAATGATAAATCAATGCATATAATGCGACAGACTTAGAAAAGATATACTGAAACTACATGAAAGGATATACTGCTCGACATAAATATTACGACCCACCCAATGGATGCAGTAATCGTTAAATAATATTAAGAAGTTATTAAAAACTTGAGGAATGTTAACCTAAAAAATGCTATAAATTATACATATAGAAGTTGCATTGGCATAAAAATTTGAATTTCACAAGATAAAAATGAAAGCCTTTTAGAGAAATAAAAGCTCCTTTTCGTTGCAAATATGACGATGCAGAAAAAATAATTTTTCTAATTACTGTATGTAAAAGCGTCGCTCTAATGTTTTATATCAACTCCTGTGAATTCCTGTTCAGCACTTCAAAAATGCGGTACTTCATAAACGAAGTATCTCCGCTATCCTGTGAAATATTCGTGTACACTTTTAAAAAGGACCATGAATATTCTAAAATTATTTTATAATGTTAATCTTCTCACAGATTAAGTTCGTAACGTTCCGACACGTTCTACACCCTTCTTCATACGCGTTCAGATTAACATGACAAATTTTCTGCTTCCGATGTTTAAGCAGTTCTTACAGCTTTTCTGCACTAAATAAAGATTAGCACATTTCCTTTTTTTACTTTCCATATGTAATATTCGTGAAACTCAGGTTTGGACAAAGGTAAATTTTCAACTTTGAAAGTATCATTAAAAAAGTGTACATTAAGATAATAGTTATTTTTTACGCAAAATTATACTGCGGCTTCTCCGGAACGAAGAATAAGATGATGTATTTTCAAATGCTATTAGAATTACATAGATTTTCGTTTATGAACACGTTTCATTTTGAATCCAGAAATCAAATACTGAGGGAAAACGTGTAACACTGGAAGTGGTACTCAACACTAGCGTCTCTCGTGTCGCTCAGCGTAATAGAACCGTCGAATGCAGAGTACCACTGCTGGCGTCATGCACTTTGTCATACTACATATTTCGATTCTGCATTCAAAACGAAACGTGACTTGAAACCTATGTCGACACCTCCTTATGGATCAAATGTTCACCTTCCCTACCTGGCGTAATTATATTTTATAGATACCTAGTAATTATGCTACCTGTAATTATACTACTAGATATCTGTAATTATATTACCAGATACAGTGGGTGTACAAAGTGTTCGTACACCTTTTAAAAACTAATAACTTTTTTATAATTGTACCAAACGACCTGATTTTTTATAATCAATTAGAAGTATTGGTTTACGAAATGATATGCAAAAAAGATTATCCAGAAATTTTTAATTCACAAGGTTACATGCAAAAATAAAAAAGGGATTTTTAAAACTTTCTTATTCAGGCCCCTAAAGAAAGTTTAAAATGTATGTTTTGTAGATCTAAAATAGTTACACGCATGCTGAAAATTTCATCGAAATCGATTAACATACACGCGAGCTACAAGCGGTTAAAAATGGTGACAATCGTAGTTTTATACGACTTTTGATCAATTTCTGCTTCAAATCCACAGAATCGTACATCTTTCGATGCGTGTCATTTTTTCCTATGGCAACCGATTTCGTTGAAATTTTCAGCATGTGTATAACTATTATAGATCTACAAAACATATATTTTAAATTTTCATTAGGAACCCAAATAAAAGAGTTTCAGAAAATGCCTTTTTTTATTTTTGCATGTAACCTTGTAAATTATAATTTCTGGGAAATCTTTTTTGCATATCACTTCGTAAACCAATGCTTCTAATTGATTATAAAAAATGAGGTCGTTTGATGCAATTATAAAAAAGTTATTAGTTTTTAAAAGGTGTACGAACACTTTGTACACCCACTGTATATAGCTGTAAATTATATTTGATAGATTACTAGTTCGTTCAGAAATGAATTTACCACATATATTTATTTGTACGCGTATGTTGTAGTAATTGTAAATAATGCAAGGGATAAACTTTGAATTATCAATATAACTTTTATGAGGGGGTAATATAAATTAATTAGAAAATTTAATAAATTGTTGAAAAAAATCTCATAATTTATATATTGCATGTAAAATCAAAATTGAATCATTAAAACGTAAAATATTACAAAAAAGTATATTTAAATTTTTCATGTATGAGCACGATATAAGCTACTACATATTCACTTTTACAGTCAGGATAAATGATAAGAAGAATTGAACTAAAAAAAGGGTCTCTAGCCCGTGTTTAGTATTTTTTTTTTTCTAATTTATTTTACGACGCTTTTTTAACTGCTGTGGTTGTTTCGCGACGGGACCTACAGTTTTTATAAGGTGTGTTCCAAGCCACCTTGAGCACCACAGTTTAAAATGGCACATATAATATTTCCAGAGATGCCGACGGCGATATGTTTAATAATGATTTCATAAAGAATTCTTGAAAATCACTTGTTTTCACTACAGTTACACGAGAAGCCCCGCGGCAAAGTTTCCATGATATGTACGAAGAATGTTCTTGTATAAAAAGGACAATGAACGAGAACGAGAACGAGAATACGTACCTTCAGAGTCCGAAGTGTCGGAGAGCGGCGGCTCGTTCGCGATGTACTGTCGGCCGCTCAGCAAGTTATTCTCGACGATGGGTCGTTTGTCCTCGAGCTGCCTCCTGAAGCCACGATGATCGTCCTGCAACAGGAGAGCAAGGGCACACCTGTTAATGTCGGGTGAATACAGGCTTCCCGAATACGCGCGGACCACTCGAGCATTTTTCACGCTCAGCTTGGAGAACATTCGTACGAGGTTGGCCCGTATGCCAAACCGGATAAGTAGGGTAATTCGTTAGGCTTTAAACAGCGGCGGTGACGACGACGACGATGGGTCGTTGCAGAGCCATCGACGTCGTCTTCATCTCGACTACGGTGTGCATCCGTAATTTCGTTTGACAAGGCATCGCGGCGTCGCGTCGGTAAAAGCTGCCCGACCGGCTACGGTTACCTACGTCAAGTGGCTGAAAAGCACCACTCACGATATCGCTCTCGCGACTTCTCGCTAACGAGATTATCTCACTCTTGTTTCTCTCTCTCTCTCTCTCTCTCTCTCTCTTTTCCTGGCTACCTATTTCTATTTCTTTCTGCGCCGTTCTTGCCAGGCTCAAGAATTTAGACACCGTGGGTCGGAACGGTTTATGCCGGTCCGTTTCCCTCTCGCCTCGTTCGCGAGCGTACACTACGCTTCCCTCCGGCCGCTCATTTTCTTCCGGGAGGTCTTACACGCGTTCTCCTTTTCCATCTCGTTGTTGTTTTTCTGGATTTTCTTTCGTTTTTTCTTCGCCTACTCCGGGGATCGCGAGATACGTTTCGAGCCGCGTGAAATCCTTTCAAACAGCCCGGAATAATTCACCTACCTTCGTAGTTGCGACGACCGGAATCTCTTCAGCTTGCCGAGCTGATGATGAAACGCGTGGTTATTAGAGTTTCTTCGCGCTACTACTCTCCTTCGAGCTGGAATTATTTTAGCGAAGCGATGTTGCGGTTTATACTAGGGCTGTAACTTTCCTTCGAAGGTCGAAGATTTCGAAGCTTCGAAGCTTCGAATTTCGAAGCTTCGATTTCAGAAATTGTTTTCTGAGCCTTTCGAATGCTTTCATGACTTTTTTTTCTCATAAATACGTAAATGCTATACTCTAAAGCTCAATTAATGCATAAACTCAAATTTTTTGAAATTGTGACATGCGGCGTTTTTCCTTACAACCACAGATATTTCCTCCCCTCTTTTTCGAAATTATTACAGACAAAATAGTTCTAATTAATTATTATAGCCACGAAGATAACTGTAGTAGGGCTGCAACTTTCCTTCGAAGGTCGAAGATTTCGAAGCTTCGAAGCTTCGAATTTCGAAGCTTCGATTTCAGAAACTTGGAAGTTCCGAAGTTTTGAAGTTTCGAAGGAAAGTTACAGTCCCACTGAATACGTGAGTTTTGTCAAGCGCCAAGCCTGTCTTGCCTTTCTTTTCATTTAGTCCGCGATATCCGATTTCACCGAATTTAATAAAACTCATTAAAATTTTGTTTGCAAACTATTATTTTTTAAGTACATTCGTGATATGATCCAGAAATTTATTAATAGAATGCACTCTTTTAGATTTAATTTAATTACGAAAAATCAGAACGGAAAGTTCAGTGTCTGTCACCGGTGACTGAAAGTTAATATTTTTATTTATCAAAAATCGTGACATGGTATGGAACTCATAAGTTACAACTTCATACGTTTCGAAGACTTTGAAATTTCGAGCACTTGGAAGACTTCGAAGCTTCGAAACTTCGAAGCTTCGGAAAAGTTACAGCCCTAGTTTATACCGCTTTCTTATTTTCTTGGAAATTACGCGCGAAAACGATTCAAAACGGAATCCACAGATACTGATCTGTAGATTATATCGCTGGTCGAGTTTCAAACGATTTACCTCGCCCTTTGATTTCGTTGATTTACGAAGTTTTATGAAGATACTGAGAACTGCCCTCGGCGAAATAAAAACCGCGTAGAACAAGGTTTGTTGGTGTACTTTTCCAATATATTTTTTCAAAGGAGTTAACTATTACACGTTAAAGGTGCCTTCGTTATAGTCTTTTTGAAAAACTTCCTTTTCAGAGAATTTAGTGCTTCGTCGGGTCTTTTATGTTTTATTTAGAATCTCGTTTAGTTTACTTCTGAAAAAATATTGTATGTATCCGACCGTATAGTTTCCAGCACAGTGAACTTATTGTTCGTTGTCAAAAAATGAATCAATGATCTCAGAATCGTTTTAATAAACAGAGATTACGAAGTATCGATGAAACGATCTTAGAATCGTTTTCTAAACAGAGATTTCGAAGTATCCCATTTGATCGATACACTTCGTTTTAAGAGACGGACTGTGGGGCCTAACCTAAACAGTCTGGAGATACGAAGGGACCCTGCTTTCTTTTCGGGGTTCCAACGGTTTTCCTCTCACCTCCGTCGAAGCTAAGATTTCGATTAGTAAAAGAGCTTCCTCTCGCGCCGTGAAATGAAGAATTGTTTTATTTCAAAAGTACCAGTGTGCATTTATTAACCCATATCCAATAATTATCGATGAACAGTGAATTTTAATGCACTTTCAATAACAACATAAGATCTGTCTATATTACGAAATATGTATTGAGGAAACTTTTATTTTTATTTTACTGACACTGACACGCTAACACATCCTTCATTTAAAATCAATTAAATACACTTGCTTTATTTCGATTTTTGTAAAATTATTCACGAAAGTAGAACTTTGCACAGACAGATTAAATACACAGTCAAACACGGAATAATGAGATAAATTAAATTTTAGGAATTCTATTATTTAATCTCTGAAAGTTTAATGTCGTTTCTCTGGCGCCGCAAAATAAGGTCGATTCGTTAGTTAAGGAATTAGAAGCAATAGAGGCATCGTTCACCCAATTGGAACTCCAGACGATTTCTAATTGGTCTCGCTGAGGTAATCGTCTTATCGGTGCGGTTATCAGAATGGCGGGTTAATTACGCACCACATTCTGTAGTAATGCGCTAATATTATTCTTCATCTCGATACCAGTCATTGTTAAATAGCGTTTTTACTTCGTTGTATTTCGCTGTTAATCGGGACGTAAAGATAAGGAAAGAGAAATAGGTCAACTCCGCATAGACGTCTCTGCGCGCGTGTGTCAACTACGATTAACCGCGTTTAGCTGCGATGTTACTTTCTACCAGGGTTCGAAAAAGTTTCAGAACTTCTTCATCAGCTACATTCGAACTTATCACATGTGGTGCGTTTTAAAAAAGATGATAAATTCCAATGTGAAGAGATATAAAAGGATTCTTGGGATTAAAATGTTTGATTTGAATAGAATTAATAATATTTATAAAAGTAAACGTTTTTCTGTAACAGGAATAGATACTCTTTCTTGATTTATGTAAAAAATATTCTTAAATATTATAACAAGTGCCAAATATTATTTAACCCATTTACATCATGAGGAAAAATGAAAATTAATGTCCCTATCAATCTTTTTTTATTATACCACGGTGGAAAATTTCATAAAATAAAAAACCAATTAGTATGTCAATAATTTGTACATATGGTTACGTATGTACGTATTCTTGATAATAACAGCAACAAACTAACTGTTTCAGACAGAAAAACAGAGCGTATAATACATTTACGCTAATGATGCAAATGGGCTAAGGAATATTATTATAACAATCTTAAATGAAAATCTAAAAAGTTAGCGTTGAACATGCATTTTTGACACTGAAGTTTACACTGACTGATTATACAGTGGGTGTAAAAAGTATTCGTACGCCCTTTAAAACAGAATAACTTTTTTATCATTGTACCAAACAACCTGATTTTGTATAATCAATTAGAAGCATTGGTTTATGAAATGATTATATGCAAAAAAGATTTTCCAAAAATTACACTTTACAAGGTTTCGATGAAGTTTTCAGTATGTGTATAACTAACATAGATCTAAAAAACACATATTTTAAATTTTCATTAAGAGCCCAAATAAAAATGTTTTAAAAAATGCCTTTTTTTTTTATCTCTGCATGTAACCTTGTAAATTATAATTTTTGGAAAATCTTCTTTGCATATAATCATTTCATAACCCAATGCTTCTAATTGATTATACAAAAATCAGGTCGTTTGGTACAATTATAAAAATGTTATCCTGTTTTAAATTGGGCGTACGAACACTTTTTACACCCACTGTAGAAATATTTCAAGTCCTACAAATCTAGAAATTGTTTTGCTTGCGAAATTGAATTGATATTTTTATTGAATATCTACTTTCAAATATAATTTACGAACCACGCATAATACACCACACGCATAGTGAAACTGCATGTCGCACAGGCTACTTTACATGATGCACGTACCGTATGGAGCACATTACATGCATATTGAATGTATTGAGTGGTACGCATTACGCGCTGTTCAGTTGCATAGTAAATATTTAATATCATATTATTATTCTTTAATCTTTTGTGTGATGATCGATTATCCGATTCCAATTGAATTTCATCGATATTGAAAGTATGCGCATCATTAGCACGGCAAAAATGAATCTCCGTGGAGAATAAAATAGCGCGCCTTAATCCGACAAGTGCAACAAGAGAGAGAGAGAGAGATCGATAACAAGTTGCATTCACGAAATTATATTGAAGCGGACCAATTATCGAAATCGGGCGTTTCCAGCGGTAAACAGTAAACCGTCGAGTGCGGCACAAAGAACTTCCCCGCGAACGATCTTCCTGCTCCGATCCGCGTTCGCCTAATTTCCAATAATTCGTGAAGCGCCGGCAATTAAAGTGAATTCCAATTTCCAGGAACGGCCACGTCGCGTCAGGGTGGGGGGAGGGCCGAGTCGTTGTTCCGCGCGATCGAGAGCGCTCGTTGAAATCTATTTCGTTCGGGATAATAATCGTCGTTCCCTGCTAATTTCTCGTTTCGTTCGATGCGATACACCTCCTTTTTTTTTGTGTTCCTGCATCGCACGGTCGATCCATTTCCCGTTAAAGCCGCGCTTCGAAGGGTAACGCCGGGTTGTTGGGTCCCGTTGCAACGACCCGTTTACGCCGAAAGCGCGTTTTACGTATGCAACATTCGCGTGAGCCGTTTCGATTTCACGCGCGAATATGGCGGGCAAACCGAGTTCGCGATTTCGTGCGTGCCATGCCAGCCAACCCCCGAGTATCGATTTATCATCTCGTGCAATCTCGCGACCGGCTCAGCTCGCTGACAAAATTCGATGCGTGCCAGCCACCCTGCGTGCCTACTGTAATGTCCAAATATCGCTCCTATTTTTCCAGTAGCCGTTCGATGCGTTTTCAATATCGGACAGTTTCTCCAATAAACAGATTTGCGTGGCGTAATGAGTAGCGCGAGGCGAATATCCGCTCGGAAGGTTCAGTCTAACTACACTCGGGGATAAAAAGATAGCACATCATCTATTTCTCCTCGTTTGGTACATTAAAACTGAAGGAAATTAATATTTTAATATGTCAACGTATTCTGACATGCCTGTGCGTACAATGTACTGAATATCATCCGCCGTATTTACTTCAATAGAATTTTGGAAATGAAAATTCACACAAGCAGGACAAAATGATAGCACAGATAACAGTTTTACATGTGTTAGTTGTGCAGAAGTTAGTGAAGAGCAAACATTCATTGCAAAACATGATTGATAAAGTGGTGTACTAGCTTCTTTCGTGCTTATTTAATAAAACAACATACTGAAGTGTCAAGAATGGGTCGTGGAATAAAACTAACAAGGGAACATATTCAGATGCGAAAATCGGATTTTCGTGAAACTTTGGGAGTTTATAGTTCTTTGAAAAATATTTGATACGTATTTTTTTTATCGGCAACCATCCACTTTGAAGGGGTGAAAACAGCCCTCAAAGTTGGGGGGCAAAACCATACTTTTCGAGATATCTCGGAAACCAGAGGTCGAAAAAATTTGAATTTTTTTTTTAATTGTGCGTTTCTCAATGGGAAATGTAGTCGCACAAGAAAATTTTAACAAAAGTTTTTTGTTTAAACAATATATTAAAAATTTGATTTTTTTTGCAGTTTCTCTTATTTATTGTTAGTTCATTTTAACGTAAACTTGGGTGCTAAAATTGCTATCATAATTTGAATGAAGAACAGCAATTTTTAAGCCGTCGCCAAATGGGAGAGGCGGCTGTGTGATAATTTGGGACGATATTGGATATTGGGGTAAAACAGAAATCAAAATAAAAGGACGAATGAATAGTGAACGGTATATTGAAATGATAAATGAACAACTGAACGCTTATGCTGTAAGAATTGCTGCAAATAAACACATTTTACAAGATAATGTCGCAGTCCACGCGGCGAAAGCGATCAAGAAATACTTTTCTTCAATAATTATTCGTGTTTTGGAGTGGCCAGCAAGATCTCCAACCTCAACATTATTGAAATTATTGGGGACATCTTTACAGAGCTGTGTATACCAAAATGGCAGACAATTCCAAAATATTAACGATTTAAAATAGTGCATTTTGGACGAATGGGAGAATATTAGCCAAAACAGTATTGAAAAATTGTATAAATATTTACCAAACCGAATGATTGAAGTCGTTAGCTGTAAAGGAGGTCCTACAAAATATTGAGCATTGATATTTATCGATTAATTCTGTTATATTTCAAGTTTTTCGTTAAGTGTGCTATCATTTGTACCTTTATATTTCGTTAATAATTATACTTCATTCAATAAAAATAGATAAGTTAATGAAGCTTCGTTTCATTTCATTCATATATGTTAAGAAAGACACACTAAAAATATGTGTATAAAAAATCTTGAATTTCTAATGTTTAACAAACAGAAATTACATTAATTTCGAAGTGTGCTATCTTTTCGTCCCGGAGTGTATGTTCTAATAAGTATGTCTTTCCAACAGCAGACATTTTTTTGCGTAATACTCATACTATGAAATTGTATTGCTAAAAAGACATGAATAATGTACTGCGAAAGTTGAAGCTGCAAGCTTTAAAATAAGTCCAAGTTGTAATATGTATTTTTTTTATGAAATTATTACTGTTTAAATATTTACAATTTTTCGAGAATTGGAAATATAGTGTCCAAATTGAATTTACAGTGTTACTGAATTAAATAGTGTATTTAAGATATTGGTTTCAAGGCACTGCAGAAGTGTAGATTATGGGAAAATTTTTGGCAACTGGGAGATTCACTACAAGAAAGTAGAAGGATTTTATAAATTTTGAAAATACCATAAATGGATAAAATCCGGTTTTTGAATTCTGCACTTCTTTTCTCAAAAGAATTTGAAATTATATAAACTAGTATATTTATCTGTTTTCTGGTACGTATTGTGTATTATGTAGGCAGTTCGCAACTTTGTTAATAAATATATTTTGCAAATAGAATGCATGGAACAGATAGACAATACCGATTATAAAATTCATACTGCAGCATAAATGATAATTGATAAAAGCACATTATTTGTACACTACTGTGCCAAAGAAAGCAGCACCAATTATAATTATAAGATATAATGACAAACAATATCTTTATGTAGAAATTGTATCGTATAATAATTGATTTATTGCATTTAAAGTGTTAAATAATCTTTCTTTCTTATGATATAAAATTTTCTATTCAATATGGCCGGGTGCTTCTTTCTTTTGCACAGTAGTGTATGTTTGTATATTATACACTATATGTATAGAATGTGGTATACAAAGTTTGCTTTACATGCACTGCAAAAGGTGGTGTGTAATGTATATTGCGTGAAATATGGTATGTATGAATGTACAGAATGTTTATAATGTATGATAGTGCAGTATGTGTATATAATGCATATTTCATAATGCGTAGTGTACAGTGTGTAGTTTAAACTTCATACGTATACTAATATATTCGGGTATAAAACATAGTTGTAGTATGCAGCATGTTTCCTTCTGCAGAGTGCACGATGTCTTATAGATAGTGCATAATACACCATACGCATCGTGAAACTGCATGTCGCACAGAGTACTTTACATAATGCATGGAGCGTATGAAGCACATTACATGCTATACGATGCATATTGAATATTGAGTGGTACACATTACACGATGTTCACTTGCATAGTAAATATATCATTTTATATTATTATTCTTAACCTTTCGTAGTCCAAAGGGTTTCAGAGTTTTTGTTCCGAAACTTTAATTAATATCATTTAATACAACAGCATTTCACTTCTATTCGAAATTAAGCATACGATATTCACTGAACATTTTGCATTCCCTATAATAATTTGGTGAAATGTAAAAATGCAATATTTTACGTTTTATAGCCATAAATTCTGTTTCCAGTTACCATACTATTGAAAAGAAAATGACAAAATACTTCCGGTACGATACTTTGCTAATTTATTTATAGCTACATTTCAAATACACAAATATACAACACTTCGAACAACATCTACTAAATATGTATCTTATGCTTCTCTATTAAAATGAAATGGAATTGTATTTCTTTACAACGAATATTTAAGCATTGGAGTGAATGTAGACATACAACAAAGATACATTTTAACAGAACAGCATAAGATACATATATATTTAGTAGATTTTGTTTGAAGTGTTGCATATTTGTGCATTTGAAATGTAGCTATAAATAAATTAGTAAAGTAACGTACCGGAAGTATTAGATGATTGCATAAGTTTGTGCCCGACTTGAAAATAAAATTCAACGGTTAAATTTTAAAGAATATATGTAGCTTTATTAATCAATTATACATATAGTCACCATTTTTTTCTAATTGTAGAATAATTTTTTAATTTTAATTTAACCAATCTTTAAAATCTAACCGTTGAATTTTATTTTCAAATCTGATATTTTGTCATTATATGTATACAGAGTGGGCCGGAAATAACATTTCAGCGTTTGACGCCTCGTTTTCGAGAAAATCGAGTTTAAAGTTCCGCCCAGGTTCACGTTCTTTAGTATACATATGCAGGAAGCAGAATTGGTTGATCATGGTGAGACACGTCAGACGATTCCTATGCAATACCACGTGTATTCGCTGCATTTTCAAACTCGATTTTCTCGAAAATGAAGCTTCGGATAAAAAAATGTCATACCGAAATTTCTTCTTACTCTTTTATGTAGAATCACCCCCTGTCCGACTGTACTACGATTTCCGGCCCACCCTGTATATAGATTAACATATATCTGTGGTTGTTAGGAAGAACGCCGCATGTCACATATTTTCACTTTCGAGATATTGCCGTTTAATGTTTTGATCACTAATGCTTTGACACAGAACGTTGGTTAAATTGCATTGTTTTCTGAGCCTTTCGAATGCTTTCATGACTTTTCTTCTCATAAATACGTAAATGCTATACTCTAAAGCTCAATTAATGCATAAACTCAAATTTTTTGAAATTGCGACATGCGGCGTTTTCCCTTACAACCACAGATATTTCCTCCCCTCTTTTTCGAAATTATTACAGACAAAATAGTTCTAATTAATTATTATAGCCACGAAGATAACTGTAGTAGGGCTGTAACTTTCCTTCGAAGGTCGAAGATTTCGAAGCTTCGAAGCTTCGAATTTCGAAGTTTCGAAGGAAAGTTACAGTCCTACTGAATACGTGAGTTTTGTCAAGCGCCAAGCCTGTCTTGCCTTTCTTTTCATTTAGTCCGCGATATCCGATTTCACCGAATTTAATAAAACTCATTAAAATTTTGTTTGCAAAGTATTATTTTTTAAGTACATTCGTGATATGATCTCGAAATTTATTAATAGAATGCACTCTTTTAAATTTAATTTAATTACGAAAAATCAAAACGGAAAGTTCAGTGTCAGTCACCGGTGACTGAAAGTTAATATTTTTATATATCAAAAATCGTGACATGGTATGGAACTCATAAGTTACAACTTCATACGTTTCGAAGACTTTGAAATTTCGAGCACTTGGAAGACTTCGAAGCTTCGGAACTTCGAAGTTCCCTTCGTTCCTTCGAATCCTTCGAAGCTTCGGAAAAGTTACAGCCCTAAACTGTAGGGCAATGGGTTAAGTAATAAAACTAACAAAATGTTCGAATATCGAAATTGTAATCACAGAAATGTATAATTAAACCCACTATTACCTACCAGCATCTTCATTCGTTTCATTTTTGTAAATGAACTATAAATTTCCGATTCCCTTTTGTAGTTGTCTCGCTGCTATCATTTTATAAGATGTTCATAAAAGATGCATTGCATTTTAGTCGAGGATGGAAGGAAAATCGCGTTATATATGTATTTTCGCGAAGACCGCAGTTCACTGGGTCAGTTGATGATTAACGTTTTCTAGTCGAGGTAATCTTAAAGCATTGCCGCGGCAAGTCGTGTTCCATAATTTCTACACCTATAAATTATTGCGTCGCGTTGCCCGTTTACTTACAACTATTCGCGCTTGTATTAGAACGCCATTCGCGAAGCCATTCCAGAGAATTCCGGTATTACGTGGACCACTATATTGTTCAACTGCTATACTGCCGCGGCGTGGAGTTCTGTTGGATTAACTCCTGGTACGGTCATTAGACGGGTGCATTCGCGTCTCTCTTGGGTTTCCTCGCGGGCCGGTGTTAGTTCGTGACTTAAAATTATGCGTCACACCGCCATGAAATATTTTACAGATTACAAAACTCATCAATTCTCGGTTATCTGACGGTTCGCAATTTTTCACCAGCCCTCCAACCTCTCACGGTTCTGTCGCAGGGAGACGCGGGGGTGGCGAATCGTCATAGATGCTGTGTGTTTACGTTTACCTATAGCGTACAATTACCAACTTTAGTAACACGTAGAATATTTTCTACCTTCGTCACATCCTGTTTGAAACGTAAAATCAAATTTTTCTCTCTATTGTTCTAAATTTATCACGAATAATAAATAATTTGGTATTATTAATAAATAAAAATACAATTAACTTCATTTTAAATAATTTATTTAGATTTGCTCAAATAATAAATAATTATTTCTGCTTTTTATTTGAATATCCAAATAACAATTAACTTATTTAAATTTTTGAAATTTTTATAAATATTGGCCGACACTGATTATAGTAATAGGCTTTTGCAGATTAACAACTTATGTATATCGGAATAACTATTTGTTTGCGACATATGATTCCTTCCAAACTTTTTTTCTTCTCGATAAGTAGTAGGTGTTGATGTAAAAAACAACTTGAACAATAATTTTCGTTATTATAAACAATTTTACGGCAAGTTTCTCTTGTAAATGTCTACATATACAAAGGTGTAGATTCACCCCTAGGACGGATAACTATTATTTTTAATACATCCTCTACATACATAAGTAAAATAGGTATGTAAACACCTATAAAATTCGAAATTCTCGAAGAGATATAATTTTTAATTTTATAGAAGATTCTGAGCTATTTGAACATTTGCTTATCAAATACTACCAAACAGGTATTTTTAAATTATCGGTTAAAGATATTCGTTTGGATTTATTTACAATTCTGATTTGTTGCGAGGGTCACAATTAGGTCATTATAAATTTTTATGAAACTTGACAAAATATTTAAAAAATGTTGCTCATATGAAATTTCATAAATTTCGAAACCTTTTAATAGGGTTCCGGTAAATAAAGTGTGAAAACTTTTCTTTGTTTTAATAATCTAAACCCAATAGATAAAGCCGTCATTGAAACCCTGTCAGTATAACATCAAAATTGATTATTATTATATGTAGCTACACACGATTTTTACGAAAATGAGAAACAGTTTTAGAGAGTTTCACGTGGGTTCAATATATCAGGGTATGAATCAAATTTTTACATTTTTCCATTGAGCTTCTCGTTATGCAACGGATATTTATCTACCAGCATCGTAATTCCTTTACGAAAGAATTGCAATTAGAGATCGAAAGTGAAAAATGTAAATGCAGGAATTTAATCTACACGAACTTGAAATTAATTACAATTAATTAAGGTGAAAGAGAGAATTGTACGGAATGCTTCGAAACGTCAGTACGTATAACGAAATTCAAATAAAATCGCAGACATTCGATAAACGAATGGCGCTGGTGTGTTGTCCTCGCAGAGAATCCGGTAAACAATTATATCTGAGAGTACAGCAGAACGAGATTTTCCTGTTTTGTAATGCCGCTACTTGAATACTGTTCTCATTCGGGGCTGCTGAGTACAGAGATAACGTGCACGTGTTGCAGCTGCATGCTGTCACGTCGCGAACAACAACGACGACGACGATACCGACGATGATGCCAACGACGACGACGACGACGATGGCCAAGCAAAAGCATTTCGAGTGGCACCGAGCAAAGGAACCGACGAGGACACTACACACAGCTTTTAAAGAACGATATTTGAATTTCATGCATCGCAGATGCGACATTGGCACATCACGTAAACCCCGAAACTCGCTTATTGTTCGAAACACCTGTACGCCACGACCTTTTTGCCCAGTTTTATTTGCTGTTCGTGTATAACGGCCCGAACTAACTGCTATCGTACGGAATACATTATGTTTTATCGTCAACATCGTTCAGATAAAAATTGAATTGCGCTCGTTCTCCGTGCACAGAATTACATATTTCTACCCCCTCAAGTTTAGCATGTTCGTGTAGCAATTCTAATTTATCTCCATATAATTCTTTGCTTCATTTCAAACCTGGCAAGAAAGGTCCGATATGGATAGATTCCGAAAATTGCTTGTTTTTAAATGAATATTGTGCACGTTGAAAGTAATTATTTGTAGCTCAAAATGTTCTTGATATCAGCTGACAAATGTGTCGCAAAGTTAGTTTGGAAAAGTCGTAATTTTACGTAGCAATAGTGTTATCGATATAGTGGATCTCCAATTCGGGCAAAGATGGACGAATAAAATCAATTTGCTATGCAAAGTACAATGTATCCAGAAATAGTATGCAAAAAATCAGAGAGGTACTTTTTGGTCCTGTTTTTTAAACTGATAAACGTGTAACAAGAAAAATTGGGACGAATTATTAACATTTGAAAATTTTTTGGTGTTCGATAGGCCTTATAATGCTAAGCATAAATTGTAAAAATCAGATTAACCCCTTTCCTTACAATATCGTGTCTGACACGTGACGAAGATTCTGAACACATTCCAATAAAAATGTATGTTAATAATTTCCTTTAAACCGAAATAAAATTCTGTTTTCGTTTTATTAATATACAGATATCGGAGAACACACGTGCATACAATTTATATCAATATTCTCCTTTTTTATTAAATTACGATCTACAAAAAAAGTTCTATTCACTAAACCCGTAAAATAAATCGTAAGGTAAGGGGTTAATCATGTAACAAAGATGGGCATTTTTGACATAAATGTTGAAAATATGCAGTTTAGGCACCCCTTGTTTTGAATTATTCATAATAAATAAGCAATAAAGAGGTATTTTAGGGTATAAAAGAATAATCCTATGTTATGCAAGCGTCTCAGGAAATGCATCAAGCTTTGCATTCGATTTTACGCTTCAGTTTCAACAATAAATTCGTGTATTTAGTAGAAATTGTGGGTAGTATTACAAACTATTGGGTTGGCAAATAAGTTCGTTCGGTCTTTGTGATTTATTCCAGCCTAAAAAACCGAACGAACTTATATTTGCCAACCCAATACATTACTAGTGTTTTACGACAGAAATTTTTAGAAATGTTTAGATATTCATACTTCGGAAATTGGACTTTTTTTAGCATTGGCGCAAACATTGTAAAACGGTTTGGATAAATGGATGTGATTCACTCGAAACTCGTGATACATTTTGATATAGCGTCTACCAATTAATTAATTTCTCTATGGACGCAAAGTGTTTTTCGTTAAATGTATCCTGTATATCTCTGATTTTAGAAGTCATATTTCCAGTAAATCGAACCATTCTTTACACTTAGTACGAGCAGAATAGAACTTGAGAAATTACGATTCACAGTTTCCATTCCATTAAACTCCGACTAATTGTGGATTTATCTAGATATCAGAGCACTAGTTCCCAATTCGAATTCTTTTGCTTAACTGAGCGGATCGCAAAAACACAGAATTTCAGATGGCAACAGTTCGAAACGAAACAAAACGAAATGACCGGCGGCGGCGATCGATCAGCTTTCGCCCCAAATCCTCGATTTCGAACTCGCAGCCCGAATTCCTTCAAATTCAGCCTGCGGGCCGACCCATATTCCGACTTACTTTTCAGCCCCCGGGTAATTAGCAGTACCCCATTCGCGAGGGATCGATACTGTCGCGGCTCGAGTTTATTTATTCGCACACGTAATCAGCTGACCCGGTTAAACGGACCGCGCGAAAACAGGGATACGGAGAGATTGGTGTAGTCAAGCTTACTCTATCGACTCCGATTAAATTTTTGTCGGGGGCCCACTTTATTTGCCATCGGTAAAACTCGCAACCTGGCGATACGACAGTTACGGAGGGACTACTGTTCAGTTTCTGAGCGGTGATACTCTTATCCCGAGGGCCCGAGGATTGGACTTTATGCAAACATCAAAGAACTCGTGCCAGTTCGCCTTTTAAATTCAAAAATCACAATTCCTTAGTTTCAGTTGTTCGTCAGTGAAACTTTTACCATCCTATTTGTCTCGTTTTTCTGATTAAAACGACATCAAACACGATATCGTAGTGTGTAAGAAGCAATTCAAGTTTCGGACTTGTAACATTTACGGTAGAGGTACACGTATTCTTAACTTTGCTTGTTACACGAGTAATTATAATCGTAATGGTATCTTTAATTTAAAAGGTTGTGCTGGCTTGAACCTCCAGTCGCTTTTTCTCTTCCAATCACTATCCTCCTCTACGTTCGGCACACTGCAAAGAATGTAGCACCTCTGCTAGAACTGTCGCCCGACGATACGACAATTACGGAGACGTTACTGTAGTCAAGTTTTCTCTATTCGACTACGATTAAATTTTTGTCGGGGGCCCACTTCATTTGCCATCGGTAAACCTCGCAACCTGGCGATACGACAGTTAGGCCGTTATTAGACTAGGCCACTGGTGGCGCAACTCGGTTGCGCCACCAGTGGCTCAGCACGTCGTGGGGCATTGAAACAAATGTAACCTATTAGACTACGGTAACTGGTGGAGCCACCAAAAATAGTTGCCGATCTGGTGGACGGCATCGGCAACCGGCCGGGCAACATTTGGTGGCGCCGCCACCAGCCGGGGTATTGATTTGAATGTAGCCTATTAGACAAAGCCACCAAGTTGCGCCACCAGCATCGCGAAAACATGAACAATTGACGTTCAAATTACCACCACATTTATCGTAAAATACATAAGAACACGACACAGCGTTACATCGACAGCGGGAATGAACGCTTGGTGGTACCACCAGTTACCGATTCATAAAAGCTCTTCAATTCGGTGGCGCCACCAAGTTGCGCCACCAAGTTGCCCACCAGTGGCCTAGTCTAATAACGGCCTTACGGAGGGACGCGACGACTGTTCGTTTCTGAGAGCGGCGATACTCATATCCCCGATCCCGATTAATGGCCGGCGGATCGTGGAGCGTAGCTCGCGATAAGTGGCGACGCAGGTGTCGTCTGTCGATGACATCCGTGATCGGGATCGCGTTACATGCACCTTATCATGCCTGTACACTCGCAGGGGACGGCGCATAAGCGCGCCAGAGCTGTAGCTAGTAACATGCACGTTCTAATCTGGATTACTCCGAACTAGTCCGTCTTTGTGCGTGGAAACTGGGCCGGCGAGGGTTGCTGCTCAACCCAACCTCTTCTCCCAAACCCTCTAGCCGAGGGATCGTCGACGCGTGCCCCTCAGTATCCACGCACACACGCTGCACCCCTAATTGCGTAATTTTCGTGTAATCCAGTCCATTGCAGTAGGTTACAGGGAACGCTTCAAGGTACACGAGCCTATTTGCCTGCAGCAAGACTGTGCAGGCCCACGTGGATACCGAGATCACTTAACGACCGGAACACCGATTCTTCAGCGGTTTTGCGATTGGGATTCAATGGGCTCAATGGATTGTGGAGATCCCTCAAGGCTGAGACTTTTATTGTTACTATTATTTTGTCCTCCATTTCAACCTCTAGCTCGTTATTTCACAAGACTCTCGATTTCTTATTTTTATCTTTTTAATTACAGTTGGAGTCGGAATATACTGTGGATTCAGAAAATACTTGAACACTAAACGGTCAATTTTTATTGATATCGTGTGCAAAACAATCCTTCTAGGTTGAAAGATGATCCTCTAAAATTTCAAGTCGCCATCCCCTCATTTTAGGGTAATATGAAGGTGAACACTCTAAATTTTTCAATGTATCTGTGACATTTTTCTGATTATTAAAATGAGTCCAAACATGCCATATTTCAGATCATATTTCCTTCTTCAATTCACGATTCGGTGGAACCTCGATTATCCGAACTGATGATACCCCGTTTCATATGGACGTACAAATTTAACGTACAAATCAGTAGGATTGAATCCGATTAGTTCGGATAGTAGAGGTTCTACTATATCGTGAATTAGACGAGTAAATATTATCCAAATGATATCGTGTTTGGACACATTTTAATCAGAAAAATGTCACGAATATGATGATAAACGTCTCTTGAAAAAAATAATTAGAAACGAAAAGGATAATTCAATCTGTTGCCACTCGCAATATTAATGGCGCGTTTGTTGGGTCACGTCACATGTCCGGATTTAATCTTCACTCTGTGTACATACATATATTCTAACGTTAACCGTGCACTGGGGTGTAATTACACCCCATGCATGCTTTCAGTGCAGAGTGTAAAGAAAAAACTTTGGCTGCGTAAATATTTGTAAAATTTTATTAATTCTCATGGCGTTACGTGCGAGAAGATTAAAAAATTACAAAATTTAATGAATACATGTAAAAACTCTCTTGAATTTAAAATTGAACATTGAATCTAAAATTTTCTTGAAATTATAAGTGAAATATATTACACATAGCATTTTCTTAACACTTTACTCACCGGAAGCCTACTAATATGATTTTCAATAATTGTGCTGTGCCAAAAGAAAGCATAGAAACTTTCTTTTACATTGCAATCTTAAATGAAACTATTAGATGACGTTATTAAGGGTGACTTGTTAGCTCACAATGAAAATTGCTGTTGCTATTGAAGGTTCCATTAAAACGTGTTTAGCCATGTACCATAGATTTTTCAAAATTATTGAATAATCACCGGTTGGTAATGTGTTGAGAGAACTTTGGTCATTTTCGTTCGACAATTTTTCATTTACGGTTTTATTAGCCCGAATTAGGTCTCCTGTAAACTCCTATAAAAAATCGCCCGTATTTCTTTGGTCGACATCATTATATAAAATTTCAACACTAATTATAAATAATCTGACAGTAAGAAAGACGATAATAATTGAGCCGTTCACAGGCTAAATCGATTAACTCCGGTTTTTGAAATATTTTAAATTTAAGTGTCAAAGCACTTGGTTCTGTCATAACTTTTTTTTATTTATAATACATTTACCACATAATACAGATTAACACCATTAAACGACAAAATTTTTTTGGTTGCAGAATAATAAATAATTTATTTCAGAAGCCCCATTCTGATTAATTCCGTACTCTAATCTAATGTAAATCGTTGCAATAATGAAATCCGCGTTAATCTGTATTATTTGGGAAATTTATTATAAATATAAACAAAGTTATAATTGTGCTTTGACACTTAAATTTAAAATATTTCAGAAAGTGGAGTTAACCGATTTGACCCGTGAACGGCTCATATATACCTTGCGGAAATAGAATTATTGAAATTAGAGGTTTATTAGCTGTTAATGAACTTTATCTGCAATACAAAAAATTAATTTGAAGGCTGATTTTGAGGTTATTACTTTTTTTCACTTGTCAAATCGAGTAATTACCTTAGTCATCCAAAAGTTGTAATATTAATAACGGTTACACTAAGGCTATTCTATCTTATTCATTCTACATGTCTTTATGTGAAAGCTACATCTGTATTTATGCATTATACAATGTTTATTTCTATTTTTATTTTAAACAGGAATTTTGAAAAACAATGTGTATTATATCATCGCATATCTCCACTTTATGTTTTATGGTGTTAATCGATTTGGCAAGTGAGCGGCTCAATTGATGGAAAATTGTATACATTTTATGGACACGCGAAAATCATACAACTTTTCAATATAATAACTTCATACGTTTCTCTTGTTTTTGTTAATAGAAAGATCTGCAAAGTGTCGTGAAAATTAGTTGGGGGTGAATCGATTATGTAATTAATTAATACATATGTATTCTTGCAGATGTGAATACAAGAAACAGTGAAACCGTGAGCCAGTTACAAGAATTGATTATGGTAGCGTGCGCTTAATGACTGTGCAAGGAACAAAAATGTAAAGGTAAAGTGCATGTTACTACAGGAATACTATGATTTTCTGATAACGAAATTATAACCGCGGGGAGACGCTGTTTGTCACATAATGCTGTCGGTAAATATTAACGTTGGTCACGTAGCGTTTCGATTAATATTTATCGCTTGAAACGGTATCCGTAAACTTTGCGTCAGTGATTTCAATTTTTCAAAAGTTCTTAGTTTTCAAAAGGGGGTTACAAAGGGTGTAAACAAACTTACAGAATGATTGATTACGTTCAAATATTAATAACAATACTAATTTCGAGAAGCTTTAAAAATTACATCAAATCATTATAAAAATAAATTTACTAATCTATATTTTGATAAAAAATTTTTCAGTACAAGAATTTACACAATTTTCTTAAAACACTTGAAAATCGCTAATGAATGAACGCCTTTTAAAGACTGTGAATCTCTTGACTTTCGATGAAATAGAGTATTCCACGAGAGTACAAATAAAAAAAACAATACTGGAACCTTATTCTTCAGACCTTTAACAACGTCGGTCAACAAAAATGGTACGGCTAATTTTGAAATCGACTTATTCGGACCAAATATCCCACCTTGCGCTGTCTTCAATAGCAAAGAGTTGAGAACACCCAAGTCATGTACGCAAAGTGATTACACTGTCCAACACCAAATTTGATTTCAATATACTGTTGGGTCCTTCTTATAGAGTTTTTTGCGCTGATTCCGAATCTGGTTTTAATTTTTTTCCTATACGTCCAGTTTTTGAGAAAATGGAGTTTTAAAAAAAGACATATTTTTCAACTTTAAACAAATATTGTGATGTTATTATAAAAGATATTGAATTGTTGTTTACAGCAAACGATTCTGTAGACTTTCCTGAATACAGTGATATCCAATATTAATACATTATGATTGTTTAAACATGTTTAAACAATGATTAAAGACGGAGATGCACCACTTTTGCACCAATTTTTGCGGATATTTTCGAATTTATCTCAAAAAATAAGGGTCCAGCGAAAAATTGAACTATACCACGCGAAAGAGCAGACTTTTATCTTGAGAAACCCCCCTGTGAAGTTTGCATGGTCGACGTTTTTACCGAACCAGAAAGCAAAATATCTTCGCCCGACATGCGTTGACGCCAGTGGTGCTCTTCCACTAGCGCGGTCGTTCGTCGGGATACGGCGCGGCGCGCTGCGGTGAAACGGCGCGTGGCTATAAGCGCGCAATTATGTCAGCTTACTTAAATGTAATATTTTATTAAATGTTATATTATTGTTATTTATTATTTATTAGTATATTTATTCTGTATAAATTATTTTATGTATTTTTAATGTTAGTCTCTCGTTTATAGTATATTTAATACAAAAAATACCTTTTGTAACAAAAAAATAATTTATTCACACACTACACTATTACACTATTTACAATGCTAATATATATGTGTACACTATTCAGATATAATACACTACTAAAATACATATATTATATACACAACAACTAAAATACTATAAATAACTATAAATGTTTTTTATGAAGTTTTATACGTAGCAATGCAGATTTGAAATGCTTGACACGACTGATTTCAACAAACACAAAGCCGAAACTGAACTCTGGCATCAGTTTTCTTAAGAACCAACACGATACATATTTTGAAATAAATGACGGTCTACGGACAACGGAATACATACAATGTAAGGAAAGTCTGCAATGCGGTGACTGAAAAATTCTATTTTCAGTAATTGTCGTCTTATCTATGTATTGTAATTATAGTGCCAATGAACACTCGAGATTCTTCCGAGTAAAATAAGTCCAAACACAATATAAACGGGACTTTTTTTTTTACTAAAATACATAATTAAAATAGTTTGCTCCATATTAAATCGATATAGTGTATTATATCTGAATAGTGTACACATATATATTAGCATTGTAAATAGTGTAATAGTGTAGTGTGTGAATAAATTATTTTTTTGTTACAAAAGGTATTTTTTGTATTAAATATACTATAAACGAGAGACTAACATTAAAAATACATAAAATAATTTATACAGAATAAATATACTAATAAATAATAAATAACAATAATATAACATTTAATAAAATATTACATTTAAGTAAGCTGACATAATTGCGCGCTTATAGCCACGCGCCGTTTCACCGCAGCGCGCCGCGCCGTATCCCGACGAACGACCGCGCTAGTGGAAGAGCACCACTGGCGTCAACGCATGTCGGGCGAAGATATTTTGCTTTCTGGTTCGGTAAAAACGTCGACCATGCAAACTTCACAGGGGGGTTTCTCAAGATAAAAGTCTGCTCTTTCGCGTGGTATAGTTCAATTTTTCGCTGGACCCTTATTTTTTGAGATAAATTCGAAAATATCCGCAAAAATTGGTGCAAAAGTGGTGCATCTCCGTCTTTAATCATTGTTTAAACATGTTTAAACAATCATAATGTATTAATATTGGATATCACTGTATTCAGGAAAGTCTACAGAATCGTTTGCTGTAAACAACAATTCAATATCTTTTATAATAACATCACAATATTTGTTTAAAGTTGAAAAATATGTTTTTTTTTCAAAGCCATGATTTTCAAAAACTGGACGTATAGGAAAAAAATTAAAACCAGATTCGGAATCAGCGCAAAAAACTCTATAAGAAGGACCCAACAGTATATTGAAATCACAAAAAAAGTTGAAATTTGTTGGACAGTGTTATTAGACTGCGGATCTTTATGCATTTATCTAGCAAAATTGAATAAATGAAATTCAAAACTGTTGGAAAATTTAAAAGATTCAAGATGTCAATATATGATTTCTCCTCTATTAATCCTTTGCACACGGAGCAACTTTAACTCGAAAATTAAACATTTCTTCCGAATATATCCATTTAGAATATTTCCATTCTATATTAACTTTTTTCTTTGCACCAGTATAAAATTGATATGATACCTCGGAGGATACCTAAATGTTTATATAGTAATTCATTAGATACCGACATATTTAATCACGTAAACAATATTTTGAATAGTGGTACAGCAATTTTTAATGACGCCTCAGAGTCGCCATTCGAGTGATAACGGTTAAAATCGTTAAGGGAATAAATAACATTCGATTTTTAGTTTCTATGTTTTGCAATTGATGCAGACAATTTTTACGTTGCATAAAGATCCACAGTCTAGTGATTATAATAGATATTGAGCGAGACTCACCTGTTGTTTTTGCAAGGCGGCAGCATCACCGCAGACAGGACCAAGACCGGTGAGTTCGGTGTCCTTTCTGATCACCCATTCGATCAGTTCGCGTAAAGAGAGCAGTAAAGCGTTCCAATGTTCCGTATTACTCTCCAATCGATTTCTAAAAACAAACGGGCATTCAAATTAGCGAGAGTTGCCTAATGTAAGTTCCGTAAACGATCCACCGAATTCATGAAAACCACATGGCATATGCAAAATATGAATTGAATAGATAGTACATAAAATGAATTTACTACGTACGATATGCAGTGGATCACAGTAATATTTGGACACTATTAAAACCACGATGACTGTTCAAGTATTTGACCATACGACATCGGTTTTTTTAGAAGCTGAAACAATCAATTTACTACATGACGTGGAAAAAAACTTTGCGAGAAAGATGGTGAATGTTCAGCTTTTCACAATTTTTTCGAAATAAAAGTTCTCTGCGTTTGTCGCAAGAAATACGGGTTACTTATTTTATTCCTTGATTCAATTTCTTTGGTAGGTCACAAAAGTAATATATTAATGCTCTCCAATTTTTTCAAATTGCAATAAGCGTATTACAAGCAACTCAAATTGCATAAAAAATCCGCATTCTGATGATCTAAGGATTTACTCGTCAACTAAGAGTTGCGAACAACAACTTTTAGTATTTTCTCAATGTGTATAGTTTCCTAATTGTCCTAGTTTCTCAAAAACATCCAAGTCACATGGTCCAGTAAATATTATAAAAGTTATCATCCTTTTAAAAGTGTCCGAATACTCATGTGATTCGTTGTACGTTTAAAGTATCTTAAATGAAGCAGGCAATAAAATTAATTAAAGCTGCATAGATAATGTAGTTTCGTTACAACGCGAATTGATTGAAAGCACGAGTACGCTGTACACGAGAACTAGAATTATCGTCTAATACTTCAAACCGTGTTGGTCAAACAAACACAATCGATATCGTTTTTAACGCATGACAGAATCTTCCCACCCATGGGAACAGGGTTTATCATCCATTAGACGTAGATTAGAGGTATAGACGTGTAAAGGGAGGGTGTTGGGGGTGGCGAGACTGCACGCGACTTATGCACCAGCCGTGAAAACGACGCGGAACGTATGCCTGGCCGTAAATACTGATAAGGGTTGCGCGCGTGTCAGTGTGAAGCAATATTTATTCTCGGGAGAAAGTGCAAGAGAGCGAGAAAATGAAAGGGACCGGTGATGAATGGGGAAGAGAGACGGGAGATCGCGAGACCAGGAAAAAGGTGCGGAGTTTCATAGAAAGAGGAGCCAGAAGGAGACATTCAAGGTGAACTATGCATGTTGGGGATGAAAAGTGAATGACAGAGGACGAGGGAAACCTTAGACGAACGTTTCAGAGGAAATGCCGCTGCAATGTCGGAGGGGAAAGTAATACACATGGGAAAGAAAGAATCAGGACTGCTTCATTTGTGGAATTTGCAAATACAGTAGAACTCCATTTATGTGAACCTGTCGGGTTAATTTAGTTAAAGATTAGGAAGCGCAAAAAAATACAACCTTTCTAATATTTTGTTTTGTTTTCACGAAACTTTTACCATCGTATTCGCCTCGTTTTTCCACCATTCGACCACAAACAAGATATAA
This sequence comes from Lasioglossum baleicum, assembly GCF_051020765.1. NCBI lineage: Eukaryota > Metazoa > Arthropoda > Insecta > Hymenoptera > Halictidae > Lasioglossum > Lasioglossum baleicum. Next base: position 8,792,963 of record NC_134945.1, read on the forward strand.
TTGGTTAAGAATTCGTGTACCTTTACCATAAATGTAAATCTCAGGGGAAATGCAATGAAGGGAAGGCAGAAGAAGAAGAATATGCATGAGGGGAAGGAAAAGCGAGATGCCAATGGGCATCTCGTCAAGGACTACCGGAGATCATCGCGGACCATTAAGGACCATCGGGTAGCATCAGAGAATTTTTAGAAGTTTCTTTTGGACTATCCGCAAGGTCGTTGAGCTCAGCGGCCCGGGATGGTCTATATTTCTTTCTTTTTGTAAATTTAAATTTAAAATTTAAAAAATTTTTCATTTGATCTTCAACGATCTTGAATGACCTCGAGTCGCAGGTCACTATACTCGTCTTAAAACGCCTTATTAGATACTACAAAGAAAAGAAAATCCTTTTGATTTAAAAAACGCAGTCGACCTTCGTATGTCCTCTATGCCGTGCACCCATAAAAGAACTATTAACATGGTATTACGTCGCCCTCGAAACAACGCAAGTTTCGTCTGGCATATTTTTTCTCCAACAGCAACGGCAACTGAGTCACTCGGGTGGTCTTAGGTGTCTCACCCTGTATAAAGCGGTGTTGATTGTAACTCGGAACACCAAAATTCTATCCGCTATTATTAAAAAGTAGGAAAATATAACTAAATAGGATGTACATTGTTTTAAGGTGTGCATCAAATACTAATAAAAAAATCCTTTGAAGGTCATTTTAACGATTTTTTCAAGGCTACCGTATTTTTTTGCATATTAACACATGTATTTTTCATAGTGCAATGTGATAGTCGGCGTCGAGATGAGTTCAACGACCTACACACCATGACCTTGAGGTGACCTTGAAGGCGAAAAAATCAGTTTCAGCTCGAAGAATACAAAAGTATAATAATAAAACGAAAAGGGTAATATCACCTTATGTAGTGTTATTTTTGTTTTTACTTTTAATATTGTAGTAGCGGAAATAATTTAGGTGTTCGAGTTGAAATTAACACCCTTTATACTCGATATGTTCTGATACTGATTTTTCTTCTGCAATATTAATCCATATCCGACCCCCTAACTAAATGATAGTAGTTTCTTTAGATTGAAATGATCTGAAATAATCCAGAAATATTAACGAAAGACGATATCACATTTTATTAGGAAATACAAGAATGAACGGAGTAAAAAATGACAATCGACTATGTGTGTCAAGCTCGATTGAACCTAATGCGTATGAAAATATGCCACAGAGATGCGTAGATAAGATAGCTCTATCGACCTTTCCGCCACCTCGATATGCGGCAACACTGAACGCAGGTTTAACCCTTTCGCTACCGTGGACGAGATATCTCCTCACCATGATTGCGACGTACAATGCTATGGACAAGTGTTTTCTTTGTAAATTAGTACACAAGTAATCGATTTTTAAGACATCACGTCATCGTTGGTGGAAGATGCCTAAAGATGATAAATATAAAATATTCCATATTTGACACAATTAAAGATCTTATTCTGGAATGCTTGGAAGCATAGTGAAGTGCACATAATGTGACGGAATGATTTTTAGAGAAATTTCGGTTTTTCTTTTTGCAAACTACACATACTATTGTTGGATGAGAGTTTTTTCTGTGGGTGCTATTATTGTACAGTAGATCCTCTATCGACGCAAAAAGGTGCTACACGATGGACGCAAAAAAATATCCCCTTCACTATAGTAATCTGATCTCGGCTCGGGTATATCGGTGTGAACCACTACTAATGCCACGCGGAGAATCGCAGTCGTTGGCACAGTTCAATTCCCGTGCGATTAATTGACGATGAACGTCTCGGGCGCAAGAAAGGACAGCGTACGGGAAAGAAAGAGACGTGGAGAGTCGCAGTCGCTATTGCACGTGGTTTCTCTTTACACGCGCTGTCTTTTTCCACGTTCGGCTCGGGTCTTTGAAGCTCAAAGAAATAGTGTCCCTCTGCGATCGATGCAAACGAACCTCCCCGAGGCTTTTGCGTCGATAGAGGTATATTATACAGGGTGTCCCAAAATTCGTGAAAATCCCGAAACGGGGTGGTTCCTGAGACCATTTCAAGCGACATTTTCCTTTGCAAAAATGTTATACGCGGCTTTGTTTAGGAGTTATTAACGAAAAAGACGGACCAATCAGAGCGCGACCTCGATGCGAGTTGTCACAGTCGCCCAATTGACAGTTGGCGCGCCAAGACTACTGTGCCAACTCGCGTCTAGGTCGCGCTCTGATTGGTCCGTGTTTTTCGTTAATAACTCCTAAACAAAGCCGCGGATAACATTTTTGCAAAGGAAAATGTCGCTTGAAATGGTCTCAGGAACCACCCCCTTTCGGGATTTTCACGAATTTTGGGACACCCTGTATATCTTCTACATCGATTACAATGATCCAGCTGTGTAAAATATGATGTATTTTATGTTTATCATCGTTAAGGGGGCCGTCTCCTAGCAGATGACGGTCGCGCGTGAACATTCACACACCGCTAGAGTACACTCACACACCGCTAGACCACGTATACGTACGCGAGAATTGCTAGGATCAGGGAAATGCGTTCTGATTTCTCGATAATGCAAAGACGGGGGTTTTTATTAGTCAAAATCGCTAGATAAAAGATCAATCTAGCGCGCTGTTTGCTTCAAAAGTCGTTCTTTTACGTTTCCGAGCAATGATTTTGCAATATTCGGCTGCATGTTGCCCGTCGCATGTTGCCCGTTAGATGGCGCTGCAGTCACGCCGGCGTACTAGCCTCTCCGACGGGTAACATGTAGCCGAATATTGCAAAATCATTGCTCGGAAACGTAAAAGAACGACTTTTGAAGCAAACAGCGCGCTAGATTGATCTTTTATCTAGCGATTTTGACTAATAAAAACCCCCGTCTTTGCATTATCGAGAAATCAGAACGCATTTCCCTGATCCTAGCAATTCTCGCGTACGTATACGTGGTCTAGCGGTGTGTGAGTGTTCACGCGCGACCGTCATCTGCTAGGAGACGGCCCCCTTAAGCACCTTCCACCAACGATGACATGATTCCTGAAAAATCGATTACTTGCCGAAAATTTCCAAATAAAACGCTTCATATCAATGATAGAGATACAGGTGGTAACTCGTCCATAGTATCGTACGTACGACATCGTGAAAACGCGATTTTTCGTCCATCGTAGCGAAAGGGTAAACGAAACGATAAAAGAAATTTATGGAATCGGGAAAGTTGGGCCAATGAGAGAAGGAGGAGAATAAACGTCGACGTAACTGCGCGAAGATGGAGGTAGAAGTTGACGCGACGGGTCTGGATGGGCTTAAACAGACAGGTGGAATGAATCAGAGGAGAAAGAAACGGGAGGGATTGATAGGGGCGAAGATCGAGGCGTGAGAGACGGTTGGTAAGGAGGACAAGAAAAATGGCGGTCGGGATTTAGATTTATATTCGACCATTGTTGTAGTAGCATCGTCGACGGAGCAGTCCCTCACACCCCACTCAACATCCAACTCCTGTCTCTTCTCATCCCCGTCGCCGTACAACCCTCCTTTTCATCCTCGAAAGCCGCGGACCCCCGCCGTCTGGTATCGCGAAGGAACAGCATCGCGGCCGGATATATTGCAGTTATTGTAACGTCGATGAAAGTCCTGCGGAATTCCGCGAGGTAGCTGTATACATCCGACGTCCCAGCTTTTATATATGTATATGCACATATGTATACCAATACATATACATACATACATATATGTATACGTGTACATCTATACATATACGTATGCACGGAGAGGTATTGTGCTTTCTTCTCCCGCGAGATAAGGAGTCCCGGATACATCATTTCTCGAGCGATGATATAACGCTAAGAAGGATAGGTTGCGAGTTTTGCCGACGGCAAATAAAGTGGGCCGCCGACGAAAATTTAATCGAAATTGGATAGAGAGGACTTAGGTACAGTAATCTTTCCGTAACTATCGAATATTATAGAGAAGGATAACGATTGAAAGAGAAAGAGGGCCCGAGGTTCGGACTTACATGCGGAGTTATTCGTCAGTGAAACTTTTACCATACTATTTGTTTTGTTTTTCTGATTAAAATGACACCAAATAAAGTGGGCCGCCGACGAAAATTTAATCGAAATTGGATAGAGAGGACTTAGGTACAGTAATCTTTCCGTAACTATCGAATATTATAGAGAAGGATAACGATTGAAAGAGAAAGAGGGCCCGAGGTTCCGACTTATATGCGGAGTTATTCGTCAATGAAACTTTTACCATCCTATTTGTTTTGTTTTTCTGATTAGAATGACACCAAATAAAGTGGGCCGCCGACGAAAATTTAATCGAAATTGGATAGAGAGGACTTAGGTACAGTAATCTTTCCGTAACTATCGAATATTATAGAGAAGGATAACGATTGAAAGAGAAAGAGGGCCCGAGGTTCGGACTTATATGCGGAGTTATTCGTCAATGAAACTTTTACCATACTATTTGTTTTGTTTTTCTGATTAAAATGACACCAAATAAAGTGGGCCGCCGACGAAAATTTAATCGAAATTGGATAGAGAGGACTTAGGTACAGTAATCTTTCCGTAACTATCGAATATTATAGAGAAGGATAACGATTGAAAGAGAAAGAGGGCCCGAGGTTCGGACTTATATGCGGAGTTATTCGTCAATGAAACTTTTACCATCCTATTTGTTTTGTTTTTCTGATTAGAATGACACCAAATAAAGTGGGCCGCCGACGAAAATTTAATCGAAATTGGATAGAGAGGACTTAGGTACAGTAATCTTTCCGTAACTATCGAATATTATAGAGAAGGATAACGATTGAAAGAGAAAGAGGGCCCGAGGTTCGGACTTATATGCGGAGTTATTCGTCAATGAAACTTTTACCATACTATTTGTTTTGTTTTTCTGATTAAAATGACACCAAATAAAGTGGGCCGCCGACGAAAATTTAATCGAAATTGGATAGAGAGGACTTAGGTACAGTAATCTTTCCGTAACTATCGAATATTATAGAGAAGGATAACGATTGAAAGAGAAAGAGGGCCCGAGGTTCCGACTTATATGCGGAGTTATTCGTCAGTGAAACTTTTACCATCCTATTTGTTTTGTTTTTCTGATTAAAATGACACCAAATAAAGTGGGCCGCCGACGAAAATTTAATCGAAATTGGATAGAGAGGACTTAGGTACAGTAATCTTTCCGTAACTATCGAATATTATAGAGAAGGATAACGATTGAAAGAGAAAGAGGGCCCGAGGTTCCGACTTATATGCGGAGTTATTCGTCAATGAAACTTTTACCATACTATTTGTTTTGTTTTTTTGATTAGAATGACACCAAATAAAGTGGGCCGCCGACGAAAATTTAATCGAAATTGGATAGAGAGGACTTAGGTACAGTAATCTTTCCGTAACTATCGAATATTATAGAGAAGGATAACGATTGAAAGAGAAAGAGGGCCCGAGGTTCGGACTTATATGCGGAGTTATTCGTCAGTGAAACTTTTACCATACTATTTGTTTTGTTTTTCTGATTAAAATGACACCAAATAAAGTGGGCCGCCGACGAAAATTTAATCGAAATTGGATAGAGAGGACTTAGGTACAGTAATCTTTCCGTAACTATCGAATATTATAGAGAAGGATAACGATTGAAAGAGAAAGAGGGCCCGAGGTTCGGACTTACATGCGGAGTTATTCGTCAATGAAACTTTTACCATCCTATTTGTTTTGTTTTTCTGATTAGAATGACACCAAACACGATATCCTAGTGTGTAACAAGCGATTCAAGTTTCGGACTTGTAACATTTACGGTAGAGGCACACGAATTCTTAACTTTGCTTGTTACACGAGTAATTATGATCGTAATTATGATATATCTTGTTCGGTGTCATTTTGATTAGAAAAAAAGAGACGAATACGATGGCGCAAGTTTCATAAAAATTAATTAGAAATTAGTAAAGTTGCTATTGTTTTCATCACTTGCATTGGCAAGTTGAAAACTATACCGCGTGTTGAATCTTTTCGTATGAAACATCCAAGGGCTAACAAACGAGAACAGGTTGTAGGTATTATTTACGACTAGACTTCGGATTTTCATGGAAAATAAACATTTCCTGTATCAATTACAAGGAACAAGAGTCTCATTAGAATTGTCTTCTTCTTGTAACGAACTTGATAAGTTCAGGATAGTATATTGATGTTTTTCGAATTTTAAAAATGTTCTACTAAGTTTAAAACAATTAAAACGTTACAATTGAAACCGATGTACAGCATTTGTCTTCAGCTCGCAAGGATCCTATATGGGAACGTTTATTTAATGGTACAATTACAAATATGTGTCGAATGGTGTAATATATTCGTTGAGGAACAATACGCTAATCGGAGTAAGGAAAGAGACAGTCGCTTTAAAGCAAACGGCCATTACTTTTGCATGGACCGAGTAGCAAGATTGATGGAACTGTTGTAATACTGAACGGTCGTCTGTGCTTATTGCGAGCAGAAACAGTGACTAATGGACAGACACATTAGCCAGTCGCAGTTCAACTCGACGAATATTTAGTTTTTACAAAATGGAAAGATGTTGAAGTAATGTCTACTTCATCACATTCAAGATGTCTAAATCTCTTCGTTTTTAGTCTGATTTTCATAAAGGAACCTGTAAAAATGGGAGCTTGATTAAAAATCCATAGCATAGCAATGCGGTACCGAATAGTACAAGGCATTCAAGACGAAAATGTGACAAAAATCTGATAAAAACATATTCAAATAGCTTGGGCGTAAATGTTCTTATAGGTAATGTTGTGTTATATTTTATCTAGCGTTGTTATAGAAGCGAATAACTTTAACGACTTCTGTCAATCATAAGCATACTGCGAAAATAAGTCGAAAATATAGAATAAATTTTTTTTTATTTGGCGCCTTGTTTTCGAGAAATTTGAGTTTGAAAATTCGGCGAACACATGTGCTTCTATTCGACTATTCAATATAGGAATCGTCTCGACGCGTCTGTTCATAACCTACCAATTTTACTTGACGAATTTTTAAAATAAATTTTCTCGAAAACGAGATGTCAAATGAGAAAAATTTATTCTATATTCTCGACTGGTTTTCTCATGTACAATCGTCTTTTCCACGTTTACACCATTTTGGGTTACACCAGCCTGTAGACATATGGAATAAAATAGTTTAGGAAACATCAAAGCCGTTTTTTAACACGTTCCGTGCTAAGCCGTTTTTGCTGGACTTTTCATTCAGGCCATTTGATGTTTTGACTAAAGATTGACATATTATCACACAATATTTCGTTACCTCGTCAATCCATAAGTAATTAGCTTGTATAGAGCAGTTATCACATAGCGTACCATCCATAGCATTCTTAAAAATATCAAATACGTCTACTTTTATTTTTCTGATCTGATATGTATTTCTCGAGATATGCCCAATTTCAACGACTTTTTCTATTTTGATTTTTGTCCATTACCCGCGCCATCTGTGAACCAAAATGCAAAAACTCCTAGGTAAAATTTGTGTATTCTTTTCTGGAGAATCCAAATCTGCAATGAAAAATGGGGGTTCCCATTTAAGTTTTTTATCTTCTCCCACCCCCACCCCCAAGGGGGTGGCGGTGGGGGGTCCCGTTTGGTACCATTGAATGTCCCCCTTCGCGACGAACAACTTTCATTGCCCACTTGTTTTGATCCGATACATAGTTCTTGAGATATTTCAATGTCTTCAGATAAAAAAGATCACCCTGTATAGTTTTCATACATCCGGTATATCCTATTGGAATCTTAAAGATATACAAGCACCGATTATCATCGCACGATCCTACCACCACCGGGAACAAATGAGCCCGCGATCGATAACGACGATGTCGGCTGTTTAATCGATGCGGTCGTGGTACGATTAATTGCTCCAAGTTCGACGGAGCCTGATTACCGGCAGGACAACGGATGTTGCACAGGGGTTAATGGAACATCTCGGCGTAATCCGTGTTCTGGGCGGAGTGTCGCAGTCACGAAAAATACTTTACAGTAAACGTCCCCGTTCGTCTTACCGCTGCGCTGCCGCCGTGAACGGAAGAATCTTAACGCGAACGGTTACACGACCGGCGTTCGTGCGATCGCATTTCAATTCGATCGCCCCGCGAATACCGTCACGACCCGCGTTCCGGAAAACGGTGCATACACCCCCTTTTGCTCGATCTTTACGACGCGGCGATCTAACGTAACATAAATCACACCGGGAGATTCTCTTTGCCGCGCTACACCGTGTAAGAAGCGTTTCCTATTCTTCCGGTACAGGGATGAGGAACGGAGGAGGGGTCATTCTTTAAGAGGACATTGTACGTGCGCGATAATACGGTTGCTACCCGTTCGATTCCCCACGAAGTATCGACGATACAAGACAGAGATACTTTAAGTCGAGGGTCGAACGTTAACTTTGTATAGTAAAACATTCATTCCAGCGATAAAGTACAATTTTAACAGTTACGGTTATTTCGGGACAGATGCACCACATTTTGTCTCCTTTTCATAATAATATTATTGAAAATAAGTGAAAGTATGCACAGATGCACCACATTTTGTCTCCTTTTCATAAAAATTTTATTGAAAATAAGTGAAATAGTATGGACAGGAATAGTTTAAATATTTATTTAAGTCTCTTTCATAAAACATAACTTGTATATTGGGTATGGGAATAAATTCCTGCCATTTTTTGCTGAAAAAAAGCGTATAAACCACACCCATAGCGTGTAAACGTTTTACAACAGTAGATCGATCGACAGTTAATTCAGTTAACTGTTCTTCAAGCGTTTCACGTGGATTTTCATCAAGTAATGCTCGCAAATCTATATCTCCGAATTTTTTTGGCGCACCATCGCGATCTTTGTCCCTCACGTCGAAATCACCGATTGCGGCGCAATATAAAAAAAATTTTCACATTTTTTCTTGTTTACGGATAAACAAGCGTAGGGGATAAAATTACCCCTCAAAGTAGGGGTTCGAAAACCCTTTAAGCCCAATAATTTGGAAAGTAGCATACATAAAAAAGATTACACATATTATTTTTTTAAATTGCGGTTGCAATTTAAGCTAGTTGTTTATACAATGGACTTTTAAAAATTATATTCGTTTTTTAATTGGCCACCGAAAAGATTGGGAGGGGGAGGGACTATTTTAGAAAATGTTAAATATTTTTCAAAAGTCTATTAAAGTTTCCATAGTTGTAAAGGTAGCGAAACGGTTTTATTGTGTTTGGGAATGTGCGGGATAGTTGTAACGAATGGAAAGAGAAATTAGTATGAAGAAAAGTAAATATAAATAAATGATACCAAAATTGATAAAAGAGAAAAACGTGTTGAAGTGGATGAAGACATTAACACGTTCCGTGCCACGTGTACCAACTTGATATTCAGGCCACAAAAAAGGGCTTGGCACGGAACGTGTTAATGAAAGATGAATGTAAGTGGAAACTAAAGTAAGAATCAATGTGTCGAATACAGCTTAATCTTTCAATTATAAGCAGCCATCAGAAATCACTCCAGAATAATGTATAAAACTTGCTCTAATTTGTTCACAGACTGTACTATGTCTCATAAAAGTAATATTAAAGACTTACCGTCCGCCAATAACTGGTGTTCGTAATTCCTTCGCCTCTTCTGAACACCTAGGTCCAGTTAAGTTTCCGCACAAAACACAAGTACAAAACGAAAGCACAAACAGACGCAAAGACAAGACAATTGTGAAGCAAATGTATGTAGAGTGAAACAAAAGGAAAGTCTGAATATTCTTAGAGCTTGCCATTACAAAGAATTGTATTTGAATCGATTAACTGATCGTCTCTATACAATTTTCGAAAGACTAATTGTAATTTTCGACATTCTCCAGTAGCGATAAGAATGTTCAATGAATAGCTTATAATTGCAAAATTAAGTATTATTAAATATACAGGTGCAAGAGTTTCTTTTTCACTATTTTAATCTATACATAGGATGAAACATGTCACACATGTTTGGGAAGAGTAAGTAGTAAAGTAAACGAATCAGGTTTGATTTCGAAAAAACAAAGTTTCGTCCAGGCTTGAACTGAAATTAAATAAAATGGAATTGGAGATCCAGGATTCCCTTTTTTTTTTTTAAATACACAAATAAAGTTTACAAACTGACGGATAAAAGTGCAAAAATGTAGCGATAAGAATGTTCAATGAATAGCTTATAATTGCAAAATTAAGTATTATTAAATATACAGGTGCAAGAGTTTCTTTTTCACTATTTTAATCTATACATAGGATGAAACATGTCACACATGTTTGGGAAGAGTAAGTAGTAAAGTAAACGAATCAGGTTTGATTTTGAAAAAACAAAGTTTCGTCCAGGCTTGAACTGAAATTAAATAAAATGGAATTGGAGATCCAGGATTCCCTTTTTTTTTTTTAAATACACAAATAAAGTTTACAAACTGACGGATAAAAGTGCAAAAATGTAGCGATATTGACACGAAGACTGAAATAAGGCTGAAAAATATTGATTCTAAAATCCGTCCCCAACGAGGGGAGAGGAAATAGGAATGAAAGAGAAAAAGACAAAAATAATAGGGGATAACGAGAGTTCGACGAATGATAACACGACAGAAGGAGGGGGTAACTTCGTGATTATGTCTCGCTTTATTACGGTAGACAGAAATCTGAGATAATTAAAACAGCGAGCATTCGCGAATGCCAAGTGGAAGCCGATATCGCAACGAACGCGGATAAATATCCGTCGTTTGAAAATTCAATTTGACAGATCCTCGCAAAAAATTCTGTCGCATTTCAATAAATCCCTGTATCGTTCGAAAGCAAAGTAACAGAAATACAGAGTAGCAGAAATGATTGATAAATCGACAGATTGTCGAAGCTATTCTCGGGGAGGGTTGGAAATATCGTTGGGTTTTAAAAGTTTCAAAATTGCGTTGGACTTAAGTTGCAGATTAATGAGAAACCATTTAATCGAATGTGATTATCTAATTTCTCGATCTACGTTGCGCAGCTTAATCTGTTTTTAGATATCCCATGAATCGTTATGGATCACGGAAATTCCTTTAGAATTTTTTGAGATAACTCGTATGCTCCTGTGGGTACTTTGAATATCATACTGAACCTACATGCAAATTATCGATAAAGGATAAAAAAAAGGTCTATACGAGAAATAATTTTTGTCGAAAGAAAATCGAGAAGATGAAATGAAGTCTACAATGATTCTTTTATGGTGGTTTTCAAACATTTTGAAAAATCAACTCTCTTTCTCGAGTATAATTTACAATGTGGATTAAAAGTTAACACGGATTCCGCCAGGAAAACCATACAAAGGCAGTTCTCTGTCGGTCTCCATCCACTACATCGCTTCTTCCCGCTTAAATCAAGCTTTCAAGGTGAGCTTAGCTTCCGGGTAACAGCGGTAATGAATTTAAAAAACGAATTAAGCCCCGCGAAACAAGATAGACTAACAACGGAGAGGTTTAAGCGGTTTTCAACTAAATTGTCAAGTGTAATCGTTTTACGGATCGTACTTAGGTATTGTTAGTGGAAGTGGAAATTTAATTCCGTGATCTGTTGCAACGATTTCGTTAAAGCACTTTACACATGTATAGCGTATGTAACGCTAGAGAAACAGATAAAATATACGAAGTTTATTCTTATTTTATTTCGCACATTTTCAATAGTATCTAGTAGAACTTTTATCTTGTTCTTGTATCCTTTAATTAGTACAGTTGATTTTACTTTAATTTTTTAGGAATTGCATATAATAGTGTGAATTTTTATCGAGTTCCGCAGTCTAATCATTATTATTTAGTTCAATGGATGAAATGGAGCCTCGTACATGAATAGTTACACAAAAGATTCTTCACTGATATACATATGTATGCATATGTGTACATATATGAGACGGTCAGAATTTTTGAGAAATCAAGTTAATATTTCACAGAATGTCGTCTAACCAATTTTGCATCGGGTATTTATCACACATGAATCATGAACGAACATTTTGTTTTACATTCATGACTTGCTTTTGCATGTGTAATTTTATGCTATCGATTTAGTTCTGCATGCAGAGTTTCACATTTTTGAATTACTTTTGCATGCAGAGTTTTGCATTTTCGAATTTCTTTTGCATGCTAAATTTTAGATTTTCGCATTTTAAACAGTCTCTTTTACATTTATTGCACGGTGAACAACATTCAGCAAACAATTAAAAATAGTGGGAGTACGATATTTAAAAATTCACGTATTTTTTCTCCACTAAATAGTGTTTGACATCTTTTCGTGTACACGTTTTGGAAATATGATACAGCGAACCACAGTAATATTCTGACACTTTTAAAAGAACTAAAAAACTGACACAGTTAATAAACGAGGCATTCTGGATGAATGAAACGGGAGGATAATTTGTGCTCTGATTCTGAAAATATAATACCAGGCAACATGGAAAAATCATAAAGGAATTGCGCGGTTGCACATAAAAAATTGCATACACACATTGCTATTAGAGAATAGACTGGGCGATGAAATAGAAAGAAAGGATAAAATACTAGAAGCTCAAGCAGGATTCACACAGAAATTCTACAGACCAACGCGAATTATTCACAGCGACGGAAAGATTCATAAAAACTGATATAATAATGCGGTGGAAACGCAATTACATGTAATTTCCATGTTTGCAATAACGGCAAGTATTATTGTTGCTGCACAAGTACCTAGCGGTCGGCTATTTTCTGCTTCTGGCAATATTGTTACAGCCACGGAAACTACGAATGATATTTGAAAACGTGGAGTAGTTATGCAATGAAAATTTAAAATAAAACAATGTTTCACACATATTACATTTATGCAATATCTTTCCTGTATTGAAATCATAAATACAACACCAGCCGGAACAATCATCCCCGAAAGTTCTTTGTGGGTGGTCGAACACATTTAAATGTGTTCGAAATAATCATTTAGTTTAAATACTTTATTATTGTTTGTCTTTACTAAATAAATTATTTTCAAATAACTTTTATTTCAATTCAACATTGTTCAAATAAAAGAATAAATAATTTCATCTCGGGAAGAGATTATTGAAGTGACTAAACTAATTATTGAATTTACATACGCTAATTTTTGCAGTTTAATGATTAAGGCATTCGCTTTCAAAATTGTTGATGTAGTTAGCGATGTTGTCACAAAATAAATTTCGTTTGAAATTTCAGTAATGAGACCATTTTGAAACAATTATTTTGCTGTTTAAATAAACATGTAGTCAAATGAGATAAAATTTAATATCAACAAATATTTTTTAAATAATTTATTTCGAGAATGATCAAGCTTGCTCTCACACACCATTAGTACTATTGAAATCTTATCTGAAACTGAAAACCAAAGATGCCAATCTTTCTTCTAGCGCCACAAGATTCTTGGACCGAACCAGTGATGCCATAATGAGCTCCAAACGGAGCTCCCGTACTCTCCTCCTTACCCCTTCCACTATTCCATTCCAGCACCGTGCGCAGGCGCACACTCGACGGACCCCATCGCGAACGTGCAACGTGTCTCCCATTCGCCCCACTCATTCCCCGTCATCAGAGAGGGGGTACATCATTTCACCGTGGCTCCCCGCATCTGGCATCACTGGACCGGACTGACATAAGCACATCCATTCATAATCTCGTGCAACAGTTAATGAGAGTGATTAGTTTTCTGACCGAGAGAGGTATATACGTATAATCAAAAGCACGCGATCCCCGCAAGAATTCCGGCAGTAATCCCGTGTAGAAGCTCGTCCAAATTATAAATTTAATCTCTCAAACGACCAATTCGAAAACCACCATTTCATCACTTCCCGGAGTCGCGTCGGCCTACATTGGAAATCTGGTTCACGCCACAAAGTTATGCCAATATTAACTCCCTCGTCCAAGTTCTCAAAGCCAGCTGGTATCGTTACGACCCAGAAATCGTTCCGGTTACCCGGCTGCATAAATTAATTTTCAGCCGACTTATGTCCCCGTCGTTCAATTTTTAGCGATATTCCACGAATGGTGCATATTTCCGCACGCGGCGGTGGCATGATCACTCGATGCTTGGTGACAGACAGTAGTGCGATCGTCCGGGTAATCGACTGTTTGCGGGGAATCAGCAAAGCCTGCTCGACAAAGCCTTTTGATCTCTCACCTCATCGTTGCTTCTTCCTCGTCGTGTCCCCGACCAAGGACTCTTCAAACCAACCTCCATCTCTCTCTCTTTATCTCTCTCTCTCTCTCTCTCACTCACTCACTCACTCACCCTTTCTCTCTTGCACCCTCTAGTTCTCGTGGCCGCGTACTCGTCCTACCGGTTAACGCAATAAAGTCGGCAAATGGAATTGTCGGGAACGGGCGGACCGTTATAATTCAACTCCCGAGAACAATTTACCGGCACAATTCCAATCTGAGCAAGGTCGTCGCCGCGCAAAACCGATCCAAACTTCCACGATAAACAACAACAACGCGACTATTAACGTGCTGCCCGCGAACACGCTTTCCAACCACTGCTTCCGGTTCCGTCTGGGACACTCGCGATGTCCTTGTAATCGTTTAACGGAAAACTTTCTTATGCTGGGTCGAGCGGTAAGTAGACTGCGTATCTATGTACACTGCCGCTCAAAAGTACAGTAAAGTCGCGACAATTTTCCAAAATCTCCGTGTTATGCACAGGGCCATTTCGTGTAGAGACATATTTTTTATGACTGCGTCTACCGCGCCGCGAGTACAATCGAAGTCGAACATAGAACGTCGAACGAATTACAAAAAACTTGTTTATTTTTCATTATTGTTTTATGAGACTTTGACCAACTTATTTCTGGCATTTTTCTGATTAAAATGACACCAAACACGATATAATTTCTACCGTGTTTAGTGGTTTAATCGACGATGAAAGTTGCGAACGCAACGAAGGACAACGTATGGGAAATTCTGTGCCTGCGACGGCGACTGTCCGCGTCTTTGTCTGTCCCATACGCTGTCCTTCCTTGCGCCCGAAACTCTCATCGTCGATTAAACCACTAAATACAGTTGAAATTATATCGAGTTTAGTGTCATTTTAATCAGAAAAATGGCAGAAATAAGTTGGTCAAAGTCCCGTAACAAAATAATGAAAATGGAATAGTTTTGTAATTCGATTAGTAGTGGTTCACACCGATATATCCGAGCCGAGATCAATCATCGCCGCCCTGCGGCGTTGGCCGGTAGTGGAGTGGGTAAACACTGGATAAATTCTGGGTAGCAAGTCGCAGAAAAATATCGCGGTTTTACTGTATGTGGACACTTACCGTGTTCATGAAATTTGTGATATGTAATGTATATTTTTATCAGAGTTGGGCAAAAATTTAATCAACGATTGACGACTAAATTTCTATTTCAATCGTTAATCGCAATGAACAATTAATATCCCCGTTTAGTCGTTAATTGTGGTTAACGATTATATATTTATTAATCGTTAATTGCGATTAACTATTATTCATCATCAATCGGATAATTGATTAATGATTAACTGCTGAAATTTCGAAATGAAATACGTAAACAGAACTGTATGAATACTGAAAAAAATGTAAACTGAGTTTAAATGTATTGTCATTTGTTCCATAATAGAAATTCTGTTTACGTGCTTTCTATGTTTTTTTTTTTCGACGATTCCTTTTTTTTTTAATCAACGATTGACGATTAAATCAATCGATTGAATCAATCGCCGATTTTTCGACGATTTCTTTTTTTTTCATCGTATACATTAATCAATCAATCATGATTAAAATTTTAATATCGATTAATGCCCAACTCTGATTTTTATTATCGGACAATATTTGTTGCTAAAGTCTATTATGAGTATGTATGTAATGTATTCTAGTAGTACTAAATTAGCAATTTAGTTATTTACTTTTCTTAAATAAATAAAAGAAAAACCATGGGATCACATAGATAGACAAATCCGAAAACGATGTCCGAAATCTGAAAAACATTTGTGGGACATTTTAGAATTTGAGTGGAACATACTGTTGATACTGAAATAATGAAAAAGTTAATAGCCAGAAAAGCACGTGATGGATACGTAGATGGAAAGAAGATATAATTATTTTTTGACATTATCGGTGAGATATTTAATAAATTATCATTAAAATATGTTCTCCAACACTGTACGAATTCGAATACATACAAGGTAAACAAATTTACCAAAGATATCATAACTTTTTTCAGGTAGTTACAAGAATTGAGGAAGTGTTCGCACACTTTTGAGGGGAAGTGTATATGTGTATGCGGTGTTGGGAATTATTCGAATAACAATTTTATTTGACTAAGAGTAAGGACTGCATTCGTCATTTTCCGCATTCGTTATTCATTTGGGAGAGCTTTTATTATAAGCGGATTCTTATGCATTGATAATATGTATACATTTTTAAAATACAAGAAAACGTGTATAGTGACAAACATAAATAATATCAAAAATAAAGAAACAAAGTTAAGTGAAGTGCACCAAAAGATCTACTTATGGAGTTAAAAACTTGAGTAACAAAGAAAGAATGGAGAGTTTAAGAAATAAAGTGGAAGAAAAATTGAGAAGGACAAAGGAGTTTACATTGTAAATGCAATTGTGAAATGTTTTAGACTTCACAATGTTCTTAATTTAAAACAGCTTCAAACTGAAAGTAATAAATATTACATATATTTGTTAAAAGAATGTATTTAAAAGGCTTATTCATTTAAGATGTGATAAATAAAAAATTATTTTGAATTGAAAAAGAATAGTACATATTGAAAGTATGCTGAAAGAAATTATTGCTAAATTACGGATAAAAATACGACGCCGCGCCCGTGCGATTGACAAGTGCTGGTGGCTTTTCTTGAATCCTGGCCAACTGTTCAGCGTACAATGCTGCTACAACTGTTTCATTACGCTGCAGTAATTCGTAACATTCTTTTACGAGGCCGCCATATGCGGAGAAAAATTTACTTTCCATGAAGGGTGGCTTTAAGTTCTGACCGAGGTCATTCGTTCCCATTTAGCCATTGTCTTTTTAAAATTGTATTCTCTTAAATAGTGACTTATTTCTCCGTAATATTAATTAAACTTCAGTACATGAATTATAATTTCCAATATACGCATGAAGACTTTGACAGATTCTTAAAGTGCGAAAATTTATATTTGCGAGGGATGTTAATATCAAAATGAAATTGTTAGTATGTAGGCGTTAACCATGATGTATCATTAGCACCAGATCACAACAATATTGCAAGTAATGAAGTAGAATGACAAATTGTTTATTGTTCTTGCGACACAATTTTATTTCTGGCAATAATTATACTGCTTTGAATTAAAAAATAGAAAACAGGTATTGTTGAACACGATATAATCAATGCCTAATTCTTGAATTTAAACAGGAAATTAATACTTGGCTATATGAAATGTTCCGATGAAATAATTTATAGCAGTTCCGTTAATTTCATTATGGTTCATAACTTTTGGTTAATGATTGTATGGTTAATAATTAAATCGGAAATACTCGACGAAATATTTCGCGAAGGGAATAGCACCGAAATGAACGTTTACTGGAGAATAATTTTCAGAACATATCGTTCTTTGATTGCGGTTGAAACGTTCAATTATTTCAACAGCGAAAAACAATACCATTGTTACCGCAAATCAAATAGCGCACTGTGGTTTTGTCGGGTGTATGTAGAGCGCCGGCACAGGTCAGTGGAATTAGTGGCAGTGTACGTTTGGCTAGACTTTGTTCTACGTCCGGTCTAATTCAATAAGCTCTCAATTCATTCCGATCGCGCCGGAAACTCGGTCCTGCCGTCGGAAATCCAAATCTTCGCGGAAATGGAGAAACACAGAACTTACTCTAATTCGTCGAACATAATAATCGGAATTAATTCGACGACAAACCGAAAAGAATCATGCATCACTTCACTCTGTCGAATCAACTTTACACTTCCGTATATCCCAAATAAAATTGAACTTTTTCAAATTGTAATATTGTCATATCAAAGTTATCGATCATTATACTATACTCATTTTTATGTATTCATAGCGTATTATGTGAAGTCTAATTGAATCTTTAATAGAAATAGACAAACTCGTCGATTCTACTTTTCGAAATCGATGCAGAGAATTTGATATAGACAGTGATCGGTTCCAGATTTTTTATTTTACAATTATTGAAATAATAAAACTGATTAGTAGAACACGTATTATACAATAGAAGCCGCGCAAAGTCTGAATAAGTGATTTCATAATGAATCTTGTCATTTTCATAAGGGAACATGTACCAGTTACTTTTGAGGCTCGGTAGGTTTAGCGTTAAATACTTGAATAAAAAATAAAATAAATAAAAAATAGTTCAGATAAAAAGCGAACGGTTTTGAGGGCAGCACAATCTGATGTAAATAGTTTCTTCATAAACGAAAGCGTAGAGGTCACATATCCATTTTATTAATACTAGACCTACCACGAGTGGTCAAATGAGTGGCCATTTTAGATTTTTTATTTGACAATTATAGAGATTGTACAGGTGTTTTCATGGGAATTGATTGAATACATTTTTTGACTGCAGTTATATTATAGTAAAAATCGCACAAAATATAAATAAATTTAATATTGTTATTTTTATAATACCATACATATCAGTCACTTTTGATGGTCGGTAGGTTTAGTGTTAATATTCGCTACGAAAAAGCGTTGAACTATTTATGACAAAAAAAAAATGATTATTTTCGTAGTTGTTTCTATCAGAATGCTGAAGAATGTTCATACATACGCACATCAGTTTCATGCGACTTCTACGCGTGCGTTTATGCAGAGGCACAGTTCGCACTAAACTATGATCCCCTTAAAACCATTCGCTGCCTATCTAAATTATTCTATTACATGACCGCGAGAGGGTCACGCGTATTCAAGTAATTTTCATTTAAAGATTAGAACCGATCACACCCCGTCTACATAAAAATCCGCAGTTTAACGATTATCCTAGATGTGAAGCAGTATCTCCCCCCGAAGGGAACGGAAGGTCGAATTCAACGGGAACAGTTTGCGGCAGCGTTTCCTAACGAGAACGCAAACAGCTCTATTTGCTGGCGTTTCTGTCTACATTTAACTCCGCGCCACGTTAATTCGCCTTTTTCCCCCCCAATCGTCATCGACAGGGACCGATCCGTATTGATGACGCAATTGGCGAACGAGGAATCGATAATTCCGCACCGGCACCTACGAATAAGCTTTATACATACATGTTAGCGAACATGGCGAATTCATAATCCGCCTAATTTATCGGAATTCATTTAAAGCCGACGATTAACGCGGTCTGGCCACATACCTCCACCGATATTTCCTGATTTTTCCAGATTCACTGAGTAATTCGGTACTCGGTCGGTGCCAGAGATCATTAAAGAACAGTTAGCCGGCTGTGCAAAATCTTATCGCGGCTTCAACAACGGAAAACTCCCATTTTGCCAGTAATTTTATTATCAGTTCATTCTTTAAATCTTTTTTGCCAATATTTCTGAGGAGCGTATGTTTATAATGTTTAGTTGATTAAATCTCAATTTATTTCACATTGTGAATTCGATGTGTTAATGATTGTTATGCGAAAGCTTGTAATGACAGTCGGAGACTAATTGATGAAATTTCGAGAGCGAATTAGTTCACCTTAGTCCAGACAGGAGAGCCACAATGCAGTGGGATTATAATGTGATGCGTACCTGGCTATCCCTCATAATCCCTCTTTCAAAGCTGTTTCGAACTCCATCGTATTACACCATTGCCCTAGTAGTATTATAACCATTATGGTCAGCCAATGAAATCATACGAAGCTGGACATACAAAGCTGTGCTAATGTCAGAACCTTTTTAAAGAATTAATTTTTCCAAGAATGAATTGAACTACACATTGGTTATTGTAGTTGTCGCTTATTTATGCACTTTATAAACATTTTGATTTTTAGTCTGATGAAACCCTCGACAGAAATGAATTTTCATTAAAGGAGGGAGTAATTTTTGTGAATTTATTTTGAACAATGAATCGAACCTGTTTGTAGAAATTATAGAGAATTCACTGTTGAAGTAACTGAAAAAATTTTGTTTGGTAAAGGAAAGTTGTAAATAATAAATAATTGTTTGAGATCTAATTATGGCATATAGAAATTGTGAAAGCTTGTAGAATACAAACTTCAATGAAATATGGTATAATTCCCACTTTACTTCTCATTCATAGAACTTGCCAACGAAAAAATAAAAGTTACCTAATTTTCAAAATTCTAAATTATGTTGAAATGATGTGATTTATTATTTCAAGATTAGATATGTCGATCACACGAAACTTTTTAATAAGCAATATATATTTTATGAAATTTCTTACTATAAATTTTTCTTTCTATAAATTCTGACTATTGATTTTCATTAGGAAACACACGCTCCGCGACTGTTAATGCTCATTTCCGCTTAAATCAGTTGTAAATCTTCAATCTGTGCAAATCTGGGATTAATTCTTTTTGCATTATGATCACTAGACTGCGGATTTTATGCATTTATGATATAAATGAGTACGTGCACTTCAAAACATTCAAAGGATTAAAAGACTTTAACAGAGTCGAAATATTATTTTGACCATATCAAAATTATTAATGAACAAAATATATTTTTACTTAGCTCCTGTAGATTGCAAGTGATGTATAAAAATTTTATTTTGCATAAAGATCCGCAGCCTAATGATCACAAACCTTTATCGAATGTAACGATACCAGAAGGAGCTCCGGGATATTACTCAATAGTAATAACAAAATCGTCAATGAAGTTTTACAATCGTAAAAAAACTTACAGAATGTGATAGATTATGTTCAAATATTAATAACTATACTAATTTAGATGATAACGATGTAAAATCTGTGCGAAAGTGCTCTGTATACCTACTGGAAAAGCTTCTGCAATGCAAGAATTTACACAATTTCCTTAAACCACAGGAAGATCACTAATGAACGAAAGCTGTTTCAGAGACTTTTTCAGAACGCAAAGCATACTATGATATCTCTTGACATTTGATGAAGAGTACTTAACGAGTTATTCTTCAGACCTTTAACACTACCTTCAACCTACCGTCACGAGCCAAATGACCGAATTCTGGTTTTTATTTTACAATTATTGAAATTATAATGATACCTTCGCTGGAAATGATTATACACATTCTTGTATCCAAGCACATATTATAATAAAATGGCAGAAAATCTATATAAATTCTATGATGTGATTTTTTTATAAGGCAACACACGCCAACCATTTTTAGAGCTCGGTAGGTTTAGCATTAACTACGCGGGACAGGAAAATTTGCACGATTTATGCAAAATTGTGGGATCGACTTTTTCCGACTTTTCGGGCCAAATAGTCCACTGTGCATATCTAATCCGGATGGCTGCGAAGCGCTCGGTGATTGTGCGATGATGTACGATTCGAATTCTCACCGGTCCGAGAGTTGAATCGCGCGGGGTAGTTTCGCGTGGCAAGTAGCACAAGAGACCGGTAAAGAAGTACAAGGAACAAGAAGAAGGACAAGATAAAGAAGAAGAAGAAGAAGAAGATGAGGATTCCTCCCTCGAGCTGTCTTTCACCGAGCGTTTTGAATATTGAATTAAAATCGCGAGATCACGACGACCCAGTGACCGAACGTCGCTCCGCGATCCCCACGACTAGTTCTTTTGTTCCGAGAGAAACTCATTTCAGATCTTCCTTTGAGCCATCGAGACCTCGCCTCCAGGCACAAAACCATTCTTTCATTTTTTATCAACGTGCTCCCCTTTCGGAACCAGGCGTCCCCTTAAACGGTGAAGTACGCGAGTCACACCGACGCGAAGTTTTCTCGGACGTTTCATTCGATAGTAGATTCACAAGGGACATCAGTCAAACGTATCACGTAGAGTTTAATGAAATTTACGTGTGACATAGTGTGTGTATTTAGAAAAATATTTCTCGAATTTATTTATTTTTATCTGTGTCGCGGGAATTTTGGCTAAGGCATATGTTCTCTATCGTTCTGTCGCTTCGTATTACTTTTCGGGATTAGAGATTCTTTTAAACCTTCATCGTCCTATTTTATACTGCGATCTTTCTCTCTAATTTAATTTTTCGAAACAACAATAACTCGTGCAGGAAAATATTTTGAAGTTTATTCGACGAATTCGTTGAAAGTCAAGTTAATTTTGATCATATGGACGATCAGGTATTATTGATTCTTCCATGTACCTTTATGTTTGTTCCTCCGATTGCAAAGTGTCACAATACATCTTTAATTTAAGGCCTTATACGTCCAAAAATTCTTGCTGTAAAAATTGTAAAATTATCTCGAAGTATCCCTTTAAAATCGAGTCAATTTTGTCTAGAGAGACAGTCAGGTTTCATTGATGATTCCATACTCTTGTGTTTCCTTTTAAACCTAAGTACACCTATATCCTCCACCTCTAATTTCAGCCCTTAAGCGTCCCAAAATTCCAACAGGAATACATTCTACGATTGACTGGAAAATGTCGATGAAATTTCAATTTCATGCAACTCGTGCAACTTCTTCAAAAGAACATGAAAATATCAACTATGTAATTAGTCACTGCTGTTTACTAATAGATTACAAAACTTGTGCATTATCCTGTTCGTTGAACACGATACTTAGAATTTTACATCAAAGAATCAACTGGAGTCGGGTAAGTCCGTCTACGGGGCAAGTACGTTGATTGGTTATTTTTAATGAACGAAATTTCTCTTTATTAATGTAGTATAAGTTAGTATGAACTATTCGGCATAGATGTCGCCCAAGAATAAGTACAAGAAACATTGATGTAGATTTACATTAAATAAAAACATACATTTTTATTGTATTTTTTAAAATTCATTGAGAAAAACACTAAGATGATCTTGCCCCGTAAATATTACTACACGGGGCAAGTCCGTACTGTCACGGTGGGGTAACTATAAAACTAAACAATATATTTAATGCAATAAAAAGCATTTTGTAGCAGGCTTGATAATAATTCTTTTCTTGCCCAGTAGCACTTGAAACAAGGCTCGAAAGCATTTTTAAACTTTGTTTTAATATCACTGTATCCCCTTCCATAGTTCAGCATAAAAGTACTTGTTTGTTTATAAATGGATAACTATAAAAAAATGAACAATATAATTTAATGCAGTAAGAAGCATTTTATAGCAGGCTTGTTAATCATTCTTCTCTTGCCCAGTAGCACTTGAAACAAGGCTCGAAAGCATTTTTAAACTTTGTTTTAATATCACTGTATCCCCTTCCATAGTTCAGCATAAAAGTACTTGTTTGTTTATAAATGGATAACTATAAAAAAATGAACAATATAATTTAATGCAGTAAGAAGCATTTTATAGCAGGCTTGTTAATCATTCTTTTCTTGCCCAGTAGCACTTGAAACAAGGCTCGAAAGCATTTTTAAACTTTGTTTTAATATCACTGTATCCCCTTCCATAGTTCAGCATAAAAGTACTTGTTTGTTTATAAATGGATAACTATAAAAAAATGAACAATATAATTTAATGCAGTAAGAAGCATTTTATAGCAGGCTTGTTAATCATTCTTCTCTTGCCCAGTAGCACTTGAAACAAGGCTCGAAAGCATTTTTAAACTTTGTTTTAATATCACTGTATCCCCTTCCATAGTTCAGCATAAAAGTACTTGTTTATAAATGGATAACTATAAACAAAATGAACAATATAATTTAATGCAATAAAAAGCATTTTGTAGCAGGCTTGTTAATCATTCTTTTCTTGCCCAGTAGCACTTGAAACAAGGCTCGAAAGCATTTTTAAACTTTGTTTCAATATCACTGTATCCCCTTCCATAGTTCAGCATAAAAGTACTTGTTTGTTTATAAATGGATAACTATAAAAAAAATGAACAATATAATTTAATGCAGTAAGGAGCATTTTGTAGCAGGCTTGATAATCATCCTTTTCTTGCCCAGTAGCACTTGAAACAAGGCTCGAAAGCATTTTTAATTATCAGAGACGGACTTGCCCCATTTTCGGGGCAAGTGCGTCCTAGTTGACACGTTGTGTCCTATATCTATCAAAATGATAATCTTCAAGCAAAATTAGACTCCTACACGATACTAATTCATCAGTAATAACTGTGGCAAGAGTTTGATACCAAGAACGTTAAGTTTTTACATACCAAACTGAAAATACATCAGTTTAAAGTCCAGCTTTGCAAAAACTAGGGCGGACTTACCCCACTCCACCTTATTTAGATACTGCGTTTTACTAATGCAAGACAAAGCTTGTGCATTATCCTGTTCGTTGAACACGATACTTAGAATCCTACATGAAAGAATCAACTGTTTCGATACTGCTTGTTACTAATACAAGATAAAACTTGTGTATAATCCTGTTCGTTGAACACGATACTTAGAATCCTACATGAAAGAATCAACTGTTTAGATACTGCTTGTTACTAATACAAGATAAAACTTGTGTATAATCCTGTTCGTTGAACACGATACTTAGAATCCTACATGAAAGAATCAACTGTTTCGATACTGCTTGTTACTAATACAAGATAAAACTTGTGTATAATCCTGTTCGTTGAACATGATACTTAGAATCCTACATGAAAGAATCAACTGTTTAGATACTGCTTGTTACTAATACAAGATAAAACTTGCGTATAATCCTGTTCGTTGAACACGATACTTAGAATCCTGCATCTCTCAAACCTTTTTAGCAAAGGGGATCGAACCCCTTCACCGTAGAACACTAGAAAAATTGAAATTTCGGACTTCCCATAATCCTTCAATATCTCGTCGCGAGGCAGAAAACTGTTTCACCATTATCAACCAATCCCCCTGTCGACGTAGGATGTCTTAAAAATTGAAGCGAACAATGTAGGTGTACCATCCCTTTGACATTTCTTTTAGCAACAGATTCTTTCCATCTGGAATCCGGTGGGTGGCGGCGTATTTCAAAATAACACTTTTAACAATCACCGAGGGAAACCCATCCTCTCTCGATGGGTCTCGGGGGATGCCCGAGTGTCCTTCAGCCTCCCAGGCGTTGCTCCTAAAGGAAGAACAATTTGGAAGGATTCCGCGATCCTTCCATCACATCGGCGAGACAGGCCGATACACCCCAAGGACCCTATCTCTCGAACCGCCACTTTCATCCCTTGTTTCCTTTTGTTTCCTCGAAAACCTCATTTCTCGGATTTTACTTTGAACGGTCGCAGACTTCAGCCCCGAAGGGAGCCGGGGCTTGGATCATCCGAGGATGTCCCCGCGGAGGCGTGAAGAAGAGCGTCGTCAACTTTCGTTCCCCGGCGACGTCGCGATGTCCGCCCGACATCACCCGACGACGTTCCCTAACCCCTAGATTCTCTTCGGCGAGCGTCGCGTCGTGTCGAGCGATGGTTCACCTCCAGCCAGCCGGAAATTAGAAATTTCGAGCGGTGTCACCGGGTCACCTGGACCGGCTTCACGCTCCACGTACCGGTCTTTTGTTCCTTCTACGGCTCGCCGGTGTATCGAGAAGATTGCCATCGATCCCGGCTGCTTCAGAGGGATCGTTGCTCTCGACGCACGAGTGCGCGCCACCGAACACGAATTCGAACTCGGTTGCACAGACTGCCAAGCTCCGATCGCTTTCCGCATGCTTATTCTTTGTTTGCCACCGAGTTTTTCCAGCGCAATATTCACCCACGATACGAGAAATCTGTTACCGATTTCCAAGAAACGATCCTGCTCGTTTCGCGAAATAGGAGTTGCATCCCTTAAGAAAGAGTTAAGGAAGACTGGGGCTCACAGAGTTCTCGAGCCAAGTTGTTCCGATTACACTGTCCAACAAATTTCAACTGTTTAAAAGTATTTCGATTCCCACCATGCGATTCTTATAGAGTTTTCCGCGCTGATTCCGAATCTGGTTTTACTTTTTTTTTCCTATACGTCCAGTTTTTGAGAAAATGGAGTTTAAAAAAAAAAGACATATTTTTCAACTTCACACACACATATTGCGATGTTGTTATAAAAGATATTGAATTGTTCTGTACAGCAAAAGATTCTGTAGACTTTCCCGAATACAGTGATATCCAATATTAATACATTATGATTGTTTAAACAATGATTAAAGACGGAGATGCACCACTTTTGCACCAATTTTTGCGGATATTTTCGAATTTATCTCAAAAAATAAGGGTCCAGCGAAAAATTGAACTGTACCACGCGAAAGAGCCGACTTTTATCTTGAGAAACCCCCCTGTGAAGTTTGCATGGTCGACGTTTTTTTGCGAACCAGAAAGCAAAATATCTTCGCCCGACATGCAATTTTTCGCTGGACCCTTATTTTTTGAGATAAATTCGAAAATATCCGCAAAAATTGGTGCAAAAGTGGTGCATCTCCGTCTTTAATCATTGTTTAAACATGTTTGAACAATCATAATGTATTAATATTGGATATCACTGTATTCGGGAAAGTCTACAGAATCTTTTGCTGTAAAGAACAATTCAATACCTTTTATAATAACATCGCAAGATTTGTTTAAAGTTGAAAAATATGTCTTTTCTTTTAAACTCCATTTTCTCAAAAACTGGACGTATAGAAAAAAAAATTAAAACCAGATTCGGAATCAGCGCGGAAAACTCTATAAGAATCGCATAGTGGGAATCGAAATACTTTTTGGCTGTTGGACAGTGTTATTATTTATAAAAAGAAGAAGAACGAGCAATTTGTTTTCAGTTGCTTTCGTTATAGAAGTGGGTAAAGACGTTCATTTTTCACTTGCAATTGTTATTTAGTTATTTACTTTAACCCCTTGGCATATACAAAGACGTCTCGGGCACGTCATGTGTTTCTTGTGACTAGACTCTGGATCTGTATGTAAAATAATGTTCGTGCAGCAATTGCAAGACAGAGAAGCGAAATATAAATTTATATTTTTCACTAATAATTTTAATGTAGTGAAAATAATATATCTGTAGTGAATATACATATAATATATATATATATTCAATGTATTGAGAATATTAACTTTTCATCGTTTTCAATTGCACTCATTTCTGTCATAAAATTTCTCAAGTATAATATTGTTTAATATTGACGGCGGATGTTATACCAGCATCATGCCTATACCAGTATCTATTTTGAATCTACGTATACGAAAATTCATTGTTAAACTTTCTAACTGTGACGAATTGAATAATAAATAACATCTTCAATTATATAGAATTCTATTTGTTTCGTAGGTTAACGGGTTAATATAACAATTGGATTAATATTCCTAGCTTTTGGCATTACGTTATTAATATAAAGTTAATCTAGTTTTAGTGGTTATAGAAATTAAAGTAAAAAATATAATCAAAGTATCAAACGATTCTAAAAATACCATTGTGTTATTTGTAACTTATAAAAATTATTAAGAGAAGAAATAAATGTTTCTGTAGTACCTGTTTCTTGCAATCGATACACGACATTTTTATTCTACATAACGACCCACAGTCTAATTATCTAATAATCATACTAATGATGAATTAAATGGTAGTAAAG
Source organism: Lasioglossum baleicum (assembly GCF_051020765.1). Taxonomy (NCBI): domain Eukaryota; kingdom Metazoa; phylum Arthropoda; class Insecta; order Hymenoptera; family Halictidae; genus Lasioglossum; species Lasioglossum baleicum. Next base: position 8,820,517 of record NC_134945.1, read on the forward strand.
ACAACTTTTATTTCACGTTGCTTAAAGCCAAGCAAAACAGTGATCAATGCTGAATACAGTAACAAAGCAATGACTTAAAAAGTCATAAAGCTAGACTAGTACAAACTGAACGATTTGTATAATTCCAATGATTAAAATTCGTCTATGAAATTCGGTGAAACAATTTCATCACAAGCAGACGAACCATTGGAATTTTCTAATTACTGCTACTGGAATCGATAAAGTTATAATGGGTTGCAGACAATCGTATAGTAAAAAGAAAATATAATTAAAAATATTATTAAAAATTCCAATATGGGAAAGATGATATAACGTGAACCGACTAAAATTCCGAGAATTCATCGCCGTAATTATGAATATGGGAACAATGCCATCGGCAAATATTGAAGAGTGCGGTCACTGACTGATGCGAGTCAGATCCCTCATTTTCCCCGATGTATTTTTTTGAAAAATTATTCCCCGTATATTCAAAATTATATCTTTTACAATGAATACCTGAAATGGTAAAACGCCGGAGAATATTATTGTGTAATGTCCACTTTTTATTCCCTGAAATACCAAAGCTGTGCTTAATTAAATTTCTCGAAAAATTTCATTTAGACGAACAAGGATTTTTATGACTGTCAGTATCAACTGTCAGATGTTATCACAAAGAATTATTCATCTTCGTTAGACATGACATTAATATTCGTATTCGTAATTACTGGACTACGGATTTTATACATATTTATGAAGAAAATGGTGGAACATGTAGCAACAAAATCGTTAGACAGATTTAAAGAAATAAATCTCTATTTTGCTCCAGTTGGTTGCAGTTAACACTAGAACTACTAACAGTTAGGACCAAGCTATTTCTACCAAAACCAATCAAACTGACTGGTCTTTAAAAAATATGTAATAATAGCATATCTTTATATTTATTGATTTATTAATATCTTACAAACGCGGAATATGGGGCCGAATACGTCTTTGAAAATATTATGTAGTGGTAATCTTCCAGTCTTAGGTCCTCCTATTTTTTCCCAACTGGTTCCGTCTGCGGCAATTTCATTTTGATGATCTAGTTACTCTCATTTTCATCTTCAGAACTTGAAGGCATGCAAGCACGTCTTCATATACGGAAATTCAAAATATTTTTTAATCCACTTTCCGTGGACTCCTGAACAATTTCTTTGTCTCTATAATCTCATTATTGCTATTATCACTATAAAATTCAATTTTATGTTCTTCTGATATACTTTTTTCATGCTCATACAATTCCTTATCCTCAATATCAGACCATTCCATTAGTATATTGTTCAGTTTTTGCAACAATTCAGAGATTTGCAATCGTTTTGCCATTTTTAGGGCTAGCAAAATTATCGTTAAGGTGGAGTGGGGTAACTTTAAACTGATGTATTTTCAGTTTGCTATGTAAAAACTTAACGTTCTTGGTATCAAACTCTTGCCACAGTTATTACTGACGAATTAGTATTATGTAGGATTCCAATTTTGCTTGACAATTATCATTTTGATGGGATACTGTACAAAGTGTCACTTGCCCCGAATATGGGGCAAGTTCGTCTCTGAGTGTTAAAAATGCTGTCAAACCTTGTTTCAAGTGCTACGGGGCAAGAAAAGAATGATTAACAAGCCTGCTATTAAAATGCTTCTTACTGCATTAAATATATTGTTTAGTTTTATAGTTACCCCCCATACAGTACGCACTTACCCCACCGTGATAGTACGGACTTGCCCCGTGTAGTAATATTTACGGGGCAAGATCATCTTAGTGTTTTTACTCAATAAATTTTAAGAAAGACAATAAAAACGGTTTATTTAATGTAAACCTACATCAATATTTGTTGTACTTACCTAAAATAACAACACAGAATATATAATATTAATAACTTGTAAACTATTGCACGTTCAAGGTAACCTCAAAGTTGTACGTGTACCCTCGCACGTGAATGTTTGGCATTGGTTGATTTAAGCGAGGGAAACACCTTTATTCTTGGGCGACATCTATGTCGAATAGTTTATACTAACTTACACTACATTAATAAATACAAGCTAGAGAAATTTCGTTCATATTATAATAAAAATAACCAATTAACGGACTTGCCCCACTCCACTTTATACAATAAAAAAGAATTAGGTCCTATTCAAACGGCTACGGTATCCAAAATGGCTCTTTACGTTATGGCGCCCAAATAAGACGTTGCGTGCGATTAAATTTAATAACAAAACATCAATAAGTCTATCTAAATATCTAATAAACGATTTCGGATTCGGTAGATTATTGGATACTTTTCTACTTCGAGAAGTACCAGTTAAAATGACTGGTATTGGCATAAGTAACCGTGACATAAAATTATTTTGATCCCGAATAAATTAAACAAAAATGAAATTCATTACATTACACCTTTAGTTATCGCTGCGGAAGTCATCGCGTCGTTGCGGGAAGAAATGTAACATGAAGTAAGAATTTTAAAATAAAATTGTAAAACCAGTCATTTTGAGTGGTGTGGTAGTTATAGCGTGAAAGTAGTATTGGTAGTTACTCCGCTATAATTGTTCCGTTCGTCGTTAAATTGTTACGTAGCACAAACTTCCGAACGTTAGAAAGCATTTACGTTTACTGGTGCGGTGACTTAACCGGGCCTAGCCGGGCTGATCCAACATTGTTTCACGTTAATTTGAAACCGTTACAGAGTGCACGCAAATATGATTCCGAGTGGCGCAATCTGACGATATACACCGATAATTTGAAATCGACGTCGGCCCAGAAGAGACCGTCCAATTCATCGGCGGTCAGATTTGATTACAGATCGAATTAATCTATGCAGATTAAACGCTTACCCGCACGGTGGAAACTGCGAAACGCTTTTCCCCGAATGACTCGGATCGGGAGGGTTCGATTAAACGCTTACCCCGATGAGTTACAGTCCTGTTTGGAATAACGAGTGCTTTAAATCGGAATTAATATACGAGATTTATTAAGGAAACGCCCATTCGAATGTGCGCAATAAATCGGCGACGCGAAACTGTTCCCGGAATTCCTAGTTTGCTCGTCCCAACCCCTTTTGCTTCCGCCGCCGTTTGTACACACGTGGGCGCGCGCGCGCGCGCGCGACGGGATTTAGACTGGCTAAGTAAACTGCGGCTCGTACATAATTCTAAGAGAATGTAACGTCTCAGGGTATAATCCCTGGAAATCCGCGCGTACAATGAGACCCAACCGAGCAACGACCATTTTGCACGGTGAAAAATGTCGGTTGTTACTGATCCGATGTCTCTGACTCGGCACATCATTTATTTTCACAGCGAATGTAACATATCTGCGGTAATATGAACAACCCATGGTCGGATAGATTTGTTTGTTTATTCGCGGGGCTTTGTTGCATCTCTAAATATGTACATTGCATCCGAGAATTATTTGAACACTACATTAGAGTCCCGAGAAATTGTCTATATGTTTGTTAGTAAAAATTTATTGTTAGACAGCGGGTTCTGTGCGTCCATGTCAAAAATGAGTAGGCGTTGCTTGAAACAGTGGAAACATTAGATGAATTTAAAAATACAGTAGGACCTCGATGAACCGGCTTGATCGGGAGGCAAACAGCCCGGATAAATTAAGGCCCGATGGATAATCGAGACCCGAGGAAATAATTCAAATGGTTGGCAACTATATTCGTGACCTTTTGTTTCGTAATTCTTTTATTGTATCATTATAACCTCATTCAGTGACCATTCCTTTCGAACTGTACAGTGAGTAACGAAATTATCCGAACGCCCTTCAAGACGGAATAACTTTTTTATAATTGCACCAAACGACCTGATTTTTTATAATCAATTAGAAGCATTGGTTTATGAAATGATATGCGAAATAGATTTTCCAATAATTATAATTTCCAAATGTAAAATGCAAAAATAAAAAAGGCATTTCTTAAAACTTTTTTTATTTGGGAGCTTAATGAAATTTTAAAATATATGTTTCGTAGATCTATAGTAGTTGCACACATGCTGAAAATTTCATCGAAATCGGTTGACGCAGGAAATAACGACACGCATCGAAAGATGTACGATTCTGTGGATTTTAAGCAGAAACTGGTCAAAAGTCGTGTAAAACTACGATTTTCACCTACATATATTAATCGCTTGTAGCTCGTGTGTATTGTAATCGATTTCGATGAAATTTCCAGCATGTGTACGACTAACATAGATCTACAAAACATATATTTAAAATTTTCATTAAGGGCCCAAATAAAGAAGTTTTAAAAAATGCCTTTTTTATTTTATATAACCTGTGTTTCGGCTTCAACTTTATTTGGAAATGCCGGGGCGCCGCACAGTGCGGTACTTTGGTAGGAATTTGAGACAAAAATAAAAAGTTAGGTTTGGCGTAGTAATAACTTATATTTCTTTGTTAGGAATTGTTTTAAATGCACCAAAAAGAAGAAACACAATTTCTAAATTGCCAGTTAAAATTAGACATACCTCTGGTCGAATTCTCCATACTTAATTTCTGATAAACCATTTAAAACAAAAACCAGCCTAAGACAAAAGCCAGCTATGGCTGCTATTGACCCTCTATTAATTTTCTTGAATACTAATTTTTACATACGCGTTCCTGATTTACCGGCTGATGATTTTATTTGATAATTAGATTAGACACACGGTGCCGGATGTCGCATTCGCCGAGGATTAACGTTAAATAACTTAGAGTGTGTAGCAGTTTGTAGCAGGAAAAACTTGTGAGAAATTGAAGTACAATGTCTACTAATTACGAAAAAACAAAAAGTACAGGATGTTTTGAACCCTGCTTAAAATATCTCTATCTAAACGTGAGAAAACCTATTTCTACCGTATTATTTACTACTATAATGCATATAAGAGACTTACAAATTTGAAATTTCAGTCACATTAGCTGTACTTTAAGCTATCATATCCCATAGGACATATTTCATCAAATTCTTTTTCCTGATATGTGCCATGAAAGTAAGTTACGTTTTGATCAATGAACTGCTTGATACAGCATTTTCTTAAGAAAAAAACGCTTCTAACTAAACCCCTACTGAATTATTTGAATTTCCTATTGATAAACATGATAATTTAGATGTTAAGACATAGATTCAGCATAGAATCCAGTGGATATTAGACAATGAATTTTTAGATTTTTGTTCACAGGGTATCGCACTGTGCGCCGGGATCGCCCAGATTTGAGCGCGCGGAGGACAGAGAACGTGAAGGAGAGAAAATACGAAGACACTCGCGAGAATAGCCTGGTTCGATTGAGTATAACGAATCACTTTATTGGCGCGAGAATACAGAACTCGGATGATCGTTGAGCGTGATGTGTCGCGAGGTATCAATCCTCCGACGCAGGAGGATCCTTAAATAGCCATCGCTTTGGCCGATGTGGTGTCACGCGATTGGCGTGGATCGCTTACCGAATCGATTGTTTCGGGATTCAAAGCAAGGTGATTTACGGTCGATGCGAGACGTTACGAACGCGACTTCGAAACAATAACAGCGGGCTTTACGCACCGCTGAATCGATGGAAAACCAAATGTCGCACGGTGTTTATCCGTGTCTCGCATCGACCGGTAAACTCCTTACTTTGAATCCCGAACAACCTGGTAAATTGTAATTTTTGGAAAATCTGTTTTGCATATCATTTCGTAAACCAATGCTTCTGAGTGACTATATAAAAATATCAGGTCGTTTGTTACAATAATAAAAAAGTTATTCGAACACTTTCGTGGCTCACTGTAAATGTAGCCTACGAGATCTTTGACAAAATCGACTTTTGGCCAGCTAAATCAAGGAAACAGCCCACTGTGAACACTCTTGCGATAACCGAATATTTCAAGGCGCGCTCACGCAGAGCAATAGGTACCGATTCGTTGAAATCAACCTGTCGCCCAAGCCGGAAGCCCCTATCCTTCCGGTACCGGTGCCGGTGCGAGTCGTAACTCATTACCCGGCTCCGGGACTACGTGTTTCGAGCGGTGTATCGGATGTACGATAGCGGCACGAGCTTAAAGTATGATAAGGTGTGGCTTAGCGTTAATCTCCGGAAGAGCTGTCGGTTTTGCTGGGTGAGAGGCGGGTCGGGGGCACCCGTGGCCGCTAAATGCACCTTCTCCTTGGCCAACTACGACTACGGGTGCCCGCGTATTCACGACGTCTATATTCTCAGGCATTACGTCCCGTTCGAGCCAGATGCGACCCGGCCCGGCCAGCTTACTTATCCGTTCCTGGCTCTTACGAGCTCGTGTACATTGCTGCACCGGCTGCCTCGTGCTCGTCAGTCAACGTGACATCGATAGAAATTTATCGAGTCGTAAACCGGCAACGGCGCGCGTCGGCATAGCAGACGAGTGTTCTGCTTCGATACCCACGACATGATCTTTCCGTGGCCTGCGTTTTGCGAGATTGAATTGTTTCGGTGCTGCTGGATCCGTTTTATCGCGTGTATTTCATGGTTATTGTCAATTGTTCGATGCCATATATTCGATTACAAGTTGTCAGACAGGGGAATCGTGCCTTCTTGGATTGGGTTGGAAACAAAATCTGAGCAAATGTATAATTTTAATGTATATACAGGATGAATCACGAATCGTGATCAGTGGAGATCACTCTGATATTATCAGTCCTCCACGTTACGAGGAGCTTCCACGTAATTAGCAAATTTTTCGTCAACTCTTTCGTTTTTCTTTTTCAAGGTCACCTTCAATTTTTTGCAAATACACATAATTTTTTTACGCCTATTTGTTAGAGGATTTCAAGGCGAATTCGGAAACGTATCGTAACATTAAAACAGTTGCAAAAAAAGTGCTTTTCTAATTTTCTTTTACAAAAAATTTCCTATAATCATGTGAAAGTTCTTTTGAAACCATGTACAGTGGGTGTACAAAGTATTCGTACACCTTTTAAGAACTAATAACTTTTCAATAATTGTACCAAACGACCTGATTTTTTATAATCAATTAGAAGCATTGGTTTACGAAATGATATGCAAAGAAGATTTTCCAAAAATTATAATTTACAAGGTTAAATGTAAAAATAAAAAAGGCATTTTTTAAAACTTTTTTATTTGAGTCCTAAATGAAAATTTAAAACATATGTTTTGTAGATCTATGTTAGTTATACACATGCTGAACATTTTATTGAAATTGATTAACGATACACACGAGCTACAAGCGGTTAAAAATTGTGAAAATCGTAGTTTCCCACGAATTTTGATCAGTTTCTGCTTAAAATCCACAGAATCGTACATCTTTCGATGCCTATCGTTTTTTCCTGCGTCAATCGATTTCGATGAAATTTTCAACATGTGTATAAATAACATAGATCTACAAAACGTATATTTTAAATTTTCATTAAGGGCCCAAATAAAAAAGTTTTAGAAAATCCCTTTTTTATTTTTGCATGCAACCTTGTAAATTGTAATTTTTGGAAAATCTTTTTTGCATATTTGTTCGTAAACTAATGCTTCTAATTGATTATAAAAAATCAGGTCATTTGGTACAATTCTAAAAAAGTTATCAGTTTTTAAAAGATGTACGAACACTTTGTACACCCACTGTATATGTGATAAGAACATTTTCGATCGGACAGCTAATAACGTAATAACAGAGTAATCTCTACTGATCACGAATTCACCCTGTATACATGTGTATACAGCTGGTAGAAACTATCAGGAGTGTTGTCAGCAGAACTCGGAAAGCCTTTAATGGAAATTTAAAATATATGTTTTTTGTAGATCTATGTTTGTCATACACATGCTGAAAATTTCATCGAAATCGGTTGACGAAAGATGTACGATTCTGTGGATTTTATGAAGAAACTGATCAAAAGTCGTGTAAAACTACGATTTTCACAATTTTCAACTGCTTGTAGCTCGTGTGTATGTTAATCGATTTTGATGAAATATCCAGCATGTGTACAACTAACATAGATCCTACAAAACATATACTTTAAATTTTCATTAAGGGCCCAAATAAAGAAGTTTTAAAAAATGCCTTTTTTATTTTAGCATATAACCCGGTAAATTGTAATTTTTGGAAAATCTGTTTTGCATATCATTTCATCAACCAATGCTTCAAATTGATTATACAAAATCAAGCCGTTTGGTACAATTGTAAAGAAGTTATTCTGTTTTAAAGGGCGTTCGCGAATACTTCCGTCGCTCACTGTACCTATTACTGTGGGTGTAAATTTTACTATGGTTTTAAAATTCGTAAATATAAATATTTTGCCCCCTGAATAAATTTGTACAGTTCAATGGGAATGTATTCTCGTTGGCGAGGCAAACTAAATTGTCAATCGTTCTCATATTTCTATAATTTCAGGATATGAGAAAACATTCTTCATAAAAGGTAAAGAGAAGAAAGGTAAAGAAAGGAGAAGACATTTTTTGTTGTTCACATGATATTGTACATTCTTTACATTGCTCTTTTCATACTATGAAACGAAACATTTTGTGCTTTTTTAATAAAGAAATTACGTACTTGGCATTACGTACATTGAAGTGAAAGAGGAGCTCATTACTGCGTCACAAAAATCATTAGCTATGTCCTTAATACTGCGATGTGAATCGCTACGATGAGAAACGAGGTTCAATTCAACTTAACGTTATAAGTAGTATAGTAAGTAGTATACGGTTCTAGACAAAGTGTGAAAAAATTAAATCGAAAACAGTAACAAAAAAGAAAAACAAAGTAAAGTGAAGTGCACGAAAAGATCAACGTGTACGACTGAAAACTTAAGAAACAAAGAAGGAATGGAGATTTTAAGAAATAAAAAGGAAGACGAATTGAGAAAGACAAAGAAGTTTACATTGTAAATGCAATTGTGAAATGTTATCTCACGATAAATTAGGAATAATATTCAAATAAACTACCGCAGTAATCGGTACAGTTACCCTATTATCAATACTTCTGCTTTCTTATACGAACTTAAATACTATTTCCACTAGATTTCTCTCTACTGGCAAATTCGACCCACTTCATCATTTACTTAACGGACGGAGAAATGATTTCCCGGTGTCCTTTGAACTGGCGGACATCTTTCAAAGAGAAAACTCTCGAAGCGTTTCGCGTTCTGCGAGCGAGGACCATGAAACGGTCAAAACAAATATCCAGCCACGGTGACGGTCATTCGTTTCCATGTCTGCGTTCAACCACGTTTCTATGTTTTAGCGTCGTCGGATAGCAGTGCGAGGATGTCACGTAAAACTATCTTCGATTTGCCATGATCAGTTACGAGAGAACGAGAACTAGAGACCGAGAGAGAGAGAGAGAGAGGGAGAGAGAAAGAACGAGAAGAAATGGCGGAGAAAGAATGGAAAAGCGTTGTACGTGACAGATTTCAAAGTGTTCGCGAAACGTGGAGAAAAGAACAGCGATGCACAGGGTTGACTGATAAGGGCCGACGGTAATTCATCACGATCCGCGATTATCGACCTGTCACTTCCGGTTCGGCTGTCCCAACGACGAATCAACGATCGGAACTGTTCGATATCGACGAACCGGTATTTTTGTGCGGTGCTTTTCGATACAGTAAAAGAATTCAATGTTCCTTTCTTTGATTATGCTTGCCGGTGCGTTTGCAGTGTCATCATTTATAGTAGCGAGTGCGTAGTTACGCTTTTTTCCTCCTTTCCTTTTTGGCGAACTCTTTCCCTGTTATCTATACATACGTATATTTGAACTGTCGCAGCAAATATGGTTCGCTGGAATCGAAGGATCGTAGATTGCGAACGCCGATGATGCCATACGCTTCTGACTTCGCAAATATTTCTTCTCTCGCATCGAATAAACAAGACACGGTATTGGCATGAAGACGGAATGTCGCAATATGCTCAGACGTACTTGCCTGTTAGGTAAATGTGAACAGCTAAAAAGAATTGAAGTTTATCGAATATAGCAATACTTTCGCGAGATTCCGTAGCACTGCAAAATAATGCTTTGTCGCCCTTACGAGAAATGCGAATAGAAACCAAACCAATTTGCGTAAAACAATGTGTAAAATTATGTTACTTTTGCCAAGTTAGATTTGATATGTAATCGATTCAGTCTCTCCTAGTCGGAGTTGGGCAAAAATTTTATCCAAATAAAAATTTTTGCCCAACTCTGCTTCTAGCACATATGTATTATGTACGTGCACATTTTTAAAATACCAGAAAACATGCATGCTGACAAACATTGATAGCATCTACACTCTATGCTTATCATAAGGAATTTTTTAGATGATAAATTGATCTTGTTTGATATTAACCATTGACTCAGAGTCACCACTAAAAATTGCTGTACCATTATTCATAATATTGTCTACGTTATTAAATATGTTGATATTTAATCAATTACTAAACATTTAAGTATTGTATGAGGTATATTATATCAATTTCATATTCATACCAAGATGAAAATCAAAATAGAATAGAATTATTCTTGGTCGGAAGGAATGTTTAACCCTCTGCACTTCTTTGTCGAGTGTGACTCGACATCAGAGAAAGAAAAATGTAATTAAAACGGGTTTTCATTTATTTAATTTCTTATTTTTTAGTTACAAACAAATATAAGCTCCACGGATATAATTTACAACACAATTTGAGAGCTATATTTAATATACTCCCTCTGTCCCATAATAATAGTATAGCAAGTGAATATTTAAACGGGAATTATTGGCGAATGCAGTTGTAAGTTATGTTGCAGCGCAAAATTCCGAAGCCTTCGATCAACGTCAATGTTTCATGACATCTGTCCTTTCCTTTGACACATCTTTCAATGTTTAGGTCACCCTAATTATTAAGAATTATAACTATTATTCTAATTTCATCCGCAGATCGAAATCAATTGTTTTATTTCAGTTGAAAATCAACTGTATCAATTGTAAAAGTAAGATGAAAAAAACCAAGTTATGCTGGAAGCAATGAAGAACTATGGCTCCAATAATTTTAAGCTCACGCATATAGGGAAAGCAAAGCTTCGCAGCCAAGGGATCCTACCTACAAGCTTGAATTACAGTAACGAAATTATTGAAAAATCCAGAAATTATCAGAACACTGAAAATAAAAGAAATAGGAGTAATATTTTTCATTTATTGTTTAATGTAATCTAGTTTTTCCATAATAAATGTTGCGTTCTATATTTATTTCCTTTTCATCTGCTACTATTATTATGGGACAGAGGGAGTAATTAGTGAACAAAAGTGTTTATAATAAGTAGCAGTCACAGAACTGTCCTTTGAAGTAAATTTCAAATAAAACACTTAAAATAGTAAGGAGTTATTGACAATAAAATTGAAAAATAATTTGGAGCGCAAAGGGTTAATTTTCGAGTTAAAATAGCTCCGAGTGCAAAGGATTGAAATAGATGACGAAACATAGAATTCGTATAAAGATCAGGACGCTTCATACGCTACAACCTAACAAAAAAATGTGTGCGCAGGGACTTCAACGGATCTAACAATGGCTGAAGCAAGCTGGAATGCGCGATGTTCAGAAAATTCATGACTAGACTGCGGATCTTTATGCAAAATAAAAATTGTCTGCATTGATCGCAATAAATAAAAACCAAATTGATTGTTATTTCTTCCCTTAATGATTTGAATAGAGGAGAAATGATATATCGGCACTTTCAATTTTCTCAATTTTCCAACAATTTTGAACTTGATCTACTCTATTTTGCTATAAATGCATAAAGAGCCGCAGTCTAGGGTAAAGTGCCCAAATATGGTATAGTCGCCTATTATGGCACTACCTTATATCCTGTAAATGAGAAGTCGCATTCTAGTGAGAAAATATCAAACAATAGTTTACCATATTTACTCAACAGTGTGCAGTGCAATCGCACCATTCTATACATAGATTTTAGTATCGAACCTCCGCCAGTTATGGCTCCACGTATTGAATATTTTTGCGGTTAGATTTTCGATTGTATCTTTTTCGAGGAAGGTAAGTGAGTTTGAAATATTTGAACATATCTGTAGTTTCAGTTTATTTATATCAATGTTTGCCAACTGTTGGTTTCAGCTGAAATTCATTTTCTCTTTGTCAGAAGCTAGTATTATCAGTCCACATGGAGTTCCCAATATGGCACTACCATGGGTTCCATGATATGGGTATAGCTATTGACATTCTTGGTGTGGATGCCGAATATGGCACTAGGTGTCATATTAGGGACTCAAGGTGTACCATATTAAGAACCCTTTTCGCTGGAACCTGCAAATGACACACCACAAAAAAATATTTTTCCCAAGCTGTATTAATTCACATCTACAACTGGTAATTTTTATAGACGAAAAAGAGCATTGTAAAATAATCAGAAAATGGCATCAAGAAAAAGTGGTTCACATTTGGACACTTTACCCTATCGATGACTTTTCTTTGTCACATGTTTTCGTATCTAGTAAAGTGAACATTACAAATGAAATGGCAGGCGGCAGTGAAAATGTCAAAGGTTCGAATTCAATTCACACGATTCTTGATTTTTTTTCTTCAGAAATCAAGTCAGAAGCATAACCGCCGATATTCCGCCGCTCAGAATCAACTTCGCTCGTGAAACGGTCTGCGCGGAACAGTGAAACTATAATTACGATTTATTGTCCCAGCGAAACTCCCGAGCTATATTTCAGTCTAGCGGAATCCCGTTTCCGGGATCGTTTCATTGTTCGTTCGCAACGAAGGCGAAGCGTCATTCGTAGAGCCGAGCGGCGGGAGCAGAAAACGCGGTTATCGTAAAGCGCGAGTCGGTGTCTTCAATTTCTCGAGCGTCGTTGTTTCGTCAAGAACGCAACAAACACGGAGTGATAACACGATTATGGCCGCGGTGGCGTTGGAACGACTGGTTCGTAACGAAGCCTCGAACGATCGTTTCCGGCAGGCCGGAATCAGGCTACCGGAAGAACCACGGCGCGGCCACGCGAGAACAATTTCCGAGCGGGACGGGGGCGAGACGGCATTAAAGAAAACGTAGCCGGCGCGGAACGATCTTTGAAGTCTTTTCGCCGGGAATGACGACGTAAACGTGAAGCTGCGTGGATCCTCCCGTCTCCTCTGCTCTCTGTGAGCCGCGTCGGTTTTACAGTGTCGATGATTCGTCGAGACCCACGCTGTGTGTTCGACAGCATCGCCCGATGCTTCACAAACGACACTCCGCGCGCAGGTGAACGCAACAGCGCGTTAATCGTTCTGCGAGTAATGGCAGCCGACATGGCACCCGCTCAACAGTCTGGAGCGTCTTTAATTATTACTGCCGATTCGTGTACCAAACCGTGCCGCTTCTGCTGCTGCTTTGCACACCGGTTTGCATCTCATCGCGATTTCTTCCTGTGCCGGCTCGCGAAATCGGCCGGCTCACAGTGGGGTATTTGGCTCGAAAAGTCGGAAAAAAGTCGATTTCAAAATTTCGCGTAAGCCGTACAAGAATAAGAAGTCTGACGAACAAGGCTTCTGTATTTTTTTTTTATTTCTACACCCGTGAAGTACGCCATCGAAAGTCAAGTAGCATGCTTTACGTTCTTAAACAGTCTGTCGAACAGCGTTCATTCATTCGCGATTTTCAAGTGCTTTAAGGGGGAACTAAACCCTACTGAAGTAACTAGAAAATAACTAGAATCTTACTAGATTTTTGGTCGAAACGTGGGTTTGCGCGCCTCGACTTTTTGTCCTTATTTGAGCTTATTTTGGGCTGGGTGAGGACTCATTCTGTAGAGGAAGGTTAAATACAGGTCGCTCTTCTCATGATTTAACGAGATTATCTTTATATCTAATAATGTGAGTGCCCAAAGTAAAGACAAAATCGAGAAAAATAACCGCAGATTTCAATGTATTTTTCTGTCTCAAAGAGACTTTTTTGACTGATATGATGAGAAGAGCGACTCGTGATGAACCTCCTCTATCCTCTATTCCTCTATCAAATGGACCTTTGTGCAGCTCAAAATATGCTCGTATAAGGACAAAAAGTCGAGGCGCGTGATTTCATTCACATTCGCATAGATTTCCCCATGAAGACAGAGGTCCTCTCTAATGCAGAGCCAGTCTAGAGCCAATTTTAGTTCAGTTCGCTTAGACGAGATGGCGCCTAGTCAGGAGGACTGTCAATCAGTGCTGTGATATTGTGCAACATTTCACTGCTGCACTGCTGTCATCGTGGAATCATAGCAAAACTGACACAGATGAGTTAGATATTCTCATCGGTGGCACTGATATTAGTGCGAGCTGCCCTGTGTAACGGCATTCGCGACGAGCTGAATAGAATATAGAAATAGGAAGCAACTCCATCTCGTGTTCATTAGGCAGTTGCGTGTTTAACAATGTTACCAAACTTTTTTTTTGCACAGGGGTTTATAACATTGATAAATAGTTCCTTTCTAGTTACAAACCGAGGGTATAGTTCCCCCTTAAGGAAATTGTGTAAATCTTTACATAGCAGAAGCTTTCAAAGAGGTATACAGAGCACTATCGCGCAGATTTCATTTCGTGTTATCATCTAAATTAGTATAGCTATTAATATTTGAACATAATCAATCATTCTGCAATCTTGTTTAGGATTATAAAATTTCATTGACGATTTTATTATACTATTGATCATACTATTGAAATAAAAATTGTCTACCTGAATTGCAACAAACTGGAGTGAAATAGAAAATGGTATGCATTCTTAATATATTTAATGGCTCGAGATTAATATAAGAATATGTTTAAATTCTTCTAGTGTTTTTACTGTTTTAAAGTACACCTACTCATTTTCAATAAGAATTAGTCCTAGATATGCACAGATTAAAGATTTATAAAAATGACAACACATCTACCATCGATACTGTCGTCTTAATATTACGTATAGTTTTTCTCCTTTATTCTTTACAACTGCTGTCATTATTTTTGGTAACGATTTAAATAGCTTTTCGATCTTTTTGTCATATGTTTTGATCATTTCTTGGACAATGTACTATTTCAAGTCATTTACTACCTGTCTGCAAGTGGTTAATACTTCTTTATCGTTTTCATAATTGAAAACTATGCAACGGGAAGATGTGAAAAATGTTTATTTACATAAAGAAGGGGTTTAATCACTACCACTACATAATTTATTGAAAATAAAGTTGTTCTTGGTAATATGTAATTCATGCATCGAACAGAAGTATTACTTTCTAAATAAGTTTAATGCTAAATTTTTGGAATAACAAAGTTTTACGGTTACAGTTTTCACATTGGGCTGCTTACATCCTCGAATAGCTACATGTTAAAAACTGGGTTAATGAGTGTATTCCATAAAATAAAATATCCGCACTAGTCTGACGATATTGTGAGTACGAAAACACACAGGGTGATTCAAATGCTTTTAAAGGTATAAGGTTGTTACCACTAGGTCCGTCAGAAAGTTTCAACACGTTATCTACCGGTAGCCAATTAATAGGCTTTTCAATAATTGTGCTGCACCAAATGGAAGTTTAAAAATCTTCTTTTACACAATGATTCCCGAAGGAAATTATTGGATTTTGTTATTGAGGGTGAGTTGTTGGTTTATGACTAGAATTGCTGTTGCTATTGAAGGATTCTTTAAAAAAATCCTCAGCCATGAACCATAGACTTCCAACAATTATGGAATAAGGTAATGTGTTCATATCAACACAAAGAATTTTCCCTTGAAAAATATTGACCTCTTCTTTGACAACGGAAGATTTAATATAAATATCAGCATTCTCTCTGCAGGTCATTCATTTGGAGAAGATAATTTCACTTACGAATGTTATCCTAATGAGTTGACAAAAAATTTGTTATAATTGTCGTAAATCTCTCTGAACCGTGCTGTACTTGATAAAACAAATTTCGATCCGCCTGCTAATTACAGCGTAATCTAATCTGATTACTGCACTGCGGATTTCATGCATTTATGACAAAAATGAATAATTAAGGAATTAAATAAGGAATAATGATTAAGGGTAGAATCAAAATTGTTTTTGGTTCCTTATTGTTGGAAACGCTGCAAACAATTTTGACCACGCTCCGTGATTCAGCCTGCATCACCGTGAAGTGTATATTTAATGGGAACCGTTTAAAATGCGTGCTGCAATATTAATTTCGTTCAGAAAAGCTACACGTATGCATGGGAATTGTTTAACCTTATCGAGATACATTAAGATACGCCTGATAATTATTAAACAGAATACAAACTCTCGTTTGTGACGGAATGAAATAACGAATTTATATCTTAAATTCCCAGGTTCGTTAGCAAATGAGCTGTACTATAAATTTGCATAAATATTCGTAGCGGAATGCTAGTACAAGAGCAATCGACGGGCAGGAAGTACCGAAAATCCTCCTCTCGGGATGATTTTCGAGCAGTTCCAATTCGGCCGGTACAAATTCTCGTGTCTCGCGGACTTTTTTCCGAGGCCGGGCCTTCGGAATGGCAGCGGCGGCGCGAGGACTGAAAAAAAGCAGCGCGCCCGGCCGGATGTTGAACAAGTCCGAAAGGTCCGCGTTTCCGACGGCCGGATACGGCTCCTGCCCTTTTCGCGTGCGTGCCACGGTAACTAATTGCTCCTGCTATCGATTTTACCCGCCAACGGTATCTTGTTTGTGCGAGTTCCGTCGGGCCGAGCCTGCTACGAAAGTCGTCGTTTCGATTTTTATCCCCGGCCACCAACGCCTACCGCACCGCACCGACGCGACGGCTCCGCGTTATAAATCTCTGTCCGCGGCGGCGGCGAAGAATAAACTTTCCGCGATTTTTATTGTCGCAATCCCGTCACGATGAAGTTTATACGTCCGACAGCCCCGCCGCTGACGCGCTGATATAATTTACTTCGGAGACCGTGAAGGGTATCGTTGCATGCTTCCTTTGCTCTTTCAATCGGCAACGAATTATTCTGTTCCTTTCGTTTAACCTCGTAGCGCAGCGATGCGAGAAAACCATTTCAGCAAATATGTATTCGAATGGTAAATACGTAATTAATGCACTGCGAACTTTATGCATTTTTCAGGGAAATGAGTAACTGCAATTTTAAATATTACAAAGATTCCAGGAATTAAATATAGTATCATTTCGACCCACTAAAATTACTAAACCAAAAGAGACATTTTCTGGTATATTCTAGTACATTCGAGTATATTCTGGTATATTGTAGACTATTATGGTGTATTCAAGTATATTTTCGTATATTCTAGTATATTCTAGTATATTACAGTGTATTTAAGTATATTCTAGTGTATTCAAGTATATTTTCGTATATTCTAGTATATTACAGTGTATTCAAGTATATTCTGGTATATTCTAGGATATTTTGGTGTGTTCCAGTATATTCTAGCGTATTTAAGTATCTTCTAGTATATTATAGTGTATTCAAGTACATTCTGGTATATTCTAGTATATTATACGTAGTATATCCAAGTACATATATTATGGCAGGCTCTAGTACATTCAAGTATATTATGGCACGCTCTAGTACATTCAAGTATATTCTAGTGTATTCTGGTACATTCACAACTATTTGAATTGCAGAATATAATTCCGGTGAGGTTTTTATCTAATTAAAAGTAAAACGGATAAGCTTTGTTAGTCTTGAATGCATTTATTAAATTTTGTTTTCCTCCACAAAAACTGCGATTAAATTGTTATCATTGTGTACATTGCTAGCATATGTGTCAGAGTTGTGCAGAATTACAATTGAATTACTCCGGAATTATAATTACAAAGTAATCGAATTAAATTGTAATTCAATTATGTCGTAATTTATAATTCAGATTTTCAGTCAATTAAATTACAATGTAATTCGTAATTGCAATGGAGCACAATTATAAAATACATTGTAATTCAATTATATTGCAATTTATAATTCAGATCTTCATACAATTGAATTACAATGTAATTCGTCAATTCCTCAAAATAAAGGATAAGTTTCAATCATGTTAAATTTCAATAGTTCATATATGCGGGGTGCTCGACTGCCCGATTTCATCGAAAAAGTTACGTTACTGAGGCTGAAATTGGACGCGCATGCGCGAAAAACTGTGGCCTCAATCGGAACACTGCCTACATTAGAGATAGAAAGAGAGGCAAAAATCCTTCTGGCAATCGTCATTTTAGTCAAAAAGGAACCTATTTTCAAAATTTCATCAAATTTTGAGAATGGACGTAAACGGAAACACAGCCCGTGAAATACTGTTCTCGAAATAATTGTGAATATTTCGAGATGAAATAATTGTTCTCGGCTCGGGTATATCGGTGTGAACACCACACATTGACTCGACAACCGCGTCTTTTTCTTTCCAATACGCTTTTCTTCGTTGCGTTCGAAACTTTCATCGTCGATTAAACCCCTAAATACAGTTGAAATTATATCGTGTTTGGTACCATTTTGCATTAGAAAAATGCCACGAATATGTTGGCGAAAATTCCATAAAATAATAATGAAAAATAAAGAAGATTAAATATTGGTGTTACATTGTGAAAAAAATGATGTCACTGCGGGAATACTGTCCGTGCAGAACACGGCTGTTCGACAGTAAACCCGCGGTTACTGTATAAGAAAAATATAAAAATATATCGCAAGTTCTTCCGAGTCTTGGGCTATAATTTGGAGAACTGTATTTTTATTATATTATATTTCAATTATATTGTATTTCAATTATATTGTATTTCAAGTATATTGTATTTCAATTATACTGTAATTCAATTACAAATTGCATTTCAATTATATTGTATTTCAATTACATTGTGTTTCAATTATATTGTATTTCAAGTATATTGTATTTCAATTATACTGTAATCCAATTATAAATTGCATTTCAATTACATTGTATTTCAATTACATTGTATTTCAATTATATTGTATTTCAATTATATTGTATTTCAAGTATATTGTATTTCAATTATACTGTAATTCAATTGCAAATTGCATTTCAATTATATTGTATTTCAATTACATTGTGTTTCAATTATATTGTATTTCAAGTATATTGTATTTCAATTATACTGTAATCCAATTATAAATTGCATTTCAATTACATTGTATTTCAATTACATTGTTTTTCAATTACATTGTATTTCAATTACATTGTATTTCAATTACATTGTGATTCAATTATATTGTATTTCAATTACAAATCTGATTAAAATACTTAGTAATTGAATTACGTTGTATTCGAATTATATAGTAATTCATTTACGACGTAATTGAATTACTATTAATTGAAATACAATGTAATTCAATTACGTAATTGAATTACAATGTAATTGAATTAGCACAACTCTGACATGTGTTCGTAACATTTCGATACGTGGAAAAAGTCTTTCTACAACATATATTGCGAGCCTTTACATTGTAGCATGTCGAATTAATAAAACGCGTACGCGTGCACAGGAAAACTGTATTTACGGAGGAGATAAAATGCACTTTACATTTCTGAACTACAAGGTAACCGTGTTAGTCAGGTTACGAGAAAAGTGGTTGAAATACAATTTCCCTCTTGTAAGAGTGTGCTAAAAATTCCTATGCCCCAGGAATATGTGCAGAATAGTCTTGGTCTATAAACTAATTTCAGTTGAAATGGAAATGCGGTGCGACCCAGTGATAAAACGATTTTGTAGGAGCACGATTCTTTGAAGTACGTGAAAAAGTTCGAAGGTACCGATTCCTTGTTTGTTCGCAGCGACGTAGTTCGCCCCGGCTGCCTCCTCTTTTGTAAACCTCACCTTCAGGAGAGCTGAAGGATTGTGTAATTCGTACAGCAAACAACGGAAAGGCAACTGTTGCGCGAGCAAAAAGGTTAAGACATCTGGCTACGAAAGCTGTTCCCGGAATCGTCCGATGAAATTAAGGTAAACTATTCTTTGAATGTTAATCAAATCGTCGTTCTGCATCGATTGATGCTTCCCCAGGCGAAAGAAACTCGAGCAAAGGCAGTTCATTTCGTTCTGTCAGATATGTTTTATTTAGTTAAACTGCAGAGATTTTAAACTGTATTTATTCATTTCTCACAGAAATGGGTAGATAGAGTTTAAAGTTAGTGAAAGAATTTTCAAGTGAAACTACAAACGTCAATGTATTATGTTTAACTTGCTAAAATTTGTAAAGCAAGCATTTCTTACTCATTTTTTTATTATCAGTGTATATGCTCATTTCAAGCTGGGTCGTTATGTCAGCAGTGCAATTGCGCTACTGAATTTCTTTGTCCCAATTATTCCAGAATTCCCAGGTATTCCAGAATTTTTTTAGATTTTTCGAAAGCCCAGAACAGTGAAAATTGTCGATAACTACTTACTAGGTAGCTTCTCATTCATTCACACGTAAATTTAAATTACGAACTTCCAAAATTCATTGACTTACTTCATTTCTTAATCGTATCGCAACAGCTATGGTAGTTACGGTGGTGTATAGAGGTTACGTGATCAAATCCTTCTTACGATTAATAATTGTGTTTTTATTCTTTCAATTTTAAGTTTTATGTTCTTTTTTCTTTGTTTTTCTTTTCTTTAAAAATGTTTTCGTTCGTACTTGTTTCTCTTCTCTTCAAAAATGTTTTCTTTTTTTCTTTGTTTCTCTTTTCTTCAAAAATGTTTTCTTTTTTTCTTGGTTTCTCTTTTCTTTAAAAATGTTTTCTTTTTTCTTTGTTTTTCTTTTCTTTTTCTTTGTTTCTCTTTTTTTTAAAAATGTTTTCTTTCTTTCTAATCTTGCTATTTATTTATTGGTGTAGTAGTCAATAGTGCAACTAGTTAATTTTGCGCAGGAAGTGGACAGTCTGTAGGGTGGTATGCTTCGTAAAAACATTTGGGACAAATCTTTTCGGCAGTATGAACATTTTATGAATGTTAATGAATTACATAGGCACTTTGCTATTCTGGTATCATTCGGAAGTCAAATATCAATATTGTTGCATACCAAGAATATGGAAATCGGATAAATCTCAGAAAAATTAAGATATGATTATGAAATGAAGTATATCAGGATATTTTATAATAGATAAAATAGATAAAATTAAATGTTTATTATCTTTATAAATAATGAGTATTGTCCAAAACACCTGGACACGGCCATGTCTGCTTATTTTTGCTCTAGGTTCACCAGAAAAAGTTCTGTGAAGTTCACTGCGACCGCTCCTTGCGAGTATAATATTATCTCAGAGTTTAAAAATTCCGTTTCTATAAATACCGAAAATAGCAAGAATCAAATTGTGAGGCTAAGGAAATTGGTTTTTGTAGAACTGTTCTATAGGCGATATAATAAATTTCTATATTTATATGACAGAAGATTTGAGAGTAAGTCAAGAGAGCTTCAATTAGTTTTAAAACAAGAAATACTGTTAACAGCGTGGGGCCAAGAAACGTTTCTTCAAGTATTACTAAAGCCACTACGAAATTCTCGTACAGAAGTCGCCCCGTCGAATGGATCCAGTTAAAGGGTAAAATCCTTTCGGTGGAACAGCAGTAGCAAGCTAACACGAAACTTTTGCCAGTGATATAACATATCGGCGGTATCGGTGTTCCTGGGCTCGTTGAAATCGGTGCCAGAAACGATCGTCGGTCGAATTATCGGGATCAGCATTCCGGCGGTATTTGTGGGCTGATTGCGGGCCAGCGTGCAACGGTTCGCGAACTGCTGCGAAAGGGAAGATTCGCTCGCCACCGATAAATATGGCGGACGTTCGGGTGAATCGGTGGAAGAGAAAGAGTACAGGAACGTAGGAGAAAAAAACCGACGTGATGATTTTTTTTTCGAACAGAACAAGAGGAAACGTCGAAAGGGTGGACCGAGAACGGGGAGACGTTTCCGGTTGCATCGTGTCACTCCTCGCGTCGAATACGCTTCCGGTGATCAAGCTCCGCAGGGTTGGCTCGAAGCCGGCCGGCTCGGACTAATTAATGGAGACTGATTGCTCGACTCTGTCCGGGTTAACCCGGTGCTGACTTCGCTTTATCGGCGCTATTTAAATTTTCGAGTCCTTCCCGGAACCGCTGAATGACTCCAACCCTTTATGAGAACACTTTGAGCCGCAGAGATTGAAATTAATTCCGCTGGATGAGGGTTGGTCCCGTTATCGGAATTACCGGAACAGTTTCCACGCTACTCGGCCTTGCGCCGCGCGCCGTGCCGACGAGTACGGAATTTATGGTTGCGCGTACATTTTGCTCTAGGCATGTCACTTTCGACAATATTTCAGATAGTTTATCTATTATGTTTATTTTATATATGATATAGTAAGTGTACACGTATACTTCACACATTGGCTTATTATTAGACAGCGGATCTTTATGTAAAATAAAAATTTTCTTCCTGAATTGCAACAAACTCGAGTGCAATAGAAACTTATTTTCTGTCTCAATATGTTTAGTTGGTTGAAGATAATATAACACTATTTTTAAATTCTTCTAATTAATGTACTATTTTAAATTACACCTACTCATTTTTGTCATGAATGCGTAGAATCCGCTGTCTACTTATAATTAAACTACAGAATTTTATTCTGAATGCTGTCTTTATGAAAGAAATGAAAATAAGAGACAAATATATCGAACAAACTCGAAATTTATGAAATTTCGGAAAGCATCGAATATCATCAGGATTTTGTTGCACAACAGCATAGTTGTTCTCATCTATTAGGTTATTGCATATGACATGAAAATATTGATTTTCAACAGTAATGTTAAACAAATACAATTTTGTTCTGCGTAAATTAATTGCTCGAAATTAGAACCTTCATTCTGTCAATGAATTTCAAGTTTCTTGGTTGCGTCACGGTAAAAATCGAATTTTTTCGTTCTTCACATTCCTGATTTGTATATTTTGTAGTTTGTTTCAGTATTATTAATTTGTCATCAGAATAACTGTAAACTGCAGCGTAGAAAATGTCGTAGAAAACTGTTTCCTCCGAGTGAAATTGCGAGGCAAAAGACCATGCTGAGGTATTTGTGTTTTTCGACGACACTGTGGTAAGCTTAAAAGGAATTGTGGAACGTTTGTTATACTAGACCTTGCCCGTTTTCAACTGCCATTTAGTCCTTCCTCTTAAAACAACCGACTAAGGATTAAACGTACTGTGTGAAGTGGCTTCCTTTATTTACGAGACAAATTCCTAGAGGACTCCGCCCTTTACGAAAACTTTACGTTACCGAAGGATTATTAAACTGTGCTCTCTTTGCGTCGTCTAATATCTCTGGAGAGTACACATTCTAGATATCAATAAAGGAACTCCCGGGTATTCTCTAATAAAATATAAACGCTCGCGGAGCAGTTTCGTGTCCCGGGTATTTGGATATTATGAGAACGATGAAATGGTTCCTTGGATGCTAAAATAAACCGGCTAGGTTTGCTCAAACGTAAGTCGGGTCTTTATTAACCTCTTGATGACTGAGGTCACTCGAGAAAACATTCACTGTACACACGAATATCCAATTTCCTCGAAAAATTTCAGAGCAATCGTTTGGACACTGCTAGATAACGGTACTGCGCGCACTTTCTCTTTGCATAACCATTTTGATTCCAAAAACCAGCGAGTGCAATTTAAAACAGTGAAAATATTAAAAGACTTTATGAGTATTAATATATTATTTTCATCACATTAAAATTATTAATGAAGAATAGAAATTTATATCTAGCTCCTGCGTCTTGTGCAATTGATGCACGAACTTTTTATGTTGCATAAACATCCGGAGTCTATTAATCATCAAAAAATTGTTTGAAAATGTTTCTACGTTGCAAAAATCTTTTTTAAGAAAAGGTAGAAGAGTCTCAATAGTGTCTCAATTCTTTCTGCATTATATTTTTAAACTTTTAAAACTGTAAATACAGAAATAGGAATTTTATTTTACGATTGTCCGATCCTTAGTCATAGATTTTAAAATGTACAGTATAATGTGTGTTTTAGATGATTTATATGATATTTATAATGTTACGTATAGTAAATGTTATGTTCTTCTGAAGAGTTTAGGAAGTACATTATGTATGTCAAATGATAAATGATCAGACAAAAAAAAAAACAGGACACGAGGAGGACAGCTATAAGACTAGAACTTATGGCAATCACATGTTTCGGTTTTCCTGCAGATTGTTACGTAGAGTCGATAGGTAACTGTTCGAAAAAAAGCCTGCCCTTTTATCCAGCAAGAGGTAGAAATATGTCAGGCACGCATGGCGTTTATGAGTCTCTATTGTCCTACACCTCTCTTAAGAAACTTTCTAAAGGAAAAACAGACGATGTTTTGCCATGCGATTGCCATAAATTATAGTCTTACAGCGATCCCTCCTCTCATGTCCATTTTTTTTCGTCTGACCACCCCTCGTTCGACATGCACACACACATAATGCCCCTCCCTTAAACTCTTCAGAAAAAGAAATGCGTGAAATCAGTGCCGTTCGAACCGCGGTAGAGATAACATCTCTAAACACGTATCAATTCGAAGTTCACGGTTGTTATCTACCACCAGCTGTGAAATTCGTCTCCAAGTGGTCCAGTGACACATTCCAAAGCAGCAAATGCAACTACGGTTGAATAAGTGAGTTTTAATTAAATTGAATTGTTCACTGTTTCACCGTGGCGCGACACCAACGCTACGCTCAGTGGAACCTGACGCCAAGCCGGTCTATCTCTCGTCATTGCGCGTCGCGCTCTGATTGGTCCGTGTAAATACACGAAATCGTTAATAACTCCTTAACAAAGCCGCGAAGAACAATTTCGCAAAGGAAAAGTTGCTTCAAATGACCTCGGGGCTGAACTTTCACTTCGGAGGACTAAAAATTCTCAACTTTTCGGAATGTGATATTATACAGTTCGACGAGAAAATGATAAAGCTTTCACCTCTAGTGCAAAGAATCAAAGTTTCTGTGTGAGTTAATTCGTTTAACCCTTTAGCTACTGGTATATGTATATGTATTCACAAATGTGTCTGTCTAAACGCAATGCAAACAAAAAAATAAAAGTTGTATAAATGCTGATACTATACATTCATTGCTTATCGATATGTAAAGATTTATGTATTAGGTTGGAAAGGAAGTTCTCGCGGTTTTTTATTATAAAATCAACATAACAAAAACCGTAAGAACTTTCTTTCCGACCTAATATTTACATAAGAATGGCAAAATTAGAAGGGGTAATTACCTCCCCCTTTAATATAATTACACTTATATATTGTATAAAATATACAAAATTGCAGAGAAAATACTAAAAGTTGTATTCTCCAACTTTTTGATGTGGGCTTCTATGGAAAATTTAGATCTGTGTCGATCAAACATATCCTGAAAATTTCGTGAAAATCGGTCGACGTTGTAATGAGCTACAAACGTTTAAAGATGGAAAAATTACATTTTTCCACGATTTTCGCCCTCCAACTGCAGTAATTCGAAGGATTCTTACATCTTTCAATGCCTGTCGTTTTTTCCCGTATCAACCGATTTCTATGAAACATTCACAGTGCATATAATTGACACGGATCTACAAAACGTATTTTGTAAAATTTCAATATAGGCCCGCATAAAAAAAGTCGTAAAATGCAACTTTTAGTATTTTCTTTACAATTCCGACCGAATGCAATTTTTGAAAAAACTTCTCACATGCCATAGTAAACTAATTGCTCTAACTTCCCAAAAAAGTTCAAATCGCATAGTCCAATATTTAAAAAGTTACGGTGTTTTCAAGAGTATCCGAATATTAGTGGGAGTCACTGTACATAGAAAAAAAAAGCGAAAAAGGCACATACAGATCGAATCGAGTACCCTCCTCCTTTTCGGAAAGTCTGTTAAAAAAGGTGTTGAGCCAAACGTCAAGCTGGCTAATATAAAGAGTCCTTAATTCGTTTACGTAAGGGAGAAAAATGGAGTACGTAAAAATCCACTTCAGCAGTTATCGGTTAATTTCGTGGGCATCGCGTTTATTCGATACGTAGGGAGAAGTAAAATTGGTAAACGTGAGAGAGAGAGAGACAGCTCCGGTCCAATATTGTAGGGAACGATGTGAAAAATTGACGATCCAGCACGTGTTATCAGGTAACCATGAAACAGTTAAAAGCTCGCCCTGACAAGACTGAAACGCGAGCCTCGTCGATGTCGAGCGGTTACTCTCATCGAAATTTCCCTTCGGCTACCGTCAAAGCGTTTAACTTCTGGTCGCAAAATTTCCGCGGGAGTTTCACCTGCCGCGTATTCGCATAGTTCGTCCGTAGTGGAGTTTATACCACCCCCCGCTCCGGCCGAAGTCGGGAATTAACATCGCTGTAAAGTTCCCGCAGGAGAATCCGATTACGCGGTCGCAGGTAGCGTCGCCAGGATTCCCGTCGGTGGCCATCCAAAAATATAGTGTAAGGCAGGGACGCCTCTGCGTAATCGGGTCGGGAATGGGTAGCGTCGCGACGCCGAACGGTCGCATCGCCCGGGAGAATCTTTTTATTCCCCGAGTCGCGCGAGGAACCCGATAAAACCGCGTGCAACTCGTGCGTGGCATACTCGGCACAGACGCCAGAAAACAAGAATTCGCAATTTCCACGGATAAAAATTTCAATATGGCCGCGAGGTAATCCGTGGGCATACAAGCGATTCGATAGCTGAGTAGGACGTTGACGGGGGGGGGGGGGGGGGATCAAGATTTCGTGGTACGCATTCAGACCAGAGGCTGAAACGACTCTGAAAATAACTTTTAGTAACGGTTACGTACCGGTCCTAAACGATTGTAAGAACAGAAACGATATTGGCACAGTTAAGGTGAATGTACCTATTACTGCGGGTGTACATTTTACTGCGGTACTTTGTCTCAACGAGATTCAAACTTCAAATACGTAGAAATAAATATTTTGCCCTGAATAAATTTGTACAATTTCAATGAGAGTGTATTCTCATTGGCGAGGCAAACAAAATTGTCAATCATTCTCATGTTTTTATAATTTCAGGATTTGAGAAAACATTTTTTACTTCCTTTTTTTTCTATCTCGATTACCAAAGTTGCTCACATGATTGTACATTTCTTTATATCAGGGACCAAAAATAACAGTTATTCTAAAATTTTCTGCGATAAAAATCACGAATAAAAAGTTGATTATTATTGAAATTTAAGAAAATGTACAGAAAATATAAAGAAAAAATTCGAAGAACAAAATGATTAAATAACAAATAACAGTTATTTTTTCTTTCTGGTTATAACACAGTGATATGGTCCCTGCTTAATATTACTTTAAATTACATAGGGGAATTTCATAGCGGAAAAGTTTTATCATTATTTGGACAATAAAAATATAAAAAGAAACTTCTCTTGTCTTTTTAATAAAGAAATTAAGCCCTCAGCATTACGTACATTAAAGTGAAGGAGGAGCTCATTGTTGCGGCACTGTATTACTTTATGAACATTATTAAACAGTGAAAGAAAATTTTATTTGGCCCTTCTTTGTTACAGTTGATGCAAACAATTTTAATTTGCTTAAAATTCCTCGGTCTAGTAATGACATAGCTTTTCTCAAAACAAAAGTTAGTAGGATAGGGGGAGGGTGCAACTTACTTATCTAGCAACGCAACCCTTGTACTTCTTTCTATTAGTAAACATATTTATGGCCACATTTCTACAAAACATCTTGCAACAAATATATCAAAACGATTAAAAGAAATTTATCGTTAGATTAGTCATGTCTCACCGACGTATCTAATTCTGTATCATGTTATATTAGGTTGGAACGAAAGTTCGTAGCATTCTTAAATAAAAATTCAAAGATAAAATTAAGATATTTATTCATAGGTTTATTGAATAACATAAGAAGTCACCTGAAATATGGCAAAAAGTAATAGAAGAGAATGGGCAATGTGTTATTGAACAAATCTGTGTATAAATATCCTAATTATATGTTTCAGTTTTAATTTAAAAACGCTACAAACTTTCGTTCCAACCTAATACATCTCGACGATCGGGATTTATTAGTATAAATTTTTCATAAATATCGTGCACATCTCTTTCGCATAAATCAAGACATTATGTAGCACATTCTAATTAATTGTTTTTTTAATGTTACTGTTTAATAACAGAAATCCAAGAAAATTCGGTAGATAAATTTATTACAAACCGGCCGCTGTTCCAATTATATTACGAACTGGACGTTCGAACGAAATTTTCATTCGACCACGCGTTTTTTTTTCAAGGGCCACTCGTAAAACATGAATCGAAAACGAGAATAATAAATGAACACTAACTCGGCAGAGTTACGGTTCTCACTCCGTCTCTACGCAGGGTTTCTGTATATATCGGGTCGCTCGGTGGTAATTTTTCATCGAAAAATTTTGAAGAACTAGCAAACGTCCCTTTTCATCTTCCTTCGAGAATTGAAAGATGAATGGGTTTTTCAGGGCAACGTTGGAAACGTGACGCGGCAATTTTTCATCCGCGATTTTCAAAACCTGTATGTCAGTACCTTTGCTTTTTTAATTCTGAGTAGAATAAAAAATCGTGAGACTAGTTAAGGTCCCTGGTAGATAGCCTTTGCTAATGGGCTCCGAAAATAAAACTATTTTCTTATTTCTGTTGAAAAATCATAAATATTAGGTCGAGTCATGAACAACTTTCGTTTTTATAATAGATTCTACCTAGTTGCATCGGAAGTTATTTATGACTCGATCTAATATAATGATTAAACGGCGGGGGTTTATGCAAAGCAATTTTCTGTCCATTGTTGTTTTCGAAAAATTAAACGTTACTACTGTATTACGTATTTGTATTGTATTATTGAATAATAATAAAACTATACAATGTGCATTGTAACATTACTTTCTATATTTTGATGAGCCCCTTACTGTATTTTGATGAGCCAGACTCGTGACGAAGGTTTTTAACGAAGTTTCACAAATATGTATGTTACGCATTTCATTTTAGATTAAATAAAATTTGTTTCGTTTGTGACCGATATTTAAGCATTAAAATAAATGTAGCCATAGAAAAAATATACATTTTCTTTTTCCTTCTACGACATTTTTGTGCATAAAGACGTTTGAATCGCTGTAACTGTAAAGAAAATGGTACGACAAGGGTTTAAGGACGAAGTAGATGAATTTAAAAATTTTCGATATCTATTAGGTTGGCAAGAAAGTAAATTCGGTATTTTAATGAACTTTAATCAATAATGGAATAAAAAAATTGGGTTTTATTTCACCTTAAAATACCGAAATTACTTTCTTGCAAACCCGATACCTTTTGTAATATTACATCACATCACTCGGGAAAACAAGTTTGAATTGCTAGCTCCACCAGAGAGGAATTATATTCACGAATTAACACTATTGAATAACAATGTTTTAAGATGTGGTTATCGAATTACATAACTCCAAAGTAAACACGTGTTGACTTTCACAACTTCGGGAGCAATCGGAGTAGAGTTAGTGGACTCTGAAACGGTGTACGATTTCATGGTTGCCAAGTTGCAGATATCAAATTACACGACTCGAAAGTGGTTCGTATTGAATTACAACACTTGCAAGCAATCCACACTGAATTACATGACATATGATGTCATCGGTGTCGAATTATGCCACTCACGAATTATTCGACATCGAATTACATGATTCAAGAGTCCCTACAGTCAGACTAGACATAGAACTCACGTTTTGTATGATGAAAGTCAAATTCATTTTATATACAGTGAACCACGAAAGTGTTTGAACGCAATTTGAAACGCTATAACTTTTTTATGATCGGACCAAACGACCTGACTCTTTTTGAGCAGTTAAAAGAATTGATTTACGAAATGACACGCGAAAAAGATTTTTAAAAAATTGCAATTGCTAAGAATTACATGAGAAAGTAAAGGGGGCACTATTTATAACTGTTTCATTTAGAGCCCGTAATGAAGATTTAAAATGTACGTTTTGTAGATGTATGTTGGTTATACATATGCGGAAAGTTTCATCGAAATGATTCTGTGGATTTTAAGCAGAAACTGACCAAAAATTTGGTGCAATTATAAAAAAGTTATACTGTTTTGAAGAGCGTTCAAATACTTTCATGGTTCACTGTATATGTCGATATTTAAAATCACACACGGTCTTTAAATCTTGACGTAGGTACATACAATTACCAATTTGTAAAATACAAAAAGACGTTATTTCTTTCTTATGATTCTTATAAATATATTTATGGGAATAGAAGGTAGCATGAGAAATATAATCCAACTCCTTTGTCTTTCTCAATTCCTCTTCCTTTGTATTTCTTAAAATCTCCGTTGTATCTTCGTTTCTTACGTTTTCAGTTCTATAATGTAGATCTTTTCGTGCACTTCACTTCACTTTGCTTTTTATTTTTGTTACCATTTTTTTTTTCATTACTTTTCGATTTTAATTTTTGCCATATCTTCGAATTTTGTCTATAACCTCGTTTGTATCTCGTTTCTCATCGTACTTGCAATTCACACCGCAGTATTAGGGACATACCTAATAATTTTTGTGCCGCAGTAATGAGCTCTTCCTTTAATTTAATGTGCGTAATGCTGAGGGCTTGATTTGTTTCTTAAAAAGGCAAGAGAAGTTTCATTTTAAATTTTTATTGTATCGAAAAGTAAACAGCTGAATAATAATAAAACTTTTCACACTAAACCTACCACCACCGGTCAAAATGACCGGTTCCAGACTTTCTATTGTACAATTATTGAAATAATAAAATTGATTTCATAAGGAATGGTTGTATACATATCTTTGGTAGAGCACTTGTTACAATACGCGGAAAATTTAAATAAAATCGATCTTGTCATTTTTGTAAGGGAACATGTATTTACCAGTTACTTTTAAGGCTCGGTACGCTATTGTAGATATTGTAGATATGTTTTGTAGTAATGCACATGCTGAAAATTGCATCGAAATCGGTAGACACAGAAAAAAACGACACGCATCGAAAGATGTACGATTCTGTGGATTTTAAGCGGAAACTGATCAAAAGTTGTGTAGAACTACGATTTTCGCCATTTTTAACCGCTTGTAGCTCGTGTGTATGTCAATCGATTTCGATGAAATTCTCAGCAGGTGTGTAACTAGATCTACAAAACATATATTTCAAATTTTTATTAAGGGCCCAAACAAAAAGGCTTTAAAAAGTGCCTTTTTTATTTTTGCATGCAACCTTGTGCAACGTAATTTTTAGAAAATTTTTTTGCACATCATTCAGCAAACTAATGCTTCTAATTGCATACAAAACATGAGGTCATTTGGTATAATTATAAGAAAGTTATTCTGTTTTGAAGGGTGTACGGAGACTTACCGTACTGAAAATGTGCGTATTTTAATCTCATTGGGAAAAACTGCCGGGAATAAAACGTATACCTGCAGTAATAGGTACCGTAATAGGTACTGTATCTATATAACAGTATTTACCCTATCAATATTATCAGTATAGACGTTGTAGCATGGCAACGCTAACAGTAAACGTTCAAATCTGATACATGAAAGGGTAGAATTAAAAATGGTTATCGATTGGACTACCTAGAGCTAGATAGATTTGGAAATTTTACATGCAAATATAGGTCTGTGTAATCCGACGAGAGAGGTCTGTGTGTGATGACAGTAGAGATTCCCAGCGCATCGCAGTCAAAGCAGCTTTGCCAATTTCCTCTCAAAGTTTCCGGGGAAATCCCACGCGGATATATCGCATACCGCTGATAGAAATGTTGGAAATCTGGTCTCGGGATCGGTGAAAGATTTCGCAATGGTTTTTCAACGCTGTCTGTTTTCGCGACAATTTCTGCTTACGAAGGGCATTGCCGCGACGCATAACTGTTACGCTATCAAAGGAGAATGGCGCGCTGAGAATTTCCTCCCGGTTCATAGTTAACCTACTGCGTGTGCACACCCGCTGCCTCTCCGCCGACTGGCAAATCTTTGGAATTGTTCGCGCGTCAAAAGCCATTGGTCCGACAATGTTGTTAAGAGAATAATTCATGGTTTGTTGTTTCGCGGATTTTCGCATCTGTTTTCAAACATTTTTCGCATCGTTTTACGAGCTTTAGTCGTTCAATTGTGATGCAATGTTGATATCTCATTTGTCACAACCAAGATTACATTTATTTAATAATAATTACTTCTGTTTTAATATCATCTAGCTGCTTCACACTCTATTGTGAGAAAAATAATAAAGGTATCTACAGTGGGTTGTAAAAAGTACGCCTTTTCAAACAGGATAACATTTTTATAATTGCACCAACCGACCCGATTTTGTATAATCAATTAGAAGCATCGGTTTACGAGATGATATGCAAAACAGATTTACCAAAAATTATAATCGATGTATATCGAAAAATGATAAAGGAGATACACGGCAGTCATCAAAAATGATAAAAACTATTGACTCGTTCATTAGCAATATTTATAACGATATCGAAAAAGTACACAAAAGAAATTTCCAGATATTACGCAACGGGTACTTTTCACAATAAAATGTACGTAAAAGTAATTTAGCGTTTTCCTTTCAAAATATAAAATGGAGCTTTTAGCAAATGTTGTAAATGTTTGTAAATAAATATTCAGTATAGTGCGAGAAGGACAGTTATTTAAGTATAAGCTCACAATTACACTAGATTGGATCAATGAATTATAATATAATATCTTCGCGCGAATTTGAAGAGTGAAATAACGTGATTTAAACTTATATTACACGCAATTTTGTTATTCGTTTAACAGCGAATAAAGTACCACACGCGCGAGTTTCACATTTGGAATTCCTCTCGCGTTAAAAGTTACCGTTCTACCGCACGAGCGCCATTTTTCCCCGATTTTTCTAAATCGATTGTCCTTCGGCGTGAACCGTTTGACACCGGTTTAATGCGTGTCCCTTTTCCCCAGTCATATATGGAACGGATTAATAAATCGATTCGGGTCCGTGAAATGGAATCCGAAATCAGGTTTTCGGAAATGAACAGTCGACGAGTGAAAAAGCGAAAAAATATCGTTTGGATCTGCCGCGTGACAACTCGTTTCCAACGTTATCTAGAAATCGCTCTTGCGAGAACGTGAAACATATTTCTGGTGACAATATTACCGGCAATGTATATCCAGTGACACAGTTGAAATTCGTGGGAAAACACGTGTCCGCTAATGGGACATTTACAAACCCCATGAGAGTGACAAAAAATCGATGCAATACAGAAGTCTCTGTACGAGTTCAGTGGGAACCAATGTTGCCTATTTGTAAGGATGTTTCGTTAACACTAAACCTACCGAGCCTTAAAAGTGACTGGAACATGTTCCCTTATAAAAATGACAAGATTGATTTCGTTTAGATTTTGTGCGGCTCCTATTATAATGCGTTCTCTACTAAAGATGTCTATACAATCATTTCTTATGAAATCATTTTTATTATTTCAATAGTTGTGAAATTTTCTCATAAATGCATAAAATCCGCGATCTAGTTATCACTGCACCTAATCAAAAAGTTTTGACCAATGACTATTTTGGTATGACCAACATTCAAAAAGACTTTTAGTCATTTTTAAATATTAGTTGATTATTGCCCTACTCTGCTTTCTACCTACCTCCTTTTTTCGTTTATAATTCAACAAATAATTCTTTCATTGCATCGTGTCATACTGACTGCGAATCTTTATGCAAAATAAAAATCTTCTGCATTGCTTGTGGGCAGCAGGAGTAAAATAAAAATTCATCCCTGAATGATTTTGTTTCATTAAAAACAACGTTACAACATTCTCAAATTTTTCTAATCTTATTCTAGATTAATCTTCTAACCTTATTGTTTCATATTTCAC
Organism: Lasioglossum baleicum; assembly: GCF_051020765.1. Classification (NCBI taxonomy): domain Eukaryota; kingdom Metazoa; phylum Arthropoda; class Insecta; order Hymenoptera; family Halictidae; genus Lasioglossum; species Lasioglossum baleicum. The sequence goes on from NC_134945.1 coordinate 8,854,212, forward strand.
CCAACCAATTTCTTCATAAATGCATAAATATCCGCAGTCTCGACATAATATTCTGGTAGAATATTTATTATGTCTAAATGTTTGTGTGTGTGATTTAAAAAGTCGCCCAGTTAAGTCGTACCATTATTTAAAATATTGTTTACAATATTAGATATGTTGGTATCTAATCGATTACTAAACATTTAATTACAAAATTTAAAAAATCATAGCGAATAGAAATATTTTAGGTAGGAAGAAATGTTTGATTTTCGAATTAAAATAGCTACGAGTGCAAAGGGGTAAGGAATCTATAAGATGGAAAGAATTTAGACGAATTTTGATAGATTGAATTGGCAGAATTCCAAATGCAAAATAATCAGTACAAGTCTGCCAAGTTCTGCATTAAAATTAATTTTTAACGGATGCACACAAACGAGGACTGTACAAGAAAGCGTCTAAATTATTCAAAGGCTTTAACGAAATGAAAGCAATTAGTCTTCGGTCAACCCCTTTCGTGGAAACACGATTAAGACGAATTAAATTCTATGGTAACATTCGCAGTCTAATCAGTATCATTATCCGAGGACGTTGATCGCATTAAGCACTCATCCACATCCTCCGGAACATTTTTCGTTAGCCGGGTTTATTTTCAAGTATGCAAATCTTTCAAGTTCCAGATTTCAAACTTCCAAATTCCTAATCCCCGATCTGTATAATGCGAGGTTCTCACTTTTCCTCACGCGTACGCAAAGCGGAACGTTCGTCTCGGTACGGTGCACCTGTTACCGTTCACGGCTGTTGAAAACTTCAGCGTTCCACCTGTCATCGTTCTCACCGTGAACGTTAATTGGAGAAAAAAGAACGAAAAGAGAAAAAAGAACGAAAAAGGAAGGGAGGGGGAAAAAGGACGAGTGCCAACGATTCGCGAGAACGAAAGAGAATGGAGAACACGCGGAGTTGGTTGTCGCTCACCTTATCGCCATGCTTTTCGCCTTCAAGTGATGCCATCTCTGGTTCATCTCGTCCAGACGTCGTTGCAGCATAACAGCGTCATCCTGGCTGGCCAGAGAGCTCAACAGCTTTCGTCCTGTGCCGTTCAGGGACGCGTAAACGTCTCGATGTGTTTCGATTTCCGATTGGAGGTCCTGCAACAGAAAACAAATAGGTTCGTGAGATCTTCGAACTACGGGGAAAATACCTTATATCTGTTTGGCAACTTTCCGATCTCGTCGTCCTCCGAATCTCCTGAAGAACATCCTACATACAGTTCACATTTGCCCGAATCAATAAAATGTAATTTAATCCTTTCGGTACAGCAGTATTGGTCACACTATCATCATACAGCACGAGCTTAGAGGATCGAAGACATACGATAGCTTTTGTTTGACAAACACAGCAGTGCGAGAACCTGGTATCAGGGCTAGGGTAAATGTACGTATTACTGCGGGTGTACGCTTTACTATTCCAATCAGATTGATATCTGTAAAAATAAATGTTTTCGGTCTCACTAACTTGTACAATTCCATAAGAATGTATTACCATTGGAGTAGCAGAACCACAGCACCATTTTTCTTCAGGACTGCCGTTCAAATGATTTTAGATAAATATTACGTTCAGCGGAACTGGCTCCAGTCACTTAGTAAAGAATATAACTAATGTATATGTATAAGTAATGTATATGTACAATACAAACATTATACGTATGAATTTAGAATTAATAAATAAAGACAATACAATAAAAAAATCATATGTGTGTACATATTATTTATTCTCCTACCAATTTTTCCCGAAGGTCCGACTTATCGTAGAGCTATACTACTGATTTAAGCAAACATGTGCGCCCAACAAACTTGTCACTGATTTCGAATTGCAAATATAGCGAAACTGATGAAACAAATATAGCCGTCTGACTTGTCGTTGACTTGCACTACTGAATTTCGTGCCACCTCCTTCGATAACATGTTCTCCTAATACAAAATTCAATTTTCGAGATTTTCGCCTATTTGACTTATACTACTGAATTTTCGAAAATTTTCAACCATCTGACTTATCGTTGACTTATACTACTGAATTTAGTGCCACCTCCTTCGACATCATGTTCTCCTAATACAAAATTCAATTTTCGAGATTTTCGCCTATTTTCGTGCTTCCGACTTGTCGTTGACTTATACTACTGAATTTTCGAAAATTTTCAACCGTCTGACTTATCGTTGACTTATACTACTGAATTTAGTGCCACCTCCTTCGACATCATGCTCTCCTAATACAAAGTTCAATTTTCGAGATTTTCGAAAATTTTTGGATTTCTACTAGGAGAACATGATAGCGAAGGAGGTGGCACAAAATTCAGTGGTACAAGTCAACGATAAGTCAGACGGTAGAAAAATTTCGAAAATTCAGTAGTATAAGTCAACGACAAGTCAGACGCACGAAAATTGGCGAAAATCTCGAAAATTGAACTTTGTATTGGGGGAACATGATGTCCAAGGAGGTGGCACTAAATTCAGTAGTATAAGTCAACGATAAGTCAGACGGTAGAAAAATTTCGAAAATTCAGTAGTATAAGTCAACAACAAGTCAGACGAAACGAAAATTGGCGAAAATCTCGAAAATTGAACTTTGTATTGGGAGAACATGATGTCGAAGGAGGTGGCACGAAATTCAGTAGTACAGGTCAACGATAAGTCAGACGGTAGAAAAATTTCGAAAATTCAGTAGTATAAGTCAACGACAAGTCAGACACACGACAATTTTCGAAAATATCGAAAATTGAACTTTGTATTAGGATAACATGATGTCCAAGGAGGTGGCACTAAATTCAGTGGTACAGGTCAACGATAAGTCAGACGGTAGAAAAATTTCGAAAATTCAGTAGTATAAGTCAACGACAAGTCAGACGGTCGAAAATTGGCGAAAATTATCGAAAATCTCGAAAATTGAGTTTTGTATTAGGAGAACATGATATCGAAGGAGGTGGCACGAATTTCAGTAGTACAAGTCAACGACAAGTCAGACGGTCGAAAATTGGCGAAAATTTTGGAAATCCTCTAAAATTGAATTTTGTATTAGGAGAACATGATACCGAAGGAGATGGCCCGAAAATTCAGTAGTACAAGTCAACGACAAGTCAGACGGTCGAAAATTTTCGAAAATTCAGTAGTGCAACTCAACGACAAGTCAGACGTTCGAAAATTGGCGAAAATTTTGGAAATCCTCGAAAATTGAATTTTGTATTAGGAGAACATGATAGCTAAGGAGGTGGCACTAATTTCAGTAGTACAGGTCAACGATAAGTCAGACGGTAGAAAAATTTCGAAAATTCAGTAGTATAAGTCAACGACAAGTCAGACGCACGAAAATTGGCGAAAATCTCGAAAATTGAACTTTGTATTAGGAGAACATGATATCGAAGGAGGTGGCACGAAATTCAGTAGTACAAGTCAACAAGTCAGGCGGCCGAAAGTTTTCGAAGATGTCAACCTTGTTCTATTATCGAATATTCATGTAGAGGATGTTGAAAGAAGAACACACTGATTGTTGTAACTAATATTCTTTATTTTTTGAACCAAAAGAATGGCAACAAACGAGATTACATTAAACGTGTATTGCGTGTGTGGTGAGATGAGAAGAAGGTCCTGGCAGGAATGCAGTGACGTAGGTAGGAATGCGCCGGCGGTCGAATCAGGATGGTTCTGCTTTCGATAGACTTCCACATCACCCATGAGATACTGCTGTCAATGCGTTGTTTTTTGTCAGTGGTATCTTCGTTAGGCCTGTTTCCCTGCATCGCCCGATAATTTTCAGTCTTCGTAGTTTCAAATCTTCTTCGTTGCGATTTTAACAATGATTTGCATATTCTTGGTTCGTTGATTCGGTTAGAAATGACTGAATTCTTTTTGAGAATCCTCTCACCGCTAGAATCGAAGAGCAAATCTTTCTTCGATTGTAGCAGTGAGGGGATGCTCGATACTTCGAGTATCAAGGAAACCTGTGCGATGTTCAGCACAACATTTCTTTGAGAGTTAGGGAAGAAAAAGGAACCGAATTTTCCAAAATTAGATGAATCAACATACTCTGCTTTAAGAAATGTGGCGATCCGAATTTTTTCAATTTTCGCATTGATTTGTGCGAAAGTTCGATCTCGAAAATGCGTAGAATTAAGACAGAGCAGCGGTACATTGCTGAACGACTACTCGCGATCGATATCATCGATATTTTTGATGTAGCAAGCAGGATTAAACGTGCGCGAAAATCTAGTTTTCCTAAAAGCCAGTAAAATGTTGATTACCGAAATTATTTTCTCGAAATTCTTACACGATAAATTCGGAGAAATATGAAAGTATAACGTACGATCGAAGCATGATACCGCAGTAAACCTTACTCGATGCCCGGCTCCGGTTCAGATCCCTAAAGTCTCTGGAGATGTAAAAATATCGGAATTCCTAAGATTTCGCGAATTCGATACGTATTCTGAGGAGAATGTTCGTCCTTGGCCAACTCGATAACCGTGCCACGACCATTCGAATGACCGGTTTCAAATTTCTTATCCTAGAATTATTGAAATTACAACGATGCTTCAAGTAGACATTATTAAATAAATTTATTCATTCAAGTACATATTGCTATGAAAATTGTAATTGTTATGATACAGTCACAATTTACATTCGGTACGGTTAGTGTTAAATAATAAAATTAAATAAATAAATAAACCACAGTAATTGACACAATGTTAAAAACACTTGTCGTCAAACGCGACACCTTCTAGATTATGCTGCGCTCGATCACATCGATCGATAATGGATTCCCTTCAGCGTGAGGACATGCCATGCTAGTCACACAAATATTGTTCACATGAGTAACGACTAGACTGCAGATCTTTATGCAAAATAAAAATTGTCTGCATCGATTGCAGGAAATAAAAGATAAATAGAGGAGAGATCATATATTTTAATTTTAATTTTATAATAGAGGAGAAATCATATGTTTCAATTTTAATAGAGGAGAAACCATATATTGACATCTTCAATTTTTATAATTTTCCAACAATTTCGAATTTTATCTATTCAATTTTGCTATAAATGCGTAAAGATCCGCAGTCTCGTAATGACTATTAATTTAGTATCAATTAATTGAGTAATTGTATTATATATTATTACACATATGTGAGTATCGGGACTATTCACAGTTACGATTGCAACCTTTGAATATGTTGGTAAACACGTAAATTATAGTACTTGCCACTTTAATGCACGTTTTACACGATTTTATAATCAATGTACTGGAAGCGTTTCAACCCTTTGTGTTTATATGTTTTATTATATTCAGCCTAGCTGTTGTTAGGAAAGGAAGGATCGATCATTTGTCGAATTTTCCTCTATGAGGAAACATATTTTCCTCGTAGAATTACAAGAATTTATGCATCGAACGTCTAGAATTTTCCCTATATGGGAACATTCGGGGCGTTTCGTCATCGCGATGACGTGAATTGCGGCGAACGCTTGGGCAAAAGTGATTTATGCCCGGTTCTCATGTAAATCGTCGGCAGGGGGCTGCGTTGACGCGCGTCGTCCGCCGCCAATGAAAATAAATCGAGGCCGGTGCAACTGAATTAAGAAATATTCGCGAATAACGTTCGTGTTCCCTTCCAAGGCATTTTTCATTAACCGATACTTCGAATATCGTAGTTTATTGCCGGCTTGCCGTACCTAGAATTAATAGCAAAAATGGAGCCCTTTTCACAGCCACACTTTTGTAATCAGAAGTTAATTAGTTATCACCAGACTGCGGACTTTGTTAAGGTGTGGTGGACACAGCTGGCCAGAACACAAAAGATGGGGGGCTTTATTAAAATTTTGGTTGGCTCTTTTATTATCAACCCAATTAAAACTTTATGGGAAAAATTCATTTCGGTTTTTGTAAATCTGTCCACACAAATCCGCTCTTGGACCAACTAACTGGCGCTCAAGCCTCGTTCATCTTAACATATCTGTTACATTGTATAAAATATACCTTATGATGGACTGCATCATACTCATATTTTCAAGCGAAGTTACCGTAAACGCAGAGATTTAAATAAAAACTATAACTGTAACATAAAGAGGAGAAAGCAGTGATGTCGTCCCTTAGAATAATTTAACCCTTCATCATATACACAACTGTGCAAAAGAAAGAAGCACCCGGCCATATTTAATAGGAAAGCGTAAAAAATCAAATAAGAACACAGTAAGTATTGAGAAAGGATTCCGCTGTTTAAGTGAATAGTTCTGAGAATATGTGTTATTGCGGATTAATACTCTCTTTAAATGCAATAAATCAATCATTGTACAATACAATTTCTACATAAAGATATTGTTTGTCATTTATATCTTATAATTATACTGGGTGCTTCTTTCTTTCGCACAGTAGTGTATATGTATAATGCGAATCATCAGACTCGTACAAGAGATTTCAATCTGAATCTAATTTTGAATATCAATTTTTCCCATTCTATTTGAATCAAATACTATTTTTCTGTTCTCAATATTTGATCACTAAAATAAACACCAACATACACTGAATATAAAAAACCATCTTCCTCTGAGAAATTATTAGAAGGTTTTCGGTATATGTATGTACCAGGGCTTGAAAACAGTTATGATATCGGTTTCGGTCCTTGAAACAGTTATGAAGGACCGATATTCTGAATAACTGTTATGAAGGCCCGAAATTTTGGTTGATATCGGTTTCGATTACGGTCCTTCGTACATGGATATCGGTCCTAGCATAACGGTCTAGGACCGTTATTTTTTCGGTCCTATATCGGTCCTCATATCGGTTCTAAGTTCTAAGTTTCAAGTTATAGCAATCAGGGCTTGAAACGGGTCCGAAAATAACTACCAACATTAAAAACGATTATATTTTGGTCATAATTCAAACTTGTTTTATTATAACAATAAATGTATACATTATTGACTATTTTTGAAGTGAAACTTCATTTGGCAGGGTGTAGGCCTAATTCGCGTCACGGAATTCGCGATACGAAAATGCGTAACGGAAGTGGTGGGGATGGTTAGCCGAGCTAGTCTTAAATAAAAAATGGCTGTATCTCGAGAACGGTGTGTCCTACCGCAAAAATAACGAAATTTTCGAAAGGCTCAACCCCGAAGCATATAGGGTACGCCCAACCACATGACGTACGTAGTCTTTTGAATTTAAAAAAAAAACCACGTGCGGCAAAAGTGAAACTTCTTGCAGTCTAGTAATGTTTAGAAGTAAATTAAGATTGGAAATGGTAAATAATCCTAATGAAGCGACAATAAGATCAGGAACTCCGAAAGTTGCTGAGCTTCTCTCTAGGCCCTAGGTTTTCGCTTGCAGAGTGGTGAGCCTTGTGTCCAAGAGGATGTGTTTTGTTTTACCAGAGATCATTCTGATTGGTATCCCCGCAAAAGCGTCACCGATGACGTCGAGTCAACAGTCGCGTCGGCAATCGACAATAAGGTGCCGGTCTCTTTGCCACCGATTACAAAGCATCGGCCGACCCTTAGAAGTCGCTGTGCCTAAAGCATCGGCCGAGCAACAAAGTATTAGAACCGATATGAAGACCGATATAGGACCGAAAAAATATCGGTCTTAGACCGTTATGCTAGGACCGATATCCATGTACGAAGGACCGTAATCGAAACCGATATCAACCAAAATTTCAGGCCTTCATAACAGTTATTCAGAATATCGGTCCTTCATAACTGTTTCGATCAAGCCCGAAATGAAACAGTTTCAAACAGTTATTTCCGGGCCCGTTTCAAGCCCTGGTATGTACACATAACTGACAGAAATTTGCAAAACATAGTCTTTAAATTTTCAGTACAGACCCAAATAAAAACAGTTCCTAATCTTTAGCATTTTCACCGCAATTTTTGAGAAAAATTTCTTTTATACGTTATGTAACGATCTAATCGTTCTAATTTCTCATAAAAATCCACGACGTTTGGGCTGACATTAAACGTTAAGTGACGCATCCTGTATATTCTTTAAGTAACGAAGTGAAAAATGTGAAAAATCTTTCCTCAAGAACTGTTTGTATCTCAGGATGTTCGAACAGTGATGGGTTTACTGTATAATCACAGGCTGACCCGATCGAAGCGAGCCCAGACGGAAATCGAATCTTGATGTGAATCGAAGGAAACAGACGTAACTCGCGAGTAAGCTGACAGTCACTGTCTGGGATTAAGTCTGTGCCCAGAAATATGAAGTATCCCCGGGTCCCGCATTCAATTGAGCAACGGGTTTCAATCTGCGCTACCTTGAATTATACAAGTTAATGTTCTGTGTTGGAATAGAGAGCTTCTAAATTCCAGCACGTGTATCACGGAGAAATTTACCAACGAACTAGTGACTTCTTGTTTCTCTAATGCTTCGTACAGACTAGAACATTTCGACGAACCGCGCCGCGAACAGCGCCTTGAACCTTGCTGCGAACCGCACATTTCGACGAACATTTCGACGAACGTCATTGGGCTGCGCGATGATGCTGCTACTGTCAAGAGACACACATTTTATTCAATATCGAGAGAAATTGAGTTCTTATAGAAAAAGTTTGAGGCAACCCCGCTAAAACCCGGGAATTCCCGAATCCCGATGCCGGGAACGAGATGGGAAGCCTCGTATCATGTCGGAACGGGATCCCAAAAATCCTGAGTTTTTTCAGAGAATATTCGGGATTTCCGGTGGTGTTCGGGTTTCCCGTGAATTTTTTCGGGATTTCTGCAGGGGTGTGCAAGATTACCGAAAATGTTCAGAATTCGCGTAAAATATCAGGGAAAAAATGCAATGTTTTCATAGCAAGGGCATCTTTAATAATTTGAGACAAATTATAATTTAATTTAATTTACTACAATATATAATTTAAATCACCGATGTCTTTGTTTATAAATTTATGTACATTTCTTGACATTTATAAATTATATTATGAATATTTAGGATATGCTATCTGTCCTGCAAACAGATTTGTAAGTGCCAGCCCGTTCGCGTTCGTGCGCGCAAAAATGCGCGCGGCGGCGTTCATGGCACCGTTCGTGGCACCGTTCGTCGAAATGTTCGTCGAAATGTTCGCCAAAATGCGCGCGGCGAAGTTCGTGGCGGCGTTCGTGGAAACGTTCGTCGAAATGTTCGTCGAAATGCGCGGTTCGCAGCAAGGTTCAAGGCGCTGTTCGCGGCGCGGTTCGTCGAAATGTTCTAGTCTGTACGAAGCATAACGTTTTCATGCAACGTGACGATTAATATTCGGACGCTCTTTCAAAGAGAATCACACACACAGCGTTAGCAACAAATAATAATTTTTCCGAAGAAATTTCCAAGAAAAGCTTTGCGATGAAAATTAAGGTACGTTTGCGGTCTTTCTAACTAAACATTGTTGAACAAAAATGCTGGAAAAGAGGCAGTGTTGCTACGTGTAATAAAAATATTTTTAGTACTGTTTTTCTCGGCATTATCGCAGATGCTTGTTTGTTGGGCATTCACGGTTCGCGAACACCCGATATATTGGACGAAAAAAGGTCGACGAGAAATAGAGAGAAAATATTGTGGCGTTGCAACGGTGGAAGGAAGTTGCAGCGAAAGCAGCAGCGCCACATCCATCAAAATGCTTTTCGTCGGGGTGTTTGTCGAAAGTGCGAATCGGTGACGTTTAATTGGAACACCGGATGTCTGCGTCGCGGACGATGAAGTTTGATGGCTGACGTTGGATTTATCGTCGGGCGAGTTTACACGCAGCGCCTAGTGTGCGACAACTAGTGAATCTTTCACGGTACTGACAGCATAGTTTTGATTGGCCTGAAAATCTGTTCCAAGTAACAGTCACGAAACAAATGATAGATTCGTAGAAAATTGAGGAAATAAATTAACATGATACAAGGAGAGGGCACAGTCGTGGGGTTGTCGATTTTAATGAAACTTTTTCTGGCAAATCTAGAGCAAAAATAATCTGTCCCATGTCCGAGCGTTTTTGACACTGTACTCATTATTTATGAAGATATTCAGTAGGTATTCAGAAAATATGTTGATATGTTTCATTTCTTAATCATATATCTTAAATTTTTCTTCATCTGATTGCTTTATCTAATTTCCGTATTCTTGGTATGCAACAATATTGATATCTGACAGATCTATTTTGTCCAACGTGAACCAGGTTTGGTTTCCGAATTATGTCGGAACAGCAAAGTACCTATGTAATTTATTAGCATTCATAAAATGTTTATACTGCCGAAAATATTTGTTTCAAACGTTTTTATGAAGCACACCACACTAAGAACTGTCCGCTTCCTTCATAAAATATATATCCAGGTGCGCTACTGACAACCGCACCAATAAATAAATAGCAAGATTAGAACGAAAGAGAAAAGAAAAGAGTAACAAAGAAAGAAGAAAACCTTTTTAAAAAAAAAAGAGAAACAAAGAAAACAGGACTCAAAACTTAAAATTGAAAGTGAAAAGAACAAAAATAAAAAGTAAGAATAAAAAGAGTTATTACTCGTAAGAGGATTTTGAACGTGATTAAGAAATGAAGTATGTCAATGAATTTTCTGTGTGGATATCATAAAATTAAATGTTAATTATCGTGATAAATAACGAGTATTGTCGGAAACATTCGGACATGGGTCAGCTTATTTTTGCTTTAGATTCACCAGAAAATTTCAATTAAAATCGACGACCCCACTTGTTGACCTCTCCTTGTTAGCCAATATTAATAAGTTATATATAGATAATATAAACATAATAATAAATTAGCACTCTCAAATTCGTCACTTTTTACTGTCAAAGACTTCATTAAACAAAATTATAAAATTTAAAGACCTGTGTACGTAACAAACAAATTCGTATCAGTTATGTGCTGATTATTTCATCGAATTTTTGGCCAATCGGTGTTTTCAAGTCATAAACTATTAAAAATGGCGGAAATTGGCTGGAAATTGAAAATAGGTTGAAAAACGTGAAAAACTGTAACTCGTAAACCGATTGACCAGTTCCGATGAAATGTTTAGCATGTACACATACGACTTCCATGAATCTAGAAAACACATTTTTTGAATTTTCGTTAAAAGCCCGAATAAAAAAATTGTGGGGAAGCACCTTTTACTATTTTTCTCGTAATTCTAAACGCACTATTTCCCAAATTTTTATCACGTATCAACTTGTAAACTATTCGATCTACCTTCGCAGAAATGCTGAAGTCGTTTGGTCCATTCACAAATAAGTAATCCCGATTTAACGTGTGTGCCATCAATTTTGAGACTGACTGTATATTTCCGTCATTAGTGTATCTGCATATGGACGTAAAAATATATTCCCTCCAGAAAGCAGAGAGTGCTCCAAATTAATTATACAATTTTTGGAGAACAGTAGTTTCAACGTCAATGAATGGTAATAGTTGATTGGTCTGAAATAATTTCATATAAGAAGATCAGAGTTCGCAATGACACCAATGTCTTATCGCTTCAATCAAGATTATTGATCGGCAAACGACAAGAAAAAAAAAAAACACTTTGCTCAGTGGCTCGCAAGTTTCCTCTTTAAATTCCACTCGATTTTCTTGCGCACGGCCTTTCAATTTCGCGGGAAACAACGCTTGGGAAAATAATCGTCGGCCAAAGACTTCCAATCGGCCGCGTCAGATCGCGCGATACCAATCGATTCCGAAGAGGATCGAGACGGCCCGGTGTCGGTGCGACGTCTTAAAAGTGCACTTTCGATGCAGATTAGATTTTCCAGGTTAATGAGCGCCTACAGAGTGACCCGGCAGATCGGCAGAGCAGGATCAACGAAGGGTAAAATGGAAGGAAGCGTTTAGGAAAAATTCGACGACTCGGATAGGCCGCAAAAAACAGGTCGTCGAAGCGTTTTTTGCGCTTGCGCTTCTTATCGCGCCGCAATTACGCAAATGCGCGTTATCAACTCTGGGCCTCGAACCCCATAATCGTATCTCTCCCTTCCCCCCTCTCTCTCTCTATCCCGGCTATCTCTCTTTCATTTTATTTTTCGATTTTTATCTTTTTTCAAGGATAAACGACCGTCACAGAATACGGTGCGACGATTTCATACTCGATTTGCAAAAACGTTTCATTGGCTAGGAAAATTCTGGTCTTGATCGAAATACTGCTATCTCTGTCATCCTGAAAAATCAATTTAACCGTGTTTTTATTAGTGCGTTTTGGTTAACCACGAATGGTACAAGTTGCAACGTCAGTGTATGCGATTTATATTCTCAAATGTACGTTATCAATGCTGTATCTTATTAAAACATTGGTATTGAGAAAAATAACGTTTAATAACTCACAAACCAATTAGATTCTAACCATCATTTTTCAAATTTTCAGAATGCATATGTAATAATAAGTGGACACCCTTAAAAATCGCATAACTTTTTAGAAATTGGTCGAGAGGACTTGAATCTTTTTAAGATGTTAGACCGGCTAGCTCGCTAGAGAATAAGTAAACAAAAATTTATTACGATTGCAATTGGTAGGAATTATAGAAAATTTTTAAAAATGATTCTTCGTCAACTTTTTTATCTAAGCCTGTAACGATAATTTAAAAAAATGAGTTTTATAGATTTCGGTAACTTATATGCATATTGAAAATTTCATCGAAATCGATCAACATTGCGATGAGCTACATACGTTTAAAGATGAGAGCTTAAGGGTGAAAGTCGCAGATTTTGAAATTTTCAATATGCATATAAGTTACCGAAATCTATAAAACTCATTTTTTAAATTATCGTTACAGGCCCAGATAAAAAAGTTGACAAAATATCATTTTTAAAAATTTTGTATAATTCCTACCAATTGCAATCGTAATAAATGTTTGTTTACTTATTCTCTAGCGAACTAGCCGGTCTAACATCTTAAAAAAATTCAAGTCCTTTCGACCAATTTCTAAAAAGTTATGCGATTTTCAAGGGTGCCCACTTATTATTGACGCTGACTGTACAATAAAACACGCTTTTTAAATTTTCGTCACTGTCCTAAATAAAAACGTTGTAAAAAGCAGCTTTTACTATTGTTTTCGTAAATCCAACTGTGACCGCAATATTTCTAAAATTGTCATTACACATCATCTAGTAAACACTAAAGGGGCCTATTCACGATCGAGTATTTTGCGCAATAATTGTTATCCCCCTTATGTTACGCAAATCCAGATTGTATTCACGTTGACACATAATTTGAGCAATCGTTCAGTTTTTCACTCCGTAGTGATGAGACCCGTCTGACAATATTTGTGCAACACTGCCATTCATAGTACAATACAGTACAAAAGCAACCCGTTTGTTGTGCAGAAAATATGAGAAAATTCTGATTTTACACAACAGGTTGCACAATTAGTCAACCACTATCATTCACGATCAAGCATGTTGTTTTTGTCTTGACAGAAAAAGTTGAAGTCGATGATTCTATTCAGAAAAAGGTTGTTCCGATTTAAAGCGTGCGACATGAATTATGTGACCGACACAGTATATCTCTTCCGATAAAAAACATTCAAAAAACAATTGGAAAAAAATATCTAGAACGATAAGAAATTTTTCCAAGGAAATTAAGTGCTCATTAGTTGATAGTTTAATAATTACAATACATAGACTGCGGATCTGTGTGCATTTTTGAAGAAATTGATTGGGCGAAATATCAAACAGTAAAAGATTTTTAAAATTCAAGAATGTTGTAACGTTGCTTTTAATAGAACAAGGTCGTTAAGGGATTAAATCAATTTTTACCACGCTTATTATGTTATTCCTGCTTTCCACAATTAATACAAAACATTTTTATTTTGCATAAAGATCCGCAGTCTATTAACACTAAACTTACGACGACGACCGGTCAAATGACCGGTTCTAGATTTTTTAATTTCACAATTAATGAAATTGTAAATATGCTTCCATAAGAAATGATTTAATAAATATCATTAATTGGAACACATCTACGTCTAAATTAATTCTTGTCATTTTTATAAGGCAACCCGGTGTCTGTTGCTTTATAGCTTGGTACGCGCGTTTATTGTTAATAATAAATATCTTTATACAATAATGAAGAGATTGGGTGTTGTTTTTGATGTAACCAAGTCGTTAAGGGATAAAATCAATTTTTGTATTATTCCTGCTTCCCGCAATCAATGCCAAACATTTTTATTTTGCATAAAGATCCGCAGTCTATTAACACTAAACTTACGACGACGACCGGTCAAATGACCGGTTCTAGATTTTTTAATTTCACAATTAATGAAATTGTAAATATGCTTCCATAAGAAATGATTTAATAAATATCATTAATTGGAACACATCTACGTCTAAATTAATTCTTGTCATTTTTATAAGGCAACCCGGTGTCTGTTGCTTTATAGCTTGGTACGCGCGTTTATTGTTAATAATAAATATCTTTATACAATAATGAAGAGATTGGGTGTTGTTTTTGACGTAACCAAGTCGTTAAGGGATAAAATCAATTTTTGTATTATTCCTGCTTCCCGCAATCAATGCCAAACATTTTTATTTTGCATAAAGATCCGCAGTCTATTAACACTAAACTTACGACGACCACCGGTCAAATGACCGGTTCTAGATTTTTTAATTTCACAATTAATGAAATTGTAAATATGCTTCCACAAGAAATGATTTAATAAATATCTTTAATTAGAACACATCTAGGTCTAAATTAATTCTTGTCATTTTTGTAAGGCAACCCGGTGTCTGTTGCTTTATAGCTTGGTACGCGCGTTTATTGTTAATAATAAATATCTTTATACAATAATGAAGAGATTGGGTGTTGTTTTTGATGTAACCAAGTCGTTAAGGGATAAAATCAATTTTTATATTATTCCTGCTTCCCGCAATCAATGCCAAACATTTTTATTTTGCATAAAGATCCGCAGTCTATTAACACTAAACTTACGACGACGACCGGTTAAATGACCGGTTCTAGATTTTTTAATTTCACAATTAATGAACTTGTAAATATGCTTCCATAAGAAATGATTTAATAAATATCATTAATTAGAACACATCTAGGTCTAAATTAATTCTTGTCATTTTTATAAGGCAACCCGGCGTCTGTTGCTTTATAGCTTGGTACGCGCGTTTATTGTTAATAATAAATATCTTTATACAATAATGAAGAGATTGGGTGTTGTTTTTGATGTAACCAAGTCGCTAAGGGATAAAATCAATTTTTGTATTATTCCTGCTTCCCGCAATCAATGCCAAACATTTTTATTTTGCATAAAGATCCGCAGTCTATTAACACTAAACTTACGACGACGACCGGTCAAATGACCGGTTCTAGATTTTTTAATTTCACAATTAATGAAATTGTAAATATGCTTCCACAAGAAATGATTTAATAAATATCTTTAATTAGAACACATCTACGTCTAAATTAATTCTTGTCATTTTTATAAGGCAACCCGGCGTCTGTTGCTTTATAGCTTGGTACGCGCGTTTATTGTTAATAATAAATATCTTTATACAATAATGAAGAGATTGGGTGTTGTTTTTGATGTAACCAAGTCGTTAAGGGATAAAATCAATTTTTGTATTATTCCTGCTTCCCGCAATCAATGCCAAACATTTTTATTTTTCATAAAGATCCGCAGTCTATTAACACTAAACTTACGACGACGACCGGTCAAATGACCGGTTCTAGATTTTTTAATTTCACAATTAATGAAATTGTAAATATGCTTCCACAAGAAATGATTTAATAAATATCATTAATTAGAACACATCTACGTCTAAATTAATTCTTGTCATTTTTATAAGGCAACCCGGTGTCTGTTGCTTTATAGCTTGGTACGCGCGTTTATTGTTAATAATAAATATCTTTATACAATAATGAAGAGATTGGGTGTTGTTTTTGATGTAACCAAGTCGTTAAGGGATAAAATCAATTTTTGTATTATTCCTGCTTCCCGCAATCAATGCCAAACATTTTTATTTTGCATAAAGATCCGCAGTCTATTAACACTAAACTTACGACGACGACCGGTCAAATGACCGGTTCTAGATTTTTTAATTTCACAATTAATGAAATTGTAAATATGCTTCCACAAGAAATGATTTAATAAATATCTTTAATTAGAACACATCTACGTCTAAATTAATTCTTGTCATTTTTATAAGGCAACCCGGCGTCTGTTGCTTTATAGCTTGGTACGCGCGTTTATTGTTAATAATAAATATCTTTATACAATAATGAAGAGATTGGGTGTTGTTTTTGATGTAACCAAGTCGTTAAGGGATAAAATCAATTTTTGTATTATTCCTGCTTCCCGCAATCAATGCCAAACATTTTTACTTTGCATAAAGATCCGCAGTCTATTAACACTAAACTTACGACGACGACCGGTCAAATGACCGGTTCTAGATTTTTTAATTTCACAATTAATGAAATTGTAAATATGCTTCCATAAGAAATGATTTAATAAATATCTTTAATTAGAACACATCTACGTCTAAATTAATTCTTGTCATTTTTATAAGGCAACCCGGTGTCTGTTGCTTTATAGCTTGGTACGCGCGTTTATTGTTAATAATGAATATCTTTATACAATAATGAAGAGATTGGGTGTTGTTTTTGATGTAACCAAGTCGCTAGGGGATAAAATCAATTTTTGTATTATTCCTGCTTCCCGCAATCAATGCCAAACATTTTTATTTTGCGTAAAGATCCGCAGTCTAACGATAAACGTAGACGATAAAAGAAAAAGATGAGAACTGACAAACCGTCCGCGTGACAAAGTGTTAAGGAGCTCTTGCTTGCTAGCGAATCTCTTCACTAACTATTGTACTCCATAGATCACGTGGATTTGCCGGCTTTATACCCACGGGAACGAGTCTGAGAGAAGTGCAGTCAAGCAGAATCGCCGTGAAATCTCGGTATGCCGACGGGTAATCGGCAATTCCTCATTAGAAATCCTCGACGGTATGCACATCACCGGCTGCGACCGCCTAAGTGTCAGACATTGATTAAGCTCGGCACCGCCGATTAAATACGTCTCACCTGGAACAGCCATGCTATTCAAAAGACGAAACCCCCGTTGAATTATGCCGACCATTCCTCCCGTTGGTCGTTCCTTGCGCCGCGTCCCCGAAAATTTCCCCCTCTATCGCTGGACGGAAGATCGATTCGCGACCGTTCGGCTGGATTAATCTTGGATTACAGTAGCTCTCCGTAGCTGTCGCACCGTCGTGTCTGCCGAGCGACACTTCTAGTAGAGCTGCTACATTCTTTGTAGTTTTCCGAATGCAGAGAAGGATAGCGATTGAAAGAGAAAGAGAGACTGAGATTCGGGCGTTTTTTCGGTAAACATTGAAGGACTCGCGTGCCAGCTCAGTCTTTAAAATTCATAAATCAATATCCCTTATTTTTCGTCATTCGTCAATAAAACATTTACCATCGTATTTGTCTTGTTTTTCTGATTAAAATGACACCAAACACGATATTGTAGAGTGCAACAAACGATTAAAGTCTCGGACTTAACATTTACGGTAGAGGTACACGAATTCTTGTTACACTTCGCTAATTACACAAGTAATTATAATGATAATTATGTCTTGTTTGGTGTGATTGTAATTAGAAAAATGGGACGAATACGATGGTAAGAGTTCCATGAGAAAAATAAAGATAAGAAGCGTTCGCTTACATTAGTGTGAGTTTTACCGATACCTCGATCGCTGGCTGGCTCGGTCGTCGGTTCCAAGGGGGATCCTCCAGTGGTGGGAATAAAATTTTGACACTTGCGGTAGAGACCGTAGAAAACCAATAAGAAATCACATTAAATTTTTCCGGGCCTTAAAATTTAATCAAAACTGCTTTGAAATATGTCACTAGGCCATTCGGAGACGAACTGAACAGCTGATGGTCGATAACAACCGTGAACTTCGAATTGATACGTGTTTAGAGATGTTATCTCTACTGCAGTTCGAACGACACTGATTTTACGCAAATTTGTCTGAAGAGTTTAGGGAGGGCATTATACATGTCGAATGATGGGCTGATCGGACAAGAAAAAGGACACGAGAGGGGTCGCTGTAAGATTAGAATTTATGACAATTACATGGCAAAACATCGTCTGTCCTTCCTTTAGAAAGTTTCTTAAAGGAGGTATAGGACAATAGAGACTCATAAACACCACACATGCCTGTTTCCACTTCTTGCTGGGTAAAAGGACAGACTTTTTTGCAATCTGCAGGGAAACCGAAACATGTGATTGCCATAAATTCTAGTCTTACAGCTGTCCCTCTTGTGTTCTGTTTTTTGTCTGACCATTCGACATGCACAATGCCCTTCCTAAAGATCAGACGATCGTCAAATAAAATTCTTGTTTTTTTATCGTGTTTACAGTTTTAGAAATTTAATAACACTTTCCGTGCCGGACCGATTTTTGGAGGCTTTCCGTTCAAACCGTTCACACTTTTACGATTTTACGAGTAAATAAACTTGCTTTTTTTTGACGTATGCCTTACAATTTTTCAATAGTGCAAAGCCATAATTATTAAGAAAAGAGTGTGGAGTTTAATCAGAGTTGGGCAAAAATTTTTATTTGAGTAAAATTTTTGCCCAACTCCGAGTTTAATATGCACTAGACAACAAAGCAATAAATTGAATTTTTAACGAATTATTTTAATAAACACATATGGATTGTTTTTCAATGAGAATTCTAATTAGCCGGAACGGGTTAAAAATAACGCAGAACGGAACGTGTTGAAAATAATGCAGAATGATAATAGAACACCATTGAGACCTCCACCTTATTATTTTAAGATTTTTGAGACGTAGAAACATATTCAAACAATTTTTTGATGATTAATATCTCCTGAATCAGAATAGATTACAGAATATCCGGGA
Source organism: Lasioglossum baleicum (assembly GCF_051020765.1). NCBI lineage: Eukaryota > Metazoa > Arthropoda > Insecta > Hymenoptera > Halictidae > Lasioglossum > Lasioglossum baleicum. Next base: position 8,873,057 of record NC_134945.1, read on the forward strand.
GTTCCTTATTGATATCTAGACTGTGTAATCGCAAGGTAAAAGGACAGACTTCTTCTTCGAACAATAACCTATCGACTCTACGTACCAATCTGCAGAAAAACCGAAAGATGCGATTCCACCAACATGAGCAGACAGCGGATTTTAAGCGTTTATGATAAAAAATGAATAGGTGTAATTTGTAACAGTAGAAACAATAGAAAAATCTAGAAATACTGTTATATTACTTTCGATCCATTTAATATATGTAGAAAGAAAGAAAATAAATTTCTAGTTCACTCCAATTTGTTGCAATTCAGGTACATACCAAGTTTTTATTTTCTATTAAAAGATCCGCTCTTTTTTTAACACTAAACCCACCACTGCCGGTCAAATGACTGGTTTTATATTTTTCATTTCACAATAATTGAAATGATTAAGTTGCTTGTATGCAAATTGTTTTGATCGATTTCTTTGTCCAGACATATATTGTAATAAAACTGAAAAAAAGATCTAAATAAATAGAGTCATCTCATTTTTATAAGCTGAAACATTTTCATCGCTTTTAGTGCTCGGTAGGTTTACCGTTAACCATGAGAACCCGCCACTGTGACCTCTCCTTGTAACTTGAATCTGGAGATTTCATAGATAAATAAGACAAGCAAAGGATTGTCCGTCTATCCGTACGACCACGTGAATTTGATAGCACGAACCGTTGAAAGATTCGGATGGAAAGTGGCACCGAGAACCACGTAACGTAAGCGTACAATGGGGAACGTCGCTGGGTGGTTGGAAAAGTTCTAATTAACCGACAAAGTCGTTGGCTTGCGTTTCGGAACACTCGAGCTCGTTACGTGCACACGATGATAAATGAAACGGGCTGGTATCATTCGTGGGAGGCGTGCTGCTTCGTTCGTTCCTTTGCCAATTACGTATACCATGTGTTCGGAATATTATCAGGAACCATAACGTCGGGCAATAAAGCAGTCTGCGACCCCGGGAGACGTAATATTACGTCCTTAACATGGCACGGCAAGGCAAGGCATCAAAACACGTAATATGCGTTTCGCCCCTCCCTTTTCTTCCCCCCCCACCCCTCCCTCATCCCTTCTGTTTCTCTCTGTCTCTCCCGTTTGCCGCGGGGCGAAGCTGAACTTCGATTCGAGCGTAAGGATCCGCAGCTCTAATTGAATCGGAGCACGCTGCACGAACGCCCGTGGAATTGATTTAATTACTGCCGCCTGCGTGATCCAACGAGAATAATTCAAGACGTCGCGAAATTGTTTAGGGTTTTCGTGTTGCATTGTTCAGCGCGCGTTTAGCTTCGTTCCTAACACGTTAACGTGCTTGTTGTGTTCCCTAAACTGTGAACTTGATGAGCGCCAGTGCGAACGCTGTGGGGAACAATTGGCCTAACAAATCCATTGAAATTTTAATTCTACTTACGCGATTATGCGTACAAGAGATGATCGACCAGAATAGACTTTTAGGAAACGTTAATTACAGACTGCGGATCTTTATGTAAAATGTAAAATGTTCGCATTGATTGCAGGACACAGGAGCGAGATATATATATTTATTCCTTTTTTCAATCATCCGATTAAGCTGAAACTCGCAGTCTAGTTATTTAAATCCTTTATGTCTGTAACTCTGTACCGTTTTCGTCGATAATTCTATTCTTGGTTGCATTTACCCAGTCCAGCATTTACATAGACGATTGATATTTACAGTGAGTGTAAAAAGTATTCGTGCGCCCTTTAAAATAGAATAACTTTTGTATAATTGTACCAAACGAGCCGATTTTTTATAATTCAATTAGAAGCATTGGTTTACGAAATGATATGCGAAAAAGATTTTAAAAAAATTATGATTTACAAGGTTACATGCAAAAATAAAAGACATTTTTCAAGACTTTTTTATTTGGGTCCTTAAAGAAAATTTAAAATATTTGTTTTGTAGATCTATGTTAGTTATACCACACAACTATGAAAGTTATATCAAAATCTTTTTTGCACAATCGATGATTCGAATTGCTAACAAAAAGCCAGGTTGTTTGCTTCAATTTTATGTAAATGTAATAGCTATTTTCTCCAGTATCTAACTCCACTATCTAAGAGTTTCTTTGAGATTATTCTGTAAAAAACTATTTTTATGTTTCTTTTTACTATAGTATAATTATTAAAAAGCATATTAAAACTCTTTGCACTCCTTTGTCGAGTGTGACTCGACATTAGAGAAAGAAAAATGTAAATAAAACTGATGTTTATATGTATTTGGTTCTTCCTTCATGTATGAAAAACAAATATAAGTTCACAAATATGTATTACAACAATGTTTGACATCTATATATTTAATGTAATTAGCAGACTGCGGATCTTTATGCAAAATAAAAATGTTCTACATTAATTGTGGAAAGCAGGAATAAAATAAAAATTCATTTCATCCTTTAATACTTTTTCTGCTGTAAAAACAACATTACAGTACTCTCAAATTTTCAAAATCTTGTACTGCGTTATATTTAGCCCAACCAATTTCTTCATAAATGCATAAAGATCCGCTGTCTAGCAAACAAAGTTGTTAAAAATAAGTAGCGCGGTCAAGGAAAATTTCAAATAAAAGACACATCAAATAGTGGGAAATTGATGGCAATAAAATTCAAAAATAATTCGGACTGCAAATGGTTAATAGGCTTCGTGTAGCTGTTTGTACCGATCAACCTTGGTTCCAGAGAAACCCTTCAATATTAAAATGCGTTATGAAATTATTTTAATTGATAATGAAACCGTCCTAAAATTTAATTTCATCCAAACGCACTTTGAAAAATTGTTGTGAATGAAAATGGTGTCTTCAGTTAACGGTATCAGAATCGTTTACCTGTTCGAAGAGATGTAGCTCTGCCAGCAGGGTGTAGGAAATGTAGATGTATCGTGCGTCTTCCACTGTCCTTCGGGTACGTACCCCCCTCGAGGGATTTCCCTGAAGGGTGGCACGCCCCCCGGGCCAAGTGCCCCCCTTGCGCACACTTTCACGATAATCCACCGTTATTACGTAGCCGTGAGTTCCCTCATCATACCACGGAGTCACGTGCGTCTTATATGCTCCCCTTGTCTCGTCAATTTTTACCTGTTCACCTCCGACACTTTGACACTTGACGGATATCCGCGGCCACTTCCGCCCCTGTCCACTTTCGTCACGAGTTCTCCGTCGTTTAACATAACAACACAAAGCATTTTCCGTCTTCCGCGATTCGCGTTTGTACTCCACAACTGACCGTATCTTTCCCAAAAATTGATCCTATCACAGCTGCAGCGGAGGCTCTGCTATATATCTGCTTGAGCGATCAATTCCGTCGATATTATTAGATCCACAGAAAAATATCTTTAGCTTGGCATACAATAAACACATAATAGTCGGATTTAATTTTAAAAGATTTAATCAATATAAAATCGTAATCTTCTTAAAATTAAAGTACGACAAATGTTTGCCGTTATCCCTAAGGAAATTTTTCTAATAATTTTTTATTAAAATTTCATTTATTTTTAATTATGATTTTTTTTTTAAATCCGAAAAACGGATTTGCAACACGGATAAATCATGAAAATAAATCTATAAGTAGACTTAAAGGGTTAGAATCCTTTGTTTTAATTTTTAACCCTAGAATATTTCCATTCCCTATGATTTTCAAAATTTTATGGATATGAAATTGGTATAATACCTCGTACAATACCTAAATAGCTAGTAATTGATTAGATACGGATACATTTAATAATCCATACAATATTCGCTCTGAGTTTTCAGGTTATTTTATCTATAAAGGTATTTGGAGATCACGTATTAATTATATGACGAGCTAGAACATTCCGATAGATCTTTTTTCAAAAATGGATTCGAGGTAAATCCTTTTTGTGTAAAGATCTCTAAGCATCTGCTTCATTTATTGATCATTAGACGGTTGACGAGTTTTAAGAAAGTGGTACCAAATAAAATTCTGTTAAATTCTGTTAAATTTAATACTCCAGCATTTCTTGAAAATTTTTATAAGCCATAAATGCATCAAAATCCTTGGTCTAATCATCATTAATTGAATTGTGCAGGGGGATGAAAGAGGGCAGGGTTGGCGACACGCGTGGATGGATTTTGAGGGGACAGAAAATTGTGAGAGCACGTGTCACGATTAACTGGCAAAGGGTTTTTTAAACGCGCTAATGAGCGACCAAAATGGTCCGACGCGACTTTTCACCGCGCGTTAAACATTATTTATGACCGACAGCGACCAGGGTATGGGAAAACATATGGGGGTTTGATGGGGACAAATATTTGAACAAGCGTGTGAAGATACGTAGCTTCAAGGAAAAGTTTTTCCGGTTTTCTAATATTTTTCTTCATTATTTTCCTAACTGTAAGCGGTCGAAAATTGTATGGTTGAGTGTCAGTGCTGCAAGTGCAAGTTTTCCAGATAACGTGGCAGAGCAAACAATGTAAATTTGCGCGGTTAATGAACCACCGGGTTGGGTTCAGTAAATTTACTCGGGGGTGTCACTCTTTGATGAAATTTCTTATTGCGATGGAGTTCGTCGATGTGTCTTGCACCCTTCTCAAGTATGTTGGCTTTGCAGCAGATAGAGTGTAGAACACTGTTTAAGTTGGATCTTCCTTGCCTCTCTGTTTAGTCAGCGAGCTGTTTTAATCTCGAACGTAACTAACGAAGTCCACGCGAATTTATCAAGAGATAACATTTCACAATGACAACACTTCAAACTTCGGAATCACCTCGGGAACTATATGTATTCTGTTACTTCACTTTTCGAAGTTTCTATTCTACGCCAGACGTTTGTGTACGGAATAGAAGGAACGAATCCATGGATGCTAAATCGTAATAATACGATTAAGCAATACCAATATACAGTTACCCGAATTAATATTTGGGCGCTCTAAAAGAGACAATAACTTTTTTTATATTTTGTGGGAAGCTAGAGCAATTAGTTTGCTACAGGGTGTGAAAAGAAATTTTTTTCAAAAATTGCAATAGATCGAAATTGTAAAAGAAATACTAAAAGTTACAGTTCACAACTTTTTTATGTGGGCCTATGTTGAAAATTAAAAAAGTACGTTTCGAAGATCTGTGTAAATTAAACATATTCTGACAATTTCGTCAAAATCTGTCGACGTTGCAATGAGCTGCAAACGTTTAAAGATGGTAAAAATTGCAAATTTTTACGATTTTCGCCCTCTAACTGCGATAAATCTAAGGATTCTTACATCTGTCGATGCCACAGATCTACAAATAGTATTTTTTGAATTTTCAATATAGGCCCACATACAAAAGTTGTAAAATACAACTTTTAGTATTTTTTCTCTACAATTCCGAACAATTGAATTTTTTTTAAAAATTTCTTTTCACATCCTATAGTAAACTAATTGCTCTAGCTTCCCAAAAAAAGTTCAAATAGTACAGTACAAAATTTAAAAAGTTATCATCTTTTTTAGAGCGTCCGAATATTAATTTGGGTCACAATTCCGGGACATATCGTTCATTCATAAGAAAAGTGACATATATACATAAGTCAAGAAAAGTATATTTTACAGGAGAGCCATTTTTTTTGAAAATTATCTAAAATTGCCAATCTTTTTATTGTATACCATCAACTTAGAAATGTAAAATAATTTGTTGTTATTTAGATACTGGGTTCATTGTCATGTACATTAGTTATTAAAAAAGTACACCACAATTTATATATTTATTATTATATTTTTTTAAAAATTGCTACGCTAAGTTTTCATAGTTTTATCTATGTGTGTGTGTTATACCTATATATACCTTTGAATTTTAATTTCGAAATCCCACAAACTTCTTTCAAATTTAATAAATTGTATAATTTTGTCCAGATGAGACAATGGCACAATTTTGTGTGAAGCCTAACTATTTCTCTGAGACAGAGTTGTGCTAATTCAATTAGAAAATTGAATTACATTGTATATCAATGATATAGCAATTCAACTACGTCGTAACTGAATTACATAATTCAAATCTTTCAATTAATTCAATTACTAAATATTTTAATGAAACGTGTAATCGAAATACAATATAATGAAAATACAGGTCTCCAAATTATAGCCCAGAACTTTGAAGAAGTGCAATATATTTTTATGTTTTTCTTTCATATACTTGTTTGCTGTCTGTGTGGCGTAGTATCTATTCCTCGTCCTCGTTCCGAATACGTAACGCTATTTTATAATTGTACTCCAATTGCAATTACGAATTACATTGTAATTTAATTGAATGAAGATCTGAATTGTAAATTAAAATATGACTGAATTAATCCAATTACTTTGTAATTATAATTCCTGGAGTAATTCAATTGTAATTCTGCACAACTCTGCTCTGAGAGCACAAAACGTGATTGAAGCTGAAAAGATGTTTACATATTTTATGTATGAGTTATAAAAGCGTTTGTGGAAGGATTACTTGTCCAATTGCTTGTTAACAACCCCGATTTGTGCGTCATGTTCGAGCAGTTGACGTGAAAAACCGATTAGCCCGTAGGAATTCCTATCGACGGAACTATATCAGTCCCATTGTTGCGGCAAATCCAATTCCAGGAAGAGAAATTATCCCCTTATTCTCAAAGGGGTTGAGCAAACGGCGGCCGGGATGGTGGACACCCTTTATCTTGTTAGGAAATCAATGACGCGTGTCCAGCTCCTTCCGGGGAGCGGAATAAAACGTCTCGAGGGATGGAACGGCACATTCCATCGGATTAGAAGCAGCGCCATCGGCCAGGCTCTGATTGAAACTAGGGGGTGAGCGTGTCGGCTCGATCGAAATAAAATATACGAGACGCGGGAAGGAGCCACGAAGATGAATAATGCATGCCGGCGAACAGCTTGTGGTAAGTAACGAGGCGGATTTGTAAAACATCACCGCGACACTCTCTCCAATGAACCGCAAATAATTTAACCCTCCATAAGGGGGGTTCGCAGGCTCCGCCAAACGGAATATCCGATTTACCTATTCTTCGATCAGCCGACGTACACTTCGGGACAAAAGGATATCAAGTTACAATAATAGCATTTTTGACGAAATAATAGCACACGTGTATGCCGTTTCAAATATTACCAAATTTGAGAACGATATTTTATACCGAGTGATTCACGAGGAAACGGAACACCTAAATAGCTCCGTTCGGCTTGAAGATGTTAGAGAAAGAAGTTACACTGTTGTTGATATTTCTACGAGGTTATGAATTAAAGTAATGCCAAAGATTCGTAGTACAGGAATACGAAAACTCGATACAGAGAGTTTATTCAGAAAAATGAAAAATACAGAAGAAGCTTCTCGCTCAAGCGCTTCAGTTCAACTAACTTAGGTAGGTAAACGTGTTCAATGTCTACCTTCGGCCAAGACCGTTTTTCATTGCTGGTCTAAGGGTAGGAGGACCCAGGTATAAAGGATAGCGACCTGGGGGAACTTATGTTATTATTAGCTAAATCCTAAATACCAAATTTAACAACTGTGATATACCAGTGGTGGGGATAAAATTTTGACACTCTTGCGATAAGGACCGCGGGAAACCAATAAGAAATCACGCAACTGAACTATCATATTTATCAAAGATATTAATCACATTTTTATTTTCCCGGGCCTTAAAATTTAATTAGAACTGCTTTGAAATGTGTCTCTAAGCCATTCGGAGACGAACTGAAAAGCTGCTGCTCGATAACAACCGTGAACTTCGAATTGACACGCGTTTAAAGATGTTATCTCTACTGCAGTTCGAACGACACTGATTTTACGCAAGATTTGTCTGAAGAGTTTAGGTAGGGCATTATACACTCCCGGACAAAAAGATAGCACATCGTCTATTTTTTCCCATTTGGTAGAATAAACCGAAGAAAATTAGTATTTTAATATGTCAACATATTCTGACATGCCTCTATATGTAATGTACTGAATATCATCGACAATATTTACTTCAACAGAACTCTAGAAATGAAAACGTAAATATTGTGGTTCGCAAGTGGGACAAATTGATAGCACGTGTAGTAAATCTACGCTTTCCAGTTACACCGAAGCTCGCGAATTGCGAACAACAACCTCGGAACATAGTTAATAAAGTCCGTGATATTAGCTCGTGTTGTATATTTGTTTAAAAAAGGCGAAATATTATGAAAAATGGGTCGCGGAAAGAGATTGAACGCGTGTGAGATTCACACTATAATAAAATTGGAAGAAGAACAATATTCAGTGACAAAAATAGCAAAAATTATGAATAGAAGTCGACAAGTAATAATGAATTTCTTGAAAAATCCGGAAAACTATGGTAACAAGAAGAGTTCTGGACGTCCGCAAAGTCTAAGCGCCCGGGAACGTCGTGCAATACTAAGAGCAGCATCGAATTCTAAGATGACTGCAAGGCAAATTGCACAAAGTGTTGGTGTAGACACTAATACAAGGAATGTGAGACGTGTTTTACAAAAATGCAAATACATACAACGAAGAAAATTAAAGAAAAAGCCTTGGTTAACTGTGCAACATAAGAACAATCGGTTACACTTTGCGGAAAAGAATATTCATATGCGAAAGAAATGGCGAAGAATAATATTTACGGATGAAAAGAGGTTTAACTTAGATTGACCTGATGGTCTGAGTTACTATTTTCACGATATGCGAAAAGAGGAACAGTTTTTGAGTCGTCGACAAATGGGAGATGGTAGTGTGATGATTTGGTGCGGTATCGGGTACTATGGTAAAATGGAAATCAAATTTATAACAGGAAAAATGAATAGCAAAATGTATTTGGAAATGATTAAGGAACAAATAAACACGTACGCGACCAGAATTGCTGGAGAGAAGTATACTTTTCAGCAGGATAATGCCGCAGTACACACAGCAAAAGTAGTAAAAGAGTACTTTTCTCGAGAAAAAATTCGCGTTTTAGATTGGCCAACAAGATCACCCGACCTCAACATTATTGAAAATTGTTGGGGAAATCTTGCCCGAGCTGTATATAGAAATGGCAGACAATTTGGAGATATTGCCGAATTAAAAAAATGTATTCAAGATGAGTGGGAGCAATTAGAGCAAAAACCCATTAAAAAAACTCTATGAATCTTTGCCAAAGAGAATGATGGCTGTTATTAAATGTAAAGGAGGGGCCACAAAATATTAAGCATTAATTATCATTCGTTGATTTACTGTTATACATAATTTTCAGTTAAATGTGCTATCATTTTGTCACACCATATTTCCTTAAAAATTCTTTTTTTTTAAATAAAATTGTATACGCTGGCGAAATTCAATTCAATTTCATTTGTGTCTGTTTATATCGATATTTTGCAAGAATACGTAAAAATAAAACCTTGGTTGTAATGTTAAATAAATAAATATTACGTTAATTTTAAAATGTGCTATCTTTTTGTCCCGGAGTGTACGTGTCGAACGATGGGGTGATCGGACAAAAAAAAGGACACAGGAGGGGTCGCTGTAAGATTAGAATTTATGACAATTACATGGCAAAACATCGTCTGTCCTTCGTTTAGAAAGTTTCTTAAGGAGGTGTAGGACAATAGAGGCTCATAAATGCCGGATATTTCCACCTCTGTGAATGAGAATGATATTTTATATCGAGTGATTCACGAGAAACGGAACATCTAAATAGCTCCGTTCGGCTTGAAGATACATGAAAATGTTGAAGAAAGAAGTTGCACTGTGACATAAAAAAATGTTCCGATTGTTTAAATGACGGCATATATTTTTAACTTCACAGTGTTGTAGCTGATGTCAAGACTAGTTCAATGATGTGGTACACTTTGACGAACTCAATTCGATTACATTTTAAAAATGTGCAATCATTTTATTCGAATTCAATTCAATGAATAATTTAATTCGAAATTATGACCTTGAGCAGTAACACAAACACTGAAACGTTTTGCAAGGCAATCGATTGCACTCTCAATTGTTTCCGTTTAAATTGGTCCACGAAATCTAATTAATCTTTCTGGCATGTTCTCTGATGTAGTCTATAATTTTGTTGGCCAGTCCATCATTTTCCAAAATAATCCGGTTCGGAGAGAGAGAGAGATGCCTCAAAAAGAAAGAACCTCGACTTTGATGAAAAATTGCATCATTTGGAAATATGATGGTTAGTAACATGTCGAATAGACAGAAGAATTATATTAATTATATATTTGAAATAGAATATACAATTATATTTACAGAAACCTTCTATTCTGACATTTGATTGTCTGTTTGCCAGCATTATTGATCAATCAAATCTGAAAATGTATGACGATAGATCTATTATAATATTTAGGAACAAAGATTGGAAATTAAACTTGATTTTATGCAGAGACCAGCCCAAATTGTATCAAAGAAAGATGCTTGGAACTGCACAACTCTGTCCTACAAATAGAACGAATTAACTGACTTTTAAAAGTCGGTCGCATCGATTGATGGCAATATTGAATCTAAGGACGTGAAAGATTGAATAAGATGTCCCTGGCCTCGGAATATCCGAACAGTTTCCTCCAGTTTTCTCAGGCCGCGGAATTCATCTTCCCCACAATGCTTCTGTCATTGAAAAAAAAAAGAAGGAAATACGGTGGTAACTCGATTCGACGTTAGTACGTCGTTTCGTCGCAGAATCGAATATTCCGACCAACGAAGTTTCCTGCTATTCGAGGAAATTGTCGGAAGCATAAGGCATGCTCTTTCCAGATTGATAACAATTTCTAGAATGAAATGCAAAACGAATGTCGTACTTTCAAACGAGTTCGAAGAAGAAGGAAAAATCTTCTCGGCCGCTTTTTCTCTTCTCTCCTCTTTGTAGAAAGTCTTCTTTTCCGTGGCGAGAATGAAAAGTTTCGGGAACAAGTTAGCTTCTACGCTCAATGATTTCTTCGTTGTTGCTATGTAACGATGACCGATCGTGGTGAGAACCTCCCGACGAAGCTGTTACATCTTGCAATTAAATGAGAAAGTGTCCAACTAACTACGCCGATAAGGTAATTCGCTCATTCTTTTATTAGGAGGAAATCTTTCAATTGGACAGACTTGATGAGGATCGCCAATTAAAAGTTGGACGTCTCGGTTCTTCAATTTCGTGAAAGTCGGCTAAGACTGTGTCGCCGATCAGGGGAATTCACGAGAGAATTGAGGGGAATACCGTTACCCCCTCTCTGCCAGTATCAGGTTAGTCACGTGACGGATTCCCTTTATTCACATCTAAAATCTGTTGCACAGATTCAAACGCATGTTAAAGAACTCTTTCCAATTGTTATATTGTCTTTTTACACTAGTGGCATAAGAATGTTATTCAAATATTTTCAGTATCTCCTTTTTAGTAAATTTTTGTACACGGAGAACATTATAAAGCGTTACAGAGACGAATATCTCCAAAAATATTGATTGTACGCGAAAACGTTTCAGATGAAAGTTGTTCAGTACTCAGGGAGATATCATGTGGTGGGATTTTGATTTTTCCCGATCGACACTCCAAGGTGAGGTGAAGGTCAACTATTCATTTTTCAATGGAATGTCCTAGTTTTTATACCACAGATCGATAGAGTATCAAATTCTGAGTATAAAAGTGTTGACCTTCATATGTCTTAAACCTAATAGTTATCGAGAGATTATCCAAAGAAGAAGGAAAATTGTTTCGATAATATCTCGTTAACTATTAGATTTAGGACATATGGAGGTCAATACATTTTTACTCAGAGTTCGATAGTCAATCGATTCACGATAAAGAAAGTAGGTCTTTCCATTTTAAAAAAATCAAGGTGACCTTCACCTCACCTTGCAGTGTCCGTCGGGAAAAATAAAAATCCCAACACATGATATCCCCCCCCCCCCTCGGTACTGAACAACTTTCATCTCAAACATTTTTGCGTATGATCAATATTTTTGGAGATATTCGTCTGTGTAACACTTTATAACGTTCACCCTGTATCTCCGTCCGGGAAAGCCGATAGAACTAAGACGACAAGCTAAAACTTGTCCTTCGGCGATTTAACTTGGTTGTACGGTACTTTTATACAGGGTGGTCCACGCGATTATTTCAGAATTATGACGAGAGAAATCCAATTATGTAAAAAGATATTTCCCTTAAGGGGGCCTTCTCCTGCAGACGACGACGGTCGCGCTTGAACACAATGAACACTCACACACCGCTAGAGCGAAACTGAACCAATAACCACAAGTTTTGTATAAATCATTATTTATTGCTAGGAATATAGAAGAATAACAAAACATCAACATTATAATTATTTTTATCATAGTTAGAAGTAACTTAAGAAATTTTTTTCAATAATTAATGTCTCCTCGTTTAGCAATGACAACAAAAACAGATTGACTCGGTTTTGCACCACGTTCAATATACAGTAAGGAGCGAAACTGAACCAATAACAAAAAGTTTTGTATAAATCATTATTTATTGCTAGGAATATAGAAGAATAACAAAACATCAACATTATAATTATTTTTATCATAGTTAGAAGTAACTGAAGAAATTTTTTTCAATAATTAATGTCTCCTCGTTTAGCAATGACAACGAAAACAGATTGACTCGGTTTTGCACCACGTTCAATATACAGTAAGGAGCGAAACTGAACCAATAACAAAAAGTTTTGTATAAATCATTATTTATTGCTAGGAATATAGAAGAATAACAAAACATCAACATTATAATTATTTTTATCATAGTTAGAAGTAACTGAAGAAATTTTTTTCAGTAATTAATGTCTCCTCGTTTAGCAATGACAACAAAAACAGATTGACTCGGTTTTGCACCACGTTCAATATACAGTAAGGAGCGAAACTGAACCAATAACCACAAGTTTTGTATAAATCATTATTTATTGCTAGGAATATAGAAGAATAACAAGAAATCAACATTATAATTATTTTTATCATAGTTAGAAGTAACTTAAGAAATTTTTTTCAATAATTAATGTCTCCTCGTTTAGCAATGACAACAAAAACAGATTGACTCGGTTTTGCACCACGTTCAATATACAGTAAGGAGCGAAACTGAACCAATAACCACAAGTTTTGTATAAATCATTATTTATTGCTAGGAATATAGAAGAATAACAAAAAATCAACATTATAATTATTTTTATCATAGTTAGAAGTAACTTAAGAAATTTTTTTCAATAATTAATGTCTCCTCGTTTAGCAATGACAACAAAAACAGATTGACTCGGTTTTGCACCACGTTCAATATACAGTAAGGAGCGAAACTGAACCAATAACCACAAGTTTTGTATAAATCATTATTTATTGCTAGGAATATAGAAGAATAACAAGAAATCAACATTATAATTATTTTTATCATAGTTAGAAGTAACTTAAGAAATTTTTTTCAATAATTAATGTCTCCTCGTTTAGCAATGACAACGAAAACAGATTGACTCGGTTTTGCACCACGTTCAATATACAGTAAGGAGCGAAACTGAACCAATAACAAAAAGTTTTGTATAAATCATTATTTATTGCTAGGAATATAGAAGAATAACAAGAAATCAACATTATAATTATTTTTATCATAGTTAGAAGTAACTGAAGAAATTTTTTTCAATAATTAATGTCTCCTCGTTTAGCAATGACAACAAAAACAGATTGACTCGGTTTTGCACCACGTTCAATATACAGTAAGGAGCGAAACTGAACCAATAACCACAAGTTTTGTATAAATCATTATTTATTGCTAGGAATATAGAAGAATAACAAGAAATCAACATTATAATTATTTTTATCATAGTTAGAAGTAACTTAAGAAATTTTTTTCAATAATTAATGTCTCCTCGTTTAGCAATGACAACAAAAACAGATTGACTCGGTTTTGCACCACGTTCAATATACAGTAAGGAGCGAAACTGAACCAATAACCACAAGTTTTTTATAAATCATTATTTATTGCTAGGAATATAGAAGAATAACAAAAAATCAACATTATAATTATTTTTATCATAGTTAGAAGTAACTTAAGAAATTTTTTTCAATAATTAATGTCTCCTCGTTTAGCAATGACAACAAAAACAGATTGACTCGGTTTTGCACCACGTTCAATATACAGTAAGGAGCGAAACTGAACCAATAACCACAAGTTTTGTATAAATCATTATTTATTGCTAGGAATATAGAAGAATAACAAGAAATCAACATTATAATTATTTTTATCATAGTTAGAAGTAACTTAAGAAATTTTTTTCAATAATTAATGTCTCCTCGTTTAGCAATGACAACAAAAACAGATTGACTCGGTTTTGCACCACGTTCAATATACAGTAAGGAGCGAAACTGAACCAATAACCACAAGTTTTGTATAAATCATTATTTATTGCTAGGAATATAGAAGAATAACAAGAAATCAACATTATAATTATTTTTATCATAGTTAGAAGTAACTTAAGAAATTTTTTCAATAATTAATGTCTCCTCGTTTAGCAATGACAACAAAAACAGATTGACTCGGTTTTGCACCACGTTCAATATACAGTAAGGAGCGAAACTGAACCAATAACAAAAAGTTTTGTATAAATCATTATTTATTGCTAGGAATATAGAAGAATAACAAGAAATCAACATTATAATTATTTTTATCTTAGTTAGAAGTAACTTAAGAAATTTTTTTCAATAATTAATGTCTCCTCGTTTAGCAATGACAACAAAAACAGATTGACTCGGTTTTGCACCACGTCCAATACTTGGCAGTATTTAATATATTATTTATTTTTAATATTTCGTCCATAACCCTTGTGCTTGTAAAACTGCACTAATTCGCTTTGGCATACTTTCTACTAATTTTTTGTAATAATTCGGAGATATTTGTTCCCACTGTTCTTGAATTCTATCATACAAATCTGTGATTGAAGTTGGTTGGGAGTCATATGAATCCCGAAGTCGTCTTTTTAGTAAACTCCATAGATTCTCTATGGGGTTGAGGTCGGGGGCTCTGTACAGGCCAATCCAGAACAGAAGTTTTTTTAGTACTGAGCCAATTTTTTACACTTTTAGCACTGTACTTAGGGTCTCGGTCATACATGAAAATTACATTTTTTTCTTCAAAAGGCATATTTTCAACAACATCTATGAGATGATCCTGTAAAATATCCTTGTACATGTACTGATTCATGATGCCATTAATGCGGTACAGTGATCCAACAACAAATGCTGTTAGATACCTCCAGAACATTAGGGATCCGCCTCCATGTTTTAACGTTTGTTTCACATGTCGTGGTTTAAGCGTTTAATTTTTACGAATCCAGCACCAAGACATGCTGCCATCCGAACAAATTTTGTTAATTTTGGTCTCGTCTGACCAAATAACCCGTTCCCAGTCTGTAGTTGTCCAGTTTTGATATTTTGTAGCAAATTCCAAACGACGTTTAATATTTTTTTCCGATAACATTGGCTTCTTTATTTTCTTAATGCTTCTAAACTCGGCTCCTTTGAGGATTGTTCGTGCTGTCCACTGACTTATTTGTATATTCGCATCTTCTTTTAATAATTTTGCAGCCATAATAGAACTTGAAGCTTCACCAGATGTGACAAACCGTATCATCCTTCGTTCATCCTGCGGTGATAATATTTTTGGCCTTCCTCCAACATTTAATAATATACTTTTACAGTATTTTTTTCTTATTCTCTGCACTGTCGATTGACTAACACTGCAAGTTTTCGCCGTCTGACGCGTTGACAAGCCGTCGTTCAAAAGAGAAATGACTTTTCTTACACAATTTGGAGCAATTGACTTCATATTTATTCTTCCTTCACTTGCGTGCTTTTCCGTTCGACTGATTGCGAAGAACTGAGTGTTAAGACGTAGACTAATAGTTTGTAAACATACCAAAATGCTAGATGTAAACATACTACTAGAACATGCCACGTAAACATTTCTCGTAGGGACAGGTGCAAAACCGAGTCAATCTATTTTTGTTGTCATTGCTAAACGAGGAAACATTAATTATTGAAAAAAATTTCTTAAGTTACTTCGAACTATGACAGAAATAATTATAATGTTGATTCTTTGTTATTCTTCTATATTCCTAGCAATAAATAATGATTTATACAAAACTTGTGGTTATTGGTTCAGTTTCGCTCCTTACTGTACGTACGCGAGGATTGCAAGGGTCCGGCATCCACCTCTGATTTCTCGATAATGCAAAGACGGGACTTTTTAGTAGTCAAACTCGCCAGATGAAAGATCAATCTACTGCGCTGTTTGCCTCAAAAGTCGTTCTTTTACGTTTCTGAGCAATGGTTTTGTAATATTTGGCTGCACGTTGTCGAATGCACGAGCGCCGTTGCACTTCTAAGAAAAACATTGTTTTACGGATGTGGTGCTCTTCGTATCATTCGTCTTTCTCCTTTGACATTTCTCTCCGGTTTCATTGAATACACAAAGTGGTTTCAAACAACAACGTCTTCATGGATGATAAACGGTGGGAAGAAGCGGTGGGCACACAAACGCAATTCGAAAAGAAAAATGCATGCATAGGCAAGAAGAAGGTGCCGCTAACACCGAATACAGGGAACCAGTCATTCGTCAGCCAAAGAATGTTTTATTCAGCGATTTACAGCTCCGATGCTGTCTCGACTTCCAACATCGGCGCAATCAATCTTTTTCTAACTTCCATCCTCGATTTCTTTTCTTCCCGTTACAAATTTCGTATAATTTCTTACGAGGCGACTCGAATTTTGCGAAAAGCGTATAGTCGTAGTATTAACCCTTTGCACTTGCAAGTATTTTAACTGAAATGTTAAACATTTCTTACGTTCTTGAATAATTCCGTTCCATATAATTTTGTTTATTTTATAAATTATGATGATGTTGTAATACCTCATATACAATACTTAAATGTTTAGTAATTATTTAGATACGAACATATACATATATGGTATTTAATATAGTGTGAGCAATATTTCAGAATTATTTTTCAATTTTGTTGCAAACCCGACTATTTTATGTGTTTCATTTGAAATTTATTTCAGAGGACAGTTCCCTGACTCCTACTTATTTTAAACAATTTTGTTTGCTAATTATATTCAGTGTAGCTCTCAAACTTTGTTGTGTAATTTATATTTGTGGAACTTATATGTGTTTTTAACTAAAAAATACGACTTAAATAAATAAAGGAAGAACCAAATACAAATAAAAACACGTTTCATTTACATTTTTCTTTCTCCAATGTCTCGACAAAGGAGTGTAAAGGGTTAAAGCCTATAGCAGATGTTATTTCATAAGATCGGAGAACTCTAAAAGATTCGTAATATTTAAATAAAGTTACCAGCTGAGCAATCTGCAAGAATTCTTACACACAAACGCTAATTGTTTAATAAAAATTTGGAGAATATTTCACTTTTTTCGCGAACTTCTCAAATTCTTAAAATAAGAAATAAATTTCCTGCTAACCAGAGAAATATGAATCCACATATAAAATTCTGCTCGTTAGACTTACGAAGCTTCCCTGTGTACACTGGTATAATAAAACCGCGAGAAGAAAAGACATCCCCTGCGTATACGTGAGGAAACTTAATTCTTCTAAAAACTGTGCTGCTTGTAATTTATTAGTATGCAAGAGGTTAAAAATAGAGTACATTCCGTAATGAGAATGTAACAAGCTCTTTAATATACCCGTAATTTGCTTCTAGACTTGCGCGATAGGAAAATAATTTCTACTTTATCTCTCTTCGTATAGAACATGTTAATTTATCAAGAGCCACAAATTATTCATCTAAGAACATGATAGAATAGAACATGACAGCGTGCTAATATTGATCTAAATCGCATTTCTCACAACGTTTCCCATCTCTAATTAATTACAATTATTTATGGCTCATAGTAACCTTAATCGATTCCGATGAAACTTTGTGCATGCATACAGCTTACTGAAATCTACAAAAGGCATGTTTTAAATTTTTGTTATAAGCGCAGATAAAAAAAGTTATAAATCATAACCATTACTTTTTTGGCTATTTTGGTATTTGTAATTGTTTATTAATTTTTTTAATAAATTACCTAGTACACTGATCTTTGTTTAAACCAAGTTTGGACAAAGTCATTCATGTCTAAAGCCTAAAGGGTGGTCGGATACTTTTCCACGCCACTGTATGTACTGTAAAGTCGCGATATTTTTCCAACGGCCTATGTTTTGTATGGAGGCATATCGTGTAGAGACATTCTTTTTTATGGCTCCGCCTACAGAGAGTACAAACGAAAGCCGGACGTAGAAAAGCACAGCATACGTACGCAATGCTTAAAGCAGCGTACTACGCATAGCGTACAAACACTACTAATCGAATTACAAAACTTCTTTATTTTTCATTATTTTTTTATGGGGCTTTCACTAACTTATTTCTAGCATATTTCTGGTTAAACCATACCAAACACGATACAATTTCAACGGTATCTAGTAGTTTAATCGATGATGAAAGTTTCGAACGCAACGAAGAACCAGCGTATGGGAAATTCTTTGAACTGTGAGGCGATGGCGACTGTCCGCATCTCTTTCCTTCCCACATGCTGTCCTTCCTTGCGCCCGAAACTTCCATCGCTGATTAAACCATTCAATATAGTTGAAATTATATAAAGTCGCGATATTTTTCCAACGGCTTATGTTTTGTATGGAGGCATATCGTGTAGAGACATTTTTTTTTATGGCTGCGCCTACCGCACCGACCGCGCCGAGAGTACAAACGAAAGCCGGACGTAGAAAAGCACAGCATACGTACGCATAGCGTACAAACACTACTAATCGAATTACAAAACTTCTTTATTTTTCATTATTTTTTTATGGGGCTTTCACTAACTTATTTCTAGCATATTTCTGGTTAAACCATACCAAACACGATACAATTTCAACGGTATCTAGTAGTTTAATCGATGATGAAAGTTTCGAACGCAACGAAGAACCAGCGTATGGGAAATTCTTTGAACTGTGAGGCGATGGCGACTGTCCGCATCTCTTTCCTTCCCACATGCTGTCCTTCCTTGCGCCCGAAACTTCCATCGCTGATTAAACCATTCAATATAGTTGAAATTATATCGTGTTTAGTGTTATTTTAATCAGAAAAATGCCAGAAATAAGTTGGCGAAAGGTCCATAAAAAAATAATGAGAAATAAAGAAGTTTTGTAATTCGATTATGGGACTTTCATTAACTTATTTCTAGCATATTTCTGGTTAAACCATACCAAACACGATACAATTTCAACGGTATCTAGTAGTTTAATCGATGATGAAAGTTTCGAACGCAACGAAGAACCAGCGTATGGGAAATTCTTTGAACTGTGAGGCGATGGCGACTGTCCGCATCTCTTTCCTTCCCACATGCTGTCCTTCCTTGCGCCCGAAACTTCCATCGCTGATTAAACCATTCAATATAGTTGAAATTATATCGTGTTTAGTGTTATTTTAATCAGAAAAATGCCAGAAATAAGTTGGCGAAAGGTCCATAAAAAAATAATGAGAAATAAAGAAGTTTTGTAATTCGATTATGGGACTTTCATTAACTTATTTCTAGCATATTTCTGGTTAAACCATACCAAACACGATACAATTTTAACGGTATCTAGTAGTTTAATCGATGATGAAAGCTTCGAACGCAACGAAGAACCAGCGTATGGGAAATTCTTTGAACTGTGAGGCGATGGCGACTGTCCGCATCTCTTTCCTTCCCACATGCTGTCCTTCCTTGCGCCCGAAACTTCCATCGCTGATTAAACCATTCAATATAGTTGAAATTATATCGTGTTTAGTGTTATTTTAATCAGAAAAATGCCAGAAATAAGTTGGCGAAAGGTCCATAAAAAAATAATGAGAAATAAAGAAGTTTTGTAATTCGATTATGGGACTTTCATTAACTTATTTCTAGCATATTTCTGGTTAAACCATACCAAACACGATACAATTTCAACGGTATCTAGTAGTTTAATCGATGATGAAAGTTTCGAACGCAACGAAGAACCAGCGTATGGGAAATTCTTTGAACTGTGAGGCGATGGCGACTGTCCGCATCTCTTTCCTTCCCACATGCTGTCCTTCCTTGCGCCCGAAACTTCCATCGCTGATTAAACCATTCAATATAGTTGAAATTATATCGTGTTTAGTGTTATTTTAATCAGAAAAATGCCAGAAATAAGTTGGTGAAAAAGGTCCATAAAAAAATAATGAAAAATAAAGAAGTTTTGTAATTCGATTAGTAGGGGTTCACATCGATATACCCGAGCCTAGATCAATCATCGTCGCCCTGCGCCAGTGGAGTGGGTAGGCACTGGATAAATTCTGGATAGAAGGTCGCAGAAAAAATATCGCAACTTTACTGTACCCAGTGTCTCGCAAGTTTCCTCCGAAATTGACTCGCTCGTAGACTGTTCACGGCTCTCAATCTTAGCACCAATAATTCGAAGCATCACCAGAACCGATAAGAACATCAATTTCAGCTTGATAACCATTACCGGAGGCAACGAACCTTCGAAAACTGATTCAAGCAACGCGAGCCATTAATATTTCAGTTTTCAATCTCGACGGGCGCGGCTTACCATTTCTCGCCCCTCGTCGATGTCGACGCGGTGCGTCCCTGCGACTGTCACAGCCGCGTTCCTCAATTTTTCTCGTCGCCGAGAACGTAAACTACGGGACGGCGGCGAAACCCATTAACCGTGTCCACGGTTCGACACTTTTCTCCCCGTTTTTCGGACCTGCCAGGTGGACTGGCTTTCCCAGGAAACCTACCGGTCGGACAGCGCGTCACAAAACTGGAACGCGCCGTGCCACCACCACCGCGGGGACAACGCGAGGGGGAAATTTCAGTTTAATATCATCTAAATGTCACGGCGAGGCGCACCGCGCAACCAAGAAACTCTGTCGTTTCCCTTCCGTCGAAAACACGCGGTCGAAATTTTCCAACGACTGACAGATTCGAATGAGAATATTGTACAGGGTGATTCACCTAAGACAAGCCACTCGAATAACTATTTATAAGGGTAAATTTAGGGGAAGAGGTTGGGTTGCGAGACAGTCGTTTTTATCCATCGCGCAATCGCGATAATTCCAATCTGTCTGCTGTGAAATTTTTGTTTTGACGTCTGCTAGTTTTTGTGCTAGCACCGAGGTGTATAGACGTGTTGCTTATATTAGATACGGACATCGTGTGTAAACACATCGTGTAAAACTTTTACTCATTTTTTTAAAAACATTATTTTGTCGAGTGAATCAATCGAGAAAGGTGAGTGTGATGTATTTTCATTTAGTGTTTTCCTTACATTTTACGATGCAACATGGAGTTTTGCGCATATACGACAAAAACATTGTTTTTTTCTGTCACATTCGGAATGGCATCATGGTTGGGTTACGAGACACCATAGTGGTTGGGTTGTGAGAGACTAGTTTTATTTTACTAGAAACGAACTAGAACTGTCAAATATCGTTGTTTGCGTTAGAATTAATTGTTTCTTTGTCATTTAACGTTTGTTTCGGTTTATTTTTTGAATTTATAGTCGTGTCAACTTCAAGAAAATCGCCCGCAAACAAAGAAATTAATTTTAATGCCGTGCTTAGTGCCGTTAAAGATTATTTATTGGAGAAGAAAGGCATAAGAAAGGCTGCCAAAGAATATGGCGTTGATAAGAGCACGTTACTGCGTTATGCGAAGAAAGTCGACTGCCATTTTGACGGTATTTCCACAGTTTGCGATGGAATTTTTGCGCATATCTCGTTTTTCACATGCAAACATTGTGACAGCGACTTGGATGACGAAGAGGAAGATGATTATTGAATCCTTCCATTCATTATACTTTTTTTAACTTTTCTTCGCCATTCTTTGCTGTTTTTCAATTTTTTGCCATTCTTTTTAACTTCTTTGGCCACTTAATGTCTTTACAATAAATAAAAATTCATTTTTGCTTAAAGTTACATGGGTTTTACTTGATATTTTTTACCTCTTTTAGTTGATTTTTCCGAGTGTCTCACAACCCAACCACTTTTTTCAGGAAGCCAAAAAACATGTCCTCGGAAAATTGGCCATAAAATTTTACTTGTTGATCAAATCACGAATCTTTTTACATATGCAAGTTGCGTATTTTCTTCACCTTTCCAACGGTATATGAAACTCTTTGATATCTTCATCAAGCAACAAGTTACAGACCAAAAACAAAACCCGTCTCATAACCCAACCTCTTCCCCTACCTATTATCGCGGGCGTACGTTTTACTGCGATATTTTTTCCCAATGAATAAATTCATACAATTCAGTGAGAATGTATTTTCGTTGGCGAGGTAAACAAAATTGTCAATCATTCTCCTAGCTTTCTAATTACAGAATTTGAAAAAACATTTTTCTATCTCGATCACCAAATGACCGTTGTTCACGTGATTGTACAGGGTGCGGCAGAAATAACTTCCACATTTCGAAAAATCATATCTAGATCTGGGAAATTGTAAAAAGTTTCTGTGGTAATACCTCGTACCACTTTTTATGAATCCTCCTTTGAAATGTGGGAGTTATTTCTGGCGCACCCTGTACATTCTTTATATTGCTTTAAATTTCATGGCGGAAGTTTCATTATTATTTAGATGTCTAGTTCCATACAATAAAGATATGAAAAGAAACTTCTCTTGCTGAAGAAAGGGCTGAAATCGAGTACGTTGGTCCTATTAATTCAATGTAAAAGTTTTAATTATAAATTGAAGTTTCGTCTTGAATTGCAAAAAGAAATGTTCTAAAGACTGCGATAGATAGATGAATTGAAAATCCTTTTCTAAACTTGTGCGAATGAAATACACAAAGAAAACAACAGTTTAAAAATAAAAATTAAACATTCAGACATGAATGTCGAAATTCTGCGAAATCAATGCAATATCAGGTCTAGGTACACACTTGAACAGAATAATTATAAAACTTCATTTTGGAATACATATCTGCAAAAAAAAGCGTAAAGATCGACTCGCTCGCTGTCAGCGTTACAGGACTTTGTACTTCATGTCAAGAAAATCAAATTAATTCTCTGCACGTCGTTATTCAAAATGATAACGTACAGTATTCGGAGAATTTATAACTTTTCTGTGACAATATCATTTTTCATATATCCTGATAAAATACGCTGGATTTTATAAAATAATTATGATGGTTGTTGTCGAGATCAACATTGAGAGTGACCGTGACAATTATAACATAGTATGATGTTAATTAGATGTTAGTACAGGGTGCGCCATTCGTAGGTACCATATGTTAAATGCTTATAAAATAGTGAAAACGTAATTAAATCGAGTTCGGTTTGCGATATTTATTTACTTTGGTTTATACCAATACAAAAAATTCATTTTTTAAATACAACGTCGGGCAAGTAATCACCTTTATGAACGACGCAAAGAAATGCTCGTTTTTGGGCATTTCCCATAACTTTTTGCAACGTTTCGGGCATTATTTCCGTTATTTCCTTACGGATTGCATCTTTCAGCTCCTGGAGGGACCGCGGCGCGCCAACATAAACTTTTGACTTTAAATATCCCCACAGAAAAAAGTCTGGAGCAGTCTGGAGGCGTCAAATCCGGCGAACGTGGAGGCCAATTGTAATCGCCATTTTTCGAGATTAAGCGATTCGGGAACAATCTTCTGAGGAGAGTCATTGTGCTGGTGTTAAGTTATTCATGGTGAATAATGGTATGAAATGAGCTGTCAAATACGCTAGAATATTCTCCGGAATGTTTACGAATAACAATTGTTTTAGCGTTTAACATATGGTACCTACAGACGGCGCACCCTGTATATTTTCTATTTATTTCAAAACGAAGAACATGAAATGACAAAAATGGTATTCAAGTTTTCTCTGCACCTGCTTTGTTTACTATATTTCTACTGCACGTTAATGATATCCTATTCAAATACGTATGTACACTGGTGGACAAAATGATGAGGCACCGTTGTACACACGCAAAATTTCATATACATATATGTATGTCGTGAAATCTCAGTGGAAACAAATCATATTCACGGATGAAAAGAAACTAAATTTGGATGGTCCAGATGGATACAAGTACTATTTCCATGATTTAAGAAAGGAACAAAGGGTTTTCAGTCGTCGACAATGTGGTGGCGGTGCAGTAATGATATGGGGAGAAATCAGCTATAGAGGAAAAATGGAAATAAAATTTATTCAAGGCCGTATGAATAGTGCTGGCTATTTAAATTTAATTAAAGAGCAAATTGGAACATATGCTCGCAGAATTGCTGACAGAAAATATATAATGCAGCTGTGCACATACTGCTCACATAGTAAAAAATTATTTTGAAGCGGAAAATATAAAGGTTTTGAATTGGCCTGCAAGGTCTCCTGACCTAAACATTATCGCGAACGTTTGGGGATGACTGTCAAGAATATTATACGAAGGTGGAAAGCAGTACAGTTATACAGTATCCGAATTGAAATCAGCGATTTTAGAAGCTTGGGAAAGCATACATCAAAATGATACAAAAAATCTAATAGAAGTTTACCAAGAAGAATGATTGAAGTGGTACAACGTAAAGGGCAGTCCACGCATTACTGAAACTGCCAAAAATTGTGTAATTTTGTTGAAAATTCTAATACTTTTCTTATTTTGTATTCAAAGTGCCTTATTTTGCCCACACTAAAAGTCAACAATTTTTATGAAAATAATAAATGGATTTGAACGAGTTATTTAATTTTTAGTATATTATATAGAAGCTAGTACCTTATTTGGTTGTATATTCACTTTCTACGTGTATATAATGTACACATGAACATTGCTAAAAACTTTGAGGTGCCTTATCATTTTAACCATCAGCGTACATATGTCTACTATATATTTTTTATACTTTTTATATTACTCGGGAGTAAATAATCAAGTTCAAGGTAATTGTAAGAGATCGAAGTTGAATGAAAATACATTTTCTCTTTCAATTGTGTTAAACGGTTGAGAGCAATACGATATCCGGAAATTCTACGATTGTTTTACCAATTTTGTATTTGACCTATTAATTTTTGTTATAAATGCACAGTCTGCTCACGAGATTGTATCTGACGTAATCCGCGCCTTGCAACGTTTGAAACATTGTTTGAAAAAAATCTGGAGCACATTAACTTTCTCTCTCGATACTCCAACGAAGATCTTGGTTAACGCACGAAGAGATCGTGGCGGATGGTAATGTCGGTGGTTCAGGGTCTGATGGAGAAATTGGTGTACCAACCGCCGCCGTAATGTTACTGAAAGAGGCTGATGCGAGATGAGGGTTGGGTTAAGCGGCTTGCGGGCGATTAGAGAGCGCCGCAGCAGCCATCGTCGCGCTCTAGCTTCATCCTCATTCGCGATCACAACCCAACTACCCCCGTAGTTCAGTTTCCTTCCAATTACCGAAAACTGGGCAGCTTTCCTTATCTGCATTGTACTCTTTTTCCATCTCGTCGGTACCACGATATTTTATTATTAGACAGCGGATTTTACGTATTTATGACAAAAAAACCAATGAGTAGGTGTGATTTAAAACAGTAAAAACATCAGAAGGATTTAAAAATTCGGTTATATCATTAAACCGATTCGAGAACAAAATATTGGGTTGGCAAGAAGGTAATTTCGGTACTTTAAGATGAAATAGAGACCAATTTTTTTATTTGAGCAATGATCTTTAATGAATAAGATATTTTCTCATTTGTTCCGTGATTTTTTTGCCGAAAAGAACAAATACGAAAATATTTTATCGATGAAAGTTCATCGCTTGAATAAAGAAATTCAGTTTTATTTCACTTTAAAATACCGAAATTACTTTCTTGCTAATCTAATAAATTTGTATTGCATTTCAGTTTGTTGTAATTAAGGTAGAGAATTTTTATTTTGCATAAATATCCGCTGTCTATTTATTACATTCGACGAGTGAATTCGTTATCTTTTCTTATATACAAGTTTTAGCAATAAATATGGCATTTACATTATGCTTTTCGCTACGATACAACTGTCTTTTCATAAGCAATATGATTATTTGGGCGCTCCACTTCGAATTCAAAAGATCAGGTAGAACTGATGTAACTTTTACAAATTATATAATTTTGAAAAATTAATTATATCTTTTTTATATTAATTAAATATCCTATATTTGATGTAATTTATATAATACAAATCTGGTTTTATGCAATTTTGGGAAAACCAAAAGTAGATAATACATGTATTAGAGGTTGGCAACTAAATTCGCGACCTCCACACATTTTGTCAAATAAAATCATTTATATATATTTTTTAGGCACGAGTATTTTATATCAAATCAATCGGAAAATTCAGAGCTTTCCAATGATATGAAGTTCAAAAAGAATGGTCACTGAATGAGGTTATAATGATACAATAAAAGAATTACGAAAGAAAAGGGCGCGAATTTAGTCGCCAACATAATAATAGTAGTATTGTTCTATTATGTTCGAGTTATTAAAATTATTAAAAGAAATCAAACGCAATCGATCAATTTCAAATCAATTATTTGACTGCTCAAATAAATCAGCTACATAATACGATTATTACAAATGACATGTAGTCAAATAGGATAATATATTATCTTAATTACATGATTATAAACTACATGAATATCACATTATAATCAACTCCACCGACTTTTATCAAACCTTTTATTTTCTTAGCACATTTTCTAGACTATTAGGTAGATACACAAAGACCTGCAGTTTTATCGAATTTTGACGAGATAGAACGACGTCCTTTTTGGAGGAGCCTGTTGGAAAATGTCCTTGGTATTTCCTCATTTTCCTGCGTTCTACATGCACAAAGATTCGCAATTTAATAACGTTAAATAATGTTTGCGGCGAGCAATTTTTCACTGTGTTTTATCGAACAGTGATACGATAGAGCGGCTTTCTTCTCGGAGAATCGATTTTCATTGTGGAAAAGGCGTGAACACGAAACATGTCTATATCGGATATGAAACTTCCTGCGGGAGAGTGAACGCAGGACATCGCATGTACAGGGTCCACGTGCTCGAGATATCTGCGGACTCGTAGTCAAGATCCTCGAGAAAAGTTTCACGGTAGAACGTCGTCGACAAAGCTCGCGGAATTGTTGGACCAAAGGCTGGTCAAGTGACTCGGGAAACTCCGAGGGCGTACCTTCGGAATCAAATTTCCTGCCCCGTGACGAAAACAGCAGTCTTCAAACATGTTTCCCACCTCCGAGGTATCCGCCTGCGGAAAAAACGCAAAATTTCCAGCAGATCGCCGAGAGCCGAACGGAAAAAATGCGCCGGGAGACGGAAACGCTTTTAACCGGTTTCGAAAGAACAATTCGATTTCTCGATTTCAAAGCGATCAACACTTGATCCGCTCGCAGAATCCAGCTGTTCATCTGGTAAAAAAGCAATTTGTCCAAATCAATGTTTATAAATAGAATGTATATTGTTTCCTAAATGTCCACGACATTCGAAAACGATGATATTTTAATTGGATTTATTAAAAATTGCGATTAGAACAAGCGAAACTTGGAACAAGCTAAAAATCAACATTTCATGAATTCTATTTGTCACCGAAAAAATTATCTCTTTTCTTATTGATACCCTGGAGAATCTATTTAATATTATTGATAATATTTAATATTTAATATTATGTGCTCACTTTTGCTTCAAACGATTTCACGACTTACCAGACAAACAAAACTTAATCAACATTCAGCGGTCTACAAATTTTAACCCAAAACATTACGAAAAAAATTTTTAATGCACAACAAATTATAGTCACGTTGGATTTTTAAAACAAATCCGACGACCTAAATTATAAAGTGCTATACCCTTAAACTTTCAAATAGTGTATCATATTAACCCCTTGCCTTACGATTCATTTTACGGTTTCAGTGATTAGAACTTTTTTGTAGTTCGTATACTTTTTCTAAAAGAGGAGAAAATTTTTATCTATTGTGTGATTATGTTTTCTCCAATAGCTGTACATTGACAAAACCAAAGTAAAATTTTATTTCGGTTTAAAGGGAATTAGTAGCATACATATTTATTAGACTCTGTTCAGAATCTTCATCATGCGAGTCAGACACGATGTTGTAGGGGAAGGGGTTACCTTCGTCCGTCCCTCGTGTCAATTTGACACAGTTTTTCCGAAATAAGTTATACTGTTCTGTTATTTGTAGGTAAATTTGTACGAAACTTCGTGACTTTTATTTTTTCAATGCTAAACACATAACCGAATAACCTAAGATGTAAATATTAACTCATCAATTTGAATAAGAAAAACATCGGAAACTAACTGTTTACCTCGTTATTTCATCGATTTTTTATCACTGTGTCAATTTGACACCGAGGGAAAGATTCAGTTCGTGAAATGAGGGAAGGACGAGGGTTAATGAACAGTTAGATCGGGCGGGTGGACCAGCGCACAGTGCGGCCGCCTGTGGACAAAAGTCGAAAATGCAACTATTTTCCAGATATGTCTCTAGTGTATGAAACAAATGTCGGGAATCTCAAATTTCCACAACAAACGGCAGGAATCACGTTTGCATAAGTGGCAGAGAGCTCATCGAAGAATTCACGCAAGACCTGGCCCAATCAATTGCTGATTTCCTATAATCAATAACTTTGTTTTGTGTTCGTTCTTTCAATTTTGAATATGGAAGGTATCGAAGCAAGTGAGGAATATCCATTTGTCCTGTTTCATTAACCGTTAAAATAGTTTCATAGCAATAATAAAACGCTAAGTCAGAATCAAGTTTTACAGACGTTAATATCTTCAAATTAGCTTTTCTCGAGTTCAGGTCAAAACATCCTGGGGGTTTTGATGTATTTCGATTTCACAACTATTATACTTCACAAATATGTAAACATTTCTTGCTTCAAACTGCTTTGAACGGCTGTGTGCCATTTTTTACCACGCTTATGCGTCAAATCTTGTAATCGAATTTTAAGCCTCTTCGCATAGACCAATCTTACTGCAATTTTATATACACACTTGCTTCCGGGATGACAATGACAGTAGAAAATAAAATATATAAAAAAACTTTTTAAAAACCATTTTTAAACCATTTTTTACTCATAGCATTTTCTTTCCCCATATACGTCAAAAACAATTACTTATTTTATGTATTAATTTCGTTACAGAGCAAACCTAATTTATTTTCATAAAATAAATGCGGTGCATTGCAATGTTTTTTTTATTTTTCAAGAGTAAAAATTTATTATTTATGTTTATTTATTACAGACGTAATTAGTGACTTTATGTATATATTTTGTGTATATTTTTTTCACGCTGATCACGAATATACAATGTATTAAGGGTCACTGAATTGAATTTAACCGTTTTTCACGCAAAAACACTCAAAAAACTTCGAAAAAAACGGTATTTTGAGGAAAAAACTGTTAAATTCTATTCAGGGACCCCTAGTATACGGTATATTTGTGATCAGCGTGAAATTTCCTGTAAGAATTCGTCAAGAAGAGACTTTTGTCCACTCCGACCATAAGAACGCCGCACTGTGCAGCGTTCCAACGAGAAACAGAAAACAGGAACGAATCACAAGTTACTCTGCCCAGTTAGTTTTCGAACAAACTGTTGATAGCGATCTGAATAGTCGATAAACGAGAATGGAGACGTTACCCAGGTGCGGAGAATCATGTATCGATGATCAATACGATTCGATCCTCAATTCCTGCTGGATCGAAAGTGTTTTTTTACTCTCTTCTCGCAAGTAGAAACGAGCCATTAAGATCGCTTCATGATCTCGATCGGCGTTCAACACTTTCTTCCGTCGTTGATCGAACGACTGCCGTCGGGATTTCAGTTTTACGATCTACGAGTCGGGTTTACGATTTCGTCAATTTCCCGAACGTTCCCCGTCTCTTGCTGTCGTAAAAATTGTACTGCTAGGGAACACGGCTTGAGAGGATCTCGCAAGGATTACTTGGCCCCAGCTCGGTGTGACGTTCATCGGATCGACGGCTCTAATATCGTCGCGTTTTAAAAATATGACCGACGTCCCAACTTAACAAACCCGACTGCGCGACGGACAGGCGACTATGCAAATGTTTGGAATATCCGGAAAAATCCCGAGGAGAGGAGTCCGTCGAAAGTCCCGTTCAATTTCCTTCGCAATTCTCGGCCACGAGAATCGACCACCATGCTCACCTAAGACCCATACTTCGCGAAGCTTGAACAGCGAAAAATATGTTCAATTCACTTGTTCGTTTATACAGGCTGTTCAGAGGTTTGCTGTTCAAACATTCTCCGTATGTTTCATTGGAGCACATCTGTGTTGTAACACAGATAATAGCAAATAATATGATACAATAAACAATGATTACCGAGTATTTTTATTTGTAACTCTGTAACAAAGTGTTCCCCGACAAACTTCTCTATAACATATTTTATAAGACATCTTTTCTTTTTTAAGCAACAAAAGGTTCACGCATGTCTCGTTACAAAGTTCTAACAAAAATACGAACAGTGGAAAGTGCACAAGGTAATACACTTTCTCTTAGTTTAACACAAGGTGGAATGTTCGTGTTGACACGAGGGTGCATTGTGTCTTTATCCCTTTCGCGCGTGATCCTGTTATACGGCAGCGAACGCGCGTTACTTATTTCGTTTCAGTTCCGTCCTGGTTTATGAAGTAAGCGGCCACGATTTCTCCACAATGCCACAAGTATCTACAGATAAAAAATATATACCTAGAGTAAATGTACCTATAACTACTAAATTTAAAGCAGAAACTTCTCTTGCCTTTTTAATGAAAAATGAAGCCCTCATAATGTCCTTACCCCCTTGCCGTATCATTTTCTTTACAGTTACAGTGATTAAAACGTCTCCGTACCCAAAAATGTCGCAGAAGAGAGAAGAAAAAATTTATATTTTTTGTACGACTACATATATTTTAATTGTTGTTTGAAATATCGATCGCAAGATAATGAAATGTATAATATTCAAATGTTCTCGGCGCAACGGTTCGATCAGTTTATAGGAAAAAAGCAAAATTTGAAAATGATCTGAATGAAGATCGAAACGTTGAAAGTTCCAAACTAACGTGCAAATTTTGCTTTTTTCCTATAAACTGATCGAACCGTTGCGCCGAGAACATTTGAATATTATACATATATTTTAATGCTCAAGTATCGATTAAAAACGAATCAAATTTTATTTCATCTAAAGAGAAACGCGTAACATTTATATTTTAGACTAGAGATATATTAGACTTTGTTAAAATCTTCATGGCGAGTCTGACTCGTTAAAATACGGCATGGGGTTAAGAAACAAAGCAAGAATGGAGACTTTAAGAAACAAAAAGGAAGAAGAATTGAGAAAGACAAAGGAGTTTACGTTGTAAATGCAATTGTGAAATGTTGCGAACTTGTCCTATCTCAAATGTGGAATTTGCATCGATACAGAAAATCTAATAATCCGTTACATTTCAGCAAGCAGTTCAGAGGGCATTTCGTGGCGAGCGAGAATTCGATCCGCGAGATTTTGAAATTCGACAGCGATTAACAGGCCGTCGATCCAGCGGTGTTCTTGTTCCATGCACAATCGTCACGGTAGGTCGACGTTAACGACATCACGTCGGTACACGATGGAGCAGTCGACGAATTAACGCCCCATTGATGTTCCGGAGAAACGGCCTAACTCGAATCAACGATCTGACGCTGTTTGTTCGACGAATTCGAACAATACGACTCGTGCGCGGACAGATTCGCGGCCGCAGAATGTTTAGCATTGGCAACCAACAGTTACTAAATCATAAATTTATGATACTTGTTCCGCAGATTTCATCCCCTACTTTTTTTTTTAACAACGATGCAAAAATTGTCATGTTGTTAATTTTACTTTCTTTTTATTCATATAGAACTTTGTCCTAGTGTAACGTCGATCAATGATTCATACTGTGGATGTTGATGCAATTTTCCATTTTTCTAGGTAAATTTTGAGATTGTGGAATTAAATAAAGTCTTGTTTTCAGTGGTAGTAGCCTTTGTAGATCCGAAATAAATAAAAATCGTACTAAATTCTGTGGAATTGTATTTTCTAGCGTTTTTTTTTTTAATTTTTGGAAGCCATAAATGCATAAAGATCCGCAGTTTATTCATAACGTTGATATCTTTGCGTCTAAACCTATTGTAAACATTGAATTGCAATGAAATATGTAGTTGTAATTTAACAGAACTTATGTAAACTAATTTTAAGTTGCTCATTAAGCTATGTTGTATAAACACAATTATATTACTTGTATTGTTTCCTGTATCTCTAAATTGTTTATGTACTGTATATACTATATAAACCTTATTTGGTTTAAAGTATTAAATAAATAATAATATTAATAAATTTATTGTCAAAATATGTATGTATTCAAAACTGAGATTAGAGACAAATATTAGACAAAATAATACTTCTTCAGTACACAAGTAATATTAATTTTACAAAGGACAGTATCACAAATTATTTATTCGTTTATTCTATCTTTTCATTCTAATTTCCTTTTAATGTATTCGTAATGCGCACTGCTAAAAGGTATTTATGGGTAAAAACCAGAATGTTAACAATTAGTGGTTCGCATTACGTCGTGTTGAGGTTTCACGTAACTAAGAAAAAGAATTAATAAGTAGAATAAGTGATTTACGGAAGTTTGTGCTAATTCAGATGTTTATGGAGCAACTTAAATAAATTCAAGTATTTACTTCTCCAATGGTACCGGTAAATTAAAAAAGAAGCGAAGCTCTCTGAAATTCGATTAAAGTCTGTATTTTATCATTTCCTTCGAACTCCTACAACCTGTAAATGCACGAAGTTTCGCAATTCGATAATAAGAAGAGAAACGAAATGGGACTGATCAAAGTTTTGATCGTTTCCATTTACACGGTCTCTCGGCAGTCTATATTCTACTAGAAAAATGTAGACATTTTTCCCAATACTTTGTACAATAATATATAAAGTTTTGAGAATTAAAAAAATTAATTGTCTTAATAAAGAAACTTTTACCACTGCATTCGTCTTGTTTTTCATATTAAAATCGATTAAAGCGATTAAGATTAAAGTTTCGGACTTAACATTTATGGCAGAGGTACACGAATTCTTAACTTCGCTTATTACACAAGTAATTATAATCGTAATTGTGTCTTGTTTGATGTCATTGTAATTAGAAAAATGGGACGAATGTGATGCTAAAAGTTTCATAAAAGTAAATAAAAAATTAGTGTGAGTCTCAACCGATACACTTTGCGACAGTTAGCGAGAGAAGAACACTTTAACACTAAACCTACCACCACCGGTCAAAATGACCGGTTCAAAATTTTTTATTTTATAATTAATAAAATAATAAAAACGATTTCATAAGAAATGATTGTGTATAGATATCTTTAGTAGAGCACGCATTACAATAGAAGCCGCACAAAGTCTAAATAAAATCAATCTTGTCATTTTGATAAGGGAACATGTTCCAGTTGCTTTTAAGGCTTGGTAGGTTTAGTGTTAACTATTCTTTCCGAATATGTTTAGCGGGTTTGAAGAACCTGGATCGAGAATCAACAGACAGAATTCCTTTCTCGGTGTGGTTGGCAACGGCTGGAAACGCGAGTCGACCATGAAGCGTCAGTGCTCGATGCGTTTTTCAGTTGGACAGTTTGCAAATAAATGAAAATCCGCGGCGGTAATAGGCCTCGATCGCATTACCGTGTACTCGAACAGAATAAATAGTGGCTAAAACGCGCGGCGAATTCAATTGAGCCCACGCGCTGCGTAAAAGCCGTCGGTGTTCACGGGCCGCGAGTGTTTGCGCGTTTCCCGCGCAGATCTCGGCTCGCTGACGTGAGCGTGTAAATGCGCATCGAATATGCCTTTTCACCCGCCGCCCCCATTTTCCCCGGCTTTACACGGGATGCTGCCTCTTTTATTTGTTCGTCGATCATTATCGGATGCCGATGCCTATAAAACTCATCGAGCACCGATCATCGATGACTATGTATACCGAAAAACATCAAAACATTTTCAGCGAGAAAAGGAATTCTACCAACGTTGGCTGTGGGGAAATATTAGAAAAAATTTGACAATATTTCGAAAGAAACGGAAATTGAAAATTCAGTATTTTCCAAACACCAAACTTTTATATACTTCAACCATGTGGATTGGATTTTCTCCATTTCCATTTAAACGCCTAGTGTATAGAAACAGAAATCGAGATTTAACAACATTCAAGTTGTTTATAAAATAATAGCGAATCGTTCCTTTGCGACACGATTTATGTGATTAACGTATTCCGACTCTTCCGATAAACACGGTTCTGTTCGGACGTACATTTTGTGATATGTTTTTCCTTTATAATTGTGTTCGCTATAAAACGTTTTTGGTTAAACGATCTTTGGGTTGCTTGATTTAAACTATATTTCAAACCTCCCACAAATCGCTCTATATAAATATGCATATAAATAATAAAATGAGAAGATATTGATATAGTAGCAGACCGCGGATCTTTATGCGAAATAAAAATTTTCTTCATTAATTGCAACAGACAAGAATCAGATAAAAATTTTATTCTTTATTTTATTTTTGTTATTAAAATTTCTGAGTTGAAAATACTGTATGCATATTCTTAAACGGTTTCAATCTTTACACATTGTTTGAAATTTTATCTACCTAATCATAGTTGCATAAAATCCGCAGCCTAATAAGTATTTAACAGAGTTGGGCAGGAATTAATTACATGAGTAATTAATTACATCTTCAATTACAATTACATGTCATTGTAATTGGAATTGCAATTACTTTCGCTCAACCAGTAATTGTAATTGCAGACCACAATTACAATTACTGGTTGAGCGAAAGTAATTACAATTCCAATTACAATTACATGTAATTGTAATTGTATTTCTGCAATTCCAATTCCAATTACATGTAATTGTAACTGTAACTGTTAGTAGCAGTTACAAGTAATTGCAGCTACCAGCTACAATTACTTGTAAGTCTTGTAACTGCTACTAACAATTACAGTTACAGTTACATGTAATTGGAATTGGAATTGCAATTACTTTCGCTCAACCAGTAATTGTAATTGCGGACCACAATTACAATTACAGTGATTCGTCAAGTAATTGCAATTACCAATTACAATTACACGTAATTGTGATTGTATTTCTGCACTTCCAAATTACAGTAATCGGCAAGTAATTGTAATTGTAATTGAAATTACATTTTGCCCAACTCTGGTATTTAAGCAGTAATTGTTAATATTTAAAAACGATGTTATACAACTATGCTACAATATATATGTATATCTACTTATTCTGTTTACACATACATAGGGGCATGTAGTATCTATATTTTCTAAACATGGAAAAGACTACTTCAAGAACTTTCATATGTTAGATATACTTTGTAATTTATTTTTAGTTACTGCAAAAGATGTTGAGACATCTTAAACGCATACTTCTTAACCCCTTGCCCTACAATATCGAGTCAGACTCGTAGTGGGGATTCTGAGCAGAGTGTAATAAATAAATAAAATTATATTTTGTCTTAGTCGATATCTAGCCTTTGGAAAAATCGTAGGCATACAATAAATATAAACTTTCTTTTCATTTCTATGACATTCTAAACGATGAAGAATTTCTAATCACTATTACCAGAAAATAAACCGTAGCGCAATGAGTCAATTCGAACAGGAATTACCAAAGAGGAGGTAAGTCATGAAGAAGTAACAACAACATAGTTGTACTTAGTAGATGATAAAATTGAAAGACGCGAGTTTCAGTCGACAAATCACTTTTAAAACCAAAGTTTAATGATTACTAGACTGCGGATTGTATGCCTTTATGACAAAAACAAGCTGGCGCAATTTAAGACGGTAGAAGGATAAAAATTATTCAATAACCCCAACACACTATTTTCAATTTATTAAGATCATCAAAGAGTGAAACAATCTTGTATATGGTTATTGTTTCTTGCAACTGACGCAGACAATTCTTATTTTGCATAAGGATCCGCAGTCTAATGATTACAATGAGAAATAAATAATATTGGGTTAGCAAGAAAGTAATTTCGGTATTTTTAAAGTGAAATAAAACTGAATTTCTTTATTCAAGCGATGTACTTTCATCAGTAAAATATTTTCTTATTTGTTCTTTTGGCAAAAAATCATCAAACGAAAGGGAAAATATCTTGTTCATTAAAGATCATTGCTTGAATAAAAAAATTGGGCTCTATTTCACCTTAAAATACCGAAATTATTTTCTTGCCAACCCAATAGTAGAATGGAAATTGCAGTTCGGGTGCTAATGGCGATAATTGAAGGGAAGATACGTATTAAGTTTATTAATTTCGGAAACGAAGCAGGGAATCTAATTCTGTCCGATTATAGCGGGTGGGATTCAGGAAAGTTTGAAGAGAAAAACGAGAATATCGAAAGCTAAACGGTAAGTCGGACACATTTTTCACTACACGCGAGCAGGAAATTTCACCGAGGAAAGAGAACTGTGTGTGTGTTTTTTTTGCCAGGCCTCTCGACTAATTTCAGGAAAAAGAGGGGAAAAAAAGCGGCAGGAGGAAAAAATAACGAGAAAATAAGCCGCGTCGTCCCGTGGAAATCTAAAACTCGGTGGCCGGTGCCAAGGGGACGTCCAACTAACACGGCGGCTCTATCGTTACGGCAGAAAGTTCCACTTACGCGCGGGCGTGCCGGGCGAAATGAAATTCGCACGAACTTCGTCCGACCGGGCTCCGCTCTCCGCTGGAAAATGAAAACGTTCCGGGAAAGTGATAAATTGTAGCGCGAGTAAGTGGCGTTAAATCTACCTTGACCAAAAATCTAGGGGAACTTCCGCCCTCTTCTTTTCCGCTTCTTCTTGGGTATCGCATTACCAACCTCTGGCTACTGCGAATCAGAACTGAAACCGAAGCAGCCCGAAGATTTTACGAAATTTTCTTTTTTCGAATCTCGAAGTTGAACTAATTTATTAGACTGCGGGTCTTTGTGCATTTATTGCGCACGCGAATTTCGAGAATACAAGAAAACGTGTGTATGAATAAATGTTGATAATGCTTGTATTTTATTTTTACCAGAATGCGAATCTTTTAATCGCCGAAATAAATAATTTCTTTATTTTAATATTTATATAAAACTCGACATAAACATGAGAATTTATGATCAGAATTTATTATTCGTTATGCGTACAATAACGAATGCAGTATTGAGTTTTTGAAACGAACGTATACGCTTTCTTTAATTATAAATTTGATTAGAGTTTAATCATGAAGTTATGATTAGAATTTATATTATTCGTTATACACTAACGAATAGAGTATTTATTTTTTGAAACCAATTTCTTTCTTTCACTAATTACGATATGGTGCCGAACACAAATTTTTCATTTGTGTGGAATAATAATGAGAATTTACGAAAAAACATTCGAGAAAAGTAAAGATTCAAGACTCGAGAAAAGTGCTCCATGCAAAAAGAGTTGCTCGATTATACAAGGTGTCCCAAAAATGTCGGAAAACATTGAAAGGAGTAGTACTAAAAATTAGAAGTAATTTTTTCCTCAGCGAGAACACCTCAGCTTTGTTGCGGAGTTATGATCGAAAAGCCCTGACCAATCAGAGCGCGGCTACAGCGGACGGATTTTCGCTCGGCCAAAGACAACGCTGGCTCGGCGGGACCTGTCGCCAAGCGGGAATCCGTTCGTTATAGCCGCGCTCTGATTGGTCCGTGTTTTTTGTTACTAACAAAGCCGTGGCTAAGGAAAAGGTTACATTAAATTTGAAGAACTACTCGTTCCAAGGTTTTCCGTAATTTTTGGGGTCCGATGTAGACACATATTTAGTGAGGCGATATTAAACGCATAATTAACGTTCCCTAGGGCCACGCAATCACGCGCACAGTGTCCGCTAGCATCCGTCATGAGCGGCGCGGCGTCAGCAAGGTGTTGTCTATGAAGGGGGGTGCATCAGCAACGTTTGGGAACCATAACGCGGCGAATGTGTCGGCTCCTCGTCACGTATTCAGCCACCTTGTCCCTGTTCCTGGCCGCCTCGAGTAAGTAAACTCGGATATACGGTGTATAGTGAGCGGAGGTACGAAGAGAAAGATAGCGGTTGCACCGTGCCGAGCCGAGCGAAGCCAAGCCGAGTCGCGCCGCGCCGCGCCAGTGAGGCATGACTGGTGCCCATGAATATTTATCGGCGCCACTCAGTGGCAACGGCACACTTCTCTCGTCAGCAGGCCGGTAAGCACGCTGTTGCGAGGAGACTTGCCGCGTTGCACACAGGCCGCCCGAAGCCCGAAGCCCGGAACCCGGAAAGTATCCTCGGACGGAGCACGGGGTGAACGAACGCATGACCGATCCGCGAACGCTGCAGAATCCGTCGCGCGCCGTCTCACAATCAACCGGTTCGACGAACGGGGATTATGGGGAATTATAATTAGCGGCGATAGGGCCACGGTTAATTGAATTGTTACGCGATCCGGGCACCGCGCCGCGCCGCGCCGGTCACAGGTAGGGGGCTGCGCGGAGCAATGCTGGATAAACGGTTCAAGTGGAGGAAAGACCTGAGGGGGTTGGTTTTGAATATTGATTGGAAATTCGACCGATGTGGTTTGCCCGTTACTGTGTATTCAACATTGCTAATTATCATTTCAGTAACTGCCCCTAGACAACAAACTCTCCTCTCTCCTCTGGTTTGTTGTTTATCCATAACAAACTTTTCGCACGTTCTTAACCTTCGCAAGGTAATGTAACTTCAACAAGGCGTAATTTCATTTGTTTCTCAATATTTGACTATGTTCCACCAATCCGACCATCTTGAAACTTTTGTATATATTAGATAGCGGTAACAGAACATTGTTCTTGAATTTTTTGGAAGTGGTCACGCGACGGTGGCTTGCAACCCCCATCCCCAAAAAATTTGATCACAATTGTGAAAAAAATATATGATACGAATATCGAGTTTGATTTGATGAATGTCGAGTAATTTCATTTGTTTCTCAATATTTAACTATGTTCCACCAATCCGACCATCTTGAAACTTTTGTATATATTAGATAGCGGTAACAGAACATTGTTCTTGAATTTTTTGGAAGTGGTCACGCGACGGTGGCTTGCAACCCCCATCCCCAAAAAATTTGATCACAATTGTGAAAAAAATATATGCTACGAATATCGAGTTTGATTTGATGAATGTCGAGTAATTTCATTTGATTCTCAATATTTAACTATGTTCCACCAATCCGACCATCTTGAAACTTTTGTATATATTAGATAGCGGTAACAGAACATTGTTCTTGAATTTTTTGGAAGTGGTCACGCGACGGTGGCTTGCAACCCCCATCCCCAAAAAATTTGATCACAATTGTGAAAAAAATATATGATACGAATATCGAGTTTGATTTGATGAATGTCGAGTAATTTCATTTGTTTCTCAATATTTAACTATGTTCCACCAATCCGACCATCTTGAAACTTTTGTATATATTAGATAGCGGTAACAGAACATTGTTCTTGAATTTTTTGGAAGTGGTCACGCGACGGTGGCTTGCAACCCCCATCCCCAAAAAATTTGATCACAATTGTGAAAAAAATATATGATATGAATATCGAGTTTGATTTGATGAATGTCGAGTAATTTCATTTGTTTCTCAATATTTAACTATGTTCCACCAATCCGACCATCTTGAAACTTTTGTATATATTAGATAGCGGTAACAGAACATTGTTCTTGAATTTTTTGGAAGTGGTCACGCGACGGTGGCTTGCAACCCCCATCCCCAAAAAATTTGATCACAATTGTGAAAAAAATATATGATACGAATATCGAGTTTGATTTGATGAATGTCGAGTAATTTC
This sequence comes from Lasioglossum baleicum, assembly GCF_051020765.1. Lineage (NCBI taxonomy): Eukaryota > Metazoa > Arthropoda > Insecta > Hymenoptera > Halictidae > Lasioglossum > Lasioglossum baleicum. Next base: position 8,912,856 of record NC_134945.1, read on the forward strand.
ATTTGTTTCTCAATATTTAACTATGTTCCACCAATCCGACCATCTTGAAACTTTTGTATATATTAGATAGAGGGAACAGAACATTGTTCTTGAATTTTTTGGAAGTGGTCACGCGACGGTGGCTTGCAACCCCCATCCCCAAAAAATTTGATCACAATTGTGAAAAAAATATATGATATGAATATCGAGTTTGATTTGATGAATGTCGAGTAATTTCATTTGTTTCTCAATATTTAACTATGTTCCACCAATCCGACCATCTTGAAACTTTTGTATATATTAGATAGCGGTAACAGAACATTGTTCTTGAATTTTTTGAAAGTGGTCACGCGACGGTGGCTTGCAACCCCAATCCCCAAAAAATTTGATCACAATTGTGAAAAAAATATATGATACGAATATCGAGTTTGATTTGATGAATGTCGAGTATTTTCATTTTTCTCCGTCTGAATATCTTAACTAACAACCGAGAACAAAAATGATACAGTTCGGAGTATTTACCCTCATATTATGCTTATATGAAGGGTTAGCGACTTAAACTTTTAGGGGATTATCTTTCAATCTAACATCATTGCTTTCCATACAATACCAATCGAAATTGTGGTCGGGGCCGCTGGACTATTTTTATGAGGCTATTTATGAAATTCATTTGTCGGGGTCTAAGAGACCCCACCTTACTCTATTTATGTGTTATTAGACTTTACCTTGCGAGGGTTAACACTATATGGGCCAGTCATGATGTTGAAGACTGATATACGAGTAATTATTTTTCATATTTACTGTAATGTTCTTTATTTACGTGTGCGTTGGTACGACTGTGGCGTGTGGAACGAGTGAGTGAGTTGGTACGACTGTAACGTGTGCTTTGTCATGTTCTGTCTGTTTTTTGTCTGATTGTGTGAGCGTGTTAGCTTTGGTCTGTCTCTTGTCTGTATCGTCCGTATCTGCCAAATAAGAGTGAAAGTGACGAATTACAATATAAAGATATTTTATTATATGTATTAGCGACAGCTGCAGTAGAACAAATCGGTGTTTGGTCAGACACGAACTGAAATTCAGTTACTACAAAATTATTTTGATTAATGGATAGTTCTGATAAACTCAAAACGAAGCGAGTCATAATTATATACTTTTAAACAAAGTTCATATTTTATTTATTTCCTGAAAAATATTTATGCATTATAAATGGATGAAGTTTATCACGGAACTAATACCAAATACAATTATTTCTTATGCCCAATCATTTGTGGAAGTGCAACGATCAGTATCTACCTATCTTTTAGCAATTGCAACGGCTGCAGTAGAACAAGTCAGTGCTTGGTCAGCCACGAACTGTAATTCAGTTACTACAAAATTATTTTCATTAATGGATAGTTCTGATAAACTCAAAACGAAGCGAGTCATAATTAAATACTTTTAAACAAAGTTCATATTTGATTTATTACCTGAAAAATATTTATGTTACTAAAAATATTTCAGTTACTACAAAATTAATTTTCTTTAATGAATAGTTCTGATAAACTCAAAACGAAGCGAGTCATAATTATATACTTTTAAACAAAGTTCATATTTTATTTATTTCTTGAAAAATATTTATGCATTATAAATGGATGAAGTTTATCATGGAACTAATACCAAATACAATTATTTCTTATGCCCAATCATTTGTGGTAGTGCAACGATCAGTATCTACCTATCTTTTAGCAATTGCAACGGCTGCAGTAGAACAAGTCAGTGCTTGGTCAGCCACGAACTGTAATTCAGTTACTACAAAATTATTTTCATTAATGGATAGTTCTGATAAACTCAAAACGAAGCGAGTCATAATTATATACTTTTAAACTAAGTTCATATTTTATTTATTTCCTGAAAAATATTTATGCATTATAAATGGATGAAGTTTATCATGGAACTAATACCAAATACAATTATTTCTTATGTCCAATCATTTGTGGAAGTGCAACGATCAGTATCTACCTATCTTTTAGCAATTGCAACGGCTGCAATAGAACAAGTCAGTGCTTGGTCAGCCACGAACTGTAATTCAGTTACTACAAAATTATTTTCATTAATGGATAGTTCTGATAAACTCAAAACGAAGCGAGTCATAATTATATACTTTTAAACAAAGTTCATATTTTATTTATTTCCTGAAAAATATTTATGCATTATAAATGGATGAAGTTTATCATGGAACTAATACCAAATACAATTCTTTCTTATGTCCAATCATTTGTGGAAGTGCAACGATCAGTATCTACCTATCTTTTAGCAATTGCAATGGCTGCAGTAGAACAAGTCAGTGCTTGGTCAGCCGCGAACTGAAATTCAGTTACTACAAAATTATTTTGATTAATGAATAGTTCTGATAAACTCAAAACGAAGCGAGTCATAATTATATACTTTTAAACAAAGTTCATATTTTATTTATTACCTGAAAAATATTTATGTTACTAAAAATATTTCAGTTACTACAAAATTCATTTTCTTTAATGAATAGTTCTGATAAACTCCAAACGAAGCGAGTCTTGATTACTTTTAAACGAAGTTCATATATTATTTGTTTCCTGAAAAATATTTATGCATTATAAATGAATAAAGAGTTTGTCGGTAACTAATACCAAATACAATTATTTCTTATGTCCAATCATTTGTGGAAGTGCGACGATCAGTATCTATCTATCTTTTAGCACCTGCAACGGCTGCAGTAGAACAAGTCAGTGCTTGGTCAGCCACGAGCTGGGATCCAGTTATTAAACTATCTATTTCCATTTTCCATATATTTCAGCGATTTGAAAAATGAGTAAAAGCTCGACGACACTTTTTACATTTTATATCAAGTAGCTGGAACTATCGATTGAAAGTCAGCCCACCGCGTAACCGATTTATAATTCTGCGCGAAAGCGGCTGGAAGATAGCGGTTTATAAAACAGAGGAGAGTACAAGTTTTAATTTGTATTCATACTCTTCATTACGCTCGAAATTAGCTGGAACGGTGTTCCGTGTTCCAATCCTTGGAGACTAAAATAGAATAACTATGAGGCTGCGTTAGAGTTGCAGGCAAGATTGGATCTGCGATTCCCGAGTTAGGACACGGCCGAATTTACGTAATGCGTGCTTGTATTCGGTGCTCGCCTAGTCGCCGATGAACAATCACAACAATTTATCCTGTCGATAAGAAACTATAATCGTTGGGATTGCTGGAGGAGTTCACTTAATCTCTAGGTTTACGTCTTCTTGATTGACAGATCAAGGTATTACTGTTCTCGGGACAGATGTTAGCTTGTTTAGATTGAGCGATTCATTGAAAAGTTCGGCATAGTAAAATATTCTAACTAGTAGACTTGATAAATTGCAATTTCAGTTTTAGACTAAATTATTATCTATTGAATAAATAGAATCTACATCGTTTATCGAACATCTTCACTACTATTTTCGACAATTTTAATCTCGTACTGAATAAGTGCAATAAAATTCAATGTTATCTATCACCCCCTACACGGTTTTATCAACAAAATTGTGACACTCTATATTTTAAAACACGACTGTATTAACCCTTTGCAGTCGAAGCTATTTTAACCCGAAAATTGAACATCTCTTCGGACCTAGTAATACCTCATACAATACTTAAATGTGTAGCAATTGATTAGCACACTTAAGAATGTAAACAATATTGAGAATAATGGTACAGCAATTTTTACGGTATTCCACTTTTTAAATGCAACGGCAACGTACGCAGAAAATCGAAAGATCTCTCGTGGTGCTCTGTGGCAATGGCAGGATAAAAAAAAATCTCTAAAAAGATTTTCTTTCTGTCGAACGATTCGCCGTTATTGAACGTACGAAACGAAGGAAAAAGAAGCTGAAAGAGCTGTGTAAATATAGATAAAAAGGGCGGTAACGTTCAGAGGATCTTCTCGACACGATCGTCATCCATCATATCGTTGCTCCCTTTCCGTCGATCTATTTTGCGGCGCAATAACGTCAAGCTTTGAGCCCCGTTGCAACATTTCCGAACACAAGGATCCCGTATACTTAATTAATTACTGTTTCAGCTTGCTCCTTTCGCCTTACTTTAAAGGGACGAGGGGGATGGAGCTTGGCCGCCTTCATCGTCCTCGCGGTTGAAGGATGAACGTACACAATCATTCATCGCGATAACGGGCAATCCATTTCAGAAAAAGGGTTTTAATTAACGGCCGACCGGCTTTGAAATTCATTAAACTTTCCGCAAAAGAGGACGGGACGTCGGAAACTTGCGAAGGAGCCACCAAGAACGATACTTAATATTTTGCTGGAGGGTTTTCCAAGTTTCGAGCCGTGTTACTATTGTTCTTCTTCCCTCGTTACTTTGTGTCGACGCCTGTGACTCTATCATGGCGACGCGTGGCTTTCTTTTGTGCCGAAGAATGTTCGAAGCATTGAAATCTTCACAATCCCGTGAAGCTACCTTTACTTTTTATTTGAAAAGTTCTCTACACGCAATTAGTCATCGTCAGTTTCAAATATGTGATTCCAACAAATCTCTATTAAACATGTTATAGAGATCGTGGTTTTGAACGTGTACTGTTTCACGTGCATTAATGCATCCTCATTTTAATTTGTATCATTTTTAGAGCATTGATATTAATTTATGTATCCAGACTGTGGTTTGACAAATTCCGCGGTTGTTGGTACAACAATAAATTTAAACATCATTTCTAATAATGAAATTGAAGAGCACTGCCGAAATCTTTAAGCAGACATTCAAGATTTAATTATTTTGATTTAATTAATTAATTAGATTTAATACGAAGCCTGCAACTGCACACGAAGACGCGGGAAGCTAAACATCTGAGAATTGTGGAATCGGCAAGAAAATATCTAAGCATATCAGCAATAGCAGTTGCTCCGAAAGTGTTTTCTAACAGCTAAGAATATTGTTGTCCCAAAAGAAGTCGTTTATTGTCACAGCATTAAAAATTATATCAGATTCTTCTCTAATAAACTAAGAGTGTTAGTTGATTACATTTTTTTTTAATGGGAGTGGTTTAAAATTAATTTTTGTATTTATTTTATATACCCATATTTTGCTTTTGAAAATTAGTAAATCTATCTTAAAAATTAATAAGAATTAAAATGCGGATACGTTAACACACGTGTACTTAAATATACGTAAAGTAGGTCTAACATATTTATGGCTAGTATACTTCTTGTAAAACTTCATTCTCTCCATGGGAATAATTATAACAGAGTGGATTATACATATATTGTCTGCGTTTCTGAACGTTTTACCTTACCATCAAACTCCGGAGAGTACGGTGGATAAATTAAAACTACCTAACCCGGTGTTTTAGCATTTTCTCTAATGTGATTTTTGTTGTATGCGTTTTCTCGTTACCTCGCAGGAATAATTTTCTGGCGAGTGAGACTAAGAAAAACTTCAGTGTTCTCTTTTCAGCTCGCGAAACAACAACAAAAAGTAAGTAGTTCAGCTGGTACAAAATATCTAGTATAATCACTTTATGATGGAAAAATGAGTTCGATTATATTCCGGTTAGTTTAAACACATTTATCGATTTTTATAAATCGATGGTATAATTCCGTTTGTTAAAGTAAAATTCCACCGACTGATTTATGTCTTTCTGTTCGCGTGGAATACAATATGGTGGAGGAATAAGGAACCTGACAATAGGGGCTGGAAATATGGTAAGCTCAAAAGAATGAGGACGATTCCGCGCAAGCTTTACGAGGCCGTGAGTGCATAGATCGAGGACAATCTTCGCAGGTTGAAAGCTTTAAAGTTCAAGGTACAAGATCAATACGTCACACGCTCAAAAGGCTGAAAGGTTGAAAGCTAGAAACTCGAAGCTCACGCGTTGAAGTTCTCTGCCCACATTTCCTGAAACGAGGTCTCCGGTTTCTAAATGTCCCCTTTCCACCATTCCTTTCTTCTCGTTCCTTTCTGTACTATCTTTTTAGCGATGATAAAGGGATTAGATGAAACTTATTGCATAGATTATAACGTACTAGTTTTCCCCCGCCACGCGTTGCTGTGGCTCAGTGTTTTTTAAAAGTATGCGTTTACCTGACAGATGTAAAATTGCTAAACATTAAATAAGGAAAAAACACGAACTAAAAAACAAAGAAATAACTTAATAATTTAAAAATACTAACCAAATATTTCAATTCAAACGCAGATCAATCTCCTCAGCTGAATTCCAATGCAATGAGGAACTTACAGAACAAATCACTCCGAATAGGTCAATTTTTCTATTTTTACATATTCCACGATATAATTTGAAGCAGAATACTACTGAGGTGATTCTCGTCGTGACGCATTGGTGATAATAGAAATCAACACGAAGCCATATCGGTTATTATACATCAGTGTTTTCGCAAACGCCGTTTTCGCAAAAAGTCGTCAAAACTCTTGAACGAATGGACTTTTTTCGCATAAACCTTCCCGAAGAAACGCGGCGTCTAATGGCTCAAACCCCAGCTTTCCACGTTCAGTCGTTACGGAGATGACCGATTACAAACAAACGCACATTTACATTTTTATTTGTATAGATAATTATTCCGTTTTGTCGTCAATATGATGGCGAGTTACAACAAAGTGGATAGCGCGAAAAAAATTCCTCGTGCTGAAATACCTATGCATATCAATTTTCATAGCGGTAGGTTCAACGGTATAGAAGTTGATGTATTGCAGCGCCATCTACAGCGGCGAGTTACAACAAATTGAATAGCGTAAAAACCTTCTATATGAAAAAATACATTTATGTGCCAAGTTTCATGTTGATCGGTCAAACAGTTTCGAAGTCTATTAATCATATATATACAAACATCCATTTTTATATATTAAGAAGATTCTGTGTGATACATTTTTTTTTCGATATACAAGACGCGTCTTTGCATTCCTATCTTAGGCATTTTTATCTATCATTTTATGTAGATAACCGTTTATTGATAAAATATTGATTCTGAATCACACCTACTACACAACTGCAGATCTTTATGCAAAATAAGTCGCAGAAGCTAAATAAAAACATCTTTCTTCTTCTAATTGTTTTATTAAGCTGGAACTAATACGGTGATGTTCTCACATTTTTTAAATACGTCCACTGCTTTAAATTCTACGTATGGTTTTGTTATAAATGCATAAAATCCGCAGTCTAATAATTACAGCATACAGAAAGTTCTACCACGAGGATAAAAATAAGAAATATCTTTTTCAAAATATAATAAAATTTTTTAACTATGCCGTTAACTATGTCGTTAGTGCTACAATTATTATAGCACTAACGACGTAGAACCAATTACGAATAGGAATATCTCGCATCTCATATTGTTTTAAAAACACAATACATTTCAAGTAGCTGTTCAAATGTGTTATAAAATGTTAGAGAAAACTTGAAAAATATTCCCATTAACGCAACAAACCACGGTCACAAATTTTTATGTATTCATAATAACAATTTGTTTATTAAAGTGGAATACATAAAATTCTGTACTTGTGCAATTGTGAACTTTATCAACAGCCTCGTATCCCGCGGATTTTAATAAAACTCAGTGCATTTAATATCAGTACGAAAATGAATTTATGAATCGAAACAAATATCAGATCGTATTGATTCAACTTTATAAAGCGATTTTATGAAGAAATACTTTTCCGATCGTGCTGCGTTGTACAGGGTGGACCGCGTAATGTGTTTAAAACATGTCTTAAATAATAATAAATGTTCAAAAAATGTCCACAAAAGAGGCTACGGGTTTTTATGCAAAATAAACATTTTCTTCATCGATTGTAAGAAACTGGAACCAAATAGAAATATCTTCCCTGCTTTAAGAATTGTTTACAGTTGAAAACGATGCATCTACATCCAGAGAAATAAAATTTTTGCCGGGCTCCGTCTACATCCTTGAATTCTTGCAAATTTCACCCTCTTATTTTTCCTATGAATGCATAAAACTCGCAGTCGAATAATCAACATTATTTGGAGAAAAACGTGCGCGTTTACAGTTACCACTAAGAACACGGTATGTGTTAACCGCAAGTTTAGACAACACAACCAAATAATTTCGCACGGTAACAGCCTCAGAATGGCCGTCTCCATCTACGCGCGATGAGGTAGCCAACAGCTATAAAATGAGAGAAAAACGGGAAACAACCCGGTTTGTGTGTTCTTACCCGTGCTGCCATGAGCGACGAGATGAAGCCGATTTAGCGACCCTGACGATGCGGTCGTATTAGATTATAATTTTCTAATTTCGCCCTGTCAGCGCAGCACGTTTAACAAAGTTACATGATTACGCTATAATTGCCAGCCAGCCGGTGTAATTCCTTTACTGTGCGCCCTTTACGACGTACTCTTTCGTTCCGCTTTCTGATCCCGAGTTTCATCCCCTCACTCTCTTCGACCCCTTCACCCTACTGCTACCTGCTCCCCTTCGCCCCCTGTACACCTTCCTTCGAAGATAGTATACGCTCGGCAGCCCCTCGTCCTCTCTCGGCGCCGGTGTAGCGGCCAGACGTTTCAATTAGCGTCCATTTTGCGCCTCCAAAATATGGAGAATTTCGCAGTTGGTCGCCTCCGGTGGCTCGAATTTAACGCACCGAGGTACCCCGGAAATTCGATGAAACAATCGCGGAGGTCGGCCACGCCGAGCGTGGATAAAACGATGCGGAGGGGCGGGGGTGGCTGGAGAGGGGAGAGAGCGGGGCGGGAGAGGGTTGCGCTTACCAGTCGTTCCAAATTTTCTACCGAGGGTAGGATCGATCGATGCCCACGAATACAAGAACTCGCTGCTGACGGCAATCAGTTCGGTATTCGAAACAAAGTTGCACGAATTCACCGATCGCGCCGGAAATCGGGATAATCCTGCGCGCTCCGTTTCGGAATCAAAATTTATAGGCGATATTTTCGTCTTAACTGTTTGCTCTATAGAATTGGAAAATGGACGGACTTATTTGAACGCCGTTTCAATTCGCGTTTCACTCGGAGCTTTCGGTTTTGTTTTTGATTTGTCGACGCCGAGGTTAGTGGAAAGGGGAGTTGTTCCGGTATCATTATTGATGGACTATGAATATTGACGGAACAATTTGTAGGCACTTCGATCGATTGGCATTTGTTTGCTCCACTTATTTCCAATTCATTATTGTTGTTGTGTTCAACACCGTTTCTGCAATAAATTAGAATTATCTAAATTGTAATAACTAGACTGCGGATCTTTATGCAAAATAAAAAATTTCTACATCAATTGCAAAGAACAGCGGCTACCTAGGAACTTTGTTCTTCTTCTAATCATCTTATACAGATGAAACTAATACACTGTTCTCCTTAAATTTTTTTAATATGTGTTCACTGCTTTAAATCGTACGTACCTGTTATTGTCATAAATGCATAAAATCCGCAGTCTAGTAATAACTTTCGGATAGAAGTATTGTAGGTTAATGCATTTTTGTGAATAATGTCGAGCTACATCCACCGAGTAATAATAGCGAGAGAATCAGGATGTCAAAATCGGGTAAGACATTCTGTATGAAATATTTTGGACACACGAATTAGACTGCGGATATTATGCAAAAAAAAAATATAAAAATGTCCAAATAAATTCCAAGATACAGGAGCTGCATAGACATCAATATTATTTTTCAATCATTTCAATGGAATGGAACCGATGCAATATTTTTGAGTGATTTAACCCTTGTGTAGTCAACCGGGTACCCATTTACTCCATTTCTCTTGACAATTTGTTAACGTTCCTCTAAAAATACTGAAACCAGAATTACAAATTACATTGTATTTCAAATTGAATAAGAAACCAGAATTACAAATTACATTGTAATTTAATTGAATGAAGCGACTGAATTTCGAATTACGAAATAATTGAATGAAGCGACTGAATTTCGAATTACGAAATAATTGAATGAAGCGACTGAATTTCGAATTACGAAATAATTGAATGAAGCGACTGAATTTCGAATTACGAAATAATTGAATGAAGCGACTGAATTTCGAATTACGAAATAATTGAATGAAGCGACTGAATTTCGAATTACGAAATAATTGAATACAATGTAATTGAATTACCTTGTAATTATAATTCGTGAAGTAATTCAATTGTAATTCAACACGACTCTGTACAAAACTAATCGTCAAAAATATACTTCTATTAAACGAGCATTAATTGTGTCGCGTCAGTGACAGAATACACTTTCATTTGCCGAGAAGATTCGTATGGAGATGAAAACGTACCGTTGAATGGAATTTATAGGCGTTCGCTGAAACCGACATTCAATGGTAAAAGAAGAGAACAATGCGATGGCATGGTTACGTCTTCGAACAATGGATCAAGCCACCGACCGAACGAAAAAACCCGCGATAAACATGTCAACAGGGTGGAAATGCAATTAAAACTGGCAGTACAGCGGGGAAAGTTTAGTTGTCCGCGTAGCTTAAAAGCGCTCCGACTATTAGCTAAGATGACCAATACAGGGGATCATCTCTGGCGTTCTGCCAGAGCGAGGGCCGTATTTCGAGGACGTTGCGCGGCTTCTACATGGACGATATCGTAAAAAAGTGAACGATTCTCTGGTGGCTCAGTAGGTCGAGAGGTGAAAGGGTACCGATTTAAAGTTAAACGTGCTCAAGGAACCCAAAATAGAGATCACGAAAATTTTAGACGGTTCACGAATACGAAACCCAACAGCCAAACTTAAGGCGTGGGTTGCCTTGCAATCTGAAACATCGGCCCGAAAATTATAAACATTCACTTTTCTAGAAATCCGAACAAGTCCCTGAGAACTAGAACTCTGTCGAATTCAATACCATCTGCGATTATTGTTAACATACTGAAGTTCATTATTAGAGAAAATAAAATTATATTTATTTTTAGTTTGAGTAAATGAAAATTTATGTTTTATTGTTTACCTGAATTTGTCGACGCGAAGAGAGTATTGCCTAAAAGTTATAGAGGAGCAAATATATTACCCTTATGTTTAATCCAGCTATTCTAGAGTACGTAACAGAAAATTGATAAGTTGAATGTTTAAACTTAATTATTTAAGTGTATATTTAATATTGAATAACTTTAACATGTTAATTCGTGAATTAATTAATGAATTATTTGACTTTAATTCGATCTGTTCAACATTTATACTGATTCTCAAACTCTTTTAGAATATTTCTGCGAAATTAAACATGTTGATATTTCGCAATAATGTAATTAAAATAAGAAGAGGGTTTTTTTCTCAATTATGTAGTGAGCTTATAAAAATGCTCTGTGCTCCCAGTTAATGTGCTCGTTATTACATAAAAACGTATAGTATAAGGTGTATACCTTATAATAGTGTAAATTATGTTAATAATTATCTGTCTATTTAATTCTGTTAAATGGATCTAGCTTTCTTGACTTGGTATACAGGTAAAAGGTAAAAAAATATTTAACATTCATGGTTTAATTCAATAAAAAAAAAAACATGGTTTCTCTATTTATATTTTACAGATAAATATATTATAAATTGCACGGACGTAATCTATTTGTTGGGATAACCAATGGAAAACGAATCATTACAAAATACTTCAGAAAGTATTAATTCTGTGTTAATCCTATCTCGATGCTTTCCTAGAAAGAATGTTCCAAAGAGTCGGTCCGCATACAAAAAGGGCAAGTCCATTACGAAAAAAGAGCGTTCGAATTTTTCAGGTGGATCGTTGAACTCATGGAAAACATGAAGTAATGGGAGTGAAAACCGTTCTATGCCATTCAACTTTTTCCCGCACAATTTTTTCTATCTCCAACCACACTTGAGATACATAATCCGTTCCAGTTGAGTTAGCTTGCTCTCTGTATTCGAGCGAAAGATCTCGAGAACTACTCGAAAGCTATTGTCGTGGCCCGTGCATTGCACAATAATCGTATTTACTGTGCAAATACATACATCACGCTTGTTAGAGCGGGTTCCATTCATCGATGCATTTACACATTACTACAAGTTTCGACTATCTCTAGCGCGATGAATTTATCCTAGGAGCAGCAGCGGGTCACGCGTCGCGAGAAAGGATCGGCTATTCATTCGTGGACCCTATGGGAATCGTTCCCCTATGGAATTTATCGGAACGCTTATTTCGCGATTTTAATTACACTGTTTGCCCGGAGAATTAACGCCATTATCGTTCCGGTGTCGTTGTAAACAATATTGCGCACGATTAATCGGTCGTTTTCAGACCGTGTAAACCGCGCACAGCGTCATTTACAACCTCGTCTTTCCAAGCTATAAATTCGTCGCTTCGGCACGCATTCGTTGCCGGATTTTTGGCCACAATTCGCAGAAACATTCGCAACGCTTTCTGAATATATTTTATTCCGACGACACTCAATGAATAAGACAATTATTCGCAGAGATACGTTAGCAGAAGACCGAATTGAGCCCACAAATAACGCTAAAACAGTTTCTCCGACTTTTCGGGACAAATACCACACTGCGCGACGGTATCGTTTGATGGGGACGCGGACTAAATGGCAACCAGCCGCCGCTTTCCAAAAAAAAGTGACCAGAAATTAGATATGCAATTTATTGATTGCGGAAAATTGGAAACTCGAGCGCGGCGTTTTGTTCGGCGCTCTTTAAATCGGACGTGGTCCCGGCTTTTGCATAATCAGATATTTTTTAGTTTATGCGATTAACCACGGTGTGTAACGCGGCCACATAAATCGGAGCTTAATTACTAATTTCGTGTGACGATCGATTACTGGCTTTTTCGATTATCGGTAAACCTTTAATTAGCGATTGAGAGCCTTGCGTCTGGAACGTTTTTGCCCGAGGCTTTATACATATATGTATAATAATATTCTTAAATATTAATTTGAGAGATACAGGTGTTACCATAATTTTCACAGATATGTAAAGTCTAAAATATGAGTCCTTCGCTATTTCTATGTATAACTAGACAGGCCTGACGAGAATGTAACAAGTAGACTGCGGATTTCATGCATTTTTGGCAAAAATGACTAAATTACATACATACAGCGAAAATTCTGAAGCAATTAATAAACACTGTTCTGTTGTTTTTAACTTATTCAAATTATTAAGAAAGAGAATACATTCTTACATTGGACCTCTGTCGTTCATGAATGAATACAATTTATATTTTCTATAAAAAACCGTAGCCTCGTAACAAAGCAGCTTTAAGATATTAGAATTAATACAAAATTTCGGGACTTTGCTATCACAATGAGGATTGATAAAAGATTTGTCAATTTATATTGTACAATATTAAACTAAGATTGAAGATTTGTTTCACACACGTGTACAAATCAAGCATTAAATAAAAATGGTAAATAGAGTACAGTGTAAAAGCAATATGAATATTATAAGTAGACTGCAGATTTTAATGCATTTATAAAAAAGTTTGTTCGATGAAGTATAAAACAGTGAAAGATTAGGAAAATTTAAGAGTACTGTGATGTTTTTAATGCATCGAAGTCGTTAAGGGATGAAATCAATTTTTATTTTATTCCTGCCGGCCACACAATCAATGCAGAACATTTTTATTTTGCATGAAGATCCGCAGTCTAATTATAAGCAAGTTGTATGATTAGATATATGAACACATTCTAAATAAGATATACGAATTGTTCATACGTTTATTTAGATAAATGATTCATATGATTTCCGTGCCACATCGAATATACGGGAAATGTTTATAACGAGAACAATTTACTCTGTCAAGTGGGGGCAAGGTACACAAACTGAACAACTTTGATCACCAGCAATCATAGCTCGCGATCAATTACGACTGCCCCGTTCCGGATAATTAACACCCCCCGTGGCCGATATAAAGCTCGATCGATTCTCGATTTATCAATACTATTATCTCGACATTTCTCCGTCTGCAGTTTCCGTTAGACCGATCTCAATGATGCATCGCCTTGGGCAAGAGCAATTCCTCGGTGCATAATTGCGACTGCACCGTTGCATCCGAGCTGCACTATCGGTTCGCGGCGCAAACGATCACCGGTGCGCGCGCGCGCGTTCACGATCTACCAGGCTCCAGGCAAACAGACCACCTCTGCACCGACTGTCTACCAACCATCAATCATCCTCGATATCTGAGACTGTTAGCTATACGAGACATAATTTGTAGGAGATATGTAACGTCCCTAACTATCCAATGGAAATTTAAGAAGAAGATGGACGGCGTTGGTACCGCTCCAAAGTATATTTAACAATAAAACCTGAATGTGTTAGCTAGGAGAAGCCGAACCAGTCAGAAATTTTCAAATTAACTAACAGTGAAACCTCCCTTGTTGCAATCTCATTTATTGCACGAAGTCCTCGTTCGTTGCATACCAACGATTTCCACCACGAGTTGTTCAAAGTTCTGAAACTCGTGACGGGGATTGCGGCGCCTACATAGAAACGAAAGAGGATCCACACTACAGATCGCTGGATGGGTTATACCTCTCTCATTGCACAATCTCGATTTTTGCATTTTCCGTCCTGTTACGTGCAGGAAAAATGAGCTATAAATTCTTAAATGAATCCTTCAATGGCAATAACAATTTTAATCATAAATCAACAACTCACCCTCAATAACAAAATCCAATAATTTCCTTCGGGATTTATTGTGTAGGAAAAGATTTTTAAGCTTCCATTAGGTGCAGCACGATTATTGAGAAGCCTATTGATAGGCTACTGGTAGATAAACTGTTAATATATTAGCGAGTAAAGAATGGACATTCAGAGAAATTTTGTAATATTTTTTAAAGGAACATTAACAAATTGTTGAAAGAAATATAGTAAATGGGTAGCCGGGCACTACTGTTAAAGATAGTTTGACAAATCTTCAAATCACAGATTTTATAGACATCCTTAACCCTTTGCACTTCTTTGTCGAGAGTGACTGGACATCACAGAAAGAAAAATGTAAAGAAAACAGGTTTTTCTATATGTATTTTTTAGTTAAAAACAAATATAACTTCCACAAATGTAAATTACAACAAAGTTTGAGAGATATATTTAATATAATTAGTAGAAAGCGGATCTTTACGCATTCGTAGAAAAATTCGGTAGATAAAATTCAAAATCGTTGGAAAATTTTAAAAATTGAAGATGTCAATATATGATTCCTCCTCTATTCAAATCATTAAGGGAAGAAATATTCTAAATTCTATATTCTATTCCTTGCAATCGATGCAGACAATTTTTATTTTGCATGAAGATCCGCAGTCTAACAACTAGTAAACAAAATTGTCTAAAATAAGTAGCAGTCAAAGAACTGTCCTATGAAGTAAATTGCAAATAAAACACTTAAAATAGTTCGTAGTAAAAATAATTCGGTGTGCAAACGGTTAAGGGATAGACAGTAACTGTGAATCGCGAACAATTGTTCTCTCATTTTTACAGACTCCAGATTTGGATCAACCTCACTTGAATTGACTTCTTGACGAAATGGTATAAATACGTATCCCAATTCATTGCTGTTCAATCCTAATTTTACCAGTCATATTTCCTCAAACGCTCAGTCAAGAATGTATGGTACTACAACAACAAATACGGAGATCACAGATTAATTTAATATTGCACGTACTATAAATAAAGATGTCACAAAGTTCAGATTATACACCTGAAGGGGGAATTTAAAATAAGCTTAAACTATTTCAATATAAGTTTTATAGTATTCTTTAAGTTGATTTTTCTCAAATGCTGCATTTTTTAGTTGCGTCACTTTCCTCGCGAGGGTGCGATATATTGACATCTTCAATTAAAAAAATTTTCCAACAATTTTGAATTTCATACTCAACTTTGCTATAAATGCATAACGATCCGCGGTCTAATCATGATCAATTAAAAACGAAGATATGGACGGAAATGGCGGTATTGGGAACGATACAATTGGTTCTCGCTCAAAGCAAGCAAATCTTCGCTGTCGCACTTGAACATACTGTCTGACAACAATTGAGCATAGAGCTCGCGATACGTCGTCCGTCAAAGATTCATCATCGTTAGCCCGTGCAATTTCTCGACGCATAATTGCAATCGCACCCTCGACGCGTGACGGTATCGGTTCCAAGTGTAGGCGACCGCCATGCGCTTCGGGCGGCCTACTGCGAGAGGATCTCAATCCCTATTAACAACCGGTTCGGATAGCAGAGCCGCGGGGGTGGAGAGATCGGAGGGAGGATTTGGCAGCGTCGAGAGGAGACGGCGGCGACCCTCTATCGAAGGGACGATGGTGTTGGGGATGAAGGGGGCGAAGGCGAGGGCGCATCCATACCGACACCGCAAATGATTACATTGCGGCCGTCCGCTAACTGGCCAACGACCCTCCACAGCCGACGTATCTGTCGATCAACAGGGGGATACCAAGCGAGGTGTTGATTTCCGTGGTCGGAGTTAGTCAAGCTTGTCACTCTACACGACCACGAGCTAGTCTTTCGACTTTTCGGCAACCGCTATCCAATGGATCATTGCAAAAGTCTTGATACAATTTGCGGTTTATCTGTAATTTGCTTTTTCTTCGAAAAAATACTACAATCGATCGATCAAGCATTGGGTTGGCCAGAAGGACGTGCGGTTTCTGGTGCTACTTCACTTCAGGCTTTTTCCAAACTGCTAAAGGCAAAGAACAGGAGTGGCACTAGCCCGAATTATTACATAGTTTAGAAGAAATGCAAAAAGCGGGGACCTAAACTGGAGAGGAAATGGCAAAGGTCCTGCGGTTTTTTTAGTGGGTATTGGGGACACCGAACACCTGTGTCCCTCGAGTCCCACACTACCCCCTTCTCGGGTGTACGTAAAAGCATTTTTTCCGCACGTCTTTAAAAAACAAAAAAAGGCGTTCCAAAATGCTACTAATTTCATGTTGTTTGCTTAAGGCATGTACATTATTGTACATAGTTACTTGATGGGAAACGCTTAACCTCAAATTATATCTACAAAGTTTGTTAATCTTGTTTAGTTGGTGAGTTTGGCGGAAGTTGAAAGATGGAAAACCAAAAGGAGCAGTTCCGTCATATTATGCCGTTTTATTTAAAAAAAAAGGTAAAAACGCGTCTGAAACCGCTAAGAAGATCTGCTTGGTGTACGGTGAAAGTGCCATTAAAGAACGCGTGTGCCAGAAGTGGCTTGCAAGATTTCGCTCCGGGGATTTTTCGCTTATTATATTCCATAGTAATATGTAGTATAGTATAATATACATATAATAAAGTGTTTGATCGAAAATAATCCTTGTTAAACGATACGGGAAGTGGCACAAGAGACCCAAGTGTCAAAAACGACCGTAGAAAATCGTTTGCATCAATTTGCTCTGTCTTAACTTACTAAAAACCGCACGAACTTTCTGGCCAGCCCAATAGTTACCATCGTTTTCTATCACTCTTTGCCAACATTCTGGTAATTATTTTTTAATTAATTTTTATTAATTCTGGAACCCATCATTAACCCTTTGCACTCCTTTGTCGAATGTTAATAATGTAAATACAACGGATTCTTAAATGTATTTGGCTCTCCCTTTATTTACTTTTTAGTTAAAAGCAAATATAAGTTCCACAAATATAAATTACAACAAAGTTTGAGAGTTATATCTAATACAATATAATTAGTAAACAAAATTGTTTAAAATAGGTAGCAGTCGAGGAACTGTCTTTTAAAGTAAATTTCAAATAATAGGAAGTTGTTGGCAACAAAATTGAAAAATAATTCGGAGTACAAAGGGTTAACACGCTGAAAACATCAGTGTCATGATTGTCAACTTTCTTTCTATTTATAAACAGACTTTTCGTGAGTATTAGAAGCAACTCGTGTTCGGTTTAGCCGTGCCAAACAAAGGCTAAAAATATGTCCTAAAAAGTTTTATCGTGTTCCTTATTGAATAATTTTCATTTTGCACAAAGATCCACAGTATCTTTGCGCAGAATAAGAATGTACAAGCCACAGGAACTAAATAAAGAAAATTCTATCTTCCTGTTAATTATATGGGGTTAAGCTGAAACTAATACGCGTCGATGTCCTTAAATCTTTTTAATATGTCCACTGCTGTAAATTGTACGTGTCTATGTTTGCGATAAATGCATAAAATGCATTTTCAGAACGAAGATATAAATTCGGTATAGAATTAGAAATTGAATGTGAAAGTAGTTTCGTTAAAGTTCGGAAACGATGTAAATAATTTCCTATGTAGCGTCCGGCGAGCCGTCCTCTTTATTAAAAATTATATACGGTTGCGAGAAGTTTGATGGAGACGAAGTGCCGAGAATCTCATCGGATGCGGCTGGGAACTTTTAAATAAAGTTTGGCAAACTCGGCGCCAAGGTTAAATTGGTAAGAGGCGGCCAACCGTGTGTCTCCGATTTACAATTTTAATACGATCGACCGCGCTACGAGTGACGCGCGGTTTACGACAAGAGTAAATGTCGCGCGCGCGCGCGCGCGTCACATGGCGGATTGTTGCCACGCGACACGACACAATCGCACTTAACGCGTTCCATAATTCTGCACTAATCGCGGCGAATCACGGCCTCTATTGATGCGGCGATATTATTCAATTTCCGAGGCTGTCAAACTTTCGCGACCGAACACTGTATGTACAGCCCGACCCGAAAGTTGTCACGAACATTCATGGACGAACCAGATATTCCGCAATAGTGTTACGCCCCTGATATTTACTTGAACGATCTGGCCGATTTCATAGACATTTCTATTGACGAACGAAAAACGTTAGTATCGATCGCACTTGTTTTCCCTGCTGGTCGACAAGCGACCATAAACCTTTCGAATTTCTGTTCATAATATAGAAAAGATTTCTCGAAAATGAAAATGTAGATTAACCTGATCGCTACCACCGTCACAAATATGTGACATCCATAATCTGACAGTTTACTTAAAAACAGTAAAATTAATTTTATGCACTCTTCGTTGTTTTTAAGTCATAGTAGAATGCATAATTTTCAGAGAAAATCTGTGACTTTTTTCTGCTAAACTGTTTTAATAATTCAAAATTGGTTACGTTGTATTTAATAAAACTTTCGAACAAGGAAACAATGCTGATAGCGAATGTGTTAATAAATAGGGTAAACTGTACAATGATTGGCGCCCTAATCAAAAATCGTAGCAAAGATCTTTTTATCTTCCTTTGAAATGTTTAAACGAGCTTAACTTTGTATTATTATAAGCTAATACAGATTTTTCAGCAAAATCAAACAGTTTTACGAGTCATAAATCTTTTATTTGAAAATATATTCAGTGAATAACAATCGTAAGACAAATAGTACAGTCATTGGCACATTCGCTAACAGTCATATGTGGAAATCTGTTATGAAAACTTACCGCGTTGCTTTGAAATATAAAGGGGAAGCAATAAAAAATGATTTTCTATACCAGGAATGCTTAATATTAGGTTGGCAACTAAGTTCGCGACCTCCACATTTGCTCAAACAAAGTCATTTATATAAATTTGTTAAGCACGAGTATTGTATATCAAATTAATCGCAAAATTCAGAGCTTCCCAATGATATACAGTTCTAAAGTAATGGTCACTGAATGAGGTCACAATGATACAATAAAAGAATTACGAAACAAAAGGTCGCGAATTTAGTTGCCAACCTAATATTTGCCGTTTAAATCAAAAGTGCAATAGTTAGCCCTATAAGACGATAATATTAATTATGTGTAACGCGACCAAACTTGTTTAAAAAGATTGTATATGTACTTTATGTGACAGTATATGTACAGTACATGTACAAAACATTGTGTAAGAGGACTGTACGCTTACTGCAACAGCAGATATAGATATACAATAATTTAAAACAATTTTTTCATAACGTAACGTGGGAGCTTATGAGTTTAATATAATACTTTTTTTTAGTTAAACAAACAGATACACAAAACGCAATTATACTGTAAAAAATCGAAGAGACTATTCTACAAGCTTTCGAAACATGTTTCTAGTCAAAACTGTTGTGCATTCTTTTTAAATGCCCCAGTTTACTTTTCACGTTTGCAGCAGCTTTTCCTACATCAGGAGATTAATCAAAGTTTTGAACCTGACTATGTAATCAATAAAAAAAAATGCAACAGCAGTCTATATTTCACATAGCAGCGCATGGTTCGACGAAGCATTCTACGGTGATCAATTACAATCTATACGTCATTCTTTGTATCCCTTATTCAAACTATAGCTGCACGTTCACGACTAAAACAGTTAACGCGATCAAACAATCACTCGAAAAACCTAAGACGAAGTGGTCAATCATTTAGTGTTCTATGAAATGAATTTATATGTTCTGTTGACTCGTGAAAATAAGTGGAAATTTCCATTCGAAACACTGAAGCACTCCACTAAATGAAATTGCATTATTTGTAGGCTGTGGATCTTTATGTAAAATAAAAATGATAGCGGATTACATGCATTTATGACAAGAATGAGTAGATGTCATTTAAAACAGTAGAAATATTAGAAGAATATAAAAATACTGTTATATTATTTTCAACCTATTAAACATATTAAGAAAGAAAATAAATTTCTACTTGACTCTAGTTTGTTGCAATTCAGGAAGAGAATTTTTATTTTATACAAAAATCCGCTGTCTATTTATCATAAATGCATAAGATCCGCAGTCTGATTCTTAGATAGCACATTATATATGTATTTTCAAGATTACAAATATTTCATCATTACAAGTTTTCATTCAGTTACCATTAAGAAAGGTTTATTAGTATTATTAAAATAACCATTTTCGATAGAACAATTATTTGTTCGAGTAATTGACTTTTAATAATACCTGTATTTGTATGCATGCATTTAAAGATCTCGATGACAAATTCCTAAAAATGATGATTTTTTATATCAGTACGAAGAGAGAAAATATTAACTGCATTGAAAATGAGGTTTCGGGAACAGAGTTTCCAAAAATAGTAATGCGAATATTTCGAGGATTAATGAACCAGTTCAGATTAAATGATATACACATGTAGCGTGTGCACGTTCTGCGATGTGTGCAAAACATTCAACAATCAAACAATCACTAAAATGATACATTTCAGAGGAGATATCGACAATTACTCGGTAACCCTTTTAAGAGCATGTTATTAATCTCGAATTAATAGCGTGCTGGAAATTTTGAAACGGCGACTTGCATCGATCACGGATAATTTCAACGTTAAACAAACTTCGCCATGATATCGAACGATCGGACCGTTCCGCAGTCGAGAACCTGCTTCCCGATTCACTCGAATTACTATGGACAGCAGAGAAATCGCGATTCCCGCGAGCGATTCCGCGATTTCTCATAAACATCCAGCGGGGGCCGATGTTCGACGGACGCAAGGCGTTCACTTCTGGGGATTAAATCTACAATTTCAACGAACGCCTTCGGTGGTGTTGGGGGCGGAGGTCGTAAACCTGGTCGTTAGCCATTACTCGGTATCGTTCGGTGGATCTTTACACGACGCACGGCTGTCGAACAACCGGGCAAACAGTGTTGCACCTCCGCGAACCGATGCGTCCGAACCGTGCCGCTCGTAAATTATTAATAGACTGCGGGTTTTATGTATTTACAATACATACATATTGGCTGCAACCGAAGGCCATATACTGGAAGAAAAATCTTACTGGCGCTTTATCTCTACGATTCTACAAGATGGGTAAAAACGATTCGCTTAATCTATGGTATACATATGTGACACGGGGCACGTGTCATTTGAAATAGTGTAATGGTCATTTGAAATAGTGTAATGATCATTTGAAATAGTGTAATGGTCATTTGAAATAGTGTAATGATCATTTGAAATAGTGTAATGATCATTTGAAATAGTGTAATGATAATTTGAAATAGTGTAATGATCATTTGAAATAGTGTATGATCATTTGAAATAGTGTATGACCATTTGAAATAGTGTATGACCATTTGAAATAATAAAATAACCATTTCAAATAATATAATGATCATTTGAAATAATTAATTAGTTTCAATATTCGATTATTTGTATCTTACAAATAACATACAAAATTTATTTTTATTTGACGTTTAAATCGAATAAATTATTCTTAAGTAATTTATCGTTTCAATCACATTGTTCCAACAAAATGAAAAATAATATCACCTCAAGAAGACTTTTTAGATTTCCTAATTTTTGCATTGTAAATGTTGTATACTGCACGAAGTAAATAACATTTTTAAGAGTACGAATTACGTGAATGCCGTTGGAGAAACAAAAAATGAAATAATTTAGAAAAATTATTTGGCTGTGTTGATAAAAAAAACTGACACATGTAACAGTATTTTATCGTTATTATATTGCGATTAACTGGAGCGATAGGAAACAAGTAACAAATTAGTGAAAAGATTGTAACTGTTAATTAAATTATTATCAGACTGCGAATCTTTAAATACATGTGGACATACTTCCATTGTTTTATAAAAAACAAGAACTAACCACAAACCCCTTTCTGTCGAAAATTTTAAAAATTCAAGAGCAAACTAAAAGCTACGATGAAGTTCCATTAAAAAATAAAGTCCGTTTTATTTTGAATACTGGTGAACGCAGTTGTGAATTTATAAAATGCACAGCTATCAATAGTACAGTACATCGATATCTGCCACAATGCTTTATTTTATCCATTCCACTTATTGTCATACTATACAATAGTGTCATACTATAGAGGCCACAAGAATAAAGCAGGTAGGTAGTATTATCCGTTTCGAAACTTTTGCCAGTAAAAACAAAGCAGGGTCATTTAGGCAGTGGAGTACTCTCGCTGTCGAAAACTCGATAAAAAGTCAGCATTACAATCGGGAAGTTGCCTTCGTGAAAGGGAATCGGTGTTCGAAAGCGCGATGGAAGAATTGCCGCTGAAGGATCGTCAAGGAACGTTAGCTGGAAACGAGACGCGGAACGGGGATGATGGATTGCCGGTCCGACCAACTAAATCATAAGCAGATTGCGAATCCCCCCCTTCCTTCTCCGTGGCACGGGACGCGAAGCCGTGCAGAACGGGATAAGAAGAAGTGGTGTGCCGAGTACCGGGTAATTTCACTGAGAAAACAGGAACCGGCGAACGTACAGGATACTGCCATTATGGTATCTTGGCAGGGCAAGTCGGCTCCTTGTTGCTGTGCCAACTGTACGATCTTAATAAATCGACTCATTACGCTGCTGATAAAGTTAACTCGCGATCTACGAAGCTTCTGCTCGAACATCTCTCTCAGGAAGAATACTACGGGCTTTTCCATTTATAAAAACGGATAGACATTTAAAAAAAATTTTTTTTTGAATAATGCATTGTCATCCAGTTCCGAGCCATGTAACCGATTTCAAGTCTCTAGCTCATCAGGAAGTTAGTTTAAAATCAATTGCGAAATTTGCCACCGAACAGACAGACAAACAAGAAAGCGACGTGGTAAAGATCGTTATTTCTTTTACAATTAACAATTTTTTCCAATTTTACTAACCACGTGTCGAAGAGTCACAATACTTGTATACTTATCTAGGTATAAAAGTATTGCTTTGTTTGCACGTTTCTAAATGATTTTACTATTGTCATAGCTAGACTGCGGATTTTATGCGTTTATGATAGAAATGGGTAGGTCTAATTTCTGACGTGTAAAAAAAATTGGAGGAATTTAAATATACTATTAGTTTTAACCTATTAAACATATTCAACAAGAAATTAAATATTTATTTCACCCCAGATTGTCGCAATTCATAAGTAGAAAGTATTTATTTCGCATAAAGATCTGCAGTCTAGTCATAACAAATCTATTATTACATTTGAAAAATTATAATTTCGTAAAAATAGCGAGGATAACATTATTCGGATTATTCAGAGTAAAATATCAAGGACATTAGTCTCAAATATGAAATAAAATAAGTACGTAATTAGGAAAGGAAGAAATAAATTACTGAAATCATTTGAACCCTCACTTTTAATTCGCGTCGTTAAATTACTTTTAAATCGAAATTATGGAAGACCCCTCATAAAGATATGAAAATCTGATGAAACAGTACAATACAGTATTATGAAATAGAGTTAAAATAAATATAGCACTAAGATCGGCTTTAGTCACATTTATTTTAAGAGTTGATCATTCAGATCACCCAATATAATTGCACTTAAATGTTTTATTTGGCTAGATCAGAGATATCACTCTTCGACACGTAGTTAGTAAAATTGTAAAAACAGGACGTTTTTTTATCATTTAAAATAACACTTCACGAGTGTTTCAAAGACCCGCATCCTCGCGTCTCCTAACTGCATGCATTATTTAAAAAGAGGCTTTCCATTATTGTTGTTAGACCCGCATCTTCTTATTAAATCATTTTAATTCAGTTTTCACGTCGTATAAGAACTGCGCGCGAGAAAACTAGAATAGAAACGCACGATACGACCCGTTCTTCCTTTAATAGAGAACAGTACTTGCCTCGCAAAGTAAGTTGAATGCAGTAAACGTACACCAGCTGCATGCATTGCGAAGCACGAA
This sequence comes from Lasioglossum baleicum, assembly GCF_051020765.1. NCBI lineage: Eukaryota > Metazoa > Arthropoda > Insecta > Hymenoptera > Halictidae > Lasioglossum > Lasioglossum baleicum. The sequence continues at coordinate 8,937,324 of NC_134945.1, forward strand.
CGACGTTTATGATTTACGATGTAACGCGAGTGTGACATCATACTTTGGAGGACAGTCATAAGTCGCAGGGGCAATATTATACATATACTCTGCAAACGTGTCTCCTATCGTTCTTTCGAGTAAAGAAGACGAGCACAAAAGACGTGAAAAATGTCGAGAGTAAGGTAAGCAAGTACGATGAGATATTGCGCTTGTTATATGGCGTTTTTCCCAGTGATGCCTGTTGATGTGTCAAAGAAAACAGAATTTTTACATAACTTCTACCTATTCCCGGCTATTATGGGCTGTACTGAACCTGAACGCACAAGAGGCAATGAAAACTTGAATGTCTCGAGTGGAACCGAGTAAACAAGACCTAAACTGAATTTTGCATCCACTTGCAACGTCACTTTTCGCTATGAAAAGATTTTAATAAAAAGATCTAAAGATTTAAAGATTTATTAAAAGGTTCCACAGCAACTATTTTTTCGCTACAACAATATTTCATGGATCACCTTGTACCGTATCGAAGAACTATGATTTACACAAAAATGACGACGTTATATAGAATTCTGTTTTTTATAATCTCATAACGAAGAATTTAACTTGCAGTTAAAATATTCATGAGAAACAATAAATGGAGAAATGCAATGCAAAATATTGTTTCATAATAAAGGCTATCGGGTAGACTGTTCTCACCCTTTCCTGGTGCAATTGAGAAAATATTGAATGAATTCAAAAATAGTCTTGTTTATTATTCAATGAAGAAGTAGTCGATTAATTGATACGTGTATTGAATAAAATGAAAACGATTGATCAAATTGAGGGCTATTTGACAGTAATATATATTTTCAAATGACCATTTTCGTGCCGGTGAATCTCGAAAAGACTCGGAGCCGAAGAGGGTCGCCATGATCGTGGAATTTTCGGTGGGTAGACACGGACTAAGGAATTTCAGTGGCAGCAATTAACGGGAGCACTTTAGTGTGTATTACCTCGTGGTCGGAGCCAGACAAAGGGAAGGATTCGTTGATGGAGGCACGCGGTACTACCCGTTACTCCGCACCCTCTCGCGAAGCAAACATTGTTGCGCCGGGCCAGGGAGTTTCGTGAGCTGGGCACAGGGGGGTGGCCAGCACCTCTGCGCTACCCGAAATCACGGCGAACACCAGAGCCCCACAGCTTTCTTTTACACGCCACTTTCCACGAATCCATGAACCGAACTTCCGGCCAACTATATTTTACTTTACATCATCAATCCACGTCACCCGCCTTATCTCGCCCAGGCCAGCGACGGGGGTCCTCTGATGGACGTTTCAATTTTCCGACAGAGTTTATTCAACCGATCTATCCGGTGATCGAGCGAAATCAAGTTCAAGAATTTGTGCGAACAACGTTTACCTAATCCCATCTACCGCGCGCTCGATACGCTGTTATTCTTTCTCCGAAGGCATACTGCTGACAGTATGATTTCACTGACCGTCTCACAAAATGCCGGTATTTCATTCGGAAAGTCGGCAAAAAGTCGATTTCAGAATTTTGCGTAAGCAATTTGTGCTGTTCGACGTAGTTAAAGGTCTGAAGAATAAGGTTTCACTATTGCTTTTTTATTTATACACACGTGAAGTACTCTGCTTCATCGTAAGTGAAGAGATTTTATAGCTAGCTTTGTACGTTCTTAAACAGTCTCTGAAACAGCGTTCATTCATTAGCGACTTTCAAGCGTTTCAAGGAAATTGTGTAAATTATTAGAAGGCATTCATTCAATAATGGATTTAATTTTGAGGGGACGTGTTGAGGTACAAAATTGAATCTATTTTATTTGATGAAGAAAGAATAATTTCGTTTACATTGCAGAATCTTTTCAAGTAGGTAGATATACAGAGCACTTTCGCATTTCGTTATCATGTAAATCAATATTGTCATTAATGTTTGAGCATAATCAATCATTTTGTAAGTTTTTCACGATTATAAAACGCCATTGACCATTTTGTTATACTATTGAGCAATATGTCTTTCTGACATCATTAAAAAAAGTGTTTCGAACAAAAGTTGAACAGTATTTAAACATTTACAAATTTCTATATGTATATAAAATTTTGAAATTTTTTTTAAATACTAAATAAAAAGCTAAATTAAACTAACATAATTTCTTCCATTTTTTCGGCCAAATACCCGACTGTGCGTCTGTCATTCTTGGCAGGGGATTGTACAACTAAATCCATGGAGTGTGGTAGTGTAGCTGTTACCAGTATTTAGCATTAAAAGTGAGTACACACATACGATTAACGTAAAGTTAAATTGAAAATGATTAGCAACAAAATAATTCTATATATGTATACAAGTGACCATTATCACAAAATAAGATCATATTTCACATGTGAAATTTACAAGAAAGGGCTAAAGATCTCACGACACCCTGAACATTATTAAAGAAATAAGTCGTGTTAAACGGAATGAATATTTCCCGTCTTTTTATGATAACAACGATAGCACCTAGTACAGAGCAGATACGTTCAAATCATATTGTAAGTTTTAGGACACAGATGGATCTTTTTTCTAGCAATATTTGAAAAAGTAACTTATTTAAAATAATAATTAACTAAAGTAATAATTGTACTTTACTTTTTTATTCAGAATTTACTTTTTACGCGTCCACAAAACAATTGCCATTGCCATATTTTTAATTGCTTTAATCCTACAACTGTTATTTGAAACACTTTCGCGTATTATTTAAAATAACGAAGATATTTCACGCGGACAAAGTACACCTCTCCCGAGACAGCTGCTTGTTCTGAAGAAAAGCTAGATTGATGAAGTTGTGTGTACAACGTGTTCTATCCAAATGGAAATGCTGAAATAACTCGAAAATAGTCGAAGATATGTTGTTTAGTACGGAGAGGAATATTGTGTGGTGAAAATAGATGTTTTGTACGTGACGCTGTCGTAGATTATTTTAATTTAACTTTTTCGCATATAGATGGCGAGGTAAATTTGCAGACACTGTGTCTGCACGGAATTGAATAACTTTTGACCAGAAGGTTTCTGAAAATTTTGAACGTATCGAAAGTTATAACTGTTTTAAATTGTGTATTACCGTCGTGCAACCAATTTTATTATGAATAATTCGAACTATTACAACTTTTGATAGATGTATAGCATCGAAACACGTTAACAGTAAAAGTTATTTCGTTTGGTAATGACAGTGTAAATAGAATTCATTTAAACACATTTCTAAACTACCTAAACAATTTTTTCGTAATTTCGATATTTTAAGATTTATTCTAGAGATTCGAATTAAATAAAATACGTTGTGCATTTATGAGAAAAATTCGCGCGTTTTGATGAAATATAAAATAAACTTATTAGAACTATTAAAAGAAGAAACATTTTGTTATAGTCCCAGTACCGTGTAATCGATGCAGAGAAGTTTTATTTTGTATGAAAATCTGCCGTCTAACGATTACCGTCACATGCAATGTGTTTTATTTAACTGGTATCTCTGAAATAAATCTTAAGTGATCATAAAATGCAAGGAAACGTTTAGATTAAGAAAGATTAGCAATATTTCCACTCTATCTTTATTACACCGGTTATTTTGCTCAGTGAAATAAATTTTTCCTTTATTACGGTTTGTACAAAGTGGTCTGAATAAATATCAATAGTCTGGTAATGACACTGATTAAGATAGTAATATTAATATTCGTGGAGCATAATAAAAAGCCAAATGAAACAACAAATAAACGCTAACGCAATTTAATTAATTCAAAATTTAAGCTCCCTGTATCATGTAAAGAATTGACGAATGTTCCATTTGATTATAAGATTTGAAAATATCGTTAGTCTTATTTCACGTTTATAGACGCTGTCTTTCTGAAAGACTCGGACATTTCATTAGTATAATGTAATTAATGGTTCTAGTTACGGAAATGCACTAGAACTTAATTCTAGGAACCATACTGCACAAAGTTTTGACTTCATGCTTATGAATTTGAAACTGAATCAAGATTTGTAGTTCGTTTCGCGATAGTGCTGAAAGGGAGGAACTAAACGAAATAAAACTCGGTCTGAAATCTCAATCTGACGAATAGCGAAGACGTGACGTTGGTATCGTAAACCCGCCCTAAACTCGTGTGTCTCTAACAGTTAGAGTCTCCTCTGAAGGGAAAAGGCGCGAGAGAGGTATCCTCGCGGAGGAAAAGAGAAATATCGAATCGCATCAGCTAAAAGCCAGCCTTCTTCCATCTTTTAATTTTCCCCTGCTGTATTTTCCCAACGAACCGCGTCAGCCCTTCCGTAGCCGCTCTTCCAGACGTTTTTCCATCTTCCTAAGTACGAAACGATCCCTGAAAGAAAGTCATGCCCGCGCTTGTATCATCTATTTCCATCGATGCGTCTCTTTCTCCGTCTGAAGATCGCGAAGTCGCCGCGCGTCGCATCAGTTAAATGACTTTCCGGAGCTCCATTCGCGTGATCATCGATCGTTCTTCTCCGTTCAGTGGTCATTGTTGCACCGCGTCGTTTCCGTTTCTGACCTCGATTTCAAGTTTACCTGCCGGCTACTGGCCAGCGTTATTTCGGTTGATCGATGCAACGCACCTGCGTTTGCACACCTGATTTATATCCACGCCACGCGGCTCGTTTTAATCTCCCCTAGCCGGCAGCGCCGCCGCCGCCGTGGCATTTGTAATCCGAGAAAATCGAACGGCGACGGGGCTACTTGCGAGTCACGGACCGCTGGACGTTTAATGGCTCGATCTGTCGATCATTTGTCAAGTCGAGCGATCGCCAGCCTTTCTTAAGTGATTAGTACACTGTAGATAAATGTTTGTGTGTTTTCATGGGCGAGACGCGACGAACTCAGGTGTACAAGAGCCTCGTTTATGCGAACCAAGTACAGTAAATCCTCTACAAACGCAAAAAAAATATCCCCTCCACTGTAGTAATCTGATCTCGGCTCGGGTATATCGGTGTGAACGGATACGACGCGGAGAGTCGCAGTCGTCGGCACAGTTCAAAGGCCCGTGCGTCCTCACAATGTACATAATACCAATATAAAATCTTTTCATTATATTACTTACCTTTTCATGAAACTTTCACCAATATATTTGTGTCATTTTTCTGATTAAAATAAGACCAAACACGATATAATTTCAACTCTATTTAGTAGTTTAATTGACGATGAAAGTTTCGGGCGCGAGAAAGGACAGCGTATGGGAAAGAAAGAGACGCGGAGAGTCGCAGTCGCTTCGGCCGCGCGCGGTCTCTCTTCACATAGCTGTCCTCCTCTACGTCCGGCTTGGCCTTTGAAGCTCAACAAAATAGTGTCCCGTCTACGATAAATGCAAACGAATCCCCCCGAGGCTTTTGCGTTTATAGAGCATTTACTGTAACGCTAAACTTGCTATAGAGGCTGAACGGTTTTAATCTATAAATGCAAATTTTTCGTACACTATGTATTGTATAAGAAACTAGTTCAGAAAGAGGGGAATGGTTTCAAGGAGGCCGCGATCTGGTGTAAATCATTTTTCAGTGACTTACGTTTTTTTGCACTAATCGATGCAGCTCGCTATTCTCTATAAAAAAAAGTATGACGCTATTTATGTAGAAAAATCATTGGTGTAGAGATATTTCCAACATCATTAGTTGTATGTACATATGTTCACATGTTTTTGAAAAATTGTGACCCACGAATTTAATTGTGAATATATCTACATATACGTAGCTGGAAAATCTCACCTAAAGTTCCCCATGTATTATGAAAATAGATGTAATTATGTCTAACTCCTCACACACACACAATATACGTATTTAATAAATACTTATTAGTAAACGGCGGATCTTTATGCAAAATAAAGATTTTGTACCTGATTAGCAGCAAACTGCAGTGAAATATAAATATATTTTCTTTCTTGATATGTCTAACAGGTTGAAAATAATATAACAATAATTTCAAATTTTTCCAATGTTTTAACTGTTTTCAATTGCACCTCATTTTTCTCCTAAACACATCAAATTCGCTGTCCACTTATTATTCAACACAGTGAAGTCGCGATCTATAAGCGCGACGAAGTTATTAGAAGTTCTGAAGCTCGTGGTGAGAATTCTACTGGCTACGTGGGAGTAGAGAATATTGCGACATTTACAGAGAGACCATCGCGACAGTTACGGAGAGAATACTGTATGCAAATGCTTCATTCGCCTGCGTTTTCTTGCCAAGCAGAAAATTAAAAAATGGTTTCATATGTGATTCGCGGGTAATGGTAGCTGCCTGAACCGACCGACAACGAGCAGAAAATATCAGGCTGAAGTGTTAGGTTCACAGAGAGCCGATTTAACGGGGAAGCTGCTGGTAGGCAAGTGGGCACCAGTCAGCAGAAGTCACGACGTTATCGCGGTCGGGACGCGCGTACGCAAACATTTTCGTTTAATGCAAATGTAAAACAGGCAAGCAGATATAATGAAGAAGATTACGCGGCATGTGGTCAGCATAGATAACGAAGGCACGAGCCGGGTCTCGCGAGTGGGCTTGCGTGCGCTCGCGCGGACAGTTGCATGTTCACGATCGGTACACCTCCGCCACTGTATGCACGAGTGTGTGTGTGTGTGTGTGCGTGCGTATGTGTGCACGCGAAACGGTGAAACTATGCTAATGCCACCATAACTTTCTACATTATCATATTCGATGTCCCGACGAGCGCATTAAGGCCGTGTTTCCATCCCGAATCGATAAAAACTGGATCGAAGATCGAGCTTACCCAATGATCGCGGTACACGCACACTGGACTAATATTAAAATCGATAACGACCGTAACTCGATGCCGAAACTGTTCATCGAAATTGTTTCGAAAATTCGCTGATCCCCCACTTGAAATCTGAACCTTTTCAGCTGTGTCCTCGACTATTTAACTTATTCACTTTATTATGAAATTTTTCATTTTTATATTCGTGAAGTAAATTATGTCTATTGGGAACATTAATCGAGAGAAACTGTTGCTATTGGACGGGAAATTTTATACATTCTCTGAATTAGAACTGTAATATAACGAAATAATATACATCACTACACTTTTACTATAACAAAAAATCGACTAATTAGCAAAATCAATTTTTCCCACATTTTAACTTTTACGTACTTTGTTGGAACAATTTTCTAGGAAAAGCTACTATAATAATAATACTCTGAAAGTAACGATTAGATAAGCATTTGATTGATTATGGTAGCTTGTATTTGATTAATATTCTTCTGTATTACTTTTTGCAATATTAAATAAATTCAGAAGAATATTAGTCAAAAGCAAGCTTACACGAATAATACACAACGGGATAAAATAAAATTTCTATCAATTTCAAGTGTTTACTGCATAATTCTGAAAAATCTTATTGTTAATTACATGGTTAATTACTTTTTAATGGAACCTTCAATACCAACAGCAATTTTCATTGTGAACTAACAAGTCTCCCTCAATAACGTCATCTAATAGTTTCATTTAACACTAAACCTACCACGAGGGGTCAGATGGCCTATTTCGGATTTTTTATTTGACAATTATTGAAATTGTTGAGGAATTTTCATGGGAATTTATTGAATATATTTTGACTGCAGTATATATTATAGTAAAAATCGCACAAAATATAATTAAATTTAATCTTGTTACTTTTATAATACTATACACGTTAGTCACTTTTGATGGTCGATAGGTTTAGTGTAAAGATGGCAATGTAAAAGAAAATTTGAAAATCCTATTAATAGGCTTCCGGTAGGTAAAGTGTTAATGTAAAATTATGATGTAAAGTTTTTACGGAATCTAAACAAAAATAACTGCTTTCCACCATGAGGTATTAGGTTGTTCTACATGAAATATCTTATTTTAGTATGCAAATAAAGTGAATCGTTTCGGGCATGAAACATAATTAATTATAACCTATACATTTATTGTATACTGTTTTGACATACAAAGCAGATTTTGAAAGTTTCATTCAACTTGTATTAAAACATAATCTCGAGTCAATCAATGTCGATGTCAATCAATCATCGTGTATTCTTTCAGTAATAGATTAAAGTGGTCTCGTAAATCATGAACGAACAAAAAAAAAAAAGATCGAATCAAGATCGAATAAAACATTCGATTTCCATCGTAATACAATCGAGAAACTATGAATTTATTGACAGAATATGTTGACTACATTGCCGTTTACTTTGATCAATAAGATCTATTTAGAAAAAAATTAATGTTTGTTTAGCGTTGCTGTAACGAAAATCGGACATTTCATATGCAACAACCTAATACTTTGGGCACGTTTAAGTGAATAGAGTTGAATGCCTTTGTCACATGTTTGATTCGTTATTATGAGGCATCAAATTAATTTGATTTTCTGTTAGGTGAAATTGAAGCCCCGTATATGCAACGCCGGTAGGGCGAGCGTGTTAATTTCATCGACAACCGAACTTGTTAACGGCACTGGATAAATTATTGATAGTAGAAACGGTCCAGATGTTCTCTTTGAACGCCGCCACCTGGTACGCTGCGTCGCGTCGTTGTTTTTACGATCGAGTTAACGTTCACACGCGGCACGATTAATCAGGTTCGGTTAAAACTTACGGGGGAAGTTTATACGGGCGGGCGTTAAACGTTTCTGTCTGGAAAAAGCTCCAAATGCACACGCAATTCGTCTTACTTCTTTGCGCAGACCACGGACAAGACGATGGTCCAGTTCTTGCGGATATTTGTCGGACCGACAAGAACGCTGTTTTCCTCACGGTCAGACCAATAAATATTATAGTAAGAAGAACACTTCTTCTTGGAAAAAATCGATTTTTTTTTACATGTTTCACTTCTTTCACACTCGAAATAGTGACATTTATGTCGATTAACTCTCCCTCTATTGTCGAAAGCTGTCCTGTCGGAAAATAAAATTTAAGAAAGAAAAAATATGGACTTTTGATTTGAAACATTTTTTTGCATCGTCAATATTTTAGCAGATATTCGAGTGGATCGATTTAATTCGGATATCCTGTATAGTCGGCTGAATCTGTCGTGTGCGGGTTTTTCCATAACAAGAAATGCAGCGAATAAAACACACAGAGTTCGATGAAAATTTTATATCACGAAAAGTTGTCGTTTTTGTTAATGGAAGAGATTTAAGAATTTGACAGTAAATTTCCGATTCTGGAAAAATTGTAATTTAACCCTCTAGGTCGGTGGACATTTGTAAAAGAAACCCGAAGCAAAATTGTTTATACTAAAGAAAATTGTAGTTAAAGTTTGATTTTACATCAATATCTTCTACCTTGTCAAGAAGAGAAAAAGTTTGAACGAAATTGAAAGCTTATTCAGATATAAGCTGTTGAAGTTTTTGAAAAATTTGATTGTGCGGAGTTATCCATCTAACCGTATTGATGAGACAGAACATAATCGTGTGTGTGTGTGCCACGACAAACGACATTTAAAGGGACAGTAACATCATGAATTTGAAGTTACAAAATATGGAAGAAACCCTTATATCCATTGTTATACATAAGAATAAGAAATCCAATATTATAAAATACTAATGTAAAGTATAGGTACTTATAAATTTTTCAGCATCTTCTCCATCGAATCCCCAGCACACTGCCATTCATGCGAATATGTCCTAATAATTGTAGCGCACGAAACATCACACTTCTACACAATCACTAACCATTAACACACTTTTTGAAATCGCGACAGCGAGCGAGAAGAAATTACTCCGGCCGCGATCAAAATAGTACTGCGATTGTCACCTCGGTTTTTTCGCGAATGTTTAAGGGTGGATTTAGGTGGGGAAATGTAGCGTTTGTTAATTGGAAGCGAGTGTGTCGGAAGGACATTAGGTTGAGGAGTGGGAAAACTGTCAAAAAAAATTCGTATTGTCTTCGGTCGTCAATACCGTGATTTATGAGTGCATGTCTGCTCGTCGCTTCGATGGGCCTGTCGCACGTGTTGTCCATCTGTCGGGGTTCAAGTTGTCGAAGCGCGGTGGTTGTAAAATAATCGGCCAATTCGGAGCCAATCCCCATGCATTTTTTGCCAGCTGTAACGTCCTTTCCAGGTATATCGCCTTTGTGCCCGCAACAATAACATGAAAAAGCGATACGAGAAGGACACAGATGATTCTCGAAAAAACAATATCTCCTTGGAAACGAGATCTATTGTTTCAATCGATTAAACATTGTGTTGTATTGAACATTGTATGACGGGAGGGCAAAGTGTCCGCGCGCGGAAATTGCATTAAGATCGCAGAACTATTTTTTTTATCGTGGTCGAAGTAACTTATTCTCGTTTGCTGTCACGATTTCGGAAACTGTGTTGTGTAGTATGTATATACAGGGTGTCCCAAAATTCGTGAAAATCCCGAAAGGGGGTTTCCTGAGATCATTTCAAGCGACATTTTCCTTTGCAAAAATGTTATCCGCGGCTTTGTTTAGGAGTTATTAACGAAAAACACGGACCAATCAGAGCGCGACCTAGACACGAGTTGGGACAGTCGGCCAATAGACAGCTGGCGCGCCGGGCCGACTGTCCCAACTCGTGTCTAGGTCGCGCTCTGATTGGTCCGTGTTTTTCGTTAATAACTCCTAAACAAAGCCGCGGATAACATTTTTGCAAAGGAAAATGTCGCTTGAAATGATCTCAGGAACCACCCCCTGTCGGGATTTTCACGAATTTTGGGACACCCTGTATATATTAATGATCATGTACGTATCGCGTGAGTAAACAATAGTTTGCTGCGGATCCGACAGAGGAAACGGAGAAGATTCTGAAAAATTTATAAATATACTTTACATATTCGTATTTTATTTTATTTTGCTCTCACATTTTGCAACTTCAAATTTATGATCTGAATGGGCAGGGAGACGATTACTTGGTACGGGCCTAGCGACGAATGTCCCTGTTTTCGTTCGGCTCGAGGCACGCACACGATTATGTTGTCTCATCGACACGGTCAGGTGGACCTGTAATAGTAAGGGGATAAGGGGAGGCTTTTTTCATCAATCAAAAATGTTTCAATGTTTTTAAAGACGCTTCAATCGGTAGCATTTTCGAGGAAACATGTAACAAGCAGAAGTTTCCTTAAAATGAAACCAAGCTCATTGTTGTACTATTTTTTAAACGAATTACAAATCGGAATGTTTAAATGCTTCTCAGATTCTCTTCTCTCTAATTGCAATTCTCTGTATTTTCCTTGCCCGGTGTGGTTGATTAATTGAATTTATAACAAACACGTTTTATGATCGTCGCACTCTAAAACTAGTGTACAGTTAAAACATCACGATTCTTGCGTCGTAAATAAATTCAGTGCCACCAAAATAACTGACAGCAACGAACGTATTAAGGGAGTAATGATCGAACCGCGAACACGGCTCGCGCTCGATCTCCCGTGGTCGAAATCACAGCGATTTTTAATCAAGCCTGTATATTCGCGTTAAAACTTCCGTGTCTCGCCCCGTTTGGAGCCGCAAATTCTGTACTCTTTGAAACGGCAACGCTGAACTTTCCGCGGACCACCTTTCGTCGAGTCAAAGGATCGTCCCTCCGTCGTGAGTGATCAGAAAAACCAGGCATCCACATTCTGGTCTTTGATGTCGTGTCTCTGAGTAATTAACGAGTGTTTAAATGCGACCCTCGAGAGGAATCCGAGCACTTTGTTGCCTCGTTCCGGGGTTTATATGTATGCGTGTCCTATCCTTAGTCCCGGATAAATTGAAATATAACGTACCATTCAGGCGAAAGTAGACTTTCACCGAACATCGCGAGAACGTATTAAATAATATCGCAGACATGATGACACTTCGTATGAAATAAATGCGGCAACGAGTACAAAATTATTCTACGAAACTGAAAATTGAAGCAAACGATTGAGTACAAAAAATTGTATCTTTGCTAAAGGTTTCGAGAAAAAAAAATAAAAAAATGAACTAATTGTAGGAATTTGTATTCTAAAAACATTAACTTCTCGTTCGACGAAACGTGAACATGTATTCACCTTAAATAAAACTTGAAATTTGCCCGGTGAGAGAAATATTTATGTTGCCTTCTTCATGTTGAGGTTTATGCAGTAAATGTATCGTAAATTCACAAATTCCGCAATCCTAAAGATTGCTGGCGATATACTGAAAGCTTAGGAATTTAATCGGTCGAGTCACAAGCTACTCCTTCTTCTCATTAAGACAATTTGTAATGGTCTCATTCATTTATTTTTCTACTTTATGAATCTCTAGAAAACATTCAAGTTTCCAAAGCATTCGTCTGCAAATAACATACACTACATGTAACGTAATGTAATCAATTCACTTGTATTATTATTGTATTATTATTGTGTATTATTACTCTATTCTACATTATTGTATTCACTTATATTATTCCTGTAAAGCGAAATAAACCCAGAATAGTTTAAAACGCTTACAAAAAAAAAACCTGAGATGTTGTTGAGACCTTAACACTAAACCTACCGAACTCTAAAAGCGATTAAAATGTTTTAGCTTATACAAATGGGACAAGGCTCTATTTATTTAGATTTTATGCAATTTTTATTACAATATGTGCTCGGATGAAAAAACTTATCGAATCAATCTCCGTATATGTAACTTCATAATTTCGATAATGATGAAATGAAAACTATAAAACCGGTCATTTGACCAGCAGTGGTAGGTTTAGTGTTAGATAAACTAAATACAAAAATAAACATACAGTATAGATCGTTCAGCTTTCGTGAATAAATATGAGGAAAAACATCTGTGACATACTGACTAGAAAACTGTCAGTACTAATTGCAGAATTAATGTATAGAACATGCTTAGCTCTCGTGTTCCAAGTTGGATGTTTCTAGACAAAACCACCGTGCAACTCAGTGCATTCGGTGACAAGAACAAGCGAGCAAAATACGTTTTCTCTCTGTCGCTTAGAAAGATCCAAGACGTGCATACCACCGGGGAAACACGTTTCCTCGTTTAAGGAGTCGACGTCGACGATATCGGGGGCAGAAGGATTACCAGACGGCGGTCTCAATTCCTGCGGTGCGATTCGGATCATCGCGATCGCATTATCGGCCGGCCCTGCTAATGGGTTCGGCTTGGCGTCGTAAATTCCCCTGGGACTACCAGAAAATTCCACAAACTGGATCATTTTGTCGTAACCAGTGAACGGAAAAAAAAAGCATTTGAAAATATTCAAATACATTATCAACACGTAATTCTTTTCCTTCGGATGCATTCCACGATACTTCTATTGGACGCATGAATTAGTTGAGAAATGCCTTGGAATTTTGTATTTAATTATGTCATGGAATGTGAAATATTTCTTGTAATTTGTATTTGAGAAATTTTTCTGGTGTTTCTTATTTATTTAAGAAAAGACTGTGTTGTTTAGGAACAAATCTCTATGACGATAACGAATTAATTGTGTCAAATGAGCCTGTAGAAAGTTTCGAATAGGTCCAGTAATTCTTATGTTATGATTACCGTTTTGAGAAACCGTCTCATAAACATGGTTGCCACCCCACTTCTATTTGATATTTTGTGACGAAAATGTAGTATTTTGTAGATAAACGTACGACACCTTATGTGCTACATGTTTTTATTAATATGAGCATTTGTTAAAATAAAAGAAATCCCCGAAGTCAAGCTCACTTTTCGCCCTCCTAGGTGAATGCCCTCCCTTAAATACAAAATGCTTACACGAATTTAATTGCAACTCGGACTTGTCAAGAGTCGGTTTGCGAATAAATAAAATAGATACAACGACGAAGTCCAACGTCGTTGCGTCTTTAGATATGTCTCTGAGACATCTGTGGACGAAGCTTAAGATTCTTCCCTTATTAAGTCATTTATTCATAGCGCGTAAATATCTTAAATACATATAAAAGAACGCAAACCTTAATAAAGGCGTCAATTGTTCGTCTTGTTTGTGAGCAGATAAAATCCTCGATCTGAAGTATCAGTGACTAATTAATTCCAATTACTGAAAGAGTCTCGAATAATATTAATTTGCATGAAGATTCGCAATGAATTTATCACCTTCAGCATCCAATTTAAATCTTCTTCGCCGTCCTCCATTAGCACTTCTATTTTTTCTTCTTCTATTTTCCCAGTGTCTTCGGCTTCTCGCAGACCTCTTTTAAATACTCTGCTGTTTCCCTTTCTTTCCTGCATATTGCACAATGTTCCTTTTTCTGTTCTTCCCAATATCGATTTGCCTTTCACCCATCGCAGCATTTCAACCTCACTGTCATTTCCAATTGTTTCTACCAGCATTTCACTTTAAACAATTTTGATTTCTTTTGCTCTATATTTTTCAGTTCACCGATCTCGATCTCTTTGTTTTGCCTATCCATTCTCTTCTTTTTCTTTTTGCACATATCCCTCCCTTTGCGCTCGTTAAAAGTCTTTATTCCAAGATCGCTCTTTGCATCCAGTTCTCGTTTATTGTGTCTCGTCCTTTAGAAAATCTGTGCTCTTTCCTGCATTATATCTATTTTATGAAAGACTGGACTTTGTGGTGGCGAATTAATGAAATGCACGAAAACACTGTAGATGCATTTATTAACGTTTGAAATGTTCATTGGTGTTCCGAGCCGTTCATTTCGAAGTATAAACAGTGTTTGGTGAACGCAAATAAATTATCATAGATAACGGTGTTTTATAGAAACTCGTTTAGATTTGAAATGAATTTCAAGTATGTATATCGATAAATACGTTCTCGCTGTTAATCACAATCGCAGGTAGAATTAAAGTTCGCTGCCTGAAATTTTACTGCCCGGAACTTTCGTGCAGAATGAAACGACCAGGAGCTTGAACCACAGAGAATGTTTTAGAAACTTCGTTGAACCGTGACATGCGCCATAATTAAAATCGTACGAATAATGTTTCATTTCATTGATGAATTATAACAAGCTGAGATTATTGGGGATTATAATCGGTTAACGAAAAATGTGCATACATTGTCGATATTACGTGGAATACGTTAAGAATAATATTTTATGAATAATATGGAATTATTACGCGGAAACAAATCCACAAATTTCCCAATATTATTTAAGTATTCTGTAAAATGGATTATCCTCCTTAATGAAAACCGTGAAACGCATATAATATGAATGAATTCATTTTCCAGATTAATTTCCATCCCATTATACTTTTTCAGTTATTCTCTTTGCACATGTACATCATCTTGTCTTTTTGACGCAATACCAATATATGTATGTGCATTGGTATAAACGAAGCACAGTTAAAAATGAAGGAAATATTCAAGAGAGCTGTATTAGAGAGAGAGAGGTTGTTGCCTATGGAATAACCAATTTTAGAATGCTAGTCTTATAAAACGTTTCCATCAAGAAATGCTGTTACAGTCTACAGGATTATGATATAAAACTTTGAGGTCAAAGGTAATCCTTCATATCCCATCTTCAATTTCAATTCAAATGTCTAATTTTACTTTTAAATAAATTTTACTTCCCCGTCAATATCAATCCAGCTGGAAAATGTGGAAAAATAACATATGGAGATAACAATTTTGTAAATGATAAAAAAATTCAACTTTGACCGTAATGCAATCAAGAAACATCGAGTTTACTGACGGAATACTTATAAGGAAATGAAATACTAGGTCTATTGCAAAAATTTGTCGTCTTTTATACTTTTTTTTAAGGTCTAATCTATTGATGCTAGCTAGATAAATAATGAATCTTCATTTCGTTAGTAGAACATGGATAACAAAGCAATAGAAGCTGTCAACAAGACTCGAAGAATCTGAATTTTAAACGTGTTCTTAATGCAACGAATACTATTCACACAGATTAATATTCCACTGCAATAAGAGAGGTTTTCTGGGCCGTTTCTTCCGTTCAACGAATAATAAGTGGACCAGCCACCCCAACGAGTACTTTTTACATTTCCTCCGACTCCTTGACTTTTTCTGAAGCTAAAAAGGATCATTTAAACTCAGAAGGAGACCGCTGGCTTTAAACATTTATAGACAGCACGTTTGAAACTTGAAGTGGCAAAGGAATTCAATAAACTTTAACGATGTTTGAATCCTGTTTAGAACTTGTAAGACTTTTAACTTGCCAAATACATTTCCGTTGGGTATTGAATCTCAGTTAAATCTCTGTTAAACGTTTCTTTTTAAAATTTTGAACCTTTAGCCCCAAAATCCTTATTTTTCTATGTGCCTTTAAACGAATTTCGCTCACTGTAGGACTGCATTCGAGTCATTCCATGCCGAATTGCTCTAACTGAAATATTTTGTAGTCCATGCGAAATTAGGGGGGGTTTAAGTCATCATTTTGCCGGTTTCGAATTTTTTTAGAAATGACAGGCCTTCAAAGTTTTCAATTTTTGCCCATTTCGGCGGAAACGGGCCTCACTTACGAATTTTTATCTCAAGAACGGTTTGTCCGATTGAGCTAAATTTTTTTTTTTGTTTTATTCGGAAAGGATTGGGCTATTACAAAATAATTTTTTCAACCTCGACAATCAACTTTATAATGTCGAAAAATTTAAATCACTCCGCCCCATCATCGAAAAAAACGCAAAAGAAGAATTTGTTTAAATTTCTCGACATTATAAAGTTGATTGTCGAGGTTGAAAAAATTATTTTGTAATAGCCCAATCCTTTTCGAATAAAACAAAAAAAAAAATTTAGCTCAATCGGACAAACCGTTCTTGAGATAAAAATTCGTAAGTGAGGTCCGTTTTCGCCGAAATGGGCAAAAATTGAAAACTTTGAAGGCCTGCCATTTCTAAAAAAATTCGAAACCGCCAAAATGATGACTAAACCCCCCCCCCCCTAATTTCGCATGGACTACAACATATTTCAGTTGGAACAAAATCGGCGATGGTGCCTGCAAAAAGTGATCGATTCGGCATGGAATGTCCCATTTGAAAAACAATGAACAAATTAAAAGAATTTTTCAAAGTTTCTACAGTTGTTTGTACATGTCGTATTCTCGACAGAACGAATAAAGGACTGTGAAAGTGGATGTTTCAAGCTTTAAAACGAGTTCAGGCTTATTGTTGTAACATCTTTTTAGACAAAACGATCACAGTTTTAATCTCAACGATTCGAGAATTGCAAATATAATGTTCAAATAGTTTTTGGATCCACTGCATACGTTATGGTCTACGGTAAACAAGTATAAAAATCAAACTAGAGGTAGAGAGAGAGGAAAGTAAGACGACAAACGGAATGATAACGAGGCAAACCGATCGATGTTCCGGCAAACATCATCGAAGATACCTCGACGGTCGAGCGTACGACAGCGGACGTGTGTTCGTATCGAATTTGTCAGGGTAGAAACGGGACGACAAACAGATTTCGAACGACAGCGTGAAGCGCGCGAAATATTTGCTTTGCCAGTTTCGCACTTGCCGCTTGCATATATTTGGCGAAAAACGCAGCTCGCGGAGTCCGGCTGTGTTTGCGGAGCGAGTTGAATCGCGACTGATACCGGAAAAGTGCATCGTGCACGGCTAAAAAGCTGATCGTCCCCCCCCCCCAATGTTTATCCGCGAATTAAAATAAACGAGCCTCGTCGATACGCAGCTGTCATTGTTAGGCATCGTTTGCGTGGCACGCACGTACACATTTCAAATGATTCTGTGAGATTTATCACGAACGCGGTATGAATTAATGCAACATCATAGATATAGATCTACAGTGTGTTCCAACTAACAAGGGAACGTACCGTAAGAATTTACACAATTTCCTTAAAACACAGTTGAAAATCGCTAATCAATGGACTGTTTAAGAACGCAAAGCGTGTTATAAAATCTCTTTGGAATATTTTGGGAACTGTTGGACCTTGAAGGATAGTGTCAATGCAAAATTGGATATTCTTTTAACAAGGATTATTTTGTAAATTGTTACCGTCCAAGCGAATTTTAGAAATCTCTATTTTTCGATTCAAATGGCTAACACTTTTGTATGTTTGTGTATGAGACGCAAATAATAAAACGGATAGGATAGTTCCACAATATTTTGAATAAATACACGATGTGACGTATAACTCGTATATTCAAGCGGTTAAAATTCATGTCGGAAATATAAGACAATAAGCTGCGATCATTATTACAGCCGTTATACAAAATATTATGTACATATTAGACAGTTTAATACTAATTACGTTGATAAATTTGAGTTATATAATTTAGTGTAGGTATACAAATATCATCTACATGCATATTAAAATTTTAATAGCTAAGAAAGAATTAAAGAGCTTCGTTCGTTACCATCCATGCTAATTAAAACGCTTCTGTTTTTCTACTAAATCAATCAGAGAAATCACGTTACAACGATTCTTCATTCACATTCTATTAAGCGATGAATGCACTAAAAGCATCATGAATGTATACAGCCATATCATTAATGTACAATGACAAGACTGCGTATATTCACCGACTAAAAGCGTGCGAGAACGTACAAATTATAATAAAATACAAATTCCTTGAATCCCGTTTCGGTAAATTTTACCATGTAACGTTAAACCGTTGCACATCGATTCCAACACGAACCGTGCTAGAACATACCCCACCGTAATCATCATTACCAAATTTACAGCCGAAGTTTAACGAATATTTCGTTCGCGGGAGTGACGAAAATTCCGATAGAAGCCATCGGAAACGCCCGAGCACCAAATCGCGACGCGCTGGCCTATCAATAGCGAATTTGAATTCGCGTCGAAATTCCGTCGATTCGTTTCGCGACGGACTTTTCTGTTTTTACTTAAATAGATGTCCGATGATCTATTTAAATCACACGACAAAGAGAACGAGAAAGAGAGAGAGACCGTGCTGGTTCCAATGGAAACTGGCTCAGATCGTAAAGCATGGGATCGAGGACGATCGGCCGGATTCCAGGGAACGATTCCCGGTCAGTGAACTTTCATTTCGTACGTAACGCAAACGGAATCAGCCGGGTAGCATCGTGTTTGCATGACTAAACAACCGGTTCAATTTCCTTTCAATAGCGCGGCGCAACAAGAAGCCCTGTCCAGATACTTTTTTCCTGGCAAGCCCCGACAAAAGATCCGAAAGCTGCCGCGCGATACAATTCCGCTACGCCTTTCAATCCCGACGCAATGCAACCCCCTGTCCGCTGTTCCTCCATCTCCTTCCCTTCCCGCCCCTCGCTTTCCTCTTTTCCCCTAAATGTATCCCGCTGGTGTGCATGTACCAGCAAAACGCGCAACGTGATCGTCCGTCTATCTGTTCAATGCAAACAACGCGGGTTCAATTAACACGTTCCCTTCCAGCATTTGTTTCAACAGCGACCTACACAGTTACATTTTATTAATTACTACCTATTTCCTCTATTAAATATGAACAGGGCTTACAAAGAGTGGTCACAGTGGTGGGGTCCTCGATTTTAATGAAACTCTTTCCCCGATGAACCCAGTGCAAAAATAAGCTGACCCATGTCCGAGCGTTTTTGACAATGCTCATTGTTTACCAAGATGATTAATATTTAATTTTCCGATATCTAGAAAATACCGAACGATTGCGTAAGTTCGTGCCCGATTTGAAAATAAAAATCCAATGGTTAAATTTTAAAGATTGATTGAAGACTTGGTTAAAAATTGGTTAAATTAATATTAAAAAATGGTTAAAATTTCTACAATTGGAAAAGAATGGTGACCATATGTATAATTGATTAATAAAGTTGTATTCTTGAAAAAACCATTGAATTTTATTTTCAAATCGGACATGAACTTATGCAATCATCTAATATCTTGATATTCTTCATTTCGTGATGCTATTCATTTTTACATATTCATTCGTATATGACATAATATCGACATAATACGTCTATATACGACTGTATACATACAGGGTGTCCCAAAATTCGTGAAAATCCCGAAAGGGGTTGGTTCCTGAGACCATTTCAAGCGATATTTTCCTTTGCAAAAATGTTATCCGCGGCTTTGTTTAGGAGTTATTAACGAAAAACACGGACCAATCAGAGCGCGAACTAGAGTTGCAACTCGCGTCTAGTTCGCGCTCTGATTGGTCCGTGTTTTTCGTTAATAACTCCTAAACAAAGCCGCGGATAACATTTTTGCAAAGGAAAATATCGCTTGAAATGGTCTCAGGAACCAACCCCTTCCGGGATTTTCACGAATTTTGGGACACCCTGTATAGAGGGTCGTGCGGGCCGCAACGAACGCAATATTAAATATTTTGTTGCGTCGCCAGCTTCAATTTGTGTTTATGCTACGCTTTCCTAGTGCCTTTCCAACGAATTTATTGCTTTAAGATCCAGGTACGGCTGGAAAGCGTCAGCGGATTTTCGGTTTGGTGTGGCTTTAAATTTAAATTCGCTTGTAGTTGATCCGCCATGACCTCGCGTAACTGGACTCATTGCAAACGATTAAATTTTATAGAATGTTCTCTTTCATAATGTCTCTTTTCATATTAGTATTTTAATGTTCAATGTTATTTATTTAATGTTGATATTTCTTCAACACAGATATTTTTTCACTGCGTATCAAACAAACAGCACTTTTATTCATGCATCTAAAAATATACTCAACTATCAATAAACTGCCGATGTTTATCTTCAATTTTGCGTTTTTGAGAATCCGAGCTCGTGGCAAAATACGAAAATAGTCGATAGTTATACGAAGAATGTGCTTTCTGGCGCAGTTCAGCGAAGACTGCGGAATACTAGAAAAATAGCCGGCAGAGGTAACAACAATGTATCGAAAATTGTGGACGAAGACGTTGCCGCGCCACACCGGATCGCGGCGGGCCGCGGGTTGCCCATCGATATAACCTTAGAGCTCCACCAACTTAGCCATTTGCAAAAAGTGTTGACAACCGTAAAGTAGAAAAGAGGATCGCGGGAGAAGGCAAATATTTGTCGTCGAGTCGCTTATTTCGGAGGACATCGCCATCCATTTCGAAGGAAAATATTATTTAATGTTTTCCCAGTAGAATATCGTTTAACCGAAGAGCGAATGCGGGGAAAGGGAGGGGCGAGGGAGTAGGTGAATGAAGAGGAGGAGGGAACTCTCGTTAAAATCACGCAGGAACGTTCTTGAAGATCGATCGAGTTCGCAGAGGAAGTGCACGCGGCGAGCGAACGCGGAAGGCACGGACCATTGCCAAGTCTGCGATCATCGATACGTCCGACGTTACCCGCGATAAAGTATCCCCGTTGCTTCGCTATTTGAACGTCGCCGACCTCCTCGGTTGTCTAGATAAAAGATCGCCATGTTCCACGGGATCCTTTGGACGAGGCCACGCGCGACTTCCATCCCCTTTCTCTTTTTCTTCCTCATTCTCATCCTCCTCCAACTACTCATCCTGCTCTTGGTCGGATACACGAGATCGTCGACGTGGACGAGAATCCCTTTTGTACGAACAGGGAAGCCCCGAGACATACGATTGAGGAGGATAACGTTGCTCGATTACCGCCAGTTATTTCTTGTCCAATTGCTCGCGAAAGAGCCCTTCCCGATGATAATACATACTTCCTGCTCTCCTTGTTTTGCTCCTCTTACTCAAACCTCCACTTTCTTACTGTTTCAGATGTTTTCCGAGTCGATTAATCTTTTTGCATTTAACTAGACTGCGGATTTTATGCATTTGTAACAAGATTCACGCTACAGTTCTGAATAATGCAAAGATTAAAAGAATCGAAGAGTGGGGATATGTTGTTGTTGGCCTTTCAAAATAATTAAACGAAGAAAGCAACAGAGGTGGGCAAAATTTGGCGAAATAAATATTTCTAATACTATTCAATATTTTAATTTCATTTGGCTTAACAAACTAGTATTTCGAATAGAAACCACTAAATATTAATATTTTAAGAATTTAAATTAATAAAATAAACTATTGCCATTTATCAATCCAGAAAACAGAATATTTTGTCATAATCTGGCATCAAATAATCTTACTTAAAGCATTGGGTCATGCTTTGAGAAACAATTTATGAACCATTATTTTCAGCAAAATATTTAAAATAAAAATAATAAAATATTTCGAGATGAAAACCCAATATTTTTAATATTTTTCCAATAAAATACTATTTGAAAAACTTAATACTTCAAATAAAATAGATAATTTTCGAAGTTGTACGCATACTTTAAAAAATAGATAGGGGATTATTTACTATTTACTATTTAAAATACTATTTCACCCAGCTCTCTCTGGAGAGCAATTTCAAACTGGCTCCTGTTTCTTCTAACAGAGAGAGAATTTTTATTTTGCATAAAAATCCGCAGTCTATATATCGCTTACTTAGATCCGCAGCCTTTAAATTTTCATTACAGATTTCTAATTACAAAGTTTGCAGAATTTTGTGCTTGCCTATGCCCATTTATTTTTGATAACCCACGACGCAGCAGATTTGCCAATATATTAAGAGGTCGATCAATGTTAATGATAAGCACTTCTCATAAAAGTGGTAATATCTACTCATTTAGTTTAAAGCAATAAAGAAATAAGACGTACTGTATACATGTCTCCTCAGAGTTACTTCACAGTTTACTATTTCATTCATGAGTTTCATGATTTTCCATTTTAAATCCTTTTTCAGAATTTTATGTCCGCCTTATACCCTTTTACCTTTGATGACCCTCTCGACGCAGCAGAACTGCCAATATATTAAGAGGCTGAGAGTCCACGAATAGATCGCGGTGTTTCCGGATATTGGATCCTCGAATTATAGCGTCTCGTGAGAGGACGGAGCTTACCAGTATATTTATTTTACGTCGTCCGAGGGCTACTTAGCGGCCGGTTAATGGAGGCACGAAATACGAGCTCAGTGAAGATTGGTAGTAATTGGCTTAAGTCTGTCGTTCGAGGGAGGTACTTAAGGAATAGAGTATCGCCGAGTATAAGGTCGTTGACGTGTGTCCGGCGAAGATATTCTATTTTAATTGGACGTATCTCTTGACCTATTCGATCGTCAAGGGTTGCTTCCACTTTTCAGTTCGTCATGTAAGCTTCAGAAATGAGTGTTCAACGTCTCTTTAGTGCAGAAAAGAAAAGGTATCATTAAAATTGAAAACCAGTGGGGTGTCTTACCATATTATACAAAATGTGCCAATTTAATCCATCGCGAAGCAAGCTGATATTACTGGAACCCTCAGTTAAAATATACAGCGTGTCCCATTTAAATGGACCCAGTCGAATATCTCAGCAAACTGTTGATGATACTAAAAATATTCCATACAAAAGTTAATCGGTATCAGGGGGCAAACTTTCTGATGTAGATATCTTTTTTCTATGTGGACGCGTAGAGGTCATAAGAAGGTCAACTTTGTTTTCTTTAATGGAATCGTACACTTTTTTTAGAAAAATGCTATTGTTTAGAAGATATTTTGACTTTAATAGTACAGGAATTAGTTCTGTAGAGGTCCTGGCACTCACAGTACAAAATTATGTTTGCAGTTAATTTCCTCGAAGATTTAGCGTGCACCAACGGAAACGCATTTCTAATAAATGTTTGACATGGGACCATGAAGGTCTTCGAAAAGCGATCCGGGAAAATCGAGTACACAATCTTGATCTGACATCCGTTCTGCCGAATACATACTCGCATTAATCAATACGTGTTCAGCTGTGGTTATGAATTAAGTTTAACACAATTTTGTCTGCATCATAGACCGTGGACATGTCTATTGTTTTTTTTTTTAATTTATGTCGAGTGCAGATTGCGTAGAGGAGGGATTCGATGATGTTGTATAGTTAAATAGTTTCTTAATCGTTGAAACATTGTGCATCCTTCCACTTGTATAAACAAACCTGACACGTCTGAATGGAAATGCAAATGTTAGAGCGAAAAGCATCGCACAATGAACCTTCGACGCTGACATGCCGCCGATAAGCTTAATCGGCAACCGGTGGCTATCGGTTTTCGTTCCGTTTACCACGACGACTTGGCCCGTTATATCGAAACAAACACTTGCAATGTCGGCGCGGATAAATGAGAAAATGGGGCAAGGGGTTCGACATCCCCGCGAAAGGGAATCGAGGGCTGTACCGAGGCATCCCGGTTTGTCCCGAAAACGCCAATCACAATGGTGAAACACGGTCCTTTTCTTCGAGCAATCGATCATGCCACGGAGAGGAGAGAGAAGGCTTGCCTTTTCGGAGTGTTTCTGCCAGGTAACTGGAAACTCTCTCCGAGTACGTGACAGCTTTATCCCGATCAAAAATAGAAATAATCCGCCGAACGGACTGGCTCGATACAAACTCTTTCCAGTTCTTTGCGTGAGAGTTGGTCTGGATTAGTAGAAACGTTTCTGTGATCGTAGCTCACAGTTTCCATTGAAAATCATGAGAAATGTAAGCTCGTCACAATCACTACTGATATACAACTGACTGTAGTTATACAGGGTGTCCCAAAATTCGTGAAAATCCCGAAAGGGGGTGATTCCTGAGACCATTTCAAGCGACATTTTCCTTTGCAAAAATGTTATCCGCGGCTTTGTTTAGGAGTTATTAACGAAAAACACGGACCAATCAGAGCGCGATCTAGACGCGAGTTGCCACAGTCGGCCCGGCGCGCAAACTGTCCATTGGCCGACTGTGGCAACTCGCGTCTAGGTCGCGCTCTGATTGGTCCGTGTTTTTCGTTAATAACTCCTAAACAAAGCCGCGGATAACATTTTTGCAAAGGAAAATGTCGCTTGAAATGGTCTCAGGAACCACCCCCTTTCGGGATTTTCACGAATTTTGGGACACCCTGTATATAGACTGCGGATCTTTATGCATTTATAGCAAAATTGAGAAGATGAAATTCAAAATTGTTGAAAAATTTTAAAAATGCAAGATGTCAATATATGATTTCTCCTTTATTAAAATCATTAAGGGATGAAATAACATTCAATTTAGTTTCCATTTCTTGCAATCGATGCAATCGATAAATGCAGTCTGAATAACAAACATTGTTCTAGTTGAATAACTGTATTACGAATTCAATATGTATTATTTCCGTTGACCTAAAAAACTACGAAATAAATTAAAATGCGCATTACATTAAACTTCCACGAACTTCTGAAATCTCTTTCAGTTACACGTTTCCAACAAGGAAAATCAATCGATATTACAACTTCGCGCTTCAAATTATGGACTTGTAGAAATGTTTGCAGACTCGTAAAAGCGTGATAAGCAAAGAAAATTGTTTGAAGAAAACACGAAGTGAATATTGATTCGTAATGAAATCAGAGTCCGGCTATCGTTGACAAGAAAGCCGTATTATCTTGGTGCGAAAGATTCCCGTCACGTATCCGTTACGTGAAATTTCTCTTAAGCAGAATTTCTTAGGCTGGTTATTTTCTAGGAAACAAGAAAAACAATAATGTGGAAATGATAATTCGTTACACTTTGCCACCTAATGTCCGAGTATTAAATTGAATATTATTTCATAGCTTAACACTAAACCTACCGAGCCTTAAAAGTAGCTGATACATGTTCCCTTATAAAAATGACGAGATTGATTTTATTTAGACTTTGTGCGGCTCCTATTCTAATATGTGCTCCACTAAAGATATCTATACAATCATTTCTTATGAAATTATTTTTATTATATCAATAATCGTAAAATAAAAAATCTGGACACGGTCATTTTCACCGGTGATGCTAGGTTTCGTGTTTAAAATTTATACTACTGGATATTAAACGATTTTGTATCGTAAATCAAATGGCATCTATTCTAACAACCTTATGAATTGGTAGATCCAAGATTAACTTGCTGTTGATAACAAAAGTGTTCAATATTTTGTTGTTTATTTGCATTTTCTTACATCGCACAGTTGTCTTTGCTATAAACCTTTTAATACTGAGACTTTCACTGAGCTGCTCGGTAAATATATCTTCGAGACTGCAATAGTTAAAGACGCGTAAAACGAAAATCCGATTTTTGACCTATAAAACGGCAAATCCGCGTGAAGGTGCAATTCCGTGGAAGTTTTTCGACAATTCGGACCCAAGTTTCCATATCAGCGAATACCACGGCGAGAATCGGGTTGGCCAGCGAAACAGCGGCCGCGGGAAAGCTACGAGAGGTCAAATTACGCAATCAAGTGGCTCGCAGATGGCCATTTCCACGGGGCCGGTTTGGAAACGACGAAAGTCGCGGACGAATTCAACGGCCGGGTGTAATTGCACGAGCACGAATACAATGGAGGCCGACTGTGAACCACGAGAGGCGAGAGAGAAGGATTGACTCCTCGCAGATTAATAACTTCCTTCCTCGGGAGAAGTTAGGAGCCCGTGACTAAATGCCAGGGAAAAGAAAGTTCGTTGTGAAACATTTACGAGAGAACCTCCACCTCCCCATTCTCCGACCTCCCCGCGAGAGCGCGAAACTTATTTTCGATTCACTCGAGGGTTTTACAAGAGCGGAAGTTATGAAGACTCTGTTTGCTGGACGACTATTTCGAGCGAAAGTAGAAAGATACTATAGGTCTGCGCTTAGAAAGAAATTTAATATCAATTCCTCCTCCGTTGCGTTCACTCGAATGATGAGGGTACGGTCCAAGAAATCTACCTATCTACCTTGTTCCGTTTCCTAAACTACATCAGGTTGTGTAATAAGTCCGCTCGCGTTTCACGCACCCAGTTATCTTAAATGCAGTGTTACCGATGTATGCGATTTACTTAGTTGTACATCTTGGATTTTTTGAAAGATTAAATCCGCCATTTCATCTACATTTAGTTTATTGATATTAGGTGTGCAAATAAGTTCCTTCCCCTTTCTTTCGACGATCATAACTTCTGAATTCGAATTACTTCCCGATTTTGATGTGATCTGAAAGAGCGTTCTCCTAGCTTTAAGAAGAATCGTGATGAGCGCTCTGAGAGTTTCCAGTCGTATTCAATAATTTCAAGCAATATGGCGTGTGCGAGAAGCATAATTTGCCTCGCTGCTTACTCTTTGCATTCCAGCTTAGGAAATCAGCTGTTGAAGCTACTGAAACGATTGATGCGGCACTAGGAGAGAACGCTGTATCTTACAGAACATGCAAAAAGTGGTACCGAACATTTAAAGACGGAATGTTAATTTGGAAGACGACGATCGTTCAGGTGCACCGAGAAAGTTCGATGACGCTGCGTTAGAGGAATTGCTCAACGAAAATCCGACCCAGACGCAGAAAGAATCGGCAGAAAGATCGGGAGTCACCAGACAAGATTTTATTAGATTTTATGTAATAATATTATAAAAATTGCAAATTACATAAACATCCGCAGTCCGTTTATAACAGTTGCATTCTAAAATTAGACATCTCATATGCAGCAATCTAACCGATTCGGACTCCTCAGTGAATAATGCAAAGGTAAACGTAGTTCTAGATTAATACTATTTCACTAATACAACCTAATACCTCGTAATACAATTTCCCTTTGATATTCAGTATCTGGAATTCGGATTTTGCTTCTCTGTGCAAACATAGATTCTCAAGGTCTCAATAACTTCACGATTAACGTTCGCAAAAGACCGCAAGGAACGAGAACCCACTGATCCGTAATAGCAAGCCACAAGTCGGTTAATTGTTCTCAGCCGATGCCCAATAAAGGTAATTAAAAGCGCTAGGTGCATTCAGGCGGCAACACGATGCTAATTGAAATTAATTACTGGATACTCCGATAAAATTTCGAAATTCTGTCGTCGATTAAACAGATGCGGATCATTTAGGAATGTCATTTGAAAAACAGGATTACTTCTCAATATTTCGATAGTCTATTTTGCATTAAATTATACGTATAACTTTCAAAATAATATATCTTACTTATCGTAATACATTTTTGAGGAAAATGTTCGATTAAGAATGACTTTAAGTATGACTTTTCACGTTTCATAATTTATATTTGACATTCAAGATCGCAACATGTTATGCTATACTTGAGACTAATAAAATAAAAATATTTTGACTATTCTCTACTCAAAACATTATTCGATCTCAACGACAGAGTAGTCTTATCCACTTTTAATTTGTAAATATCTTAACTTCAATCATTCTAAGCCTTGCATATTTGCTTGTCTTCAAACTTCTCTAAAAAAAATAATGAGTAGACTGCGGATCTTTATGCAAAATAAAAAATGTTCGCATCGATTGCAAGACACTGGAGCCACATAAAAATTATATTATAGATAATTTAGGCAAAGACAGCAACAGAAAGTAAGTGTGAATGTAGACAGTAGGATAATGTAAAGAGAACGGGTTCGCTTTGTACCAAGAAAGGAATCAAAAAACAATTATACATACAGGATAGAAAATACGAAAGTGAGAGAGAGAGAGAATTGAGAAGACAGGGATGAATGGAAGAATGAGTGTGAGAGAGAGAGAATGAGAAAGCAAAGAATGTTAGTTCGATTGGAGAACTTAGAGTTTGTAAGCGAAAACACAAACGTAAATGGAAAGAATTTATATTGTAAAGGGAACGGGATCTCTGTAACCCGTAAGGGAACAAACAAATACATACTCCTATTCTTCTTTCAATTATCCTATTGAGCTGAAACTAGTACCTTGATGTCTTTAAATAGTTTTAATATGTCCACTTCTTTAAATTGTACGTGCTTATACAAAATACATAAAATCTGCAGTCTAATAATGTGCGACTTGCAGTAATTTATGCTCATGCTAAAACTAAATCTGTACATTTGAGAAGCTATCGGCATAAATTTCATTGGATTTTGAGAAAGTTGAAGACTTAACTTTTAATAAACAAGAACTAAAGAAAAAACAAGGCAACTGGTACAACCTTTTGCAGCTAACCAATGTACAGGTAGACAGTGGATCGATAACACGGCAAACAGTGGAGTCAACTATGAGGACAGAGCGACGCAACGATAGAGGCAATTCAGTCCTGCGTAATGGCGGCTTACAAGACGCTCTCGAGACGTTCAGGAAGCCGGGCTGCTCCGGTCGGCGACGCCTTGCGCACGTGGCCAGAATATCAAGTAGACCGATAGAGAAGACAGTCGAGCATGTAAGATAAACGAGCCAATATGGGCCATGACACTCGCTAACTGCTGGATTTAGTGAGCCCGATAACCGATAACTTTCTTATTAAGTCTCGTCGTGCCAAGTTATCGCGACGCCGTTTCGTGGCGGACCATTGCTCTTCCTGAATTTATACCGCGTCCACGTTTCACCGAACGGATTCAATAAAGCATCCTTCGGGATCTCCGTGCTGCGCTGATCCTGCCGCGTTCAACGAGACAAACCACAGGAAAATTAACCGCGAATTCAACTGGACACTTTGCAGGTCGAGAAACATTTTAATCTTCAGGAGGGATCCTGGAGTAAATTATCGACGTTAATTTTAGGAATTTTTTTAGAAGAAAAGTATTCAAATACTTTTGAAACTGTAGGATCTTTACTTCCAGTACAAAAGATAGTATAAAGTTACAGAAGTACGATGGGATCTCCTCACCAGACTATGAAATTTTACAATTTTAACAAGCTACGAAAGAAGATTTTCAATAAACAAGGAAGAATTACAGTTTTTAATCTATGGTTAACCTAACCCACACCTGCTATACATTAATGAGGAAGAAACTGCGATTATCTAGAATAAACTAGATTGACAAACTAGAAGACAGCGGATCTTTATGCAAAATAAACATTTTTTACCGGAATTGCAACAAACTGAAGTGACAGAGATTTATTTTCTTTGTTAATATGTTTAATAGGTTGAAAATAATATAACAGTATTTCTTCTAATGTTTTTACTGTTTGAAATTGCGCCTACTCATTTTTGTCATAAATGCATAAAATTCGCTGTCTAATTATAACTTTCAACTTAATTTAAACACGATAATATTGTTCATAATTCGCGTAAGATTTTCTTTTAAAATACCTGCCAGTGAAATGATAAGCTCATAAATAAATATGGAGTCGATCCGGGTGGTGCAACTCGAAGAGGAATAAATTCACAAACTAAAAACATAGTTTGAATTTCAGCCCGGCATGAATATGTGTACCTACATGAATACGTGTACTACTAACAAATTCACGACGATTTATTCGCAAATGAAGCTTCGAATGTCATTCTATACTCATGGACAACTTGTGACATTCTTTGGTATGAAGTTTTATTTGTCTGCTGTATATGTAATTGGCGTTTACAGTAACTGGAATATGACACGTACCTATGCATACAAAGACACCCTGCATCTTAACACACTTTAGCTACCTAATAACAATCTTCTGAATAATTGTTCAACTATTCCAACAGAAATTCTTACATTACAATTCTGGATATAACTTCTCAGTTTACGAATAAAATTGTTAATCATTGAAAGATTGATTTAGAAAGCCTCGGTGATCGATTGACCAAAGACAAAATAGACAACAGAGAGATTTTATGCATTTATGGGAAAAGGGGAATGTGCAATTTGTAAAAGTTCAAAGATTGAAAGAACTTAAGAGTATTAATGTATTGGTTTCAGTATTATACTGTATTAGGTTTTGAGGGACGCCAATTTTATTTGTATTCAGAACAGATTATTCTTTCATAAGATGTTTGCACAAACAAAGTACGATCGAAACGTGGTACTGCAGTAATGGGGTACAGTTACCCCATTTCGCAGCGGCAGTGAACCAAGAAAATCGAATTGATCCGAGAGGCTGGACGGAACGACGAGTCAGGAACGAATAAAAGTCTCTGTTCATAGAAACCATTCTCCGACAGAACGGTAAGTACCAACACAGCAGAGAATCGCGGATCGTTAAAAAAGTGCAAGACGAATGGATAAGTGCCAGGCCGTTGACCGACCGCGGTGCTACGAGAAAATAGTTGGCAGGTATTCGGTTAATTGAGTCGGAACCGACCTTCGGTCGTCCCGTTGATTTCGGGCAACGCGAAAGGAAGCGGAAAAACGAAAGTCAGCCTGGCGTGCGAGAGGCAATTCAGCTCCCGCTAAATCGGTGCAGAACCGCTGCAAAAAAGAACCGCCGGAAAGAAGAAGTGTCGCCGGTTGCTTCGAGTCTTAATACACCGGCAGGAATTAAGGCTACCGTTTTACGGGCATTAAGCGGGCGAAACGCGTAGAAAACTTGAGCGCCCCCTGTTTTCACCGGCGACGACCAGTAACCTCGAAAACAAAGAAGCGATTACGTGAAAATCGTGCTTCTGACAGTTCGACTATTTCATTCTTTTTCATTAGAATGTTCTACAAATTAAGGGCGTAGACTCCTTTTTCCAGGATTGCAAGGGTGCGGGATTCGCGTTCTCATTTCTCGATAATGCAAACACGGGGTGTTTCACTAGTCAAAAACGCTAGACAAAAGATCGATCCAGGGCGCTGTCGCCCTCAAAAGTCCTATTTTTCGTTTACGAGACGTAATTTGCTAACTGTAATTCGTAATCATACGACTGCGCATTATTCTCATAGCTACATGCTGCCGAATAATGGAAATTACGCCTCGCAGACGGAAAAATAGCGATAGCGCCCTAGATCGATCTTTTATCTAGCGTTTTTGACTACGGAAAAACCTCATTTTTGTATTATCGAGATATGAGAACGCGAATCCCGCACCCTTGCAATTCTGGAAACGAGTCTACCGCCTTAAGGCTGATTTATGCTATCCGCAAGGACATGGAACAACGGTTCCGTTCGATACCGTTCTGACAAACACTCTTCAATGGATTTACATATAAAATCGAAATAAACACTTCTATGTAGAGAATAACGAGTCTAATACAATTCTATCAGAAGAAAATAACAAAGTTGAAAAAGAAACCTACATCAAAAAGTGTGTCCCCATTTTTTAGTATCATCGACAGTTTTACAGATATTCGACTGAGTCAATTTACATGGGACACCCCGTATACTCAGTCTCATAATTGTTGACCTACTCTTTAAATTTAAATCAGGATAACTGTTTTATAAATGGACCAAATGACTTCGGATTTTTCTGGCAAGCAAGATCGATTAGTTTACTAGGTGGACTATAATGAGAATTTTGGAAAAATTGCGTACGTCTATGCGCATAGTATAAATCGATCTTTATTATTAACACGTTGGTTGCCAAATTAGCGAAACATCCGACGTATTTTTATCATTAGTTTGATACGAAAATGTATTGTTTATCAATTTTGTGAAGAATACTTGAATGTATAGATAATCTCTCTTTAAAAAACAACTCACGGAAGCGTATTCGACTCGCTACATAGAATTCAATCTACAATTGGAGCTACGGTGGATCCAAAAAATATTTGAACAACTAAATTTCCGATTGAAAAATGATCAAATGATCAAATGAAAAATGGTCAACATTGAAATTGTGATAATTTTCATTTAAAAAATAGTACAACGATGAGCTTGGCTCGTCTTCAAGCTCATTTTCTACTTAGGAGAGAGAAACTAGGTATTATCTGTTACTATCTCGATTTCTTAAATATTTAATTAATTACTTAGCTCTTCGTCACTCAGGTGAGAAATAATTACAACGTTATTCAGGTGAGGTAACCACACACCCCAATCCCGTAATCCTTAAAATTCTCATTTAATCTTACAAGGAATGACATTAAACAAATCAAAGCTTCCGTTAACGTTTTTAATCAACAGAGTAAGAATATTACGCAGAATGATATTTAAACTGTTGGTGATGGAAGATTTAATTACTCATTGCCTTGCAACATATCTAGCGGTGTTTACCACACCTCACCTGAGCAATGAAGAGTTGACAAAAACAGCTATTTACAAATATTTGTAGTATTTCATACTTGTTTCTCTTGTACAATTAAAACTACTTGGAAAACTACAATACAAACTATTTGTTGCAGAATAGAAGGTGTATATATTACAGAAAAATGAAATACTAAAACTGATTTCAATTCATTAGAATGAATGAAAGCCGATATATATTATACGAATTTTTATGAATGAAAGATAGGCTGTGTCAGTAATCGACCTAGTTTTGTACGTACAGTAAGCTCTGAATTTAATTGTAGCTCGCAAACTCATAACAATCCTGAAATGCTAAGTCGGGCGCTATCATGAAAATAGCAATTTCTGTTTGCATTCGTGATATTCTAGAGATTTACATTTCAACAACGAACAATTAATTTAATATAGTCACCGTTAGACTGATTTTTACGCTCCTGTTATGGACAAAGTTGTTGAAAATTCCGTACAATCAAAAAGTTCAACGTAAAAGATTTACTGGACTAATTCCTCCAGAATCGTGGTGTTAAATTGTTATTACAAATTACGTTTTATTCCTTTAAATAAGACTAAAGAGATCTGTATTTGCATAAATACCTGCTGCCTCGTCGTCGTATAAATCTGGAAAATGAAACATCTTGTAAGTATGATGAAGAAGCGAAACTCATTCAATTTTCCAATTTTAATTTACTACTACGTTCATTTCTACTACACAGTATTTGCAATGTCTACTTTCATAAAAACATAAGAACATAGTTATATAACTTTTAACCTACTGGTATGATTGAAACAAAAAGTGTCTCTCATACTCTCTCGTCCATACATCTATACTACACTTACAATTATAATAATCATATCTATATCTTGTTAATATAACGAGAATCTTAGCCCATTCGATTGTGTACAATCATTTTAGTTCAACTATTTGTAGTTGTACCGAATCAATTTGATACATGTTCAATAAAACCGGCGGTGATATTGTTGGAAATATTAATATACTCGTATAACATTGAATGTGGATGAAAAGTAGATCCAAAACACTAACAGGCTTTTATTTAACAATGGATCCAATTTCCTCCATTATGGATCATAGTTTGGCAACGTTTCTGTCTGTACAGTGTGTCCCAAAATGTTGTGCTTTATTCAAAGGAGTGATTCCCGAGCTCATCTGAAGAAACTCTTTCCATTGTGAAAAATGTTCTCCACGGCTTTGTTAAAGAGTTATTAACGAAAAACACAGACCAATCATAACAAAGCCACGGAGAACATTTTCGCAAAGGAAAAAGTGACTTCAAACAAACTCAGGAATCACCCCTTTCAAGGAGGTACATCATGTTTGGGACATCCTGTATTTTTCGGATACGGTCAACCCAAATTATGAATTTCTCTATACTTGCACGTCATAATAGACCAAATATTGTTTATGGGATTTGCATCTGGGGACTGGGATAGCCAAGTGGATCACATGATACGTTTTCCATCGTGTACTTAAACTGGTGGACAAACTGATAAGGCACCGTTGTACACACACAAAATTTCATTGTGTAAATGTCGTGAAATATCAGTGGAAACGAATTATATTCACGAATGAAAAGAAACTGAATGGTCCAGATGGATACAAGTACTATTCCCATGATGTAAGAAAGGAACAAAGGATTTTGAGTCGTCGACAATGTGGTGGCGGTACAGTAATGATATGGGGAGAAATCGGCTATAGAGAAAAAATGGAAATAAAATTTATTCAAGGCAGTATGAATAGTGCTGGCTACTTAAATTTAATTAAAGAGCAAATTGGAACATATGCTCGCAGAATTGCTGGCAGAAAATATATATGTCAGCAAGATAATGCAGCTGTGTATATATATATATACTGCTAACATAGTAAAAAATTATTTTGGAGCGGAAAATATAAAGGTTTTGAATTGGCCTGGAAGGTCTCCTGACCTAAACATTATCGACAACGTTTTGGGAAGACTGTCAAGAATATTATACGAGGGTGGAAAGCAGTACAGTACAGTATTCGAATTGAAATCAGCAATTTTAGAAGCTTGGGAAAGCATACATCAAAATGATATAAAAAAATCTATATAGAAGTTTACCAAGAAGAATGATTGAAGTGGGACAACGTAAAGAGCAGTCGACGCATTTCTAAAACTGCCAAAAATTGTGTAATTTTGTTGAATTCTAATTCTTTTCTTATCTTATTTTATATTCAACGTATCTTATCGTTTTGCCCACAGTAAAAGTCAATTTTTGTAGAAATAATAAATGGTTTGAACGAGTTATTGAATTTTTAGTATATTATATAACAGTTAGTATCTTCTTCTGTTGTATATTCACTTTCTACGTTTATATGTGTACAGATGGATGTTCATTGCTAAAAACCTTGAGGTGGCTTATCATTTTGACCACCAGTGTAATGCATACGCGACTTCAATGTTTCAAGTCGTTAACTCCTTTAACAATTCTATCAAAATGCAAATTCTCGTATAGCACAGACTGTATAATAAATACTTTTGATGCGTGTGCAATACTCTCGATGATTCTCCGTTAAATTCCCAAACGTTTTAGCTATGGTTTCCTGAAAGTCAATTTCGTAGCTAGTAATCTCGCATAAAGGTCTCTGCAGAGTACATTTACACGAGTAATGCCGTCGTTAAAACGTCCCTAATTTTCTCAATCAATAACCACGTATCTATAAAGCGCGCCGTTGAGTCGCCGTCGTAACTCGTCAATATTTCTCGAACAAGTATTAAACCATCAGCCATCGGATGAACTTGTCACCGTGTACAAGATGTCGGCCGAGGCTTTCCCGGCCACTTATCCTCTCGGCAAATCCTCGGACCGCGCGGAAATAAGCGAAGGAAGGCTACCGGTAGGTGCTGCCTATAAATAAACCGTCCTCGGTGAAGTGCTATTCCCTGTTCGCCGGGAATAGGCAGTGCTTCCAGGTGTTGGTTCAAGGTGGCCAGTTGCTTGCCGCGAATATGGAATTTTGATGAAGCTCGACCGGATATTCCCGATCGGTTTTATCGATTCTTCGACGCGCCGGAGATGGAAAGCCGCCCGGAAATACGGATAAATCGAGCGCGAGCTGTCGGCTCAGAAGGATCTATCACCTTGAACCTGGACAAGTCTCTTGGCTGACCGATTACAGTGGGTTCTGGTGTCCGCAATAATTAGCCACTTCGTAGACAGACGTCGCGTCGGCCGTTCGATCCGGGGCCAATTACAGGCTGACGGGAAAATTTTCAGAGGAGATCAGCCTTTAATTATGCCAGCTAATTAGTCGCGTTCGCCGGACCGGCTCTCATTCTCACGCCGTCACGTGCGTCTTTCTCGTCTCCCGATACTATTATCGCAGACTGTCGATTATTCCGGCGACTTCCACACCGTTATACACAGTGGCCCCAGAGTCACCAAATTCAGACTAGGGTGGATCTTATTTTTTAATTATGTAATTTTGAGCGCGCCGCCCCCTAAAATGGTTCCACATTTCATGAAAAAAATTATATGTACATCTAAAATTTTAGATCAATCGGAGGCTGCTCTTTACTTTACCGGACTCCAAATATTTGCCTTTCGTCTATAAATTATGATGTATTTGGTATGTAATCCAGTAGATTTGTACCCGGGGCGGCTACAGATCGAAGTTTCGATCCTTTAGGATCAATGGTTCAGGAGTTATGGTTGCATACAGTTGAGCAGTTTGCTGTGTTTCTGACAGGTAATGTTGATAATATTTTTGTTTGAATTTTGGAAGGCATGACCACGATGTTGCGTTTTAACTGGCCTGGGTTAGATCTGGATTAGGTTCTTGTAAATATTTTCTACGATATTTCTTCTCAAACATTCTCCGAGATATTTTCTCTATGTTAGCGATATTACTGTATGCCCGTGCTGCCATCTAGCGTGCTGTAACTACAAACCAATATGGCGGCGCCCTTACCTGTCAAAAACACTGAGAAACGCTCAACTTCATGCAACCATAACTCCTGAACCATTGATCGTACAGGGTCGAAGCATCGATCTGCAGCTACCCCGGGTACAAATCTACTGGATAACATATTAAATACATAATAATTTATAGGAGGAAGGCACAAATTTTTAGTCCGGTAAAGTAAAGTTTACCCCAATCGGACGTCAGGAAGACGCGACACATCGAATGCGAAGTTTTGAAATAAAAATAACTGCACGCGCTAAATGTGAAGAGTACACTGACCATTCAAAAGTTAATGATTTTATATCTCCGAAAATATCATAATTCCTTACTACCTAACGAGTCCATGTTTGCAGAGCGTAATACTGACGAGAACGACGTGTTCCAATTGGAAAGGGTGAAATTGATTTACAAAAAGGTGAAATTGATTTGCATAAGGTTTTTTTTGCAAAACCTGTATACATATCTGATATGAGTTTTTTCCACCTAGATTGAGGATTTGGCCCACTGTGCGCCGTTAGCCTCACATCGTCTAAGGATCTGTGAGCACGTAATTACACGGCCAAGGACCGAATGCTGGCTAGGGGTACCGTCTTAAACTTAATCGACTATCAATGTTGCCTGTAATCCAGGTGTACAGCGGAGGTGGGGGTTCACGGTGCCAAGGAGCCACAGACATCTCTAAAACCGAGGGAAATTATACACGCGGCCGGTAGACGTGTACGGGGTGTCATTAATTAAAACATGCTGCCGCGGTGCACTGGCCTGGAATGCCTTAATAGTTCGCCGCATTATACGGACGGTCCAACCGACAAGATGTATTACTCGCGCGCTCTATTATGCGGCCTAGAGTGCTGCCAGATAAAAGCTCCGCAAAGCTGTGCCCACGTTTTGCGTCCCTTGGTCATTGGTCATAGGTACAGTAGAACCTCGTCCGTTGCACGAAACGGGACCGAAAATGCGTGCAACATTCGAGGTTCTGCAACTAGAGTGGTAGCCAATTAGTACACGATCTGTTTTTATGCTTTCTTACTCCGTATTTGTACTTTTAGTAAAATTTTTATATTATTTTTAGTGTATTATTATATATATATTTTAGTATTATTTTTACTTTAATAAAAAAAAACTTTTTAGTAACTTTTAGTAATTCGCAGTGACTGTCGGTGGAGTGTTCTGTCCGTAACTGTCAAAATATAATCCCGACCACTGGGTATTACGTTGGCAGCCAATTATTGCAGCCGCAGCAATCGAACACGGAAATGTTCTCTTTAAATCTACTCTCTCGTTTTGTCGGATAAATTTTATTTATTAATCTTTGAATCATATATCAAAAAGAGTTAAAAATTGTAATCTCGAAGAGATATGAAATGTTAAGTTTGTAGTTTAATAGGTATTTTTATTGGTAACTAGAAATGCAACAAATTCAAGATAAAAGTAATATTATAATCGTATGAAAATTGTTGAACTCTTTAGCTTGTTTTTCGAGAGAAGAGAGAGCTGCTGTACATAGTTGGTCATAATGGCTGTTCACGCAACCACAACCACTTCAGGCAGATGACATTTGGGTGCTCGAGTGAAGTGGACAGCTATTGTGCAGCTATCGTACAGCTTTGAAAAAGTGGTTTATAAAACTTGAAAAAAAACTGTGAGAAATGAGAGCCGCAGAGAAAAAAAAACATGGAAAACATTTTTTATAATCAACTGTTTTACTTAAGTGTAGTTTATCGTAACTGTAAAATGACTGAAGTTAGTAGTAATTTCTAAATGTTAAAAGTGATGTATAGACTGCGGGTGTTTATGCAATTTTCAATTTTTGTAGACGAATTTTAAGAGATACTCGAATCAAATACAATCTTATTTTCCGTGGTAGTAGCCTTTTTAAATCTGAAATAAATGAAAATCGTACTAAATTCTGTCGTATTTTATTCATTTCAAAAGCCATAATTGCATAAAGATCCGCAATCTACTGATTTACATAATTTCTCTACGAGTTATGGATTTTTGTTGTTTACACTAGAGGGTACTACGTCGTTGATGATAAATAATAATAGTAGAGGGACGGTGAAGAATTATTAGATTTGTAGTTATTTATAGACTATTATTATATTATTTTATTATTTTTTTATGTTTTAAGGAAAATGGGATTTTCATTAAAACTCCAAGTGCTACAAAAACCAAGATTTGAATACTACCGATAGCCGAAACTTCTCGACGTAGAAATAACTATAATGTATTTCTTCACACTGCGCAAGAATTACAAATGATATGTCAGCGTATTTTTGAAGAATCATATCTGCAACGTCACGTAGTAAGAGAATCTAGAGTAATCCTGGATTCACAAGGCAGTCTTAAGGTCACTTCGTACTTTCGAGAGTACAATTTGTGGAAGTTAGTTGTAGTCTACTTACAGATGGACACGAAGTCCAACGATTCGGAATCCAGGAGTCAGGGCACCGAGCTAAGATCAATCCTGTAGTACATGCCGCCTCAATTCTCAAGAGTACAACTTCTAGAAGTTGCTAGCAGTCTACTTACACGTAGTCAAAGTAACGACATTAATCCTCCAGTCCGTGTAGCCAGACTGGAGAAATTGAGGGGAACACAGTGTTGCCCCCTCTCTTTCATTACCGGATTAGTCACGTGACATTGCGACACGCGTCACGTGACCGGTCCGCGGCGGCAGAGGGGGTTGTTGGGGGACCCTTGCCGCCGCACAGTGGTCCGAGAACGCGATTTTACTGGCCAAAAGTGAAAATGTCATTGAAACTTTCCAAACATTGGTAATCGGATGTTTTTGAGGCCACTGATAACGAATCTGACATCAAAAATTAAAAATTCAGGATGGTGGATTGAAAACTCTGCCATATGGTCTGGAAATTCGATTTCCGTGGTCAAAATTAAAGAGACACACATATCGACATTTTTAATCGTATTTCCGCGATGTTAATTCCAAATTATCCAAATACTTCAACATCGGTAATTCGAATTCTTCTTTATCTGAATATTCTTCATCATTCCGTATCATGCCAAAATACCGCGAGCTTTTATTTCCTAAATATCGTATAAACTACAAGCCGCAGCAGTTCGGCACCTAAAATTTATATGCTCTTATTCGAAATTGTTTAAACTATAATCATTTATTCAAACCTGTTATACAGGGTGGGTCACCTAACGTTGCCACGTCAAATATCTTTGTTGTTTTTAAAGATACGTCAAATGTCTGAAGGACAAAGTTGAATGGTTCGTGATACCAAAAATATTTTTGTTTTTATGTGATTTTTTTTAGAGAATATCAAGGTCGGCTTCATTTTTTTAAATGGAAGCAACCTTTTTCAAACACCTACAATGATAGTCCCTTCCATTAGGAATTCAGTGACTATAATTACCCATGCACATATAAACTTTGTAAGTAGCTCCTAGTCCATATAACAGACGCAGAACTTTACTAATTTTGCATTAACCATTAAAAATTCGCAGTCTACTCGTTAATTACTCACTAATTTTCGAAGCCCCTTATTTGTAGACTTCATACATAGACCTTAAAACAACAAAGATATTTGAAGTGGCAACGTTAGGTGGCTCACCCTGTATAATGCTCTATAATGAGTTCTTAGAATAATTAGTTTGACTTTGAATTTCAGAATTTTGTCTATATATTCTGTCAATGGATAATATTATGGATTTTGAAGGTTTCAAGTATTGTTACTTTATAGCTAAAAAAGCTTCTCAAAATGTTGAACTTCGAAAATTGACTTTTGGCCAGTAAAATTGCGTTCTCGGACCACTGTGCGCCGGAGGAGTACGGAACAGTGGAAGAAAAGTCTCGCGTATTGGTACCAAGCAAAATAATTTAAGTTACTTCAAAATCAATGTAAAATGATTAACTTACTATCCCATATTATGTAAATTTACATACCGAATTTTATTAATAACTCTGCTGAAAGTGATACTTTTCAAGCCAGTAAAATGGTGTGGCATTTGGCATTGTTTGCATTGCCACGTGGTTTCTCCTTGAATATTGTGTGTAACACAGACCTGGCAGAGACTATAAATTCACATTACGCACACCACAGGCACAATCTTCCGAAGCAAGAACATACACGCGGTGAACCTCTTAATGTCTGATAGTCTAGACGGTAAACACTTCCCCGTCATTTCTTTATCCAATTTCTCTGTATAATATTATTCTCCATTTGTTTGAAAAAAGCATCGAAAAACGCAGAAGCATACTATCATAAGTAGAAAGTATTTAAGTCATTTTAGGACAAGAGACTAAAAGAAAATTAGGGATTTCAGCACAGACCGAAAAATTGAAGACGAACTAAAGACGAGTCCATCAATTAAGAAGGATTATATTAATAAATAAGTTAAAATATTAAATATGATATTCTCCATTTACAATTCGTGAAGTTACAGAAATATTTATTTATTTATAGTTTAATATACTTCGTTATTCAAGTACATGTCACCACAAAAGTCCGATGAGATATGAATAAATTCAATCCTGTTCTTATTATAATGAAATACGTTAGTTTCGTTTAGGGCTCAGTAATTATTGCGTTAGCACTAAACCTACCGAGTACTAAAACCGATTAAAATGTTTCAGCTTACAAAAATGACAAGGCTCTATTAATTTCGATTTGGTGCAACTTTAATTACAATATGTGCTTGGATAAAGAAATTTATCGAATCAATTTCCATGTAAGCAACTTCGTAATTTCAATAATTGTAAGACGGAAAATATAAAACCGGTCATTCGACCGGCAGCGGTAGGTTTAGTGTTAAATAGAACTATCGCTTTTTGTGAACGCAATTAGGGATAGAAAAGATATACGTCCTCCAACATTATACAAATCGTGGGGTCTTTCGTATTAAATTACAAGCGACGAAAATATTCGGGAAATGTGAAGTTATTTGAGGCTATCCAGCCGCAGGCTGTATAGACGTGCAGTATAAGGGTATAACCAGGCGGGATTCGCTAACTGTCACCGAAAAAGAGTATCATTGACCGCGCGTCGCTTGAACCTTAATTACGTTTCCCGTCCAGGGAGAGGGGTTTCAGCTGGTGCTTGAAAAATAGAAAAAGAAATATCCCCGGCATTAAAGTATCGCGTATCAGACGGGACACGTTAATCCGCGGGATTCGCGTGAGATGAACCCGATGACAGCACTCTACTCGCGTGGTACGCCGTTCCGCAGCGCAGCTGGCGCGGCGAAGCGTTTCGAGGCGCTTCGCGGCAAAGCCGGCACGCCTCTCTCTGTTCGCGGGTTTTCCAGGTAAACGCGAGTATGCATTCCGACGCGCGGCGTCGTCATTTTCACGTTTAATATGCGATGACGCGCGCCGCCGGCAACCAGCCAGCCAGCCAGCCTCTAACTCGCGCCAAGTAGACGCAGTTCATAACGTGTCAGACCGAGTCGAGCCAACGGAACGTTATTATCCAGAGCCATTCGTTTCCCATCGACGACGTGCCTGCCGAATTATACCCGCGCACCGTTCATATTTCTTCGACTAAAACAATATCGTCATGCTGTTCGGCCGTTTTCATAACCGCGGGATTGAGTTATTCGACGCATTCGACGCTATTAGGTTCTCGGGAAACAAATGCAATGCCTCGACTCGAAACGCATCATTCCTCCGCCATTAAATCCAGAATCTCTAGATTTACGAATTCACTGAATGCGCACTCTGCGGAACATAGCGTCCTACATAGTTCAGCAAAGTTTGCCAGTGTTTCCTCGTCATTTTCTGAAGTTAATATAGAAGCTTCATCGAAATGTCTATCGAGATAACTTCGATCAACTACAAGCAGTGAATACCGTTGTTACCTGCGTATGTAACAATTTCGATAAAGTTTCCCGTTAGCCGAGAGTAAACTTTCTTGATAATTCAATTTACAAACCGTGTAGCATATTAGCAAACACGAAAGCCAGTGGAACTGTTTAATTGCGTAGAATGTTTTATAATTAAGAACCATTCAATTGGTATAAACGGATTTTAAAGTTGATTGAAAGGTATCGACCGAAGGGTTATGTAATCATTATTTTCATAGTCGAATGGCTTTGATAAGAGTAAGAGAAAATTTCGATGCGGGATTGAACAATTTTCTACACAATTATAGAGCAACGGAAAGACGGAAACAGTTTTTGCAAGGGTCCGTCGTGCAACGAAGCACGAGCGAACACAGTTCGCTGTTTTTGCTGATAAAAGACGCCTTTGTTGTCAAGTATTTCGGGTTTAAGTGAGCGTAACTCGGGGACGAACGTAACGCGCGCCGGTAGAATGCGCATTCGAAGTAGAATGCAGTTATACGATGAAATCGGCTTAGTTAGCAAATTACAGTGAACACCGGCAACTGTAATTATGAATGAGCCGTTGAATCAAAGTGACGGTTCTAAATGGTGCCGGTTCTTCTCAATTGGAAGAGCGGAAGTGCATTTAACGCGTTGCCGCTCGAACGGCGAAGCCGGGTTGGCGACATTTTAATACCTCCTTTCTATTTCACGACGACAGGACAAGAATTACTTCTCTTTCAGGATATTTCAAGTAAATCAGTGCCGATTCTTCGAGAGTTCCAAGAACGAAACGACGAAAGCACCATCTGATGTAATAATTATTCGATATAAAGTGATTACCTCGGTATACGTCTGCTTTGGAGTACGTCCAATTCGGAATACGTCTAAACATAAATATAGTCTTGTTTGGACATGACAAATTTTGCTCGGTATACGATATAAATTTTGTTGTCAAAATGTGGAAGAATTAGTGGAGGGAAACAATGAAGAACTGACCACTGAGGAGTTGCAGCAACTGGAAAAGAATGAGCATCAGAC
The DNA here is from genome assembly GCF_051020765.1 of Lasioglossum baleicum. Classification (NCBI taxonomy): domain Eukaryota; kingdom Metazoa; phylum Arthropoda; class Insecta; order Hymenoptera; family Halictidae; genus Lasioglossum; species Lasioglossum baleicum. The sequence continues at coordinate 8,980,719 of NC_134945.1, forward strand.
TAGAATGGATACACGCTCTTCAGACTCAGAGGAGGAAGAGATAGAGGAAGCTCCTTCTTTATTAATCAAAGAAATCCCTGCGAAATGAATGGACGTAAAAAATTTTCAGAAAAATACCACTCCAACAAAGTTCAAACAAATCGCAATAGCATCGTTTGAGAAGACAGAAACAAAGTTCTTTGGACAGATTTTTAATAAAAGCCGAACCAGCTGAGCCTAACGAAAAGCGACAGAAGACGGAAAACGAAAAAACACCAGAATGTCAGGTTTTATTGCAAGGGGACCCTTCTACCACAGAATATAATATCATTTGCAGAGTTTACATTTAAAAATCTATAATAAAAACCCATTTTTTATTTATGTATTTCAATAGTGTTTAAATTATTTTACAACCCCATTAAACTAGGTATAATATCAATAGGAGTTTTTTTAACATGAGAACGGATTAATCATTTGGACACTACTTCTTATGGGGAAGGTTGATTTGGTGTGCGCCTGTTCGGTATAAGTTCAAACATCAGGAACGAATTATTACGTTCAGGGATAGGGTAGATGTACCTATTACTGCGATATTTTTCCCCAATGAGATTCAAATATGTAAGGAGTTGTAAAAATTATTTACTTAAAATTGCGACCCATGGTTCCTCTCACAAAGTTGATCCTCATGACCAGTAGAACACGATTAAAAAAAAAATTTGTCTTTGACCTTGTCTTCACGTTCAAGCTCAATTTTACGGGGGCTTTCTTATGTCAATTTCGACCAAATCGTACGTGTAGATTCGCGGTACGGTGGCCGCGACATGTAATTTTGTGAAATCCTGTATAACGAATGAAAAAGTGAAATTAGTATTCTCAAATCGTTATTTCATTTCCTGAGTGCTGTTTCTATAAGAAGGCTCATCGATTGATATATTCCAAAAATTTTCATGAAAATCGGTCAACGTTGCAATGAGCTATAAACGATGATCACTAGACCGCGAATGTTTATGCAATTTTCAATGTTTGTATTGCCGAGCTGATTTCCTCAGGAAAATCCGCTGATATTTTCCAGCCGTACCCAGGTCGCAAACCAATAAATTCGTTTATAGGGACAATAGGAATCCTTCTCAAAAATGACATCACCTAATTCGACCGTAGCGTGAACCCAGACTGAAATTGAAGCTGGCGACGCGACGCAACAAATGTAATCAATGTTTGTCTGACCGGTGTTGAACGGCGCCGTACCGTGTCCGTGGGGATAGTACAGATCTACCTCGACGCGTTACTAGACACCATGTTCGAACAGCACGAGGACCAACGTCATCTCAAATAAAACAGCACAAGATGGACATGATTTGGTATCCAACGTTACCGAACAACTTGGCCGGTGTCAAAGCCCTACAACTCCCTGCGGTGATCGCTCTCTTCCGGTTCTAGATCCATTTGAGATCGACGGCCTAGTCTATCCTTCGGGCACCAATGAGACCTGGCGAAAACCGATCCGGCGGAATGTCCCGTCAAAGCACCGAAGGCTATCACACATTCGTATCACTGGAGCATAGAACGTAGGTAGGAGAGTCTAGTCAAAGTCTCGATATCTCGCAGGACACTCGATAGTCGTTGCACGCACACCGCTGAGAGAGAGAGACAGACGGACAGAACAGAACAGAACAGGCAGGCTGCAGTTCGTCCAGGACTGCGCCGGATGATGATGCAGCCGACGCCAGGCGAGCGGCGTCGTTAACGAGAGGCAGGGCCATTGTTTGCGGCCTAGTTCTGCCCATCCGGCGACGGCTTTCCATGCCACAGGCCCTCTGTGCCGCGGCTGTCGATATTGCCGCGGCACGTGGACGCAATTTAAGTATTACCTCATTACGTCACGTCTCTACGTTCGAGAAACTTGGAAACGGGGTCCGTGTTCCAGCGACCGGCTAATGGACAGCGGCGGGACACGCGGGACACGCGGCGACGGGACGTATTTGTTATGCCGGAGGCCGCGTCACCCCCACGCCGCAACCGGGGATGACGTTAAAATGCACGAGGCGAGGGCGGATCGGAACTCTCCGTACCCTCCACCAGCTATACCACGACGTGATACGTTACTTCTGTCTTCTTTTTTTTTTTAACTGTTTTTCTCTTTTTACATTTAATGCGTCCATATACAGCGACGTGGCTGTGAGTAAATCGCTTAAGGGATGTGCTTGGTGGAGGAAACGCAAATTTTCTTGGGAAGGCAGTTGGAAATCTTATACATATTCAGTCGATTAGGAAGAATTTATGTGTCCGGAGAGCAAGTCTGCGGAAATGCGGATTTATTTGGAACATCTACACCCCGCGATAAAAGGATAATGCACCTATTATGCATGTTACTCGTCTTCTGTGAATGTAGTTGAATTATACCTGCTTCTCATGTCGCAGATCTAATCTTTACACAGTCTGCTTGCGGTCGAGATGAACACTTCTATTCTACTTTGCTTTTTTAGTCAGTTCTACTGCTCGAGAGAAGTTATTACTCCTGCATTCTCTCGTTTTTAATAAACTGAAAATATCATGACTAGACCGCGGATGTTAATGCAAAATAAAAACGTTTTACATTGATTGCGGGAAGCAGGAATAACGTAAAAATTGATTTCATCCTTTCACGATTTTGTTACATTAAAAACAACGTTATGACATTCTTGGATTTTTTAAAGCTTTTACTGTTTCATATTTTACACAGCTAATTTATTCATAAATGCATCAAGATCCGCAGTCTAATCATGACTAACCGATTACTGAAGCACGGTGATGGTTGTGGAATGGTGTGGGCACCGTTCTCGCGAAACGGTCCGGGACCAATTCAAAAATTTAATGGCATTATGGAAACGTTTCAATATCTGGATATTATGGAGGAAACCGTGATACCTTATTCACGTGAATATATGGGAGACAATTTCATCTTCCAGCAGGATAATGATGCCAAACATACCTCTAAAATCGTGAACTTTATAGAAGATACTATTACTGTTTTACCATGGCCATCACAATCACCGGATCTCAATCCGATTGAGAACTTGTGGAAGATGGTTAAAAAGAACGTACACAAATGTAAATCTAAAAATTTGAGCGACCTTTACAATGCAATTGAAACAGAGTGGAACAACGTTTCAATAGAAGAATGTGTAAAGCTAATCGATTTAATGCCACAATGATGTGCTGCAGCCATTAAAAATAACTGTTACCCCACAAAATATTAACACTTTTAAAGAAATTATTGTTACTTATATTAACATAAATACCTTTTTCATAGATAAGTCTTAAATTAATGTCTGCAGCAAATACAGCATTGAAAGTTTCATGCGCATTCTGCCAAACATTGTTTATGTTTCGAAAGAGTCTAGGTTGTTCGTAGATAGAGTGCTAATATACGTGTAACTGTTAAGAACAATTGAGGATTGTTCGACGTTTAGTATCTCTAATAAAATGCGATAATCTACAGAAAAGAAGAAGGAAAGAAGAAGTCTTAAGGGGGAACTATACCCTCGATTTGTAACTAGAAAATAACTATTTATCAATGTTATAAACCTCTTTGCAAAAAAAAAGTTTGGTAACATTGATAAACACGCAACTGCCTAATGAACACGAGATGGAGTTGCTTCCTATTTCCATATTCTATTCAGCTCGTCGCGAATGCCGTTACACAGGGCAGCTCGCACTAATATTAGTGCCACCGATGAGAATATCTAACTCATCTGTGTCAGTTTTGCTATGATTCCACGATGACAGCAGTGCAGCAGTGAAATGTTGCACAATATCGCAGCACTGATTGACAGTCTTCCTGATTAGGCGCCATCTCGTCTAAACGAACTGCACTAAAATTGGCTCTAGACTGGCTCTGCATCCGGGAGGACCTCTGTCTTCATAGGGAAATCTATGCTAATGTGAATGAAATCACGCGCCTCGATTTTTTGACCTTATACGAGCATATTTTGAGCTGCACAAAGGTTCATTTGATAGAGGAAGGTTCATTACAAGGCGCTCTTCTCGTCATATCAGTCAAAAAAGTCTCTTTGAGACAGAAAAATACATTGAGATCTGCGGTTATTTTTCTAGATTTTTTCTCTACTTTGGGCACTCATATTATTAGATATAAACATAATCTCGTTAAATCATGAGAAGACCGCCCTGTATTTAACCTTCCTCTACAGAATGAGTCCTCACCCAGCTCAAAATATGCTCAAATAACGACAAAAAATCGAGACGCGCAAACCCATGTTTCGACCCAAAATCTAGTAAGATTCTAGTTATTTTCTAGTTACAATCCGAGGGTATAGTTCCCCCTTAAACTTTTGTCTGTTACTGTAAATGTTTACAGAATAGGCAGCAAGACATTTTCTATGAGATATCAAGAACGGAGACACAATAACCTTTCCCACCCCATCGCTAAGGGCGAACAAGCCTTGCACTCTAAATTGTCCCCCTTCACCTTTTCACCTGACAAACAATCGATGCGTAAGAAAATGTTCCTCTTGCTCATGCCAGCCGACGAATAGGTCTCGGCGAGACCACTGAACGACCCCATAACTCGAAGCTCGCCATGAATGGCGACTTCTCCCTTCGAAAGTTATACATCAAAAACTCCATCGCAGACGGACAAGTTTTTAACGCATGGAACAGGAAAGTTTCGAAGGCTGTTGCGTGAAGGGCCATTTCCTTGTAGACTCGAGGACTAGCCGCCTTGCATCCACTACACACCCTCTGGTCTGCGTACTCGAACCCTACTCTCGGAGGAGATGCGACTCGGCGTTACCGCATAAACACATTTGTTACAGGTCGCCGTCGCTGCCGGTCATAATATTCTTGCGCCGTCGGACTCGGAGGATTAACACTAAACCTGCCGAGCACTAAAAGCGATTAAACTTTTTAGCTTAGAAAAATGACAAGGCGTTATTCGTTTAGATTTTGTGCAATTTTTATTACAATATCTGCTTGGATAAAGAAATGTATAGAATGAATCTTCATGTAAGCAATTTCATAATTTCGGTAATTATAAGATGTAAAATATAAAACCGGTCATTTCACCGCGGTAGTGGTAAGTTTAGTGTTAACTTCGAAGTCGGTAATCCTCGAACCGGTCGCGTCTCTAGGCGGAAACGAGAGTTCGGAAAGACGCACAATGGTCCCGATCGAAGCTGCTCATTTGCTAAAAAAAATCAACTTTCTCGATAAACTCGAAAACGATAAGATCAATTGAATTCATGAAAAATTGTATTCATAAATGTTTCGTCATGAAAATGACTTGTCTTCTTGTTGACACCCTGGAGAACCTATTTAATAATATTGTACTTAAAGATGCTGTTGTTTATAAGAAATATTGCTTATAATTTATTTAAAATATTAATATTCGATTGACTAAGGAGAATCGTGAACGTTTTATATAATTGACAATGAATATCTTTCAAGTCCCAAGGACTCCTACCTTCTTTTCTTTTCTTTTCAACATACTTTTACCTGTATAATCAGTAGACAGCGGATCTTTATGCAAAATAAAAAGTTGTCCACCTGAATTTCAACAAACCGGAATAACACAGAAATGTATTTTCTATCTTAATTTGTTCAATAGTTTGAAAATGATATGAAAGTATTTTAAAATTCGTCGAATGTTTTCAATGTTTTCACTTACACCCACTCATTTTTGTCAGAAATGCATAAAATCCGCTGTCTAATATAATCAGACCAATATCACATTCATCGTTACCCATTAAAAAAAGTTATCATTGTTTAACACTTTGCACTCGAAGCTAATCTAATTCGAACACCGTATTTTTCTTCCAGCGTGAAATATTTCTATTTTACACGATTTTCTTTATTTTATCGATATAAAACTGATGTAACACCTTGTACGATACTTTCGGTAGTTTATTAAAATGTTGAATACGTTTGATAAGTTATTGAATACAGATTTAATAATGCAGCAAATATTTTAAATAATGGTATAAGAATTATTGGTGGCGCTACTCGAGTGCAAACGGTTAATCGATGTTCCTAAGGTTGTCATGCAATTGTTTTAAGATAAGACGGCCAAACTGTCACTTTATATTTTTTAACAAATAATGTTCTGGCTGACGTCAAGACGAGACTGCAATGATATACTTGACTATAGCAAGATTTTAAGTCTTGAAACAATGCTAAAATCTTTATGAACAGCTAATTCTTTGATTGGGACCACTATGCGGTGTGCGTAAGCTTTAATGATTGACTGTGGGTTTATTGGACAAAAAGGAACGTTTCCACAGTTTTCAGAAGGTAGTTGGAAACAGTTATTCGGGAGGCAATCGATCACAGTAAAAAAAATAGTCGGGGTGAAAGAGGCCAATAGCGCCGCACCGGAAGCAATGCCACGCTCCGATTTCACGGATGCAGCCAGCGCAGCGAGCAGGATCGCGCTCCATTTGCCCGCTTACGATGGTGGTTACGAAAAATCGCGTTCCCGTGGGTTACCGGTGCGGCGAAAACTTGCTCACCCCACTCGCATAGATATATAAATTCGGGACACAAACGGAGATACACGAGTGACGTGCGACTTGTTACCTCTCGGAGCAGCATAGGGAACCGGCTGGCTATGAGAAAGGCGCGGCAGAGCAGAGGCAGAAGGGTTGGTTCGCAGCTCGATGGAAATGCAAAGAGGACGAGTCGGCTCGCCGAAGAGTGTTTTGAGACCAAATAAAACTGAGAAAATTGTAGGTTCCCCAGGGAGAGAGGGCAGCGTCTCGAGACGACTCTTCTCGAGACGCGTCGTCGCACAGTGTGACGAGCAATGGACGAAAAAAGTCAAGTCTAAAAAGTTTATAGATTACGGCATCGTAAAATACTAATAAAGAAACGGAGATTTTCATACCACTCGCAATTTTTACTGAATTTTTTAATTGGCCGAAAATGGAGCATTCTCACTTCGCACGGTGCAATTTGTCAAAGTTTTATTTATATATTAAGGTATTTTTATCTCATTAATTTGATTTGTATGAGCTGTATCATGTAATTATATAAGGTAATATATAATTATACATACATATAAGAGTATTATACAGGGCGTCCCAAAATTCCTTCATCAGCCGGAAATGGGAGGTTCCTGAGATCATTTGTGAAGCAATATTTTCCTTTCCAAGAATGTTATTCGCGGCTTCGTTTAGGAGTTATTAACGAAAAACACGGACCAATCACAGCGCGACCTAGACGCGAGTTGGCACAGTCGGCCAATAGACAGTTGGCGCGCCATGACTACTGTGACAACTCGCGTCTAGGTCGCGCTCTGATTGGTTTGTGTTTTTCGTTAATAACTCCTAAACAAAGCCGCGGATAACATTTTTGCAAAGGAAAATATTTCTTCAAATGATCTCAGGAATCTCCCATTTCCGGCTGTTGAAGGAATTTTGGCCAATATCTGCACAGGATGAAATTATTAATAGAGATATTAATGAATAAAATATAAATGATTAATAAACTTTGATGGCGTTTACGTGTAATTTATAACTTGACCAAATTAGTCTTGCAATAAACTTTCATATTTGTCGAAGAATATTTGTTGAAGAAAAATTTTTCAGCAAGAAAGCAATAATGGAAAAGAATGTGTTTAGTCATATTCATGGTTCGTGCTTCGTGCTTGAATGAAATCCTACCACAACATTTCAAAATACTGGAAAATCTTATATAAGACTGCAGCGAACAATGAGCACGCGGAAGGAATGATTGCGTCTTATTTCGAACAGCTTCCAAAGCTTCTACTCTACTATTGTAGTTATTTCAATTTCATCTTGAATGAACCGTACGTATAGACATACTCGACTATAAAAAAATCATTGTTCTCTATTGTGTCAGTAAAATTTTGTGGATTTATATTGAACTATAAAGAGAGCAGATATTTCAGGAAAGTAGGTTGATAAATCGCGGATATAGAAACACGAGCGGAACGTACAAACCGTAATTAACCGAGAAATCGCACAATACCACGCCCGATTAAAATTACTCACGGATCGCATTTACATCTGGAGGGTATTTACAAATGACGGAAACGGGCGTACCGCGGATCGTTGTAGAAAGCAAACACCGGTTTACGCAGCTTGACATCGTTTATGACGAATTCGTCATGCCACAAAGCATTTCCAATTGCTCGGCATTGCGCAATCTAAATATTTAATCGTTTAACCGATCGTGTTATTTTTCAACCAACCTCGACTCACGTTCCATACACTGATAAATGCTAATTTATACAAAACCGAATTAAGATTTATTGCCACGTTAACGGTACACCATTGCACGATACCAATTACTCACTATTGCATATGATGATATAGTGGCACATCAATTTATGGGAACGCTAGAAATTTTAAAGATTTCTTGACAAACTTTTCGAAATATATTTTATGTATAATTTTTGCTTCTTAGCATCAACAATTCCTATCTTAGAACGATCATTTGGATGTTGCATGAACCAAAATTAACCATTTTTACAATTAGTAAAAACCTAAAAATATCTTCATGAAGAATTGTTAAATAAGGATTATTATTGACCACATAATAAATTATTATTAAACAACTTATTAGCATTTTAAATGCAGAATTATCACATTTGCATTTATTTAAGAATCAGACACATCGAACAGATGGAAATGAGACACTTAAAATTGATAAAAAACAGTTGATGATAAAGTGTCAATAAAATTGTTATCAAAACTTATTCAAGAATCAGAATAAAAGGGAGACACATTGATAGCTATCCTTTAGGTCCATTCATCATAGTTAAGTAATATTATATTGTATGAAAAACTATTCTATTATTAAATGCATTAGTCACTAATGATCAGTTAAGCTAACGAAGGTCTTTTAAACTAATGCTAAATTAAAATCTTTTTCTAGGCGGAAAAGAAGGACAATTATTGAACAAAGAATATTTTTTGAAAGTCATGAATTACTATTATTATGTTCGTAAAAAAGATTGTTAATTGAAACATAAATTCATCATTATTACCCACGTATATTCAAGAATTACGTTGGGACACATAAACGACTGAAGCCATCGTAGAGTCGTAAATTTGAAGAGACTCGCTGCTCCAGCTAATATTTCTCTGTCAAGATATTCCAGGCATTATCATTCGTCTCGGCGAAACCTGCATTTATTTTCATAAACAATATAAATCAAATATAACTGCATAAAACGAGAACCGACGATTAATAGCGTACGCAATGTACGGTACAACATCTGTTTTAGATATTGTCTTCTCATGACGCTGCGTATATTTCTCATCCTGTGAGACGTGCTCTTTAAAAGATTGTAAATTTCACTTGAAATATTATCCCGAATAAATAGTTCAAGTGAACATTGCGTAAATGAACTTAAACAGAACATTCTCCGGATCTTTATGCAAAATAAAAATGTTTTGCATTGATTGTGAGAAGCAGGAATAACATAAAGATTGATTTTATCCCTTAACCGACTTTGTTGCGTTAAAAGCAACATTACAACATTCTTGAATTTTTAAAATCTTTCATTGTTTTATATTTTGCTCAAACAATTTCTTCAGAGATGCATAAAGATCCGCAGTATGATGATAACAATAAATAAATGAGACGCGAACGGGTAAATTTTTTAATTAATTTATATACCAATTATATAACCTTTATGAAGATAGAGATAAGTGAAAACTAATTCCAATGAATACTGCAATAGAATTCCGATTATAGGAACATTGATTATCATAATATTTCAATATTTTATTGAATATTTTAAATATACATTTGTTAAACTCAAGTTGGAACATTTTTATGTTCTATACCAACATGGAACAGATGTTTATCAGGCATAATATGTATAATTGTTTGCTGTTAAGTTAACATTTTATTAATTTACAGGACATCTCAGGATACAAAATTTAATCTGAGGTAATAAAATGGACGACAGAAATGATTGAAAGAAATAAAGGAATCTGTAACGAAGGGGGGTAAATTCCGATTTGTCACGAATAATTCGTCCTAACTAAAATCTTCACGTATTACAACACTGCAAAAATAAATAAAAAGAAAAAACAACACTACTTTCTATCGTGCACTGCGTAACACTTTCGACACCGATTTCGAATCGGTCAAATGCAATGTATAAATCAATCGATCCGAGGGAACCGGTAATAAATTCGATCGGTCGTCATGGAGGGAGAGAGAGAGGGAACATTAAAAATTCGACCCAGATATGTTTCACCTGTATTTGTTATTCTTTTTCTCGATCACCGCGACAGAACGTTTCTCGGTGGCGAAACCCGCGCCACGGGCGCTCGTATATTACGGATTTTCGCGCGCGGTGCGTTTGCACACAGATACGCGGCCGACACGATCGTTAAACGAAAGTGATTATCGATCTGGCCCCGGTGTGGTATCGCGTCGAGGAACTCGGGTAACGAATTCCGGGATACAACACGCGGCGTGTGTATTTTTTTCGGCCCGGTCTCTGTCTCACTGGTTTCGCTATCCTCTCCCCAACCCCCGCCGTTCTCATCCTCACCCCCTTCGTTCCAACTACCCCCACTCGCCCCTTTTTGCGATCCAACGGACCGCGTCTAAATCAATTTTTATGCAAATAAGGGCGCATCCGCGCGGGCTTCCCGGAACCCCAGGATTTTTCGTTCATTGATTTACACCCGTTTACACACGTTTAAAGCCGTGCCCGTTGAATCCGTTGATTTTTCACCGCGGGAATCCCGCCGCCATTCGCCCGCTCGTTACCCGTATACGTATCGCTCAACCCGCGGAAAGGTATTGATTTAATTTCGACAAATACCCCGTCGACACGCCGTTCACCGGCCAGACCACTGATTTATCTGCTTTCTTTTCCGACACTGCCCGAAATTCCTATAACGTCACCTTCATTTTCGCGGATAATCTAAAATACTAAGGGACTGTCGTAAAGGTTGGTACACCGTATAAGTTGGCACAGTGCCTTTCTCCACTTAAACGCACTGGAAACATCAATGTCATGGTTGTCAACTTTATTTCTATTTAGAAAGAAACTTTTCATGAGCATTAGAAGCAACAAGTCGTGTTCAGCGTAGCTGTGCCAAGCAAAGGCTAAAAATATGTCCTAACAAGTCTCATTGTGTCCATTATTACAGTAAAATCGCGTCGATTCTCGTCAAACATATTATTTTTTTATGACTGCGTCTACCGCGCCAAAAGTTCAAACGAAAGCCGAACGTAGAGAAGGACAGCATGAAATACGGACCGCGTGGCCGAAGCGTATCGGTGTGAACCACTACTAATCGAATGTACAAACACTTCTTTGTTTTTAATTATTTTTTTATGGGACTTTCGCCAACTTATTTCTGGCGTTTTTCTGATTAAAACGACACCAAACACGATATAATTTCAACTGTATTTAGTGGTTTAATCGACGATGAAATTTTCGGGCGCGAGGAAGGACAGTGAATACGCAGGCCTTTGAATTGTGCCGGCGAAGGCGACTGTCCGCGTCTCTCTTTCTGTCCCATAACGCTGTCCTTCCTTGCGTCCGAAACTTTCATCGTCGATTGAACTACTAAACACAATTTAAATCATATCGTGTTTTTGGTGTTATTTTAATTAGAAAAATGCCAGAAATAAGTTTGTGAAAGTCCCATAAAAAATACTGAAAAATGAAGAAGTTTTACCCAAGATATACCCGAGCCGAGATCAATCATCGCCGTACTTGCCAACTATCGCGTACCAATCCTTCACAAATATCGCGGCTTTACTGTAATTCTTTTTTAACTCTGATTGCTGAGATATGTCTAATTTGTTGAAAATTTAATGTAGCTTACATGTGCCAAAAGAATTGTGCACTTATCGCGATCTGAATTTGTTATTTTGTGTATTTCAAAATGGGGTTTTTTCTAACGGTTGGTACACTCGTGCCATCTAATGCTTAAAATTGGTAAAACAACGCCACCCTACCAGGGTAACACGTTTGTCATAACACGTTGTTGCCATTTCATGAACGAAATTGTGTTTTTCTTCCATGAACTACGATATCGTACATATTTACACGTATTATGCATGCGTAAACATTTGCAGTTAACCGACAATAGCGTTGGCCATTGCCTCGTGCTTCGACGTTCCCACGACAATTTCCGTAAAAAGCCTTACTAAACAAAACGTGAATAACGAAAACCCGAGGAGCATCCGCACAATTTGCCAGTCGCCAAACACGCATCAACCACGAAACCGTACAGCGCAGTTCGCCGATATTCCGCCTAAGCAAACTTGTTAGTAACCGTAAACAAACATTCAATTATTTCGAATCCCCACAGGTGTATTACATCAGAACGATCTCCGTTCCCGGTTCGCACGAATAACCGATCGCTCGTACCATCATCGTTCAATCCCTATCAAAACGAGACCTATACTCTCCCAGGGATTCAGGCAGGCGTCTAGACGCCATATAACAACGAAGCGTCGAAAAGAACAAGAAATCCAACAAATCCAACTAATCCGGCGCAATAATCGTACCGAGCTCGTGGCGTCCTGATCGCGATAGATACGAGGCGCGATAAATTCCGCCGTAAATCCTTGATCGGCATTCTACGCAGAACCGCAGTCAGCGGTTTCAGCGAGGATTTCAACAACTCTACAATTTTAAAAATATTTTTAGATTTTTCTAGTTTCGATTTGTATTTCACTGATTTATTCGATTCATTTTAAACATATAAATCACCAACATTATTGTAGTTTAATTTAATTAAAGTTTAATTTCTTTTCTTTCTATTGTTGTTAAATTCCGCCATAAATCCTTGATCGGAATTCTACGCAGAACCGCAATCAGCGGCTTCATCGAGGACTTCAACAACTCTACAATTTTAAAAATATTTTTAGGTTTTTCTAGTTTCGATTTGTATTTCACTGATTTATTCGATTCATTTTAAACATATAAATCACCAAAATTATTGTAGTTTAATTTAATTAAAGTTTAATTTCTTTTCTTTCTATTGTTGTTAAATTCCGCCATAAATCCTTGATCGGAATTCTACGCAGAACCGCAGTCAGCGGCTTCAGCGAGGACTTCAAGAACTCTACAATTTTAAAAATATTTTTAGGTTTTTCTAGTTTCGATTTGTATTTCACTGATTTATTCGATTCATTTTAAACATATAAATCACCAAAATTATTGTAGTTTAATTTAATTAAAGTTTAATTTCTTTTCTTTCTATTGTTGTTAAATTCCGCCATAAATCCTTGATCGGAATTCTACGAAGAACCGCAATCAGCGGCTTCAGCGAGGATTTCAACAACTCTACAATTTTAAAAATATTTTTGGTTTTCCTAGTTTCGATTTGTATCTCACTGATTTATTCGATTCATTTTAAACATATAAATCACCAAAATTATTGTAGTTTAATTTAATTAAAGTTTAATTTCTTTTCTTTCTATTGTTGTTAAATTCCGCCGTAAATCCTTGATCGGAATTCTACGCAGAACCGCAGTCAGCGGTTTCAGCGATGGCTTCAACAACTCTACAATTTTAAAAATATTTTTACGATTTACTAGTTTCGATTTGTATCTCACTGATTTATTCGATTCATTGTAAACATATAAATCACCAAAATTATTTTTCTTAGTATTGGGTGAAGCTACTGAAGCTATTATCAAAGAATATTATACTTTAAATGAAAACTATAAATTATTGATTTGGGTTGCACAATTGAGACGTTACTTTGAAGTAACCACGAACGAGAATACCTTCTGTACTACCATATTCTTTGTAGTGTGCCGAACGTAAGGAAAGATAGTGATTGTTCGAGCGTTCAGCAAACGTCAAAGGACTTGTGCCAGCTCAGCCTTTTGAATTCGAAAATCAAAATTCCTTATTCGTGGTTTTTTTTTATTAAGCTATAAAACCCCACATGGGATTATTAGCAGCATGCACACGATTGTGCATGCTAACATTACAAAGATAACTTAGGTAGAATCTAGGGTTGACAATATGGTGGAACATTTCCGAATACAGCTCTAAAGGTGCAAACAGTGAGCCTTAAGAAAATGTATACATATAAAGTAAGGGGCAAAGAGAGGGTCCGCTCAAAAAGGCATCTATTGTATAGGGTGGAAAGTAATCCTTGTTGCAAACTTTGTGAATTAGAGCATCTCTATTATTATCGTAGATCGGGCATTGCCAGAACACGTGATTAGGATCCTGTACCAGACAACCACATAGGCAACTTGTGTCAGCAGCAAGTTTAATCTGAAAAAGGGAGTCCTTCAGCTGATAGTGTCCAGATCGAAGTCTGTTAACCTAACAGATGAATTCTCTAGGAAGCTTGAGATGAGCAAACGAAGGTTTAAACCTAGAGTGGTAGAAAGAACTGGAAAATTTAATGTCCTTGAACTCTGCTTCTTCGAGAATATTATTGACTGTCAGCGACCTAGCTTGTTTTCTAAAACTATGGGAAAAGTCAGAGTAGGGAACTAGGATGTTGGCAGAAACAGCCAGAGAGACGCTTCTTTAGCTAGTACATCTACTTTTTCATTAAACGTAATTCCAATATGCGAAGGGATCCAAAAGAGAGACAGTTTCTCGGATTCCGTAAAGTAGGAGTTTATCAAATTATGGATATCAAGTAGAAATGGGTTGTATTTAGCATTGCCCGAGTAGTTATCTATTGTTAGTGCTATTAGAGCACTCAGACAGTCAGAATAGATGTAAACATAACGATAAGAACAATTAGATGCAAGCTCAAAGGCAGTTTTGATTGTAATACACTCAGCAGAAAAGATAGACATATCCTTATGTAAGCTTAGTAGGCGGGATTCATTTAGCTCAGGTGAAAAATATGCAGCACTCTTCATTTTTACTTTCATCAGTAAAGATAGAAACAGAGTTGGTAGTAGACCTGTTGGCGAGGTGGTCCAGAAAAATGTAATTTGGGTCTGCTGTTTTCCTTGCCAATGAAACTTTTGCCATTATACTTGTCCCGTTTTCTGATTAAAATGATACCAAACACGATATACATAATTATGACCATAATTACTTGTGGAAGAAACGGTTTAATTTTCGGACTTAACAATAACCGTAGAGGTGCAGGAATTCAGAACTTTTCGCTGGTTACACGCGTAATTATATCGTGTTTGGGGTCATTTTAATTAGAAAAACCTAATCAAATCCTAAACATTGGGACTACGGAAGCCTCAATGACGGAGACAGGCGTGTTTAGCGAGAGATTACTCTTGCCCCTGTTTCAGGAGGTTTATTTTTATCTCTCAATAATATCAGCCTCCCTCTCTTCAATTAGTCCTTGAGATGTTAACGCGCCGCGAGAGAAAGTCTTGCCCTGTGTCCTCATTTCTCGCGCATTTCTTCTATCGTATCGGCGTGTCTCTTGTCAGCGATATTCGACTGACCGTCGCGTCGGCGTCAGCGCATTTCTATGCGTCTCGCGTTCTCATACAGTTTTTCTCGCGGAGCTACCTGGTTGTCTCTTCTGGGCACCTCTTCCCGCTTTCCCCGCCGACCGCTTATTGAAACGAGAATATATTGCCAGTTTCGCGGCCGAACAACCAGCCCGGCTCCGCTGACCGGCGCTCTATCGTAAAACGATTACTATACCTCAAGCCGGGCCCCCGCGTACAATGGCTTTTGTTATAATGGAACGTTTGTTTCGCGCATTCGACCGGCGGCGGCGGCGGCGGCGGTGGAGGTAGTGGAGGGGAGGAACTTGGATTTTTCGCCAGCCATAATTCATCGTGGCCCACGCGGGATTCTTTTAAAGGGGAGATCTACGGTCAGCCTGCCACCGCTGCCTCTGATGCCTCTGCTGCTGCTGCCTCAGACCACTCCATTGGCGTCACACAATTTGTTGCGGATCGCTTTTTCGTTCCACACTGGACCCGCTGGCGGTAGCGAACGCGATTTATGGCTGCGTTTGACTGGCTTCCTAATGAATATCGGGATTTGATGCCGGTGCGCCACGCAGCGCTGCGTCGCGTCGCACAGTGCGGCGTTCTTATGGTCGGAGTGGACAAAAGTCTGTTCTTGACGAATTCTTATAGGAAATTTCACGCTGATCACGAATATACCATATACTAGGGGTCCCTGAATAGAATTTAACAGTTTTTTCCTCAAAATACCGTTTTTTTCGAAGTTTTTTTAGTGTTTTTGCGTGAAAAACGGTTAAATTCAATTCAGTGACCCTTAATACATTGTATATTTGTGATCAGCGTGAAATTTCCTATAAGACCTCAAAGTATGTTTCTTTCGTTTGAGATCACACTGTATATTCCAAGTGATGGAAACAGGGGTCAGTTAAGAAAAATTGCTCTTCAATGCATCATCTACAAACATGAGGAAACATGACCAAAAATTAATTTTGAATTTGAATTTGAAATAATATTTTATAAACATTATAACAATAATAATGGACAGAATATATAGGTAACTTCACAATAATAAAGGTATGCCAATTTACATAATATAGGCCATAGAGACTATACCTATGAAGTAGATATATATATAAATATTTATTGTATATATATATTCATTGTATATATATTTATATTCATAAAGAAATTACTATAATAAAAACTATTGTAAAATATATACATAAAGAAAAAAAATATACATAAAATATATATACATAAAGTCACTAATTATGTCTGTAATAAATAAACATAAATAATAAATTTTTACTCTTGAAAAATAAAAAAAACATTGCAATGCACCGCATTTATTTTATGAAAATAAATTCGTTTTTCTCTGTAACGAAATTAATTCATAAAATAAATAATTGTTTTCGACGTATATGGAGAAAGAAAATGCTATGAGTAAAAAATGGTTTAAAAATGGTTTTTAAAGAGTTTTTTATATATTTTATTTTCTACTGTCATTGTCATCGCGGAAGCAAGTGTGTATATAAAATTTCAGTAAGATTGGTCTATGCGAAGAGGCTTAAAATTCGATTACAAGTTTTGACGCATAAGCGTGGTAAAAAATGGCACACAAGCCGTTCAAAGCAGTTTGAAGCAAGAAATGTTTACATATTTGTGAAGTATAATAGTTGTGAAATCGAAATCCATCAAAACCCCAGGATGTTTTGACCTGGACTCGAGAAAAGCTAATTTGAAGATATTAACGTCTATAAAACTTTATTCTGACTTAGTGTTTTATTATTGCTATGAAACTATTTTAACGGTTAATGAAACAGGACAAATGGATATTCCTCACCTGCTTCGATACCTTCCATATTCAAAATTGAAAGAACGAACACAAAACAAAGTTATTGATTATAGGAAATCAGCAATTGATTGGGCCAGGTCTTGCGTGAATTCTTCGATGAGCTCTCTAACGAGCTCTCTGCCACTTATGCAAACGTGATTCCTGCCGTTTGTTGTGGAAATTTGAGATTCCCGGCATTTGTTTCATACACTAGAGACATATCTGAAGGGATTAGTAAAGCCAAATAAGGTATGGAAAATAGTTGCATTTTCGACTTTTGTCCACAGGCGGCCGCACTGTGCGTCGAGAGAACGGTCGCGTGGTTCTCGGTGGCGAGAGAATGGCCTCGATGCATTCAATTGGACGAGAGTCTTTTCGGGAATTAAAAAATATTTGCACGGCATCGTCGCATACATTAAACGCTCTATGACAAACTACTCTAGATGCTGGCTCCGGGAAACGGACACTTACCACTGCGGCCACGTACAGTGAATCGCGGTAATATTCGGACTTGTTTAAAAGGACGATAACTTGTTAGGTGTGCAAATAAGTTCTTTCCTCTTTTTTACAAATTCAAGATTTTAGTACATAAAATGTAATGTAAAATCTTGTCTGGTGACTGCCAATCTTTCTGCCAATTCTTCTTGCGTCTGGGTCGGAGTTTCGTTGAGCAGTTCCTCTAACTCACCGTCATCGAACTTTCTCGGTGCGACTGAACGATCGTCGACTTCCAAATGAAAATTTCCGTAAGATACAGCGTTCTCTCGCAATGCCGCACAAACCATTTCAGTAGCTTCACCAGTAGATGATGCTTGTCGCACGACATATTGCTTGAATTTGTTGCATAGGACCGGAAACTCTTAGAGCGCTCATTGCGACTCTTCATAATACTAAAAGAACGCCATTTCAGATGACACCAAAACCGGGAAGTAATTGAATTCAATCAGAAGCTACGATCGTAGAAAAAAGGGGGAAGGAGCTTATTTGCACACCTAATGTTTAATATTGGACTATACGACTTGGATTTCTTTAAGAAGTTAGAACAATTAGTTTACTACTTGGTTGTTGTATATGAAATGTCAGATTTGTAAGAGTAACGTTAAACAAACTTCTTGTTAAATAAAACTTGTCGATCCAAATAAGCACCACCGTAATGAACACAAGCTGGCCTAATCCTGCCACCCTTAATAATTTATTATTTCTAGAGATATATATATATATACACTGTATCAAATTTGACACTAAATCTAGGATTTCGATCGCTAAGAGAGTAGAGAGACCATTAATTAACCAGAATCAAGCGCTCTGAAGCCCAGAGGTAAGACGGGACAGCATCTCCGCGATTTCTCACAATCTATGCAAATTTTCTCCGACTTTCTTCTGCCATCTCCGTCATCAAATTCACGACCATAATAAGACTTTTCCGAGTAATTAGTCTTCATCATTCAGTCTTTAATCTTCATACAAAAGTGCGCATCACATTTCGTAACTAACAGCCGTCACAGTTTTTGAACACATTCGTAGTAATGACCAAGAGATCATAATTTACTTCAATCATCTTAAATACGTTAACTATGAGATGAGATTTTAATTAACCCCTCGTCCTACGATTTATTTTACGGTCTTGAGTGATTAGAACCTTTTTGTAGATCATAATTTCCTAAAAAAGGAACACGTTCTCCAATACGTTCTCCAATAGCTTTAATTAACAAAACCTTTATTTCGGTTTAAAGGAAATTATTAAAATACATTTTGATCAGAATCTGTTCAGAATCTTCGTCACGAGTCAGACACGATATTGTAAGGCAAGGGGTTAAGTAGACTAGATGCTACGAATATATGATAAAAATTGAAAAGATATTTGTTGATGTGTTGAAAATACATACTTCAAAAAATAAATAGGATTATTTACTATTTACTATTTAAAATACTATTTTACCCAGCTCTGTCGTAGTGCAAGGGGTTACAGCATGCGCCAAAGTGTACCATGGTTTCTGTTGACGAACGCAAAGTTGCATCGAGCTTACGAGTAAAAACAGCTTCGGAATAAAGAGTGCAATGCATGTTAGTAAGAACATATGTTGTTATGAATACGTCTATTATAGAAAAAGACAGAAATTCGCAGTTTTCGAATAAATAATGAATCGTTGGAGTGAAGAAATTAGATTATTCTATTCGAAGAACTCTCAAGCTCTCTCCACAGAAAATGACGTTTCACGGTTACTTTAGGAACGTGTTACGGCAATTTCAGGTCTCGAGCAGATGAAAATACCGTACGGTTCTCGAAGCCTTTAACAACAGAGGATTGGATCTCCTCTTGGAAACTCTCCAAGACTCGCAACACATTATTTCCCTGCCTCGGAGCATACGAGAGAGAGAGTTCTGCCTACAAGAACGTGTCACGTTCGCGGCCGTACAATCATTACAAAGGAACCAGAATCTAGCTTCCATTGAACCTAGTGATTTGTGTCTCGTGTGAAGTCTCGTGATGAATGATCTTATCTCATCCTTTGGTGTCGGGATTTTGATCAACGCAGAGTACCTGCGAATTAGCGTAATTTCACATTGTACGGTTTTGGTGTTAGTTATACTTGATTGAGCTTTAGTATTTACCGTTGTAAGTTTTGTATGTATTTACTGTTGTAAGTTGTAAATTTTGTTTTACGCTTTGAAACACCTATGGTTCAATACAACTTTGCATGACAAGGGATAGGCTTCACCAAGTGCGGAACCGTTTAAGCCAGTGTTTCTCAACCTGTGTGCCACGAGAGATTGTGAAATGTGCCGCAAGGGTTTTTCACAAATAATTAAAATTGCATTGGTTTTGTAACTTCGAACTTGTCTGGCGACTTTGGAATCTCGTTTTGATTTAATTTGTTCAAGAAAACAGGCTCAGCCCTCTCATTGAATAAATATTGTAAATAAATAATTTGTTTTGTTCTTTTCTTGTATCATACAACTTTTAGATTTTTATATTCAGGCGTGCCGCAAATAATTCCAGATATTTTTAGTGTATCGTCAACCGAAAAAGGTTGAGAAACACTGGTTTAAACCCTTTAGTGCCTGTTACAACGCATATTATTATAATACTATTGCGGCTAATTAATTATTATACCGTGATTTTCATTACAGATATCATATATTAATATTGTTTTTATTATTGTAGCAATTGATTTACAATAGCAGTTATCCGAGTGGTGCGTTGTGTGCATATGCCTTCTATGTATCCATATGTAAATATACTACGTAATTTGTAACGTAAAATTCAATGCAATGCCTAAATTGTGTTGAAACAAATAATATTGCTTAAAATAGGTATTCTATGCCCGCTGATATCATTTAGTCAGAATTGTGTCATATCTATTAATGCTTCAATAAATAATAAGTACAGTTTTACTTATTTTTTGTCGAAATTGTACTCATACACTGCCGCTCAAAAGTATGTGGACACTTATCATGTTCATGAAATTTGCGATATATAATGTATATTTTTATTATCAAACAATATTTGTTGCTAAATTTTATTATGAACATGTATGTATTCTAATAGTACTAAATTAACACTTTAGTTGTTCAATTTTCTTAAATAAATAAAAGAAAACCTATGGGATCACATGGATAGACAAGTCTGAAAACGATGTCCCAAATTTGAAAAACATTTGTGGAAAATCTGACGAAGTAGAAAACGACCAGTAAACGCGGTCATAAAAGCACGCGGTGGATATGTAGATGAAAGAAGATATAATTATCTTTTATCGTTATCGGTGAGACATTTAATAAATTATTGTTAAAACATGTTCTCTAACACTGTACGAACTGGAATACACACATGGTAATCGAATTAACCAAAGATATCGTAACTTTTTTCAGGTAGTTATAAGAACCCTTAGCGCTCGAGTGGCGACTCTGAGGCGCCACGAAAAATTCCTGTACCATTATTCAAAATATTGTTCACATTATTAAATATGTTGGTATCTAATCAATTACTAAACACTTAAGTATTGTACGAGTTATTATATTCAAACCCGCGAAATTTAAAACATTATAGAGAATGGAAATGTTCTAGGACGAATAAATGTTTAATTTTCGAGTTAAAATAGTTTCGGGTGCAAAGGGTTGAGGAAGTACATACATTTGTACTTCTGTACTTCTGTGTCCACATACATTTGAGCGGCAGTGTACACTCTTATGGAATTGTTGAAATCTGAAAATTATCTACCCTTTGATTGTATCGCGCCCGACAATTCTATTTGCGTTTACAAAAGTAGTTTACGCGTCTACATAAATTTCAATGAAAAAGATCTCAAAAAAATGAAAGTTACCCTGAAGTTTTAAATGTTAAAATGTTTTTTTTTTATCTCATAATGTTGCAGCTGGCGTTAAGACGACTTCAACGATGTACATACATACATAGGATGCATATCTACGGACACACACGATACATGTAGAATATTATCACCTTGAGTTAACAAATAATGACGTGACACTTATCGTGTTAATTTTCGCAGGAGAAAATGATAAGTCTTGAAATGCACCCTGATGCGTTGGAATCTCATCATCCGAAAGGAGCTGTAACTGCGCGCGGAAAGTGGTCCAATCATCTAACGAATGCGATTAAAAAAAAATGTGAAGGGAACACGACAGTCGGAACAATCTAGGGAATTCCATCGCGAACCAATTTCGCCTCTTCCAGCCAGTTACATAACAAGCTCACGTCAAGTACCAGCAGCTAAGTATCGTCGGAGAGACATCCCCATCCCCCGGCAATCAAACTTTCATCGAGTCAACCTATATTCCAAAGAGAACGCTCGTTCCCAAGACATCGCGAACTGCTAATCCCAATTCCCGTACAAACCGAACTGATTCGTCCCGCAACAAGACTGTTGGTAGCTTCCGTCATCGAGTTTCCAGCGTTCCAGCGGGAACGTCTTAGGTTCTCCGATCGGTCGGGGGGCTAGTGCTCGCCAGCGATCCAGGTACCGTAACGCAATTACGGTCGTTTACGGTTTTGTCACGGCCATTCATCCAGGGATTGCAGAGCAATGAGTTGACGAGCACCGCGTATTCGTAGCCGGCAATGATTTCTCATGGGAGAGAGCTTGGCTCGACGACGCGCGACGATGTGGTGTGGTGTCCCGTGTCTATCGCGCAGCTCTCTTTCCTTCTCCGTCCATCTGGCTGGTCTCGTAGTTTCCGCGGGGACCGCGCACACCGAGGCGAATTTACTCGAAACCACTACGTTGTTACGCCCCTACCCAGTGTCGCCAGATTAAGACTTGTCCCCCACTCTACTTTAGCCCCTTCTACGGCGCCATTCCCCATTCTTCGACCCGTCACGTGACGCGTTCGGTCTCCCTCGTGCATGTGTCGCACTGCCACGTGACTAATCCGGTAAGAACGGGGAGGGGTAGCTGTATTCCCCTCAATTTCCCCGGTCTGGCGACACTGCTTCTACCTCTGTATGCGTGTGTTTGCGCGCGCGCGCGTGCTGTGGGGGATTACGACGCGGCGCTTTGCTTGTCGAATTAATACCGAAGGCGAAACAGCGACGGAAAAGGCGGGCCTCGATTATAATGATCCGGTGCGCGCGCGCGCGCGGTCTGCTCGGGCGAGCGAAACCCTTTTAACTCGTGATTGGGAAAAATCCTGGCGGGGCTCGCGAACCTCTCCGTCGCGTCGTGTCGTTTGCTCGCGGTCGCCTATCTCGCGATTAATATCCGTGCGAACGCAGAAACCCGTAAAATGGAAGGAAGAAGGGCACCTCGCGACGACTCTTTTTCCCTTTTCACCGAAGAAACCGGGAATCTCGAGTATCTGCGGGCGTCGCAATACGCGCGACGTGCTGTTCACAAGCATCTTCGGCTGTGTATGCGAACGGCGTATTAGATTTCTCTCTTTTATACTTGTACTCTTGTACATACCAGAGAAACAACGTTTCCTGATGATTTTTTGGTGGGATCGATGAACACGCGAGCCAAGCTAACCCTTCTGACAATTACTGTGGCGAAATTTTTCAAATTTCCTCGCGCTATGGCAAATTATCGTTCATAGCCAATCTATTATTAATATTGATAATGTACCGCAATCTAACTCATAAACTATATCTAACTCTACGACATAAATAATAACGACTAATTGTCATTAGCTTCCCAAATTATTACCGAATGTGTATACGTAATAGACAACAATTGATTTGTTATTGTGATACCTTACTGTTTGCGCCATTGAAAATGTTCCAGCCTATTCTAATTATTCGTCTATTCATGACTGCTTAACCACATTGTTTGGTTAAAAAACAATTGTTTGGTTCTATTCAGGTTCTATTCTACTCCCAAAATGATTAAATACATGAAAAATATCAAAAATGTTGAGTGATTGTAATAATCATTATATTCCTCGATACATTATTATTAAAATTGTATATAAGTTTTAATTAGCACAATCTAAAGGGGTTAGGTTATTCTGTTAGTCAAGACAACAACTTGAATAGCCATTAGTAATTTTTTTTTTCATTATAAGTATTTATATTTTCTAGTTTATATATTATCACAATCGAAGGAAATATTTAGGTAGAGCATCCTGTGTAATAAATAGACAGCGGATTTTATGTAGGTGTGATTTAAAACTAAAAACAATGAAAGAATTTAAAAATTCGATTATATTATTTTCAACGTGTTAAACATATTGTAAAACAAAATAAATTTATATTGCATTTCAGTTCGTGTGTTTCAATGAAGGTAGACAATTTTTATTTTACATAAACATCCACTGTCTAATAATAAATATATGAAAGTCATTGTCGAATCATTGGTGAAAACAATTGTTTAGTTTCTCGTTCCACTGTACAGATGAACTAAGGGAAGTTATCGTGGGATGACAATGCAGTTGACAAGCGACGATCGAAATCCGCTCAAGATAGATTAAAAAGAGATTCCAGATAAAGGGAACAGGTTTCGTGGTAAAGTAATTCCCATTCTGGCAATAAGAGGTCTCGATAACGATGTAATTTCGCGGCCATCGTCCGGGCACCATGCTACGGATGGAATCGCACCGCCATTGTACTCTACGAGTTAAGCTCTAAATCGCGTGCTTCGATATTGTGGATATCTTAACGATTACGGGAAATTTCGGAGCGTCTTCCTCGAGTTTTGCAACATTTTATATGCTTTTCTTTAATTGTCATAATTATGAAAATATGTCATGTCTTGGTAACTCATTATATCGTGAGTTATTTTCAAAACTAATGTATGTGAAGACTATGTAATTTATAAATGTAGAATAACAATATATGTATATTCTTCAGAAGTTAAAGCTCCTTTACTACAGTATTCAAGAACATTTAATTAAAAATAGCACGTGTATTTTTCTTTTTAAATAACTCTACCTTTCATTACGGAAAGGAAGAATGTAAATCAACAAACGAGGAAAAAAGTAGAAAGTAACTGCCATGGAACAACCACAGAATTATGTTCACTGCTCGCTGTAATCGCATTAGCTGTAGCAAGAAGAAACGAATAACTTAAAGGCGTCATGTAAATTGAATTAGTTGAAGTTCATTAGAAATTCAAATAACGAAATAATTTTGAAAAAATTAATAACACGTAGCCGAATAGGATAATACATCTTAACGATCATTTTCCAAATAATTTCCAAAGAAATATCGACAAACTTGTCACCTGTACCGTAAGACGTTTAACCCTTTGCACTCGAGTGCTAATAATTCTTATACCATTATTCAAAATATTTGTTACATTATTAAATTTGTATACAGTAAATCACTAAACGTAATGAATATTTTAAGAAACTGCTGAAAGCATTGTACGAGGTATTACGTCAATTTTATATCGATCAAATGAAGAAAATCATATAAAATGAAAATATTTCAGGGCGGAAGAAAAATTCGGTTTTCGAATTAGAATAGCTCCGAGTGCAAAGGGTTAAGTTTTTGATTCATTTGAATTTGCTGGGTGTCTGGATATTTATGGCCGGTAGTGTATAAGACGTTAGAGAGATAGAAAGAGAGAGCCTAAAGGGTTAGTCCCGAAGTATCTACTGGTTGTTAGCTATTTAAATGACAATTTTTCACGGCTGTCAGAAGCAGAAGGGAGAATCGGAGGGCAAAGCTCTGCGAGCAGCGAATCAATAAGCTGGGAACGAGGACAATTTCAGCGACATTTTCGCGCAACGGTCTCTTTATGCTTGGGTTCCTCTTCTTATCTGGCTGCGTTGTCCAGTGTCGCAGCGGGAGGCCTGGACAAGGGCGAAGGGCAAAGCAAGTCGCGCTCCGCCGCGCCGATCCGTGTCTCCCTTTTATGCGGAACGAGTAAAGTTGTCCGGCGTCTTTGTCCTCCTACGTCAGCTGTCTGCCGACCGTTTGTTCCGGGATAAATAAAAAGGAGTCTACTCGCGAAACGGTGAAGCGCCGCGCCGCACGGATGAAGACGATCGTTTGTTCCGGCGACAATGGCGTGGGACCCGTACCCGTTCCGAGGGAAAGGTGAAAAACGTCTGACACATCGGTGTCTGCTCGCGAAAACGGAGACGGTCTGGGATTATGCGTCGAACTACCTGCTTGCATAAGGATCGATTCCTGCCGCCCCACTACCCGAGCGATTCCATCGCGGTAAAACGAAATGGTAAACGAAAATCTACTTCGTAATCGCCGGATAATTCCAATTCCAGTAAAATCTCGCACGCTGCGCGAAACAGGACCGAAAATTTCTGTAAAAATCCAGGTTGTACAAGAAGAGAGGTAACCACTCTAAGCTGATCGGGATACCAGGGTAACTGGACCGATTATACTGAGTTATCATGCTTCGATCGTACTTTATTTTAATGTTATTCCTAAGTTGTCATGAAATAATATGTGTAAGCATTTTACGGAGGAATGTCTCAATACGGCAACGTATTGTTGCTTATCAATAGACAGTTGATCTTTATGCAAAATAAAAATTTTGTACCTGTATTGCAACAAACCGGAATGAAACAGGAGTTTATTTTCTTTCTTAATACGTTTCATAGGTTGAAAAAAATATAGTAGTATCTTGAAATTCTTCTAATGTTATTTTGTACTAGGCTACGGATTTCTATGCATTTATAGCAACATTGAGTAGATGAAATTCAAGGTTGTTGGGAAATTTTAAGAATTGAAGGCGTCAATATACAGGATGTCTAGTTTTTTCAAGGTCATCGTTATTTTTTATCGGGAAAATTTAATTTCTTTTTTATTCCATCTTGTTAATGACTTAAGCATGTTCAAATGTATCTTTTCAGCCGCTATAAGATTGAATAAAAAAATAAGTTTTCCCGATAAAAAAAATAACGAGTACCTTGGAAAAACTATGAACAATAATCGAACAAATAAAAATTGTTCTTCTATTGATATTCCTCCTTCGATACCATTTAAAGTATGCCATATGTAAATGTTTTTTGTGTCATTAAAAATAGAGGAGATATTTTGGTGACCTACTTCAGCTGAGACGCCCTGTACGATTCCTCCTCTGTTAAAATCATTAAGGGAAGAAATGACGCAATTTTTATTTGGCATAAAGATCCGCAGTCTAGTTAATACTGTTTTAAATTACACCTACTCACTTTCGTCATAAATGCATAAAATCCGCTTCCTACTTATTAGGAAGGATTACGTTGAAACGAATCTACTAAATGAAGAACAAAGACTTGTAATTCCCTTTAGCAAGGTTCACATCGGAGCATAAATGCGACAGTCGTCCACGAAAATAATAGGTACAGTAAAAAGGTCATTAAAGTTATGCGATAATGGATAGTAAGATCGTTATAATCTTGTCCCCGGCATCTCCTTTTTGGATCGATATAAAATCACTACCTCCACCGGAACAACTATATGAACATCCTGTCTGAAGGGCACGGCCACCTATTACCGTTCGTCGTCTAGACGCCTTGCGATTGACAGCGTAACTACCGATGAATAATTTATGGCTGTCTCGCGTAATAAGAGCCATTAAACCACGAACGGATGCGCGAAAGAAAAAGAACCTGTCCACGATCGCTTTCAACGCGTGTGCATAGCATACATCGAAACGGAATTAACGTAGCGAACTATTCTTCGGTTACGTTATCGTGCACGGTGTCATGCGTGACTCGTCGAACCGGACAAATTGTTTTCGATCCCTCGGCCGTCAGAATAATAGAATTATCCGCACGAGAATCGAGGCACAATGTTCCTAGCGGTTTCTTTCATTACGGAACACGGATTGCGGAAGCGGTTACGTAAAAACAGGCGCAGCCCTGTCGATGGTTCGACGAGCTGCGGTCTATTGTCACCGAAATTTCCACCGATCGGGGAACAATCGCCTTGATAACGTACTACGTACTAATTATAGGAGAATCGATTATCAACCGGTGTATGCATATTTTGAGCATTAGCTTTATAAACACTGTTGCGAGCAAGAAAACATTTTCTAATGTTCACCCTTTGCACTCTGAATTATTTCACAACTTTATTGCCAAAAACTCCATGCTATTTTAAGTGTTTTAGTTGAAATTTATTTAAAACGACAGTTCCTTGAGTGCTGCTTACTTTAAACTAATTTTGTTTACCAATTATATTAAATATAACTCTCTCAAACTTTGTTGTAATTTATATTTGTGGAACTTATATATTTGTTTTTGATTAAAGTATAAGATAAATAAATAAGGGAAGAGCCAAATACATATAAAAACCCGTTTTATTTATATTTTTCTTTCTCCGATGTAGAGTCACACTCGACAAAGAAGTGCAAAGAGTTAACCCTGTTCAACACCGAGCTAGTTTTGCCTCGTTTTCACGTTTTAACTTATTTTAAATACAACAACACTGTTTAAACAATTTCAATTAAATCTTTTAAGATAGTGTAAATGTATTTCCTATTTTTATATGAATTATACAGAGACAGAGAAGAACTGCCGACGCGTATATTCCCAATCTGTTCTAGATGTAAAAATAAGACTAAAATATCATGTAACGAAAAGTTCATGAAGGCTTCATTAAAAAGTTATAAAAAGAATATGAAATCTCATAAATAGGATCTTCATGCAAAATAAAAAGTTTGTGCATCAATTGCCAGACACATGAGCTAAATGTAAAATTATATTTCTTACCAACGATAAGAACCAGTTTTACATCATATATGAATATTTCTAGTTGTCACTTTTCGACTGGTTAGTAAAATTGTAAAAACGGTTAATTATAAAAAAAACACTGTATTTTACACTGCGTAAGTACGTTACATCAAGTCGATGGTATAACGTACTACTACACCTACCAATACATATTGTAGTTCCAATTTTATTCCTTTCTTACTGTACACACGACACGCAAAATTTATTTGAAATCTTTATTCTACTGCACGCTATGTGTCAGAAAATGGGGTACGAATGTGCAAATAATATTTATAAAATATCTTCCATCTACTCATCATATTTGTGTCCTCCGTCCGCTTCCGAGACGGTTCCATGTTACAAGAAAACCTGTATCCTCCTACAGCGCAGCAGGAAATTGTTGCGCGTAATTTATCGTTTTCCTCGAGAGAGGCGATTTCTTTCGCAACAGGAACGTTTTTGTATTAACAACGCCGAGCAACGTGAAATATGGACCAGGTGAAATCTCGGCGGAACGGGGGAAACTCACGCAAGAAAATGCTGGCCACATCATTAGGAAGTGTATGATTTGTGCTTGTGGTAATCGTAGTGGCCATTACGAGCGAATTGCACATTGTAAATCATCGATTGCCTTCTCCTCTATTGGTATTTCAACACAACTGCAATTAATTCACACGAACTGTGTAAGAGTACATCAACTATAACCACGAATTTGATGTTCAATTCATGGGGGAAAGACTTAACCGTTCAATATCGTAGTATGCAGGAGTGAAGGTACATAAACTGATGTATTAGCATTGTATACGTTCCATATATCAAGCATCGTAGCAGTGATACGTGTTACATAATATGATAGTTAGTATGGGGTATCAGTGTATCTCAAATTGTTTGGTAACGTGATCTTACAAACAAGCTATCAATTTGAAACGCATCTATCTTATTAACGAAATACTCAACACATGCTTGCCGATTCTAATGAAGATCTAATACGAAATATTTAGTTTCCGAAAAAAAATATTTTGTTATAAATTGGAAATTCATCGAGACTGGATCAGGGTTGTGCTAATTCAATTACAATAAATTAACTTAAAGAATATACATATACATATTTTTCAATGACCTAACCTCAAAAATTGCCATTTTTTCACCTGTGTCACTTTTCTTGCGGGGTGCGACATGCTGCCTTGACAAAATTCTTTACTAAATATATCTATTTAATCATTTACCACGAAAGCATGTTTACAATTTCAATAATAATTGCGAAATAACAAATCTGGAACCGGTCATTTGACCGGTGCGGTGGTATGGTACGTTTAGCGTCAAATCTAGGACGCGTGATTTAAACAGCTTTTAATCACGAAATTTATGTTCACGCGACTAATTCGTTTACTGTTCTATGGTTTCGCAAAATCTAAAAAAACTTCTGGAATACGTATTTGAAGTTCCTGCTTTGATATATGTATATTCGCTGGAACATGAAATATTTAACGGGAAAAATAAATATTATAAAGAAAGAAATTCAAGAATAAAATTTCGCCCCGGATATAAACGACCCAGACTGCCCACGGAAGGTTGATATACTCCGTGGCAAAAATCTTGGTCTGTATTGCAAGATGAAAAATTGTGCACGGTAAAATGGTATAGGATCCAGGTTACCGAGCGGCGGCGGAGTGGTTGCAACGGGAAACGAACGAGACAACTGAAGTAAGGCGACAGAATGGAATAATAAATCGATAAGAGGACATCAGTTATTCTTTCGGAAAAAAGAGAACGGTTCGAGATTCGACGAAGTCAAGAGTCAATATCATCCCCGCGCGAATTCATATTTCATATAGAGCTGGTTCCTGCGCAAGATTTCCTTCCTGGCGGTCGAGAGGCCGGCGCCCTTCCGTTTCCGAAACCGATTTACAAACTGCATATTCAATTCCCAAATAATACCTTTGTGATGGCTGAAGCGGAGGGGGAGGGTGCGAGGAAGCCACCGTTCCAGTTCCGCGAGAAGAGAAGAAAACGCTGGGAAACGCAAATATCCCAGCCGTCTATTTGGTTTCCAATCTTTATCGTGCCGTTCTTCCCGCCACCCACCCTCAACCCGCCTACACACACACACGCGCATACATCTACAGCGATCTTGTGGTGGCAAAGTTCGGGTTGTCTCGGGTTCGCGCGGCTCCGGTGTCTCGTCGTCGGATGTGGTTCTTTCGCGTGCGTTTCGCTCCCTTTAAAAACGAAAAGCCCGTTGCGAACGCGAGCGTAAGAGCAAGCCATCTCGCTTTCTCGCGGAGGGTTGCGCCAACAGCATTCTCCGCCGGCAGTGCACGAAATATCGATCGAGTTCTTTTTACACCGCAACGTCGACACTCTGCCGTCCCCTCTTCCTTTGTCATCCTTCATCCCCTTCTCTTCTCCTCGGCCCTCTATCGCCTCTTCCTTCTTCCGAACGTTTCTTTCACTCCGTCCCGTTTACACGGGATCCTTTTTTTTCTCTCTCCGTCTCTCTCCGCCCCTGCATTTTATACAGGGTGCGTCTAACGCGCTCCGAGACTGTCGATTAAACGGACCTGCGAGTCCCATCCAGTTTATGGTGCACTGTAATTGCAAACCTTTGTGTGTAACTAGCTTAAAGTTGCACGGCTTTCTTTGATCTGTGTTAGCTCTCGCGAACGCTCTGATGCCAAACCGCGATATGTTGATGCGCGATGATGTTGGACACATCCCGACCTCTGTAGATTCGTCGTTATACCGTTCAACTAGTCGCAGTGGGTTACTCGAGGCTGGAGAACGTACAGTTGTAATTTCTCACGAAAGTGTTTGAACATAGGCGAATGCCTATTATTGCTTATTTAAGAAATAAGTGAACTAGTGCAGTTCACTAAGCAGAATTTGAAATTAAACAATCATGCGTATATCATGGGTGGATTTTAATGGGCAACTTGTCGAGTTTTTTGACCGACTTCAAAGTTCAACCCCTCTGTGTACTTTCCAAACAACAAATATTTGTCCTAGACAAAACAATCGAACAGGAACGCGAATTTCAGACGGTATTTCTTTGATCGAGCAATTTCTATGCAGATTAAATTTGCTTTCAATTTCTCGAAGTTTATTTATAAAAATATTTATACTCCCGAACATTCGAAATTTTGTTACTTATTGGCCGCAGTTGTGTATCCCCGACTTCCTTCCATCCCGCTCCCAGTTTACAGTCCACTGTCAGTCGGCGAACTCAAACCTCCCCTCTAACGCACGTGGTTTCCACATCAAAGAAAGCTATTTGTTAATGAGGCATAATTATCCCCCCGTTCACAATGCCAGACGGCGTCACGCTGTTGTACCACCGACATGGGGAGTGAAAACACAAACCGAGTGTTTCGGACGGAGTGGCGTTACGACGAGGGATGATGGGGGAGAATGGGCCAGACGATTTTCTTAACGATTCAGACACGTTCCCCGCATTTTTGTCGGCTACCCACTCTGATGAACTTGAACCTGACATGGTAGACTATGTTTTACCATGTCTTGGTCAATTTTTAATAGTATTCAAACAAAATTTCTTTCTTCTCGCTTAATATAAAAGTCTATTTCTTTGTAATCGACATTCAGGTTCTTATGCAAATGTAGACATACAATGAAGACAAATCATGCTTAGAAAATTAAAAAAGACAAGGAAGTTATAATTATTGTAAGCATAAACACAAAAATGGGTAGACAATGGGTAATATGCCTGCAAGTTGTTTCACATGCAAACATTGTGAAGGTAAATCAGACGATTAAACCGGTTATTATTGTGTGAACAATGTTTTTTTTTGTATCAAATCATGATCCAAGGAATAAATATTCGATAACATTGAATATAAGGCGTTTTAACTTCATTTCAACACTTACATTTCAGAGTTTTCGGGGTGTCCCAACTTACGTGGCAAAATTTGTTTTGCCGAAAACATTGTCTTCAGAAAATTGGCTATAACTTTTTATCTGTTAACGCTATCATTATACTTTCTGCAGCGAAAATGTAGCTGACAACTATACCTTTCCAACGGTATGAATTTCTTTGCGTAATTCTCATCCTATGAAATTTCATAGCTAAAACACATAACGTGTCCCAACCTTTACGACTGTCCCTTACTAACTTTGTTGCTCCGTCGCATCTGTATTTAAATTTTCTTGTTATGCAGCTATGTTTATATTTTGTGTATGTTTTAATGTTTCCCTGCAACTGTGGAATACAGATGCGAAATTTCTATACATATTATACAGGGTGTCCCAAAATGTTGTGCTTCGTTATTTCGACAGGTTTGCACTCCTTTTATTTAGTTCTTCCTTTATTTATTTAATTTCTTATTTTTCAGTTAAAAACAAATGTAAGTTCCACAAATATTGGGTTGGCAAGAAAGTAATTTCGGTATTTTAAGATTAACATCAGGTTAATCACCGAGTTTCTTGGTTCTTTCGTTCTCAGACCATCTTCTGGTCCTTATCGGCCAAAAACTGATCCAAGTGCGACATCATTCATTGCTTGGATAAAAAAATTGAGTTTTATTTCACTGTAAAATACCGAAATTACTTTCTTGCCGACCCAATACAAATGACAACAATGTTTGATTTCTATAAGTAGTGCCCTTAGAAGTTAATTTCAAATAAAACACTTAACATAGTAGAGAGTTGTTGGCAATAAAATTGAAAAATAATTCGGAGTGCAAAGGGTTAATGATTACACGGTATTGCTGAAAAGTTGAATGAAATAAAAGTAGTTTGTATAGAAAGTAAGCAACGGGGGAAATCGTGTTTGACTGGCAACAGCTTTCCGCTCAAATGTTTGCACAGAGAATCCGTCACGACGCGGCGAGGTAGAGAAGGAGACGTGACGAAAGACTGGCTACGGAATCCCGATCCTCGCCACGAGATATCGGAGCCCAGCGACAACTTTTGCTGGTCTAGTTGAGTTCTTCGGTATCAAATACGATACTGCTCCTCTGACCGCGATAACCGCGGCGCATTCTCGCTCGAATATATCGAGCGTTTAGTAATTTCTGGACAACCCTTCTCCAAGTCGTCCACACTCCAGAGATAGTTGCTAAAATATTCCGTTCTACAATCGGGACGCGAACAAGATAAAAAGACAGTGTCCTCTTTGCTGGATAATAACTAGACAAGCAGATCATCTCGGTTGATCCTTCTTAACGTTGGTAAATTATTTTGCCTTCTACGTAGACAGCGGATCTTTATGCAAAATAAAAAGTTTCTACCTGAATCGCAACAGAAATTGTCCATTCCTTTTCACAGTTCTCCGCGAATCAAGTGATGCAGAATCACGCAATATAATTTCGAGACTTGGGCGCGTAAAATGTAGATAGTATTTCCGAAGAGAATATCGTCCGCTACATCTTTAAAACGAAATGTACACGTGCACGATGCAGACAAGTCAATGAGAACGCTGTGAAACATTAGCGATTCCGCGTGCTTTTTATGGAAGCTGCGGTGCTGGAATTTTTCGGGTAACAAAACGATTGGAGACAGATGATATCTCATAATCCCGGTCTTCTATTTCGTCAGTTAATCGTCCAACAGTATGAAATCCATCTGGACGCTGCTGCGCCGTCATAACGAAACCCGCGATAATGGCAATTTTATAAGCCGGTTATAGCTACGTCCGTCGAATATTTTCACGAAGAGGACGGGTTCCGCGTGTACGCGCGGCTGGCATTATTGCTGCCAATCCGACGTGTCAATTAAAGTCGCCGATTACACAAATCCGTCCAATTGAATATCGAGCCGGGCACACGTACGAAGTAACGACGTAACGGCCGACCGTTAATTACATTACGTAAAAATCATTAGCGTGCTGCAGAGCAGGGATAGAGCGGGCGCTGCATCGAAAGCGATTAAAGGAACCTGGAATTCCATTTGCATGCACAGAGTGCGCGCCGCCGTGTATCGCGGATAGGATCGGCGAGTTGGTTATTTTTGTATAGATCAATCAGCGACGATCGGTGCTCTCTGTCGCTGGCTGTAATATCTTAATCTTTCGATCGACGCCGGCCATCCTTCTATGCGCCGTTTATTTATCGGCCTGGTTCCCGTTGATAAAACGCATATTGCTGCCGCGGCAGCCGCCCGCAATCAGAGAGCGCTCAGGCATAGTATTCACGGCGATGATGTATTAATACTATTATCGCCTGATGATCACCTGCGGCCCAAACCAACCTGACATACTCGTTATTATATAACCAGCCGCACCGCTCTTCGATCGGAGTCGGCCGTGACGCGAGATGATCGTTCGTTCCCTTTTTCCTTCTCTGTTGTGCCGCCGTCGTGTCTGTTTATCGGGAAATGTAGAATGCATCAAACTGAACGCCGATATTCATCGTGCAGTTTCGATTTGTACAAAAATTTATGTGGACATCAAAATATAAATATTATACATGTACCATCGATTGGAAAGGTTGACGCGCAGAACGTGATACATTCGATTAAAAAATCTTGACTGGTGAAAACACGTCGACTAATAGACCGCGAATGTTGTGCATTTATGTTTCAAAAAAAGAGCTGATGAAATTTAAAACGGTGAAAAGATTAAAAGAATTTCGGAATACTTTTGTCATAAATGTGCATGAAATCCGCAGTCCAATTAATATGCATGTAATAATTCATTAATTGTTACGTTAGAATTATACATTAGTATAAATGTTATTAAAGTTATCGATCGTAATGATGTTTAAAAACAGACAAGAATTATAATCTCGGCGCAACGGTTCGATCAATTAAACAACTAAAGCAATTTTACAAATTAATTTTACACTTTCTACGTTTCGATCCTAATTTGGATCATCCTCAAGAAAAGCGGAAAAACTGCGTCTGGAAATATACCAATTGATTACCATTAGTATAAATGTTTTAAATCCTATTTTTCGATTTCTGCTTTCTCCTATTTCTGGTAAGAACACGTAACTATAAAATACGCAGAACTGCTACATAATCATCAATTGGCCCACGAGTTCCTTTAATTAAAATCACTAAACACTGTTCATACACCGACTTCATTATCACATCACGATATATAATTGGCGGTCCGGGAATTGCTCATTACAGTTCTGAGGGATTAAGGTAGCTAATGAAAACGGTATTACGTATAAATTAGCTTAATAATTTTTATTCTTCGAGCCAGAGGAAATCATTTCACTTCACGACACTCACAGAGGCTAATTTGCCTCTTTCGCTCGCCTGGCGAACGTTCCGTGCGGGTCGTTAATTAATTGTCGGGGACGAGTTAATTTCGTTAAGGCGAGTCCTTCAGCGAAGTATAATTAATCTTGAATAGCATTCCGACTGCCAGGAGAATTTCCTGGCGTCGGAGAGGTACAGTGACCGACCTATAATCTTTAGTTCCAGCGAATCATCAAAATTCGGCAGGTCTCTGTGAAACTTTCAACGATCGATCCGAACTGGCGAGTTTCCGGCCTTCGCACGAAGGACACGAGCTAACCGATGTGTAAACCCGTATGAATTGCTGTCCCGTGCAGATTCGTTACCATACAACCGACATCTCGCTGGATATTTCTACTTCAAACAGCGGCGGAAGATATGTGTCGGGCTCGCGTTCGTGATCGTTATTTAATAACAATAAGACTATTAACTTGATAATAATGACTTGTCATGCCAAACATTACCACACTATGCACACAACTTTTACAATTAAGCAATGATTTATATTCGTTCAAACTAATATGAAATAAAACCTTTTGTATATTTATTACTAGACTGCAGATCTTTGTGCGAACGAAAAATTTCCCTCGTCAACTACAAGACACAGAAACCATATTAAATTTCTTTCTATCTTTAACAATGTTAATATTGTCTTAATGTTTTTACTGTTTTAAATTAAATCTAAATTTCACAGTCTAATATAATTACAGTTCGGTCCTTAACTTCAACAACAAGAACTTTCAGTTCTTTGTAGATACTCGGGCATGTGTGGGATAATTAATATCGTACTGCCAGCCTCCATGTGCGTAATTTTCATTAATAAAATGTGATTAACATTCTTCAGAGAAAGACGGGCAATGGACAGCCATATATTTATCAATTTCACAATCAATCTCTGAATGTGAAATGAGCATTCTATTATCTACCAGGATTTTTGGCTATGTACCAATAGAAGAAAGTACACAGGTTTTATCACAATTTAACAAACTGTATAATTAAAATCAATTAAAATAGATCTAGAATATAACAGGATCAAATGCAATACAGAGATATTATTTTTTAATTTATAATTATTCCGGTTACGTTGTAAATATACGTTTTCATGCGTGGAACATCGCATTATTAATTTTTCACTACATAGCCGCAGAGATTGAATTAAGTAGAAGTGGTCTGCTTTATGTCAGACATGGATTGGACCGATAGCAGCTCGGAAAAATGGGATATTCTTTATGGGATCGGTGAACTTGAACTGATCTTACTACATAGATACTTCCTAGAAACGTCTTGCGTGTTATTTATGTACAAGATATTTCCTAGTTATTTATGTACAAGATAAATCCTAATCCTAAGAAAGTGAAATCTGCAAGGGTTACCTCCATGTGCCGTACCGAGAATAATTTTGCAATGCGTGTTTGTAATATTACATTATACAAGATTACGTTTCAAATTTGTTGTCTGCGTTAAAAACGGCGTTTAAAACGTAACGCCGTTGGCACCGTTAGTCTGGATTAAAGTGGTCAAAGTGTCAAAAAATATTTTTTCAGTGCTCGGCGAGAGGAGAACGGGATAACAGGGTTCCGCGGTAACGGAAACACGAGCATTAGTATGCAAACAGTGGCCGCGTAATAACAAATATGATTTATTAAAGACGAGTTAACTCGGTCTGACACGATGGCGGAGTGAAAATATCATTCCTCTGACTGGAATTTTGTAACGTTTCCGTGTAATTGCGGCACTGTTGCAATTTCAGTATATGCACACGAGCCGGAGTTCATTTTAAATTTTACATGGGGGGTGGATTGCCGTTCGATGCGTCTGGTATCGGGAGCGGAAAGGGTCGCGTATTACCGACGCGCGATGCCGTACTGACAAAAAGCGACCGATTGAATGACTAGCAGCGGACAGATCGGGACAAATTTGAAAAGCCGTCGCTGAAAGTGGCCAATTCGCATGGTAAACCATATTTGGATCGAGTTAATTCGCTCAATCGGTTTAACATTCGTCGGGATCGTAACATAATACAGGCAAATTGCCTCCAATTTCGATCGTTTAATTTCATTCGACGGCAAAAAATCAATCGAGTCAAACCGGACCGCAAAAAAGTATCGTTTCCAACGAAGTTTCCCAAGCGCAAACGAGCCGGAACGAATTTATATATCGACTTATAAATGCTTCATGTATCGTGCACCCAGTCTTATTTCGATGTTTTACTTCCGGGAAGATTGATCTCAGGTGAATCTCGACTGAAAAAGTTGATGTAGGTGCAAGGTGGAATTTGAAAAAAATCGTAAAAATTTATCTATTTAAGATAAATTTATCTAAGAAACAGTACGAATCCGAGAGTTTCTCTTAGTCATAGATCAAGGCTTTACTGTATTTCGTTGTTCACCACTCTAACGGTTAAGAGAAAAGATATTGCGAGATTATCGAACTTTCGAACGTTGAAAAGAGTCAACAAATTCAATTCAATTTCAATTCAACAGAATAAATTTAAACATGAGGCATCTAACTGACATTTTAAAGCGTGCAAAATCAATGAAACGATCTGCGCACGGAATTTTATGATTTTATGAATCTGAACGAGCACAAATTCATTTAGTCCTTCAACTCTTTATTTATGGTATCGATTATCAATTACGCCGGATTATCAATTATGCCGGATTATCGATAATGCCGCGGAATCGGCCAGCATCGCATCGAGAAGATAAACTGCCGAAAGCTGAATATTTCGGATCTCGTGCACCGATAAATTCGTCGAGGCCGCGTTAAGTCACAGTTTTAAAAAATGCGTTGCGACCCGTTTTGAAATCTGGTTCACGGCATAGTCGATACGAGGAAGTTTTAGCCGTGTCGCGAATTGTGCTTCGGTTATATTGTTAACGAATCGAATCAGCCGGAAGTCATAGTTCCCTGCGAGACCCATGTCGGTCTCGTCCTCGGGTTTCCTCCGAAACTGATTATCGATTAAAAAGTTCACCAACTCGGTCATAAAGTTTCCGGTAGCTGGTCTCGACGTCTCGGCAAAGCAGACTTCAAGCACATTCCGGCTTATCGATCGGCCAATCTAAGGACTTTTCAACTACTCCTAACAAGACTGCATTTGTGCGATGAAAAAAAAGGTAAGAGATCTTGCAGAATATTCTACTACATTAGAATCTCATCAAAGAAAGTAAGAATTTCTTCGCGAACGGAAAAATTCATTGAAAACACCGATAGCAGGGTAAATGCTTACGCGAGAATATTCTCCTTATCGATCATTGATTGATGGACGAAATTTTCACCCGGGATCAATTTTCTTGAAATTTTTCACGTTCGTAGTCCTATGGGTCTGACACCAATTCCATAGAAAATCTTTTCACACAATACGTAAGCTCGTGAAAAATAAAATTAGGAATTATAATGTTTTTGTTTAATCAACATTAACCATTTATATAACATAACCAGTTTTCATTTTTTTTTTAAATATTTTATTTCAATGGATAGAGTTTCATTTTTAATTTTATACACTAAACAACTACGCGAAACAGTGTAAGAAAACATACGTATTTTACAGAATCCAGAAACAGGACATAACTGGATTCTCATACGAAGAAAGTGTAAAGATTAAGTGGACAAACTATTTTAAACAAAGATAATTTCCTTTTGTCCTTCTCGTGGATTCTAACTTTTTCATCACACCTGGCAAATCTTCTATTGCTGCTTGAATTCCTGTATCTCTACCGTAGATATTAAGTCACGCAAATAATTATGATATTTTACAGAATCCAGAAACAGAACATAACTGGATTTTCTGGATACGAAGAAAGTGTAAAGATTAAGTGGACAAACTATTTCAAACAAAGATAATTTCCTTGTCCTTCTCGTGGATTCTAACTTTTTAATCACACCTGGCAAATCTTCTATTGCTGCTTGAATTCCTTTATCTTTACCGTAGATATTAAGTCACGCAAATAATTATGATATTTTACAGAATCCAGAAACAGAACATAACTGGATTTTCTGGACACGAAGAAAGTGTAAAGATTAAGTGGACAAACTATTTTAAACAAAGATAATTTCCTTTTGTCCTTCTCGTGGATTCTAACTTTTCAATCACACCTGGCAAATCTTCTATTGCTGCTTGAATTCCTGTATCTTTACCGTAGACGTTAAGTCACGCAAATAATTATGATCGTAACTATATCGTGTTTGGTGTCATTTTAATCAAAGAAACAAGACAAAGACGACGATAAAAGTGACATTGACGAAACACCAAAAACAAGGAATTTTGATTTTTGAATTTAAAAGGTACAGGTGGCACGAGTTCTTTGATGTTTTCGCCGAAAGCCCGAACAATCACTATCCTTTCGACACACGACAAAGAATGTAGTAGTATCTTCTAGAACTGTCGCTCGGCAGACGCGACGATGCGACAGTTACGGAGAGACTATTCTATGTCTAGCTGCTTTCATTTGGCGCCAAGTTGGGCACAGTGCACACGGACGGTGAAATAGAAACCGAATGCGTGGATAAACGATCTGTCGATCGATCGAACCAACGAAGAAAATCCGCGGAACACATGAAAGAATCTATTCCCGATCGGCGGAGGAAACTTGCCGGGTATTGCTGATCCGAGGACTGTTCGATTACGGTGTAGCGAGCCGTAACCACCGCGACGAAGTTTGGCTTCGACGATCACTGATTGCGTGGGCGACTGTTGATTACTCCCGTCGCGCTCTCCTCGTGCAATCGATTGCGAAACTTTAATTAAAGCCTGCACCGTGACCGAAACGACGAAAGCCCACCGATAACGCGGCCTCGCTCCTTATACATATATCGAACTCTCTCTCTCTCTTACTCTCTCCTATCTGTGCTCTCTTTCTCTTGCGCGTCGAGCAACGCAACGCAACCCGACGCGACGCGACGGTTCCGCGCCGTTCGAAAGCGACAGTTCGATTGTCTGCTCCCCTGAACTTTCACTCGCGGCTTTCGTTCGTGGGTTAGCTGGGAACCAGACTTGCTCTGATTCTGATACGATCTTATCAGTCGCAGTTTGTACAATGATTCTTCGTGCAAGTTTACTATTGAAGTTAGCATTAGGTGGTTGCAAATATTGGGCACATTTTATTTGAAATAATAGTTTATTTGAAATACTTTATTATTTCCACTTTACGAATAACATAACAAATGAATTTTCACTTGGCGTTCAAGTCAAACAAATTACTTTGAAATAATAAATAATTACTCCTCGCTAAGAGGTTATTGAAGGAATTTAAATTAACGATAAAATTGATATATGCTAATTTTGTGGCTTTTTTTAGTAATTATTTGATAGAATTTCTACATAAATCTCATTTGGTTTAAAGTGATAAATAATAATAATGTTTGATGAAATAAAAGGTGAAATGAAAAATTATTTAAATTTCTTGACACTTGTTATATGACCTTGCATAAATTTTTGGTATACGTGTTTCGGGTATTTTATATTCAATCGTCTCTTTTAACAATATTTGTTTCATTTTTAAATCTATTACTTTACTCTTACCATCAAAAGACGGTAATATTAAAATGAAAAGATTAATAGATTGTAGATATGCATACGATTACAAACAGCGAAGACCAACAATGAATAATATTCTAAGATTTGTCTTACTAATTTTTCGGTGCAAATTGATACGAGATTTAACTCGTACATTTGCGTCTGGAGACGTGGCTGACATGACATGTGAATACCATCAGTAATTGTCTCTAAGAAACAAACAGGTTAATCTTATTCCAGCAGCCGTCAGCTAGACTCCCGTAAATTCGCAATGATTAATTACAATCTCGTGCACGGACTGCGAAACGAATTCTCCATTATCATAGGCCCTCGAAACAATTTTCATACGAATACGAATCGCGTTCTACCGTTGGAGCAATTAACATTTCAATGTAATTTCCATTCCGCCTTCCATTCTCATTCATTGAAGCCGCCGCGCCATAGCGATAAAGTATGCGCGCGTCCATTCATTTGGTGGTTTATTATCGGTGCTTTGGAAATTAATGAAAAATCTAGTTTAAATCGTTACGCCGAAATCCTTTGTCGGAATCGACACGATTTCGAGAAAACGAGCTGCCTTTCATTCCCGACTCGTTACAACACCGACGCTTCGGCACCAGCACTCGCGCCGAATAATTAATTACGGAGCAATTTTTTCGCGACACAAGTAACTCGGGGGGGAAGTTCGCGAGAACAAAAACCGAAAGCGACATTTAAATCGAGCATAAATCATATCGTGAGACCAGGGTTCACGCTAGCATTGTCGACGGCAATACATAATAACGATACGGAAATTCTCTGTTCATCGTGAAATCGATTCAACTTCTCGCAACTGTAAAAACCTTTCAAATTTACAGGGCGTTTTTACCACTTCGACGTTCCGTTCCATTCCGTTCCGTACTGTTTAGAGTATCAACCGCGGCCTAGTTGCTGAAGACTCGTAGCGGATTAACGTAGGGTAAATGTACCTATTACTGTGGGTGTACGTTTCCCTGCGGTATTTTTCCAACGAGATAAAAATATGTAAAAATAAATATTTTGTCCCGAATAAATTTATACAATTCAATAAGGATGTATTCTCGTTGGCGAGAGGCAAACAAAATTATCAATCACATTCTCATATTTTTATAATCTCAGGATTTAAAAGAATATTCTTTCATAAACGGGGTAAAGATAAAACCATTATTCTTCTATCTCGATCACCAAAGGACTGCTGTTCAGATCACTGTACATTCTTTATATTGCTTCAAATTCCATATGGAGGAAAGTTTTCTTCACCCGCCTCTTTTTAATAAAAGAATTAAACCCTCAGCATCACGTACATTAAAGTGAAGGAGGAGCTCATTACTGCTGCACACAAATCATTAGGAATGTCTCTAATACTGAGGACGTACAAAATGTTGTCGATTTTATTTTGTTATACTTTCTTATGTTGTATTAAGTTTTGAGGGTTACCAATTTTATTGTATTCAGAACACATTATTCTCTTGCCTTTTCAATAAAAAAAAAAATTAAAGCCTCAGAATCATGTACATTAAAGTGAAGGAGGAGCTCATTACTGCGGCACTGTTATCGATTTTATTTTTTAATACTTTCTTATGTTGTATTAACCCTTATACGATGCTCAGGGTAAAAATTCACCCATTTACTATTTTCGCATACTGTAAAATCATTGATCCCTTTATGTCTATGTTGCGAGATGTATTTCTTTAAAATGTGACGTTACAAATGGAACATAATTTGTTGATTTCACGTGTAGACAAGACATGGGTGAATTATTATCCTAGTCTCTTTTATGCAATTATTCTTGAGGAGCGTATGAGGGTTAAGTTTTGAGGGCCACGAATTTCTTTTTTGTATTCAGAACACATTATTCTTCCATAGAATGCTTGCATATATTATTAATTCATGATAAATTAGGAATAATATTGAAATAAAGTGTGAGCGAAGCATAATACCGCAGTAATCGGTACAATTACCCTATGAAAAGTACGGCGAGAATAAATCGCGCCGAAAATACAGTTCGTTGATGCGAACAATGACAGGGGAAAAAAATGAAGCAAACAGAAAAATAGAATATGGCGGGAAATGAAACGGCAACGAGAACGCGCAGAGGAGAATCGCGAGGATTAATCACCGAGATTCGTTTTACCCGCAAATTCTATTTGCACGCCACGAAGTAGAATGCTCTCGGTTGGCTTTGGGCGGCGGGGGTGGGTAGAGGGTGGCAAGTTACACCGAAAAGTTCGCGGCTGAAAGTTTCATCAGCTTCTTAGCTCCTCCCCGCCTCGTTACTATTAACTACCTTGCCGGGTGTAAACTTTAATAGGTGATTAGTAATAATGAAGACAAATCCCCGCGCGAAAGCTGCGCGGTTAACGCGGATTTTTACACACGCGCTCGAAAACTTCGTGGCTTGAAAAATCCACGGGAGCCCGTGTAATTTTTAACAAACCCCTCCAATTAGACGGGACTCTGTTCGTAATTCAACGTCACTATCTTCTAATCTAGGCCGACCTCCATTAACAGAATTTGAGAGCCGCATCGAGTGTCCCGCGGGTAATTTCCATAGTGCGTGTTAAAATTAAGTAGCTTGTGTGATTCGTCTGTCTGCCGGTGATAAATAGAAATTGAATTTCAGATTTGTTGGATTCTAGTTATTCGCGAGATACGATAACGTTGACTACGTGAGCTTATGCAACATGAGAATATTCTATTATGAGAAGTAGATAAATAAAATAACAATTCGATTCACTCGTTAACAGATTCTTCACGTTGAAAACAGCATAAATGTTTCACTGTTTTATATTTCACCCCGTTATAATCTCTTCATAAATGTGTAAAAATCCGCAATCTATTAGACTGTAATATCAATAAAACGTAATAATAACTCGCAATCGATATAACA
Source organism: Lasioglossum baleicum (assembly GCF_051020765.1). Lineage (NCBI taxonomy): Eukaryota > Metazoa > Arthropoda > Insecta > Hymenoptera > Halictidae > Lasioglossum > Lasioglossum baleicum. The sequence continues at coordinate 9,024,645 of NC_134945.1, forward strand.
TATAATAATATAAATAATATCTCATAATTATCATTGGCGGAAACTAATTGTAGCTATTCTCTATGAGAGAAAATATTTTTCTAAAGTTTACCTGAAATGCAGATGCAGCTATGTTTTATGGAAGCTGCACGGTAACAATTAGACGACTAAACTTTATGAAATATTGAAATGGCTTGAAATCCTAGTAACATTTTATTTCGTTCACTAATGGTTTCAGGTAAACTAGGAGAAATTTTAATTGGATTTGAAGATTTATGTATGTACACTGAACACTCTAAAAACGCATGAAGATCATCAGTCCACTTGTATACATGGTGTTTCTGAAATCTTGGTATAAGCAACAAAATGGTGATACTGCATACGGAAATATGTTATTGACTTCATCTTGACTGAAATTTTCATCGAAAATTTGCACAAATTGGTGCAGATTGAGTTTATTTACTGTCTGTGGTTTATTTAATTTCTTGAAATTACTTAATAGCTTAAATATGTCAATTCGCTTGCTTTATGTGTAGTAGTGTTTCGCGATAAAGCGACGCGACCTCGATACAACTGGCAAGAGCAATATTTATCAGGGACCAAAAATAACAGTTATTCTAAAAGTTGATTATTATTGAAATTTAAAGAAACAAATTCAAAGAACAAAATGATTAAAAAATATCGATTTTTATACTTTCTGGTTACGAATAACAGTTATTAGTGTCCAAAAAATTGGATCCTCCTCGATAACTGTTATCGATGAAGAAAAACTGTTTCGATTGCTCATCGCAGTTGTCGATAATCGAATTTCTTTTCACTTGTTCATAATAATTATTGACGAGAAAATTCATTTTGGTTGCTTATTTAATTATTGAGTTGTCTACCCTTTTTCGGATGGAGCAAGCCTGCGAAATTCATTGAGAAAAAGCACCAGATCTGCTTGTTTGTCACATTAAATTTTGATTGTAGCAATTAATTTTACAAATAAAGAATTCATGAAATAGTTGATTGTCTATCATTTGAAAGTTGTACTATTTAATAATAATCATCACAAAATCTCATCGAATAACTGTTATGAGCGATCGAAATAAACTTCTCCCATCGATAACATTTACCAACAAGAGAAAACATTTTCGGCTACTTATAATCCTTATTTGTAACCAATACGATTTTACTCGGTGAAATACTTGTTGTTCCATGAGTTTTTTTCTTTTTGGTTATAGCAGTTATGGTCCCTGATATTTCTTAATGGAATGCAAGTGAAAGATTTCGAGGGTGGAGCCCAACGTAATAAACCAGAACGAAATTGCTCGAGAAATACGGATCAGGAATGCTCGCGGCAAAACGTTGCATTTGAAACTAACAAGGAATGCAGCGGAAAGACGAACGTTTACATAAATTTTGCTGCGGTTTTAAGGAGAATGAGTTTTCACTGTCTGACGAGAAAGCAGGATTTTCTCACGGCAACGTCGTCGCGGCGCGCCGCGTCGTGGTGGGTACCGTGTCCTTCCGTGATGGGAGGAACATTATCCGGTGGATTCGATAAAGCGCGGCGAACCGCGAGCCAACCGGAGACACGATTTTACGGCGTGGAACGCGCGTCGGCCGCCGATAAAATCGCCGAGTTACGACGGGTTAATGCGTCCGCGGCATTTTTAATTTACAAACAGGTAGCGGCGGTGTCAACTTCTTGCGTAATTCAAGAGACGATAGCGCAGCGGCCGCCTTTAATCGCGCGCCACCGAGACTACCGGCACCGAGTTTATAGGCTTGTAATTTAATAGGCGAGCACCTGCGGCCCGATTAACCTTGCGAAAAATCCGATATACACGATTCCGTACGATGGAAGCGTGCACGAGCGTGTACCCGACCGGACTACACACTGTGTCCGCCCCATTCAAACTACGCGATTTGTGATCTCGATAAAATATGAGGAGTTTCCACGACGTCGTTCACGATCCTACGTCCTGTCGATCAGGGACGAGATTTTTTTCTATTGACTCGCCTGCACGTGCAACTATGACGAAACGACCTAACACACGAGGATTTACGCTGGCTAGTAAATACCTCCTCGGTTTTGTCGGTGTTCACGGTTTCAGTACTTCAATGTTACTCCGTGAAAGATGTCCGATTAATCTGATGAAAGATGGCGGATTTTATGCATGTATTTAACAAAAACATAGTCAACCGGGGAACATTGTCTGCTCGCAGAAGAGTATCCGACCAGAGCTTTATTTTTAATTTAATTAATAACCATATAGAGATTGTACCTCTCTCCTTATGCAAATCAATTTTTACGCACCTGAACGTGCTTCGAGATATCGAGGAGGTTTTCAAACACTTAAATGCAAATCCACATATGGATTAATAAATCCTATAAATCGAATTATTGCGAACTTCAACACTCTATACATATAATAGTATTGACTATTTTAATGGGTCGTTACAAACTTTCAAAAGAAAAATTACGTAGGATTAACTTATAATATCAGTACCTTTTTATAGCAATAGTTTTTTTTCTTTTTATGCATGTCCTTTCTTAGCAATTTATGTTAAGTCTTTGTTCTATTGTAAACATTTGTGTAAATGCACCTCGGTCCGTTCATAATAAATAAATAATAATAAAAAAAAAAAATGAGTAGATGTAATTTAAAATAGCAAACATATTAGAACCATTTAAACGTACCATTACATTATTTTCAACCTACTAAACATAACAGTTTCTAGCAGCTAAAGAGCTTTCGATAACAACGGATGAAATTGTGGGAAAGAGATTTGATTAGAAAATTGTATTGCGTTTGTACTAAATTATCATGTTTCGCATGAGAAACTATTCAAATAAAATTCACAAATCAATTTATACGAACTGTGTGTAAACGTGCATAATAGATATGATATTCATCGACATAATATGGTTACTATTCTTACTATTCCGAGTCTTGCAAGTAAAAAGATGATTTAAATATATAGGCTTTAGCAATTCAATAATAACTATAACTACAATTCAATAATAACATTTTTTCACATGCAAAAGTAGTAATAATTATTCACACTTTATCAAGTATTCTAAAAGGTAGATTTAGATAACAATATCAGTAATATTGACAACGAATTTCCTGTTCAACTGAACCTCACATGTAATACAATCATAGACATATAGAGATAGACTGCGCTGTCTTATGGGCGAGTTGAAGCCCACAATGGCGGCGCGCGGTACAAAGAGTGAGAGAGAGAGCATTAGCCGGGGTCCATAGCGCTCTCTTTCCAATTGATGTATTTATTGATGTTTTATTTTTGTTTTTTGCCGCCATTGTGGGCTTCAGCGCTTCGTACAGGCCGCGCAGTCTATCTCTATATGTCTATGAATACAATACACTAACACGTTACGTTCAATATTTTTTGATAGCACTGTCGGAGAAACGGCGTAAGGAAAAATCTTGAAAAGAAGATAACTTTTGAATTGAAAAAACACGATTCTATCATTTATTTATTTCTTCGACCTGTTTTATTTGCTTCCGCCGATACCTTCATCGGCGCGCGAAAAATATAGGTAAAGAAATAACAAAAGCGTCTTTCTCATTGTTCAAGTTCGTATTAATTAACGTGGAATACCTAAAGAATCGTATAATTTAAAGGGAAGCAGATGGCCGGGAACAAAGGGGAGGCTGATATGAGCCGTCGAAGAGAATCGATCGAAACGGATTCCGATAGACGAGATACGGGGTTAATAAACCCCCATACGGTCATCGTTCTGATCCAGAATATGAACGTGTGTACAAATAGAAATGCACGGGAACGTTCTCAGCGCAGAGATTTATTCTGCGATTCATCCCCAGCGGCTTCCAAACGAATTTCGAATTCATTGGCTTAAATTAGTCAATGCTCCAAGGAAAACGAACTATTCGCATTTACTCGCTAACCGACTGTTAATTTGTATTAAACGGTATGAATTAACACGAGGAATGGGTGTTTAGCTCAAGGACCCTATCCGAAGGGTACGCACGCAACGAAAAGTTCCACACCGTTGATACGAGTAAAATCTATCGCGTAAATGTTGACGAAACAGTTGCGTTTTCGATTTTAACTCCATTCTATTCTACATGATTTTTTTCGTTTTGTGGATATAAAATTAATATAATACCTCGTACAATAATAATACCTAAATGTTTAGCAATTGATATTCTAAGTAATGCAATATTCTGAAATATTCTCAATAATACAGCAGTTTTTAGAATATTTAGTAATTCTAACCCTTTCGAAGAATACGTTAAGATATTTATTCACAGATTTATAAAATAATATGTTTTCCATTCTGTCCTATTAATTTTTGCCATTTCTGAGATAATTTATCATTAGACTGCGGATCTTTACGGAAAATGAAAAATGTTTACAATGATTGCAGAAGCAAAGTTGGGCAAAAATTTTATTTAAATAAATACTTCGAACAAAGTGGGTTTTTTCCAAGTGGGTTTTAAACACACTTTATTCGAGATTTTTATTTAAATAAAATTTTTGCCCAACTCTGATTGCAAGATACAGGAGCCGAATAAAGATTTCTTTCTTCCTTTCGTTAACTCAGTAAGCTGAAACGAGTACACCGATGTACTTAAATCTGTTTAATATAGCCACAGCGCATTCACACAATTGTACGGTCCCATGTTTCTCATAAATGTATAAAATCTACAGTCTGCTTATCATGTTATCGACTAAACCTATGGATAAATATCTGAATTTTACCTTCGAATTTTCATTTGAAAACGCTACGAACAGTGTCAGAAAATCGATTGCGCTTGATCTAAGAGAGAAATCACCGAAATTTTAACGAAAATATGGCAGAGATTATTCAAGCAGAAATTCGCAGATGAAATCGAGCGATTGCCGCGGATTTTGAGGACGAGTTAAGTAGAAGAGATGCCTGGAATGATATAAATTCGCCCATGAGAGCTCCTGGCAGCTCTTAGATCGACCGATACGCCGTGTTAACTTAATGACCACGATGTCTGCCAAGACGAATGGCTTTCCCGGTATCTGGAAGATTCTTGAATGCAGGTATCTGACTGCCGACTAAATAGCTCGCGAGCCATCGCTAATTCCGCCTCCATTCGCCATTTTCCCCGATTAATCGAGATCGAAGTCTCGGTCTAGTCGATTACCTTGAATCGGTTGAATTGCTCGTCGATTACAATATGAACGTGCATCGGCGCGCACGCTCACGATTCTACCGCCACTTTCTCGTGTACTATCAATAAAACTACATCCCGAGAGTATCAAAACAGTTTCAGTCAAGGTTACTTCGATGTATCATACCTGGCATAATTGAACTTGTTACGATGTTTTCGTATTCATTGTTTTTATTATCTTATCGAGAAGCGTACTGGAATAGTTGTTTATTCTTTCGAGTTGTTAGTCGTTTATTCATAATAATAGACATTCAATTTTGTATAACACGTGACGAAACTATAATCCTTAAGTGACCTATTGGGACCGATGAGGTCCAGTCAAATTTATGTTTATAATTATTGAATGAATTAATAATATAACTACTCGCGGATGAAGTTTTACCATCTCACTACGTTTTTATTTACCAATCGGATGCAGGTAAATATTAGATATAATTTAATTGAATAATTGCATTTTTAATGCTGAGTAATAATATTTTATTCATAAAAAGTATGGAAGTGAATCTCTCAGTGAGAACGACCGTAACATTTTATATTGTTTGTTAAAATAATATTATTATACAACGAAACACATAATAGTTCAGTAGCGTAATGGAATGGTTGAGAGGATGGTTTAACGTTGAAAAAAATAGTCGCTGTCGGTCTAAGAACATTAGCCAGTCAAGAATTAGATTAATTAATTAGAGGTATCAAATTTCATTCTTTGCTATACTCCGGTCTAATTCGGTCGAAAATGTTGTCCGTTATTAGACGTTAATCGATTTACTCGGGAAGGAATTGCGCGTGCATTAAGATAAGCGAAGTATCAATATACACTAAGAAACTTGAATGTTCACTTCGGTGATATAAAACAGCGCCTGAGAGATTAGTATCGTTTAGAATGCGTGGTTTTATTAACGAAGAAATAGTAATAAATCAGGCAATATACAAATAAATAATATAAACGGTATTACAAACATTTCCTACAATATTTGAAACTACTTGAAACTGGTCTGGAAAATGTAAAAACTGACGGCGTTAACCTGAAATTAGCTACAGTGAACCACAGTAATATTCGGACACACTTTTAAAAGGACGACAGCTTTTTTAATATCAGATCGTACGACTTGGATTTTTTCTTGAGAAGTTAGAGGAATTAGTTTACTACAAGACACGGAAAAATTTTTGAAAAAATTCCAATTGCTCGGAATTACAGAGAAAATACTAGAAGTTGTTGTTTACACCTTTCTTATGAGTACCTATATTGGAAATTTAAAAAATACACTTTGTGGACCTATGTCGATCGTACATATTCTGAAATTTATTCGTCTCCTTTTGAAAGAATTATATAATTCAATGGATTGAAAAAAAAACAAGAAGTCCCCGCTCGTTTTCCGATCGATCCCAATCTTTCGAGCACTACTGAAAAAAAAAAACACGTCGTATAACGGACACGCGTGCAGATTTCTCGCTGTACCCAATACGTTACCAGTCGCAGGAAGAAGAATAATCCACAAAATAGAAACACTAAGACACACAATAAATTCACTAAGACACTCCACTGATGCACATATTCAAATTCGCTCCGAAACACGTGATCGAGCCTGTAGATTTCTGGATCCACGGAAAAGGAAATCGAGTTCTGGATCACTGGAGGCAGAGGATCGAGCACACACGCACGCGCGGCGACGTTTAAAGACTGGCGGCGGTGCACGAGGCGGGACTCCCGAGCGTATTAATCCGAAGACATTAAAATCACTGTTTGCTCGCAGGTTTGAATGCTCCGAGAACGGATCCGCCTGTAGGTGATTAGCCAAGGATACGCGAAGACACTGGGGACATTGTTCGCTTTGCGTTCTAGCAATTAGCGCGCCGCTACGCGTGCGCTTTTTTCCCCGGCGAGATTTTTCGTGTCGGCACGAATATTTCGACTAACACTTCAACCGCGAGGAACCCGTCTATCTGGCCCCCTCTACTCTCGGCACTCGTCTTCTTCCGACACTCGACATTGTAGGAAGTGCGTGTACGCTCCGCTGTGTTTGCGTACAGGGTCATGTACGACTGGCCGTCGAGTGACTCGTGTTTCAATGACGACGGGACGGACAGCGGGAGTAGACAATGACGCTACTTCCAGTCATGAGCCGCTTTTCCTATCCTTCAGGCAATTTAGTTCGGTGACGGGGTTAGACTTTTCCGGGGATTGCAGAGGATTTTTTCAAAATTTCTTCCTGCCGATTAATTCTGATCAACTGGTCACAACGACGTTTAGCTTTTCGTTGCTAACGTAGACAAATAACTGAGACTATCGTACTTTTTAATCAACCTTTAGTATAATTTGTACAGCAGTTCACTTCTACAACTCTACAACTTCACTGGTCTTTCGCGTTTTTTAAATGTTCGACAAGATTACAAGTCCTTTCTTCCACTAACGTGAATATCACTGCAATTAACAATTATAAAACTCTGGAAAAAATGGATCGGAATTTTTGTAGCTTTCGTTGGACGAACTTTTCTTGTATCGAAACAATATATTTATAGGAAGGTGCTGTGCTCAATCATTAAAGATATAACACAGTCATACCTGATTTGTACTCGTACAATTAGGTTGTAGAGATTTAAGTATACAATATTTAAAGATTGTACGTACGCAATTAGAGATTCAAGAAAATTTTGTGATAATTTTTGCATCCATACACAGAACAAAGATGACGTATACAACTCCCCTTCACGGAAAATCTTCTCTAGCTTCCGCAACGATTGTTCCTGTTGAAATTGTTGAAGAGCAAAACGGATCTTTCGGTTAGAGTATAGATCAAGAGCCCTCGTATTCTTTGTGATCGACCACTTTGACTACCTCCAAAATACGTTCCAATGCCATGTTATCCCTCTTCAGGCAACGAAACCGAAAGCGAAGCTCGCATAACATTGTATAACAGTATCTGGTGTCTGAACTATCGAAATGAACTAGTCTGAAAGTCACACTCCAATTCACCGACCAACTACACGGTCTGATGGGCAAACTCTAATTCACTCGGTTACAGGCAGCACAACGAAATCTTGGTATAAAAACTTGAACGCCTACGCGGCGTTCATTCACTAAACCGGCGCGGCGGTGGCTGCTGGAGGGATCGACTTCCGTAGAAACAGAGAAACACAATATAAACACTCCATCAAGAACATCCACCTTCGAGCAATCAGTCACTCGGTCTCGCCACCTGCGAGTGCTCTGCGTGTTCTTCTTTCTGTGTTCTCGAGCGAATCGGTCACTCGGAATCAGACACGACATCCAGAAGCGCTGTTAGAGGCCCGAAATAGGCTGGAGCCTGTCTATCAAGATAATCACCGGGTCCTTCGAGTCAAGGGTCGAGCCTGGCACAGCTTGGGCCGGCGTTTGCTGCGCGTGATCCTTCGGCTGGTCGACATCACGTGCCCCGGGACAAGGCCTGTGACGAACCATCCTGACCCGCGTCCGTGTCCCTTCCGAGGGATCAGCTGACGCGGGATTACAAGACGGAAGAGCGGATTCGGCGAACGATCAATGGTGAACCGCGAGATCAGCGGGGTTCGTCCCGTGAAATGTCGATCTCTTTGTTACAGAACCAACTGAATTCCTGGTGGCAGGAGATTCGGCGGTGGCTATATCTGGGCTCGTTCCTCGGTGATGGCAAGCCGAAGGCGGTGTCGGGCTGCTCGATCGAGGAACCGAGATGCCGGTGGCCAATCTATCGCGGGAGAACGCAAGGCATGAGTGCGGAACGCTGTAGTGTGTACGCGGGACTGTCCTGTCGCCCGTACCCTCTCGGCTCCGTGGGTTCCACACTCCAGCCACCGCACCGTGGCGACTGTTCCACCGCGTGTCCGCGTGTCCGTGTGCGTGTCCACACGTGACCACGTGGGACCCCTGTATAACAACCGGCCGCCAACACACCCACGTGGCCGACCCTGTAGGCGTGTGTTCCTGTGCTCTTGCTCTCCACGCCGCGCCGATAGAGAGTGGGAACGGTGCGGGGCCAAGGGTAGAACGAGACGCCCAGGGAAGATAAGAGATAGAGAGATCCGGGGGAGACAGGTAAATGGCGAACCGGAGTGGAAGAGAATACGACGGAAGAGACTCCGCGCCGCACCGCGCCACGCCGCGAGAGAGAACGGGACGCGGATCCGGAGAGGGAGAGTGGATGCCGGGAGACCATCGCGGAAGGAAATTAGAGGGACGGAGAGAAATCGTGACCTGCAGGATAGAAGGGAACCGAGAAAGAAAGGGTACGCAGAGATTCCGAATCCTGGAGGTGGTGCTCTACGGATACGAGAATGACGTTTTTGTTGCAATCGACCGAAGCATCGTTTCAAAGCAAATACGAACTCTTCGAATACAATCCGCAACAAAAAGACAGTACGTCTTTTATACTTTTTCTCATTTCGTACTGTAAACTGAAGAAAATGAATATTTCAGTATCATGACGTCTTTGGACATGTATGCACAGTAGCGGATAAAGGTTTAACACGACTATCTTTTCAGTAGATTATCGCATTTCATTAGAGATACTAAACGTCGAACAATTCTCAATTGTTCTTAACATTTACACGTATATTAGCACTCTATCTACGAACAACCTAGACTCTTTCGAAACATAAACAATGTTTGGCAGAATGCGCATGAAACTTTCATTGCTGTATTTGCCGCAGACATTAATTTAAGACTTATTTATGAAAAAGGTATTTATGTTAATATGAGTAACAATAATTTCTTTAAAAAGTTAATATTTTGTGCTGCACATGTGCTGCGGCACATCTTTGTGGCACTGAATCAATTAGTTTTACACCCAGTTTCAATTACAGTGTAAAGTAATCTTTCTGTAAAGTATAAAGCAGTAAGAGATTTAAAAAATGCAAGAATGTTATAACGTTGCTTTTAATGTAACAAAATCGTTAAGGCCTCTATAAACACAAAAGCCTCGGGGAGATTTGTTTGCATTTATCGTAGCCGGGGACACTATTTTTTGCGCTTGAAAGAGAGACTACACGCGGTCGAAGCGACTGCGATTCTCTGCGTCTCTTTCTTTCCCATACGTTGTCCTTCCTTGCGCCTGAAACTTTCATCGTCAATTAAATTACTAAATAGAGTTGAAATTACATCCTGTTTGGTCTTATTTTAATTAGAACAGTGCCACAAATGTATTGGTGAAAGTTTCATAAAATAATAAGTAATAATAAAAAAGATTTTATATTGGTATTACATTGCGAGGACGCGCGGGCCTTTGAACTGTGCCGGCGACTGCGACTCTCCGTGTCCCATTGGAGCAGTGGCGGGGATATTTTTTTGCATTTATCGTGTACAGCCTTTTTGCGTTTACAGAGGATTTACTATATTAAGCTTGTATATTTACTGCGTTTATATGGAAAATGAAAAGGAAATGATTCGTTTCTGCAACTAACAAAAGTTTCGCATCTCCGCCAGAAATTAATCAGAGAAGTTGACAGTGATATGATTCAATTAGTACGGTCAAGTACAAATTCGTGATTCACTGGCATATGATAAATTCAGTAAATAGAAGACCCACAGAAGAAATATATTTGCCATAAAATCAAAACCATGAGATAAAAAGTGCTGCGTAGACGGAGAGTATTATTTACCGCGCATAAAAGAGTCGAACGAGCATAAAAAGCGCCGCGTACCTACATTGAGGATGCATTGAAAAATATAAAAACTGCTGGACTGCGAATCTTTACGCAGATATAGATTTTTATGGATAGAAATTGGAACCAAAAAATAGAAATTCCATATTCGGTCCTATAACTCCTATCACAATTTAAAACATACAAAAATGTTATTTATTTTATCACTAGACTGCGGATTTTATGCATTTATGACAAGAATGAGTAGTTGCAATGTAAAATAGTGGACAAATTAAAAAGATTTAAGAACATCAATATATTAGCTGCAGCTTATGAACGTTATTAAAGGATGAAAGGAATTATTACGTGGCCCTTGTTTGTTGCAGTTGATGTAAACAATTTTTATTTTGCATAAACTTCCGCAGGCTATTTATCACATAACTCTTTTCGCATGAAGTTATTAATCCTCATACGCTCCTCGGAAATAGTTGCACAAAAGATTCTATGATAATATCTTACCCTTTTTTTGCTGTACACGTTAGCCTAACAAATTATGTTTCATCTATGACGTCACATTT